>NC_088714.1:3375150-5915469 GCF_963576615.1 Watersipora subatra
TCATTGTTTAGAGCAAAAAGTGCTCAATTTATAAACGGTATTAAATTTTAAATTCATTGTAAACATCCCAGTACATGCCATTTAATACAAATAATACAATAGAATATACTACTGCCTAAGTTAGTATAGTTACTAACATAGTTACTAATACTGCTAGTTGTTCTAACATATATATATATATATACTTATTGACTCGCATCGATCAAGTCTAAAACTTGAACATCTAACTCATATGAACCTCCTATGTTAAAACCAAACTGCTTTGTGTACAGACATCTGTAGGACACATTTACTAGACATTGACCCAATATAGAACATCCTAGTAAAAATGTTAGTGGCTAGGTTGGATGACTCCCTATTGGACCTAGCCACTAACATAACCTAGGCAGTAATATGAAGTTGAAGCACTCAAAGTACCTGTTTTAAAAAGTTGAGTCATGGTTGTTCCTGTTTCACTTTGATCAGCAAGCTCACTCTTCAACTATAGATGTAAACAATAGAGTGATTTAAGACCAATCTCAATATAGCATTATATTCCTACATTGAAGTAAAATTACTAAATCGTACAAATGACTAGCTATTGTGCTCTCGAATTGTGTCTACACTTTATATTTTTCGTGTACACAGTATATTCTCTGTGAAAACCACATATTCTTCGTGAACACAGTATATTCTCTGTGTACACCATATATTCTTCATGAACACCACATATTCTCTATGTTCACAGCATATTCTCTGTGTACATCGTATATTCTCTGTGTATACCGTATATTTTCCATGAACATTGTATATTCTCTATATACATGATATATTCTCGGTGTATATGATATACTCTCCGCGTACACTGTATGTTTTGACTTACGCCGTACATTATCTGTGTACATGGTATATTCTCCGTGTACACCATATGTTTTCACTAAAAGTGCACAAAAAACATTGTAATAAAATTTAGTGGATAGAATATAATACACACATATTTAACTAAGGGGGGAGAGCACAAACGAACTGATGGCTGATGGTTTTGCAAGCATTGTAGTTGCTGTGGTCACAGCTAGTAGAAATTTAATAACAATCTGTTATCTTTTTCTAGACATAAAAAAGGGTTTCATGTAAACATCGTCAGCAATTGGCAAATTTGAACAACTCTAATTATGCTCAGCTTGTTTCCCCTCAAGTTGGAGACCCGTATGACTGCAGAATTATATGCAGAAATCTCCATCAACTCTAAAAAAGTCTTTGTCTAAATGGCAACCAAATAGACAGGTTGAGAAACTTTAAAAAATAAATACATGATTACTAGCAATACTGTATTAAAACTTATATAGTGTCGTACTATCTACTAGCTGAGCTTCAACATCAGACCATGTCTGCCAAATAACAGTTCTTAGAAAAATGAAAATCCAAACCTTGTTTGTGGAATGAAAGCATGCCTCTGACCACAATAACATATAATGGCTTATTTGAAGCTGGGCGATATTTTACCATTTCTTACCAACCGCCTCTGACAAGATTAAACCATAACTTAAACGACCATAAAGAAACCGGCATTTTATTATGAGAAAACTTTTCTGTAACAGTAATCAGTAAATTACAACCATAGCATGATTCCACAAGCTGTCATCTGACACGACCTCTCATCTAGTGGTGATGACTTACTATGGGTGAATCAGGATGAAGTTGTTTGGCAGGAATGAGTTCTGTTCTGATGTCTATGGCAAGGTCATTGTAGGAATCGCCGTAAGTTTGAAAATGGTCGCTGACAGCTGACGACATTTTTGTGTCTCCGTTCTTAGATGCCAACGGCATGCTAAAATGTGTTCTATATGTATTACTGTGACATGAACCACCCATAGGAGATGAACTTCTCTAAAGAGAATGAGTAAATTTTTCAAACATCATACACATAAGCCCGAAAGGTAGTTTTTCTATGGCCTTTGGTTATGCTTTTCTTGGCTATACATGTTTTTTTCACCTCAACTGAGCTTGATATAGCATCTACATTGTTTCTACATGTCCAAGTTAGTGTCAATGCTTTGATTCTTATTGCTGAAAATGTACACATGAGATAATATTTGGGCGATATCTTGCGTGAGAATATTCTAAAATGATTTCTTAACCACTTCTCGGAAATGACCATCCTTTCATGAACGCTGATTCTCGCAAGATGAAAGTTGAGATAGAAGTGAGTAAGAGGAGAGAGCAAGGGGATGATTTGAGTATTTAATTGCAAGAGATAATAAGTTTGTTGATCGTGTGCCGAGTTTCAACACTAACCGACCGGAAGAATAACTCCGTTAGCCAGGGTCGACTGCCCCTTTCTCGGTCACTTCATGTTTTGCTAATAATAACGATCTAAATTAGTCTGACGGAATATAAAATCTGAACATAAATATATTCTTAGAATGGCAAAAACACTAATAGTAGACGCATTGGCGTCTATAAACTGTTGTTGTCACATTAAAAAGGAACGAGCAAGCGACATTACATAATGCCAGAGTAGCTGTAATTCATTTACAAGATGGTGGAGCATGATAACTCCTATTAAAAAACCGCGAGCTATAATTACAACAATTGAAAGGGAATTACTCATAATCTACCTGCAGCCGCCAGAGATAATAGAATGAGCGACCAACCTGGGTGTGAGGTCTGCGTTGCTAGGAGAAGATGAACCAGCCATGTCATATGAGTTACGAGCTTTCACCTGCTGACAATAACAAACAAGCACTGATGTGGCAACACTCCTCGACATAATTATCAATGGACACACCAAGCTGAAGGTCAAAAAGGGGTAATAGGATATTAAAGTCTCACATAAATGAATTGCTCGGGCACTCAATATCTATAATTCAAATTACTAAATGGATCTATGGCCGGAAATTAGCCAGTATAATCGTACAACCTTGCTCGTGGCCGCTTAGAGATCATCCGAGTTCTACCCGCAGAAACTAGCCCTATATACAAAAACAGTGTGAGCCTCAGGCCTGGTTGAGACCTTTAAAAAAAGAGGCGGAGGAATGAGGCTAGACAAATGGTGACAGGTATCCAGCAGGTGCTCTTCCATAACCACAATGGAGTGGTTTATCAACAATTGGCAGGCATTCCTCGCACGATTACTTTGGTCATCAGAGGGATTAGTTAGATTAGTGCAAATAAAAATAGAGGCATTAGCTTAATTCTGTCATTTTTCTAAGTCCAAAGGCGCGAGTCGCTCAAGTATAAGCGTAGTCATGCTATGAATGAGTGTTTACACGCATCTACCAACAACATGTACAGCTCCCTAATATTTATGCTTAACAAGTACATTTGTAATAATAAATAACTTAATAAAATCAAATTAGACATTTGTTGCGCAAATGTTTGACCAGCTCAACATCGGGTGGAAAATTACACCAAGTTATTACTACACCATCGCAACCACCACACAACAACCACACCGTCAAACTAGATAAGACTTAGTATTGTTTTCCTTACATAACACAGCATTCTTAGCATCTCTTTAATCCTTACAAGTTGTTATATACTGTTAAATGATTTTAAGGCTTTAGACTGTGATCCCTTTAATCATTACAAGTTGCTATATACTGTTAAATGATTTTAAGGCTTTAGACTGTGATCCCTTTAATCATTACAAGTTGTTATATACTGTTAAACGATTTTAAGGCTTTAGACTGTGATCCCTTTAATCATTACAAGTTGTTATATACTGTTAAACGATTTTAAGGCTTTAGACTGTGATACTAAAAATAGCAACAGTTTAAAAAGTGACCTCATCCCAGCGTGAGTCGCGCTACTTAACAGCTTTTGCTGCCAGGGCAATAACAAGAGAAGATAATTGCTTTTATGTGAAGATTAAATGAGAGTGACACTGGAAAAGTTCAAGTTGGTCTTATGGAGCGCATTGAAAGGTTGTGAAGGCATCACCCTTGACCTGCAGCACCATCAAGCGCTAGAGGCAATGAAAAATGAGTTTTTCACTGCTTCGAGAGCCTGATGAGGCAAAGCTCAATCAGTTTTCTGTCAGGTACAATTAACACATTCAGTACTTACCAATGATTTCTTATTTCTTTTTAGGCCTGAAGCTAAAAAAGAAGAGCTACTTGCTAAAAACTTAGTAAATGATTAATTTTGGGATTACGGGATTTCGGAGTAAAACATGACAAAGGTATAGCATGAGAGCGAAAGGTATCTTGTGACAGAGAAGTGTCCCATGACAGAGAAAGGTGTTGTAACAGATAAAGATGTTATGCGACAGCCGCAGTCTGAAATGGCCAAATTTATAAATATCATATAAAAATACAAAAAGCAAAGTGTATAAGAGACTGTAGGTTGTATATGTTAGTCAAAAATAATACAAATATTGATATAAAATATATCCTACATATTAATATCTGTATTAACACAAGATCGGTACATGTCAGGATATGTATTATTTCAAGTAACGTTGCGGGTGCCTGCATAGATGTGAATAAGCCATAAACACGATGAAATATTGATACTAGAATACACGTTACCCGCAAGCTAAATATCTCAAGTACTTGATGATGATAATACATGATAATAATATATAATAATGACGTTAATAAAAAAAAAACATCAAAATTTACCTTTGAATAAAAAATATAAAGGTTTAAAATGAGCTGTTAGTAAGATTGTGTTATAATGTTATGTTAGTGTATTAAGACAACTATTGCTAAGACATAAATACAGTTAAAATAAAAATTTTAGGGCTGTCAGCCTTTCGCCCAAGCTTATGAGAAACCTTTGTTCACTGTCTTGCTTTAATAACATAGCTTCTAGCTATAATCTAGCTAGAAATCAAGCTATTTCTAGCTCGATATCAAAAAGCACCCTTCGAATCATAGCTTCTAGCTATGATTTGAAGGATCATTACTTTAAGCTACAAGAAATGCACACTAAATACCAATTTAAACATGCTGCAATTTAGTTATGAAGTGTCAGAGACGATTTGTGCAATTCGCTAAAGATACTACTAGATTTACAAAAAATTTACCACGAGAATTTTCAGATAATACCTACGATCAAAGATGGCATCAAATCTCAAGCAGATCTGCTACTTTTTTTAAGGGAAAGGTAAGTTACAAGCTTACTAGTGGGGTTGTTTTCACCAGCACTTACTAGTAGGGTTGTTTTCACCAGCACTTACTAGTAGGGTTGTTTTCACCAGCACTTACTAGTAGGGTTGTTTTCACCAGCACTTACTAGTAGGGTTGTTTTCACCAGCACTTACTAGTAGGGTTGTTTTCACCAGCACTTACTAGTAGGGTTGTTTTCACCAGCACTTACTAGTAGGGTTGTTTTCACCAGCACTTACTAGTAGGGTTGTTTTCACCAGCACTTACTAGTAGGGTTGTTTTCACCAGCACTTACTAGTAGGGTTGTTTTCACCAGCACTTACTAGTAGGGTTGTTTTCACCAGCAAGAATCAGCACGTTATCCACCAACTGCAGGGGTGGAAACCGACTCTTTTTTACAAACTGTCGTTGCGGTAGTTTACCTGCACGTTGAGGTAGTTTACCTGCAACTAAAGTTGAAAAGACAAAAGATTAACTCTTTTGCTCACCAAACTAATTTCAGTCAATGTTTGAATGTCTTGGATTTTGAATAAGTCAGTAGCAGTTCAGTTTTATTGACAAACATTACGTACAACGTACAAAGTACGTACAACGTACAACATCTATTAATTTTACCGAAAAATGCCAGCCAATACTGTTGCACAATGATTGAGAACAAGAGGTTCCTCACCTTGTATACAGATCTAATATATTAGTTTATTCCGACTTACATAAATAATGAGAAAGCACCTTTATCATTGTATTATAAACATAAATATTTTTGTCAAAACCAGTTAAGCTGGAGAGTTTGACAAATAGACTGAGTACCTAGTCGCACACGAGTTTTCAACGTACAACTATAAGTCGTATTAATAGACCTATGCAGCTAAAATGCAGATTAATATAATTGATAGACAGGCTGGAGGCACAAGATTGCGCCATGTGAGGAAAAACTTTTCTTTGAGCATTTCTGAGGTAAGTCCGTTATAGGCTACTTCATGTGAGAAAAAGGTGCATCCTGTGCACTGTTGACTGCTGCTCTTCAATGTAAAAGGCAGTAGTGCCGATGACTGTATGCCAATTTTAAACATACTCAGAATTGAAAAATTTTAAAAAGAAATAAAAAGAAATTAAAAGAAATAGTGTTTACTATATTAAGGGCCGTGTTCGTCTGTGCGAAGCTACAGTAATAGCATTATGAGAAAAAAAGATTGCACCAGGCTGGAATCAATCCTGGAATCACAGTGAGACAGTCTGATTTTAAGCCACGCGGACTACCACTACACTAATCAATCACCTATCTATTGGTGAGTATAACTGTGTACATACTTACTACACATACCAATCTCTTGTAGCGCAAGAGTCTTCCAACGTACAAGTAAACATAATGAAGTTATGTAACAAGAATAGAGAGCAAGCCAAGGTCTAACATTTACTATCAGACTGACTCTATGACATTCCTTCAATTCAGTCAAAATATATTAGAGGACAATGTAACAACTTCCTAATTAATAAATCTGATAAAGGTCTGATAGAAGACACCAGTTATAAGCTGCGTAATTGCGATCTACAAGCAATGGAAGATAGACATTTATGATAGGCGCATAACATTAGTCTGAGAGTGCAGACATTCAGCTATTGGCTTAGCCATACCATGGAGTTTGTACTATCAAATTTATTTACGTATAACACGTAAAATCATACACCTAAAGTTGAAGATACGCATTATAAATGAGTTCCTAGATTGTAATTTAATGCCTTCTCATGCAAGAGAGCATGAGTTCAGGTGTGAACAAATTCCGTGTAAGTATTTGCTGAGCTACTAAGCGAGTTGAGCAACTGGGTTTTAATTCCTGGTTTTGGTTTAGTTTTTCACAGATATTTTTATTAGAATACCCAAAAATGGCAAGTCAGATTATCAACAAGTTAAAAGAGTTCTTTTCTACAATAAAACTATTATAATTGAACATATTCCAGAGTACACAATGTACTAAAGACAAAGTAAGTACATGTATGTTGAAGAATCTTACCTCTCGATGGGAGAGACAAGGATATGAAGAAGAACTTCATGTGTAGATTAATAAGCAATTGGATAGGTGGTGATGGAAACAAACAGTATTGTTGTTGGAAACAAACTGTATTGTTGTTGGAAACAAACTGTATTGTTGTTGGAAACAAACAGTATTGTTGTTGAAAACAAACAGTATTGTTGTTGGAAACAAACAGTATTGTTGTTGGAAACAAACTGTATTGTTGTTGGAAACAAACTGTATTGTTGTTGGAAACAAACAGTATTGTTGTTGAAAACAAACAGTATTGTTGTTGGAAACAAACAGTATTGTTGTTGGAAACAAACTGTATTGTTGTTGGAAACAAACTGTATTGTTGTTGGAAACAAACAGTATTGTTGGAAACAAACTGTATTGTTGTTGAAAACAAACAGTATTGTTGTTGGAAACAAACAGTATTGTTGTTGGAAACAAACAGTATTGTTGTTGGAAATAAACTGTATTGTTGTTGGAAACAAACAGTATTGTTGTTGGAAACAAACTGTATTGTTGTTGAAAACAAACAGTATTGTTGTTGGAAACAAACAGTATTGTTGTTGGAAACAAACTGTATTGTTGTTGGAAACAAACTGTATTGTTGTTGGAAACAAACAGTATTGTTGTTGGAAACAAACTGTATTGTTGTTGGAAACAAACTGTATTGTTGTTGGAAACAAACAGTATTGTTGTTGGAAACAAACTGTATTGTTGTTGGAAACAAACTGTATTGTTGTTGGAAACAAACAGTATTGTTGTTGGAAACAAACTGTATTGTTGTTGGAAACAAACTGTATTGTTGTTGGAAACAAACAGTATTGTTGTTGGAAATAAACTGTATTGTTGTTGGAAACATACAGTATTGTTGGAAACAAACTGTATTGTTGTTGGAAACAAACTGTATTGTTGTTGGAAATAAACAGTATTGTTGTTGGAAATAAACTGTATTGTTGTTGGAAACAAACAGTATTGTTGTTGGAAACAAACTGTATTGTTGTTGGAAACAAACTGTATTGTTGTTGGAAACAAACTGTATTGTTGTTGGAAACAAACTGTATTGTTGTTGGAAACAAACAGTATTGTTGTTGGAAACAAACTGTATTGTTGTTGAAAACAAACAGTATTGTTGTTGAAAACAAACTGTATTGTTGTTGAAAACAAACTGTATTGTTGTTGGAAACAAACTGTATTGTTGTTGGAAACAAACTGTATTGTTGTTGGAAACAAACAGTATTGTTGTTGGAAACAAACTGTATTGTTGTTGAAAACAAACAGTATTGTTGTTGAAAACAAACAGTATTGTTGTTGAAAACAAACTGTATTGTTGGTGGAAACAAACTGTATTGTTGTTGAAAAACTAAAATTCTCATTTACAAAATTGTTACTCATAGTGAATTTAGTAAATAGTCATAAATTGTATATTAAATTAATCCTTATTTTGTCCAGGTTTCAAATATGTAAACCAAACAGCTGTAAAATTATGTTTTGAATGATTATGTAGGCCAAATTCTGAACCGTTCCATTTTTTAATGGTTGAAGATAACAATCTGTAGAGATATGAACAAACCAGATAATTTTTATTTGCTTCTTTGAAATCTTATAATTTGAGCAACTCTTTGAACTATTAGAAACAAGAAATCATCTCATGAGGTCTGGTCATATGTAATCCAATCATTTTATAACATTGGTTCAAGAGACCTAATCTAATGCAAGTAGGGTGCATCCTATGCATTATTTCATGGGATATTCTGAACCTTGACAAGACTTTGAATACAGTGGTATATAAGTTATGTTTGTTTTACAAATAACAAAGATAGGAACAACAAATTATAAATAAGTTTGAGAAATTTGTTCAGTTTATTTTTCACGCCGCTGTACATCGTCACACCATTTGCATTAACTCGGTGTGCGGTCTAACCTCAAGGCTCTCTATAGCAATGCCTACCTTTTAGGTGGCGTCTGGCGACAGGTGCTTGGTTGCCCGATTCAGTCTGCTGGTCATCACACGAAGTCAAATCCGACACGACTAGAGTTGACCGAGGTGTAGACAGATTTGAGCTATTATCTGTAGCTATTGAGGGCAAGGTCGCAGCTTTATTCCAGTCAGCAATGGCCACACACGAGGCTAAAACGTGAGAAAACTCCTATTCGTACCACAAAGAGTGTGATTAGAAGTTGACCTTGGCTACCAGCTACTAACAGTCCTAATAAAAAAATAGCATGTGTGTGGCCACAAGAGCATAACTTAAAATACCATTCATGCCAGTTATGCGTGCATATTGTGAAACAACAAGTAATCCGTTAATAATCTATATTACCAATATCCTTGATAGTTCAATGAAGATACCGGTACATACAGGAGAGTCTATCTTCATCAATCAAAGCAAATATTCGTCTATGATAGCTGAAATTTACGTACATATGCACGAATCACTTGTGTTGAGGTGACCAAACTTGCTTTCTTTCAAGATGTAATAATAAAATTTAATGTTTCTGCTACAAAGGACTTCACTTACAATATCCTTTGCTCGCGAGCACTGCTGGGTGGAGGTGGACAGATGCAGGGCTACTGTAACGGTGCAGAGCAATACTCAGCTCTCTGTAAGCCATCTGCCAATCAACTGTGTGCACACCATCAATCTTGTCACATATCCTCCTGCACAGTCCTGGGATGCCATAGCTGTGGCCAAGCATATTGCACTTGGCCAGCCATATTTCTGCCCTCGTACAAAGGAAGGCCCAATGTCGGCACACCTGCAACCAAGAAATGATGGTAAAATGGATCTGGCCAGTGCTCACCATTATGAATGGCTGTCTCTATTTTTGTCAGATGGTGGGAATACACCAACATTTTTTTACAAACATAAATGTCATCACCAAGATTGGCATGTGATCACCGAGTTGAACCCAACGAGAATCTCTCACCTTACTTTTGTTTGTGTAATCAGAGCCTTGTTACTTTGACAATGACTTACGCAAGTGCGAGCAATTCAAGTCATCCCAACTTAAAAAAATTAAGCTGAAAACTATTTTAAAAAAACTAGCAGATGTGGATAATTCTTGAAAATAATACACTTTTCTATCCAATTTTCATTACTTATTTTTTGCCTAATATTGAAAAGCAACATTAATTAATACTCACCTCTTGACAAGATTGCAAGCTGGCTACATCCAAACACTGGAATATTGCAACCAGTAGTCTATCTGGCAGCTCCGTAATGTTAGTCACGTGTGTCACCCGTCCCCTAATTTCCCTTGCTATAAGAGGCAATACCGTGACTCCCCTCTCATAAGCGTTCGATATGAGAGCCTCCAGTAGCCTTACTACATCAGAGGCAGCCCAATCTCTTACCAACTGCAACAAGCAGAGGCGTACAGGTTTAGTCTGTCTGATCATAAAATTTCAGACTAAGTTACAGTTTAGTTTTGTAAATAATCGACAGATGTTAAATAAATTCGCCACCTTTTCAGCGAGCGTTAAATTAAACAATTATTAGAATACTGATTTGGATGAGTATTCATGGGAGTTTGTTAAACTATATAAAATACAATATACAGTTGCTTGTCTCTGTTTTAATAAAGGCTAAAATAAAAAGAGAAGACAACTCTTAATAATTTTACGCTTCCCTACGCGTTATGGACAGTTGTACATATAAGTAATGTTGTAGTGTATGTTATTCCCCAATCTGATAGCTAAATTTTCTTATGAATAACCACAAAGCAAACAATTGTCTGCTCTTATCCTGATGTTGTTTAAAATGAAAAAAAGATAATCGTTTCACATCGTTGTAGCTAGAAATGTACATTTGTTTGTGATATAATTACATTTTAAACCTGTTTGAAAAGGGATTTGTTAGTGTCAGATTCCATTCATAAAAACAAAAACAAAATGAAATTCACCAATTACTGCAACTAAGTGTGTTGTGCTCATGCTGGAAATAGGTTTTGTTTCAAATACTTATGTAGGAACCGAGTTCTGATGAATTCAAAGATACAGCAAGTAGACAGCAAGAGAGTAACCAACTAACAAACCAACAAACCTGACCTGATCAATAGAGCTCATCTGACTCAAGAATTCTCTCTGAGATGATGCAAGAGAGGCAGCAGAGTGCGGGCCAGTTGAATGGCCAGTGTTAAACTTGACTACAAAAATAGCAAGACAAATAGATAGCGCTGCCGTTGTAAGTGTATGTTTCCCAAGCTATTAGATTCAATGAGAGAAATGTAAAAATACTACTCACTACTCCGAGTCTCACAAACAAGGAACAAGAGAGAATCATTCAACTGCTGGCTCTATAGTAGATAACTCTATGAAGAGGCATATATACTCATGAAGAGGAGAGAAGTATGTCCAGTGTTGAAACTACATATATGCTAGGTAAAAATTAATGCCTGGTTATGAAACATCGGTCTAAATTAGAATTCAGTTTAAACAATACATTGTGATAATGGACCAGAGGAAATGCTGTTACTTTATCTACCCGAGTTCAAGCTGGAGAAATCTGCAATGGTCAATAGATCTAGCCTCGGTAACTCGGATTCCTCATCAAATGGCAAGGTCTCCATTGGCTTCCCTTTCTTAGACTGTTTGTTTTTGAATTTTAGTTTGTCAGGAGAGCCACGACTGAGTCCGGATGAGCGAGCCCTAAGAGAGCTACTAAGGTGCACAACTTGAAGAATCATCACAAGTTGTAACTCTATTAGCTGCATACCAGCGCTAGTAATAAACTGTCGAGTCTTATGGCCATTTAGTTACTTTATACAATTGTTTTCTACAACAACATAATATAATTATATCAGATTATTAGCTGATTTTATTTTTAAACTGGCCCAATAAAGCTGTGAGGGCTTATTTACAAGCAAAGAAATAAAACAAATGGAACCAGTAAGGTCGTGCATGTGGACAACACTAAGAACTAATAACTTCACAGCAACAAGCAATAATGATAATAGTTTTGGCCAATGATTGTATACTGACTTTGACTCTATGCTATTAACAAGAAGAATTTGGTGCAGTTTCAAAAATTTTAACAAAATAACCCATAGATTAAAATATTTTCCAGTTGGTGTGCATCAATAATAAAAATAACAACAAGAAACAACATATAAACAACTAACTATTCATAGCTAATAAAAATAATAGTTGCAGTGGTTTACTATTATGGAGTCTCCATGACAATGTTACAATGAGATCTAGCAAGGAGTGTGTTATGTAATCTCCTTAATATAGATAGCAACCATTTTGCTGTCAGACACTCTTCTGAATAACTAGTTAACTAAAGAGTTTATGAAAAAAAAACTGGCATTTTTATTTCTAGCCAAATGACCTAAATTCGAGGAATTATCTAGAAAAACCTTTGTAAGTGTCATCAATATTAGTGTGAATAAAGGTTAACTATATATGCACGTATGCTGTAAATTGTATTTAACCAAATACAATTTTCAAAAATGGAATTATGCTCTCTTGAAAAGCAAAAATGGAGCATGAGAAGATAAGTGAAATTCTTTGCCCTTTTTAATTGTATCTTTATTTGATTTTATATGCAGGTGATATTTCCTTTTTTAACAACTAATTTAACTCCTGTCATTGACTACAGGATTTATTCTAAACTATGTTCCAACTTCATTATAAAGTGATTCAACCCTATAAATCATTATATTTGTAATAAACAATTATATTTTCTAATATAAGCAAACATCAAGCCAAACAGTTGACAAAGCTAATATTTCCTCTGCATGTAATAATTTACTTTTATACTTTCCCTCTATAACTGATATCATGTGTTCTAAAAAACAATCAAAATTATTCCATAATTCAAAGGTATTTTAATGGTATAGTATATTTATCAATATATTATATAGTTCATCTTACAGAAGCGCAGCATATAAATATTTTTTCTTTTAGTTCCTTCAGTTATAACAACCAATTCAGCTGACAAGCGGATAACGCCGCAGGTCAGTTACTAACATTCCTCCACCAATCAAATGATGCAAGCAGACGTACATAGGCAATCACAAGCGTAGTTAAAACAAGTGAATCAGGAGCATGAATCATTACAACGCTGCGGTACATGATGGCAAGCAAAAGCAAGTGATACAATGTTATATGCGACGAAGCGAAAAGCGTTGGACAGTGAGTGATAGGTGTGTATCATGTCTCATATACAACATGCCCACAACACACAAACAAACCTTTCATATCATGAGCTGCAAGAATATCCCAAACGAGTCTTGAATGATATCGGATATGGTCAGGCACAATGCAAATGAGCTAGTATGAGTACAAAGAGAAGATGACTCCATATATGCAATACATGTTGACAACCCTATACAGTCATACCTTGACAAACGTGTATCCCAATATATGAGAAATGTGTGCTACTAGAAAAAATCTAAGCAAATTCGTGCCTTGAGATACGAGACAAATTCGAGATACGAGCTAGCCTGTCTTGACAAACTGTTGTTTTTGCGAAGTTGTTCCCCCGTCCGCGGGCGAGAAACACAACAGCTTGTCACAAGACGTACTGCACCTGATGCATCAGGTGCACTTATAGGGAGTTGTTCTCTTCCGTCTGTGGCTTAGTTGCGATGTTATGGCGGTCGCTCCATTGGTAATCATAACGGATTTCGCGTAAAAGTTTATGCAGAAAAAATAGATTACAACGTTTAACCAAAAACCGGTCTCTCTTGTAAACGTTAGTAGAATTTAAGAATAAAATAAATTGAAAATAAAATCTATAAGAACAAATAAAACTGACTGATACAAAAATAGAATTAAAACTGACTGAGCGCACAAATAACGACATGTTTAGTCGCTGTTGTTGTCTAAGTTCTCAAGTTCTACTAAAGTTTACCGCAGAGACTGGTCGCTGGTTAAACGTTATAATCTTATTTTTTCTACATAACTTTGCGCAAAATTTGTTATTATTACCAATGGAGCGACCAACATAATATCGCAACCAAGCCGCATAGACAGACGACAACAACTCCCTATAAGCGCAGCTGATGCATCAGGTGCAGTACGTCTTGTGACAAGCTGTTGTGTTGCCCGCCAGCAGACGGGGGAACAACTCCGCAAAAACAACAGTTTGTCAAGACAGGCTAGATGCGAGCATACGAGACAATTTTCAATGCGGCCACTAAGTGGCGAGTAAGCGAGAGGCCGCTTACGAGAACAGCATCGCTTGGGCGTTCTCGTCGGATCAATTTAAAACAGTTTTAAAAAGGCTAGATAAAAGTGAAAGTAAAAGCGAGGAACCAACGAGTGAAGCCGTAAGATGATAAAAATAAAACAAAGAAAAAATTAGAATGAAGTCAAGCGTAAGATAAAACCTTTTAAAGTGTGTGCTTAGTGAGCTAAAGTCGTTTACGTTAGGTAGATTTACAGCTTCACAAAAGTGTAGCGTACCGAACGTGTTGCCGTCAAGTCTGTCTCGCGCAATCATTAGCCACTATGTCTGTCTCGAAGGTGAGAAGTCCATACAGCGCTGTACATAATAGTGTTAAATTTTACTGCAGATCGTAAACACTAGATAGATATTTATTACTTTGCGAGCATAGGTGGTGAATTAGAACTATTAAAACACGTTTTCCATCGTGAAATCCTGTGTTTTGGTAGTTTTTCCAGAGAATGATTCAATTTGTATTTAGTTACTTTCTATAAGAAAATTTGATTTGAAATACGAGTGAATTGACATACGAGCTCGGTCCCGGAACGCATTAAGCTTGTATGTCGAGGTACGACTGCACACATTACGCAGCAACAGTTATATGAATTGTAGGAGTCTATGTGCGAAAATAACAGAGGAGTAAAGTCAAACATTGGCTTAAAATTACCTCTTGTGTAAAACAATTAATATTGATGTATCATTAACAAATATATATAACGCTAAGCAATTATTCTGACCACAAGGAACGTTTTGGCCAAAGCAGGTTTGTCGATCTTTCCTACCTTCTGCGACTATCGGTGTGTCGCCTCAAATGCTGACCTGGATGTCGCTTGAAAAAGTTCATTGGCATTTCAACCTTCCTAAGAACTGGCTCAGGACTTGGTGAGAATGGCTCAACTGTTTGTCTGTCAGCTGTTCAAGACGCAAACAAAATAAAGCTAATCACTTTACTAACAGACAAGAGTTATGTTATGTATGTTACGTACGTAACATGTTAGTATGTTACGTATGTAACATGTTAGTATGTTACTAGATATTAGCAATATCAAAGCGTACTATTTAACAGCCAAGAATTCATTACTGGTAATATTGGAATATAAGCTCTACTCTTAGCTGTGTAACTGCAGAAAGAATACTTGATTCTAAAGATTTTATGGTACTTAAGTACAGTGCACCCCCGGGTTACGATGTCTCTGTTTTACGATTTTAATTGAGAACATTAGGAATTAATGTTGTATAGCGGGTGCTCACTGTAATTTCTTATGAAAATAAGATTAGGTTATATATTTTTAGTCCTTAGGCTTCAGTTAAAAATAGATGTACCATTTGGTAAAATCTGCTATGTGACAAAACAACCCAGTCTTGAAAGATGCAATAAATATAAGATTGTTTAATAGGATAGACCACTTCATTTGCAAAAACAATAGCATATAAATAGTTTTACAGAAACATTAAAAAACATCGGGTGGAAATATTCTAAAACACAGGCTAATGGGCAGCATATTTATTGAGCTGCAACTGACCCTGAACTTTTAAACAATTCAATTTGTTACTTAAATTGTTAAACCTTAATTTGTTAAAAATAATTTTAGATTTGCCTTACTCCGTCTACTCAAATACTGTCAACAACACACTGGCTGCTTACACACAGCACTTACTATAGTATAAAACAGCACTTACTATATTATAAATTTTACAATTTATAATATAGTAAATTATTTCCATATTTTTAGTCTTTCTAAAAATAAAAGATTTTGCATGTGTGGCTTCTGTGATGGTTAGAGATGTTTAACGCAAAACAAAAATTATCAAGTGAAAGTGATACAATATGGCTCGCATTGATAGACTGCAGCACGCAGTTGACTTGAGTTCATTAGCAGTGCTTTCCCAAACCTTACGTACATCAACAATGTACCCGTCATGATTTTTGTATTACAACTAGTTTTCATGTAGAATACTAGGCTACATTAATCAACTTTGAATAAATCCTGCGAACAAAGAAAATGACATGCTACATGTATTACTGCATTGACTTAGTATCAACTTCTAGTCAGGCCCATAGATAGCCGACATAACTACAATAATCTGGATCTGACATTGAATTTTATTGTACTTAAATTATAATTCTAAATTACATGTGATTACAATAAAATTGTTTGACACATACACTAAGTTTCCACAATACGAGAGATGTAGATTTGGAGTTGTGTCCACGCACTGCGCACACAACTCCAAATTGCATAGTTACAGCGTAATAAGCGTCTCAATGAGCTTTTGCACTTTTGCATGCACGGAGACACTTGTTTAAGTTAAAAAAGCTAAAGATTTTTACACCAGATCATAGCTGAACATTCGGAACTGCTCAACTCCAAATATAAATGACTAAAATGGGTACAATGTTTAACATGGAATAACTTGTGTGGCATTTTCATACGTATCATCTGCAAATGCCTTTTCTGTCTTTTGCAAGCTTGTAACATTCGGTAAAAATTTGCAATTAACAAAACTCGCTTGATTTACGAATTTTTGCTGTTTCCATCTTGCGGACGCAAACTTTTGGATTAACTGGATTAACTGAGTCATGGAAACGTAGTGATAGCGAGATTTGCAGAAAGCACAGATTTTGTCGCTGCCAAATCTCTTTTAACAAACATTCCACACTGGTAATGTTTAGGTCTGTGTAAACAATAGAAGTATTATGTACTCAGCGGCTTGTGTATTCAGTCAGTATCTAGTGAATACTCAATACAATGACTAGCCAGGGCCCTCAAGAAAACGCATCTGCTGAGGATCCACAAAAAAAGGCAACAGATTAAAAATATTTATTTTTAATATTCCACTATGAACAAAAATCAACATAGTTTAAAATTGAGAAGCGTGACTACTAACCAGTTATGTTATGGCCGGGTAGCGACTCGCCCCTTACAGGCGGACTGATACGGAAGACCTTCATAGTTGCCTGCATTACCTCGCTGGACATCCTGTCACGCAGGTTGAGGAAACGACTACGTGATATCTTGATGCTAGCGTCACTGGAAAGTAACGCGAGACCAATGGCTGAAGCAAGAATACACTCGGCTACCACCTCTGCAAGGTCATCTTCCTGTAAGTGAAAGTAGAGATTACGCTAAGGGAATGATATATGAAGGCTGATCAATTATGAAATGTGCATGAGTTAGTAAATATTAAGAAGATGTGTAAAAAGAAGCTTCAAATGCAAAAAACGAACCATAGAAAAAGTAAAAAGAATCAAAATGCATAAATAAGTAAGACTCAAGTGCAACAGTTGCCATAAAAATTGCCTAGCCTCAGGACTAAAAGTATAAACATGGCCTAGCCTCAGGACTACAAGCATGATTCTAAAATGACCAACTTCTTTGTAAGAGACAGAATCATATAAGAAAAAATAAAATGCAGTGATAACAAGAAAGTAGCTGCATCTGAGCAAAGCAAACTGCAGCGAGAATGGTGATTATACGGATCTCTGAAAAAGGTAGTTGCAATGGGAAGCAACAGGAGATGCTGAGAGACTGTAAAAAAATTAATGATACCAGCGGAAAAGATAACCTAGAAGAAACAAAGATATTATTAGTGAGAGGTTAAAACAATGTTACAGAGAAGACTTGTGGAGGACAAGATTGTTAGAGCAAAGCAAAGCAACTCGAAGCAGAGCCAATAAGGATGCAGTGGAGCGGCATCAAAGGGTTTATGAGTGAAACGTAAGGATTGAAGTGGAGAGTGTCCTAGTGCAGCGCTGAATAACACAACATAAAAATAAAGCTTGCAGCTTAAGTTCCCAACAAATTCCTGCGCGAACACATACATTACTGATGTACACATACATCTATGAACACATACATCTATGAACACATACATTACTGATGAACACATACATTACTGATGAACACATACATCTATGAACACATACATCTATGAACACATACATTACTGATGAACACATACATTACTGATGAACACATACATCTATGAACACATACATCTATGAACACATACATCTATGAACACATACATCTATGAACACATACATCTATGAACACATACATCTATGAACACATACATTACTGATGCGTTCTTGAGATTTCTGCAAGCTGTCGTAAATGCTGCTACTAAACTGATCTATTGCGTCATCATCTTCAGAGTGTTCGTCAGCCGAGGGCAAATAAGTCTCACATTTAGTGATCCCCATATATTGACTCAACTGAGATGGGAACTGCTGCGTACTCGTGCCGTACTTGAAGTGAATGAATGATGACTCACATCGATCAATTTGCAGCAAACTCTTTGTTCTGAGAAATAATACATAGATAGGATTAATAATTAGGTTGTAGAAAAATCACTAAAGAGTCCCAATGCATGTCAATCATATATCAACTTACACGTACTTCCGTTCGTTAAATGACAACCACCTGCCAACAAACTTCAGTCAGGTGCTCACCCACATGCAAACACAATTCAGTGGGTGCACATCCACATGCAAACACAATTCAGTCAGGTACCCACTACTTTTCAACACACTTCAGTCAGGTGTCAACCACTTTTTAAAACAATTCAGTCACATGACAACCACTTTTAACACATGTCAACCCATGTTAGGTGTCAACCATATTTTCACTCACTTCAGTCAATGTCAAGTCAACTATAGTATGTCAATTCACACTTAATCGAACAGTAACCGCGTGCCAAATATTGTTGCAGCTACTAAAACTAAATGATACATAGCCCTTGGGTTTACATAGCAAGCAATTTGAAAAAATTAGCCCCAAATTCAAAACATTTAAAATCAATAATAAATTTATGTTTGCTTTTCTGCTGCCCAAATCGATCTTAGTTCATACCTCCGAATAGACTCTTTATTGAGTAAAATTGAGCTTTGTTGAAACCTGCTGCTACCTACTCCCGCTGACACAGAGCGTCTTCTTCTCAAAAACGTTACATCATTCTCTTTTTGAGAAGTTGTCTGTTCATCTACAAATTATAGTATTGAAGACTATAAAAATAAAATGTCATTTATAATTTACAATTAACATAACAAAAAAAAAAACTAATCATCAGCTGCCAAAACCAGAAATAGCTGATGACTGCACAGAATTACTCTAAAGTGTTGACTACCATCTGACACAAGTTCTACACAGAAAGATGGTGAAAAAACACTGTTTCAAAAATACGAAATATACTAACATGAATAAAGCATAATAATAAAATTTGCCCAAAATAAGAATCTACCTTTACAAAAATGCTGTTAATGAATGTTGAGGATTATAACTAGCAAAGTTTACTTGCGACCTATCTCTTACCATATTAGGAAAACTTCCAATAACAACTAAGTAGTTTTTGTTCTGAAAAGAAATGAGACAATTCCAACAAATCCAACAGCAATCAGTATAAATAAAAGACTACCTGAATCGTGACCTGTTGTTGTTGAAACATCAGATAAAGTTGTTCCAGTCAGAAAAGACCCTATGGATAGCCTCATTGATGGGTTCAATGAATCGCTGACTTGCCTGTTCCGTGTGCTGGCAGCAGAAGTGACAGGAGCAGTTGGTGAGTTGCCGAGAGATGCTGATGCAGCATGATCACTCGGAGGCTTATGGAAAGAAGTAATATTTACACTCTGTGAATCAATATACAGAGACTGATAGCAGTTATCTCTACTACGAATCTATTTTGTACAGACTTCATTAAGAGAATCTTTTAAACAGAAGCTCAACTATAGAGAGCATTTCTGTTTACATTTCTTTCTCTTTAGAATTTTGGGTGTTTTTAAAGATCAACCAAAGCGTTTAAATATAATATGTTTAGGTAAATACAAAAGCTACTCCCCTACAATTATTCCTAGATGATATGTACCTGCACTGACTGTTATAATACTAATAATAAGTTATAATAGTACGAGGTACAGTATATTGAGAACACGATTCTAAACTCACAAACAAGAGATGTACCTAACAATGCTGAGCCCCCATCTTGATAGCAACTTGAAGCTAAAAGGCTACCTACATTAAAAAGAAGCAATCCAAATCTTTCTCACCTCAGGTCGAACAGCTTCTGAGACAGGAAGAGGAAAGGTCTGCGTATTGTCAGTTTCGTCCACAAAAGTTGGCAGGGTCGTAGAAATGGCAACAGATAATGTCTCATCAGACGGCAAACCAAGGTAACCAACAGCCGACCGGTGATGATGAGCATTACTAGCGTTATCCGTGTGCAAAACTGGTAAGGAACGAGTGGCCATGGGAGGCAGCACGCAAGGTACACCTTCAGTTGGCAGTGTAGCGAGTACGCCTTGACTGGCTACAGACATCAAAATGAACTTAGTACAGTAAAGAGAATCTGTCCATCAGGTATTTTACATGCCTCTTTGAAACACAAAAGTTAACAAGTTTGAAATTGATTAAATTAATTTAGAAAAATGTGTGAGATATCTAAACCAAGCAATTAGAGAATATCATGACATGAAGGACTGCTTATAGCAGAATACTGCTAGCGAACTAATAAATGACTTCAGACAATCTCTAAGTGGAATTTAAAACTTTTTAACCAAACAACACAAAGCTAAAACTGACACTCTTCTTTCGGCTTCTTCTAGTTAGAGGTCACCGCCGTAAGTGGTATATCCGGGTATATAATATATTGTGACCATTCGCGCATATGATTTGGCAAAGGAGCAATTGTAGCTAGATGTCCTTCCTAACACCACCAATGGTCCTCCTGTGATTCGAACCACTGCCCTATTGATTGTATGCCGGCGTACTAACCACTGAACTATGACTGCTCCATAAATGCTAAAACTGACGCTGAAGACTTTTAATTCAAGTCACAAGTTCTGTGATGTATTTTAAAGCTGTGGTAGACTATGAAATGGACTGGTTCAAAATTGAATAGCACTCTGCTCATGTGATGAATGAGTGGATAGGAACTCACTTGCTGATTCGGAGTTGTCATTCACTTCATTCGTCGCAGTCTAAAGTAAAAACTTAATTTATTTTAACAAAGAAATAAAAACACCAAATGACAATAAGTCAGTGAATGAGCGATGAAAAGTTAGTCAACTACCTCAACAGTTGCCGACTCTCGCTCTGGCAGCAGCTGAAATCCCTGAGGCGCTCGAAGAAGGTTTTTTTCAGAGACTAGTCCCTGCTCCTCAAGTTCCTCAGGAACGCCCTGTATAATATCACTAAATGGGTATTTCGAGCTAAGCTTGCGTGCACTGACAGATTGTCGTTTGGGAGAATTCTTGCCCGCATGCCCACTTGACTTGGAAGAGCGCCTAAGGGTGTGGTGGAGAAAAGAAATCTTGGCTGCTACTGCAGAGTCCTCCAGTTCGTTATCTGTAATAAAAGAGTATATTCCAGAATATTAGTGCATGTAATTGGCTGTACCTTAATGACCTACATTCAGGAGTCCGAACACTCATTTGTTTACAAGGCAACTCTCTCGCCATCCTGAAAAAGAAAAAACAGGTTTGATCAACAGTATAAACTGAACAAATTAACATGCAAAATAAAAGTTAAGTCTTACCGCATACAGCAACAGGAAGCCCTTGTTCCCTCATAATTCTAGCGACAGCCTCCCGAATCCTCACGCTGAAACCTGCAGTGTCAGCGCTGTAATAGAAAGGAGTAGAAGGCAGCAGGCGATCCTTCATGTACAATCTCCTGAGTGAAGAGGTTCTACAGCTGTGTATTGCCTGCTTCCAGTTCACTTTGTGAGTGAACAAATTATCTGTAAAACAAACAATGCAAATATGAACAACGAATGAGAAATAAACTAAAGCCACTAGTCTTTGAGCTGTGATATAATTGTTCTCAGTCTACTGTGTGTATTCACAGCTCTCAGTCTACTGTGTGTACTCACAGCTCTGCTTAGCTTCACAAGGTAAAAACTACCAGCAAACCTCAACTTATTAAACCATAATTGTAGCACTAGGTAAGCAAAACATTTGCTTACCTAGCACATAATTATAGAACTATGGCAACAATCATGACACTTCCACCATCCATTGCGCGGCGCGTTAGTCAAAATTTAAAGGAGGACACACACAGCTCTTCCAAATAATTGTGGTATTTTTGAAGAGATTTAAAATCCATCAAACTCAGAGCACATTAAATTCAGCTATTAAAATACCTCTTGTGATAAATAAAAGAAATATCTGTAGATGAATCAGTGCAGATAAAATGGGTTAGCAAGGGTGTTAAGTTTTATATTTCTAGAAGGAAAGCACTTGAATCAATCGATTGTGAAATATATAACCTTATTGTAAATGTATCGCTCATATCGGTCAACTGATCAAACAGTCAGACCAAATATGAGCTACAGCAATCATGTATTGTATGAATAGAACATAGCTAAGAACTAGGACCCTAGCAAGTTTTGTACTGACCTTAGGATGTGTTTACACCAGCATGATTTATCAGAGTTGCTTCCCCACCAACAAAGTATGGCATAAAACGAAGAACGGTTGTACAGGCGGCTTTGTCACAGTTTCAAATACTGCATAAACGTACTGTTTGCCCATATTTGATGGCCATCATTGATGGAGTACAACACGGAATCAACCAATGATATCTTACCATGTTAATAGCGCCGAAAACACAAGCAAATGGAATGGATATCGATGTTATATTTCATTAGCTAAAAAAGGTGACTCATTTCGCATCATCGAAGTTGGTTTAATGTAAAGTCTTTGCAAAAAAGTATTTCAAATCGTAAACAGACTATAAACCATTCCAACTCCAGCTCTCTGAGTAGAAACACAACTCCAATAAAATCTTTCTGGTGTAAACGCAACTTTCCCCATCTAGCAGGGCACACGCTGCCTTATGAACGTCATGTTGAACTAAGCACACCATTGGCTGATGGTGACCGAAAGGGAACATTGTACTCACATTCGACTGCTTAAGAAATGCCATTATATCTCCACTAGTGTGTAACTTATCATTACATGCAAGAAGTTGGTTTATCAGGTTATCATTGGAGACAACGAGAGGATGAGTTTAATGGGATATCATCATTCTAGGAAACCTTAAATTTCCTCATTCCACCTGGTTAGGAGCAATGGTAGCAGTTTTCAATGTGCGTACGAATGCGAGATACTGCTTGAAATATTTTATTATTTCTAGGGATGAAGCAGTAACAATATGTGAATATCTTTCAAGGAATTAACAAGAAGAATTCTTTTGACATACCAAACAATTTGGTAATTGATGCCTTAGCCTTTCTTGTATCAATCTTTGGTTTGAAAGCTTCTGCAGGATACTTTTTGTTGAAGGATGCTTGAAAGTCACGGCGAGACAAGACTTGCAATATGTTGTTTAGTTTTTCCAACTCTGAACCTCTGCATCTAATCAAACATGAAGCAAGTACAAAAAGACAAAAAAGGCTCGCTTACAAAAAGACTATACAATTGCGCTATTGCCGAATTCCTAAAAGCCTTTTTTTAAACTGATGTATGTTCAATATGCCCAATGGTACCATGAAATGTCCAGCACTGAAAAAAGCAAATATATTAGGGATTGGTGTGAGCAATCTCTCGCTGATAGAGTACGTCTGCTTAACTTACTGCACGAAGAGGCTGTGCGTGCTTTTAAGAGCATTATTACACAAACAATGTCTCTGCGATCTTTGCCAGACATGTCTGAGTCCAGTGACAAAAGAACCTCGATAAATGAAAACATGACCATTTGAAAATAAAACTTAATATTTGATGTCATTCCTGTCACCACCAGTGGTCTGTTTTGGGAATTTAAAACAAATCTGTTGTGCGCAAGTCAGGGGTTTCAGGCCACTAGGCCAAGATTAGTCTCCCATTGTGGATTAGAAAAATTCAATGGCAGGCAAAAGTTTCAGAGTAAGAATATTGGTTTCAAACATCTCTTGAGATGACTACATGACAGACCAAAACATCTAGGTATGGATGCAGTCTAACAGTTGCACAAACACCGGACAAAAGAATAGGCCTGCTAAAAGAACAAGGCATTTTTTATATCAGAAAGGAGCATTTGTAAAACTGACCTTTGGACTAGCATTGATACCATCAACTTCTGCTGCCAAGGTTTCAGCCCCTCATAATATTTTATAATTCTTTTCACTTCCACTTTTCGAGTCAATACCGAGCTAATATGAAGGAAATTAGATCAATTAGTTTTTAAGAGAGGGTATAAAATGCATTGGATATCTAGCGGTAGTGTTTACTATTTCATATGTCTATATAATATTTATTAGCAGTAATCAATGTATCGTCTGATTTAGTAATAACAGTGTGTACACTCATTTAGTCAATATGGCCGCAGAATCAATACAGAAAACAAGAGAAATGATTATATGTTTGCAGTAACAATAGTAATATACGATGAATATATGATTGTTACACACAATATCAGTTGTTTACATAAAACAAAATGAAAAAGATGAAAAATTACAAGCTCATTATGCCTCAATTTTATCTAGGACGACCACAGGACTATTTGGTCTGGTAATATGCACCAAAAGGCACAATACTGCGCATTGTCTTGAACAGACATTAAAATGTTAATGCAGTATTTTTAAGCAACAACAATGTGTTCCACTGTGCAATATAATGGCCCAGTCGACATTTGTTCGGGTGGGAGTCCGTTTAAAAAACACATTAGTTTTACCTGGCGTGATGCATTGAGCCCAACTTTGTTTTGCTTAACATAGAAAAGTGCTGCAAAGCACAAGCATTCTTAACAGGCACCGACTTATCGTCCATATTTCGAACAACGCGATTATAGCAACGATCTTTCAGTGTCTATAACCATTTTGAGATACGATAACAATACAACTACAATTATTTGTTTAAACTGTACTTTCATTTTTTTAGCCTAAATGTATTGAAGCACTTTGTTGTCGTCGATATCATGACACAACATTCTAATTATATGATCAAAGGCTACAATTTTAGCTATGTAACGAGCCACCAATGTTTCATGTTCATTTTGTTTTGTAACATTTTATTGGCTGTTGCAAAACAAAACCTCTTACTATCTTTAACCAAAAAACAAAGCGAAAGTAGTCGATTCGCGTGCCTATCTATAATGAGCAATACGCATCGTCTGCCAAGCTCAGTTAGAATACACTATCGTTATCAGGTAACTGTTGTTCTTATTTATGCAGACTGTTTTTTCTACTTTTGCATCAGTTTAGCATTAGCTGCATTTTAAATCGTAAAGATTAATTTATATTATTAGAACAAACGGCGAGAGGGAGAACATACCATACGAGGGCATGAGTACTAGTCCCAACATCGTTTTTACTTTAAACATAACATCACAAACGACTTGGTTAGAGAATCCTTAATAATGAACAAAACTTTTAGTTTAGATAAATTTTGTACCCTTTCATATTTTAGTTACTATTGTCTTCCCCAGATGTTGTAAAGGAGGCAGATTTTTTAAATTTAAAATTATTCAGAATACATATATATATATATATTGTTTATGACATCTTTACTCTATATTTTGTACATTTCAATGTTGGAATTACGTAAAGTAAATATAAACTTGAATTGACTGTTTTTATTTTCATTCCTTCAGCTATTGGAAGTAATATAAAAAGCTTTGAGCGTTGTCGGTCATGAGAAATTCAGCTTAGTGCTGCTTGGCTTAACATACTTTTTATGTCATAACCTTTTTACTCATAAATGCAATGATGTAACATTAATTGCTGCGTATATCTTACAGCAGAACATATGACAGAGTCATATGACAAAGTCATATGTTAACGAACGTTATGAATTTCCACAAAGTACATATGACAAAGTCATATGTTGACAAACGTTATGAATTTCTATCATTAACTAGTTTTGGTAAGACTTCTATAAACTAGTTATATGTTCTCATCATATAAGCCGGTTTCAGCCTATAGATTAGAATGTTTTAGTAGTTTTGAGAAGAAATATAAAGTCCCTTACTAATAAAACCATTCAAGTTTCTTCAGTTGCTAGACACTGATACCACATGATAAGGATTTTTATTAGAGCAGGTTAATAGCGTAGTCAAAATGATTGCAGAGACCACCAATTAGGCCAGCCACAGGCGGATCTCATAGAGACAAGTATTTGCATGCACTAATGTTATAACCTTTCAGAGAGTGCTCATTCCGAGCCACTTGGTACTGGTTGAATTCAATTTATAACAGTGCATGTTTATTGTTAACACATACTGTACCTAATAATTCAGAAGATCAACATATGCCATTGACAAGGCCTAGGTGATAGGCCAACAAGATGTAAGGTCTAACCATAATGCACAATGAAAGTGACAGTAATCCTAGCGTGTCTTACAGCCCACAGCTGCCTCTCATATCATCACTAATGGGCAGCCCTTCCCCATTAGTCACTCAATTGCTCTAATGAATTTCATTTTAGTGCTGATGAGCCCATAAGGAGACTACGTTAGTTATATGAAAGCTGACTGCTGGAGCTTGTTCATTACCACCTCTTTAAGATGAAAGGAACATTATGGTCAGCAAGCTTTCTTCTCTATGTGACGCAGGTAAGCTTTTGCTTACCCAGTATGCCTGCCAACCAGGCAGGGTGTTGCAAAAATAGTTAAAAAGTTCAGTAGTTTTCTAAATCAGTTTTTGCATCAATTAGTATGAATTAAGTAGACTTGAGTACTACTTAAGTTGTCTAAAACATGATGGTAACTCGGAGGCCGCCAAATGATGTGATGTTTAATAAACAGTTTAAAAGTTTAGGCTAAAATTTCATGCAAGAGGCTTATCTTAAAAAAGTAAATATTATTCATTCCAAATAATATTGAGTATTTCAATTTACTATTGTGATTAATAGATGCTTATGTTCATTAGAGTAATTTGTCTCATCCCGAGCCATGATTATTATGAGCGTTGAAGTACTCTCGAGTGTCCAGTCTTCTCATTCACTTCCATGCAAGCACTTCCCTCTACCGTTTTTCAATACACCATCTCTTCTCGTGAGCACATAGCGCATGGTAACATGATAAGCTGGACTCCTTAATTGGAATAAATTCTAAGCGTTGAAAGTTTTAAATTTTATTATAAAACTTGGTAATGTAATGTAGTAAATGTTTTTCTTCTCAAAGACTAGCATTACCTGATAATAGACGTGAGGATTAGATGATTAATAGTCTGGTTTATGAAATGTGTAACCATCGACTACATTCCACGGAGCTCTTTTATGACATCGACCATAATTGTACATCTCCATTAACGCTCAACTAGTACCCATGAAAGCACCATTTGCTGCAAGCAGTACATCACATACATTCGACACACTAGCAAAATCATCCAGATTTATGTCCTAGATAATTAAAAAATATTTTAAGAGATGACAGAAGCTAGTCATAGGCCATCCATTCATCTCTTCATTACGTATGGAACTGTTAACTTGTGCAATCATTGAAGTGTAGGAAGTACGCAGAATATCTTAAAAGAATTGTAGATGGCGTTCTGAGGAACGAATGATGCAACTAGTTTCCATTTGCTGGTCATTCTGCAAACTCTCTGATTACCTCTGCCAGACCTTCACACTGGATGTAGGAAAATAGCAATCGGTTCCGATGATGTTATCTTCCGCCCATCTATCAGTTATCCATTCATCTCAGCGCTATCGAATTATTATAGGTTTCTTGTCATTGACTCACGTGTACAAATATATTACGACTGTTAGAAGGGGGATATAGCTGTTGACAGATGGTCATATGCCTAAGGATTACATTGCACAATAGCCTTATTTGTATTGCTTGCACCTGGGTCGCCAGAAGGCAGAAGAACTTGCCTTTGATTATAGCCAATGCCAGCGGCGATCGACATATGGCAGCATCTGGTCTAATGAGCCGAATATTAATATTTACCTCCAGTCCCTCTTCAAAGTGTCTACAATTAAATCTTCTCTGCAAGACATTCAGCATTTTGATTGGAAGAGTATGCTCATTCTTTTCTCATACGTTTTGTATGTATGATAATTTCACATTCTGTCCATTATTGAAACATTGCAAATGATGAATACAGTCGAACCAGGTGTTTGTAGTTGTCGTTCGAGTATCTCAAATACCGATTGAATGGTGTGATTAAGGCCGCTGTCTGCTTCTAAGCTTATTTGGTAAGGAAAACTTCCTGAGCCGTTTACTTACTTTAAAGAATGGTTCAACCTGTATCACTGTATTTGGGGGTTGTCTTCTCTGTGATTATTCATCGACTATGTGCACCATAAGCCAATGACATCACCGATGCAACATGGATATGTTAGAAAACATTGCGACTGTCAAACTTTCACCAACTTTCACTTTCGCCAAGCACCCATAGCTGTCTGTGTAAGCTCGCATTTCGGAGATGGTGATTGGCTGTCACAGATTGCTTAATCTTTATTTCTCTTCATGATAGTTGCTGCGGGACTAGTACTTCATCATTTTAGCAACCACATTGTTTATACAGAACACTAAGCTGTAGACTATTCACTGATGTAAACGCAGATGGGTTTGTGATAGTTTGAACGATGTTATAACAAACAATCACTGATGCATTGTGATATTAGCCTGAAGCTGCCGTTAAACATTACTGCATGCGTCAGTCGATTATATAGGATGGTGCCAAGCGCACCCTGAGAATATCATCCTGTAGTAAATTATACCTACTCAACATACATCATGATTTCTAGCAGCACAGATGCTGATTAAATATACACGTTTTCCATTATAAAATATGTCAGAGTGGAATTTGTAGAACTAAAATATGTACGTCACTTCCTATTAACATTTCAACTAATAAATGGAAAGCATTTATTAATATTATACTTGATAAGGATAGTAGGACAAACTTTCGCTGAACAACTGTTGAATAAGTGTTTAACCATTTTGCTGCCAGTGCTACATTTGGCATCTTGTTGAATTCGGCTCGATTTCCCTCGGTGTGTTGCTGTATTTATATAATACTAGGAAATAAAAACATCATAAACATGTTGAAATATTAGGAAGTTTTAAATATGAGTAGGCTTATCTAAAGTCATAAGATTACCAAGTTTTGTTTGTAAGAGACACAAGAGCCTAGCTTTACCTATTTTAAATTATGCATACATGTATGTGTTAAAACTAGAGCATAAATCTCCTCATTTTTTACACTGTGTTTCCATGCTTCGAACTCGTTTTAAGTTGCTTTCACTTCGAATAATAGAAATGGTAAAATGCCATTTTGCTTCGCTAAATTAGTGCAAAGACATTCGCTGTGAGGGTACTATTTAGCATCATAGAAACGGTCACTGCTGATGGATCGGAATCGATAATAATCGGCTAAGCTCTCCTTAGTGGAGATAAAAAAAATTAGTGTCGACCCCTTCCTAGACTTACCTCTTCTAGATTCACAAAAGTTCCTTCCTTACTAGAAGCGACTGTAGTTCATGCGACCTCTGAAGTGGGACCTGTATACTAAGTAATAAATTCTGTTGGTATTGTGTAATATAGAGCACAGCAATAAGGAACACAAAAATAAAATTGTAATCAGGCATTCTGGCTTAGTTAGTAGAACTAGTTGACTAGACATGAATTGAAAAGTAATCGATACCCGAAAGCGAGTTTACTTTACCTAGTTTTTTTGTTTTGAGGGATACATCGCGACTCTTGGAAATATCTATAGAGTGCAACTCTGAATCGTTGAATCGTCGAATAACAATCATTGAATCGTCATGCAATGCCGCATCGTTGGCAGTGGGCAACTCCGATCTTCTTAGAAGCATGGAAACACAGTGACGGACTACAGGAGTTCAGCACATATCAGTATATGGGTATCACCCAAGCCTCATAGTCTTGTTTTCTTTACGATATTTTTCATTAATGAATGTGTTGCTCAAGATACTGAAATTGATATTTATAAATTTTATATAAATTCTAAATTTATATGTTTTTTAATCTACACACATTTCTATAAGTTCTCGTTGTATATAATGAAAAATTTAATCATTTTGCTGTGTACGCATTTCTAAATCATAGTATATTAGGCCAGCTGCAGTATGTAAACATGTTTGATTGAAAATAATTAAAAACTTTTTTGTTTTTAAAATATTTGGAATTGCATCAATGATGACATAGGCTGGTCATTAACAAGGTTAATGAAGTGCAGTAGAGTTTAATTCTCTAGCAACAAGTAATAATAGAATATTGAATCTGTAGTCAAGCACATATTTGTTTAGCACTAGTACCCGGCAGTCCAGTACGCTGTGGGAGATCATCAGGTGTGCCAATAGAGCACTGAGAATAAGTATGTGCACAACTATTACATTTCCTATAAGCTGAAGATGGTTGATTGGCAGAGGTGTTAGATCATTAGATTATCAATCTGAATGCCGTGAGTTCGAATCTCGCACGATACCATCTTTTTTTCAACTTATTAACTAATTCCCTTTTATTATAGTCAAGATTGTAAGTTTTGGATATACAGTCAAACTTTGACATGAGAAGTTGATCCATTCTGATACCGGTAGTTGCTTTGTATGTCGCGTATTGTACGTTGGAGCAAGTATTTTTATAAGAATACATTGTATTTTGTCTAATTCTCTCAAGAGCCCAAAATAATAATAAATACCGTATATTCTTACAATAATATATGGCATTTTGTTGTATTTGGCACTGCATATTTGTGAAGATTTAGTTTTTAGTGACCGGGCGAGTTTTTAGCACTATAGAATAAAAACAACCTTGAATAAATTGATGAAAGGTAAGGCAGCATTGATAGTTTTAGCAAAACCACACACATGCTGTGAAAACACAACATGATGTATATAATAATACATTAATTAGTCCTCGATATACTGTTTTATAACTCAGCATTGATGGTAGGTAGAAAGCTGCTAATAGTCTGCAAGACCTCCCGATGCATACATGTCATGCGATAGCCTGTGACTTAACTGTTCACCGATTATTTAGGCAACAACCCAAATGCATAGGAAATCCATTTTTTTACTCATTTTCATGAAAGCATTGGACAAAAAATGTGGAATGGTGATAAACTGTGACATTAGCTAAAAGTGGCTCAGAAACTGAAATGGTGACTAGGATATGCTTTTTTAAACACAATTTTGGGGCATTGTGCTGTTGTAATGAAGGTCACTTGGTTTGTTACGAGACTGCGTCAACTGTGACATCAAAGAGGCTGGGAAGGTCTCTCACTGATTCCTTCACCAAACTTCTACAATCGAGAATGGTTAGACACCATTCAAATTTCTGTTGAGACCACAGTATCTGAAGCAGCCTTAGTATTAGAGATTAAAGAATGCCGGAAGTGGTCAAGGTGGGCTATGAGCAGAAGTAACAGCTGCTGTACATCCAGGTCCCACTGTGCAGTATACCTGCAGCACGTGTCGTGGGTCACAGCGTCCAGGGCCAACTTGAGTGCACATCTGGAGGAGTCTGCATCTGGAGAGAATTAAAATGGTCAATAATCTAACCTGGCTGTCCGAAAGGACTAAATGCTGATACGGCGAGCTCATCCGGCTGCTTTGTTGATCTTACGCTTTGAGCCGGCTGTGTGGGAATGCTTTCACTCACGTTATTAATGACAATTTTGACAGGTACCTCAGTTTACTTAAACTCCAGAGAGAGCTTTGTAGCTTCATATTTTTTTATGTTTATCTTCGTGTTGATGAGTTCACCGTTTACCGTTAGTGAATCACTCTGAGCTGAAGAATATATCTAGTAACCATCAGCAGTCAGACAAAGATTCATTTGAGTAACTTTAGATGCCACAGCTACTGCTTACACTCTCCTTGTTTGGACATCAGTTCAACCCTCCTCATAAACATAAAGGTTTCCTGGGAATGTTTACTAATATCTACAGTCGCTTCCATAAGAGTTATTTTAGTCATCAGTCATGTAGTTGCTTGCCAAACATTCTCTCAGATGATTGAGTCATGCCTTGACATGATTGGTGAGGAACAACTTCCCACGATACCGATCTCTGCCGCCATCTATGTCTAAAATCTCTAGGCTGACGTAAGAGAGCTCTTATACTGTTTGTACCTAAAACACTATCCGGGTTGGTTCAGTTCTCATTGTTTTATTTGATGTTGACAAATTGAAAGTCCTTTTTACGCAGAAAAAATCTAGGTCAGAGAGTAGATCACTGTACAGCCAGATCTGTCCTGCTTTCTCTTTGTCTACCACTCACTGCGTAGTTGTTCTCCCACCGTTGCGGCCTACCAGCTCTTCAGCTCATATTTTGTAGCATTGCGTCAACTGGATTAGTCTACTTAGATAAAGGGATTGTGTGACTGATAAACTATACTTTTTTGCTATAGATATGATTTTGACTGTTACTCAAGCGTGAATAAAGGAAGCAGGTCAGATCGTCGTCAGACCGTCATATTCAAAGGATTATTGTTCTTGTTACTATTGGTGTTGGCGCTCATAAACAATTGCTCAACGTAACCAGCCATCTGACCGCATTGCGGTGGCCAGAACAAGCCCTGGCTGTAATCTAGTAATTTTGAAACAAGTGGTGTTAATTGCTCTACCCCCTATCCTGACCATTGAAACAAGTTCTGTGGTTTTTTACATGTAAGGACATGCTTAATCTAGACAAGCATCATTCATTAGGAATTAGACGTGTGCGATTTTATGGTTGATATCTGGATTTAGGTAAATTGTATGGCGCGTTTTCGTAGCAGAGGACTCCCCATTTGTTCTGCGTAGTTTAAACTCAACCGCAGTTAATCGAGAGCTATTACAAGTCTAAGGCAGCTATACACGGGCAGATTACTCACTATATGGAGGCTAGCCAATGTCAAAGCAGCTCTGGAATGTACTGCTGGCTCTCATAACGACAGCAGTTAAGCCGTGGTCACACGGGCACCAAACCGAACTAAATGACGCAAAACGACGTCGTTTTCAGCTCTAAAAAGTTCGGCTGAGGACATTTCTGACCGAAACGAACTATTTAGGCGTGGTCACACGAGCACCGAACCGACGTAGGATCGATTCGGTTCGGAGGCTGGTTCGGTTCGGGGCACATATCACACGGCCACCGAAGTAACTTCGTTTCTTAGATACCATATGTATAGAGACAAGACACGGTTTTATTAGTAGTTTTTATGTATTTGAGTTAAATATTTCTATTGTAAACAAAAAACTTTGAGGAACAATTATAATTACACAGCAGATTTATCAAAAGATCGTTCAGCTGCTCAAAATAAATCATTCGATACAAAGATTTTGCTAACCCTTCCCATCAACATAATTATATTTTTTTATTAACATATGAATGTTTTTCTATGCTGAGTACATAACAAACAAAATCAGTCTTTATCATAGTACTGTGGTTTTACATAAATAAATCAGTCAACGATACTTCATCAGGATGAATATGACACATTACTTATATTCCACACGAAAGAAAATCACAACCATTCCCTTACATTTATGCAAAACTTAAGTGCAACATCTTACATTTATGCAACCCAATCACAAGTCCGGGTGAACCTTGTCGTAAATTGCTTCATGTTGTTTATTTAACGAAATAAAAGTATCGTCCCATTTCTTTTTTAACTTTACTCTCACGCACGTAAGAAGAAATGTGACGCGTGCTCGCTAGAATTCTAGAATTTTAACCAGCCAATAAGAGCAAGGGTTCGGCACGAAATTTCGAGCAGTACCGAAATAGTTCGTTTCGGTCAGAAATGTCCTCAGCCGAACTTTTTAGAGCTGAAAACGACGTCGTTTTGCGTCATTTAGTTCGGTTCGGTGCCCGTGTGACCACGGCTTTTCGGTACTGCTCGAAATTTCGTGGCCAAACCCTTGCTCTTATTGGCTGGTTAAAATTCTAGCGAGCACGCGTCACATTTCTTCTTACGTGCGTGTGAGTAAAGTTAAAAAAGAAATGGGACGATACTTTTATTTCGTTAAATAAACAACACGAAGCAATTTACGACAAGGTTCACCCGGACTTGTGATTGGGTTGCATAAATGTAAGATGTTGCACTTAAGTTTTGCATAAATGTAAGGGAATGGTTGTGATTTTCTTTCGTGTGGAATATAAGTAATGTGTCATATTCATCCTGATGAAGTATCGTTGACTGATTTATTTATGTAAAACCACAGTACTATGATAAAGACTGATTTTGTTTGTTATGTACTCAGCATAGAAAAACATTCATATGTTAATAAAAAAATATAATTATGTTGATGGGAAGGGTTAGCAAAATCTTTGTATCGAATGATTTATTTTGAGCAGCTGAACGATCTTCTGATAAATCTGCTGTGTAATTATAATTGTTCCTCAAAGTTTTTTGTTTACAATAGAAATATTTAACTCAAATACATAAAAACTACTAATAAAACCGTGTCTTGTCTCTATACGTATGGTATCTAAGAAGCGAAGTTACTTCGGTGGCCGTGTGACATGTGCCCCGAACCGAACCAGCCTCCGAACCGAACCGATCCTACGTCGGTTCGGTGCTCGTGTGACCACGCCTTTACTCTTTCATAAGCATTCAGCTCTTACTTGGGAAGAAACTTACTTGAAATTAAGACTGTTTGCCAAGTGTCACCCAGGCTCTTTGAATCCAAGGATGTTGGGATTTATCTTATCTATTAAACTAATGTGCCAAAAATTTATTTGTCTAAAACTACAGTAATATAGTCAAATCTCTGCTTATTAAGTTAATTTGTATGTTAAAACCCTAGTACATTTTAGGAGATATTTTCATAAAAATACATTATAATTCGATTAATTCGTTCCACATCTAAAAAACCTACACTAATCCCATAAAAAGTACAGCAGGTAATGATACAAAGCAGTATAACAAATATATTATATTAAAGTAAATAAAAATCTGAAAATGAAAAAGCTACATTAATAAGGCACTATACTGATCAATAAAAAGAAATTTTCATTGTTACCTTACCATAGAGACACATCAACTCAAATTTAGGCTTGGTAACACCAGAGCCATATAGTTTCACAGAGTCCCGCGACCAACGGAAGCGTATATGGGAGCTCGCTCGTTTCCAAACAAACAGGCCGCGCCTACTATTTTTATATAAGTTATAATGGAGAGGTTGCAACATTAACTAACAAAAAATTACTCCCATTGGCAGTCACTTCAAAATTGATTGTTGTATCGTACAGCATTTGAAAGAGAACAAAATTCCCTACAAAGAGCTATGAATAGCTTTTTTGTAAAAACGTAATGTAAATGCAAAAAAAAGCAGTATTGAGAGCGAGGTATGAATATTCCGTTAGAGATCAGTATGTCGATCGGGTTTGTTTGGAAACACGCGTTTTTGTTTCCAGTTTTTGGTCGTGAGATTTTGTAGAGCTATACGACTCTGACAGTACAGAGCTGTATAACTTCACAAAGTTTCGCGACTAACAGAAGCGTATATATCGGAGCTCGCACGGCTCCAAACAAACAAGCCACGCCTACAATTTTTTATATATAAGTTATAATGGAGAGGCCGCAACACTAACCGACAACACAATAAATACTCCCATTGGCAGTCACGCTGAAATTGATTGTTGTATTATACATCATTTGAAAGAAGACAGAATTCCCTGCAAGAAATTACAAAAAATTTTTTGTAAAAAAGTAAGTCAAGTTCAAAAAAGGGAGACGTTGAGAGAGAGGTAAGAATATTCCATTAGAGATCAGTATGTCGATCTGGTTTGTTTGGAAACTCTGTGAAGCTATACGCCTCTGGGTAACACATACATGTAGGTTCAGAGGTCGTGATGAATAAATACAGCTTAGTTTACTTTAACTTAGAATAGGTAATGTTTAAATTAGCTTATATCTTTTTCATTATTTTTATACCTTTTTATTTTTTGATCTTCAGTCTTCACTACTCTCTTTACATTCTCTTACATAATTAAAATGTTTCGAGAAACTTCAAACACCGAATTTTGGGAATTACTTTGAGTAAAGAGGCAAACGTCTGTCCAGATTCAAGGTTGTACAGTAAAAACTTGATACTGTATGCGCTCCTACAATGTAAATAATTCATTCCAGGAACGTTTACGCTATAGGGAATTTATGTATTACGAACAGTAAAATACATGTAAATTGCTTAATCCGTTCCAAGATCTTTCCAAATTTACCAATTAGACCATATAAAAAGAAAAAACTAGACTTAACTTTTTAATTTGGGGGCTGTACTGTAACTGCAGAATTATTAAATTGCATTGACAACTTTTCTCCTTTTTTGAATCAGCTTCACAGGTTTTATAGACCATAGTTGTGGTAATTTTACATTGCGTCGATGGATAGCGCAAATTTTCGACGTTTATTCACAACGAATGATTTGCTTATTTTTACTACGCGGCTACGTCTATTCTGCACAATAAAACGAATCACAAATGTTTTATACATCTACAGTGAAGAAAAACAGAAAACTTTTACTACAAAACAAGCGATACTCCCTGTTCATTGTGTATCTGCATGTAGGGTTGAGGTCAAGGTTAGAATAAAAGATAACTTTCGACAATACTCTAACTCGGAACATGCAGATTGGAGGCTCGACACTGTAACACCCGTGAACAATGGTACAGCTACCCTATTCTCTGTTTTGTGACACATCTGCCGATCTATTACCACAAACTAGAATGTTGCTTAGTTTTTATATATAATTGTTATAACGCTATACGCTTGTCATTTTTTTCTCTCGCAAGTGCAGTGAGATGGTTGGTTACCATTCAAATTGAATTTGAGAGCTCGCCCGACTTGACACTTTACATTATATGGAATTTTTTACGTAGTAGGAAGCAAAAACTTCAGATAAATTCTTTACATTATCTGGAATTTATATTATAGGAGATATACGTTATAGGAACATCTACTGTATGCTGAAATGACCATTGGAAGAGGTTTGATCGTAACATATTTGGATGAAATCGTAAATACTTTCAGAAGCAGTGTATTATATCTAGTAAGTTTGCACAGCTTTTATATACACAATAAGTTGAAATATTTTCCATGCCACTCAAATATTTCAAACCACAAATACTTCAAACCACAAATAGTAACGAGTGCTCACTGTCTGTACAGTTCAATTTCAAGATTTGTGAAAAGTTAGGTTCGGTGATGGGAATATCAATGGACTTTTATCGCCTTACAACTCCGTAGAGCATGCAATAAACTATTCTATGAATCATGCCTCTCTCACAGGAATGCATTCAAATATGGTGGCTGTAAACCTACACAATGATAAGGAAATAAGCAGTAACTTCTTGCAACTATGGTTCACAATGAATATTATAAAATCTTAAGACAGGAGTGGATAAGTTATATGATAAACCCACATACTGTTATTCAAAGAAAGGCTACAAGTATTTTCTCTGGTGAATGTTGTAAAGTGACATTACAAAATATGTATTATAATCATAAAATTAGATTGGATTAATGAATTAGTAAATCTAAAATATTCTTTTTCTAGCACAAACTTTTCAAACCAGCTTTTTCAGTCAAGTAATAAGAGGATCACGAATTTAGAAGTTTTCTCCTCCTGCGTAAAAAATATTGACATTGTTAAATTTTATCAACAAGCACATATAATATAAATATAGCCTTTTTATTCAGAAGCTTTTTAATAAAAAAGCATTTTCCTTCTCTTTAGTCATGCTTTAGAAGACATTGTTGCATTTCAGGGTGTAAAGATAACTCCTAATGGTAGACTGTAGGTTTTGTGCAGTTAACTAGTTAAGTGTGTATATAAGTGTGTATATAAGTGTGTATATAAGTGTGTATATAAGTGTGTATATAAGTGTGTATATAAGTGTGTATATAAGTGTGTATATGAGTGTGTATATAAGTGTGTATATAAGTGTGTATATAAGTGAGTATATAAGTGTGTATATAAGTGTGTATATAAGTGTGTATATAAGTGTGTATATGAGTGTGTATATGAGTGTGTATATAAGTGTGTATATAAGTGTGTATATAATTGTGTATATAAGTGTGTATATAAGTGTGTATATAAGTGTGTATATAAGTGTGTATATAAGTGTGTATATAAGTGTGTATATGAGTGTGTATATAAGTGAGTATATAAGTGTGTATATAAGTGTGTATATAAGTGTGTATATAAGTGTGTATATGAGTGTGTATATGAGTGTGTATATAAGTGAGTATATAAGTGAGTATATAAGTGTGTATATAAGTGTGTATATGAGTGTGTATATGAGTGTGTATATGAGTGTGTATATAAGTGTGTATATAAGTGTGTATATAAGTGTGTATATAAGTGTGTATATAAGTGTGTATATAAGTGTGTATATAAGTGTGTATATAAGTGTGTATATAAGTGTGTATATAAGTGTGTATATGAGTGTGTATATGAGTGTGTATATAAGTGTGTATATAAGTGTGTATATAAGTGTGTATATAAGTGTGTATATAAGTGTGTATATAAGTGTGTATATGAGTGTGTATATGAGTGTGTATATGAGTGTGTATATAAGTGTGTATATAAGTGTGTATATAAGTGTGTATATAAGTGTGTATATAAGTGTGTATATGAGTGTGTATATGAGTGTGTATATGAGTGTGTATATGAGTGTGTATATGAGTGTGTATATAAGTGTGTATATAAGTGAGTATATAAGTGTGTATATAAGTGTGTATATAAGTGTGTATATGAGTGTGTATATAAGTGTGTATATAAGTGTGTATATAAGTGTGTATATAAGTGTGTATATAAGTGTGTATATAAGTGTGTATATAAGTGTGCTGTCGTGTTTGTGAGGGGGCAGGTGGTTTTATATAACTAGTCTTGTTTCCACACTGGCCACAGTCTTGTTTCCACACCACCCTGTGTACTTTCATGTGGCCCTAGTTAAACTAACTCCGTGATTTGCTTCTTTGGATACATAGCAACGCTATAAGGCATCCTGTCTACGGATTTAAAGTTTTTTTTGGAAATGTTTAAAAATAAACCTAAAACTAAGGTTTACGTTGTAAGATTACGCACTAATGACTTTACAGCTACATCTCTGCCTCAATAAAATTTCTTCATAGGAAATAAAAAGTTATTTACTCTACCTTGCAAAGTCCAGCATACTTTAAAAACCGATTGCTTACTCTTCTTAGTTGTTACAGAAATAGAAAGCATCAGCGCTACAATACTTGAAAATTATAAGAAGTTATCTTCTCTCAACCATATTATTTTAGAAATCAGCCAGAATGTTTTACCTTGCCATGTCACTCATAAGCTCATTTTCATTTTTCTATTTGCACTTTCCACTTTCCTATCAAGATTTCTATTTAGTAGCAACTGTTCTACCAAATAGAAAGCTTAACTGCCTTGCGAACCAAACTCCACCCGTCGGGAGTTGTGACAACCATATAGATCATTCAATGTATTTCCTAAAAGATGATGGTTTGTTAACCACTCGTAATTTAAATCTGTTGATGTGCAGGCGCTGGCTTCATCTGATTACTGCAGCGTTCAGTGTCAAACAACATCTAAGAAAAAACCAGTCTGCGCTTCTGACAGACAGAGTTATCCTTCCAAATGCGAAGTGAGGCGCCAAAGGATATGCTTTGGCAAGAAGAACCTAGAATGGGTGCATGAAGGAGAGTGTCGCAGCACTGATAGGAGGGAGAGCAGCGCCATTCCATCTAGTAAGTGTAGTACCTTTAGGGCTTCATTCTAATGTATTCCAGCTTATACAAGCTTAACACACAATACTTGCTCGGTATACAAGGAAGACAATGACCAAATCTATCGGAGTTGTGCTATCCTGTAACTGAACATGAGAGAAATATAACTTATTTGAAGTGGTTGCCATTTTTGATCTGTAGTAGCTGGTTAACAACACTAATTAGACCTAAGCTTTAAAAAGCTGGAAGTATTTTAAAGGTATACGAGTATATGCAATAACTACGGGACATACATAGTGGCTACACATAGCTACGTAATGATATACATGGTGGCTATACAAGACATTTTATAATCTCTGCAAGTGTGTTTGTGAACAAACTGATTTTACCAAAGAGCTAAGTGGACAGGATAAAGCTAACGAGCGAGAGGTTCTCTAATTGCTAACACAACGTCCTTATGACAAGCAGTGTTCCCTGCCATTATCAGGTCTTTGGTTGTCAAAGAAATATGATAGGTAACGATGGTAAGAAGGATACAAGATGCTTAAAAGAAGAAAGGCTATTCCTAGTGAGTTCAATGAACTCATTTACAAAGTTGAAACATCTAATGTTTTACAGCAAACTTATGGAGATTTTATGGACTCTATATTTGTAATCTGTATAATCTAGGCTAAGGTCAAGGGCCGGAAAATGATAGAGTAAATGCCTACCACAGATCACGGGACCAGCTAATGATAGGTCGAAAGCAGCATGCATAGCACTTCTCATTAGACTGTAGGTTGTATGTTAGGACACTTTCTCGTCCACTCTGATTGGCTGTTGCACGAGAACTGTAATAGGAGTTCACTGAGTTTGGACTGTCTTGATTCGCTGTTATAGCCCTAGAATTCAATGTATAAGTTTTTATATTTACATGGATGTATTCTAAAATTTGATGAATTGAAGTTGTATAGCTAAGTCAACATCTCTACTTCTCAACCCCAAAGGTTATAATAACATTGCATCCTGCTTAAAAATGTGAAAGAGTATTGTGAAATGTAACAAAACTATCACAGCACCAAAATTACCGTCGCTCTATTCATCATTTCACACTAATAAAGGTACAACAGCGATGCACATAAGTACTAAAAACTCTACCATTGAATACTATAACATTATATACCGTTCACTCATGTTTTCAGTCCCTCTATACACTACCACTATATATACTACCACTATATACACTACCACTATATACACCTCCACTATATACACTACCACTATATACACTACCACTATATACACTACCACTATATACACTACCACTATATACACCTCCACTATATACACTACCACTATATACACTACCACTATATACACTACCACTATATACACTACCACTATATACACTACCACTATATACACTACCACTATATACACTACCACTATATATACTACCACTATATACACTACCACTATATACATCATCACTATATATGTACACTACCACTATATATGCTACTGCTATATATACTGCCACTATATACACTACCACTATATATGCTACTACGATAATATATACTAACACTATATAGGCCTACACTACCACTACATACGCTACCATTATATATGCTACTACTATAATATATACTACCGCTAAATACATTACCACTATATACACTACCACTATATACACTACCACTATATATGCTACTACTATAGATATGCTACCACTATATACACTACCACTATATACACTACCACTATATACACTACCACTATATACTGCATGTACAACCATTACATGTATATACATATATATACCATATACAGCCAATGAAAAGTTGAATTTTAGTAAAATACATACTAACACTTGGCTTTAAGTATATGTTTAGTAAACTAAATTCATTTAAGTTAAACTCAACACCTAGGTTGTACATCTGTTTCAAAGGTAAGAACTCACATAGCATACAAGTTACAAAGGTTCACAAACAAAGGTTACAAACTGGTCAGCGCAGAATCGACTCAAATTAATAGCAGATTATCAGTTAGTGCATACATAATATAGTGCATACATAGCGTAGGTCTATTTTGAGGTTTTCCTTGTAGGTCAAAACCATGTGCCGCTCTCCCTATTACAATGTATTTCAGTTAGTTTATTGTCAGTCCCAAACATTAGTGATGAATACACCAGGTGATAATTACAAATATATATAGCATTAAAACATGCATTATATAGAAAAAATCTTAACAGTTTAAAAAAGATTTTTATAAATAGCTATTTTTGTAAAGCCAATCACAGAGGTGATAGTTTCTTTACGCACATCAATCAACATATTCCTTTCGACACAATGCATTGACATCCGTTGCTGAGGCGTGCTCATTATCAACACTTTGGCTATGGGCCGGCTGTGCATTTCGATTTTGTCTATTGCCACACGTAAGGTTAACTCGGATAACATTTCTTAATGACATCCACGCTATGAATTACCTAGAAATTGTGCTCTTCTAGCATTGGTCAGACGACTCTCATATTCACTCATATTGAGTCTAATAATATTGTTACAAATGCTGTTCACAGTGCAACCACAGTCAATAGAGCTTATATCGGCCTGAAAAAGTGAATTGCAAAAGTGTGTCGTTTTGTCAACTCACCGTATCAAGAAAAGCAGTATAATGCACAATTTTTAATGCTCAATTATATGACAGCGTGCTGCTTGTGATAGTTTTCCTGTCGTTCAAACAATTTCTGAAAAAAATTCTAATTCTATGTCTCAGCATTGCAATGGCTACTTAATTTTAATTTAAAAGTACGTAAATATTAATTTAGCATAGTTTCTCTAGCTCATAAGCAGTTTTCAATGCTTTGCGATTGCAATCTGTTTGCAGCCAGTTGTTATGATACAAACATCTTCAGAGCAGCTCCTTATCTTTGGCCGGACAATATGACATGATAAAGTTTATTCAAACTCAACTGTTTGTCTCATAATCACGATATTATTGTAACGTCATGTGGGGTCTCTCCTTTGATGAGCACTTTCCCTCAGCCACATTCAAGAGCACTATTATTCACAGATGTGCTGTCTTATCGTGCTTTTTGGAGCTGTCAACTTTGCATAGCCGTCCTCGCACGTGCAACACGCTTACCGTGTTTGTAGAGCTGTGCAGTAACATTTGCAGGTGATTGTTGAGAGAATAATAGGGTAGAGCACCTGCGCCTGCTAAACACGGCCATGTAGAGTGGCAGTCTCAAGTGCTCTGGTATTTTATCCACTCAAACTTGAAGCAGTGAATTGGCAACATGATCATCGTTTAGTCACACCGGAGGAAAAAGAAATAGGGTTGGGAAGATTAGCAGTGTGCGTGTGTGGAAAGCTCTGGGCACACTGTGATAACCCGCTATCTCACACTACATGCACCAGTTTACAAGTACAAGATTAGTCTTTCCCTTTGTCAAGTTCTGTTCACCCCTAGATATTGCTGAACAGTAGTTGAACTGTCCGTATTTAGAGTTTTACATCAGTTTAATGAACATTGATATTCAGTACGCCGCTAGTTGGTTATTGTAGAGATTCTATGAATCCATTTTAGAAGTTTTTTTGGAAAATGATTTCAGCTAATAGCATTTGTTGCATTTATAAACTATCTGTATATTTTTGTGGTCAGCAAACTTTTTTCAATGTAGGTCTTTCACCTTCCAATCATTATAGCAGTGGTCTTTGGTACAGCTGATGTGCAATGCGACGCGTTTGATCTTTTGTTAAGGCTTTGACTGTAGCTTATTAACCGAATTGAAGATTGTGCCTCAGTGCGCTTGTTTAAGATATAAAACTTGAAGTTAAATGCAGGCAGTTGCTGTCTTGTAAGTCGTCGAAGTGCTCCTGATTCACCCTCTCTACTAAGGGCTGCATTTTTAGACCTGTCTCCGCGAAAGGAAGCCAAAGCACACAACAAGCGAGACAAGAGGGTTTCAAAGGAGACAGGTTTTGTATTTCAATTGAGAGGGTCACGTTTACATAATTCTTACATCAAAGTCGACGTTGATAGGATATGCTGCGAGGATTTTTAAGCTGATTTGAAGATTTGACCAGAGCAACAATGACTTCGTGGAATCTCTTAAAAAAACTCACTTTCCTGTCGCTATGTCTCTGCGTGTCCACAGGTAATCTGCCATTAGAGCTTTCAGCTTAATATCAGCATACAATTTTGGATTGCTGTCGTCTGCGTTAAGAGATAGAAGAGTCAACTTAGAAGAGCTTTAACATAATGTTATGAATTCAGAGTTTGGGACTTGTGGCGTTACAGTTATTTATGTATGTACTCTCACAGGTAGTATATCTCAGTAATGGAACTTCTATAATGCTCTCCTGGTAGCTATGTAGTAACATGTAAAATGCTAGCTACTAAGCCTCTATGCATCCTTTCCGAAGATGGTTCTGTATAGCGAGCTTACGTTATTTTCTGTACCTGTATTCTGAGCCTATAGTTTTATAGGTATGAATCGTACGTTAGAGATTATAATGAAAAAGTAAGAATGGAAGTACAACTGGAGGTAAAAGTGGAGGTACGACTAGGGGTAACAGTGGAAGTACAATTGGAGGTAAAGTGGAGGTGTAATTAAAAGTAATGTGGAGGTACAACCGGGGGTAGCAGCGGAGGTACAACTAGGGGTAACAGTGGACTTACAACTAGAGGTAACAGTAGAGATACAACTAGAAGTAATAGTGGAGGTACAACTAGAAGTAATAGTGGGGATACAACTAGAGGTAATAGTGGAGGTAAAACTATAAGTAATAGTGAAGGTACAACTGGAAGTAACAGTGGAGGTACAACTAGAAGTAATAGCGGAGGTAATGTATCTCTAGGAGTAACAGTGAATTTACAACTAGGGATGAAAACACAGAAGAGATTGAGGGCTAGGAGTGAAGGTAGAAGTATTGTGTAAGTAAGGGTGAAAATGCCTATGAAAGTGTATAGACAAGGACACAAGCAGAGGTAATACTAGAGTTAGGAATAGATAGAGTGGCAGGGATAGAGTTGATGGTAGGACGGGAAGGAGAGGTGACATTGAAATAAATCAAGGATTAGAGGAGTTTAAAAGCAATGGTAGCAAGCTCTGCAGTTCATATTTCTGATGTTATTATCTTTAAGAAAGTGCTAGCAAGGAGCTCTTTAAACACATTTTTAATTGTGTCGAGTTGAATGTAAAGAATTTAGTCATGGATTTAATTGAGGTGATGGGACGCGGCAATACCAATATGATGAAGTGTTTGAGGCAGACCAGTTAAAAATAAGGCATGGGTAAAATACGATACGTGGGTGGAAAGAGATACTTGGAAATGGTCACATGTATACATCTGGCTGTTTAATTCGCCGTAGTTTTCTATTAGGTTTATGAAAGATATTGCTTTCGCTGTGAATCATTAGCTCCTGATAAATTTTTATTTCAAGTGTGTCAGGTTCCGGAACCTTCTCATATTAGTCAACAGAAATGCTTTGTTAGTTTATTATCTATATATAAAATAAACAATGATTCTGCATACAATGTCGCTTTAGTAATATCTTTTAGGATGACAAAATTGTCTATGAAAAATGACTAAGGCTTGCGTTTGCTATCACTATCTGGTCTTGTTTATAAGTTCATATCAGTTATGTTCACCTGTTGCTGTAATCTTAAAGTCTAAGTATGGACTTGTTCACAAACCGATGGATTTTCCATCTGATCTTTGTACAAAAATAGTCATTTTTTGTTTTAAACAAAATTTTGGTCCTCACTTGTTATATTCTGAGAAAAAGTGGCAGTGGTGTACAACGCAAATTTCTTTTTTAGACTTGAATTATGACAACAGGTGAATAGTATTCTCAGGTGCCGGCAGCTGTAAAGTGCAGGGTAACCAAGCGCCAAGCACTTCTCTCGCGTTGTTCAAAGTATTAATACAGTCCAAACAGTGTCACGACCGTTCTTTGTGTCGTATTTAGCAAATAGAAGACAATTGCCATTCTATCAACTGCCAACTATTTTATTTCTCTCCATAGCTTTGTCTGATGTCACCAAAAGCTGGTCTTATGCATTTTCTATAGATAATTTTATTGTCCTAAAGGATTTAGATAGGGTAATTTTTGCTTATGTAAATATTATTTTTATCATTTGCAAGCCATTGATTAGGCGGCGCGATTCTATGGAATGGAGAAAGCGTGAGACTCGACTCGGCACCGACTAGAGTTATGGTAATGAGAACAGATGAGACCGCATTAGTACGATCAACACGCGACGATCTTCTGGCCAATGACAGGCATGATATTAAGTGATATCCTTCCTGTTTCACTGGCTGTCTCCATCTGTCATGCCGCCTTTCAGAGCACTCGAGATGTATTTATATTTAAAAAGTAAATGCTCTCATTTGGATAACCAGCTGTCAAACACAGACTATTAGGTACATGTCACAACTGAAGTGATGCAGCCCTTAGCAACTCATCCTTCATCTATCTGTGGTCTCCAGGCTAGAAGATATGTCCACAGCATGCTCTATATGTTTCTCATCTGCTTTGTTATATCTAATAATATGAACAGTGATTCTTTTTACACACTTTTATATAGCGACAAAAGCGAATCATTTGTAATTTTCTTTATGGAAAGATTTATATTCATTATTTACTATTCATACAATAGAGGATGAAATCTACCAAAGAAATCGTAAGTGAATTTGCAGCCAAATCCTCGCACATTGGCGCCAGCAGATTCCTGTATGTGACAAGTGCTTCATATTAAGGCATGTGGCGTGTTTACAATATAATGCAGTCTAGAATAATTTTTGTTAAAAAAATAAAATTATTTAAAAAGTACGGCTAAAATATTTGGTTCAAATTATGTAAAAGCTTTATAGTAGACATTGGTACGATTAAATGTTAAGGGTGGGTGAGGGATCCGGGCATGGCTGACAGTAGTAATAGCATTTATCGACATCTCGTACTTTGGCTCTAGTGCGCTTCAGTATTGAAACGGCCAGCTTATTCTTTTCAGACTCACCAGAAATATTTTAGTAATGTTAACAATAGCTATATAAAAAAAATTCCACAGTATTTCAGAATAGGACCTACTAAGAAAAAATATTGTTTGCTTCCTATGCCAGACATGAAATTCCATTAAACAGTAGATGAATTTAAAATTAGCAAACACCTTAGATCTACTAAAAGTGACCACACAGTCCTGAAGGCGGCTGTGATTAGAATGGCCCACTGTATATTAATTAATTTTAATGTTTCTATTATGCTCTGCAATTCTTTGGTAAGGAATGCTTTTGTTTTGTCGTTATATTTCTGATAAGTGCGATCAGGACTCTGCTCTGTATCATTGTCACTAAGTAAGGAGCATATACAAAGATATGTTTACTTTCGCAACTATACAGGATCTGGTTTTGAATACTTTTCCTTAAAGATATCAAATTTCATGTAGAGGTTGTTGAATAAAATTCAACAACCTCTAAACGTATAATAAGATTCTTGTTGACATTCTACTATGAATATTATGGAACATATTCACCATCTATTTTGTGTTGACTGGCCGGAGCCGCAGAGTGATAACTCCAGTTATTTCATTCGTGCTTTTAATTTTGTTTTTCGCATTTCTGAAGTACCTCTAGAACTATTGGAGTAAAATATAGTAAGTACCATAAATTTGTTATTTTAATGATTCATGTGAAGCAATGCTGCCTACTGTCATTATCTGCTCTATCGCTTTAAGCTTTTACCAGCCTGACTCATAGGTTGGCAGGAGATTTCTTGTAAAGCTTAAGTTCACACAATTCATTTAGACCAGAAGTGTTGAAGTGATTGATTGGGTGTCTCAAACTCTCACAAATAGTTTCAAATCAAAGGCCATTGTGGTCTGAAATAAGTGACTTCACCTTCATTCCTGGCCAAATACCTCCAAGAAGAGAGCTTATATCGCAATTATGCATGCTAACGACTCACATTTGTCTCCGAGTGCTGATGCTGAGTGATTCATCGAAGCCATTTAATCTTTCTAACAAAAATATTGGCGATTGTGTCTATTTAAAAAGTTCAACAAAGCTATTACGACTTCCTGAGAAATTACAAAGCTTTACAATTTTGGGTTGAAACAGGGTACAACCTTTTTGATATAAGTACAATTGATACACTGTCGTTATCTTTGGAACTGCCGCTAGAAAGTCAGGCTGTAGCTGTCATGCTTACAATAGTTAGTCTTGATCAAGGTAGCTGGATGCCTCATTATAGGTATATTAGTATATAAAATGCAAGCTTAGACAGATAAATATTAACTTTATTTACACTGGTCAATGAAACAAACAACAAAAACAAAAAATAGGAACGTAAATTACGTGTATTGAAAAAAAAAGCTCTTTTTGTATAATTCTGTTTTTTTTGGGAAGTAGGAATGTAATGGATGGTCAGGCAGATTGGAGATACAATTTGAGTATTTAAAACAGCAAGTATCTAAAAATGTATTTAGCTCCTCAGCATTAAGGGCATGTAGATGATGGCAGTAACTGTGCATATCGGGACAGTTTGCTTGTTCCTATTCTATTTTTGTTTGTTTATGATACAGTATTATCTTAGAAATTGTCTTATCTTAGAAATTGTTGTTTCAACAATGTAAGTTTATTGAACGACAGCTTTTATAATAGAGCAATAAAGATAAATGTCATATGTAATGCTGTTGAAATCGGTAGCGTTGGTAGTTGAATGCCTAGGCAACCATCTTGAAACATTCTGTAGTTTCTTTTCCATGACTTATTTATTTTGATTTTAGAATAAATATGGGCATATCTCGAATTCATGTCAGTTCACTGATTCAAGATTGTGGTTTCACTTTGCTTGAATATAACTCACTGTCTTATTATACCCATTACATACAGGACCAGAGTGCCTAACTGCTGGGTGAATCTGATCATGCGGTTTTTAAAAACTACAATTGTTGATAGCCAATATAGTTGGTAGGGAGGGGTACTTGTTATACCTGCGGAGGGTAAATGAAACTGCTTAGTGTCATCACTGGTCAGTGTCACTATAAACTGCTGCCAGATAGGCTTACATTTTATTAGTCCATATTTCTGGAGTTTTGGGTGTGCCTTTTTGTGTGAGTTCATTTTAAACTCGTTATCTTCTATGTTTCTCGAGTTACAGCTCTTTTTTCTGATCTTAGATGATTTGTCAAAGTTCTAATTGGTTCTAGGAACTCGGCTGTACAATACTGCACTGCAACTGCTCATTGTTGAAAGAGAATATGGGGGTGAATGCCTATGAAAGCGTTTCTTTGAGCAAAAACACAAATGAACTTCAACCTCTTCCTACCTGAGTATTAACAGCTGTCTGAACATGTCAGCAGCTGACGTGAAACAAGCTCGTGGTTTAAAATTTATGAAAACTTATAAAGGCAGGACTCCTTCAAACTCAACCGTGTGGGGCATTGGAACAGGGCTAACGCTGCGGCATGAACTGACAACTCTGCGTGCTTAGATTAAATTCTGCTATTATCGTTAGGGTTTACCCGTGAGCAACACCTGATGACTGTTGGTCTTATATAAACATCTTCATTGCGACTTTTTGATGGCAAGGATGTACACAGGTCTGCATGAGGCTGTTGAGACATGTTGAATTCCAAAAATTCACTTTTGAGAGTTTAGCTAAATTTCCAATTTAAAGTTTTTGCGTTAACCAGTAGGATAACGTGGTTTTATGCCTACGAGGAGGGGCTAGAGATTGCCTGCTATGCCTCATCTTTTTTTAGGTGGTCGGATCGGCCGAGCTAGAGTAGTATGAGCCACTGAGCATGGCAGTTGAGAAAAACAATCTTGGCTGTAAAACTTCTAAAATGAGTTGGCTATTTGGCACCCACCCGAGCAAATGCAACACTAATGGACCGCTTTAGTGAGAAATAAAAACTGGTGGTTGCTGTCGCTCTTTTATCTATAAGGCAGCTTTGTCAACAGCCGCGCACCAATAAATTTGGTGCGCGATCTCGATCGAAAAACCAAATTTTTAGTAGTAATGAAATAGTAAAGGCTGCTATTAAATAATATTTGGTTATTACAATTCATTCCAACGGCTTGCTTACAATTTGATGGAAGTCAGGCTATGTAAGGTTTTCCTGCTAGTTGGCCCGACTGGACTCCTAATAACAGTAATCGTTGATTGAACAAGCAGCTGTGTGATGATTTGACTGTCACCTAACACAGGCCTTACGGTTCTATTCAAATCATCATACTCGTGCTGCCAGGCAGCTTACTGAGTAACAAAACCGATATGTGAGTTTTGTTACCTGCAATTACCTTACCTATGCAACTTCTACCTTCTGTTTGTTGAAAGATTAAAGGACTATGTTTTTATTGGTCAACTACTGATGGCAGGGCCACACAGGTGCACTAAGTACCTTTAGATACAATCTACCAATCGATCGGTATGCAAATGGGTGGCGAGCCTTAAGACTTTCCCTATCGCCTAACTGTGAGATACTTTTAAACAGGCGTTTGAACCTGACCCTAAAAATAGTCTCTGATTATCGTCAAATTGCGGAAGGCAACTTTGAAACTGAACTGCGGGTGCATTAAGGCGAGGGTCTTAGGCTAGGATGTATAGGGTTTCTACAAAGGCTTGCATTAGAAACCTGAGATGCTTCGTCTATGAGGCTGGCTGGTGATTGAATGAGGTGGAGACAGAATATGGTGATCCGAGAAGCGATATATCTCATTTATTCGCTGCTACTCATTGGTTGCCTGATAGTAACGTGTCGGCCTGGGTCTTTAGATTGCTGGCAACATTGGCTGTAAACGCTGCTGTTGACAGCGTCTGTATATGCTGACATAAGTGTTGATGTTTTTTTGCTGCCAACATTGTTTTAACACTACCATTGGTGGTATGTACAATGCTGCCCATAGTGTATGTATGCTGCTATAGGTCGCATGTAAGCCACTGCGCTAAAGAGTACAATTACCTTGAAACTGCTATACCTTGTCATATAGCACATATAAGTTATATCTGGCAGCATAGGTTATGCTGATATTTGTGTCTGCACATGCTTCACTAAGAGTTGTCCTATCCAATAAATTGCTGATCCTTCTGCCGAGTCTGCCAGCTTCCTAACTGATAGCTAGGGCCGGGAATACATACACTATGTTTCCATGGTGCGCAGTACTGCGAAGCAGCCCCCTCCGAAGTCGAGGGGATTGTATGTTTCCATGCTGCGCAGTGGTTTTCAGCAAATACCGCAAATTAGCCCGAGAATAGAAATTGTATAAATCGAATCGCCTGATGGAGAAATAGAAATGATCACGGATACCGAACGTCATAAACGGTCTTTTTTATGATTCTGTCGTCATTATACTTTTATTTACAATACACATTCACAAGGTTTTACAAATCTTAACACACTTTTTACATAGTATTATATTTTTAATAAGTATTTTTAAGTAATATATTATTTAAACGTTAATTTAGGACTTGCCACCTATTTTTCGAAGTGTTGGCATCGATAACAAAGTCCAGGAAAGTAATCACCTCATCATCCTCGTGAATGCAGACTATAATTAAATTTATGTGAAAGAAGATCGGAAGAATAGTGAAAAAACAAGATTAGCAGGACAACCTTTTTACTAGTTTATGGCCATCGAAAAATCTGTCTCCACGGCAGGAGAGCTATGCGCAGCCACTGCGCAGTCGCTGTTTCCTTGCTGCGAATTTGCACTGGCTTCGCACTGATCAGTGCGCAGTGATTTCAGTGCGAAGACGCCGTTTCCATGATTCGGAGATAGCGCAACTCCGAAGCATTGCGCATCATGGAAACATAGTGATAGACTACACTGTAGACTGAACCACACTGGGGGCGAAACAGACGAAACGAAACGACAGCAAGCAGTAGCTTCAACATGGCAGCAATTGTGCAGCAAAGCCGCCATAAGCACCAAACACAAGTGCAATCTTTTGTTTTTGACATTTATACAGATATATTTTTTTTATGGTGCTTGTAATTCAAACTGAATGTTTTTTAGTCTTCCTTTTCATAATTTTATTGCTTTTAATTTTTATTCTAAACCGTATTGTATTCGTTTAATTTTGTGAACATTTTAGATTTTATTTTTAAACACATTCCCTCATGCTCATCTAGCCAATCATGACAAAGCAGCCTGTGTGAATATCAAGAACTCCCATCATACATGATTAATCCCATGTTCAACATGAGCGTTATAGCCTACATGAATTCCATCAGCGAATTCATTCATAGATCTCCAGTGCACTTTAGATGAATTAAGGAACAGCTGATAGCTTTAGAGGTCACTTTTGTCACACAAACCTGTCAAGTCATATATCCCGTTACTCATGTCATGCATGTGCCACTGCCTTTTAACAATTAATATATAATTAAACTAGTAAATAATGATAAACTCAAAATTTCGGAAATCACCATACGTAGTGTCTATTAAAAAATTACATTTAGGTAATTGTGGGAAGGGGGGGGGGGAGTTGAGGACTTTTTATTGATTTATGCAGAACTCGACTACTGTATTGACAATATTGATGATATGTTGTTACAGCATGAATATATTTATGATGTGAAAGTATTGAAGTTCTAGGTAATAAAATATTCAGGAAATATAAAACTGTTTTATTTTCTCTTCGAAGATGAAGTTACCTGTAACAATAAATGGTAAATCTACTTAATAAATATGTGATCAGCGTATCTTAGCAGCCGTAGAAATAAGATAAACACTCGGAAAGTCTATCACATTGTTGATTACACAGCTGGTCGGCATTTAAACAAGCCATGTTTTCCATCATTCTAACCTAGTCTACATTGAGCACATTGTCTAAAGTAATATTTGTTTTTCCAGCTTTTAGTGAAACACCTGCCTATGTAAAAACTCCTTTGAGGGTTTGAGACTGATAAGTTATCAGGTGGCATGCATAGGGCCGTTTCCTTTTCCTCCATTTTAGAAAACATGCCGTGTTGTCCCTAAATAGTGGCTTTATAATCTATCGCTCACTGATTTGTTTATGATAGCTCTTTAGTAGACAAGCACACATTATTATAAATGGGGATAGACTTGCTGTTGCTCATGTGCAGTGATGTCATTATATAGTCAACGCATGAAGGTCAGTGACAAATTTACGAAAAACAATTGGTCAAAAGTAGACTGGATATTTTTGGTTGAGTTGAAGCAGTTGGTTGCCTCCTTTCGACAGTAAGCGCTAGATACTCAAGAAACTGTAAGTTTACAGTTAACTCATACAACAGGACTAACTATTGTATATAACTGTTGTACGTTTTTATTAATCTTTAACTGCATGCATATGATCTAGAAGTGATAACTCTACTGAGCTAAAATATGTAAAAGGCGGAAATGTAAAGTCATTTGAAACAACTAAATTACAAATGTCAGAGGAGTTCTTACTCGTTTTTACAAAACATGGAGTCATTATAACGAACCATCTTATTTTTAGTTACTGTATTATTATGATAAAAAGTCATCAATTATAATCAAATGTAAATGTTGTGTCAGATACTATTGTATTAAAAATTGAAAACTGTATTGAAAATTGTATTAAAAAACGTTTTTAATATAATAGGATTTGCAAACGGAGCGGCTTTGATCGTTAAATTATGGTATAAACTAAAAGAGAAAAGTTAGAATTTTAAGATTCAGCATTGCAAGCTTGTTTCACTTTTTCAAAGAATAGTAAATACATATTTTATAAACCATAAGACCAGAAGGTCATATACCATCAGAGTTTAGGCTGAGTTTTTCTGTGAGTGATCTGAGTTGATCTACAATTACCAGTTTAGGACAAATAAAATCGCTTAACGGTTTATGATGTCATACCACACTATATCTCTCTTATGGCTAGATACTAATACGAACATATGAATATTATTAACGGTAATTATTAATATTTATGAGGTTTGATATATGAGCATTCAAATAGATAAGTTGCGCCTTTATTACACATTAATATTATAAATTTTGTTTTAAATAATTGTGCTTAAATATAATTTACTTGATTGTACCATTTTGTTGGTTGACCTGACTGGAGACCAGCTTGTATCTTGTAGTTAGATGCACTAAGACACTGGTAGAACTGCCTTCTGTATCTGTTTTTGGTATTTTAGAGGGAGGGGTAGGGAACCCATTTATTTACCATACAAGTTAAAGTTAGAGGCATTGACACTGGATAATTGTTTGAATCTAAATTTTGTTCTTATCTAACTCATTCAAATCACAATGGTTTGGCATCAATACTGTAATCACTCAATTTTAAGCCACGCCAGGCTTTTAACAATGTGGCTTATCTCTAATAGTCCATAGTTACGCGGGAAGGAAACCTTTTTCGTTTTACCTAATGCAAATCGATAGTACCAACATGCCTTCCCTTATCCACTGTTATTTGTGGTTTGTCTAAAGGAATTTTCTTCTTCGTTGTCAGTGGGAGTCTACAGCTTGCCAAAACCGGGACTGGAACGCAATGAATTTAGTGGTAACTGCACAGCGAAAAGACTCCTTGCCATTCAGGACTCCCAGAAGTTGGTTAGCATGAGTCCAGGAGCTCAGTCTTCGAATGCCTCTGGCAGTGGTATTGTCATCTACCGTTGCAAACCTGACGGGCGATATGAGGAGGTAGATATGCCACTTCAAGCTCAGTACATTTCTCATACCAGGTTTTATCGCTGCTATTGCGCGCCACATTGCTTTATCGCTAATACATTACCTGCTGCAGGTATGTACCATTTGAGACCTCACGCCTTATTTACCATCATGAGAAGACAACAATCATGATTGCTTGAAATTAGTCATATTTGTAGAAAAGCAGAATTATTTAAGTGAATAAACCCTAAAACAAAACAAGACAAATCATAGCAAAATCATATGAGATCTGACTTCAACTAGACTTTTATAAAAACTTGTTGTATGCCATATCTGCGTCACATGACTTTAGGTGCAGTGTCAAAACTCAACAGGTTACTGCTGGTGTGTTAATCCAGACACGGGAGTTCCTATACCACAGACAAGCACCCAGCACGCTAGACCTCAATGCGGTAGGTTTTTAGTATGTTGGAGCTCATTGGTAACTAATGAACAGTTGTGTTGTCATCACTTTTTTCTAGCTGTCATGCTAATAGGCAACCCACTACAGATTAGATAATCCATTTGTAATGCAAACAAGAAGTTGTTGTGGTTACTGTTAATCCTCAATCCTGACAGTTTTGTTTCTAGCGATCAAACAAATTCTACATGAGTATTAGAAGAAATTATAATGCCTCATTAGGTAAACCATGAAATGCTTATTGCTAATCGTCCTCGATTTCTCGAGAAAAGATGGGAGGAAGCCTGCGCCTGCTCACAGTGTCACTTGTTTGACACTTTTCCTTAACAATTACCCCACACATTATCTATAAAACAGCCTTAATACATTTGCTGACTTCAAGTTTTTTGCGATTTTGTAATCTATTCATCAAAAACCTGAGACATTTGAACTCAATTTAACCTATTTCTTCCTGAAATTATTTGTATACGTGACAAGAGTCATAAAATATCAACAATGCGTAACAGCAGTTAGGTTCATCTCCAACTGTATAAGCCTTGTCACTGATTACAGAGTCTGAGAGGGGAGACTCCTCTTCATCTGATTGCGATGATTCAGAGAAAACTGTCTTCAATGCCAATCTCTTGTCAGGATTCCTTGAAGATTATAGACGACTTTCCATAGATGATCAGAGAAAATTCACAACAGGTAGGTGCAAAAGAGTGACAGCTGAGGTCAAGATAATATTAGGGTTCATCAGATTCTCTATGCATAACCCTCTGGGGTACACACGATAAAATTGTTATCATTAAATGGGTTATACAACAGCGTTTGGTTAATTCATACTCGCGTTCATAAACCTGCAGTTGTTCTCTACACGCTGCTTTTAACGATATGCCATCGAGACGGTAATTAATCTACTAGTTAGAGGATGGCTCATGGACGAATCCAATTAAAACATTTTTGGTATTCACCGAATGCGTTAGTTTTATGGCAAGCGCTTGGTTATCGTAGCCTTTAAACATTAGAATATATATCAAAATCTCTGGCTACAGCATTAATGGTGCATCTACAAGCATGCGCTTATCAATTGGGAAGGAATCCTACCTAACACGGTTTAGTCTATCCTCGTGTACCCAATCAAAGTAAAACCTACTAGAGTTCTACAATTGTGAAGAGTACGCAGTTTGAATCTAAATGCTGTACACATATCTCCTACCCTTGGGAATCTAGGAGCATCTACATATTGTAAGTTGAGATGGCTGTCTTTTTACTTGATGATTGCTTCTAACGTCTTGCTGTATTGCACAATACTTGCGAAATGTCATCATTCTGGCTTTCATGATTAGAACTGAAAATTTCAAAATTTTTCAGACAATTTCAAGTTATTTGGCGCTTGTATTTGTAAATGTCCTGGTAAAAATCTCAATTGTACATATTGAGTTTTCTAGTGAAGCAAAAGTGAGTTGGCTTGTTACCGTGTCAACTCTGTATGATAAGAGCAAAAATGCAAACAATGCAATTGTGTAATTGAGTCAAACCAAACATGCCAAAACAACTTCTTCAGCTGGCTATCAACATTTACCTTGCTATTTTATTTTTATTTTCCTTTTATACGAGTACATCATCATACGCGAAGGTTTCTAAACGCACTTAGTAATGTCTAATCGTCTATTGATGTTCTCTCGCAGCTGGCTCTGACATAATGCTAAGAAAAAATTTGAACAAATCCTTTACTGTGACTTGACAGATAACTAATTTGGTTTGCACTTAAAACTTTGTAGCCGTCCAAGTAATTAAAAGATTATCACCAGGTAAAAACAGGTGGTCATGACTTGGCACACTCGCTCATTAGCACCGGTCTGCACATCCATAGACAAAAAATGCTAATGGTTTTACTGAAATGCAATTATTCTCTCACCCCAACGCTGATAATAACCACCATTTTCACAACATTTAATAATTTCTAACATAGCTGCAAAACCTTGTTGGGTAGTTGTTATGTAACAGACAGGATAAGTCGTGATCTCGGCTCCTCGGCTCGGTTACTAGGAGTTTTGTGGTGAGCTAGAAGAACGTTAAGGTGAAATGGTCACATAGTACAAGTCTGGGATTTGCTGAGATATGTAAAGATGAACCTATACAAAATTTGAGCATTTTAACCACAATCAAGTTTAGTTAACTTTAATCTTGAAGCATTCTAATAGCCAAATCCCTTCAAACATCAAAATCGATCGCAAATGATAAAAAATGTCGATACTTTCTGAAAAAATCTACTAAAACTTTGTACAAGTTCATCTTTAGAGATGAAATGAACTTTGAACTTTGCTCGTATCGCCCTTTGCTTGTATCGCCCTTTGCTCGTATCGCCCTTTGCTCGTATCGCCCTTTGCTCGTATCGCCCTTTGCTCGTATCGCCCTTTGCTCGTATCGCCCTTTGCTCGTATCGCCCTTTGCTCGTATCGCCCTTTGCTCGTATCGCCCTTTGCTCGTATCGCCCTTTGCTCGTATCGCCCTTTGCTCGTATCGCCCTTTGCTCGTATCGCCCTTTGCTCGTATCGCCCTGGCTCCTAAATATTTCCTTTTTATATTATATTTTTACTTTCATTGTTGTATCCTAATGTGTGAGATGACTAGACTATTAAAAATGTATTTTTTACCCGCTAGGTTAACCCTTTCACTGCCAACCATGTACAAATTCGGCTATCGGCCTAGTGCCAGCCATTTTACCGAAAATTGCCGATATTGCTTCATGATATGTATACAGTATTTTTTCAATTTTAATTTTTATCTAGAAAATTTTTGTTACATATTTTATTTTGCCAACATTTTAACCAACATTGCTATGCGAAAATTCAATGGATCTATAATTTGTGCGATGATAAAGCTATGTGAAGCTACGATCGATGCGAAGCTAAAACTATCCTCCATAATGTTCCTTACTCTTACAAAACCATTACTTTCACCAGTATCAGAGACAGTGCTGCTACTTTAATTATATGTATAATTACGAAAATCTAAATCTGAATTGGCTATAATGTCATCAACATAACTAATTACCTGTTTTCTGACTCGCGCGTGGTACTTAATGAATTCACACAAAGAATGTTCGGTTTTAGATTAGAAGTTCTCAAACAAAAGTTTAAAATTGCTTCGTTGTTTTAGGCTAATTTTATAGAGAAATCTTCGGACAACACTGTCAATTTCATAAAAGTCTTAAAGTCCGTGGGTTATGTTGTCAACAAATAATAAAATTGAGTTACCACACAATTGCTGGGAAAGTCGCAAAAATGCGTCTATGGCAGTCGACTCTAGAAAACTCATAAATTCATCTACGACAGCGAAGGGGTTAAACAAAACGAACTAGGTTATGTTTTCTAGTTCCAAGAATGTCTGCAAAGTTATCTCAGACGCATTATCGACTTCAACATCTGGCAGTATGTAACTGCTGTCATTTATTGAATCCTGGAGGATATCTGATGATTACTATAACGTGACAACAAAAAGTCTACGCAATTGCAAAAATCTTTTTAGACAGAAAAATTGATTTCAACCAGGAGTGATTCTCTCATGACACTGTCTGTGCTCTTTCACAAGCAATAGCAAAGGCCAATTGCAGACGGGAATTATTCTCATTATACATGTAGTTATGTAGTTGACTTGACTAATTTAAACAATTCAATATATAGCGGTTGCCTTAATTTTGTAAGGATTTCGTAGAAGGACATTTGTGATGGTCTAATATTCATAAGAAAGGCAAATCTTGCTGCAAACATGTGTATGAGTGTATTGGTAGTTGTCCTCCCTTAACCTTTCAATTACGTAATGCTGTGGGGCTTGAATGTCTTTCTTGCTCCTGCTGATCATTACCAGCAGTATTCTTTTGGTATTGTGATCATCATCTGAATGTCAGCAAACTTTAGTGTTACTACTTGAATGTTTTCATCATTCTGGTGTAGATAATCTAAAAAAAGCACATGAAGAATCTCTAATTTTTAACCACTTTATAAATATGACAACAGCCCATTTTTCAATCTTTCTGTATATACAGTTAAATAAGGAAGGTATTATGCAGACCGCAGTAGTAGAATGCTAATTCGTGCAAAGGCAGACCAAGGGAAGAAAATCTAGAATTGGTTTTTACAGGTCGAAATATAAATAATAAAGTAGTAATAAAAATATAACAAAGTTATTTATGGACAAAGTTGTTTTAGATTTCTTAGATCACACTTCCTTAACACATCTTGTAAACAAGAATCACTGTCTCTAATAACTGTTCAAAACGATTAAGATATCAGGATATCTGGATATAAGGAGTTGTGTGTTTTGACAGGGTATGACAACATTCAAGGTATGACAGAGGAAAATGCTAAGGTTGCAGCCTGGAGGTTCAACTCGCTGGATAGAAATGGCGACATGCGTCTGACAAATCATGAGGTGAAGGAACTGAAGAGGGATATTAGAAAGAACATCAAACCCAAAGTGAGCTTGCCAATCCATTTCTGGGCATTTTTTAAAATAGTGTTGTCTGTCAATAATATATTTTGTTTAGCTCATTGCCACCAATAGCCGGTAGTGCAACTTTAATAGGCTTAGTAAAAATGTTTATGATTGGTGAGTAATTAATTAATTGGCCTATCGTGTCTGTACATAAAACGAAAGCAAACAATCTGCTGGCTACATTTAGCCTATAAAAAACATGTTTGCAGTCCACGCTGATCTGAATTATACTTGGCAAAAGCGTTAAATTTTTATAGTACTTTCTTGTTTGCAATGAACATGTGTGCTAGCTGCATTATAGCTACCACGTTTAAAAAATCCTAGATCTATGGACTTCTAATGATTATCTATTGAGTACTAGTGCTAGTTATTGATAGTTAAATGATTATTCTATTTCTAACAGTACTAATGCCGCAACCCAAATGATAACTCTCTGATTCAGAGCATGCTTAACTTGTTGCTCGTTGTAGCAGGGAAAGGTGCCGAAAAAGTATTTGAGCTCATGCTGCACATTTTAGACTTTTTTATGGCGTAAGCTGATGTAAAATTTGGTGCTGATTAATTTTGTATTAAAATCCTTTTCATAGACCTTGCGGTTCGAAAATTATGACAACTTATAGGGTTTACGACTATGTAGTTGTCCCAGTAAAACAATTAATTTGGCATAATTCAATCAAATGATATAAACTCCATGATACCATGTCTATGACAAATAAACTCTTGCAAGGTTGTGCATATATTATCCATGTCTATGATATATAAACTCTTGCAGGGTTGTGCATGTATTATCCATGTCTATGATATATAAACTCTTGCAAGGTTGTGCATGTATTATCCATGTCTATGATATATAAACTCTTGCAAGGTTGTGCATGTATTATCCATGTCTATGATATATAAACTCTTGCAAGGTTGTGCATGTATTATCCATGTCTATGATATATAAACTCTTGCAAGGTTGTGGATGTATTACCCATGTCTATGATATATAATCTCTTGCAAAGTTGTGCATGTATTATCCATGTCTATGATATATAAACTCTTGCAAGGTTGTGGATGTATTATCCATGTCTATGATATATAATCTCTTGCAAGGTTGTGCATGTATTATCCATGTCTATGATATATAAATTCTTGCAAGGTTGTGGATGTATTACCCATGTCTATGATATATAAACTCTTGCAAGGTTGTGCATGTATTATCCATGTCTATGATATATAAACTCTTGCAAGGTTGTGCATGTATTATCCATGTCTATGATATATAAACTCCTGCAAGGTTGTGCATGTATTATCCATGTCTATGATATATAAACTCTTGCAAGGTTGTGGATGTATTACCCATGTCTATGATATATAATCTCTTGCAAGGTTGTGCATGTATTATCCATGTCTATGATATATAAATTCTTGCAAGGTTGTGGATGTATTACCCATGTCTATGATATATAAACTCTTGCAAGGTTGTGCATGTATTATCCATGTCTATGATATATAAACTCTTGCAAGGTTGTGCATGTATTATCCATGTCTATGATATATAAACTCCTGCAAGGTTGTGCATGTATTATCCATGTCTATGATATATAAACTCTTGCAAGGTTGTGGATGTATTACCCATGTCTATGATATATAATCTCTTGCAAGGTTGTGCATGTATTATCCATGTCTATGATATATAAATTCTTGCAAGGTTGTGGATGTATTACCCATGTCTATGATATATAAACTCTTGCAAGGTTGTGCATGTATTATCCATGTCTATGATATATAAACTCTTGCAAGGTTGTGCATGTATTATCCATGTCTATGATATATAAACTCTTGCAGGGTTGTGCAAAACAATTTCTCAGCTATTGTGACAAAGACTCTGACTCTCTCATCTCTTTTGAAGAGTGGAACTTTTGTTTGGGTGGAGATACGCATCGTGAGTTGTCTTCCATCAGTACTAAACATTTTATACTCAATATTTATGAAATCTGCATGAATACTCGTGTTACAAAATTTTAAAGTGTTCGCCCTCTTCATGACTTAGCTCTTTGTATGCATTTAATGATTCTGAGCTCATGTTGGAGTTGTTGCCTTCTTAAAAACAATGCCCCGTTCAACCAATAAGGTTATAATAAAGTCATTGATTAAGCGTATCATATTCTTGTTAAGGCATTTAGTGGAGTGCAATACTATTTGATGCATATTAAATGGTGATCACGGTAATTCCTTTTGGTAAAGGGTTTTATTTGTTTGTACTTGTAGTGTCCTACAGCACATTTCTCTCCCTGAGTTCAATGAGACCCCAAGATCAACTCAAATGGAATGGAAATATTTTACCAATTCAGGACCAGTCGCAGTCATCAGGTATACTACTACCTGTTTTCTTTTTCACCATCCATTTCAGTCATGTTATGTCATGATATTTTTTACTTTTTATTTCTAATTATTATGGTTAGTTTTTTTATTTTCACTCGTTTCCAGTTTCATTACTTCGTATTGCTTTTAATTTTTTCTCCATGATATCTATTAGACTGTTTCAGAGATTTTTAACAAATTGATCCAAAGATATTTGCCCATGTTTTTATTTTTGGTTTAGTTATCAGACAAGTGGTGCCTTCCACCTTTTTACAACTAATACCTAATTCTTGTTGGATCCATGATTTTAAAACTAAAAATGAAAGTGTGACAAATTGTACAATATTATTAGATTCTGTGGAACTAAATTCTTTAAAAGAAAACTGTCTATGTATGTACTAATTTATGAAACTAGTGTTTTGCCAACCCTTATATGTCATATGTTACAAATTACTTTGTATGTTAAAATAAATATTTGCTAAATTTTACGTCATACATTCAACAACTGCTATGTAGTGGTGGTCATAAGTCAAAGTTTGAATTTATCTATAATGGTAGTATGAATTAATCCGAATTCTGTATTGATCTCCATGTCTGTGTTTTAATGGTTAGTGCTATGTAGTCTCGGGCTAACAGTGGCCTGGTTTTTTTTCAGTTGGTATAAAAGTGCAAATAGTCAAACATAATTGCCCAAGTTTTACTAGCTTTACTAATATTCCTAGAGCTATGCAAGGGTTCCTTTTATGAAATTATCACCTACTAGCATAATCATGGCATTACGTTGGGCAGAGTCGAAAGACAATGGAAACCCACCTGAGTTGATGGAGCATCAGAAAAAGTTGTTTGACATGCTCAGTGGAGAGTCTGGTAACAAGGAGGAAAGCTCGAGTCGGCTTCGGAATGCTGACCAATATGGCGGTAACGATCGTATAGACAGGTCGCCAAATGACCGAGCCTTAGATAATATAAAGCTAGTAAGCCTTTCTAGTGAGTATCCACAGCTATTTCTAACCAATCATGCAGCCTTTCACTGCAGCAATAACTAGTAGCACCTGCAATCACCCACCTGTGCTTGTCAGTTCTAATGTCGTTATATGTATTACCTTGTTTGATATATTTTTTTATGTATACTTTACAAGGTCAAGTTGATGAATGTGTTGGTGGAGGTGACAATTACTCAGCCAAAAATAATTTTAACAAAAAATACCATTTGAACTTTTGAACCAGAGTAATGCCTTTAGAATATATATTCTTCTCTTTTAACAAACTTCCTTTTCTAGTAGATTGCTTGGTGATGCTTATACTGTCACTTTGCTTCTCGTGGTTTCCAGGTGCTTCAAAATTGCTTCATTTTCTTCAACAGCGCCTCTTGTAGGCCATAGACTTGTAGGCCATAGACTTGTAGGCCATAGGCTTGTTGGCCATAGACTTGTAGGCTATAGACTTGTAGGACATAGACTAGTAGGCCATAGACTTGTAGGACATAGACTTGTAGGCTATAGACTTGTAAGCTATAGACTTGTAGGCTATAGACTTGTAGGCCATAGACTTGTAGGCTATAGACTTGTAGGCCATAGACTTGTAGGCCATAGACTTGTTGGCCATAAACTTGTAGGACATAGACTTGTAGGCCATAGACTTGTAGGCTATAGACTTGTAGGCCATAAACTTGTAGGCCATAGACTTGTAGGCCATAGACTTGTAGGCCATAGACTTGTAGGCCATAGACTTGTTGGCCATAGACTTGTAGGACATGGACTAGTAGGCCATAGACTTGTAGGACATAGACTTGTAGGCTATAGACTTGTAAGCTATAGACTTGTAGGCTATAGACTTGTAGGCCATAGACTTGTAGGCTATAGACTTTTAGGCCATAGACTTGTAGGCTAGAGACTTGTAGGCTAGAGATTTGTAGGCTATAGACTTGTAAGCTATAGACTTGTAGGTCATAGACTTGTAGGCTATAGACTAGTAGGCCATAGACTTGTAGGCCATAGACTTGTAGGCTATAGACTTTTAGGCCATAGACTTGTAGGACATGGACTAGTAGGCCATAGACTTGTAGGACATAGACTTGTAGGCTATAGACTTGTAAGCTATAGACTTGTAGGCTATAGACTTGTAGGCCATAGACTTGTAGGCTATAGACTTTTAGGCCATAGACTTGTAGGCTAGAGACTTGTAGGCTAGAGATTTGTAGGCTATAGACTTGTAAGCTATAGACTTGTAGGTCATAGACTTGTAGGCTATAGACTAGTAGGCCATAGACTTGTAGGCCATAGACTTGTAGGCTATAGACTTTTAGGCCATAGACTTGTAGGCTATAGACTTGTAGGCTATAGACTTGTAGGCCATAGCCTTGTAGGCTATAGACTTGTAGACTATAGACTTGTAGGCCATAGACTTGTAGGCTATAGACTTTTAGGCCATAGACTTGTAGGCTAGAGACTTGTAGGTCATAGACTTCTAGGTCATAAACTTGTTGCCAGTTGCTCTCATTTTATTATTCTGTTAACTATTTGTTTCCTTACATAAATTGAAGAGTATTTTATTAGAATTATCTGAACTTGTCTTTTCTGTGACTCGATGCTAATGTGTAAATAATGGCATTAGACTGGGTCAGAGCAGCTGCCTTATCTTATTGTAGCAAAGACTTGCATGGATGAGAGAGAGTCAGCGCTGGCTAAGATGAATGATCAAACGTTTGTGCCCAACTGCCAGGCAGATGGTCGCTATGAGCCAACACAGTGCCACAGCTTTAGTGGCTATTGCTGGTAAGTTTAGCAGCATCAGATATATCAAGTTTTTTGACCTTGACTCAGTTTGTTTCAGTTGCAAACTATGCTAAACTCTGTTACAACTTTTCAAAAATTAACAAAACCTATGACCGTTTAGATCTACGTGTATATTACTTCAACAAAACCTATGACCATTTAGATCTACGTGTATATTTTTAAATATAAAAATTGGTATGTTTAGCTAATATGTGAATGTCAAATCTACTGATTTTTTATTTTTCGCTGTCAAGACATGCATTAACTATAACGTAGGCTTGTATGAATTATAACAAGCTCATATAGACTATATCATATACATGTGTGAACTATAACATATGCTTGTATGAACTATAACATATGCTAGTATGAGCTATAACATATGCCAGTATGAATTATAACATATGCTGGTATGAACTATAACATATGCTGGTATGAACTATAACATATGCTTGTATGAACTATAACATATGCTGGTATGAGCTATAACATATGCCAGTATGAATTATAACATATGCTGGTATGAACTATAACATAAGCTCATATACCATACGCATGTATGAACTATAGCATATGATTGTATGAATTATAACAAGCTCATATAGACTATACCATATACATGTGTGAACTATAACATATGCTGGTATGAACTATAACATATGCCAGTATGAACTATACCATATGCTTGTATGAACTATAGCATACGTTCAACACTTGTTCAAGCTTAAATTCAAACACTTAAATTAACATAGCAAAATAGAAGTTAAGAGGAGGAAATCTTTTTCATGCCAACTGGTTTTAATTCAGACTGAGTTTTGCTTTTTATTCTGCAGATGTTTACTGTCTAGAGTTTTCGTTGTTTTTACAAAAGTACTATATTCTGAAAGCTAGCCAAATTCAATAATCTTTTTGTACTGATTTGCAGTAGAAGAGAATAAATATTGACAATTGTTAGAAAGTTTAGTAGTAGTAAGATGCCGTAAAACCTCTAATTGCACGCCATGGCGCTCTACTTTTCAACCCTTCCTCTAAAATAATAGTGGTGGTCAGTTGGAGGTGGCGTTCAATAGAGGCTGGTCTTGTATTTTTCAAATGGCTCGTCAGAATTTTACGGGCGAAGCGAATGTCGCCGATATTTTGCCCTCTCCTTCCGGTGGAGCTATATTAAACCTTTTGGATGCAATAAATTTGCAAACATAACCCCGACTTGTCAAAGATCTTTTAATAAATATGCTTTGAAAAACCGAGAAATATTTCTACCAGGTGATATCTATTGCTTGCAATTAACTTGCGATGATATTATAGCCTGCGTCCTGCTTTGCAATTTGTTGGCATTTTCAATTTTTATTTCTTGCAAAATTCAAAGACAGTTTTATATTATATCTATATTTAACAATGGTGCATAAAAGCTCATTACACCCATTGACATGTCTGCTACAGTTTGCAGCCAAAACTAAATTTTTGTGTGCAATAGAAGTGGAGTTATGAGCATCGGTCCATTGTAAGCCATGTTAAGATAGCATGCTATAAATCTGCATATTTATAAGTTATATAATGATAATTTATCAAATGATACAAATATATATTCATGAACAAGTGACATAAACGAACCATACTTATATTACACGCAGAAGCCAAAATTAATATTTTTAAAACAAAAATATTTGCATTGTTCACTTGGATACCTGCGTACTGGTTATTGTTTTCGATGGAACAAACATCTTCTGGTTGTCCGATTTCCAAATATGTTTTTGATGGAGCAAACATCTCCTGGTTGTCCAAATTTCCACGATATCTTCTGACCTCAACTCTTTGTCTGCACTGCTGAACACGTCGGTATTAGCGTCCAAATAATTTTTTGACAGAGCAATACTTTTATGCATTGCATTTAGCACAAATGCAACGCATAAAATAAAAGTTTGGCCTAAAACTACTCATTCATCCACCATCATAAATGTAAACCGTTTTTTGTACAGTGCTTTGAAGTATCGACACTGCGTTAATCAAGGAACTACTATTAGCCTGAGACAGTTATTAATTATATTTATGGGGTTACTTTCAAAGTTTTACCAAAAAAAGCAAATGGCTTTCAAGTTGGAAGATGAGAGAATTGATTGTTGTCGATGTAAACGATTCATTATTAATATAATTTTGTGGACACTCTTCTACTGATCACTTGATATTATGGGTTCATTAAGATCAAAGATTGTTAAAGGTTGACTTGCAACAAAATTCACATTACAGTTATTTGGTATCAAAAGATTCACCATGTCTTACTCTGTTGTGTTGTAAGTGCCAAATATGTAGAAATGTGATTACAAGCTCTTAAAAGCTCAAAAACGAAAAATCGGCCGTAGATTGGAATCTCTTTATTTCGATGACGTAACGACGAAATTTGGTTATCGTCTCGTCACGTATGTCCTCACGTGAATTGAAAGGCCAATACAAAGCTCAATATAAAACTTATCGTAGTACTAGTTTATGACAAACACTTCGGGTTTTACCGAAGACCCTGTATCAAATATAGATGCTCGCTACTTGACAGTTTTGTTTCAGCATTATTCAATCGTCAAGTCGTTCTCTGATCATGTGACCCAATACTTCGCAAATAATTTTTGCAGCACTTTTTGATTATCACAAGTGACCAACAGGCTTGTCATGATTATCAGACAATGATATGTACTCCTGCGAGCTAAGGTTAAAAAGTTTAACGATTTTTTACGGTAAGTTATAAGATATCAGTGCTAAAAGGGACAGCATTACAATGACGATAAAACAGACGCGTAAGAACAATAGACATAGTTTTATTGAATGCGTGAAGTATATTTGTGAAAATATTTCGACGAATAAGGTTGCAAGAAAGTGTAAACAGAAACCATCTCCCGCAACTACATCACATTTGAGCCGTTTTGGAAAGGGAATCCAAACTACGGCGGTCTCGGGTGGCTGCGATTTCCTGTTCGTTTTTGAGCTTTTAAGAGGTTGTAATCACTTATCCACATATTTTGCACCTACAACACAACAAAGTAAGATAAGGTGAATCTTTTCATATCAAATAACGGTAATGTTAATTTTGTTGCAAGTCAACCTTTAAAGTGGCAGTCAAATGGAAGTGGCGTTCAAATAGAGGGTGGCGCTCTATTTTTCAACCCTTTTTTCGTAGTGGTGGTCAAATAGAGGTGGTATTCAATTAGAGGTCTTACAGTAACTGCAATAAACCTTGTCTAGAAAATAACTTATTGTAACTCATAACTAATCATAACTTATAAATTTGCTGATTTATAGCACACTATTTGATAGCTTCATTGCGGTAATCTGATCTTACAATTGATTGACGTTTGTAACTCCTCTTCTATTGCACATAAAAAGCTAGTTTTGTCTGCAAACTATAGCAAACATATCAATGAGTGCAATGGGTTTTTATACAACATTGGTAAATTTAAATACAAAATAAAGATGTGTTTTCAAATTTAGAAAGAAATAAAAATTGAAAGCTCCTACAAATTGCAAAGTAGGACAAAGGCTATAATATCATCGCAGGTTAATTGCAAGCAATAGATATCAACTGCCAACTGGTAAAAATATTTCTCGATTTTTCAATGCACATTTATTTAGAGATCTTTGACAAGTTAGAGGTAAGTTAGCAGATTTATTGCCTCCCAAAGGTTTAATATCAGTCCACCGGAAAAAGAGGGCAAAATATAGGCGGCATTAACTTCACTCGTAAAAGGGCTAAATTTATCTTCCTTAAATTTTGACGAGCCAATTAAAAAATACAACGCCAGCCTCCATTTGAACGCCACTGCCAATTGACCGCCACTATAGAGGAAGGATTGAAAAATAGAGCGCCATGGCGTTCAATTAGAGGTTTTACGGTCTGTCCTATCAGCGGCTTTCCCTAAATTTTGCAAGAAAATGAGATCCAGAAATTGCATGGAGTCAAACCCAAGCATCTACATTTATCTCAAGTGAGCATAAGAATTTAACCTAAACCTGACACTCTATGGAAATAATACCAATTAAAAGAGTCATTTGCTATGTCACAAACAACCCTAAATTGGCCGCGCTTTTATTTCTAGGTGTGTGGATCCCGAGTCGGGATTGCCCATATCTGGCACATCAAGACTGAAAGAAAACCCCGAATGTGCCAGTATTTCGGCACAGCGGATTCATGACAATTTGATAACGAACACCAAGCTGGGTGGCAAACTAAGAGGTAAAACGAAAGGCAAAAATAGAAAAAAGCGTAGAGGTAGGTGCTGCTTTTGCCAATCTTTCTATTATCATTAACAAAGCCGAGTAGATGCGTGGTTGTGATTGTCTCGTTACGGGTTTGAAATAGAGCGAGCTTTGTTTTTGGTAATTTTCCCGCTTTTTAACATCATATCAGCAGTAACACCTGTGAGTAGCTCACATCTCGTTGTTTCTCTTACGCATATTCTAACTGTCCTCATTTTGTTGCTAATGCTTTCTTTAGTGAGAACTACAATTTTCTGTTTCTCAATGTCAAGGACATGCCGTGACTCTATTGACTGAATGCCATCTTTTTTGTGTTTTTAAAATTCGGTGTTACTCTTTGCTCATAGTTCAAGGGAGCAAGAGCATGTCGTGCTTCCATTATAAACTAATACTACATTAATTGGTTTCTTGCAGTCTATTGGCTTTAAATGTTGTAAAAAGGTTATCTGTTATATTTCAATAGTAGTGGTTCACCTTAATTGTTAGCTTTTGTTGTTAGAGTCTTATCTGTGTTAGTATTGAGCTGTATTCTTTCTATCAGCTTAGTAGTGTTAGTATCTACAGTTGTCCGTGTTGTCAGCCTATAAAGGATTAAAGATAAACTTCAATAAAATTTTAGTAAATTTTATTAGAAAGTATCGGAATTTTTCTATCATTTGCAATTTGCAATTTTTTTTGATGTTTGAGGTGATCTGACTGCCAGGATGTTTCAATATTTAAATCAACAAAACTTGATCGTGATTAAAATGCTCAGATCAAGTGATTTTCTTCTGAGCGTTTTAACCGTGATCCGTGATCGTAAGTTTTGTCGATTTTAATATTGAAACATCCTGGCAGTCAGATCACCTCAAACATCAAAAACAATCGTAAATGATAAAAAATTCCGATACTTTCTAATGAAATTTACTAAAATTTTGTGTAAGTTCATCTTCAAAGTTTTCTTTTCAGGTAGGAGATATTTTTGAAAACATGATATCATTTTTATCAAGGAGCTCTAAGTGCCAGCAGGTGTCATCAGCTGTTAGCTTTACATTGCTGAAACTTATTATTGTGGTAAAAAGTATTCATGAACATCAACGGCGCCGTGTTTCAACTATGGCAAAAAATACATTGCTGAAATACCTCATAAGTTCAATAAGATGCCTTTGGATGAGCAAGCTATAGTTATGCCTCTTGTTTTCCATTCTCATAACAATATGTTAAATGATATTGAATGATTTAAAATAAGTGACAATTTGAGAGATAAAAATCTAAATTTATAGATAAGATTTTTATGAAAAGACGGTCTCATACTAGAATTAGTATCAGCTGCTTTGGTTGGTCAGAATAGAATAGCATACCGGTATTTTTAACTGTTATTCAATCGGAGTTGTGGATGACTGCAAACGACTGATCAGACAACTCCTTTCATGGCCTATTTAATACGTATATTTTGAAAGTCTAGACGATGTGAAACTATCTACTCATTAATGGTGTGTTAGCTTGAGCTCATAGACCTATTAACTATACTATTGTATAGTTAATAGGTCTATGGCTTGAGCTATTCAGATATTTTAGGGTTTTTTTTTATTGTCTTTCACGCATATGTATAAGTTTGTCTTTGAAGCTCTTGACACATCATTGTCACACATCACACTCAACAAAATAACTACAAGCTAACAACTGTTTTGATTAGTTGCTAGCTGGCTGTTTAAAGAGGTTTAGATTATTTGCAGAGATTCCTGGCTGTCCTTCACCCAATCACGGAGCTTTCCTGAGACAACTAGTTGACCTACTATCGATCGAGATGGCGGCAGCTGGAGATTTGCCAGACGAGCTGACTGACAGTGCGAACATGTCATTGGAAGAGAAAGCAGTTAGATGGAAAGCCATCACTGCCGATAGAAATAATGACCAGGTTAATAAATATTTTTACTTGTTTTTCTATTTTTCTTGTTTCCATTTTTCATTCTTTTGCATTGCTTTTAATTTTTTCTGCATGGTATCCACTAGACTGCTTCAGAAATTTGTAATGAATTGACTCAAAAGAGTTTGCCTATGTTTTTATTCTTTATTTTAATTATCAGACAAGCAGTGCGTTTTACCATTTTCACGCCTTTTACCTAGCTTTCTTTGCATCCATAATTTTAAAACTAAAAGTGGAGGTATGACACATTGTACAATGTTGTTACAGCGTGTAAGACCAAACTATTTAAAGCAAAACTGTCTGCGTATGCATTAATTAACGAAACTGCATACTTGCATGCAACGGTTTTTCTCACATGTGAGCATTCTGAACTTCATGTGGAGGCAATTTAAATATCTCTAAAACTTTCAACTCTTACAGTCTGATTTTTTTAGCAAACTATCAAAGTATTACTAATGGTATTTAATCACTAGCTTCTGTTTTTGTTACCAAATTATATAGGCCTATGAAACTAACAGAAATGTGCCACGATGAAACTAGGAAATGATAATAATCTGCTATTTTAGTCTTTGTTTGTTTTTCTGTCATTTTGTGTCTCCTATATAGAAACTAAGCAAGAAGGAAATGCGATTCGTCAGGCATATGGTTAAGGAGAAGAGGATTAAATCTCCTGAAAAGTGCGCAAAAAAATTTATGAAGTATTGTGACACGGATAGTGATGACTATGTCAACGTGGAAGAGCTTTTAGTTTGCACTGAGGTTCGAAGGCAAGACCGTCGGAATCAACGAAAGCGTGAGTTGATTTCGACAATTACAATTCATGTATATTGTAATCATCTCCAGCTGTTTTACAGTTTGTCATGCATCAGACCAACGTGGTTTGCAGCAGAAATTCTTGTTTCATGTTTTTGTTAAAATTGTGCAAACTAAATGCACTATTTAAATGCAGTATAACAATTGCTTGGTCAGTGTGTCTATAAGATACATATTAACGTTGTTCTTTTGTTTTAGAGCAATCTGGTGGAGATAATATACGACACAGCAATAATAGAAATCCATTCACAGACCTTTTAAAGCCATCATAGCTGTCACAGACACGAAAAACTGGTTGTGAACAGTTGACTACACAATCTCTATATCAATTGATCAAAGATCTCTATTTTTATCATAGTTGTTATTATTCTTATTGTTATTCAGCCAATGAATATTATTATTCTTATATGTTAGCGCACTAACTATCATGTTGTTATATTTCATTTCACTTATAATTTTATACAACTTCCTGTATAGATACCTAAAGGATAAATATTGTCATATAATGGAATGCATGTCTGTTAGCTATAATATGATTACTGCTTGCTTATTGGCCATCTAACTAAAAATAAAACTATCTCGCTTGGCAGTAGATTAATTATGCTTTTTCTCATTCTGTCTAATGAAATTCCGTGAGACATTCAATAGACCTTCACGCTTTTTCTTTCATGACAGTAATTAATTGACTTGGAAAATTGATCAAACAACACATGTAAGTAGGTCTAGTTTGGATTAAAACCTCTGGTAGAGGCTCTTCAAGCTGATTCATTGGACAGCGCCATTCGGGAACTCATGGCCATGCAGTGTCAATGATAAATAGATAAGATGCACATGTATATTATTATAAATGTAAGCTTTTATGCCCCGACAATGCTTAATGTGCAACCAGAGCTTTGCTGTATGCGTGTAAACGATCCTACCTAACGGCAGTTGATTACACAGCAACATTACATAGTTGTAATGTTGTAATTGATTACAACATTACAACACTGCAATTACAAAATGCGGTGTTACAAGTTGATTGTCTCAACATTACAACACTGAGACAATCAAATTACACTGTAACAGCTTCAAGGTTAGACTTCTTAGTGTACATGGTATGTACAAAATGTTAAATCAGAGTATGTATTTTTGTATATTTGTATATGTATTCAAATACACTGTTTGTTTTAAACGATGTAGTGCGCAGGTTTAGGTGTATATGTTCATTATGCATAGTAAACATATCTTAGTTTAAGTGAAACGTAATCCCAAGACCTCGTGCCAGGCAAGGAAGTGGGAGCATTGGAACTTGGAAGAAAAAACTAAAATATACCTGATACTAAAATGTTTATGAAGCAGACCCTCTTATGTCTCTGGAAGTTTTAGGTCAGAAGTTGTGAAAGTAAACCTGATGATTTGCGGTAACAGCTTGAGAAACTGCTGAGTCAGACGCTTTAGTATTATGATCAAGGAAGTTTGACTACCTAACCAGGATGTTATCAAAGTTCTCCCTAAGGGATGAACGAACCTCATTAGTTGAAATACAGTCAAACATGGATAACTCGGCCACAGATATTTCGAACACATTGTTAACTCGAACGGATTCTTTGGTCCGTTCCTACGCAATGATAAATTGCTATAGATAACTCGAACTTAACACGGTTAACTCAAACAGTTTTTTGCCGAAGGAACAAACTTAAAACAAACTTTGGTTTGTTTTAATCTGAAGGAATTTACATTAATTGCGGAGCTACGACTACTCTGCCTTCCTAGCGAGTAAAGTGCTCCCTATAGGAATATAGTGTACATATATTTCCCCCGTACCGTATAATGGAACCGATTAGGAGACCGTATAAAACCTGATTAATGAGGTCGTTAACACGTCAGCTAAGTTACGGCCAAACTAAAAATGTTAAAAAGTATTAGCGATAAAAATTTAATAAAGATCGACACAACATGCAAAATGCACATTGTAATAGTGATTATATGTGGATATATAAGGATAACACACCTTTTCACAGACTACACTCGATAGGTTTTTTAAATGAAACAACTACTCAGATGTGAAGCATGCGTTTTTGGATTGGTCGTAAATGTTTACTCGTGTGAAGTTTTAAAAATTATCCGAAAATTTAGATATTTTTCTGTCAGCTAAGATTTGTTTGTAGTTTTAGGTGATGTGACTGCCAAGATGTTTTAAGATTAAAATTGGCAAAATTGATTTCTGTTAAAACGCTCAGAAGAAAAAGATGGATTTTTTTTCTGAGTGTTTCGACGACGATCAAGTTTTGCCAATTTTAATCTGAAAACCTCATGGCAGTACATCACCTAAAACTACAAACAAATCTCAAATAATACAAAAACATCTTTACTTCCTGATAAATACTTGTGAAACTTTACATGAGGACCCTATAACTTGTAACAAGCAATCTATGATTTTGCTTTATACATAGTTTGTATATGTACATGTATCTTCTGTTAAATGCATGCACTTGTGACAGTGCTCTGATAACTTGAACGCTCTGATAACTCACACACTTTCGCTCGGTCCAGTGAAGTTGGAGTTATCCATGTTTGACTGTATTTAATAGGAGATTAATATTGGCCACCTTTCTTCTATCTCTTGACGGTACTATACACAATGAATCTTTGGCCTCGGTAATCCTCTCCCTCCCTACTCTTCAATCTCAAAATACAGCTTTTCTCTAAACCATTTCGACTTTGTTAATACGTTTTATTAAATGAGGGTCCCAAACTTCAGTGGCATACTCAAACAAAGGCCTACACAGCTACAGCTTAGCTGTACATATGCACAGCTGAGCAGAAAAGATGATACTATTTAATATCATTTTCAGTGTCGGTTGAAATTATATTCAATCTAATCAGAAGCATTGATGAACAATAGACCTATTAACCATACGTAAAAATATATATATATATTTATGTATATATATACTAGAAATTCCACTGTCATACAGCCCACAACCAAAGTGATATTGGAAAAAAAGGGTACTGATGGTTTAGAATTGCAATATTAGCAGTCAAATGGCACTGCAGTGCAGTAGGATAACTGCAATGGTAGCTGTAATGTACTGGGTGTGGATGTTATTACATACAACAAACAGCAATAATGAAAGGAAAAGATTATATGTTTATATCTCTTCCCCAGCAATAGGAGAAATGCAATATTGGCAAATATTAGAAGAAAAATGCACTGATATAATTAGAATAACCAATATTATTAATATAGTAATAGTATATAAAACCAATGCACAGTTTTGTTTACATTTCAAAACGTCATAGCTAACAATATCAAGAAGTGATATTTATATAGACTTTTATAAAATCTATTTAAAAAAGTGTTTGGTCATGACAAACAGCAATAATGAAAGGAAAGGATTATATGTTTATATCTCTCCCGCTGCAATAGGAGAAATGCAATATTAGAAGTAAAATGCACTGATATTATTAGAATAACCAATATTATTAATATAGTAATACAGTAATAATAGAAAGCCAATGAACAATTTTGTTTACATATAAAAACGTCATAGCTAACAATATCAAGAAGTATCAAAAAGAATATCCAAACTTAGTAATAGTAATACAGTAATAATAGAAAACCAATGCACAATTTTGTTTACATTTCAAAACCTCATAGCTAACAATATCAAGAAGTATCAAGAATAATATCCAAACTTATAATTAAATATCGTAATCTCATAAGAATCGTTAGAAAAAAATATCATCGTCATTTCCTTTACTTACACTGCGTTGGACATCAGTTAGAATACCAAAGTACTCGAATGTTTCTAAAAAGTCAGATACTTTAAAATCGGCAAAGATGAAACGATTTCAGTACTCCTACATTAATTACAGAAACCTTCGGCAATTCGACAATGCTATAGACTGGTGAAATGTGCAGGTTTTTTTCGTGAACTGCGCACGACTTAATCGTTCTATCCCTGTCGCTCTGCGTTTCAATTTTGGGTATTTACTTTGATAAAAGTGAGGCTTAGCAAGTTTTAATAACGATTTTCGGCCAAATGAATCTGTCTATTTGTGTATAATCCGATCAGATGGGTAAGTTTTTAGAGAATTTCGATAATTTACAAAGACTTGGTAACATATTTAAATAGGTTTGTATGTGTTTTGTATCGTTATTATACTTTAACTAATCTACAAAACGATGGTTAAATTTGTTGATGAAATTTTGATACAAGGGTTCGTCTCAATGTTGATGAATAATTTTCGTGAGTTGTGTGCACATGCATTTATCATAAAAACTCTCAAACTTCGCTTCCGCTCGTTTGGTCGTGGGATAAGATAACTATATGTAAGATATCTATATTCTCAATGTCCATCTGTCATTCCGGCTATTATTAGAACAGCAGAGCTGGACAATGCTGACGTAATGTCATCGAGTCATTAGAAGCCTAGCCTTACTAACTAGCTTACTGGAGTTTTCCATTGGCAATATGCCAAGCCAATAGCTTGAAAGGTACAGTTGTTTGACAAAGTTTTCAAACCTTTACAGTTGTTTTTATTTTTCTCTTGATTTATTTCAATTACACAAAACACTTCTCTCATGATATGTAGTTTGAAAGTTAGAATGGGAAATGTTGTTATATGTTAAATACAAATAAATTCTCTGTCCAAAGACTTTTTTGTTACCCTGGTAGCACAGCTAGTATATATATATATATATTATATAAAAATTGTTTCCTCACCCCGGTTAACCCGTATGGGTGGTAGTAGTTTCTGCTCTAACTCGGGTCTCCTACCAGAGACCTGGGAGTTTGAACACTTGCCTCAAGATCTTAGCTGTTCCCAGTAGCGCACTTTTCTACAACTCACCTGAGTTGATTGCTGTTGGTATTTGGGCAAGCCACAAAGAAAGGGCAGCTAAAGGGCAGCCAAAGAATTCTTTAACTGCCCAAAGAATTCTTTGGCTGCCCAAAGATATTCTTTGGCTGCCCTATTTCTTTGGCTGCCCGAAGATATTTCTTTGGGCAGCCAAAGAAATATCTCCCTCTTGGAGAAGAGATTGAAAAATGCTGGGATGTAAGAACAACTGTAATCCCAGTAATCATTGGGGCACTGGGCGCAATAACACCGGCGCATAAAATGTGGCTTGCCCAAATACCAACAGCAATCCACTCAGGTGAGTTGCAGAAAAGTGCGCTATTGGGAACAGCTCAAACTTCCAGGTCTCTGGTAGGAGACCCGAGTTAGAGCAGAAACTACCACCCATACGGGTTAACCGGGGTGAGGAAACAATTTATATATATATATATATATATATATATATAAATCTGTAGCATGAGTATATGCTCCCTCACTTCAGTTTGGTTGAGCACTCTGTGAGAGCTGCGGCACTATTAGCCTTTGTGCAAAGCTCATCACTTTTGTGATTTGAGCACTTTGGTGTCAGCACATGGACTTTTTTAAAGTCTGTGAGGCAACCTAGTTGTTTCATGGCAGGAAGTCAACTCTCATTGGTAATGGGATTTGTGTCCCTTGCCTGCACTGATGAAGCTTCAATAGCCGAAACAGTACTGTCTGTAGCATGAGTATACAAATATATATATACGAATATATATACATATACAAATATATATATACATTGATGATGAAGAGGATGATGAGGAAATTGACTGGCACATGAAACCTCTTCATGGTGCTTACCACTGACAAATATCTAAGGTCGGCGATCTTCACCAGACATATATGTGGCTGAACAAAGGAAACCTGACGGCCAATACAGAGTCGCTACTCATGGCAGCCCAGGAGCAAGTGCTCCCAACAGGGCAACTCCAAACAAAAATCTATCACACTAGAGATGATCCTAGATGCAGACTGTGCAAAGATGCACCTGAGACCATCCAACACATTATCAGTGGATGCAAGCAGCTAGCAGGGAACGCATACACTGAGCGGCATAATCATGTCGAAGGTGTTGTGTATAGAAGTCTATGTGACGAGTATGGCCTTAATAAACCACAACACTGGTGGGAAACTCCTGATAAGGTCAATGAAAATGACCGCGCTAAGATCCTCTGGGACTTCTACATCCAAACTGACAAGCATGTCCTAGCAAACCAACCAGATATAGTGGTGGTGGACAAGGAGAACAAGAGGGCTACTATAATAGATGTAGCAGTACCCAATGACTACAATACAGCCAGCAAAGAAAAAGAAAAGGTAAAGAAATATCTCCCGCTTGGAGAAGAGATTGAAAAATGCTGGGATGTAAGAACAACTTTAATTCCAGTAGTCATTGGGGCACTGGGCGCAATAACACCGGCGCATAAAATGTGGCTTGCCCAGATCCCGGACAGCAATCAACTCAGGTGAGTTACAGAAAAGTGCGCTATTGGGAACAGCTAAGATCTTGAGGCGAGTGCTCAAACTCCCAGGTCTCTGGTAAGAGACCCGAGTTAGAGCAGAAATTACCACCCGTACGGGTTAACCGGGGTGAGGAATATATATATACATATATATATATATATATATATATATATATATATATATATATATATATATATATATATATATATATATATATATATATATATATATATATATATATATATATATATATAATGACAGCCCAGGAGCAAGTGCTCCCAACAAGGCAACTCCAAACGAAAATCTATCACACTAGAGATGATCCTAGATGCAGACTGTGCAAAGATGCACCTGAGACCATCCAACACATCATCAGTGGATGCAAGCAGCTAGCAGGGAACGCATACACTGAGCGGCATAATCATGTCGCAGGTGTTGTGTATAGAAGTCTATGTGACGAGTATGGCCTTAATAAACCACAACACTGGTGGGAAGCTCCTGGTAAGGTCAATGAAAATGACCGCGCTAAGATCCTCTGGGACTTCTACATCCAAACTGACAAGCATGTCCTAGCAAACCAACCAGATATAGTGGTGGTAGACAAGGAGAACAAGAGGGCTACTATAATAGATATAGCAGTACCCAATGACTACAATATAGCCAGCAAAGAAAAAGAAAAGGTAGAGAAATATCTCCCTCTTGGTGAAGAAATTGAAAAATGCTGGAATGTAAGAACAACTGTAATCCCAGTAGTCATTGGGGCACTGGGCGCAATAACACCGGCGCATAAAATGTGGCTTGCCCAAATACCAACAACAATCAACTCAGGTGAGCAGGTGAGTCACAGAAAAGTGCGCTATTGGGAACAGCTAAGATCTTGAGGCGAGTGCTTAAACTCCCAGGTCTCTGGTAGGAGACCCGAGTTAGAGCAGAATTTACCACCCATACGGGGTATCCGGGGTGAGGAAACAATTTTTTTTTATATATATACATGTATATATATATATATATATATATATATATATATATATATATATATATATATATATATATATATATATATATATATTAGCTGTACTACCCGAAACCCAGTACAAATGTAAAAATGAGTAATCGTACTGTCTTGGTCTGACAAAATCATGTTTATGGATATAAGCTATAGGTATCCATCTTATGCCCTATACATGGAGGGAAATACAATAGCGCAAGTAGACATGCCCATCATAAAATACAATGTGAGCGTGTTGGCAATTTGCCAGAGCCGACTCTGCATTGAGCAGAGAGAATGTCGAAGCTCCTACCAAAATAATAAAAATCTCCGCATGAAAAGAATTTGCCTTGACCGCAATGGAACCTTTCGGAAAACCAAAAATAGAATTATTAAAAAACACAAAAAGCGTCGTGTTTCATAGAGGTAATAGAATTCATGAAGTTGCAAATAATACGTCATTTAGTCTGTGCATACGCTATACGGTATATGATAGTGTCTTTGATCAATACACCTTGTATAGCTCAGTGATAAAGCGTGGGAATTTAAAACTTGCGGTCGCAATTTCCGTGAGTTCAAATCCATCATGAGGGATTTTTAATTCCAAGATTTAATAGCTATAGCTGGACATACACAGACACAAACAGACGCACAAACTTTGGGAAATATATAGATAGACTAGCTGTACTACCCGACGTTGCCCGGGAAATAAGAAAGTCTTTGGACAGAAAATTTATTGATATTTAATATATAACATTTGCCATTCTAACTTTTAAACTGCATGTCATGAGAAAAGTGTGTCGTGTAGTTGAAATAAATTGAGAGAAAATAAAAACAACTGTAAAGGTTTTCAAACTTTGTCAAAATTTGTGTACATACATGTATATACGTGTACAGTTAGTATATATGTATTCTAGCTGTACACGCATATACATGCATGTATATACGTGTACAGCTAGTATGAATGTATACTAGCTGTACACGTATATACATGTATGTACATGAACTAGAACCCTTTGGCATGTACCTTCACTGGTTTATTTAACTAAAAGCATGATAAACTCAGGCGTATGACTTCAGTAGTATATGAAGTAACTATTCTGGACCAAAATTTTTCGGGTGGCATTTTTCGTCTAAAGATGGAAAAAATCTAGAATTTTAAAAAGTATTCAAAAGTTCCCATTTTTTGAAAGATGAAAAAATCTAGAATTGTTTTCAAAATCCTTGGGATTTTGAAAAAATGGAGAAATGGAAAAGAGAGTTAGAAAGAGACACGGCTGTCACAAAGTGACACGCAACTGCAGGACCTAAGTGCTGGTCACGCTTGCCATTTGTACCTCCTTTATTATACAAAATTCTTTAAGCCTCTGATTGTCTATTTATTATACACTTTTCTTTAAGACATCAATCGATTTGACTGAACATTAGGTCATTTGATGTAGGGTTAAAGAAAACTGTATAATAAATAACAATGCCAATTACAATCAGAGGAAAAACATACGGAGCTTCGCATACTGCAGTGCATAAGATTAGTGCAATACCAAAGGAAATACCGCATGTGTGCCTAAGCAAAGAATCAAAACCAACAAGGTTTGGCACATATATAGTCAGTGTAATTAATATGGATACTGACGAAGAATACAAAGTGTATATGCCCGAGTATATAGCAAAAGAGGCTCTGCCATACAGGGAGTTTGTCTACTGCGGGCTTGTAAAGAAAACTGATGGCAGTGGACTCTCATATCACTGCGTAGAATGGCTAGAGTAAATTTGAATTTAAAACATTTTTACTAAGAAAAATAGTGCGACTGACAATCATTTTTAAAGTCTGTTGACTTTAAAAATTATCTTTAAAGCTTTTCTATAAAATCCGTCAACCGATTTTAAAATCCGTCAACCGATTGTTACAAAGATTGCAAAGATTGCGAAGATTGTTACAAAGATTGCAAAGATTTTTACAAAAATTGTTGAGGTTTGCGAAGATTGTTACAAAGATTGCAAAGATTTTTACAAAAATTGTTGAGGTTTGCGAAGATTGCAAAGATTGTGAAGATTGTTACAAAGATTGTTACAAAGATTTTTACAAAAATTGTTGAGGTTTGCGAAGATTGTTACAAAGATTGCAAAGATTTTTACAAAAATTGTTGAGGTTTGCGAAGATTGCAAAGATTGCAAAGATTGTGAAGATTGTTACAAAGATTGTTACAAAGATTTTTACAAAAATTGTTGAGGTTTGCGAAGATTGCAAAGATTTTTACAAAAATTGTTGAGGTTTGCGAAGATTGTTACAAAGATTGCAAAGATTGCAAAGATTGTTACAAAGAACATAAAATAAAATCCGTCGACATGAAATAAAATCCGTCGACATAAAATAAAATCCATCGACATAAAATAAATGGACAAGCTAAAGAAACTATATTATTCGCCGTCTGGCTATCAGCGTGGTAAGACAGCTGCTAGGAAGCTGCATGAAAAAATCCCCGAGTTGAAACGAAGTCAGATTCAAAACTGGCTTGACCGTCAACCCATCTACCAGATTTACAAGGCAAAGCCAAAGCGTATAAAATTTCCCCACTACAGCCAAGACAAACCAAACCATACTCACCAAATTGATCTGCTGAGCCTTCTCACTGACAAGGGGTACAAGTACGCGCTGACAGTGGTGGACATCGCTTCTAGGTACAAAGAGGCGGAGCCACTCAAAAAGAAAACAGCGGCTGATACGGTTGAGGCTATTAAATGTATATATAATAGGTCACCACTGGAATATCCAAAAGAAATAATGTCTGACAAGGGGCGTGAGTTTATGGGAACTTTCACAGAGCTGATGAACGAGAAAGGCATAAAAATATCTAGAAGCCTTAATAAGAAAAAGGTAGCGTTTGTAGAGCGTTTTAATAGAACGTTGTCAGAAAGATTGTTCGCTCACCAGTACGCTGAGGAAATTAAAACTGACAAGACCAACCGAGAGTGGGTAAAGAGGTTGCCGGGTGTAGTGGCTGCGATAAATGATGAAGAAACTAGTATGATAAATATGAAACCGGTGGATGCTATAAAACTTGACAGTGTAACACAACCCGAGTATGACGAGGTCACTGAAGACTTGCCGATAGACTCATTGGTGCGGTATTTGTACAAACCCGGAGAAGAGCACAATGACACGCGGTACAGAGCCACTGATGCCATTTGGTCAGTAGACGTATACACCATAGATGAGATTCGTTCAGCTGAGAATCAACCATCCGTGTACACGCTCCAAGGCATTGATGACCGAACGTTTACTGCGGAGCAGCTGCAAGTTGTACCACCCGATACGGAAGGATTAGATATACAATAAATGACGGAAAAAATATATCCGAAACTGCCGACAGCGCCTCCGGATGGAGGTTTTGAGTGGTACAACAGAGTGCGCGACATTCGCAATGAGCTGCAGGTTCTGAGAGACAATCGGAATGGTTATTACAAGAAATACAGCAAGGCGGTAAGTGGTCTACAGAATGCTCAAATAACTCTATCGTCACTGGCCGCCGTGGAATCGACAGCTGGTATCGCAACATCCCTTACTATAGTAGGGCTGCCCATTGGTGTGGTACTAACGGGTCTAGGTGTTGCGTCAGGTCTGATGGCTGCGGTACTGACACCCATAGCGAAGCACTGCACCAAGAAAAAGGTCAAGCACGCCAAGAAGCGCGCCATTCTGAGCACTGGCATATCCGTGCTAAACAAAAAGATCTCGCGCGTGCTGGATGATAACTTTATTAATGACGCGGAGTTTGAGGACATTGTGAATGAATACAATGCCGTACGCCGCGAGCTCGAGTCTTTTGACGTTGACAAAATAAGAGCGGAGGCTAAAGAAGAGCTAACTCAGCAGCTGCTTCAGCGTATGCCTCGCGCAAAAGAAGCTGAACAGTAAACCTCGTAAATTTTATACTCGAGAGTATAAAATTTTTATTTAAATATATTTGCGGGCAGTCCGGCGTCTTGTAGTTTCTTTAGAACAAAGCTAGCCGTTGCAATTTCTGCGGACAGCATCGCGAGACTTTTGACTTTCATTTCGACGGGTCTATCCTTGAAACCCAGTTCCTTGACCGCTTTTCTAGTGACTACTAAACCTGTAGCTAACAAAGCACCTTGGTACAGCGCGTTACCAATATCCTTGAGAGTGTTGTTTATCTGCGCCATTTATTATACTAGAATATTCTCGCTTTTACGGCGGGAGTTGGTGTAGGCTTTGGCTCAGTGGGCGTTGGTGTAGGCTTTGGTGTGGGAGCTGGTGTAGGCGTTAGTGCTAGTGGCTTTGTGTACCATTGCCAACCTATCAACAGTAGAGCTATACCGAGACCGACGGTTGTCCATGCGTGTTCAGTTTCTTTGGGATGTTCAGTTTCTTCGGGATGTTCAGTTTCCTGGGTCGCGGAGAGCTCATCGTTAATGTCGCTCAGAGGTTCTAGAGGAGTCTGCATCGGCGTCATCCTCTTGGGGTTCTTCTTGACCGTTGTCATTTATTTCTAGAGAATTTCCTACCCACTTGTAGTCGATGTGGTTGGCAGTAGTGAGCAGTACTGAGAAAGGGGCCAAATACATTCCGTAGTCGTAGTAGAATGGCGGGAAATATTCTTTGAGGAATGCCTCGACAAAGACGTCTTTGTTTAGTTCAGCTTCCAGTTCCACCTCATCTACAGACACGACTCTAGACACAGATTTTGTCCAGAGTTTGGCGAACACCTTGGATACGTTACCGGCAACGTTGTCAATGATGCTCTGCTCGTGTTTGAGATATAACTTTTTAACTTCCTTCTCTGACATTTTGGCAAGGTCTTCTTCCGTCTTGACGCGTGCCTTTACCAGCCTTTTTCGATAGTTGGCATCATGTACTGATGTCTCTTCAGCCTGCTCCGGTAGTGAAATTGTCGGTTCCATTTTATTATACAACCGTTTCCATGTCAGGTAGCACTTGATGATTACAAAGCTCCCAAGAGAAAAGCAGAGTGAACCCGTCGCGTAGAATATTTGTTCAATCATTTGCTAAGGATCAAATACTGTCCAAGGTCAGTGTTGACAAACAGCATAAAAGTATTTACTAGTCCAGCCTTTATTTCAGTGTGGCGCTCTGACGGGATAATGTCATTCTCGCTGGTAAGAGTCTCAAAAGACTTTTTACAAGTGTTTTTGGTTATCAAGACCCAATGAATATTTTCTCTAAAATCTTTGGGAGCCGAAACGTAGCGCTGCGTTATGAACCAAGTGGTTAGGTTGGCATGGCGCCCGCTAAAAGCGATCTTGCTGAGTGATGTGCGGTGTTTGTTGAGGTCCTTTTCCGCGCTGCAGTCGTCAATGATGATGAGCGACTTTTTACCCGACAGTTGGCCGCCTTTGGAGTGTCGCTTGATTAGGCTTTCTAGGTTGTCAACCAAGTTACCGTTGCACAAAACTGTGCACCTATTCAGCCAAGGACGATTGTAAGTCTTGTTGTCATGGAATGTGGGACAGATGATAAAAATGTGATCAAAAGCATGAAGGTAATACCTTTCAATTACATTTAGCGCGTGATAAGTCTTACCCGAGTTTGTTCGTCCGCAAATGATTGCGTTGTGCGGATGCTTTGGAAGTAAATTGTCCATTTATTGTTCGATATTACTCAGTTGGTTATTTACAAAAGATACACGCTTGTCAGTCACTAGAAATACAAACGCTTTGCCATCGTCTTGCGTTACATCTTTTGATAGCTTAAGCTTGACATAGTCTTTGATCTGTCGACCCGTCCCACTTGATCTTTCATCATTCAAAGTCCTCATATCTATAATTAAACAAAACTTGTCCGTGTAAAATTTTTCTTGGTTGATGAACGCTTCTCCTCCATCACCAAAGTACTTGACCGCGTTCTCATACGAGTAGGGAGCTAAGTAATTTGATGTAAATTGCTGGTTTGTTGCGCCGTCTATATTTAGTCCGACATCTTTTAGCATCGGATTCCAAAATGTAGTGTCAACAGAGTTATCCTTCTTGAAAAACACCACGATCGCTCGAAGACTTTCATAGCTCGCGTTTATGTTTATTTCAAACTCGGACTCTTCTTTTTGTATATCCTTGGTCGTGTGAGATTTGTAATCGTTGATAATGTGACTATGATTAGAATATTTTTGTTTAATACCTTCAGCCAAACTGGGTTCTAAAATGTAGTCATATTCTAAGCAGAGGTTGGTCAGCGTATACTTACCCGCGGCGAATTTGATATGAAACTCTACATTGTTTTGGATCGCCTGCGGAGTAAAGGCGGCGTAAGTCAAAAATGATCCTAGGTGAAAAGAATATCTCTCACCGTGAATCTTTGTGAGAATGTCTTCAGCCGCGCCGTTTATTGAATGTCGTTTCTTTTTAGTCGCTGTAGACTGAATACCTCTATGCGTAAGATCGTAAGTATACTTTTGCTTCGAATGCCAAAACTCTCTATATATCGCTAGATGAGCGTAGTTGGATATGTCGGATATAGTTTGACCATTTATGGTCATCTTAAACTTTTCTACGATCGCCGATGTAAGGTGATCGGGAATGTCCGCTTCAGTTCCATCGCTGGCTAGTTTGAAATTGTAGGTTAGATTAAGCAATTTGGGGTAAAGAACTGTATTGGGCGTTAGCTGGGGCATTTTAATTACTAGCTCATCGCTAGGACTCGCTGTAGATGGATTGTGCACGACTCGCGCTCGCATCTTGTGCTCTTTTAGACCCTGCCTGTCTCTCGCGGACAGGTTATGGTTTAATTCTCCTGTATACATTTATTATAATAAATAAATATGGAATTGGAAGGTAAAGACTTTAACCTCAATGTCGATGAAATCCCGGGAGAAACATCATTTATCGAGCCCGCATCATCATTTACCGAGCCGCGCATTCATGAACAAAATGATGCGATATCCAAGGCGAATAATTGGCTCGCTCAAGCTGACTTGCCCAGCATTGATGAAATAATTTTAAAAAAGGGGAAAGGTAGGGTTGTAGATAAACGATTGTTTTCGGCTATTGTTGAAGTCGTAAAACCCCGAGATGTTGATGGAATAAATGCGGCTATAAATATTTATGATGAATACTCGCGGCGCGGAGGTACTTATGATGACTTTGTTAGTAAAAGGTTTCTTACGCGAGAAGAAATTGATAGCTATCTCGCCTCTTCTATAGATAGTGTACCTAATCCTCCCGTTAACACGCCGGGTGTAGACACGCACACGCAAAATACAATCGGTGTAAAACTATCCAAGCTGGATATATACTCTGGTATAGATCATTCCAAGTTTGTTCCGATGGATGACGGTGGCCTCACGGTAAAAACGAGCAAAGGCTCGCAAATGTTGACTTATGTGCGTAACCCTGAGCTTTTTGTCAAGAATCCAAAGATCCCAACCGCGGAATATCAAGGACTTTTTGGCTTGAACAAAGACGAATACACGAAAAGAGTAGAAAAAGCCAATGCTAGAACCATCGCTCCGGTGGATGAAGAAGTGGATGCGGATCAAAGCAATTTGACTGACTTCAAGTCATGGCTATCTAAACAGGGAGACACGGTGAAAGACCGAGCAAAAAATTTCATAGATCGGCTCAAAAGTAACAGAAAAACATCAGAGTTTAATTATCGCGAAGAATTTGAAATGAGTGATATAGCGGGAAGGTTACCGGAACGAGAGTTAGTAGCTATTGATCAGAGATTTCAAACTATAGAAGGACAAATATCAGTGGCTGTGTCAAAAGCTGCGAACCTGACAGAGCAGATACAACAACTCGATGCTAAAGAGGACAAATCTCCTAATGAACTCGCAAAGTTGCAACAACTAAAAGAAGAGTTGGATGCGCAAAACGGTTTAATCAGTGATCTAAAAGGAGACCTTTCGGATAATACAGCAAAGATGTGAAAGCAGCGCAACCTAATTTTAGGCATTGGTGGTGGGTTAGCCGCTGGAGGAATTTTAACGGCCATATTCGAAGCGGTAGCGAATGCGTTGGGATCTGATGCGGTAAAAGATCTTATTCCTAAATCTACCGATCCGAAGGATATTATCGAAAGCGGCATTGGCAAAATTATCAAGAAAAATCTGGAAGACTTGGCCGCGTACTTTCATGACAGATATCTAAACACTTCCGGCGCAGTACAAGCATTTTGGCACATGATGGAAAATGCTGTAGATTATCTCGAAAGCAACTTGTGGATAATCATCGCCGCGGCATTAACTTTGTTAGCGTATGAAATAAATAAGCACAGATAAATCTTTTATGACGCCATAAAAGATTGTTACAAAGATTGTTACAAAGATTGCAAAGATTGTTGAGGTTTGCGAAGATTGCAAAGATTGCGAAGATTACAAAGATTGCGAAGATTGTTACAAAGATTGCAAAGATTGTTACAAAGATTGCAAAGATTGCGAAGATTGCGAAGATTGCAAAGATTTTTACCAAAATTGTTGAGGTTTGCGAAGATTGTTACAAAGATTGTTACAAAGATTTTTACAAAAATTGTTGAGGTTTGCGAAGATTACAAAGATTGCGAAGATTGTTACAAAGATTGTTACAAAGATTTTTACAAAAATTGTTGAGGTTTGCGAAGATTGCAAAGATTGTTACAAAGATTGCGAAGATTGCGAAGATTGCAAAGATTGCAAAGATTTTTACAAAAATTGTTGAGGTTTGCGAAGATTGTTACAAAGATTTTTACAAAAATTGTTGAGGTTTGCGAAGATTACAAAGATTGCGAAGATTGTTACAAAGATTGTTACAAAGATTTTTACAAAAATTGTTGAGGTTTGCGAAGATTGCAAAGATTGTTACAAAGATTGCGAAGATTGCAAAGATTGCAAAGATTTTTACAAAAATTGTTGAGGTTTGCGAAGATTGTTACAAAGATTTTTACAAAAATTGTTGAAGTTTGCGAAGATTGCAAAGATTGTTACAAAGATTGCAAAGATTGTTGAGGTTTGCGAAGATTGCAAAGATTGTTACAAAGATTTTTACAAAAATTGTTGAGGTTTGCGAAGATTGTGAAGATTGTTACAAAGATTGCAAAGATTGTGAAGATTGTTACAAAGATTGCAAAGATTTTTACAAAAATTGTTGAGGTTTGCGAAGATTGTTACAAAGATTGCAAAGATTTTTACGAAAATTGTTGAGGTTTGCGAAGATTGCAAAGATTGTTACAAAGATTGCGAAGATTGCGAAGATTGTTACAAAGATTTTTACCTTATTGGATTAGCGCAAAACCTCCTACACCCGCAGCCGTGGCAGCACCTACAAAAACTCGCTCATATTTTTTTTGTTCAGAGCTAGGGGTGTAATCTAAAGAAGGCGCTTTTAAATCAGGGTGAGGTAGTGTAGGCTTTTCACCGTAGAGCTTTTCATAAGTATCAAAGGCCGAATTTACCGAGTATATTTCATCGGTAGCCTCCTGCTTTCGAGCATTTTGCTCGTTTAGCCAATCTTGGTTTTTGGCTCGTTTGATGTTGTAATCCGCTTGTTCAGCGTTTAGCTTTTCTAACGCCGCATTATGTCTCTTGGCTTCTTCCTGAGCTCCATTTTTATCAATCTTTGAAAAAAGATAATTTCCACCGGCGAACGCTAAAGAGTTTACGACGGCTCCCACTACCATAATCGCGATACTAGCCATTTATTATATCTCATAAAATACTATAAGCTCTTTTATATCAGTACTGGATACAACACAGGTCACAATTCCGTCTAGCTGAAGATTGATCGCGTGTAGTTTATTAGTTAACACCCCGGAATATGTAACAATTTCGGATTTGTCATTAAAAAATTGTACATCTAACCTCACAACGGATGAGTATGGCCAGTAGAGAATAATATCTTTGATATTTCCACCTCGAGGAATAACTAGCTGAAACAAGGCTTTTTTATCAGAAACACTTATCCGCTTTAGCCTGACTTGATGCACAGTCACGGATTTTAATTTTGATCTGCCATACATTTATTATACGACAACTCAATCTCAGCAACAAACTTGCCAAGATAGGCATTACCTCGTTCATCCGAGATTGACACGTTTAAGCTGTTGAGCTCGCCAATGAGCATGGATTTGTAATTATTAGTAGGATGGTGTTGTATTATTTCTCCCACATCAGTTCTGCCTATGGGAATAATTGAAAGGAGCTTTGATCGTTTACCGTTCCATAAATTTTTAGACGTGTCTATTCCATCGATGTATAAATACAAACACAATGGGGTCAGATATAAATATTCATTCTCTATCAGTTTGGCTAGTCCACCCGTAATCGTCGCGTCAGTACTAACCTTTAAAGTGTTTTGATGAACTTTAAATGAGCCTGGTAATTTGGAAAGGAGCTGCTCGTACGTGTAATACCCCGGCTGAATAGTAGTCGTTCTACCGTTGTACGTGTAACTGGTCACCTCGGTCAAATTGTAAAAAGATAAATATAACGTAATTGTCTTAAGGCTAATACCGGTTGCCTTCACGGATCGATCGAGCTCAATGCGACCGGTTTTGTTTATTGTCAAAGAGGTCATTTATTAATAAATGACTGGACAACTATCTAGCGGTTATCCCATAGATTTTTACAACTTAACTGTTGTCGTAGCGATAGACGAACATAACAAAATATCGTATAGCTTTGTCAAAAAGTTTGTCGATATCTCACCAGCACCGGTAGTGGTTAAAAGCTTTGATGATGTCAATCAATGGTATGATGACCCCATGTTATATTATTTTCAGCAGTATAAGTTTGCCTTATACTGCACGACTGCTTTGTGCGGTGTGAGTAAAGATCAGCTGACACGAGGTCTACCTCTTACAAAAGCTATTTTAAACTTTCACGTTATGTATCAAACTAAAAAGATGTTGGCGCAAATGGAGATTAGAAATCCCGGAGATCGAGATTTTGATCCGTACAACAATCCTTACAACAAAACCGAGTACTGCAAATTGCTCAATGAGTTTAGAGTAACCGCTAAAGATATTCCTGAGATTGATCAACCAGCCAGAGGTCTCGGATTTATCATACAAGACGGTGGTAGTAAAGTAGGTTCTTTAGAAAAACAGATGGCTGATCTAGGCAGGCATCACAAACCGTATCCAAAATATCCATCAAGCAGTAAAGATAAGACGGATATGGATGTGCATCGGAGTGGTGCCAATGGTTGGGGTACTTATTACCAGTTTCCGGAGTGGAATTCGAGTGTGGGTACTAAAATGGTTTCGGTAACTCAAGACCCATTTGACTACAAAAGGGTAGTGCCCGATCATAGTAAGTCATTCACATCCCCCGGAATAGTTAGACTTAATGATAGTATTAGAGCTTACGTCTACTGTTTACTGGGAGCTCAGGTGCAAGCTAGACAAGCGGGTTCCTCCCTCGAGTCTCAACAAGAATTTTTAATTCTGGTCAATGACTTGATCATGAAAAAGCAATCTCTCCAAGATTCTATATCAAACTTTGAGGACGCCCTCGCTAAAACTCACGAGCAAACAAATTATGTTATAGCCAAAGGTCTGTACATGATACCGTCAGACTTGAACTTGAACGCTTTAGGACAAAGCGTAAAAGGATTTAACGATAAAATTAAAATAGCCCAAGTGTTTGATAGCGTAGGAATAAAACCTCCACCACCGAAACCAAAACCCACACCACTAAAGCCTTCACCAAAACCCAAACCCGCGCGACAGCCAAAACCTGCGCAACCTGCACCAAAACCTGTGCCACTACAACAGCCACCGAAACCCAAACCTGCGCCACTAAAGCAGCCTCCAGCACCGACACTAAAATCAACTCCTTCTGTAAAGCCATCTATATTTCCTACAGAATTATTTTCACCAAAACCTGCCCCTTCTGTATAGCCATCTACAGAATTGTCACCGCCCGAGGGCAACGTTCACGAAGGAAATAAATTGTTAATCGGCGGCACTATAGTCATCGCGGGTATAGCTTATTCCATGATGTAATTTTATACGACCGTATAAAATTATGACAATGCGGCTTGTAGAGCCGCCTTTTTCATCGTTTTGTACCCGGGTATACCTTGCGCCTTGGCCAGCTTTTTGAGTTCGGATACCTTGACACGCATATTCTCATACCTAGGTATGGGTCTACCTCGAAGTGTATATCTCTCAGTAGACTCTTTATATTCATCATACACAGGGGGTCTGACGAGATCAAACAACTCCATCGCATTGATCCATCTTTGACTCAACTCATCTAAACTTTCTTTTGCTTTCCTATTCAAGAAGTGCGGCATTGTTAATGTCATTTATTCTATAATGTCCGTGTGCCAAGCTAATTATTGAATCTAGGTAATAGCGTTTGTCGTCAAAAGCCGACAGAGTCTTTTTGCTGAATGTCCAATTTTTTATCTCATGTAGTTTGGACTGAAGTGTCGTCATGGTGGCATTCGGAGCCGGATCTCCACTATCCAGGCATTGTTTGTAGGTATCAAACTTTAGGTTTTTGGTTATACACTTTTTCACTCCTTTGCATTTTGTCAGCCCCCAACCCTCACCCTCTACGCAGTATGACTTGGCTCGCAAAGCCACAAACTCCGCTATCGGTTTGCCACCACCTTCATCCTTGGGCAGACCTATCACTTTCTTGTTCTTCTCGCTGTAGCACGGATGATCTTTAGGGTAGTTGCTTGTATCATACTTTTCGAGCGGCATTTCCTTATAAAAATCTTCCGTCCTAATTAATAACACTAAGCTGTCCGTGTCAGTATACATCATTCTAGCATCGGGGTATCGCCGTCGTATGTCATCGTAAAAGAATTCGTACATGAGCAGTTTGGACAGATCTAAAATGGCCTGACCGACGTAAATAGGTTTGTTTAGGGCCACTGTAGATTTGCTCATGAGAATGGCCGTCAAGTTGTCATTAAACTCTTTCTTACACTTGAATCGCGGCTTATTTATGAGCTTTTGTTTGCGATTCATTTTAGTAGTCAACTCTACATCTATCCGTTTGCGAACATTCTCCATCGATTTCCCGAATACCGCATTGTTCATTAGCTTGAAAAAATCTTTCTCAAAATCAGTCTTAGCTCGCTTTCGAAGATCGGTGTTTAGTCGAATGTACGGCTCCATCCATGCACTTTCTTTAAACTTGAGAACTCGGTGTACTTTAGTCAAACGCAGACCCTTTTTCAAATAATACTTTAAGATACTGTGATGTACGACGTACTTGTGCTTATCTCGAAGGTTTGGCACCAGCTTAGGAACTTTTGCATAGCACGGCTCTCCAAGCTTGTCGAGCTCTCCCACATCGCGCATATACTCTGACCACTGATCAGGTTTCATTGATTCGGGTGCCAGCGGATAATCATTGTGTTCGTCGTGGAGCTTGTTTGGATATTCTAGATCTACCTCCGCCATGTAGCCTTCATCATCATTAATGTCTGGCAGCCCTTTCGATTTCATCCATTCGAAACCACCAGTCGGTAGCTTTTGCGACATGGCCCACCCGTACAGGTTATTCTCATCCAAGTACATCAGGTAGGTAGCTGGTTTCTTTTTATCATACCCCTCCACATAGGGATTGTTGGCCTTGGCGTATCGCAAGCCTCCGCATGTAGACACACCACCTCTTATACCACTCTCTACAAAATTGTACATGTCTACATCACTGATGAGCTCCAGTTCTTGTTTTGTTATTTTAAGCAATGCATCCCATGACAATGAGGGTGCTGAGATGTAGTGACACGGATCGAGACCATATACATCCATGGCTGTCGATCTATGGCTCTCAAAAACATCAGTCAAAAGCAAGACATCCGTCTTAAGATAGAGATCGTGATAATCACCCAAAGTCTCACACCCCAGCTCCTTCCACACTTTTTGAGCATGCCGATAGTCCTCATCACTTATACCGGCATAATTGTCAAGCGATGAACTGAAGTACTTTTTATCCGGGAGTCGTCGTTCTTTAAACCGCTTGTGAGAATCCATGTACTCGTACGGATATACACCCTTCCTGGAAAGTAGCCCGGCATGCTCTGGATACTCTCGTTTCAGGTGCAGTAGATCATCTAGACCTTCCACCAATGTAGCCAATGAGCTATTGAGGTGCTGGAGGCTGTCCATAAACTCAAACCTATCTATTCTCATAGACATGTATTTTTCATCGGTATTGGCTATAACATCAATATCCTCTGCCCCCTCAAACTTTGCACACTTGTGCAACTGCTGCCATAAGAATGACTTTTCATTCGCACACATTTTATGAGCCACTCCCAACTTTTTGTCTGGAATTTTTCGCATCACTAAAGGATTATAATCTTCATATCCTCCCTCTTCATACAAATTTCTCAAACTCCAAAGAACATCATAATTTTCATATTCCCCCTCCAAACCGCATGCAAAGCAGCGTTTAGGGTCCTGTGGCTCATCTAGACTATCACGCTGAGAAAGTTTACACTTTTTATGTACAACCAATTCATCAATATTGCATTTATACACAGTAACCAGATCAGCATTGACGTCGGCCTTTTCTTTACACATGTAGCATTTTATTCGTCTACCTTTCCAAGCTTTGACGATAAGGTGAGAGTCATAGCCACGAAAATTGTGAAATATCACCTTAATCTTTTTAGTTTGTCGTAAATTAAGATTACATTTGTTATGAGCCGGACCTCTATACAACCCCGATACATGATCGTGGTCCTTAACCATAGACTCACCCTGCGGTTTTTTACATATCCAGCACTCCGATGTACCCTCTTCAACATCGTGATAAAATTTTTGTTCCTGTTCAGGAGTGATGATCATCTCAGCAATCGGTATACTATCAACGTATTCTTCCAACTCGTCTAACACCTTAAAGAACTGCTCCATACAATCCTCGCCTCTGTACATTTCAAACCTCAATGACTCACCCATGCTATTAACCAACTTTAACCCATACCCACACGCGCTATGTACTTTGTCTATAACTGACTCAAAATCTGCGTAGACCGTGTACGGCGCTTTCTCCATGTTCTTAAAGTTTTTAAATTTCATAACTGACCTTGGTTCAGGCATCTTAATGGTGCAAGTTCCATCATGAAGCCTTAGGCACACCTCAACATGATCTTTAAAAGTTCTCTCACACGTTGAGTGGTGGAGACATCGTAGGCAGGTATAGTTGCTACGACCTCCTGTGTTATCAGTTTGCTTCCTCATTAACGCTGACATACTCTTGATCCACATGTAGTGATTTTTATAAAGAATTAAATTCACCTCTGGGAGACCTTTTGCACCATCTGTATACAACCTATCATCCGTGTGAACAATCTCCATTCCGCCGTCTTTCCACTCAAACACATTAATCACGAGTTTGTTCATGTTAGCAAACTTTTGGATCTGGTCTATGGTGACCGGGTACTTTAACATTTTAGTATTCAGGCTGTATTGATATGGCACGTAATTTGATAACCTGTCAACGTGATCCGATGATGGGTATAGGCATGAGAGTATCGCCCACAAGAAGCACTTGTTGTCATCCAAAGCCTCTGGATATATTTCTTTTATTTTTTCAACCAATTCTGACTTTTTTGTCTCGGTAGTAAATTCTATGCTTAGTAAACTAGCAATCTTTTTAATCTCAGCCATCCTCTTGTCACCTCCGTTATTAACATTAATAACTGCCTTTTTAATCGCTAAAAGCTTTGGAGTTGGTTTGTAAGTTCCACCCCTGAGAGGTTGCCAACGATAGATTTCCAAGTAGAATCTAGACACTCGTTCCAAAATCCATCCGGAGCCATTGTTTGTAAATTCATCTATTTTTCTGATAATGTTTGCTAGCTGTCTGTTCAACTCACCGGATAGATTAGTTGATGCTAAGATAGGTACCGCCCCTTCCCTAGGAGTACCCCAAAACCGAGTAGTTATAGCGCCACGCTCTAGATGGGCGAATACAACCTCTACACTCACACGAATCTTTTTTGTGTCAAATGTTTGTCGAATTCTATCCATAATAACGGGTTTAGCATCTCTCCACACAAAATCTATGTCAGCTGATTGATAGCTAGATACATCAACAGTACACTTGTTGGTTACATCATCCACAAAAGTATTTATTATCTCAACCCGCGGTCTGTCAGCTCTACCTCTCAGCAGACCCACTAAGTCCACTTTTTTCGTACGCGGTGTAACTGGTATATCTCTATCTCTAGCTAAAGATTTTAAATCCTTCGCACTCAGATCGTTTAATGCAAGGAATCGCTTTCCATTCACAATATCTTTAAGCTCGGCTTTTCTCAGCTTGCTCGTATTTCCAAACCCCAAGCGCTTCATCTCTTCTCTCATTTGACCCACTGATGCTTCTCCGTACAAATTTCTCACATTGCGAAGAGCATCATCCGGGCTTGGCTTTTTATGAACACCGTCTACCAATATTGATATACCCTTGCTGGTTTTACCGATTACCTTGGATCGATCGCCAGCGTGATACACGAGCTCAGCCTTGCTCATCTGGCTATATCCTTTTACACCGCTTCGCTTGGCATCTTGCCGAAGCCAACTCTTATTCCCTTTTCCATAGAGGTTTCTAATGTCAGACACCACCTCAGGTGGTACCCGCTTTCTAACTCTCTGTTCCATATCTATTTATTATTACAAAGCTTTAAACGTTAGTCAAATCGATTGATGTAGGCTTAAAGAATTTTGTATAATAAAGGAGGTACAAATGGCAAGCGTGACCAGCACTTAGGTCCTGCAGTTGCGTGTCACTTTGTGACAGCCGTGTCTCTTTCTAACTCTCTTTTCCATTTCTCCATTTTTTCAAAGTCCCAAGGATTTTGAAAACAATTCTAGATTTTTTCATCTTTCAAAAAATGGGAACTTTTGAATACTTTTTAAAATTCTAGATTTTTTCCATCTTTAGACGAAAAATGCCACCCGGAAAATTCTGGTCCAGAATAGTTACTTCATATACTACTGACTTCTTCTACCAACCAAATAACCATCAAGATTAAAATAACAAGCAAATACATTGAAGTCTTTGCGACTGATAAAAGTATTACTTAATCAAACACAAACATCAACTGCAAATTACAATGCGTTTTGCATGCGTGTACATGTACATAAATTTTAGAAAATAAACATAACTACATACCTATCAGCTCCTCAAAATTACAATTTCGTCAATATCCATTCTATTTGTAATGTTATAAATTTCTATGATCATTTGTTCTAAATATTTACTGAGCCAGCTATGAAAGTGTGTAAACCACAGTGTGTGCTCAGACGATAAAACATTGTGCTCAACGCAGAGTCGGCCCTGGCAATTTGCCAACACGCCCACATTGTATTTTATGCTGGGCATGGCTACTTGTGCTATTGTATTTCACTCCATGTATACTGTATAGTGCATAAGATGGATACCTATAGGTGATATCCATAAACATGATCACATACAATGCACTTGGATACTTGCATAGACATAGATTGTATTCATATCAATAATGAAATATAACACTTTTGACTAATTTCACAGTTATATTATTCATGTTTCCAGCGATCAACAACCTGACTTGAAGCAATTTATTACAAATCTATATCTCATTATACCATAGCAATGTATCTAAACCTGACAGTTGGCCTTATCAAATATATACAAACAATAAGTAGAGGCAAATAAAACAATACAGATAAATCATTTAGCATAATAATTCTGAGAACATAACTTAAACATTTATTAGATATCAATAATTATAGAAATACAAAAAAATATCATATGCAACTGGTGGTAAAAAGGACAACAGCTCCAAGTGGTGTATAAACAATGACGCAGTGATATAATTTAAAGGAAAAAGATAACATTTTATAGAAGTACAATATGAAATGCAGGCAGAGTGCTGTGCGCGTGATATGCTATAATTGCTTCCAAGCTTTCGGACTGCTAGGAGGTGTTGAAATATGTTTAGTTGAAGATTTTCTGCTGCGCCCCGACATTCGACGAATGAGACGAGCTGGTCCAAATAAATCCTCTTTATCCTCTGCAAGGGAGGATAAATCATAATGTATAGATACTATTTACAACTGATCAATGACAAGAATATGAACAACAAACAAGCATTGCGAGTATGAAAACACAATAACAGATGGCATGCTATGAGTCAATAATTTAGTAGATCGCAACCGATGCCAGCCATGTGTTAGCATGGGTTAGCAGGGGCTGACAGGTGGCTGTTATGCAACCAGACCCACAACTACAGCTTAACCAATATATATGCATGCGACATGTAAGAACCAGAGATCGACCATAGTATTTCAAATCAACATATAATTGGAGATGAATTTGAATTTACACAATCGTAAAGAATAAGACAACAAAGATAATTTGAGCGATAGAGAGGATCGGCTTCTCGAGAGAGTCGAAACATTTAAGAGCTTGATTGGTGACTAGACAAGGAGAAATGGCAACCGCTACCGAAGCATGATGCAACTAAAATAGAAGGTTGCACTAATGACACAGCCACAACTAAGCTCATTCATATACCTGATACTATGCAAAAAACGGTCGAGGCTTTCGAAGAAATTCTAAAACAAAATACATTGGAAAGGAGACTTGATAGCTAATGCTGCACTAGTGGAGAAAGGAGACTTGATAGCTAATGCTGCACTAGTGGAGAAAGGAGACTTGATGGCTAATGCTGCACTAGTGGAGAAAGGAGACTTGATGGCTAATGCTGCACTAGTGGAGAAAGGAGACTTGATGGCTAATGCTGCACTAGTGGAGAAAGGAGACTTGATGGCTAATGCTGCACTAGTGGAGAAAGGAGACTTGATAGCTAATGCTGCACTAGTGGAGAAAGGAGACTTGATAGCTAATGCTGCACTAGTGGAGAAAGGAGACTTGATAGCTAATGCTGCACTAGTGGAGAAAGGAGACTTGATGGCTAATGCTGCACTAGTGGAGAAAGGAGACTTGATGGCTAATGCTGCACTAGTGGAGAAAGGAGACTTGATGGCTAATGCTGCACTAGTGGAGAAAGGAGACTTGATGGCTAATGCTGCACTAGTGGAGAAAGGAGACTTGATGGCTAATGCTGCACTAGTGGAGAAAGGAGACTTGATGGCTAATGCTGCACTAGTGGAGAAAGGAGACTTGATGGCTAATGCTGCACTAGTGGAGAAAGGAGACTTGATGGCTAATGCTGCACTAGTGGAGAAAGGAGACTTGATGGCTAATGCTGCACTAGTGGAGAAAGGAGACTTGATAGCTAATGCTGCACTAGTGGAGAAAGGAGACTTGATGGCTAATGCTGCACTAGTGGAGAAAGGAGACTTGATGGCTAATGCTGCACTAGTGGAGAAAGGAGACTTGATGGCTAATGCTGCACTAGTGGAGAAAGGAGACTTGATAGCTAATGCTGCACTAGTGGAGAAAGGAGACTTGATGGCTAATGCTGCACTAGTGGAGAAAGGAGACTTGATGGCTAATGCTGCACTAGTGGAGAAAGGAGACTTGATGGCTAATGCTGCACTAGTGGAGAAAGGAGACTTGATAGCTAATGCTGCACTAGTGGAGAAAGGAGACTTGATAGCTAATGCTGCACTAGTGGAGAAAGGAGACTTGATGGCTAATGCTGCACTAGTGGAGAAAGGAGACTTGATAGCTAATGCTGCACTAGTGGAGAAAGGAGACTTGATAGCTAATGCTGCACTAGTGGAGAAAGGAGACTTGATAGCTAATGCTGCACTAGTGGAGAAAGGAGACTTGATGGCTAATGCTGCACTAGTGGAGAAAGGAGACTTGATAGCTAATGCTGCACTAGTAGAGAAAGGAGACTTGATAGCTAATGCTGCACTAGTGGAGAAAGGAGACTTGATATCTAATGCTGCACTAGTGGAGAAAGGAGACTTGATGGCTAATGCTGCACTAGTGGAGAAAGGAGACTTGATAGCTAATGCTGCACTAGTGGAGAAAGGAGACTTGATGGCTAATGCTGCACTAGTGGAGAAAGGAGACTTGATGGCTAATGCTGCACTAGTGGAGAAAGGAGACTTGATGGCTAATGCTGCACTAGTGGAGAAAGGAGACTTGATAGCTAATGCTGCACTAGTGGAGAAAGGAGACTTGATAGCTAATGCTGCACTAGTGGAGAAAGGAGACTTGATGGCTAATGCTGCACTAGTGGAGAAAGGAGACTTGATGGCTAATGCTGCACTAGTGGAGAAAGGAGACTTGATAGCTAATGCTGCACTAGTGGAGAAAGGAGACTTGATGGCTAATGCTGCACTAGTGGAGAAAGGAGACTTGATGGCTAATGCTGCACTAGTGGAGAAAGGAGACTTGATGGCTAATGCTGCACTAGTGGAGAAAGGAGACTTGATGGCTAATGCTGCACTAGTGGAGAAAGGAGACTTGATAGCTAATGCTGCACTAGTGGAGAAAGGAGACTTGATAGCTAATGCTGCACTAGTGGAGAAAGGAGACTTGATGGCTAATGCTGCACTAGTGGAGAAAGGAGACTTGATGGCTAATGCTGCACTAGTGGAGAAAGGAGACTTGATGGCTAATGCTGCACTAGTGGAGAAAGGAGACTTGATGGCTAATGCTGCACTAGTGGAGAAAGGAGACTTGATGGCTAATGCTGCACTAGTGGAGAAAGGAGACTTGATGGCTAATGCTGCACTAGTGGAGAAAGGAGACTTGATGGCTAATGCTGCACTAGTGGAGAAAGGAGACTTGATGGCTAATGCTGCACTAGTGGAGAAAGGAGACTTGATAGCTAATGCTGCACTAGTGGAGAAAGGAGACTTGATAGCTAATGCTGCACTAGTGGAGAAAGGAGACTTGATGGCTAATGCTGCACTAGTGGAGAAAGGAGACTTGATGGCTAATGCTGCACTAGTGGAGAAAGGAGACTTGATGGCTAATGCTGCACTAGTGGAGAAAGGAGACTTGATAGCTAATGCTGCACTAGTGGAGAAAGGAGACTTGATGGCTAATGCTGCACTAGTGGAGAAAGGAGACTTGATGGCTAATGCTGCACTAGTGGAGAAAGGAGACTTGATGGCTAATGCTGCACTAGTGGAGAAAGGAGACTTGATAGCTAATGCTGCACTAGTGGAGAAAGGAGACTTGATAGCTAATGCTGCACTAGTGGAGAAAGGAGACTTGATGGCTAATGCTGCACTAGTGGAGAAAGGAGACTTGATAGCTAATGCTGCACTAGTGGAGAAAGGAGACTTGATAGCTAATGCTGCACTAGTGGAGAAAGGAGACTTGATAGCTAATGCTGCACTAGTGGAGAAAGGAGACTTGATGGCTAATGCTGCACTAGTGGAGAAAGGAGACTTGATAGCTAATGCTGCACTAGTAGAGAAAGGAGACTTGATAGCTAATGCTGCACTAGTGGAGAAAGGAGACTTGATATCTAATGCTGCACTAGTGGAGAAAGGAGACTTGATGGCTAATGCTGCACTAGTGGAGAAAGGAGACTTGATAGCTAATGCTGCACTAGTGGAGAAAGGAGACTTGATGGCTAATGCTGCACTAGTGGAGAAAGGAGACTTGATGGCTAATGCTGCACTAGTGGAGAAAGGAGACTTGATGGCTAATGCTGCACTAGTGGAGAAAGGAGACTTGATAGCTAATGCTGCACTAGTGGAGAAAGGAGACTTGATAGCTAATGCTGCACTAGTGGAGAAAGGAGACTTGATAGCTAATGCTGCACTAGTGGAGAAAGGAGACTTGATGGCTAATGCTGCACTAGTGGAGAAAGGAGACTTGATAGCTAATGCTGCACTAGTGGAGAAAGGAGACTTGATAGCTAATGCTGCACTAGTGGAGAAAGGAGACTTGATGGCTAATGCTGCACTAGTGGAGAAAGGAGACTTGATGGCTAATGCTGCACTAGTGGAGAAAGGAGACTTGATGGCTAATGCTGCACTAGTGGAGAAAGGAGACTTGATAGCTAATGCTGCACTAGTGGAGAAAGGAGACTTGATAGCTAATGCTGCACTAGTGGAGAAAGGAGACTTGATAGCTAATGCTGCACTAGTGGAGAAAGGAGACTTGATGGCTAATGCTGCACTAGTGGAGAAAGGAGACTTGATAGCTAATGCTGCACTAGTAGAGAAAGGAGACTTGATAGCTAATGCTGCACTAGTGGAGAAAGGAGACTTGATATCTAATGCTGCACTAGTGGAGAAAGGAGACTTGATGGCTAATGCTGCACTAGTGGAGAAAGGAGACTTGATAGCTAATGCTGCACTAGTGGAGAAAGGAGACTTGATGGCTAATCCTGCACTAGTGGAGAAAGGAGACTTGATGGCTAATGCTGCACTAGTGGAGAAAGGAGACTTGATAGCTAATGCTGCACTAGTGGAGAAAGGAGACTTGATGGCTAATGCTGCACTATTGGAGAAAGGAGACTTGATGGCTAATGCTGCACTAGTGGAGAAAGGAGACTTGATGGCTAATGCTGCACTAGTGGAGAAAGGAGACTTGATGGCTAATGCTGCACTAATGGAGAAAGGGTGAGACAGTGGCAAGGGTCTGCTACATTGTCAATCCATGTTTATGCAATGTCAGCTACAGCACAGAGCATTCTAGCGTGTCACATTCTCGGGGCAAGCAAATCATGCGGGTAGCTGGCCATGCCTGCCGCAATGCTTTTACTCACATCTTTCTGTTGCCACGGTTACTAACTTAAACATGGCAAACTAATAGAATGTAGTGTGTCCTACGGTAAGGCTAAAGCTCGCTATAACAAAAGAAAGCAGGAAGTCAAAGTTCGCCTTTTTAAAAGAAAGTTAACATCTGGCGTGTCTAAGAAACCAGCATGCTCCGAGATGTTGTCGTGAAATGAAATATATTCAAAGCTTATTATATAGTGCAAATAGCTTATTTTAGTGATTCCAATTTCTTTGCTAGACAACAAATCTTTGAAAACACTGGTTTGGATAAAAAAAGCTAGTATTCCAACTTAACAAAAGAGAATAAGCAAATGAACTGCAGGTGAATAACTCTATTAGATAGATGTAGTGCAGCATTGATACAAAGGCAATAAGAACAAGGTCCAATTAATGTTCATATTCTGGAAATATCAGTCAACGCGTAATGACCCTGAATAATAAGGTTATCTTACCTTTGTTCTTCACCGACTCACCAGGGTCAGTATCCTGTGATTGTTCCGTTTCCGCCTCATACCCATGAGGCACTATAAACTCTACAATGTCAAAGGTGAGGTTTATTAACTTTTATAGGGCGTGAACAAAATTCGATGGCAACCGTTTTGCAATGTAATCAATCACTTGATATAAATGATATGCTTCACAGATGTCACTATTTGCTTCATTCTATTTATTATACAACCACACGGCTCAAAGTAAAAACTTTGGTCCAATTTGCAGGTCAAGGAAGTTTAACTTTATACGAATGTATCAGGCGACACGGTGCAGTTGCCATAGAGTGATAACTCCGTGAAAGAATGATGACATTACAAGTTGATAATGCTGTTACAAGTTGATAATGTTGTTACAAGTTGATAATGCTGTTACAAGTTGATAATGCTGTTACAAGTTGATAATGCTGTTACAAGTTGATAATGCTGTTACAAGTTGATAATGCTGTTACAAGTTGATAATGCTGTTACAAGTTGATAATGCTGTTACAAGTTGATAATGCTGTTACAAGTTGATAATGCTGTTACAAGTTGATAATGCTGTTACAAGTTGATAATGCTGTTACAAGTTGATAATGCTGTTACAAGTTGATAATGCTGTTACAAGTTGATAATGCTGTTACAAGTTGATAATGCTGTTACAAGTTGATAATGCTGTTACAAGTTGATAATGCTGTTACAAGTTGATAATGCTGTTACAAGTTGATAATGCTGTTACAAGTTGATAATGCCTTAAACTCTCTCGTATTTGCTTAAATATTCTATTGAGCCTTGTTCAGGTGAAAATGAAATAATCTGTTAACACCAGGAAAACAGAGCTATGGGATATATTGTAACCGAAGTATTCCCTTGAACTGAAAGGTTTGAATTACAACAGTTGTTAGTAACAACATAATTTAGAGAGCTTTGCGGCACTTTGTAACAAATTTTCATGATCAAAAACACTACAGCAAAACTTGTTTGAAAATGGGACTGTCGCTTGAGATTAAATATGACTACATTCGCTGGGTGTTGGAGTGTTTGTCAATTGGTCATCATAACAAAATAATCATCTGAAAATTTTACATGACTAAATTAAATTCCAACTGATTATTTGGCACATTTTCTGATGAGTTAATAATCAAGAATTGTTCTGAATGAATCCTGTTTTCAGTAAAATCTGAGTGATTACCAGCTAGCATACACTCATCATAGGTATGACTCAGCCCAGCTTCTTGCACCATTTACAACTGAAGTGAATTTAGAGTAAGTAATTACCAGGGTCAGTGAGAGACGGAGCGAAGACACCTGCAGCGTAAGTCTCAAATGTAGTATCTTGCCTGCAGTCTTGCACAACCTTGTCCAAGCCCTCTATTCGCACTTGGAAGCTGTGGGAATGACTTAAGGGAAAGGTAATGTGGAGATTAAGCCAAAAGCTTAGAGATGACAATTCTATAATTGATATTCTTATGACTTGCAAACCAGGTGTAGTATTTCGTAGTTCCAATATTTCAAATTATATATAAGAAACATTTGTAGAAGTTCAAGAATAGAATACATTTCATTATTGTTCCAAGATGGCTGAGTGCACTGCCTCTGGCAACAGTAAAATAAACAGCCAATATTTTACAATACATTAGAACTATCAAGGGATACAACTGTATTGCCACCAGTTGATAGTCAAATGAACAGGCGCTAGACTAGAGCCATCAAAGGATACAAAGGTTTAAAGTGAGGAATGGTGAGTCTGTGAACACGGCTTGCATTAATCGCTGTATATCTGACTAGAACAGGTAGAACTCTTTCACTGACAATAGCACCATCGAAGAGGGGACCAAAGTAAGGTACCTACAATACATAACAGGCACATGTAGTAAGGCATTTTCAGTTATCTAAACTCAAGCCTCGTGTCACTGTACAAACAAGTAGACACCTAGTAGACACCTAGCTCAGGCGATCATGTACCGTAAGTGGCAGGATTGAACAACAGTTGAACACGCAAAAGGTTAACTGTAAGTCAGACAAGTGTTTGGTTTGTGTTGCTGCCATGTAAGGATAAAACTACTAGCTCAAGCAACTGAAATGCTCTTGCATTATGAGTCAGAGGGAGGGGAACCTGCTGGCTACACTTATGCGCAATGTTTAGCAATGATAGCGATAGGTGAAGGCAGAAGAGAATATATAGACACATGTAATAAACCTAAATACAAACCTCAGCTTTTTTATCTATTTGAATGCGAAAGAGTCCACACTTGAGTGGATATATGATAAGTATGACATCGCCAAATTCCGTAGGAATTATCCCCCTCCTGTAGGGGCGATAATGCTCACTCCAAACTATGTGTATCTCATCATTACCTATATGCCGCAGCTACAATAGAAAAGCAAATAACGCATACATCATCTATATATATATATATATTTCTCAAAGTATGTCCGTATGTATGTCGTATGTCTGTCTGCATTCCGGCTATAGCTATTATTAGAATAACTGCAGCTGGACAACAATGCTGACGCAGTGTCATAGAGTACCGTCATTAGAAGCCTAGCAGCTTACTGCAATTCTCCATTGGCAATGTGCCAGGCTCACAGCTTGAAAGTTACAATTGTTTGACAAAGTTTTAAAACCTTTAGTTGTTTTCATTTTTCTCTTAATTTATTTAAACTACACAAAACACTTCTCTCATGATATGTAGTTTGAAAGTTAGAATAGTAAATGTAGTTATATGTTAAATACAAATCAATTTTCTGTCCAGACATTTTTATTACTCGGGCAATGCCGGGTAGCACAGCTAGTATATATATATACAAATTGTTTGCATGGCCCGGCTAACCCAAAGGATGGTAGTGTCTACTTAGGATTGGGTGTCCTACCAGAAACCTAGAAGTTTGAGCATTAGCTTAAAGTCTTAGGCAGTCCCAATAGTGTGCCTTTCTGCAGCTTGATGGTGTTTATCGTTGCCGGTAATTGGGCAAGCCACATTTGAAAGGGCAGGCGTTATTGCACCAATGATCCCCGGAACTACAGTTGTTCTTACATGTACGTAGACACGCGTGCATGTGTATGTCTATCACATATGTGTGTATATATATGTACTAGTTGAATGCCCGGCGTTGCACAGGTAATAAAAAAGCTTTTGCACAGAAAATCAACATTTATTTTCCATCCAACTTTTAAATGACGGTGTTTGTTTATTTTTGTATGTATGCCATAACATTAATTAAGTTTATGTTATATATACATGTATTTTTAGCATATAAATAAATATATACTATAAATATCTATATACATATATATTTCTCAAAGTATGTTTTATGTCTGTATGTCGTATGTCTGTCTGCATTCCAGCTATAGCTATTATTAGAATAGCCTAGCTGAGCAACAATGCTGATGCAATGTCATTGCCTACCGGCATTTGAAGCTTACTAACTAAGTTAGTGGAATTTTCCATTGGCAATGTGCCAGGCCGCTTGGCAATGGCCTGCCACTTGCTGGAGAGTTGCCTGCCAGCAAGTGGTAAGCAAATCTCATCACATATCATTGTTTATAAGCTGATTTTTATTACCCGGGCAACGCCGGGAAGCACAGCTAGTATGTATATATTTATGGTATAATACATGTGTATATAGCATTTGGGGGAAGCTTGGGCACATATTTTTCTTCTAGTAAAATTTGTTTTAGTTAAAAAAATTTTCTAGCGTTAATTAATTAACTATAGAACTGTAGAGTCTGCATATTAACTGTGGAGTCTACAGTTAATTAATTAACTATACAGTTAGTTAACAGTTACGGGATCATTGGTTAATTAACTATACAGTTAATAGGTCTATGTAAAATAACTATGCTTCGCACTTGAACTAATTTACTAGAAAAAAAACTTTAATGGTGATTGGTTGAAGGTTGACTTGCAACAAAATTCACATTACAGTTATTTGGTATCAAAAGATTTACCATGTCTTGCTCTGTTGTGTTGTAGGTGCCAAATACGTGGAATGTGATTACAAGCTCTTAAAAGCTCAAAAACGAAAAGCCGCCGTAGATTGGAATCTGTTTATTTCTCTGACGTAATCATTACAGTTTGGTTATTGTCTTGTCACGTGAGAACATCACGTGAATTGAAAGGCCAATAAAAAGCTCAATATAAAACCTATCGTAGCACTAGTTTATGACAAACACTTCGGGTTTTACCGAAGACCCCGTATCAAATATAGATGCTTGCTACTTTATACAGTTTTGTTTCGGCTTGGTCTAATCGGCAAGTCGTAATCTGATCACGTGACCCAATACTTTGCAAATAATTTTTGCAGCACTTTTCGATTATCACAGGTAACCAACAGGCTCGTCATGATTATCAGACAATGATATTTACTCCTTCGAGCTAAGGTTAAAAAGTGTAACGATTTTTTACGGTAAGTTATAAGATATCAGTGCTATAAGTGACAGCATTACAAGGACGACAAAACAGACGCGTAAGAACAATAGACATGGCTTTATTGAATGCGTGAAGTATATTTGTGACAATATTTCGACGAATGAGGTTGCATGAAAGTGTAAACAGAAACCATCCTGTAACAACTACGTCCCATTTGAGCCATTTTGGAAAGCGAATCCAAACTACGGCGGTCTCGTGTGACTGCGAGTAACTGTTCGTTATTTAGTTTTTAAGAGCTTGTAATCACATTCCCATATATTTTGCACCTACAACACAACAGAGTAAGACAAGGTGAATTTTATGATATCAAATAACTGTAATGTGAATTTTGTTGCAAGTCAACCTTTAAAATACCATAGACCTATTAGCCATGCAGTTAATAACTGTTAATTAACTATACAGTTAATTAACAGTTATTAACTGCATGGCTAATAACTGTTAATTAACTATACAGTTAATTAACAGTTATTAACTGCATGGCTAATAGGTCTATGGTATTTTAACCAAACACCATTAAAGATTGGCAGATGTACTGACTATGTACACAATTAATCCATTGTATCACGGAGTAGGCTGCGTGGCTTGGTGGTTTAGCTCGCCTGTCTGCAGCCCTGGAGCCTAGAGGTTTTGAGTTCAAATACAGTGAGAACCAGATTTTTCGTTTCTGAAACTTCATTGCTATAAGTGGACAAGCGAATACAAACAGACAAACAGAATACAGTCAGACAAACACTGAGATTTATATGTATAGTTTTGCATATATACAGTACATTCTTATATAAATGCATATATACAGTACATGCTTATATAAATGCGTATATACATATATGTGTATATGTATATACGCATTTACGTTAGAGAGGTGACAACAAACAAGTATACAAGTTCAAGGAACAATGAACACAAGTCATATTAGCAATGAGAATAATAATTGTGCCATCGCCTGACTAATGGAATCACTAACCACAACATGTCAATTTAACAACAATTTGGTACATGATGATATAACAACCTCTATATCATTGTCTCTTATTCGCCGAGTCAGACGGCGAATTCCTAAGATTACTATAATAGTAAGCAACATCAAGTCTTAATAAATGGTCAGCTCGTGTGTGCATTTACGAATAAAAATAAGTACAACCTAGCCTAAGTACCCTACCTTCCTGTGCCTATCCTCCTCAGTTGTGGCGGGCATTCTAGTAGAGACGTGATACATGATTTCCAGAGTACTAGTGCAGTAGTAAGGAGCTGTAAGGCCATTAGTACCATTGCGTTGTAAACCCCCCATAAAGCCTTCATGGGTGGCAAGGTCGACCTCCCAACCAAGACCTGATACGAATCTCTCAAAGGCTGATGAAGCAGAGGAGTTGGAGAGAATGGATTGCTTGTCCTCATGCCCATTAGCCACATACACAACAGCAAACTTATGCGTTTCTCTACTGCAAATGAAAGTGAATGCTTCCAGTTATAATTGGGTGAAAGAACTCAAAATTTTTATGAAGATGTACACTGAGCATCATAAGTAGGGGAAGCAGTAATTACTGTATTAAAGAAAAAAATATCTGTTGGCTACACCAAACGAAAAATTAAAAAATACACTTGATTACAACCTTGAAACTACTAATATAGTATAACTTATTTCACGGTATTTGATAACTCCTGATTACTTGCTAGCACTAACTAGCCTCTCATTTCTTGATGGCTAAATAAGATCAACAGTTCTGCCTCAACAGTTTAATAACTTTATGGACTATAACTCTATTAAATTAAATGTACTTATAACTATTAACGCAGAGAAATGCCCTTGTTGAGTTTTCTCGCATTAATAAAACGGAAAAATCCTCTAAAATAATATATTTAGTAGATAAAAGTTGTTGAATTATTATTAACATTTCTATTTTGCACACATTTTCCTAACCGCTGTCTCAGTGACATGAGAGCACAACTGTAAGCTGTAAACTGCAATAACTGACCAACCACTGGTCCTACATTCATGTAAATATTTTTGAATAAATATTTGTGAATAAAATTTGCGTTACAGTGATCCCTCGCTACTCCAAGACTCATCTATTGCGGTTTCACTGCATCACAATGTGTTAATAGCCTAAGTTTTATCATGTGTGACACTAAAAAGGTGACAATGGTGAAGCAAATAAAAAGCAAGCCACAGACCAACGAGTCGCTTAGATAATCAACTTAGATAGTCGCTTAGATTAGCAACACAAACATAGATTGTCTTGTAGCATTAACAGAGGCTACATAAGTGAAGATTATTCAGAAGTATGGCTCCATCAGTGAAATTTCCTTTCTGCATTTTCTTACCATTCCAAAAATGAAGCAAATCCAGTCTGGACTGTGGTTTTGAGGTGAAGCAAGTATGAATCAAACATTCTAATGATAGGTTACATCTATTTTACATAAACTGATTCACAGCATATAGACTATCGTTGGCTACTCTTATGTACAAAATGGAGGATTGACACTACTTCTTGGTTTTTACTTTTTATGGTCAGACCTGGTTCTAGTTACATACAACTGTGATAAGTGAGGCATCATTGTATAATTATATCAGGTTAGCAGATTCTTTCTTATTAGCTCGCTTTTGGTTGGTTAGACATGACAATCGAGAGTGATGTCAATTAGGTTTATATCACTATATAATACACAATGATAGGACAAATATATTTTCACAAGCTTTTAATAATAGATGATTTATAGTGTATAATCTTGACCATATCCTAGTAGGAAATAAGTTATATACCATGACTGGGAGTCGAGATGCTTGAGCTCTCTGAGAAGTTTGTCATTCTTTTTAAGTAAGTAGTAGTTTTGTCTCGTCTCCCAAGAGAGGTAACTAAGTTGGTTAAGGAGTTGCCTGCACACCGTAAATGGAAAAGTGGAGGGAGTGTGCTGCGTAGCCCGCATTCTCTCTACTTGTAGACTAAAAACAACAATAGAGTTTTACTAATTACTCCAACTAAACGGAACGATAAGTGTGTTAGAATATGGGGTGATAGGCATTCCGTGTGAAACTGTAAAACTTTGTGCTGAGAAGCCGATAAGAAGCTTTTTCCAGCTACACAACCAATCAGAAGCTTCCTTGAGCTGCACCACCAATGAGAAGCCTCCTTCAGCTGTACAATCAATAAAAAGCTACCTTGAGCTGTACAACCAATAAAAAACTTCCTTCAGTTGTACCACCAATGAGAAACTTCCTTCAGCAGTACAACCAATGAGAATCTACATTCAGCTGTACAACCAATAGGAAGCTACCTTGAGCTGAACAACCAATAAGAAGTTTCATTCAGCTGTACAACCAATAAGAAGCTACCTTGAGCTGTACAACCACTAAGAAGTTTTCTGAAACAGACTAGCAGTCAACTTTTTAATTACTAACAAGATTTTTGCTGGAAGACTCCCTAACTTTTGTAAGATTCAACAGCAATCTATGAGCCTCCACACAGAGTGAACACAAGGCAGGATACTAATGTTATAACTGAACATGCCCCGCACATACTCTCTCCTAAACATGTGATGAACACAAGGCAGGATACTTATCTTATAACTGAACATGCCCTGCACATACTCTCTCCTAAACATATGATGAACACAAGACAGGATACTTATGTTATAACTGAACATGCCCGGCACATACTCTCTCCTAAACATATGATGAACGCAAGGCAGAATACTTATGTTATAACTGAACATGCCCTGCACATACTCTCTCAAAAACATATGATGAACACAAGGCAGGATACTTATGTTATAACTGAACATGCCCTGTACATACTCTCTCTTAAACATATGATGAACACAAGGCAGAATACTTATGTTATAACTGAACATGCACCGCACATACTCTCTCCTAAACATATGATGAACGCAAGGCAGGATACTTATGTTATAACTGAACATGCCCCGCACATACTCTCTCCTAAACATGTGATGAACACAAGGCAGGATACTTATCTTATAACTGAACATGCCCTGCACATACTCTCTCCTAAACATATGATGAACGCAAGGCAGAATACTTATGTTATAACTGAACATGCCCAGCACATACTCTCTCCTAAACATATGATAAATACAAGGCAGGATACTTGTGTTATAACTGAACATGCCCTGCACATACTCTCTCCTAAACATATGATGAACGCAAGGCAGGATACTAATGTTATAACTGAACATGACCTGTACATACTCTCTCTTAAATATTTAGAAAAGCAAAACCTACCGAAAGTCAGTCTTTTGATCTGACCGTGTTATCAGCTCTTCTTGTTCATGCATGGCCGCTCTGCTCCGCACCTCTTCTTCCAAAGAGCCAGTTTGCTCATCTATCGCATCAAATGGTTTATCAAGTGGCTCCCCAGGTTGCAGCTGGCACTCGGTACTGAACTCCCCTACGTGTCTCAAGATCTGAAGAATACATGTTGTATTAAAGTGTAATTGTATGGTAACTCCATCTTGTATCATCACTGAGAATATGTCTGAACAGGTCAGTTGATGAGCTGGCATTTGGAATGCTTATCAATTAATGTGGGAATTTGCTCATAGCTCAGAAAAGGGATCATCAAGTTGTTTTACACACAGACAATTGAGAAATTGTTTTTTGTTTATGTATTGGCAATAAAATCCATTATTTATTTTATATCTGCGTGAACAACGATTTATAAGATTTTTCCTGCATTTTCCATCTACAGCTGCCAAATTGCCCAAACACCAACTCCATTTACCTTATCGAGTGGGTCATCACTCGATGGCAGGGGGTTGTTGATTGCATCCGTGATGGTTCCAACATCAGCGGCATCAAATAGACTGTCAGTTATAGTAGATTGCGAGAATGCTGTAAGAGATTACACAGATGTATTAGTCTACTTACTCTACTTACTTCAAGCCTTATTCAACCTACCTACTCATATATCTGCTAATTAACTACTTCACAAAAATCACTTTGGATGATTTCTGTGTGAAAAACATTATTGGTTGTTACTCCGGCATTACTAAGAAACATATAATGATTACATTTCCATTTCAAACACAATATGCATCTAGTCGGGGCAACTACAGTTATTTCAGATTATTGAGTGAATAACTAGTTGTTATTATAAAAATTGAAATGTGGGGTAAAAATATTATTATTATGAAATCATTTTAACAAATATTAGGATGCTATGATCAGGTACTGTCTTATCTGTCAGTCAAGAGAAAGAAGGATGGGAATAAGAGGTCATGAAGGTCATATTTACACAGTATGATGATTTACAAAAATACAAATGAGCATAGCAAGCGATGTTAGAAAGAGATTTTATTTGAAGCAATGTAATAAAACGCCTAAACATTCTTGCATATATGAGGGATATCACTGTTAATATATAAGTTTTACAGATGATTCTCAGTCTATTAGTACAGTAAGTCGTCAACTTACGACCTATGCGACATACGCCCACCTGACATTACGACCACGTCTGTGGGAAGAATAGGTAGATAAGTGCGAGGCGGAGCAAAAGCCGTTCATCATTCTTTTCGTTAAGTTTTTGTTGGGGTGAATTTTTTCTGCCACACAATAACAATAATTTCTCTCGAAATTAAAATTTGGCGATTTGTGTACTGATTATATCCGTTATTAAGAGACATACGCTGCTCGCCATGGCGAGTTCAGCATTGTCCATTATGGTAAAAACGGATTTGCAAACAGATAAATTATAAAATCTTAGTTAAAATACATAATAAAACTTCCTTCAAGTATGTGTTTAGTAACTAAATTCATTTAAGTTAGATCAGAGTTGACAGAATATACAGAATTGACTTACATCCAAATCGTCTTATGACCGGCGGGCCAGAACCAAACATGGTCGTAATTCGACGACTTACTGTATAAAAAAATAGAAATGTTGTTGGGTTCATGAAGTTCTGTTTTGACAAGCTAGGACTCCCAGACTGTTTTTATAGACTTATGAATATGAGACGTGCGTATGTGCCTATGCCTTTGTGCAATACTCAAATTTTTATATATCTTTTTGGCCGAAATTACAAAAAGAATTTTCACATGATTGGCTGCATCAAACACTGTAATGCTAATAGCTCTATTAGAAGGCATAATCTATGTTGATATTCCTTCAAGTCTTTTCTCAACTTCAAGAGTCTATAGAGAAGATTTCAACTCGGTCACAAAAAGGGGTAATAATCACACACTGTACTAAATTGAGATCTGAATGCAAAGCTGTCTTCTACATGTATTCAACTTACTCCTCTCGTGTGTGGTTGGTGCTGCCTGTCGCTCATAGACCATGGTGCTACTCGATGAATACTTTCCTGTTAGGTCTCTGATGAGAACTCGTGCCGTAGTGCGAGAAACAGTCGCTGACTCAACTGTACAGGTAATGTCTCTCTGTAACAGTATATCTACATGTATATAAATCTTAAAGTCTGTGTATTTGTGTGTAGTTCCGTATGTCCAGCTATAGCTATTAAAATGTTGGAGTGAGGAATCTGAATCGAAGAAGTTTTAATATTGGAACCTCCTGACCGTGAGATTGATGGATTCATAGGGCGATATATGTCTCTATGTGGATAAAAATACACTACCCCTTTCCGTTACGGCCTAACATAATTTTATTCTTGCTCTTTATTCTTGCATGGAGTACAGTGCTATAGCCTTACCTGGAGTACAGTGCTATAGCCTTACCTGAAGTACAGCGTGCAGAGAAACCAGTAAATAAGACAGACATATACCAACCTTATCCATCTCCATGACAGTTATAAGGGTAGATCTGTTGAACACAAACATCTGAAACAAAATATATTATCAGTTCATCCTTGTATAGCAATTTGTACTTAGTGATAAATATACAGATATTCATAAATCTTTACATCACTGAATTTCGATTTTTATATTAAAGAGTTCAGAACAATCTTTGTCTACGTGCTGTTGGTCTGTGTTGTTGGCCTGTGCTGTACCTAGGCATACCATACCTGGAGATTAGGAGAATCAAACACTTCCTTGTTCATCTCACAAGACGAAGAAGTGTCAAGGTCGTTGCACTCCTGTAAAGAGGTGTAGGTGTGCGTCGGGTTACTGTTGGCAGGAAAATGGTTGACGAGATTCACTAAGTGCCGCATTACCTGCAAGACACAAATAAACTGTCTGCTGAAAGGGTTCATCATGCCTACTGCAGCCTTTCATTACTTGATACGCATTTTACAAGCGAATACCTACATTATTCCTTTTAGTGATGGCTTACTTTACAGTACTCTGTTTTTCATCTATAGCAGTCAAAAGTTAAAATCGTATGGCAGCAATTGGTCTCCCAAATGTTTAGCGCAGCAATCCATCATTAATCCATCATTAATCCATCATTACAGCTGGATTCAGCTTCCAGCTGTGATTTCAGCTTCAGGATTTTGCAGCGAAATTTTTTTATTAGAATTAAAAAGTCAAAAATAAAATAAAACGTACAAAGCTAGAATACATGAAATACAACAAAATGCTTTTGACACCCTTCATCATGCCTCTTAAATGCTTTAGATCCTCAAAATCATCTCAAGAACCTAATAACAGGAGGAAAACGCTTACAATTAATGAAAAAGTTACTTTATTAGATACAAGTCTATTAGATTCTATTCTTATTAGATACGAGTCTATTAGCTTCTATTATTATTAGATACGAGTCTATTAGCTTCTATTATTATTAGATACGAGTCTATTAGATTCTATTCTTATTAGATATGAGTCTATTAGCTTCTATTCTTATTAGATACGAGTCTATTAGCTTCTATTCTTATTAGATACGAGTCTATTAGCTTCTATTATTATTAGATACGAGTCTATTAGATTCTATTCTTATTAGATATGAGTCTATTAGCTTCTATTCTTATTAGATACGAGTCTATTAGCTTCTATTCTTATTAGATACGAGTCTATTAGCTTCTATTATTATTAGATACGAGTCTATTAGCTTCTATTCTTATTAGATACGAGTCTATTAGCTTCTATTCTTATTAGATACGAGTCTATTAGCTTCTATTATTATTAGATACGAGTCTATTAGCTTCTATTATTATTAGATACGAGTCTATTAGCTTCTATTCTTATTAGATACGAGTCTATTAGCTTCTATTCTTAATAGATACGAGTCTATTAGCTTCTATCATTATTAGATACGAGTCTATTAGCTTCTACTCTTATTAGATACGAGTCTATTAGCTTCTATTCTTATTAAATACGAGTCTATTAGCTTCTATTCTTATTAGATACGAGTCTATTAGCTTCTATTCTTATTAGATACGAGTCTATTAGCTTCTATTCTTATTAGATACAAGTCTATTAGCTTCTACTCTTATTAGATACGAGTCTATTAGCTTCTATTCTTATTAGATACGAGTCTATTAACTTCTATTCTTAATAGATACGAGCCTGTTAGCTTCTATTCTTATTAGATATGAGTCTATTAACTTCTATTCTTATTAGATACGAGTCTATTAGCTTCTATCCTTATTAGATATGAGTCTATTAGCTTCTATTCTTATTAGATGCGAGTCTATTAGATTCTATTCTTATTAGATACGAGTCTGTTAGCTTCTATCCTTATTAGATACGAGTCTATTAGCTTCTATTCTTATTAGATACGAGTCTATTAACTTCTATTCTTAATAGATACGAGCCTGTTAGCTTCTATCCTTATTAGATATGAGTCTATTAACTTCTATTCTTATTAGATACGAGTCTATTAGCTTCTATTTCACAGATTTTCACTTATCGCGGAAGTCGCCGGTTCAGATTAACCATGAAAAGTGAGAGACTACCATAATCGCAAAACTTGTTAGCTAGTATTTGCAATACGTTAGACGGTTGTAAGAGCAACTACGCTCAAACCACAAAATGGAGCCATGCTAAATGCAATATTCCAATTTTGACACAGCGTTCGCTGACACAAGCTACCAATTGAAAAAGCAGTCTTACAAATCTGGCAGCATATGAGACGGAATCTCCTTCATACTCAGGATGCTCGACAGCCTCCGCCCTGTGCAGTGATTTCACTGGGCTGTTGGTGCAAACAGCGACAGACATCATAGATTCGAGGTCATATTCCTGACTGAGTCCCGGGGTGCCATGGTTTTGCTTGTCCTCCCTGGCCGAGACTACTTGCAAAATCTAAAAGCGTTCAGAGTAGTCAGCATTGTAGCTAGTAGTCATAGTAATCATATCTCATCATATGACGAGATATGTAGGTTTTTTGCTCGTCAAGCAACTTGCGTCTACTGCCAAACAACTTTATTGTCAGTTGAGGTAGAATATATATATGAGGAATGCATAGAAAAGAGGTTTGAACTGCCAACACCTAGGCCCTTTTTTAGGTTTAATCTCCGATAGGTAATACAAACAGCGGTGTTGCCTAGAAACTATTTATAAACTGTAAAACTCACAAGCGACTGAAATTCCTTGCTATGTGCAAGTATGGGCTAAACTGACCAAAGTGTTCCGAGTTAACTAGATAACTGGAACTCTTCGTCCAACCTATCTGCTAACAGCTGGCTGTTGCGGCCTACAACTGACCTTGAGCACCTTGCCAATAAGACATTTTCCTTGCTCATCAGCCTTGGCGAGGTCGGCGAGAGGAAGGTTCATGCACCAGCGCAGCAGGCAGAACATTATAGAAATGACTAGATTATCATCTAAACTTGTTTGAGAGAAAACGTGATTGTGGAATGTAGCGGCTATCGTCTGCAAGCATAGAACAAATGCTCAACTAACTGTTAGACTAACTGCTCAACAACCAGTCTTCTTTCTACAAAGCTATTATGTGTCAATTTAAATTGTGAGGTATGACCTTTACAACAAGCACGAATATGTCATGTGACTTGACGGTATCGACTCTAGAAAATGTCCAACTCATTCAAATATAAATAGTAATATAAATGAGGAATTGAGATTCCGTGAGCCTATTATATGAAGATTATATGAAGGCCAATATAAAAGCTAAAATATGCAATGTATTCATCTGAATGAGGGTAACCATAAAAGGCTAGAAAAAACTTACAGAGACTATTTTCACCGGTAGTCCAGCTTCAAACTCTGTAAGTTGGGGAACAAAGTCGCTAAGCAGTATTAGCATATCACATGCTACCCACGCCACCAACTTTGTATTGAACTGCAACAGAAGCAAGGCTAGGGTTAATGAGTCAGAAAGAGACTGGCTGAACACACATTAAGTAGTAGTTTCACTACTGAATGTTGACATTGGCATATTCAGCCAGAGTATGAGAATATTAGAAAGGCAGAAAGAATCAGTGACTCACCCTCAGGCTCACAAGAAGAACATTGACAGCATCTCTGAACTTGGAATGTTTCTCGCCAGACAACATCTCCTCCACAAGGAATATACCGAGAGAGCTCAGAGCTACACACCTGCATTTAGAATTTAGAGTGCATTAAATAACTTACAACAAAAGAAGTCAGAGCTGAGTTCATAGAGCTACTCAAAAGTAGATAGAGGCCTAGATGTATAATCGGCAGATAGGCAAAATAAAAAACTGTCCATCTGAAGACGTGTGAGGAGGAAAAGGCAAAATGAACAACTGTCCATCTGAAGACGTGAGAGGAGGAAAGGGAGCAAACCGAAATACCTAGCAAGGCCAGCTGGTTCTTTCCTTCCTGCATCCAATAAAACCGCCAACACCATATCTTTAAGCTGGTCTGCTTCCATTTCAATTCTGCTTGAATTGCCCTGTGTCAGCACATCAATGGAACCAAAATGGTTGGGAGCGCAAACAAGGGTTCCCAATAGAGTGATGGCTTCTCGTCTTGGCACCTACAGTTTAACAAAAGACAGACTGATAGTTAGGGCTCACTACCTTTAAATGGAAATACCAGTACGTAAATAGTTATCAAGATAGCCAAAGGTGATTACTTCAAGAGAGTATTCCCCTCTTGCTATGCTGAGCAGACAACCCCTGGCTTCAACAGATTTACGATTTGAACAGTATATAGTAAACTGAGTACTCAGACCACTCATACCATCCTGATAGACTCAAGAGAGAGGACTGAAGTAGCAGCGTTCAACACGTCCAGGATGAAGAGATTAGCACCAGGAAGATCCAGTCCAAAGAGCAGAGGAGTGCAGAACCTGACCAGTGTGTCCACTAAAGGCTACAAAACAATAACTTTTCACAATTGCAATCTACTACTTTATCATTTAGCAATGTGTAAATAACAGCCTGCTTTAGTTAGTAAATATGACTCAAATGATATATTTAGTACTGTATAATTAACTGGTAGAGCACTGAGATTTAGGTCATGTAGTATATTTACTAGTGCATGTATGTATGTACGTATGTATGCGTGTAGGTATGCGTGTATGTATGTGCGTGTGTATGCGCGTATGTATGCGCGTAGGTATGCGCGTATGTATGCGCGTATGTATGCGTGTATGTATGCGCGCATGTATGCACATATGTATGTATATTTGTATAGAATACATTACTGCTGTCTGATGAGTGAGATCAGGGTGTGATGCCTGCCACCAGACTCATATGAAACAGCCTTGTAATGAGAAATATCGGTATTCTCATACATAAAAATATATTGAATTATACTCCACTTATCTATCTAAAAACAATTAATCATTTATCAATGTATGTACATATGCACTTATGTATGAATGTACGCGTTATGTATTCATATGGACATTCAGCCAATAACATAGATGAAAAAGTTAAAGAAATGTTGATTTTCCAAGTAATTCATGTGATCTCTTCTATAATCACTACCTCCCAGGCCATCTAAGTAGGACGTACCTAAAAATGCTGCAGCTGAACTGGGAGCAATGCTAACAGTGAAAAACAAAACAAACTGCCGTCCGCTATAATTTAGTTAGATAATATTCAGCAAAAGTCCAAGAAGACCTGCCCAGAGTTATTCTAGAGTTTGGTTCCACCTGCCTAGAGCTATTCTAGAGTTTGGTTCTACCTGCCTAGAGCTATTCTAGAGTTTGGTTCTACCTGCCTAGAGCTATTCTAGAGTTTGGTTCCACCTGCCTAGAGCTATTCTAGAGTTTGGTTCTACCTGCCTAGAGCTATTCTAGAGTTTGGTTCTACCTGCCTAGAGCTATTCTAGAGTTTGGTTCCACCTGCCTAGAGCTATTCTAGAGTTTGGTTCTACCTGCCTAGAGCTATTCTAGAGTTTGGTTCTACCTGCCTAGAGCTATTCTAGAGTTTGGTTCCACCTGCCTAGAGCTATTCTAGAGTTTGGTTCTACCTGCCTAGAGCTATTCTAGAGTTTGGTTCTACCTGCCTAGAGCTATTCTAGAGTTTGGTTCTACCTGCCTAGAGCTATTCTAGAGTTTGGTTCCACCTGCCTAGAGCTATTCTAGAGTTTGGTTTTACCTGCCTAGAGCTATTCTAGGGTTTGGTTCTACCTGCCTAGAGCTATTCTAGAGTTTGGTTCCATCTGCCTAGAGCTATTCTAGAGTTTGGTTTTACCTGCCTAGAGCTATTCTAGGGTTTGGTTCTACCTGCCTAGAGCTATTCTAGAGTTTGGTTCTACCTGCAGACCTGCCTAGAGCTATTCTAGAGTTTGGTTTTACCTGCCTAGAGCTATTCTAGGGTTTGGTTCTACCTGCCTAGAGCTATTCTAGAGTTTGGTTCTACCTGCAGACCTGCCTAGAGCTATTCTAGAGTTTGGTTCTACTTGCCTAGAGCTATTCTAGGGTTTGGTTCTACCCGCAACTGAACCAATCCAAACTACCTGTTCTGTAGAGATAAGAGTTCTGTGGAGGAGTTGGTAGAACTTGGCCAATATATCAGATGGCATCCGAGTATAATCGTGTCTCAGACATATCTTTGTCAACATCTGTAATGCGACCACCTTGCTCTTCTGGTACTCTTGGCCCAAGGACAAGCACTGCAACAAATCAAACATTGTATTACCTAGATAATTAGCACATTTCTGGTGTTCAAACATTAGCATTGAGGCACTAGGTACTAGTTCACCAGTTGTATATGTAGCAAAAAGAATATAGGGAGACAATATGAGTAATGGAGTTACTATTGACTTGCGCAAAGGAATCATCGATTATATGCAAGTGCTATAGCAACAAGTTGAAAATCAAGCTGCACTGGTTGAAAAATTTGGTAAAAACAGTTTTAAGTTAAAATATTTCGGCAGCCCTCTCACATTTCATCAGAATAAATTTGTAAAAAAGTGTGGCGGACATTGATGAACACTTGAATGAACACGGGGCATCCATTAATGCAGTAGAATCCCAGGAGCTATGTGATAACAGTGACACATGAAGAAGGAATGCCATTCGTATATAACAGGGAGTCACTAGAACGCAAAATAAGCCTTCATCTCAACTAAAATTATCATTTCGACAACTTCATGTTCATTGACAATACAATTTACAAAAATGATTATACATGTAAAATCTCTACAATAGAATACTTGGGTGAAATTATGGCAGACAAATTTTCATTCCTGTATTCACTGCTCATCTAATGAGCGGCCTACACGGATCACAAATGATTGCTTGAGCTGGCTTTTCGATGGGCTTCACTCATAAGTCATTGTAAATGATAGAGTCCAGTGAGTTTCCTGTTTTTCTCTTCCCATAGCTATATATATTTATATAACAAAGAATCAAAATAGACTGATTACCTTGAAGCACACAGGAAAGAAGTAGGAGACGGGGGCATTGATTTCCGCAGGATCCAGTGACTGGGTGTTTTCGGCAGATACGTTTATATTGTCACTCAGCTACAGCAGGTGCAATATTGACTTAATAATTCTTACTAGGAGTTACCCCACATAGTTAACAACAAGCCAAACACACACATAGAGTAGGACCAGATGTTACACCTTAAAGAGGGTCTCTTGCAGTTCCAGTAGATGTTCCATAACCTTCCCATGTACATCTGATTTCTTTATATCATTAATGTCACCAAGAATTCCGAGCATCCTCTTCCAGAGAACAACTGCGACATCTGGTGTCCAGCCGGGAAGTTGTCCTCCCGTAAGCACACTCCGCTGTCCTTGTGAGCTCTTGCTAGACTGTCCAACTACGCAATAAAACATAAAGCCAAGGTCAAGGTCAACCCTATGTTACACAGCCACAAATAAGCTTAGCTAAACTCAATGTTGAGACAGGTAGCAGAAAAACTCACGCTCCTCTATGCTGATGCCTTCGTTGTCAAAGCTGGGAGCGTGTTTGAGAGACTCGCTATCAAAGATCACTGATGAAGTGGTTATTGAATCATGTTTGAGGAAGGAAGCCATATCATCTGGGAGATAATGTGTGAGGTCATTTGAAGTTGGAGAGGATGAGTGCGACCTTGCGCTATCTACAACCATTGCAGATAACACGAAGGTAAAATAGCTGAATTCCAAACACGTATCAGCACACTTTACTGGCAAATGATACATTTTTATTTTTTATATTCAAGCCATATACATGTATATGACTTGAAATTGGCAATAAAGATGTATGTGGTGTGATAATTTCTGTACAGATTGTTATCTTCAACCATTAAAAAATGGAACGGTTCAGAATTTAGCCTACATAATCATTCAGAAACATAATTTTACAGCTGTTAGTTTTGCATATTTGAAACCAGGACAAAATGAGGATTAATTTAACACATAATTGGCTATTGACTAAATTCACAATAAGTAATAACGTTATGCAGATGAGAATTTTAGTTGTTATACAAGGAGTGGAGTTTATTTTGCACATAACTGTAGCTCTTAAAACAACACACAGGGGACCACTATAGACAAATGGTATCCTTGCCGCCCCGAAGATGTGAAAGCAGGAGATACAATTATGGCTACTTGGCAGCCACTAAGTTATGCTACCAAATAATAACTTTTAGCTGTTCGTATAAGCACTTGTAGACATGTTGGAACTTGTGCCATCCTGACAGGCATTTGCTGGTCACTCGAGTACAAAATTATGTAGGCAGAGATATTCAACTGATTGCTGGGTAAAAGGATACAAGGACTTGCTGAATATAGACATACGTATGATACTTACCAACAACACCGAGGCCTTGTACGCTATCACCGCAATCACTGAGAGAAACTACACTGCTGGTCTCCTCGCTCATCTCTGACTCGGACACTTGCAATACAGAGATATGGCAATAAAGAACTCGATGGAGAGAGTGCAAAGGGATGCTATCTAAGAAATGGCTGAATAGTCAATTCTTTTTATGTCACAAATTACTTTATCAAAGTCCAAAAGATGATTTTCAATTTCCTCGGTAGACACAAAAGTTGATAATAATGTTAAAAAAAACTATAATGATTATAGTTTCTATTTTAATATTGTTATAACCCTTTTTACAATCAATGCAAAGAGTAGCACATTGACAGCCACAACAGATGCACATCTCTAAAGTGGAATACCGTTGAAATGAAAGCTAGATAGACTAAACTGAAGTCATAAGCTGTTTATCCTACCAAGGCTGTTGGTTGTCTCCGAGTGAAGCCTGTTGCTATTTCGTACAACACCGTTTGATGCTGGTATTTCATCCGTGCGCTTTCCGTCAAAATTTGTGAGTTTGCTGCGTTGAGCGAGGAGACAGAAGTCATCCATCAGATTGGAATCATCCGGAGAGCACCTGCTATTCTCTGAAGAGCTGGAATGTGATGTGTGATTGGTTACTGGCGAAGTTCCATCTGCAATATTTTAGTGAAAGATCATTATTTCATTTCCAGTCACATACTCGGCAGTGATAGTTATTATTTATAATACATCTTAAGAATATACTTAGCCCAACATACAACACTTGTTCAAATTCCTAAACGCATCATCTCTTTCCGGAATAATTGTTGCTTCTGCCAACGAAGCAGCGATAAGTTAATAAAAGTAATATGGAATGACATAGAAAAACTCGTGTGAGATTTAACCTTCAATGACAAACTTCGCCCATACATTCCAGCATAGCGTAGCATAGCATACCTTGACTTGAAAAAGCTAGTTTTCCTCATTGAAACAGTAATATTGCTAGAAATTATCAAAGAGGGAAACAATCGGGATAGTCTCACAATAGCCTCTGCAATGATTCAGCTTTATTTAATAGCAGAACTAAGAAATTTAGCTATCACTTTTCCACGAGTGTTTTACATGTATATGTAAGGTTGGTACACTGGTAATTTATTAGTCAGCTGCCATAAACACGAGCGCATGGAACTACACTTACATGATCAGCTAGCTTGTGACTGTAGGTGTTTTACACTGGTGGCATAACATGCAAGAACATTTAACAAGTCACAGGAAAACAAAATGCTGACAAATGGTCTAAAATCTATTAATTATATATAATTATATGTAAAATATTTTGCTGCATAACAGTGTTAAAAGATTGTTTTATGGCAGCATAGGGCAATAACTATAAAAGTTAATAATGTGATAAGAAACTAATTCCACCATGAATTTCACAATGAATGGAAAGCATCAGTACTTTTTGTGAATATTATTAGACTAGAAATTCCACTGTCGCACAGCCCACGACCAAAGTAATAATGGAAAAAAGAAAGGGTACTGTTGGTTGTCGAAAAAGTAGTTCTCAGCAGGAATTGACAGAGTATAATGTAAATGAGACTTGTTTGAGATGATATAAAATAAATTTGAGGGGGCACGACTCTAAAAAGGCGCAACAGAAATAACAGAAATGTAACAGAAATAAATATTAATAAAATAAATAATTAACTATCTCAAATTTATGTTTTACAATAATAAAATAAATATTAATTCAAGCTGTAGACCTAAACTACTGTACGTAATTTAAATAACAACAGCAATAATGAAATATGTTTATTATATCTCTTATTATATTGAAATGCAATATTAAAAGTAAATGGCAAGCTGCCGTGTAATATACAATTTGAAAGTTGGTTGTTGGTTAAAATAAATATTAATTCAAGCTGTAGACCTAAACTACTGTAATTAAACTAACAACAGCAATAATGAAATATGTTTATTATATCTCTGAAATGCAATATTAAAAGTAAAATATATTGTAATATACTGTTTGAAAGTTGGTTGTGTTGAATGTAGAACGGTTTTGACAGCGATATGTAACAGAAATAAATATTAATAAAATAAATATTTAACTATCTCAAACTTTGTTTTACAATAATAAAATAAATATTAATTCAAGCTGTAGACCTAACTTACTGTACGTAATTTAACTAACAACAGCAATAATGAAATATGTTTATTAAATCTCTTATTATATTGAAATGCAATATTAAAAGTAAAATGGCAAGCTGCCGTGTAATACACAATTTGAAAGTTGGTTGTTGGTTAAAATAAATGTTAATTCAAGCTGTAGACCTAAACTACTGTCCGTAATTTAACTAACAACAGCAATAATGAAATATGTTTATTATAGCTCTGAAATGCAATATTACAAGTAAAATATATTGTAATATACAGTTTGAAAGTTGGTTGTGTTGAATGTAGAACGGTTTTGACAACGATATGTAACAGAAATAAATATTAATAAAATAAATATTTAACTATCTCAAACTTATGTTTTACAATAATAAAATAAATATTAATTCAAGCTGTAGACCTAACCTACTGTACGTAATTTAACTAACAACAACAATGCCAACAATAAAGAAATATGTTTATTATATCTCTGAAATGCAATATTAAAAGTTAAACGGCAAACTGATGTGTAATATACAGTTTGAAAGTTGGTTGTGTTGTGATGAATGTAGAATGGTTTTGACAGCGATATGTAACAGAGAGCAAGCGTTGGCATTTACGCGTCTGGAAGTTTTATGCAAACTGGAGTGAAATAAAGAAATATTCTTGTCATAAAAGGGCGTTGTAGTAACGCCCTACCTTGTAGATAAGTAAAAAAATCTGGCTGATGTTCTAGATAATTTGAAAAACCTTCGGTAATTGGACAAAAACGTAGGCTGATAAACTGTGTACCACATTTTCGAACCTGTAAATCGGTCTACGCCTCAAACAGTACACAAACAGTACACAGTAAACAGTTCTACTATCTGTTGCACGGCTTTATTGGCGTTTCGTAGGTCGGTCGAAACTATTAATAAACCAAGCTTTTCAAGCGTTTTGTGACGATTTTCGTCCTAATAAATCTGTCTATTTATGTATAATCCGATAAGATGGGTTAGTTTTAGGAATTTGCGGTAACCTTTCAAAGGCTTGGTAACATATTTAAATAGGTTTATATGCGTTTTGTATCATTATTATACTTAAACGACTTTACTGAAAAGTAGTTAAATTTGTTGATAGGATTTCGTTGCAAGGGTTTGGTGACGGCCGTTAACGGATAATTTTTCGGGAGTTGTGTGCACATGTGCATTTATAATAATTCTCCCAATCAATCGTTTCACTCTTGTTTGGTCGTGGGAAAATTAATAAAAATTCCAAATGGTGTTATATATGGTATATATATATGGTATGTATATGTGGTATGCATATATGGTATGCATATAAGGTATGTATATATAGTATGCATATATGGTATGTATATATGGTATGTATATAAGATATGTATATATGGTATGTATATATGGTATGTATATTCTTGTAAGAGCTAGTGGATAAGCGGTGCTATTGGCAGGTACTATAAAAGTGAACATAGGCGTATAGAAAATCATTCATAGGAGTTGATTAACCTACTTGTCGTTGGTAGCTTTAAAACGAGTGCATAGAGCTTATATACAACACATGATATATAATACATAATATATAGGACAGACTTGATAACAGTGGCAAGAGATGTTAAAGCACCAGCCTAATCAGAGTGGTTTAACCAATTTAGGTAGTAACTTTTTCTATATGGGTGCAAGTGCAAAAATACTCTAACCAGGCTTTCTTCACTTGACTAGGCCTAGTTAGAGACCTAATTAGACCTAGTTAGAGCGATTGTCCAGCGCAGGAGTGCGGACACAACAGCGTGGGATATAATAAAAATACAAACCTGATATGGACATTGGAATGTGGTCATATTCATCAACAGTTGTAGGTTCAACAACCTGTTCTCCCTGGTTGTCAACCTTGAAGGTCAAGGAAGTGTTCACATCGGCTGTGTCAGCGATGTCGCGCTCAGAGCTGACGAGAGTGACCGTAGAACCGACTGCAAGAGTTTGACTTTTAGAAGTCCGCAGTTTAGAGCCACAAAGCGGTGTAAACCGTTACTATAAACTACGGTATTATCAACACAGATTCTGTCTCAAAGTAGTCTTGCCGTTGGACCGCGGAGGTAAACACATAAAGAGATCCCAATATTCAAACAAACGTATCGATTCAATAGATTACAAGAACTACTCTATCATGTCATTGTTACAGCTATGCTAGTGAGAAATGGTGCAACGCATGGTTGTTGCGCATTGGTTACGTTGTAATAAATAGGTCATGCTCTACACTGCTGCTATGGCTCATTGGTTATGCTGTGACAATTAGGTCATGTTTTTCACTACTGCTATGGCTGTTGCTCATTGGTTACATTGTGACAACTACTGTAACAGTAGGTCATGTGTTTCACTACTGCTATAGCTGTTGCTCATTGGTTACGTTGTGACAATTAGGTGACGTGTTTCACTACTGCTATAGCTGTAGCGCATTGGTTACGCTGTGACAATTGGGTCATGTGTTTTACTACCGCGATGGCTGTAGCTCATTGGTTCTGTTGTGACAATTAGGTCATTCATTCATTCATTCATTCATTAGGTCATTAATATACATATTCAGTTATTTAATCAAAGAATGGATACTGATTGTTAAATACCCAGACTAGTAGGTTCAAGAGAAATATGCCATCAATAAGTGCTTCCAGATCCTAGTTTATTTTTAAGTTACACTTTTATAATTTCCCTATTTATTAATTTTAGCTGAAGTCTATCTATTACATATATTACTGCATGCTAAGTACGACCGGGCAGAAAGTTTTTAGGAGCATTGATAAAAAAGTTTTTAGGAGCAACCAATAAAAACTTCTACACATCTATGAACAGTTTGTGTGACAAGCTATTGTTATATAACAATACGTATATATACGTATAATACGATACATTTATACTTGTTTTTTTGTAATTTGACTAATTTTTTGACAGTTGATATTACTCAGTGATTGACTACTGAAGTGATCAGACTATTAGTGCTTTTTATGCTATTTGTAAGCTTACTTTTGCTGTTTAGCTATTTACACCACTCGTAGCTGTTTGCTATTGTAGTTGCGCGTAGTTGTTGTAGTTGAGTTGCAGTCAATCCATAGAGCAATGCATAGAACAATACATAGAGCAATATATAGAGCAATACATAGAGCGATACATAGAGCAATGCATAGAGCAATACATAGAGCAATACATAGAGCAATAAACAACTACCGACACTATTTAAATAAATACCACAACCCTTGTCTAAAGTTACTTAACAACCATAATTATATCAAACTAAAACAGTGAGTATCTTTATATAGTATACATACAGTGAAACCTAACAATCTCTGGGAGGACATCTGGCAAACCTCAACCTGGCATGGATGCTAATCACAAATTAAGCGATGCAACCGATATACAGTGAGTGTGATTGGCTACCTTTCGGCTTATCGAGCGAGCTTGAAAGATTGCTGTCACTGCTGCTGCGAGTCAGCTGGGGAGGAATTGAGTGAATCGCTTCGGTAAAGGAATGCATGCGACTGACCGAAGTTGAGCTGAACTCTCCTGCAACGCGCAGACAATTGTCTCATCTCATTGGTTAGTGCTCAGGAAAATGCAGCTTGGATAAAAAGATATTTGATGGCATGACACTAATGCTACTTACATGTACATTACGTGCAAAGTGGGAAAGAAAATGCGAAAGCAAGATTCTAATGTGCTTACATATTAGAATAAAGGAGCAGTGTGATTGCATAGCATAAAGTACTACCACTGTAAGACAGAGAGTACTAACATTGTAGAGTAGGGAGTACTATCACTGTAGGATAGAGAGTACTAACACTGTAAGTAAAGAGTACTAACACTGCAAGATAGAGAGCACTAACACTGTAGAGTAGAGAGTACTATCACTGTAGGATAGAGAGTACTAACACTGTAATTAAAGAGTACTAACACTGCAAGATAGAGAGCACTAACGCTGTAGAGTAGCGAGTACTAACACTGTAGGATAAAGAATACTAACACTGTAAGTAAATAGTACTAACACTGCAAGATAAAGAGCACTAACACTGTAGAGTAGCGAGTACTAAAACTGTAGGATATAGAGTACTAACACTGTAAGTAAAGAGTACTAACACAGCACGATAGAGAATACTAACACTGCAAACGATGGGATGACTTTTTCAAAACAAAAATTAGCCACATGTTCAAAGTCTATTCAATAAAAAGTAGGTAAACTTTCACAGAACTCGGAACTGCAGTTTCCAACTAAACTTGCTATTCCAGTGTGAAAAAACAGGAGAATATAGGAAAACAATATAATACAAATAGGAATTAACGGTAGATTTTGATAAAGCGCAAGAAACATGCGTTGGCTGCACATGCAGCTCAAAGGCACCATGCATCTAGCTGAACTTTGACTTTAATAGATGTTTAAAGACGCACCATCTAGATCGTCCCTCTCATCTATGATTGTTGACTCCGAGTCTTGGGTAGCACTGCGAGACAATAGCTGAGCACGAAATGCAGTAGCAGAATCAAAACGACTATACGCCCGAGAGAAAGTGCCCTTCTTAGAATCGGATCGGGTTATGGGAGCTAAAACAGGAAGTAGACATGCAGCTCCCACACTCCCAAACCCAACCACCCTAGCCTAGCATGCCTAAAAGCAAACACTAGTCCGCGATACTAGCAAGAAAGAAGGGAAATCTCATATTATGCAGTGAGCGTAACAAAGCCTTATTCGACATTGAAAGGTGTAAGATCTACCTGCTGTCTAGCTATGCCAAAGTTTTGCGGGTAGTGGCTAGAATACCTACATCGCTACCCTTTAAACTCGCCTTTCATTGATGCACAAAAATCCCCAGCAATTCTTTCTATATCTCTCCACCACAGTAGTAATCTCCTTCAAGTTAAAATCCCAGCAACGTATGACACTCAACAGCACGAGTAGGCAAATGATAACTGAACCAGACATAATACGCAATAAAAATATGGATTGTACAAATAGACAACAATGTAGAATTAAACTAAGAGAGGGGTGGATGGCTTTGTGAGGAAACAGGAAGGTAATTAGAGGCGCCAAAGGAAGGGGCAGCTTGTCAAGCAGCAGGCTGCTCTATCCGCTTGATAGGAAAAATAATAACCGGTGAGTAGATTACTAAAATAGTATACATATATTAAATGATCATTAATTATATATAAATAGCAAATAACAGACTGAATGAAGCAAAGTATATAAAATAATTGATCAAAATAACATAAACAATGAAATAGCAAAAATGCCTGAACTACATCCGATTTTTGTTTTGAAATGAAAATACTTATTTGTGCCCTTTGTAGTTCCAATGATCGATCTTCAAGCTATAAAACTTATTTATTTGATATCAAAATATATTACTAAAGAGGAACAGTGGCATCTGCAACTCTCTATACTTTTTTGTTGAAGTTTGAAAGTTTGTCTTCAACAAAGGAATGTTTGTTGTTAACAATGGAAAACCACCGAGAACGACAAATCTCAGCTAGGGGTGCTCAGGCTACAGATGATTTTTAATTCAGTTTGTAACGAGTAACTCATGCCTGTATTATATAAAAGATTGCCATTTTATGTAAAGCGCCAATATGAATTTATATTCATTTTGTAATTCAGGTGGACATACATGTAGCTGCAAGTGACTAAAATAAAAACACAAATATTTGTATTACTTGGTGGAGAGGAGCGGTGGTTGCTCCAACAGAGAGTGCAAACCAACTATTCTCAGCACTTGAACACGGTAATTGAGTATCCCGCAGGCAGTGGTGAGTAAAGAGCGACAATATCAGCGAGCAAAAGACGCACCCATTTTACTGTTTAGATGCCAACAGATTTGTTAGGTGTATATATGTAACAGCTTTGAATATAAGCAGGTGCGTCTTTCCACCATATACCAACCACCAGACATGATCACGATATACCACACCGATACACAAGTTATTCTTACCTCCTTATCAGGTCAAATACAAAAGAGCATACAGTAGACTTATCCGATGACAACGTGCCTCATTCCACACAAAATTGCATAATCCCAATGAATGCCACGCCATGTAAGATGGGATATAAAATGCATTATAACGCCGCAGAAGGACTTACTAACCAAGCATACATAACTTGCAAGAGACTACAAGTGCAACAGTATTAAAAAACTGTAAGCTCTAATCTACTAACAAGCAGAGTACATTTGTGAATAAATGCCTCAGCACAAACGCATTATGAAAACCTGTTTTAGCAAAAATCTGAACATATAACAACTACGATTACCAGACTTACGCATTTTTCCTCTTTGACGTTTAGACTTTTGTTCACTTAGCCGATCAAGAGGCAGATCGGAGAGATTCAATTTATATACTTGCTTTGCGAGCACTCTAGTCAGGGTCTCCATCGTTTTCTAAAAGGTATCATTGTAAACTATAAACTTATTAACGTAGCTAGTTGAGAAGTTGCCCCCTTTGTACATCCGAAGCAATTGGCTAGTAACACTGACCTACAGTAATACTTCAACTTACGAGTGCTCCAATGTACGAGAAACTTGAGATACGAGCCAGCTTTTAAGCAAGTTTTAGCACCAAACTACGAGCCATGTTTGAGATATGAGCACATGAGACAGTTGCCAAGTATGCCGGAGGTGTTTTATGAGAACAGCATCACTCTGTATTTTTCAACTGCTCAGGTTATACTTTTGTACCATGTTTTTTGTGCGCGATTTTCAGTGCAGAATTATGTGAATTGAAAGTACTGTGCGTACACCGAAAGTTTGCCAGTAAAATGAAAGATGAAATGCAAAGAAAAAGCAAATGATAACAATTAATATTAAACAGAAAATTATTGAAAAATATGCGAAATGTGTATGCGTGATTGAGCTAGCTCAGCAATATGACAGAAATACATCCGCAATTATCAAACAGAAGGATTATATTCAGGGCATTTAGCTCGCAAAAGTACTAACCGTAGTTTCTAACCGGCGCGGCGATCTTCACCACCGCTGAGGGAGAGACCGCTCAAGCATGGGATATAAGATAAACAATTGGCAGGTGACAGCGTAACTGAAATGACGCTATTTGAAAAGGCCGTTGCTATCTATCAAAACTATAAAAATAGACATTCGGACAAGTTGGCTAGTGATCGTGCATTAAACCTTTGTGACGACACCTGGGTTCGTCCTAATCGCGACATGTTGAAAGGGCGACAAAGGCAAACGTCCTTAGATAGGTTCATCTTAAAACGGCCGGCTAGTCGTGAAAGCGAAACAAAGGAAAAATTAGCTAACTAGCGAGAAACTTCAAACTATGAACGCCGAAGAAATTTTAATTACGTTAAGTTAAAAATGAAAGTTTGCTTTTAGATTTGCTTCTAAGTTTGTCTTTTAAGACTTTGATAAAATCCAAATTTATCAAAGTCAACTGTTGTAATGAAGGATAACTTATATATCTCTCTCTGGCAAATGTTAGCGTTAGCTGCTATTGTATGTATTTAATTTTACATTTTAATTTAACACATTTCCTTACATTATTTTTTATTTGTTGCTTTTTGAAAGCAAGTAGTAAGTTAGGACAATAACCAACATGTTCTTTCTGTTACAATATCTTGTTTTGAGTGTTTTATTTGCATTTTACAGAGTATGGAAACCAATAAATATATATTTAATTGTTCTATATATAAATAAATGGCACCAACATGCGAGTAAATTGACATACGAGCTCAGTCTCGGAACGCATTAAGCTCGTAAGTTGAAGTATGACTGTACTAAGAACTAGGTACTAGTAATTGCAATCTTTACTATAATAATAGCTATGTGTATCTATAAAAAGAAATGGCTGTATGTTGAAAAAAGATTACATTATATGGGATTTGAACTCCCTACATTCAGCTTCATAGACCAACACACTATCATTTGCATCAATCGACCACCTTTCTGTATTTTGGAATAGTTATACATAAAGTAATACATATAGTTATTACACCTGATGATCCTTCAGATCAGTAAAGAGAAAGTTTCCTTCACATATTTCTGATGTTTAAGTAACTACTGTTGCTAGTATTTATATTAGATCAGCTGTACTATTGCAAATTGCAAAAAAACACATGAACTCAGAACTGAACTACGGACAACTATCACCGCGCCATAAGCCAATCTGCGGTCTGCCCAGCAAATGACCAGCCAATCGTAGTTTGACGATGAATAAAATCTTCTGATAAAAGCACTTCGTCCATTTCATGATATTCTTATGAAAAATTAAATTTCTTCAAGGCGTGGTATGAAGATAATATACACTTTGTACAGCAACAGCTTTCTCAGATTTACATTGATGACAAAACTAGTTTTAGATTTGCCTCCCTTGGCTTGCCCTTTATACAATTGTATGTTCAAGTGCTGCTCACTACACTTTCTCACTGCTGCCTATGTAATACTTCCAATAGCCCCCATAGTGAAGTACTAAACAAATCAGCTGCTTCTATATTTCTAAGCTAACCTTTACTTGCGCTGTCTTAGTAATATTTAGAAAATGGTTCAATGAAAACATTACATGTACAGTCATACCTCGACATACGAGCTTAATGTGTTCTGGGACTGAGCTCGTATGTTGATGTGCTCGTATGTCGATGAGCTCGTATGTTGATGTGCTCGTATGTCAATGAACTCGTATGTCAATGTGCTCGTATGTTGATGTGCTCGTATGTCAAAGTGCTCGTATGTCAATGTGCTCGCACATCAATGTGCTAGCATATCAATGTGCTCGCATATCAATGTGCTCGTATGTCAATGTGCTCGTATGTCAATGTGCTCGTACGTCAAAGTGTTCGCATATCAATGTGCTCGCATATCAATGTGCTCGCATATCAATGTGCTCATATGTCAATGTGCTCGTATGTCAATGTGCTCGTATGTCAATGTGCTCGTAGGCCAATGGAATACTACCAATATAAAGTAACTAAATACAAATTAATCTGTTCCCATTCTCTGAAAAACCACCTAAAACATGATATTATGACAGAATACCGTGTTTTATAATATTGTAATTCAGTACCTACACTCACAAACTCGCCAAATAATTCCTATTTAGTGGTTATGATCTGCAATATAATGTAACATTACTATGCACAGTACTGCGTGGAGTTCTTACCTGCGAGACAAATGTAGTGGCTAATGATGGCATGAGAGAGACTTGACAGCAACGCATTCGCTACACTAGACTTTTTGTGACGCTACGTAACATAACATGAACTTTGAATTTAACTTGAATGAATTTGGCTTACTAAATACACACCTAAAACTAAGTTTTATTATTTGACTAAACTTATATTTTGCCATCATCTCAGTTTTTATTATCTGCTTTCGGCTTGACTTTTTCCTCTCGCTTTCCCTAACTTTTAGCATACCTTAGAAAAATCTTTTTCAAACTGATGCAACGGGCAACACTGATCGATGCTGTTCTCGAACGCGGCCTCTCGCATATTTGGCCTTTTAACAGACATTGAGAACCGACTCATATGCTCGTATCTCAAAGGTTTTTGATATCTCAAGACTGTAACTTCCTCGAAATTCTACTCATATCTTAGTTTTCCCATATGTTGAGGCACTCGTAGGTCGAGGTATCATTGTATTTAAATAATACTAAACTTTGCTGCAGTACTAATATATAATATAATATTGCTTGCAATCATAAACAACGACATGCTGCAGACAATCTTTTTAGCTATACCTTTAAAAACATTAGGCAGAATGACAGTACACCTATAATTATTTTTAGATTTGTTTGCATGACGAGTACAAGTCTATATTAAACAAAATTCCACAAAATTTTTGGACAACAGAAAAATATACCGTACTTTTCGGACTAATAGCCGCTACTTTGTTATGTTTTGAGCCATGCGGCTTATATAAGGGTGCGACTATTCTGTGGTTCTTTATTTCACCGCTAGAGCACATCAACCGGAATCTCCGATTAGTGCCCCTCTAGCGGCGAAAGAAAAAACGAAACAATGCCTAATGGTACTGTTCTGTTAGGCACTAGGTTAAAAAGCGTCGGTTAATGCGAAACAGTGCCGTTAGGCACTGTTTCGTTTTAAACAACAAAGTTGCTGCCGCGTTACAAAGCACCGTCATGAGTTCTGCGGCCTATACAAAGGTGCGGCCTATGTATTGTTTTATTATCAGATTTTTTCAAAATAAAGCAGATGCGGCTTATATAAGGGTGCGGTTAATAGTCCGAAAAGTACGGTGCTCAAAAAATTGGATTGGCACCTACAGAACATTACTTATGTTTATCATTGACCTGTAACGTCACAAACCGTTCATAAGAAATTATGCAATAGTTTCGCGGAATGCATAGATATTGTCACTACACACTCTATAGGAACCTAAACTTGATTTATAGAAATCTCAACTTGCCAGCCTACGATTACTTCACAAGCATATAACAGAGATTTAAAGTGCTGTTGTCATGACTTAGTCATATGAGTCTCACCGCCCATTCTTTGATGAGCTCCTCCCAGTGACAAAGGGCTGACAGAACAGACAGCAGCTGGTCCCACAAGTCCTCCGACATGTGAATGCATAAATTTGCTTTGATCCACGACACCACCAGAGTCTACAATGCAAATCTAAAATGTAGTAACCCAGTGCATCAAGAAGACAAACAACTAAATATGTTTAGCATGGATGATATTAAACTAGACTAGATACATGTAAGTATTACTGGTTGAAACCTTGGAGAATGGTATAGTCACTACAGAAGGTGATGGATTGTATTCCCATCTATTCCTATTCCTGCCTATGACTGTCATTTACCAGAGATGCATGAATCAGGTTATAAAAGTACAAACGACAGGAGACCCTGCATGGGAATTTTAATCTGGCAAATAACATATTCATATTCATTTCAGCTTTTATTAAAAAATGGTAGCAGAATTTACTACAAAGCAAATAGATTACGCCGCCAGTGACAACTTGAAGCAGGTAAGTATTCTGAAGTTGACATAATTTGAAGAGTACCAGCTACTCATCCTCTTACATCCATTAGTACCCCTCTGCTGATGCATCTTTAGAGGAAAGCACCAAATAAATGCAATCCTTTACGCACTGTGAGGAATTGTCTTCTCCATAAAGAAACAATGCAGCAGCAAAAAACATGGCCAAATTTTCATAACCAATTGAGTTTCGCCTCAACAGTTAGTAATAAAGCATGCATCATGTACCAGCCTATAAATTCACACAAAAATTAGTCCGACAGGGTAAATTTCAAAATACCTGGAAAAGTGAGGCAGCCAGATGCTTGCCTAGGAGTGTGTCATCCTGACCAAGCACATAGGCAGTGACTTTGAGCAGCACTCGCAATAATTGTTCCCAGGTTTTTGTATCCAAGGTTATGTTCATTACCATGTACCTATAGATGTTGAGCACCCGTCGACATAAGTCAACCTGAAAGGTAGGACTTGTCTTATGCATATACAGCATCATATTATACATATCTAGGAAGATATACACAGCGCTACTGCAAACATGCGCGAAGTTGTTTAGTTTACCTTGTTGTTGTTTGACATCATAATGTTTGTCATCATTGTTGCTTCTCATCATTACCCATTAATTTTTATCGACATTCAGTGCAAATAACATTTTTTAATTATTTCAATCTGTTATCTGTTTTGTCTTTCTGAGAAAGACAGCAGATCAATAAAAAGGACCCATAGTAATAACACAATACCAACAGTTTGTGAAGCGAGTGGAAAAGATTCGGCCAGCTGCAGTCTAAGTACATGTAGTTTATAAACGTTAAGGTATAAGGTGCTCTCTAGTAAGAGATGAAAAGCTAGCATTAGCCTTAGCATTACGTTTTGTTTCTTCGCTGCAAATATAATTGTTAGTTCACAGTGGCAATGATAACTTACTGCATTGCGGTAGTTGACCTACGAATGAATATAGAGGAACAAGTAGATATAACAAATAAATATGCAAGGCCAAGGTTATGACAAGGCCACATAGAAACACAACAAGATTACAATAAGTATTGAGGAAATATAAACTCATCTCGAGATGAAGGAATGAGCGCACATGTAGTTGGATTAACTGAAAGCTTGACTTTGAGCTTGGATAAATCTGTCAACTTAAAGTGAAGATAGAAATATTCATAGTACGATTATAAATTGATGGAAATAGGTGGGGCTTGGATGGGAAGGGGGTGTGGCTTATGTGAAAGAGGCATACGAGGATGGGAAGGCTATGGTTGAGAGGAAGAGGAGGTACCAACTAGCTAGAATTGAATGAGTATACTTGAATCAATAATAATAATGGATGCTCCAAAAGTATAGAAGAAATATTTTGTCGCCTGTCAGTCTGCTGCAATCACTCCTGCGGTACAACGAATAGCAAGCTGATTTACTTAATCTCCTCGCTTTATAAAAGACTAATAGAAAATTAGTTGATACTTAGTTGCCAACACATCACCGTGAGAACTTCAGAACTACAATCAGGGATCGTCTGCTCATGAGAGATTTTTTATATAAGGCATAAGTTACAGCTGATGTGATAACAGAGAGTGAATTTGCCCAATCAAACGATCCAATTAGTAAGGTTACGCAGTCTAGTTAGTTGCATGTAGTTTTTTATTGTTTTATGACGAATGTAATCACAAAACAATAGAAAATTATGTGTGACCACTCTTACTGATTAGGTCGTTAGATTGGTCAAATCTGCTGCCAACAATTGTAGTTGGCAGCATAGTTCATCTAATAAAAATAGTATTTGCTGACAACTGCCCAGCCATTTAGCATAAAAGTCCTTCATAGAGTCTTAGCCTCTGAACCTTTTTATAATCTACCAATTAGATCTATTTGCTCGGCTACCATTGTAGCATCACTAAGTGGTCTATGAATGTGCATTCCAAAGTGAATCATGTGTATTTCTGATAGTTGACTACACAATGGACATTGATCAATGGTAATCTCTCAGTCAATACGTTTGAGGGAATAAGGGCAACCTTTATGGACCTACTACCGTATGTGACGCGGCTATAGAAAGGCTACGTTAAAGTTTCAGATTCATTTGTATTTATTTAAAGTCTGTATTATCATTGCTATACATTCAGTTTTCTAGCAAGAGATCACTGGTCAGCAATATTATTTGGGACTCCTAGTCGAGTTTACATGTAGCATTATACTCAATACATTATTGGCGAAATCTGATGATAGAGTGATGTTTCACGTAGCGGATGAGAATAGGGTGACACAGCACAAATATGCCTGTACTTACGTTAATCTCAGAATCCTGAAAGACAAGATATCTTGAAGAGACGACAATAGCTAGCCGTGTCAAAGTAATGGGCACAGGGAGAAAGCAAGGAGACAACAATCCATACACCAAAATAGGGAATAGCATACGAACTATTCAAGTGTCTAACTAAATGTATTGTATGTCAGAGATGGTAAACTAATCGAGAGACAGACAGCAACTTAGCTCATATCTGTTGCAGATTAGAGTGAGTGCTTAGAGTGAGTGAGTAATTGCTCCTTTTCACAATTTTATCTAAAACCTATGTTTTAAAAATATAAAGATAAAATCATCACGGGCATCCAAATGAACCGATTGCTTTATTAAGTTACAATAGTTGGACAACTCCTACCTGCATGCTGAGAGACTCCTTGCTAGGATTGATCATAAAAACAAATGCTGAATGCTTGATGAACAAGAGAAGAGAGTTTTGGAGTCCGGCTTTGACAAGGTCCAAATTTCCATCCATCCCCTTCCCACCAGATATCGTGAAGTCCTGGCAATAATGCCACAAAACAATGACACGAGAATTTAATTTTTACAAGAGGATGTATTAATATCAGAGAGTTCTTGCAAAGCGGCACCACAAAATACTGGAAAAAAGTTTATCCACTCAGCACTTTTGTTCGCAGATGTTCATAATGAAAGGGTTGAGGCAAATTTGGTAGTAGTATCTGCACTGTATGTCAAAGTGATATATAAGTGATGCATGCATAGGCCTATAGATCAGTTGGCGTATTACCGCGTATACATACATAAATGGAATGAGCACTGCAAGACAATACCACTGAGCGTGACCATGAAGCACCGTGGGAAGCTTTGGGAGTGACATATTAGGACAAGATTGAAAATAACAAGCAAACCAAACATGAGAGCAACATGCACACAAACTGCGTAAGCTGGTGATGACTATATGACAAAGGTGCACAAGCTTCAAATTCTTCTCTGATTTGTTTTTACATGCCAACCGGGCTCTGCACGGTGATTAGCTAAACTATTGTACTCAAGGAGACTTCATCAATGATTTATGGTGTATTTTTTAATAATTGGCTTACTTTGGGAAAAATAAAATGCAATTTAATTCAGCAGATTTTACCAATCATATTTATGAATAAACCTATTTGCTAGCTAGTAGAGATCAAGAAAACTAGGCAAACCTTGAGCACCTTTATCTTCCTTGTACAAACAACTTCACGTCAACCAAATATTAACTAAAGGAAACAGCAACTAAAACGTAACAGTTCTATGTACCTTTCCTGATAGAGATGCCTAGAAACGTACGAAGTCATGTAAATTGTAAGTCGCTATAGAGGCTAATGAATCAGATGACGAAGAAGACCCTCGTACATGAAAAAAATGCATTAAATATTCCAGAAAAAGTTGATCACATTTACACACAAAATATGCAACTGTCACCATAGTAAGCATCAAGTTTTTTTCCTTGCTTATTTGATGAACCAGAGGTTAAAGGTTAAATTAAAGAGCCGGTTAAAATCTTTCTTATCTCAGTTTTATTTGCTATATGTATACGCAAATTATTAGCAATGGAAGTTGTCTACTTTTTATCAACGAAAAATAAATTTCAGAGACAACTGCGTGAGCAACTCCTAAAAAGACTCGCATTACATACAATATATCCATATACATTACATATACATGTATATAATAGACACAGATTCATACTTTAAACCAAAATCGTACATGAAAATGTGTGTGAAGAATCAACCTTACCACTTCATCCGTTTGCAGATTAGATGGTTCTTGCATAAAGGTAGGCCTCTTCTCTGGTACCTAGGTAAGTGGTGGAAGTGAACACAATATAGACACAACAGTTAGCACAATACCATAAAACATAAAACAATAAAAATAAATAGAAAAAGAAAAGCTAAATCACTTGTTTTGTACAAGAAGTGAGACACACAACAATAGGTATATCTGCTGACATGAGAATTCCACAGCTCATTCTTACATGTTCAAAGCATGAAGCGAGGTGCAAGGCTGGTGCGATTGTGGACACGTACATGTATAACCATAGAAGGGAGCGACAAGTTGAATAAAACAATAAAAATGTCAAGAACTAGATATGGGCTTGAGGAGAAATGCAAAGATTGCAGCTGCGAGTAGGAAAGTTCTGACAGAGGTTCTGATAGGGGAGTATGAAGAATGAATGAGTTATTTTGAAATGACATACTCGTATAAAGAAAGACTTTGACAGAAGAAGGACAAGGAAAAAATGACGCAGTTGTGACATAAGGCATAGAGAGAGGATGGGAGGTGAAAAAGCTGCATCAGAAAAAGAGTGGTAGGAAATGAAGAAGTTTTGACAGAAGAAATGACAGCAAGTGAAGCTTCATGAAAAGTGAAAGTGTCGGAGAAAAAGGGGAGTAGTGTTGGAAGCAAGTACATAGGATGCTTGTGACTTTTGCAGAAAAAGAATTGACCATGTTTACACTGAACTTTTTACGGTGGAGGAATACTAGGCAATAGTGTATACATAAGATTTACCTGCAGCCAGTCTTTATACACGAGAACCACCCGACGCACGGCTCCAGCATGAGTCAGTGGAAGCATGAATGCCTGTAACAGATCACACAGTATGGTGTCTGTAATAGACCAGCAGTAAAGAACCATAGGCAAGCGCTTGACAATGTCAGAAAATTTGATATCCCATGAAACACATGTAAGACACAACAAGCGTATTCTAAATTATTACATATAAAGTTATTTTTTCTCTATTTTGTATAATTACACAATGGATACAAACTGATGGAAAATGAAATTTACATTTTTTGACACTCACTTGTCGAAAGACCTCATGAACAATGTTAATGTTGTCCCTGTCTCCTAGGAGCACCTTGCATACTATGCCATGCTGGTTAACGCTCAGGTTGATGTTGTCTACAGTCAGTCCATCCAAGCCTAGTAAAGCAATCATCTAGCATATATGCAGTGCGTAATCACAAAGTCAGTGAGCAATCACAGAAAGACCCACTGATGAGTGATATGTTTCCAAATAAATATTATTTGAAAATGTAGATGTCATAAGATCAACTAGAAACGCTCGAGACTATGGTATCTTTCAACACTTGAAATTAGTTTTTCCAGACATAAATCAAAAAATTGGTGCCTCTATCTAATTGATTTCGCTTGAACGCTGAGAATTAACCTGCAGTAGTGGTTGGCTCAACAGATCCATTGGTTAAAGTAGCAGCTTTGTTTTCCAGCGTTGAGACATCTCCTTCCTTCAGAGTTCCTCCTTCGGCTTCCAGATCTGACACCTCCGAGGTCGTCGTTTCATCCCTAACAAAAGACAAGTTAATAAGAAATACAAAAGGTAAAATCAAGAAAATTGTGGCGCGGTTTTGAGCAAGAGCAACAGAGTAAATGAACTTGTTTTCAGAACCCAGCCACCAAGTGAGAAGTTTTATTAGTCAGTCATACACACTGTTAAATGAGCTCGTGCCGTTAGTGCGTAAGTGTCATTGCAATCAATTACTTATGTACATGTAATCTTAAAACTGTCCAGGTGTTTGCCCTGCTTTAAACAATATTACAAATTTAGTACGCGAGGAAAAAAGCAAACAAGAATAATAAGAAACATAAAAGTGTTGTGCTACAAATTATCAGTGAAGTAGTAGTACTTTACAATTATCAATGATGACAGCGTGTGCTGATGCCGACAGCGTGTGCTGTGGCTGACAGTGAGTGTTACTGCCGACAGCGAGTGTTGATGCCGACAGCGTTTGCTGGTGCTAAACAATCTCCTCACATTAAATGGACCTTTAGAAGTGACTTGTTAGTATATTAGATGACAAACTAAGAGTAGCGGTGACACAAGCTGATGATGCAGCAGTAATGAAGTGTTTTATAGGATATTTACATATAAAATGTAACTGCAGGATGGTCGTCCATTCTTCTAAAGAACAAGATCAGATACAAATGATAAGCGTAACTCGACACTCGTCAGGTGTACATACATGTTTCGCTAAACAATCAGAAGTTGACACTGTCATTGAACTATGTCATTAGAATATGTCTTTAAACATGAGCTTGTTAGTACAATAGACATCAGAATGTATCGGCATTTTGTTTATCATTTGCGATTGTTGTCTATGTTAGAGGTGACCTGACAGCTAGAATGTTTTAAAATTAAAACAGACAAAACTTGATCGTGATTAAAACGCTCAGAGCAAGCGAAAGTGTGATTAGGAAGTTTATAGTCGCAAACAGACTGACAGAATAGAAACTGTATATGAACGCTACAACTTGAACGCAACATCAACTATAGCAACTAGTGACGTCAAATGTACCTTTTTTCGGAAGATTTGTCGATTTTAATTTTAAAACATTATCATAGTCAGATAACCTCAAACATCAAAAACAATCGCAAATGATAAAAAATACGAATACTTTCTGATAAATTCTAATAAAATTTTGAGCAAGTTCATCAATAAATGTTTAAATTTTTTGGCATCCTTGAATTCTAACAATAACACGCTTTTAAATCCTGCGTGTAAAGATAAATTGGCAAAAACCCTAAACAGTTGTTCTACAGTGTTCTACACGTGAACCATCAGTTAGGATGAAGTGCTGTTTATTCTACATGCGGATGTTAGCATAAGCAAACCTCTCCGTTATTGGAATAACGCTGATAACAATAACTCACAACGCGTGTCAAATTTTTTGTAAATTTTGATAGTCCATAAAAACACAAAACCAAAATTTAATTTAAGTGATACAAAATTTTATTTCTACAAATATCCTATGAAATATGCTTATATCTATGACCAAAACTGAAAACAGACAGCTGATTTGTTCACGTAAAGCTGTGGCTCTATCACATCAATTATTGACAAATAATGCGTCTGGTCTGGACCTTGAGGCTGTAAAAAAGTATACATTCAATTCCTGGTGATACTTTATGTGTATTATGAAGAGCATCATTGGCTGCATTGAGCAGACAACTAACAAGTAGGAACCAGATACAACGTCTAGTTATATCTTTGGTTAAAATGAGGCAGATTGACAGGAAGCGATGCACGTACTTGCTGATCTCAGCGGGAGTGAAGTCAGGAGAGGCCTGCACAAATGTAGTGAACCACCTGATGACCACATCCTGACAGTCCTCCAACACGTGTACATAAGGAGAGCCTGATTCTGTTCCAAACTCTGGCAGATGATCTGCAGAAGAGCCGAGAACAAATATTTACAACTAATCCAATACTACAAGTTTCCTAGCAGATGTTTATGATGCAATAATGCGAACACTAATACTCGCCACATACCAATTTGAACTGAATAAACAGAAGTCTTGTTGTCAAAATTAGGAAATATAACATTGAGGTAGTAAGTCTTAAAACTGGCAAAGAGGAATCGAAAGGCTCTCTCTTGCATCAGGCTCTCTTGACTAGGAGTATCTCCCCAGTGAATCTTCACCACCTGTAATAAAGGTTGTATTGTCACATTTCAGGAGGTGAGGCACCTGTAGTTACTAACTTGTATCCAGACTTGAGCCTAACCCGACCTCTAAACATTAACATTGCAGAAATTAGTTAACCTTGTTTTATTAAGACAATACGTATTGCAGAACAGAGCTTCAAAGGCATGCTGAGAGGTAGCGTAGCCTGTCTTGACAAACTGTTGTTTTTGCGGAGTTGTCCCTCGGCGAGCGAAGCGAGCAAAAAAAACAGCTTGTCACAATACGCACTGCACCTGTTGCATCAGCTGCCCTGAAAAGGAGTTGTTTTCTTCCGTCTATGCGGCTTGGCTGCGATGTTATGCCGGTCGCTCCATTAGTAATCATAACGGATTTACCCCAAAAATTTATGTAGAAAAAAATAAGATGAAAACGTTTAACCAGAGACCAGTCTATGGTTCCTTCAAGGTTTCTCCTTCAGCTTCTAAATGTGATAAAATGACCAGTGTTGCCAGTCGTCCTTATAATCTGAGTAGTCACAATACGGCTCAACTCATGTTGAACTTGAGAACTTAAGCAACAACAGCAACTAAACATGTTGTTATTTGTGCGCTCAGCCAGTTTTATTTGTATTTTTGTATCAGTTGGTTTTATTTGTTCTTATTGATTTATTTTTAATTTATTTTATTCTCCAGTTTTGCTAAAGTTTACCGCATAGACTGAGCTCTGGTTAAACATTTTCATCTTATTTTTTTCTACATAAACTTTTGGGCTAAATCCATTATGATTACCAATGGAGCGACTGACATAACATCGCAGCTAAACCACATAGATGAAAGAGAACAACTCCCTTTCAGTGCAGTTGATGCATCAGGTGCAGTGCGTATTGTAACAAGCTGCTGTTTTGCTCGCTCCGCTTGACGGGGGACAACTCCGCAAAAACAACAGTTTGTCAAGACAGGCTAGAGGCAATGGTGAATACAAGAACCCCTAATATGATATGATTGGCTACATAGATGCACATCTGAGTAGGAGATACTCAATCAGGGAGCCGCTTCCAGAGCTGGTTTCAAACCAACAAATTAGTTACGTAGAAGAGGACACAACCTCTAAATTGCATCCCAAATGTATCAGAACTTGATGTAGTAAGGTTGATTGCAAATTGCATATCGTCTTGTTACAAACTTCGGAAAACCTATGATCAACTTGTTGCTTCGTGTATAAGTAAAGAATCCCAAAAAACGCAAATCTAGCGGTAAGAAATTAATGGGTCTTATATCTGATGACAATACTGCACATTTATTGACAAACAAAATGTTTTAAATGTTTACAAGAAAGGAATATCCTACTTTCAGTAAACTGATGCCAAAAGAAGTGATGATTTAGAAGGACATCACATGCCTTACCTCAGAAACCATGAAGGTAAGTACAGATTCCATGAAGTACTTGTGAATTTTAGAGGGATGTTTATCAGACTGTCCTGCTGGAGCAAGAGGGTGGATCTCCACAGGCACTACAGGCACTACAAATACACGCAACGCTTGTTACCAGGTTAATACTATTCAGATTATAAGGACGACTGGCTACACTGTGGTCATTTTATCATATTTAGAATCTGAAGGAGAAACTTTGAAGGAATGAAATGTTTTAACACTGGAGTACAAAACTGCTACTGAAGTGCTTTCCTACCAGCCTAGCGATAGTTTACACTTCAGCCCAGATTGATAACACTAATGTTAACAGCTCATGTTAACAGCTCATGTTAACAGCTTATGTTAACAGCCTATGTTAACAGCTCATGTTAACAGCTCATGTTAACAGCTCATGTTAACAGCTCATGTTAGCAGCTCATGTTAACAGCTCATGCGCTAATTGAAGAGAATCGATAAAGTTATGATCAAGTAAATAAGGTCTTTTTCACACAATCCTACATGATTATTCAACAACTGCTCTTTCCCTGAAGCTACAAGCTATAGTCAAACTAATCAGCAACATGTGCTTGGTGTAGTTATCTGCACTTGAAAAATCTCTATACCAGTTTATATATATGTCTGACTAGAGCAGAATTTGCATCGGCATGAATTATTTCTGCCATAGGTCCTACAACTGAATAATTTAATCCACTGTCACCACTTTGGAATAAAAAGCAAGAAAGGTGACAGTGGTTTTGTTCAAATACCCCTTTGCTCTAACTAGTTCAAACCTCAAAAGCTACCACGAAGTAAGCAGAACACGGTTTGATAACAAATAATCCAAGAAGTACTTTATGAAGTACAAGGTGTTTGATAGTCTTTCCAGCTGACTCAGCCAAATCTCACAATTTAGTAAATCATATTTTATACGAATGAGCAGTTGAGTCATTTACGAGTTATCTTTCATTGCTTAATGAATCTTCACGACACTCACACCGCTGCTAACAAGAACTAATGGGAGGTGAAAAAGCATGATAGCGCAAGGCTGTGAGGAGAGCGGATTTCATAAAGTAATTACAAATATTTGGTAAAGGAGTAGAACGCAACCAGATGCACCATTTTCTAAATCTTATAACAGCTCACTAGCAATCATGAACTCCAAATCACAATAAAAATCAGCGTTTAGAAAATGGAATAGGCCGTATCCTCTTTTGTAACGAATAACGTCAACAAAATAGTCATAGTTTAAAGATAATAAATCTTGTCTAACTGGCTGAAAGGCTATTCCATCACGGAACTGATCAACCTGCTGCATGGCCGCAGGGAACAATGCAACAAGACATTGTTCATAGTGTTAAACCGGGAAGCTGATGAATAAATAAATTGATTAGATATGATCTGCTGCCACCATGACGTTATTTTTGGCAAAAAACAGGTTGCATAAGTCTTTAATGGAAATATAGTCACTATGTCATCATCACCAGGCTGTGTCTACCCTAATATCATACACTCGCCAGACCTGGGTGAGGAGGACCTCATCCTGTTTGAGAGAGACGTGTTAAACCTTAACCTAAAACCTGACTAGTCGATTTACAGCAAAAATTGCTGAACTTGTTCAGACAGCCTTGCAGTTTAGGTTAGTTGTGGCAGTATTACTAACTTATCTCTCTGTCTTGACTCAGTAGTAACTTATCTCTGTGTCTTGACTCAGTACTAACTTGTCTCTCTATCTTGACTCACTATTAACTTATCTCTATATCCTGACTCAGTACTAACTTATCTCTCTGTCTTGACTCAGTACTAACTTATCTCTCTGTCCTGACTCAGTACTAACTTATCTCTCTGTCCTGACTCAGTACTAACTTATCTCTCTATCCGGACACAGTACTAACTTATCTCTCTGTCCTGACTCAGTACTAACTTATCTCTCTGTCCTGACTCAGTACTAACTTATCTCTCTATCCGGACACAGTACTAACTTATCTCTCTGTCCTGACACAGTACTAACTTATTTCTCTGTCCTGACTCAGTACTAACTTATCTCTCTGCCCTGACTCAGTACTAACTTATCTCTCTGTCCTGACTCAGTACTAACTTATCTCTCTGTCCTGACTCAGTACTAACTTATCTCTCTGTCCTGACTCAGTACTAACTTATCTCTCTATCCGGACACAGTACTAACTTATCTCTCTGTCCTGACTCAGTACTAACTTATCTCTCTGTCCTGACTCAGTACTAACTTATCTCTCTGTCCTGACACAGTACTAACTTATCTCTCTGTCCTGACACAGTACTAACTTATCTCTCTGTCCTGACTCAGTACTAACTCATCTCTCTGTCCTGACTCAGTACTAACTTATCTCTCTGTCCTGACTCAGTACTAACTTATCTCTCTGTCCTGACTCAGTACTAACTAATCTCTCTGTCCTGACTCAGTACTAACTTATCTCTCTGTCCTGACTCAGTACTAACTTATTTCTCTGTCCTGACTCAGTACCAACTTATCTCTCTGCCCTGACTCAGTACTAACTTATCTCTCTGTCCTGACTCAGTACTAACTTATCTCTCTGTCCTGACTCAGTACTAACTTATCTCTCTATCCGGACACAGTACTAACTTATCTCTCTGTCCTGACTCAGTACTAACTTATCTCTCTGCCCTGACTCAGTACTAACTTATCTCTCTGTCCTGACTCAGTACTAACTTATCTCTCTGTCCTGACTCAGTACTAACTCATCTCTCTGTCCTGACTCAGTACTAACTTATCTCTTTGTCCTGACACAGTACTAACTTATCTCACTGTCCTGTTTCAATACTAACTTGTATCTTGCTAAAATAACAATGTGAAAATCCTTAGTATAAGCTGTCTAATTATAAGTACTGTATATACTTTAGGATGTGTCCTGATTAGTGTGAACAGAGACTAGTCACCTAGTGAATTCTATAAGCTGAAGGGAAGTAGAGAACGAAATAAAAGGGCAGTAACCGAGCTGATGTTAACCTCCTTTGATCAACCTAACTCGGTATGTTTTAAGAAAAACTGAGAATTGTTACACTTAGCTAATTAAATATACCATCTTCTGGGCAACACATCTAAATTCATGTTTAGCTTTACTCTAACTTAAATAGTTAGGATAGTCAAAGTTGTATATAAAAACCGACAGCTATTGTAATCCAAATGCTGAAAGATAGGGAAAACAACAGATGCCAAGAGTGAAAACTTGTAAAGGCTTGTAACAAATTAACGTAAAATAGAATACAGAGATAGGCTGTCTAACTTTCAACAGTTGGAACTGAAGTGACATCAGAAAATGCAAGATAAGCCTCGGAGTTGTCGTAGAGAGAAACTAGCTTAGAGAAGATCTCGTGGTTCTCAGTATCATTCTGTTCCTGCAGTATCTGGTACCACATTATGTATAGCCGCACACCGTCTTTTCGCACCTACAGCAGATATATCTCACAGTTCAGTAACAACCACATCAGACCTTGTGCCTTTATTAAACAAATAAATTTGAAAAAAAAATTATTCACATTATTACACAATAAAAAGAAGCTCTCACTATAATACTAGATGTTTGAAAACCAGTTCCTGTCATGTAATTCCCAAAACATATCTTTGCGACCCAGTGATTCTTGTCATGTAATACCCAAAGCATATCCTAGCCACCCAGTGATTTTTGTGATGTAATACCCAAAGCATATCCTTGTTACCCAGGGATTCCTGTCATGTAATACCCAGAGCATATACTTGCTTCCCAATGATTCCTGTCATGTAATACCCAAAGCATATACTTGCTTCCCAATGATTCCTGTCATGTAATACCCAGAGCATATACTTGCTTCCCAATGATTCCTGTCATGTAATACCCAAAGCATATACTTGCTTCCCAATGATTCCTGTCATGTAATACTCAGAGCATATGCTTGCTTCCCAATGATTCCTGTCATGTAATACCCAGAGCATATACTTGCTTCCCAATGAATCCTGTCATGTAATACCCAAAGCATGTTTTTGCTCTTCAAGAGAACATTCAGTTTTTTTATATTGTACAAAAGTGATAAGAAAAATATTGAGTTGAATGTCAACCAGAAGACACACCAAATCTGCCTAGAGTAAACCCTATTGATCTTTCTTTAAATAGAAACTGCTTAAACGCCGTTCTTTCCTGCATTCTTATTTATGACTAGTTTAACATGATATAGCTATACCATTGATTCAACCACAGTTTTCTTTTGAACTCATTTTGTACACTACCTTAACAATGTAAGAACATAATATAGCATTTAATTATTTAGTACTATATAAAATTATACATGGACTAATAAATCTGAGTAATAAGGGATGTGTTATACCATTAACATTGTTACTGAGATAATACTTGATGAAGCCAGTAATTGGAGTATCATTGAGGCATCACCATAGCAACACCAGCCTCTAACTCTTCAGCGATAAATGTAATTGCAAACAATAAAAAAAGACCTAATATACAGAGATGTTTATTGTATAATGGCAATGATTCTGTATTAAATACAGGTTTGGAGCAGAGAGAGAGAGTTACTTTGCCTAGCAACCTGCGTCTGTCGGACACACTCCAGTATATAGGCATATCCTGTATATATGGCCAGCATAGACAAAGAGTATAGTAAATCAACTCTCATGGACAAATAGCATGGCACTCTCATCATATCCTAGTCAGTAATGAATGACACACAAACATGTACATGGTTTTTATGTTAAACTTCCGGATGCTTTCGGAAATGCTAAGTCATTTAGTGCTTGCCCATGTCAACATTCCCTTTCAAACATGTGGCAAAATCCACTTTTTATTGACATTTCCCACTTGCCAGCTCAACACAAACTCTTCTCATAGCTATAAAGCTCTGCATAAATATGCTAGCCTTTCTGCTATTACTAGAAGTAAATATTAGCTACCGCCAAAGCATGGCTGTCTGGTAACCGAACATGGCATAAAAGTCCTACAGGAAAAGAGAGGGACGACATGACACGCACCGAATAGCGATGGTTTGGTCATGCTTCAACAGTTAGCAAATAAATATTCAAATGTCTAAAATGAAAGTTAGGAAATATATGATCTAGTCATGGCTAATGGGTAGACAGTAGGAGAACATGCTCTCCATTCACAGGACGAATGGACAAGGTCTAAGTTGGGAAGATAAAACTATCATAAAATTAGATGAAAAAGAGAGTATGAGGCAGTGAATGAGCTGACAAGTGACAGCGACATAAAGAGCAATATTACACATGACTATAGAAGCCTAATTTAAAAATGTCTTCACCTACATATAAACCTAGATCAATATAACTACCAGACTGTTACAAGTCCGTGAGACATTGATGAAATAAATGAGCACTCAGACGTAAGTGCTTGCATTACGGAACACTCACCCGCAGTCAACATCGTTACTCAAAATCATTCACCATGGCTCAATCTCAACTGGTCTAGCAAAATTTGCATCGGGAATATAATGTTTTCTTACTCATAATAAAATTTGTTCTTCTGTGGGATTTCTTGTGAGTTAACGAATCAAGAGATACAAATGTTGATAAAACTTGAATTTTTTGAAAAACATATGAGCAAAAATGCGCATAGATTACCGAAAGATCATAAAAATCCTAACACCTCCCTTTACTAACTGCCCGTAGAGCGGCATAGTCTAAAACATGAAGAAACACAGTTAGAGTTGAGCCAACCTTATTCCTGCGTAGTTCCGTTCAAATCAGATAAATAAACTGAACTGTACTAAGATGAGCACACTCCTCTAAATGCACGATTGATCAGAAGCTAGTGTAAATCACGCATCGCCCGTTGGACAAACAAGAAATGAATGAACTTTGCAAAAAACGATAATGAAATGAGCCGCTCTTATTCAAAGAAGAGTAGAACGCGTGCAACACTGAAAGCATCGCGTGTTTTACAATACGATATTGAATGTGCACTGTGATATAAGAAAAAGGTAACTGTAATAGGAAAACTAGCCCAAGCATAAGACAATGTCACCTGTCTTATAAAATAGGACATGATTCTGGACATGACGTAATTATTTGTTTCTCAAACGAGGAAAATGACAGAAATAATTATGATGATCAATCGAGCCTCACCTTCATGCTGTTCCCTGAGTGAAGAAGTTGCTTCAACAGCCTTCCTACAATAATACAAACATCAATATAGATAGTTGATAGGAATCCCACTACTTTTTATTAGCATGCGTAGAGTGTTCACCAAGGATATGCATGAAATACCAGTGAGACTATGTGTGAATATGCAGATAGAATCCCAGGAGCCAGCGTAGCTGCAAACCTCAGAAAAAGTTAAACAAATCATTGCTTTGACCGATTATCCTTTAGTCATCAACCTTGTCTCCAATATAGCCAAAGAAAGCCGCATGCTGTATAATCATGACAGTACTTGGAAAATGAACTTACACAAAATTTTAGATTTTATCAGAAAGTATCGATATTTTTCTATCATTTGCGACGTTTTTTGATGTTTGAGGTGATCTGATTGGCAGGATGTTTGAAAATCACAATCAACAAAACTTGATCGTAGCTAAAACGCTCATATCAAACAAAAGCGATCATGATGTCTATAAATGCAAAAAGACCGACGGAATCGAGACGCGTAATGGCTCAACTTTAATGCACAATATCAACTAGCAACTATCACTATGATAACAACTAGTGACTTCATTTCGCATGTACCGTACTTTTCAGACTATAAACCGCACCCCTATATAAGCCGCATCTGCTTTATTTTCCAAAAACCCGATAATAAAACAATACGTAAGCCACACCTTTGTATAGGCCGCAGAACTCATGACGGTGCTTTGTAACGCGGCAGCAACTTTGCTGTTTAAAACGGAACAGCGTCTAACGGCACAGTTTCGTATTAATCGACGCTTTTTAACCTAGTGCCTAACAGAACGGTACCATTAGTATTTTCTTTCACCGCTAGAGGTGCCCTAACCGGAGATTCTGGTTAATGCACCCTAGCGATGAAAGAAAAAGCCACAGAATAGCCGCACCCTTATATAAGCCGCATGGCTCAAATTGTCAGAAAAAAGTAGCGGCTAATAGTCCAAAAAGTACGATATTTTTTTCTGAGCATTTTAACCGCAACAAAGTTTTACCGATTTTATTCTAGAAACATTCTAGCAACCAGATCACCTCAAACATCAAAAACAATCACAAGTGATGGAAAAATATCGATACTTTCTGATAAAATCTACAAAAAACCTGCATAAGCTCATTTTTAAATAAATCCATAAGATTGTGGCAGTTGAACCAAAGCTTTTGATGGTCCTTATATATCAGTTTTTTCTTCAGAAACCCAAAAGCTTAAACCAAACAGCTTTAGTTTAGCCTAATTTTGTTTGGCCATGTCCAACCAAACATCCCGTTTGATTGGATGGCCCTTATATTAGCGAGTGCAATATTTACTTTATTCTTTCACAAGCGTTTGACTGAATTGTGATTCAAGATGCAACACACTTAGCATTGTGTGACAATGGGACAGGGAATGGCTAAGACAACCTTAATTTCTTGTGTTAGATTCAGATGGCCAAACTCAAGTTGCGCCTATTAATGCATGTACATGTATATGAGGCAACACTTCCTCGGCCATCTAACTGGCTCTTCAGAATACTTTGGTAGTAATTATAATTCACTAGTACACTCGCAGTATCCAGTGCCATGAGAGACCATCAGGTGCGTCAATAAAGTACAGAGAATAAGTGTGTGCACAATCATTCTAAAATCCAGGAAAAGTGTACAACTGGTACAGTTAGAAAAGGGTCATCCTATCATGGAGAAACTTGCGAGTTCGAATACCATATGACGATATCTTTTTCCTAACATCCCACTGTGGCTTCAGATGGACGAATGAACAGGTCGCAGTAAAGATTGCGCCTGACAACCCGTTTACATTGTGTTACATAAAACAGTCAAACAGCTCGCGACATACATAAACCCCGCAACCCAAAAATATCTGTTTGTTTAGTAGTGTTTCAAAATTACTGTAAAACCTCTAATTGAACGCTACCTCTATTTGACCGCCACTACGAGAGCAGGGTTGAAAAATAGTGCGCCACCCTCTATTTGGCCGCCAGCTCCATTTGACCGCCACCCTGACTATCTTTGATCTTTATGAACCCGCAATATCAAGTGATCAACAGAAAAGTGTCCAAAAAAACGTATTAATAATGAATCGTTTACATTATTAACAATCAATTCTCTCGTTGTCAAACTCCAAAGCTTTTCACTTTTTTCCATTAAAACTTTGAAAGCAAAACCATAGGAATAATCAATAATAGTCTCAGGCTAATAGTAGTTCCTTGTTTAACGTGGTCTTGATACTTCGAAGTACATGTGCCAACATAAAAACGGTTTAGATTTATGTTGGTAGATGAACTTTGAAAGCAACCCATAAAAATGATTAATATCTGTCTCAAGATAATAGTAGTTCCTTGATTTACGCGGTCTTAATACTTCAAAGAACATGCATATAAAAATGGCTTGCAAGTTTTGGGCCAAAGGTTACATTTAGCGAGCAAACTTTTACGCGTTGCATATGCGCTAAATGCAGCGCGTAAAAGTTTTGCTCTGCCAAAAATTGTTTAGATGCTAATATCAACTACCCTAGGACACTTATATTTCGCTAGTATTTAGTTACGTGAGAAGCATACAGAGTAAAATTTCACTGCAACTTAATTTCGCAGCTCTGATGAGTGCGAAAATATAGTGATGTGAAAATAAATGCAGTGGAACAAACATAATTAGATTCCTCAGGTTCAGTTCACAACTTCACCGATAAGAAAAAAATTTCAATTTGGGACTAGTTTGTAATTGTGAACCGCAGGTAGAATGGTTTGGGCGAGGTCGATAATGCAATTTGATCGCTTGCTGCCATTTGTTTTTTGGACCGTCCATGAACAAAGCTATTTAATTTCGCGTTTTCGCTCATTCGTTATGATAGTTTAGTTTTGCACATGAAATTTTCGCGAGAGGATGACTCCGCGAAAACGCGAAAGTTAGATGAGGCGAATACATAAGTGTCCTAGGGTAGTTCAGCTAGGCAAAAGAAGAGTTGAGACCAGAAGATATTGTGGAAGGTATTGGACAACTAGACGATGTTCGTTCCATCGAAAGCGACAATTAAAACGCAGCTATCCGAGCAAGCGATGGAAATATTTCTGCTTTAATAACGTTAATTTTTGTTTCTGTATGTAATATAAATATGGTTCCTTTGATACTTGTTCATGAATATATATTTGTCACATTTGATAGACTATCATTATATAACTTATAAATATGCAGATTTATAGCGTGTTATTTAATAGCATCCTGCGGCTATGTTGACACGGCTTACAATGGGTCGATGCTTATAACTCCACTTCTATTGCACATAAAAAGCTAGTCTTGGCTGCAAACTGTTGCAAACATATCAATGAGCGAAATGAGTTTTTATACAACATTGTTAAATAGAATTATGAAATAAAAATATGTCTTCAAATTTAAAATGAAACAAAATTGAAAAATCCAACAAATTGCAAAGAATGATACAGGCTATAATATCATCGCAGGTTAATTGCGAATAGATATGAACTGGGAGAAATGTTTCTAGATGCATATTTATTAAGAGATCTTTGACAAGTTGGAGTTAAGTTAGTGATTTATTGCATCCAAAAGGTTTAATATTGCTCCACTGGAAAAGGAGAGCAAAATATAGGCGTCATCCGCTTCGCCCGTAATAGGGCTAAAATTATCTTCCGAAAATTCTGACGAACCATTTGAAAAATACACCGCCAGCCTTTATTTGAACGCCGCCTCTAATTGACCGTCACTATAAAAGAAGGGTTGAAAAATAGAGCGCCATGGCGTTCAATTAGCGGTTTTGCGGTATCCCAATTTACCCAAATTACGGAGTAGAAAACTAGTTCAGTCTTTCAAGAACAGAAAACTTTTTAATTTGTTAGTAATGTAAAACTAGTTTTGGTTTAGTTTGAGATGTCTCAAGATAGTTTTACTTTAATAGTAGGAATTACCAAGGTAGCTCATGATAGCTTCATTTTCACCTTGAAGGAATTCTGAGATAGCTCATGCGAAGTCTAATAATTTAAAAACATGGCTTCCAAATTATCTAGGATTCGTATGTTAAGGGGTAAAAACTGGTCCGCACTATATCGTCGTATGTCCGTGTCACACAATGCTTCAGTGATCATCTGTAATAACAATGTCCATCCTATCGCAAAGCCATCCATGTTTACATCAGCGGAATGTCCGTGGCATAGCGTTCTCATACAATACGGTCAGGGAAAAGATAAAATACTAGTCCCGCACCAACTGTTATATAAGAAACTATGCATCAAGCAATCGGCGACTGAAGTGGCACACATTGCACAGGCTGTCGTAGATGCTCGGCGAATTATTGAAAAGTTTGACAGCTGCCATCTTTCCCAAAGAATCTGTGTTGCCTCGATGATGCCTTCGGTTTATGGCGCACATAATCGACAAATAATCGCCGAGGAAACAACTCCAACATATGGCGACATAGCGTGATCCAGCCATTAGCAGCATTGTCATCTCACTCTTCAGTCATGACTACAGGTAGCACTAACTTCTTAACACTAATTTTCAGATCTGAATAGCGCAAGCTCTAACAGTTAATCACATAACTGTTTGATGGGTTTTTGCAACTACCCTGTCAGTACAAGTTGGTGTTGCCATACAACGTTTATGATCTCCTATAACTAAATTTTGTGACACCAGTGAAATAATGCATATCCAGAATAAGACGATATGACTTAAAGGTAACTTACTGATGCTGTGGAATTGCCATCGCCTTTGGACTAATCGAGGTAGAAGAACAAAGATTTGCTACAAAAACACAAAATTGAACTAAAGAAATATTTACAATCGTCTAGTAGGGTCCCTTTGTTAAACAATTAGGTGAATCTGGGGAGAAAAATTTGCTCAGAGTTGGCCCAAGACAGAGATCATTTGAGATCGGGGAATCATCAGCTCAACTAAGACTAACAACTTCATAAGACAGATGAAGCAGGATAATGACGTTCAAGAAAAAGTTGAAGTTTAAGAGTTGACTTGCAACAAAATTCACATTACAGTTATTTGGTATCAAAAGATTCACCATGTCTTACTCTGCTGTTTTTAAGTACAAAATATGTGGAAATGTGATTACAAGCTCTTAAAAGCTCAAAAACGAACGGTTAATCGCAGCCATCACGAAAACGCCGTAGGTTGGAATCAATTTATTTCTTTGACTTACTCCAGCAATTTGGTTATTGTTTTGACACGTGATGTTATCACGTGAATTGAAAGGCCAATAAAAGGCTCAATATAAAACTTCTCGTAGCACTAGTTTATGACAAATACTTCAGGTTTTACCAAAAAGCCCGTATCAAATATAGATGGCTACTTTACAGTTTTGTTTCGGCTTGGTATAATCGTCTAGTTGTAATCTGATCATGTGACCCACACTTCCTACCAAACAGCGCAAATAATTTCTGCAGCATTTTTCGACTATCACATGTGACCAACAGGCTCGTCATGTTTATCAGATGATGATATGCACTCCTACGAGCTAAGGTTAAAAAATTAGATGAAATTTTATGGTGGGTATTGAGATATCAGTGCTCAAAATGACGACATTACGGTGATGATGAAATAGACGCCTAAGGACAATAGACATGGTTTTATTGAATGCGTGAAGCATATTTGTGAAAATATTTCGACGAATGAGGTTGCATGGAAGTGTAAACAGAAGCCATCTTGTTCAACTACGTCCCATTAGAGCCGTTTTGGAAAGGGAATCTATTCTACAGCGTTTTGGTGATGGCTGCGATTAACTGTTCATTTTTGAGCTTTTAAGAGCTTGTAATCACATTTCCACATATTTTGGACATACAACACAGCAGAGTAAAACATGGTGAATCTTTTGATACCAAATAACTGTAATGTGAATTTTGTTGCAAGTAAACCTTTAAGAACGGGCAAAAAGCGGCAAGTATTAATAAAATGGATGGCAGGTACAATAAGACATACCTCAAATAGCACAAGTAGTGCATCAAAGTCATCCTTGTGTACCTTTTGACCTAAAATAAATTATCATGTAAATGTTCAAGTAGGTGGGAATAAAATAGTGAAAAATTATAAATATTCACATTTATAATTTTCTTAAAGCAATAAGCTGCACATAGAGAGTACAGGTCATGCAAGACTACAAACTGAGCATTACTAGGAACTACTAGCAACTACTACTAGGAACTACTACTAGGAACTACTACTAGGAACTACTGCTAAAAACTACTACTAGGAACTACTGCTAGGAACTACTACTAAGAACTACTACTAAGAACTACTACTAAGAACTACTACTAGAAACTACTACTAGGAACTACTACTAGGAACTACTACTAGGAACTACTACTAGAAACTACTACTAGAAACTACTACTAGGAACTACTACTAGGAACTACTACTAGAAACTACTACTAGGAACTACTACTAGGAACTACTACTAGAAACTACTACTAGAAACTACTACTAGAAACTACTACTAGGAACTACCACTAGGAACTACTACTAGGAACTACTGCTAAAAACTACTACTAGGAACTACTACTAGAAACTACTACTAGGAACTACTACTAGGAACTACTACTAGAAACTACTACTAGAAACTACTACTAGGAACTACTACTAGGAACTACTACTAGAAACTACTACTAGGAACTACCACTAGGAACTACTACTAGGAACTACTACTAGGAACTACTAGGAACTACTACTAGGAACTACTACTAGGAACTACTAGGAACTACTACTAGGAACTACTACTAGGAACTACTAAGGAACCACTACTAGAAAGCACTACTAGAAAAGACTAGTAGAGCTCAATACACATATAAACGTCTCTGTGAGCCAAAGTGTAGCATATAACTTTTAGCTCTCTCATATATATACATGTACATGAATACACCATGGACACGTGTCTAATACAAAACCATTCAGAGGGCAGCCAGTGGGTGTGTCTGGAGGCCAAGTGATAGGCAAATTTGAAATTTTCTACATTTGGTAGAAAGAGGCCTCTGAGAACACCTACATGTACTTCATTTTTTACACACTATGAATCAATGCTGGACTCCACACAATCTAGTATGAGCTACTAGTCTGCCTTTATGTAACATCCTATATATAAACCTAAACACAGATCTATCAGCTAAACTAATAATGCTAATAATTGCAATGCTGAAAGACGCCCTTTACCTCTAACACGCCTCTCCTGATCCACATAGACAAACATCTCATAAAACACATAGTAGACATGTTGGTAGTGTTGCTCAAAGAACCCTTTAACATCTTCCGTAGCAAACCCTTCGCTCTCTATAAAATTCAACATACAAATAATTCTTGCAAGTACAGTTAATAAGCATTCGGCTTGCACATGCATCTAAAAAACAACATACCTATTTAAAATTAGCTGCCTACATTACGAAAAGCTTTGTAACCAAATTGTTTGTAGTGTAACAAAGTTATAATATAAGTAATTGAGTACAAACAACTGCTTACTATAAACTAATTGAGCTAATTGACAAGTTTTCATGAGAATAAGAAATGCATTCTAGTTATACTCTGAAGGTAAGTGGATTACCAGCAAATCCGTTCTAGTTATACTCTGAAGGTAAGTGGATTACCAGCAAATCCGTTCTAGTTATACTCTGAAGGTACATGTAAGTGGATTAACTAACAGCTAAAGCAAGTTAACCAGAAAAAAATTAAAATGTCTCAAGGGCCATATAAATGATCCCTTTATTCAAATAACCAATTTTTAATGCAAATGATTAGCTTTTGTAGAAATGGCTCGATTTTCAAATAAAATGTGAGCCAAGCACTTTTTATAGTTTTACAGATGTGGTAAAAATTTAAAACATGCCGTTATGTATCTCAGTTATCTCCATCATCAAATCCATCATTTGTATTAACACATCAATTTTTCTTATTAGTTGCAACAGAGGACTCACAACTTTAACAATTCTATGAATATAATTGTTAGTGATATTGGCATACTAAAACCTTTGCTTGCCATGTTATAATCATGAAATGATCTGGCCATAAACAAATTGTTGGTTTGTGTATTGTAACTAACATATAGGGTAATTCTATATCATATATGTGTATACGGTGTACCCTCTTTTAACAACGGAAGCAAACTCCAGCCAACCTTGGATTCCTATGATTTTGTACATTTGTACATGTGATCTTTGTCATCACTGTATACCATACGTATTACAGTAATGTTTCAGAAGGTCTGGTATGAGCTCAAGAACCAATATTGCGCATATTATACAGTCATTGAGCGATTACTAGCACTACAGCAGCCAATAATGGATGTCTTACAGAAAGTTAAAAGGGACTGAAACGAGAGTTCAAACGTTCTGTCTTGAGAAGTTCGTGGGATGACCAAATAAGAAGATTGCATTTCTACGAAGAACTATACGTCCAATAGGAGATGCTACGTAAAAAGCATCTTACATACGGAAGCACGATTTCAACTGCTACAAAGTAAATACTCTTCATTGCGTTTGTCAACAAAGAATGAAGAGACGGTGAGGCAATATAGAAGACACAATGGGGATTTATGGTGCGCTATTTATAGAGTATCACCTACTGCAAAGAGAAGTACTGTTAAGGACATCGCATATAAAAAAAGAAGAAAGAACATGTCAAGCAAACACAATAACTCTTTCAAAACTTTTTCAAGTTGAAAAAATTTTAACTTGAAAAAAGTCGCTGCTATATAGAAAGGTATAAAAGGGTGGGATAAGAAATGGAACACTGCCGAGTTAAGAAGGTGAAGAGACCTATTTAGCTATGAAGGGGGTATAAACACTACTGAAACCGTAACCTATGGAGGAGAAAATATAATTGATGAATGAAAATATAAAATACATGTAGGTAACATCACAAACAAAAGCAGTGCAAAATTTTTCTTTAAAAACACGGAAAGAATTTGCCATACACAATATTTGAATGAGAGGAATATGAACCTTATCAGCCTAAAAGCTCCCAGGTCTGGGAACTACTGTTACCTGTTGTCAGGAAATCTAATGCATAAATCACTATATAGTACCAGCAACCGATGACACTACCACTACTGGCAATTCCACAAATGAATACAAAAACGGTTTCTGGATTGAAAAGCTATGAGGGAAGTCACAAGAGAATCTAACCAGGACAACATTCAGGACATCCTGACTTTGAATGAACTGGGGAGATGCAGAGTTTCTTCAATGTGAGTCATTTGACAAAGGTGCATGAGAGAAAACGCAGTGAGAACGTGAAAGCTGCAAAAAAAATTGTTGTGACATCACAATCCAGTCTTCTTAGCATGCTCAGTCAAGTATGATACCAATGGATGTCTTTGAACAATATGGTTTTTAGGTGGAAACTTGTTTATTTTGCACTGAGAGCACTGACTGAAGCAGGAATCACTCTATTGAATTTGAATCCGTGAATAAGACTTGTGCAAATAATTAAATTGATCAGCATAGCCATGATAAAAAGGCCTGAAGATGAAGTCAGTTTATAACTTCATAGATCCTTGAAATGCAATGTGAACATGATGGAGGTTTTGCAATGAAGCACCTGTTTGTTTTGCACTCTGGACACCGAGTGAAACAAACTAAATTCATCAGCAGATTTATGCAATCACAGCCTAGGAATAACGCCATCTGTGCTTGTAGTCTAAATATGAGTGGCATTGCAACAGTATGAATTTGAGTCTAAATGTGAGTGGCATTGCCACAGTATGAATTTGAGTTTAAATGTGAGTGGCATTGCAACAGTATGAATTTGAGTCTAAATATGAGTGGCATTGCAACAGTATGAATTTGAGTCTAAATATGAGTGGCATTGCAACAGTATGAATTTGAGTCTAAATGTGAGTGGCATTGCAACAGTATGAATTTGAAAACTCTAGTGACCAACTCTAGTGACAAAACCTGTAAGAGCCCATGACTAAAACAGACGATAGGACACTGCAAAAATGGATCAATACATCACATGAACGCCTAAACAAACTGTGGGTACAGCAAATAGAAAAGGAACCCTATACAACATTGATGTCCATACCAGATTTAATCTACTATTCTGAGTTGTGGGTGAATTTCATGTGCACGGTTAGAAAGAAAATCCTAATTTTCTTCGACCTCAGCTAAGTTTTTTTGTTTATGATTTTTTTGATAAATTAATTTTTTTCATTCATTTTTCCTAATGCAAATTTCTGTGCATTACATATCAGAATGCTGTTGTACAGACTACTCAGTATTTTTGACATACCAGTGCTTTAGTTTGACAACTTCTTATATTTCTTGCATTCAACCGCCATATAAAGTCATAATTTGCAAACTACACGTACGTTAGCGGAGTAGAGCTACTAGCAGTTTCACACAAAGTACCAATAAAAGCCAAAAACATGAACGGTACCATGAAATATTTTAGCACATTTTTTCTTGGTGTGATCGATGCAAATGGTCATGCGAAGTATAAATACCAGTTTGTTGGTTTTTCAGTACCTAACTGGTTTCTTATTTTTGAATTAATGAAACAAAAAGTAAAGAATACTCTTCAACGCTTGCACTTGAGCTGATTGCAGTAAAGAGTTTGATGTCATAATGTCATTTATTGAACAGAATAGTGAGGGGAAATTGAACCAGTTGCAGTTGTTACCTCACAGATAATCCTGTTTTCAAGTTTACTAAATAAACTCATGTCCTAACTTCAAAGGTCCTTCTGTAGCATTGTACTAGACATGCAGTTAAATATCTCCATCAAACTTACTTATTCATGATAGAGGAGTGTTTACAGATTTATTACAGACATCAAAGCAAAACTGTTTGCCAAGAAACACTCATTTTTGCCAAGATTATGAGAAAAATTTAAAAAAGAAACAATTGTTTTTTCAAAAAAATATCATGATTTAAATGACTATTTAAATCATGACATTTAAATATCATTGTCATTGATTTAAAGGACTATTTAAATCAATTCTTGAAACCATTTTATTTTTTCGTGCCAACCCTGGTTATATGAGTGTCTGAACTTTCTGTGTTACAAACTTAGGTGTTGTCAAACAACTGCAAGTAACCTGAAGAAACATGACAAGGCTGGTGCCGATGAAGGGCTGGGCCCACAGTAAATACCCACAGCTGGATACAGTCATTTTTAGACTGATAAGTTACCTCATTACGGTGCAGTATTCTAGAACAGCGATGGGTCAATTAAAATGGTTACGACCTTTACTCTGACTAATATGATTAATTAAGTTGTAATATTGGTTAGCTTTTTTATTTTCTTTACCCATGGCCATCCTGTTTATAATTTATTTACACAAACAGCATAAGCTAAATGTACAAACAAATATATCATCTTTGTCAACAAATAGACATCTATAAGGATTCACGATCAAATTTTGCAGTGAAATGAAATGGATCTGGTCACTGAACTGTGTGACATCTAATCTATTTATAGTGTATACAAATGTCAGTGTTTTTCATTTGTCTGTTGGTCTGTCTGTCGTGTGTCTAGTTATAGCGATAGCTTAAGCAACGAAAAATACGCTTCGCACTGGATTTGAACACTATTTGAGCGATCTAAACCATTAAGCCATACGGGATACTTGCGATACAATAGATTAATCATGCTCATATTCATTACATCGGTTAAAAAACGTATACCGACATTGTGTGACGCATGACGTCCCAATAGAGCTGGCTTCATGGCTTAATGGTCTTTATTTTCATATGTTTAGCAATATATTAGCTCAATTTACTCAAATTAGCCAATTTTCTAATTTGAAAAAATATTGTAAAACTTAGCCATGGCAGCTACATTACCTGCCACTGTTTATAAGCTGTTTTTTTACTCGTACAACGCCGAGCTTTCACTTAGTCTTACAATAATGAGTTACTTCATTTACACATAAACATAATTGCACGACAAATGACTTTTATTCCTTTTAAAAGTTGAAACTTTTAGTTAGCATATGAGGCAACCCTTTATTGGTATAGACTATCGATGCCAATTAGACACAAAAAGTGTCATTTGTCGTTTTGTTTGGGTGATTTTGTTGAATTTCTATTGGCCGAAATACACATTAGCCAAAAAGCCATTAGTCAAAAATGATTCCTTTCATCGAAGAGTGTAGTCTTGGTCAAAAATTTACTCTATTACTCAAGCCATTTAGTTGAAAATAATAATATTTGACAAAATCTTTTTTAATCTTATATATAATACTGGACAATACTACTATTAATTGTAATATTAATACATGTAGTAAGTTTAACCTGTTAGCTAAATTTATATTTATCTTAGTGTTGGGTTAGTTTTATAATTTTGTACTAGCTCTAACAACTAAACATTTGCTATGTTCCAATCGCTGTACCATAAAAATACTCCGCACACAAATTTGATATGCATGCAACTTATTTTTTATGAAATTTTACAACATACGGGTGTAACAATATATGCATGTACAGCATATTGTATGTTCCTTTGATTTAAAATCCAAGTTGCTATGCAAAATTTGATTTGTTGAAAGCTTTCACAACTTTACTGACATGCCTGTTTGTTTTACAGGTTATATATATAGTGAAATCATTTGAGATGACATAATTGTGATGTTATGGTTATATGTTACTTTTTATAAATTCTGATAGCGTTATAAGACCAGTCTTTTCAATAGTCTTCAATTTCGACTAGTAGTCTGGGAATAGTCTATTATAGTTTTCATAGTCTATGAAATTGACTAATAGCCTGTCGACTCCATTTTCGTTCATAATCTTTTTAACTAAACCTCCTTTACCCAAATGTCTGGTTGATTTCATGTTTTAACATAATTTTCAGATACTTTAACCAAATTAAATTCAAAACATATTCATATGTGCCTTGAATAACCTTCTAAAGTATTTCGTAAAACATTTAATAAGAACGAAAATGCATATAAATCCTTTACGACACAATTATCTGAAAGTTTGGATTTTAAATACGACTTTCATTAACGTTCCACCAGCATTTACAATTGTCAAAATCTTTGTCGTACTTCAATGTAGGGCCTACCCCATTTGTAACTAGACAGAATGTTAAGCTATGCTCAAATCTGCATTGAAAGCCACTAAATTTTGTTGGCCACTAAAGGTTTAATAAATTTAAGTAAAATAACCTAGTTCAATAAATGTACAGTTACAGCACAAGTGGTATGCGTGTAGCACCAGTGAGTTACAGGTAGATTAATCTAGTTAGAGGTTGGTTACAGATAAGTTACAGTATTTGTATAGAATGATACCAATACTTGAAACACCCATGTTGAGTATACATGTTAATAAATAAATAAATGAGCTTACCACCAATTCCGACAACATTCTTCAAGTACTTGAATCTGTCTGTGTTTGATTTCCTGACATCCAAAAACTTTTTGGCAAGCTTCTTTATGTCGCCATGCGATTTACTCCTGAACATGGTCTTTTTTGCTATAGCGCTGCTAAGAACTTATCATTGCAGCGTTAGTTGATGTTTAATTAAGTATAGCTTTAATTAATAACCGATTTGGGGGAAAATCTGTTCATGTAGGTTTTCACAAATGTGAACAACTACCGCGGCTTTATTAGTTTAGTATAAGTAACCGTGATGGGAAATAATTTCACAGTTAGTTTTATAGTGGTTTGAAACATTCATATATAAATATAGCAAACATACTAAAACGTAACCAGATACAGTCTATTGAAAAACATCATTATACGCGAAAAAACACGAAAATGAATAATACAAGTATTTTGCTCCGTTTGCAAAACGACAGGAAGTACCGTAAACCACGCCCATAAGTGATGTACGCGCTCTTGATCTAGATCTAAACCTACTGTGATATTACCGATCTGTTAATATCGTTAAAAGCTACTACACTCTCAAACAACGTCGATTATTAGCGTAGTTTTTTTGATTAGCAAAAAAGCAGTCTTACAATGATATATTGAAAATTTTAAATTAAATCAATTGTATTTGCATTAATTTTTTACATCTTTTAGACAAAAAAATAAATGCTAGTTCCAAGCTACGCACAGCAGCGTCCCTATACGACACCGACGCACAGGCGGTGAAAGCGATGGTAGGAAAATTCCAATGTCTATGACCGGTTCAAACTGGTTTATGTGTATCGTACATCGCGCTGGTCCTATACTCATTCATTTTGTGGCGCGATAGCAAATTTGATGTGAGCGTTCAGGAGTTACTCCCGTTTCTCTTTCACGTAGGTCTTTATATTACCTGCGTGGTGCTAGCTTTTGTAGTCAAATTTTCAATGTAATATCCTGTTAATTTTCTTTTTAAAATTGTTATACATTAAATATTGCTTATTACAAATTGGGAAGTTTGTTAGTGGTAACATTTTGGCGACAAAGATAATGTCATTGCATTCTATATAGTATGTTTACCCTCTTATGTATTGGTTTCACGTGGTTTTTTAAGTTTAGACAACAAAAACAGTGAGTATGCAAAAGCACAAATTGTTTACGATTGTAACACTTACGATTAGCTTTACTAATTGTTAAATTTCCTGTCATGTATGTGATAGCTTGATTCAGAAGTTCACTTAATACTATTCGAAACCTTTGGAATAAAGCAAGGCAACCACATCATTTTGTTTTTTTTTTGTATTTCAGGCCTCCTTCTCTCCCTCTCTTCCTGCACATCACCTTCATCCTCTTCTCGTTGTCATCATGTCAACTGTAGCAGAGCAAGCTAATTCCCTTCTTGACTTCAGCGGCAAGCTCGACATACAACTTCTTGATAATGTTATCAACTGCATGTACAAAGGCCATGGGCAGCAGGTTTGTCTTCTCGTTTTCAATGTATTGCTAGATAAGCTTTTCCGCATGTATTGCAATCTATATCAAGTCTTTTATTGCCATGCATTGAACCTTATTTTAGCAACAAATGGCACAGCAAGTGTTGACATCACTCAAAGAACATCCTGATGCATGGACAAGGGTAGATACTATGCTGGAATATTCCTCAGACAATGAAACGAAATACTATGCCCTGCAAATTCTGGAGCATGTCATAAAAACAAGATGGAAGGCCTTACCTAGGAACCAATGTGAAGGTTTGGCAATGATCTAAAAGAAAACATTGCTGAGCACTCAAATAATTTATTCCATTTATTTTTATTTGTTGTTTTGTATATTCTTAAGGTATCAAGAAGTACATTGTCAGTATGATCATAAAGACATCATCTGATCCAGAGGCTGCCGACAAGAAGAAAGTTTTCCTTGGAAAATTAAACATGATTCTTGTCCAGGTAGTTTTATGTTGTTCTTATATTTTGTGGCTTTTATGTGCATTTCTGTGCCATTTTCATGTTTTACTCATCTTGAAAAGCTCCAACAATTCATTAAAAAATATATTCAAATTAACCCAAATCCAATTTTAAGACTCCATAACATTTAGCCAATTTTACACTAAGCTAAGTGAGTTGTAGCATCTATGTTATTACTCTTGCCTGACATCCTATTCAATGCGTTTTTGGCGCCTGTCGTGTTCAAATATTTAACGCTGGTATAAGTTTCGTTTACAGTATCTTTGTGTTGGTTTTTTGACATTTGACAATCATCATACTAATGAGATATTATATGAGAGTTTGGCAGCTTTTTTCATAGAAGTTATGAGTTCAGTCTGGTGTCTCACCATTCTTTTTTAGACAAACCACCAAAACTGCAAATATTCTAATGTAAACTGTCATGAACATGTTATGCATAAACCCATCGCATTATATTCTTCGTGAGATTGCAGTTGAGATAGCTTGCTGTCTGACAGGAAACCATTTTTAATGTTTAAAGAAGAAAAGTTAATAGCCAGGTTATGCAATATTCCGTTCGTGTGAGATATGAAAAATTCTTCACTTTCAGATATGTGTCTCCGTCAATTGCCGAGTCGGCTCTTTGTTGTCAGCTTGCTGACATCACCTCTTTGTTGTAAGCTCAGTTCTTGGTGAATCAGTCAATTCATTGGCTCACCAGTCTGGTTTCATCTAGTCTACGCATCATTGTTGATGGAACTTTATGGCCACGCTTGCTTCGAGTGACTGAGCATTACGCAACAAATTTTTCCTCGTTGGTAGTTAATAAAACAAGCGCTCTATTATCATATCTAGTAAATGGCATTACGCTTTACCTAATGGTTTGAATATTTGAGACATGTTACATATCCATGTACTCGCTGAACTATTCATCTCAAATCTTACCTTCAATGTTTGAATTCATATTATAGATCTCGTTAAGCATCATGCAGTAGACCCTCCCCCCCCCCCCATACTTCGTTCTGGTGTCGGCATCGTAAGTTGGAAATGTCATATAGAGGGGTATGGAAACCCATTGTGATAATCTAATGCAAACGCCCCCTAGTAAAAAACAGCAAAATTTTATATGCCTACTGTACTTATTTAATGTTAGTACCAAAATAGTATATCAACCTCAGTAACTATAGTTACCTACAGCAACTTTAGTGTATGTAGTGGTTATGATCTGCTTTTGATTATGGTTATGATTCTTCTTTCAACGTCGTTATCAATCATAAAACCCATGGCTGACGAATTATAGTGATTTATGTGGTTATATATGTATAACGAATTAAGAATATAGTAAATATAATATTAAACACAAATGTCCAATAAATTCTCATTCTCGCTTTTCACTAATTTTCGTTTCCCTCATGCAATATCAAGCATTTACGAAACACGAAGAATGCTGAACTGGGAGAGGGAGCATCGCATCTCTTTCAGGCATTGTGGGAGGGATTTCAGTGAATAGCATATCGGCGTCTTTTGTGATTCCAACGTATTCAGCACAACGACCGCCAAATTTGAATTTAGAGATACACATGTATTTTTGTTGATGTCGTATATCGAAAAAGAAAGCCTTAACAAGAGGATGAAAAAACACGGTGTTCTACACAGTAAGAAATAACTGTAATTAAATTAATGACGTTGTAGTCGCATGGGAATCCTTGGCTGAACCTGTGACAGTTTTGACATGCAGCAAAAATCTTGGAGCGATTTAGCTGTACATATATAATGTCGTGTTTTGGTGCCTAGTTGTGCATACATGTTGCTTCATAAAATCACTGCGTCCCTTGCGCAGCCCTTAGAAGCTGCATGTGTAAATAAACACAATTGATGATTCTCTTTAGTAGTGCAGCTGTTTTTAGAATGCTTTTAATGGTAATCTTTCAAGATACACTGACCAACTAGCGGTGTTCTCAATGTTCACGCTCTGTAAATTTGGTTCTTATCGATGCTTAGCCTTAATACTAGCTACTGTATGGCTGCTGCATCCAAAACAAATTTTCATTTCTTTTGACAGTTCTGGATAGAGGTTTTTAGTATTTTCATTGATGATTGCATCGCAATTGTAGATACTCAAATATGAATGGCCGAAGAACTGGCCAACTTTCATCAGTGACATTGTTGGTTCAAGCAAGACAAATGAGACGCTTTGTCAGAACAACATGATGATTCTCAAACTTTTGAGGTGAGAGAACAACAATATGGATGTTAGTTGGGCTCTTCATAAACCCTCCACATTTTCTCTGTAATTCATGTCTATATATATATATATATGTACATATGTATAAATTACTAGTGTGTTAGATTAGGTTAACTGGACTTGCATGTACCAGCTTTATGTGTCTATGTATATAGTCATACCTCAGCATACAAGCTTGATGTGTGCTGGGAATGAGCTTGTACGTCAATTTATTCGTGTCTCAAGGCATTGTTTCCTATATATTGTAAAATAATTAAATACAAAATTAATCTGTTACCATACTATGAGAAAAACCACCTAAAACTCTATATTACAGGGGAAAAACATGTTTTAACTGTTGTAATTTAGTACCTACATTAACAAAGCAAATACCCAATTTATTTGTTACGGTCTGCAACAAAATGTAACATTTCTACGGTATGTACATTACTGGGTGTATTTTTACCTTCGAAACAGACGTAACGGCAGTTTGAGTGAGACTAGACAGCAACTTGTTTGGTACACTAAACTTTTTGTGATGCAACTGTATTTAATAAAAACTTTTAGTTCAACTTAAATGAATTTAGCGTTACTAACAACAATTAAAACTAAGTTTTAATCTTTTACCCAACGTACTTTAATATTATCGTCTTAATTTTCTTATTTCTTTAGTGCTTTTTGCCTTAACTTTTAGCCGATTGTATAAAAACTTTTATCAAACTGATTCGATGAGAAAGACCGAGCGATGTTGTTCTCAAAAACGAGCTCTCACATGCTTGCCCATACAGAGGCTATCAAGAACCGGCTGGTATGCTCGTATTTCAAAGGTTACTCGTAACTCAATGAAGATGCTTGTTCGAAATTTTGCTCATAATTTCTATTTTTTTCATATGTTTAGGTATGACTATCCATTGTTTTTTTTGACGTCATCACCCCGTTTGCACATGCGCTCGTCCACGAAAAGGCCGCCATTTTTGTAGAAAACGATTGTCATTCTCTTGATTAATAGTATTTTTCGGTGTTGTTTTGATACTAAAATAAAAAATTTGCATACAAAAGCATTGTTTGCAATAATTGCAGAAGCTTCGTGTTTTCAACAATAAAAGTTGTCCATAAATATGGCAGACAACGATAGAATGACGTCACGAAAAAACGAAGAATATATATTTCTCAAAGTTTGTTATCTTTCGTCTGTTCTTCAGTATGTCTAGCTATAGCTATTAATTAATATCTTGGAGTAACGAATCCGTAGCGCAGAAGGTTTGATCTCGGGCTCTCCGATTCACCAGTCCTATGCCTTATCAATTCAGCCACACGAGCTTGATGGATTCACTAGGTGATATATGTCGCTACATATATGCTACCGCTTTCAGTCATGACGCAAAGTAATGGCGTAACGTCATGAGGAGCAGTAGCTCTTATTAGTAAGCTTACTCAAATTTTCCATTGGCACTGTGGCAGGCAACTGTCATTGTTTATAAGCTAATTTTTAATACCCGGGCAACGCCAGGTAGCACAGCTAGTATATATACTATAATATATATGGGCTTTATAACTACCTAATACTGGTGAACTGAAACCTTCAATGTCTATGGTTTATGTTGTGTTAGAAAAAAACCTGTACCTGCACATTTAATCTCACGACCAAACGAGCGAAGCCAATGTTTGAGAGTTTTTATGATAAATGCATGTGCTCACAACTTACGAAAATTATTCATCAACAACGTCGCAAACCCTTGTACCAAAATCTCATCAACAAATTTAACCATTTTTCTGTGGAGTCGTTTAAGTATAATAACGATACAAAACACATATAAACCTATTTAAATATATTACCAAGTCTTTGAAAAGTGTTGACAGTATCTTAAAACTTACCCATCTGAACGGATTATACATAAATAGACAGATTAATTTGGCCGAAATTCGTTATTAAAACTTGCTAAGCCTTACTTTTATTAAAATTAAGACCGGCAAACGAAACACCGAGCGACAGAGAATAGAACCATTAAGTCGTGCGCATTTCACAAAAAATAACGTGCACATTTCAGCAGTCTATAGCATTGTTGAATTGCCGAAGGTTTCTGTAATTAACGTAAAGGTACTGAAATAAAATCATTTCTTTTTTGCCGATTTCAAAGTAACTGACATTTTAGACACTTTTGAGTACTTTGGTATTCTAACTGATGTCCAACGCAGTGAAAGTAAAGGAAATGACAATGATATTTTTTTCTAACGATTCTTATGAGATTATTACAATATTTAATTATAAGTTTGGATGACTATTGAAGTGTTATAGTCACACTAACAACATCGATGATGGGCTATATGTTACTATTATTATTTTTTCGAAATAGTTTTGTTAAATAGATTTTCTAAAAATCTATATAAATATCACAACTTCTTGATATTGTTAGCTATGACGTTTTGAAATGTAAACAAAGTTGTGCATTGGTTTTCTATTATTACTGTATTACTATATTAATAATATTGGTTATTCTAATAATATCTGGGCATTTTACTTCTAACATTGCATTTCTCCTATTGCAGAGGGAGAAATATAAACATATAATCCTTTCATTATTGCTGTTTGTTGTACATAATAACACCCACACCCAGTACATTACAGCTACCATTGCAGTTATCCTATTGCACTGCAGTGCCATTTGACTGCTAATATTGCATTTCTCAACCATCAGTACCCTTTCTTTTTTTCCAATATCACTTTGGTCGTGGGCTGTATGACAGGGAAATTTCTAGTAAGTATATTAGTAATATAAATCTAATCGTTGTATTGATTACAGTGAGGAAGTGTTTGATTTCTCCAGTGGACAAATGACTCAAACGAAGGCCAAGCATCTTAAAGAGAATATGTGCAGCGAATTCTCCGTCATTTTTCAACTATCTCAGTTCGTCATGGTAGGTTAAGGTTCCATGTGCTGTATGTGCATTCATCATGTTTTAACTTTCAATTTACACTTATGTTTAATAAATACGTTATTAATGATAATTTTATTTATTATGTTTGAACATGTCGCCCTGAATTATTCAATTTAAACAAAAAGTACTTATATACATTATATCCGCTGTTAACTTGTTAGATGTTGCCTACTTCTCCATCACTCATTTCTTGTCACCGTGAAGTGAGACGCGCTGCCACTATATTCATAGTAGTGTCTGATATTGTTAGTGTTAATATACTGGTATGCTAATATTATCTATTAAGTGTTTATACTGTGATGAGATATATTAGTCATTTATAAGCTTGTTAGTTTCAATTGAAATGTTAAAACAGATTTGGTATCAATGGTTTAGTCATAGCTCAGTTTATTGGCCTTCCTGGCTTTTATTTAATGCCGTTGTGCAATTGCTTTTCTTATTTTTTAGGAAAACTCACAGAACGCTGCTCTGGTCGGCTCAACTCTGGAAACATTACTTCGTTTTCTCAACTGGATTCCTCTTGGCTATATCTTTGAAACTACACTCATCTCTTCGCTTATTGAAAAGTTCCTCGATGTACCCATGTTCCGCAACGTTACACTCAAGTGCCTGACAGAAGTGTCTTGCATTCAGGCGCCTCAGTATACCCCTCAATTCATCACCCTCTTCCAAATGACGATAACCAAGCTCAAACAGGTGATCTTTCATCAGATAAATCTTCAACATTTGAACAATTGTTTGTTCAGAAATGTCATAGAAGCGCAATAACAACTGGCATAGTAGATTTGTTATGTATCTTTATAACGTTGCTGTGTGATATTACAAGGGTTTGACATTTGTTTTCATGAGAGTTCTATAAGGCTTATTCTTTATGCATAGTCAGAACTGATGTTGTATCATACTTGTTGGTATGTGTTGTACAGTTAGCAGAACTGTATTATCCACACTTGTGTTATTCATTTCGGACAGATGATGCCTTCCAACACAAACCTCCGAGAAGCTTACCAGCAAGGCAAAGACGATGAGCAAAACTTCATACAGAACCTCGCCCTCTTTTTGGTCGCCATTCTCAAAGAGCATGGCGGTAGATCGTTCGAAGCTGAGGGTTTGAAGGTATATTGTGTGATGTTGTGCCTCTAGCATCCAACACAATTGGCTACTAACTCAATTTTGTATACAAATCCGTTGCTACAACTGGCTCTGACTGCTGTGGTGATTTACTCTTACTGTTATGTTTCAAATAGCTTTCCAATTACGATGTCTCATTCAAAAACAATGTTTCTACAAGTTGATTATTTGTTTTTAAACTTAAATGTAAATTCATTTACTTCGTCCTTATCTCTCTGTTATTTTTTTGGTTCTGCGCACTCAGGGTGCCCCCTGCAGAGATTTGCCTGTTTTCTGATAAATCACTGCGAAAAGCTTTATCTTCCCTAATTTGTTGCAATGGTTCACATAAAATTTGAATTGAAATCATAGGCCGCTTACAATTAACCTCCCTCTTCCTTACCTTTTGTACATTTTCTTACCCCCTTTAGGAGACATTACGGGAAGCTCTCCACTATCTCATATTGATCTCAGAAGTCGAGGAAGTGGAGATCTTTAAAATTTGTCTTGACTATTGGAATACTCTGGCAGCTGAGCTTTACAGAGAGACTCCTGCCACCGGGGCCTCCCAGTCACCCTTGCTTCTCATTGGTGGATTGATGAGCAGCATGAGGCAGATGGAGATGTCTCCTAGAAGAGCGCTTTACAATCCTACTCTTAGCAAGGTTTGTTGTCAAGGTCAAAGGCTTTTTGTGACTAGGTCTGTTTAGTTCTGAGTATAGTAGCATAATCTAACTTCTTAGTTTGGTAAAATATTTGCATATTGAACTAAATATTTCTATAAAAAATACATACACAGTACTAGTTTTAGCCTGTCTTGACAAGCTGTTGTTTTTGCGTAGTTGTCCCCCCGTCGAGCGGCGAGCAACAACAGCTTGTCACAAGACGTACTGCACCTGATGCATCAGCTGCACTTATAGGGAGTTGTTCTCTTCCGTCTACGCGGCTTGGCCGCGATGTTATGCCGGTCGCTCCATTGGTAATCATAACGGACTTCACGCAAAAATTTATGTAGAAAAAAAAACAAGATTACAACGTTTAACCAAAAACCAGTTTCTGTGATAAACTTTAGTAGAACTTAAGAATAAAATAAACTCAAAATAAAATCCATAAGAGCAAATAAAACTGACTGATACAAAAATAGAAATAAAACTGACTGAGCGCACAAGTAACGACATCTTTAGTCGCTGTTGTTGCCTAAGTTCTCAAATTCTAATAAAGTTTACTGCAGAGAGGGGTCGCCAGTTAAACGTTCTTATCTTAATTTTTCTACATAAATTTTTGCGTGAAATCCGTTATGATTACCAATGGAGCGACAGGAAGAACATCGCAGCCGAGCCGCGTAGACGGAAGAGAACAACTCCTTATAAGTGCAGCTGATGCATCAGGTGCAGTACGTCTTGTGACAAGCTGTTGTTGCTCGCCGCTCGACGGGGGGACAACTACGCAAAAACAATCGCTTGTCAAGACAGGCTATACTAGTTGGTACACTGCACTGTTACTACTACACACGGTACAGTTTATTTAATATGATGCTTGTAATTATTCCTAAATAATTATTTGAGATAATTACACATAGTCATTAACAAATAGATTATAAAGATATGCGAATAGAGATGTAATAAAATAAATCAATGAACATTTAAACAATAAAAAGGCTGCCATTGCTACGCTGTTTTAAAGGCGTGAATAAATGTGTAGGTTTGGCAATGTGTAAGTGCATAGGTGAATAGAGATACTCGGTATAACTTCTCTAATTTAAGCTTGGTGAGGTTTAAACGAATTGAGCTTACAGTTTTATGTAAGCTTTACTTCTGTATCATTTTATGTTCATTTTCTGATGACACTGCGCTACTTCAGACAACGTTAAACGTCATTATGTTGATGTTAATTTCGGTGTTGAGTAAAATATTTCTCCGCATTTTCAAGTCGGAGAATTCAAGTGTGAAAGCAATTGTAAGTGGAGGTTTGGCTATATGCAAAAGTATCTGAGCCAAAGAACATGGCTCCCCAGTCTTATCTACCTGGAAGTAAGATATGGAACAGTTACGTAAATCAAAGGCTCAACTGGAATGATTAAGATTTCACATGCCTAATCTTAAATACGCCAATAAAACCTTATAGTAGTTGGGAGCAATGTTCAATGGCAGCATTATAATAGTTTAATCATTATATTTTATTATAAAAGTTTTATTTCAAAATGTTAATATTTGACAGAGATTTCAGGCGTAAGTGTTTATTCAACTTTCCTATATCCAGATTGTCATTCGCAAAAACAATGATTTTCAGGAACTTGAGTAAAAAAAAGAGGGATGTGGTACAGACTAGCTGACTAATAGCTTTAAACATGAATAACTTCATAGTGAAGTATATTTAGAAACAACTGTGTCATCAGTTATTCATTTAATATGAAGGTGTTTGTAGGTGAGGTAATCCCACACTGATGCAAAACATTTAATATAGTTCATTAGTTCAATTTGTTGTAATGATCAGTGAAAATAGTGCTAATCAAATTCTAGTAGTACAATCAATTATTGTAATATGATGATACCTCAACTTATAACTAGGTCTACTAGTGCAGCAATTGTGAACAATCAGTTTAAAAACTCTGCGTAATAACTAGTTACTGATAATTGTTCACTTAAAGTTCGGTAGCCATAATAATAATAAACATTCAAGCTATTTTTAAAAATTTCAATGTATGTCAGCCAATGTGATTGATATAGTTATTAATCTCGCTCCTTTCTATTTGTTCAAATCATTGAATATATGAAAAGAATATTTGTTAAAATAGCTTTTAAAATGGTCAGACACCTTTTAATTTGGTTAGATTTGCAAATATAAAACCAACTAACAGAATGGCCGGTGTTGCACGGGTACTAAAAATTAGCTTATAAGCAGTGATAGCAATGCCACCATTATAACCTTAGCTTATAAACAATGCCACTTGTCATTAGCCTGGCACATTGCCAATGGCTAATTTGAGTAAGCTCTTACTAATACATTGAATGACGTTGCACCGTAATGAAGAGGGGTAGCATATTTGCACTAGGATAGGGACATATATTGCCCAATGAATGCAGTAAGCTTGCATGGTGTAAAGGGTAAGGTTTTTGACTGATGAACAGGAGGCCCTGAGATCAAATCTTCTGCAGGACTCTTCATTCCAAGATTCAATAGTTTTAGCCAGACATACCAAAGGACATACAAGGATTTACATTTATATAGATAACATAATTTAGTTAAAATATAATTTATTGAATAATTGTGATCTCGATGTATTTGTTATTTGTTCTAGAACACTAGTTGACAATCATTTTATAATCATGTTGTGACATTCTTCCATGTCAATTAATTATTTTCAATTATCTGTTAGAATTGTGCAATTATTGGTGTGATTATTCACTTTTTACCGATATTCTAGTATCTCTGTAGGATTTAATTGTATGAATCGTAGTTTGTTAACTTGTTTTGTGGTATGTAGTTGAGGAGAGTCATGATCTCTCGGATGGCCAAGCCAGAGGAAGTGCTTGTGGTAGAGAATGAACAGGGCGAAGTTGTGAGAGAGTTCATGAAGGATACAGACTCCATAAATCTCTACAAAAATATGAGGGAAACTCTTGGTGGGTGCAGCATCTGCTTCTACATAACGCTGAGTACATTCGAGTATACATTCATTTGCTATCAATCAAATAATGGTGTTGACCACCAGACATTCGTCTATCTTAATAGCATTAAAGATCTATAATTGATATTTACTTTGTATTGATATTTTATTATATACATTTTTTGACACTTAACAATTTTTGTGCTGTCTGTCAGTGTAATATTTGTGATGCAAAATTTTACTCATGTTTTTTTTTGCTAGTTTAAAAATGATTTGTAGATCCACCATTGTGAAAATTTGTGCATATAGTGGTGTATTCGTTTCAGTCTATCTAACTCACCTTGATTACGGTGATACAGAAATGATCATGACAGAAAAACTGCATAATCAGGTGAATGGCACAGAATGGTCATGGAAAAATCTCAACACCCTCTGTTGGGCGATAGGAAGCATCAGGTAGCATTATTTTTATGGTATCACATTAGTTGGCTTGTCCACTTGTATTCGCTTGCTCCCTAAAGAAAATGGTAATCGTGTTTTAAACTACTTTGTGATATTATTGGTCATCTTATCATAATCTCCTTGGTCTGTCCACTGCAAATTATATTCAAGACTGGAAGCCTGTGTGTGTTGTAACATTTCAAGCTTAGACAAATTTTATTTCCTTCCAATCTGCTGTTGCGTACACAAGTGTCAATGTTATATTAGGTTCTCAGATTATGAACTAGCAATTACACTCTTACCATTGTTTTCATTCCTATCAATCACATTTCAAGATAAACTTGTTAGAGTTTCAACCGAAAAGTTATGCATGTAGAAACATTGTGACCTGATTTGTTCATAAAATCTGTATGAATCAACACTCCATCTGATATCAGCCAGAAGTACATTGCTTGGTAATCGTACGAATCCTTTCTGTTAGCGGTGCCATGCATGAGGAGGATGAGAAGCGTTTCCTTGTCACTGTGATAAAGGATCTGCTCGGCCTGTGTGAGCAGAAAAGAGGCAAAGACAACAAGGCTATTATTGCTAGTAACATCATGTATGTAGTTGGACAGTACCCTCGCTTTCTCAGAGCACACTGGAGATTCCTGAAGACAGTTGTCAACAAAAACTTTGAATTCATGCACGGTATGTTACTTATTAACATATAATGGAATAAATGTGTTAACTTGTTTCTAAGCCAAGGCGATGAATAAGCATGCAGTTTAGGAAACTAACGATGTTACAACTGCTTGCAGAGACCCATGATGGAGTGCAGGACATGGCCTGTGACACATTTCTCAAGATAGCCCAAAAATGCAGACGGCATTTCGTGCAGATACAAGTTGGAGAGGCTGTTCCTTTCATTGAAGAGATACTATCAAGTATAAACACTATAATATGTGATCTCAACCCCCAGCAGGTATTGCTTGTTGTTTCATCCTTCACCAGTTTTCATTGTGCAAGCTTTTGTTATGCATTTCAAACTCTTTACGTTATTGGTAGAGCGTGTTGTGTATTTTTATGTTGGTACTAAATGAATGCTGGGTGTTGCACAGGTAATAAAAAAGTTTTTGCACAGAAAAGCTATTTGTAATCAACATTTACCAAACAAACTTCATCCCATTCAAGTTGAAAGTGTTTTCTTTATTTCTGTGAACTGTGTTTATTTCTGTGTAATTCATACTGTACTGGCTGCTGTGCCCACTACAGCTCTACATTGATTGCAATAGTCTTGTTGGCAATGCGAGTTTAAGCATTTTTAATTATTCAAGTAAATTATTAGTTTTGCAGTCATTGATGCCACTTGATCGTGTTTAATGACACATCATTTATCGTTTTTAATGATACATCATAGGTACATACCTTCTATGAAGCAGTTGGACTGATGATTGGCGCCCAGACAGAAGTAGAGACGCAGGAAATGCTCATTGAAAAGTACATGAGTCTGCCTAACCAAGTGTGGGACTCCATTATTAGTGATGCATCGAACAGTGTTGATATACTCAAAGATCCCGAAATCATCAAACAGCTTGGAAATATTCTTAAGACCAATGTTCGAGCTTGCAAAAGCCTTGGCCATCCATATGTTAAACAGGTATGTTGGTCAAGGATTCCATTCTACAGCATGCGAGCTACACTACGATTGGCCGTATAGCCATTATAGCGATAAGGCTAGTCTGTTAACGTGTTGCTATAGCATTCCTCTACAACATATTCCTGAAGCATCTACATATGGACCTAAGTTTGTGCAGATGTTTGACCGATCAAGGATGAGACCGGTAATGCTTATTATCGTGCTTCTTTTGCAGTTGGGTAGAATCTACTTGGACATGTTGAATGTTTACAAAGTGATGTCTGAGAACATAACCACCGCTTGTGTGACAAACGGTAATCAAGTTATCAAACAACCGCTCATCAAAGGAATGAGAACGGTGAAGAAGGAGACGCTCAAGTTGATAAGCAGCTGGGTGTTTCGTTCCAAGGACCCTGTGGTATGTATGATTATTAGTGCTAGACGTTGTAGTCGTGTAGTAAAATGCAGTGACTATAAATATTCTATATATCGTGAAAATCTCTAAATTGTGCAAATGTTACTTTTAGAGCAACTAATAAAGGGTTACTTCTATGACTCATAGTTTGAATTGACAAATAATTATATTGTGCAAAAGCTTCACTATGAGCCTTGGAGAAAGAAGTCAGTAATAGGCTGTTGATGATTTACAGTTTGTAGTAATTGTTTGTTTGAGCTGTCTGACATAAGTGCGGCTTATGGTTTAATTTCAGATTAGCACCAGAAGGCTCACTTTTCTAGACTATCCTTGCTTTTAGTCACAGATATTTCAAGTTTTCTTTCCTGTATCATTGCAAGCCTTGATTACATGAACTATTTTCAACTAGTCGAGTTTGGCTATTCCTTACATAGAACGATAGTTTGTACTTTTGTAAAAGGTTTATAAGTACTGTCACTAGTCTGTCATGAGTACCTGTCACTAGTCTGTTTATTGTACAGGTGGTTTCAGAGAATTTCATAGCTCCTCTGCTGGATGCAGTTCTACTCGACTACAAAAGAGGAGTGCCAGCTTCTCGTGAGCCTGAAGTACTTGGCACAATGGCCACCATTGTTAGCGAACTTGGCGTAAGTTTCTTCCTGATCGCTTTTCCCGTTTATTTAGAAAGTCACCTATGCCATTCATTGTCACTCCTGGTCGTTGCATCACTAAAGACTGTGTTTACAAAATATGGAGATGGAGTGTTTATTGTAGAATTACATCACGAAAATAGTGCCTGAGATCTTCGATGCCGTCTTTGAGTGTACTTTGGAGATGATTAACAAGGACTTTGAAGAATTTCCGGAGCATAGGACTGAGTTCTTCACTTTGCTGCAGGCTGTCAACTCACATTGTTTTGCAGGTGTGATTTTTATTTTGGAATGAATATAGGCGTGTTTTTGTATTAATTATGCTATTATCTTTGCTAATATTGTTGATAGACAAAAACTCAAGTTTTCCTTCCGAATATCACATATGCACTTAAATTATATCTTTGTACTTTATTTTGTTTCAAGTAGCTTTTTCATTTTAAACAAATAGACTTCAATCGAGTAATTATCTAGTTTACTATTAGAAATGAGAAGCCTACTTCCACGCTTGTAAATAGATGCTGATGCTGCTTTTTATCTCCATATGCAGCTTTTGATTGGTTAGCTAAACAATGTCAAACAGTGGAACAACAAATGCTAGAAATGTATGCAAACATTCAAAACTGAAAAAGTTTTGGGGAGGCTCATTGTTTCAACTCTTGTGAGGTGAAATCATTTTTTGTATTACAGACCTGTTGGGGTATTTGATGAAGATTAGCAAAAATCAAATTGTGGAGTTTATAGCTCATATCGCAGTTTTAAATACTGATGTTTTTTTGTAAAATTTCAAAATTTTCATCACTTTCACTGCTAAAGGATCAAAGTTGCTTCATAGAACTTGGCAAAAAGGCTGAACATCGACTTCACAAACTTTATTTTTCATGCAAGTATAACCTAATTGGGTGCACTGCGGCCTGCTACATGTTCATATAGTATTATACACCGTAAAACTTTTATTTGAATGGCATGGCGCCCCATCTTTTAGAATAGTGCTTTATTATGGGGTGATGATCAAATAAAGGGTGGCATTGTATTTTTTAACACCTAAACTGTTGAGAAGATAGATTTAACTCTTTCCCAGGCGGATCGAATGTCGCCCGTATGTCGCACTCTCCTTCAGGCGGTGCGACATCAGCCCTTTTGTATACAAACCCTTTTGTATACAAACCCTTTTGTATACAAACCCTTTTGTATACAAACCCTTTTGTATACAAACCCTTTTGTTTTCAAAAATTTGCCAACTAACCTCCAACTTGTACTTCCAACTCTCTAAGCAAATATGCACGAGGAAGCTCGTACGTGTCTCTACCAGTTGATATCTATTGCTTGCAATTAACCTACCATTATCTTACAGTCTGTGTTGCAATTTGTTGGAGATTTAAAGTTTTTCATTTCATTCTAAATTTGAAGGTTTATTTTCACGGCGTAACTACATTTAACAAGATTGCATAAAAGCTCATTGCACTCATTGATATGTTTGCAGTCAAAACTGGCTTTTTATTTGTAGTAGATCAGGAGTTACGAGGGTTGATCCATTGTAAGCTGAGTTTAGATTACAACAATCATGCTATTAAATAATATGCTATAAATTTGTAAATTTTTAAGTTTTGTAATAATAATAGTAATCTATCAAATGCTACTAATATGTATTTAAGAACAAGACATAAACAAACCATAATTATCGTACATGCAGAAACAAAAAGTAATATTTTGAAAGCAAAAATATTCATCGTTTGCTCCATGGGTTGTGTTCTGATTGTTAATTTGCATGGAACAATTTCATCATCCTCTAGCTGTTCAATACCTTCTTCAGTGTCTGCTGACTTAAACTCTTCTTCTGCACTGCTGAACTAGTCGATATTAGCGTTCAAACATTCTTTTTAGCGAAGCACAACTTTTTCACTCGCTGCTATTTGAAAGACTTCTCACGAAATTAATAATAAACCTTAGCAGGATGCGCACCTATCACAAAGCATCGTAATTGCTGAGACGAGGTTTCACATACGGCGAAGTATCAAGACCAATGTAACAAATTAATAACAAGGAACTACTATTAGCCTGATACAGTTAACTAATTATTTCTATGGCGATGGAATTCTTCTAGAGTTCTGCAACTTGGAATTGGAAAATGGACCTCAATACAAATAGAAACAGCAAACAAATTAATTGTTATTGATGTAATCGAGTCATTATTAGCACAGTTTTTGTGGACACTTTCTACTGATCACTTGCTAGTATGGGTTCGTAAAGATTGAAAATGTCAAATAGTTGCAATCAAATAGAAGGGGCGGTCAAATAGGTGACAGTGCAGATATAAAAGTGTGCATGCGTATAAACTTTAAGCTCTTCTTTTCTAGCATTCCTCGAGATTCCGCCACCTCAGTTCAAGCTGGTGCTGGACTCAGTTATTTGGGCATTCAAGCACACTATGAGGAATATCAGTGAGATCGGTCTTGACATACTCTACACTATGTTGAAGAACTTTAGCCTTCACGAACAGGCTGCTCAGAATTTTTACACCCTTTACTACACGGACATTGTGCAACACGTGTTTAGCGTGGTCGCTGACAGTGTTCATACTGGTGGTGAGTTGGTCCCGTCGTTGGTATGAGCATCAGTCTTTTAGCAGCCATGTAGAATATAGTTAGCCTAGTTCTTACTGTAGATGTACGCCATCTCCATCATAGTTCTCCTATTGGCTTTAAAGTCTCAAAAAGTAAATAAAACTCTCTCGCGTTTTAATTTCCTTTACCTTGTCTTGATCAGTCATATCAAAATGATTTCATGTTAAATTATTTTCCGCTGTAAATACTTGTAAAGGAATTGGCTGATGTGTTTATTCTTGGAACTTCTAATTACCAACTGTTTCATCTAGGTACAAGAAACCAACGTTCTACTGTTTTATGTTTCATAACGAATATATATAGTCAAACATGGATGACTCGGATAGCTCTAACACTCGAACAGTTTTGTTTGGTACGTTCCCACGCAATGATAAATTGCTTCAGATAACTCGACCTCAACTTCGATAACTCAAACAGTTTTTTGCCCAACGGCTACTGAGACGGTTGTTATCGCTTTACAACTTTTAGTAGTTTGTAGGTGTCGTTATTACTATCATCGGCAAAATATTTTCATCAATGACTTTTCTAAAGGTTTGGTGAAATTTGATTTTTACCAAACATCCGCTTAGTGAGTCCTACAAAGGCTAGGAAAAGCGAGGTAACCTTAGCATAAACTTCAAAAAAAATCGGCAAAATTGATCTTGGTTAAAACGCTCAAAAGAAAAAGAAGTCTTTTCTTCTGAGCATTTCAACAGCGATCAAGTTTTGCCAATTTTAATCTAAAAACGTCCTGGCAGTCACATCGCATAAAACAACAAACAAATCTCAAGGGATAAAAAAATCTCTATACTTTCCAATAAAAAAATTTTAAACTTGACATTAGAAGCATTTAATTTAAAACAAGCCATTCATGCTTTTGATTTATGATATAGTTTGTATATGTACATGTATCTACTAATGAATACATAGACTTATGACAGTGCCCTGATAACTCGAACGCTCTGATAACTTGAACGCTCTGGTAACTCGAGCACTTTCACTCGGTCCCGTGAATTTTGAGTTATCCATGTTTGACTGTATATATGTATTTCATGATTTCAAATTTTAAAGCTTTAACATTTCAAAACACGATACGCTAGCATTGGTAAATACAATATAGCTCGTAATCAGTTTTAGCACAACTTTCGATAACGTAATTTATTTATAGAACTTGTCTATTCCATAACCGCACGCTTATGTAAACCTATCACTTTCTATTAAAACCATTTTTCATTATACCAAGCCACTTTGGTATAGCTAAGACATAGCTGCAATGCACGTGATACCATCATTGCAACAGTCATGTTGATTGATCAGACTTTCTAATCAAATCATATTTGTCTGAATTTTCTAAGCTCTGCCTGTTTTACAGGTCTGACGGCGCAATCCACCATCTTGGCCTATTTGTTTCACATCCTCGAGACTGGCCGAGTGACTGTACAACTTTCACCTGACTATCCGGCTGCGCAGAATGTTCAATACGTCCAGAACTACATGCTGAATCTCCTCAAGTCTGCCTTTCCCAACCTGCTTGAGTGAGTAGCAAGCATAGACATCTTTTTGTTAGTCATCTGTCGACTTAGTAATTGTCAACTACAATCTGGACATCGAGTACTCATAAAGTACTCAACTTGATAAAGTTCATGACTTGGGACAGCTGCATTAATTGTGTTGTTAATTTAGCTTTACTCTATATGAAAATCGAATTGGTTATCTCTTCAGAATTATTGATATATTATTACACATGTTAAATCATGCTTTTATATTTAGTAAATCAATCTATCGTTCCATTTCAAAATTCAAGTATTATTCCAGTGGTTTGTTCGGAATGTATATTTGTTTGACTATCACAAAGTTCTATCTAAAGTCGTTGTCTTATAAGTCTTCATTATCAACGATACGCACTAACATTTGTAAAGATTAGCATAAATCCGAGCAAAATTGTTTTACGATAACTTCACTCTTTAGGGGTTTTAAATAAGTGTGTATTAAAATTAAATAGTAAAAAATATTTATAGTTGTGTTGAGTGAGTATTGCACATAAAAATATTGACTAGTTGGAAGAAAGGAACTCTATTGGGTAAGAATCATTATTATAATGATAAAGATTAAATATTATTTTTTACTGTTAACTTCATGATTAAAAAAATTAATGAAATTATTTATAGATTTATTTCAGTAGTGTGGCTATTATTTAAAATGAAAGTAAAATTGTCTCGTCGTTTTAGTTATATAACAGGTTATTTGTGAAAATTTTTATAGCCCTTTGTCGAGAATCAGGCTGGGGTGTAGTAAATATCCTTGTGAGGGATATCAGGCGATAATTACCCTCTTTTCAATAGGTTTTGTTAAGCAAAATTATTTGCTATTACGAAAACAACTTGACATTTTCAACTCGGCGCACCCAATTTAAAACCTGGCTCTCTTTTTATGTGCTAGAATACTATTTTTGATATTTTTAGTGAAGGATAATTCGCTGTGTTCTAAGAATTATTAAAGCCTGGTTCCCATATTGGTTGCGAGACCCCGGCGGTAATCTTGCGACACTAGGCTCGGCGGCTAATGTTCACATAAAGCTGCATCGCTAATAACCGCCATGCCGTTTCGATAATGCTGTCCTTCAGTGCATTCCTGGAAGGTTTTGCCTGGGGCTTTTCGCAAAATTTGAACAGAGCCAAACTTGCGTTGACCGCCGGCAACTATCCGCGGTACCCGGCCCGTAGGTTCACATTTCACTGTTGATAGCCTGCGGTGCTGTCGCCGATGCTTTCGGCGTATATGGAAACCAGGCTTTGAGTCGGTTCTTCTGATGATTTGACAAAGCATTTCAATTTGTACCAGAATCTTTTTAGAGTTCATTCTCAGCGCATGTCAAATATTGTGAAGAGTATCCTGATGAAGTTTTACATTTCCTTTTAACAATTTAATCCCATCAAACTTTGTTACTTGAATGCTTGTTTTATAATTCATTATGTACTATTTCACGACTTCATGTATACTTGCATAAAGTTTGTATGAGGGATTACTCACGCGATTACGGCGCAAGTAATGTACCTTTTCCTGCTATTTCCTTTGTCCGGCATAGAGTTCTCACGTTTTACATCTGGTTGTTTACAGCGCACAGGTTAAAGTTTTCATCGAAGGCCTGTTCAGCTTTGACGCAGATATTCCACAGTTTAAGGAGCATCTCCGAGATTTCCTTGTGCAAATCAAGGTCAGGTGTTACTCGTGTGGTGTTAAGTTTGCCATTTGTTTTTCTTTGTATGCCCACTCTAGTAACTTTGTGATACATTTCTACTTATCAGTTACCTTCCTTCTACTTGTCTTCTGTGTCGAAGATGTTGTATTCAACTCGACTATTACATTCCCATTTGTAGGAGTTTGCCGGTGACGATCCCTCTGATTTGTTTTTGGAAGAAAGAGAAAAAATTATTCAGGAAGCAACAGAAAACAAGAGAAAGCAACAACTGGCTGTACCCGGCATTGTTGGACCTCACGATGCGGATGCCGACACCGAAATGACCGGCTAAATCCCTCGTCTTCTCTTTAGTCTGGTTTCTTTTTTGAAAAAAGTTTGTGCATTTGACAGATTATTTATGTCTAGCTACTATCGTGCATGTCCATTACAATCTGAGCATATTTAGTGTGTTTTATTACTAATAGCAGTATTTTAGTCCTCCCAATTCTCTTGTATTCCTACAAGTCATATAAACTGTCCTTTTCATGCTCTGTGCCGCGCGTCATTCTTGTCTCATTGTAAATATTTCCCATCTCGACTTCACATATGCACTCTTTCGTTTTCTTACCTTTCTATTTAGTAGTTGACCACTGATTGATACAATGTACAGCAGATACTGTTAACTTTGACTTAGAAATTTTCATTATATTTGCGAAGGATTGTTTAGTACCTGGAGTGCCAGAAAGGCACTTCATATTCATATTGTGTCATGCTTCGAGTAGGTTTTTCATAATAAAATGTTCAAGCTGTTACATTGTTCTCAAACACACAATATAGGATGTGACTCACAAATTTTCTACAATACGAGATCATTGGCTTTGAAATTTTGAATATGGAGAAACATCAATATAGTCTGCATGGTAAATATGTATGTGCTATTATTTTTCAGGAGATATCATGATTACAATTGCTAGGCTTATTAATTGGGTAGCATATTAAAAATAGCTGGTAACCTAGAAGAGAAGTAGTGGCATTCTTGTCACTTCTCTATCAGTGCTGAGTTTCTAAACAACTTGGCCACTAGATTTGACGTCACTTCCTAAAAATGCTAGTAGTGGAAGAACTGGCAACCATCAGAGAAATGTTGATGCCCTGAAGTTGTTAACAGCAATATCAAGAGAACTTATGCAATGTTATTGTGGTTACAATTTGCAGAAGAGAAGTTCAATGACGCAATCATCTTGTATCTATCAGTTGACCTGAACTGTCCCTATTCCATCTGTAATAATTGTGTTACTAAGCAATACCAAAAAAAGATCTTTCTTGCTCTAGCCCATCATCTGTTTGCTAGTCTACTTCAAAGCTAACCCCCAAACAAAGCAGTATAATATTCTGTTGAAAGTTGGTAATTATAATGATGCATGACTCTAGGTATCCCATAAATTAATGTGTACAATTACTGCTGATAGAGTACTGCATCCTGTCAACACCTTAGCTTTGTCCATGTTTTCTTTCTTACCTAGCAGTGTTATTTGGCAAGCATTAGCAAGCCTGCCAGAAAGCCTTGGTTACAAGGTCATTGTGTTGTCCTCACATAGCTCAGCTATTGACTGGCTTATGAGGCAAAGCTAATACAGTGCTGTTAAGAATTGCATGTTATTCTGTTGCTAATCGTGTGAAGTTATTCTTCCTTGATAAAGCTACTTAGTATTAATCCACATTATACAGCCATTCAGGGTTGATGTAGGTATTCTGTATATCGTAATGGAAACTAAATCTCTTGAGCTGGTTGCTGGTATACCGCATAGATTGCAGTCAACAGAGAGCAAGCAGATTGATATATTTTATGAGCTTCACAGCATCCTAACATTTTCAAGTCACACCGCTATCAAACGTAAGCAGTTATATGATCTTATGCTATTTTAAATCAATTCATGCAATTTTAAATCAAATGTGTATTCACCATGAATAATTTATTTCACACTCTGGCAGTTCAGAACCCGTGAAGTCCCTGCAATGTTCTGATATAGTAATATAACACCAATACTTGTGGTCAAAGAATACCTTATCACACTTTAGAGGAAGAGCAGAAAACTGCATATACATTTACCATGCGCGAGTCAAGATAGTTATAATTCCTTAGCCAGTGTACCTATGAAAATTGTTATTGAAGAGGTTTGGAACCTCTCAGAATTAGTTCCATTTTAAGCAAGATATTTTACTCGTTATAGGAATTATTAGTTATTTAACAGCTAGCAAGCTATTCAAGGATCTTTGAAATGCTTTCGAGGGTTTTAGTCTACTATTTAATGAATTAGGAAAATTGCACACATTCACGGGTGATGTTGGGGACACTTTTACACCATTCTCTCTCAGCCACAACCTTCAGCATAGAATTTGGAATTCTATATATTGAAATTTGTAAACGGCTGCGATTTGACACACCTATGTCACAAATATTTACTTTGCAGCCATTTACAAATGTTAAAGTAAGTATTCATGACATAGGTGTGTCAAATTTCAGCCGTCTATAAATGTTAATTTAACACACCTATGTCACGAAGCAACAATTCAGTAAGTTGTTGCTTCGTTGCATCAAAAATGTGTACACTTCAAGTAAGGTTGAAAATTTTTATTATGACAAAGAAAAAAATTGTATACAACTTGGTAGATGGATAACAAATGGTTGCAAAAGCGTAGGCCTACATGGCTACCAAACCCTCACTGCAAAGATTTGAGGGACACTGACCCTAAACCGCATTTGTATGGTGCTTGCAGTCTTATGATTTAATAATTGACCCTTTTTGATTTGGCAGCTGTGTTGGTTATCTCACCCAAACAATGCTCTGATACAGGTCTTGTAAATAAACTCAAATGTCAGGCTACATAGCCTATAGCAAAAGGTTGAATCGAAATTCTATGTTCGCTGGAGAAACAAGAGTGGTAATGCATGTAAAACTGAATCGGTCTGCAGAAAATTTGTAACAATGAACTAGGCAGATACTTACCGGTATATCTTGTTATATTTTACTGTTTTCTGCTATGTAAGTTACCAAAAGGTTGTGTCATAGAAAGTTGTGCTCAATCAAACTGCATCCCTTGAGAAGTATTTTGTAATAAGTGTAGTGTGTAATTTTGGCTCATATGTGGCTTTGTAACAGATTTGTGCTACACCTCTAATTATCTGTTCATATCTGATGTTGATTTATTCACATCTCATGTTTCCAACCGCTTTCCACTTCGATTGCTGCCAATGTAATTCATTATATGTATTTTTGTAAAACTGACTGGCTGGCCGGACTGACTGACTGACCTTTCAACAAGTATTTGAACGTAGATTCAATCTGGTTCAACTAATTCACATGATAAAGCAATTTTCTTTTGCAGGACATCAACTGTATGTTTGAAGCATTAAAAAACTTCCATCATATTTTTCACATTCCACCTTTTCCATTTCCATCAAAATTCTAGAGTATGATAGTATTATCTATCAAGTTTGTGAGACTAATTCAAATATGTCAAACATTAATTGAAAAAACATCATGCTGCATAAATGCAAAGTTTTTTCTTTTTTTTAATGAATTATAAATGGTTGTTAAAATATGTTCCTGTATATTCATCATGATGACATGCTCTGCACAATTGTAAAAGTTGAATATGTCACATTCTCATTTCTTTATCTTGAGATCATCTATCAGGCATAATTTCTAGAGTAGAGAAAATACAACTGATAAATTTCTTGTATTTAAAGATGTGATAAAGTCATTCTATTTAAAACATTGTGATGTTCACCTCAAAGATGAAAGAATTCTAGAAAATCAATTGACAGCCTTGAGTAAGAACATTTTTGTGATAGGTTTGTGATTTCCAAAGATGAAAAGCTTTGTTTTGAATCACACAAACTGAGATCATAAGAGTGAGTACATGTAAATTGTTGATAAGGCATTTGTGACCCCGCAAGTAGTGGTAACACAATTCCAAACAAACTTGAAAGAGGTAGGATGTGATTTTAAGTGGAAATGATGCTGACATTCAGTGTAGCGTTATTGAGATAACAAGCCTGAAATATTGTTTCATATGTTCATTGCATTAAGGTTAAGTACATTGAACAAGAAGAAACAAAACACTGTCAAAAAATCAGAAGTGTTAAAACATTACTGGGGTAAGATTGTCATCTCACTGAGACTGCACAAAAATTTGCAAACTTTTACCAAATGTATTTATCTTGCTTGTCATCTGACATATTATAATTGGTTTAAAGTCTGTTTACATAATTATACACATTGATCATATTTACAATTGGAATGATCTCCCTTGCTCTTTTTTCTATTCAACATAAATTCTTCCAGCTCTTTTCATGTACAGTCGTGGCTAAAAGTATTAATACACCTCATCATTTTGTGACCAACTAGGTTTTTGCTCTTTTACCCCCACTTTGTACAACCCAGACCAGTTCATATACATATATTATTTCTCTAAAGATTTTATATCCTTTAAAAACATATATTTAAAACAAAAAACCATCCCAGGAGTTTCTGGGGGCATGTAAAACTGACAAAATATCTGTGGGAAAATTTGGAGTCAACCTCTGAAGTTAATTCCTCTGAGAAAATAGTTGAGCTGTTAGAACTTTTAGCCTCATTAGAAAGGCTTGATTCTCAGCCTTTTAACAATGCGCAATACACATATTATGCAGTAAAGTCTATTCAAGGTTAATCTAGTTTTTGTTAAATGGACTAAGCAACAAAGGCAGGGGTGCTAATACTTTTGGCTCCATCTCAATCAATAAATGATGAATGAGTTGATTGAATTTTGGCAGTGGTGGAGTGTCAGGGGTAGCAAACATTTCATCATTGCAATTATATTTTATTTTTGAGTGAATTGTTACATGCGTAATTGTTACATGCAGTGTTGTAAATAGAACTTAAAAATGAAAACAAACTTGAAAGAATGATCTCATCTTTATCAGCCCCTTGAAGCTATTAAATCAGATCCTAGATGCAGTAGGCATTTGAGTCAAAAGCATTGATGCCAGTATTATTTGTGATGAAACATTAGAATTACTAGCCTAAAAAGACTGATTGTTAGCAAAGTAATTAAATCGCTTTTACTTTTCTTATTTATATATAAAAGTTAAATAGACATGGGAACCTTATTATCCTTGCGGGTGTGTTACAAAATTCTGCAGCTTGCAGGTTGAAGTCACAGCTCTTCCACTTTGACATTTTGTATGTATTTTTTCATAAAACTAATACTACAAGATCCAAATCATAGTACTATAGAGTCATACCTTAGTCTGGGAATGCCTCTGATTACAACCAAATCGAACTGCGACTAATGATTTGTCTTTTGACGAATTTGAAAAAATCTTCGAATTCATTTTGGTTTACAATTAATAAAAAAAACAAGAATTTTTTTTGCTGTGTTTTTTTGTTTCAAATAATCTTTGCTAGGATATGTTACTACAGTCGTAATTTTTTTAGGGCGTAACCTTAGTATAGGCTAACCTTCACTTCTTTTATGTTTATATTAAAGTTGGTGAAAACAGGACGCATACGAAATATTTGTTGTTTTTATGATCTTCTATGGAATATATTTTATTAAAATAAAAAATGCAGCTTTTTCTAAACTTTTTTATTTGTGGTATACAGTACACAAGACTGAGCAAATGAGGCTGTACGTATTGTTACAGATACAGCAGTAAAGTACATTCATCAACCTAGTCTAGCATATTAATTGGTTTCTTATGAGACTCACTGTATTTTACATATCACCTGCTCTCTTATCACTGTATTATTTACAGTTTATGGTGTAAGATACTCAAAAAGCATTGAGAAAGTTGTTTTCTAGACTAGGAATAGACTAAATACATTAATTAAAACAGAATAAAAAGTTTTGTATTTAAAACCCATCGCTTTCCGAGCCATTTGCAAGGAATTATAGTTGAAAACTGAGGTATGACTGTATTCAGTATCTCGTATAGAAGACAGCACATTAAGATGAGCTCCTTTATTATGTTGCACATAATACAACCACTCATAGCGAGCTATGAGTGGTTGTTATGTTGACACCAAACTGTCGACATACTGTCAGAAACGTGGGTTAGGATAATTATTCAACAATAAGTAAGCGATTGCTTTTATTAAAATATATTACTTAAAATTAAAAACTAAAATTATCTGAATTTGGTTTGAACCATAACTGCGAGGACGAGAATGAGGTAAACCTTAAATAATCTTTTACTATTTGCAGACAAGCAACAGAAACATGAATGAACATGCTTACCCCATTGTCATTCATCGAGGCAAATGTATCCAGAAACAAAAACTCTCACTGACCTCAAGGGTCAATGCTAATACACAGAAAAGGATTGACAAAATTAACCGGTAACTCAACTTGTATTTAACATTATTTATTGGAGTTGTCTTCTTTTGAATAACAATGGGCTTGTAACTAAATTGAATGTGTGGTCTGACCAAAGTACTTTGCTCGTTACAGAACTAATGAAAACCATTTGCAGAACACTTATCATTTGGTCAACTTGGAACAGGACTTCACAAAGTTAGATTTTAAGAAAGAGAAGATCGTTGTAAAGAAAAAGATGATGACTTACCAGCATCAGCTCGAGGGATACAAGCGCCTCCAACAGGTTTGTAAAAATAAAAATAGTATTAAATTTATTTGTGGCAAATCAGATAAAAAATTAAATGTCCTCAACTATGCAGAAGTCTGCGTAACTGATTTTAATTTCAATTACAGAGTCGAAGTCAGCTTGGGCAGTCTAGCGAGTCTGGCTTACTGCACAAATCGCTGCCGGTCGTCATCAGAGACCGACATGAGCCAATTATAGATGCCATAAGGTCCATCAGACGAAAAAAGAAACCCTTACTTGATAAATCATCTATGAAAGACTATATTGACCTACATCGATTGCAAGTGCGAGACCTTGTGCTCTGCATTTAGTATCAACTTGAGTAATTGTAAATTTAAGAGAAAAAAAATCTTTTTTAGCAATCCTTCCCAAAAAATTAATAGTGCAGTATACGGTATATAGAGTAGTATAAAGTATACTGAGAAAAATACTGCTAATAGCATATAGTATAAAATGCAATATGCTAATAACAGTACTGTTAATAGTACATGGTGTAATATACAGTATACTAATTGCAGTAGTTGTTAATAGTATACAGTATACTAATAACAACACTGTTAATAGTATAATTCATCAGTGTTCTGTACTGTTATAGGATCGCCATATTGCGCAATATAGAGAATCAATGAGCAAGATACAGAAATTGGAGTTGAGAACAGGAATCACGTTCTCTCTTCGTGTAAGTTACTTACAACCATTTCAGCTAATGTTACTAGAATAAGAGCAATGTTCATCATTGTTCGAAACCACACTAAGAGCGTTAGAAAAAAATTGCTGCGCATGTGAATTGAACTCGCAGCCTCCATTTTACAAACTGGCATACTAACCACTACACTACTCAGCCACTTTAGAAACCACTTTAAAAGCCACTCGGGAATAATTATGAACATACCAATTACTCATGATGATCTCTCACGTTGCCCAGGAGTGCCAAGCCTAATAGTGAAATAAAATTATACATGTTTTGTGTTCCTGAATGTTAAAACACTGTGCTTCTGAAATGAACTTATTTACAGCTGTTTTCATCTTTGCCATCTCCACCTGAAGCCTAAAATAAAGAGAAATTTGCTTATTGGTTTACCAGGTTCCTCAGAGAAGTCATTCAGCTTACCATATGAAAGTTAAAGATCCAGGCTACACCTCTTTAATTGCCAACATGAGAAATCAGATTCGCTCGACAGAACATGAATTGATGAAAATACAGCAAAAGTTCAAGGGGTTATCTGCTCGGTTGTTCAGGCATACTGGAACTGGTAAATAGAAAGGCTAGACCAATGCTAGTCTAAGGACTAATGTTTGAGTTGTTAGTCAAATAGTGCCTTCTTCTCTTTTTCGCAGGGTTCATAGCAGAGGCACAGCATTATTCTATGTGATTTCGAAGGAACCATTCTGCAACAAATCACGGACTCAGTACAAATTATGAAATATGAACTTGATTCAAATTCGTAATGTATTTATTAAATGCTATGTTAGAAGAAACTTTGTTCACAGTTTGGGAGATATATTTTAAATTAGACTTTGATGAAAAGTAGACCGTGCTGTGATATTATATACTGATAAAACTTTTGGTGTTTATTAGATGAGGATGAGATCTGCGACGTACCCGCTGAAAATGATGAAAAAGAAGTAAGTGACCAAATTACAGTTATTCTCATGATTTAGAAAACAAGCCAGTCATCTTTTCGTGTATAATCAATTGTGAGTTATAATTTAAATTTAGCGCATGCTGCCTCGGTCTACTTATAGGTGTGTTCAAAGTCAAAAATATAAATGAAAGATCTATACTAGACAAACAAAGTTTACTCATATCCTATACAACTTAATGCACTTTGAAGCCAAAATATGGATTTCAGACTTTTGCACAGGTACAAGACCCTGTAAAAAGTGAATCTGTGGAAGTCAGTAAGGGAGACAAAACAACGCCTAGACTCTCGGTTGGTGGAATTAATTCTCTACCGGCCATTACCCACGCAACAGTTCATGCTTATAACCGGTTTCTGGAAGTAGAGGAGAACCCGTTTGATAATGGTATGTGTTTAAAATAGAATTATAAGCCTTTGGTATAAAGCATCTCTCGGTTCTACATTTCAGGCATAGCATTCTTATTTAAATAATGTACTTGTGTTGGTAGCGTTTTATAATAATTTTGTTCTGAAAACCATGTAGTCACCTATGTTTGGCGAACCTTCATGTATTTGTCGGCCATTAAGCATGTTTTAATAACCATTGTGCTACTAGCCACAGTTATCTTTGACAAAACATAATTGTGAAGGCAGTAAACTGACAAAATACGAAAGCGGTTTTTTCTGTAACATGACATCTTCACCTTTCTTCAAAAACTAAAACTCAGCTACTTTCTCGCACATTCTGGCGGAGGACAAATACTGACTGAATCTCTAGACGTTGATCTCGCTGAGTAGTTTCCCAGGCTTGGTAACATAAATATATATGCGTGTGCTGTATATGTATTTCTTACATAAGCATCCATTCAGACTCCGTGTTGGTATAACTTGTACGAGTACTATATGGTATACCATTCAACTCACTCTCTTAGACACTTTCTCAGTGTTTCCAACATATATTATAAATACTAGTACACATTGCAGTCCAGTGCACCGCGAGAGCTTGTAATGAGTTATTCTTCATTATATGCATATTTAATTCATAAAGTGACAATCTTTTCGTAACACTTTTAGTGTGACTTCGGACAGACGAACAGACAGACGGCTCTTATTATAGTAAAGACTAGATGAATGTCCGGCGTTGCCCGGGTAATAAACAAGTTTTTGGACAGATTTATTTTAAATTTACATATACTACATTTACCATTCTAACTTTTAAACTTCAAATCATGAGAAAAGTGTTTTGTCCAGTTCAAATAAATTAAAAGAAAAATAAAACAACTGTAAAGATGTTTAAAGTGAAATATTTGTCCGAACTAGATATCTGACCGAACAGAGAGAGAGAATGTAGATGCAAATCCTAATCGAGATAATATAACAGTCCACGTGTAAATGTTTTAAATTTAATATTTCTTAGCGATAGCCTCGAGGAAGAACCAGAAATCGAAGCCGGTAATAGGACATTTGAAAGCAAAACATCTCATTTGAAAATTACAAATTATAACGATAAGCTATGAATTTTGAAATGGCTTTTCCAAAATTTTTTAAAAAGCAAGAAAAATGCAAAAGGTTAATTATTAATTCTATCAATTAATAAAAAGTGCAACTCGTTTAGCCGTAAAAATACAATAAATAAAATAGTTGAGATATATAGGAACGGCTTAGTCTTGTGGTTAGGTGTGTGTGTTTGTATGATTGCGGTAGCAAACTTTGTGAGGTCGAATTCAGCATGAAGTGCATTTTTCTTTCCTAAAACCTGATCGCTATAACTGGACAGAGAACAAACTTGGATATTTATATACATGTATATAGATTAAAAATACTTTGTCTAAGAAGCTTATCAGAGATTATAGTAGCCAATATCTATGTTATTTTATGAAACATTTGTTAAGATGATTTGACTAGGAATGTTACAGTCATAAAGATCCTCTCTCTTGAGGGTGTTCCAACACAATTTAGGTAACTTTAATGCGATGCGTACTGAAATTTTATTTAGCCAATTCCTTGACACCTGTTTCTTTCCACATGAATCTAGGAAAATAAACATACAATCACACAAAAAAGTTATTTTATGAGTTTTCATGTTCTATTTTTATGCTATACCTTCTCAAGTGGCTCTTGTGGACTTTAATGCTGTCATGGCCAGTTGAATGGCTGACAACAATTTTAGCGTCTTTGCACTGACCATAGCTTTATTGCCAATGGACCATAGCTTCATTGCCAATTGCAACATAATATATTATATGATGTATATGTTACAGACTTCTAGTTCCAATGCATATAAAGTTGAGATGAAATAGAACGCACATAGTTATAATCTCATAGTTATAATCATAAAGCAAAACAATAGAATAATGACTGACATAAGTTATCAAGTTATTGATTTGCTGGTATGATCTTGATGAAGATAAGTTATTTCATTTTCTTTGCGGATGCTTGTTAATTAGCTGCACGCATCCTCTGCAATTAGTTTGAAGGAATACTTACAATCATGTACAAATGTAAAAGACCGCCCAATAATTTTCATACACTTGAACTCAATATAGTCAACTTAAATAAAAAACTATATACAATTTTAATTTTTGAAAACACTCTGTAAAATGTACACCTTTTTGTGATGTTATTGGAATGTTTGCAAGTTAAAAATTATTCTTCTTAATTGCACGATAGTCTCACACAATGAGATCTGCTCTGTATCAATCAAAAATTAATAGGTAAGGCTAAAGTTCATTCTTTTTAGGCATTATGGTAAATTCCTTGTTTTTTTCAAATGTTTGATATTTCTACTTTCCAGTATAAACTGAGTCTAATTTTTGATAGTTTAAGCACTTGTTTCCCAAAACAGCCGTTATTAAAAATATTTACATTTAACACTGCTCAGCAACGGCCAGAGTATTATTTTTAAAGACTAGCTAAGAAAAACAGATAAAGGAGATTCTGAGCATTAAAATGCTAGTTTTGGTGTTCTTGTCCTTTTCGAAAACAAATTACTACAGGTTATATATATTTCAGAGACACTAGATTATTGTAGTATTATATAACTTGAATGCATTATTCGTAAATAGCATGCATTGTCGTAAATAGCTACATGTACGAGAACAAGAATTATCTTCTCTATAAAATGGAATAGCTATATTGGCGCGTTTACACATGCTTCATCAAGTTAATCTGATGCGAGTTGAAGGAATGTGAAATATAATAAATACTAAAGAGAAATAACTTGCTGCTCTACAGTTGTACTAACTCACACATAACCAACTATTGCTAGGGGAAGTAGCACCACAGACCAGGTCTAGAAAATTGATAGAAGCGGGCAAGGAGGAGACGATGCCTATATGGTTGGGCTTTAAGAATAAAGAGGAAATGGAGCGCAAACTAAGAGACAAAAGAAGTAGCAGATATGTATGTAGGACTCCAACACTTCTCGCTGACATAACCAACCAACCTGGTATGTTTACACTGTGCAAGTTAACTTTATTGTTCATAAACTGACCTCTGAGCTTGCTATCTCAATTGGCATCCCTTCGATAGTACATAGGCAGAACATTGGACAGAGGTATGGGAATGGGGTGATGTAAAACAATTGGAATAGCTCCGACGGTGTTTTGGTTATGTAAATTTGACAAGGGTGTTGATCCCACGACCAAACACGAGCGAAGTGATTGTTTGGGAGTTTTATGATAAATGCATATGTGCACACAACTCACGAAAATTATTCATCATCGGCCATACCCAAACCCTTCTACCAAAATCTCATCCAAAAATTTAATCATTTTTGTGTGAAGTCGTTCAAGTATAATAATGATACAAAACACATAAACCTATTTAAATATGTTACCAAGTCTTTGAAATTTGTAGACAATATCCTAAAACTTACCCATCTGATCGGATTATACATGAATAGAAAGGTTAATTTGGCCGAAAATCGCCATTAAAATTTGACAAGCCTTCTTTAATCAAAAGTAAGACCGGCCATCAAAACGCCCATAAAGTCGTGTGACAGATGGTATAACCATAAAGCCATACGCATTTTACGAGAAAAACGTGCACATTTCATCACTAGTCTATGGCATTGTACAATTGCCTAAGGTTTCTGTAATAAACGTAGAAGTACTGAAAAGTAATCGTTTCTTTTTGCCGATTCTGCCGGACTCTGACATTTTGGACACTTATAATGAGTACTTTGGTATTCCAACTGATGTCCAAAGCAGTGAAAGTAAAGGAAATGATGATGATATTTTTCTAACGATTTTTTTAAGATTATTACAATATTTAATTGTAGGAATAATTATTCGATTTTATAAGATTTAGTTACAAGAATAATCATTCAAATTTACAAGATCAAAGTATATAGTGACTGATGGTGTGCAATATGTTACTGGTATTATTTTTCTAAAGATTTTGTTGATGCTACGGCTGTGCCCAATATCGCGGTACTGCCAAGCCGTTTTTAATGTCTGCAAAATTAAGTAATAGGCCTACATTTTCTTATAGATATACATCTATTTCTATGACAACCAGCTGAAATCTGTTTAAATTTTTAAATTCAGCATAATTTGTTGGATATAAATACAGAAATCTAGATAAATATCACAACTTCTTGATATTGGTTGCTATGGCGTTTTGAAATGTAAACAAAATTGTGCATTGGCTTTTGTTTCTCAAATTTTAATACCAGTTTTCTCAGAACTATGTTTTTGCACTAATGGTATTTTATGGTCAATAAACATGCATTCGGTTTATTGACCATAAAATCTGCTGTAATTAAGCTGGAATCAAATTTCTTTTCAAAATAACTAAGAATTTTCTCCTTCTGCTAGTGTAGATAACTCTAAATCTCACACACCCGACTTAACCATGGTTTCTGTGGCATGACCCATTTCTTTATTGTGCTCCAGTTTGCAGAAAACTTCCAGACACACGTGAATGCTAATGCTTGCTTTCTGTTACAGATACTCTCAAAACCATTCTACATTCAACACAACCAACTTTCAAACTGTGTATATTACACAGCATCTTGCCATTTTAATTCTAATATTACATTTCTCCTATTGCAGGAGAGAGATAGAAACATAATCTTTTCCTTTCATTATTGCTGTTTGTTGTACATAATAACACCCTATACATTGCAGCTACCATTGCAGTTATCCTATTGCACTGCAGTGTCATTTGACTGCTAATATTGCATTTCTCAACCAGCAGTACCCTTTCTTTTTCCATTATCACTTTGGTCGTGGCCTGTATGACAGGGGAATTTATAGTGTATTTTAATAGTGGAAAATCAGGCAGGAAGGATTTCAATCTGGCTACATCTCTAAATTGAACTCTTTGAAAAATTATGAAGTACATAAATTAACTGTATGAACCAAGTTGAATTGTTACCGGAAATACGACGAATTGTTTTCACACGACTCTCAAGCTAATAGTCAGACTATAGGTGAAAACTGTCAACTTTCACTATTCTATGGTTTCTACATAAATACTATTTGAGATTATCAATCATTCGTGTTTAGAAGCCACTATGTAAACATGGTCAGAAATGACATTAGATTGGAAAAAATCTGAGTCTGTGTTGTAATATTAAATGAGTGTTTTGGTTTCTAGTTCTGCCTGAAGAAACTGACCTGATTCCTGATGCTAAGCTAGGGAGCTCAACAAATGGAGTTTCTCTCCAACCATGATAATGGAAGCTCCATGAAGATTTATGTATACAATGTATCACTATGCGAGCAAGGACAAATGAAACAAGAATTCAGGTTGCAAATGTTTGTCAGTGGCCTATCCAGGTTTATATATTAACTCGTAACTTTTATACCATTGAATGATATACTACCACCAAAAATAAATGGCATCAAACTTTGCTGAAAGATATAGTTCAGTGTGAATCCAACAAACACTTTTATAATATTAGACTATTTGGGTCTTATTGTGTGCTGCATAAATTAATTTTCCCAACTTGAATCTTGTGAAAAGAAACAGCAACTCAAAAAGCTGATGGTAGAAACCTTGAACATCAAGGGAGCCTAAGAGGCCGACACAAACTTGAATAATTGGTATATATCGTAGATGTTAATTAGATATCAATTACATATGCCAAATAAATTGCATACCTCAAAGCTATCTTTTGACTGCATTTTCATAAATGGCGGTCAATTTAACGCAAACTTACACGTGCTCAAAAAAATCCATTATGTCATTAATGCTTTTGGCAATCACCATAAATTGTTAGTCAGAAAAACAATAAATATATTACGATATAATATGAAAGTTTTTTTGCTGAAGAATGATAAAATTGTCTACAGCCATAAGCATCATTGCTGCTTTCAAATAATTTGATTGAACATAAACTCAAAAGACTCAAATAAACTTGAAATACTTTTTGCTGCAAGTGATCTATGGAATCTGACAAATTTAGACCGAGCAAAACATCATCAAATAAACAAGTGTGTACACAATTGTGAAAAATAATGCAAAACCGGTGTTTTTAGAGAGCTACATTAAAAAAATTAGTACAGCAAATGGAAATCTATTAACTTCTCGACTTGTGTCAGTTTTGAATGCTGCTGTAAAACTGTTGCAACTCCGGTCTGAATCTTAAGAAGTCTTTCAAGAACCAAGCAATAGGTAACTGATCTATGACCGATATTTCCCAGCTACTATCGGCTACAACATCCATCATTGAGGTTAACGCGCGAGGAACTGGTTCAGTGAGTAGTCGAGAGAAGCCGATCTGCTTCCTTACGGCTGCCCTGGAAAGAGCCTGCAGACTGGACACTCGCCCTTGCTTCCACTCCGCTGTAACAAGGTCACCATTGTTCTCATCATCCATAAGGTTAACCAAGTTCTCACGTTCTTGGTCCGTAGCAAACACCCACGTGATAGGGAGAAAGCAAGGTCCATGACATCTTCTGATACAACAGCAACATTTCAAAGAAGTTTTGTAACCTTTGAGCAACAACTGTATGCAAATGAGCCAGTTATTTATTGTGTGAGAACAAGTAGTCGGGCTGTTACGAGCCTCCGCGAGCCTCACAGAATTGTGTGTAACACAAAGCTGCTGATATACTTGCTGCTGCTCTTCTAAAGACCGTCGTGAGAGGAATTTCAAAATGTCAAGGTGTGGAGAGATCAAAATATCAGCTACACGAGGAATGCGTAAAATATGACATGCTTCTATCACTGTTTCGGCAGTAAGCTGAAGGGAAGAAGTTCGTTCCAAAAGTTCAATGATAATATCAAAAGTTTGCACATTTTGAAGGCATTTATTCAGCAGAATTCCAATGGGATCATGATGTGTAAGATTCTGGTTCGAAAGAACTAGCCTGTTAATATTGAACGTGAAGCTGGAATCTAGTAACATCTGTACACTGTCTCCAATGGCATGTTCAGAAATGCATTCTAGTATAGCATCAGCAGCAGCGCAGACAGGATGTGAAGTTTGAATAAGGCTGATGCGAGCTGCATCAACTTCCTCGGTTTGCTTCTGGTACTTTGAAACAGCTTGTTGGTATGATTGTAGAAACGCAGCGCAGGATTTCATAGACATAAGATATTTTATGAACTCTTGTTTACTCCAGATAGAACCCCTCAAAGCATATGACAGAGTGGGAAGTGAAGAAAGAACACGGGCTCTTCCAAAAAAAAACCATGTTCCTTCTTCCCATACATTTTCTACATACTGAAAACGGAAACCATTTTCAACCATCCATGCTAAAACTTTTGTATCCCCTTTTTCGCAAATAATTTGTAAAGCTGAGCTATTATTAATTACGGTAGTGAAAAGCTCCCAAAATTTGTCACTGACGCAGTTGTTAGATTGGTATTCCTTGTGCAGATTCTTAGTCAACTGCATTCCTTCTAACCAGCCTTCGACCACACAGTAAGCCATTAGCGATGTTGGCAAACTCGTCGCACTGTATGATGTGTAGGACGAATCGGAGAACTTGCCTATATCGTTATGACTATACGCTGGATCCAAGCCAGCTTTTAATAGGCTTTGCAAAATACTTGCATTCTTGTTTTTAACAACTTTATATGGCAGAGCATCATAGAAACTGGCACATCCCAAGTGAGTGTTCACGTCTACATCGCATTTTGTAATGAGTATTTTAGCTATGCTGGTGCCTTGAGTGCAGTCAGATGATATCGCGTAATATACTGCATTTAAACCATGTACATTTTTACAAAAGAGATCATCATGGTCAAGATAAGGGAGTAATAGGTTCACTGCCTCCACATTAGCAAGAGCAGCAGCCACAGTTAAAGGACCGGTGCCATCACGAGTGAGCCTCTGGGCCAGATGGTGATCTTGCTGAAGCAGTGCTTGAAGACATCGCGAGTCTCTAAGCTCAGCAGCGTAGTGGATAGCTTGCCAGCCAGCCATGTTGCACATGGTCAATGGTTTCTCATCCCTTTTATACTTCCTTGCAAGTGAAAGCAACTTATCATAGTCGTTGCTTCGACATGCCTACAATATAGGCGATGAACGTTAAATACTTCTATCAATATCCATAAACAGATGATCATTTGTTGCATGCCAATAAAATCCTTAGTTGGTAGATAATCTGACAGGCACAAAATGCTATTAATCATATAGCAGAACAAAAGATGAACTGTTCGTTTGACAAATAACATATACAATAGATCAACACACGAGCTTCTACTGTTCTTGAGCCCATCTAATGGCTTAGGAACGTCTTGGAATGGCTTAGGAACGTCTTACTTCTATAAGAGGATGCATTCTTCCAGTTATTAACTCTTCAATAGACTCGTATGTATCATTCTCATCCATCGCTTGCCTGAAATTTTAAAAAAGAACTACAGTAGACCCTGCTATAATGTATAATTCTTATAATGTGAATTCCAGATAATACAAAAAAATTATGTCAAGTTTTTGCTTTCTACCACCTAAAAGATTTCATACAATGTCAAGTCAGGCGAGTTTTCAAAATCGATTTGAATGTTAGCTTATCTCGCCGCACTTGCGGAAGAACAAACGATGTGCATGTAGCGTTATATATATTATATAACTTTCGCAACATTATAGTTCGTTGTGATAGATTGTCAGATGTTGCGATAAAACAGTGAACAGTTGCTGCGCAATTGTTCATAAATACAAAGGCGATCAATTGGTACAGGTTTTACAGTGTCGTTCTACCAATCTGAATGTGAAAAGTTGGAGTATCGTCAAAAGTTCTCTTTTATCCTAACATTGACCTTTTATCCTAACCTTGACCCCTGGGCACAAATAGACGACGAGCAGGTAGTACTGTAGTTTCATGTTTGAGCTGCTCAAGAAAATGTTCATATTTTGTACTTTGTACTATTTAATCTACAATAGTCTCATTACTTTCATTAGTATATAATATATATCGAAGCTAACATTTTGTGTTCACATTTTGGATAACTAGTGTTTCTGACTGAAACGAGGTTAAGCCCAAAAAATTCTCTACTTCTTGCACACTTGGTCAACAGAATGCTCATGAGCATTAACATTTTACTAGTACCCTAGGACACTTGTATTTCGCTATTATTTAGTTTCGTGAGTAGCACACAGAGTAAAATTTCACTGCAACTTAATTTCACAGCTCTGATGAGTGCGAAAATATAGTGATGTGAAAATAAATGCAGTGGAACAAACATAATTAGATTCCTCAGGTTGAGTTCACCGCAGGCCTGTATTCACTGGTTGCAAGTTGGGGAGGCTAATGTTAGGCGACTAGTTATGAACACCTGGGGGTGTTGAAGGGGCGGTGTAAGCCCCCAACAAGTTTTTATTATGTAGGGCCTCAGCCAGGCCTCTCGTGTGAAGTTTTAAAAATTTTTATCGGAAAGTACCAACATTTTTCTATTTTTAGAGATTTGTTTTAGGTGATGTGACTGATGAGGCGTTTTTAAATTAAAATAGGCAAAACTTGACCGCAGTTATAACGCTCAGAAAAAAGACATCTTTTTCTTTTGAGCGTTTTAACAAAGATCAATTTTGCGATTTTATTTTAAGTTCATACTGAGGTTTCCACGCTTTCGATGGGACATGGCCAAGTGGATGTTTGATAAAACTTGATATTTTGCAAACCTTTATAAAGGTCGTTAACAAGAATATTTTGCCACTGATGATGATAATAATGATGCCTAAGAACTACTAAAAGTTGATGTTTGTCTCTATGGCTTGGAATAAAGTGATATTCTACAGCGATAAAAACCGTCTCCGTAGCCGTTGGGCAAATAACTTTTCGAATAAATGATGTTGAGGTCGAGTTATCTGAAGCAATTTATCATTGTGTGGGAACGGACCAAACAAATCCGTTCGAGTTAACCTTGTGTTTAAGATGAAATGTTACATTTTATCCGAGGGCGAGTTATCTGAGTTTGACTGTATTTAACCGCGGAAAGTTCCTAAAAAGTTGGGACGGCTCAGCCGGCCAGCCGCCCCAAGGAATACGGGCCTGGTTCACCAATAAAGATTTTTTTTAATTTGGGACTAGTTTGTAATTGTGAACTGCAGATAGAATGGTGTGGGCGAGGTCGATAATGCAATTTCATCGCTTGCTGCCATTTGTTTCTTGGACAATCAATGAACAAAGCTATTTAATTTCGCGTTTTCGCTCGTTCGTTACGATAGTTTAGTTTCGCACATTAAATTTTCGCAAGAGGATGACTCCGCGAAAATGCAAAAGTTAGATGAGGCGAATACATAAGTGTCCTAGGGTATGTCAATTATAGCATCATGTGAACTCAGCGCAATCTATACAAAGAACAAAGTAACTGTCCAATAAAGGGCTAGTCCTAACATTGTCACAATTACTGAATACTATGAGAGCTGAAACCAGTTTATGCTATCTGCTTTGCTAAAAAAATTGCAATTAAAACAATACTTGACATATTGAACTGATGATAGAGTAAATATAAAATTCTTGAGTTCAATGGATGAAAGATTCCGTTCTTTCAGAATGGAATCAGATGAAACCCATTAAAGATTACTGAGCTAGAAGTTGATTGTGACTGATAAGGGACTCACTGCACTAATAACTGCATCAATCAGCCTATTTTGCAAGGTGTATGATAACAAAATTGACAAATGGTAAACATCTATAAAAGTGATAAAACTAGCAAAATGATAACACTACAGACCATCAACCACACGAATTCCATTGCGTAAATCATGTAAATGTATATCTGATGAAAAGAAATCTTTTGTTGTCATCAGATATACAGGTTTTTTGTTTAAAAAAACTTGTGTGAAAGAACAAGTGCTGCCTGATGCGGTCAAAAGGTATTACTATAGAAGTTGCTTGAGATTATTTATAAAAGTCATTAATGTTTTTCGAAACCCAAAAGATATCAAATGAGCACGGCAGCAGAAAGAGAATCCATCCAAGCGATGAGTGACTTGTAAGGATTGAACAAGTAAGACATATTATCATATATAAATCACAAATGCAAAACTACATGTAAAATAATAGTAATTATGAGCAACTCATGTATAATAATGCATGTTTGTACATGCAGTTCATTTATGCGATGTTTAAGATGACAAGAATTATGGTTGAATTTACTTATAAGACATTGTAATTCCTTTAACAATGAGTAGGGAATACTTCCACCAACAATCACAAGATAATCTCTCAAATTAAAGTTGATTTGAAAGCATCTGTACAACATTTGAAGCCTAGTCCCCATATAAATCTAATATACAGTATATATATATATATATATATATATATATATATATATATATATATATATATATATATATATATATATATCTATGTTTCATTAATAAAAAGACAAAGATGTGGCCTACAATAATGACTAGAAATTTCCCTGTCATACAGTCCATGACCAAAGTGATAATGGAAAAAGAAAGGGTACTGCCGGTTGAGAAATGCAATATTAGCAGTCAAATGGCACTGCAGTGCAATAGGAGAGCTGCAATGGTAGCTGTAATGCACTGGGTGTTATTATGTACAACAAACAGCAATAATGAAAGGAAAAAATTATGTTTATATCTCTTCCCTGCAATAGGAGAAATGCAATATTAGAAGTAAAATGGCAAGCTGCTGTGTAATATACACAGGCTGGGAGGGCTGTATATCATTGGTCATCAAGAAGTTGTGATATTTATCTAGATTTCTGTATTTATGTCGAAAAAATTATGCTGAATTTAAAAATCTAAACAGATTTCAGCTGGTTGTCATAGATATAGATGTATATATATATATATATATAAGAAAATGTAGGCCTATTACTTAATTTGGCAGATATTAAAAATGGGTTGGCAGTACCGCGATATCGGGCACAGCCGCAATATCATCCACAAAATCTTTAGAAAAATAATAACAGTAATATATTGCACACCATCGGTCACTATATACTTCGATCTTGTAAACTCGAATGATTATTCTTATAACTAAATCTTATAATAATCGTATAAAATCGAATAATTATTCTTACAATTAAATATTGTAATAATCTTATAAGAAACGTAAGAAAAATATCATCGTCTCAATTAGAAATGACATTTTGGACATTCTGACATTTTGGACACTTATAATGAGTACTTTGGTATTTCAACTGTCTAAGTGTCCAAAATGTCAGTCCAGTAAAATCGGTAAAAAAAGAAACGATTACTTTTCAGTACTTCTACCTTAATTAAAGAAACCTTCGGCGATTGGACAATGCCATAGACTGGTGAAATGCGCACGACTTGTTCTACTCTCTGTCGCGCGGCCTTATCGGCGTTTCGTTGGCCGGTCTTAATTTTGATTTAAAAAGGCTTGTCAAGTTTTTATGGCAATTTTAGGTCAAATTAATCTGTCTATTTATGGATAATCCGACCAGATGGGTTAGTTTTAGGATAATGCGTCAACCTTTCAAAGACTTGGTAACATATTTAAATGTGTTTTGTGTTATACTTGAACGACTCCACGCAAAAATGGTTAAATTTTTGGATTGGATTTCGGTACAAGGGTTTGGTAACGGCCGTTGATGGATAATTTTTCGGGAGTTGTGTGCGCATATGCATTTATCATAAAGCTCCCAAACAATCGCTTCACGGTCGGGGGAAGATGAAAAAATGACTCCTAGAAAACACTTAACTAAAAGTTGTTTTATGTGGTGTGAACAAAAGGGTTGTTAAAATTTAGTTCACTCGCACAATCGTCAGATGCGTGTGTTTGCTAAAAATATTTTAGTGCTTTTCAACTGAAAAAAGTCTGTGATGCCAATGCGCAGGCCCGTATTCCCGCCCCAACTTTTTAGTGATTTTCGGCAGTTAAGTACTAAGAATTGCAGTCTAAGTTCATTCGCTTGGAATTTCCAACAGCTAATTTACTGGAGCGCTACTTCATCGCTAGTTGCGCCCTAGCGCAACTAGCGATGAAGTCGATAGGCTCACTAATTTAGTACATGTACTGTATTGATTTTGCCTGCCACTGATGTTAAAACGACCTAACTGACATTGAACCAGTTTTTCTCATGGTTGCTGAAATTATCAACTCAAATGATGAATGTTAGAGGCACATTTTATTCATAATGGTCTACGCTAACCTGGTTTTGATTTTCTTTGTTACAGGTTTATTAATCCCTTAATTAATCTAATCCAAGCCTTTGTTGCTGCACATTATGTAACACAATGGGTAAGGAATCTGCAGTAGGAAGGTGCTAATGATTGTTAGGAGCCTTTGTTTGCAGAAGAACGCTGTTTATTATGACATGATCTGCTATTAAAACCACCTAACTAGTTTGGCTGTTTGCAAGGAGCGTATAAATCGATGGAATTAGTAATATGCCTGCATTTCAAGTTCAGGAATTGACTATGGCGAACGCAGATGAACCTCCAAGCAAACAGCGACGAACACTAGAGGAAAAACTCAATCATGAGAGAGCGAAACATCCTCTACGAGTGCCGCGTAATTGTTCGAAATCTTGTATAACGCTGATACCACAGCGCCGTAGAATAAGGATATGGATCGAGTTTTGGAATTTATCGTACAACGAGAGAAAGAAGTTCATTCACAATGCTGTCGAGTGGCACACACCCAAAAGACTATCATCAGCTGCAACTAATAACAGACAGGTTTGTTTACATTCTAGATAAATTTTTTTCAAACAAATCTTTAAATTATTTTTCGCAAAAATATTGTAAAAGTATTAGTGAAGGAACATTGGCAAATCAGAGAGCTTTACACGCCAGAAACATTTTTTGTGTATTTACAAGTTTGTGTACTATTTTAGGCTTCATACATTTATCGACTGAAGGATGGAGATGGATCGGCACATACAGTTTGCAAGCATTTCTTTCTGGGTACGCTGGGATACGCTGAGTCTTCAAAAGTTGTAGCAACTGCTAAAAAGACTCCCCAGAGCATTGCGGCAGTTCCAGATGCCCGAGGTCAAAAAAAACTTGACATGAATCCATTACACGAGGCAGTGGACGCTCATATCAAGACTTACAACCCATGCATATCTCATTATAGAAGAGAGCACGCGCCCAACAGATTGTATTTGCCTCATGAGCTATCCATTACAGAAATGCACCATCATTACAACACAGAAGCTCATCCAGAACGTCCAGTGGATTACACGACTTACATGAGAAGGATCCACTCACTAAACATTAGTTTCACGCAATTGGGTGAAGAAGAGTGCGAGGTGTGTGCAGCTCTGGTGTTAAAACCTCATGATCAGACCGATGGACAGTGTAAAGTTGATTGTTTAACTTGTTCCGAGAAGCAAAAACATGCTACTTATGCTGAACAGGCACGCTCTGAATGTAAACAAGATGGGGAGAGTGTCAGTGAGGAAAAAATGGTGCGAAGCGTGGACTTACAGAAAGTCATCATGTTACCACGGCTTCCCGGTTACAAATCTGCTTGTTTCGTAAGAAGACTGGTAGCCTTCCACCACACATTTGCGCCAATAGGAGAATTTTGCAAAATTGCTAAACCAATCTCAGTAATATGGCATGAAGGGGTTTCGGGTAGAAAATGTGAGGACATTTGCTCCGCTTTTCAGTTAGCCCTACTTGTAGACAGGGATATGACTGAGCTTATATACTTCATGGACAATTGTGCAGGGCAGAATAAGAACTATGCATTTTTTACATCTCTCATCGGTGCCATAGACAGTGAGAAGATTTCAGCCCAAACAATTACCCTCAAATATCTAGAGGCTGGCCATACGTTTATGAGTGCTGACAGCTTGCACGCTGCCGTAGAGCGACAGATGAAAAAAAGGGAAATGTATGTGACTTTGGTGACTTTAAAGAATGTATCTCAGCTACGGGAGCAAATGTAGCAACACCGAGCTATTCTGACTTTAAAAGGTATCAAGGCCAACAAAGTCAATCAAAGTTAAAAAAGCCCAACAGACCTATGCTCAGCGAGCTTCGTGTAGTTCAATTCCGTAGAGGATCTACTGAATTATTCTTCAAAAAACGGTCATGGTGTTGCAGAGTTTGAAACATTTGATTATCTTAAGAATCGGCATTGCTTAGTGGAACCGCCTTGCAATTCTCAACCTAGAGGCATTTCGCACTCCAAAAAAGATGATATTCTGAAAAACCTATTAACTTTTAGGCCTGACTCGAGGAAAGGATTTTGGAGGGATCTCCCTGCTGCTGAGGTTAATGATTTAAATGACAATTTTGAGTAACTATCGCTTCATTTGAGAGCTTAAAATTGATCATAGAGCAAAGAAAGATTTTTATGATGTTTTTAAATGTCTTTATTTACTAGTCAACTTATTTTCATCTTTTTTGTATCTTTTTTGTATTGTGCGAATAATTTGTCCTTGTGTTGGTATTGTTTGCATAAATATATTTCAGTGCTAACAAGTTTTCTAGTTGAACTGGAATGTCAAGCTTTAGGTGGTTTTAACAGCAGAACATGTCATAATAACCAGCTTTTTTCTGCAAACAAAGGTTCCTAACAATCCTTAGCCCTTTCCTATTGCAGATTCCTTATTCATTGTGTGACATAATGTGCAGCAACAAAGACTTGAATTGGATTATTTAAGGGATTAATAAACCTGTGACAATGAAAATCAAAACCAAGTTTGCATAGACCATTATGAATAATATGTGCCTCTAACATTAATCATTTGATTTGATAATTTCAGCAACCATGAGAAAAACTGGTTCAATGTCAGTTAGGTCGTTTTAACATCAGAGGGCAGTAATGCCGTGAGTGAGACAAGCCTGTATTCCCTGGAACGGCTGACCTCCCAACCTTTTATTGATTTTCGGCGGCTAAGTAGTAAGTACTAAGAATCGCAGTCTAAGCTGATTCGCTTGGATTTTCCAAAACTAATTAACTAGAAACTAGCGCTCTATATTGTCTCCGTGGTGATATCGCCAAATGAGTGATCTTGTGAGACTTTGTTTAGACTTGGAAACTGAACTTTATTGCTTATAGTGGGGATGTAAAGAAAACTCCCAAACTTGCATTTTTCTTATTATATAAAACTTGTGCCATTGCAAATGTGCTTTAAAAAAACCTTTTGTTGAGAGATAGAGAGTTTTTAGCTATTTAGAGAACATTGACTACACTACAAAGAATGAACAAAAGAAATTCTTCTCCAGGTAATTCTTGTGGTGTAGTAACTAGGTGTTTTGGTTGATTCTGCTACTAAAAATAAACCAGCTGATCATGAGCAATACACTCTAATCATTTTTAATCAATCAATGACTCTCCAAACCATCAATCTTTCCTCCTAGCATCAATCAAACCATACCAATGAATATCCTTGTTGGAGAAGATGTTGATCTCAATGGAGAGTGAAGTGATGGTGATATCATTACACATTAAATCTAGATTTCCCACTTCATCAGTAAAGCAAACCAGTCAAACATGTTAGACCATGTCAATGATGAATCATGAGCAATAGCTTTCATTAACTATTTAGCACCAGTAAAGGTCAAGCAACAATTGATAAAAATGATTCAGTTGCCACTAGCAGCTCTGGTAAGAACAACATGAGATTTCCTGCTTTGTTTCTTGTTCATTAGCCATTGTTCATTATTGTTCATCATTCTTGCTTTCACATTTATGCATGCATTTTAAAGGTTACGGGTTAGTGTTAGGAATTATGCATGAAATGTTTACTAGGTCAACCAAGCTCAATGCATTGGCTACGCATGCCAAAAACCTATCTCTCTATATCTTTTAGTTTGCTCAAATCTTGGTTGAGGTAATTTTCTGGTTTTTAGCTGAACTTAATGAACAGGCGGTGATTACAACACAGTATGTACTACCAAAATCTTTTGTATTTCCCAAATGCGTGTTTGGAAAAACAAAGAAGGTGGAAAAAGCTTGCAGTCCTCTGTGGTTTGAGAAATTCAACTGGCTTCACGACTCTGTGAATGATGATACGGTGATATGCTTTCCATGCTACCAATTGGACCGCCAAAGTAGGTATACACAAACATGTATATAGTATACACATATTTCACCCCCATGTTGACATCAACTACATGATTGTGTTCTCATTTTCAAAGTTGTAAGTCTTTGAAAGAAGAAGAGAGGAAACTTTCATCCGAGGATTCTCATATTGGAATGACGGGGGGAGGAAGCTTGAAACGCATGAGGTATCTGAAAGCCATAGAGAGTCAGTAATGGCTCTGAATAGACATGACACCAAGCCGATCAATGAGATTCTAGACCAAAGAAACAAACAATATAAGGTTGACAATCATGACACGTTGTGCTATGTTATTGAAGCGGTCCGGTTTCTTGCTAAGCAAGGCTTGGTCCTGAGAGGCGATTCTGACACATCTGCTTCTGTAGCAGAACCCATCCACAATATATATCAGCTGCTTCAATCATATGGTAGAATTTCTGACTCTGAAAGAGTAAAGTTGTTGCTGCAACGCAATCACACTTACAGCAGCGCACTCATACAGAATGAGATTCTTTCTATTCAATCCAACATAGTTCTTCGAGAAGTCATTGGAAAGGTGAAGAAGGCCCAATGGTATTCAATCATGATTGATGAGACAGCTGATGCATCAAGAAAAGAGCAAGCAGCCATATGCTTCAGGTTAGTCATCCTATTAAGATTTCTATCTTAGATTGGGCTCAAATCTAACTTTGTATGTGTGATATTTAATTTGTGTTGTTTAGCTTATACCAATGATCATTGCTTATACTATTTTGTTCCACTGGTGAATGCTTTACGTATATTTATAGAATTGTTGAAAACTTGGTGGCCTATGAATATCCTGTTGGATTTTATGAAGTTCCAGGAACATCTGCCAAACAACTCTTTGACGTGATAAAAGATGTCTTGCTTCGCCTTCAGATACCTTTAGAGTCATGCCGCGGTATGTTCTTTTGTCTACCCAGGCGATACAATGTGTCTTGAAATGAGGGGTCATGATGCACACCCTCCCATCATTGTACACTTTTTTATTTGACTAATACTGGACCTACAGTGATAAAAAAAACCTTGCATGCAGTGTATTGCTTGGTGACAGATGAAAAGTTTCCTGTATTCTAATATCATAAGTGCTTTTGTACTATTTGTAGGCCAACGCTACGATGGTGCTTCTGCTATGTGTGGGAAGCGGGCAGGACTCAAAACTCTTCTTGCTGGGAACCCTAAGGAACATTATGTGCATAGCTATGCTCATGTATTGCAGCTGGCAATTCAAGACTCGGTGAAGGTCAGCCCATTATTAACTCAAGTGCTTGGTGTCTGCTCAGAAGTTGCCAAACTCATAAAACTATCGCCAAAGAGATCAGCTGGTCTAGACAAGCTGAAGGAAGAAGTTCAGGACACATCAGTAGGAATAAGAACACTTTGTCCGACCAGGTAAGACACAGCCAGGACAATATTTCGATAAGCAATGCACTGCTTTGTTGTCACTAATTAAATTCAGTCATGATCACGCTGCTAGGCATCTCCAAGCTATGAATAACATTGTGTTATTCTTTCAGATGGACTGTCAGGGCAGATGCCATTCATGGTATATCAAACTATAAATACCTACTGGATTTATTCAGTTTAAGCTTGGCCCAAGGAAGACTAGAACCTGAGGTGACAGGAAGAATATTTGGTGTGATGGCGATGCTAGAAAACTAAGAAATCTATTATGGTAAATTTTGCTCCTATCATTACTTGATTTCATTGAGTTTAACTGGTTAACTTGGCATGTTTTATCTTGACACTCCTCGCTTGTTAATAATATTGATCTGCATATATGTATATCCATGTTCTTTCATTCATTCCACAGGTCTCAAGCTGGCATATAAGATTTTCAGATTGACAGACACACTGAGCAGCAAACTACAAAGTGCTGCTGTAAATGGTGCTGATGGAAAAGAAATGGCCACTGCTGTGATCAAGCATCTAAAGGATTGGAGGAGTGATGGCCAGTTTGATTTGTTTTACTTGGATGTGGCTGCAGAATGTGATGAGCTTGTGAGTTGCACCATTTTGTAGGTTTAATCAGCTGACTGTCACCTGTGTAGGTGGTCATCATGATAACACTAACACCAATGGTTTTTCTTGATAACCTTTTCCTGATTTTAAGGATTAATTGAGAAGCCTGTCGGAAGGAAGAGGAGGTTCCCCGAGAGATTTGAGGAAGGAAGTCGTCATACATATCACTTCCATGAGGGCATCACAGGTAAAGTCAATTCTGGGTATAGGTCAGCCCTGGATAATACAGTTGCCGCCATCTCAGATACAGTAGATTTGAACACGAAGGCATGGAGCTCTACTCTTCTCTAGCTGGTCTACTGTGTGACGGCTTCACTGGCAGGCCAATCTTGGTTAGTCAAAAGGTTCAAAAAGCCTACTCTGGAGCTCCCAGCTGGAGCTGGTTCACACATTTATGGATACAATTCCTGAATCAATTTTAGAATTTACTGCCTGGCTCCAAAAGAGTAGAAGTAGGATGTTTCTTGATGAAGTGGAGAAGCTCACTAATTTAGTATTGGTTTTGCCTGCCACTAATGCAGTGAGAGATCGCTTTCTGCATTGAAGCGAATCAAAACATCAATGAGGAGCACTATGGGGCAGGCGCGTCTAAATAATCTGCTTGCATTACACATATATAAAGATGTTGAAATAGATACAGAAACAGTTGTGAAAGATTTCTGCTATGGGCACATTGACAGAACAAGAGCTATTGCAATAAAGAAGTAATAGCTCTTGTTCTGTCAATGTCCCATACAGAAATCTTTAGTGTCATGATTTTTTTCATCATTCATTGAATAAAGAAAAAGTTTTGCCTACCATGAACCATAAACGATATGTTCATGTATGTATTTTCATGCTTATATTTGATTGCATTTATGCATACTTTGAGAGTTGTTGATGCTTAAAAGGTTTAGAGCTTCGGACCCTGTTGGGGGCTTACACCGCCCCCAAACCCCCATGTGTTCATAACTAGTCACCTAACTTTGCAGCCCTAACTTGCAACCAGGGAATACAGGCCTGCCAATGCGGGACATAAAGAGAGAAAATTCGCGGTAAAACTAAGTTTTTCTGAGAATGCATTTATCGGAGTGTCTACAGGCAGTTACAATTTCGTTACGGCAGTATAGGGTAGACAACTCCGGTTTGTATAAAATATGTTTTTTATTGGTACAAAGCTGGCATTTCTTACTGGCGTTCAATTAAGCCCTAGCTTTGTTTAATATTTTCCATTTGATGTTAAATGTCTTGTTCATAGCTTTAAGAGACCAGATGTGTTAGCTCAGCTCAGTGCTATTTCCTTTGCTGGCATTGTTGAAAGAGATTTTGTGGTTTCTGTGTCTTGTTTTAAAATCTTCTTTATATATAGGTAAATATATAAACACATAAACACTTGTTTTAAAGTCTCCTTCAGTCAGACTTCAAAAGTTCCCGCTTGACTCCGAGTTGTCTTTCCTTGCATACACTTTGCTTTTGGACTTTGCTTCGTGGAGGCTTGCCGGATTTTCCTTGGTGAGGCAGTTGCGTATGTGTTCGCATATATACATTAGTTGGTATGTGTATGTTGGAAAAATTAAGGAATGCAATACCAAATTGTATTGGTTATTGTATAGGATTGTATGAAGATGATGGTTTACAAAGCTATCAACTCTCCCGAATTTCGCGGGATCCTCCCAGAATTGAGATTACCTTCCCGCAAAAATAAAATCTCCCGGATTTATGTTTTGTGCTCTAGGATAAAATACCAAACCATTTATTTATCAGTCGCTATAGTATTAACGCGATGCGCGTAATCTAGTGATAACGAAAGACTTGCTGTATCGCCAAAGACACTTTCTTATGGCTTCGTGCATAAAATTATCGTTCGGCAATTTTTTGCAAAATAAAGTTTTGGGATGCTATGGCATTAGAGCGCTACCTTTTACTGACGACTTTAATGAGGGCCATCTTCTGCATACCTCACAGTAATGCAACAACAGGTTGCGTTTTTTCTATGCTTAAAAAATACATACCGAGGCTAGGGCTGACCTATGTTCTGAAACAGTGAATGCTATGATAGCCACCAAAATAAACTTTTCTACCTGCTGCTTTGAAACAGAGTTGAAAGCTGACCTACTCAAAAGTTTTAAAAAGTCAGCCAAAACCTACAACTTGAAACACTAAGGAGCAGCAGCTACTTCATCTTATATCAGCACAGATTCAAATGTAAAGATGATATAGCATCTCTGTCTAATTACCAAATTCATTTACAGGAAACTTTTGAGAGTTTTGTGTTTACGTTATGTTCATCATCATGGATATGATGTTTTTTGCATAACCGAAATGTAGAGCATTAAGTTCGTATAAGTTGCTCGTGATTTATTTTTATATTTTTGTTGTTCGCTTAAGCATAACTTTAAAGCTGAAATACAATGTTAATCTGCCTAGGTCCCCATTTAAAAACTTTTCCGCTAACGCGAGCCTTTAGAGGCTAATTTTTTCCGCATTTGCATAGCACCAGGTTGACAGGTCTGATGATTTATCTATATGCCGTGGAACACCAAGGCAAATCGATATTGTTAAGACATTATGCAAAGTTTTCCTGAAAAATAAATCGAAAATTACGATCGAAGCCAACAATAAGACTGTTGAATTTTTAGATCTCATGCTGGACATATGCATCAGACAGTTAAAGCCCTTCATAAAACCCAACAACAAAATAATGTATGTCAATAAATTATTAGGAATATACCCGAAAACATCAACAATAGGCTATCAAACATATCATCAAGCAAGGCAATATTTGATGAAGCATCGCTGCCATACCAAGAGGCACTCAAACAAAGCGGATACAAGTATGTGGTGGAATATAAACCACAAAAGGAAAAAACCAGGCAGTTTGTAGCAAAAGAATTACTCTGTACAACTCGCCGTTAGTGCAAAAATTGGTAAAAAGTTATTTCATTTGCTAAAAACCTGCTTTCCTAACGGTCACCAATTACATAAGCTGCTCAACAGAAACACTATGAAACTAAATTACAGCTGCATGCCAAACGTTAAACAGCAGATATCCGCACAACAAGTTGCTACTACAACAGAGCACTGCAAATGAAGATGAGAATAAAAGATGCAACTGTGGAGCAGGTGAAATTCAGTGTCCCCTTGAAGAGAATGTTTGGCAAATCAGTTAAATATCAGGCCAACGTAAAAACAGAGCATAACACACAAGAAACGTATGTAGGTACAACAGCTGGTACATTCAGAATTAGATCTACCAATTATATGAGCTCTAATAGAAATAAACAAAAAGGACTGTTACGTCCTTAAGCCAATTTATATGGAGCCTGAAAGTTGCAGGAGAGAGATACGATGTTACCTGGAAAGGGATTAAAAAGCAAGATCATATTCTACAACTAGCAAGCAATGCGATCTTTGCCATTTCTTTGCCATTTACAATCTTTGCAATTTGGCTGGCTGAAAAGCATATCATAATTTGCAACAAATATCTTGGCACCCTTAACACCAGAGATGAGCTGATCAGTGCTTGCAGACACAGAAAACATTTATTGTGTAATAACACATAATTTGTTTAAACATTGGGCTTTACTTTTGTTAGCTGATATGTACAACTGCATTAACTTAGTATGGTTTTAGCACCTTAGTCTGGTGGCCACAGGGCATTTTTGTGTCGTTTTTTTGCCAAGGTGGCACGACAATAGGGTATAACGAATCTTAAGTTTAATGGATAGAATAAAACATCTCCTAACCTTTTTACTATACCTACCGGAATTATTCTTGTCAAGCAGTGATTATTTGCCATTAAAAGATGGGTAGAAATACATAAATGAGATTTCCCTTGCGCCATGCGCAATTAGCCAAATCAGCCAATCAGCTAAGTAAACATAAATTTATGCATTTGTTTAATACGGGGGCGTATTTGCTTTCACCGATAACATTTGTGCTCTTAGTCTGTTTCCGCTTTTCCGTGTTAGAAACTGCCGTATGCGTCGGTTAGTAGTAGCGCAAATTTAGTATCTTCCATTTAAATGAATTACCACAGCTAGCTATTATCGGTTACATAATTCATTATAATCAAGTTTTACATGCTAAGAAGCCAACAAAGTTTTACTAACGGAAAACGATAATCCAAAGTTTTTATGAGATGTAGAGCACCATCTACAAACAGTCAGATCGCAGCTCGCAGTGTTAGTCGTATGTAAATGCCACACTGAACGCTTGAGGAAGATTGCTAGTGAGTCGAAATAACAAAGAGCTTCTCAAGTTGCAAAGAATCTCAAACCCCAGAAAAAAAATAAGGTGAGATGATAGTAAACTCATTTACTTAATATTTATGAATAATTAATCAAAAATTAAATGCATTGCTTTATTGAAAATCTTGCGTTTCCTTCACTGTGTACTGTAGTCAGTTGGATCAATGAGTGATAGGTGTTGATTATAATGAATCAAACTCTCAAGTCAAACTTCTCAGTCCAGATTTTACATATTGGTTACAAACTATTATAATACAATAAACTACTCCCTTTCGTAGGTATTGTTGCTGTGTCTTTAGACACTCACTGTTTCATACACTCAATAGCTTAACTCAATTTGTTTAATTTTTAGGCTAAAACGGTAGCACTACATAACATTATAAGCTACTTATATTATTGGGCTTCATAAATAGAATACCTAGATTGGGTATTTTTTTAATAAACCAGTAATACTGGACTATTTGTAATATAGCATGCCTCTGCTGATTTTTATTAAGACTTAGCTCGCCTATTTACAAAATTGGAGACTGTATTGCTCTTTGAAACGTCAAACCGATATCAACACAAAGTGTAGTACCTTTATGCAAATGTATGATTGTTATTTAACTGATGGTTTGGTTAGTTTTAAGTTACTATATTGTGTCATGCAGAACTTATCAGTACTGTATTATTGTGTTATTACACTATATTCTATTGTATTATAATAGCTGTATTATGTTGTATTGAGCTGATTTGAATTGTGTTATAGGATTGGTATGTTGCATTATGTTGTGTGATATTATATATATCAATACATATTTTGTTGTATTTTAATCAATTGTATTATATTGTATTGCTATAGCGTTCACATATTAATTATTACCTTACAGAAGTATGCGATGTATGAGTTAACTAATTATTGTTGTGGTTAAAGCTAAAGGGGGTACATCTATTACTTTTATGTAGGGCTATGCACATTGCGTACACGTTCAAATCAGTATTGTAGCTCTTCCTATTTTCAAGTTTTAAATTTATTGCTACATGCTTTGATAGATCGTTTTTCGGGTAGGTTATGATCGATAAATATTGCACCATAAATGTATGTCAGCTCTTATATGTCTATATGATCATTTTGTATTTTGAACTCATTGTCTGTAATGGATGCGATTCTTTACATTGTAGTCGGCCGCCAGGGACTTGATATGACAAACATTTCTCGCCATCACCTTAGCCACTGATCTGCCAGAAACCCTCTTCATACTCGTTACATTGATACCTGTACAACTACTGATTGACAGGCTATACTGTATACCTCATTGGGTACACTGGTTGTGACGCAGACTAACTAACGAATCTAATGTAAACTTAATCTTTTAAATAAAATTATTATTATTAAAATTATTTCTTTTTTATTTAACTGACATCAATATGCGAAATTTCTGGCTTAGCTTTAGATTTATGGTACCGGTAGCATGTTAAAACCATGCAGTATTTTGAAACCATGTATGGTTGAAATGTTGAATGTAACCAGTATGATGGAATGTGTGGTGCAGTATGTTCGATGACAACCAACTTTCTGGATGATTAATTAATATCATGTCTTTGTATGGGTATCTTAGTACTTATTATGACTAGTATGAAGACTATGAAGACTTATGAAGACTAGTATGATTATTATATAGCGTGTTTACTAAAGTACATAGTCTGTTAATCATGATACATCAAAAACTGTTAATTGATTCTAGAAAGCATATTGCAAAGTATTTAATAAAACTATTACATAATTATAATCTTAAAGCTCATCATCACCGTCTAATTAATTACCATCCTCAATCTCGTCAGTCATTTCATTACTGCACTTTACACAGCCGCATAAACTTGTGCAAACTCTTTTTGCATGAGCAACTGGTCCATTAGACAAGCTGCCTAAGAATAGCTCTTTGCTCATCAGGAAAGCATTGCCCAAAAATCTCATCATCGTCTTTACTCCAGACATGGTTTGTGGGATCTGGGGACACCATTAATGGTTGAATTTTCCACTCCTGTATTGCTGCTTAGTAATTGACCCTCATTAAATGCCGACGGAGAGAACCCTCTTGGTGGAAGGTTTTTTCATAAGATGTCCTTGACGAGAACAACCTGTATCTGGCGTCGGCTTCACTTGTAGAATCAGACTTGCCATAAAGATGCAGTGTTGAACGTGTTAGTGCGTTGAACAACCTTTTATCTATTAGAATGTGGTAGTTGATTATATTGAATTATGTAATCCATGACAGCTAGCTTTGGAAATCGGTATAATTGGTAAATTAAAGTTTTCGATCATTACTCCAAACGCCGGCGGTCGCTCGATGAGACAGGAAACTGACTACAAACCTAATTAATATCGGGGTAATTTAATATCCCCGTACTACAACATGACGTAAATGTTGGTCTACGGCTCTGATTAGCTGGTCCGACTGACTGCACACGGCGTAAGAAAAAATTTATTTTTGTATAACTACTCACCATTTAATGACAAATTACTCTTAGCTTATCAACTAAAATAGCGGTAGGAAACTAAATTAATAATGAATAAATTAGAAGCATGTTAAAAGTGTCAAGCTACCATAGACCCCATTTTCTGCCACCTGTTGACACGATAATGCCCTGTGGCCACCAGACTACCTGACGAGTGTGGTTTGAGTGCTCAGATTTGAAGCTGTGCATTTGATTTTACTGTAAACCATAAGAAACAATATTGTAGTGCAATAAATTTTAGTCACTCTATAACTTGTTTTATATTTACTCCTTTTTAAGTGGAGCACTTTATACATGAAGTCACCACAATCGGACTAACTTTATATATATAGCTCCTTCGGTTGAGCACTTTATATACACAGTACAGAATAGAAGCTACAAGGTTTGAATACTCGATTAAATGTATTCCAATTCTATGGAGAAAAGCTTACATAAAACAACTTATACAACAAACTGAGAAGCTATGCAGAAGAATGAGATGGAAAGCCTTTTTTCACTTGAACCCATTTGCAACTGCAACCCAGACAGAAAACTTTGGATTTAACTCGACAAAGTCACCACCAACAGTGAAGGAAATGGCGAAATTTAAAGACACTCACACATATGATCGGAAACATCAAGTTTAGAGAAATCCGATGCAACTTCCAGCACAGGATGAAAAATGATTTGAGGAAGAAACTTGAAGACCAAACCAAAGTCATTGTCGCTGCAGACAAAACAAACAATTACTATTACATGAAAACTCAGACCTACCACAGCCTCCTAACCAATACCACAAAAGACTAGAAAAAAAAAGATAACCACGGCTACAGTAGACTCCATCATCATATAAGGTAAGGCTATAGCAAACAAACTTGAAGGGATACAGAACAGAATTTACTGATGAAGGCCAACATTTACCCTATTTGTTTTGTGCAATTAACTACATTTAACAAAATATAAATTATTTCTTACAACAGATAAATGGTCAGAATAATTTTCTAAAGACGAAAAATGTCCGTGTATCCACATATAACTGAGTATATAGCCTTTTTTCAACCGCATATTTTGCCATATGCGATATATATATGCCAGATAACGCCATTGCGAAAATGAGGGTGAAACGGGCTCGCCACTGGGAACACTGATTCTCAATCAATCATCTAATCAAGAGAAACGTAGCGTTTGACTTGATTCGTGATTATCTAATGTGAGGGAGACCGCACGTCCCCCGCAATTGTGACAATCCGAAAACAAGTGCACATTCAGAACACCACATGTCTATGATCGTCATTGCTAGTATCGCTAACATATTTCAACTATAATTTATTTCTATCGTTGTTCTATTACGTTCACAATAGAATGGCTAAAGGACTCATAGCTAAAACAACTACTCCTTATGGCAGCTACCCAATTGATGACGAAATTGAAGATGGGCAAAGACATCTACCATATAAATGGCAAAAAATCTGTCTGCATATTTGTGTGTGCGCGCGTGTGTGTTATACCACCTTATAGAGCAGTTTTTCCTTTTTCCGATTTAGTCGTACAAAACGAACTGATTTAAGATGAGTAGTAAAATTAAATTAGTAGTAAATATTTAATAAAATTCACTGCTCATTAAATAAATTAATGAGCAGTAAATTACACGTAATTAACATTTACTACTAAATATTAATATTTACGTGTACAGGGAAGGTCACGTGAATGTTTGTTTCTTGGTGCCACCTAAACAATTGTTTTCACATTTTACATACTAAATTTCTACTTCAAAAAGGTAAGTACTTCGCATTCAATGTTGTATTGTTTATGAATTGACATACCTCCAATGCTTAAAAACGTTGGGTGTGCCACTGTTCGTGATAGTAAATATGTTCATTTCCTTTCGCAGCTGAATTACTTTTTTTCCAGCTACGAGTACTACAGAACTACAGCTACTACAGAACTTGCACGAGTACTTCAAGCGTTGCCACCGTTGCGATCGTGCGTTTCCATAGAGCCACCGTTGCGATAGGCGATGGTGAGAAAGAGAGCAGAATGTATTACAAAAAACCACACCGTCTCATTCACTTTTAGAAACGCTCCCAATTGAAAATATACCTCAAATAACGTAAAAACCAGAAGTTTTGCCAAATAAAACGCTCACCTCTAGAAGCAGTACAATGCCTCTCAAAAGGCCTAATGCCAAAACACAAGAACAGATTGATTCCCGTAAAAAAGAGACCGAACTTGCAAAGCAGCAGCTAGACAAGCAAAAACTGCTGAGCAAACATGGCTACGGCTAGAACAGGCCAGAATAGCTACTGCAGCTACTAGAAGTGCAAAACTGCAGAGCAAACACAGCTACGCCTACAAAACAGAACTGCTACTACAGCTGCTAGAAGTGCACAAACTGCAGAGCAAACACAGCTACGCCTACAACAAAACAGAACTGCTCCTGCTAAAAGTGCAGAAACTTCAGAGCAAACACAGCTACGCCTACAACAAAACAGAACTGCTACTGCAGCTGCTAGAAGTGCAGAAACTGCAGAGCAAACACAGCTACGCCTACAACAAAATAGAACTGCTACTGCAGCTGCTAGAAGTGCATAAACTGCAGAGCAAACACAGCTACGCCTACAACAAAACAGAATTGCTACCGCAAGAAGTGCAGAAACTGCAGAGCAAACACAGCTACGCCTACAACAAAACAGAACTGCTATTGCAGCTGCTAAAAGTGCAGAAACTGCAAAGCAAACACAGCTACGCCTGCAACAAAACAACTGCTAGAAGTGCAGAAACTGCAGAGCAAACACAGCTATGCCTACAAAGAACAGAATAGCTAGCGCAGCTGCTAGAAGAGCAGAAACTGCTGAACAAACACAGTTACGTCGAAAGCAGGCCAGAATAAATGCTGCAGCTGCTAGAAGTGCAGAGACTGCTGAGCCGACCCAGCGGCGACTCAAACGGCTCTACAGCTGCCAGACGGGCAAAAACCACTGAGCAGATGCAGCGGCGACAAGAACATGATGTACTAGCTACAGAAGCTGCACGGCGCACTGAATTTCCAGAGCAGACGAAGCAGCGACAACAGCAAGATGCACTAACTACAGTGGCAGCCTGACTACCACAACCTACCGGGCGCCATGCATGGGCATAAAACTTCGCACTTGACTAGTCCTGCAGTACAGTAGAGGGCCCATCGGAAGTTTTTTATGAGACGAATGCCTAAAAAATGCTCCAGATGTAATGCCTTATGCTGGAAAGACAGAGGCCAGGCATTTGTTGCAACAATGGGAAAGTTCGCCTACGACCACTCTCTGAGGATATTCTACCTGTATTGACTTTCTGATTCCAAGGCGAAAATCCTGATTCTGAACATTTTTTGGGAGTATATGCAAGTATAACAGCTGTTTTCAAATGACATCATTTGGAGCTAAAACCATTGATAAGCCTGGAATTAACCCAAGTTTCAAGGCCAAGTCTACCATTTGATTAGATCTTTGCTTCCGATGAGCTCGCTATGAGAGTGTAAGGTACATCAGTGCAAATGAAGCAATGTGGCGCATCTTCAGTCTCCCCATTCATGGACGACACCCGACTGTCGTCCATGAATGGGCATCTGAGTGTCCATCTCGAGAATGGCCGGAGCGCAGAGTGTGTATTTCACGGAAGCAAATCTTCAGCAGCAACTTCAAGAACCACGTGACACTACCCTTACAGCCCTTTTCAAGCTTTGTTAACTTGATGGTTTTGCCAGGACGCTTCTCTACTACCAAATGCCAGCTTATTACACCTTTGACGCATCCACAAAATGCTAGAAGAGACGAGTTCAAGGAGCTGCAGTGCCTGATCATCCTGGCATATATCGAACTGATGCCCTAACACAGGCATACACTGTTCACCCCAACAATCGTGAATGTTTCGTTCTTTGAGTCATTCTGCATCACATAGTTGGCCCAATGTCCTTTTAACATTTAAGAACTGTTGAAGGTCATGTTTGTGTCACTTTCCATGAAGCATGCAGGCGTTTGGGGCTATTGGAAGATGATGCACAGTGGAGGCACTGGAAGAAGCTGCAACTGTATAATCACCTGCCCAGCTGCGCAAGTTGTTTGCTATTGTGTTGAGCACCTACCTGCTTTCTAACTCTCTTCAGCTGTGGCAAGAGTTTAAGGAACAATTGGCAGAAGACATCCTGTTTCATGAGCGAAAAATGCTTCAGGATCAACAACTACAGTTCACAGATAGAATGTTTAATATTGCTCTTATATCTATCTAGGACCAAGTGCTCGAGATCACAAACAACCTCTCAGTTTATGGACTTCCCAGGCTTGTTAGAGTGGAGCAACCTGTCGTGTGCAGAGAAATATTACGCGAAGCCGCATAGGACTGTGAAAAGCTCCGTCACCATGTTGAAACCAATGAACCACTGCTGCTGCAAGAGCAAAGAGCTGCATATCACACGGTCTTGGAGAAAATTGAACAAAGCAGTGGAGGTATTGTTTTTTCCCGCACCAGGTGGGACCGGCAAAACCTTCGTCACTACCCTTATATTGGCGAAAGTTCGAGACTTTGGAAAAATTGCCTTGGCTGTAGCTTCATCTGGCATTGCAGCTAACTTACTCCCTGGTGGCCGCCCTGCGCATTCAGCCCTGAAACTGCCTCGTAATTTAGAACTGAGAATCCTGTGTGCAATATCAAAAAGAACAGCGGAACTGCCCAACTTCTGCAACGATGCGTTCTTATTGTGTGGGATGAGTGCAGTGTCGCACAAGCTTGCATTTGAAGCTCTAAACCTTACACTAAAAGACTTGCGTGAAAATAATAGACTTTTGGGTGGGGTAACTCTTTTACTTTCTGGAGATTTCCGCGAAATAGTGCCTGTCATACAAAGAGGCACACCCGCTGATGAGATAAACGCATGCATCAAATCATCATTTTTGTGGCCATCTGTTGAGCAGCTGCATTGGGCACGAAACATTCGTTCCGCTATTCTTGGCAACAAACAAACATTTCGCTGCTGGACTGCTGCATATTGATGAAGGGCGTTTGCCAGTCAGTGCTGAGGATGGTTTGGTGTTACTTGAAGGCTACAGCACTTTTGTGGATTCAACCGATAAACTTCAGGAGAATGGTTACCCTAATCTGCGACAGAGGCTCCAAGGTGTTGATTGGTTATCTGAGCGAGCCATTCTTTGCCCCGGAATGACGCAGCTGCTGTCATAAACTCACAGCTTTTAGCTCAACTACCTGGCAATTCAAAAACCTCCATTTCTGTTGATATGTCGATGACTGATGATGCCGCTGTAGAATATCCTGTTGAATTCCTAAACTCATTGGACTTGCCCAGACCGCCTGCTCATAAATTGCAGCTAAAGATAGAAACATTAATCATGCTTCTTCGCAACCTTAATCCCCCCAAGTTGTGTAATGGCACTAAGCTAATTGTTACGCAAATGTTTTCGCACGTAATTCAGGCCAAAATCATTTTAGTATCTGGTAGAGGAGAATGTTTTTATTCCAAGGATCCCAACTATTCCAACGGACTTACCATTTGATTTTAAAAGGATTAAGTTCCCCATCAGAGTCTGCTTCGCTATGACCATCAACAAGTCGCAAGGTCAGTCCCTCAAAGTAGCTGGTATCGACTTACTGTCACCCTGCTTTAGCCATGGCCAGCTGTACATTGCCTGGCCGAGAGTAGGCATAAGCCGAAAACTTTGTTCATATAAACGACAGAACAACAAAAAATTTGTCTACCCGCAAGTGTTGCGTTGAATTAAAGTTGTGTTATTGTTATGTCATGCTTGCATTGAATTAACATTATGTTATTGTTATGTCATGCTGTGTCCTTTATGTTCTGCTATACCTACATATTATCTACATGCAGCATTTTCTAACATATTTTTCAGCATATATTTTCATGCATTCGTTTTCCTTATTGTGTCTCATAAAAAGGCTACCATGTTGGCATTATGTTTTATTATTGTATGGTGCTAATACCGTATCTGCCTTGACATATTGCCTGTGCTGTTATACATGTAAATTTTACTGATAATAAATTTTATCAACATCAAACAACATCAAATTTTTATTGCTGCACTGTTTATATATACTATGTTAAAACACAGGCAATAGACGAAAAACTAGGGAGCCATGATTAGTGTTAGAAGTCTCCATTCAATGTAGAAGTGTAGAAGTCATGTATAGTGCATGTAGAAGTATCCATTCAATAAATGCTGGCGATAGCTCAGCAGTGTAATAGCAAAATATTTTGTAGAATTTCACAAGATACAAAATTTTTCATACTGCCAGTTTGCCTCGGAATGTCAATTTCATTATCAGTTTTCTACACAAAAAACAGGACAACTCCAGTTTGAATGGCTTGACACTAATGAATTGTACACTAGCTGTAAAAAACATCGCAGATTTCCATTGTTCTCCCCAACATTATTGACATGTATGACTGCATATGTGTATGCATAGTCTGATCAGCACAACAATTTCAGTAGACTGAAATTTCATCTTCTGCATATTTGGAGTTGTTTTACAGTATGAAAGACAACTTTCAATAAATCTTTTGCTGTACGTGAATCCGTTTCCGTGGATGGGTAATGCAGCTAGTAAATATATAAGTAGTTAACTATTCAATGAGCGAAAGCGAAAAAGACAGTCACAGTCAAATTCATCATCGTCATGTTCAACAACGTTTAGTATAGCAATGACCACGAGTACTACTATTACTACTATTGGCACTACTTCAACTACAATTGCTTCGCGTACAACTACCTCCACTTACGTCTTACCAACTCCAGATAAACTTTGCAAGTGTGGTAATTGTTCTGACGTGCCGACAGCTATTGAAAAGATATGTTGCTATACTGAAAATTTGGCTAATACAAACTTTCAGGATGATCAGTATATTCCTGGTATAAATAGCTGCATCCTGCAGTCTAATTTACTAATAAGTCAGATATTAGGGAAAGTTGCAATACGATTCTCATGGTTTAAGCATCAAAGGTATCTTGGCTTCAGAGGGGATGCTCTTGTTGACTAACATGACTAATTTAAACTACAGACACCATGTTTATAGAAACGCTATAGATTTCGTCTACGGGTACCTTGGAAGAGAAAAACGGAAAAGTTATTCCTTCATGCATTGTTTCCTACATACGCACAGTGTGGCCTGACCCAAATGGGAGTTATGTAGGCTTCAAAATTGTAGAATCAAAAGAATATGATGATCGGAATGATGCAGATGAAGTAGAGCTTGTTATTATGGACGAAGGAAACTAATGAGTTCAGTTGTGAGTTGAGCAAAATATAGTTTTATAAATCATTTTACTGAATATGACAGCACTGTTACTTCTTAGCTTCTTTAAAGTAATAGACCGTTATCTTCAGTTCCTAATCGCTATCTTTAATAAATAATTTTACAATAATCAAAATTTAATGCCAGTTATCAATTGCATTATTACAATTTCTGCATAAATTTATCTTTAATGTTGTACAAGCTGTAAAAGTTGTATCCCTGCTGAAGAGTAGTATAATCCATATATAATTTTATTGTAGATACAGCTTACCAGTCAGAACTTCTTTTCCCACCTTCGTGTTGTGATCTATCACTGCTAGTTTGATTCTCGTAAAATATGCTGGGGGATCAAAGTCTAAGATCAAACTATTCGTTGTTATTTTTCAATATATTTTAAGTTTGTAAAGTTTTTGTTTATTCAAATGTCAACCAGCTGCAGAATATTTACCATTTGTACAATTTCTGTTTAGTATTATGCAATAAATGACTACATCTGGTTATATCACAAATTATTTTAATTATTTATAAATTACTTAGTTGAGGATTTTTTTGTTTGATGATGCCCTCTTGTTGTATGGTACAACACTATTAGGGAATGGAACTTTTCCCTTTTTCACCCTTAATCTTGTAGTTGTCCCAAATTGCTCCGAATAAAACTGGCTCTCATGGAAGTGCCTAATGCACACGACCGTACTAGCAGGTAGTCTGCGAAATGTTAAATCGGCACGCTTTGCCTTAGACAGCCATAATTTTGCTAAATTTGGGGACTGAGACACAGTAACTCTAAAAAGGTTGTGCCACGACTTCTAGTGTCAAATTCGCAACTAGCAAAGAGGCATCTACCCATTGTAATTAACTGAGTGTGGCTGAAAATATATATCAAATGCGTTGGATGTTATTTTACTAAGGAATAGATGAAGAAACTGTTACCGGAAACAACTGCATTGAGAATCAGTGATGTTCCGAGGTAAATAAACCAAAATATATTTTCAAATTTGAACTTTCTAAACTAGTAAAAACATCTGCTAAAATTTTGTTTTTTTTGTTCAATTAACGTAGTATCATGTATTACCAATCATATGAAACATTCTTAAAATCACAGGTTCGGTTTCACACTAATATTGCAGACTGCATATATAAAACTAGTGAGCAAGAAGCATTCATCACTATCAGAGACCAGGAGGCAAACTTTCCGAAAAACCATCTTGCAAGCTCATTAATCCTAGGAAATCAGAAATAGACGTCATCAGTAAACAAATCACAGATCGCATCAACTAAGAAATACTCAACCAAATGAACCTATATATGTTGGAAAACAATATTTGTGCTCACAAGGTTTAAAAACATAACTAACAAATCCCAACACTCTTTCATTGTATTTGATGTCGTTGAATTTTATCCCTCATTAACGGAAGACCTACATGTACTTAATAAAGCTTTAATGTTTGCATCTAATTACACAAATATATCTGACTTAGACAAACGAATAATACACCATGCAAAAAAATCTATATTCTACAGCAATAACAACTATGAGGTGAGAGATCAGCGGCAAACTTCTATGACATAACAATGGGCTCTTACGACGGAGCAGAGAGATGCCAGCTTGTTCGAATCTTCGTATTACACCTTATCACTGAGAAGCTTGGCAAAAGACTGGCTTTAAATCATGACGATGGTCTAGGTCTCTAGGACTACTGAAAGACACTGCACGGAACATTGAGCGCGCTAAGAAAGAACTATGTCAAATCTTCCGTAAACACAACTTAAGTATTACTATCGAAGCAAATAAGAAAGTAGTAAACTTCTTAGGCGTAACTTTAGACCTTAATAACAACTTCAAACCCTACAGTAAACCCAACAACACAATCATATATGTACACAAAGACTCAACTCACCCACCATCAAACATAAGAAACATACCTGAATCCATCAACAAAAGACTCACCACATTTTGTCAAACGTGCAGCTCTTCGAGAAAACAAAAGCCCTATTTTAAAATGCCCTTTCTAACACTAAGTACAATCTTTCTCTACACTACAAGAGCAATACCTCCAACAAAGAAACCAATCAACACAGAAATAGGAAACGTCAAACAATATGGTACAACCCACATACAACAAAGCTGTTACCACCAAGATTGGTAGACATTTTTTCAAGATCCTCCAGAGTGAATTTCCAGCGGAACACAAATTATACAAAATCTTCAACAAAATCTCTGTAAAGTTAAGTTACAGCTGTACCTTAAACATCAACCACATAATTAATGGGCACAATAAGCAAGCACTATTGCAACTACCCAACGTGGACATGAAATGCAACCGCGAAAATTGTGAAAATTGCCCACTAAATGGGGAATGCCTTTTAAACTGCATAATATATCAGGCAACTTTAGAGTCTGAGGAACGCGATTCTCAAATAACATAAATGTATGTAGGCCTTACTCAAACAACTTTTAAAACTCGATTAGCCAACCAAAAAACATCGTTTACACATCCTACCAAACGACTACAAACGATTTGAGTAAATATATATGGGAGTTGAAAGACAAGAAGATTCACTACAATAGAACCTGAAAAATCATCAAAAGAGCGACATCATACAATACATCAACAAAATCTTGCCAGTTATGCCTATATGAAAAGTACAACATATTCGAACTAAAGTTAGCCAGCACAAACACTAGAAATGAGTTGATATCCACATGCCGACACGATAAAAAACACCTAATTAGTTCAATAACATAATTTAATAACATATCTGTTGTACACATATACTATAACTATATCAAATAATAGTACTAAGCCATCAGCTTTATAATTGCTTATAAATTATGCATTTTAGTCATTTTACCTGAAGATCGCAATGCAATTGCATGAAAATTTTAGTAGTAATGATCATAACCTGTAGTTTTTAATAAACTTTATACACAGATCTGGTTTTGATTGACTCAATGATTGAGCACTTCACTTTACAGTGTAAACTACACACACATATATATATATATATAAAATAGATACAAAAAGTGTGAAAGTTTGATAAAACTGTATTACTCAGTTTCATGTAAAAACCATCTTCAGATACAGTATTAACATAGCAGTTAAAATATACTGTTTCACTCACCTAAAATAGATATAAAGACCATAACTAAACCATAAATACAATTCTTTTGTATACAGCTCCTTCTTGTCGAGCACTTTATCTACAAATCTATTATGGAGTCGAAAAAGTTTGATTATTCTACCATGAACATACCTATACCTAGCAGGCGTACTTACACACTTAAATTGATTAAATGAGTCAAACAACTCATAAAACGTATGCGATGGCGTGCATTTTTCCATCTCAACCCGGAAGCCAAGAGTAATACCAAACAAACTTTTGGATTCAAACCTAGACTCGTCCCTCCAGGAATATTAGAAATGGAAGGCTTTGAGAAAAGTCTAGTAGACCTGATAGGTGAACTCAAATTCAGACCAACCTATAATCACTTCCAACAAAAGTTAAATGAAGATATTGCTGATATACGATCATCAGATAAATTACTAGTGAAAGCTGACAAAACGACCAACTTTTACAAATTAGATCACAAACAATATGATAAACTTCTCAATAAACAGATCACCAAAGATTACAAAAGAGCCACGGAGAATCCAACAAATGAGATCAACCTGCGCGCTATAGAGATAACCAGCAAGCTAAACATAGAAGAACGAGTTGCCAAGCTATTAAAAAAAACCATCATATATCACCTTAAAAGACCATAAAAACAATTTCCTAAACAACCCTACATGCCGACTCATAAACCCGACCAAACCAGAAATAGGAAAAATTAGTAAATTACTGCTGGAGAACATAATCTGCCTAGTAAAGAAAGGAACCGATGCTAACCTGTGGCAGAACACTCATTCAGTACTACAGTGGTTTAATAACATCAACAACAAGAAAGACCATAGTTTTGTGATGTTTGATGTGGTGGAATTTTATTCATTGATTACTAAAGAACTGTTAGTAGCAGCGTTAGACTTTGCGTGCCAATATACAGCCATCTCAACTAAAGATAAAGAAATTATATTACAGGCCAAATCTTCTATACTGGTGCATGACAATAAACCGTGGTACAAAAAGGGAAATTCATCATTTGATGTAACAATGGGAAGCTACGATGGAGCTGAAAGTTTTGAGTTAATTGGCTTATATTTACTTAGCAAAATTAAAAAAATAAAATGCGGTAGTTTTGGATTGTACAGGGATGACGGGTTGGCAGCGATTAAGGCCAGTCCTAAAAAAATCGAGATCATCAAAAAAGATATATGCTCTATATTCACGAGTCAGTCTTAGAGTAACAATAGAAACCAACTTGAAAACAGTAAACTACCTAGATACTACACTAAATCTGAACAACGGAGAACACGCGCCTTATAGAAAGACAAACAATGCTGTACAATACGTGCATAGGAAATCCAACCACCCCCCTGCCATTATACAAAACATCCCAAAATCGATTAACAAAAGACTGTATAATATCGTCCAACGAGAGCACTTTTAATAAAGAAATTGAACCTTTCCAAGAACCACTGACAAAAAGTGACTATGATTACCAGCTGAGATACGAGCGGGACAATACATATACTACTGACAATAAGAATAATCGGAAACGTGACATATTATGGTATAACCCTCCATATAGCGAAAATGTGGCCACAAACATCGGAAGACAATTCCTACTGCTAATCAAAAGATTATTTTCTAAAAAGAATAAGTTAAATAAAATCTTTAACCGAAATACTGTGAAAGTTAGTTATAGCTGTATGCCTGATTTAAAATCAATTATAGACAAGCATAACAACAAATTGTTAGCGAACTTTACGACAGACGAATGCAGCAGAAAATGCAATTGCCGAAACCGTAATGAATGCCCTTTAAATGGTCAGTGCCTCACAAGTTCCATTATATACGAGGCAACAGTTAACACAGACAGCACAAGCAGTCAAGTATACATCGGATTAATGGAGAGGGAATCTAAGGACAGATTCCACAACCACAAAACATCCTTTGGTATTAGTGACAAAAGAAAGACCACCGAACTAAGTAGATATATATATATGGCAATTAAAAGACGAGGGAAAGGATTTTAGTATCAATTAGAAAGTAATAACAAAAGCTAAGGCCTGTCAGAATGGTATTTCTAAGTGCAATCTATGCTTAACTGAGAAGCATTTTATAATTTTCCAACCTTACATGGCTACCCTAAATCAGAGAGGCGATATAGTAACATCCCGCTGGTAGGACATTGCCTATCTAGGAGCACTATCTACCAAGCGACTGTCACAGATGTTAACTAACAAAACCAGTCATACATTGAACTCTGCGAAACAACGTTTAAGGCTCGCTACTCTAACCACAAAGCAACATTTAATGACACCAACAAGAGAAACAAAACCAGCCTTAGCAAACATATATGGGAGCTAAAAGATCATAACATTGCGTATGACATTAAATGGAGCATCGTCAAGCAATCTGCTGCATACAACAACACATCTAATCTGTGCAACTTGTGCCTGATAGAAAAATATTACATTGTTATGCATCCTGAAAAGATTAGTCTGAATAAACGACAGGAAATAATATCAACCTGTGGACATGATAAGAAATTTCTTTTAGCTGACAGCTATTATATAAACACTTTCTATATAACTCTGTTTTTGGATAGTAACTTTTATAAGCTATCTATTCCATACGTAAGCTACAGGCTTGTACCACCCAGATTTTAATCTTTTAATGATGCAGTTTTGAATGTGAGCCCTAACATTGGCAAGAGAGTAGTTATTTTAGTATGAGTTATTGTCTGATGAATGTACTCTGTACATGAAACTATTAGTAATAAAAACTCATTTTTAGTCATCCCCTACTTCTTTTATACTTTAGCTCTCACTTCCAGTAATAAAGCACTATGCTAGAGAAGCGTGACATTATTCTATATACTGTAGAATTATTCTATAGACTGTATATATATATATATATATATATATATATATATATATATATATATATATATATATATATATATATATATATATATATATATATATATATATATATATAGGTGACTACTGGGCTAAGAAACATTCTGACAACCTATTTGACGTGATGATGGGTAGCAATGACGGGGCAGAAACATGCGAGTTGGTAGGACTATTCCTGTTGAACAGAATTAGTGAGAAATATGGGCAGGGATTCGGACTTTACAGAGACGATGGCTTAGGCATCACTTGTGAATCACCTAGAAAAGTTAAAACCATCAAGAAAGGTATATGCAAAATATTCAACGACACTGGACTTAAGATCACCATTGAAGTCAACAAGAAAATCGTCAACTACCTGGACACTACACTAAGAATCCATGATAAGACCTACATGCCATACACGAAACCCGCCAACATTCCAACTTATGTACACATGAAATCAAACCATCCATCATCTATTCTTCCAAATGTTCCATCTCCTATCAACAAGAGACTAAGCGAGATATCATCCGATTCAGAAATATTTACGATACCGGCTAAAACATACCAGAAAGCTATTAATGATCGTGGACACAATTACCAACTCAAGTTTTCATCCCCAGCTAATGGAAAGGATCAGCGAGCACCTAGAAAGTGCAACATATTGTGGTGCGATCCGGTATATAGCAGGAAAGTATCCACCAACATTGGAAAGACATTTCTGAAGATCATTAGCATAGCATTCCCCCAGCACCACGAGCTCCATAAGATTTTTAATTGTAATTACATCAAAGTCAGCTATAGCTGCTGCACTAGCATACAGAACATTATAAGTGCACACAACTCCCGACTACTGTCAACCAACAACAACGACCATCACATCAGACAGTGCAACTGCAGAGTCAAAGCTAACTGCCCACTCAATGAGAAATGCCTAACATCATCTTGCATATATCAAGCCACAGTAACAGCAGAAAATTTTGATAAAACTTATGTAGGGCTAACAGAAGGTCAGTTTAAAACCCGATACAACAATCATACTGCATCCTTTCGAAACGAGGCAAGAAAGCTGAGCACTGAACTCAGTAAATATATTTGGCAGCTGAAAAACACTAACACCCATTACTCAATTAAGTGGAAGCTACTGAAACAAGCCAATGCATACAGCAGTGCAACTAATAAATGCAATCTATGTATATGGGAAAAGTTTTTCATATTATGCAAGCCTGACATGTCGTCTCTAAATAAGCGAAATGAACTTGTCTCTACATGTAGACACGCGGTCAAATACCTGCTTAAGAACAGTAGTGTAACTTAGCTCTTACCAACTTATCTGCCTGATTCAGCTTTACTTTTAATCTGTATGCTTGTGACCACACCCTGTGTATATTCACTGCTTTTATTGAGCAAAGTCATTTTATCTGATGATTGCCTCGCAGAGGCATTATTACTATTTAGTAATAAATTGATTTGAACTCAGACATGTTCCTGTAATATTTTATATATATATATATGCATATATATATTACATATACAACATCACACAGACCTACAAAAAATAGACAGTAAAGGGCTTAAAACTATTGCAAGTGAATCCAAATCAATAGCTAGAGATCTAGAAATAGACAACAGAGTGTATAGTACTGCAGAAAGAAATGCCTACGTAACCCTCAAGGATCATAAAGAGAACTTCATTAACAATCCACAACACAGATTTATAAACCTCACCAAATCAGAACTAGGCCAGATCAGCAAAAAGCTGCTAAACGACATCAACATTCGTATAGAAACTCCACGCAGATTAACCAGTGGAAAGACACAGCAGCTGTATTGCGGTGGTTCAAATATATCCCCAAGAGTAGACATATACCCTACAGGATGAATTTATTCGCGGAGTTATATTTCGCGAATTTTGTCTTTTCATGCATATTCGCGGATGAATTTATTCGCGGCTGAAAACTGCCAGTCTAGGAAAAGTTAACTCTATTGCGGCTAGTAATAGTTATTCCTACGCATGCGCACACCGCGTGTTCTGGTTTATATTTAGCTTACAACTGCGAGGCGATCATGCTATTCTACGGTAAACAATTTTTGCTGCGTCCAGAGGTTTTCACGAATATTCATCGCTTTGGAGGCCTTTGATAAGCCAACAACTTGTGGTAAGTAATGAGTTTTTTACATTTACTAAATTAGTTGAACTTTACTTTGGTTTTTCGGTAAAACGCAATACTAATTTTTTCCATCCATACTGCTTCATTATTTGTTTTAGTGTGAGAGAGAGAGATTTTTCATCATAGACCGAAGAACAATGATTGCAAGGGTGGTAGATGCCATTCTTAGAAGATCACCAATCATTCAGGGAGGTTTGCAAATTGAGGTAGAAGTGACTGCAGCTACTTACGAGAAGAATATATCTGTTTTTTAAAAAGGAACAAAAACGCCTCTACGAGCACAAATCTTTGGCCAACCGGCAAAACTTTGCAATAGTAAGCCACGGGGAGAGTTCTGATGATAACTTCCTTACCAGCCATGTAGTAGCGAGAAAATCGCCTTCAACGCCTACCCAAGGCAGTGACAGAGCTGCTATTACCAAATTAACTAGTCAGAAAGCACCATTACACGCTAGTATTCACATATCAAGAGTACCAGTTTAATTTTATTGCTAGACAACCGCCATATGGACTAAATTGTTTATATTTACTCCATTCATCGTTTGTAAAATTTTATTTGTATTTAAAATATTTTATTTGTACTCTCAAGTTTGTAATAAATTATAATATATCTATACATGAAATAAAATATATAATTTAATCATGTTTGCTACAGCGATATCAAGGAGTTGTTGTCGATGAAGGGGTCTAGGTCGACTGGTTGCCTCTCTGCCAATATTCCTGCCTTGATGAATATTACTACTTGTCTCTAGTTTTCGTAATCGGAGTAAGTTGTTTCATTCTCAATCTGCAGTAAACACAAAAAAGAAAAAATATTAACGAGTGTTGAGGAAGTACAACAACAATAGCTGAAGTATTTGATGAAAGCGATCAGTTTTTAAACAAAAGAATTAACTAACGCAGTTGATTATGGAAAAACGTATCTGCACTGCAAGTCAAATACATACCATAATGTCCAGATCATGATCGTCCTTGACTTCAGTATTAGAGATTGATGGAGTTGATTCTAATGTAAAAAGACTAGGAGAGCTTTTTTGTTATGCTGAAGCCATGCCGAATAACTTGTAAAAATCTTGAATAATTTTGTAAAGTTTGACGCAATGGCAATAAAGCTCGAAGCCTGGCGATGATTTTAAAGAAGTTTTGGAACTCGGCTACGTTTAGTACTTCTGCCTCGCGGCTATTTTCGCGATGACGCCATTCTGCATATCTTGTGACAACCTTGAATAATTTTGTAAATAAATGTGATGCATCGCCAATGGTGTTAGCTCAAAGCTCAGGCAATGATTTTAAAAAATGTTTTGGAACTCAATTACGTTTAGAATTTACATTAAAAACTAGGCTAGCGACTAGTTTTCAATTTGATGCAGTAGTTATTCTCTCTTATGATTAAAAATAGAACTAATTATTCACTGTATTTAATAATTCGCGGGATCGACTGTTCGCGAAATCGCGAATTTTTATGACCAACGAATATTTTCATCCTGTAGGGTATTCATCGGCTTCGATGTCATTAAATTTTACCCTTCGATATAAAAAAACTACTGCTGTCAGCCCTAGAATTTGTCACTGGTTACGCGACCATAATAGAGCGAGATGAGGCAATAATCCTACATGCCAAGAAATCAATCCTATATCACAAAGACAGTCATGGGGTAAAAACACTTCACATAATTTATTCGATGTAACAATGGGAAGTCTTAATGGCGCCACAACATGTGAGCTAGCCGTGAATACATCTTATACCAAATATCTAAAAAATACCAGAACAAATTTGGACTGTACAGAGACGATGGACTGGGGGCGTTGAAGTTGAATGCAACACCACATCAAGTTGACAACATCAAGAAAGACCTGTGCGCTATCTTTAGCTCACTTGATTTAAAAATAACAATAGAAGCCAACAAAAAACAAACTTCTTAGACATAGCCCTAATCCTAAAGTATGCACCTACAACAAACCAAACCATTACCTATGCTCACACAGATTCTAACCACCCACCACAAGATACCACTAGCAATTAACAAGACTCAGAAATTTCATCGATGAAAAAGCCTTTAAACAAGCTGCCTTATTTATCAGGAAGCATTAGCAAAGAGCAAATACCAACACAAGCTAGAATTCTCCTCACCAAGAGCTCAACAACTGAAGACAAGTAATAGACAAAGAAAGAGAAACACAATCTGGTACAAACCCCCTTACGGCAACACCGTACACACTAACATCGGAGAACCTTTCTTCAATTTAATCGATGAAGAATTTTCTACCAACCACAAGCTACATAAAATCTTAAATCGAAATGTTATAAAATTAAGCTATAGCTGTATGAACAACGTAAAACAGGCAATCAAATCTCACAACCAGAAGCTACTATTGTAAGGTTCCCACAGATCGAAGCTCACACGATGATCGGAGTTCCCACAATCAGAACAAACCAAGTGCATTTCAATTAAAGACATGACAGTCATCCGAACATTTATATATCTTTATTAAACAAGAATACACCGGATAATACACCCTCCACCAACAGAATGACATTAAAAAGACATTTCATTAACAATTCTTATAAACATATACATATTCCATCTAGGGTTGCATGACTATGTTAAAATTATCTAACCAAAGTAAATTAACTCTACCCATCTTGGCTATCCGTTTTCCGAGTTATTGGTCTAACTTGACCATAAAACTATTTCACACTTTCGAACTTTAGTATATTTTTAGTATAACTCATTTCCTAAGCATTTAATCTTAATTAGTTGTGGCTTCACATTCTTATATATATACGACTCCTTCACTTTATCAGCGAGTCTTTTGAATTGTTCGTGCACGATATATCTACGAAGCTCCGGAGCCGCATTCACTTATATTTTATTCTTCTTTTGATATGTTCTTATACGTCTCTACAACTCTCTCTCTCTTGAAGCCAGGTATTCTCATACTGTATTTTAGTTTTATTTTGGTATCAGCCATTGTGTAACTTTTAATAGCTTTTAAGCTTGTGATTGTTTAATTTTGGAATTAAATAAATTATTGATTTGTGTTTGTAAAATAACTTGCTTATTTACTTCCTTGCTAACTAATTCTCACACAAATTAAAAGAAGACAACTACCAAAAATCAGGTCAAATTAACAACCTAAAGATTGCGTCTATTTTTGGGCAAATCTTTACACTATCACAGAACAATCCAGAAACAACTAATCCTGGCTGTAATTGTAGAAATAAGAACACCTGTCCTTTACCGGACAAACGCCTAGCAAAAGCCAGATTATACCAGGCAAGTGTAACAACTACCAATAACATAAAACCTGTAGCCACATATGTGGGACTCTCTGAAAACAGCTTCAAAACAAAATATAACGATCACAAATCTACATTCAATGACATAGCTAAATGCCACTCTACCGAACTAAGTAGTTACATATGGGACCTCAAAGAAAGCAGCACCGACTATCACATCACCTGGCAAATTTTATCATACGCCAAGCCTTACTCGAACAGCAGAAAATGCAAGTTATGTAGTTTGGAAAAATATTTCATCATTTACAGACCTGAGAAGACAACTCTAAACAAACGAAGTGAACTCATATCTACTTGTAGAAATTCTAGGAAACATCTTTTACAAAATAGCGTTACGTAATAGGCTTCACCAATCTAGCTTTTACTAGCTTACAATACCTGAGCTTCTATTTTAGTTTACCAACTCATGCAGAATTTCATGTATAATCCTCATTAAGCATTTTAACTGATGAGTGTTACAGACCTTTTGTGTAATATGAAACCTTTAGTAATTTTTATGCTCAGTCAAATTTTAATAAATGTCTTACCAAATTTAAATTAAGCTCTACTTCAGTATCGAGCACTTTGTACCGACTTTTAGCCTAAATTTTATTGAATTATATATACTAGTTATGGAAAATAGTTTTACTTGTCTTTGCAGCTACTGGCAGTTTCATTACCTCTCCTGCCAATCATCAGGCTGTTACCAAATTATCTTAGTCTTACTTTACTGTATCAACTTATAAAATAGTAGAACCTTAGTTGTAATTATATATATATACTATTATATATAGTATAAATATATATTATACTTATGCTATATCAAATCAACCAGATCACAAAAGAGACTTTTGAACTATAAGGAAATGATAAATTTGGTGCAGTGAGAACAACTCCTAAACAAACTGAAAAGCTCAAGAAAGATTTGTAGACATTCTGTCAATATGGGCTGAAAGAACTGGAGATGCAAATAAAAGCATCATTGACTTTCTAGATATATCTTTAGATCTATGGAATGGATTATATAAGCCTTTCAGCAAGCCCAACAATACTCCTAGATATGCGCACACAAGATCATCCACCGTCCATCATTAAGAACATTCCAGCGCCAGTCAATCTGCGCCTCTCCACAATATCATCCAATGAAGATATATCAAGTCAACACACGAAAGAACACCAAGAAGCACTTTATAGAAGTGGTTACTATCATAAATTGACATTCAGTGAGATTGCAACACCACATAACTCTTGAACTAAACGCAGGAGAAATATCCTCTGGAATAAACCCCCTTTCTCTAAAAATGTTGCTACCAATCTAGGAAAGCTTTTCTACAGATCTCTGAATGAAAAATTTCCCAGAGATCACAAACTTCAATCAATATTCAATAAAAACAATGTAAAATTTAGCTACAGCTGCATGAAAAATATTGGACAAAGTATTGCGAATAAAAACAAAGTACAACTGTAAACAAAAATTCAACAGCGACATGCAACTGTCAAGACTAGAATACATGCCAGTTACTAAATGCATGCACGTCCAGCTCTGTCATCTATCAGGCTACAGCTATAACTAATGAACCTGATGCCGCCAATCAAACATATGTTGGCCTAACAGAGAGCCCATTCAAGACAAGATACTACAACCATGGCAGCAGCTTCAACAATCCAACAAAACGAACATCAACTGACCAATGTAGTTTTATATGGCAGCTTCAAGATCGGTCAACATCAAGATCCTGTACAACATCAAGTGGAGAATATTGAAGAAAGCTAGTAGTTACAAAAAGACCAGTAAACGCTGTAATTTGTGCATATGAGAGAAATACTTTATTCAATACAAACCTGAACTTGCAAGTTTAAACTCACAAAACAAGCTTGTGTAAATGTGCATACATTCTAATAAGCATATGATTTGCAATACTGTCACATAAACAAATTATAATACTATGTATTGTTGGCTGTGATCCTTGGGCTACTTGATATGTTGTTGCATACAGTCACATGAACTCCAGATCATTTCAGTTTCACCTGATGAATGGTGACAACCGTGAAACTCATAGTAAATAGTTTTTAAAGTTTACAGTTTTTAATACATTTCATATATATACATACATGTGTATATATATACATATATATACATGTAGATATCTAATATTAGACGATGTCTCATTACAAGAGTGGGTCATAACTGTTCATATGAATTAGAGCAACTTTTGCTATTGTCTAGCAGTACAACTATTTATAAATCTCTTGATGCAGTTCAAAAATCAAACTAAGTTATGCATTAACCTGGAAAGTTTTTAAACTCCTTCAAAAGCTTCCCATGATACTTTTTTTAAATCAACTGGTACAAAAAGCATAAGCTCCAATTTTTATTGTTTCGAAACCTGGATGCATCAGAGTTTGACAATTGAACAAAGAAAGTTCCAAAAAAGATTTTGCCACATGCCATTGAAACAACAAAACTATCTAGGTATGGCACAAGAAATGTTTTCATACCGAGAGTTTCTACAGACACCTTAACTCAAAAGTTAGTTTTTCACTTCTATATTTAATATTTATTTTCAACTATCATGTCTAGCTTCACTACTTTCACTTGTTTGAGACTTCTTCCTCATCACTTTCTGTCTATCTCTTTTGTCGATCGGATGACCGAACAAACGATTAACAGTAGTGATTCAGACGGGTCACTCTTGTGTCTGCAGGTAGTCAGACAGAGACAAAAACTGACATTTTTATTTACCACGGATACGGAAACTGGCAAAAAATAGATTCAGTACCACTAAGACACAGAATTATATATAATACTCTTAATATCAAAAACTAACACGCACTTGGAAACCCTAAAATACAGAGAAAAAGACTGTCTTATTTCCAATTACACGATGGGATCTGTACCAAACCTATAGGAAAATGTGAATGATGGAAAGTCAACACTTCAAAGTTTATGCAGTGAAGACGAAGAACATGGAGCTTGTTATCAGCAGCTCATAAGTTATCTCCTTTGATCTAGGGTTCCCCAATATCAAGAAAGAGTGGGTGAATGTTGCAAATCAATATGAATACAGTGAAATGAACAACATTCTAGACACAACAACAAGTCTTCGGAGGAGATAAGTTTCTACCCGGTGAGTATCACATTGAAGTAGCCTCAAAAGTTACATTTACTTATAAAAAAGATCTTAAGGAAAAGCTTAGGTCACTGCCTAAAAATAGATTAGTCTCCGATGTAGACATCCCAACCCCCTGGATAAGTAACATTTTGGCGAAGAGAAAACTTAATGGTAAGCTGAGAGTATGCCTAGGTCCAGTTAATCTCAATAAAACTTTTAAAAAAATCATTTCCCAGGCTAATGTTAGAAGTTGTATTACCCGAACTGGACGAGGATAAAGTATTTCCATTCTGTGATGCAAAGGATGAGCTCCTACAAGTTAGATTGGATTATGAATCGGGTGGCCTTACTTCTTTCTGGACACCATTTGACATGTTTAAATGGCTTCAGATGCCATTTGGTCTGTCATCCAGTCCAGAGGAGTTTTAGAGAAAACTATCAGATGCATTTGTCAAATTTGATTAATACACATTGAAGGTATACTTATCATAGCAGAAGACATTCTCTATATGGCAAGGAGAAACAGTTGAGGAAACTACAGAAGACCACAACGCCCACCTAAAAAAGCTGCAAGAGGAAGCTCAACAAGTTAACCTGAAGCTCATCAGAAGTGTAAGTTTTTATTGGATCACCTGACCTACAGTGAACACATCATATCAAAAGATGCAGTCAAGAAATATCCAAACAAGACAAGTACCATCTTGGGCATCGCAACTCCCAAAGACAGTGATGTTGTCAGAAAATTTCTAGGTTGTATCAATTATCTCTCCAAATTCTTCTCCAACTGTTCAGCAGAGACAGAATCACTAAGACGACTCGCAGACTTGGCTGATAGAAATTTTGAGCCATAAATCGACCAAGAACAAGCTTTTGACAGTCTGAATGAACTTGCCACAACCGTACAGTTTGTCAAGGTGAATAAACCAATGATTGTGCAAACCGATGCAAGTACCGATGGCCTAGGAGGGCTCTTTCAAAAAGGCAAATCAATAGCCTTTGCTTCGCAAAGTTTTACTGATAATGAAAAAAATTATGCTCTTATCGAGTTTGAGCTACTGGCGATCGTGTATACCATGCAGAAATTTGACCAATATGTATTTGGTAATCCCTATGTAATTATCCACACAGATCCTGAGCCTTTGATACCAATATTTAGCAAATTATTTTCTCAAGGCGCCTCGAAGATTGCATTTCATGATGCTGTTATTACAACGCTATCTATCCAATGTAATCTACACACTAGGAGCTGAACAGATTACAGCAGACATGCCATCAGGATATCCTATACACAGACCATGTAGCAAGGAAATTTTTGAAGGCTAGATCTTCCAAACTTTTCTACTTTGAGCTCAACTCCTGTGATCCTCAACAACATGCACCCATTTCTGCACCAACATATGCAGATCAAACAAGTCACTGTGAACCCTTTAGAGTTACAAGAAGTTAGCCTATTTATCACCACAAGATGCCCGGCATCTCACAAAGACTTGGATGCTAATCTGCAGTTGTACTACCAAAACCAGAATCAGCTAACCCTATTGGATGAAGTAGTTTCCAAGGGATCTTTTCTCAGAGATACCCAACAGAGAGACTGCGAAAATTATACTCTAGTCACCAAGGGATTGCTGCTACTCTACATAGAACCAAGTCTTGTGTATATTGACTGTCGATGTCTGAAGATATCAGAAGGAATACCAAACAATGTGTCAGTTGTGCCATGGATGAATCAAACCAACACAAATACACTATCCAGAATAATAAATTTACGGTCACACCCTAGAGTAGTCGAAATGGATCTCTTCACCTACAAAACAGAGACTATCTGGTCATAGTCGACTACCTTAATGACTTCTCTATGTGTGAATACCTGAAGGAAACATCATCGAAAGAATTCCATCACATGTAAAAGAAGACATTTACCAGATTGGGCATCCCAGACATAGTCCAGTCTGATAACATACCTCAGTTTACTGCATCCGAGTTCACATTTTTCAGTAACAAATGGGGTTTCAACCACACTACTAGCTCCCCAGGACATCCCAAGTCAAATGGTAACGCAGAGTCTTTTGTCAAGATTCATAAACAAATCATGAAACGCAGATATGATCTCTATCTGGCTCTGTTAAGATACAAGAATACTCCGACAGCTGGAATGTCTACCTTAACCGTAGAAAGGAGATTAAGAACGTCTACCAAGTTTGTGCTTCCAATGCGTGAAACTCTGATGAAACCTGCAAATTTACTGACCTTACAGCAGAACATATTGAAAAAGCTTGTAACTCAGAAAAGCTGAAATCAATCCACCAAGAATCTGCAGCATCTAGAAGTTGACAGTCCATTACTCACCAAAAGCTTAAATCGGAAAAGTAATAGATGGGAGAGGTAAAGTGATAGAACATCGTGTACATTGTTTGCTGTGCATTCTAGTATATTGTCAAAAATTACAATAAAATAAGCCACGAGCAAATTTTACATAAGCGAAATTGTGATGACTAACATAATTTTATGTTTTACAGAATAGTGAGACTGTGTGATGGTTATCTTACATCAGCTGCGAAATAGACTTTCGTAAGAAAAACGAATATTCAGCACTGCAGCGAGCTGTTTGACGTCTTCGCGCACGCGGTCAAGCTAGAACTTTCAAAGAGTAATACATGTACTTTTAGTGCTAACGTTTTGATCAATACGTTTTGAATCTAAAATATAGTACACAGTCTAATAGTTTTTAATCCGTGTTTATTGCACAACGTTTGAGTGCGACGGGGATGTACCAATAACGCACGATCTATTCTGTAGCTTGTTAGCTTTACGCTTGTAGCTTTAAAAATAGCGGTTTCATGTTTTTGCATCGTGAGATCCGTAAGTAGCATGTGCCTAATTCTGCATTCATGTCAGATTTATTTTCAATATTATTTCTTTAATTGAAACAAATGGCGCGTGCCATATAAACTCATTTGATAGTCTGCATAGTTGCTCAATCAAATCTAATTGTCGGTAGTTTCTTTTTAGTACATTAAATTATAGGCAATTGCCTATCACTACGTATATTATTGCAATACAAACATAGATCCTTACTCAATAGTAATAGTGCACTTGTAATTAGTCCCAGGGGCCTTGAGAAAGTGCCTCAGAAGTAAAACTTTGGTTAATCTTTTGGTTCACCTAGATTTCAGCATTAAGCTGAGTTATGTTTCAGTCTGAGATTTAAGTCTAACGGTTTTGGGTAAGAAACTGTTATGAAAGAGGCGAGTCATGGCATATATTGATGTTAGTTCACCACGGGCAGCAGCACGTGTGATTATGGCAACATTCTTTCTGTCAGTAGTAAGCTCATCATAAGCAGAAGCTAGAGCATTATGCTTACTTTCATGTGATAGGATCTTCATCAGTAAAGCTACTCTCTGATTTCTTTTTCTGGTTTCAAGCGATTGTAAACCTAGTTTTCACGGGTGTTGCTGACACTATCTTTACCTTCAAGATTGGCTATGAATTGTGTTGCTCAGTTTTGAACCATTTCCAAATTATGTACTGTCTGTCTGTCACTCGGATCCCATACTGTACAAGCATATTTCAGAACAGGACGACACAAGGTTGTATAAGCAAGTTTTTTAGACTGTGATGGTGCATCGTATAGAGTGTGTTTATGCATCTAAGAACCTTGGAAGCTTTGTTGGTTTTCTCAGTAATGTGTGCATCGAAGCGTAGGTTAGACCGTAAGGTGACACCACTATATTTTACGGTATCAACACATGTAAGAGTTCTATCACCCAGTAAATATTGTGACTGTTGTTGCTCTAAGTTTCCAAATATTATCAGTTCACACTTGGCTGAGTTGAAAAGCATTTTTCATTTAGTTGACCAATCATAAACTGCATCAATATCAGCCTGAAATTTTCTTTGGTCTTCTGTAGAATTTACTTCTGAGTAAAGCAGTGTATCATCCGCATACAGACTGACTTTGCACTTTACAGCTACAGGCAGATCATTGATATAGATAAGAAACAGTGTGGGGTCCTACTGTTTCCCTGTGGGACTCCTAAAGTTACTGGGGAGCTGAGAAGATTATGTTCCTCGAAGCACTACAGCTTGGTTTCGGTTTGTTAGAAAATCTTGAACCCAATTTGCTATTTGTGAATGAAGTCCTTCGATCTGTCATATTTTAAGCATAAGCAGTCGGTGTGGCACCTTATCAAACGCCTTTTTGAAATCAAGGGCAACAGTATGGGTACAGGACCGAGTCTCAGCAGTCTTAACTAAATCATGATATGTAGAGCACAGCTGTGTCTCACATGAGAGACCTGAGCAGAAACCATGCTGGCGATTGTGTAGCACATTATTAAGAACAACATTTAGATAGTGGAGAACAATATGCTCTAGCATTTTACAAGGAGTGCTAATCAGCGAGATTGGTCTATAGTTTGATGGTTCATCAGTTGGGCCTTTCTTGTAAATTGGGGTGACATGAGCAGACTGCCACCAATTGGGCAGCTTGCAACTATCAATAGAAACCTGGAATATGTGTGATAGACACTGTGCAGCAATGTCTGGGGCTATTAGCATCTCACACTTTCTTATATTATCTGGTCCAGGAGGTTTATTATTTTTCAAGTTTTTGATGAGGGTTCTTACTCCTTTCGCTGTAACTTCCATAGTTTTTTGCGGTATGTCCATCAAGGGGAGATCTGATATCAGCTTGTTTTGGCAGAACTGTTCATGAAAAAAAGAGTTCAAAGTTTCTGCACACATTTTCTCATCACTGGTAGTGAGATCATTTGGTAATTTCAATGACAATAGGATGGATTTGGAGGTATTTTGAGACTATCTGACATGCTTATAGAAAGGTTTGCAGTTACCCTTTTCCAGAGGCTTACTGACTTTATATAAGAGAAAGTCTTTCTTGAGTTTTTTCAAAACTTTTTAATTTCCCGTCTCTCCTGCTGGTAACGACAAAAAAAGAATGGATTCCCTGTTGCCTTGTATTTTAGATGCGTTTTTCATTGTTTAGCCAGCAGTTTTTCCCCATGCTTGTTTAGCCATTTTAACCTACTGTTTTGAGCTGGAAATCTCTTAGTGGGTACATGTAATGCAACAGCTGATCGAAATGAACTAGAAAAAAAATCCCACATCGTCTCCACATCATATATAGTAGACAGTTGTTGTTCTACCAACTGCATATCATTTTCAAAAGCTTCAACATCTGCATCACGAAAAATACGACTTCTTATTTCAAAACTAGTTTTACAAATTTTAGAATTTTGCACTGGAATGCAAATCGCAGCTGTGACAATAAAATGATCATTAAGCCCAGGCATAATAATGCGTGTAACGGTGACACATGCAGCATTGTTAGTACACAGGAGATCAAGTGTGTTACCCAACACATGAGTAGGTCCTCGAACTAGTTGACATAGGTTGTTTTCATTCATCATGCTGATGAAGTTACAATGAATTTCTGTGTACTGGGCATTTGGCTTTACAGAAAGAGTTGTCCAATCAATTCCAAGCAAGTTCATGTCATCAGCAAATACAATGTCATGGTTTGGAAATTTAGCATAGACATCAGTGAATATGTCATTTAGGGTATTAATGTTCTAGATAGATACATATGGATGATAATAACAGCATATTATAAGCTTGGGAGAAATTTTGATAATCATTTCTTTGTCATATGTGTTAATGACAAGACATGAGGCTTGTAGAGACTTTTTAGCAGCTATCAAAACACCACCACCATATACATTACGGTCTAGTCTAAAAAATGTCAAGGTCCGAATCTATAATATTGTGATCACTAATTGTACAGTCAACATGCGTTTCAGTTAGACAAATAAGATCGTAGTTTAGAGTGAGACTACAAAGTTCTGAAAATTTCCCCTTTGATGACCTAGTATTCGCAAAAAAAGTTTTAGACCCTGGTTGAATGTCTGTTGTCCATCGTCAGATCTGCCCATTCCCCCGAGTTTGATGTTTTCCCCTGAATTTTCTGGTCTCTTATTCTATAATCAGTATTGTTGCCATTGCTGTTCTGTTTAAGGACACGTATGTTCTCTCTAAGTGAAAATTCTATATTATGACTTTATTTGCAGAGGTCCAGCTTACAGAAAATGTTTTCATCGCGAAGTCCAGAGTTAGCTCCTTGAGAAATTTCCATTTGTCTTTTTTATCTGAGAAACGTAACTTTATTGGTCTTGCTTTGTCATGGTTTTTGCAGCCTATGCGAATAGCCTGGAGAGGTTTATTGTGGCCCTTGAACAACTCTTTTTTCATCAGCTGATCCACCTGGTCAATTACAGATTGGTCAGACTCAGGCAAACCACATAGAATGACATTTACCACCCTACTTTCATTGTCTTTGTTCTCTAAGTCATGGGAGATCATGGCTTGGGTGTTGGTTGAAACTGCAACTGCTTTCTTTACTTCTTGAGCTAGTTCACCTTGATTAGACTGCAATATCTGCCCACGAGGTCTTAGGTTTATCGACACTTAGAGATGATTCTTCTTGATATTTTGAAAATTTCTTATTCAGTGTATTGACAGCATGTTCAATAGAAGTAAATTTCTGCAGTGTTGTGCCCTCTGTTGCTGTGGTTGTTGTATACAGACCAGGAATACAGCCTTCACAGTGCTATCTCACACCACGCTTGTTTAGTTTGGTGATCATAGTGACTTGCTCTACTTCAAGACTTTGACACGTTCCATGATACCATTGCATGCCTGTGTCACACTCAATTCATTTAAAGGGAAGTTTCTGTGTGTTTTTGATTAGCTGTTGTGGTACCAAAACATTCTTCATTCTTGTATTCGAAGCATATCCTATCTTTATCAATCACTCCAGCACTACTGGCTGAGTTAGTCTTTTTAGCAGCACCCTCTCTTGTCATGATGTAATTCTTTTTAAACGAATCGTATTTGTTTGCCTAACAATGTAACTCTAATGTGAACCTAGGTAACAGAACAAATTCTGAGAGCCAACGGAAACCAATTAGGTCAAGTGTACTATTACACGCGAGTCAACAATAGCTTCGATAGCTAACCGTCAGTCTATCCACACTTCTATCTATAACGTCTATTCACAACGTATAAAAATTCTAACTAAAAATTGCGAGCAACTTGACAAGTCAACAACAATTTCCGGCTTCACGACAATTTTTCTAACCCGGTTCAAAATATTTTTAACGTTTGTTGGTATATTTATATATGTATATATATATATATATAACAACAAACATTAAAAATATTTATATATATATATGTATATATATGTATCTGTGGCACCCAAAGAGTGGTTGTAGCCTTAGTAACATGATACGAGAGCTTTGCCAAAATCGTCTATATTCGTTTTGAAACCAGTCGCTTGAAAACTGATTTAAATTAAATTGTGCAAATAATATCCAGTTAATCAAATCTACTGCCTGATATGCACAATGCAAATTTTAAATAACTAAATAGTAATTTGTAAACGTTTGACAAACACTTGTGTACAGAAATATCTGAGAAGACAGCAAATATTCAACATGATAAGTTGGTTCTCATCAGCTTCTTGCTTCATTAATCTTTTTTTTATCAAATTAAGCATGGTGCTGTAATAGTTTATAGACCATCATCATACAGTGACTTCATATATTCCTAGACGACCTTTTTTATTATTCAATTATGTAGCTACCGGTTAAATAACAAATGCCAAATTTTACTGAAGATTAAGGACAATAGATAGTTAAATATTATCCAAATATTTAACTTTTTGTAGTTGTTTATTATTTTGTAATTAGAAATCTTCAGGTATACATCTAATATCTGAGGATATAATCGACAGAGCACGATACTTAACAGGATGCAAAACCTTATATTTTTAGAACAAGCATATTACTTGAACTGCCTTTAATGGTAATTTCACGATAGTAAAGAAGTAAGACTAACGTTTGTTTCAGTTTTATTCAGTTTATTACTTTTAGTTATTTATTTGGACTAGTACATGAGAATACACTCCCCAAAAATTTAATCTGTTTGTCAAATCTTAAAGCACTTTATTTGCTTTTCATGTCATATCAGAAATTGCTCTGCAGTTGTCCAAATCAAATAAGATGAAAATTAGTTACAAATACTGAAATCTCTAATTTAATGCCATGGCGCTTTATTTTTCAGCCCTTCCTTTATAGTGGCGATCAATTGGAGATGGCATACAAATAGAAGTTGGTGTTGTATTTTTCAGCCCTTCCTTTATAGTGGCGATCAATTGGAGATGGCATACAAATAGAAGTTGGTGTTGTATTTTTCAAATGACTCATCAGGATTTTGGGAAGATAAATTTAGCCTTTTTACGGGTGAAGCGAATGTCGCTTATATTTTGACTCCTTTTTTCAGTGGAGCAATATTAAACTTTTTGGGTGCAATAAATCTGCTAACTTACCTCTTAATTGTCAAAAGATCTCTTAACAAATATGCATGGATAAACCGAGAACTCTACCAGTTGATATATATTGCTTGCAATTGACCTGTGATGATATTATAGCCTGTGTCTTGCTTTGCAATTTGTTGGAGCTTTCAATTTTTATTTCATTCTAAGTTTGAAGACATTTTAATTTTATATCTATATTTAACAGCGTTGCATAAAAACTCATTGCACTCATTGATATGTTCGCTACAGTTTGCAGCCAAAACTAGCTTTTTAAGTGCAATAGAAGACGAGTTACAAGCGTTGATCCATTGTATGATCAGATTACCGCAATGATGCTATCAAATAATATGCTATAAATCTGCAAATTTATAAGTTATATAATGATAATCTATCAAATGGTACAAATATATATTCACGAACAAGTGACATAAACAAACCATATTTATATTACATGCAGAGACAATAATTAACATTTTTAAAACTTAAGTGTTTGCTTCGTTTGCTCGGATAGCTGCATTCTGATTGTTGGTTTTGATGGAACGAACGTCTTCTGGTTTTCCAATACTTTTCGTAAGTTTTTTTGACCTTAACTCTTCTTCTGCACTGCTGAACTAGTTGATACTAGCGTCCAAATAATTTTTTGGCAAAGCACAACTGCAACGCGTAGAAGTTTTGCTCACTAAACGTAACATTTGGCCCTGTAAAAATGTAAACCGTTTTTTGTATACATGTACTCCGAAGTAGAGTTGCCCCGATTTTAATATAAGAATTGGTATCGGTGCCGATACCGATATGGGTGTTAAGTATCTGAATCGGTATCGGCCGATCTTTTCTTTAAAACTCGTAAACTTCAGATACTTTTTACAGATCAACTTTTTAGCAGAAACCCGTATTTAAGCCTGCTACACTAATAAAAAATCATCAGCTGCAAGTTCCTTACTTTTACCTAATGAATTCTGGGCCTGTCACACAATCTATTTTATGTCTATAGGCTATAGCCTAATAAACATCTACACAGCTTAGAGATCTTTTGGCTTTAGTCAGGACGTAATCACAAAGTGCGGTATTTCCCAATTACAGCGATATGATTTATTGCAGCCAATCACGAACAAGAGAACCTTAATGAGAAACAAGAATGCGGTGTAATGTTTCTAATTACTAGCATTACAAAAGTAATTTGAGCAGTCGATGCATAAAGTTTATCTATATCTCTCTTGATCCTGACGATATGATGTATCGTTTGTATCGCATAAAATAACCTCAGTAGCTTATCGGTATTTAGCCTGTCCTGCATCATCTGTGGCAAGTGAGTCCTTTTTCAGTACGACTAGCTACATCGATAGTGATAGAAGATAAAGACGACTCACTGAGAGAATTGAATCACTAACGGTAATCATCATTATTAATAACAGATTTCAAGAAACATGGACTGTTTTGTTACTAGATGCACGGTATGTCAGTATGTGAATATATATACATGTATATCTTTTTTCCATAATTACAAACAAATAAATGCATGAATCTTTATATTTTTTTGCATTATATTTGCATAATAAAATTAACAATTATTTATGCAACACAAAAGATCTGAATCGGATTATTTTTTCAATAAGAATCGGTATATCGAATCTGTATCTGAATCGGCTGGTGAAATTTGAATCGGGGCATCTCTACTCCGAAGTATCAAGATCACGTTAAACAAGGAACTACTATTAGCCTGAGACAATTATTAATTAATTCTACGATGTTGCTTTCAAAGTTTTAGTGAAAAAAAAACAGAAAGCTTTTGAGCTGCACAACAAAAAAATTGATTGTTATTGATGTAAACGTTTCATTATTAATACGACTTTGTGGACTCTTTTTTTTTGATCACTAGATATTATGGGTTCATGAAAATCAAAGATTATCAAAGTGGTGGTCAAGTGGAGGTGGCGTTCAATTGGAGGGTGGCATTCAAATAGAGGTTTTTGCTGTAATTGGAAAAAAGTAATTCTGTTTAAGTGAGTTATTTAAATGCTCGGGTGTTGTAATCACCACAAATTTAGATGTAGCTTTGCATATTATTCGTTAGACTGTTGTCTGTTATTTGTACAACTATATATATGGGATATTGACAGTGCCTTTTAGATTAAATTTTAGGCACAGCAGCTCTCAGCTGTTTAGTTTATATTGCTGACTAAAATTAATGCTAAACCCTCATATAGCATAGCTCGAAACACTTTCAGAAATCAGCCATATATTCTTTCGCTAACAACATTTGATTACGGTTCAATACATTATTGTGTGCTCTTTGTGTTATGATATCATGTACATCATGCTAATACAATGTCATCAAGTGCACAAATTTGTAGTTTATACTGCGCTGACTTAGTTTGTGTATTAGCTGGATGTAGTGGCTTTTGTATTGTTTATCATCAGTTGTTATTTGCTCCTAGAACTAGTTGTTTGTGTCACCTCTGCTCTTCAATAAATGTATTTGAAGTGAACCACATACAAGCAAAGTGTATGACACTTTGATTTCCTTGTCTGGGTGATTGTTTGGCAAGGCCACCATTCCTTACACATGTTTAATATTCAATAATTTCTGTACCACCATTTCTACACTATCAGCCCTGCCATATATTCCTGCACATAAGCTGATTCTAGAACACAAAAAAGTTACCAAACTAAGGGGTCCGGCTTATACGCACGTAGCTCTGATTGAAAGCAAACGAATTGACATTATGCTTTCTTAATTTAAACAACTACTACTCGTTGTATGCTAAGCATGTGGCCAGTAGCCTTTTACAGCTTTTTTAACGTTTGTTTTATACAGTTGCGACGACTTGCATTTGTAAACACGCCGCTTGTGAAGATTCATCGGAAAAAATACATTTAGCTGTTGCATTTGGCCTTGTTCTGTCCAGCTTTTTTTTCATGGTAGAGTGTGTACACGCACACGAAGCAAATCTTGTTTGATAAGAGTATCCACTGACGGCGACAATAGTCTGTGGTTGTAATTAGTGGTAATTAGCCTATCGTGTCTCAACTTAATCTAAAGCAAACAATCATCTATTTGCGTTGAGCCAATGAAAAACATGTTTGCATCTAAATTGCTGACCTTAGTTTTCGCTTTGCAAAACCACTTTTGCAAAGCGAAAACTAAGGTCATGCACGAGATCGCTTGCATTTTACGCACCGCATGCAACTGCATTAAATTAACGGTATCGCTCATGCAGTTTGAAAGATTTTACGGAAGAACTGTCTGATTTTATTCATAAAAAATGAATGTCTTACACTGCATCTTTTAAACTAAAAGCAATAGAAGCGAAACATAATAATAATGATTACCACTATCATTAACTTTTTCGCTACCAAATAATTTTATTACTGAGACAAATGAATATTTGGTAAAACCAAGTATTTGACATTGGCGCATATAAGTTGTCATGTCATTGACCAAATTAATTAGCATAAAATTTCACATCATCTGATGCCATAAAAAGACTACAAATGTGTTGCAGAATGCTTTCGGACACTTTTTTCTCTTCATACTACTGTGGATGACAAGCTGAACATGTTGCGAATCAGACGAGTTACCATTATTACTATAGCTTACGGCATTATTATTACTGTTAACAATAAATACTCATTGTCACTACTACTATTGTAGCCCGATAGATAATCATCAGAAGACCGTTGATCTATGATTTGTGAAACCTGCGTCGCTGTAATGCCTCTTAACATTGCGAAGAAGACTAGCTATGAAGAGTGTTTTTGCAAAGCGAAACTAAGGTCAGCAATTTAGATGCAAACACGTTGGCTCAACGCAATTAGAGGATTGTTACCTTTAGATTTAGCGGAGACACGATAGGCTAATTACCATTAATTACAACTAGGTTAATTGCAGCCACTTACCAATAAGAAACAGTTTGTACTAAGCTTACAAAAGCCACTCCACTTTTATAACGCTTTGCTTTGATAGATACATACAGCGTGTCACGATTTATACGGCCGGCTTATATGCGAGTTCTTATAAATTCCCTCACTTCAGAATTGTTTTTTAGGATTAGCTTATACGCGAGATAGGCTTATATGCAGGGACTTACGGTAAGTAGTAATAGGTCAGTAACAGTAACAGATTACTGTTATCACATGTATTAGTGATCTAACAAGTTCTCATAATCAAATCAGCTTCTGATCAATGACTCTATAGACATTGAGTTCTTTTAGTTTGTTTCATCAAAAATTGTAATGGATTTGATCTAACTTAAAGATAAAGATTTTTATACCCCATTTGTGTTTGATAACGCGTGTTACAGATCACAGCTTTAGCAGCAGAAATTCTAACTCTGATAGAATTGATGTTAACACAGCTGCATTGATTTTCGACCACAACTGGAAATTGTGGAAAATTGTACGGAAATTTATCCACATTTAATAGATTTATTTTTCAAAAATAATTTTTGCATGATTTGGCTAGGTAATGCGCTTGAGGAATCTTAAGACTTGCAGATACAATACGCAGAGATTTTTCTCAAGTATGCTGTGTGTGCTTCTGAAAAATGGCTGCCGCATCACTGACATCTTACAAATACACTGATTACATTATAATCTGTAGTTTGTGAGGTTAAAGTTTAGGTCTAGAATAGTTTAGGCAGAATAGTATGCAAAGCTTCATCTTATTTTCTAGCCATCGATGGGTGACAAATCACGCAATCCATGTCCTTATGGTGAAAATTGTACTAGAAAGAACCCTAAGCATTTCATGGAGTGTACCCATCCTCAAACACAAACAACAGGTAGTTATTATAGGCATACATATTGAGTGCTTGACTACATCAGCAAAGTGCTCTGCCGTTTGATTTGGTCTCTACAAAGAGTCAATGATTATGACACGGTTTATTCATGTGTCACTTATATATAGATATACAAGCTGTGCTACCCGGCGTTGCCCGGGTAATAAAAAAGTCTGATCAGAAAATTGACTTGTATTTAACATATAACAACATTTGCCATTCCAACTTTCAACCTACATATCATGGCAGAAGTGTTTTGTGTAGTCGAAATATATTAAGAGAGAAAATATCAACTAAAGGTTTTCAAACTTTGTCAAACAACTGTAACTTTCAAACTTCATATCATCAGGAAAAGGTTTTGTGCAGGTCAAATAAATTAAAAATAAATTAAACAACTGTTAAGGTTTGCAAACAACTCTAAGTTTAAAATTAACTTGAAAGAAGTGTTTTCGTTTAAATAAATCAGAAGAAAAAATAAAAATGTAAATGTGTTTAAATGTAAATGTGAAATCATTAGCAAGTAATGGCTAAATATAGTCTATCTCACTACGGTTACAATCAAAAATTATTTGGTATACAATTATTCGATTTCAGTTCATTTCAGTGTTGGCATGCAAAAATTGTAATAAAAAAGTCTGGACAGAAAATTGATTTGTATTTAACATATAACAACATTTGCTATTCTAACTTTCAAACTACATATCATGAGAGAAGTGTTTTGTGTAGCTTAAATAAATTAGGAGAAAATATAAAACACATATAAAGATTTTCAAACTGTGTCAAGCAACTGTAACTTTCAAACTTTATATAATGAGAAAAATTTTTGTGCAGGTCAAATAAATTAAGAAACAAAATAAAACAACTATAAAAGTGTTTAAATGTAAGTGTGAAAAAATTAGCAAGTAATAGCTACATGTAAATTAGGTCTGTTTTGCTAGGATTACAATAAAAGATGATACGGTAATGATACAATTATTACGAACTGAGAAAACAAAATAAAAATCCTGAATATGTTGAATTAATAATACAAATTTTTGCGTAGAAGTGTGTGTGGGGTGCGGTGTGTGTATGTAAAAAGGTTACTGTTCCACCAGAAGCTACCCATCAAAACTTTGAATACGACGATACTGGTATCTCTCGATACTGGTACTTTTCGATACTGGTACTTTTCGATACTGGTACTTTTCGATACTGGTAAAAATGAGATATCGTACTGTCTTTGTCTGACCGAACATAGAAAAAATGTAGAGGCTATTCCCACTTGAAATAATACAATTGAATCTTACAAAAAACCGCAAATAGAAGTTCACGAAAAAGTATCGCGTTTCATAGAGCTAAAAGAGTTCATAGAGTTTTAATTAATACGTCATTTTTGGTGTGAAAAAGGACTAGGGTGTGTATACGTTATGGCGTAAGAGTGAGGATTTGTTAGAGCTTTTGTAGTCTCGTGGTTAAAAAATTGGATTGCAAACCTGGAGTTGCGATCTTCATGAGTCCAGCAGAATGCAAAAATGTAATTGCAAAATTTTATAGCTGTAACTGGACATACCGAAGGACAAACGAAGGACAGATGACAAACAGGCGACAAACTTTGAGAAAGGTATATATAGAAGTGTCTGACTATGGTCGTATGTCCGATTGTTTAAAGTATGTACCCTGGCATCCGTGTCCAGGCATCCGTGTCCAGGCATACGCTTGCAGTCGCTTGTACGCTTCAATTATTTCGCAGGTGATACATTATGGCCGCTTGGTTTAGTGGTAGTGCGCTTGGCTTAATATCTGTACATCCGAATGTACGGGTTCTCCTTCCTGTCAGGCTCAATCTTTTCTACTAATGCTTTTAGCTGGCTTCGGACAAACACGGCTCTTATTATAGTAAAGATTAAAATGTTAGCTCAAGTTTGATTAAAAATAAATTTTTATGCAAGAAACCTTTTTTATTACCTGTGTAATGCCGAGCATTCAGTTAGTATAAAATATAAGGGATAATTATCTCAAGAAGAACACTTGTTTTTTGAAACCAACATCTGATTCCTTTGATTTTACATGTACACAAAAGTTCAATAAAAGGGAGTCGTTATACATGTAAGCTTTTTATCTGGTATACCGCTTGCTAGTCCCTGTTTGCAAAAGTTGGTAATTAATTCTTGGGTACTTTCATATCAGAATGATGCAAAATGTCTCTGGAAAAAGTTTTTCAAGTAATTTGTTTAACTTAGTCATGATGTACTGTCTGATGCGGACAATCGCTTTTCTTAGCTTAGCTGTCATTATTTGAAAGGTGAATCATCAAGTAAAAGAGGTTTCCCATCATCTTCCTCTGATAGTGGCACTGTTGAAAAGAAGGTTAAGTATGCTCCATCTACTTCTGAAATCATGCACGATGCAGCAACTGTTTCTACAAAATCTCACAAAAATAAAGAGATGAGTCCAGCCCATCAAGTAGCACTAGCAGAGAAATGTACGAAATACAGATACTATATGAGTCGTGTGCACCACAGTATTGATAGCTCCTTCAATGAGGGCTCCTCACTCACTCTTCACAGTAAGTAGTTATGATGTAACGGAGTTACTACAAGTTGTGATATCTTCTCATGCTGATTACTGGAAGTTTGGGCCTAAATAAAAGGTTATGAGGTGTAAAGATTGCTACATATTATATATTATTATACATTACATGTAGGTCAGTGATGTTTATCTCTGTATTTGACTTGTGTTACTTTTGCTTGTAGATGTAATTAATGGAACTCAAGGCAATCTTATTGACTCATGTTGGGTGAGTATAATAGCAGCTTTTCATCACTTGGTGATCATTCAGTTTGTTTTGCTGCCAAAATTCATAGCTGCCTCCATTCCCGTTCCCTCATCTCTCTATTCCTTTTCTCTCAACCCTCTATTCCGCTTTATTCATACTCGTCCGTCTTTTGGCTTTGGTTTTCTGCTCACTTTTCTATCTTACGTTTGGTTTGGCTTCTCTATTGTTATTTATTTATCATGTTTTGTGCGCTTGTCAACTCTGGCTTTCTAGCTGCCGTTATGTAGTGATCAAATGTCACTGTATTCTAGTTCAGCTACATGTATGACCTCTACTGGATTCGGCAACAGTTTAGGGCCTGAGGACCTTAAATGTCACTGTATTTTAGTTCAGCTACATGTATGACCTCAACTGGATCAGGCAACAGTTTAAGCCTGAGGACCTTAAATGTCACTGTATTCTAGTTCAGCTACATGTATGACCTCAACTGGATCAAGCAACAGTTTAAGCCTGAGGACCTTAAATGTCACTGTATTCTAGTTCAGCTACATGTATGACCTCAACTGGATCCGGCAACAGTTTAAGCCTGAGGACCGGAACAAACCGATGACTGTCGTTGAGGGTCTTCAAGGTTCCAGTCGAATTGAGCTCCTTGAACAGCGAAACAACTATACAAATATCAAGGTCATACAGGTATAACACAGTTATAAACTATAGCTAAGCTGTTAACATTTTTAACATGCAGAGCAGATGCTGTCAGGGTTTTTTGTGAATCATTTTTAACATTTTGTGGAAACATCACACTTCCTCTTTAGTTGACTAATGAGTGAAACATATCTCTGATCAAATTTTTATTGGTATACTTTTTCAGTGTAGGTATGTGATGGTTGTAGGAATGAATGGTTTATCTTAAGGTATGTATTGTACGATCATGAGAAGTTATTTCTGACATATGTGAGCTAACTTTTCAGGCGCAGTTCTCAATACCCTATGGAGTGCACCATACTAAGATGGCCATATTGAGATATGATAAAGGTATCAGGATCATGATTACAACTGCTAACCTCATTCCTCTTGACTGGTTCCATAAATCACAGGCTCTCTGGTGCAGCCCCCTATGTCCCCTTGGTAGGCTTCTATCGTCCATTTTGTACAGAATGTATGTTTTTCAGGGCGAATTGATTTGAAACAGTATCTCACAGACATGCAGGTGTTGACTTATAGTAGATATTGATGTATTACAGATACCGATGTATCGTGTGCACTATTGTATTGCTTAGGGAGTTGTCTATTGTAAGGACTGATATGTTGTAGGTTTTAATGTATTGTAGGTGTTAATGCATTACAGGTGCCGATTACAGGTACCGATTACAGGTGCCGGTTACAGGTGCCAATAACAGGTACCTATTACAGGTGCCGATTACAGGTGCCGGTTACAGGTGCCAATAACAGGTACCGATTACAGGTACCAATTACAGTTGCCGGTTACAGGTGCCAGTAATAGGTACTGATTACAGGTACCGATTACAGGTGCCGGTTACAGGTGCCAATTACAGGTACCAATTACAGGTACCTATTACAGGTACCAATTACAGGTACCAATTACAGGTGCCGATTACAGGTGCTGGTTACAGGTGCCAATAACAGGTACCGATTACAGGTACCTGTTATAAGTTCCTGTTATAAGTACCTGTTAAGTTGCTTGTAGTATGTATTATATGTAAGACAGGTGAGAGTTCAGGATGTGTATGATTGTATATTTGACTGACTCAACCACAACTGAACACCAAATAGTAACAGCTATGCAAGATGATGACAGCATTATAGACCATAGCTATACAGGTTAATAGACTAGCCATACAGGATAATATAGGATAGCTATACAGAAAACAGGTGCCGATTACAGGTACCGATTACAGGTACTGATTACAGGTGCCGATTACAGGTACCGATTACCGCTACCGATTACCGGTACTGATGCGTTATAGGGACTGCTCCGTGTTGTAGGGAATGCTGATTCTGAGACGAACTTCAAAGCAGATCTTATTGAATATTTGGAAGCCTACAAGTCGCCTATACTCCGTGACTGGGCGAGCACTTTGTCCAAATACGACATGTCTAAATGCAAGTATGTATGCATATTTTTATCATCTATTGTTTTAGCAGTGTGAATTGGATCTAGCAGATTGTGTCAGGAAGGATTTTTATGTTGGCAGAGTTTTCCTCATAGCCAGCGTTCCTGGGAGGCACAAACAAGAAAAGAAGTTCTCTTTTGGCCATCTAAAATTACGCAAGGTAATGCGAGTGGTGCAGTAGCTATAAATTATGTTCTTTAGAGACCAACTCTAATCATTGACTTACCTGTATGACCGCAAGTAGCAGTTACTCCCCAGTAAGACTCACTCTAATCATTGACCCATTGCAACTTGAAGCAGGTGCTCTATAGGTAGACCCACTTATCACTGTTTCTTACACCCTATTAGCATATGACCTACTATGAACTCATTAAATACGTTTTCAAATTTGTCTTCCATATGTAATGCATGGTGCCCATGTTACAAAGTAAAACAGTACTGCTATGAGATTCAGATATGCTGTGGTAATAAATGGCAGGAAGAGAGGAGTGCCTTTGTTGGAACACTTTGTGTGCACTTGGCACCAATGTTAGACATGTGGAAAGAAGTTGTGTAATCTCTATGTGAAATCATAAGAAACTTATAGCTAAACGAGTTATGTTCACTTGCACCACAAAATTTTAGCAAATGTTCAGCGTTCGCTGGATTTTACCTTTCAGGTACTAGAACAGCATGGTCCAAAAGCCTCGGCGGCTACGTGGCCAGTGATTGGACAATTCTCAAGCATCGGTAGACTAGGTGCCGATCCAAGCAACTGGCTCACAGGGGAGTTCCTCATCAGTTTGTCCACTACTTTAAAATCCAATGCTAGGAATAAGCCAGCACTAAGACTTGTAAGTTAAGCCTGTTTTCCACATCAATTGCGAGACCCCGGCGGTAATCTTGCGCAGCAAAATGCTTACGGCGCTAGGCTCTGGCGGCTTCTGTTCACATAAAGCTTCATCGCTAATAACCGCATGAAAATGTTCGCTCGACATGCTGTTTTGATAATGGTGACCTTCACTTGTACAGTGCATTTTGGGAAGGTTTTGCCTGCGGCTTTTCGCGAAATTTGAACTGCGCTAAACTCTTGCTTTGACCGCCGGCAACTACCGGTGGTACTCGGCGGTACCCGACGTGTAGGTTCACATTTCACCGCAATAGCCTGCGGTGCTGTCGCCGGTGCTGTCGCCGGTGCTGTCGCCGGTGCTGTCGCCGGTGCTGTCGCCGGTGCTTTGCGGCGTATATGGGAACCAGGCTTTACACGAGTGCTTGTAATTGCCGGTGTTTCACAAGTTGGTCTGAGTAGTTACTTTCTCTTGACTGTAGCGGTGTGACGAGCCATCTCTCGTATTTATAGATATATCCTACAGTAGAGGACGTGAGGACATCATTGGAGGGCTACCAGGCTGGTGGAAGCCTTCCATTTAGTCAACTTCAATATAATGGGCAGCCATACATTCGGTCACTTATGCAGTGAGTAGTTAAATATGTGTTTGTACAATATATACATGTAGCTCTTAGTGTATGTATATACATATAGCTCTTAATGTCAGGGTTGGCTCGGTTTAAACCGATGGTTTAAACCGAGCCAACTGGTATACAGTCATACTTCAACTTATGAGCTTAATGCGTTCCGAGACTGAGCTCGTATGTTAATTTACTCGCATGTTGGTGCGATTTATTTATATATAGAACCATTAAATATATATTGATTGGTTTCCGTACTCTAAAAATGCAAATAAAACACTCAAAACAAGATATTGTAACAGAAAGAACATGTTAGTTATTGTCCTAATTTACCACATGCTTTCGAAAAGCAACAATTAAAAAATACATGTAGTGCAAGGAAATGTGATTAATTAAAATGTAAAATTAAATACATACAATAGCAGCTAACACTAGCATTTGCCAGGGAGGGAGATATAAGTTATCCTTCATTACAACAGTTGACTTTGATAAATTTGGATTTTATCAATGTCTTAAAAGACAAACTTAGAAGCAAACCCAAAAGCAAACTTTCATTTTAAACTTAACGTAATTAAAATTTCTTCGGCGTTCGTAGTTTGAAGTTTCTCGCCGGTAAGCTAATTTTTCCTTTTTTTCGCTTTCACGACTAGCCAGCCGTTTGAAAATAAACCTATCTAAGGACGTTTGTCTTTGTCGCCCTTTCAACATGTTGCAATTAGGACGAACACAGGTGTCGTCACAAAAGGTTAAAGATGTGGTTGCGTCAAATTTAAGTTGATCTTAAAAGAAAGCATTTTTTTTTTCTCTATCAGTTGATATGTTGTTTGTTGTGTTACGCGATCGCATTGCCTAGATATTTGAAGATTAAAACCGAAAAAATCTGATCGCCGTAAAAACGCTCGGGCCACAAAAACGTGCGCAGACTTGCCCAAAATGATGTCACGCGTTATACAACCTGTCTCTATCTCTCGTATTCACATCGGCTATTTGCGATAAAAGTCTAGTCCTACGCGGCTCTATTGGCATATATCTTATTTTGTATTTGCTCATGTTGGCTAGAATAAAATTTTAAATCCAGCTACAGATGCATTATTATGAATGTTTCAAAGGCATCAAATAACGAAAATTGAAAATTTGTTCTACTCAATTTCTCCAAATGTTGTGTAAACATTTGGGTACCGACTACCAATTCTACCGGTCTACGGTAATTCTGTCAAGCTAACTATGTTGAATAACGTCTTTGTATTAGCAAAGTTCCGCCGCTACCCATACTAACGACGAACAGCCTCCCATAAGTCCCGCCCACTTTATGTCCGTCGCCTATCCTAGGGGCGGGGCTGAATATCATTGCCTACACCGACTACAGTACTAGTTTCTTACTACCGTAAGCCGCGTCTTTGGAAAGAATATACATAGGGATAGAGTTTCAAGGATGAGAAGTCTGCTGCAAACTGGATTTGAACTCACATTCTCCAGTTCTGCGGACATCCATATACCATATCCAATTCACTACAATATTCTGCAAATCATGTTTTGCATTATCTTCAACAATTTTATTTTATTATATAATTTTTACAAACAAAAATATTGTCATCTCGGCATAAAGCTTTTATTAAAAATATTCATCAAGTCGTGGCCACTCACATAGTTTTAGCTGATACAATAAGACAAATTCATCTACTGCAACAAACTCAAACAAAACATCATGGTTTATGCAGCACACATTCAAGTCTTTCTTTCCCCTTTATGGCAGTTTCCACCCTGACAAAGCTTCTTCGGCTGGTGGGACGACATAAACATTCTGTAATCAGTAAAACAAATGCAATAAATATATGTCATTCATAGATATGTCATTTTGAAGCGTATCTATTGACAGCTTCCAAATTGGGAGTTTGATAGAGTGCGAGTGTAATTTTAAAAACGAATAAACATTTAACAAAGGCAAACGTACGCCAAGCCAACGATTCGAAGCTTTGGTTCTGGAAATTAAAGATTTGCATTGATCAATCGATTTTCTTCACTTTCTACAAGTGAAAAGTGAACATCTAATGTCAAATCATAAATCTAATTTACTAGATAAAGATGCCGCAGAAAATTTGAAGCAAATGTAGCTAGGTGAACCGATAAAAAAATTTGAAACGATGATTAGTGATAGCAAAAAGTTACAATTTTATTAATTAGTACATGTATCAATGAGTACTAAAATATTACCTTTAGTATATTCATCAATCTAAGCCATTGTATAGCTAGATGCTAAAGATTAAAAAGAAGCCGTCAAGAACTTACTGTACATACGTATCTCGCACGCGCAGGAAATTACATTATAACCTCAAACAGGGAAATATAATCTGAATGTAAACTCAACAGGAAACTCTATAGGAGACTCAAAGTAAAAGATAAATTTACCTCCATTCTCCGAGCTTCCTCCGTAGAACTTTAACTACCTGATGCCAAGAAAACTCGGAGTCACCTTCGCAGTAACTTTACAGCAATTTTACAATTACATGTATGTTGTTCGCCAATAAAACGTGTCCATCAAGTAATTCATTAAAGTAACGATGTTAATTAATTTAATAAATGTCGATGTCCATGCGAATTAATAATAGAGTAAAATCCCTAATTTTGAGATCACAGACAACGCGTTTTACGAGTGATAACATTTATTACGGCCTATATAAAATTTCGCGCTGATGGTTGGCTAAGGGAGCGACCTCATATTTATCGCTCGTGGTTTCTTTTCAGATATATTGCTTGTGACGTCACGAAAGAAGCACCCGCTGCAACGTGAGCTTTTTAAAAGAGGGCCTCATTCAAACGCATATATCACTGGACAGGGTTGGTCTACAAAGACAAAAATGGCATCAAATTGTAGCTGATGTTTTAGCCTTTTATGGGTCTTAATTTCATTAAATCGAATTTTTTGACGCAACCACATCTTTAATGCACGACCACTAGCCAACTTGTCCGATTGTCTATTTTTATAGTTTTGATAGATTAGCACCGGCCTTTTCACATAGCATCGTTTCAGTTACACTGTTACCGGCCAATTGTTTATCCAATGTCTGAGCAGTCTCTCCATCAGCGGTCATGAAGATCGCTGTGCCGTTTAGAAACTATGGTTAGTCCTTTTGCGAACTAAATGCCCTGAATATAATCCTTCTGTTTGATAAGTGTGGATGTATTTCTGTCATATTGCTGAGCTAGCTCAATCACGCATACACATTTCGCAGATTTTCAATAATTTTCCGTTTAATATCAACTGTTATCATTCGGTTTTGCTTGGCATTATCTTTCATTTTACTGGCAAACTTTCGGTCAACGCAGAGTACTTTTAATTCACATAATTCTGCACTGGAAATCGCACACAAAAACACGGTACAAAAGTATAACCTGAGCAGGTGAAAAATACAGGTGATGCTGTTCTCATAAAACACCTCTGACATACTTGGCAACTGTCTCATGTGCTCGTATCTCAAACATGGCTTGTATTTTAGTGCTAAAACTTGCTTAAAAGCTGGCTCGTATCTCAAGTTTCTTGTACGTTAGAGCACTCATAAGTTGAAGTATTACTGTACAGTAATATATTGATGGCAGAGTTCAAGTTGAAACTACATGAAATCCTAGCACAACAATGAATTAGTGAATTTCATTTTCAATTGGTTTTATCAAGTGATATGATGATCTCTTTACTAATAAAATATAAAAACCATGTGAAATATACTAATCCAATCATTGTCTCTAATAATGAATAAATACTTTCTCAAGTCTGGCCAGTGAGAAAGGATTACTTATAATTAGAAATTAATACAATAAAATCCTTTTGGGCAAAAGCTTCAAGTTTGCAAACTAATATTTTATTTATTGGGCACATGCCAAAGTAGTTGGATTGTTAGAATTCAGTTTATCAAGTTTGTTGTGTTTTGAAAGGCAAAGGTTTTAAGGCAAAACGTAATAGGTGTGCTGTCGTAACGCGAGGTCACGCGGGTAGGCTTAAAGCTCACGTAGCAAAATTTCAAGCTGAAAACAACACCAATTTAGACAGTAATTCTAATATTCAAGTGATAGAAGTTGAGTCATCTGCCATAGCTCCAAACACTAGCAATGCATCTGCATTATGCTCTGCTCTACACTACCACACGACTTATCACTGGGATTAAAGTCTCTACTTACACATAGAGCTGTATGTAAAATATTCACTTTATGTGATAAGATTTCTGCTCTGTATTGCATCGATCGTGTTTGATTTAAGACTCATTCTGAAATTTCTATATGTTTTCTCTCTTTTCCCCCATAACAACTCCCATAGTACCATCTTTAACAGATGATTTCACATATGTACAGTGCTGTCAGAAATTATGAGACCACCGAATAATTCTCGCCTTTGTTCAACTTTGCACCTCTACTGGCACCATATTAATTCATTCATTTGCCACATATTGTACATCATTAGATGCAGAAATTTCTCCTTGTTTCAGTAAAGTAAATCAGGAGTCTTTCATTGTTTTTTTACAGCATTGGTGATAGAATTAGTGTCATCAAGTTATCTCTTCAGTGTCCGACCACATAGCTTGTTAGTGGTAAAACGTGATGTCATCACTGTGTTGTGCATTCTGTAATCTCACAAAGTCAAATAGTTTGGCATAAAAAAATAAAAAATGAATAAAATAATAAAATGAATAAAAAACGAAAATATCTTTTCATTTTTTTATTCATATCAGTTGCATATGCCTTTCGATTGAGATAAAAAATAAGTATGGATTGTTATGTGATAGAAATTTGCTTCATATTAATCAGTAGAAAATTCCGCATCTAATGGTATATGGTTTATGATAGTTTTTTGTAAAACTAAGTCAGTAAATCATTGCTACCACCTTGTCTCTTAAAATGTGAGGTGGTCTCATAATTTCTGACGGCACTGTATGTTCAATACTCAATCATGCAGCTATAGTAAGTGATGTAAATTAGACTTGAAATTGTAAAAACCTTGGTAAAAAAACTGGTTCAAACCAAAAAACCCTGGTTTTTTCATAAAAACCGTGGTTTTTTCCAACCCTGCTTAGTGTATGTATATGCATGTAGCTCTTAGTGTATGTATATACATATAGCTCTTAGTGTATTTATATACATGTAGCTCTTAGCGTAAGTATATACATATAGCTCTTAATGTAAGTATATACATGTAGCTCTTAGTGTAAGTATATACATGTAGCTCTTACTGTAAGTATATACATGTAGCTCTTAGTGTAAGTATATACATGTAGCTCTTCGTGTATTTATAAACATAAACTGAACTTTATAATTTATTGACTGCACAGTAACTGTGGTATTATTGGTATTATTATACCTTCAATGTCAATTTAATCGATTTATCCACATTTTATACACAGAAAGGTCTATGCTACAAAAAAATTACAGAACTGCATGAATAAAAGAACAACATATATTTACTATATTAAGAGTTGTGTCTGTCTGTCTGTGCGAAGGCAGGATTAGAGGTTAGGATGAAAGAGTGCTTTCAATGGAACAACAACTCTTGACATTCAGATTGGTAGATCAACTCTTGACATTCAGATTGCTAGATCAACTTTTGACATTCAGATTGCTAGACCAACTCTTGACATTCAGATTGGTAGACCAACTCTTGACATTCAGATTGCTAGACCAACTCTTGACATTCAGATTGCTAGACCAACTCTTGACATTCAGATTGGTAGACCAACTCTTGACATTCAGCTTGGTAGATCAACTCTTGACATTCAGCTTGGTAGACCAACTCTTGACATTCAGATTGCTAGACCAACTCTTGACATTCAGATTGCTAGACCAACTCTTGACATTCAGATTGGTAGACCAACTCTTGACATTCAGCTTGGTAGATCAACTCTTGACATTCAGCTTGGTAGACCAACTCTTGACATTCAGATTGCTAGACCAACTCTTGACATTCAGATTGCTAGACCAAATTCTGATATTCAGATTGGTAGATCAACTCTTGACATTCAGATTGCTAGACCAACTCTTGACATTCAGCTTGCTAGACCAACTCTTGACATTCAGATTGCTAGACCAAATTTTGATATTCAGATTGCTAGACCAACTCTTGACATTCAGATTGGTAGATCAACTCTTGACATTCAGATTGCTAGATCAACTCTTGACATTCAGATTGCTAGACCAACTCTTGACGTCCAACGAACCAACGTCCAATTCCTGTATGACCAGAGGTCATAAAGGAATTGGAAACAACATGCTGAAGAAGCCGAATACCAGCCGATAGTAAATTAAATGGTCTGCCAAGACAGCAGGAGAAAGCATGCAAATAGTGTTTTGGTTTGAAATGACTACAAAAAGGCCTATGACTCAATTTCCCATAGTTGGATCATTGAATGCCTAAAGTTGTACAATGTCCACCCTGTCCTTGTGATGTTCATGAAGATGTCGACGAACCACAAACTGGAAGAGCACACTAGTCTGCGTATGACTTCTGGTCATTCGCTGACTAGTGCGCTTTTCCAGTTTGTCGGCAACTATTCCTCATAGCAGTTTTCGAGTGATAAGCGAACACGTTATTGGCCTGTAGTTCTTGGGAGTCATCGGCTGCTTTGGGTCTTTCATCAGCGATACAGTTCACCCTTTTTGTCAGCCATTATGGATGGTGACCTTTTATCAGGCATTCCATCGGTCTTGCCATTCAAGTGTGCAGAGATGCCAGTTTCTTCAACCAGAAGGATTGGATCATATCAAGCTCTTCATATGCTGAACTGCACATAATGTCCGTTTTGCTGATGGCCAGTCCTTGATAGGTCATGATGTGTTGGTGGCTCCCTCTGAGCCTCTTTTGTCAATTTGTGGTGGCGGTATGTGTAACCTTTCTTCCAAATGTCCATCCAGAACTTTGAGATCCTCGATTTGGGAGTCACCTTTAAACTGGGAATACACTGTTGATAGATTATGGGTGAACAGGTAGTTTACTCTCTTGTTATCCCGCTCTTTTTTGAGTCTTTCCAAGAGTGCTATTAACTGCAGTTTACAGATTTGAGAGCTTCTATATAGTGGCTTTCTTATTACTGCACTCCAAACTGTGGTTCGACAAGTGACTGAGTTTGCTAACTTTCTTGTGCAAGTCTTGGATCAAGTAGTTCTGTTAATGTACCTTATTTCTATTTGAAATACTGAAGAGTATCCCAAGGTTTTAGACGTCGCTGCATGTTGTTCATGATGGCCCTTCATTTGTCCTTCATTGTGCGCTCTTCATCAGTCTAGCTAACTATGCATTGGATAATATATTAGCAGTTGTGCAGTGCCGCGGGCTATATTAAATGTAGCCTGATTCGCGGCAGTTTTTTCGTAATAGTCTATGTGACAGCATTACACTCACTCTCTTGGAAAAAATGAAAGACATATGTTAATGTTGTTTGCACAATGAATAGTATTTTAGTAATATGGTAAATAATAGTATTTTATTAATGCTGTCTGTTGAACAATGCCTCTAATAATCTGCCGTTAATAAGGTGGTTGTCTGCGGCCCATGTCTGTATTGTTAAGGCGTTTTAATGAGAGATTTCAACTTTTATCTGCTTCGTCCGTCACACGCGTTTGCCATTTGTTTCCTAGCAAATGGAAAAGCGAATGCAGGGGAAGGACTCGCGCGGCTCCTCATATTAAGTCATACCTAAGGCTATCTCCTAACAACGCAATCCCATGGTTTCTTATGACAAGGTACAGTCCACTTTTATAGGAAATATTTGTAAGCTTCTTGTTTTACTGACACTTTATTTAAATATACTGAGTTTATGACATATTTCCATACTTAATATAAACTCAACACACCCAACGATAGTCTTTCATCTAGATATTTGTCGACTTGCTATACAGTTCAAACCTCTCAAAGGCGGCCTGGGGAATGGCCGAAAAGGAAGACAGCCAGCTGATGATACGATCCTACGAACTCGGCGTACTCTTTCTACCCAAGGTAAGAGTTTCTCGCTCATTCTATCCTTATCTCCCTGCTATCTCTCTTTTATTATCTTTGTCTTTGTTTTGTCGATCATGTGATAGTATCACACATCATGTGATTGCATTTTATTGTGTCATGTGACGGTGATATAGTCAAGAATCCATTTGGCGATCATACTTAAAGGACTTGATTCATTAACTATATGTATTTCACCACCAAATTAATTTCTTTACCGGCACATCATGACATATCTGATAAAACCTAATATTTGACAAGAGCGCTATAAAAATGTTTTGATACTAAATTAATCAGCATAAACTTTTACATCAGCTGATGCCATAAAAGTGCCACAATTGTTGCAGCATAAACTCAAACACTTTATCGGCACCTTTCGCTACAACTATGAGCATGTCCGAGTTACGATTTATTAATATTATTCCAACCTACGGCATTATTATTACAGCAAAAAATAGACTAATCACACCGAGTAGTACTATTGTTCAATAAAAATCATCCAAAGTCTGTAGATCTAAAATTAGTGAATCCTTAGTAGCTGTAATGCGTCTGACACGACCAGTCAAGGCTAAGAAAAAATTCCGATGAAATATGTTTATACAAAGCGAAACTACGCTCAGGGTGAGTTGTAAACATATTTTCTATTGGCTTAGTGCATGCAAATAATTGTTTCTTTTTGTTCAAGTACAGATTCAATAGGGTTATTAATTAACTAACCACTAATCAGAAATGTTGTGTATGACGCTTACTAAAGCCGGTACTTAAGCATGGTACGTACCATGTGACTCTTGACCATACGCAAATACTTTGCCAAGGAGCATTGCTCGGCTCGTGGTAGCGAAAGAATTAACTTGTGCAAACATGTTAGTGCGTCAAGAAATGTCAGTCTACCATAGCTTTTTTGTATTATATGAGGTGAGCCAGACAACTATGTTGTTCAATGTATGTTTACTACACTCCGTGTACAAAGTCACATCACTCTAAAGTTGCTATGACATTTTTTGTTAAGATTTTTTCAACTGTATACCGACCAAAATTTGTCTATGGATAAAACGTCATCTCATCACTGAAGCTTTGGCGTAGCATCACCTATGGATACTGTCATTTGACAATAATACATGATGTCGTATGATAGTGCTGAATGATGGAATTTTATATTATTGCTTGATGCCATTTTATAGTGACAATAGTAGAATTTGCATATCAAAATGCACTCGGTTCAACTGCCAATAGATATGGCTGTAAGCTATTTTATATACTCTGGGTTACAGATGTTTGATACAGACTCATTCGTTTACGACCCAACATTTGCTGATCCTAAGGCTTTCCCAGTGCCATTTGACCTTCCACCTACTCAGTACAGCTCCGACGGTAAATACTTTTGATTGACCTGCAGTAGTCTGCTATGATTGTTCCTTGATGCTAGAACACGCAGAAAATCATGATTTAATCATGATTTCTGTGATTTTCACTCACAAGCGGTCAGCTTTAGGTTTGTGCACCAACGTAGTTATAACTACCCAGGCAGCATATTACCCATATTACCTCCAGGAATCATTGTATCGTTTGAAGTTCGATGCCTCCCCTATGTCTAGTTTGCATAGTCTAGGTCAGTCATCGATGACCTTGAACATCTCCGAGGCTGGAAGTCTAGAAACATTCATACAAACCTTCACACAGTGTTAACATCAATCAGCTCCATATGCATTATAGGCCAGATCTAGCAACTCTCAAGCTGTAGAAGTCTAATGTTGTTGAATGTTCGTTATAAGAGGTCTTTTTATGAACCCACAGTCAGCATGAAAGGAGTCGATGGTTATAATCATTGTTGTTTCTTTCCTCTAGATGAGATTTGGATAGTTGACAAGTCTTACAGAGATAAGAAAGATTCTGTGGGTGACTATTGGCACTGATTCAAGAACAGGATAAAGCATAGAAATACTCAAAGCATTAGAGTTGTCTCTCTTTGACAATATTCTGGCATAGTCATCTGTGAAGGAGCTAGTTATTTCAAGCAAAGGATAACATTGTGCTAAGTTCTTTTTTTAGTTGCTGCATGTTTATTTTGTTAAAAGTTTTATTTGATTTATATAGTTCATTTGATAGCAAAATAAATTCTGTGTAACCTTAGTAGTTGTCTCACCTTCTCTCATACAAGCAATGCTAGGCTCAGCAGTCTAGCTATAATCCGCTGCTACATGCAGCCTCAACACCTCGCAGCTGTATTAGTTGGATGTCATTTCAGATTAGTTTATGAACTGGGTGATCAGTGATTTGCAGTCTTGTAAAAGATCGTAGGTTTTAGTTCAAGCCCTTGCCGGTACCACTGGTTATGCATACATTTCAAATTTAAATGCAGTGCAACAGCATAATTCCACTTTTATATTTACCTTAAATCTTGGTGAGAAATAAAAGCATAATTTAAAACCACATTTAGCGCACAATATGAACCAGGATTACCTGTGATCACCAGGCCATTCAGAATAAAACAGCTATGCATGTTTGTTGACTCAATAAATGGTACTTTGTTCCAAACTAATGGTCATAATCCCTGCTCTTCTGTAACATGCATACTAGATACTTGGCAAAGTTTTGTAAGATTTTTGCCTACCACAGAAAGCGCTAAACCATCATTCAGATATTTCATTGAAAGCAACTCTGGTAGATTTCAAAGTATTTTCAGTTTTTGTATTCAAGCTCGAAAGATAGCGAGATTAACTCTCAAATTATGGTAAGTTGTATTAGTTCTGCACTTGCGTGTATGGTTCAGTACAGTGTTCTACAGTCAGTGTCAACCGTTCCAAGGCATCTTACAGGTTTACTTGACAGAGTATCAACACTAGTCATATAGGAAGAACGGTAGGGGCAGTTGCGTTGTATTATACTCCACTATTGTTAGTATATTGTAAGTATATTCCTACCAATCATAGATTATAGAGAGGGCCGTTTCTTGTGGCGTCCCAAGTTGATTCGAATTTACCTGAAGCTAATGACAGGCTTTACGCAATGATCTTTGTATTTGCTCAGAATCAATAAACAAAGCCGTATTTCCTAACTTAGCTCAGAATAAGTGGAATGACTATTTCTTTATCTATTTGTAGAAGATTTTGCAAAGCTGTCAGTAAATATCTTAGAAGGGCTTGGGCAATGTTGAGAGGCTGAATGAGAAATAACAGTTCGAGTAGATAGCTGCTATCACATGGGTTTCCTTTCTATCTTAAATCAACCTATCAACTTAAGCCTCGGCCATTCTATCTCTATTCATCGCTACCCAGCCGGTTATCTTGTTTCATTGTAAGATATCGTTGCCGCACAACCATTGGGCTCAGTCTTGACATAGTTTACTCCGTAAAACACCTCCCAACCTGTCACTCTCTCAAGCTTTCATCATGAATCTTGTAAGTTTGCTTGTTTATTTCTCTCTTGATTCTACGAAGGCGCCAAGTGGCCCACCCTGATTCCACTACGGAACCTTGTTTATTTCTACTCTGAGATTGTTTAGGCATTTTTTGCTCCTTTTGAATAAACTTGGGGAGACCAACAAGGAAAATTAATGTATGGTTTCTTGAGATGCCCTCGTGATGAGAGTATGAAAAATAAAACATGTAATCTTGTTCAGCAGTTAAATACATTGAAAAAATTATTTAATAATTTTTAATTTAACAATTTAACCGCTCGTGAAGTGAAATGGTACTGATTTGATCTAAAATATTTTAGTAGCCGTCTTTATAACTGTGCACATCCTATGACATACTTGTAACAGCATCATCACTAATCAGTCCTGGTGTCAACAATGATGTTTTCTTTGTCATGTTTCCTATGAGCCCTTCAAGTAAATGGCTATAAGGCCATTTGTTGCTTTTTTGGCTCTTCACAAAAACTGGATAAAGAATCTTTAGAAAGTCAAAAACATCTAAAGTTATAAGAAGTTTTTTCATAGCTACAGATTGCTAATTTCAATGACCCTCGAAACACAACTCAAAGCAGCATTTACATTCAGCTATACAACATAAGAAGTAAAATTATGTTCTGAAAAGACATGAGTTTTTATTAGGGTGTTAGTTGAGCTTTAAACACGGTCTTCCGTTATAGAAACGTGAGCAAATAATACTTGACTAATTGTAAATCTTTACTTTTAGCAGAGTTTGGTATGGAAAAAAGAACTCACAGAACATACATGACAAACATCAATTTTTCCGGTTTAGTAAATGTAACTGGATTTGTATAACTTGCCCACGATTCTTCTTACTCATACATTTGGTTGTAGTAATCACTCTCTCACGCTCTCACTCACTCTCTCACTTACTCTCTCACTGACTCGCTCACCCACTGGCTCACTCACTCCCTTACCCTCTCACTCACTTACTCTCTCACTCACTTACTCTCTCACTCACTTACTCTCTCACGCTTTCACTCACTTACTCTCTCACTTACTCTCTCATTTACTGACTCCATCACCCACTGGCACACTCACTCTCTTACCCTCTCACTCTGTACTCTCCACAACTTGTAAGTATTTTTTATATTAATAATCTTTAGGGTCTATTTTCTTATTTAGCTTTAGGTTTGGCACCCAACTCTTACAATTACAATGACTTTTACAAATTCTTCGCATTTTCTTGCACGTTTATTTATGTTAATACAAAACCTTTCTAAACTCATTTTATAGGTGAATTCTTGTAGGTATGGTTATCACTGATTGTAACAGCTGTGTGTTTTACCTATGTGACATGCCATGGACGCGGTGCTACTGCTGCAGCTTGTGCAAATTTAGCACCCAAACACGCGAGTACTAGGCCCCAGACTACTACATCACCCTATGGTATTCAAATAGATGATACAGATTGGAATGACTTTGGAAAAGTGTCAGGTTTGTGTAGAACAAAGTTTTCTGTTCGATGTAAAGCTTCTTAACTCAAACCTTTGTTATAGTTTAGTTAGCATTTGCTGTATATTGGTCACTGTATACAAGGAAGAGTTGTGTTTATTGCCTCAGATCCAAAGAACGAGTGAACTTGTCATTAACATTACTTCACATGATATACATATAAAGGTGACACATTTTGAGGTGCTCTATACTTTAAACACAGTATGCTCGTTTCAGTTATGTATCTATATAAGATGAGGAGTTATAAAAGATATTGTATGGCTCAATTAAAAATGTTCCTAAGAGATTTTTCAGGATCTTATCAAAGTTTTGTCACAAAAAATTAAACTAACTTTATATATATACAAAATATGTGTAGTATACAAAAAGTATAATATACAAAAACTTGTCAAAAAGTATATGAACCTCAAAGTCCGTGTGTATGTAGTTCAGTTTGTCCAGCTGTAGCTATTAAAATATTGCAAGAAAGAACTCGTATCGCAGGAGATTAGAACTTGAAACTTCCCATTTGCTAGGCATATGCCTTACCAATTTAGCTACGCGAGATTGATGGGCGATATATGTCCATTCGTGGGTGCAAATACGCTACCGCTCTCCGTTATGGTGCAACATCATTCTATGTATTAGTAAGAGCCGTAGATAACTACATTATAGCTTACTTACATAAATTAGCTATTGGCAAGGTGCCAGGCTAATGGCAAAAGGCATTTTTTATAAGCTGTTTTTGATAAGTGTAGCATTGCCATCACTACTTATAAGTTGGTTTTTAATACCCATGCAACACCGGACATTCCGCTAGTATATATATATATATATTATAGTATATATATATTATATATATATATAATATATATATATTATATATATATATTTTATATGTATAGAATATATATTTTAGCTAACATACAGCTAATATATATTTTTCATTATTATTTTATTAAGTATATATAGCTAATATATATTTTACATATATTGGCTATATACATGTATATGTACTAGCTGAACTACCCAGCGTTGCCAGGGTAATAAAAAAGTATTTTAACAAAAAATTTATTCGTATTTAACATATAACAACATTTTCCATTCTAACTTTCAAACTACATATCATGAGAAAAGTATTTAGGGTAGTTGAAATAATCAAGAGAGAAAGTAAAAACAATTGTAAATGTTCTCAAACTTTGTTAAACGACCGTAACTTTCAAACTTCATATCAAGAAGAAAATGTTTTGTGCAGATCAAATAAGTAAAAAATTAAATAAAACAATTTTAAAAAGGTTTAAATATAATTGTGAAATAGTTAGCAAGTAATAGCTAAATTAAGTCTGTTTCGCTACAATTATAATAAAAGATGATTCGGTGGTGATACAATTAATACAAAATGAGAAAACAAAATAAAAATCCTGATTATGTTGAATTAATAATAACAATTCTTGCAGTGAGAATTCTAGAAGTGTGTGTGGTGTGTGGTGGTGTGTGGTGTGGTGGTGGTGTGCTGGGTGCTGGGTGCTTGTGTGTGTATGTAAAAAGTTTATTGTTCCACCAAAAGCTATCCATCACAACTTTGAGTACAATGATACTGGTACCTCTCAACACTGGTACAAATGTAAAAATGGGATATGATGGGATATAGCACGTCTGACTGAACGGTGAGAGAATGTAGAGGTCATTCTCGAGAGGTCATTATTACGCGAGATAATAATATCGTCTGCGTGAAAAGTATTGATCTCCACCGCAATTTAGCAATTGAATCTTACAAAAAACCGGAAATAAAAGTTCATGAAAACCTGAAAAAGCATCGTATTTCATAGAGTTAATGGAATTCATAGTTTCAAATAATACGTCATTTAGCGTGTGCATACGCTATACAGTATATGATAATGTCTTTGATTAATATGACTTGTCTAGTTCAGTGGTAGAGCGCGTGGATAACAAACTTGCGGTTGCAATCTCCGTGAGTTCAAATTCGTCAGAACATGGAATTTTTATTGCAAGATTCTAATAGCTATAGCTGGGAATACAAGGACAGACAGATGACAGACGACAAATTTTGAGAAATATATATAGATATATATATATATTACCTCATTGGCAATAATTTTATTTCAAACAGATGTTTTTTTAAATTATGTCATAAAAGAACCATAAAAAAGGGCAACAGTTAACCACTGAAATCAAATAAATGGTTTGGTCTATAGCGTTTAAAATACTTTTCTTTGCTAAGAGAATGGATATTAAAAGGAAGATTGTTGAAGCAGCTAGCAATGATATTAACTTTTATAGATCTGTCTTGAAGTGTCCGATAAACATGTAGGGCCTGTCAATATGAAATGATGTAAAGGCACTTGGCCTGCATATACTAGAGTGGTCTAGCCTGAAATTGCCTTATGATTGTTATAGTTTCCTTTACTGGTGGACCTGTCAACGGCTTCCTGCTGCAGGCGAGAAAAAAGACAGATGATGCAGGAATTGGAATGTTTGGTTCATCCCTGCCTAATGGTGCTCAACTTGGACCATGCAAGCTGGAGTAAGTACTGACAAAGTGATGTTATGATTGTTGAAGTTTCACCCAGATGTTTAACTAATTGTTTATTGAGGGCGAACATGCAGGTAATTGTTTTAGGTATCTGGGTAGTGCAGTGATGCTCTAGCTAATGTACTAGGGTGATAAAATACATGTTCAGAATGTTGGTAGGTTGTTGAGGCAGTGCTTTAGCCATTCAGTTAGTGTTTTAGTCACTAAGAGAGTGTATTAGTTATTCAGATAGTTTATTAGTTATTCAAATATGGTATTAGTCACTCAGATAGCATATTAATCACTCAGTTAGCTTATTAGGCACTCAGACAGTGTATTAGTCACTCAGTTAGTGTATTAGTCACTCAGATAGTGGATTAGTCACTAAGAGAGTGTATTAGCTATTCAGATAGTGTATTAGCTACTCAGATAGTGCATTAGTCACTCAGATAGTGTATTAGTCACTCAGATAGTGTATTAGTCAGATAAAATACTAATTATTCAAGGAGTATGTTATTTACTTAAGTCGTATAGTAACTACTCAGATGGCGAAGTAGTTACTTAAATGGTATCTTAGTTACTATGAGGTCATGCTCGCTACACAAACAGCATGTTAGTTACTCAAATAATATGGGAGTTGCTCAGTTGGCATGTTACCTACTTATTGTGTTAGCTAATCAGACTGGGTGCAGTACACTATCTAAATAACTATAGATTTTAACTAACTAACCTACTGTTTGAGTAACTTGAATAATTACGTAAAGCTAATGATTTAACCATTCTTGATTTATTAATTAATATTTGGTCATTATTCACTGTTTTCTGGTTCTAGTGGAGCTGACATTTCGGTGACCCACACAAATCCTGATGCTAAATCCAATTTAACCTTCTCTTGGACATTCCCAGAAGATAATGCTTATAATGGAGAAATTTATTTTCAGTAAGTGAATAGCATATTGTCCTGTGTAAAGAACTAGTGTTACTTTAACTTTATTCTTGTAGTTGTCTCAAGGTCTATAGGTCTATAGGTCTATAGGTCTATAAGTCTATAGGTCTATAGGTCTATAGGTCTATAAGTCTATAGGTCTATAGGTCTATAAGTCTATAGGTCTATAGGTCTATAGGTCTATAGGTCTATAAGTCTATAGGTCTATAGGTCTATAGGTCTATAAGTCTATAGGTCTATAGGTCTATAAGTCTATAGGTCTATAGGTCTATAGGTCTATAAGTCTATAGGTCTATAGGTCTATAGGTCTATAAGTCTATAGGTCTATAGGTCTATAGGTCTATAGGTCTCAGGTAAAACATCTGAGAGTAATGAGTTCTACAAATCAAGGACAATCATTTTTCTAGAAACTAATCTAGAGATAGTGGTATCTATAAAAATTAATTTAAAGACAGTATTTTCTATATAACTGATTTAAACAGCAACACCTGTAGAGGTTAAATTATAGATAGCAGTGTCTATAAAGACTAACTACTGCCCAGCTCAAGGCTTAGCCGAGAGCCATAAAAGCTAAACTATTATTGGTTCAGTTTGGTTCAATCTCATAGAAAATAGAATTCAAGGCGATATGACCGCCAATTGCTTATCACATAATTCAAGTCTGTTCTGTAATATTGTCTAGGAGGTAAAAATTAATTACTAAATATTTTAAATATGCTTTCGGGCAAAATAGGTAGTTTCTATTTGTAATTTTTTTACTCCTTAGGCCTAAAATGTTTATCAAGATTACCATTAAAAAAAGGTGTGCTATGTTCTCACAAGGTCATTTGTGTCCCTCCTACAATTACTCTTTCTAAATGAGCTTCTTATGAAAAACAGCATGCTAAACGCTTCCTTATTGATGTATGTAAAATAATCAATATATTGCAGACTATGTTTAGCTACTTCTGTGGCTTTATTCATCTTATGGTTATTTATATTCATCTTGTTGTTTATATCTAGATAAGTCTTTATATTATAATATCTGATACAATATTAAATATGCGGTTGTTTGTAGATATATCACTCAGCAGTTTCCCTGCACATACAAACCTCTAAATTATTTTGTACCCACAGTAAAGATTTCTTCCAACAGCAATATATAGCATATTAAACAGCAGATATAATCCATCTTTGAGTGTTAAACTTTATCTTTATTGACAAAAATTCTTCTTATTTTGCAACTTACAAACTTGGTTTAGAATTATTTTTTATGTCTATGAAAACTGTAAGCATTAGCACATATTTTTTGGATACCAATCTTTCATTTGTACAATTTTTTATGGATGTAAGAATCCTTGCTGACTAGCTAAGGTGAATAAATGCTACTGCAGAATCTGATATCTTTAAGCCTGAAGCAGGCTTTACACCAACCGACCATTTACGCCAGAATGAGGTGCATCTCTTCTACATTGCAAAAACTTTGAACGATAGCCACTGAACCAGATGAGACAATTACAATTCTTTGAAAGCTATGATTTTTTTCTCGACTCTTATGATAAGGCTTTGCGTCATCAACTAGTAATTACTATGGCAATTTATGCATATTTTTTAGGGCTGCATTTGCTAAAGATCACGACACCTACTGGACCAATGTAGTGTCCTCACCCATTGTCCGAGGTATATATTTCTTTATTCTATGTTTTATGAAAACTACATCACTTGTTTTTACCAAAAAAAACAAGTGATGTATCCCTGTATACATAACAGGGATCGCTAAACATATTATAGAAATGTTTACTTTTCTATATCCTTTTTCATAAACATAAATATTTCCATAATTTTATGGAAATGGATATGGAAATTTTATTTTAGAAATTTGGAAATGGTATGGAAATGGAAATAATATGGAAATGAATTATGGAAATGTGATGGAAATGGGAATAATATCGAAATGAATTATGGAAATGGAAATAATATAGAAATGAATTATGGAAATGTTATGGAAATGGAAATAATATGAAAAATATGGAAATGAATTATGGAAATGTTATGGAAATGGAAATAATATGGAAATGAATTATGGAAGTGTTATGGAAATGGAAATAATATGGAAATGAATTATGCAAATGTTATGGAAATAGAAATAATATGGAAATGAATTATGGAAATGTTATGGAAATGGAAATAATATAGAGGTGAATTATGGAAATGTTATGGAAATGAAAATTGTAACATACACGTAATCCCTGTCAGAGAGTAAACTGAGTTGTGGCGTTTTATTAGAGGTGGCGTTCAAATAAAAGTGGCGCTCAAATAGACATTTTACGGTATACATATTTGCTCATTACACGTCATTTACTGACCAAATCTACTGTTTCCCATTTACTGTAGTGTCAAACTTGACGACGGCTGCTCCGGTGGAGACAACTACTCATAAGGAGCTGGTGACAACTACTCAAAAGCTTCCTGAGACTAGCACTTCAGCCGGTTGCCTAGCAACTGTCAGTACCTTTTTAATGATCATAATGGCTGTCACCCTTCAAGCAATTGCGCAATCATAAAATGTAGACTTTACCCTAAGAGGTAGTGTAATCGATTGTAGCTTAAAATATATAACTAAGTTCTTTGCTTGTCCTTCATGTAAATCCATACTGCTGAGATCAACATCATATTGGTCAATATTACTGATCTAGCATCGAGCATTTGAATATTTTGCTGTTATTTTTTTAACATTTTTGGGATATGAAAGTTGAAGTTTCATCTCTGTTCTGTTAAAACAAATAGTGTCTGCGCAGCGTCTCTTATTTCAAATAAAAAGTTAATATCTACTTATATTAAATCTAGTGGTGTTGCTGGTTCAAAACTGTCTTACAATACATTGAGTGTTACTTGGTAGAAATGTCACAGAAAAACTCTGTAATGATACTGTAAGGTTCCCACAGATCGAAGTTCACATGATGATCGGAAGTCCCACAATCGGCACAAACCAAGTGCAGTTCAATTAAAGACATGACAATCATCCGAACATTTATATAGCTTTATTAAACAAGAATACACCCAATGATACACCTTCCATCAACAGAATGACATTAAAAAGACAGTTCATTAACAATTCGTATGAACATATACATATTCCATTTAAGGTTGCATGACTATGTCAAAATTAGCTGACCAAAGTAAATTAACTCTACCCATCTTGGCTATCCGTTGTCCGAGTTATTGGTCCAACTTGACCATAAAACTATTTCACACTTCCGAACTTTAGTATATTTTTAGTATAACTCATTTCCTAAGCATTTAATCTTAATTAGTTGTGGCTTCACATTCTTATATATATACGGCTCTTTCACTTTATCAAGCCGTCTTTTTGAATTGTTCATATACGTCTCCACAACTCTCTCTCTCATGAAGCCAGGTATTACTGTATTTTAGTTTTATTTTGAGTGTCAGCCATTGTGCAATTTTTAATAGCTTTTAAGGTTGTGATTGTCTAATTTTGGAATTAAATAAATTATTATTGATTTGTGTGTGTAAGATAACTTGCTTATTTACTTCCTCGTTAAGTAATTTTCACACTAATTAAAAGAAGACAACTACCAAGAACCAGGTCAAATTAACAACATAAAGATTGCCTCTATTTTTGGGCAAATCTTTACAATACCAAATACTGCTAGGATCTGCATTGTAACAAGAAAGACTATACTGGATGTTTTTAGTCATAGCCTAATCAAGAGAGCCTAACTCCAACAAAAACTTAAGGTTTTGTCTCTCGCTGAAAGATGGAAATTGTAGCGACTATTTAAACTAGTGGAGAGCCCTTTGTTTGCCAGTAGAACTGACAAGTGTCATCAAGTGTAAAATAGAACTAGCCGTATCCTTTCCCAACTTTTTTATACAAATTACTGCTGGTGCTTTCAGATTTAATGCCAGTTAGGTTTTTAATACCAATGGCAGTTGCATATTTTAAAGGTTGACTTGCAACAAAATTCACTATACAGTTATTTGGTATCATAAGATTCACCATGTTTTACTCTGTTGTGTTGTAGGTGCAAAATATATGGGAATGTGATTACAAGCTCTTAAAAGCTCAAAAACGAACAGTTAATCGCAGCCACACGAGACCGCCGTAGTTTGGATTCGCGTTTCAAAACGGCTCAAATGTGACGTACAATAGTTGTTACAGGATGGTTTCTGTTTACACTTTCATGCAACCTCATTCGTCGAAATATTTTCACAAATATACTTCACGCATTCAATAAAACCATGTCTATTGTTCTTACGCGTCTATTTTATCGTCATTGTAATGCTGTCACTTTTAGCACTGATATCTTATAACTTACCGTAAAAAATCGTTCAACTTTCTAACCTTAGCTCGAAGGAGTACATATCATTGTCTAATAATCATGTTGAGCCTGTTGGTTACCTGTGATAATCGAAAAGTGCTGCAAAAAATTATTTGCGAAGTATTGGGTCACGTGATCAGATTACGACTTGACGATTGAATAATGCCGAAACAAAACTGTAAAGTAGCGAGCATCTATATTTGATACGGGGTCTTGGGTAAAACCCGAAGTGTTTGTCATAAACTAGTGCTACGATAAGTTTTATATTGAGCTTTTATTAGCCTTTCAATTCGCGTGAGAACATCACGTGACAAGACAATAACCAAACTGTAATGACTACGTCAGATAAATAACGAGATTCCAATCTACGGCAGCTTTTCGTTTTTGAGCTTTTAAGAACTTGTAATCACGTTGCCATGTATTTGGCACCTACAACACAACAGAGTAAAACATGGTGAATCTTTTGATACCAAATAACTGTAATGTGAATTTTGTTGCAAGTCAACCTTTGAGGATTCTGCCGCATATGGTGACCTACTTTGATTGTTTTCCTCCTTATAAAATTTTGACAACATTTAGTTGACAAGCATAGCCCAGTAAGCTCTTCACATTTTGTTTAAAAAAAGGTCAGTAAAATATCATATTAATTCAATATATGTATATATTTATATATAATATAATATAATTTATTATATTATATATAATTTTATATATAATATAATATGTAGCAAACATGTCAAATTTAGAATAATATTGTAAAAACTTTGTAAACAACATAAAACACTTTGTTATGACAACCACCTGTATACCAATGACATTTAAATCCTACAATCATCACTCTTGTGAATATTTAGTGGGAGATGCCCTGAGATTGCAAGTGCATATTGGTTAGGAATAGCCATCGTTATGTAACCACAGATGCTGCTCTATGTCTTATGTCTGTTTTAAGTTTTATGCCTTCCTGCTGTAACCACATATCCTATCCATATTGTTAGTGCTGATGAATAACTGGGCAGTCAGTTGTGAATTCGCTTGAGTACTGTACGGTAATGTTATTGAATCTTGATAGTAAATAAAGAGCTGAGTTTAATACACTGACAAACAAGCTACAACTCTGTTAGCCTGTAGAACTGTCAAGTGTTAGCAAGTCAAAAATATAACTGGCTGTATCCTTTCTCCCTTAGTAAACATCCTGTGGCCTTGTGACCTTGATCTGTAACATTGACAAACCCCAGTAGATCAATGCCTGTTGTAATCAAGATAGGTTTGAAAATACTATGAGCATCTGATGCCTGAAGATCTTCTTGCAAACTGATACGCTTGTAAAGCATCCAAGCAATCAATGACTTAGTAGCAATTAGTAACTATACGTAGTGCATAAAACATAGTTCAAATTTGTACATGAGCGATAGGGTGGGCCAGGGTGTAAACAGCACGAATTAAATACTTCAAAGGCATTGACTTGAAAGCACCAGCTGTAATAGTTTCAGTAGTTCGTAATGCTGGTATACGTATTTTGAAAGAGTAAACTACATGTTGGTGCCTGTCAAACTCTGGCATTGACACGATTGCCTGTTTACAGTTATCATTTACTGATCAACAGTTGAATGGCTTCACTATTACAAATTGGCTAGATATTGCCTATTCGGTTTAATTTCAACAGCGTTATCACACTGTTTGCATGTAGATCAAAGAACACACCTCAACTATGCTGTATTGTCCTCCCTTGCATCACTGTCACGCAATATTTAAACAAAACCACCCAATTCCGGTTTCATTAGTGATTAGAACTGTCAAGGCAAACATTGTCAGTTACAGAAAGACTGTTTTACAGATAAAACCTGTCTGGAGGTTGGCCTTTCGTTTTTGCCTCACAGCCATACCATGATATATGTGAGTTTTCATTTGTTCTAACAATTAACAATATATTAAATGAAATTTGATCTATTACAAGTTATTGAACTATTTCTTGATTATAGCTGGTATCTTATGAATAGTAATATAAACGGAAAATCCTAATTGGAAGCTTCCATCTAATTTTCTCTTTTAAATGCACTCACACTAGTTCTGTTCAAGATTTCTCTTCAAGTAAATGTTTGTATAATTTAATTGCAGCATAATATTTCTAATTAACTTTGATTTATTTTAAACATATTCTATTTATATTAAAGCATACTAGTAGCTTTAGTCAATTGTCAAACAACGAAACCCGTGGTTTTTTATCATTATTTTGATATATTTTGTTATTACTATTAGAGGCAACTGTCATACTATAACTGAAATGGCTGTACCATTTGCATGCGCTATATTAACTTTGATCTGTACCAGTATAGAAGATGTACAAGCTGCCCTGTTGATGTGTGGATATTACTAGACGTTGAAGTAATATAGTGCAGTGGTAAATCTAAGAATACATACTTTGAGTAATTTCTGTCCGATAATGAATGTGGTTGCGATGTTAGAACAAAAAAGCAGTTAAAAACCAATTGTTAATAAAAATATGAAAAATCGCATATACCATGAATATTTTACCAAAATGCAATGCAAAAGTTTTTAAATATAGAATAAATACGTGAGCCCAATTTCTAGTTTATTGTTGTAGCTCTGTCAACAGAATATAAACGAGATGAGTTGTGCTCTCTTGCTAAGTTCTCGTCATCCTATTTATACTAAAGGTCCTCATCACAGTTTTGAAAGTTGTGTAATATTTAAAATAATATGAAACAAACTTGCCTTCTAACCCATAACACTGGTCTACTTGCTTCAGGTGTTGACACTCCTAGCTGTGTGCTTGGCATGCACTGCTGGTTATCCAACCGGAGCGCCGGTGCTAGCATGCGCTCATCTTGCTCCTATACATCTCAATACCACTGCTCAAACCTCAACTTGTCCTTACACTATTGAAATTGATTCCTCGGAATGGGAGTCGAGGGGTACCATGAAAGGTGCGTGCCTCAACTGTGAATATAACTGGTCTACTTCAGATATACCTAACAGTTAGAATGCGAACAACAGTTATAACCAGAGTTTAGGACTGCCAAGAAGAATAAGTGAACAGATTTACTTGCTACCTGCTAAATTCATTTAATAATCTCTGCACTCATTTAAGAACTTTCCTCTGCAATCTTTTAAAACAAAACTCAAACTACACCTACTATCCTCTGACCAATAATACCATTCACCATCTAGCCTTACCTATTTGAACATTTTTATATTACACGTTGTTTTCATAACTAGAAAATTGTTGTCATAGATATGCATACTATTTTCACAGAGCTATTATTTGTTCACCTTTTGTCTAAACAATACTCATATCAATCCTCAAGCTTGCGTTTTACATATTTTATGCATTCAGTTCCAATATTATTATATTAGTTAGACTATTCACTAGTTTTTTAGTTAGACTATAGTTTCTTTGTGTTCCTTTTTATTTTTTTATTGTACACCACTTTTTAGTTAGTTTACTTGCCGTGGTACCTTGTGGAAAACATATTGTAAAATATGACTATTGATTAACACTATAAAGATTGCTCATATATATTTACTTTAGGTATTAACAGTTGAAACAAGGATTCTTGCTACCACAATACTATTGAAGGTTGACTTGCAACAAAATTCACATTACAGTTATTTGGTATCAAAATATTCACCATGTCTTACTCTGCTGTGTTGTAGGTGCAAAATATGTGGAAATGTGATTACAAGCTCGTAAAAGCTCAAAGCGAACAGTTAATTGTCCCCATCACGAAACCGCTGTAGATTGGAATCAATTTATTTTTCTGATGTAGTCAAATAATTTGGTTATTGTTTTGACACGTGATGTTCTCGTGAATTGAAAGGCTAATAAAAGGCTCAATATAAAACTTCTCGGAGCACTAGTTTATCACTATGTTTCCATGGTGCGCAGTACTGCGAAGCAGCCACCTCCGAAGTCGAGGTGATTGTACGTTTCCATGCTGCGCAGTGGTTTTCAGCAAATGCCGCAAATTAGCCAGAGAAGAGAAATTGTATAAATCGAATCGCCTGATGGAGAAATAGAAATGATCAAGGATACCGAACGTCATAAACGGTCTTTTTATGATTCTGTCGTCATTATACTTTTATTTACAATACACATTCACAAGGTTTTACAAATCTTAACACACTTTTTACATAGTATTATATTTTTAATAAGTATTTTTAAGTAATATATTATTTAAACGTTAATTTAGGACTTGCCACCTATTTTTCGAAAAGTGTTGGCATCGATAACAAAGTCCAGGAAAGTAATCACCTCATCATCCTCGTGAATGCAGATCATAATTAAATTTAGGTGAAAGAAGATCGGAAGAATAGTAAAAAAACAAGATTAGCAGGACAACCTTTGTACTAGTTTATGGCCCTCGAAGAATCCGTCTCCACGACATGAGAGCTGTGCGCAGCCACTGCGCAGTCGCTGTTTCCTTGCTGCGAATTTGCACTGGCTTCGCACTGATCAGTGCGCAGTGATTTCAGTGCGAAGACGCTGTTTCCATGATTCGGAGATAGCGCAACTCCGAAGCACTGCGCATCATGGAAACATAGTGTATGACAAGCACTTCGGGTTTCACCGAAAAGCCCTAACCAAATGTAAATGCTCGCTAGTTTACAGTTTGGGCTTGGTCTAATCGTCTAGTCGTAATCTGATCATGTGACCCATCCTTCCAGCCAAACAGCGCGAATAATTTCTGCAGTGTTTTTTCACTATCACAGGTGACCAACAGGCTCGTCATGTTTATCAGAGGATGATATGCAATCCTTCAAGCTAGGGTTAAAAAATTAAACGAATTTTTGTGGTAGGTTTTGAGATACCAGTGCTCAAATTGACAGCATTACAATGATGATGAAACAGACACGTAAGGACAATAGACATAGTTTTATTGAATGCGTGAAGTATATTTGTAAAAATATTTCGACGAATGAGGTTGCATGAAAGTGTAAACAGAAGCCATCTTGTTCAGTCATATCCCATTTGAGCCATTTTGGAAAGGGATTCTAATCTACGGCAGTTTCATGATGGCGGCGATTAACTGTTCATTTTTGAGCTTTTAAGAGCTTGTAATCACATTTCCACATATTTTGCACCTACAACACTGTTGAAATGTGACTTACCGCGTCAGATTCGGAACAAGAAGTCCCCGGTACCGTCTAACTGTATATTATTGTATACTGTTGTATTAACTGTTGGTTATTCTTCGGGATTCCTGTAGATCGTCGTTGGCATTTACGGTTGGCATAAAACCGGTCTTGGCCTAGACATAACCTAAGCTGTAATCTTGACCTTTATTCAATCATTCAGATAGAGTTATCTAACAAACACAGCAGAGTAAGACATGGTGAATCTTTTGATATCAAATAACTCAGAATTTAATGTGAATAATGTGAATTTTGTTGCAAGTCAACCTTTAAGATTATTCATCTGACAATCCCTGAAATCTTTAGATCACTCCAAGCTTGTCACTCCATGAGATTTGTTTTCTGTCACTATGACTCTCTCACCTCGCAAACTTATATACCGCAGGAGAAAGATTTTGTATTTGAAAGAAGAACTAATGCATACTAAAAATTATTGCATCATTACTGCTCTCTACAAAACTTGCATTATTGTATCTACAAATTATAATAACTGGTAGACTACTGTCAAGCCTTGTTTCTAGTTATAATAACTGGTAGACTACTGTCATGTCATGTTTCTAGTTATAATAACTGGTAAACTACTGTCATGTCATGTTTCTAGTTATAATAACTGGTAAACTACTGTCAAGTCTTGTTTCTAGTTATAATAACCGGTAAACTACTGTCATGTCATGTTTCTAGTTATAATAACTGGTAAACTACTGTCATGTCATGTTTCTAGTTATAATAACTGGTAGACTACTGTCATGTCATGTTTCTAGTTATAATAACTGGTAAACTACTGTCATGTCATGTTTCTGGTTATAATAACTGGTAAACTACTGTCATGTCTTGTTTCTAGTTATAATAACTGGTAGACTACTGTCATGTCATGTTTCTAGTTATAATAACTGGTAAACTACTGTCATGTCATGTTTCTAGTTATAATAACTGGTAAACTACTGTCATGTCTTGTTTCTAGTTTTAATAACTGGTAAACTACTGTCATGTCTTGTTTCTAGTTATAATAACTGGTAGACTACTGTCATGTCTTGTTTCTAGTTATAATAACTGATAGACTACTGTCATGTCTTGTTTCTAGTTATAATAACAGGTAGACTACTGTCAAGTCTTGTCTCTAGTTATAATAATTGATAGACTAATGTCATCTCTTGTTTTTAGTTATAATAACAGGTAATGATTTCGCCGGATTTCTTCTGCAAGGAAAACAAGTAGATACAGGCAATGGAATTGGAATGTTTGACCTTCATACGCTGCCTGCTGGTTCACAAAATGGGCCCTGCTCCAAAGAGTAAGCTTTCTTATAACCTTGGCAAGCTATTTTCATTAGAATTATTAGAGATTGACAAAAAATTTATTCGTGTTTTAACGTACAGTAAATGACTTTCACTGGGCAAAAAGTAAGACCTACTGAAACAATCAAAAAGTTTAGAGTGTGCAATATCCTTTTGTACTTCAGCCCATCAGCAAAGATTTAACACCAAGTTCTTCAAGGAGAGTGTATTTATTAACTACGCTGTAATTGCGTAAAAACTTTATTGCTTTCTTTCTGCAAAATTTGCTTTCTGCTTCCATCATTTCAAAAAATGTTTAACTTGAAAGATATTGTTGCACGCATTGCATTATCATCAGATACGATGCGCTATACTTTTAGAGTTCTGGCACTGATCCACCTGTTTTTAGAGATGGAACAAGACAGGTTTTTCAAGTCCGAGACGAGACTCGAGACACTGTCTTGTAAAAATTCGAGATTCAAAACACGAGACAGTAAAATAATGAGCATTTGGTAATGATTTCACTCCACAAGGACTAGCGCACTTGGTATATGAAACTGATAAACCTCTTTTTAAATTGTATTTTCTGTAAACGATTTAAATACAACATTTTAATAGCATGTGTTTTTTGTAAATAAAAGTGACACAAACTGCTCTAAGCGAAGTTATATATTTCTATGAATTTTGAGCTTGATAATAATTATTATAAACATATTGCTTTGTACATGTATATTTTTACCATCTATTGACTAGGTCTTACTTTATTTCCTGCAACTTTATTTTCCTTCTTCTGCAGTCATGTTTTAATAGCCGTGCGCAGGCGCTTTAGTTTTATTTCCTGTCTCGAGTTTGGCAATAGTTATGTCGAGGCGAGATCGATCCAGGACGAGACAAGTTGATACTCGAGATGTCTCGTGTCTCGTTCCACCTCTACCTATCTTATCGAGGCAATTGAATTTTACTAGACACGGTAGCGTTTAATTTAAGACTTTTATCTCGCAGGTCTGTTTACTCATCTGTTACACATACAAATGATGCTGAGAAAGGACCTTTGACCTTCATGTGGTCCATACCTGCCAATACAGCCTACACTGGTGGTGTATACATTCAGTAAGTTTTGCATACCTAAATGCACAATCCACGCAACTGATTATATGCGTTAATAAGCTTACCGTACAGTTCTATAAGATATTTTACCATTTTGTTTTTCATGCTCATGAGAAGCAAGAAGTAACGATTGGCCAACTATTTTTAAGAGTTTTGGCCGATGGTGCGCATATTCTGGTCAGCATACATACTACGACCAGTGGTACAGGTGCTTCGACTAGCGGCGCAAGAGCTCTGACTAGTGGCACAAATGCTCTGACTAGTGGCACAGGTGCTCTGACTAGTGGCACAGGTGCTCTGACTAGTGATGCAGTTACTTCCACTGGTGACACACACACTTTTAAAGACAATCAGGAACATTCTGAAAATTGCTAAAAACTCGTTTAAAGTTTTACCCAAAAGTATTAAAAGGACAGTTTGGCAGCGATTTGAAAACTCTTCCTGAGTGGCATTTCTTACATTCTGAGAATAAACACTAAAGGGTACTAACAGTGACAGTTTGACCCTAGTGCAGGTGTCAGCCTTTAAGTTGTACCCCTTTGTTTTCAAAGTGAGAAGTAATTGAGACCCAAATAATTACATCTAAGTTCTTTTTAATTTTTCAACTTGAAATTCTGTCTTATATTGCTTTCATATAGGCGGGTTTTTTAACTCCTGTGAAATCAAATGTTGATAGTTGAACCTGCAGTTGTCTAGGAGCAACATCGTAATTTATATATATTAATCTCAAAGTTTGTCTGTGTGTACTCGTGTAGTTCTGTATGTCCAGTTATAACTATTAAAATCTTGGAATGAAGAATCCGTATCGCGGAAGATTTGATCTCGGAACATCCTGTTCACTAGGCAAATGCCTTACCAATTTAGCTACGCGAGATTGATGGTTTCATTGGGCAATATATGTCACTATGTGAGTGCAAATTCTCTACCGTTCCCTGTTACTGCTCAACATCATTCTATGTACTAGTAAGAGCCGTAGATAACTAGCTTACTTAAATTAGCCATTGGCAATCTGCCAGGCAATGTTTGCTCTAGTTTCAAATGATGCTTATAACATTTAAAAAAAGTAGATGCATAATTGATAAACAATCTAAACTTTGCGATTGTCTTGCATGACAGCTGTTCATCACACCTCTGACATCTGTGGCAAAAATAGAGATGACATTCGATGAATTCTGACTTTATGAAAAAAACACTGCTGTCTTTATTATCTTATGCTTATTACGATTTTAATAGAAGAACTCTGATCAACGCAATCAACTCTTAACGAAAAGATCATAAAAAACTTGACGTACTCTTAAAAGCAGTGATTCGAAAAATTATGTAGTTAAAGTTTAAAAACCTATTGACAGTTTGTAGCTAATAAAAAAAGCTGATAGAAAATGGGTCAAAGACTCTAGACAGACTGAATATTGTCTTTCTAACCAGTACTCGGGGCAATTCTTAAAAGCCCAAAGATTACGGTTAGTGAAGATTAAGCTACCCGCCACTGGGTAAAGGCACTCCAAAAATCTGCAAGTTGGCTGTTCTCATGCAATAAGTTATTCAGTGTAAACACTGATTCTTCTCGTATCAGTAGTCTGAGAATATATGCATGTAGTTAGTTATATGATAGTATTTGGTGAGTTGACTACAGCCTAGTTGTTGCCATTTTGTAGAGGAGCTATTGCGCAATCCCACAACATCTATTGGGTAAATGTAACTTCCAAAACCTTGATGATAGGTAAGTTCAAAGGCTATATGTTGAATATTTACTTACAGCTTTACTCAGTTTCTAAAGTATCTGTCTCATTTCTTCACCGGCAGCAAAAACATAAGCTTATATATATATGTGAAAAACTAACACAACAATTTTGAATGATTTTGATATCAAAATATAACTTTATTCTGAAAGAATTATCAGTCAAAAGCTCATTTAAAACAATCAATGATCAACTTACAGCTGATAAAAATGCAACTACCCCTGAAGTAAACACCACCACAACTGCCCACCCTGAGACGACAAATACCAATATGATGACAACAACTCAGGATGGAAATAAAACCACTACAGATATGAACACCACCACAGGTATGACAACCACAGCAGGTATGACAACCACAGCAGGTATGACAACCACCGCAGGTATGACAACCACAGCAGGTATGACAACCACAGCAGGTATGACAACCACTCGACAAAAGACAGAGAGCACTACTGCTGATCTGCGCACAACATCTGCTGGAAGTTCAGCAATCGTCAGCGTTTCACTGCTGTGTATTGCTGTCAGCATCCTGCGCTTGATTCAATGAATGATTCCTCAGTAGAACTATGATGACAAAACATACATGTAACTAGCTCTGCTACACACACTGAGTATTGTACCATCTAAAATAGGTATACCAATATTCCAATACCTACAATCACTTCATACTTTTTTATGATATCTAGAATTTTATGTTACCCAGTGGCCTTTTGAATCAATACAGAAACTGGTGAGAATTGAAATTTCTTTTGTGCATTAACTGTGATCATGTCAATAATATGTACGCATAAAAATATTTCGTAAATTACGCATGTTGTTAAACAGAAGAAACTGTGGATACGAATAGTAATATAGAGACTGTATAGAGGAGTAGTAATATAGAGACTGTATAGAGGAGTAGTAATATAGACTATATAGAGGAGTAGTAATATAGAGACTGTATAGAAGAGTAGTAATATAGAGACTGTATAGAGGAGTAGTGATATAGAGACTATATAGAGGAGTAGTAATATAGAGACTGTATAGAAGAGTAGTAATATAGAGACTGTATAGAAGAGTAGTAATATAGAGACTGTATAGAGGAGTAGTAATATAGAGACTATATAGAGGAGTAGTGATATAGAGACTGTATAGAGGAGTAGTAATATAAAGACTGTATAGAAGAGTATTGTGATATAAAGGCATAGAAGCTGTATATGGAAGTAGATGAATTTCACATGCAAAGTCGTCAATCTAATGGTCTTCTGGACTGGATTTCATATATTTTCAGCAGCTTTATGAAGGTGTAGAAATTTTGGTTTTTCTTGCATGATTCCTTCCTCGAGAGACCCATCTTCCCGTCAAAATAACACTTTTATGTCATTTTGTCTTGAACATACACATTTTCTTTTCCAGTTTACAGTTTTAGACTGACCGCCATAGTTAAACTATTTATACTGTTTCATTATGTCAGCAGGTTACAGATCGCTGGTCGAGTTTGGTCAGAGACAGTATGACTTTATAATGAACCAAGCGGATATTGCCTTCACAAAGATAATATCTTATCTCTTTCGATAACCTTACGCATTATACAGATACAGGTTGACCTACAAACTTGTTTTCTATTTTGCATTATCAGAGCGGGACAAAGGGGAGGAATGTAAAGGAAGGGGTGTGTCTATAATGATTCGGTACAAACATTTTTCGGGAGACTCAGACTGTTGCTACAGTATTTCTTATCTACATGATTAGACAGAAGAGTGGTCATCTCGCTTTAGTGTGTCACGCATATCACATGCCCCCTGGTCACTACGCAATTGACCTTCACCCTGTTCAGTGGCCTTCACCTACATCCTGCTGGCCAGCAATTCCTTTTACACATGATAGTAATAGTAGTAGTTTACCTCTATAACAATATCCGCCTAAAGAAACCAGAAAGAAATGAAAAGATAGTGACAGTGTTACTATATTTTCTGCCTAGTATCCCTGAATGTGACAGAAACGCTTATAAACTTTGCAAACAGATGAATGTGAGAAAATATTTCACAAACTGTGTTACTATAGTCACAATGGATGACTCATTTCATACCAACAACTGCAAAACTCATGTAGCAGGTGATTCAGCTATTTGGCAACTGCCGATGACAGTTTTTCATAATAATAATCGCAGTTCTTCCACAGGTGGTAGGATTAATATTTAGACACAGTTTTACCTGCTTGAGCCGGGATACAAAGAGATCCATATATGAAGACTGAGCTAGAGTAGTATGAACTTAGGTCACTAAAGTTACATGAGTAGCCAAGATGTATGATTGCTTCCCTTCTCATGACCTGGTTGGAAGCAATTATTGTTTTCAATTGTTGATATACTGGTTTTCTTAACAAACAATAAATATTAACGATAAAAAAGTTCTGGGTGGTTCCGGTATCATACAATTTATTCCTTGTGCTGATTGTAACTGTCTCATGCAACAAGTATTACATGGTAACACAATTATTACATAGTAACACAAGTATTACATGGAAACACAAGTATTACATGGTAACACAAGTATTACATGGTAACACAAGTATTACATAGTAACTGGGAAATGAGTATGACATGAAGTGTAATATGGTATTGCGTGACGATATCAAATGTAGGTATTAAATGGCTACACAGTGACGACCAACCATAACATACTCCTCATGACAACACAATACACAGATTATAAAACTACATAAGGTGACACTCTTGAGACTAACGTTGAAAGTGTCACTCACGTCAAATTTTAAAATATTTTATTAGAAATTATAGACATTTTGCTATCATTTGACATTTTGTTTGTTATTTGGCGGATCTGACTCAACATGTTCTACGATTAAAATTTACAAAACTTGCTTACAGTTGAAATTCTAAAAAAAGACTCCTCAAAAATGACATCAATATTCACACTTCTTGTTTGTCTTTCTGGTTATGACATGAGCTATTACGTTCAAGTTGCGATGTGATGCGTCTCTATTGACATATATTCCGTTCTGTAGCTGCTCATGATTTTTGGAATAAAACTTTAAAAGTAGCCTTAGATACATCGCCTTAGATAGATCGCCATAGATACATCGCCATAGATACATCGCCATAGATACATCGCCATAGATACATCGCCATAGATGTTTCAAATAATTTAAAGATGAGTTGGTAAGAAATTGTCCCGTTGTTTTCCACTAAATGCTGTGTGAACATATGAGCACCCTATGAGACTATATTTATCACTTAAAAACAATATGCATGACTACTGATGTCATTTTTAGAGAAGTTTGGGTATGTCTTTTTCTTTTGAGCGTTTTGACAGCCATCAAGTTTTGTAGATTTCAATCTTGAAACAACCTGGCAGTCAGATCACCTAAGTAACAAACAAAATGTCAAATGATAGAGAAATATCCATACTTTTTAATAAAAACTTAATTTTTGATGGAGTGACACTTTAAACTTTGGTCATCAGCTGCTGAGCTCAGCTGCCCATCAGGCCTTGCTAGTGGACAACTAATTCATGGATAAACTAGTTAAGTGCCGGTGCCGGACAGTTGACTAGTCCATTCATGGCCTAGACTAATTAGGGATCTGGAATTATCTCAACCTTTTATCTTCTCGTGTTTGGATTCTGTGGTTTCTCAAGGTTAACCACAAATGAGTGGTCTCAACGGTGCCTCATTGCCAGCTTTGTCTTTAGTCAACCCTCCTTGCCAAAACCAAATTCTAAAATTTGACAGCAAACAAAGATTTAGGAACTTTAACTTTGCTCTTCTCATCTGCGCTAGTGCACCTCTTGCCCAGGCATTAAACACAGTACATATACACTGAAACTGATGGATTATAATGCCTAACCTTGACCTCTGCTCAGTTTGCATTACTTATCACAAACCCCATAGTTTTATCACTGTTAGCAAACATGACCAGAGCCATAGCAGATAAGCGAGTGGCATCTTATACCATCTGCTCCCAATTATTTTCTCCAAATATTAAACTCTTGTATTGCAGCTGAAAATGTGCCTGCTTCTTGATAAAATTTACAGTAAATGTTGTGATAAATTTGTCAGAATCTGCCACTAAACTCATCTGAAGTTCCATTTATCACTCACTTCGAATCAACATACAATATGCTAGCAGTCCCATGAAGATCGACTACGATGTCTGCTTATTTAACTGCAAACAGAGGCAGTGTGTATGTTTCAAAGAGCATTGTTAAGCTCTGTGATCTCGGCTAGACATGTCTGTGTCCAGTGGCAAGGGAACCTCAACGATTGGAGACATGACCAGTTGCAGAAATCAATTTAAGGTTGGATGTAACTCCTGTCAACACCAAAGACCTTTTCAAGAAATATAATCTATTTATTGGGCAACCATTTTATCTGATCCTGTGTTTGAAAAGGGCTAGTGAACTAAATGTTAAGACTCTACTAATATTTCAGAGGTAATCAATTTAATTTTATATGCATATAGTTACATGTACACTTTTGTTTAGTAAAAGATCATGGTAAATTTAACCAATTTTGTTAACAAATATAAACTTAATTTTTATTTGTTTTTTGTCATTATGCGTAGATATATTTGTTACATCAAAACCAAAATAATAAGGCCAATATCAGTTAATATTTAACAATATTCATGTATCAAACAATTTTAGCTTTCCATTGATGAGCATTGTGCAACAATTCATGTGATAAATATCAAACAAATTATGAATTTATTTATTTTTATGGTGGCATGATATGTAAATCATTATTTCTATAAAACTGATTTTGGACTGGCCAATAAAAGTATATACATATGTATAATAATGAATAACGCCTTTGTTTTAAGCGTTTTCATTGCTACGACACTACTGCAGTGTGGCAGCACCACACCAAGAATGGCTACAGCAAGTGCTAATGAGACAATAGAACATTTGACCAGTTCTGGGTATTCATTGAAAGTGTTCAAGCTAGCTTCAGCAGTTACTCTAATCTGAACGATTGACCAGTCACAAACCTTGATAAATTTATTTACCGGAGATTGTGGGCAACCTTTTAAAAATTATTAAAATAACTCTTAGGACGAGCTTTAAAACAGTCTTTTAAACAAGTAGATGTTTTGGAGTGACATGCTATAGTCAAAACTTGCTTCTATGATAAAACGACTGCTATCTTAGTAGAGTTTCACTTGGAATCACCTACATTTCTCTTTAAAGTTATAAAGTTGAGTACTTTTCAACCTACTGAGGATTCATCTGTTTGTATTTCATGCTAACAAAGAAGCAGCATAAAAGGAATGAGCAATGACCATGCAATGAAATGGCAAATCAACTGTGAAACGACTTACATCTGGTGACGTTTTAAAAACCTAGAACCAAACTCATGACACGTGTATAATTTTCTGAATCAATCAAACCCCCTTGGTGAATATGCACTTCTTATAAACAAGCAGAACACAACACGAGCACACCTGACGGGATTAGATGCCTTGAAAATCTACTTCTAGATACAGATGACTTTGTGGTCAAAACAGAACAAAAGATAATATCATTTGTTATCCTCTCATGATTGGATTATACAGTGTGTCATATGTAATTATTACGTAATATTGGCTGATAGATTTCCCCTCTCTCGCCTATATAAGCAGAGCAAAATAACAGTCCTTCACAGCACAGGACACCTGCAGACAGTGTCACTTTAGAAGGAGTGGTTGAGGCAAGCTTTTATAGAGTACATAATGCAACACTTGATTGAAGCGTGTCGGTTGTCTACTCTATGTAACCTTGTGATCTAACAGGGCAAGAGATTCTTCTGATTACAGACAAGAGCAGCTCTATCTATAGACTGAACCGAGTTGAATAGAGTATGTAGCATAACATTTTAGTAGAGTATAATGTTGGCTACATGCTCTATACAAGCTGGGGATGACATGCATCGACGATGATTATAGCCTTTCTCACTAGAACTGCACAATGCTCGGAAGCTATACAAAAGACAGCTTTCGTACAGTCTTTGGTACAGTATTTAAAACAGCAAGTTTTAAATTATACTTATGATGCTTTATGCAAAAGGTTTGTAGAAGAAATCATACAAATGAATTAAACATGAATTATTGAATCACAAGTAATAACTTGAAAAAATTGTGGAACATTTGTAACAGAATTGTGTTATTGCGTTAAAAAAGCTATATTAAATTCTTTAGTGTTTTTTATACCTTTGAAGCGTAACAAGCATTTATAAAAAGATACAAGATGCGTTATATACTTGTAGTATCTTGTACTTGTTTCCCGTTTCTTACCATCATGCCAGCCAAGGGTGTGTGTAAATTGTGCTAACAATGTAAAGAGATAACCTTACATTTTTAGCACAACCAAGCTTTCTCGCTAATTAACAAAAAAAGTTACATACGCGTTCTGCTGGCAGCAAGTCTGTGTTGAGAGTCACTGGCAGTCTTTGTTTCTAAATCTTGGCCAAGTTTATAAAAAGCCAAAACTCAGTGCGTAATGGCTTCTGGATAAATAGTTGCCAAACTATTTGCTAACCGCCTTTAAACTATAGATAACCTACCAGTTTTCTTGAGACCTGTGGGCAACCTTTCAAAAGCTACTGGAAATATAATTATGTATTGTTGCTCACCCTTGCTGTGGTACTTTCACAGACTTGTTTGGATTTGCTTATTAAAAAGCAATGGGAACCCTACTACACTATTATGGAAACTGTATCATATGCCATACTTGGCTGATAGCTTCATAACCATGTTGAGAACAAGTCTTTGTCTGGCATGCTAAATGGTTAATAGTGAAACTGACACTTGGCTTCTGGTATTATTGATGACGGCCGCACATTGTGTCGCGCTACGCCAGATGATTTCACTATATATTGATCATATCCAAATGGAAACCACAGCCATTTTGAAAATCTAGTCTACCTAATTCAACAGACACTTGGCACACTCAATAATATTTTATAAATACATTATTGTAGCTGCGTACAAAACAAACTTACTCCTGGTAAATTTTGTTTTGTAAATTACATTTTGCTCAGCCTGCAGCTGAGCAAAATGTAATTTGTCAAAACATTTTCGTAAATACTGCTGTTTTTTGTAAATAATGTTGTTTGTGTCATTATTGTTAAGACAACTAACAGAGAGTGTACTTCAGCATTACACAACAAATAATTTAATGTTATCAGTTTATAGCTTATGTTAGAGTTTATTAAGCAGATTATAAAGGTTTAGTAAATAGTCTGGGTGTATACTGTATACAGTCTGGGTATATACTGTATATCACTGGGTATATACTGTATATTGCATGCTGACTACTAAGCAACACCATAGGATAAAATTGCTGTAAATAAAATATAAAACTTGCTAAAATGAATGTAATAATGAGCGTTTGGTCTCGGTGTGTAGAGGAGTTTTTCCTCCGTCACTGATGTTGCATCGGAGGGAGGGAAGCCTCATAACAGCGAATAACATACGTCATCAGCTGTCAGCATCAGAGGAGCACAACTTTGATGGTTTTTACTTGAAATGGAGAGAAAGATGTAATAAACCACTGACTATCACCCACACCTACAATCGGCTGTTCCAATTCTTTCTCTAAGCCATCGCATCTACAGACGGGCAAGAATAGTTTACAAACCGTCATCAGACAGACATTGCATACAAAATGTTATGTGAACACTAGCAACCAGGCCCGTATTCCCTGGGGCGGCTGGCCGGCTGAGCCGTCCCAACTTTTTAGGAACTTTCCGCGGCTAAGTACAGTCAAACTCGGATAACTCGCCCTCGGATAAAATGTAACATTTCATCTCAAACACAAGGCTAACTCGAACGGATTTGTTTGGTCCATTCCCACGCAATAATAAATTGCTTCAGACCTCAACATCATTTATTCGAAAAGTTATTTGCCCAACGGCTATGGAGACGGTTTTTATCGCTGTATAATATCACTTTATTCGAAGCCATAGAGACAAACATCAACTTTTAGTAGTTTTTAGGTGTCATTATTATCATCATCAGTGGCAAAGTATTCTTGTTAACGACCTTTATAAAGGTTTGCAAAATATCAAGTTTTACCAAACACCTTAAAATAAAATCGGCAAAATTGATCTTTGTTAAAACGCTCAAAAGAAAAAGATGGCTTTTTTCTGAGCGTTTTAACTGCGGTCAAGTTTTGCCTATTTTAATTTAAAAACGTCTCATCAGTCACATCACCTAAAACAAAACAAATCTCTCAAAAAATAGAGAAATATTGAAACTTTCCGATAAAAATTTTTTAAACTTCACACGAGAGGCCCGGCTGAGGCCCTACATAAAAAAAACCTGTTGGGGGCTTACACCGCCCCCCTCAACACCCCCAGGTGTTCATAACTAGTCGCCTAACATTAGCCGCCCCAACTTGCAACCAGTGAATACAGGGCCTGCTAGCAACCTGTCAGCTACTGTATCGTTGATTATGATTATATGCAATTGTATAAAAGCTTAAGATGCTCAAACTAGAGCTTTGTACAGACTAGAGTTATATACAACCTAAAGCTACACAAAGTCTAATTATATACAGAATAACGCTGTATACAGATTAGAGCTGTATACACGATAGAGCTATATACAAAATAGAGTTATAGAAAATATAATTATACAGAAATTGGAGCTATAATGCTGCAGAGGATTATATGCAGTTATATAAACAGGTTATAGTTGTGTACATATGTATATAGATTAGAATTATATACACACAGACTAATGCGATATGTATACAAAGATAATGTATTGCCTAAAGAAAAACAAAAACAACATACATGGCAACATAATCCACAGAATGTGACTGAATAGTGAAACGGGCAGAACAACTTCCTCCGTATGACTCATAGCATCTCAGTATAAGACTCTTTGGTCCTTTGACCTCTGTATTTCTGTCACATTCAGCAGCCTACAGAATGAATACAAATGATCTAAAAGTCATTGAGATTTGGAGCTCTTGGTAATAAAACTCAGCCGCTAGTGAATATCCTGAGAAAATGTTTAAAGTGCTGACTTAAAACTGCGTATAGTTTCAAGTCAGCACTTAGTATATAGCACGTAGTATATATTTACAGTATATACTACTGTATACACTGTACATACATATATATATATATGTCTTATAACAAATATATAACAACATATATTATAACAAATTTCATGGAAGACAATTATATTATTAGCTATGAAAATAAATATTCTATGAAAAAGCTACATGTACATGTATCTTAACCAGCTAGAATTCATCTTACCTTAGAGTTGTCAACTCCATTTATTAGTCAGATAACTCTAAATAATTTACCTTTATTGTATCAAGGACGATAGAAGGCTGATCACAAACAACCAGACTAGTTTCCTTGATTTTTGAGAGGCTACCTTTGACTAGAAGTGGGCTGTTTAAGTCACGCGCCCGCCTTATCACACCAGCTTCTTGGAAAGATCCTGCAACAATAAGCTGAGCAATTGTTATGCCATTGAATTACCGTTGCCATAGTAACAATTTCTTACCATTCTGTTAGCTCTATTACTTCTCTGATTCTGCTATCACAACACCAACCAATGTCTATGAGCTGAGGAAAGTGTGCTAACGAAAAGCAGCACCTCAAGTGGCTGATGTACAGGTATAATGTAGATGATCTCTCACTGTCGGTGTGAAGTCTGTATTTTTCTTACAAGAAATGAAAACCTATCGAGTTGGCAGCGACGTGAAACCAAAAAACTAATCATAGACTGAATTAAATGCTAGACCGAAATACGCAGTAATCTCGGTCTAGCATTAATAAGCACGCTGTAAGTGGAGTACGCTGTAATGAGCACACTGCTACTGCTCCTTCACAGAATTGTATCACTTAGTTAATCAGATTCTATCTTTGCTCGTATTTGTTAGCCTAGTGTAAGTTGCACAATCTTATCACTTTAAATGTTTTTAGACATTAGGCTTGGTTATTTATTACATTGTATGCTTTTACCTAGCACATACAGCGCCGACTGAAATTATGAGATACCTTTTCATTTTATGAGACATTTGCTAGTAGCGATGATTTACTGCCTTAATTTTGCTAGAAACCACCACAAACCATGTACCATTAGATGCAGAAGTTGCTAGCGATTAATATGGAGTCAGTTTTCAACAAGCAGCAATTAGCAATTAATTTTTTAATGAAAATGTGCATGCGATTGACCATGGCCACCAAAAGTTAAAAGATAGCCTAGTTAACTAATTGCTATTGTGGTACTATTGCAACATAATAACATAATATGAACAACTCTTGTAATAATTGGTGGCCCTGAAAAGAGCCATTGAAGTGTGTGAAGTGGCTAGACTAACCTGATGACATGATGACACTAGTTCTTTCACCACTGCTATAAAATGAGACCGAAAGGCTTTGCTAGAACAAATAGTAATTTCTGCATAAAATGAAGCGTAATATGTGGTAAATAAATAGATTAACATGGCTCTAGCAAGGGTGCTAAGATGAATGAAGGCGAAGGTGAATTAATGACTAGTCTCATAATTTCTGACAGCGTTGATTTGTTGCCTTGCGCATGTGTCCTTGTCTATTATACGGTCTGCACCATTTACGTGACAACTGGCTGTAATGTAAAAGGTGCAAACCATGTTTATCTTACGTTATACCTGGTTGCTAGTTTGTGACTTGATGTCTCTGTAGCTTTGTGCAGGTTTACTATCTTATGGAGCCTTGCTATACCTTTCATGGGCTCATTGCCTTGAAACCAGCGTACGCAGATTATCAAGTGATTTGTTACCTAATACTCTCTTGAATAAACTTGTTACGGTGTAGATCCACTCTAGTCTCGCACCAAATCGCTTCATTATAAAGAGTTGTATCAGTGTGGACTTGTTTCTAACAATTGCTAATAAATTTAAATGGTTTCTGATGAAATAATGTAGGTACTAATTCGAATGATTCCAATGCTTTTACTAGTCAGCTTTGAGCTTTTTAAAATTTTTTATAATTATTATCAGCTACACACTCTCCAACAGCAGTAAATATTACTAATTTATAAATATATAAAATATAAATAGGCCTACATCAGTTTTAAATATATAAATTATAAATGTTTATGAATATATATAAATTTATAAAACTTCTATCATATTCATTGGTAAGCAAAAAACTTGGGAGATATGCTTCTGCTTTAATCAAGAGAGGATTTTATATATTTATAAACATTTTATAAAACTTACATTTCACAACAAAATTTTTAATAAACGCTTAGTAAAATGTTTATAAAACATTTTACTAAGCGTTGTACTATAAGCTATCTACTGACCAGGGTAAGAAGTTATGTTGAAACAGAAGTAACTACTGACCGGTATGGGGCATTACAGCGTAGCTGAAACGGTGGGTCCCCATGTCAGCATTAGCGTCTGGAGCCTTAGGAGCTCTGAGCAAGGACAGATGAAGGGTTGAGTGGTCTGTCACCGAGCACCCATACTTGCTGTCATTCATTATTGAGACTCCGACAGAATAATCTGACAAGTCCATCCATCTTTGGCAGCAAACCTGATTTGCAGATAAAAATAAGGTGAACAATTACTTATTAAAAAAATTATTGAATGTTCTGTCAGGTTTTTTCTATAACAGAATTTTCTAATAGACCATTTGCTGTCAAGTCAATATTAGGAATATTGTGCTCTTTTCTTTGGCAATTTTTAAATTAGTTTTTAAGGCAGCTTCATACCTGATAACAAATGATGTATAACAGATCTATAACAAATGCATAAGCCTTCACCCGATAACAGTAGTTCATTCACATTGGCCAACAGAAGCGCATGTGCTGTTGTCTGAGTTGGCCAGATATTCAGTTAGTTTTTTTAATAAACACAATAATAATGAAATAGAATAAACATAAAACAAGTATAAGCAAGCAATTGCTAGGCCTGTAAACGTCATACTAATAATACCAAATATTGGAATTGAAGCTATCCTTGTACTGTCGTTCCAAATTGCTCCAATCACAGAGAAAAGAAAGTAAAGGTTTTTTGCGAACAAGAAAAATGATACATTTAGTTCAAAAGGGCTTACCTCATACTTAGCCGAATCCCAAGAAGTATTTCTGTGAGTGGGGCGCCTGATATGCCCAAACTGTGTTTCATAAGTCACATGGTCAGATACGATGTTAAGAGGAAATTCTACTTTGAGAAATTTCCGATTCTCATGCCAATAAATCTGCAATGATAACATTATGAGGCTACAATGAGAAATGACAGCCATCAAGAGTTTTGGCTGTGCATCTATGCTGAAGAGCAAGCAATTCCTAACCAAGAAATTCATACTAAGAATGATGACAGGTACCTGTCAGCAATTGTCATTAAATCTAAACGAATGTGGATCAAAAGAAATTTCAAGATAACCAAAACATGATGAAGCGTTAGGTGGCTGAGAAAACACATCGTTAATAATTTTTTAATAATTAATAATTTAATAATTAATAATCTTTTTTAATTCATTCCCTATATGCAACTATAATTGTTTCTCATTTTATTTGTCCAACCGATACAGAGGGTGCCAAAGGAAAGAACCCGGATGTACCTCACAGTCCACTCTCAGGTATGGACTCTCTGCATCCAAAACGATGATCTGCTTTAGATAACTTCTATCACTGATTTTAATAGAGACTTCTATGCTGCCCCTCAAAGGACCCTCTTCAACCACAACAGCAGCGGCTATTACATCAGTCAATGCTCGTCTTGTCTCCTAAAAACCAGTTGACAACTGAGAGAACAACAGCTGATATGCTGGTAAATAATTACAAAACAGCGTCCCATGAGTCCACACGAGTCCTTATCCTAATCTGTGTGTAGAGAAGTCTTCACAGAGAAGAGAGTGAAGCTGGTCAGATATATTAAGATATGGTAAAAAGAAGCCAGATTAATCTTTAGTATAATCTATATAAATCTCAAAGTTTGTCATCGTCTGTCGTCATCATCTGTCGTCGTTCAGTGTTTGTCCAGCTGTTCAGTGTTTGTCCAGCTGTAGCGCTTAAAATCTAGCAATGAAAAATCTATATCGCAAAAGATTTGATCTTCGAACCCCCAGTACATTAGGCAACAAACTAACCCATTAAGCTACGAAAGATGCAATGGAATCATTGGGCAACATGAGTCATTATCTGGGTTAAAATACGCATAGTGACTCTGCGTTACGCGCAACGTCACTAAAGCATGCTCTCACGGTTTTTATTAGTAAGTTTAGCAATATTGATACTAGCTTACTCAAATTAGCCAATGGCAACTACATCACCTGCCACTGTTTATAAGCTGTTTTTTTAATACCTGTGCAACGCCGGGCATTCGGCTAGTCTCTACTATAATATGAGCCATGTTTGTCCACCCGTCTGTCCATAGCCACGCTTAGAGGTTGGGAAAAAAACATCGCACAGGAATTGAACTCTGAAATGTGGCAAAGCGGCCAGGCACGCTACCAACTGCACCACTCGACCATCTTGCTGCGCGTTGGAATAATTGTGCACATAGTTATTACATATGATAATCTGTCACGGCGCACGGGACTGCCCACATACTAGTGAAGAATAAATTGAACAGCAAGTGTATGACGAGAAGCAAGAAACTTTAACATCTTTTGCTCTCAGGTTCTGGGAACTCCAAACTGTACTGAGAATACAATTATAGTAAAACTATTGAAATGTTCTTAAAAAGTTAAACAAACTCGAAACATAAAACATTTTTCTTGAACTTCACATTTTTTAAATACGTAAAAGATACGAACTACCTTACTCATCATGGTGGTGGCCTATCAAATCCCAGGCATCTACAATACTAGCCTATCATATATCAGGAACCTATGATACCAGCCTATTATATCCCAAGCATCTACGAAACCAGCCTATTATATCCCAGGCATCTACGATACTAGCCTATCATATCCCAGTCATCTACGATACCAGCCAATCATATCCCAGGCATCTATGATACCAGCCTATCATTTACCAGTCATCTACGATACCAGCCTATGATATCCCAGGCATCTACGATCACATTCCTATGCATCTACGACATGCATAGGAATATGATGGTATCCCATCACATTCCAAGCATGTAATTTACCAACCTGATGGTATCCCATTACATCCCAGGCATCCCAGAAAAGAGGTATATCATCGTACACAGCAAACTGGTTGGCTGCACCAGAGAGAAGATTTCTAAAGAAAGAAATATTATCAGATGATGTTTCTTTACTAACAGACATACTCCAATACACATACCCCAATAGACACGCCCTAATAGGTATACTCCAATAGACATACTCCAATAAACATGCTGTAATAGACATACCTGAAGAGACATACTCCAGTAGGCATATTATAATAGACATATTATTCAGCTAAACATATTTAATCGGACATACTACAGTCAACTACACCAAACATCCTCCAAGTTTTGCAAGAGAACACAGTGCCATAGCACAAACCGCTGCTAGCTTGTGCTGTGGCTGCAGGTAGAGTACAATATACATGTAGATGACTAAGGGGGAGTGGTTACACCCTGAAATAAGGTTATTACAAAATTCATCCCCACTATTCTTTGCGGTAAAAAATAAATTCATAAAACAAGCATTGAGTAATTAAATCAATTTGTTGGAAATAATCGTTAGAAACATTAAGATTTTGTACCAAAAGTGCAGTAGCCGAGACTTGAACTCATACGTAGTCGAGACTTGAACTCATGCGTAGCCGAGACTTGAACTCATACATAGCCGAGACTTGAACTCATACATAGCCGAGACTTGAACTCATACATAGCCGAGACTTGAACTCATACGTAGCTGAGACTTGAACTCATACATAGCCGAGACTTGAACTTATACATAGCCGAGACTTGAAATCATACATAGCCGAGACTTGAACTCATACATAGCCGAGACTTGAACTCATACGTAGCCGAGACTTGAACTTATATGTAGCCGAGACTTGAACTTATACATAGCCGAGACTTGAACTCATACGTAGCCGAGACTTGAACTTATACGTAGCCGAGACTTGAACTTATACGTAGCCAAGACTTCAACTCATACGTAGCCGAGGCTCGAACTCATACGTAGCTGAGACTTGAACTCATACGTAGCCGAGACTTGAACTTATACGTAGCCGAGACTTGAACTCATACGTAGCCGAGACTTGAACTCATACGTAGCCGAGACTTGAACTCATACGTAGCCGAGACTTGAACTCATACGTAGCCGAGACTTGAACTCATACATAGCCGAGACTTGAACTCATACATAGCCGAGACTTGAACTCATACGTAGCCGAGACTTGAACTCATACGTAGCTGAGACTTGAACTCATACGTAGCCGAGACTTGAACTTATACATAGCCGAGACTTGAACTCATACGTAGCCGAGACTTGAACTCATACATAGCCGAGACTTGAACTTATACATAGCCAAAACTTGAACTCATACATAGCCGAGACTTGAACTCATACGTAGCCGAGACTTGAACCCATGCGTAGCCGAGACTTGAACTCATACATAGCCGATACTTGAACTCATACGTAGCCGAGACTTGAACTCATACGCAGCCGAGACTTGAACTCATACGTAGCCGAGACTTGAACTCATACATAGCCGAGACTTGAACTTATACATAGCCGAGACTTGAAATCATACATAGCCGAGACTTGAACTCATACATAGCCGAGACTTGAACTCATACGTAGCCGAGACTTGAACTTATATGTAGCCGAGACTTGAACTTATACATAGCCGAGACTTGAACTCATACGTAGCCGAGACTTGAACTTATACGTAGCCGAGACTTGAACTCATACATAGCCAAGACTTCAACTCATACGTAGCCGAGGCTTGAACTCATACATAGCTGAGACTTGAACTCATACGTAGCCGAGACTTGAACTTATATGTAGCCGAGACTTGAACTCATACGTAGCCGAAACTTGAACTCATACGTAGCCGAGACTTGAACTCATACGTAGCCGAGACTTGAACTCATACGTAGCCGAGACTTGAACTCATACGTAGCCAAGACTTGAACTCATGCGTAGCCGAGACTTGAACTCATACATAGCTGAGACTTGAACTCATACGTAGTCGAGACTTGAAATCATATGTAGCCGAGACTTGAACTCATACGTAGCCGAGACTTGAACTCATACGTAGCCAAGACTTGAACTCATGCGTAGCCGAGACTTGAAATCATACATAGCCGAGACTTGAACTCATACATAGCCGAGACTTGAACTCATACGTAGCCGAGACTTGAACTCATACGTAGCCGAGACTTGAACTCATACATAGCCAAGACTTGAACTCATACGTAGCCGAGACTTGAACTTATATGTAGCCAAGACTTGAACTCATACGTAGCCGAGACTTGAACTCATACATAGCCGAGACTTGAACTCATACGTAGCCGAGACTTGAACTCATACGTAGCCGAGACTTGAACTCATACGTAGCCAAGACTTGAACTCATGCGTAGCCGAGACTTGAAATCATACATAGCCGAGACTTGAACTCATACATAGCCGAGACTTGAACTCATACGTAGCCGAGACTTGAACTCATACGTAGCCGAGACTTGAACTCATACATAGCCAAGACTTGAACTCATACGTAGCCAAGACTTGAACTCATACGTAGCCGAGACTTGAACTTATATGTAGCCAAGACTTGAACTCATACGTAGCCGAGACTTGAACTCATACATAGCCGAGACTTGAACTCATACGTAGCCGAAACTTGAACTCATACATAGTCGAGACTTGAACTCATACATAGCCAAGACTTCAACTCATACGTAGCCGAGGCTTGAACTTATACGCAAGGATAAAATTGAGTGCACCTTCCAAGTACTTTGATTTAGTAGTAGAATATGCTAGCATTCTGTAGAGCGGCTTCATAGAATGGTAATATAAATATCGCTCATACAGATAAAGATCTGGAACACTTGATGATTTACATTCGTAATCTAATCACCTTTAGCTGAGAGGGCTTAACGATTGTTTCAGAGTTGTACTTTCAATTAATATGAAAGACAACTCTTATTTTTAGTAATGTGGCGATTGGTCTGTATCAAGTATTGGGCTGAATCGCTTGTAGACTGAACATTTTTATTCATCTTTTTAAAACGCTGCTAATACATTCCAAAGAAGTGAGGAAATAATAAGGAAGGCCAAATTTACTAGATTTATTTGATAAGACTGCCTCACTGCATCGCCATAGACAATTATTGATTATGGATTTTCTTCACACAAGTAGTTGTTATAAACTGGTATAAACTATGGTATAAACTATCATAGTGAGACACCAACAATACAATTATATCCCATAACACACAGCATCCTGATGCTGAACAAATATGAATGTTAGCTCATACAACCAATATACACAGATATATCAAGGCAGTGAACAATGCTTATATGGATAAAATATCTACGAACATGCCTAGTGGCATAGTTGGTGATGAAAACTGTTCGCTGGTATGCAAATCCATTACAGAGTTTAGCTAAGTAACCTCTCAGCCGCAGCCGAGTTTGACACTTAGCTTCAAAGAGAGTTTCATAATGTTCAGCCCGCTGTAATAAGAGCTTTCACGTTTGACAACTCTATCTAGATTTACAACCTTCTGAGGACGATGTAAAAACAAATGCTCCTTAGCGGCCAACCTATGAATACATGCACTATGTGATAGCCGCTTGCCGTTGAATTATGAGCGCGCAGTCACATCTAGACATGCAATATAAAACCCGTGGTTTATTGGAGACGATATACTTATGAGAGCATATTATATTTGTTTCATTTTTGCCAGAGCTTAGTAATACTGATACATGTGAATACTTGTTTTATGTGTTGCATAACATTAAAACTAATACATTATACATAATTTTGTAAAAACTAAACATAGCCTAACAATTTGAATTACAAGTAAAAGTTAGATTAATAAAATAATAACCATTATCTTATCATAAATACGCATGAATGAAAGCCTGAATCAGCGCAAGTTTAGTAGCCGAGTAGGTGATAGGAATACACAGCATAACCTACTCTAAGTTTGGTAGCCGAGTAGGTGATAGGAATACACAGCATAACCTACTCTAACTGACACACCATACAGTTTATATTAATTACTTTTCTTTACTTATCTTTTCCATTTATCTTACTTTTACTTGGGAATGAGGTGGCCACTCAGTATGATGTCATGTTCTGATAAAAGGTTTTACAGATAGATCTACCAAAAGGCACAACTCATGAGGACACTGATAGACCGCTCTTACTTAACCACGCATACAGTAAAACCTTTAACTGAACACCATCTCTATTTGCCTGCCTGCCAGAGGAAGGCAACCTATTTTTCAACCCTTCCTTTATAGTCATGGAGGAAGGGTTGAAAAATAAGATCGCCATGGCATTCAATTAGAGATTTTATGGTAGCTCTGACAGAATTTAGGATTATCTCCCATAGCAATACTCATTTACAAGACTTCCTGATCAGGAAGGCAAAGTTTAGAAAGAAACCTGCTGGCTTGGAACCAGAAACTCTATGCAATCAGAAGACACCATAAAACTGGTTTAATGAAACATTGAGTGTCCTCAAATCTAGATAACTGTAAGTGCTATGCCACTATTTATATCTTTCAATATGATGACCATTTTAAAGCCACAGAGGGACATGAGGTGTTTGTAGTAATAGTTGTGAAATGCCAACTCTATGTGACTAAAAAGGACACAAGCGCATCAATCCATGCGTACACTTTGCGTGTACACAAAGCGCACACATGATGATACCTTCCACCATATCCATTAGCTATTGAGCTTATATTGCCATAGTTCCTGACTGTTCTTGTTGTAGCATTGAGAGAGTGGCACCAGCAGAAGACAGAATGCCACAGCTATAGTTTTTAAGGCTAAGCTAACAATTGGCTCAATTATCTAGCGTGCGTTAGAAACAGGGGAACTAATAGCTGTAAGCTTACATATAAATCACTGTCAATGTGGATAATTAGATAGCTACAGATCAGGTCATATGAAAAGCCAGCATTCCCAGCGTGCACTTCAGTGCGTGAGTGGGATGTGCCGATAGTGAGTAGTGATTGATTTGGGTTCACTCACTTGGCTAACTAGTGACTAACAGCCGCGAGCAGAATGGAGCGCATCAACTACGACATAACCCCTTCCTGGATGGAGGACATCGACCAAGAGAGACTGAATGTTGTAATCAACTTCCTGGATGAAAAATGGACACTCAGTATTGTTGCTGCCATCACCTATGGGGTGCTTATATTTGGTGGGCGTAGACTGATGGAAAACCACAAGAGATTCCAGCTGACCTACGCCTTAGTTGCATGGAATGCCGCGTTGGCCGTCTTTAGTACACTGGGTGCTATAAGAATGATACCCAACCTGCACTACGCTCTCACTCACCAGAGCTTCCATGACTCCGTCTGTACGACTCACTGGACCGAAGTCCCGGTCTTGCGGATCTGGATTGTTCTGTTTAGTCTATCAAAGATTGTAGAGCTCGGAGATACGGCGTTCATAGTGCTTCGCAAGCAACCACTAATCCTCTTGCACTGGTACCACCATATGACTGTGCTTATCTACACCTGGTTTAGTTTTACCGAGAGGACAAGCAGCGGTCGTTGGTATATCGCTATGAATTACTCGGTGCACTCCGCTATGTATACGTACTACGCCGCCAGAGCTCTCAGGTTTCGCCCACCGGAGTGGCTCAAAATGGGAATAACTATCTTCCAGCTCTCACAGATGGTAGTTGGTGTCTATATAGCTGTCTATGTTTACCAAGTGAAGGCGGCAGGCATAGAGTGTGGAGTTTCTACTCGAAATATGAGGTTATCATTTCTTATGTACTTTAGCTATTTCTTACTGTTTATGAGCTTCTTCTATGAAGCTTACATCAAAGCTAGGCCAACCTCTAAGACGAATGGGGTCGAAAAAAGCGCCTATATGTCTACTGAACAATCGAATGAGAATCTTAAAAATGGCACGAGCGAAGATGGCAGCGCCAAAGTCAGCACTATAACCCCTCGATCTCTAAACGGAGGAGCGACCCATGAACATTCTAAAGGGCACTTGACGAGGTCAAAGAAAGAGCAATAGCTGTCTAACACTAGGAAATATAAGGTATACAGCTGATGATCATTTTAAGAGCAATAGCTGCCTAACACTAGGAAATATAAGGTATACAGCTGATGATCATTTTAAGAGCAATAGCTGCCTAACACTAGGAAATATAAGGTATACAGCTGATGATCATTTAAACTTAGTCTTTTGGCAATCTCTCTGTATTAATTAGCTAATCCTAATCCTTCTGTAATAATTCAGATCTCTGGCAACATTTAAACTATTACAAGCTGTACTGACATTCTATAGATAATACAATGCAAAGGCTACACATTGTCCTTATCAGTACACGTGATACACTTCACACAAGGATGCGAGGGGCCACAGCGTTTATTCTCCATCAGTAGCTGACCCAATTACAAAAAGTAGGCGTGAGGCATGAATCTTATCTCTAGCCATGCATGACATGCATAAGGAGTGATAACTTATTACTATAACAACAAAGGCATTGCTCTTTACTTTAAAATTCATTATCTCTGTTGCACATTCGAAGTTTCAAAGATATACTAGTCACTAGAAGTCAAAACATTAAGAGATGCTTTATCTTATAATTTGTACTATTCCATATGTTTGATGGAATACCAAAGGCCTTACAATATAATGCAACACCTCGGTGATTTCATCAAGCCTAGGTCAGATGAATAATTGCTTCCGTCTAAGGAAACACAAACATACACAAGTTTGCCATAATCTTTTTATGTAAACAAAGGCTTAGGTAGCCTCCGTGGAGAAGCCTCACCTAGGGAAATAGTGAGAGCACTTGCGGCCGTTGACTCTAACCTGCTACAACATGACAGAGCATGCCATAATTATTAGGTACGTTGAAGATTCAGTTCCTCAGCAAATGGAAATGATTAAGGGAATTGACATGCCGCAGTTTTTCAACTGATGCCTGTTCAAGCCTTATCACTACAATCTCTATAAATAATCACGACACAGAAAATGTTAGACTCATAGCAGAGATAAAAGTAACATCAGGCAAAAATTGTGAAACTACGAGTATTTATACTGTACATATGGTTTTTCTCTGCAAATATGCCATGTTCCCAAAGCTGCCTTTATAACTCCTATGCTAATGGCCGTTGATTATATTTCATTTAAATATCGACCAACATATGCATATAGAACAGTACTGCTATGGTAGATGCGTTATAACGTTAGGGATACTTTGTGAAGGATAAACACGCACTCCCTGTCACTCTATCCTATTATGTCCTGTAGCAGACCACAGCCAACACGAGCCTTGCCTAGCAGGAAGTGATAACCACCAGATGTTAAACTAGACTTTAAATAAAACAACATCCCTATGTCTACCATGCCTCACTCTTATGCTTGTCTTAAACCACACATGGATTACAACTGCGTAGGGATGATTTCACTCACAAACATACGGCAGACAAGTGTAACTCCTGTATCAGTTCTGCAATAATCGCTACTTCTTAGAGATCAACTTGCACAAAATTTTAACAGATTTTATCAGAAAGTATCGGTATTTTTTATGATTTTTGAATGTTTTTTGATGTTTGAGGTTATCTGACTGCCATGATGTTTTAAGATTAGAATCAACAAAGCTTGATTGCGGTTAAAATGATCAGAAGAGAAATTCATGCGAAATGACGTGACTAGTTGTTATTGTTGCTCTAGTTGATATCGTCTACTGCGTAGACGTTGAAGCGTGTTCTGTCTGTCTCTTTGCGACTACAAGAGTCATGATCGCGCTTTCGCTTCATCTGAGCGTTTTAATCGCGATCAAGTTTTGTCGATTTTCATCTTGAAACCTCATGGCACTCAGATCACCTCCAACATCAAAAACAGTCGCAAATGGTAGAATAATATCGATACTATCCGATAAAATCCACTAAAATCTTATGCAAGTTCATGTGTTTTGTGGAAGAAGTACAATGATTCCTGAAACTTCATGTTTGGACATAATTAATCATATTCAATTTTTTTAATCCTAAAGGTTGCACATTGCAAGTTCGCAGAAAAGAATTTGCTCAATCAAACTTGTTATGCAGGGTTGCATGATGAGCTGTAATTAACAGGGTGTTGGTTTTCCCAACTATGTTATGCTCGTTAGACATAACAGGACGTATGAAAACCAGTGCTCATAGGGAGTGTGTATTGTTACTTATCCTATCTAACAACTGGCTAGAGAAACAGAAGGTTAGTCATAGCTGCAAGTAATACCTCCATACTCATAAAAGCATTGAAGTAATGTAAATTAGCGAAGCCAGCCCTGTCACAAGCAAAGCTAATCTAGCCAATTGTTAAACATTTTGAAATTTGATAAGAGACAGAATAGAGATAACACTCCTAATCTCTGTAGAATTGTGTCACCGACCCAGAGCGGGCTGTTAGTCACAGAGCAGAGGCAGAGAATAGCAGTGCATTAGCCTGTTCCACAGCCCTAATATGGATAAATCCTTGAAACGGCTTCCTGTGGCTGTAACATGGTATCTCCAAAATGAATAAAGATATTTCAACTTTATAAGCAAATCAGAAAATTTGGCAACTACGTAAAATACAATAGTTTGAGTCGTAATCGATATCTTCATTTAAAGGGAAATGGCTGATTAAAAATTAGTTAGCTTGCATTTTGCCTGATGAATGCCTATAATCATTTTTCTAGTTTCGTTTAAAAAAATCACTTACTCCATCATGCGCTTTAGGAATTGCTAACACAACTTGTTTATTGTATTTCCTTGATATACGGCAACAGAAATATACTAAAGGTATATACAACTACATTACTACATACATGTACAACTACTATATACAACTGCCTTCACTCTGTCAATATACATGTAGCTTACTTCATCACCAGAACTCACAGACTTATAAGTAATCGAAAACATGTCAGAGTTATTCATAGAGTTATTATGATATCTGTTCAGCGAGGAGACAAATGCTACCCTTTCTCTAACTCTTCTTTAGCCTCTCTATTTACTGAGATCTTTTGAAAATGCCATGTTAAAATTACTTCAGGCGTTGAGTCAAAACTTTGCTGGAATTTTACATGCATGTTGTAAAATTTATATCTTGGGACCGCACTGAGAAGTTTTAATGAGCGCTATAATGTGAAACTCCCCACTATTAGTCAACTTACAAACCTTAAAAACACACATACTCTACACTATTTTGCAATGTACAGTTCTATGAGCTGCTGCAGCAATGTATAGGCCTAGCCAATAACATTTGAATGAAGTATAACACCATCATAACGCAATCATAACACAATTATAACACAACCAAAACACCATCACAACACAATCATAATAATAATATTATCATATTATCATAATACAAATCAAAATAGACTGGGGTCCTAGAGGGATACTGTATCCAGAGTTTTTAGAGTAAAGCATTTGTCTAAATTCCTAGAAAGTTAGCATAGTCTGAGATCTTAGTTGAGTGCAATAGACTGAGATAATAGAGCGATAGATATCATATAGGGCAACCCCGACTAGGTGCAATCACCACTTTCAAGTACATACTGTAGGTAAAGACTCAACTTAGTTGGAGTCTTGACAAATCAATCGATAACCCAAAATTCTATCCCGGGGAGGATGACAGGTAGAAAATCAGCTACTGATCAATCTGAGTTGCTATGGAAACGTCAACTGCTAGCTGTTGAAAACAAAATGAAAAAGACCAGCCAAGAGAGTAGTTATTAGTCTGATAGAAAGCACGGACACGAAAGGAATGGCGCACAGAGTAGGTATAATTTGTACCAACTGCTGACTTGTACATGTCGCAGCCGGAGCTGTTAAACATTTACACCTCTCACCTACTTACAATAGGAGGAGTAAAAGTACCTGCTAGGAGTCTTCAATTCACCTTCTTCCTTTACACTCAGCCATGTTATCCGCCCCAAGTAGTCTAGTTCAGCGTAGACTTTGCTGTTTTCCATCAAAATCCAGTCACTGCTACCCTGCGCATGGTTAGAGAACAATCTAGAACAACAGTTGATGTTTAATGGGTAGTAGGACAGTGCCTCGGTGCGAATACCATGTCTGCGTGGATAAACTTTCAGATGCGTGTACATGTAGATACCGTTATGCATATAGATCTCTAATAGTATCTATGTGTATGTCTAGATACAGGAATTAGTGTAAAGATCCGTTACAGCTAATGGAAGATGCCGATACAGTAGATGCTACTACAACGTAAATAATCTGTTCCGAGAACGTTTAAGTTATATGAATGGTAAAACACATACAAATAGCTCAATCTGTCACAAGATCTTCCCAAAATCACCTTTTTTGCACTTAAAACAACTGAACTTTATAATTTAATGGCTGTACAATAACTGTGGTATTATTAGTTTGTATGTTTGTAGATTTTCCTTTTTTTCCCACCTACGCTGGGTTTCAGGCCCATGATTACGGTAATTTTACGTTATGTGAAAAGGAGCACACGCTTACACTGCCAATCCAAATCAATTTTTTAACTTTTTTTCTCCACAGCAAGGTTTACTCTGCAAAAAAAAACCAAAAAATATCGTATATGCCTAGAAAAATGGATACACCCTATTCGTCTTGTTCTCTCCCAAGGGCAGCAAGAGAGAACAATAATTTCAAGGATAACAAATATACTCTCGCAATTCAAATCGAATTTGAGAACATGCACCCACTTCATGCTTTACATTAAATGAAATTTTTACGTAGTATGATGTAAAAACTTTAAATAAATTTGTAAATTTCTGTGGAATCTATTTAAAAGGTTTAAGTTATAGGAGGGTCAACTTTATATGTACAGGTATGTATAAAATTTGTAAATCTCTATGTATAGTTATGTTTAGCAGATTGTATATATACTAGAGTTATATGAGCGACAAGCCCACAATTAACCTTTTAAAAATGTATTCCTGCATTATTAATAGTAAACTATGAGAGGAAAACCATAATCCTGAGCTTTCATACCATCAGTTTCATAACTAGCTCTGGAGAAAATTACATTTTGTGGGCATCTTGTAGTAGCCCGCAAGTAACAAACTTGAGAATCAGTCTATATAAACAAACTTACGGGAGTGCTAGCTTTCATTCTCTTCACACTGACTGGGATGAAGGATGGCATTGTAGGCTGGGATATAGCCAAGGCTCCAACACTAACCAGCTGGTAGGCTCTACCTTTTAGATCCTCTTGCAAAATGTCTCCAAGAACACAGGCTGTCTCCACAGCCACCAACTCCGTGCGCGGCCAGGACAGCGCATTACAAACCGTCAACACTCCTTCAGTCTTCAAATAAGATCTCTAATCTCAAATAGCCTCAAATCTCTCTAGTCTCGAATATGTAAACCCATCAAAGGTTGATGATGAGCAAGAATTGCTAACCATGTGTGCATGGCACATTCCAATTGGTCAATCATGTGTTTATGTAGTACATCCCAATTGGTCAACAATGTGTATATGTAGTACAGTTTGGTCGGTCCCCAGTACCAACATCAAAAAATAAAATTGTTTTCTCATCTGTGTAAACCCATGTAGGTGGGTAATGGTGTACTCAAGCACAGGTCACTTACGAGACCTGGGAGTTGGAGCAGCTGTAATTACAATTGTAATACCAGTAAATGTGGGTTGCCCAAATACCAGCAGATATCGACACAGGTTAGTGCAGAAAAGCGCGCCATTGGGAACAACTAAGATCTTGAAGCGAGTGCTCAAACTCCAAGGTCTCTGGTAGGGGACCTGAGCTCGAGTAGACATTACCAACTAAGTTGGGCTACCAGGGCTTAGGAAACAATATTTTACATATATACATGCATAGGATTTAATAATTTTTATGGTACCAACAAAAATATTAAATCATTTGCAGCTTGTCAAATGAAGAGAACTGTTGTGTGAAACAAATTTGTAGTGAATAGCTAGGTATTTTAGTAATACCGGCTGTATATATATACATAATATATATATATATATGTATATATATATATATGTATATATATATAGATATGTATGTATTCATATATATAAATATTATTTATATATATTATATATATATTTATATAAATACATATATACATATATATTTATATAAATATTTATTTATCTTCTATAGATATATTTCTCAAAGTCTGTGGATCTGTCTGCATTCCAGTTATAGATATTAAAATCTTGATATTAAAAACCCGCATTCTGATGGATTTGAACTCACGACAAGCTGTAACAAGCTTCTACTCCAGACGCTTTACAACTGAGCTAGAAAAGCATGGTAGACTTTTCATGGAGGTCTTTTCATATACCTCATATCCCAAGCGCATGCTAATTATTTTAGCATTGGGCCCACGCGTTACGATGTCTCTGTTCAGAAATATTTTAGGACCTAAGTGTATGCAATGCGATGCTTCTTCGTTTTTTACGTTAAAGCTAATAATTTACATGTATCCCAACCTTAAAACTTGGCGATTTGTGTACTGATTAATTTATTAAAAGATTTACGTTGCTGAACGCGCTATGGCGAGTTACCCGTCTCCGTTATACGGTATACCCGGTATCGGTTATAATAAAAACTTTTCACAATGATAAAATTTCTGTTAAAAGTTTCAAGTTTACTAAAATACATACTAAAAGTTCCTTTCAAATATGTGTTTAGTAAACTAAATTCATTTAAGTTACATTCAGCTTTTATGTTACACGTCTGTCTCGAAGGTAAGAACTCTCCATGTAGTACATTGTAATGTTATATTATCTTGCGGATGATAACCACAAATTGCACTAAAGTCATTGTAGGTTCCTATAGTTACTAAGGTTAACATTGTATTTTGGTACTATTTTTAATGATGATGATTTTTACCAGGAGGTGATTGCATTAGATAACAACTATGGGTTTCTATACCACTCTATGTACGTCTATAGCCTACGATATTAGTCTACATGCCAATTTTTGCATGCCAACACTGAAACAAACTGAAATCATATAATTGTATACCAAATAATTTTCGATTGTAATCGTAGCAAAATAGACTATATTTAGCCATTACTTGTTAATTATATAACATTTACATTTAAACACCTTTAAATTTTTATTTTTCCTTCAAATTTATTTCAACGAAAGGCTTCATTTAAGTTATGAAATTTTAAATTTACAATTGTTGGAAAATCTTTACAGTTGTTTTATTTATTTTTAATTTAGTTGTACTGCACAAAAACTTTTTTGTCATGATATGAAGTTTGAAAGTTACAGTTGTTTGACAAAGTTTGAAAACCTTTACAGTTGTTTTAAAACGCATTAAACGTTTTTAAACGCATTACGATGCCTCTGCTAATAACTATTTTGGGACCTAAGTTTATGCAACACGATACTTTTTCATTATTTTTTCGTTAGGGCTAATTTATTCCGCCCCCACGATACCGACAATAACTTATCTTGAACTTAAAATTTGACAATTTGCGTACTGATTATATACAGTGGAACCTCGGTTCTTGGAGGCTTCGGTTCTCGACCAACTCGGTTTTCGACCAAAGATTTTGAGATTTGTTCGTCTCGGATCTGGAACATAAATAGTATGCAGTATACAGTACAGTTTATGGCGTAAAATGTAAAATACTTTACCAAAGTTGTTTTCTCGCCTTGGAATGGATTAAAATTTACATACTTTTATTCTAATATGAAAAATTGTTTCGGATCTCAAACAACTCGGTTTGCGAACAACCTTCTGAAACGTATTATGTTCGAGAACCGAGGTTACACTGTACGTAATTGAAAGATATAGGTCGCTGAAAATTATGAAATTTTAAATTTACAGTGGGTTGAAAACCTTAACAGTTAGTTTATTTATTTTTAATTTAGTTGTCCTGCACAAAACTTTTGCCTCATGATATGAAGTTTGAAAGTTACAGTTGTTTGACAAAGTTTGAAAACCTTTACAGTTGTTTTTATTCTCTCTCTTAAGTTATTTCAACTACACAAAACACTTCTCTCATGATATGTAATTTGAAAGCTAGAATGGCAAACTTTGTTATATGTTAAATACAAATAAATTTTCTGTCCAAAAACTTTTTTATTACCCGGGCAACGCCGGGTAGCACAGCTAGTATATATATACACGGTATATATCTCTCAAAGCATGTCATCTGTCTGTCTGTCTGTCTGTCAATCTGGCTATAGCTATTAAAATCTTAATATTAAAATTCCACGTTCTGATGGATTTGAACTCACGACAAATGCAACGACAAGATTATTATCTGGACGCTCTACCACTGAACTACAACGGCATATTGATCAAGGACATTTTTATATACCGCATAGGCTACCCCGTGCGCATGCTAATTATTTTAGCATTTCGCCCACATGTTATGATGCCCCTGTTAAGAAATATTGTTCGCAAGGTTCAATTACTATATCTGGGGTCATGGCCAATTTTTCTCAAACAGACAATTTCATTTTCAATTTCACAGAAAATTGATTTGTATTTAACATATAACAACATTTGCCATTATAACTTTCAAAGTACATATCATGAGAGAAGTGTGTCGTGTAGTTGAAATAAATTAAGAGAAAAATAAAAACAACTGTAATGGTTTTAAAACTTTGTCAAACAACTGTACTTTTCAAGCTAGTAGCCTGGCATATTACCAATGGAAAACTCAACTAAGCTAGTTAATAAGGTTAGGCTTCCAATGACGGTAAGCCATGACTTTGAGTCTGTATTGTTGTCCAGCTCAGCTGTTCTAATAATAGCTATGGCCGAATTTCCAACAGACGGCCTTTGAGAAATATATGTATAGATAAACGTCGTAATCGCACGTTCGCTTCATCTGAGCGTTTTAACCGCGAACAAGTTTTATCGATTTTAATCTTGAAACATGCTGGCAATCTGATCACTTCAAACATCAAAAACTCACAAATTATAAAAAAATACTAGTATTTTCTGATAAGATTTACCAAAATTTTGTGCACGTACATCTTTAATGCACATGCCATGTGACATAATATATAGGACGGAAAAATTCCATAAAATACTCTCACACTGGGTCGAAGCGAACATGGCTGCACAAGAAAAGCTTACAATGTGATGTGTCTCAGAAAAAGCAGCACCAAAAATGTGCATGTCTGAACAAGTTTGAACTTCTGCATATCCAAGTTGAGTGACACACTAAATGTTACAGACCAGAAGCTAGTGACACCGCTTTTTTAATATATTACCAATAAAGTAGACGACTCCAAAAATGAAATTCAAAATAAAGACGCTCACTTTATCGCTAATTTGTTGAAGGAGCTCTTCCTGCAAGGCTTTACCTTCTTTGATAATATTCGTGTAAATTGCCCTGGCATCTTTGTGAGTAGCCTCTATGCTTGAACCCGGCAGCACATCATGAAACTATGAAGTAATTTATTTTATGCTTTGCTCAAACATTCAAATGAAATGTAACGAAGAGAAGGAAACATGTACCTACATACTTCAGTTGGTAGATACTAAATGCTACAGATACAAACAACTTAAAAGATAAACAAAAAAGCAACTATAAGATTTAAAAAATAGCTATCTGTACCTGGTTTAACAGAACTCCCTTCCAGAGCTTGTCTAGTGATATAAATGGATAAGGAGAGAGATCATGGATGTATGCAAGTGTTGAGAGGAACTCGAGGTTGTGCAGTAAAGATTCACATCTCCGGTTATACCACTTTATCTGTCAATCATAATATCAATATGTACTGTTGTACTAGTAACTCTATCAATATGTACTGTTTTACTAGTAACTCTATCAATATGTACTGTTGTACTAGTAACTCTATCAATATGTACTGTTGTACTAGTAACTCTATCAATATGTACTGTTGTACTAGTAACTCTATCAATATGTTCTGTTTTACTAGTAACTCTATCAATATGTACTGTTGCAGTAGTAACTCTATCATTAAGTATGGCTCCAAAACAAATCATGAACTACCTTAGACTGGGTGGTGTAGGTACCATTGTGCATTTCGAGGTAGAGCTCTCCGGACCAAGTGCAAAGATTCCGTGCTTCTTTCTCTTCGATACTGGTGAAAAATTCTGCAGGAGTGGACAACTCAACTCTGAAGAAACACAAAATCACTATTACATACAGCGTCAGTTTTATAGTTGATGTTTTCACACATTGAAATCTGATCACAACAAGAAGACATTATCAATAATCAATATATACACATCAACCAAACCAAAAGTAATGCATTGATTACACACCTGGGAAGTCCATCAATGTCCTTAAGTCTATCCAGGTTTTCCAGCATGTCCTGGGTGGGCCCCTGACCTCCATCTCCATGACCAAACAAATACAAACTTTTATTACTTCTACCCTTGTCCTCGAAGTTGGTGGATGTTTTCACCAGCTGCAAAAAAAACGTTACCAAACTAAAGACAAACTTCATAGTTGTAAGTATAACTGAGACGATACGGAGGACATAACATACAAACCAGACCCATGGCTGGCAGACCTAAGCTCATGACTTGATCTTTCATAATTCTGAGGAATTACTATAGTGTAAACTGACATAAAATGGAAGAAAACATGGCTACGTACCTCACCTACTTCACCTTTCATGTGGTAACTGTCCCCCGGAGCAAAGTGTGACAAAACACAACTCCCATCCAACCCTTTCCAATAGAATGTGTGGTGCTACAGATGTTAAGCAATGTTATAACAAGGATAGGCAGACATCGTTGTCTGATTTTATATATAGCTCTTAGTTAGCGACCTTGCTCAACCACGCCTACCTAGATTTGCACACATAGACCGAGATGAGTTATTCACATAGCCGAAACAACAGGCTGCCTGGAGTTCCGTTAGTATAAATACATAACTTTTTATTTATATTTGAATGTTCATAATCAGTCAACTCTGGTGTCTTCACGCATTTGTGCATCTGTTCTACTTACCTAAGTGGACTTCTGAGAAAGTGTCCAACTATTTAAAATGAGAATTAGTGAAAATAAACTTGCTATAAGGTAGCAAAAAGTCAGCAGAATGCCAACAATGAGGTCTACAGAAAGTCATCTCGCTAGTATAACAAATGGTTCGCGAGTCAGTAATTATAATTTCGATGGTAAGTCAGTAGTTATAGAGCTGTCAGTAGTTATAGAGTTGTCAGCAGTTATAGAGTTGTCAGTAGTTATAGAGCTGTCAGTAGTTATAGAGCTGTCAGTAGTTATAGAGCTGTCAGCAGTTATAGAGCTGTCAGCAGCTACAGCACTGTCAGTAGTTATAGAGTTGTCAGCAGTTACAGAGTTGTCAGCACTCACAGGAAACTTGTTGATAAGGTTCCAGCTGATCTTCTGAGTGAAAAATCTGTTCATTCCAAAATGAGAAATTATCTGCGGAAGCTGTGCCGAGTAGCCGAAAGTGTCTGGCAGCCAAAACTACAAGAACATTTAGTGTTGAGGTATGATTCAACAAAGCAACTACTCATAAAATCTGTTGCACACACCCAACAATTCATACATAAAATTGGTAAAGTTAAATTTTGTTCACTCACAGTCTAACATACGAAGTTAAGTAATTCGGAAATTTACTACCCGTGTCAAAAACCGTCATATGCTGGAGTAAATACCTCTATAAACATACACTGTAGTTTATTTGATTCGTTGCAAAGCTCAAAAACTAAACACTAAACACTTTATATAATACAAATAATTTAAAACGCATCATTTCATAAAGCTTTGAAAAGCCAACATTACAATTTAAATACTAAATTCTTCAATAAAAGGAAATTTTTAGGGAATGTACCTTAGAGATAGATGAATTTAAGGGAAGGCTTGCGATGACAGATATGTAGGTCAAGAGGTGAAGGAAGTAATACAAATAGCCAGCCTAACTTACCAACTTTGACTAGACATAGTTGACACTGAACTTGGCTGATACAATTTTTACATTTTCAATTGTTTTTTACAGGTTTATTGATTTCATTCATTAAACCGTAGTGTTTCGAGATTTAACTGTAAAAGGCTGTAATTCTTACTAAATACCATGAGAAGGCTTTCGCTAAAGGAAAGAATCTAGAAATCTAGACATGCTCCCTTTTACTCGCACAGAGTTTATGAAAAGCAGATATTTGTCAGCATTCTCAAGTCTTGTGTATTATAAACTGACCATTACATAGCCCAGTAATGGTTTACCATAAGGAGAAAGAAAATCGTGTTTTTCGAATGAGCTGAATGGAACAATCTCAACTTTGGCAGTTTTTTGCGTCTAGTGAACTTAGAGAGCAGTATATAAGCTCACACTTTAATAAATTATGCGTGACTATATACAATGTGGGTTGGTATTGTTAGTGTGATCATTTGCCAAAACTTTTAAAGCTGAAGTTCTTTATTCATAAAAATTGGATAATTTTATAACATTTAAATTTTGTTTCGCAGAACAATTTATCCTTCCGTAGTTAAAAACAATATAGGTTTGCCATATGAAAAATTTAGGTTCATATTCAAGAGCATTTATCTGCGCAGATCAAGCAAATGGGAATGAGAAGCTTGTTGAAGACTGTTTGACCAGACTAGACTGGAAGCCATGGAGCATCCTGATGAATGTTTAATAGCACAAAAGGTTTGTACTTATTTGGACAGAGTGTGAAATTGTTTGGTGTACCCACCTCTGTAGACTTGATTCCAAACTCTCTAAGGAAGAAGCTCTGTCCGTAAAGAAGTTGTCTGCACATAGACTCTCCAGAGGGCAGGTAACCATCCATCTCCACCCATGAGCCACCAACAGGTATGAACCGGCCAGACTTCACCGACTCTTGTATTTGAGCAAACAATAAGGGGTAGTGATGCTGAACCCACTCATACTGCTGTGCCTAGTAAATGGATGATGTAATCACTGTTTCCATGCTTCGAATGAGTTCGGAGTTGCCTGCTACCGACAAACTCGCATCCTACCGTTTTAATGATTCGGAGTTGCTCTAGATACATCTATCTAAGATATGCAATGTATCCCTCAAAACAAAACTTGTTAAGGTAGACTCACTTTTCAATTCATACTTAGTGAACTAGTTGCACTAAAATGCAAATATTTCGTCCTCCTCGTACAAGCAAATCATCCTTGGCATGTAAATGTTAACGAAAAAGCAAAAAGTCAAGACATGAGAGACCCGCGTGGTTATATGCTGAGATTTTTTCATCACCATTGGGAAAAGCTAAGCAGAGTATTATCGAGTCGGATCCATCAGCAGTGAGTGTTTCTATAACGTCAAATAGTAGTCTTGCAATGAATGCTTTCGCACAAACTTAGCGAAGCAAAATAGCGTCAAATGCGTTTGGATTTTAGCGTTTTTATGACTTGGAGTGGAAGCAACTCTAAACCCATTCGAAGCATGGAAACACAGTGATTGTGTAGACAATCAGCCCTGATAGTACACTAGCAACCTAAATGTAAACAAATGTTTTATGGATCTTTTGAAAATGCTTTTGAAGTCAACTGTGTGAAAAGCAAAATTTTAGGTATTCATAAACTTTACATGGGCAGACAACAAACATTATTGCTCTATTTTAAAAATTTGGATATAAACCAATAGGGTGAAGTGAAGGCTACAAACTTTAGCTGCATGCATTGATCAATAATGCAAAGGCTACAAACTTTAGTGTATATATATATATACTTATGCTACAGACAGTACTGTATATACAAGTATATATACAGTACAGTACAAATGTTATATATAGTTTATATATATAGTGTATATATATATTAATATATTGGTCAATATATATATATATATATTTATATATATATATTGATATATTGGTCAATATATATATATTGATATATTGGTCAATATATATATATTGATATATTGGTCAATGTATATATATAGATATATATATATATATATTTATATGTGTAATATAAAATATATACTTGTATTATATATATTTATATATATAAATAGTATAAAGGCTACCAACCTTAGATACATATATTGACCAATAGTGGAAAGGCTGCAGTACATACATTAAATAACTAGTAGTGTAAAGTTTTCTCTATCATGGTAAGACAGAAACTTGGTGTGAAGCCATGAAAAACCATAAAAAATAATTGGTTTTCCATTTTTAAATTTACTATACTACTAATGTTATTATGTACCTACACTAGAGCATGCAAACTTCCAGTTAGGATATCTGTTCATGAGGTCAAGGGTGGCTGACCAGCTGCGAGCGCACTTTCGTTTGGTCTCCTCAAAAGGCCACAGCCAGGCGCAGTCCATGTGGCAGTGACCTACGGCATGCACTGTGTGTTGGTTAGGACCACTCCCTTGTGAGAAATAGTCAGCTGCCAGTTCCTGCGCTCTACAGATAAGTAATGACTCAACTATAAATTTTTAACAGATATTATATTGTTATATTATATATTATTATATATAATAAAAATACATTACTTATAAATACTATTATATATTGTACATGTATATAACCAAAATATATTATTACTACATATTAATAATATAATCTTTCTAACAAGTAGTTTCAGTACACATCGTTGAAAAGAACAAGGGGTAGGAAGTGGTGGGAACCATGATCGGCCGTGACCTCACAGGACGTGTTACATACAAAGACAATAATATAATATATATTATTATATATTAATAAGATATTATTATATATTTTATATTATATACATGTATAATATAATAATATATATTATAAAAGTATAAATTATTTTAAAATATATTCTAATATATTATCATTAATATATAATATAATAATATAATAATAAAGTCTTATGGTAGCTATGAGGGTACAAGGAGAAAAGGAAGAGTGTGCTGTAAAGAACACAAACTATAGTCACCCCTCAGAGGTATCTGTCCTAGGAATGGTGAATAATAACAATTAGATACGTGTGAAGCCAATCTGGGAAAGTTTCCAGAGTACTTACTACTAGCTCTTAACAATGTTGGTGTGATAAGCAGTCCCATACTTGCCAAGTAGTTGAGAAAAAAAGCGTGAGATTGACGGTAAATGTAGTAGTTGAATCTGAAGCCTAGATTACTTTGTGAAGTTCTTTTTTCTTCATTGGTACCTACATAGGAGGCCCTTCCACAATTTTATTCAATGTTCGGGTACTCCACTATCAATGTGAGGTCATGGTCGTTTGCCAACGATATGTCACAGTCCATGTATAATCTTTGTTTATTGATGAAAAACTGTAGAGCAAATCGTTAGACATCAAGGTTGCTAAATCTAAATAGCCCAGGTTTTATGGCAGACATACGGTTTAATAGCGATCTGTTTCATTGTCGCTAACTTTGTATGATGATGAGGGCTCACAACTAGTAAACAAAGGGAAAATGGCAAGTAAAAAAATTAAACCACTACTTTTATTGAAAAAGCTGGAGGAAAACGGGAGACTTTGTGCAAAAGGGAGACTGACTTAAAAAACTGGAGGGTCCCGGCCAAACCGAGAGACTTGGCAAGTATGAACAGTCCTACAGGATTGAGTTATTCCAGGCTCAACAGGCGCTGTTTGAAACAACTTAACAAATACACACTATATGTTCTCTAATCATTATTTATCCAGATTTAAAGAAGAGTTTGTGGTTCACAACCTGTTGGTTATTAGGCTGAACTGATGTGGAGGAAGCCAATAAGAGAAGAACCAGCTGGCCTAAAGGACCAAGCCTTGACCAAGGCTAGTAAAGTGATAAAGCTAGTCGGATAAGAATCAGCCAGTCCTAAGAAGTAGGCGGAGCCAAGCCAAGCTATATAAATGACAGCTGTGCCCTTATTCGAGGAGAGAACACCGACAGAGGAACACAGATAACCATAAGTGCTCATCAATTGTAACACTATTGTTTGTTATAACCCAATATTTTTTGACCTGAAATATATATAATCAATCTTGAGTGTTTTTGATGTCGCCAAGGAAAGGGTAGTCTGAGATCCGTTATACTGAGACAAAAACCTACAAACTATAAAAATAATAATAAAAATGCAGTGGCTACTGAAACACAAGAGATACTAGGAGAGCATAGCGAGGATCAAACAGCTAATGAGTTGCTGGTAAGGTATGTGGCGTATAGATGCCAGTAAAGATACAATCTACGGGAGAGGTAGAGCTAACACTACCGACACTCTAAACACGCATACATGAATATCATTGGCTAATTGTCTAGACCCCACACATAGATGAGGAAAGGATGTGAGGAAGCATGACCTAATACAAACGCTGTATCATGACTGGGTTGATGAGATGCGCCAGCTAAATAAAAGGTTAGTATAAGGAAAGCCTCACTTTGATATAGCGTCAGGAAAAGTAGATTGTAATCTGTTGACAATCTCATTTGCAGTGTATAGGGCTACAAATCCTCTCTCTTTATCCTTCAGCTCCTGCCACGACCAACAAATATACCAGATGTTGTTAGGAATCATTCACTCTTGGTAATGTGAGAAGCAAAGGCCAAATGGCACCTGTAAATCTAATTCTAGTTCATTTCTAAAAATTTTCTGTGGATCCTTAAATTTGATAATTAAAATTAGTTTGAATTGTCTTTGTGACTGTTTTATTAAATATTTAGTGGTATTATATATCTTTCCCTCTCTTTGTACAAGTTTCAAAGGCACAATGGAAAGTGCGAAGTGTGGTTGACCCAAAGAAGAATACCCGTAATAATGGCAAGTATTTATAAAAACTACAAACACGTAAAAGCCTGTAATAACTATGAAACTAGTTGGCACAAGTTTGAAGAAAAAACCTTAGTCCCTTTTTGAATTTCTCTATATGTGTAATCTAGTTTTTTTAAATGTTTCCCTAGCTATAATTTTAATAGCCTTTGTAGTCAGTGTTATCTATTTTGGCCCTTGGGAAAGCTCATACTTATATATAAATTTTACTCGATGTCACGACAAACTTGTATCACTAGGTTGGTTGCACCCTGAGGCTTTTTCAAGGATGTACACAGAAAACATCATGTTAGTAAGACATAAAGTTAACAGGTGTGCGGTGTGGTGCCATAGCGGATCTCTCATGATTTGAATATTTCTAGTACAGATCATTTACAACGTTGTTTGGACCTCGGTAGAGTAAGGTTACCTTAGCAATATCATGTAGAATCTTCAAGTCAGTGAGAAGGGAATAGACACGTGAGTCTCGGACTGCCATCTGGCACCTCTTCAATGAGTATGTTGCCTTTTCATTGGGCGGCGCTATGAAAGAGCCATTTCCCTCGCCCAGGTCTTTATTACAAGTCACCTCAAGAAGGAACTCGACTCTGCCAAAAGCCATAAACTGTTACGTTAAGAGTGAGTAAAGTTTCTCCGCACTTCCATTTTGCCTAATAGTTGCTTCATGCATTCTATAAAGGTATGACACGAATTCCAACTGGCATGAGACAGCTATTTAGGAAGTTATAAGATAAGAAGATAAGATGTGCTGGTGAACAGAGGTTCAGAGCCTAGTAAAATCTTAGAGCCTTGTCTATCAAATCTGATTCAGACAGCTGTAGTTAGGAAACTACAGTTTGGAGACCCTCCAATAATAAAGAGTTATTTGCTACTAGAGTTAATAAATACATGACTAAGTTTATAGAACTCTGCAAAACCATAAAACCTTCATCACATACAGCTTCTGTTCACAATTAGTGGATGAAAATCAAACTCAACAAGTCAAGGGTCTGCGAATGGACTGAAAAAATTGACAGATCATTTGAGCTAGTTAACAGACTAGGACTGCCGCAGCAACGGATAGCATTAGATCTATGAGTACACTGATAGTTTCTCTTTGACAGCGGTACTACTGCACGCTAGTAGCAAAGTCAGACAAATCATAGACTTGGACACATGAGGCTCTGCATAATGTACCGCAAAACCTCTATTTGAAAGCCACCTCTATTTGAACGCCACCTCTACTTGAGCACCACTATAGGAAAAAGAGTAAAAAATAGAGCGCCACCCTTTAATTGAATGCCACTTCTATTTGAGCGCCGCTTTGACATTCTTTGATCTTCATAACGCATAAGTGAACAGTAAAAAACTATCTACAAAATAGTACTAATAATGACTTGGTCACACCAAAAACATTTAATTCTTTCACTGCTGCAGTTCATATCAAAAGTCCATATTCTAACTCCAAAGCTTTACGGTTTTGCATTAAAACTTTGAAAACAACACCACAGAAATAATCAATAAATGTATCAGGCTAATAGCAGTTCCTTGTTTAACGCGGTTTTGATACTTCGACGTTAATAAAAACCATTTAATATTTATGATGGAATTTTGAGGCTAAATATTGTGCTCGGAGCGTATACGGCTAAAAGTTTATCATTATTTCTGTGAAAATTATTTTAGATAGCAACACGCACAAGTTTTGCTCTGCCAAACAAATTTGGATGCTAATATCGATTAGTTCAGCAGTGCAAAAGAACAGTTGAAGTCAGCAGACACTGCGGAAGGCATGAAACAGCCAGAAGAAATTGAAATGGTTCTAAACGAAAGCAACGATCAGAACGCAACTGGGCGAAAAAATGATGCAAATATATTTGTTTAAAAATGTTAATTTTTGTTTCTACATGTATTATAATTATGGTTTTTTATGTCATTTGTTCTTGAACACGTATTTTTAGTACTTGATAAATTATTATTATATAACTATTAACTAATAAATTTGCAGATTTATTGCATATTATTTGATAGCACCATTGTGGTCATCCAAATTCGGCTTACAACGGATTGACGCTCATAACTCCTCTTCTATTGCATATAAAAAGCTATTTTTGGCTGCAAATTGTAGCAAACATATCAATGAATGCAATGAGCTTTCATGTAACCTTGTTAAACATAGTTATGAAATAAATTTTTTCTTCAAATTTAAAAAATAAAAAAATTAAAGCTCCAACAAATTGTAATGCAGGCTACAAGATCATGGTGAGTTAATTGCAAGCAATAACTATCAACTGGTAGAGGTATTACTCAGCTTTCTAATGCGTATTTATTTAAAGATCTAGTGCAAGCTGGAGGTAAGTTATAGCAGTTATGCATCCGTTATGCATTAGTTATAGCAAGTTATGCATCCATAAAGGTTGGTCGCCTGATGGAGTGCAAAATATAAGCAACATTCACTTCGTCTGTGAAAGAGTTGAATATATTTTCCTAGAATTCTGACAGGCTTTTTGGAAAATACAATGCCACCCTCTATTTAACGTCACCTCCAATAAAGCACTAACTAGAAAAAGAGTTGAAAAATAGAGCGCCATGGCGTTTAAATAGAGGTGTAAGGTGGACGTAAATGGTCCATTAACACAGGTGTTGACTGCACAACATCCTATTGTGTTCTTCTCCTGAGTAAAAAGGCTTTATGTAACCTTTTTACTCAGTGAAGAAGTTACAGGTTCATATGTAACCTAACATGTGACCACAACATTGAGTCTAGTGAAGCTAGGTCGAGTGCATACCCACTAAACAGCTACTATACCTCTCAGCCAGCCAATGATCAATGGATCTGAGAAGACTGAGCATAGCCATTACCAGAGTGTCTGAATATTCTCAAGTTACCTTTTAGATGACAGCATTTCATTAGAGACGGGGAAGTATTCTCGAACATTCCCATGAGGCTCTGCACAAGAAAAGGCCCCGATGGGATGACCTTTAACCTCATCCCATATAGTTGCCTCACTACTCGAGTCCCAGTAGAACAAAACTTCTTCATACTCTTTTAATGCGGCAGTAAGATCTTCAGGCACAACAAATTTCACACGAAACCAGTGAGTAGACCACCTACGACATCAGAGAAAATAGACTTTAGGATGACGATCTCAGAGGTCTGCTTATGGTACTTACCAGCGATGCTTCTTGTTACTAAAAAGAAATGGAGGTTATCGAAAAGATCGAGGTGTGATTATATGATGTCATTAGATATACAAATAATATAAAAATGCAGGAGTGGACAGCCTCTAAATGGAAACACAAGTTCTAGCGTAAACCGATTTAAAATCAGCTGGTAAAATGATAAATTTGTTTATGAATAGCAAAAATTGTTATGCAACTTCCAATAATAATACTACTGTTGGCAAATCCTAATTTGTGAAAAAGTAAGCAGAACAGTAAACACATATTATTTTAATTTAAATGCTCACAAAGTCGATGAGACACACACTTGTCATTGTAAGAACCGAAATATGAGTGTTGCATCCTATGATTACAGACGATCGGATGTATCATTTGGTATTTATAGAACTCAAGCTTCTGGGCTGTTAAGTTATCTAAATGATGAAGTAAGCAATGTGGTCTATTGTCTATAGGTCTATTGTCTGTGCCAGCCAGCGAGCTGTTGCGTTGCATCATGGCAAGACTGTAATGAAAGTTGTTAACATCTTTCAGATATCTACACCAACCAATCCATGTTCCTGGTAACGCCACAGCGTGTAACAAGGTAGTTCACCATAGTTCTACAACACCTAAGCCTGTTAGTTTATATCTGATTTTTAGTTATTAATGAAATGCAGGGGGTCCTCAGAACACCACCATTGGTCTTATATAAGACAACCATGTCTTATATGAGACAACAAATCAACAGCTGTGTTAGTGTAACAAGTCACAGTTCTCAGACTATGATATTTCGTGAAGTAAGTTACTCAAAAATGCCAAATAATCTTTTCATATTTTTTGAGCCGAGATAAAACATTTTTAAAGGTATGAGGGTAACAGCATAAAAAAAGTTGGCAGTGCCAAGGCATATGTCGTTATGCACTGTGAGAATACATAAAAAATATTCCTGAACATAAGAAGAAAATTGATCCTAGTGGGCAAACTTACAGCGGGCCAAAGCTGTCTCCGACCTTCTTTGGTGAATACGCAGCAGATTTTGCTATTTCAAAGTCAAATCGGCCTTTCGCTGGATAATGCAGTATTTCTGCTGCTTCAATTGTTTTGGATAGCAGCCTGCAACAGGTGCTAGTCGGTGTCAGAGCAGTTGTGGCAAATGTAGAAATAAGCAAGCACCCGCCATAGAGCATTACATCTGCCATAAGGTAAGCCACTTGCAAACTCCAGAATTTCACAGAATTGATGAGAATGGCGTTTGTGTAAAGCTGAACTATACCACTATGTAGACATGTTGTGCAAGTGTTTGAATACAAATCAAGCAAGCCCACAAAGAGTTTGTAAACAGAACAGCTCAAAATTTACACCATTCTGTCAGTACATTTTCTCGCACAAGCTTGTTCATATTGATGAAGAAGTCCTAGTTTACTGACATTGTTTATTAAGTTGACACAGTTCATAAGTAAAATAGTATATTATACATGAGCAGTGATTTAACAAAAAATTGATATTAATTTATTCTGGTATTGACATATTGGTATGCCTACATGATTTTAAATTCACACAGCTTGCTCTGGTCTTCAACCAGCCTTAAGTAATGGTCTTTGAATGCGCACACGTCTTATACCCACATACACTCACACATATACCCACATACACACACATACACCCAAATACACACACATATACCCACATACACACACATATACCCACATGCACACACATATACCCGCATACACACACATATATACCCACATGCACACACATATACTCACATGAACACACATATACCCACATACACACACATATACCTACATGCACACACATAGGCCTATACCCACATACACACACATATACCCACATGCACAAACATATGCCCACATGCACCAAACATATACCCCAGTGCACACACACATATACCTACACGCACACACATATACCCACATGCACACACATATACCCACATGCCCACACTTCATGTACTCACATACACACACATCATAAACCCACATGCACACACATTATATAACCACATGCACACACGTCATATACCCACATACACACACATCATATACCCACATGCACACAAGTCATGTACCCACATCATATATCCACATGCACACACGCCATAGACCCACATACACACACGTCATATACCCACATGCACACACGTCATATATCACATGTCATGTACTCACATACACACGTTACGTATCCACATATACGCATGTCATATACCCACATGCACACACGTCATGTACCCACATCATATATCCACATGCACACACGTCATACACCCACATACACACGTGATATACCCACATGCACACACGTCTTATATCCACATGCACACACGTCATATATCCACATGCACACGTCATATACCTAGATATACACATGTCATATACCTACATTCACACGCACCCACATGCACACACACTCACATGAACACACACACCTACATGAACACTCACACGTGTGCGCACATACATGCGCGCACACACATGTGTGTGTGTCTGTGTACACACACATGTGTGTGCGCGCATGTATGTGTGCACACGTGTGAGTGTTCATGTAGGTCATGTGTTCATGTAGGTCAGGTGTTCATGTGTGTGTACACACACATACATATGTGTGTGTGTACATACATGTGTGTGTGTACACGTACACACACACATATACATAAGCCCCCACACACCAACATGCCCACACCTACCCACACACACAAACCCACCAACATACACACACCTACCCACATCCCCACATGCACAAACAAACTTTCATGCACCCACACGGCACAAGTGTGTTGTTTGTTTATGTTTTATAGCTGAAACATGAATTACTATAGTGAACGTTGAGACAGTATATTTTTCATATCAGTTCCATATGACAGCTACAAAAGGAGTGACCCAGCTTTTAATCACACCATAACAAGTATTATCAACAGCTGGCAAGCCAAGCTAGAAAAGCAAAAAAAAAGCCACATAAACCAGTAAGCTATAAATACATTACACTAAAAATAAGCTATGAAAAGCTTGACAAAAAGGACAATAATATTTCAACACTCCCACTAGGTTACTGGTTTTGTAATATCAAGTAAGTCCCATCAGATTTAGTAATTTTGTGAATCTCTCATGTGGTATCGGTTTAGTCAGGATGTCAGCTACCATACTATCAGTAGGGCAATACTCTAAACTAATCTGCTTGTTTACAACAGCTTCTCTCGTGAAGTGAAATTTGATGTCTATCTGTTTTATGCGGCCATGTCCATTAGAATTTTGTGCGATTTTTATGGCGGCTTGATTGTCAACCATCATCTTGGTTGGTTCAGCAGACGCTGATGGACCAATGTCGGTGATGAGTTTATTCAGCCACATTGCTTCTTTAGTACAATGGAAGAGTGAAATATATTCAGATTCAGCCGTAGACACTGCTACCACGCTTTGCCTTTTGCTTAACCAGCTGATCGGCGCACCAGATAGTAAGAATATGTTTCCAGACGTAGTGTCGATCATCCAGATCTCCTGCCTAGTTAGCATCAGTGTAGCCAAACACTTTGTTATTACTAGATCGGTGATATGTAATTCTGATGTCGAGTGATCCCTTGAGGTAGCGTAATATGCGCTTTGCTGCTGTTAGATGAGCTTCTGTTGGGGCCGCACAGTATTTAGAGACTGCTCTCACTGCATGAGAAATGTCTGGACTAGTTGCTATAGTTAAATATAAGAGACTTCCCACCATAGCTTGGTAGCTCTCCGGTTGCACAGGCTTGCTAACACCATCATCCTTTATGAGCTTAACATTCACATCGGCTGGTGTTGACGCCGGTTCTGCATCTTCCAAATCGTTTTAGAATCTGTAAAATATAGTGATTTTGATGTGAACTAAGAGTTTCCTCCTCTTGTTTAATGTTGATGCCCAAGCAGTAATTCAACTTTCCAAGATCTTTCATTTGGAAACGTGTTGCCAAATTTTGTTTGACCAAGCTCATCTCTTGTTCAGTGTCACTCATGATAATGAGATCATCAACATACACAGCTATAATTGTTTTAACACTATCATTATCTCGAACATAAACACAGGAAACTGCGCCAGATCGTCTGAAATTGATTGATTTGAGATATTCATCCAAGACAGTGTTCCAACATCTTGGTGATTGCTTAAGTCCGTACAGCGATTTGCGAAGTTTGCATACTAGGTTGGCCTGTTATGGTTCAATGAATTTTTCACATATAGATATCCTCATTCAGTACTCCGTTCAACAATGCAGTGACAACATCCATCTGATGTATACTTATTTTGCGCTGGAGAGCATATGCCAACAGCGTACCAATAGATGTGAATTTGACAACTGGTGCAAATGTTTCTTCATAATCTATTCCAGCCTTTTGTGCATATCCTTTGGCGACTAAACGCCCCTTAAACCTGTCTACAGTCCCATCAGCAGCAAGTTTGGCTTTAAACACCCATTTAGATCCTATTGGCGTTCTACCTAGAGGTAATGGTACAAGGTCCCATGTATCATTTTCTATTAAAGGTTGACTTGCAACAAAATTCACATTACCGTTATTTGATATGAAAAGATTCACCATGTCTTACTCTGTTGTGTTGTAGGTGCAAAATATGTGGAAAGGTGATTACAAGCTCTTAAAAGCTAAAAAACGAACAGAAAATCGCAGCCACACGAGACCGCCGTAGTTTGGATTCCCTTTCCAAAACGGCTCAAATGTGATGTAGTTGTGAGAGATGGTTTCTGTTTACACTTTCTTGCAACCTCATTCGTCGAAATATTTTCACAAATATACTTCACGCATTCAATAAAACCATGTCTATTGTTCTTACGCGTTTATTTTATCGTCATTGTAATGCTGTCACTTTTAGTACTGATATCTTATAACTTACCGTAAAAAATCGTTAAACTTTCTAACTTTAGCTCGAAGGAGTACATATCATTGTCTGATAATCATGACGAGCCTGTTGGTTACCTGTGACAATCGAAAAGTGCTGCAAAAATTATTTGCGAAGTATTGGGTCACGTGATCAGATTACGACTTGACGATTGAATAATGCCGAAACAAAACTGTAAAGTAGCGAGCATCTATATTTGATACGGGGTCTTCGATGAAACCTGAAGGGTTTGTCATAAACTAGTACTACGATAAGTTTTATACTGAGCTTTGTATTGGCCTTTCAATTCACGTGAGAACATACGTGACAAGACGATAACCAAATTTCGTGGTTACATCATCGAAATAAATAGATTCCGATCTACGGCGACTTTTCGTTTTTGAGCTTTTAAGAGCTTGTAATCACATTTCCACATATTTGGCACTTACAACACAACAGAGTAAGATATGGTGAATCTTTTGATACCAAATAACTGTAATGTGAATTTTGTTGCAAGTCAACCTTTAAAGAATGGTATTCAGAATTAGCAGCAGACAGCCACTCCTTAGCCTCAGAACTCCCTCTTGCTAGCTCAATTGTTTGTGGTCCAATAATTTGACAAGCTTGATATGCAGTATGAGAAATTTGTGATGTTTTATCCGCATATTCGTCTATGCCGTAGCGTACAGGGGCTCTTCATACACGATTAGATCGCCTCGGGTCTTCAACGATTTCGTGTATAGTGTCCTTGTAAGCTTCTTGGGGTGCAGGCACAACAACGTCTACAGTGGCTACTGGTACATTACTTGATGATATCTTTATCTGACTCCCGAAATCTGACTCATTAAATACAACATCATGTCTAACGATAACCTTTTTAGTTTGCTCGTTGAACAATTTATAAGCTTTCGATGTGATACTGTATCCAATAAAGCGTAATTTCTTCGCTTTGATAACTAACTTTTGCTTCTTTTGATCTGGGATACGGGCATAGGCTGCGCATCCAAACACTCGTAAATGCCTAACATCTGGTTTCCGTCCATACCATTTTTCGTAAGGAGTTAAGCTGTCATTGTGTGATCTAGTGGGAAGGCGATTCAGCCCAGTATTCTTTTGAAAGTTTTGCATGAGACATAGTTCGAGCAGATTCACCAAGTGTACGATTGAGCCTTTCTGCCACACCATTTTGTTCTGGAGAGTAGGCTAAAGTTACTTCGTGATGAATTCTTAGTGTCTTTAAACAGCTATTGAACTCGTTTGGCATATACTCGCCCCGACCATCAGACCTAAGAGTACCTATCTTTTCCTCTGAAAAGTTTCTAGCTAGAATTTCAAATTCCTTAAATTTGTCAAGCACTTTAGATTTATAACGCAAAAATACACAGCAAAATATCGAGAAAAATCATCAATGAATGATACAAAATATTTACTACCACCAATCGATTTAGTTTCAAAAGAGCACATATCTGAATGAATTATTTCTAATCTACGTTTAGATCTGATACCTCCCACTGAGTGAAATGGTCTTCGAGTCATTTTTTTTCCACACAGTTCTCACACAAGGAAATACTGCCACTTGGAATTTTGGTCCCCATTAATACATTGTTATAATTCAACTTACTTAGAGTTGTTTCACTTGCATGAGCAAAGCGTTTATGCCAAGTGTCGATAGCTGTGGCTGCAATTTCGTCTGTATTTCTGCATACTGGCTCGCAATCTAGATACTGTAATAAAGTTTATTCCTCATAGTACCCATAGCGCGTACTCTTTTCTGTTCATCCTTTAACCAACATCTACTTTTACCAAACTGGATAATTTTTCCTTTTTCGGTGGCTGATCTTACAGAAAACAAGCTTCCAGCAAGACTTGGCACGTGTAAGATGTCATAGATAATAGCTGTCCTACGAACTTTGCGCCCTAGGTTGAGCATTACATGAACGTTACCGACGCCTATGGCATCAACTATGTGTCCATCACCCAGGCTGACTTTCTCCGAGGTATCTAAGGTATGGTACTCACTAAACCACTCGCGGTGAAGTGTCATGTGACGAGATGCACCTGAGTCTATAATCCATGGTGAATTTTGTGTTGATGTAGAGTTTTCTACAACGAATGCACAGTATTACTATTGTCTGTTGATACTTGTTTTGCTGTGTGCTGCTGTGATCTCTCTTGATTGTCTGGACAGTAACGACGAAAATGTCCTTGTTTTTCGCAGCGAAAACATACCAAAGGCTGTCTCGGTCTGCTGTAATGTTTTTTTGTGTGACCAGAGCAGCATTCGGTGGGTGATTTAAGTTGCTTCCATCACGTTGCTTTTCTAGTCGTTTCTGCTCTTCATTTTTCAACGATTGTTGTACAAATTCTAAGTTTAAATCATCCCCGCGAGCCTCAAGCGCTGTTACTACGTTACTATAGCTGTCAGGAAGGCTGCCTAGCAGTGTGGCCACCTGATCCTCTAAATCAACAGCTGCATTGATTGCTGCAAGTCTATCAGTTAAGTCCTTCATATGTTTAAGGTGATGTTCTATAGGTGTACCTTCTTTCATGACACTTCGAAAAGTATTGCTTTTTTAAAAACAGTTTGTTCACCAAGGTATTTCGTTCAAAATGTGCTTGCAATTTATCCCATGCAGATTTTTCATCTGCACATTCTGTTATAAGATACAGTACATTGTCACCTACTGCAAGCACTAGGTATAGTAGAGAATGCTTTGCTGCAATTCTTCGTGAATGCAGATTTGACATCTGCAACTGCATCATCTGCAGGAGCTTCTTCGGTACCCTCCACAAAACCATACAAATCTTTGGCTGTCAGGAGATGTTTCATTTTGAATTTCCATGTTGAATAGTTGGTTCCACTCAGTTTGTCTATCAACCATTTTTCATCAGCTATTTCGAGTGATTACTCCAGAGGTACAATATAGTCTTTGCAACTAAATAATCCAGTTTTCCAACAAAGAGTCAAGCAGTGGTCAATCTGGTAACTGGGCCCATAACCTGTTGTTTGTTTGTTTTATAGCTGAGACACATTACTATAGCGAACGTTGAGACAGTATATCTTTCATATCAGTTCAATATGACAGCTACAACAGGAGTGACCAACCTTTTAATCACATCATAACAAGTATTATCAGCAGCTGGCAAGCCAAGCTAGAAAAGCAAAAGAAGCCACAAAAACCAGTAAGCTATAATTACATTACACTAGAAATAAGCTATGAAAAGCTTGACAAAAAGGACAATAATATTTCAACAGAGTGCACCCACATGCACACATACACACACCCACATGCACACATACACACACATGCATACACATACCCACATGTACCTTCATGTGCATATGGCTAAACAGCTAACCCTAAATGCTTAAAGCACAGGATACACATATGCAAATGGACACACAAAGTTCTAGACAAACTGATGTTGACACTAAACTCACCTTGAGCGTAAATTAACGTCACTGAAGTAAGCATTAGATATATATTTATCTATTCTCTCAGTAGTCATAAAAGTGTGTTTGAGCGGAGGGGCACGATAGTTGCTGTATGATGCCATAGTCACAGGAGGCTACAGCACGGGACCTAAACCAAATAGTATAGTTTTCAAAAAACCCAAGTGACCACAATGATTATTTTAAAAGAAAATGAGAAAAAAAGGAGGAAAACATGATGCTTGTCAGAGCGCTTGACTATGAGCACCCTAGTACCAGCACTACTCCAATGAATGTTTAGCTATAAGTCAACTTGTGTTAGAATAAGAGACCATCTGATCATTATAGAGATCTGATATGTCATGCGAGATTGAGCTAAAGCATACAGCGGACATACACACATACAGGGGACCAGAAACATAAGTAAAGTAAATCATAGTTTGAACCGCCTGAATGATTCTTATGACATGTCATTAAATCACAGCGTTTCCATGCTTCGAACTGATCAGGAATTGTCCGCTGCCGATGAATGATTGCACTATATAGATCTTTCCAAAATTTACGATATATCACTCAAAACAAAACTTGTTGAAGCAGACTTGCTTACGCATCACAGTCATTTTTCAATTCATGCGTAGTCAACTAGTTAGTATGAAGACCATTTGGCATTGTGAGAAAGGTTTCCTCTCTCTCTCAGATATAAAAATGTAAAAAAACTTGTATAAGAAACTGTTAGCCTGAGGCCCTTTATGGGTAAAATCTTTATCTACCAAAACCATGAGTAGACAACTGTAATAGCTTAACACAGCCCACAAGACATACTTATATATGGATGTACTTGTATGCAAAATATTGATCTGTACACCGTGCAAGTCATCACTATATATTATGGAACGACACAAGAAATATAGAAACCACGAGTATTCTACTTGGGATGCCCTAATACATTATTAATTATAGAAGAGCCAGGACCCTAGTAGCTTTTTATCCTGTGACGCAACCAAGCATGTGTTTCAACTAAAATTTTAGCCTGAATCAATACAACTTGTATTGAAATTAGCACTGATTGGTCTTTATACTCATGCATACCGTGGCAGTCAAATAGAAGTGGCGCTCAATTAAAGGGAGGCAATGTTCAAATAAAGGTTTCATGGTAATAAACGTCCGTCACAGGATTTTTATCGTCTACTGAAACCTTACAAATTTAAGTTTACCTAAATTTGTAATAATAGAGCACAAAAAAATAAGGAACACGTTACCACCATCACAGCAAAAATAAGGAACATGTTACCACCATCACAGCAAAAAACCGAGTATTTTAAAATTTATAATAGTTCATATACTTTGTGCTTGACTTATAAAATAGAACAAAGTTCATAGTAAAATAATTTATATACAAGATTGAAAAGAGATGCCTCAAAATTACCATGCCTTTACCTATAGAGCTGCAACTTATACGAAAATTCTGTAGACAAAATAGCAACAAAAAGTTGACTTTTAAAACTAAACAGTTCAATCGGTGCAATTGCTTGAACGATTTGATTTTACTAATTTTGAGACTTGGCTAGTACTTGTATGATTTGTTACTTGCCTTCCTTCGAACAAAATTACTAAAACCAATGCTGCACTCCTGGGTGAAACTAAAAAAAACCCTATTTTTATTCTATGATGTATTGTACTAATGTCATGGACTTATTGCTAAAATCATGATGCAAAGGCAAGCTAATGATTTACTGCACTTATTTGAACCAGCATCCAATCATCTGCTGCAACTTTCACTTCCGTTTATAAGAGCCATTGAGTGCTGCAAAAACTGAGTAACATTTGTACTTTTTGGGTATAGCTTAAACAAATTGGATTATATCCATAATATTCATATATAATATTATATCTATAATAGTTACAGCACTCTCTATCAATTATTACAGAGAAGTAGATACATTGTAAACATTTAATGCGAGGGTTGTCTTCATTACACTGTTTTGTACCGTGAGAACACCAGTACGAAAAATTAGACAATAACTGTATGCTTCTCATAGCAAACCCAAGCTGTATGCTTTCCCATGGTAAATCCAAGCTGTATGCTTCCTATAGTGAACCCAAGTTGTATGCTTTCCATGGTAAACCCAAGCTGTATGCTTCCTAGAGTAAACCCAAGCTGTATGCTTTCCATGGTCAACCCAAGCTATATGTTTCCTATAGTCAACCCAAGCTGTATGCTTTCCATGGTAAACCCAAGCTGTATGCTTCCTATAGTAAACCCAAGCCAAACTGCTATAAGACTAAAGGATACATAAAAGCTGCTGCCAAAACACTAACAAGCTAGTTGCGTTGAACTAAATGCATAATGAACCTAACAGCGGAATGCAAAGTGCGTAAATAAATTTTTAGTTTATGTACAAGAGGGAAATTACACACTTTATAGTCCATTCGGCCTTTTTCTAGGATTGTATAAAACAGTCTTTTAGACTGTTTATGTGATTATAATATCCGCATCCGGTGTAAATGGCACCTTGAATTCTTTAGTTTAAAATTTAAATAACCATTCCAGTCAATCGTACCACAATTTAAGTTCATTAGCCAGCATTATAATGTAAAAAAAAGCTGCCGTGATCTTCTACTGCTTCACAAGAATTAAAACTACTGAGTGCAAAGCAATAAGATAAATATATATTTCATCAATATATATGTAAATATACGCAATCCAATGTGTGGGCAAACAATGAATAGCATGCAAGAGACTGCAAGCAAACTCTGCCTTTCTTGGCTCATCTGCGCTCCTTGTATACGCTCCTTGTCATTGGCTGGCTTCGTCCCATCACTCTCTCGGAAACATGTTAGTCTTGGCAGCCGACTCTCGGCCAACCAGAAGTCTTTACAGGCGACCGTATCTCCTGCCTGTATTGGGAGGGAGGTCGGCCATCTTCTTGCCTGTAGAAATGCAAGCCACTTGGCCTTATCTACCAGATAAACGGCACTCCCACGTTTGTTATCTTCCCGTGCCCTCCGACGTGACATCACATGATCACGGTAGACGTGTTGCTGGTGGTAGGGACACACGTAGATAGCGAAATGTTGCAGGACATGCTGTCTATTTTTTCGAGCACTAGTGGTGACGCCGCACACGCCATAAGTGTCAGGCTCACGCATCATCTCGTTCACCTTCGACCAGATAGCGCCACTGACGTATCGCTTTGTCTAAACTATTTCCTTCTTGGTCGATTTGGTAGGCAACTTCGGTATTTTCACTCGTAGTCTCCGGGTCAATGCTTGCATCAAGGTCAGTCTTCCAGGCTCGGTCTCAGATAAGCAAAAGATCCAAGCCAGCTTGGCAGACTTGGCTCTCTCGACCTCTTCCACCCAATCGAATCGCTCATGTATCTTGAGGGGTGCTTCACTCAGCTCGGCTGGCTTTGAAAACTTTAAAATTTGTCTATACTTTTCTTATAAAAATGCAATTTACCACTTTTTTCTATGGTATTTACCGGTAAATACCATAGTAAAATAGGAAAAAGTGAGTGGCAAATCGTATTTTTATAAGAAAAGCATGGTCAATTTTGAAAGTTTTGCAATAAAAATAGGGTTTGTGTTGTTTATCAACCTTTCAATAATTAAATTGTATACAATGAACCAATTGATGAGCTTGTGTCACATCTTTCACATCACACTTGACACAGGTTTCACAACTTAGACTAACCAAAATACCTACACTCATACTGTACTTGGAAGTTTAGCTCATCCCGTGAACCTAAATAACAAGGATTGTATTCATTGTTGCAATCAGCTTGTATTTTGCTAAAATATTTCACTCAATTCAAATATTGCTTTAAAAAGTATTTTACTCAAAGACTTCCACAATTTGATGAACAGGGGTGAACGTCCAACTGGAGTGTTTGCAGTCCTTTATTCGAAATCTTCCAAATAGGATCTTCTATGTACAGATGGTCAACATGGCATTGAAAAGAGAACCAGAAATGTTGTTAAAAACATGGGTGTGGCTCAGGAAGCTAAAAACATGATCAGGTATTTTGAACCAGTGGCCGGTGCACTAAACCGGTGTCACTCTGACAGCTGCACTATCATGGACTGCTGTTAGATGTGGTTGAAGCTGAGAGAATTCTACATTGCAAAACCATCTAGCCAAATTCAACTTCATGATGAGGAAAGCACTGACAATCTGACATCATCCCACCTCACTTTGCTGCCAACCTTATTAACTGATAATACAGAGGTCAGAAGCTTGATGAGGAGCTGCCTGGCTAAAGTGTTGATCTTGAGCTGTGACAGCGCCTTCACTCTTCACACGAATTTAGCTGGAGAGACAATATTCGCCACAGGCTTCTTCTCAGGAAGTATGAATGAGATAGATCTAGAAGGTTACCTCATGTGTAACTCCTACACCCACTGAAGAATGGCAAAAGTCTTAAGTCCAGATGAAATCCGAAAAGAAGGCCTTCTCATTGACCCTGCCATGACTGCTAAATGCCTAACAGCAATATTTCAAAAATGTTTATAAACATCAAAACTACCAAATGAACGGAAACTAGCTGATGTCCCTCCCCTAAATAGATGTAGACCAACAGACCAGCCTAATAATTACAGGCCTATATTTCTAATCAGTATTACAGTATTACCAGTGATGATGCAGGATTACTCCTGTATCAAATTGTAGCAGTCCTGTAAACTACTTGCAGCACATTGTCCTCCATCCCTTAAAAATTGTTCTAGATAACATGCTCCATAGCTGCCTGCACGGGTTCCGCAAAGAACTTTCCTGTTAAACACAACTATGTAGGACTTTTCACGAAATAGCTAAACTAGCCGATGAAGGAAATACTGTTCATGCTCTAGTTCTAGACTTCGCAAAAGCATTTGACAAAGTGCCACACAAACTGTTAATACAAAAGCTTGCCGTAATACCAGGTATTGGTGACCAATTGCTTACATGAATACACACTTCTTCATGGACCGCAAACAAAATGTTATAATCAAACGTCAACAATTCAAAGAATCACAAATCACATCAGAAGTACCTCAAGGATTTGCACCAGACCAATTCTATTCCTGGCATACATAAACATCCTACCTAATTGCGTTTCTTGCAGCACCAGTCTATTTGCTGATGATACTCTAATATATCAAACCGTAACCACCACTGAAAACAAAAACGACTGTCAACACAATATACCGTAAAACCTCTAATTGAACGTCACCTCTATTTAAATGTCAACTCTACTTGACGGCCACTTTGGAAGAAGGGTTAAAAGACAAAGCGCTATAGAATTCAATTAGAGGTTTTCTGGTAGATATCGATACCGCTCTCCATGATGTTGCGCCGCTCTCCGTTATGGCGCAACGTCATTTTAATGTTAATTTTATGTGTGCTCAACCATGAGAGCAAGTAGTTAGCTCCTATTAGTAAGCTTACTCAAATTTGACATTAGCAATGTAACAGGCTAATGGTAAGTGACAGGCAACTACATTACTTCTCATTCTTTATAAGCTGATTTTAATACTTGTGCAACGGCGGTCCTTCCGCTAGTAATCAATAAACTAACATTTCTAACACACTGCCACTAACCCTAGTCGTAATCTCCAGCATGACATAGCTACTAAATGTTGGCTAATAACAAAAATTTAAGAGACACACCGCTTGCATTTGCTCTAGTGGGTTCATAAAAAGAAGAGGTTAAGAAGCGATTAACTTGTTGATAGCTATATATGAGTGTAAATAAAAGAGAGTATCCACTATCTAGACCATAAAACAAAAAACAACTGAAATTAATTGTATAAAAAAACAACACACAAGTTTAAATATTGAGATCAAACCTAATCCTCAAGCTTAGTGTATCGCACAGTCAGATTAAGCTAGTGTTCCTCTTGTTTGTAACTGTACGCAATGCTCATTTGACTAAATAAAACTGCACGTCAACTCTCAAAAAAGAACTTTCAGTCCCAAATGTTTAATATCTCAAAGAATCTACAGATGCCAGCTCAGTTCATAGAGCGTAATACACTGCATCAATCTAAACACTATACATACCAAACAAATACGTTGAACTTGACAGCGCGATTTAAAACTTGTTTAGGCCTACGCAATTTAAAATATGCTTTTTAAACCAAACTAGGTTTTACAAACTGCTACAGAATTTAAACTTGAAAACAGGTTGAATGCAATAATTTTAAAGCTCTCTTAAAATATTGATGAATTGCTTTAGCTTGCTGTTTTCTTCGCGACGGTCATCAACCGTTCTCTAAAACCTCAACGGACAACCGCAATAGCCACGCCTCTGTAGCCTACAAATATAAAAATCGACTTTAAATGTAGACTCGACGACTTTTGATCGTGCCTACTTTACTGACTCAAAACGTTTTTTGGATCAAAGGTGTTAAACGCACGTTATCTAGCGATTACAGTCATAACGTTTATAGGCAAAAAAGATGTGTTATATGGATTATACCTATATTATATAGTAGCACGGGCGTTGCACAGTTTTAGGATCTCAGTCGTTTTTAAGGTAGCAATGGCGGCGAATGCTTCACTTGCTGCTTTCACCCGTACCGCCACTAGCATATCTAAGTTATTTCATTCTAGGCATTATAAATCTTTCTGTTGTCATAAGAATGCTACTACAGTGAAAAGATTTGTGCGTTGTTTTGCGTCACTAAAAGACATCTTGCAACAGCCGGAGAATCTGCCACCCAAAGTTGCTGAAGTGCCTCACTCAGATAGTAACCATGTTTCCGAACATATATTCAGCAGTTATCGACAGGAAAGCGTAGTACGTGCGTCTAGGGCAGAAACGAATGATCCAGTATTGCATGGTGTCGAAGATTTGTCAAAGTTTTATACATTAGACAAGGACGTTATATCATCACTTGCATTGCAAAAGATATCTCGTCAGGACTTCACAGCGAGATCCCACGCATTTCAAGAATGTGCATTGATGGTTCGAGAACCAGCTTTGGAATGCTTAGAGCTAATTAAGTGTGCTGTCCATCCTGATTTGATATCTTCTAAGGCAGTTTTGTACGGAAAAAATGGGTGTGGAAAATCATTAACATTTGCCCATGTTTTAAATGCGTGCTACAACAAAAATTGGTTCATAGTTTCTCCTTTGAAACCAAATGTGTGGAGATTTCATTACAAGGAGGTTGCATTATCCACAAGAAAAGTAAGTTTTACGGGTAATTTTTTTCATTTTTTAAAGCAATAGTTTAACTTGAAAATACTAAATTGTTACGAACTTATGAGGTAGTATATATATATATTTATAATATATGCCGCTATTTCATGATAGCTGAAGATATTTTTTAACATTTTAGTACTCTAATAATTTGTCTTTCATACAATTCTTTCAATTATAATATTATCACCCACAGTAGTGGCTAGGCAATACTGAAATTTACTTAGATTTTTTATGCATAGATTTGTTTGGCTTAATAGCCTTTTGTAACAGAAGCCTGAACTATCAAAAATTTGAAACTTTAGTTAGTAACTTGAATTTGAAACTATTATTTCCTTCACTTAAGGTATATAGCCTATATTGAACGTGTGTTGTAATTATGTCAAGTTATACATGTGTTTGGGGGTTGCTTGAAATCCCTTATGCATGTCTAAATTACATCAAGTTACATGTAATGGTCTAGATAAATTTCATGCAGATTAATTAAAAAAAATTTTTCAAACGCTACTGAAAGCTGAAAAATTGATGTTACTTAATTACTCTTCCTTACCTCATAATTCAATTTTTTATTTGCAAGTGCTGTAGTGTTCTGGTGCAAACAAATGTTTCATTTTGCGTATTCAACTCTTGTGTTGTAGACTGGGAGAGTAGATCTACCATTGGAGGCCGTAGATTTCCTATCACATATCAAGCATACAAACAAAAATGTGTTTGAAAAATTTGGTAGCCAGATGAGAACGCATGACACGTATGTTTGGAGCAAAAGAGAGGAAACACCTTCTAACACACTTCTTGAAGAACTCATTGAGTATGGAATAGAAAGACCGAAATACTCAGCTGATGTGCTCGGAGTACTACTCAAGGTGAACAATATTTAATGCTATCATATAAGTTATATTGATGAGAAGATATACTCGAGGGCAGTGTCGTGAAGTTTTAGGTTATTTTGATGCATGAGCTCAAAGTAAATTTCTTTATATCGTGCATATCTCAAAGATACAGCTAATAAAACTTGTGAAAATTGAAATGTTTTTATATGTTGTGTGAAAATGATATATAAAACATAAATAAATACATTATGTTTAAATTCTCTTGTTGAAACAATATAATCATGCCTTTTAACTGGTTCAATCGTTTAGTTCGCAGTGAATAAGACCAGCGACTGTGGTGATGACAACATGCAAAAGCTATCAAAGATTTAACTTCTAGATCAATAATTTAATCTAATCAAGTTACTCTGGATGTACTCTTTTACTGACTTGATTTAATTATTATTCGGCATGTTATACATGCAATCTTTAACTTGTTATAACCTCTACTTAAAAGTTTTGTGACAGTTAGCATCAAGTTTGAGCACATATTTGTTTTGACATACAAGTAAATTCCAACACGCGGTGTCTAAAACTTCTCATAGAATTGCAAATTTTGTAAATAGAAGTAAAGAACTGTTTAAATTTAAAAATAAAACGTAAAAGTCATAAAACTTGTAAATAAAGTTAAACTAAGCTATTGAAGTTGTAGTAAATTATACTGCGTATTTCTATGACTCACTCTACCTCTGTATAACTATTATTACTTTCTATTACTGAGGCTGCACTCCCACTCACGTTTTTTTGGTCCAGTCACAATAAAAACCTGTATTTATTGCTTATGGCTCTATTAATTCAGTTTTTACATGTAATTTAGGTTTTTATATTCGGCTACTTACATATGAAAGTTTATAACTGTTTTTTTTTGACGCTATACGTAATTACTCCAAGTATTTATTATTGATGTTATACATTATGTATATGCCAATAAATTTGTTTCTGCACAGTAGCATATAGGCGGTTGTAGAGTAGTAGATACAGTGGAGTAAAATATAGAGTATTGCTGCAGAGTTAACAATCTTCTTTCGAAAGATGGTTCTGCTGCGTTCAGTGAACAATTCTCAAGACAAGTTTCTTATTCATTTTGCATTTTATTTTTTGTTCATTTAATTAGAATGGCTCTTATACCTTGGCCATATGCAAGCATTTATGGTCGTAGCTGGAATATATAATGCAATATTGTTTATTAATGCCACAGGAGGTGCGTCTGTACAGTCATGAATGGCCAACATCAACTGTACTCGCCATTGACGGGGTCAATGGGTTCTTTGGCGCGACGAACCTCTTCGTAGATCGTAAGTTTTACCTACCACTTACTACTGGATATATACTATAGATTATACCTACCACTTACTACTGAATATATACTATAGATTATACCTACCACTTACTACTGAATATATACTATAGATTATACCTACCACTTACTACTGAATATATACTATAGATTATACCTACCACTTACTACTGGATATATACTATAGATTATACCTACCACTTACTACTGGATATATAGTATAGGTTATACCTACCGCTTACTACTGAATATATACTATAGGTTATACCTACCGCTTACTACTGGATATATACATGTACTATAGATTATACCTACCACTTACTACTGAATATATAGTAGTTGGTGCAGGCGTTTCATTTAAGTGTGGTAAGTATAGTAACTACTTGAATAATATATATTTTTGGTTTTTATTTGCATACTTAAATGAATAGCTAACTGATTGTATAGGCTTCAAATCTCTGATTCAGCTTTTAAACCAGGTCTCTGCGTGGCTCAAGTGGTGTCGAGTAGCTTGATTTGTGTTACTGCAGGGTTGTTCTGAAGATGGTTGTTCCAAACAACAATTGTATTTGGAAAGTGAAAAAGTCAGTCATCGAGTCCATTCCCTTAATGACCTGACACACAACAGAAACTTGCTAGTTAAAGGCACTTTTAGGTGCTGTACATGTGCTCTAGAGCAGGGGTTCCCAACCTTTTCTATTCAGTTCCCCCTTATGCCTTTTCATAAATTTGATTCCCCACGCACTTTTAACTAGCGTGACTAAAAACAACCGACACAAATGATAATCCCCTTTTATTGTACATATCTAAACTTATAACAACATATTATTTATTTTTATACAGCACACATACAACACACAGCAAAACATGACCTTCGGAGTGGCGGTGAATTGGTTTATGACTAGGTTAACTTACTATCTAATTAAAATCTGGATGGATGTGTTCACATATATCTGGGTTCTGACTAGTTGCTCATTATTAGCAACTAGTGTTATAGATAAACCCAAATGTTAAATGATGAAAACCCCAACTCACACGGCACTGCATTTCTTAGTCCTATATGTATCCATAGACTTGGAGTTATCTTCTACACGTTGCTTTCTGTGATATGTGACTGACTTGGTAATTACTCTTTTATAAAAAACAAATTTAAAAAAATCCAAAACAATATTCTAAGCGTACAGTGATTTGCATTTATTCTATGACAGTCGTTAAATTATCGTAATCTAAAAACAAAATATTTGTGCCACGGCTTTTCCTAATGAATGACCATGCATGCGCTGTCAACAGTCTATAACTGACTTGGTTATCATCGAACCCAAACAAAGCAGAAACTGCTGTATTTCTCCTAAAAGTGTTGTGAAGGGTACGAGGTAGGAGTTTGACTGCCTCATGTGTACCTAGTTGCGTACCTCTACTTAGAGGGAGTTTGACAGTACTTAAACATGAGCAGTATCATGTTTTTTTCACTGCGTGCTGCCATGTTATTATTAGCAGTCTGATCAAAAGCCGACTGGCTCATGCCGAACTGCTTCCTTGCTGAAAAAATAAACTTCTTTTTTTCGTTCCAAGTAACTTAGACTACGTACAGTAGTTGATGTCAGAACGACTGTACTAGATATTTCATAGTTGCAACTACTGTATATACTTGCCTCACAGACCATAAAATATAGAATAACAAAATTGTGAATTACCGCTTAATGAAAATTTTCCTGGTACACTATATTGTACTGATGCCTGCTAATAGTAAAATTTGCCTACAAGATACCAACTACAAGCTTTAAGGCTGGATGTGCCCTACGGACTTTGTGAGTTTTTAAGCCTGTTTTATTAGTGGTATCTTGTTGAGGGAGTGTTAATATGGACAGGCGAGAAGAAGCAGTCACTATTACCTACTGGCATATCTATGGTGCACAACCTAGTCAAGCTGATCAGCAGCGAATGGAAAAACGGCTTTATGCTACTCACTGTCGACACTAATTATGAGCACGCCGACCACCGACAGTCGCATCACCCTCGCTATTTGCTCAATGAGGTACACATGAACCTTTTTTTGTTCTTATTTTTACTCATAATGGAAGCTAGGAGAATTATAGCACAATTTCGTGTGGTTTCACCAAATCGCTTTGTTTATTGATCAATGAATTAATCTAAGGCTATTTTATTAGTGATCATACCAACGTAGACTCGGCTCCTATAACAATTCACTAAAACATGGAAGCGATATTTTCTAGGCTGGGTTTGACATCCTCAATCCATTCATCCCAATAGAAGTTAGTGACTACAATGAAGAGGAAGTGCACAGTGCATTAGACTACTTTATAGAGCATCGCTGGATACAAAATGAGTCTTACAGAACCTCTAGACAGGCTCGTGAAGAGCTCATATTTCTCAGTGGGAAAAATCCATTATTCCTAGACAAGGCGATTCGCAGTATCTGAACCCTATGATTGCAGTTAGCTGATTAACTGAAAAATTGCTAGCTGATAACCGAACTCTTCACTTCAACTACAGTACAGTTTTAAAAAGCTCTTTTTATCTATGAAATCATGTATTTTGCACAATATAGCTGTATGATGTAAATAAAACAACTTGGAATTTGTCATCATAGTAACTATATACATGTACATTAGACGCAGCTATCAATCAAATCAATATATATTTTGCAAAAATACCTAAATATATGAAAGAGAAAAAGTCATGACATAAAATAAAGCAATCACTATTTATCACAATCAAGTGTTAAGATGCACAGGGTTTGACCAGAAACTATAAGACGGAGATGTGTCTCATGGTAAGGCTTTGTCACACCAAAGCTGCAGATGTTTTAAGTTTATTGAAGTAGTCATTCAAGGTTATTTGTGAAATAAGATATTTTAAATTGATATTGCTATTAAGAATATTTACCAGTTTTAATGAATCAGAGTGACTGAGTTAACCATATTGTAATGCGCTTGCTGGTGAAAATGATAAGACCATGTAAATCAAAAGAATGGCTATAAAACAGGAAATCTGCTAACAACAAAGTCCTATGACATGACCAAACACTATGGGTCGACTGTCAGAGGTTAATATGTAATGTTGTTACAATGTAGACTGCGGCATGCAAAAAAAAATAATGAAGATAGTGCTGTTATGTTATTATAATAAAAAAGTAAGCTACAGGCTATGAATAGCTCGATATTATACAGATGAGTCATTTAAATTTACAGTTGGTTAGTCTCATGAAATACTTTTTGAATTAGCGGACAGCCAGAGACCTGTGAATTGATAATCTCTAAGTCAAATAATGTAACAACAGTATCGACTAACATGAAAACATGAAGGATAATAACCATTTACTACAAATGTGCCATATACTAAAGCAGCATTTCTCTACAGTGCAATAAAACTATAATATATAATGTACTTACATGTACTAATGAACAATACTATTTCTGTGCAAAGCCGTATTACCCGGGCATTCATCCAGTATAATACTAATAAACTATACTATAATCTGCAGATATAGTATCGGTCTCTATGGCACTTGAGATCTCACTTGTCTCACAAGTTAGCACCAGAAAACGATTGTGCAATGTATAATACATCTATCTATTAACTCTGGCTGGTGTTGTCGATGTACACGGCTCTTCATACTCCATGTTGTTAACATTGTCTAAAGCTGGTCGTTCAGTGTCGGCATTCAAACTGTTGAGCTTGTCAGGTGGGGCAGCCATGCTTGAGCTCATGCCAGGCAGAACTGCGCTGTCAAAGCTAAGAGCCAGATCTACCTAGATGTGATAGAGCAGTCTCTGCTGAGGTATAGTAACATCACCTACCTAACAATATGTTGATTAATACCGTTAATAATACCATTAATAATGTTGATTAATGTTGGTAAGATAAAGTTTTAATATATAGACAGTTTAATGAGTGTCTTCACTACATAGCTACATAGCTAGTTAGCTACATAACCAGATTGATTGCTCATAATATAAGAAATCAATATATAAGGTCAAAGCTATACATAAAGCTGAGTAAGCGTAATGACACCTCTCCCTTATTACAAACTTTGAAAAATCAGCTTTTGAATGTCTTCAAAAACTTTCAAATATATCATCAAATACGCTTGTTGACGCGATTAATAGAAAACCATTTTTAGCATCTAGCGCTAGATGTATGTTGTGTGGGATACGAAATATGTATTTATGGTAGTATCACAGAACAGTGCAAGCATTCTGAAAACATTAATGCAGTTGCTTGCAAGTATTGGTCAATCATCCATTTCTAGTTCCTGGAAGGTACAGAGCTAAGGGCAAGGGCAATGTAAAGATTGTGGAGCAGTTTCTGATACAGTCAAGCCTTGACATTCAAGGTTACGTAATCTTTTCTGCTGTTTGATTCATATGTCAAAACAGTCGTATAATGGAACAATTATTCCTATATGAGGTCATCACACTTCGTTTAATTTTTTTCTACAACTCAAAAGATGAATAATAATACTTGGCATGTAATTGTAAAGAGTATTATATATAACTACCAGTTGAATGCACGGTGTTGCACAGGTAATAAAAAACAACTTATAAACAGTAGCCGGTAATGTAGTTGCCATTGGCTAAAATTCTTTACTTAATGAATTTGAATAACTTAAGCTAGTAACTTGAGCTATCTAGATCTTTACTATAATTAGAGCGGTGAAGTCATCTTGTATTCGTTACATTATGCGTCATAATCTCCCACGCAATCATGATATTCAAGCATGCTAGTAGCAACCAATAGTATTTTTGCAAGCGCTCCAAGCTTGCGTATTATAATTGGTGTAACAGGTATGTGCACAATTATTCCAAAGTATGGCAAGGACAGTGTGGTATAGTGGTTAGCTCGCCCGTCTGCAGTACTGTAGGTTCCAAGTTCAACTCAAGTACGAAGTGGCTTTTTTATTCCTAGATTTTAATCGCTATAACTAGCCACACAAACACCAGACAAACATATAAAGTAGATGCTCCTATAACGTATACCTCATATAATGTAAATTCCAGATAGCGTAAAAACATTACGCAAAGATTTTGCTTTGTACTACGTAAAAAAATTTCGTACAGCATGAAGTGTCAAATAGGAAGAACTTCTCAAAGTCCATTTGAATGGTAACATAACTTGCCGCAGTTGTGAGAAAAAAATGACGTGTGTATAACGTTATATCTATTATATATACAAGCTCCATGACATTCTAGTTCGTCATGATAGATCGTCAGTGTTGACAAAACAGAGAATAGTTAGCTGCGCAATCGTTAATAAATACTTAGAGATGATTGATTGGTGCAGGTCTTACAGCATTGGCCTAACAATCTGAATGTCACGAATCGGGAGTATGGCTGAAAGTTATCTTTTATTCTAACCTTGAATTCTGAAACCTTGAAACTCTTTTTTATAGTGAAATATATAAATATATTATATATATAACAAATATTTATACGCCTACAATAAAGCAAAACAGAAATTTCTGACACACATAATATATTGTCTCTCACAGGATCTTTATAGAATATTCTAGTGCGTTGGAGATGAAATTTTTTTGCAGAACCAGAAGTCTTTATTAAACTTGGACAAGGCAACACTAGTTATATCATGGTTTGGTTAAATTTGAGATCTACCAAGGGCTTATATATATTGGCTTACAGTGTGTTTAACACTGATAGCATAGTCATTGTCATATATAATTAGTCATATTGAATTTTAATTCCTGCCTACCTCAACATACCATAAATACCAGCTATACAGATAATAAAAAAGTAATCTAGAGGAATCAGTACAATTTGACAAACCAATATTATATCATTATTACCTTCGATGATTTTTGTAATCTCCTCGGTTCATCAAATGCGAACGCTGATGAGGATGCAGCTGAGGATGGGGTAGACTTGGCAGGAGGTAAAGGAGAACGTAAAGAGGTCAAGGCAGAAGCCAAAGAGGCCGGAGGAAAACTGCTGCTACTACCTATGCGAACCTTTTTTACCCTTGGACTCGAGTCATCAAATGATCTGCGAAGTTTGCAAAAAAAACCTTTTAGTTGTTAACTTGAAAATCTTGCCTAAATATTAGAGATGACTACAGGTACAATATATAAAGAATGAACATAAACAAAATTAAATTAAAAGTTAAATTCGGGCATGCTGCATCCCTACTAGCCTTAAAGTCCGACTTAAGAAGCTGGAATAGAAATGTAGGCAAAACTTTGAAAGCACACCTGGAATCAAAAGCTGACGAGAGGCGCTTTTGCCTAGTTATGGATGCCGGAGTCAATTTATCATGCTTCAGTATCTGACTGTTAACAAACCGCCTGTGCTCTCGAGTCTCCAAAAAAACCTACAAGCCAACCAGTAGAGCTGATTTGTGATATCACTAACTTTAACACGTGAACAAATTGCAAATAGCAGAAACAAGCACACAGTTCTATTTCAGTCATTTGAAGTGATGCATCACAAAAAGATATCACAAGAAAACAAGTGAAGGGAGAGCTGGCTGTGGCTGACCCACCAAGCAAAAGGGCTAAGCAAAATCAACATTTTTCAAGGTGTGGCTGTATCTAAGCCTAAATATGTAACATTTTAAAATCCTTCACCTGTTTAATACACTCCTTGATTCTATTAGCCTGCTCGATGACTACAAGATGATGCTCGCAGCTGCAGCAGAGACTGAAAGAATGGAGATCCTTGGCTGAAATCAGCATGGAGAAGGCAGCAGTTAGCCTTTTCATGAGACTTCCTATAATAGAAAAAAATTGAATTTTTCTAGGACGAGTTATAATAAAACAAGACTTTGTCGAATCCGAATAATATGTAATAATGCATGCATTGATTATGAAAATTTGGATGAATTCAGCTAATGCGCTGAAATGAAGGGAGACTGCTGCTCCATACCTCACTGACAAAGACAGCAAGCCCAACAATTGAATACCGCAACAAAAGCACCCGCTATATAAATTTATGGTAGCATTTACCATGCTCGCAGGAATTATGTTGAAAGTTCTCCAGACACTGGCAGTCAAGAATAGCGCATGGACGATCACATATGCAACAAGTTCTTCCTGTGACACTGTACTGACGGTGTGTTAGTGTAGACATGCTAGGGTTAGCTGGTAGTTTAAAAGAGAAGTGTTTCCCTCTAAAACACCAAAAATTTATAGGGTTGAAATATTAAATAAGGAGATAACTGAAAGAAAAAGACCTCCTGAATGATCAATGGTGGACCATTCACGATTTATTCTACCAACATTTAGTGGTTACTATCATTAGGTACATATTGAATGCCTAGACAGGTGAGTTAGGCAATACAGTGTTCCAATAAGACAATGTGTGGCCAGTATAGTATAAGCTTCTATAACGGAAATTGGATTTGAATAATGAGAGCCCCATAGTTGACCTTAAAGAATATCATTTTCTCTCTTGTCACACTTAGAGATGTATGGAGATATCTCTAGTATATATACTATTACCCTCAGTCTAGGTGCCATGAGGTCGTGTGGTGTACCGATAAAGCGCATAGAATAAGTAACTGCACAATTGTTCAGAAATACCTGAAAGCGGTTGATTGGTGCATGTGTTAAAGTGTCGGTCTACCAATCACGAATTGGAGTTTCATTGATCAGACAAAGGGCTGAGTTTGGAATGACCTTGGAACAGATTAGGCAATTTACATGTATTCTACTGTTCATATAATGTAAAACCCCTATAACGCACTCTACTTTATAGTATGTTCCAAAAGAATTGACTTTCATTTTCTAGTTGAAAAATTCATTTGTACATGGATAAACAAGCATATTAACATCATAATTATCTCAAACACTCCACGGTGCACACAACCTTATAAGCCAATCACAACCCAACAGCGCCAGAGTCCTTATAATCTTATAGCGACAATAGGTATAGAAGTAGTAAGTGAGACTACAGTGCACCCAAGGTTATGATTACCCTGTTATACAGTTTTTTCACCTTACAATGTAGAAGGCTATGTTTTTTCGACCAACTTTACGACATTTTCTTAGCCATATTATATCAACAAAAATTTCTCTCAAAATTAAAATTTGACAGTCGGTGCGATGAATACGCCAAAATAACGAAGATGCCAAAATGCCCTTTGTTGAAATCCTTCCCATAACATCTGAAATAGATAAGCTGCTCGCTCTTTCTCAGTTCAGCGTTATTCGTTATAGTGAAAGCAGAGCCGCAAATAAGTAGGTGATAAAATTTTAGACCCTGACAAAGTTGAATTTTAATAATATACATACTAAAAAGTATGTACTGCACCGAGTATATTGTAATGTTACATTTTATTGCAGATCACAACCCCTAAATTTACTGGAAGTAACTGTAGTTACTAAGGTTAACACTTATTTCGATACTAATTTTTAAAACGTATATGAAATTTTGACGATTTTTACCAGGCGGTGTTTGCATTAGATAATTACTATGGGTTTCTATACCTCCCTATACGACATTTTCGTTTTCAGATGCCAACATGGGAACGAATTAAAACCTTATGGCGAGGGTATAATGTAATAGAATATTGTTTGTAATCGAGCTAATTCCGCGTAACTCTGCCAACTTGGTTAGCGAAAACATAACACTCAGCAAAGCATCTATATGTTTTCATTTGTATATTCAGCTCTAGTTTCGACATTGACAGTTATTAAAACCAACTTTTGTATTAAAATGTAACAATATGAACACTTACTCATGATTTTTTAAGATAGAGCGTGGCTTTCCCAACTTCTGGTTAGTTCCCTAATTTTGCTTAAAGCGGCAAGGTAAAATTCACGCCTCCCACTGTCTTATAAAATAAAAAAGCTCTTCATCCGAACAAGTCCATATATAAAAATAAAATAATAACTTTACATTGGACACATACTAACTAAGCTATATAATGATATTTAAAGGAGCTCATGTTTGAGAAGGATCTTTAACACGTCCTGTCTCTCAACTCTTGTGATCATTCGATTCAACTGTTTTCAGTAAATGTGTTAGTATTATCCTCTATTGGTAGTTGCTCTTTCTATACTTGACCATAGACATCTCGTTCTATTTCTTCTATTTTTACTATCCTGATCACCTCTTTGCTTTAGATACTACTGACACATCTCATTCTTTTACTCTTTCAGCGATATGACTATTGCTCACCTCCCCTGTTTTGGCATTAAAACAGACTGGGCGATGCTCGACTTCGCTTATACGCACAGCGAGTCACTCACATCGTGTATTCCCCTACATGACGCATGGAACCAAAATACTGATAATGGAGTGCCACACTCCCACTGTGGTACTCAATTATTGTTGTTTCTGTCTTTGCGAATGTGTTATAAAGCAGCAGTCTGTCTTGATGTCACAATTTCTGGCTAGGCTAAATTAATCACAAGTTTCACAAGAAATACATGGTTACAGATTGTTCAAGTTAGACAGTATTTCTGTTTCATTATTACTATCTTATTTTTCTCTTGTTTATGTTCGAAAACCTTGTGAAAACAGGCAAGAGAAGGCTGTAATTAGTCTTTTCAAAAACCTTGTGAAAAGACAAGCTATAGCCTTATTCACGCTGATTTCAGGCAAGGACCTCTATTCTTTTAGACTCTGCCACACTTGTGAAAATAATCTTGTAGCCATTGCGAAGGCGAATAGAATCAAAAAAGGTATCAACCCAGGTGAGAGATTTGAGAATGTTAATATTTGGGTTGAAAAACATGAATCGCATAGCAAGCCTTGATTCTGATTTTCTTAGGCTTTAGCATGGTGTGTCCAGTCACAAAAAGTCCTTCCTTCTTTTACTTTTTGTATCTTACTGGTTTGTTTCATGCAACTTTGTTTATACCGCAGCATCAATGGCGGGTTTCTTGATGTGGGAGTCATCTATTGACCCTACGGACGCCAGAAAAGACCAAGAATACTCCAAAGCACCCATTCTCTCCTCTTCACAACCTTCTGTTCCTGGTTCATTATTTGCTCAATCGCCTCTTCCTTGATCTCCCTTTCATCTTTTTCTATGGCCTATTCATCTGTAACTCTTATATTTAATACACTGAGAGGTAAGTGTCCTAGTTTGTTTTCACCACTGCAGTTTTAGGGATCACCGATTCTATAGAACTTAATTCAGCCAATCCACTTTGACTTCTCGGTAGCTGTTGACAGGTTATTTGTTTGAGGCTACAAAGAGAAATCACTTTAAACGAGGCTACGAGCAAAGTTTTTAGATGGCAGCATGAATGACGGACTGTGCTGAGACTTGATTCCTCTTCCTCTACAGATATACTGGGAAAAAGCCCATACAACTTATATGGTGACAGAAGAGAGGACTACACAACACGGGGAGGCTTTTAGCACCTGATGCACTGAGAGATGGCAACTTGGCTGAAAGAGGGAAGGAATTTAAAGAGAAATCACACAATTTTCAGTGGTGAATTAAAAGTCAGATTCTGACAGCAAGGTTAAAAAACCATACTGCTGAAAATTATAGAAAATAAAGGAAGTGATATTTCTGAGAATTTCAAGCTAGACAAAAACAATCAGATTGGCAATGCTAAAGCGATAGCTGAATTTGATAAGTTTTGTGACGCACGGCATAAAGTATTTATCTCATTTCTGTATATGAAACAAGGCCTGCTAACCGAGGAGTTTGAGAGCAAGCTCAAAACACAGGCAAACAAGTGTGGATTGGGAGACCTCACTGATGACACTAGATGCCATGCGGCTGTTGACCGCATCAATAACAAAAAATTGAGAATCGAGTTACTATTGAAAGCAGTTGAGGTGGGCTTGACACTCAATAGAGCAATGGCGGTGAGGTGGTGAATAAGCTATATGTAAATAGCCAATTACAACCAAAGATGATCATGAGGAGGCAACTAGCCAAGATAAAAAGGAGGCGGAATATAGCTATTGTGGGCAACGACGCAGAAAAGGCCTGTCCCACTGTCCCGCTTATGACAAACAGTATTGTTATTGCAAAAAGGTAAATCCTTTTCAAAAGAGGTGCTTGAGATGAGCTAAAGAGGTTCAAGCCTTTGTGAGCCTGGAGGAGTGTGACCTATGTAGGTATTTGTGAGCCCCATAAGAGTCATGAGAAGCTGCTTGCTGTTACAGTGGCAAAAAGCGAAAAAAACTAATTACAGACAAGACCATCAGATGCCAATTGAACTCGGCTGCAGCGAGATACATAATCACCGAAAAAGAACACTAGCAACTAGGAAGTCAGAAACTGAGTGATGTGACACTAATTGTATTCGATGGATTATTGATACCCAGTCTTGAAAAGCTAAATTTGCAGTTTGATGGAATGCCAGATGCTGTTGAATTTGAGGTAGTCAACCCACAGGTAGCGTAGATGTCCATCATTGGATTTGACTCATGTCTCCAGCATGGCTTGTTTAATATTAATGCTGAGGTAAAAGGTGTCAGTTAGATATTAGATATAAAGTGGTTTGAGACAACTATAATTTGTTTTCAGGATTTGGCAAAACGCTTGGAGAAAATGAGATAAGAATCGACGAGAGTATGCCCCAAGTTCAACATAGACCCCGAACGACCCCAGTTATGCTGAAGGCTGATGACATAGCTAAGATAAGAGAGCTTGAAAGTGCTGGGTTGATAAGTAGAGTGGATGAACCTACAGACTGGATTTCATCATTGAAGGCATTTAGGAAACCAAACAGAAAAGTAAGACCATGTCTAATTATATATCACGTACAATTATAAGTAATCATTACCCACTTCGAGCACTGGAGGATGTTCTACAAAACTCACGAAGGTTCAGTGCTTTTCACTATGAGATGCTAAAAATGGGTTTTAGCAAATGAGGCTGCCTGAAAGGTCTTGCGAACTGACTGCCTTTTGGATTTTAGTAGGTAGGTACTGTTGGAAAAAATGGCCTTTTAGACTAAACTCAGCACCAGAAGAGTATCAGAGATGATTGCACATGGTGTTGGATGGCCTGGATGGCACCAAGGCAATCGCCAATGACATAATATAATTGAATGACTAAAAATTAAAACAAACGCACTTTTTTTTCTTGTTGGCCTCATTTTATAAGGGATATCCGAGGAGAGGTCGTAGGTTGCACTGAATTAATGTATATACTTGTGGCTTTTATATTTTGTTATAGAATAAATGGTAAATATACATGGCTATGTATAAAAAATAAAATTATGACATACTAATAAATGAGTTCTCACACTTATTGCCTCATATTGAGGATCTTAGTGAGAAAACTCCATTCTGATTCTGAACGACGCTCCAGCCTACAAGATGGACGAATGAAGTGAGACTTATTTCATCTCTCTCCACAGCTAACCTACACTGGTATATTGACCAGCAATTGAATAAAAGAGATATTACAAAGTAAGCATATCTGTTGACATGTTGATACAAGTATATTGGAGTTGAGACTAGATTGTCTTAACATATTGTTGAAGGATGTCGGAGGAGCTTATTCAAATATTTGACGATCATATACTAAACGACGATATTATTAGCGCTGTGAAACACCAGTATCAATTAATATGGTCTTATACACATAAAAACTTAACACAAACCACATTGCTTAATCGTTGCTATCAAACCTCAACTTCGATTAATGTGCCTACTGTTAATAAACGGTCGGCCATAACACGCCGGAAGTATTGGCGTGATGACAACGCTCTGACTCCGCAAAAACGTTTCGTTCTATAAGGCATACTTGGTTTAGGGCACGTATAAGGAGCGGCGTTTTATGCAAAGGAACTGCAGGTGATATTAGCCTTACAACTATAATCAACAAAAAATAAGGTGAGCGTAAATCCTCATCTAACATGCAATTAGCAGGATCGTAGGCTCCAGCGATGTCTTATGCAGAGCACTGAGAATGCAACGTAGTTTATGGCTAGACCGTTTCACCCCCGCCTCTTTAAATGATGTGGAAGTGAACTGTATAGGACGCTCGCTTCATATCATTCATTTCGTTAAATAAATAAGTATTTACGGGAAAATGTAACTCAGCTGTTAATTGATAGTATTCAACATTAGTGCAAAAACATATGCATTCATTTTATACACTAGAAACAGGCGCCCTGGACGCGGTATCTTAACAAGGCGGGGTTTCCTGTCGCCTCATCGCTGTTGCGCTCTGTAACATTTTACTAAGGATTTAATTAGGATATCATTTAATTTATCTGGATGTTTTTTTCAGTATATCGAAGTTTGCCTTAATACTGTAGTTTAACACTCGTAACACCAACAGTTCGTCAATAAGTGTTGGACAGCTCGGCCGCTGAAGGCGCTGCTGTGTTATTTTAGTTTTACAGACTTGATTGGGACCTTTTTAGCTTGATTTTGTTTAAAGTCCCTGCTTTTACTTTTGCCCTGGAAATAAACTTAGAAGTTTCTTATGAGTATGGCGGGTGGGAGTTCTGAAAGTAGAGCAAATAGAAATAGTAGGTCGGGAACAGGAACACCTAAGGGGGCTCAGGGTAATGTTAGAAAACAGGATGACAGTTTATAACGTGCTGTTAATAATGATAAAGACATTGTTGTGTTATATGGGCATTGTAAAGTTCCTTTAAAAGATCAGGTCGATAGTTCTATCCTGTGTGACTTTTGTCAGCAGTGGTATCTTCTCAAATATGTAGATTTGACTAAGGACGAGGCAGCTACTATATCTCGACTTGGAACTAAGGGTGTAAGATGGGCCTGTAAAATATTTAGCTCATCTAGTTCTACTGCACACAACCAATTAGATTGTATTGAAAATGGTCTAGACCAAATAAAGTCCCTGGTTTCAGTAGGGCTTGAACCAAAATTTGAAGCCAATGAAAAATCTTATGCAATGGCAGTAAAGAACATTGAAGTAAATTCTACGGTTGTGGCTGAAGCAGTTCAAAAAACAATTAAACAGACTGAAGAAAAACAAATAAGAAATAAAAATCTGATTATTTATGGCATGTCAGGAAACAATACTAAGCAAGAAACTATAGATAAAGTGCAGAAAATTATGGAGATCTTCAGACTAAAGTTGCTAACTTAGGCTTATACCGACTAGGTAAAATAAACAATCTTAAAATGGATGAGCAGGGAAAAACATTCCTAAGGCCTTTTAAATTATGCACTGAATCGAGAGAAGAAAAATTGAACATTCTTAAAAGAATAAACAGTCAGAGAATAAAGGGAGTTTTTTGCTAAACCTGACCTCACTAAAAAAGAAAGGGAAGCAGATTTTTGGCTACAAACAGAGTTGAAAAAGTCCAGAGAGGAAAACTCAACGGATGTATCCAAAATAGTAAAAAGACAAATAGCAAAAATAATTATGTAATTCATAGATTGCTGCTGGCAAATGTTCACTCAATAAAGAGTAAAATTATTGAGTTAAATGCAATGTCAGTTCATATTTCTTTTTTGTGTGACCGAAATCCATCTAGACATATCCGTAAAGATGGAGAATTATTCGACTCTAGAGTTGTTGATATATATATATAATATATATAGAATATATATATGTATATATATATATTTATATATATATGTATATATATATATTTATATATATACATATATATATATATTTATATATATATGTTACCGGTGAATTTAACATGCCGGATATTGAGTGGGAATCTGTTGAGTAGGAGTCGGATGGTTTAGTGAAAGTCTTTGGCAAAAACAAGCGTCTGCATTTAAATCTTTTGGATTGTTTTAATGACTTTGGATTTCATCAGTTGGTATCTCATCTAACTCACATATAGGGTAACACACTAGATTAGATTTTTGTTAATTTTATCAGTAATGATTTTTCTCCTGTGGTTATTAGTCCTGGTTTAAGTGATCACTACATGATTGAGTAGGAGCTTAGACTTGATTATAGAACTAACACTAAGCCTCCTCAACTTGTTAAGCTAAATAACCAAACTGAAAAAGAAGAAATAACAATGATCATGGCCAAAAACAAAGAAAGTCAGATCAGGGGCTTGATTGATGGTAGGGAGGACATTGATAATGTGTGGAATGTTTTTTCACACAACATGGCGTTAGCTATTAAAAGCATGTCCCCACCATGACAATTAAGCAAAGACTGAGTGGCGAGCCCTTCTGGTTCAATAAAACTGCAAGGCAATTTGTAAACAAGCAAAGAAAATTGTACAACAAATACAGAAAGACTGGAAATGAGTTAGATCTTCAAAAATACAAATGTTTAGAAAAAATAGCAAAAAAAGAACTAAGGAAAATACATTATCACTACCTAACTAAACATATTTTCACCCCAATGTCTGAAGGAGACAGCAAATGTTTTTTTATCGATTTTTAAAGGTCAAGACGAACCAAAACTACAGTATAAAGTCGTTGACTATTAGTGAACATGACAGCAAAACTTTGGAGGAGTCCGAGGACATGGCAAATAAGTTAAATAACTATTTTAGTAGCGTTTTTGGTCTGAGACAAGACTATTCCTTATCTCATGTTTGATAAATCTACAATCAAAATAACCAGGGATGGAGTCAAGAAATTAATTACTGACTTGAAACCTGGGAAAGCACCTGGGCCGGATGGGCTCCGAGAAGGAGATTTCTGTCTGGCTATTGATGAAATTTCATCGGTTTCAACACTAATATGTCAGTATTCACTAGATATGGGCAGGCTTCCCTCGCAATGGAAACAAACCAATTCCATTATTTAAATCTGGTAGTAAGCAAGCAGCCAGTGACTATCAGCCTGTGTCTTTAACTTGTATTTGCTCAAAATTTTTTGAACACATCATTTTACGTCATATTAGTTCAAAATTAAATGACATATTCATACCTCAACAGCACGGTTTTAGTCAGGGACTGTGTCATGCACCAGTCAACTATTAACTACCACACATTCTATTTTAAAGGTTGACTTGCAACAAAATTCATATTACAGTTATTTGGTATCAAAAGATTCACCATGTCTTACTCTGTTGTGTTGTAAGTGCCAAATATGTGGAAATGGGATTACAAGCTCTTGAAAGCTCAAAAATGAAAAGCCGCCGTAGATTGGAATCTCTTTATTTCGATGACGTAACCACGAAATTTGGTTATCGTCTTGTCACGTATGTTCTCACGTGAATTGAAAGGCCAATAAAAAGCTCAATATAAAACTTATCGTAGTACTAGTTTATGACAAACACTTCGGGTTTTACCGAAGACCCTGTATCAAATATAGATGCTCGCTACTTTACAGTTTTGTTTCGGCATTATTCAATCGTCAAGTCGTAATCTGATCATGTGACCCAATACTTCGCCAATAATTTTTGCAGCACTTTTCGATTATCACAGGTAACCAACAGGCTCGTCATGATTATCAGACAATGATATATACTCCTTCGAGCTAAGGTTAAAAAGTTTAATGACTTTTTACGGTAAGATATATAAGATATCAGTGCAAAAAGTGACAGCATTACAGTGACGATAAAACAAACGCGTAAGAACAATAGACATAGTTTTATTGAATGCGTGAAGTATATTTGTGAAAATATTTCGACGAATAGGTTGCAAGAAAGTGTAAACAGAAACTATCTCTCACAACTACATCACATTTGAGCCGTTTTAGAAAGGGAGTCCAAACTACGACGGTCTCGTGTGGCTGCGATTTTCTGTTTGTTTTTGAACTTTTAAGAGCTTGTAATCACCTTTTCCACATATTTTGCACCTACAACACAACAGAGTAAGACATGGTGAATCTTTTCATTTCAAATAACGGTAATGTGAATTTTGTTGCAAGTCAACCTTTAAGGGAAGTTGATAAAGGAGGGTGTGTGCAGGCAGTCGTTTTAGATTTTTCAAAAGCGTTTTATTAAATTCTAACTGCCACGTACAACTTTTATCGTATTTTCTAGGTAAATCAGACACGCTGATTTCGATTTTGTACTCAAAATAAAGATAGGACCTCTAACTTTCGAAGTCATGAAGGCTTTTTTAAAGCATTCCAATGTCCGTCTCGAAGACAACACAATCGGCATAAAACCTCCGCCCATAAATATGTGATGTAACCTAGCTTTTTAGGAACAGAAATTAGGGATGTTTATTCTGATTTAGAACGATAGAGATGGGTGTCTTCAAACCTATTATTATCTAAAGTCAGCCTTCAAAATAATCTCAGTCTTTTTTTAAAAAGTAGATTAGCTATTTAGCATTGCATATTTAAAAATGAGCTCAAAAAGTGCAATAACAACTCTAGCTTGTGATAAAATCGCCCTTTTTTGAGCTCATTTTTGTCGGCATTCAGCCTATTAAACATCCTGTAACAAGCTATGAGCAATTTTAAATAAGTTATCTACCTTTCATAAAAGACTGAAAAGATTTTGCAGGCTGAATTTAAATAATGGGTTTTAAGACACCCATCTCTATCATTCTAAATCGAACTAAAGATCCCTAACTTCCGTTCCTAAAAACCTAGGCTACGTCAAATATTTTTGAGCTGAGCTTGTTGTGTCGATTGTGTTGTTTTCGAGACCGATATTAAAACGCTGTAAAAAAACCATCATTACTTTGAAAGTTAGTAGATCAATCTTTATTTTGAGTACAAAATCGGAATCGGCGTGTCCGATTTGCCTAGCATAGATGATAAAAGTTGTACGTGGCAGTTATGGTTTACGTATCCTATGCACTTTTGATGGATAAACTTTTAGGTTATAGTTTTACGAATGACATTATTTCTTGGATTTTAGATTTTTTGACAAATTGAACACAGTGGGTAGTTTTAAACGGTTCTTTTTTACAAGTTAAGGCAGTAACCTCAGGCGTTCCTCAAGGGTCGGTCTTTGGCCCCGCGCTCTTTTTACTGTATATTAATGACATTAGTCATTCCCTGACTTCAACCATTCGCCTATATGCCGATGATGCATTGTTGCATCATCCAGTTACCAGTGCCGCTTCTGTTGAAGTCTTTCAAGAATATGTGAATATCTTGAAGAAGTGGGCTGAAAAATAAGAAATGTTTTTTAATACATCTAATTGTTCTATTATAACATTTAGAACTTCAAAGATTGTAAATTTTCGTAGTGTACGGTATAAACTAAACATCTAAACTACAAACCAAACGTCGTATACATAAACTAGTCGAATGTCCGACGTTGCTCGGGTAATAAAAAGTTGTTGGACAGAAAATTTATTTTTATTAAACATATTAAACACATAACAACAGTTACCATTCTAATTTCTAAGTTCATATCATAAGAAAAGTGTTTTGTTCAGTTAAAATAAAATAAAACAACTGTGAAGGTTTTCAAACAACTAACTTTTAAATTTCATATTGTAAAAAGAGTGTTTTGTTAAAATGAATTAACAGAAAAATTAAAGCGGCTGTAAAGGTGTTTAAAAGTAAATGTGAAATAATTAGCAAGTAATGGCTAAATAAAGTCTGTTTTGCTACAATATTAATGAAAAATGATTTGGTACACAATTATAAGATTTTACTTCGTTTCAGTTTTGGCATCAAAAGATGAAAATATTGTATAGAGTGCTATAGACCCATAGTAATTATCTAATGCAAACACTTCCTGTAGAAAATCATCAAAATTTTTTATATGTACAGTACATATTAAAAATTAGTAACAAAATAACATGTTAACCTTAGTAACTATAGTTACCTGCAGTAACTTTAGTGTATTTAGTGGTTATGATCTGCAAGAAAATGTAACATTACAATGTGAGGAGTTCTTACCTTCAAAACAGATGTATAACGTAAACGGTGAATTTAACTTAAATGAATTTAGCTTACTAAACACATACTTGAAGCTAAGTTTTAATATGTACTTTACTAAACTAAATTTCAACTCTTACATAGGCTAAAATCTTATTACCTATCCGTTTTCAATTCTTTTTACAACTTAGAACGAATAATGCTGAATTGAGATAGCGAACATTATATATCTCTTTCAGGCGTTGTGAGAAGGATTTCGGTGAATAGCGTATCGGCATTTTTGTCGTAATCAGTACACCAACCACCAAATTTTAATTTTGAGAGATTTTTGTTGATATCGTATGGCAGAAAAATTTCACTCTAGTATGGCGAGGATGAAAAAGCACCGTGTATCATAGAGTAAGGCAAAAAAGTTCTATAACAGGGGCATGACCCATGGGTGCCTATTAGCTAATAATTTAGCGTTTGCAATAGCAAAAATGATATATGGTATTTTACCATATATCATTTTTGGGATATAATACAGTATATGGTAAGATCCATCGGTGTGCTAAGAACGGTTTAGCTTTGTGGTAATGCTCACTCGTTAGCAGACTTGTGATTTAAATGTCGCGAGACTTAATCCAGTACGATGGGGTTTTTTCGTTGCGAAAACTTTATTGCTATAGCTGGACAGGCGAACGACGACAGACGACAAACTGAGGTTTATGTACATATATAGATGTACCTTTATAAAACAACACCACCTTATTGTTAACATATCTATTTACAGGCCATTTTCACTCATTCAAAACTAGTTTCAAAGTTTGTAACAGAGTTTATATTAGGACAGCATGTTTGAAATACACATACCGCACTAGTATAATAATTTATTTTATTTACTGGTGCATAGACCGCTCAGATATTTTGATAGTTTAAATTTAGTATTTGCAATGATGAACCAAGTTATAATTTTAATGCATCTTTTTATTGGACTTTCCAAGGAATGCTTGTCATTAGCACAATAATTAATTGAGAGATGAGAGACCTACATTAATTTTGACGTAAGCTATGATGGCAGATTATGCGTATTAGATAATGCTTGAAGGTGATCTGATTTATCATGCGCATCTAGTTTTTTTGAAGTATCCTTTCCACATTATCTAACTGTGTTTCCTACTTTGAAACGTAACTGCTTTAAAGTGTTATTGAAACATCTGCATTATTAGAGAGAATGAAATGCAACAATATTCAACGGTCCAAGTTATAGCAAAGGCGTGATTTAGTTTTTAAAAAATTCACTGTCTATCAAGCAAATATAAGACATTAACAAATATAGTGTCAAATTTGTGTTGATATTGGCACAGAAAATAATCTGTCAGTAGGGAATATTTGTGGCATAATGGCATGAATGAAGGTACCAGCATACTTAGGTATTAATTTTAGCCATAAAACAATTGGATCTGTGTTCAAGAATCGTAGTTTTTCCTAATCAGTATTGTGGAAAGTTTGTTAACTGACAATTTAAAGCAAAAAGTTAAAGCGTGTGTTTTTCTATGAATTTAGGATAATGTGACATGTTACACTGTGACTGGGGTGCTCACCTGTGACATGTTACATGGTGACTGGGGTGCTCACCTGTGACATGTTACATGGTGACTGGGGTGATCACCTGTGACATGTTAGGGGTACATGGTGACTGGGGTGCTCACCTTTGACATATTACATGGTGACTGGGGTGCTCACCTGTGACATGTTACATGGTGACTGGGGTGATCACATATGACATGTTACATGGTGACTGGGGTGCTCACCTGTGACATGTTAGGGGTACATGGTGACTGGGGTGCTCACCTGTGACATTTTACTTACGAGTATCTCTATCGAACTCAGTGTTACAGTTTTTTGTAGAATTGGAAAGGACTGTTTTTTCAAGTACGATGATTAATGATGCTTTGGAAAGCCTTGTACAAGCTGTCGAAACGGAACGCTCTGATGTTATCCAGAGTGTGGTAAAAATGGTTCAAAGATGTAAGAATCACTTATGCTAAACACTTATGGATGTTTTCATTCACATGATTTTGGTGTCTACCATAGTTCTGCAGCATCATCATGTAGCTGTTATTCTACATGTATTTGCCAGTAGATCTTTGCTATATATATACATGTATATATACATGTATATATCTATATACACATGTATACATCTATATATATATAGTATATACATACACATATATGTGTGTATTTCAACTCAGATAAGCTATTTATAGCTAACTACTCATGTTGTATTTGTATATTTCTTTTACCTGCTCCCATTTACCTCTAAATTATGCTGTAGGTGAGGAGAATGACGAAGGAATTGGCTTAACCTTGAACAATCTATTTCGCAGTGAATGCTGTGAACAGGGTACAATCCTTCATCTCGCTGTACATGTATGTCTTTTTTATTCTCATTTCGACTGTCTAGACTTTAGAGTGCAGAAGATAGATAATATGGCCAGAGCCAACTAACTGTTGGTCATGGGCGTCTAAAATTTGTTTTTATTATTGTTATCATAGCATTTTTTCAACATGAAAATATAAATTATTTGAATTCTACTTGGCTAACACTTTATGTATTTTAGTCAGTACAATAACAAGCTCTTAGCTTGCGATATGAATTTTACTGGTCCAGTACTAGTACTGCCCTCAAAATTTTCCTGGCATCGAAAAGGGTGCTGTATTTATCATGTTGATAATTAAAGTTCAGTCATGCAATTATTTCTATTTAACCATTGCTTGGTTCTGAAGCAAATTCGTAAATACCGTAAAACCTCTAATTGATTGCCACCTCTATTTGAACGCCACCTCTATTTGAACGCCACCTCTATTTGAACGCTACCTCTATTTGAATGCCACCTTTATTTGAATGCCACCTCTATTTGAACCCCAGCTCTACTTGACCACCACCTCTATTTGACCACCACCTCTATTTGACCACCACTGTGAGAAAATGGTTGAAGGATAGGGCGCCATCCTCTAATTGAAGGCCATTTCCATTTGACCGCCATTTTGACAATCTTTGATCTTTACGAACCCATAATACCAAGTAATTAGTAAAACAGTGTCCACAAAATTGTATTAATAGTGAATTGTTTACATCAATAACAATTAATTCTCTCGTTGTCCAACTCCAAAGCTTTTCGTTGTTTTTCGTTACAACTTTGAAAGCGACACCATAGAAATCATTAATAACGGTCATAGGCTCATAGTAGTTCTTTGTTTAACATGGTCTTGATACTAGTATCTTTGTACTTTGGTATATAAACAACAGTTCACATTTTCTCTTGTAGATGAATGACTAGTTTTAGGGTAAAGGTTCTTTTTAGCGAGCAAAATTTGTACGCGTTGCATCTGTGCTAAATGCGTCGCGTAAAAGTTTTCCTCTTGTTTGGACTCTTGTTTGCTTTTGTCTAAAAATTGACCAGTGCTTGGTTTTTAAGCAAGTTCTTAAATATACATGTAATAATACAACAGTATCTCACTATCACAGTTTATAGATATACATAAGCTCTATAGCAACCTCCATTTAAAGGTCAAAAGCAAAGATTCAGTTCGGACTCTACTGACTCTTGGTGCGTTTCCCTCCTGTAAAAATGAAGCAGGCCTCAGCGCCCTGGAGACAAGCACGAGCCCGGAGATTACTGCGATATTTAATGAGCTTCTGTTGCACAACATCGCGCAGGGGAGGTAAGTTGCTTCCCCTTACTCCAATTTCTTATTGGTACAAGCATTGCCTTGAGTTACATTATGTTAACTGTTAGTGGCACTAACTTAGTGCCCACAGGTAAACACTTCATTGTACTATTTGCTAAAGGTTTCGCTAGATTGCCAGGCTGCAGGTAAAACTTTGTGCAGTCACATTCAGATATGAACTTTACCTGCTCTATCAACAGTGCTTTCGTTTGAAATATCTAAATACATGTAGATAGTATGCTGATAATATAAAAAGGTGCCACAACCTTAGGTCATCAATATTTAAAGCAAAAATTGGCTGTATAAAAAACCAAATAACTATACATAAGCTAATCATCGTGTGCAACTAGACCTCAAGTGTGCACTTGTAAGCTGAGGCGAGTATCAACCACGCTATGCTATTTCAATTATCTCAATGCTAAGAAGAGTCTTCTCACGTCAGTGTCATCACAAGTATTATTATAAACCTAAACTTAGGTCGTTAGATTGCTCCAGTGCAACAGTTAATAGTCTGTGTAAATATCTGAATATGGTTTCTAACAAACCTGGGAAATATCTGTAGATGTTTCGCACCAGTTTCTGATTGAAGTCAATCACTGCCCTTAGCACTCAGACATAGAGTAATTCAACTGAAAACTGGAGCTCATAAAATAATTTTACTTATAATCTATAATTTTTTGTGTGAGACTCTCCTGTAGGTACACATGTTACCAAGCCAGCCATCCAGTCATGCCATGGTCCAGTATGGTTGAGTCACTCTGCAGTCTTATTTGTACGGCAATGTCTAAGCAACTTCAACGCAAAGTCTTGTGGTGAACCTCACTTGTGTCATGAGCCTTCCTTGTGTGGTGAACCTTCCTTGTGTGGTGAACCTCACTTGTGTGGTGAACCTCACTTGCATGGTGGCTAAAGAGAAATCTGCAGTCTTTTTTTAAACAAGCTTTAAAACTCCCAATAATCATTGGCAGTTTTTCTGTTGTTCATAGCCATATGCCAGACGCAGTACCCACTTACATTATAATAGCCACATTCATAGTGCTGCATGATCAAGGTGATTAAGCAGGGCTTAGCAATGACATGTCATTATTTGCACAGCCTGGCTAGAGTTGAGGAGTTCTTGGATGCCGGATGTGATGTTAATTGTGTGGACAGCGAGAGGACAAGAAATACCCCTCTTCATTGGGCCTCGTCATATGGCACGCCAGAGATAGTCCAAGTGCTCATTGGTAAGACGTCCTTTTCCCCTCGAATTAATGTAGTAGCACACCATGATATGATGATTCAACGAGTTTCTGATACGCCAATATACACTGCTTATTTTCTTTCTATGGTACTTTCTTGTTATCCAAACTTGGTAATCGTTTTACCTTACTCTTTATTGTATGCCCAAAATTTTTGACGGTCGACTTAAATTTTTTTATAGATATATTGGTATTTATGAGGAGTAGTGGACCCCATAATTTTATCAGGCTTTTATCAAAAGTTGGCATCTTGCTTATATTGTCAGCTAGCAAAACCATGAATCTGTTGTAAATAATAAAACTACCAGTCTGTGTACATCTACTGGCATTGATTGCACTCCTGTGGTCTGTATGTAGATGATGGGGGCTATGTAAATGCACAAAACGCCGATGGAGTGACTCCGTTGCATGACGCTGTGCAGAGAAAGGACCCAAATATTGTTGGTTTGCTACTTGCTAACAACGCTGACATGACATTGGCAGCTCACGGCGGGTGAGTAGGGATACAGTCGTACTTTGTATCATATCTTACCTAAATATGTACTAGGGTTTGGTTTTTGCGACTCCTGTGAAAAGTTTGTAACTTAGCTATGTGATACACTCATGAGTTCTTATGATTGTGGTACAACTGTTGATATGTAATATAATATCAACAGTTGATATCCCGTCATAGGTATTCCGTCATAGATATCCCGTCATATATATCCCGTCAGAGATATCCCGTCAGAGATATCCCATCAGAGATATCCCGTCAGAGATATCCCGTCATAGATATCCCGTCATAGATATGCCGTCATAGATATCCCGTCGTAGATATCCCGTCGTAGATATCCCGTCGTAGATATCCCGTCGTAGATATCCCGTCATAGATATCCCGTCGTAGATATCCCGTCGTAGATATCTCGTCAGAGATATCCCGTCATAGATATTCTGCGTAGATAGCCCGTCGTAGATATCCCGTCATAGATATCCCGTCAGAGATATCCCGTCAGAGATATCCCGTCATAGATATCCCGTCATAGGTATCCCGTCATAAATATCCCGTCATAGATATCCCGTCATAGATATTCCGTCATAGATATCTCGTCATAGATATCCTATCATCGATATCCCATCATTGATATTCCATCGTAGGTAACAGCCTCAGGAATATAATTCTATTCAATTGTTGATGTGTCTATTTACTTTGTTCCAGAACTTCCTTTATATGGTAGAACCTTTCTATGTTTGGATTCAATATTACCATAATAATACACTGATCATTAAGTGGTCCTATAGCCCAAAAACACACAATTATTCCTTAATAATCGTTGCAGATAATTACACATAGTAATCAATCACATACTTTCATAGAAAGATGTCAAAAGTAACCTAATAAGGAACTAATTAATAAAATAAGGATTAAGTGGTTGCTCCACCTTAAAGTGTGGGTTTGACAATGTCGAAGCGCGGAGATAGCGATGATAATAGCGATGATGATAATAGCGATGATGATAATAGCGATGATGATAATAGCGATGATGATAATAGCGATGATAATAGGGATATGCAGCACAACTTACTCTAACCCAAATTAAGTGCAGTTGAACTAACGTTACTTAGTTATGTTCATATTATTTATATTTTTTGTGTTTTATTTTGGTTTGCACGTTCAACTTTTTCACTTTTACAAAACTGTTATGCCTCAGAAAACTTCGAAATTTGCATGCTGGAAACTGCTTTTGGTGTGGAGTTTAATTGTTTCACGAATTTTGCATTGATAGTTTTTATGTTTCAGTTTTATGTTTTAGTGGAGTTTTGACTGTAGTTGGTATATTGTTTTGAGGAGAAGCATTGCTTACTCTAACCTAAAACTGTTAGGGTGTCACTGACATGTCGTACCAGCTGTATTTGTGGGTCCTTGAGTAGGTTGGGTGGAACGGAATGTGATTTTTAGGTGTGATGGTGATAATAATTAAATGCTGGAGTAGGTTGGGTGGAATGGAATGTGATTTTTAGGTGTGGTAGTGATAATAATTAAATGCTGGAGTAGGTTGGGTGGAATGGAATGTGATTTTTAGGTGTGGTGGTGATAATAATTAAATGCTGGAGTAGGTTGGGTGGAACGAAATGTGATTTTTAGGTGTGGTAGTGATAATAATTAAATGCTGGAGTCGGTTGGGTGGAACGGAATGTGATTTTTAGGTGTGATGGTGATAATAATTAAATGCTGGAGTCGGTTGGGTGGAACGGAATGTGATTTTTAGGTGTAATGGTGATAATAATTAAATGCTGGAGTAGGTTGGGTGGAATGGAATGTGATTTTTAGGTGTGATGGTGATAATAATTAAATGCTGGAGTCGGTTGGGTGGAATGGAATGTGATTTTTAGGTGTGATGGTGATAATAATTAAATGCTGGAGTCGGTTGGGTGGAACGGAATGTGATTTTTAGGTGTAATGGTGATAATAATTAAATGCTGGAGTAGGTTGGGTGGAATGGAATGTAATTTTTAGGTGTGATGGTGATAATAATTAAATGCTGGAGTCGGTTGGGTGGAATGGAATGTGATTTTTAGGTGTGATGGTGATAATAATTAAATGCTGGAGCCGGTTGGGTGGAATGGAATGTGATTTTTAGGTGTGATGGTGATAATAATTAAATGCTGGAGCCGGTTGGGTGGAATGGAATGTGATTTTTAGGTGTGATGGTGATAATAATTAAATGCTGGAGTAGGTTGGGTGGAACGGAATGTGATTTTTAGGTGTGGTAGTGATAATAATTAAATGCTGGAGTAGGTTGGGTGGAATGGAATGTGATTTTTAGGTGTGGTAGTGATAATAATTAAATGCTGGAGTAGGTTGGGTGGAATGGAATGTGATTTTTAGGTGTGGTGGTAATAATAATTAAATGCTGGAGTAGGTTGGGTGGAATGGAATGTGATTTTTAGGTGTGATGGTGATAATAATTAAATGCTGATTGTATTTTCGACATTCATTATGCACTGGGACATGAAATCAATGCATAGGTTCTTTTGTTGACACCATCATAACAGTGTGTATCAATTGCTACTCAAGATTTAAGATAAGATATGTACCATTATCTCAGGAAACTCACTGGCAAAAGCTCGTTGGACATAGCGGAGCCTGAGATCCTTGCCCTCCTGAATGATGACTCGGTGCGTCCCAAGCTGAGTGACCTCGCCTCCAACCAGGCTCTCTCGGCTAGCAGCACGACCCTGAATAGCTCTCAGGCGCAGGCTGAAGTGAAACTGGCTCCTCCAAGAAACACCGACAGGCTGGTTGATTTAGGTGAGTGTATAGCTAAGTATAATCAAAAGAGGGGAGTTGTCGGCTCTTTCATTTGGATACTTTGACATGCGGCTGGAACTTTTCATTGCAGAAATTAGCAGCTATGTATTTACCATGTGTGCTTTCGGGTGCTTGACAAATAGTTTAAAATTTCTACCGAGATGGTTATTTGGTTCTCAAGCTATAAGATACATGAAAAGAGTTTTATGTGATCGTGTACTGCTTGAGAATTGGTTTGTTTCATGACATTGTATTCTGTGTCCTCATTTAGCAAGGTGAAACAGAACTGTCTTAGATTGTTGTAACTAGTGTAAAGCTCCAAGTGCAAGTTTAAGAGTCAACTAAAAGCATCAATTTTATTGCATTACCAGTAGCAGATAGCATCACAGATTGAAGTTTGAATAGTTTTTTGTATAATTTCCATCAAATATCATGTTTTGTCAGCATTTTCATGTCATAAAATTTTTGATTTTTGCACAATATCAACTGAAAATGGCAGCAATGCTATGTAGCTAATTATATGAAATTTTCAAATTACATTATTAAAAAATCAATTGTTCAAAATCCTCGTTCATAAAAGCAGAGTATGTATTGATAGGTTATAAACAGATGACTTCTGAGAATAGCTAAAATTTTTCCGATTTTTTTATCTTTCCTATTGATGTGAAAGAATAATTTCTTGCTAATGCACTTCCAAGCCATATGCGCAAGCCTATTGGTGTAATTGTATAACCACCGCTTAAAAGTTAATGTGGGGCGTATAAATACGGTGCAGACTCTTTTGGTATTTGTGGAATTTTTGATAGTAATTATCAGCCATGTTGGGTAGCTATAACGATGATGTAGCATGGTGCCTAAATACTGGAAAATTTTCATATATAAGAAATTCTGCCGGCAGAAGCTCTTTTGTGTTACATTCAAGCATAGGCTAATCGTCGGCGTTGACATAGTAGTTCATAAGTCTGTGTTTTGTCGAAAAAATTATCTCCTTATGCTGCAACATGGAGCTTCCTTTGCGAGTATTTTTGTTTTCAAAACTAGTGTTTTTGTTTTTCTAACATTAAAATCAATACTTACTAGAAATTCCCCTGTCATACAGCCCACGACCAAAGTGATATTGGAAAAAGAAAGGGAACTGATGATTGAAAAATGTATTTATTAGCAGTCAATTGGCACTGCAGTGCAATAGGATAACTGCAATGGTAGCTGTCATGTACTGGGTGTGGGTGTTATTATGTACAACAAACAGCAATAATGAAAGGAAAAGATTATATGTTTATATCTCTACCCCGCAATAGGAGGAATGCAATATTAGAAGTAAAATGCACTGATATTATTAGAATAACTAATATTATTAATATAGTAATACAGTAATAATAGGAAACCAATGCACAATTTTGTTTACATTTCCAAACGTCATAGCTAACAATATCAAGAAGTTGTGATATTTATATAGTTTTAGAAAATCTATTTAACAAAACTATTTAGAAAAAATAATAACAGTAGTATATTGCCCAACATTGGTCACTATAACATCAGTTGGAATACCAAAGTACTCATAAGTGTCGAAAATGTCAGTTACTTTGAAATCGGCAAAAAAGAAACAAACTTTTCAGTACTTCACTGTTAATTACATAAACCTTCCGCAAATTACACAGTGTGATAGACTGGTGAAATGTGCACGCTTTTTTTCGTGAAATGCGCACGACTTAATAGTTCTACTCTCTGTCGCCCAGCTTTATCGGCGTTTCGTTGGCCGGTCGTAATTTTGATTAAAATAGGCTTGGCAAGTTTTTATTTCGATTTAAGGCCGAATTAATCTGTCTATTTACGTATGTATAATCCGATCAGATGGGTTAGTTTTAAGATATTACGGTAACCTTTCAAAGACTTGGTAACATATTTAAATAGGTTTATATGTGTTTTGTATCATTGTTATACTTAAACGACTCTATACAAAAATGGTTAAATTTGTTGAAGAGATTTCGGTACAAGGGTTTGGTAACGGCCGTTAACGGATAATTTTTTGGGAGTTGTGTGCACATGTGCATTTATCATAAATCTCCCAAACGCTCGCATAGCTCGTGTTTGGTCGTGGAAAAACTGAAATATCATGATTATGTTTAAATCATATATTATGATTATTAATCAATTTAATTTTAAAATGCTGTAATGTTAACCTTTAATGACTGTATCTACTCTATTTGGTAAGAACATGTGTAGTGAGAAGTTGCTCCATCCTGAGTTGATCTAAAAGTCACACGAGATACCCACCCCAATACAGTCGGACCTCGACATACGAGTGCCCCCACATAGGAAAAAATGGAGATATGAGGACCATTTTGAACAAGTTTCTTTTTTGAGATACGAGTAATCTTTGAATACGAGCCGGTTATCGATGGCTACTATATGGCCAATTATGCGCAAGACCGCTTTCGAGAACAGCATCGCTCGGTCTTTCTTCTCCAATAAGTTTGAAAAGAAAGTTGTTTAAAGGTCAGTTAAAAGTTATAGTGAATGCGAGGCAAAAAGCGCCAAACAAAAAACAGATGATTAAAGATTAAGATAATAAAATTAAAGTAAGTCTAGTAAAAGATTAAAACTTAGTTTTACGTGTGTATTTAGCTAAACTTATTTAAATTAAATTCAAAGTGTCTGTTACGTAGTGTCACAAAAGTTTAGTGCACTAAACACATTGCTGTCAAGTCTCTCAGACCGCCGTTAGCCACTGCGTTTGTCTCAAGGATAAATACTTACAGTAGTGTAAATTTTATTGCAGATTTTAGCAACGAAACAGGAATTTGTTACTTTTTTAGCGTATGTACTAAATTATAACAGTTAAAACACATTGTTCTATCTTTATATCCTGTTTCATGTGGCTGTTCATAGTATGGTACCGGATTAATTTGTATTTAGTTATTTTATATAGGAAATAGTGTCCTGAGACACAATACAATTGACATTCGAGGTCACTCTCAGAACTCATTAAGCTCCTATATCTAGGTATGACTGTACATAAGACTTGAACTAGATTTGTAACTACTGTATTTAAAATATCAGTTTTTGTACTTGGAGTTTTTAACTCTGCAAATGGGTTTGTGGCTACACTGAATTGTGAATGATCCAACCCATGTTAAGAACTTTCTTAACATGTTAAGAACTTAGCGAAACCGTATGATTACTTCTCTACCGGTGTGAGGCTGAGGCATAATGGAGGCAACATGATAGGCGTTGGAACATGTTAGTTGTAGGCTATAACAAATGCTCTGCTAATCCCACTCGAGGCAACAAACATAATTGTTTGCTTTTGACATCTATGCAAATCACATGTATTATACAGTAATGCTTGTCAAATAAATTGTATACGGTACTTTCTATCTAGTATTTGTTTTTAATGGTTTTATTTTAAAGTCAGTGTCTGTTCTCGACAGTGTTATGTTTATTTATAGCGGTTGCATTTGTACTATACGTACAACTACCTTTTGTGTGTTTCAGGTTTCTTCTTATAATAATCTGTATGTTCAGCTAGATATATAGTACGATATCAAGCACTCCCTGTCTATATAGATATCAGTGTTTCTCTATCATTTATCTGTTTGGTTATAGTGATAAAGTTATAGCAACAACGAATCACCTTTGTACTGGTTTTGAACTCGCGACATTAAAATCATTAGTCTATTAAGAAGAGCGCATAACCACAAGGCTAAGCCATTCTTATCATTCCCAAAGCTCTTCCCATATTGTAGCTCTTACCATATACTTTATATCCTTTTCAGATTGCATATACTAAATGTACACTTTTTATTACACGGTGCGCCCTCTTTTTACGATAAACTGTTATATGATTTTTTTGCCTTGCAATGTGCAACACGATGTTTTTCTGCCCTGGCCATACGATATTTTTTCGCCATACATTATCAACAGAAAACTCCTTTCAAAATTCAAATTTGGCAGTCAGTGTGCTTAATACGTCGAAATAACAAAGATACCAATATGCTTTTCGCTGAAATCCCTCCCATAACGCATGAAAGTGATACTATGCTCTCTCTTTCTCTTTAAGTTCAGCATTTCTCGTTATTAGTTACAATAAAAAGGAACAGGGAACTGATACGGTAAGTGATGAAATTTTATCCGATGACAAATTTGAAGCTTGGTAAAACACATACTAAAACATGGCTCTAAGCTTCAAGTATGTGTTTAGTAAGCTGAATACATACTAAAACATGGCTCTAAGCTTCAAGTATGTGTTTAGTAAGCTGAATTCATTTAAGTTAAACTCAACATTTATCTTATACGTCCGTCTTAAAGGTTAGAACTCCTTACGGTACGTACTGCACATAGTACATTGTAAAATTACATTTTATTGCAGATCATAACCACTAAATACACTATAGTTACCATAGGTAACTATAGTTCCTAAGGCTAACATATTATTTTATTACTAATTTTTAATATGTACAGCACGTATATAAAATTTTAATGATTTTTACCAGGTGTTTGCATTATATAATTACTATGGGTGTCTATACCCCTCTATACGACATTCTCGCCTTAGGATGCCAGCACTGGAATGAATTAAAATTTTAAAATCGTAATTATTGTTACCTTTTGCATTTGTTTTGTATTTTATTTTTTAATAGCTAATTTTTTACCATTACAACTTATTTTTTTAATTTGCATTTTTCAAATGTTTCATTTCAAATGTACCGTTACACTCATATTTCCAGTTTCTGCAAATCTGTAAAAGCTAAATGCGTTTCACATGGGCAATTGTATTCTTTGGAGTAGGAATTGCCTCTACCATTTTGCTCAGTCAAATAAAGTATCAGACAAAGAAAGTCTGATATTTCATTTTTATGTTCATACCAGTATCGATAGGTAAAAGTATTGCCCATCAAAACTTTGAATTCAACCAGCTTCTTCTGCAACAATAACCTTTTTTTATACACATTTCCATCTACTCATTGTTTATTTTTTCTCTTAATATATTTGATCTGCACGAAAACACTTTTTTGATGATATGAAGTTGAAAGTTAGAGTGGTAAATGTCGTATATGTTGAATAGAAATAAGTTTTTTGCGCAAAGGCTTTTTTATTACCCTCGCAACGCCGGAAATTCATCTAGTTTTTATCACAGTAAGAGCTGTGTCTGTCTGTTCGCAGCCATGTTTGTGGTTGAAAAAAATATTGCTTTGTATGGGATTCGAACTCACAATTTTCATTACGGTAGACTCACGTTAATAACTCTGCCAATAAACCACATTGCGATGAATCAGAATAATTGTGCACATCGTTATTCTCCATGCTTTATCGAGTCACCTGACGATCTCTCTCGCAGTACACTGCACTGCCAGGGTACCAGTTCATATTAATCTTGGAACTCTAGCATCAACGCCTGCCGATTGGCCATCAAAGTCACTCCATATTTTCAAGGTGCCTCACCCCTTAAGTATTCAAAGCAAAGGAACAATTGCTACAGCTTTAATCTACAAGTCATTGTGATTGTTAGTTTGCTAACCATTGCTGCGTATCATTTATACAATTTCTGAAATCTACTTGCTGTTGCTGGAAAAAGAATGGTTGTAGCTGTTATCATTGCATTGTGAAGAACTCGTATTCTTTCAATGACTCGTACATTCAATTTTATAGCTGAGAAAATGAAACTACAAGAGCCAGCGACGACCCAAAGCCAGCCAGCATCCTCAGATGTCGGCTCTTCGGTGTCTAATGAAGATGATAGTAACATGTCGGCTTCTCTCGAAAGCCACCTTGAACTTCTCTGGCCTCCCCCTCAGAAGATTTCTGTTCATCCAAGTACGTCAGGTTTATTCACACTTCTTTGACCGTCTGTAGCCATCTATTTGAGTATAATGAAGGTGTGGTAGTTTTTGCTGTGACCACATAGGAAATTTTGGTCAAGCCAGATCTGCCCATTGTGTTTGTTTGTCATTCAGGATATGATAGACTTCATGATTTGACACTTTTGGCAAATCTTTTGTGTATTCGTAAGCTGAAAACTTTCTTTTGAATTTTTTGTTTACTGTTGTGACTAATAATTATATTACCGCGGTGACTAATATAATTTGTATTTATAGTGGTAGGCTAGTAAAAATGATAACAGAAAGTTTCTCCTGGGATGGTTGTTTTTGACACTACTTATCTTTGTTGTATTTATAAGCATATTCTGCAGTTATGCATCCCCAAGAGTAAGTCAATATGAGTTGGGGAGCTACCTTCTCCAGTAGCTCATTCCTTCAATTTCATTGTAGGCCGGGGAGAGTTTCGAACTGCTGACAAGCTGGTCATCGCTGCCGTGACTGGACCTGAACCGTGTAAGCTTTACCTCCTGTTTATTCAAACAAAGTATTTAATTTGTGGAGTACAAATTGGAGGGTTATAAAATTTGCAGGAGGCGTGGCTGAAGATTTCAGGGCTTCTAATTTGTAACTGTGATGAACTAACTGCTTTTTTATCTTTTTCAACATATTCAAGTCTGACTGCCGATAGTAAATTCCGTAACAACCAGAATCTTCGAGATCACTGACAACTAGTTTGTTAGCTATGGCATTTATTACGACCTAAATAAAAAATCTGTGCAATGATTGGATAAATAAGAGACCGTATATTTATCACTCGTGGCCTCTATTCCCATACACCGCTTTACATGTATTCGATTTTAATGGCTGTTGCCCTTTTTTTGTTTTGTTGTTTTGCTATTGTTATATGGCCGAATTTAAAAACATTTTTATTTTTGAAATGAAACTGTTGCCAATAAAGTACTATATACATACATGTATATAGTACAATGTATATGTATGTCACGAATCCAACATCCGCTTTAAACTGGACATTTTTCACCGCAATCAAGTTTTTTCGATTTTAGTCTTGAAACATCGTAGCAGTCAGATCACCTCCAACATCAAAATCAATCGCAAATGATAGAAAAACGCCGGTACTTTCTGATAAAATCTACTAAAATTTTGTGTAAGTTCATCTTTTAGCTAATATCGGATTTGCTTCCCTCGGTAAGCTATTATTATTGTTCTTCTACATCCAAGCTCTGCCCATGGCATATTTTGTTGCCATTTTCATTATTCTGGATCAGCTAATAATGGGTTTCCATCTTTTATCGAATGCTAAATGGAAACAATCACATATAGCCTTAAAAACTTTCAAGATGTTTTAAGATATTAAGATAGCAACTACCATTGGCTAGTAACTATTGCGGATAACGCAATAGAATGAATTTTGTGGTACATAAGCAAGAAACTATGGTTTGGCTTTAGTCAATACTGAAGTTCATTAATTAAATAATATTTGTTAATTATTTGTTAATTAGTTGATTATAGTTACTTTATCAAAAGTTTGAATGAAAAAAACTGACTTGTTATTAGATGTAAGTCAACTAATAAAGGCTACATATTGAGCTAATAACTCTGAATTAAAAGGAACTGGCTATTTTACAGTCAATTTCTAATAATTATTCATAAACTTTGTCATCATCATACATTCTCAACCATGAAATAAATGCGTCTAACGATTGAACCAGACTTCTCGCGCGCTTCAGACTGTAACACTGTGTAGCACTATTGGTTTATATGCCTGCAGCTCAATGCTGATAGGGTTAGCTTAGAATAACACGGAGCTCTGAAATATACAGTAAAGATTGCATGATCATCCATGTGTTGGAATAGTGTTGAAATCACTTCTGATCTGAAAGCTTTATTTATCACATTACCCATTAATGGACATTAAGTTTTAGGAATTGTCTCTTTTATTTTGTTGTAACCACTCTCCTTTCCATTTAGACTGGAGTTCTGTGGTTTCTCTGAATCTAACACAAATCACGTGAAAATTAATTTTGTAAACAGCAACTTGAAGTTATGCTCTTTTGAACATATATATATATATATATATATTTTAGAGGGAACAACTCCACGGTCATGTAGAATTATATTTCTTATATTATGCCCATTATCTTAAAACTATGCTAGGGTTAAAGTTAGCAAGTCTATAGTAAGCATATGTAATACTGAAACATATCATGCCATCTATAGAGTCATTGAGATAGGTAGGAGTGTTATGTCATAGACTAATGTTTTGGCACTTTTAAATCCAAGAGCTTCTTAGTGACTCTCCGACTATAACGAAAAGTTGAGTGCTGTAGTATACGCAATGTCTAGTGACAGCTAATCATTTCTCCTATATTTTTACATAACATTCTTTTTACCAATGTACAAGTTCTCTCAAACGCTACGAACGTCAGTATGACACCTTTCTGAATTTGCAAATTTATCCATGTGCAATCAGACTTACTCGGTACTGTATCAGATGCAATGTATAGGCCTACTTCAAGTCGATGCGGAAGTAGATTTTTAAAAAAGCATATGAACTGACACTGCAAATGCATAATTCATTAGAAGGGAGTGTGTAGGAGAATTTTAGACGTCCCGCTGCGCAAGTATAGAAAGAATTACTGGTTTAGTAATATTTATGAATGGGACAGAGCGTCTGACTTGTTACATTTGGGACTTTCAGATACGAGTTATTCCCAGATGGCTGCTGAAAATATTTATAAATGTCATGGTGATTGATGGTTTGACATTAAAGCCATTGTCTCAACTCATCTATGTCAATCCATAGAAAGGCTTTTCTACCTTTGCATCCCCTCATGTCTTTACGCCTTTGGTCGGGCTGTCATCTGCAAAAATAAAATAACTCTTCTGCGCAAGCGCACAGTAGTTTATGTGACTAATTTGAGCTCGCCCATAAGAGCTAGTCATCACCTTCGAGGGTTTGACTTTATTTATAGAAGAAGCTGCAGGCTTTAGTCAAGTATTGGTGTTGTTCATCCTTTATTATAGAGTAAATCAACTGTTCTGTATACCCTTGGTGAAGGTTACACCTTTCAAGCATGTCATACCAATAAGCAAGTTTTTATCCTGGCTTATCTAAACCAGCCGGACGAAAAAAATTTTCTGTTATTTCTTGCTGTCCGTACACACTGGTTGGCTCGGTAGAAGAGTCTTATAAACCAAACTACTTTTGTAAATTCTTGCTATGTCTATTTGATTCTATTTAGGTTATTTCTTTTTTAGCCTTGGTTCATGAGATTTTAAATACATGGAGAGCGAAACGTCAAAGCTTCCTCGACCTTAACATAGAATTTGTGATGGAAACGATTGCATACCAAACAACTCCCGCTATCATAACGTTTGACCTTCCTTCCATAGTTTGTCAGGTGGACAAGAATATATTTCACCAAGCGTCTAGCTATAAGTATGTCATTTAAATTACTGCTTGTCCTTCCAGGTCTAAATTTGGTTTGTAATCTTTTAGGAATGAGGATGTGTTTCCTGAACAGATTTCTGGGTAAAGGCCACTCTAAAGGTTTTGTAACCCCTTGAGTCATTTTCTTATTTATTAGGAAACTTTTATCAGCGGAAAAGTTTCACCCAGGCTTTGTTTATACTCTTAAACAAAGAAATATTTGTAGAAAAATTTAACTGACGTCACGATGCAGGAATGTCTGCGGCGGTATAATTTACAATTAGTTCTGTGGTCACATTTGCTAAAATTAAATTTTAGTTAATAGTAGTGCAAGATTTTTTGACTGTGAACAGCTGGTCATTCAGCGATCTATCAATACTTTTCGTGTATCTAATAGTATTGTCTCACATTCTTTGCACTTATTCGATGCGCTTCAGCTAGCTTATTCTCACTGTACTCCCGGCATCCATCTTAGACATCATCCATGGCCACTTAGTTTTGTCAAGCCATCCGAAAGCTGGATTTGAATTGGTTTGAATGATTGAGGGCACTTCGTATGCATCAAGATAAATTGTCTGCTTCCTGTCTAATAACTTGGCAGGAAGCCCGTGCTATCGCCATGTCCATTATAGAGGTCATTGTCCTCCGCACTGCTGTTGCCCGCTAGTTCGCTTGAGGGATGAGAATCACACACGCTCCTCGCAAGTTGCGAAGTGTAGAATTGCATTCAATTGCCAAGTTTATAAAAATGAAGCTACATGAATTCCACTGCTATGTCTCTCTGCGTCTGTTTACACCTCTAGTCACTAAAGATCCATACTTTGCTCGTGCCTGATTGTTAGTCAATCATTGACTCGAGTGCAGTACTACCAACTCTTCACCTATACTGCATCTAAACTCGCTTGACTTTTTTACATGCAAACATGTTTTATTTTTCATGAATATTTTCAGCGGCATTTACGTTGACGCATTGGTCAGTAAGCCTGTTGTTTGTTGACTTTCTCCACACACCTGCTCAACGAATTCCTAATCATAACCCAACATCAGAGCAATTATAATAATTAAACATTGTAAAAAATGACAGAATTGATAAATCGGACCTTGAAAACTTAACAATACATGACCACTCCAAATTCTATCTGTAGTTTTCAGTACATTGTACACGCTCCAGAGGTTTTTACTAACGAGGTATAAGTTATGATGCTGGTCTGCTTGCAGCACCACGGCGTGTCCTCAACTTCGCACTTTCAGCCCAGGTGTGAAAAGCAAAGCCACTAATTTCTTTTATCTATTGAGAAATGTTATGGTGCATTTTAGTATCTTTAATTGGGTCATTTAAAATACTTGCAAACTCAGTAATTGCCATGTTTAATGGTGGATTTGTAGCATTAGAGGGGCACAAAATTTATTTCTCATGGTTTAGACTTTAGAGGGAGGGCTGTATCACCTGTCCAACTTTTTTAAATTCTGCAGATGATTTCATAACCTTCTTCTATGAACAGCGTTTACCTTTGCTAGCATCAATTTCTTTCTGTTGGCTAGGAATTAAAATCATAGAGCCAATTCTCTTCTACCAGAAGTAAGACTTTTTATTAGAATACATCTATTATATGACGATAAAACTTGCTCACCATTTTTTCTGTGTTCAACTTAAACAATTTTTTTAATTAATTCCAATTAATAGCTATGTAAACGATGATATCACTTTCATGCTGTTATGATAGAGAGGAAGGCATGACAGCAGCAAGGATAAGCACTGATATGACGAATTTAGGACGGCAAATTTTATTGAAATCCGGAGCCACATTTGCATGTGGTTTTTGATTATCTGCTCAAAATCTGCACGAATGCTCAAAAACTTTTGATCAATTTTATAAAACGTTTGCTATGAAGGAAACTTATGTTATTGCTATCATATTTCTGAAAGGTCAAGGTCTATTGCATACAACGGCACCACCAGCTATGCTGTGTAGCCAGAAGCCTTTAAGATTCAGATCGTCAACAATATGTTATGGATTTTGGGATCATCGGCTGTAAAGTCTATATTCAACAGCACTTGAATCTTCTACCCAACTGGTAGATAGATTCTTAGCTTTTTCTTTAATTGCAAATGCGGGAGATGTGCTTTCTTCAAAATGGCAAAATCATTTAGGCTCTACGTTTCCGTCATGAATCTCGTAGGTGGTCTGACAATTTATAACCCGAGAAATAACTGATGACGCCCTATAATCTGTATAGCATGCTATAAGAAATAACTGATGACCCCCTATAATCTGTATAGCATGTTCTAAGAAATAACTGATGACCCCCTATAGTCTGTATAGCATGTTCTAAGTAATAACTGATGACCCCTATAATCTGTATAGCATGTTCTAAGTAATAACTGATGACCCCTATAATCTGTATAGCATGTTCTAAGAAATAACTGATGACCCCCTATAATCTGTATAGCATGTTCTAAGAAATAACTGATGACCCCCTTATCATCTGTATAGCATATTCTAAGAAATAACTGATGACCCGCTATAATCTGTATAGCATGTTCTAAGAAATAACTGATGACCCCCTATAATCTGTATAGCATGTTATAAGAAATAACTGATGACCCCCTTATCATCTGTATAGCATGTTCTAAGTAATAACTGATGACGCCCTTATCATCTGTATAGCATGTTCTAAGTAATAACTGATGACCCCCTATAATCTGTATAGCATGTTATAAGAAATAACTGATGACCCCCTATAGTCTGTATAACATGTTCTAAGAAATAACTGATGACCCCCTATAGTCTGTATAACATGTTCTAAGAAATAACTGATGACCCCCTATAATCTGTATAACATGTTCTAAGTAATAACTGATGACCCCTATAATCTGTATAGCATGTTCTAAGTACTAACTGATGACCCCCTATAATCTGTATAACATGTTCTAAGTAATAACTGATGACCCCTATAATCTGTATAACATGTTCTAAGTAATAACTGATGACCCCCTATAATCTGTATAGCATGTTCTAAGAAATAACTGATGACCCCCCCTATAATCTGTATAACATGTTCTAAGTACTAACTGATGACCCCCTATAATCTGTATAGCATGTTCTAAGTACTAACGGATGACCCCCTATAATCTGTATAACATGTTCTAAGTAATAACTGATGACCCCCTATAATCTGTATAGCATGTTCTAAGAAATAACTGATGACCCCCCTATAATCTGTATAACATGTTCTAAGTAATAACTGATGACCCCCTATAATCTGTATAGCATGTTCTAAGTAATAACTCATGACCCCCTATCATCTGTGCAGTATGTTCTAAGAAATAATATTAAAAAGTTTTCCCCTATGCTGCAGGAGTACAAGAATGGCAATTTTAATTGTAACATAATTTTAAGTATTAACGCACGGGCTGCGTTTGAGAACAACCAAATAAATCCAATGTTTAAAGCTGTTTGTTGTACTCTGCATATTCAGTTCGTAAGGTCAGTAAAACTGGCATCATGGACTCTAGTCAATGATCGTAGCTCCAGTATTACCTTACATTATAGTGTGAACAATCCCTCGAAGATAGTGTACGTCTGCTTAGCTTACTGCAAGCAAAGGCTGTCTGTGTTTTTTAAGAGAATTGTTGTACAAACATTGGTCCATGATTGCGGTTAGACATGTGGGGTTCAGTGGCAAGGAAACCTCAACGACTGGAAACATGCCCAGTTGCGAAAAGCAATTTAAGGTTGTCTGTCATTCCATGTCACTACCAGTGGCCTTTTTAGGAATTGGACGGCGGGAGTTAGACGCCAAGTCAGGCTTTTTAGATCGCTGGGCCGCTATTAAATTAAATTATAGTACATAACTTGATTACACAAGTTCTTTCAGGCCGTCTTTGCTTTTTATATCGCCTTTTTAAAATAGTGCCTTTTTATTCAGGTTGACTATTCTACAGAACCAGGTGAGAGCAGTAGCGAGTGACCTGGCTGGTCTTCACTATGCCGTCTCCACCTTCATTCAGCTCCTTGAGATTTTTGAGAAAGAGGAGGCGATTCCGAGTCTGCAGGTTTGTATCAAAGGCTGTAGTACTACCTCCGAAGGAATATTTGTGTAGTCATGCCGAGTGGCATGTGGAGAGACTGGTTTTTGAGTGCCTCATCAAGACTATAATTTTGCGTCTTTGTGAAGTTTACGTAGAAGCGTGCGTGTTCAATGACTGCTCACGGGTTACTCAGCTGCTTGATTCAATAATCATGTATTCTATTCTAATGATCCATTATAAATGTTCGAAGAAGGTTTGCTCATTTGTGAGTAAATGCTTTGTTCTCATTTAGGACCGAATAATTGAAATGAGGTGCTTGTAGATGTCTAAGTTCAAGAGCTGCCGAGATGCGTTAGTGTGTTTCTTTATTAGACCATACGCTGGTCTTTCATTGCAATATTAAAGCTCTTCTTGAAAAGATGTGTTGTAAGATTACATAGGCTGCATGACTGATCAAAGATTCTAGAAATCGGTGCGTTTGAGGGATGCGAGAGAGCGGCTCGTAAATGCAGTAGCACTAGGCGTTGGTGGACATGATGCTGCATTAAGGGGTAAATGGATTAGAGTTACAACATCTTGCACAACATAACATCTATCTATTAACCTCCAGGGTAGAACCTACAAAGCTTTCAAGTTTGTCCTTTGCTAGTTAATTAAAATAATTAAAACTTACACAACCATTTGAGAAACTGACTTTAACTCCTGTCTTATTACCATTGGCAACCAGCTCCTTCGGTTTCAAAATCTTAAGACAACTTTGTTTCTTCTGTTTATCTTTTTCGTACAATCATATGTATGATCTGAAGAAAGGCGTATGGTGGAATCCAGATCTACTTATTTGTCAGAATGATTAAAGGGCATAGAACATAGTTTTACTTCGGAGTAATGTGCTCATGAAATGTCATTTTGTGGTAAATGGGCATATGTTCACACTTTTACGGGCGTATCCGATGCTTACATTGGACTTAGGTCTTCATTACAAAATATCGCAAATTGCTTACTCATAGGTTGCTGGCCATTACCAAGACAAGTTTCTTTTGTTGAGTAGTCCTAGAACATTTTGTTCAACTGCATTTTTTGTCGGTAGTCACAAATCATGGTAGGGTCATTTTTAAACATTTTAAAAGTTTGCATAACTTAAAAATAATCAGTGTTTTGTTATTGTCTGCTCCAAACAAAAAAAATATCAGAGCTCCACATTCTCGCCTTACCCAAAGATAAGGTTAAGATAAGTTAGAACTGCTTCCCTTTTTATATTCGCTTGGCAGATTTTGACTATTGCTCACGAGTCTTATGAATGCCACCATCAGATCATAAATTTACTCTCAGCACAAATCAGTAAATAACAATGTTGTTTTTTTCGTATTAGGAAACCTCCTGTTATACTTCCTTTAAAGGCCTTTAACAATGAGCATGAGTAAAGCTCAGGATATACCTGTGTCCGCTATTCGCGCTACCACATTCGGTAGACATGATCTGGTTTCACTATCATACAAAGAATTTGGCAATCGAATTAGTTTTTTTTGCTATTTATTAGCGGTCTTCTCATGTAAAATTTCAGATACTAATAGTGATAGTCCCTAACACTAGCCCTCACTGACCTTTACGCGAGGACCCTAAGGCTAGCCCCAAGCTGTTACGCTAATAATACTAGTTTTTACGTGAGAATAGCTTGCTGAATAATGGAATAGATACTGCTTTGAAACGCACCACAGTTTGACATGTCTGTAGAGCAAGATAGCGAGAGGTATTTATAGCAGTTCCTCTCCTTCAATGCAAAAAATATTGTTTCACTTGAAAATAAGGTAAACTGTAGTCATACCTGCATTGTATCTCCTTCAACAGCTGCGGGAGGTTGTCTATGTGCTATTATCAGCAGAAAAAAATATTCCTCTTACAGAAATCTATACCAAGGATTGTGTATTACCGATCACGTTTCCAGCTCACCACACTCCCACCAATCACATCACAAGATTTTTGAACGCATTGCCTTATCCCAAGCTTGCTCAGTTTTGCATTTGTGTTACAGGTTTCAAAATCTTGCGTAAACTATGCCCAGAATATTTGTATTTATCTTTCCGCACATATGACAAACATCGTTTTTATTCCGTAACACCCAAATACTACATCCGCCATCTTATATTTCAGTTTATAAACTTTTTGTTACTACAGCCTTTAATTCACCATCCCGACTCCTCAGCAATAATAGTAGATTATGAACTTTTAAAGCAATTAGGTTCAACTTACTCAATAATTCTTGATTTTCGTCTTTTCATTTATGTTTTTGGCACGTAATGAAAAACATCACTCTGTTCATGGTTTACCAATGCCATTAAAAGATTACCCATACAGTAAAGTTATACGAAGTTATACATAAATGCATACATTACGATGAGGAGTTTCGATAGTCTCTCTGTATGCAGATACATGATTGGCCAGACTTGAAATGCCGTGGAGTGATGTTAGACTGCTCAAAAGGACGTATCTTGTACGAAGCTAACCTCTGGGAGCTAGTTGATCGGCTTTCGATACTCAAGATCAATGAGGTAGAATATATAGTTATAGAGTAATAAGATGCTATTTTAGCTATGGTTAGAATGATGTATTTCAACTGAAACAGATTATGTCTAGCGATGTATAAAGATCGTTTTAGTCACAGAAATGTTTGCTGAATTATTCTCTGTTTGCAACCAGGTGTTCAGTGTGCACCCACCAACTGTTGTTATTTAGGCATTAGTACTTGATTGATTAAACATTTATTCTATTATTACCATGTCATTGTATCCCAATTAGGAGTTACCTGTTCAGTTTCTATCTGTTCAGGTGAGCAAGCAGATTTCCTCTGACGCTTTTGTCTTGTTTTTATTGTGTCATCACATGTCACTCTAGCAATGCATGATGGGGATTTTACTGATGTGGCATTCAGATGGCATATCTTACTAATCAATGGGCTATCACTTGGACAGTCATTTTCTAGGTACACCTCTACTCTAGAATTGACCATCCAAAGGTAGATTCCAGCAACCCGGACATATGGCAGTTTCCCTATACAAGGAGGTGAGGTAATTTCAGGAACTTTTTGCAACCACATGAAAAGGCTATCCGGCTGACAGTATTTTTTTGTTTTTGAATTCCTACTAGGCTGTAATGACAGCTGTTGATCCTTCTCTTCCAGGAAATGAGCTTCAGCCAGCTAAGCGCAGACGGTGAATAGGTTAATTTTTTTCACTACAAAAATATAAAGATTATTTAGTTCCGGCAACTTCTGCATTGTGAAGAAAGTAAGAGTGAAGGTAGAAGTAAACAAACAAAAGAAAAGAATTTGTTGTTTTATTTGTGTTCTCACTAGGGTGTGTTAGTACATTGTTGGGTGCTAGTTACTCACTAGGGTATGTGAGTACTACATTGTTGAGGTGCTAGTTACTCACTAGGGTATGTGAGTACATTGTTGGGGTGCTAGTTACTCACTAGGGTATGTTAGTACATTGTTGGGGTGCTAGTTACTCACTAGGGTATGTTAGTACATTGTTGAGGTGCTAGTTACTCACTAGGGTATGTTAGTACATTGTTGAGGTGCTAGTTACTCACTAGGGTATGTTAGTACATTGTTGGGGTAAGCTAACACATTCTTGGACTAGCATAACTCATTCTTGTAATATTGCAATTGGGATATAGTATTTCTGTGTTGATGACAGCTACATGCAATGGCCTAAATTCAGAGAGATAGGTGGAATAACATTGTCATTATATTGATGATGAGATTATTTTTTGGCACGAGTTTCATGCAGCAATGAATGAAGCTTTTCAAAAGCCTCATCAACAGAGAACAAGGCAAAATAATTCAGTTAGTATTGTAGGTAGTCAGCTGCACAACTATGGCTGATAAGACTTCACATTTACTTGACTTCACATAAGACTTGACCTTGACCTGTGTGACTGTGAAGATTACTGTTGACTAAGGAGAAGTTGTCTGTCCCTGAACTATTTTCACAAAATGCATGGACTGCTGCTGCTATACCTCTTTCAGACATGCTTATAATTCCGCTATACCTTATGTAGAGTTGTGAAAGGGAACCTATACAATTATAATTCATCCAAACCGACACCAGTATGATGTGACTACACTAGTTAAGAGCTACAGGTTAAGCTTTTAGGTAAAGGAAAAATTTATCTCAACTAAAGTTATTATGGCCAGACCTTGACAGCTTCAATTTCTCTGATGCTACTGTCGTCTAATTTGTAGGCATTTTTGGACTAAGGGATTAGGAGATGGAGCTTTTGGAGATAGATTGGGTTCTGTATTTAAATCTCTTTAGAAATCATAATTTAGACTAGTTCAAGATTTATTTATGGTTTATTATGGTGAACCTTTTATTTGTGACATCACCTAATTTATCTGTGACATCACCTAATTTATTTGTGACATCACCCGATAGAGTTGACCAAAATAGTTCTTTGCATTTGTTTTTTAAATTAATTACCAACTTGTAAAATATGTGCTAATGAAAATAGTTATTCATTAGTGCTATCAAAAACACGAGAATGGTATAATTTAATATTCTGCTATTGATTATCAGACTGCAGCAAATAATTTCAGCCCAGCACCGGTGAATTTTTGACGATTATTGCTGGTGTGGTCAGTGCAGATGATTTAATCCTGAAATCATTCACAAAATATTTTATTAAAATGCACATTTGTAACATGAAAAACACTTCAGTATTTGCAAACCTTGAGTTGAATATTGTATGGATATTAATTTATGGCGATTGGAAAAGTAATATTGGACACGTTCAAGATGAAAAAATGCTGACAACCGAGTGTTTTTCATAATATTGATCCTCTTGTTATCCCATCACAATCAATTCAATTTATAATTTAATTAATAATAACATCATAATCAATTTGTTCTTATCTCTCTACGCATTTTTTATTCAACAATTTGAGTTATTATGTCTATTAGAGGTATTGGCTGCAATGCCAATATATCTTTCCTTTAGATGAGTTGAGGATTCGTGTTGTGCAAGCCTACCCTGGCAATCATGAGACAGAGCTGGTTTATGTTCATATCTTAATGGGAAGGTGTCCACAGCAAAATTGTCTATATTAAACATTCTGAGGAACGCTTAAAAGACATGTAAACATCTAGGCCAGTGTTTTTATGTATTCTTATTTATTAGAGCTGTAATGATAAGCTCATAGAAAACCATAAATAGCATATTTTCATACTCTCATCAGGACTATTTCATGCTCGCCGTTAATATAGCTTACATCAAAGCGATGTTTATCACTTCTCTCTAATCTAAGCAAACAGAGAACATTCCGGAGCAAAAATCTAAAGTTGTAGGTGGGATTGGAGGCTAGCAAACATCTTAAGGCGTAGGTGCATCTGTAGCCTAGAATAACAACATTTGTTAGAAAGTATTTAAAGTTAAGTGGGACTGGAGGCTAGTGAAATTAAAGTTTTAATTTTTTGCTCTAAATCATTTGTTAGATTTTACCTTGGCCTAAATCTAGTTCGGTTTTACCATATCTTAATTGGTCATTATTTTTATCTTATTGTTTTTGCATACAGATATGTGAGCCTAGAATGTAGCGTTTGAAGTACAGGACATCATTTAAACTACCTCTGTCAAGGTTTTTGCAATTTTTGTCCTGACTAAGAATTGCGCCGACCAAATGTCGAGAGGCCTAGTTAAAAGTTTTTCTTGTTTCTGTTTTAGCATGTTGATAGAGTTTGACAGATTCTGTCAGCAGAGGTTTGTGACTCTCGTTCCTGTGCTCGACATATCTCAGCACGTAGATTACGATCAGCTCTCCGGTCTCTTTCCATTGTTTCTCGACTATTTGAGCTGCTTCACCTGCTCCAGGTATGGGATCACTCTATAGTTGGTAGTAACTCTATGACTAAGGTAAAGCTGTAGATAGCCCTTAAAATAATATTAGCACTAGACCATATATACTGAAAGGAAAGTGCGACCGATACGGTGTGTAATTTCTGCTTATTTCATAACAGGATTAGTATGTGGCACGAAGATGCCCTTGTCATAGCTAGTGCTGTGACCTTCAAATCTGTTACCGTATTTAATCGTTTTAAAAATGTAGATCTATAATTAGCCAAGCATTTTAAACTCCAATGATCGGCCTAAAGACAGTGACTCCCGGCGTTCAAGGAGTCCAAGTTCTCCATTTAAAGTTTGTAAGGTTGTTGGAACGGTTACTGTTACACCCGCCAGTGTCCATCACAGTCTCAGGCTAAAGCCTAAGCCACTTTAAATCGATTCACTGTACTTCAGTTCTGTTCAAGTGTCCTTTGAATATAGTTTATTATTATAAATAGCTAACCTGAATGGATACATGATTTGGACATGATGTTAGTACGCTAATGTTTTGATCAGAATATGTTGTTATAATTTAATCTCACTGTTCTCACTTGGAACCTCGAATGAGGTAAAAGGAGCCAGAGAACTCAATGATTTTCTGTTACTATGGTATTTATATTTATAAATTTTTCTTGCTTTTCTTTTTATTTGCAACTAAATTATTATAACCGCGAAAAATATATTTGGTAGCCCTAGCATTCAGCCTTTCATCCTTTTCTACACAATCTTTCAGCCCCGAGTGGTGGAAGGCCAACAAGAGTTGAAAAGCTCATTGGTTTTAATTGCATGCACAAACAGACTTTCTCTCTGTCTCATATGATTAGGTTGTGTAGATGTATCTGCATGTCTCCATCATTACCCGCTTGCTTTGGCTCACGTAAATAATTTGAACTGTTGCTTGCACCTCCAAGGAATATTTGTAATACAGTATCTTGTGTTAACTTGATAAAACTAACCATGTGGTTTAATCTATGGTTCTTGTGTTAACTTGGTAAAACTAACTACGGTATGTGGTTTAATCTATGGTTCTTGGGTTAATTTGGTAAAACTAACTTTGTGGTTTAATCTATGGTTCTTGTGCTAACTTGGTAAAACTAACTATGTGGTTTAATCTATGGTTCTTGTGTTAACTTGGTAAAACTAACTATGTGGTTTAATCTATGGTTCTTGTGTTAACTTGGTAAAACTAACTTTGTGGTTTAATCTATGGTTCTTGCGTTAACTTGGTAAAACTAATTTTGTGGTTTAAACCATAACTGTCACGAACAACTTTTATCGTATTTTCTAGGTAAATCAGCCATGCTGATTCCGATTTTTTACTCAAAATAAAAGATTGGTCTACTAACCTTCAACGTCATTTAGGCTTTTTTAAAGCGTTTCACTATCCGTTTCGAAAGCAACACAATCGGCATTACAAGCTCCGCCCATAAATATGTGACGAAACCTAGCTTTTTCAGGAACGAAAGTTGTGAATGTTTAGTCCGATTTAGAATAATAGAGATGGGTGTCTTAAAACTCATTATTATCCAAATCCAGTCTGTAAAATAATCTCAGTCTTTTATGAAAGGTATATAAACTATGTAAAATTGCTCGTATCTTGTTACATGATGTTTAAATAGGCTGAACGCCGAGAAAAATGAGCTCAAAAAGCGCGGTTTTGTCACAAGCTAGCGTTGTTATCGCACTTTTTTAAATATGCAATGCTAAATAGCTTATCTACCTTTCAGGAAAGACTGATATTATTTTTAAGGCTGAATTTAGATATTAATGGATTTTAAAACACCCATCTCTATTATTCTTAATCGGTCTAAACATCCCTACGTAACTTCTGTTCCTAAAAAGCTAGGTTACGCCACGTATTTATGGGCGGAGCTTGTTGTGCCGATCGTGTTGTTTTCGAGATCGATATTAAAACGCTGTAAAAAAGCCTTCATTACTCTGAAAGTTAGTGGACTATTCTTTATTTTGCGTACAAAATCGGAATCAGCGTGTCTGATTTACCTAGTAAATACGATAAAAGTTGTACATGACAGTTATGGTTTAATCTATGGTTCTTGTGCTAACTTGGTAAAACTAACTATGTGGTTTAATCTATGGTTCTTGTGTTAATTTGGTAAAACTAACTATGTGGTTTAATCTATGGTTCTTGTGTTAACTTGGTAAAACTAACTATGTGGTTTAATCTATGTTGTTAAAGATTGATCACAAATCATGAAGATACTGTATATGTGTATAGAACGCTGCCTTCTGTTTTTATTTGATGTAAAATTTGATAGAATCTAGATGGAACACTTCCATAACTTTTTATAAGTATACAGGTAGACCTCTACTTACCAGGTTAATTTGTTCCTAGATTTGAGTGGTATACTGAAGCCATTGTATGTTGCAGAAAATAGTCCCGTGAGAATACACTGTAACTTGTACACTGTGACTTGTACACTGTGACTTGTACACTGTAACTTGTACACTGTGACTTGTACACTGTAACTTGTACAATGTGATTTGTACGCTGTGACTTGTACACTGTAACTTGTACACTGTAACTTACACATTGTGACTTGTACAATATGACTTGTACATTGTGACTTGCTTGTTTTGTTCCATAGTCCAAAAATCTGTAATAACTTTTTCATAAATAATGGGAATAACTATACATAGCATTAAAACAAATGAATTATATAATACTATATAAAAATCTAAATTAATGAAGTAATAATGAGTAAAATGAGGTTTTCATTGTCGTTTTGCTTTCAAGACAAACAAGTGAAGTGTAGGCTCGATAATGCGTGAGTTTCAAGGTTGATGGTGATAGAGCTATGCTGTGTAACTCACTGTAACTTAAATTACGTCAAGCTGAGGCTAACTTCACTTCATTTTTCCATTCTCTTCTTTTAGATTTTACTAGCCTCTGTTCTCGCTTGCAACACGGGTGCATTTTTTAAGACTTGAAACACAGGTGCACTTTGTAAGACTTGAAACTCGTATGTTGAAAATTACCTGCACAAATAGTCAAACATTTGCTGAACTTTTCTGCTTTGCGATAGAAAGTTAGTCTTTTAAGACAAACATAATTACAGGTCTGACTGTATTTTAGAACATTTGAATTACTTAAAACTGACTCCAAGTCAGCAAATGCACTACAACTTCAGTGGTAAAAATTCTGTCAGATTTCCTCATGGTTCTGTCACAGGAGAAGGTGGGGAAGTTCGACCCAGTCATTTTTATTTACATTCCACGACAGGTGTGCAACTTTTACACCAATTTCAGGTCATGTTGTTTTCAGCAGATTTTCGTTCAAACAGCATTTGTTGTTGACCAGGCTCAGTGAGTGATGTGTTTGGCCCTCTCAATCTTCATGTATATCATCAAAACCTTCGCGCTTTATCTTAGCTCCCGAATACGTACACATTCTGTTCAATATTTCCTGTATTTCAATCTCTTGCCGGCACCTGAGACATCATTTGGTGCACAGCTGAAAATGAGTCGATTTACCAAGTTGAAAGTTTTATACTGGAAACTCATTTACAGAGCGGACTTGAGTTATATGCTTTTTTGAGCACCGTGTGAAGTTAGTATGGTATGTAGTGTGCACAGTATGTAGTTAGTATGGTATGTAGTGTGCACAGTATGTAGTTAGTATGGTATGTAGTGTGCACAGTATGTAGTTAGTATGGTATGTAGTGTGCACAGTATATAGTTAGTATGGTATGTAGTGTGCATAGTATATAGTTAGTATGGTATGTAGTGTGCACAGTATGTAGTTAGTATGGTATGTAGTGTGCACAATATGTAGCTAGTATGGTATATATTGTGCACAGTATGTAGTTAGTATGGTATGTAGTGTGCACAGTATGTAGTTAGTATGGTATGTATTGTGCACAGTATGTAGTTAGTATGGTATGTATTGTGCACAGTATGTAGTTAGTATGGTATGTATTGTGCACAGTATGTAGTTAGTATGGTATGTAGTATGCACAGTATATAGTTAGTATGGTATGTAGTGTGCACAGTATGTAGTTAGTATGGTATGTAGTGTGCACAGTATGTAGTTAGTATGGTATGTAGTGTGCACAGTATGTAGTTAGTATGGTATGTAGTGTGCACAGTATGTAGTTCGTATGGTATGTAGAGTCTTCAATTGGTTCTTAAACGGAAATACATTGAGGGGAGGACAGGCGCGCTATTGGGGCGGCTGATCACCGACCCAGAGCCAATTGAGGAAAAAGAACAGAGGATACAGAGACTGACGCCAGGACTGAGCTGAGCTCTCTATCATAGTGCAAATCGTCTAGCACTTGTTCAGCAATTAATTTATTTTGTAAAACAGTCGTGGTAACCTCTTGTTATTTATGTATTTTATTTGCTGTTTTCTCTTCAGAGTACTCGTTGTTATAACTCGCATGTTATAGATGTATTATCTGATTTCAGAGTAGTCGTTGTTATAACTCGCATGTTATAGATGTATTATCTGATTGCCATGCATGAGCAACATTCTTAATTTATTGATTTCATTAGCTTTGATAGCTCCTCAAGCTGTTTTACATAAAACACGAATCCAACTGCCCAAAGGACATGCCCATTACTTGAAATTATGGTTTCTCAGTGGTGACCTTTGTGCAAATAACATTCAAAATAATGTTCAATGGATTTATTTGGTGATCAAAGAATTTAAATATGTGTACATTAAATGCATACCTTATAGACATATGTACAATTTGTTAATTTTTCTTTACTTTTGAAGTGAAAATTCTGCAAAGGGTTAAGTTTTATGTTGAAATTAGTTTTACAACTAACTTTGTAATTTTTAAAACCATCGGTAATTCTGAAACGCTTTGGGTGTCGTTCATTAAGTAAAACGCTAACATATCCAATTTACATTAACTTCTACACGGAGTTATCTTTTCTATGTTCATTTTCTTGTTTACTATTGCTATAGGCCCTACAACTGTGTAGTGCCATAGATATCTTTGCTGTGTATCTGATTATATGAAATGGGTTCATTAGTGGTGGATATTGAAGTAAAATAGCAAACATGGGAGTTGTAATTATTAAGGAAAATCAATACTTATTGATGTTTTAATAATTTATTGGTAACTTATTAATACCATTTTTGGTGACAGTCGTTTGAGCCAAAGACTAGTGAGTATTTATGTCAACAGTTAAAACTATGTCTAAAGTCTGGATATGCCATCAGACTGGTTAGCAGAAGAACCCTAGACTGAAAACAGCAAGTGGTTATAATTTACCAGAGTATTAAAATCATCTTAATCCTGTAATTAAACAGGAATCTCTGGCATTTGATGATCCCTGCAGCTTGCCTCATTAACCTACCCATGCAATACGGCCAAGGTTTTCGGCACGATGTTGCTGTTCACGTTTCTTACATTTATTCAGACAGTTTTAAGCCGGTATCATTTGGATGACTACAAAAGACCAACTTCAACAAAGTTGGGATGGGGAGGTTTTACACGAATGAATAACTAGCAATCATCTCTTACCATCTTTGGAACCCATTGCTCTCAGATCACAGCAGATTTGGTGAAGACAACTTAGATTATTTTTGCATCCCGCAATGCTTGTGCAGAGTTTTTTTCGACTAGTGTATTTTGTGTAAATAAATGCGTATAGTAGCGGAGCATTTACAGCTGTTGAGGAAGCAAATAGCTTTTATTTCAAATAAAAGGCTAGCCTAGGCTGTAAGGGAGGCAGTACGGCAGGAGGGAACACGGGCTTGCTCAAGTATGCCAAAGGATTTGCCTGTCCAAAAAGGTGAAAGGTCATTTAATTTTGATGCCAGCCACACAATCAATAAAACATGTAGGTCTTGTAGGACATAAATAAAAATCAAAGAGTGTAGCAACAATAATTCACTATTTGGTCGACAAGAAAACATTTCCGCTTTGTGCCATTTACTCTTACATGTAGTTTTTGGCACGCAACCTTTTCATGAAGATAGTTTTGTAGTAAATTATGCTGAAATTGACTTGTTTCACATCAGCCCGGACTAAAGGAATTCTCAAGTTAGGTTGAGTCACATTCTGCCAGTGGTACATATTTACTGCTTTTTGAACATATGGAAATGTATCATTCCAATCAGGTCATAAAATGGAAAGCTGATAGTCAGCTTGTTTGCATTTGTAAGCATTTAGTGGTGAAGCCTAGTAATCACCTCGTATGGCGACTGGCAAATAAGGAACTAAAACTTGAAAGGTTTTCAATAACTGAAAAGTACCCTCACTGCGTTGTCTCTACTGTGATATGTTGATATTCAAATGGCAACTTCTCATGCTAGAAGTCTAGCGGCAGTATAAAAACTATACAAATAACAAAAACTTGAGAAACCTTGTTTTTCTCTTCAAGTCAAAATATTTTAGGAAATAATATTTCCGATTTATTTTATAATCATGGAATTTTTTAGTCTTTCAATGAGGTTAATTCCTGAGTGGTGAATAATATTACAAATCATCTACGTGTATGCGTAATAACAGTGAGTGTGATAATAGTCAGATTCTCGTAATAGTCATCAATCAGAGTGATCAAACTTCCTCTTCCTTTGTTTCATGATTCCTTTCAATCAGCCAAACCACACATTCGTTTAATAGCTTCTATATTTATCTGTGAAAATTTCCTATTTTTTTCTTGAGAATGTTTGTACTAATCTGGTACGCTTGAGAGAGGAATGTGCTGACGTACAATTTTGGCTAGCTCATCAGGAAAACTATTATGTGAGAATGATATAGTGGCAGTGGATAATGATTGTGTTCGCTCTGTTTGTGACTAGAGCTGCAGGAAAGTAGAATTTGTTTCTAAATACTGTGATGGGAATTAGCAGTTCACTTTTATATTCTAACCCACATTGATGCAATTCATATTTTTTCTCCGAGGTGCACCTCATCAACATGAATTATTCTAGCATCTAAAAGTGGATTTGCTAACACAATTGGTTGGAATTAGCGGATTTAATGAGATTATATAACTGTATGGCTTGATTAGTAGTAATTATGTTTTTATTGGTGGTGCTGTAATAGTTTTATACTATTGTCGTGTCTTGCTATAGTAGCTATCCGGTTTGGTTTACTGATCGGTCAGAAATTGGTGTGCTACTTCCCCAGGCTTCCAAAAGTTTTTGGAATTTAACGACTGCCTTGCCAGTATTCTATTAACTACATGCACCAAAGTAGATGAGTCGCTATTTTTCAAGCGTTCCTACTTTATCCTGTTTTTCATAGGCATTGTCCATAGAGTTTAGAAATTGGAGTTATCTGCACTACTGTAAAACATAGAGTTAAGGCGTGTTTTTGTAACGCCGTGCCAGAGTCACATTTCAATGCCGCCATGCAATACATTGAATGTCAACTTAATTCATTCATCTCTCTATTGTCTCTAACAAACCCTTTGAATAGCACTGGATTCACTTGCGGTAAACATCACCCGAGCACAAAGTCTATTCAAAGGAAGCTGAACATTTTCATGGGTGTTTTGTTCAATCATTTTTAACATTCTCATAAAAACTAAGTGATTGCCGCACATGTATTGCAGACGACCTTTGATGTGTATTAGAGTGGTTGTCTACCGAGCGCCTTTTAAATATAAGTGAGACACTGCTGATAGGTTCATACAGTTAGTATTGGTTTTATAATCCTTACCAAGACTTGCCATATTACCTAACAATAGTAATATGTTGACTATATTTGTTTAAGAAATAGTGAAATGAGACTTAATAATCAAAAACCATTTTTAAATCAGTCTTAAGCTGCTTTATGAAGATTTTTAACTTTATAAAATTGAAATTTTTGCTTTTGAGTCAACAGAATTGTGTTTGCTGGGTATTAATTAACATTGAAATAAGCTCACACTTTTCAAAAGTACAAAAATGCATATTTCTGTGTGAAAAGCTGTCATGGCAGTTTGCAGTCCATTCCCATCTCTAACCTGAAATAACAAAGTAGCTCTTCAACGACTTTACAACAATCGTATATTAACAAATAGGCGTCGCCTCGGACTTAAAAACATGTTGTACGAGCTGAAATGTCGGAAATTTCCTTACGGCTTTGGTGAGGACGGAGGAGGAGGATGTCTGGGGATGGCCATAAAATTCCATGCCCTGGATGGCCAGAGGCGTAGAAATGCCGAAAAATGTCTCAGCAGTAGATTAATCATGCTAACGAGATTATTACTGAGTGCGGCTGGCCATATATTGCTGCAAAATCATCCTCTTCAGGAATGCTTATTAACTGCTCCGCTATTTTTTGGACATATTTTGCTGAAATTTTACTGATAGATAAATTATCAGATGCTTTTCGTGGAGCATAAACTACTTTCAATACAATCCTTTTTCAGCTACACGTGCAATCAGCTAAATTTAGCGCTCTGCGTGTTTTAGTACTAAATAAATGCCATTCTTACAAATAACTAATTAAATTTTCTCACTTGTCAATGCTTTCAAAATGTTTATTTTTTGGTTTATCATTAAAGGCGGTATATTATAATTTACGACTTGCTTAACAAGATATCAAACAATAACTTGAACTTTGCAGATTTTACCAGGTGCGCTCGTTGAAAACGGAAAAATCTCAACTGTCCGTGAAGCCTATCTGCTACTGCTTTGAAACAGTATTTTTCTTTTTCAATGCGGTGCCTCGTAATATGCCCACATGATGTAGTAAAAGTAATAGGCTAACTTGTAAACAATGACAATATAGATTACATGAAAATCTTTTGCTACAATTATATTTGAAAGTTAAGATGCCTGATTACTCAGCCAGACAATCCAAGGGTTTCAGGTGTTAAAAGGTAGCTGTGCCGAATGATCATTGTAGCCTTCACATTATGTATGAATAGCTGTAAGTTACCCGGGGGAGGGGGGGGGGAGGAGGGGTTTGGCTTCACTCCTTATGCTGTGGGCGAAACTCAAAAATATTTTTGTGTCCCACTTGTTCTAATGTTGAACTTGTACTAAAATTGATAAATTTAAAATCACTTCAAGTTCTTTAAGAACAGACAAAAACATAAATATTTCGTAATTTGAATCACAAGCCACTGCAAATATTTGAGGCACTAATGAAGGATTATTAGTGCCCAAAGTCGTGATAAAAACAAGAACTATTGCCGGTTCTGTTGGTAACATTCCAAGTTTTACCAATTAAAGTTTTATAATCCCCTTAATGTGTTTACGTCTATTGCAAATTATGAACTAGCACAATTCATGTAGCTTTTGTACTCGTAACACGAACTTGGAGTTGTCCTCTCATTGTCTATTATATCATCGAATATCTAAGACTTCAAACTTTTCATCTCTGAATCGGTTATGATTAGCAAAACTACCTGTGTGAAGTATGTATGTGGAGAGAACCTCTGCACTTCAGAAGGCTCTACAGAGTGGTATTAGTTTTTTGCTTGGACAAATTTGTTCCTACAATCGCTGCAATGTTGTTTCATTTTCCATGAATATTTCTAGAATTTATAATTTAGAAATTTGTGTGCTTCCTTTTAATCAAGAATGCTGGGCTCTTATGTATTAATAGTATAAAAATCCAATTTTATACCAGAGGTTTATATCATTGTAAACAAAAACTTTCTATTTTTGCCAATTACGAAATGCATTTTTTATTTCATTTGCTATAAACATCTCAAAAAACATCTCATCTTGATCACCTTTACATTCTATAGCAGCGGTAATTCAGCTCATGTTCATTGTTCAGCGTGTTCAGGTGTGTTCTTCATAGCCCATGCTATGAATGCTCTCATTTTGCAAATAAATAGTTATTTTAAGTAGAACAATTTTTATTATTAATGACGAGTATTTTATTTTGTTTCCGTGTATTTGTATAATTTTTGTATGACAAACATACATGTAGATCGTTCATCTCTCAACAACACTGGTAGACGAGCGTGCCATGTGTTTTGTTGTATAGCATCACGGGTCTTTTTTAGTCTTAGCTATTTGTTATGGTGTTCTAAGTTTGATTGTGTATTCCAATCTCGTGTTTTTGTCTCGTATTTAATAAACATATCATCTTGGAACGCTTTGGCTGGCAAGTGTATCTTTGTTTCTTAGATTATCTGCTTAGTTTTCATAAGATGATGTTGTGTTGATGCAGCAGTGGCACTGCCGTGTGTTCACAAACCAGTCATGCATTATAGTGTCGATCTGCCGTGTGTTCACAAAGCAGCCATGCGTTCACAAAGCAGTTGTGCATTATAGTGTCGATCTGCCCTGTGTTCACAAAGCAGTCGTGCAATATAGTGTCGATCTGCCGTGTGTTCACAAAGCAGTCGTGCATTATAGTGTCGATCTGCTGTGTGTTGACGCAGTAATCGTGCAAAATAGTGTCGATCTGGTGTGTTCCCAAAACAGTCGTGCATTGTAGTGTCGATCTGCAGTGTGTTCACAAAACAGTTGTGCATTATAGTGTCGATCTGCTGTGTGTTGACGCAGTAATCGTGCAAAATAGTGTCGATCTGGTGTGTTCCCAAAGCAGTCGTGCATTGTAGTGTCGATCTGCAGTGTGTTAACAAAGCAGTCGTGCATTATAGTGTCGATCTGCCGTGTGTTCACAAAGCAGTCGTGCATTATAGTGTCTATCTGCCGTGTGTTCACAAAGCAGTCGTGCATTGTAGTGTCGATCTGCCGTGTGTTCACAAAGCAGTTGTGCATAATAGTGTCGATCTGCCGTGTGTTCACAAAGCAGTCGTTCATCGTAGTGTCGATCTACCGTGTGTTCACAAAGCAGTCGTGCATAATAGTGTCGATCTACCGTGTGTTCACAAAGCAGTCGTGCATTATAGTGTCGATCTGCAGTGTGTTCACAAAGCAGTTGTGCATTGTAGTGTCGATCTGCTGTGTGTTAACAAAGCAGTCGTGCATTATAGTGTTGATCTGCCGTGTGTTCACAAAGCAGCCGTGCAATATAGTGTCGATCTGTTGTGTGTTGACGCAGTAATCGTGCAAAATAGTGTCGATCTGCTGTGTTGACATAGCAATAATGCTATGTAGTGTCGATCTGCTATGTGTTGCCGCAACAGTCATGTGATAGGGTGTCGATCTGTCGTATTTTGACAAAGCAGTCACCCAATATAGTGTCAGCCTGCCGTGTGTTCACAAAGCAGTCGCTCGATATAGTGTCAATCTGCAATATGTTCGCAAAGCAGTCGTGCAATACAGTGTAGATTGACCATTTGAGACCCACAGTTGAGATCTCAAGGTACCACTGTAATATGTTTACGATTAGTTGTAACTAGTGTTTACTCATGCTCAGCACTGTATTCCATTTAAAACTTCTTTTGATTTTACCCAATTTTTTTAGGTTTTTCCCTACATGCTAAGTCTAATAAATTGCTTGTTTTGGTTTGGTCTGATTCGCTAATATTATTTTTTTGGTTCATAGTTAGGTTTGCATAGAATTGTGAACATTTTTAAATATATATGAATATGCAAAGTGGTATGCGGAGCCATTTGCTACCCTATTTTGAATATCGGCTCGCTACCATTGGGCGAGACGGAAAAACCAAAGTGACAATAAACTATATATTCTGCACAATAGTTTCAGCGTAAAAATATATCTATGCTTATATGCTATTTAATTTATATGACATGACAGCAAGTTCGGTTAGTCACTATAAGAAGCCAGAATAAAGTGCTATAGCGGTACATATATATATATATATATATATACACATATATATACACATATATATACACATATATATATATACACATATATATATATATATATATATATATATGTGTGTATATATATACACATATATATATATATACAGGGTATATATATATATATATATATATATATATACCCTGTAGTTGAGGACGAAAGAGCATCATTAAATCTTAGAGGAATTTACGTGGATTGTTATGCGATTATGAGCACTTAAAAGTGTAAGAGAGTATCGAATAATTTAGTATTATCAACGCAATTCTTTTTGACACGATATCAACCGGAATACTTCGCCAGTTGAGCTTCTGTTGCCAATAAACTAGGGAAACATTAAAATTAAGTCACTTGACTGCGCCGTCTCTTTTATATTGTTGTGTCCCTATCAGTATAGTTCAAATATGCATCACTATTTTGTTCGTTATATCTCGCACACTGATCAATTTGATTCTCATTTATTTAACTCGAAAAAAATTCTGAAAATAGCAATATATTTTATAGTTTACAACATAACCCCAGATGCAATGCAGATAAAGACTTGAATATCTCAATACACTTTTTTTAATATATTTAGAATTGATTATGAACGCTAAAAGTAGACTCTGTAAAGTGTCTGCAGGTTATATGGGAGCACTCCCAACCAGAGGGAGACAGCGATAGATCTACTTTTCTCAAAACGCTGAGTTCCAGTAAAATATACAAAAGCTCTTCAGAATGGGTGTCTTAGTTCACAACAACATAGTACTGAATATAATAGGTCATTAATCTTTAGAGAATAAGAGGCTTTTATGACAAGAGAAAATAAAGGTGGCATCAGCGCACTAAAAAGTAAATAGTATGTTCTAGATTATGGTGCCGCTCACTCGTATATCCTTTTTATTTATAGCCTGCCTCATCTGTTCTGAATAGTCTATCTTTTTGGTGACTTTGATAGCGAAACATTGCTATAAGTGACTATTGTCTCTTCGGAATTTTGGTAGTCCTTATTGGGAAATCAATGCTCTCATAAGACACTGACACGGATATGTTACCAAGGTTAACGCCACTGCAGGTCAACTGCCGACAATTGACCGATTTCACAGCCATTGAAGAATTTTCTCGTAACCTATATTATGACATGATGAAATGTGTACTCTCTTCACAAATGTGAGGAGGGTTTGACCTTACAAATTAGCCTTGCATAATTTGTGCCAAAATTAATTTCAAAAGCGATCCCCTCTCGGAAGCATGCGTCTTCGTGACGAATTTCTCAATTTCTGCATTCGTGTATTCCCCCATGACTCTTTTCCTGCCCCTCCCTCTGTTTTATCAAGCAGTGGTTCAGCTACATCAGTTACTCTTGTTCCCTTTAATATTTTTTCTTTGCATTCATTATCTCTGATTTGGTGCTCGAAAAAGATAGAACTATTCGATAAGTACAACTTCCAAAGAAATTGAGCAGACCACGCTTTTGTACCACTTTCATTGGAGTGGTTTTATTGCGCAATCTGTCGTGCACGAAGATAGGTAGCAATCTGCCGTGCACGAAGATAGGTAGCAATCTGCCGTGCACGAAGATAGGTAGCCGGTAGCTGCTGCAAGTATTTTGTTAGGATTCCTGTTAAAGATGAATTTACACAAAAATGTGTTTATCAGAAAGTATCAGTATTTTTATCATTTGCAATTGTGTTTGATGTTTGAGGTGATCTGACTTCCAGGATGTTTCAAGATTAAAATCAACAAAACTTGATCTCGGTTAAAACGCTCGGATTAAGCGAAAGTGCTATTATGATATCTATAATCGTAAAGAGAACAACAGAATAGAGACGCGTAACGTTGCAACCTTAATGCAATAGCCGATATCAACTATAGCAGCATTAGCAATAATTATTCCTGATGTCATTTTGCACCTAGTTTTTTTCTGAGCGTTTCAACTTCAATCAAGTTTTTTCGATTTTAATCTTGAAACATCCTGGCTGTCAAATCACCTCGAACATCAAAAACAATCACAAATGATAGAAAAATACTGATATCTTCTGATAAAATCTACTAAAATATTGTGTAATTTCATCTTTAAAAGCGTAACCTTCTGCCTACTCGCTTTTCCCATATTCATAGCTAATTGTTACATAAGCTGAGCCATCAGTAGCAGATATGTTCCGTGTCATCTAGAGCATATTTGTCCTTCAGAAAAATCAACATTGGTCCAAGATTGAGCATGATGCTGTTGAATATCGGTGAGAACGGGATGCTGTCAACTAAGAACTTTCTGCCTCTCTCCGACTGCCACCATCTTTTGCTCTGCGGAGAAGCGCTCAAGCAGACAGGAAACACGCAACAGTCTCTAAAATGGCTGCCTAGTAACATGATGCTCATGAGCTACGGATACACGGTAAGATGAGTCATTGTAGCCTTGCTTACGCTAGTCCGACTTTAGCTAATGATCCGAGGTCCCAAATATATTTGAAGCCTCCTAGAATTGAGATGTTAGAAATAATTTATTGTCTTTTTCACAACCAATCACATACAATTAGGAACTATTTGAGGAAGTATTACCGCTGTAAGCCATGATCGATGAAACACAATGTCTTACCCGCTCAGTGCCATTATTCTTGCTCATATTGATATGGATTCAAGTGACCAAACTTTTAAAATGTTTTGAAGATCCTGTTGTGCCATATCTAGTTGAAACAATCGGTGAACACCATATTGTTTAGCAGTTCTTCATGTTTAACCATAAACTTTCAGATCATAAGCATAAGTTTTCCTGTTATTGGCTAACATGTACATGCACGTTTGGCTATTGCTCGAAAAACAAACATGGTCTTACACTCAGTCGACAAGCGATTTTATTAGAAATGATCGAAGGAGAAGCGAGTGAAGGAAATCCTCTATCTCCGCAATGATTTAGCTTTATTCAAAAGGATAACCGAGACATTCAGTTATCAGTTATTGCGTGTTCGTTCGAAATGTAAGCCTCGAATGCCATCAATTCATTGGCCAACCGCTCTAAACAATAACGCACAATATTTATACTAGTCGAAACCGTAGTTGTTTTTCGAGCTGTGGGCAAATACGCATGTCATTCTAGCCAGTCATAAAACTAACACTTCAAATGATCTAAAATTTGGTGATTCTGTCTGAAAGTCTTTGTTGAACAGCTGGTATTAACAAATGCTTTACATAAACGCTATTAACATATCGCTTTATCTAAACATGGTTCTGACAGGATCTTTAAGCATCTAGTAATGAACAAAAGCATTTAAAATGTTTGAACTTTGAAATGAAATATTTGTTTGAATATTAGGAAGTGATTAATCCTGCTTTATTGTTCATAAGCAGCTATTATTATAGTTATCATACTTCAACTGTTATTATTATAGTTATCATACTTCAACTGTTATTATTATAGTTATCATACTTCAACTGTTATTATTATAGTTATCATACTTCAACTGTTATTATTATAGTTATCATACTTCAACTGTTATTATTATAGTTATCATACTTCAACTGTTATTATTATAGTTATCATACTTCAACCGTTATTATTATAGTTATCGTACTTCAACTGTTACTATTATAGTTATCGTACTTCAACCGTTATTATTATAGTTATCGTACTTCAACTGTTATTATTATAGTTATCACACTTTAACTGTTATTATTATAGTTATCATACTTTAACTGTTATTATTATAGTTATCATACTTTAACTGTTACTATTATAGTTATCGCACTTTAACTGTTATTATTATAGTTATCATACTTTAACTGTTACTATTATAGTTATCGTACTTCAACCGTTATTATTATAGTTATCGTACTTCAACTGTTATTATTATAGTTATCGCACTTTAACTGTTATTATTATAGTTATCATACTTTAACTGTTATTATTATAGTTATCGTACTGCAACTGTTATTATTATAGTTATCATACTTCAACTGTTATTATTATAGTTATCATTCTTCAACTGTTATTATTATAGTTATCCTACTTTAACTGTTATTATTATAGTTATCATACTTTAACTGTTATTATTATAGTTATCGTACTTTAACTGTTATTATTATAGTTATCATACTTTAACTGTTATTATTATAGTTATCGTACTTCAACTGTTATTATTATAGTTATCGTACTTCAACTGTTATTATTATAGTTATCATACTTCAACTGTTATTATTATAGTTACCCTACTTTAACTGTTATTATTATAGTTATCGTACTTTAACTGTTATTATTATAGTTATCGTACTTCAACCGTTATTATTATAGTTATCGTACTTCAACTGTTATTATTATAGTTATCACACTTTAACTGTTATTATTATAGTTATCATACTTTAACTGTTATTATTATAGTTATCATACTTCAACTGTTATTATTATAGTTATCATACTTCAACTGTTATTATCATAGTTATCATACTTCAACTGTTATTATTATAGTTATCGTACTTCAACTGTTACTATTATAGTTATCATACTTCAACTGTTATTATTATAGTTATCATACTTCAACTGTTACTATTATAGTTATCATACTTCAACTGTTATTATTATAGTTATCCTACTTCAACTGTTATTATTATAGTTATCATACTTCAACTGTTATTATTATAGTTATCGCACTTCAACTGTTATTATTATAGTTATCGCACTTTAACTGTTATTATTATGGTTATCATACTTCAACTGTTACTATTATAGTTATCGCACTTCAACTGTTATTATTATAGTTATCGCACTTTAACTGTTATTATTATGGTTATCGTACTTTAACTGTTATTATTATAGTTATCGTACTTCAACTGTTATTATTATAGTTATCCTACTTCAACTGTTATTATTATAGTTATCATACTTCAACTGTTATTATTATAGTTATCATACTTCAACTGTTATTATTATAGTTATCGTACTTCAACCGTTATTATTATAGTTATCGTACTTCAACTGTTATTATTATGGTTATCGTACTTCAACTGTTATTATTATAGTTATCGTACTTCAACTGTAATTATTATAGTTATCGTACTTCAACTGTTATTATTATAGTTATCATACTTCAACTGTTATTATTATAGTTATCGTACTTCAACTGTTATTATTATAGTTATCGCACTTTAACTGTTATTATTATAGTTATCATACTTCAACTGTTATTATTATAGTTATCATACTTCAACTGTTATTATTATAGTTATCCTACTTCAACCGTTATTATTATAGTTATCATACTTCAACTGTTATTATTATAGTTATCGCACTTCAACTGTTATTATTGTAGTTATCGCACTTTAACTGTTATTATTATGGTTATCATACTTCAACTGTTACTATTATAGTTATCGCACTTCAACTGTTATTATTATAGTTATTGCACTTTAACTGTTATTATTATGGTTATCGTACTTTAACTGTTATTATTATAGTTATCGTACTTCAACTGTTATTATTATAGTTATCCTACTTCAACTGTTATTATTATAGTTATCATACTTCAACTGTTATTATTATAGTTATCATACTTCAACTGTTATTATTATAGTTATCGTACTTCAACCGTTATTATTATAGTTATCGTACTTCAACTGTTATTATTATGGTTATCGTGCTTCAACTGTTATTATTATAGTTATCGTACTTCAACTGTTATTATTATAGTTATCGTACTTCAACTGTTATTATTATAGTTATCATACTTCAACTGTTATTATTATAGTTATCCTACTTCAACTGTTATTATTATAGTTATCGCACTTTAACTGTTATTATTATAGTTATCATACTTCAACTGTTATTATTATAGTTATCATACTTCAACTGTTATTATTATAGTTATCCTACTTCAACTGTTATTATTATAGTTATCATACTTCAACTGTTATTATTATAGTTATCGCACTTCAACTGTTATTATTGTAGTTATCGCACTTTAACTGTTATTATTATGGTTATCATACTTCAACTGTTACTATTATAGTTATCGCACTTCAACTGTTATTATTATAGTTATCGCACTTTAACTGTTATTATTATGGTTATCGCACTTTAACTGTTATTATTATAGTTATCGTACTTCAACTGTTATTATTATAGTTATCGTACTTCAACCGTTATTATTATAGTTATCGTACTTTAACTGTTATTATTATGGTTATCCTACTTTAACTGTTAACAATATGATGTGATGTCATAAAAATTTATACATCAATGTTTTTTTTAAATTGATATCTTTGCAAGCTAAATGATGTGTGACCAAGCACTGCCCACTCACCACTCCATTCAGATTATGTGAATTGGTATATTTCCAAAAGAATGTCACTGGTGAATCAGCATTAATGTTATCATCTTGAGAGTTATGTAATATTGGCGAGCCGAGCGATGACCTTAAATAACCAGGATGTAAATATTGGAAGTATTTGTATGTGGGCAGATGTCAGTGACGCCATGGAGTCAGTGTTTTAGCACGTGTCTTCAAGTTGTTGGCAAGTAAATGCATGTTCTCTCGTAAATACACAATCAAACTAGAAGCTCTGAGGTTTGGAATTTTTAATTATACTCAATCTATAAATTACACAGGTTTTGAAATGGCGTAAGTTACTTCATTTTAATGGTATATAAATTAGCTGCATAACATTTCCCCTTTCAGTGGGAGTAGGATTAATTTTAAATTAAATCCATCATAAAGAGTCTCCGTCTCACCAGTGCATAGTAGATATGTAAATTGATAGACACGGCTGGCACGATAGGACTATAAACAATGTACCAGTCTGCGTAATAAAAAAACATGATACTTTCATTTGTTTGTCATATTTTTGTTAGACTTGTTTTCATTCCAAATTATTAGTGTTAAAATATGCATCAGACAAAATCAGCAACATGCCATTCATCGTAGTTTCACTGAGCTGACAAATTCAGTTAATACTATTTTGAGTATACATGTAGTTCTTGCATCTGAATTAGATGACCTCCTCTCTTGTTTCGGTATTTAAATGCCTTTTGCAAAAGTTACTGTCAATTTGACCGATTCTCAGATTGTAAAATACCCGAGAAGTGGACGATAAGCACTGGGATGATCGATGGATCAGCTGTCCTACTCTATCATCTAACCAATCTGATGTATATTAATTATATGCATTCCATCTTGTTGTAGGCTGATTTTGATTTCACTCCGACGATTAAGCAATACACTGAATATGGGTTAGTATTGATTTCATTGATTTATTTATTTATTGATATTCTTAATAGCTCGCAACATTCAAGCTGTTATAAAATTTCATACTTTTGCATTATGCATTCATGTTTTTTTTTAAATAGTGAATTTGTCACCTTATCCTATCACAACAGAAATTTTGGTTAAGTGTACACATTTGTGTCATGAGCCGAAATAAACTAGTTAAGCGCACTCGTATTGCACTTAAGCGGCAATTAAACCATTAGCGTTCAAATAATATATTTGTTTGTGAAAATTTATGCGTGATTATATGACCTCGAACCCGCTAATGCTCAACTATCGGGTCTTAATGTTTTTTTCGTATTTTTTTAAACAGGAAGTATAATACCCTTTCAAGTTCTTATCAATTTTAGGTTTTTTTTCAAAGCATTTACAAATAATTATTGTGTAGAAAACCAGGTTAACATTCTGTATGAAAGTGTGGGTTAACATTCGCCAAAAAACGTCAAGCGTCTACGCATTCGCCATTTGGTGAAGAGAAGGCCTTTGTTAAGCAGGCTTCTTTTTGTCAAGATTTAACATGAACACAAATATCATCAGTAGTGATATGGTTGATAAAGATATTCTTACCTTTTTAACACCACCGCTCACAATCTTGCATTAATCTGCTTTTGTAAAAGCTTTAAACACTTTGTAATCATTTCAATTTGGTGATGTAAGGTGTTTGTTTGCTCATTTAAACAAGGACTAGCACGGTACTTTTTGTACAAGGATTCTGTTCAGAATAGCAGTAAACAACCAAATCTTGTCTGTGTATGAAGACAACAACATGGTGCTGATACTGTTGTTAATTCTTCAGTTAGTACACAAAATACCAAAATCTATGCAAAAGTTATTAAAATAGATGCAGTCCGACCTTGATTTACGATCTTTACATAAAAATCTTCGAACATACGAAGTAAAAATTTTTCGCAAATATTTGTCTCAAAATACGAAGGCATTTTTAACATACAGTCAGAAGTTTCTCAAAACATTCCAGTTAGGGAAACCAGTACTTATGTACGCGGTTCTCCTTCAAATAGTTTAGTTTTGTTGCTGAAATAATGAGTAGTGCATTATACCTTCGGTTTTTTAGTTATAAAATCGTGAATCAGAAGAAGACTAGCCAGTTGTGACAGTTATGAAAATTGGAAGCAGTACTTTCTCAAAACTAAAATAACGCTAACAAAACATGAGCAAACATCTTGGGAGTAATTCCTTGAAACGAATAAAAATGGAGAGGGTGGTCATGATAAAAAAGTTGTAAAAAATACCAAATATGAGAGCAAATATATGTATAAATAACTTAAGTTAAGCTAACGTAATTTAAGTGAAATTAGCTCCTCTACCTAAGAGTCGTCTTTCTCTTGTATTGCCAAGATGGCGCCTTAACTTGCCTGCCCTAAGTGCAAAAACAAACTGACGATAAAAACCTCTTGTACAAAGCCGTACTTCATTTACTTAATGTTTAAATATAATTTAGTTTTGTCATTCAGTCTTGGTACCTAAGTATGTATAATACATTTGATTTTATGCTATATACACACGTATAATTATGCGTATAATTATCCTAACTATTTATTAAGGATGTTCGGCTAAATAAAATCTGATGTATTCTTGCAATAATATTTGCATGAGACAGTTTGGACATACGGAACAGATCTTAGAATGGATGACGTTGTATGTGGATGTTTGACTGTACATATAGCAAGCCTCCAACTGTATTTATTAGCCTCTTTGATAGGCTGATAGTACATATAGTTTTCTTAGCCTACCAGTTAAATGTATGTAGGGAGCCGGAGATGTCATGTAACTACCAAAAGACAATATTGCAACTGGTGTTCAGTCCTCCCTATGAATATGGTAAGAGAGGCAATAAAATTGGAGTTGCCCATCTATTTTGGCATCTCATCGCTATTCAAATTTGACTTCCACTCGCACTTGTTGTTTATTATGCTGAGTTACACTTTGTCGAAGAAATCACACATAATTCATTTTAGCTGAAAGAGTTAAAATAGGGTTCATCTGTGACCATCCATAATGGATTTCAGTGTTTTATTACGGTATTATTATTACTAGTACACTGGCGATCCCGTCGGCATAAGAGATCATCATGTGTAATAACTACAATATATGCACAACTAGCTGATATGTAACTAGGGTATTAAAAACCAGCTTATAAACAATGAGAGGTAATGAGAGTTGCCTGCCACTTGCTATTAGCCTGGCACATTGCCAATGGATAATTTAAGTAAGCTTACTAATAAGAGCTACTGCTTCTCATGATGTCACGCCATCACATTACATCCTGACGGAGAGCGGTATCTAGCGTATTTGCTTCCCATATAGCGACATATATCGCCTAAGGAGTACATCAAGCTCGTGTGGCTGAATTGGTAAGGCGTCGGACTGGCAACCCGGAGGGTCCGAGATTAAGTGTTCTGCTATAGCTTTTAATAGATTTTAATAGCTATAGCTGGAACTACACACATACATGTACACACATACCAACTTTGAAAAATATATATGCATAATTAATAATTATTCTATGAAGCAGAAAGGCGATCGAGTGACACAGTTGGTAATGTGCCTGGCTGGGAATCCCAATAAGCGCGTTTGAATTCTGCACGTGGCAACTTTTTCCTAACCCTTTTAGTATGGCTACGGAAAACACGGCTCTTATTAAAGTAAAGGTTTTTATTTCAAAGTTTTTATTTTTTTAAAAAACATTTTAGTTTCTGAAAATTGACATCAATACACAAATCAATATTGAGCTATCCCTGGTCTGTAATACTAAAGTATGCAAGTTTGTTACTGTATTGCTGAAAGATTGTGTCTCAGTACAGTAGATTCCTCATCCAGTTTTTCATTTGATTAAAAGTATTTATGTCACAGCTGACACTCACAAGAATAACAAATTATATATCTAATAATCACCAATTCATTACATGAATAGCTGAAACTGTTAAAAACAAATTACTGTTGCTTTACTACATATTAGCGCAGTATTTCATCATCAACAATGCTAAAAACAAAAGCAAATGTAAGATGTTTGAATGATTCAACGTAGAATTAAACCATCCCTTAAACAGGCTGTATTTAAAAACAACAAATCATACAATCTATTTTGATAGGTTTGTTATGTACCATCTTGTGATGATGTTATTTGTGCAGTTTGAAATGAAAGGTTTACTCTAAATGGTAAAATCTTGGCTTACCAGCAAACCAGTATATACATAAGCATTTATTATTCAAAAGCATATTTATTTTAATAATTCACAGTCATAGAGATTTTTATCCAACGCAGTTTAATTGATCTCGATCATCTTTAATGAAAGTTTATCATCGTTAATAAAACATTTTATTAGATTGTTGTGCGAGTTTGATCACCTAACAAGTCCAGCGTGTATCAAAAATACATGGTTGTGTTTTAGTCTTTTATAAGAAAACTTTTTATACCAGCGAGTCTGAAACTAGAGCCCTTTTTGGTTTGCTTTTTTCATTTGTCTGGCTATTGAAAACTTTTCTCAAAGATGATAATATGAGTTTTAATCTATAGTCGGACTAATACCCCGTATTTGTCACAAGTTTGTTCGCTTAACTGAACATGTGATACCTGAATAGCGCTGATAATTCCTGACTTTATATTTTGTGATATGATATGTTGTTGCAAATACTTTCACAAAGAGTAAAATTTGAATAGTTTGAAATATTTGTAAAATTGAATACCTTTTAAAAGCTATTCATGTTTACATGTCAAAAGTTCATTTAATTTTTAGAGGGATAATAGAGATATTTTTTAGTATTAAGAGTTCATCAGCTCACATTTACACAGGACATTTTAGAACTTTCTGATGCATTTCTAATATCAATAAAAATCTAGTGTATGCTTTGTCTTCGCATGGAGATTCACTTTAGCTTTATAAATCACACGCTTACATATTATATAATATAATATTTCGCAAGTGTTTCACCATCTTTGTCACATTTTGGTTGGTTAGTTTGTAGATGCTTGTTGGTTTGATTGGATGAGTTGTACTGAGTCTGTACTTGCAGTGTTTGTAAATAACGCTGTCTCGACTGTTCAAGACAGCTATTTGATTTTAACTTCTCTGATCAATTGCGATGTTTGAAAAAAATCTCACTGCCAGGAATTTCATTTTATTTTCTCACGCCTTTCCTCAGTTTCCATGTCTAGTAGGCTAGACTAAGACATGCTTCTAGATATTGCATATTGGACTAATCAAGCTCTGCATGCAAGTGTTTCATGGATGTAGAGCAGTGTTTCTGTCTGCTCTCAATAGTTGCTTAGGCGTATTGTCTCCATTAGAACATCTAATGCTATCAACCGAGCGAGTTAATGCGTTGATAATCTCCTTACTGATCCACTCATAATTTAGTGCTGCGCCGGGATTATCATGTTTTATGAGCTGCAAAGGTGAATGCCACATACTTCTCATCATCGGTATTTCACCTCCTCCATGCGTAAGGTTTTGCTGCAACATAAACATGATTTGAATGCCATCAAATACCCGGACCTATGCATGCTATGACACGTGTTGGGAAATTGAATGGTGATAGTACTCCTCAATGAAGTTCTTGATGAGGCAATCTAGGTGATTGTTTCACGCTAGAATCAGCTTCTCTATGACGTCACTGAATGTGTTGTCTGATTTGCATTGTTTTTCCTAGCCTCTACTATATGATTGCAAATACAAGGCCTCGATAAACTAACATCAGTAGACCATATCCGCGTTCATTTAGATTTGAAGATGTTTACTACACTTTGTATATTATCTTTAGGAACTGTTCCCTCATGACAGCTGTCGGTGAAACTAGGACATTTTGATGATTGTTAGTGAGTGCATTATGCCCTACTTGTAATGGGATTCTTTCAAGTCCCCACCCATCCGTATCACAACCATCTGGCTTTGTTTAGGATTCGTCTTACTGTAATTCAGTAGCCACGGTTTTTGTTTGTAATTTTTTAAACTTTTCTTACTATCCCTTCAGTGTTTGTGAAACATGTCAGATTTGCCCTTTGATCTCAATATTAATCAACACCATTGCGCAGCTCTCACAGTACCGGTGAGAAAATATACTCATTCACTGCTCCTTTATGAGCCATTGTTTGTTGGTTATTATTAGGAGATTGAAGGTGTTTATGAGGATAAAAATTCATCGAAATATCAAGTTTTATTTGGTTTCAAGTCAGTCAAATATAATTAATAATTTGAGTTTAGTGTGTTATTTAAAAACAATTTTGGTCTGTTCATTGTTGAAATATTTAGCTGGAGAAAATTGGGTGCGTAGGAAGGGAGAGAGGCCTATATATTTAAAGGAAACTTGCTATAGCATACCTTGAACATGGTGTGTGGTGAAATCACATGGTGATTCTCGCAGGACCGACAGAGTTCATGTGTATAAATAAACACAATAAATTTTCTTTGGTCACATAGACTACTAGATTTTCAGATGTATTTGTTCGGGAATATTTTTACAGATCTTTTGACAGTACTGAATATTGGTGACCGTGCTTTTGACACGAGTAACCAGTAAAAACTGAACTGGAATATCTGTCAATAGAAGGACATGATTGATGAGTGTTTATATCATCAACCCAGTTAGATATATCTGCATATGCTCGAATGATAACAGAATAAATCATTTACAAGTACTTGAGGCTGTTGTATTTTTCTTTGTAGTTCTGCGTACTACGTCTGCCCTGGTACATCATCGTGGAACAGGTGAGCCTTCCTTATGATTGTCCTCCTACAAGTACTTTGAATTTATCTGTAAATCCCAGGGTAGCTTTGATGTTCTTCATCAGAACCACAACAAGCATTTAGAGTGAAGTAAATATACAAAAAGTAAGGAAGATTTGCTACCATCATTGGAGAAGCTCAAATTATTTTTTGTGATATCTTGTCTCTATTAGCAATTGCACTAACACAGTGTTATGAAACACGACCTTGTTAGTTTTAGCTAGTAAGATGCATTCACCTTACCATTCACCCATTACCAGCAGATTTCATGTTATACATGTATAATTAGACATTATTATAATTAGAATGAAAAGATTTTGTTTTGATCACAAAAATTATCACGGAAATGGGCTAGCAATGTCCTGCGAGATTTAAACAACCCGTAAGCCGATACCTGATTAAACTTGGAGTCGTATTCCCACTACCATACGCGCTATCTAGCTGTCACTACAGGAGGACTCGTGTTTGATTGTTAGTCCGCTATTTTTGTTTGAAATGTTATTGCAAACTATGGCTTTTATGCTGCACTTCAAACTATCAGAACTATACATCTTGGTTCAATGTTGTTCTGTTGAAAATTCTATGCTTGAAGATGCTGCTTTTATTCAACACCGTTTAAACAGCTTTGAATCTTTCTAAAATTTTAACAGAGTCAAAAATTTCTGAAACCATAAAAATGATCGTTATCTCAACCAACCATCATAAATAATAGGTTGTCACAGGTTCAAAACCCGATGTATGTTTTGAGTAATGTCTTGCCAACTATCATATGCATGGTCAGGCGCGGGAGGATTGTTATTTGAATTTATATATCAAATGTGCCACACTGATGCATCATGCTATCATAGATGACCCTCATCGAATGTTTTCGAAATACTAGACAAAACAGGGCGCCGATTGAAGCATTAATGTCAAATGATGGCATATATTGTAGTTTATTACAGAGCTGTAATTAGGTATTAAATATACTGCATTCTAATATGTTGTTATACCTTGTGGGCACTTTTGGATAAAATCGATTATATTTTGGCACACAGTTTTTTCACAGCGTAGTAGCTGCAGATTTCTACCATGCGTTTCAGCATACGGTTTATTCCTGTTAATTCACTTTTTTATATTTCTAACATTTTCAGGAAATAAATGTTTGCGGTTTTTTCGTGATCGCTTTATTCACATTTTTACACGGCATCCGAGAGGCAGACGCCTAGCTGGCACCACAACTGAGCATATTCAAACCAATATTGCTAAATGCTGGCACCACTCTGTCTGAGTGAATAACTTCTATATTGTTGCTGCTAAACACAAAATGATGTAGCGCCCTAACATATTTTACCTAAGTAAATCAACTTAATATACCTTCATGGCAAGCATGCAGTTTTATAGCAACCTGATTAGAAGACATATTTGTTCGCATTGCAAGAGCTTGTTTAGAATGCCTGCAACACAAGAAGTACTTCTATCTACCATAAAAATATTTTGCAACTCATTTTAGAAGATTTCAAAAAAAGCACGATTCCGGTGTCACTGGAGCTATACATTGACTGAGTTCACGGTTTAGAAAAACTTCTACAATTTGTAGCGATTCTCATCGTGAAATGTGACAAGTAGAGCAAGTAGAACTGACAGAACTACATGTATAAGAATCACTCTAAGCAGGAGTATAATATTTGAACATTGTCTCTTCTTTAGGAAAGCAATGTTGATCAAAATCAAACTTTGCAATTTGAACCATATTTGTTTAATCTTACACAGTTAAAAGCTGGTAAAGGGTCTAACTTTTAACAAATATCTTGAATAAAATAAATTCTTTAGAATTCATGTTACAATTATATAAAAAATAGCCAAATGTTTATTCTTAGTTATTTACTCGCACATTTAGTACATAACATGGATTGTACATGTGGTTACTATGTCTATGGTTACTGTGTCTATGGTTACTATGTCTATGATTACTATGTCTATGGTTACTATGTCTATGGTTACTGTGATTGTACAAGTGGTTACTATGTCTATGGTTACTATGTCTATGGTTATTGTGTCTATGGTTATTGTGTCTATGGTTACTGTGTCTATGGTTACTGTGTCTGTGGTTACTGTGTCTGTGGTTACTGTGATGTTACATGTGGTTACTATGTCTATGGTTACTGTGATTGTACATCTGGTTGCCATGTCTAAAGTATTATAATTGTACATGTGGTCACTATGTCTAAAGTACTATGATTGTACATGTGGTCACTATGTCTAAAGTGCTAGGCTCATTGAAAGAAAGAAATATATTAAATTTTCTTTAACATCTAAATGATATGAGTATGGATAGTTTTTATATTTCAACAAGAAACAATTTTTTCATCTGCTAAAATTTAAAACTAAATTTGGATTTGCTTTTCTTAGCTTGTCCTTCAATTGATGTTATATTTAGAAAATATTTAGCTTAGCCAATGCTCAAGTTTAGTCATATCTGCCTATTTAATGGATATAACTGGGAAAAATTGATAAACACAGTTTTTATTCATTTTCTGAATAATTTAGGACAGATTTTCTTATAATTATTATCCATAAACTTATTGCATACTGCTTCATAGATCGCTTTTCTAAAGTTTGGTTTTATGTTTATTCCGTGGTATTAGTGCTCTAACCTATGGAGGCAGCAGGCTGCGTTCAGCAGGCTACGTTCAGCAGGCTGCGTTCAGCAGGCTGCGTTCAGCAGGCTGCGTTCAGCAGGCTGCGTTCAGCAGGCTGCGTTCAGCAGCGTCTACTAAGACCCTAAGCATTCTAGTTTTTGTTGAGTCATGCTCCTTAATCTGCCCCTACTAACTGCCTATTTCCTATCCAGCACCCAGCGTAGCGCCTTAATCCACACAGGTGATTTATTTATATTAAAGGGAGACATTATGTGACTATCAATTTATCGCCTACACCTACATCGGTTATTGTCTGGCATTCGCTAATCTTCTCTCTGTGTCCCTCCTCACTCGTCTCTTCTTACACCTAGTCTTTGCTGTCTGAAATGAATGTTACACTTTTTGCCGGTTTCTTTTGGCAATGGAGTATTACTGTAAACTAGTGAATGTTTAGGTAACCAATTTTGAGTTTTTGATAATATGGTTCAGACCCCAAATTCAGCATATCTAACCTACCAGAATAGAATCATAAAAAATACTCATTTTCTGTTGAAATAGAGTGTCCTCGACTATAATTGGAGCATTTAGTATTTGGAGAGATCGGTCTAGCTAAACAAGTTGTTCTTTGTGGAAAACCTTGCTGACTAATTCTGCGCTGACTGAAAGTCAAGTTATTTTCATAAAATGCTCAACTGAAATTGTCAATTGCAGAGCTCCAGTTTGAGAATGTTTCTTAATTTATTGCCCTCTAATTCTAGAATTGTATGCTCTTGCCTCCGTCATGCGCTATTGGACAAAACCCTAACACGAGATAAAATTGTAACTTCTGAAGAAACTAATTCTCAAGGCTCGCGTGCGCAGCGACCAAGCGAAAATACAATGCGATTGGGTGAAGCGTATGAGTTATGTTTTTTATTGTTCAATAATTATCACATGCATACTCAGTGCTCTAACCACTCAAGAGAGTTTCGGGTAGGAACAAGTTGATGATACCGAGGGAAGCTCGAATAGCAGAACCAAATTCTTGCAGCTGTGAAGTATTTAGAAATGGATAATACTCTTGTCAGACCAGCAAGCACTGCTCCCTCGTTGTCAGGCCAGCGAACGAACGCTTGTCCGTGTCATGTAAATAAACGTTGCAACATTAAGTTATATAAGCATGGTAATGTTGCGCAATAGTGACTGCACTCACTGAGTCCGCCAATTTTTTTATCCTTTAGGGGTTGCATTCCCCTGGACTGCATGAGATAAAAAGTGATAACTAGAATCGCTTTCTTATCTTGTTTAGTTCACCCAGTTTCCAAGTCAGATGTTCAGTGCATATTGCTATCTAAGTCATTCATAAGAATTTAATATTATTAAATTTCTGAAAGGCTATTCTCTGCGCTAATGAATCATATATGTTTAGAGTTTGTGTAAATGTCCTTTGAAGGAAAACTGTGATCAATGTTGCGACAGATATATAGCTTAATCCGTTACAATAGATTTTGTATCATAGCAAACCGCTTGAATAGCCCTATCACTATTGATGTTTGGGTCAAAAACTAGAAGTACAGCTCATATGTTTCTAATATTCTTTTTTCAAAAGAAAAAGAATATTACTCTTCCCCCTTTAATATCTGAATGCTTGCTCACACCAGCTTCGTTATCCAGTTTAGGATAACGAAACTAAGTGATGACATGTAAAAAGTCAGTTTCATCAAAATGCCTTTGTAGATGTGTGTTCATAACGGTATAAACACCTTCAACTTTGAAAAAAAAAACATTAAATGCTGACATAGCTCAATATTATTACTGATTACATAATATTATGATACAATATAAATATTGTATAATATGTGTAATAATTGTCTATTATTGTATAATTATTATACAATATAAATATGTCAAGGAACTTCTGTTCTGTTTATCAAGTAGCTATTATAGTTAGTGTTAGAATGTGCACAACTTCTTCATAAGCTTTATTACTGTTGCATTAGTGTGGAGTAGCGAAGACTGAAAAATCAATTTGGTACTTACTCTAATAGCTCTATTCCAGCTTTTATCTTTTTTGCATAACCGTACCATTGTTTGCGGAGCCGAAGTGCTATCAGTAGCCTACTTTTATGTTGAATCGTAGTTATCTGCTCACTGTTTGTGCTTAAAGTTGTAGATACAGTTAGGGCTTGATTGGCTATACGTGGTTTAAGGCTCATTAAAAAACGTATGGAACCTGTGGTAGACTACACAGGACAACAAACTATGCAGTAGAATTTTATAAGAATTTTCCGTTTGTATGTTGATAATTTGAAAGTCGATAAAATCGAGTTTTCATGTTGGTATAACCAGATATGAGATACCAGATATGAGACGTATTTTGGTTGTAGTAGCGAGTCGGTGACTCCCATCGTTTAGAACTTGCTTGGATATATTTCAGGCTTGATATCGAATCACAGCTGAAGTATTTGACACGTAAGATGATAATAAAAACATGTATGGTATCAAATTGTTTGCATTAATCCTTTCGTAATAATGTTGGAATGTTTTTAGCGAAGGTGAAAGCAAAGTTCCTTATTAGTTACGTGCATTGCTAATTCGTTTTGGCGCTTAATTCAGGCACTGCGTATATCCCTATGATGAATATGCTGCTCAAATATTCACTATATGGTTCACAATAATATTGTTGGTGTGAGCTTAGGCCAGCTGGTCAAATATTTGTCTCTCATTTATGGCTGCAATACTACCATAGTGCATTCTGTGTTTCCGTCATAAATATTCCATTGTTTGTTATTAAAACCTCTGGTACAGATATACAATTATACTTATATAAACCTCATAAAATCCATCAGAATCTTATGACTTTTGAAAGTTTAGAATGTAAAATGTTTGTTACACTTGAGCAATATTAAATACCCAAGTAATGGGCACAGCTGTTAAACTGTGGTAGCTCTCAGCTAAGTATGACAAACAAACAGCATATTTGTCTGTATTGATAGGCCCCCTCCTTATATCCTCAAGAGTCTAGATTCTTATCTCATTTTGCTGTGAAAAATCTTTCTCAGTTATTTATTTGCTATTATGAGTAAAAAAAACTTGGAAAAACTTTGTTGTAATTACGTGTGAGTGCTGATTTAATTAATTCTCAACATTTCTGTAGCATTGCTGGTTGTCCGAGGTCAGCCGTTGCGAATATTCATGGGGCTATGAAGCAAGGAATCGATAACCAAGCCCTCGGCATGCTGCTCTGTGATTGGTCAGGAAAAGGTCATGTGACAGATTCGTTGTTTAGTCTACCATCATTTGTTTCTATGGCAGGAATGTCTTGGAACAAAGGTGTTAACCAGGTAATTAGTAAAGAACTTAGAGGTCAGTTGTTTTCAAAAAGGCTGTGGGGGGAAAGAAAACCGTTACCGTTGTAGGAGAAACAAGAGACACTTTTAATAACCTAGTACCCTAGTAGTCTGAGTACCCTGGCAGTTTGGTGCACCGGAAGGGATCGTCAGTTGTAATAACTATGTGCACAATTATTCCATTACGTGGCGAGCTGGTCAACTGGCTCAGATGATCGAATGTTGGTCTACCAAGTTAAAAATCACGAGTTTGAATTCTGGTGAAAGCAATCTTTTTTTCTAATCTCTAAGCATGGCTTTGGCCAGACGGTGCAACTCTTAATATAGTAAAGATAAGATAATTTCCCTCTTCAGTGCATTGAAAAACTCTTCTTCAGCCCTTCAACTGTGCCCAGTGCCAAACAGTACCCTTCAAATGACCCAGTGCACAAATTTCTTATAAAAAACTGTATTCTTTTGATGGAACTCACAAACTCGCAGTACAAGATCTACAAAACTGGAATATGGCTATAATTTGTATAGTTGAGAGTCTATTCACCAGCAGTCCTTGGCAAACCGTATCTTTGTCCAGCAGTTAGCAGTTGGTCTTTCGCTGCACGCAAGCCCGCGCAACTATGAAGGTTTGATGTCTGTGTTGGATGCTTTTTCTATGACATTAATCCTTGACAGATTGGTCCTACTGTGAAAAATGTCAACTACGGGTGTATTTTTGCTACAACTATTTATTCCAATTTGCTATAATAAAAGATCAATTTAGCATAGTTTTAAGGTGAAAACAAGAATTCAAAAGCATATTTACTACTACATTTATAAATTCGAATCACTGCTTTGTATTATAGATGACACCCTGCCAGCCTGCCAGCTATTTCATAGTTCATTGTACAAGGTGTATTTAGGCAAGTTTGGCTGAAATCTTTTGATTCTAAATAAAAAGACTTTGTTTAACAACGTGATGTTAACAGATTGTTTTGCTTCAACATAGCCTGGTGGGGGCCTGGTGGGCCTATATGTTTGGGGGAAGCAAAATGTACTGAACTTTTCTGCCAGTTACTAAGATATACAGAGCTTCACTATGCAATGGCTTTACTTACTTGTTAATTATTCTGAAACTGTTCTGACCCTTCACTATTTTGTACTTCATTTTTCGCTGCCTAGTTTATGGTGTTTCAATAACCATGGTTGAAATTTGTGTGCCGCACAGGAAAGAGACAAAGTCAGAATAGCTCTGACAATGATAAAAACTAACAAAACTCAAGTTAGTAGTCTGTGGGCCTTCAAAACTAACAACTACATAGTTAAAACAAGGGTTGCTGGACTATTATGTCTCTTATTAAACGCTACATCAGTTATTTGTAATCATCGTTTTAGCAATAAGATCTCCTCATAGCCTGTTGCTTACCAACAGAAAAGTAAACAAGCAAAGCTAGTCTAGACTGTGGTTTTGAGGTAAAGCAAAAGTGAATTATACATTCTAATGATAGGTTACATCTATTTTACATAAACTGATTCACAACATACGGACTATGGCTAATCTTATGTACAAAAGGTTGACACTACTTCATGGTCTTTTAATTTTTATGGTCAGACCTGGTTCTAGTTACAATTACGTACAGGACAATAATAGTGATATTTGAGCTGATGTACAGATGTTATATCAGCAGCTAAACTTTCATCCAGCTTATACAGCTTGACACTTGGTTCGCCATACGCAGTGCTATTCAAAGTCGCCAGTTTTAATCTTTTATTTGGGGCGACCGTCGTTAATCGACTTAATTTAGTCCTGAGTAGGTTCATGATAATTTCTACAATTAACTTGATCGGAGATTTGAAGCTTCTTCTCAGGCTACCAAACCCACCTATTATAAACTTGTGCCCGAACACATGCTAACTGGTTTGATTTATTTCTCCTCAATGATTTATCATCTGAGTTTCTACTTTAAAGTTATAACCATCTCAGCAGACTGGAATTTATTCGCATTCAGATCCTGTTAATGTGAGATCAGTGGGTGTCGATATGTTATGACTGCACCTGATACTTCATGCCTGTGGGTGGGGTAGATAGGGGGTGTACACAATTAGTGCACATGTATTTGGCATTAGTAAACAGAAATATCAGTTTAGCAAAGTAAAAAATTGTGCATTCTTTTTAGTTTTATCAGTGTCCTTAAGTCACAACGAATAGAATCATCTGCTCCTATTTTCTCATCAGCAATATAAACGATAGAGCGCTGTGAATTGCTGTCTGTAGTGCAAATATATTTACTATCACTTATTCTCTCTTTTTCCTGAATTTTGCCTATTTTTGTGTTGTGCTAATTGTAAAAACATATTTATTGTTGGACATTCTGGAATTAGATAAAATAGATCAAGGCTGGTTTACAGCAGTATAAAGATTTACAAAGCCTGTGTCTATCATGTTACATGAAGATTACATGGAGAGACAACTCTTGTCACAAGTCATGGTAGTTTGCAAGCGTTACCAAGTGTAGAGAGGTGTTCATATTTTCATGTACTCAACTAGTGGTTCATTTTATTTGCGGTTTAGTACCATATTTACTTTTGTCTCTACATTCTATCAGCTATGGTTCATCTTACAGTTATGCCACATCGTCATCTTGCAGTAGAAAAAAGTTGTTGTATGATATGAGGCAACTGCATTTTATATGATATAATTAGTAACCACACAGTTTCAATGTTGTCTGCTGGAACCATAGGTTACCGTGTTGGACAGGCTACCCGCGCTGTTGAGTCTACACATGCTCTCTGATGCCAAGTGTCAAGTTGGCAAAGTTCTTGTTGAGCTCGGCAAACTAGAATACGACCTCATGGCTGTCTCCTCTCATCTTCCTGGTATGTATCAATGGCTTACCACTCATAACTTACAAGTAATAATGCCTCACTTACTTCATCCACAGGCTATGTGCACAAAGTTTAATTGGTCATACATATATTACCATGTTTGGTGTTAGTCACAGAGCTGAAGTATCTACAGCCTGACATTGAACTTACTATGTTCATGTTAGCTCTGCGATCCTTGGTGGATCTAATTAAAGTTTTTGCCTCTTTGATATCTGATTTGCAATAATGGCCAGAACTAAATGCCTCACTAACAAAATATGAGAAGTTTTATGTATGTTCGGTTAGTGGAAGAGGGAGGTTAGTCTGGTGAGGATTGGTAAGTCTGGTGAGGGTTGGTAAGTCTGGTGGGTATTGGTAAGTCTGGTGGGGGTTGGTAAGTCTGGTGAGGACTGGTAAGTCTGGTGAGGATTGGTAAGTATGGTGAGGATTAGTAAGTCTGGTGAGGATTAGTAAGTATTGGTAAGTCTCGTGAAGGTTGGTGAGTATGGTGAGAATTGGTATGTCTGGTGGGTATTGGTAAGTCTGGTGAGGGTTGGTGAGTCTGGTGAGGGTTGGTAAGTCTGGTGGGGGTTGGTAAGTCTGGTGAGGATTGGTAAGTATGGTGAGGATTAGTAAGTCTGGTGAGGATTAGTAAGTATTGGTAAGTCTCGTGAAGGTTGGTGAGTATGGTGAGAATTGGTATGTCTGGTGGGTATTGGTAAGTCTGGTGAGGGTTGGTGAGTCTGGTGAGGGTTGGTAAGTCTGGTGAGGATTGGTATGTCTGGTGAGTATTGGTAAGTCTGGTTGAGCTAGTAAGTCTTTCACACTCATAGAACTGAAGTCACTCTTTTTGTGTGTCAATCATTTCTCCAAATTACATTAGGTATCCTGTTTTGATGTTGCTGCTTACGAGATTCACGGATAAACTAACAATACAACTGCGAATGCGAAATGCTCGCCAAATGTAAAAATGAATTTATTTGTTCCCGCCAGAATAGCAGATAAGAATGATGTTGAATCATTGCAATAAACACGGTCTGTAGGTGATTTGACTCTTGTCACAGTGCCCAGCTAATCTCTGCAGCCAAGTCGTGACACTCCAGCCTTATGGTTTGTATATTCAGAGAGGCAGACATCAAACGGTCCATATATCAAATGTTTATCCCACTGAATACTTGAGCAAAGGTTATTTTGCAGAATTTAATGTTGATAAAGTTGTTTTTGTTGACAGCCATAGCGCCTGTATCAGTGTGATTTTAGATTCTTCATGGATAGTATGAGATGTCAGCCCTAGCAGGGAACATGAAAATATTGTCTCATTGCGCTTGGTCGTTCTGTACACAGGTGCCAACTTTGTGGGTGGCAGAACAACATGTTATGATCAGATTTGTAGGAATTTTGCGTTGCTTCTCTTAAAATATCTGCTCTTTTTTGGAAGGCTAAGAGCTAACAACTATTAAGTTTTAGGAACATTTTTCAAATTATTCTTTTTCTCGAGGTAGGCATTCATTGTTGGCTTTTATCCAATACAATCTGCTCTATTTCATTGAAAATTCCAGTGGGAGTATGTTGTCGTTATAGTGCTGATGTTTTCATAGTATTGTTTATTTGCTTTCCTGAAACTCGATAACAAGAAATGCTTTTTTTTGCAATTGAACCCTGTAATGTTGCTTTCAATCCTTCTTGACTGTAAACTGATATTGCCACGTGCCAATGTTTATGCCCTGATTTTGGCTGAAATTATTTAATGAAGTCATTTTACTGGCCTCAGATGTCACCTTGCCCTCTTTGTGTTACTATAGTTTGATGTTTCTTGGCATTTAAACTTGCTGATAACTTGGAATTGTTATCACAACACTTGGTGTACATTTCATGAACTCTTTGGCCCTTGAAATCACTTTTGCTGTTGTTCCTGGAATACATAGAATACAAAATACATGTTGTTTATTCAAAAATATTTTAGGCTTCCAATAGTACCTATTATTGAATGCATGAAATTTTATGTCACCTGAAATATAAGCAACCAAATTTTAAAGGCCTAAAACGGTTCTTTTTGAGTGTTTTCGTTGTCTCAGGATTGCGCTTGGAGTCATTTCCTCTTTGCACTAAAACGCCTTGATTCACTGTTTTTTTCTCAATTTGTTTCTGTTATGCAACAAATTGAATATTGGAATCGTTCATTGCTTGAGCTAAGTCTCATATTGCACTCATGAAGGGAAGGTTTAACTTTCCTGGTTTCTGTTAGTTTATTTTGTTGTTTTGTTTACGAAGGCACAAAGTATAATGCTGTCAAAGGTCGTGACCGGTTTTACTGATAAACATCAGAAGAAAACCTTTGTTACGAAAAATTTCTCAATCGCTTTGGCTCCTCTCAACGAAAGATGCAATAGTCTAGCATTGTGTTGACTGGTGCGCTTGTTTCATGCACCTTCCTGAATGTTAGCATCGTGTTGACTGGTGCGCTTGTTTCATGCACCTTCCTGAATGTGTTGACTGGTGCGCTTGTTTCATGCACCTTCCTGAATGTGTTGACTGGTGCGCTTGTTTCATGCACCTTCCTCAATGTTAGCATCGTGTTGACTGGTGCGCTTGTTTCATGCACCTTCCTGAATGTTTGTATCGTGTTGACTGGTGCGCTTGTTTCATGCACCTTCCTGAATGTGTTGACTGGTGCGCTTGTTTCATGCACCTTCCTGAATGTGTTGACTGGTGCGCTTGTTTCATGCACCTTCCTCAATGTTAGCATCGTGTTGACTGGTGCGCTTGTTTCATGCACCTTCCTGAATGTTTGTATCGTGTTGACTGGTGCGCTTGTTTCATGCACCTTCCTCAATGTTTGTATCGTGTTGACTGGTGCGCTTATTTCATGCACCTTCCTCAATGTTTGTATCTTGTTGACTGGTGCGCTTGTTTCATGCACCTTCCTCAATGTTTGTATCGTGTTGACTGGTGCGCTTGTTTCATGCACCTTCCTCAATGTTTGTATGGTGTTGACTGGTGCGCTTGTTTCATGCACCTTCCTCAATGTTTGTATCTTGAAACTGTCACACAACGCTTTTTCACTCATCAGCCTCCCGCACATTTCTTGGAAATTACTTATTGTGAAATATTTGCTATGGCTTGTACCTTAGAAGGCTAGATACATGGCAGCTAAACCAAAGCTTCTGGCAGTTTTTCTTAGAAAAACCGGACAAAGTGACTAATGTCTAAGAACTTGCGACTGAGCTGCTTCGGTTAAGGTTTATTGAGTTACGCCTGATGTAATTGGCGTAACTCAATTGTGTTTGATTGGACTACTTATTATTAGCGAGTTCAATATTTATTTTTGGAAAACGGTTGATTCAGTTTTTTACTCGAAATCTAACAATGGAATCGCGCAAGATAAAAAATAGCTGGAACAGAGTTCATTTTTGAGTTCGGTTTTGGCCAGTGAAGTCACTAACTGTAAGCTTTAGTCGCTTCCATTCAAATGCAGGCGCTTTTAATTCTTCAATTCATATGCTGTGGTGGCCACCTTTTAGTCCCCTTCTGATCTTAATTTCATCTTCATCCCATTTTCCTATGTACAGTTTTGTTCAAAATTTCTTGCAAGCAACTTGTACTACACCAGTGGTCGCATCTTTGATTATATTATGAGAGCCACTCATGTTCCTGCTTTTTAACAGATCTACATGTATGTTGTAAATATTCCTATATGTTGACCTGATAGCAGCAATTGAAAAATAGGTGTATATGCGAGACATGACTGCTATTTGTGTCATTCAAGTATAAGCTTTAGGAATTGATTAGGCCCTTGCAAAAATCACTACGGAATATGTCTAATGCGAGTTGAGTAAGCCAAGCATCAGCAACTTCTTCTTTAATACAGCTGGAAATTGCTGCTCCCTGGACCCTGAGCGTGGCTCTCTGCTGTTTCAGCTGCTCGTGAACCCTGATAGTGTTGACCTTACTCATCTTACACCAGCAATATTTCAGGTGAGGTTCACATGTATAGAAATATAGAAATTCAGTAGACCATCATGCGGATTGGGGATAACAACCCTTCCTGTTTTTAACCCAAAAACTGTTAGACCTGGTCTGCTGGTTTGGATTCTCAATTATACCATATATACCCAGTTTTAAATTAATGGCACAGTAATAGAAACTCTCTCTACCCAGGATAAGTGAGAGTTACCAGCATTTTGTCAACTAATAAACTTCATTAGGCCACCTGTCTTAACCGCTATCTGTCGTTCAGCAGGTCTGTGTGAAACATATTGCGTAGAGCTCAGCCAGTGCTATTGCGCTGGTGGATGTGGGGCGCAGATGAGAGAACTATGTGAAGCATGCAGGAATGTAGATTTTTGGCAGAGGCTGTGCTAGATAGCCATAATATAAGTGATTACAACGATATGATCTCGTGATTACAGATGATTTATGTATTTTTGCGATGCTTTTGGGTGTGCATAGGTTCCTTGTGATCAGCCAACTTTTTAAACCATTTCAGTGACGCAATAGGCAGTTGATGTTTTACCTCAAATTGTTTGGCTGTGACTCTATTTTAACGTTTTACTTACCATTATGCGCTTCATCATAATTTTAGTGAGTCCCTTTTTCTTTTAAATACATTTTGCGTTCTTCTGCTCGTTCTGGCATCATTTTGTGTTATTCTGAATTAAAACTTTCGCATAAGGCTTTTGGCAAAAAACTGTTAACGGTCTCAGTTAATGTTCAATAAGAAAATAATTGGGAGCAGTTGAAAGTTGATAATGAACAGATGTTCCGAGGCGGATGTTCGCGTGAGAAATGATGCACGTTTTCCGTAGTGAAATGCGCATGTAGCTCGTCCTTTTTATTAGAAACATAAAAAAGATTTTTGTTTTCAGAAGTGGCTGGTCTAAACCTGAGAAATTACTAAATTATTTTTTGCTAAATGAATGAAAAATTTTTTAAGAGTAACCTCGATCGAAGCTAAAGCTAGACTGTTGTCTATTCCTATTTTTATATAATATTCGCAAGGGTTTTTAAGACATCTTCAGGCCAGCGTAAACTCAGAGAAGTGGATCAGACCTTCTAGTGATTAACTAGATGGTGAGTAAGACTGCACCTAGTAACACCCTTGTCACTCATAGATTGCTGTTTTGTAATCACCGAAAGGCATCACTGATCTATAATAACAAATGTTTGGCGCTTGATTCATATTCTCTAAAATAGACAGTTAAACCGAGATAGAAGATTATCTAGAGTGTGCCCTTACACCATTATAGGAAGATATATATATGAGTAGGATACCAACTGTCATTGCTGTCATTGCTGCCGGTTCATTTAGCGTGGTTCCCTCAAACACTGGTTGACCAGATATATACCTGTTTGATAGTTCAATTGCTTTTATTCATTTCCCTTTTTCCTTTTTTAAAAAGGTGGTTGATACAATTGAAGGCATGGCTGCAATAACCAGCGAAAGAGATTGTAAAATTTTTTTTATTTTAACTAAGATGTGAATAATAAAACATCCATTGTTGATTAGACTGTGTTCCTGCAGATTATAGCGAGTAGAGGTTTTTTCAATGTTCAGGGACTTTTGATCAGGTACAGCTTTTTTAACAGCGAATAAGAAGCCATTCCTCTTTCATACACAAACAACCAGCTCCAATATGGTCAAGCTAGTTGATCTTGAATAATGTTGTGTATTCGGTGATTTATTGCATCATACATATAGTAAATACCATAAATATAATATGCACATACGTATAAACAAAGCTGTTGTTAGTGTCAAAAGGGAAGTGCACAGGTGCATCAGAGGATTAATAGCCAAACCACAGCAGACAAGTTTTTCTGCAATAGCTTGTCATTTTCCTTGCTGATCTTTGCTTAACCCGTTATCCTTTTGGCAACTTTGTTACTTCTGCCCTGGAAATAAATCTGGTTAGCTTTAAGCTCGGAACCCAAGGTTGTTGTTTTTTATGCTAATTTAAATGTAATCGTTGTTTTACAGAAATCTCTTCGCGCTATCCGCCACCTGCATGGTCTCGTTCAGTCTCAACAGCTACTGTGCTTTATGGGAGAGGAACTAACAAAGGCACTCAAGCTCAATCTTGACCTTGCTCTGACGACCTGCAGGTAAATAAAAATCTCCTGATTACCTACCTTAATGCGCAGTTCAACTTTTATATTTTATCAATCCTTCTCAAGTAAGAAATATTTGACACGCCTTTTTAACCTTTCAGCTGTGATAGATTTTACGATGATGACGTTGTTCAGTGGGCTACTTATGCAACCTGGTCTGGTCTGGCCTTCATTACACTTATTATCTGTATAATAGTGAGTTCTTCATACATATGATGCTGATGACATCGGAAATAATTGCAATCATTTTAAATCACTTAAACTCTGTCAGTTTATATAATTCAGTTCTGCTCCATCTTCTGCGCATCCAATTATACCTACCCACACACACTTACCTCCACCTACATCCACTTACCTCTAACTAGATCTACATATGTCCAGCTTTCCGCAATGCGTGAGGTCCCTTAGAGCGCTTTGAAGTTTCATAAATGACATTTACCAGACAATCGGAAGGTATTATTTTCTGATGTTTAAAGTATGCATTTACATAACCTTTGATATGCTATGCATCATCCTCTCTAATCCAGCTCATTCAGGTGCTGTCTTTAAATATCGGTATATTTCATTAAGTAAGTCATCATAAGTGGCTACCACAGGAGAGATTACCAGTTGCTAAATCACTGTTGATGTTCATTAACACATTCAAATTGTGACATTTATATGCAAGTTCCTTAGAGCCAATCGTGACAGAAGTTAAACAAAAATATGACTAGTGGAAGCTAAAAAATCGCTGAGATAGTTTTCGACTGAATTATGAGATATATGCAAATGTTTTCATTAGTCATAGACATGGAAATCGGTGTGTCTCAAGCTCCTATTTACTAGTCATCGACATAGACTGCAACGTCCCCCAAATCCCCCAATCTTTGTTTGGCTAGTCAAAGCCATAGAGTGCTCCCTATAGGCTACTGGCAAGCACTTGCCACTGGTGTAAAATAAATGAGCCAGTTCCAGTTTCTTCAAGTTAAAATTCTCATTTTATCAACCCTCTATCTCCTCATTATTTGTCCTTCAAGTTTTCTGTGCACATGTAAACCAGGATCGGACTCGCTCTCTGCACGGCCGGAAGAAATCCTGGAGGAGATGAAGGAGTGCCTAGCGTTAACATAGGTCTATCCAACCTGCCCATAACTGTCAAGACTGACCTCGCTAACAGGTAATGTAAATGACACAAACATCTATCTTTAACAACTGCATTCTATACTATACTTGTGTAAAACTTGGCACAAGCTTAAATTTAAATCATTCAGTTTAGCCAACTTTTATCAGCCACAAAACAACTTCTGGGAGATCAGATTTGATCGAGAGTTGCTAATCATGTAGAGGAAAATATTTATGTTGACAGAGTAAGCAGGGCAAACTAATGCGATATAAAGCGTGTCAGACAAAAGCTTATTTGGATCGAGTTGTTTGGTTTAATGGCTGGTACATTCTCCATTAAAAATGGATCCAGTGACGTAGATCTTGTAGACAATAAGCCTTGTGTTTATTTTACAAATACATTTTTATCAATTGATTAGACATCTCCTATCTACGCTGTCACTCAGACTGTCTTATATTTTCATCAAACTACTACATAGTCATCGATGAAGATCTCAGCTGGAGCTTAGAATAGTTGGTACTAAAAGTATTTATGTAACTTGATGCTCTCTCATTCCATCCTGCTCCCTGATCCCACAACTCTTCATTAGCGCTTCAAGGGTTGACTATTGAATAAACAGAACATTCTATATTCCTACAATTTCTTTATGGGCCATAAAGAATGTTTATACAAACTGTAATAGGCTTAAAATATAGACTCTGTGTTATCTTTTTAGAATATGAATGCCCTATCATATTCTTGTAATATACAGTGTGTAAAAATCAAAGCTCAAATAAAAACTGCAAGACTTGTTTGTTCTATGTGCTTAACAAAGATTCCAAACTTGAACATTCTCGAGATATGCCTGGAAACCCTATTGACGCAACTCTGTTGCCACCTGATATTCGGTGTCTTTGGTGTTCAACTCTTATATGCGGACCTGACCGTTGTTGCTTACGATAATTGACTGTAATTTGTGTTTTGCTTCATATATTATTTTATTTTGATAAAAATAAAGCATACAAACTATTTCTACATGTTAATATTTTGTACAATCATCTTAGAAAAGAAAGCATAGGTACGAGCTGCCACTGGTACGACAATACAATTTTTAGCCTGTGTTACTAATAGAATATATAGGCCTATAAAAAATTTGAGTGATTTATTTATTGCTAACTGTCTTAATATAGAGTTTATGATGAAAAATTATGTCAAAAAGTTTTAGAACGGATTAAAATTAATCACATTATATTTAAAGAAAGCGATCGTTTTGGAATTCGAATCTGTTTTTCAACAGAATTGTGGTTGAAACCTAAAGTCAGACTGCATAGACACAGTAGTATGTTGTTTAAAAAATAAAACCTTTGAAACAAAATATTAAAAAAAGTTTGTGAATTGAAAAAATGAAAATTTTTCACTTCTATATATATATTCATCCCCTGTAGACTAGCACTGGCATTTCTTCCCATTTCTTCATGCTTCTCTTGCTCAAAGTTGTGGCTGATTGGTCTTAGAGATGTCATGAAATACAAGTTGGCAGATCTTAGAGGTAAACTGTTCGCCTCTACTTGGTCATCTTTAACAATCCTACTTTGTTGAGTGGAGGTGCAGATCATTAACTATCTGGATTTTGGGAGAAAACTATATGACTAAAGTATATAAAAACTCTAGATATGAAACTAATGTCCTGCTAAGTTTAAATAATATTGTTTAACGACATCAACCTAACACTGGCAACCTAACATTGTCAACCTAACAGTGTCAACCTAATAGTGTCAACCTAATAGATTCACCCTAACACTGACAACCTAACATTGTCAACCTAATAGTGTCAACCTAATAGTGTCAACCTAATAGATTCACCCTAACACTGGCAACCTAACATTGTCAACCTAATAGTGTCAACCTAATAGTGTCAACCTAATAGAGTCAACCTAATAGTGTCAACCTAATAGTGTCAACCTAATAGATTCACCCTAACACTGGCAACCTAACATTGTCAACCTAATAGTGTCAACCTAATAGTGTCAACCTAATAGTGTCAACCTAATAGAGTCAACCTAATAGTGCCAACCTAATTGTGTCAACCTAACAGTGTCAACCTAATAGTGTCAACCTAACAGAGTCAACCTAATAGAGTCAACCTAATTGAGTCAACCTAATAGTGTCAACCTAATAGTGTCAACCTAACAGTGTCAACCTAACAGTGTCAACCTAATAGTGTCAACCTAATAGTGTCAACCTAATAGATTCACCCTAACACTGGCAACCTAACATTGTCAACCTAATAGTGTCAACCTAATAGTGTCAACCTAATAGAGTCAACCTAATAGTGTCAACCTAATAGTGTCAACCTAATAGATTCACCCTAACACTGGCAACCTAACATTGTCAACCTAATAGTGTCAACCTAATAGTGTCAACCTAATAGTGTCAACCTAATAGAGTCAACCTAATAGTGCCAACCTAATTGTGTCAACCTAACAGTGTCAACCTAATAGTGTCAACCTAACAGAGTCAACCTAATAGAGTCAACCTAATAGTGTCAACCTAATAGAGTCAACCTAATAGTGTCAACCTAATAGTGTCAACCTAACTGAGTCAACCTAATAGTGCCAACCTAATTGTGTCAACCTAACGGTGTCAACCTAACAGTGTCAACCTAATAGTGTCAACCTAACAGAGTCAACCTAATAGAGTCAACCTAACAGTGTCAACCTAATAGTGTCAACCTAATAGTGTCAACCTAATAATGTCAACCTAATAGTGTCAACCTAACAGTGTCAACCTAATAGTGTCAACCTGATAGTGTCAACCTAATAGTGTCAACCTAACAGTGTCAACCTAATAGTGTCAACCTAATAGTGTCAACCTAATAGTGTCAACCTAATAGTGTCAACCTAATAATGTCAACCTAATTGTGTCAACCTAACAGTGTCAACCTAATAGTGTCAACCTAATAGTGTCAACCTAATAGTGTCAACCTAACAGTGTCAACCTAATAGTGTCAACCTAATAGTGTCAACCTAATAGTGTCAACCTAATAGTGTCAACCTAATAGTGTCAACCTAACAGTGTCAACCTAATAGTGTCAACCTAATAGTGTCAACCTAATAGTGTCAACTTAACGGTGTCAACCTAATAGTGTCAACCTAACAGTGTCAACCTAATAGTGTCAACCTAACATCGGCAGCTTTGAATGAATACGCACATGAGCACTGCCAGGCTTCTTAACTCGTTTAGCTTTTTTTATTACAGTCAAACCTCAACATATGAAATTAGCCATCGCTCCAATATTTGCTTCGTATCCCGGAGCAAATATTAAAATAAGAATACATTCTGTTATGCTCAATTCATTCTAGATCTGTAACAAAATTGTATTTTTGTTACGAAACATCAGTTAAGCGTATATTCAATGTTAGAGGGATTGACGTACCTTAACCTAATCTATTCTATATATAGCTAATATGTTTTTGGGTTATTTTTATGTGTAATGTTTACCTTGTTTCTATTTTATTACATAATTTTGTGGTTTCATAAAATTTCAGACATCGTATGTTAAAATTACTTCATATATTAATACAAATGTGCTCTAAAATTTCTAATATAGATGTGTTGTCCAGCTATAGCGACTCATTCAGAATTCCATATTTAACAGCCACATTCTTTACTATATACAGTCAAACATGGATAACTGAAACTTCACGGGACCGAGTGAAAGTGTTCGAGTTATCAGAGCGTTCAAGTTATCAGAGCACTGTCACAAGTCCATGTATTTATTAGTAGATATATGTACATATACAAACTATAATATAAATCAAAAGCATAAATGTCTTGTTTCGAATTATATGCTTCTAATGTAAAGTTTAAAAATTTTTTACCAGAAAGTATAGAGATTTTTCTATCACTTGAGATTTGTTTGTTGTTTTAGGTGATGTGACTGCCAGGACGTTTTTCAGATTAAACTTGGCAAAACTTGATCGCTGTTGAAATGCTCAGAAGAAAAGATATCTTCTTCTTTTGAGCGTTTTAACCAAGATCAATTTTGCCGATTTTTCTTTAAGTTTATGCCAAGGTAACCTCATTATTCCTTGCCTTCGAAGAACCATCGCTAAGCGGATGTTTGGTAAAAATCAAATTTTACCAAACCTTTTGAAAATTTGTTGACAAAAGTATTTTGCCGATGATGGTAATAACGACGCCTATGAATACTAAAAGTTGAGGTTTATCTCTATGGCTTGGAATAAAGTGATATTCTAAAGCGATAACAACCGTCTCGATTGCCGTTGGGCAAAAAACTGTTCGAGTTAACGAAGTTGAGGTCGAGTTATTTGTAAATCGAGCAATTTATCATTGCATGGGAACGGACCAAACAAAACCGTTTGAGTTAACCATGTGTTCGAGCTATCCGAGGGCGAGTTATCTATGTTTGACTGTACTTGCATGTTTCTTTGCAATTACTTCTCAATTCAATCTTAACATTGTGCAACTTTCTCTTGAAAAATGTTACTCAGTTGGAATAAAGACATTGTTCTCCAATTTCTTCTTCCTCTCTAGTGAATTCTTCCTTACACAAAGGGGTGGTTGAAGCGATGCAATCATAGTGCATTCTCCTTAGCATCCAAGTTAAGGTTTTTGGGCGCTGTGTTTACATGTGATTTGATATGCTGATTATGGAACCACCCAGTACAAAGGTAGAGAGGTTCTATAACTGGTATTACTTGCATAATATTGCTGGGCAGCAGCGGATATGGGATGGGCAAGCAATTATAACAATAGGATCAATTTGAACAGTCCCCTGTCAATTCTCTTCTGTCAACCATCTCTACCGGTCGCTTCAACACTGAGCGTTGTCTGTCAAGTTTTCATAAGTTAGTAAACAATTGTCTTGCGATGACCTTAGAACCGTCATGTCTTGAATTTCTACAAATAAACATTCTTTAAGCAAGGACTAATGCTTAGCTCTTACGTGGATGAATCATTGACACAATCTTGGAACAAAACTAGAGGTTGTAGTTTCAGTTCGAGCAATCATTGTTAGGTTTCAGAGATTTGTTAGGAGAAAGGATTGGCAAGATCGGGTAGTTGTATACTCTTGTCGCATACCCATTGAGTGAAGCTTGATCTCTGCAGTTGGTCAATTATTGACAGGAAAGTAAGCTATTTCTCTCCAATTTTTAATCTATGCATGCAGGTTTGAATTATTGTGATTAGTAATCAATTAATATTAATTATAAGAAATGTTTCAGTAGAAAATACAGCAAGAGAATATCTACGCGGGCTCAAAAGGCAACATTGTTCAGCTTGTGTTATCATTGGCTGAATCTGTGAGTTGCAAGAAATGGCTATAGCAATGTCGATGAGTTGCAATCTCTCAGATGAAACTCGTGTTTTGTGTTGTCCTAGGTTTCTTTCATTGGAGGTTTGCGCTACTGTGAACTAGGCGTAAATCCTTTGTTACTTTCGATTCTTTTGCTATTGAGATATCGAGCATGCATGCCCAATTCCTATGCCTTAGACCTGAATTTTTATATTTTCAAAGCAAGGCCAACTATGTTAACTATCTGTTGTCTGAAACTAGCAGAGTGTCATGTGGCTACCTGTCTTCTGCCAGCTGTAGTATGTTATATGATGGTGCACGCATATTCGTACACCTTCATCATGTACAAAACTAAGTGTATTATGTATGAACGATACGAATTCCTGTGATTGCATAAATAATACGTCATACACGCCAAATAAACTGCCCTTTGTCAATGAAAACAAACTTTGGTTAGTCGTCTTGAGTGGGATTTAAGGTTGTCTGTTTCTGTTGAGACCACATTTTTAGGCAGTTTTTGAAATTTTCGGTTTTTGCTTGCGTGATTGGACTATGGTATTGTGAGCTGAATGTTTAACTAATATCAAGGTCAGCTAAAGGAAGTGAAGCAAATCAGGTCTATGATTGATTTATCATGAAGCTCAATAAAGCTGGCATATTCAAAGTTTCTATAAATCAAGAATTTAATAACTGTTTTGGTGATCCACCGGTAAAGCCTGTGAGTCAGCAATACAGTAATTTGAAATAGAAATTTAATAGAACTTAATCTTAAAGCTAGCATCTACATAGGCTGACACATTGATCACAACGTGTTTCGTACAGTTTATTAGTGCATAAGGCATGGTGATTGCTTCTATCTAGAACATGTAATTGATTGTTATCAGTATCAATATATCGATATTCATTGCCAATTGAGAATAAAACATTAGTATTAATAGCGAAAAATAAATATACAATTGTCGATCAATCGACTTTTTATCTTTTGATGCACATTTTTCTGGTATTCGATTATGATACTGCATATGACTACACATGATGAAAATGAATGCTATATATAACAGACATTGACAAGAGCTATAGGCCTATAGATGTACATAGTCGTGTTACTTGCTCCTACGCATAACATTGACAAGAGCTATAGGCCTATAGATGTACATAGTCGTGTTACTTGCTCCTACGCATAACATTGACAAGAGCTATAGGCCTATAGATGTACATAGTCGAGTTACTTGCTCCTACGCATAACATTGACAAGCCAATACTTTGTGCATTTATTGAATCCAAAAACCAAAAAACTGTACCTTTTATTACAGCATTTAATTAGTTTTTGTATTAGGGTATAATTATTATTAAACTCCTGCATAAGCCAGCTTATGTAATGTGCAGTTGTTACTTGAGAGATGAATATGCGATCTGTTCAACCAATGGCTTTTTCATGTTCATATCACTTACAGTACGGGTTACGATGACCCTGTTATACGGTTTGTTCCCCTTGCAATGCGGAACACTGTATTTTTTCGCCCTCGCTATACGATATCAACAAGGATATTCTTTCGAGATTCGAATTTGGCAGTCGGTATGCTAAAAACGTCGGACTAATGAAAATGCTGATATGCTATTCGCTTAAATCCCTCTAAAGGTCCAAACACACGAGGCGATTTTATCGCGAGCGTCATGAGGAGGGCGGAGATATCGCTGGTGTGTGCATAAACACACTTGAGCGATTCTCTAGCAAACGATATAATGGGCACGTTCACAAACTGCCAATAAAATTCCGTATCATTAGTTTCTTCGGAGTTGTTAATAAATTTAGGTAAGTCAATATGGCGCCATCTAGGCAACAACGTCAACAACTTCCGCATTTGTTATTAAACCTATCTCACTTTCACGGATTGTACACTGCCTACACTACAAGAAGACATAAGAAAAATGATTATTGTATTTTTAACTGTAATATTTTTACGATTTTTATACATATTCTATTTTCTAGTGTTATTTATATTTAATATATTAAATATTTACCGTTCTCAAGATGGTCAACCGGCGCAACGATTGACTTCAAGTGTTGGTTTTCAACTCGGATTTTTTGTAATTTTTGTTTGTTATAGTGTACAGAACTGGGAGTGCTATTATTAAATTTATGAACAATTCAGTGTTCGTTCTGAAGATGTTTCAATCATAACAAAATAGCAAATTGTGGCTGCTGTACGTTGTGGAACATCGATAAGAAATAATTACCCGCCATAAAATTGCATTCTGGTAAAATCCAACCAATCGAAATGCATCTTGTTAGTGATAAAGTTGTATAGAGAAAGTCTAACGTTATCGCTCTGCATGAACACGCTGAGTGAATTCTCGCGCAGATTAGCGCCACGCAGCGTGATATCGCTCTAAATATCGCCTAGTGTGTTTTCACCTTAACAACGCATTAAAGAGATACAATGATCGCGCTCACTCAGTTCAGCGTTATAATAAAAACGAAACCGACAATTGACAGGTGATAAAACTAGCCAATGACAAAGCTCAGTAAATTTTAGTAAAATACATACTAAAACTTAGCTTCAAATATGCGTTTAGTAAGCTAAATTCATTAAAATTAAATTCAACGATTATGTTATACATCTGTTTCGAAGGTAAGAACTCTGCGCAGTTGTACTGCACATAGCACATTGTAATGTTAAATTTTAATGCAAATCGTAACCACTAAATATACTAAAGTTGCTGCGGGTAACTGTATTTACTATGTTTAACATGTTATTTTTGTTACTAATTTTTAATATGTACAGTACATATATAAAATTTTGTTGATGTTTACCAGTGGGTGTTTGCATTAGATATTTACTATGGGTTTTATATCTCTCTATACGATATTTTCGCCAACACTGCAGTGAATTAGAACCGTATGGCGAGGGTCCCCTGCATATCATTGAATATATCCTATATGCAATGATATATCCCCCCCCCCCCCCCTTATATCATTGCACACTTAATCCTATTGGACGTTAGCTATTCAATTAAAATAAACAAGGTATTCTAGGCCTTGGTAGTTTCACTTTTTGTGATGTTCCAATATTGAGCTAGTTGAACCACATAATCACAAAAAGCGCGTGTTTTCATTTGTGCGATCTAGCGACTGTCACAGCAATAGTGAACAAAGTGCAAAGGGCATTTTCAATATTCTATCTCAAGTGTTACTGCATACCTTGAGGATTACAAAATGCATAAAAATATTTTATGTGCACACTAGTTGCAACTGGTTTGACCCGTTCCCACAAATTCACCCTCCCTCCCCTTCCTCCCACGCTTCATGCAATGCCTCCTAGTTTCAATCCAATTACTTGATGAAATTCAGATTCGCTACGCTTTAAGTTTGCTTGTTCGTGGTGGAGGCGGTAACAATGGGGCTGCTCACTAGGCTGGTGGGGAGCGCTCATCCGATCCTCGTTCAATTGTATATGACGTCAATGAATTCTCCTAAATCACAGCATTTCTATGAACGTTGAGCAATAGACTAGGTAAAGTTATTTTCCTTGAATAGTGATCTTGTGTAAATTATTTCCATCATTCCTCGAAACTAGTCTGCTTTGTAACCCGTCAGCATGAAACGTGTTTCGCAGACATTACAACTCATCAATGTTCATTTTGGTAGCAGCCATTGATAAGCGTAGGCTTGATGTTGATTGGCTGACTAACTTATTGTTGTCACGTGATACGAGGAAAAAAGATTTTTAGCCTACCCTTAGCGTGCCAGTCGTATGGCTTGTACCGTAATGGCTAAGTCCCTAGTGCGTAATGCGTAAAATATTTATGTATGACTTTTGCTGTCTGATGCCTGTATTGGTGCAATTGTTAGTCTATGCAAATAGAAACACATTGAATTATTAATAATTGGATATAAAGCTACTTGAATTTATAGATGTATAATTGTACATATGCATATGTAATTATGTGATATGACGATCTGTTTGAGATATTCCGATTTTGAGCTAGTTTTATCACATAATCACAAACAGCACCGATTTCCATTTTTGGCAATCCGGCAACTGTCACAGCCCTAATGAACCATCACAGCCCTAATGAAGCAACCGCTGCTGTAAACAGTGAATCTTATTAGCGATACTTTACTGTTGTTATTTTCAATGCTCTATCTCACGTGTTACTGCATACCTAAAGAACTATAAAATGCATGAAAAGATGTTGCGATTTTTGTATTACAGGTTTTGAAAATTCTTTTATAGCATTAAATGGCGCTGCTCAGGCTCCCCTCACCCCTACAATGTAATCATTGTTTTCTGTCTGTTTTCGTGATGCTAACTCAAATTATATTAAATATCATACAATGTCGCCATAGATACATGAACAGGAATACTTAAATAAAAGATTTCTTAAACTGCTCAAGTTGACCAGTTCTGTCATTTTACAAGAAGCGAAGAACGCGTAGGAAGCCCATCCTAGACATTATCTATATAAGGCTTACGCACGTCTGGCGTGTGAGGTTACTCTTCGTTTTTAAAAAATTTAATTTTTTCTATCGATTGATTTAAAATTGGCTTAGGCATTATGCTCTAATTGGGAGAACTAAATAGTTGAAAGATAGGTATCTCGTACTGGTATATTTTTTGGGTCTAGTGTATACACTGCGATACCTGCTCCATATTCTTCAATTTCTTGAGTCGTGGTTTATAAGAATTGAATGTAAAGAATTTGAGCGTATAAACATTTTAGCCTGTTGCCTGTGTTACAGACTGTTGGCTTTGAGGGAAGGCTATAGGACTTCATGGTTCTCACGGTGCTTGCCCAAAGGCTACGCAGAGTCTCATGCTTTGGTGTTTGGAGTTATCAACTCTCTCCTTCCTGGCTCTCACCATCACCACCTACACTAGGAACTTACATTTGTTGTACACCGAGTCCATAGCCCAAATGAACTTTCATTTAGTCATATCAATACTTTTTTGATAGAGAATTTACCTGTTGCTGCACTGTGGTGTATTTGTGTAATAGCCATCTAAACATTGAATCTCTAGCCTAAAGTTAATGGTAAAAAACTTTTTTGGCAATATCTATGTTTCTTTCCTAGAAGTTATTTCAAATAGTTAATTATGTAGGCAATACCCTTAGTTGACTTTTTTTATAGTTTTCAAGGCGTGTCGCTGCAGTGTGTTTCCTTTGAAATATTCCTTCATACTCTAGAACCACGCGCCTCTTGTTAATGCAGTCTTGGTCTTGTCTTGGTAATGCAGCGCTTACCTAAATGTGCTAAACATGCAGGCATTTAGTAAATTACATGTATGTCGTGAGTGATGTAAGAATTCCATTTAGCCAATTTAAATAGCATAATTCGAAAATGTGTTAGAAAGATGACATCAGATGATTGATAGCATTCTATTGGTGCGACAACTTTTTTCTGCTGTTCCACGTCTTCCAGAGCGCAGACAATCTCCTGTAGCTGTTATATTTAGGATTCTATTTATTTTCCATTTTCTCATCCCTAAGTTTGCTGTCTGACCCGCTAGTTTTGGTGGTAGATAGTCATTTATCAATTCTTTTATTCCTATTTAGGTTGTTATGGCAGTAACACTTTTTATGTCTTACTCCTCTCATATTGAGTGCTGTCCATTCACCATGAGTTTTATGACTCGGATAGATCTAGTAGTATTTGAATAAAAGAAGGTGACTGTTATCTTAGTTTTGTTTTATTAGCATAATTGTAATACTCTCTTTCTGCAAGAGTTCAGAAAGAGAATCTAGAATGTTTATTCTTAAGCAACAATGACCTTTGTGACACCGGAGACTGAAAACATTTAAAGGATTGGCTGTCGCAATGAAAAATCTTCTTTGCAGTGAGCGACTCGCAACAGCGCACCTTTGTCAATAAAATAATTAAATATAATTATAATATAAAATAATTCAAATACAAAAATGACAATGTCTATACAATTACATAAAATATGCATATGAATACATATAAATTAAGAGAGATGTGAAGAAAGTACATGCAACATGCAACAACTGTTACCTAGATGAGGTGAGCATGTGCCAAAAGGAAAGCTAAAAACACAAATGTTAGCGTGTAGAGCAAAACCTTTATCGACATCAAACGTTGGGACCAAGTTGCATCATATTTTTTCTTTGATACGACTTTCACCTTCCTTGTCTGTGTTGATCGTGTTATGTTTGTGAAAGTGTTTTCGATCATTCGCTTAGCCTGCGTTGGCTTGCTATTAGGACCACTGAGGCGGTACTGAGCTGGCACGCACGGCCCAAAGAAACATCGAATGGCAAAGAGTGGATCTTCCATCAAAAGATTTGTCATATTTGGTCTCACACCTATCTCCCTAGCGATGTCATCCATTACTGGCACCCAGTAGGTCTACAAAAGAAATGGTTTCAATTCAAAGCCTAAAAGTGGAGTTTTCAGGTGCCTCGATAGCATGATGCGTTTTTGAGGTGGTTCCGTGATATGCTCACGAAAGAGGTTCAATGGCCGAATTCACAGCTGAGGTCTATGTAAATAATTTCTATTCATGTAGGGAGAAAGCCAGGCAATACCAAGCAGTTGAGCATCCTATCAACTTATTGAGAAAACTGCTTATGACATGAGTTTATTGTTGAAATTGTCTTGCCATTATTATTTTCTAAACAAGTTAGTAATTATACATAGTTAATTTGCAACACAGCTGAATTCTGCTCACGTGGTAATGGTAGAAGTAACACGTGCCAACTCGCATTCAGTTATAACCCGAGTAAATCATGAGTGTGATAACCCCAGCCAGGTCAGTCGGAAGGTTGTTGAACAGATCACTGCACTCGAGTGTCACTTGCTATAGGTTACAATGCAAACCACTAGCGAATTGAGCTCATGTGTTATTATAATGACACTCGGCTTAGAGATTCGAAAAATATGGTTTACCTCGAGATTGTCATGCCTGCGAGATTCTGTGTAATTCTCTTTCACCTCCGCCCACCTTGTCTCAATATAGTCCAACATCTTAGCGGTTGATGGGAGTTGTGCTTTCCCTGTAACAAAGAACTACAACCCTGTACAACCCTACAAGATTCCTGTAATAAAGAAATGAGAAATTGAATGTTGTTCAAGTTTTAGTTTTTAACTAATTATTTTTAATTGCAAAGTGAAGTACCTGTGAGAATTCTTGTGTGCCAGCGGGCTTGAAGCTCTGCAATGGGCATTACGGCTCCTATCGCTTGCACGAGCCCAATGAAGGATAAAGTATCTGCTCGTTCCAAGTGTGGTAAAAATGTATACTTGTAGGTATTGATGGCCTGTCCACCATTATAAACAACCTGTAAGCATTAACCATACAAAAATATACTATCTAATTTACACAATTTATGGCTGCAGTACCAATAATTCTTTAGATTTTTGTTGATATTTGCACCTGTCTTACCTTGTCATCAAGAAATGGAAATTTGTACTCATATCCAGTTGCCATGACTACAGTATCAAACTTTTCAAAATGTCCATCATCAAAGACAGCACCATCGCTTGTGAAGTGGGTTATGGAGGGACGCATTTTAATATAGCCTGACATGATTCTAATAGTAATATAGTCGTGAATGGTAGGGTGGGCCTCTAGACCTCTACAATAGTAAAAATGCATTGCGGTGTGGTTGGCGAGTTAAGTATGGTTTACAATGATTTGCTTTGCAATCGTACATATTCCTTTGTTACTAAAAATAGTTAATGGCTGCTAAACCACTAGACAATACTGTTTCAGTGTCTAAGTATCTGGCGCAATGCTGTATTCTATTTTTAGCCTAAATTTGAAAGGTGACACTTTGATTTCAAACAATTCATCGGGCTATACTCATGTAAACAGCGCACATTTTTTTGCAGTGACAAACTGTAATCAATAGATTTAAAGCATATTTTTGGCAATAACACTCCTTACTTTTTTGTAAAATCTACCCTTTGATATGGTGGGGCAAATCATGCACTTGTCTTTGTCCCGCTTTGTTAAGATTGTTGATTTTAGAAAAGGCTGCCACTTCGTAATCTTGTAAAAGCTCTCATGATTCACCCAACTGTGGTTGAACTCTTTGGTTAATGCAGATGGTTTTTAAGTGTTTAATTCATTTTCTTTCGCATTTAAGATAATCATGAAACTGTGGATATTCTTTTGTTTCTGCTTTCTAATACAAATTTGTTTGTAAAAACAATTCAAGCTCAACCTTGGAGGGAAATATTCATTGATGAGGGAATTTTAGCAAATCGAGAGTCTAAAAATAAATTACCTGTGAGATGCCTGGAGGCCGTAGTTTTCACCGTTGTACTTGAAGTTGACCATCAGCTCTACCATCCATTCAAGGATATGCTTAGGCATGCCCATCATGAACCTCGTGTTCGCGAGAAAGTCAGCAGGGAGACCACCAGGAAAGAATCGGCTAAAAATCCATGAACCACGAGTGGTGCTCACATCTACCTGCACCAAATCAAAAATATAGCCTTACAATAATAGACTAATGTATGTGAATTTGCATAAATAAAAAATACGATAGTTATTTTTTATTGCATTTGTTCCAATCTTGTGAGCGAAGGTCAACATTTTAGATGTACAACAGGAGTTGCTGATAAGAAAAAAATTATTTTGCTCCCATTCATAGCCTCTAACCGCTGGTATGTCGCTTTAATTGATGCCATCAACTATCTGCTGTCAAAATTTTTTCTAATTAACAGCAATTGTCTTAAGTTAATTATATTGGAAGTTGCAACACAGAGAATATAATTACCTGCTTGGCAACGTAGCTGGCATCTGTGGCAATGTCAGCTGCTGAGTTTCCTAGTCCTAGGATAAAAGACGAAACAATTATATACAATGTATTACCAAATTTTTTCTTAGTTCTGCACTTGATTTGTGGTGCGGAATGTTGAGTAATCAATTTACAAAAACATAGTAGTCTGATAATTGGATGATTCAGAGAGGGCATAGATAAAGTTAACATCTATCAGCTACTTACACTGGTCTATGCTGTTCAAAGTAAATTATACCATGTAACAAAAACAAAAAGCTCTATTTTTTAATCTAGTTTGACTCACCTACAACCAGGACTTTCTTGTCAGCAAACTTTGATTGATTCTTGTACTCTGATGAGTGAATGATTTCTCCTTTGAAACGGGATGTGCCTTCGAAAGCGGGTCGGTGTGGAAAACGGTGATGACCTGAGCAGACCATGACAGCGTCAAAGTCTTCTGAAATGTCTTCCGCATCTCCGTCTTTCAGGTTCCTTGTTGTAACTGTCCATCTGCCAGTTTTAGCGTGATCGTCTGTCCGACTCACCTGTACTACCTTAGTGTTAAATTGTATGGAGCTGAGAAGGTTGAAATGGCTAGCATACATACGAAAGTATTCCAAAACTTTGTTGTGAGGCATGAATGGTGGAAAGTCTGCTGGAATAGGGAAATCTGAGAACGACATCATTTCCTTACTCGTATTTATGGAACATGATTTGTAAACGCTAGCATTTAGTCTGTCTTCTGCATCAGGAGTTTCCTCTCTATATCGCCATAGTCCACCGATATCGTCAGACATCTCGAAACATACCGGTGTGAGACCCTCTTCCAAACAACATTTTACGGATGTCAAGCCTGACGATCCTGCTCCAATTACTGCTACTCGCTTTGTCATACTGCAGCAAGTTATCTGTAAAAAGAAATATGAACTAGAATTTCTATTTCAATTATTTAATAAAAATTGTGCGCTATTGTATCCAAGCACTACAGCTGTTTATAAAAACTTACCAATTTCGTTAAGTAAAACTGGTGCCTATTCAATGTTGATATAAGTTTGTTGTCTTGCAGAATCGATGCGTGAATGTTTTGTAGATACACTGTCGTGATGGATTGCCGGCTTATTGTCTCAGACTTAACATGTGCACCCTTTATATACCCACTGCAACCTCAGGTGGCACGTTTTATTACTGCAAGTGCATTCATCGCACACACACTCTATTTCTTTAGCTCCGCCCACTAAATGCCTCGTATCGTGAATCATATTGTGTACTGATACGATACGTTATTAACTGCCCTGATGCTTGGCAGGGCTGAGAGACTTGCCTTTGCTGCTCATAATAAATTGATGCAACGTTTTTATTTGGCGTGTGTGTACTGTCATACATTTGGCTTTTATGATGCTTTCATGGTGACTTTACATTCTAATATGAACAAAGTTATTTGAAGAAAAATATAAAAAATCTGAGGCTATTAGCAGTTTGCTTATGTTTTTTTCTGACAAGTCAGTAGATCCTTGCTCAAGTGTAAAGGTTTAAAATGCCATCCTGTATTACCATACTGCAAGTATACAGGTGAATAGAATGTGAATAGAAACCACAGTGTATGGTATGATTGGTTGTGCAGTGTGATAAGTCTTACATTGTCAGCTAGCAACATAGCAATTAGTGATGCAAGAAAGAGTGTCGGTGTTTTTGAACTTACTATGTACATCTTGTAAAATATATTAAACCGATTTAAAAAGTGGTAAGAGTTTCACCAAGCCAAAATGTAATCTAAAGAACAAAAAATTTTAATGTTGTTTTGTGTAAGATTGATTTAGTTTGTGGTAAACGTAACTACATAATTATACTGTAATCTAGTTTTGCCCTTCTTCATAGAATGTTCAATAAATAAAAGTTGCAGATTTTTTATAACAAGTCGATAGTACTAAACATGTAATAAAGCCATGTTTAGGCTAAATTTTGTGATCCCAGCAGAGTTTTTAGGGCATAAAAACCATATGCGCTACTAGTCTATAAAATTTTTGCTTTTGATCTGAAAGCAAACACTGCCATAATGAGCAACATTTTAAATAGCTTATTTCTAGCCCTATGCTAGTTTTTAATCAAGTATTCTAGTTATTCAAATTTCATCTAAACGCTGCATGGAATCAATTTTTATAGCCAAAGACACCCCAACACTCGGTTCGTTGCATCTGTAACATTCGTTACAGCTGTCATTATCCAATGAACACTTATCGTAATGTAGCAACGGAGTCGTATACCCTTTATCGTGTATGGTAGCGCAACTTCGAGCACAATAAATGTTTTCCTATTTTAACGAATCAACTATTGTCGGTTTTAAATTTTAAAAAATGGTAAGTTTTCTACAGTTCGCTCGACTAGATGCCAAATAAAATTAATAGCTCGCGTAGTTATATGGCAACTTTTTAGTAATAGATTTGTGAAACTATTATTTTAAATATTTGTTTTGCATTAATAATTTGTAATTGTTTTACATTGGTAATATCGTCAGCGCATTAATGCACTACCCAATCATCTGTTCATCCTTGCTTGATAATTTTCGAACGGTTCGAAATATTTTAGAAAGTTGGGCCAAGAAATGAGAGATGTTTTAGTGCATTTAGGTGTTCTATTATAGTTTTTGGTAACACTAACGTAGTCAATGTTCATAGTATCCAATATCGACGCAACATTATGGTTTTAAATCATGCGTATAGTATTAAATTAAAGTTTATTATTATAAGTTTTTTATTGCTAATGATTTTAACTGGAGCGACCATATACTGTACGTTAAGAAACTTTCAGAAGCATACCAAACTAGCATATAAAACACTCTACGGACCCAAGATAGAGTTTGCGTCAGTTGTGCGGGATCTGAGCCGCAAAGATCACATAGGCCTACAATCGCTTGCGATGCTTCAGATTAGAGCAGTTCGTTTATTAGGGATTTGAAAGGAAGAAACGGTGCCACACAAGAAAATTATTTGTTGAGTCTCGATTTACCGCAACACTGAAGACAATTGCAACGAGTTAAAAGTTTACACTTCATTTTACAGACAAGGGAGCTGTCTTTTATTGAACTAAACGATTTGATCGAGTACTTTTTACTTATGGACATTTAAACACGTGCAAAATACCAGGGTCATTTTTTAGTCTCCACAAACCTATTTTAGAAGTGTTAAACCGGAAACTACCCGTAATATGCGCATTTTGAAATCAACATTTAACATCAGTGATGGTTTCCACTTCCACCGAAGGGTGGTCTAAAAACTATTCAACTTGAATTGTTATCGTGCTACATTCTATATACACTAATGAGCAAAATGTGTCCAAAGTGTGCAATGATCATGGCTAGCAAAATGCTACTGCACCAACGCCTGCTTTGACAATTATAAAAGAGAAAAAGCGTAAGTTGGTTCTTATTTTAAATGAAGCTCAATAATAAACATCTGCAAAAAACTTTTCATATTTGAATGCATCAACAATTGTCACTTACTAAAACGTGTTTACCATGGTTCAAACATTTGTTATACAATGTTATCATATAGCGCAATCTCGAATGAGTGCTCTTAGAATTTCTGTTCAATACTGCGAGCAAAATCTGAATCACACTAATTTAACTCATAGCTTTTTTAAAGTATGTCATTAAGAACCTTCATGCATTAACACAAGGTATGCACCTACATATTGTAGTAAATGGTGACAGAAGAGATTCACCATGAGCAAATAATTATCATCGAGTTCAGATTAAAAATCCTAGCATGTCTGTCATGTTCACTACCATGTTCAATCATGGTGGAGATGGGCAATCATGGTTGAACCAAACCGTTGTACTTGAAGTTGACCATCAACTCTACCATCCATTCAAGGATATGCTTAGGCATGTCCATCATGAACCTCGTGTTCATGATGGGCATGCTCCCCATGTTGACCATTTTGATTACGATTAAATGAAGTGAAAAGCAAAGAAAGTTTGTCCACTCACCTGTCTAATCCGTAGGCATGTAACTATAGTCAGTACTTTGTACAAACTTTTTGTCAATCACTGGTTTTACTAAAATGATTAAAAAATTTGCAACACTAGACGAAATTTAGACTATCTATTCAGAACCGATGAAACTCTTCAACCATTATCTGTTGATGAAAGTCATTAGGGCTTCAAATTATGGTGGTTACCTTTACAAATAGCTACAGCAGGTATTAATATAGACTTGTACAAATAGGCCTACATTTGCATAAACTGTCTGCTTCTAACGAGCTTGGTAATCTGCAAGCTGAGTATATTTGCGCAGCTTTAAGGGTTTATGTTTTAAAAGTTACACACTCGCAGTAAGTATGCATAGAAACTGCTGGTATTAGATGGTTTGGTTGTTAGTAGAGGGTTTGGCTTTTTCTTTCAGCGTTTAACAAGAATCAATTCAATGGCGCTTGACATATGTTTTATGTCTATGTTTTATGCCTGCAACGAAAGACTGAATATGATTTACCTGAGTCGAAATGTTGATGTTATGTTATACATGGTGATACCTTTGCAATTGAAGTCACAAATGAACCATGATGGTAAATTAGTATTGCTCTAAAGTTCTATGTTTTTTTGTAAACTGCATATTTAGGATGTTCTGTAAAAGCCAGTTTTTCCGACTTCAAGAAACAAAAAGTTAATAGTAAAAATTTAGAGGCACTTGGTAAAATAGTCAGTTGAGCAGAGGTGAATCAGAAAAGGTTGTGTAATTAGACATGCTGATTCCGTTGAATCACCACCTGATTAGTCTGTTATCGCAGTGTAATTAATTTATTGTTTTATGTTTATATTGCTACAGACATGTAAGAAGGTTTCTTCACATTTTTTCTTATCTTGTAAAGCAAGAGGCAGGAGTTTCTAGCATCTCTTCTTAAATTCAATGTTTGCCATTTTATTGGCTTTTGGATTTGAAATCTAGCATTCGACTTGAACATCAATAGTGATAATGATGTACATTTAACATATAAGTTTATTCATACCCAACCAAAGACGAAGTATTTTAACATAAATTGAAAATTTTCTGCTTTAAATTATTCTTATTCAACTTTAAGTGTGCTCCTGCAATGTAGGAAGCGACAGAAATGATGAAACTCTGTCCTGGCTCATACTGCGGAGTTGGGGATGCAAGTGTGACAGATATCAGAAATTGCTCAGTAAGTGGCTTATGCTCACTTGTCTTTATATCTATTCGTATGAGACACCTTTTTTATTTGGCAAAGTTTAAGTGATAGTTTAGGATCAACCCTTTTACTAGAGCTTTTAGTAAGAGTAATAATTTATATTAGTCATTTACCAGTTAGCTATTGCCAGAGAAGTTCTATTGCTTTACTAATCAAAGTATCATATTTTGGTACAGTGGACCCTTGCCATACGATTTTGATTCGTTCCAGTGTTGGCATCGCAAGGCGAAAATTTCGTATAGAGGGGTATAGAAACCCATAGTAATTATCTAATGCAAACACACCTGGTAACAATCATCAAAATTTTATATACGTGCTGTACATATTAAAAATTAGTAACACAACAGTAAATTAGCCTTAGTAACTATAGTTACCTAAAGTAACTTTAGTGTTTTAGTGGTTATGATCTGCAATAAAATGTTACGTTACAATGTACTGTGTACAGTATGTACCATATGGAGTTCTTACCTTCGAGACAGATGTATAACAAACGTTGAATTTAACTTGAATGAATTTAGCTTAGTAAACACACACTTAAAGCTAAGTTTTAGTGTTTATTTTTAACTATTTTACTGAACTTCAACTTTGCCATCGGCGAAAATTTGATCACCTATCTGTGTCCGGTTTCGTGTTCACAATAACTAATAACAAATAACTACGAACTGAATGAGATCGATCATCATATCTCGATCATTCGTTGTTAGAGGGATTTCAGCGAATAGCAAATCGGCATATTTGTTGTTCCAACGTAATCAGCACATTGATAGCCAAATTTGAATTTCGAGAGAAATTTTTGTTGATATCGTATGACAAACAATATTTCGCATGGAGAACGCGAAAAATCATCATACGTGTTCTACATTGTAAGGTGAAAAAATTATGTAACAGGGTCATCACAACCCGAGGATACACTGTATGTGCGTAATGTGACACTTTACGTAACACTATGCTTCAATTTACGTGACACTTCATGTGACACTTCATGTGACACTTTTTGTAACACTATGTAATGACATAGAGTAGTTGTAATCACTATGTTTCCATGAGGTGCATGAATTGCATCATGTGGATTTTGAGTTGTGCGGGAGTTGTGTTATTCGCATGATGCGGATTGACTCCGGTGCCTTGTTGAAAAAAGGTAAGGAATTGTATGCTCTAAGTTAATAATTAGTGACGCTTGTGTTAGCGACGTGAACTCGATTGAGAAAGGACGACGGAAGTATTGAAAATGTTTAAAATTGAATATCGTCATCATTCGCAAGTGCTGTTTCCATTATTGGCAAGCATGATGGATTCAATAAAGTTTTGCGAATCTAGCTTACGGATTTATGCTGTTTCCATGATGCGGTTAACTTGCAGATTTGCGCATCATGCGTATCATGGAAACATAGGGAATGTAGAGTATTTTTGTTTTGAAAGTTTTATCATTTACAATCATACTTACCGTAAAACCTTTATTTGAGCGCCACCTTCATTTGAACGCCCCCTCTAACTGAAGGCCACTAATATACCGCCACTTTGACCTTCATTATATTTGATCTTTATGAACCCATAATAGAAAGAGATCAGTAGAAAATCTTCCACAAAATGGTACTAATAATGGTTAGAATACAGAAATAACCAGTTTTTCTGTTGTTACCGTGATTTTAGTAATGGTGTGGTTGAGAAGATTGATCATCACGATCATCAAAACTACGCTTTGATTCGAAGTCACTTGGGTCTAAATCTGACTCATCGGTTTTTTTATTCGTTCTTCAGGGTAGTTTGCAACCTGATATGAAGACTTCAAAACGCTTTGATAAACAATAATACTACCCTTCTGTAACAGCGTGCAACATTAATAGCATCAATTGTTATGGCGTATCGAAGTCTGTTTCCTAACTCTAAAGCTTTTGCAATCTTTTCTTCGATACTTAGAAAGCGACACCATCAAAACAAGTATTAATTGTATCCGGTTTATCGTGTTCTACTCAAAGTAGTTCCTTGTCCAACGCAGTCAGACATTTTGGCGTATATAAAAAATCAGTTACCAAAAAGGCTGAGGTATTAATGTCGCTTTGCCCGCAGCAGAGTGCAACATATAGGAGACATTAGCATCACTTAGCCCTAAAACGGTTAAATTTATCTTCCCAAAATTCTGGTGAGTTAGTCAAAAAATGCTGTGTCAACCTCTATTTGAAAGTCACCTCTAGTAGAACACCACTACATATAGGGAAATGGTTGAAAAATTCAGCATCATTTTGCTCAAATCGAAGTTTTACAGTAGTTTGTATATTTTTACATCATTTTTTACAGCACTCAATATGCAAACTACTCTCATTTGACAATCATATTGATTTGGTAGGCGTGTCTGTGGGGCTACAGACCAACCAAGTATTCTATCTGTGAGAAGTGTGTTAATGCCATGCCAGTCTATGATTGGATGTACCTTGGCTTCATGCTGCTTATCTCTTTTGTTCTCCACTCTATCGCCATTGATGTTCAAACCAACAGAAAAAGGTAACCCTGGAGTACGACCATCTGAGGGTAGAATTAAAGCTGGTATTTTATATCTTGTTGAATGGAGTGCTCATACAAACATTGCTAGAACCAGTCCTAGAGTGCAGTGCTAACACGGTATCATATAGCGGAGTCCAGCAGAGTATAGCTGTAGTCTAGCAAAGTATAGCTATGGTGTAGTAAACAGCAGAGTATAGATATAGTAGAGTATAGCTATAATGTAGTTGATTCTAGCATACTACATGCATCGTTCCCTATTCATAACTTGTCTTTCCATTGGTGGCCAGTAGCAATTAAACTCTCTGATGTAAATAAAGCTTGTAGCGCATGCTTTTTTCATTCCTTGCTTTAATTATTTGAAACTATGCCAACAAAAAGCTAGAATTTTATATTTTTAGTCAATTTAGAAATGCACCCACAATCTTATTTACTATATTGGCTTAAATGAGATGGTGTATCGGCAGGTTGAAAATACTTTTGTTTAATCTTGAAACTTGTACAGATTTTCCTACCACTTTGAAGCACGATTTGATAAAGCTATAATTTGGTTCACCGGAACATTCCTACATGTATATTATTGACAATTTCTAAAATAAAGCAAATTTTAATTTTTGTGTATACATGTACATATTTTTTATTATTGTAACTTTGAATATCGCAGTATTTGTTTAAGTTTTTCTTTTTAAATCTATATCTACGCTGGGCACAAATATAATTGTTGTAATATATTACAAATATAATATTATATAATATAATTGCCATCAACTAAACTTCAGTAGCAACTTACTATTTGAGTGTTAATTGAAGCTTTAGTGCAAACCTGAAAAAGTGGTAAAAAATATTTAGATGTTCAATTTTAAAACATTTAAATTTCTGTTCGAGTAACTTAAACTCTAGTAGTATATAAAATGATATATATTGATGAAAATGAAATGAAAACATTGATTAGCTGTTTGTTAGCTTCCTTAGCAACTATAAACCTTCTTTAACAGCTATATGCCTTTATAGGAGAACAAATTTTTATTAATAAAGTTTTCTATTAATATTTTGGACAAAATTATTTATGCATGATCTGGTTTTAAATGTCTAAATTTGGTATAGATAGCTTTTCTTTTTATCGTTATTTCCGTTTTTGTGTTGAAACCATTTTGAAACTTACAAAATGCTTCCAGAGAGGTGGTTTTACTATATTGCTATTGTATGCAAACCTAAAACCGTTACTTTGAATAAAAGGTGTGAACTTGTATCAACATGTAGACACGCTGGCGACTATTTTTGGAACAATTTTAAGACTTAACTTTCACTCACCCAGATTGTTAGGCTGTATCTTCCTATTTCATTGTACATTGTGCATAATTGCATTGTTTGCTAGTTTCAGTCCTACTTATCAGCTATGCTTTCAGGTATTTTAACAACTATGATTTTATTCCCATCTATATATATAAGGCGCTTTTAGTGTTAGTAGTTATATTTGATGATATTTGTTTTGCATTATGAAACTACTATGTATAAAATTGTTTTAAACTTGACTTAAAATTTATATCTTATTTTATATATACCGTGAAACTTCTAATTGAATGCCACCTCTATTTGAATGCCACTCTCTAATTGAACACTACCTCCATTTGACCACCACTGGCATTACGTGATTTTTATGAGCCCATAATACCAACTGACCAGTAGAAAAGTGTCCACAAAATCGTATTAATAATGAATCGTTTATATCATTGTCTCATTGTCATAATGTCTCATCGTCGCTACGTTGTCAAATTCTCTCGTTGTCCAATTCCAAAGCTTTTCATTTTTTTCATTAAAACTTTGAAAGCAACACCGTAGCAATAATCAATAACGATCTCAGGCTATCAGTAGTTCTCTGTTTAACGCAGTCGTTCTACTTCGAAGTAGCCTACATATATAAAAAACGGCTAAACTTACAATGGTAGATGGAACTTTGAAAGCAAAGCCATAGAGATAACTACTAACTGTCTCAGGCTAATAGTAGTTCCTTATTTAACGCGGTCCTAATACTTCTAAGGACATGCGTATAAAAACCGGTTCGCAAGTTTTGGACCAACGGTCACGTTTACTGAGCTTACTTTTATTGTGCTAACTGCAGCGCGCAGAGGTTTTGCTTTGCCAAAAGTTGTTTGGATGCTAATATCGACTAGTTTAGCAGTGCAGAAAAAAAGTTGAGGCCAGAAGGTATTGTGGAAGGTGTTGGAAAATTAGAAGATGCATGCTTTCCATGTTTCCTTCCATCTTTCCATGTTTGCTTTCCATCGAAGGCAACAATCAGGACGCAGCTATCCGAGCAAAAGATGGAAATATTTTGGTTTTAAAAACGTAGATTTTTGTTTCTGCATGTATTAATATAAGTATGGTTTGTTTATGTCCCTTGTTCATAAATATAAATTTGTATCATTTGATAGATTAGTATAATTGTGTAGACTCATAAATAGACTTAAAAATATGCAGATTTATAGCATGTTATTTAATAGCTTCCTTGCGGCTATCTTAACACGGCTTACAATGAATCGATGCTCATAACTCCACCTCTATTGCACATCAAAAGCCAGTTTTGGCTGCAAACTGTAGTAAACATATCAGTGAGTGCAATGAGCCTTTATTCAACCATATTAAATGTAGATATAAAATAACAATATGTCTTCAAACATAGAATAAAATAAAAATTGGAAATGCCAACAAATTGCAAAGAAGGACACAGGCGATAATATCATCGCAGGTCAATAGGAAAGATATCAACTGGTAGAGATATTTCTCGGTTTTTAGATGCACATTTATTTAGAGATCTTTGATAACTTAGAGGTAAATGAGCAGATTTATTGCATACAAAAGGTTTAAGATCGCTCCACCGGAAAAAGAGAGGAAACTATAGGCGACATTCGCTTCGCCCGTATTAGGGCTAAATTTGTCTTTCGAAAATTCTGACAAGCCATTTGAAAAATAGACCGTCAGCCTCTATTTGAACGCCGCCTCCAATTGACCGCCACTGTAGAGTAGAGGTTAAAAGATAGAGCGCCATGGCGTTCAATTATAGGTTTTATGGTATATATGTATATATATATATTATATATGTATATTTATTATATATAAAACAAAACCTCAAGCAGTTGCTTCTATAGAATTTAGCGAATGATTTAAGGTAAAATATCTCATATGAAGATTTTTTTTATGCCGCGAAAAGTTCAGTTACAAAGTGATTTCTCTTTTGCCGATATAATATTAGCAGTTTTAATATTATACTACAATACAATATATTATATAGTATAGATATAATATTAGCAGTTTTTAAATCAACATTTAATTTTTGCTGGTGAAACTGAATGTGATTGGCTGCAGCCTTTATTTGTTTCACGCACGCGCAGCCCACATATATAATAGTCTTATATAGTATATGAGATGTGCGTGATTTCTCTCCAGTTTCACGCTGTTCTCAGTTTAGTTAGGATTTTCTGTAAGCATTTTATTTTAAACGCAAAGTTCATCTAGAATAGATCATAAATTTATGAACAATGACATAAGAGGTGTATTTACTATTGGCGTTAATGATTTATAATTGTCGCACTTTGTCTGAACTTACATTGTAGCAGTAGACCAAATGGAGTTGACAGACTTGTGTTGCTCATTCACTCGTGGTCTTTGTCTGCTCTACGAAAGTACACACTAATCTAGATTGCACGTACAATAGGCTTTTAGGTATTAGTAAAAAGCTCCAATTGTCCCCATGGATTAACACTTTGGTGTCGCATGCCGCAACTCTCATCATCAAATAATTACCACCTGTGTGAACTTTGAATGGCTTCTCCGATAGAGATTCTTTACTTATGAGGACCTTTCTATTGTTCATAGAATAAACTCCTTTCTATTGTTCATAGAATAAACTTCCATTCTAGAATATAAGACATATCAGATTCAGTTTCTGACCATTGAGTGTTTGTCAACAGCTGTCATAACGTAAGAATAGCATATAATAATCTTCAATACAAACCCGATTATATGGCCAATATATTGATGTAATATTCCCACTCTAGTTTGGACACATTTCCCTCTGGCTCCAGCTCTATAAGTAGTCTGTTATGTAACCTCTATTCATGCGCAGTATGTATGTACGTCACTACGCTATAAATCTACATATCTATTTATTCTGCACTATTTCACTGTATTGTCACCTTTTTTAGCTCTCTACATATCGAAAGCACAAATTATCAATTAGTGCAAATATAACCACTAATAATGGACACTGCTCTATCCTTTGGGGCTCATTTCATCAGCTGTATAAAGCTTCCGCTCTTTGCTTAGCCGTGCAAGGGTGTGTCCCTAACCGTGAAATTCTTTTGTAAATCCTCATAGCGGGAGCAGAGTAGTCATGGCGGTGCCCCCTGGTGAGTGACGACATCATCTTTTACCTCGAAGGAATTCATTCCTCAACGAATATGCGAGAGCGTTTATAACTGCTTTTGTTGTCCTAATTTAAACAATTTCAATCATCAATTCATCTCTTTGCCTGGCATTCTCTTAAATCCATTCACAGTTATTCATGCCCTTATTAAATATTCACTCCAATTTAAACTATTAAATTCATTAGCTGCGGAATGTAAGGGAAAAACTCCGGGAGGGATCAGCCTCTCTTAGAAGATCAAAGTTGCAGGTGTCGGTGTGATGCTTAGCAACTAGCGTTCTTACTGCTCAAACCTCTTCCCTGTTTGTATGTCCGTAATTTGTCTCGGTAAAATTTGACTTAAAAATAAAAGATATAAGCTGATCAGAACAAGTGTTTGCGCAAAGGTTTGTAACATCCTGTTGGAAGATATTATCCCATTGAGTTGTTGACAGGACTCATTCTGCGTAGCTGGGGCTGTACTCAATTCCACAGCCTCCCTTCATCGCGCAAAAGAGCTTAGGCTTCATTGTAAATACTGATTACAGCACATGTTTGTCTATAAGTCTCTTTTTCGCCGTAGAACCAATCTGAATTATAATAGAATCTTAATTGCTTACAATTTGAACAATTAATATTCAGATTTTCGTCTGTATTTAATTCTATAGTCTCAGACAACCGTCTGCTAGGATTTCACTGTAGTTTCCGAGGTAACACAATTCCCGCCAGAAGCTTAAGGTGTATGGCAGGTCGTTGCTAAGATAGAGTGTGGAAATCGTAGGCATTGGTTCGATAGCCTCAGTATATGCTCTTTTGTATGATTAAATCTTATATGACAGAAATTTAACATTTCAATTACTGTAACAGCTTAATTAGGTCATTTTGCTTGTCTGTATTAAAAGTGACATTTGTGCAATGCTCATTAATTTGTAAAGTAAAAATACGTTGCAGCTGTGTCGTTGGATGAATAATACGGTTTGTTTCTGTGTTCACATTGCCCTGCCAGTGTGCTATCATAAAACTTATAGATTCCATAGAGATTACTCATCCCGCTCTCTCTATACCACATCATTCGACACGGAGAGATGACTTCACAACGTTACACGTTTCTCGGGTCTCATTAGGAACTCTTATTGCTTTACCACATCCTTTAACATCTTTTCTGTTTAGCTGTGTAATTATGCTATCCATCCTCATCACATTGCCATGCGCATTCAGTAAATTTCTTTTTTTAAAGAAAAAACTTGAGAATGAAGAAAAGATACCTACCAGAAGTAGGATTTCTCTATGTCTTATCAATGTATTCTTGTGATGAGTTAATTAGGATTTTCGACAGATAATTCCTATATATCCAAATATAGTCAAACCTAAATTTTCGAACGTCGGAGTTTGGATGACGTACAAAACATTGTACATCAATCCACCCCACCCAGTTGTATGTAGACATGTTCATTCCGATCTATGAAATGCCTACAGTATGTTGTGTTTTTCTAGTGTATTATTGTAATATATACAGGAATTTTTAAAATTTCACAGAAATAAAACACCCAAGCACTTTTTGCACTTTTTATTTTACTCAACAATCTGAACCATCTAGGCAGGGTTATGAGCTGCTACAGATACAAGTCCGTTCCTCATTCTTCATTTACTAGCTTACTCTAGTGATAGAATATTTGTAAACAATTCAGTGTACTTTGTATATTATCTGCTCTCTACCATTGTATTATTATTGTATTATAGTATTGTATTATAATACATAAAAGAAATGCATAAAAGATTGTTTTTAATCTTGAAAAGGGTTATAATTTTTTGCAATGTTATGGGAAAAATCGTTTCGGAATTTGAAAGAACATTTTCAGACAATTTTTGGTTTGGATTGTGCTCGGAAATCGAGATCAGACTCTATAATCACTGGGACTTGGCAACTTTCCACTTGGCAGAAACTTTCAACAGTCTTCTATGATTATCGGTGTCCTGTTAGAGAACACAAAGAATGTCTAGTTGCCCGGATATTGCTTTGTTCGCTGTCTTCTTTTTTCACACTTATCAATAGAAATTATTAGCTTAAACTGTCAGTTGACTGATGCAATTCAATATTGTCTTTGTTGACATACCGCAACACTTAGTAAGGTACTACTAGATGATTGATTATTGGAAGCTTTAGCTGGTGACCACAAAGATATCATTGTATTATAGATACATATCGGTAGTTGTTTAGTACTCCCATACTTATGTTTACAATAGGCTACAGCAGGACAATTATACATTTTCTTAAGATTAAATTTTTGTTATTAAAGATTACTGTTCTATAACTCCATATTGTTGAATAGCTAGAGACCTGTCTACTTTGAAGACCTTGGCCCGCAGCAGTTTGTTGTATTCATCTATTTTCTCGCACATTTGTGATGATTCTAACATTGCATCTTCCCATGAATTCAGATCATTTTACTAGCAGCATGCTAACCACCAAAAGTATGCTGTTATAAATGCTGTGTTTGGCAGCAGTTTTAAGTTGTAGAATGTATTGGAGAGAGACATACATGTAATAGTCATCAAGGTTGTTTTATGTCAGCTATATCAGTATAAATGGAATTAGGTAGTTAGTCATTGCAGCCATGTTGAGGCTTTAAGATATGACTATACGAATATATTAATTGGAGTTGTGTTTCAACCCATGTCAAGATGGTCAGGTCTGTTGTTGACATACTTCCTGTTTGATCTATAGTAACCAGGAGATTCTCTGCGCTAGCTACATAACCATTCATTGTAGCTTTTGGTATCAAAGGCTGTTAGAAGGTCACTCACATCAAGATTTAAAAGGTTTAATTAAAAAGTATAGGAATTCTAGTATTCATGTAGTTCTATCATTTGAGATTTTGTTTGCTGTTTCAGGTGATCTGCTGCCAGGATGTTTCAAAATTGAAATCGTCATCTTCCTTTGGTCCTTTTCCTGCGATAAATTTCTGTTATTACCTGCCTATTGTTTCTGTCTTATTTCTGTTTGACAAAACTATTGAAGTTTTGTCAATTTTAACCTTGAAACATCCTGGTTGGCAGATCACCTAAAACAACAAACAAAATCTCAAACGATAGAAAAATATCTATACTTTTGATAAGGTCTTTTAAAATTTGATGTGAGTGGCTCTTTAAGATGAGTATTCTGCTAAAGCTACTATACTTTAGTTTGTTCTCTATTTTTACATCAGTCGAAGGATGTTGTGGATGTACCTCTCCGCCGTTCTCGAAACAGTTGCTGCCGCTGTGTGCAGTCTCCTTCTCGTACGCCCCGTCGGCTCCCTTGAATTACAATCCTGCACGGTGGAGTCGATACAAGACTGGTACCCTGTCTTTTTCAATCCTCTGATCTTCTACACAACCCGTCTAAACTGCACGCAGGAGATGGTTTATCCTCTGTGAGTTGTGGCATTTAATACAGTAGTGTGCATTCTTTAGCTGAGATCATCGGCTATAAATAGTAACTGTTGTTAGCTGAGATCATCGGCTATAAATAGTAACTGTTGTCAGTCTTGCTGCTTGTAACAAGAAAATTGTTTATCATTTTCAGGCTCTGCGTTCACAGTAGGCTATTGAATTCCTGCAGTATTGAATTTAGGTATTAATATTTATTAAACAGAAATAGTTGCCCTAAATGCTATAACATTATTGAATTTTTGGTTTCTATATTTTCTATTCACTGTTCCTGTTCCATGCTATCCACATATACTGTGAAACAGCATGATGGCTCATTTTACTTATTTTATGGTTTGTTTGTGTCAATTTTTGCTTTTGTAATTTGCTATAATTTCAAATAACTGCGTTAGATTGTGGAGAATCTTATAGCGGAGGAGTCTTGGCACGGATAAAGTGAGATAAAGTGAGATAAAGTGAGATAAAGTGAGATAAAGCGAGATAAAGCGAGATAAAGCGAGATAAAGTGAGATAAAGTGAGATAAAGTGAGATAAAGATGAACTTGCACCAAGTTTTAGTAGATTTTATCAGAAAGTATTCGTATTTTTCTACCTTTGTGATTGATTTTGTTGTTTGAGGTGATCTGACTGCCTTTTTTTGCCGATTTTAATTTTAAAACTGATGTTTTAAAATTAAAATCGACAAAACCCGTTTGGAATTAAAATGCTCAGAAAAAAAACGTGCTCGGACTTCTGAAAAAATGGTGTCAGTTGTCATGCATATTGTTTTTAAGTGATAAATATACAGTCTCATCGTGTACTTATATGTTTACACAGCATTTAGAGAGAAAAGGTCGAACAATTTATAACCAACCTATTTCTAAATTATTTGAAACATGTATAGAAGTGTGGCTGAAGCTATATTTTATCTTGAAGTTTTATTTTTACAATCAAAAGCAAATACGAAATAAAGTACATGTATATGTCAATAGAGATGCGAAACACTGCAACTACTACACAATAGCCTGTGTGTCATAACCAGAGGGACAAACAAAAAACACAACTACCTACGTCATTTTTGAAGACGTATTTTTTTATGATTCTAAGCGTTTTAACTGCGAGCAAGTTTTGTCAATTTTAATCTATAAACATCCTGCCAGTCGGATCACCTCAAACATCAAAAACAATCAAAAATGATAGAAAAATACCGATACTTTCTAATAAAATCCACTTTTCGCTGTTGTTTATAGTCGTGTTTATCTTTTCAATTACAGCTTTAAAATTATTTGTTTGGCTAGTTTCTTTTGTTCATTAGTCATACGATTGAGGCATCGTCTTTGTAGGAGAGAGGTAAGTGTAGGGATTATCAGGTCAGGTATTGAATTGCTGAGCAGACCAAAGTAGTATGTAGAGAGCAGATCTACACACGTTTGCACTTAAAGTGAGATTTTGGGTACATTTTAGCCCGAGAACCTCGGAGAATGGTGTTGTCTGATGGAAAGTTTGGGGGGGGTAGGTGTGTGAGTGTTGGGAGCTAAGGTTATGAAGTTTGAGAGGAATTGTGGGAAGGATGCGGTGTTGGTCGAGAGGAATTGTGGGAAGGATGACGTGAAGAGGGCGATGGTTTCGGGTTTCGATGCGATGGGTTTGGGGTTTGGGCGTCGACGAGTTGAGCGATCGATCGTCGAATGGTTGAGGTTGGGTTGGCGACCGGTGGGGTGAACGGTGTTATGTCGTTTCGGTTGAATGAACGCTGATGTTGGACGAGTTCGGGCGTGTCTATTCGTGGAATCGGTTAAGTCTCCCTTCGTTATAAAACTCTTTAAAGATGAGTAATAAGAAAGGGGAAAGTCGAATGATTTATTCATTATGAAAAATTTCTTTTGAGAAGACATGAAGAGTCTTTATAGAAAACTAGATGATATAATTCAAATTTCTCCAATACTATTTATTAGTTTTGGATTTTTTTCGGTTAACGGTGAATTTTTACGAAATATAATTCAATTAGAACATAACCCCTCGGATTGTACTTATGGTATAGCTAGTTATGAAATTATTCAAAGGTTGGGAATTACTGAACGACTTGTTCAATGGGCTAATCCATCTTCACGGTTAGCGAGATATTGTGTAGGCAACTCAGCTCGTTCAAGGTTTTGTGGAAGGAGAGCATTGCCTATTAAGTTTGTTTGTCATCATCCACAATTCGAAGAAAATAATGGTAGATTTACAGCACCAATTAATACTTCCACTACTCGATCCACCATCAGAACTACACACACATCCAGAATTCCTACCACCACTACAACTACACTCGCTAGTACAATTCCTACTACCACCACAACTACACTCGCAACCATCATTCTAGCAAGTGGAATCACAACTCTTCCATCATCTGAAAATCTTAAGGAAAATATAACTAATATCCCATTTGTACCAATAGCCTCAAGATTATATAATCCGAATAATGAAGAAAGAGAATATGGAAATGAAAGTTTTTCTGATGAAAGTTTTTCTGTAGACAAATTACAAGATGTCGAAATTTTTTATCATAATCACATGCTGCTGCTAAAGTTGTAATCTAATTTTCATGCTTTCCTAAATTTTTATTCCACAATGAAAATGATATGTGAATATTGTATTGATTTTATTTTAATAATAGTATCTTAAAATATACAATAAAATATAAATTCTCCATCTTTGGAGATGAAGATTTTATTTCTAAAGGTTCTATTGATTTGCATATACATTCATTCAAAAAAAAATCTTTCTTATAAATACTAATTGCCAGTTTTCTGTGGAGTTGAAGAGCTTGTCACTTCAGAATATTGTAATTCTTTCTTATCGAGATAGAAGTATGTGTTGCTTGACTCGCTTTTCTCAACTTCTTTTTGTTTTGCATCATCACTGTTTAAATATATAAAACATTGAGGATTGAGAAAGGATAAAATAAATGGATAACTATATATCTTTGGTTTTAAAATTCTCAAAATCTACTTACCAAAATATACATTGAGCTAAGCCATCGTATACGTCTTGTCCACATGTACAGGAAGGTAATCCATCTATAGGATAATCCAATGGTAAATCCAATTGCAACTCCATTTCACTATTTTGAGAGTTTGTTTCTTTCGAGTTGTTTTTTTCATCAGTTTCCTTACCATCTTCTTGATACCTGTTTAATTTTTTGAAAATCCATTGAAAATTGAGAAAAGATGATGTATATAAAATGAATAATTATATATTCATATAAAACTTTAGAATTTAAAATTTCAAAATGTACTTACCAATGTACACATTGTGCTAATCCATCATATACATGTCCACATGTACAGGAAAGTAGTCCGTGTGTACAATATTCCCATGGTGTAGCCCAAATTTGAAGACAACTATCTGTACATTTCCATTCTGACATTTTACCCTTCTCAGAATTCTGTTAGCTTATGAAGAGTGTTATGATAATAATGATTCGTTCTCGATTGCTTTATATAGTTGAACGTCTGTAAAACGATTGAGTGAGTTTAATGAAAATTTATAAATAGATTACAAAACATTCCTCTATGCTTACAATTTCACGAAAATGAATTTCGCGAAATTACACATATATATTATATAGTCAACTTTCGCGAAAATGAATTTCGCGAAAGTGACTTTCGCGAAATTGGATTTCGCGAAATTTCACATCATATATACATGTATTATACAGTCAACTTTCGCGAAATTGAATTTCGCGAAAGTGAATTTCGCGAAATTGGATTTAGTGAAATTTTACATCATATATGTTATATAGTCAACTTTCGCGAAATTGAATTTCGCGAAAATGAATTTCGCGAAATTTCACATCATATATATTATATAGTCAACTTTCGCGAAATTGAATTTCGCGAAATTGGATTTCGCGAAATTTCACATTATATATTATATAGTCAACTTTCGCGAAATTCAATTTCGCGAAAATCTGTTTACTATTTTCACCTCATTAATTCCTTTGGACACACCCATCATTCTTCAATTCATTATATAAGCGTTGCATGAACTGATGGAATATTCTGCCTCCTTAACCATCTCTTGATGCCTACTTATATACAGACTTGAGAATTTGGGTCGATCGAGCGTTGATACCATAAGGCTTGTATGCTTCAGCTAGAATTCTGTTAGCCGGCTACTCGCGATTAAGTTCGTTGAGTGTCGCTGTGTTCAGGCTGTTGTGTGGACAAGCGCCTTGGCATTTGACCTGATTGTTTTCCTAGGTTTACCTATGGAATTCTCCTGTTTGGTTTGGCTTAACCATTCCATAACAGTCTCTCGACCAGTAAATAGATGAAGATGATGAACTAGTAAAGGGGCATACATGGATTAATATGTGGATTATTTTGAGGATAGCTCCAACTCAGCGTGAGTATATCAATATATAAAACTTATATCAAAAAGTAAATAATATTCGGTTGTATTTGTTACCAAGTTTATTTCGATATAAAGTATATATGTATATTCAATTGTAAAATATAGAAAAAAATTTATGTCAGTTCTTCTAGTAATTTAACAATTTGGGAAGTTCCTTGAATATGTACATTGTCAACACCTTCATTTTCTTCGTTATTAAGACTTTTACTAATTTTTCCATTCCAATCATATCTATCTAGTATAGTTTTTCGAACTACATGATCTCGTGTATCTGTTTCAGAAATTTTTAGCATAACTGTTAGAAAATCTTCTATTGAACATCCTCTGCTCCAAAATATTGCAAAGAGAAGACAGTAATCTCCACATGTTGTTGAAAGAAATCCTTGGAGTAGAACATCATTCCATTTAATTAACTTTATTCCAGAAAGTTTTAAGATTTGAGCGACATCTGGATATGTTGAAGGATCTCGTCCTGTTGAATCGAAATAATTAATTTCGGATTTTGTTCGAATAACTCCTATCCAGTGTTCTCCTGGTTGATAAGAATAGTGTGTGTTAAAAATATATATTCCTTCATTCGATAAAAATTGTTCTTTAAATTCATTTCTTGCACAGACAGCAAAAAAATGATTATTAGTCATGTGATCTTGGGAAAGAACATCGAAAATATTTGCTGTATTCATCCTTAGAATATGCTTCCACCACTGAGTCGAACGCTAAAGTCAGAAGCGATTTCCATCATTCCATCTTTTTGTATATATGTATTAAGATAGACATTTTCTGGTGTTGCAGCCCGAAAACCGATATCGATTGTTAGTGAAACATGTCTCATTAAATGAAAACCTTCGGATGAGAGATCTCCTGTCAAATCGAAAGCGTATATTGCAAGTCCAGTTTCATATTCAGTCAGTCCAATTCCACTTCCTTCAGATGAAAGATCTTTTCCCATTGCATTTAGAAGTTGTACATATGGTCGAGTATACATTCTATTTTCAAAATTTGGAGTATATCGCTTTCCAAAAGGTAGTCCATCAATTTGTAGTTCTACATGACTCACATCGTAATGACCAAATTTGAAAGGATTACGATTGTATGATCCATTTTCTCCATCGTGTGATGAAAGTGAAACAAGTATTAAATTTGGTCTAAGTGTGTTATCAGCAATTTTAATTTGAGTATGGGTTAATCCAGTATTCACATTATAAGATCTGGTGTATACCCGAGAAAGAGGATACTTTGCATTAACACCATTAAGTAGTTTTTCGTTATGTAAAAGCTGAATTGTTTGGTTGATTTTTAATTTTCGAAGATGAAGTACACATTTCGTCAACTTTACTTTTCCCCCTCCTCCAGGAGCAGCTCCTGCTGCCATCAAACAATAACTTGGTTTACTTCGGTCTAGTTCTAATTTACAATTCAATCCTGGAATGAGATATCTTTCCTGTTGAAAAATGCTAAGATGGAGTCGTCCAAAAAACTCAAATGTGTTTGATCCTCTAATAAGATTCTTTCTTGCTGTAGTCGCAGTATTATCGAAATCCGCACCATCTTTTGCAAGATTATCATCTTGAAACCATCCTTCTGCTTTTAATTGGTATTGTTTTGCTTCTCTGCTATTATTGAGAAGGGTTTCTATGAACGATCTCATAGGATAATCACTTGAATGTTCAACAACGGATCCATTAATTTTGAATGTTGCTGTTTTGATTAGCGAATGAAAAAACGCATCCCCTGGTACAACATTTACGTTAGCAACAGCATTGTCTAAATTGGAACCATCGTCCTTGACTACTTTTCCTTCGATTTGCAAATATGAATTACTTAAATCGATATAGTGATCTACATCTCCAGGTATTTCAATTTCAATTGGTCCATATTCACTGAGTCGTGACGGACCTAATTCACTATATATCCGTGCTCCACCGAACTATGTGTGCCCGGAACATCAAATATACCCAAACTTTCGTTTATCGTAAAAGGAGAACCCGATATTTTTAAACCTGTTGAACCAATCTCTCCAGAACTCATCTTTCACTATTGATGTATGTCAATGAAATGAACTAAAAAATATTGAGATAATAATATATAAAACATTTCAAATTTTAAAAAATATTTGGAGTGGCTTTTCTCCGTCGCTTTGCAGGTTTGCTACGGTTATTTAATTTTCTTTTCCCAGGTTTTCTAACTCTTGGAATTACTACTTCATCTGTTTCTTCTTCTTCTTCTTTTGGTCTCTCTACCATGTTATTAAGATAATTGGATGCAGCATCTAACCCTTTTTTCCCTAATGAGATAGCCGTTTTTTTTGCTAGAGGCGCAACAGCTTTTGCTAATTTTTTAAATATTCCTGATAGTGGTCCATTTCCCATCACTCTTTTTCCTTTATATGGTGTCAATCCGCCATTTCCTGTTTGATTAGACGTGTAATATTGAATGTAAAAGTTTTTTGAGTCTTCTGGAGTATATGGAATTAATATGGAATTCATTGTTTCTTTCTGAAATGAACCGTTAGTATAACCTTCCCTCCATCAAATGGTACTTTTTCTCCATCATCACTTGTTATAAGGGTCTCTATCACATCAGTAGAAATTTTATCTACTTCAACGTAATGCGCTTGACTGAATTCTGTATAAACTCGAGAGAACTTCTTTCCACTTACTGGGACAACTCGTAACAATCGTACATTTGCATCTCCAACGAGTCTGTTACTTACAATTGATGAATATACGTATAATGATGTAAATCCATAGTTGATATCCGGAGATGTGATGTTTCCGTGTTTTCCCACATTATAAGTTATCTTCGGATCTAATCCTAAGATATTTGCGAAATCTTGTGAAAACGAAACCTGAACACTCGAATCTCTTACATACAACATAGATTTGTTGGATATTTTGTCGTATTCGAATTCTATAGTTGGATGGAAATTGAAGGATTTTAGAACATCATGAGCTCGTTGAATTACTTCATCTATATCTTCGTATCTCCCATTTCCAATTTTTATGTCGAAACGACGAAATCTTCCATTAAGTTCCGCTTTTGTGATGCTTATTATCCCTTCTACTACATTTGGCCAATTATTTAAAAACGATATATCTTTTAGAGCAACTTCCCATTGTCCTTCTGTAAAATCTACACATCTGGCTAGTCTAACTGTAAAGTTTGAATTAGTATTTTTAGGAAAGTCACTAAAACTAGCATCAGAAGGAAGAGTTACGAACTCCGACATTTTCAATTCTTTCAATGAAGTTCAATTCCTTATCATCCTCTTTTATTTAACAAAATCTCTTTCATTGACCCAGCTATTGAATGAATCAGGATATCCCATCCATTTAACGAGTATTTCCTTTGTTCTTCCTCGTTTCCGAGATTTGAGAATTTTCTCGATTCGAAAAAATGCGGGTTTTTTTACTTTCTGTAGTTCATCTTCATAAAAAGTTCCATCAACCGGTTCGTTTGCCAAATCACGTAATTTATAGATAATCGGTCTTTCAAAATCAAGTACTTCTGTAATTTGAAAAACTTCAACCGTCCAATTTATTGTGAAACCTCTTTCGAAAGCTGTTCTAGCTTTACTAATACGAACGTAATCATCAATATTGAATTTGGGAGTACTGTCAGAACTATATTCTCCATTTTCATAAATCCTATTCCAGATTCTTTCTTGATTTTCATAATTTACATCATTCGGTTTTATTCCTAATGTTGTGTGAATAGTATTGTTATATGCTTTTACCATTTGTGGTAAAACATCAATATATCTACGTTCATCCGAATATGTCATGAATCTATACATCTTCATCCGTAATGTTTTGTTGAATCGTTCTATGATGGAAGCTTTAATTGTCTCATTCTCAGATGTAAACCATTTTACTTTATTTTCTTTCAAAACTTGTTTGACATCTCGATTATTAAACTCTTTTCCTTTGTCTGTTTGAAAAACTCTATAATTAGTTCCATCCAATACTTTTTTTAAGGCTTTTGCTACCAATATACCTGATTTGTTAACAAGAGGCTCTACCCATGCTTTTCTTGAAAAAACATCAATCAATGTAAGTAAAAATGTAATTCCATCATTTTCAGCTCGATGAGATCTAACATCCATTAAATCAGCCTGTAATTGTTCACCAACTCCTGCAACAATTGTAGGTCTTCTTCTAAATTTCGTTTTTATTTGTTTGTGTAACGTATAAGCATCTTCACCACTTAACCAATCTCTAACTTCTTGTTCGCTTTCTTTTCTCCGAAGTGCTTCAATCAGTTTTCGTGCTCCACCTAATGAAGATGGTAGATCCGGGGTATAATAGAATTCATTTAGTAAGTCGTCCATTTTCCTCTTGTTCCTACATAAGGTTTTCGTGAAGACGATCTATTCGAATTGGATTTTGATTTATTTGATAAATTCGAGTTCGACTCCTTGATAATTTTTTCAAATAGGTTATATTGTTTCTCAAATGAACTTGGAGAAAAGGGAGAAGATACAATTGAACTATCTTTAACACGAATCTTTCTTTCAAGAAGATTTCGTAAGTTCTCAGGTTTAATCTCTCCTGTAGATCCTGTTATTTTCCCGGTTAAAGAATCATAATTTCCAGACTTTTCCAATTTTTCCAGAAGTTTTTTCGCTTTAGTTTGATCTTGTTTCGAACCGAAGTCTTCAACTATTGAAGAAATGGAATAAGATCTAGAAGAATTTGACGATGGTTCTTCTTCGTTTAACTTCGGTGGTAATAATGTGTCTTCTTTTTTTGGCGAATCTTTTAAAACTGTAGAGTCTTGAGACGAATTATCTTCGGGTAATTCAGGTGTATCTTTCTTTAGAGTTTCTTTTGAATTTTGTGGAGCTGAAGGTGTTTGTGACATCATTGAAATCGGTTTTCGAATAGTCGGAGACTGTTGAATTGGATAACTCCGAATTGAATTCATTTCATCTAAAAATTTTTGAAGTTCAGCTGCATACAAATTAACTTTGTTATAGTCTGAAATAGTGTTATCGTTATTAATTTGACGCATCCTATCTCTGGTCTCCTTAACCTTACTTACTCTTGGATTTTCTAATGGATTAAAACGAAGTGACGAACTATAGCCATCATTGATAATTTTTGAATCCTGTTGACTTTTAAATTGGTTCCTTTTGTACTCGTCTTCAAAAACCAAAAAAAATTTTTTTGTGTTCTTAGGAAAGCTCATCTTCCTGCTGAATGATTAATACAAGTTGAGGGATGGCTTTATAATCCGTTTCAATAATCCTCTTCCGTTTTGCAAAATCTTTCGTTTATATTTAAGCGGTTTGTTTTCATCGATAATATTCATCAACTCCTTTTTATGTTGACTCAGAGAATGGTATTGATTTTTCGTTAAAGGTACATTCCCATATATAATATTTTTAACAATTTCAAGTAATGTTCTAATTACTTCTTCTTTCATATGCGGTAAAGCAGAACTTGCAAGTTCATCTGTAAGACTGTTCAGTATTTGTAGAATTACTCTGTTTTTTTTCATTCTCTTAGAAAGTGGAGAATTATCCATGATAACTTAATTATCTTCTTTTTCGTGGTTTAAACAATCCTCCGAGCAATGGTTCAACTAATCCTGGGAGTATAGCACCCGCGATCGGACCTAGTAAAGCCGATAAAAACCCTCCTTTTTGCAAAAGTTGTTTCTTTTCCAAATTCGATGTTCTAGGACTAATCAGTCGAGCGATGTTCGTACTTTGTCGACTCAAAGCTTTATACTGAGCATCAGTTAGTCGTTCTTTTCTTTTAATGAGTAATTTCACACAATCAATAATTGCTAAAATTAAATCCGTTTTAGCATTTTTAATAATTGATTGTTGAGAAGAAATAGAATCTCCAACTAGAGATAATAAAGTTAGTAAATTTCGTTGAATTCTTTTTGTTTCAACCATATCTATGTGATAATTTTAGTGATGTTATAGTAATCACTCAGAGGAAGATACAGAAGTAGTATGGTGATTATTTAAAGAGAACTTGGAATATATACTTGTTTTATTTAATTATGGAATACCAATCAAAATCGTTTGCTTAATTAGGCTTATAAATAATCATAGGCGTAGAGTCAACAGGAGGGAAATTTCCCATAATTCTCATTGTATCATCGGTTTCTTGTCGGAGGTCCAGTCTCATGAAGGAATATGGTGAAGATGTTGCATCTCGGTAGGATTCCTGAAAATATTTAACTTGTCCAGGAAAAACTTGTTTTCCTAAAAATGTGATTGATGTAGAATCCCTGGGGTTTTTTCCTATAAAAAAATAGTGACTATTCAACGAAATTGTTCTAAGTTTACCAAAGAATAAGTTTTGTGTAATAGTAAAAATACTAATATTTAGATGGTGACTTTCTCGAGTATACAAATTGTTAGCCATCTTGATATTTGATGATAATTCCTCCATTAGATCATCAATGATCATCCATCTATTTTCTCCATCTTTGGGAAAAGTACTCGGATCTTTCAATCCTTCATGAAATTCCACTCCTTTCATATCCTCAAAAGCTTCCTGCCACATTCCATAGCAATATATAATTTCGATTGGAGAAGGGGTAGATATTAATTGAGATTGTTCAATCAACCGTTTAACGAGTTGAGTTTTTCCTGATCCTGTTGGTCCTGTTATCATAGATGTGAAAGGAGAATGTAACCTCACATCAATTGATTGTAGTCCGTCTTTCTCCATGTTTTGATAATTACTAACATTGAAGTTTTCATTTCAACTAATTATAATGATGAGGAGATGTTTCAAAAATCACACTTTCATTATTCATAAGATTTTGAAAAAATACTTCTACATAGTTCACAGTAGCATTCATCTTTTCTCCTGTAATCCGAATAAAAAAATATTCAATCAAAGATGAAGCTACAGTTATTGCAAGTAATATTAAAACCACTCCAAAAAATTGAAGCAAACTTTGTCGAAGTGGTTTTGATGTAGATTTAGTGATGTTATCAAAATGTTTATGTAATAATACAGCCTCTTCAACTAATCCATCTGTATTATCTTTTTCTTCTTCACAAGATTTGTAAACTTTAGAATTATCCTTATGAATAGTTTCCATAATTTTATATATTTTTGTATTCCTTCTAGTTGAACGAAATTTTTCATAATGAATAAATCATTCGACTTTCCCCTTTCTTATTACTCATCTTTAAAGAGTTTTATAACGAAGGGAGACTTAACCGATTCCACGAATAGACACGCCCGAACTCGTCCAACATCAGCGTTCATTCAACCGAAACGACATAACACCGTTCACCCCACCGGTCGCCAACCCAACCCCAACCATTCGACGATCGATCGCTCAACTCGTCGACACCCGAACCCCAAACCCATCGCATCGAAACCCGAAACCATCGCCCTCTTCACGTCATCCTTCCCACAATTCCTCTCGACCAGCACCGCATCCTTCCCACAATTCCTCTCAAACTTCATAACCTTAGCTCCCAACACTCACACACCTACCCCCCCAAACTTTCCATCAGACAACACCATTCTCCGAGGTTCTCGGGCTAAAATGTACCCAAAATCTCACTTTAAGTGCAAACGTGTGTAGATCTGCTCTCTATAATAATATATTCCCTACATATCCTGAGTTTTAATATCTGCATGTAACTAATATATGGCACGACAAAAGCTTTATTTGTAATTTTAACTTCGTCCATTTTTAACAGCTAGTGTCACTTTTCTCTCAGGAAATCACACGCTCCCATCTCCCCATGGTTGATAATTTGCTGTAGGGAAACTGATATGCTGATTCAATTTGTTCCATCAATTTGCCGTCTTTTTTTTATAAAAATTTCATTGAGCCAATAGAAAATCTACTTTCAAGGCTTAGTGTAGGTAGTTGTTTGTGCAAGAGCTGAACAAGCCGGACAAGTTAGACTGACTCTCCGATTGTCTATAAAATCTGCTTGTGGGTTCTCAGCATACCATTTCTACTTCGGCAGATGTTTATGGCTGCTCTCTGTTGCTATTGGTTTCTTGTAGTTCGTTGAGCTATTAATAGACTGTCAGCGGGTAGCAGGTTTGACCAATATATATCCACGTCTATCTTCATAAGAAAATGAGCAGACAACTCCAAATTTAGGTCATTTGTTCATCAGTGTGTCTAGGCAAACTGCTACTTTTAGCCTGAATTCTTCATTTTACGTGGGTGAATTATGTTATAATAATGACAATAATTCTTTCGCATCGTGGCATTGAATTCATCTCTGAAAGACTATGACCGGTAAATACCGGTATTTATGACCAGTATATGCGCACATATTCAATGGTGCTCTAGTCTAGTCTATGACTGCTTGTGGGTAGAATTATATGGTCTTTGCTAGTTTATATTTGTGCCTTATATGATTGTCAGTGGTTTGATATTGATTTGTTTGGTACTTGTATTAGCTGCTGCAGACTCTCCGTAAATTATCAAGTCAGTAAACTGTCTGGGTCTTAACCATCAACCATACGCCGAAGTAAAAATTTTGTGGGCTCATAAAACAAATTCGTGTGAGCTATCTCCTCTTATTTTAATTATGTGCACTTAAAATTTTTTGGCTGCACGGAATCTGCGTACAATGAAATAGGGAGCCAATATTCCATCTATCTATTATACTGCATATGCCAATAAGTTTTGAATTTTGATGCGATCGCCGTAGATGATGGCGTGATGCATTGAATTTGTGTACTTCCTGTTAAAGCTCATCTCCTGCGAAAGAATGTGATATCTGCTGGTTGTTTACACGATGACACGGCGTTGTCAGGCAGGCCCTCGCAACCGGCATGGCAACCAGCAGCTCCACTCTCTTAACCCCTCAATTATCTCTCTTGACTGAACAAATATCTCATTACTTTCACCTTCGGTCTGACCTTTTTTGTTGTTTTCCATTTGTCAGTTTTTTGGCATCTGTCCAAATAACTTGCCTTCAGATTTCTTTTAGATGAAGCCCTCATTAAGGCTAATTAGGGCCTAGCGTAATTGTTTGAGCAATTGACCCTTCTCTGGCTCGGTTGTCTTGCCTGTGCTCTCGCTAACCCTGCCCTCCATCGATCACCAATCGCCTGTCAACCAGTGTAGGAGTAACTGATGCATTTTATCTATTCGCTCAGATAAGCGATTATCAGAGAGAAGTCAATAACTCATAAAAAATAATTGGCTGCACTTGAGATAGGGTGAGTTTGAGGAATAATTGACCGATTGTTCATTAATATTGTTCGACGTCACTCACAAACAATCGATGCCTCGCCTTGTCTCTGCAACAAACTTTTGTCCTTATTAACTGTTGATGCATATCAGTCAAAGACAACCACTGCACAATACTGTATATTTTGGCATTTCTAAGAATAAAGTTGTAAAAAATTGTAATGAATGTAAGAATGAAGTATTATAAACTTGAACAAAGATGTTCTTAGCCTTAGATAGTACAAATAATTAAAAGCTCCAAGGCTGCTTGCCGCTATTTCTGATAATCGTGAGTGTAGATTTCAAGGACAATTGAGTTCTTTTACAACAGATGATTTTACAGCTTCCCCTTACATCGCTACAAACAGAAGAACTCGAGTCACACCCGTTAGACTTGGTGATAGTCAGCGAGTCCTTACAGGCAAATGATCGATAGAGCAGCGCCACCGTTTCAACGTGATTACACATTTTTCACTATTGCACCACTATTTCAACTTGTGTATACTTCAGAAGTAAATAATTACGATGAACATCAGCTCTATATTATTCTCAGATGCTCAATTTGGAGTTCAATTGGCTTGTCAGAAAAAAATAAATCTCAGTTTTAAATTGTTTGTGTAAACTGATGTATTATGCTGCAAAATGTTTTTTCCAAATGTTACTATACAAAAATTGCACTTCCTAATCGCTTTGTGTGGTACACCTGGTGTAATATTCATAGTGTGACATGCTCTAGCGTGGTATACCTAAGGTACATCGAGTACAGTCCCATCTTCATTTACAATCTTCTCAACAACAACTTTCCAACATACGATGTAAAATTCAGCAAGTATTTACCTCTTCATAAAAAGTAATGTCAAGCGTACGATGCTCAAAGTATTCATTTCATGATACGGTAAAAGGACTGGTGAAACCTGTGCTTGGAAATAAACGTACAAAATTATAAAAGCGTACGGTGTAAGTCAGTTTAAACCTGACCTGGTGTAAGTTAGAGTAAGTTATGCTGTGAACACTTATCTCTATTCTTTATCATTCCTTTCTCTCCGAGTCTACACATCGTCAAGCCTATGTTTCGGTTTGTGTATCTTTAAGGTGAAGAAATACCAGAGCCTTCTTTTATTGACAATTATTTATATTTTGTGCATATAATTTAGTGTTTTACACTCAGTTTTCCCCGTGTGACATATGATGCATTTATTATATTGTCATGTGGATTCACCTGCAATATTTAGTGAAAAATTATTATTGCTTTTTAGGCTGTCAACTGAATTCATTAAATTACAGTTTATTTCTAAAGAATGGTTACTCAAACACATGACGGTTTCAACATAGGAAAAAATCTTGGAACAAATGAATTGCGTCTGTAGATATCTGGCTGTATATATTCAGTGTCTAGCCTGCATGACAAAACATAAATTAGTCCAGACAGCCAAACAACTTACGTGCCAGACTCACGCACAAAGAATGCCGACCATTGACTTGCTCCATAGTTCTCGTAATTCTGTTTTCAGGCAATCTTATGTTTAGTTGCATGATTTTAACAAATATTTGTGCTTTCGCATCCGTCTGGTAGGTATTACATACAATATCTCTTTGTGCCTGGTCTAGGGCTTGTGTGCCATGTTTACAGCCTTCAGCACGTGAGTTCTGATGCTGAATACATGGAATGTTGTTTAGATTTAATATTATACTGAATGTATATTATGGTTACATAACAAAGAATAATGCGTAAGAGCATTCCACAGACTCTCTTTAAAGTTTTATTAGTCTCATTAGAGAATCACCTTTGCTACGATTACCTTCAGAGAATCATGCATGAGTAGTTCACATGTATTAACTTTAAGATGTAAAAAATTTCGTTTTGAGTTTATTGAAAGCATCTCTGTATTTGTATTTTATTCACTTGATGGGATCGAGTTTCTCCAGACATTCTGCATTTCATGGAAGCATTTTATCTGATATATATTGACATTATAGTAATAAAGTAATATATATATATATTATTGGTATTTACATTATTTATGTGTATTATTTATATATAATTCACCTATATTATATATCTATCATTTATTTAGGTATCATTTATCTATATCGTACATATATCATTTATTTATATATCATTTATCTATATTATAAATACATATTTTATTTGTATATTATTTATCTAAATATTGTTTATCTATATATTATTTATCTATATATTAATTATCTATATATTATTTATCTAAATATTATTTATATATAATTTACCTATATTATATATATAGGTAAATATCATTTGTTTATATATCATTTATCTATATTATACATATATATTTTATTTATATATTATTTATCTATATGTTATTTATCTATATATAATTTACCTATATTATATATATCATTTATTTATATATAATTTATTTATATATTATTTATCTATATATTATTTATCTTTATGTAATTTATTTATATATTATTTATCTACAGTATATACTATTTATATTATAGGATTCATAAGAACGAACTCATATGAATAGAATGACTTGTATTCATAGTCATTTTAGGTATTTTTGCATTTAATACTGTTATGCAATAGGAATAGCATTTGCACAGGAAGTTTTTTAATTTATATCCACATGCATAAATATTTATATAAATAAATATAAACATTCATCGCGGCTTCATAGCAGAAAGTATGCATGTGTGTTGCAGGTATACAATAGTGATGATATTCTATGCACTGCAAGTACCGGCTATGCTCCTCCTTAGACCAATATTTTCACATAGACTGCTATCGAAGCAGGGTGTGGACACGTGTGGGCCAATATATAGCGCCTTATACTTCCTGCCCATCATGGTGCTTGTGCACTCAATCGCTGCTGGCATTCTCTGTAAGTTGGGCGTTACATCGAGCATATTTTAGGAAACAGCTAGTATTATGTTGAAACATTACGTAAATGTTATAATTTGAATGGAGAAATATAATTGCGAGTGGTTGGTGTACAATTAAAGCGATTTTGCTATCCATTTATATCATAGATCAAAAGATGCTTCATATTTTCTGTCTAGCAGTCAAATGTTAATAATTCGCATGGCTGTTCTTCAGGAGCATTTGTAGGCTTCCGAGGCTATTATTAGCCGCAGCATATTCCACTCGTTTGTAATAGAAATGGGCAATCGAGTAGGAGAATACCTCAGCACCATTTGCTGTTTCGCGTGTAAATCTGTACAAAGTCATATGATTGCAGCGGAATTATTGAGATTGTTGTCTGCGATATCGGCTCCTCAGTTTCTGAGTTGCAACTCTAATACTACAAGCAGGATGATTATACCCTGCATGTTCATAAACTAGGTTGTTATATAACAACATCAGTACCTCCCTTCAATCATATGACCCGTGGCCTCACGCTTGTTGGGCATCTTTTTTATCTAAAATGTTTTTTACCTTCATCAGTTTTGCCTTGATAAATACACCAAAGAAATTTCCCCGCCATCAGACTGTTCAATCTCTTTTTCTATAGCCATGCATGACCTCAGCTTCTAAACCACCGGTAGTCAGTTATGGTGCTTGCAACTGTGTCCTAGTAAATTGAACTGCTCGCTTTTCTTTTTACCACGTTATATTTTATGTGTCTGCTGGTAATTTTATGTCAGATTTTACAGTGGTGCCGGACCACCTGTTTTTTTTGACAGCGTTGAAACAATGTGTTTTATTGAGTAGATTGTCTGAGGAAATTCTCTGATTGTTACTTGGAACAGATCAGTGAGTGCTATGAGAAGTGAGAGACCCCCTAATTGATTTAGTCATACTTTCAGGTGTCTGCTAATTCTAAACTGTCCTTGGCCACTGGTCATTAACCTTGCTTTTAATTTGTTCTTTTATACTGTTGCTGAAAAGGCAGACAACTCTCAAAGCACTTGCAAATTTATCTGTTGCCAATGTACTGGATTAGCCAGTGTACCAAAAACCACCTGTGGTTAAAAATGTTGGACAAGTTTCCCTCAATTCTCAAAAGTTTGTCTGTTACATGATAAAATTTTTATACCTCTTAATACAAAGATTAAATATATATATAATATATTAAATATATATAATTGTTTGTTTCTAGATTATTGCTACCCTTACGTGACTTTGCTCATATCTGGTATATCTCTCGCCATTCACGTCTCTCAATATGATGAGGAGGTGAGTTTACACTCCGTATAAACCATTTGATAAATGTCTGCTGCTGGTGTCCTTGAAGCGTTGAGAGCACCTTTTGTTATGAACTTATTTCTAGGATGCCCCGGGAGTGATAACACACTAGCTCTCTTGCAATAATGTTTATTTCTAATACTTTTAGAGGCCGTAAGCAGCTACATATATATCCAACTTTCACCATTGGTTATAGTGGAATATGGCGCTATGAATTGATAGCAGACACAACAGATAAAAAACATAGCTACTAACCTTACATAAATGCACTCAAACTCTGTACCAATCTAATCTAGCTCACAAGGAAAACGTCAACCCACTATTGGTATTCTGTATCAGTTTGAGGAAAACGTCACAAACAAATATTTTTAATATTTTATTGAAAATGTTAAACATTACAAACTTTGTATAAGTTGAGGTTTAATATTTTTAATAAAGTATTAATGGTATTATTTATTAATATTAATTTTTAATTAAATAAAAATGGAAATATTTTTATTAAATAATTCTGCTTCATCTGAAGAATTTGTCGATTTGATTGGTCAGTGAGTTTAACAGCTAGTTACTGCTAAAACTCAAACTCGAGCTTCACAACACTTCCTGACAGGAAATGTAACATCGGCGAACAAGGAATAGATTGAGTTGTCGTTTGACTCGTTATGGTGATAGACGCTGGTCTCTAATTCAATACATTTTTATGCGTTTGTAGTAGATGTTGAAGGGAATATCATAGTGAAATAAACTCGAGTCTTTCATCACTCAGAAAAAATTAATCCACATAGCAACCATTTGTATTTAATCCGAAGTGCTTGAGAGGGTTAATAAAAAGGTATTATAGGCGTTCAACTGCTACCTCTTGCATTGTATGTTCTTTTTTCCTCTCTTCTTCCCTAATATCCCTAGTATCTGTTACAACCCATAGAGCAATCCTAGCAACTAATATAAGTCCTTAATTATTTTAACCTCTTCTATGTCAACAAACTATTTATGCTTTCACTGAAGGTCATAGTCATCTTAACATTTGCCGTTTTCAAGCGAGATGACGCCTATCGGCTTGGAATTTGCTTTTAGTAAAATGGGTTTATTTTTATTTTTTAACTTTGCATATTTTATGTATCGGTATTGCTTCTTGTACAACCAGCAATTGTATTTAATATATTGTATATTCACACGAGTTTAATTCTGTTATTTATTTGCTCTGTTGAGACTGAATATTTCATAGGCAAGATGTTGTTTATCCACTAGTCTCCTCTCTTGTATTTAACAAATTAAGTTTTTATTTAGCTAGTTGAGTCACTTGCAGGTTTTGCCGGCCTTTGTCTGTCTGTCTATATCCCTTATAGCCAAGTCTGATCCAGTAGCGAGTACAGGTTTGAACATCATATATGAGCATAAAAATAAGCCAAGGTTTCACATTGCAGAATGCTTTGGAACTGCTATTAAAAAGTCTCTATGATGGCCGAAGTTTTGCCATTCTCACCCTTCACTGGCTTCTTCATGCATTTGGTATACTCGCTCTCATCGACATAGGCAGCAATGTTGTGTTGACTGGATGCCTCATGCTGCTCGTGCCTGTTCCGTAAGCATTAATCATAGTTCTTGTTGTCACGTTGTCATATGTTAAAGCTGTCATATGTTTGCGTCACCACTTCCTTAAAAATTAACTTTAATGTACTGAATTCATTTGACAGCCTAAAAAGCAATAATAATTTCTCACTAAATACTGCAGGTGAATCCAGATGGCAATAAAATAAATGCATCATATGTCACACGGGGAAAACTGAGTGTAATAGACTAAATTATATGCACAAAATATAAATAATCGTCAATAAAAGATGGCTCTGGTATTTCTTTACCTTAAAGATACTCAAACTGAAACATAGGCTTGACGATGTGTAGACTCGGAGAGAAAGGAATGATAAAGAATAGAGATAAGTGTTCACAGCGTAACTTACTCTAACTTACACCAGGTCAAGTTTAAACTGACTTACATCGTACACTTTTATAATTTTGTACGTTTTATTTCCAAGCACAGGTTTCACCAGTCCTTTTACCGTATCATGAAATGAATACTTTGAGCATCGTACGCTTGACATTACTTTTTATGAAGAGGTAAATACTTGCTGAATTTTACATCGTATGCTGGAAAGTTGTTGTTGTTGAGAAGATTGTAAATGAAGATGGGACTGTAGTCGGTGTACCTTAGGTATACCACGCTAGAGCATGTCACACTATGAATATTACACCAGGTGTACCACACAAAGCCATTAGGAAGTGCAATTTTTGTATAGTAACATTTGGAAAAAACATTTTGCAGCATAATTCATCAGTTTACACAAACAATTTAAAACTGAGATTTATTTTTTTCTGACAAGCCAATTGAACTCCAAATTGAGCATCTGAGAATAATATAGAACTGATGCTCATCGTAATCATTTATTTCTGAAGTATACACAAGTAGAAATAGTGGTGAAGTAGTCAAAAATGTGTAATCACGTTGAAACGGTGGCGCTGCGCTATCGATCATTTATTTGCCTGTAAGGACTCGCTGATTATCACCAAGTCTAACGGGTGTGACTCGGGTTCTCCTGTTTGTAGCGATGTAAGGAGACGTTATGTTCTGAAACATTCTGGTATAAATTGAGCACGGGAGAGATTTTCGCGAGCATTGAGCAGTCTTGCGTGCTGTAAATTACACGCGTCAAGCATTCTCAATCTATTGATGTGGCCGCTTATACTCAAGCACGCGGACAACCTGTATTTAGGGGTTGAAATGATTACATATTTTTTAGACTAGTGTCTCACAATTGAAAGGGGATTAATAAGCTATAACATATTTCAATGGTGGTGTTGTTATAGGTTGATAGCTACCCTGGAATATTTAACTCATGTGCGCTTGGATACGCAACCAAATATTTGCAATGATATTGTTGTACCTTAAACTGCTTGCTCACCTTGCAGGATTTTTGTCTCGATGTTGCAGGTATCTCCTCTATATTCTGACTGCCAAACATACCTGTCCGCGACGTATTGATGCCGTGCTAGCGCTAACTAGCTAGCGGCCATGTGTTAGATGAATGATGGCTGTAGAGCTCACTGTCTGTGGAGATAATCGCTATGTGCCGATATTTCAACATGCGCATGTTAACAATTGAAGTTTGATATGACATGACGATGAAAAGATGGTAAGATGCGGAGGCGCAGAGAGTCTGAGATGAACATTACACGATTTGATATTTATGGTCTCGTGTGAGAGCTGGTCTAATGGAAATAAACAGTCCATGTGACGTTAAATTCAAACTGGTCAACTCTGCACTCTTGATCCGGGTTACAAGACGATCACTCCAGTTTTAGGATCACTCCATGTTTACAATTTCATTGTGTTTGCATCATTCTTGATGGTTGGCTCGGTGCTTATGCTCTTGGAGCTATTGGAATATATTGAAGGCTCTTATTTATGTACACAAATATTCTCCTTTTAGATCGTGGTCCTACCAACCTTCACAGTCTTAGTACTGCAGTCTCTTTTCACTTGTTCATGAGCTATTTCCTGAAATTGAGTCAATTTTAGGAGACAGCTCATGAACAATTATGAGTGAACAACTGCTGATATGTACATGTAGTTGATAGTCTCAATATAGTATTGATATGTAGTTGATAGTCTCAGTATAGTACTGGTATGTAGTTGATAGTCTCGATATAGTACTGATGTGTAATTGGTGGTCTCAATATAGTACTGATATGTAGTTGCTAGTTTCAGTATAGTACTGGTATGTAATTGATAGTCTCAATATAATCTATGGATTTGTAAATTCCTAAAAATGTTTCACTAGCCATGCTTGAAACTTAAGATTCATTTTTAGTTCAATGAATTGTTGAGAATGAATGATATCTCAACTGAAATGCAACATTAATGGTTTTAGAGAATTTCAAGCTTGAGTTGAAAGTTTTCTTTCCCTGAACAACATTTCTCACAATGGCTCATTCCTTTAATGAGATGCCAGTCTGTGTTTCACTTTCTGTAGTTCCTCTCTTGTATCCGCCGTTGTTATAAGAGTGTCTGGTGTCTCGTTAATGCGGACTAACAGACAGACAATGACAGAGTGGGATTTATTAATAGAGATTCTGCAGCAAACTATTGCTGACTTCGTTTACAGCAAAATGGTTACGAGGGCGAGCCCGCTGCGAAATCAAAATGAAAAGCAATTGAAGATATTTTTACTGTTTCTTTGTTAGCATCAATTTTCAACAAATTGATTTTTTTATGTAAAAAAATAAGGCGGAAGGAGGCAACAAGACATAAAAAATAGAAGGCTAGGATTAGGTCAACCATGGCTCATTTGTGCCAACACCAAAACTGATTTTTTGTTTTTGTCAAAAATGTCATCAGTTGCAGGATTAATTGTTTAAACTCATTTAAAATCTTACCAGGAATATATGCTGTGCCACTTCCTGTAGTGTTGCATTCAAGCAGATTGTTAAAGCAATCATTTTTTGTAATATTTACAGCTAGTGTTGCAAACTCTTGCATCAAAGAATCAAGAAGTCCATTCCTTTCTTGCAGCTCACCTAATCTTATCTGTATGATATGCAACTTTTATCAACCAAGTTAGTGATAATTAATCTCTTACAATGCACGTTCTTTTTTGTATTAAAAGTACATCCTGGTTTACTCTCACTGTTTGAAAGTTTGTGATGATATTTTACATTGAAGGTAGCATATAACTGTGTAGTATGTAAGGGTTTATTTCATGTTCGCATTCCATTCTTTATAAATTTTCTGAATAATAAGTTATAAAATAATTTGAAATTTTATTCCACAAAGTATTCAGCACTCGCAGTGTCCCTATTCAACAGTGAGTCTATCAGTATATGCTTTTATTTCACCATAGCTTTCAGCTGCTGCAACTATATGTAGAGTCGATAAAAGTTTACTAAAGAATGTACAATTATTAAAAACGTTTAAAATTCAATACTTCAGTACTTCAGACTTATCTTACCAACAATGAAACTGGCTTTGTTTGACACTTTGTCATCCATATGTGTAAATCTCTGAGTTTTTTTCTTTCTGTTAAAGCCTGTGTCTAGTTATAGAAATTAGAATCTAACAAAGAAAAAACTGTACGGCTCTAGATTTGTTCTCGGTTCCTTCAAATCTAAAAGCAGCAAACTTGACGGAACGGAATACGATGGATTCATTGGGCAAATAGTCATTACGTTGGTTAAGATACTTAGGCTTAAAGCGCTTACTTGGAATTAAGCTGGCCCAAACCAAAGGTAATGTTTTATAAAAGATTTTGGTAAAGATCTATCCTTCCTGGTAAGTTACTCAAATTCATTAGGTAATTATTCTATTACCCGTGCAAAATCGGGTATCCGACTAGTTTTTATGCAAAACGAGAATGCTTTAATGTCATCTAAATAGAAGTATTTTACAGAATGCATACTATGTATTAGCCATGAACTGGCGCCCTTTGAGTCATCAAGCTACAAACAATATCAGAGAAACTTGAATGTTTCTTGATTCATGTTCTGGCTTTCCCAAAACTGTATCTGATATAATGTATATTATAATATATATAATATTGATGGATTCCAGCCCAATTCATTTTCCCTAAAAATACGAATAGTCATGTATTCGGCAGAGTAAATTGTCATGTTCTATTTTTAAGTTATGCATTTTCATTATTTACTGTCAACAGATTTTTGGTAATAGAATTCTTCGTTGAGAAATCTTTTTTATAATTTTGACACTATATTTTTCAGAAACATTTAATAGTTTTAATCATCAGTTCGACTGATAACATTTTCTGTAGCTCATTATAATGCTGGTGCATCCCTCATTTAAATAATTTGTAGAATTTTGTTTCGTTGCCATGCTGTATTAATAGCTACATACATAGGAATGAATTTTTGTAAGGAAAAGGCCTATTTTGTGTTGAAGCAAAAACAACAGAAATTTTTTTATCATTATTGAACCAATATTGAGCATTGAAGTTTATCACTACTTATATTTTTAACAACTTTTTGAAAGGTGATTAAAAATGATGTAATTTCTACAAGACATTAAAAATTCTTTTGGAGTTATGGCCTATTGGTAAGAGACCACTGTTGACTCCGCTTAATGAAAGAAATAGATGCTTATGATTAGTAAATAGAACCAAACATGAAACTTTCTGTCTACATTTGACAAATGATCCTGAGGACATGTTTAAAATTTGTCAAAAGATGTTGAAAGAATTACTAACATGAGTATTTTCAGAAAGAATCAACTTCAAATCAACCATGCCTTTTATTCACCAGATAACATTCATCAGATTCATCATATGACATTTTCTATTTTATTCTAGCTAAAACAGCTTTAATCCGTAATCAAGCAAACGTTTGTAAACACATATATGTTATACTGAAATGGAAATGTGCAGAGTCTTTGAGAGGTGGTCACTTACGTACTGCCTAAGGAGGTCATGAGTAGGAGTATATACTGTAGGTATTATAGAACTGCGTATATATGAGTAATGCATATCTTGTAAAGTGTAAATTTATTATCCCTTTGTCTTGTTTACTAGTATATTAAGCACTACTCACAGCATGACTAGCAGAATCCTGTTTCATCCATGTTAGCCTTGTTTAGGTGCAGACCTTTTTCTGCTTCTTAACTTCAACAGCAAAATTGGTTTTTTGTGGCTTATTAATAGTTAATGACAAAGAACTTGCTTATAGTTCAATATCACAGCTCTATACTTGGTTCACACCAAATTGCCAAAATGATAACTTGCCGGTAGTCCTACTGATGGACCCACCGGTGGACCTAGATAGGATCTGCAATTAGGATCTTTTAAACTTCTATAGCTCACACTTTCAATTCCGAGAGGAAGGAAAACAGTGTTTGATGAAATATGAAAACTTTTGATACGTTGATTAAGCTTTTGAATCGAACAATTTTAAAACAAAAGCATACTTAAGCATTAAGTATGTTATGCAAATATTTGCAAATTTTTAAAATAAAGAGTTGTCTACTCTTTTGAAAGAAATCAAATAAAAAAGGAGACAATTTTTAAATACAATCTTCTAAAGACATCGGTCTCTTTATTTATTGAATCAACTTCGTATGTGTTTTCTAATCATCGAGGACCAGTGTTCATGTCTGTAGCCCTTTAGTTGAACTTCGAACTACACTTGGTACAAACCATTTGCCAAATATGATATTCATATTTTGTAAATGTCTTTGTTACCTCTGGCAGTCTGAGTTCATTACAATGCAACCTCGAAATATCATTTTAAGGTAGAAAATCTGTTACTTTTTAAGCATTCCTTTTCTTAAACTTGCTTCATAACTCAATATAACTTATAATTTTGCTATTTTTTTCTTTGTGTAAAGCTTTTTCGCAAAAAACATTTTAGAACAACATTTTTTGAATATTTATGGATTTATGAGCATATAGAACTGCACAATAAGGAATAAAATCTTAGGTACAACGAAAGGAGGAAAATTGGCCGAATCTATTGTTATATATTCATAATTTAACACGTATAAGAATAAAGAATCACAAGCTAAATAGACTACTAGAGGTTATGGTTACCGGAACTAATTGATACGGCTTACATGTCTAGGAGACACGTGACCCCATTGATATATAGTGACTGGGGAGGAGGCTGACTTTCCCTTGTGATCTTGTGTTCACGGTGAGTGGTAAATTGCTCCCTTGAGCAATACAACATGGCGTCGTAGGCAGGATCTACTTTTTTATGGTGCAATTTTTTTACACTAAAGCGTATACTGGGTAATGTAAAAGACTCAGGTGGAAACGTCAAAACAGTTATGGTGAATCTAGTTTTGCCAGTGGCCAGTTTTGCCACTTGCAGGGCATTGTGGGAGCTTTCAACTCTTACTATAACAAGGGAAGCTACAACGGAGCTTTGAAATTCGAACAAAGATTCTTTCATATAGCAGGTAATTTAGTCTATTTGGGTTATAATAAAACAGATCAAATAGCAGTTGGAACAGCCCATCATTCAATCGATGTGAGACTAAGTTTTGTTTTTCCTCCATAAAGGTGCCAATTACTATGGTTGTATTCTGTGATAGCCAGTGAATGTCTGAGAGGCTGTTTCACATTATAATAAATTTACTAAACTGGTTTGGAAAGTTGATAGCTGTTTGGACAATGTTCCACTAACTTGAACTTGCAATATAACTTATTTAAAATGCGGTTTTTTGCGTAGCTATTTACTCAGTGTAACGTGACCGAGGAGATAAATCCTATATAGGCATAAAGCCTGGTTTCTTGAAAACGATTGCCATCTACTGATAAAATTAAAAATATCTCATTTACCGCTAGATGCTCACCGAATATAATAAGTTTAAGGAATGGCTAATTTAAAATTAAATCTTGTACTCAGGATTGGAAAGTAAAAAGCGTTCTATGAAACCTCAGTTTCATAGAACGCCATGGTTCATGGTGTTAACTAAATATATATATATAGCAAAATGCACACAACTAGTCAAAAGATATTTTTCCAAATTCAAGAGGGTAGAAATTTTGTATTCTTGCATTGGCATCTATTTTATGAAGCTGAGCTAAGAAATATAGGCCATCAGTTGTTACAGAAGGTCGTTAGCTCAGCCTGCACACCACAACAACGATAAGGAAGGAATGGACACAAGATGTGATACGCTGGTAGTAAGTTGTGTCGGTCAAGTGCAGGGTTGTTGTTATGAACTGAATGACAGTGCCATGTCCCTATCAAATGGATTGATGACTACTCTAAGAACAGCGAATGATGAAGCAAAAGAGAGAATTAAGTTTTTATTTCAAGGTTCAATTTTAGGTTCAAATTGAGCTGTGTGTCAATCCACTAAATGCACAAATCACTATTATATATGTAGCAGTAGGGTTTTGCACATGGCCCCGACTATAGCTATCGTATTGATAGTAACTTCGCTATAGTAATGAGATGTATACAGAACATTCAGATTTTGTGATAGTTTATTTAGTTAAGAAATAAAAAGATCTTAAAAAATATGCTCTGCAGAATACTGCCGATGCGGTAATAAGAGTGAAAAATAACACACTAGGCCATAATATGGGATGGAATGAACTGGTGCATATATCCCTGCATATTAGGAAGATTAGTACAAGTATAAATATAGCTCTAAAACGAGTATTACAATGTAACTTTGTACTGTTTGGAAGAGATTGATAAACAATAACGTTATAAAGCCAAATCGGATTGACAAATTCTGCACCTCCACAAATCTATGAATATTTGAAATACAAAAAAAATTTTTGGTAATTCATTTGCTGCCCAGCCAAGTTACAAAATCTCAGTACAACCACATGATGGATAGCATGCCTAAAAATGATTATAATAAAATGCATAGGGTTAATAAAAAATAATTATATAATTCATAATGGTAAAAACTTTTTATTTTTATTATGACATCTATTTCATGAAACTGAGCTAACAAATATAGTCTCTAAGTTGTTAAAGAAAGTCGTTAGCTCAGCCTGCAAGCCACGCAGTGAACAGCGATAACCAAATCAACGATAAGGAAGGAATGGACACAAGATGTGATAAACTGGTGATATCTTGTGTCGGCCAAGTGCAGGGTTGTTGATAAGAACTGGATGGCGGTGCCATGTTTCTGTCAAATGGATTGATGGCTACTCCATAAAAGCTCAACTGGAAAGATTCTACTTTCCCTGTAGAGAAATAGACCATCTATCGACAGCGGGAGACAATTAAGAGGAGTTATGTATGACAAGCAGAGATGGATTATATACAAGAGATGTAGAGCAAATATTGCATGTAAATTAGAGTGGAGCATCAGTGACAAATTACTCTGCTAGGGAGCCTTAAACCATAACTGTCACGAACAACTTTTATCGTATTTACTAGGTAAATCAGACACGCTGATTCCGATTTTGTACTCAAAATAAAGATTAGTCCACTAACCTTCAAAGTCATTTAGGCTTTTTTTAAAGCGTTTCAATATCCGTTTTGAAAACAACACAATCGGCATTACAAGCTCCGCCCATAAATATGTGACGAAACCTAGCTTTTTCAGGAACGGAAGTTGGGAATGTTTAATCCGATTTAGAATAATAGAGATGGGTGTCTTAAAACCCATTTTTATCTAAATCCAGCCTGTAAAATAATTTCAGTTTTTTATGGAAGGTATATAAACTATTTAAAATTGCTCGTAGCTTGTTACATGACGTTTAAATGAGCTGAACGCCGAAAAAAATGAGCTCAAAAAGCGCGGTTTTATCACAAGCTAGCGTTGTTATCACGCTTTTTTAAATATGCAATGCTAAATAGCTTACCTACCTTTCAGGAAAAACTGATATTATTTTTAAGGCTGAATTTAGATATTAATGGATTTTAAAACACCCATCTCTATTATTCTTAATCGGTCTAAACATCCCTACGTAACTTCTGCTCCTAAAAAGCTAGGTTACGTCACGTATTTATGGGCAGAGCTTGTTATGTCGATCGTGTTGTTTTCGAGACCGATATTAAAACGCTTTAAAAAAGCCTTCATTACTCTGAAAGTTAGTGGACTAATCTTTATTTTGAGTACAAAATCGGAATCAGCGTGTCTGATTTACCTAGTAAATACGATAAAAGTTATTCGTGACAGTTATGGTTTAAGTAAAAGGTCATTCCATAGAAGATGAACATGTTTCCTATCTAGAGAAAGTTACTTTGCAACCTTGCATAAGGAAAAAATTTACAGTATTCTATTATTCATCATTATATCTATTATTAACGCATTAACTTAATTTTGAATCCACTATTCCCATAACAGAAGGCACATTGTTTGACAAATATTTAAAAATTTGAACATTGCGTTCTAGAAATATCAGTCAATATTACTGTTGGTGCATGCACCAAGGAATCGTATAATGCACATATGTTATTACGTATAACGCACATATGTTATTACGTATAACGCACATATGTTATTACGTATAATGCACATAATAGCATAGCAGTTGTTTTATATTGCATTTATGTTCGTCTGAACCTTTTTAAAATAAAGGTTTCGTTTTTGCAAAAGTTTCTTTAAAAAATAACATGTTAATTTAAAATTGTATTCTACCCAAATTGAAATCCAAATCTAAGGGTGAGTGGAGCAATGGGCAGTCTGTTGTGGAGCTGATTGGCCACATCATGTATTCAAACAGTCATATGAATACAGCATACACTGCTACATGTATTATTTGCTACTAGCACACCTGGTGTACAATGTTATGATATAAAATATGTAACCATACATACCCGATCTGTTCCCATTGCTTATTTCAAGCTTCCATGTCCCGGAGGGGTTTTCACTCCAGAAATGAACACTCATCAAGGACCAGTTAGAGAAGCCGGTAGAAGTGGTGTCCTGTGATCGGGTCGGAAGGAGAGTTGACTCAGTTCCATGAGGGCTTATCAACTTCACCTATATGTACATGTTGCTGGTAGGCAGAATACTAACTTTGTTTGCACAAACCTCCTATTAATCACATCATAGTGAACGATGAACACCAACTTTACTATCCTGAACACCTCAGCCAGAAACATCTGCTTACAGCAAGCTTGTTAGTATACATAGGAATACTAGTTACAATTTATATACACTAGTACCAGTAGGTAGTACTAGTACTCTGGCAGAGAGAGATCGTTAGGTGTAGTAACTAACTGCATGTTTATCCCTAAATGGGGCAGGTTGTAGAGCGTCAGCCTAGCGGGTCAAAAATCGCGAGTTCGAATCCAGGTGGAAGCAATATTTTTTTCTAACCTCTACGCTTGGCTTCGGACAGACACGTCTCTTATTATAGTAACGACTAGCTGAATTCCCGGTGTTGCCCGAGAAATAAAATGTTTCTACACAAAAATTTATTTTTATTTAAAGAATAGAGAAAGCATAATATTATTATGCTTTATTAGTTATCTTGAGGTGTTGACTGATGTTCTAAAAAAAGAATCAAGGAGATTGACCCACTAGAAGCTGAGATATAGCCAGCCAAACACAGGTCTACCTAATAAAGAATCAGAGGAAAAACCTTCGAAAATCCCGAAAACTGTGACGTATAAAATCGACTTAATGTTCATGTGCCGGAGTTGTGCACCCTTACCGCCGTTACGTATAATGATTGTTTTGGCTACGAGATGTGAAAAGCTTCTGGCAATAGTAAATAATTTACAGACTAGCTCTGGTTTCTCAGGAAAATCAAGCAAACATTGTGTGGTAAAGGCATTTGCCCACAACCCTTCGCCGTGATTTGTCAAAACAGAAGAGCATATTTTGACTATTGTGCTTCAAATTTTAACTCGATCTCCACGGATATGCTCCGAAGATCCTCTGTTCAACGAACGGCGCGTGTATAGTCTATATGCGACATCCGCGATTGCAAGTCGTTCAGAATAAGAAATGAGAATGTGAATTTTTGTTCATTCATCATTTTTCTATTGTGTATCTACTGCAGCATTTAGTTGATTTTCATGATTATCGTCACTATTAACAGACTGTAAGTTCACTACAGCCATAATCTTAAAAAGAATAACTTGACCGTGCTGCTCTTGCTGTAAAAAAAAACGATAACTTTTGATTTGATTTTTCTATTGATCTATTATCTTATCTATGATTATTTTTTATGATTAATATTATAATCATAATGCATATTATACAAAATAATAATATAACTGCGTATAGAATAAATGATGTAACTAATATAATTTGTAGAAAGTGATAGCAGAATGTTGCGAAATAATAGATGCGTGTAATTATTTTATTCTAAAACTAATCTACACGTCAGAGGGACTGGTTCGGAATTCTCAGAGCAATGATTGTTAGGCCCAGTTTGATTGTTCTATACTTCCAGGGATTAAACCAATTAAAACGCCGTGATTGTTATAGGAGAGCGCATTAGTTGGCTTAATTGACCAATGGCACGCAAGTGATTCTTGCTTCTTGATTCTTTTTTTAGAACATCAGTCAACACCTCAAGATAAATAATAAAGCATAAAAATATTATGCTTTCTCTATTCTTTAACATATACAACATTTACCATTCTAATTTTCAAACTTCATATCATGAGAAAAGTGTTTTGTGCAGCTCAAATGAATTGAGAGAACAAATAAAACAACTATAGAGATGTTTAAATGTAAAATAATTAGCAAGTAATGGCTAAATAGTTTGTATTGCTACAATGATTGCATTGAAAAATGATTTAATACCGATACAATTAATACAAACTGAGAAAACAAAATAAAAATCATGATTATTTTGAATTAATAATAACAATGATTGCATACAAGTGCGTGTGTAAAAAGGTTACTGTGCAGCAGAAGCTCGTTGTATTTCAAGTTTTGATGTGTGATACTGGTACCTCTCGATACTGGTACCTCTCGATACTGGTACCTCTCGATACTGGTACCTCTTGATACAGGTACCTCTCGACACTGGTAAAAACATATAGCAGTGAGGCAGGCGAAGGTACTTTGTCTTTATACTTGGTAGATTTAGCGATTGCCTTTAGGAGAAACCGCAAATAGGAGTGCAACAGCATATTTGAAATTGCACATTACAAATTAAAGAAAATAGATATTGGACTTTGAAGTGACTGTTAAAAACATTCCAAAAAAATGCAAAAGGCATTATTAATTATTAGTAAAAAGTATGTATCTAGTTTTTGACTTGCAATCGTGATAAGGATAGATAAGGAGTTGAAAATGATAAGAATGGCTTACTTAACCTTAACTTAACCTAGTGCTTACTTAACCTTAACTTAACCTAGTGCTTACTTAACCTTAACTTAACCTAGTGCTTACTTAACCTTAATTTAACCTAGTGCTTACTTAACCTTAACTTAACCTAGTACTTACTTAAGCTTAACTTAGCCTAGTGCTTACTTAACCTAATGCTTACTTAACCTAGTGCTTACTTAACCTAGTGCTTACTTAACCTTAACTTAACCTAGTACTTACTTAACCTAGTGCTTACTTAACCTTAACTTAACCTAGTACTTACTTAACCTAGTTCTTACTTAACCTAGTGCTTACTTAACCTTAACTTAACCTAGTGCTTACTTAACCTAGTGCTTACTTAACCTAGTGCTTACTTAACCTAGTGCTTACTTAACCTAGTGCTTACTTAACCTAGTGCTTACTTAACCTAGTGCTTACTTAACCTTGACTTAACCTAGTGCTTACTTAACCTTGACTTAACCTAGTGCTTACTTAACCTTGACTTAACCTAGTACTTACTTAACCTTGACTTAACCTAGTACTTACTTAACCTTGACTTAACCTAGTGCTTACTTAACCTAGTGCTTACTTAACCTTAACTTAACCTAGTGCTTACTTAACCTAGTGCTTACTTAACCTAGTACTTACTTAACCTTAACTTAACCTAGTGCTTACTTAACCTAGTACTTACTTAACCTTAACTTAACCTAGTGCTTACTTAACCTAGTGCTTACTTAACCTAGTGCTTACTTAACCTAGTGCTTACGCGTGCTTGTTGTAGTCTCGCAAATTGAATGTGGAGAAGCCAAATCCTTTGCCAAACAGATTTTTCATCCCTAAAACTTCACTATAACTGGACAGATGAACCTCACACAAACTTTGAGATTTTTATATATACGTGTAGATTAACTACAAAAGGTACTCACTGTGAGTTGTCCCCTCTTCTCTGAAGTCAAGCTGAGAGTTACTTGAACGTGCTCAAGATATCTGATGCAGCAAGTGTCATTAGCAGAGCAGTTGCTAATGACTATTTCTTTTACGTATTTATTGGTCAGCTGACTGAAATAAAATATGAGGTCAGAGAAGACAGTGTTTTTATAATCATAGCATCTAAGAGCTAATATGTATTTCAACAGATATTTTATATATCCAAGTAGGACTAATCGAAGAACGAACATATTTATGGCTTTATGCTTCCACTCATTACTGGACAAGGCAAAGTCAAGATTAACTCTATCACTTTTTAGTAGAGCTGCACAATGATCGCGTTAATTAAACGATTAACACAATCAATACAAATACACGATTAACTGCGTTGAGCCAATTAATCTTCAGATAAAATGCAACCGAGGTGATGATCATAATGTGATTCTTTGGTATTGTTTAATATATTGTAAAGGATTTTGCAGGTCTTTCCTCAGGCACGACCTAGATAGTAATAAATGTTGCATAAATTGTAAGAGAAGTGAGTACAGTTTTTCGTTTGTTTTATTCCGAAGGAAATTAGTTGTGGAGCTGCGACTACTCTGCTCTCTTAGGGAGGGCGCTCCCATATACAGTACATATATTTTCCCCGGACCGTTTAATGGAACCAGGTAGGAAACCGTATAAGAATAAATGATTTATAGAGTCGCTAACACGTTGGCTTAATCACGGCCAAACTAATGAAGTATTAGCGATAATACACATAATAAAGACAGGCACAATATGTAAAATATATAGAATAATTATATGCAAATAAAACACAATAAAAACAGACACAATATTCAAATATATATATAAGAGTACTTATATGCGAGTATGAACTATAAAAATTTATCAGAATTTATTTCTGATAAATTCGTATGGCCACGAATTTATCAGAAATAAATTCGTGGCCTAGCGTCCGCCAAAATATAACATTAACATGGCAGGTTACTACCATTTAATTTATGACAAGCAACACTTTCTTACCAATTAAATACAACCACAATTATTTTGCACTCAACTATAAAAACACTAAGTGAGTCACTAACATAAAACTTGTTTATGCAACAAAATAAGCGGCGGTGTCGATCTAGTTATCTAGTTGTAAGCAGCCGTGTCGTTAGTTATTTGAACATGTTTCTAGATAATAGCAGCAAAAGCGATTTTAGTATTATTTAATATTTTACAGTCTATTTTTTGTTTATATTTTAAAAACTTTTTTATGTAAACTATACAAGTAATTTGATTTAAAAAAAAATCACAATCATATTTCAGCTTTAGAATAATAGTAGTATAAGATCGACACTTTATTGGAACATAAAAGCAGAAAAATTTCCTCCGTACTAGCTGACGAATTTTCAGACAATGTTGGAAGCATAAACAAGAATGTGAAGTGCAATATATGCCAAGAAGAATTTGCCCACCACAGCATATCATCATTAAATATCATTTAACTAACTTTAATCATACCGCTCAAAATTTATCACTGGCTGTCGCAGACAATAACTACTACTATTGACTACAGCCACTACTGTCCCCTGTGAGCGGCTATTCTTTAAAGCTGGCAATATTGTATGTAGGCAGGGGCATTTCTTCATTTGGATAATGTAAATAAACTATGCTGCCTTAACTTTTGGCTGGCTTAATTATAGACTTTCATGGACTATTTTCACATTCATAACTAACACATTGTAACTTATATACATTGTACATAACATGTACTTCTGTTAACAATAATTGTCTCAAATATAATTAACTTGTATGTAGCTGTATTATTTGTTTTCAAATATGCAGGTTTTTGCGAGATTAATTCTAAGATTAATCAAAGATTAACTGGTTTAGACCAGTTATTAATCGCGATTAATTTTTTTAATCGTTGTGCAGCTCTACTTTTTAGACAATTTCGCTACTCTTATCTTTATGATGTGGAACTAAGTGAATGCCCGATTTTGTTGATATCGTATGGTGGAAAATAGGCAAAAAAAATGTTGTCCTCGTATGGTGAAGATGAAAAAGCATCGTGTTCCATACAGAAAGGCAAAAGCATCTTATAACAGGGGCATCATAACCCGAGATCGCACTGTATTAATTATTTAGCATGTGCAATTGCGAAAACGATATACTATATTGTAAGAGTAATGGGAATGGTAAGAATGGCTTAGCTTTGTGGTTAGGTGTGCGCGTTTACAAATTGAGGTTGTGATCTTTGTGAGTTTGAATCCAGTACAAAGTGCATTTTTCATTCCTTGATTTTAATCGCTATAACTGGACAGACAAATGACAAACTTTGAGATATATATATATAGTTTAGACTGGTTCAAGTTACTCAAATTCCTTGGATAAAATAACCTAGCCAATGAAAAATAAATTTTCTATCCAAAAACTGTTTTAATTGACTTTACTTACAAGCCGGGCATTCAACTAGTATCTATATAAACCTCAGCGTTTGTTGGTCTGTCACTAATATGTCCAGTTATAGCGATAAAGTTATAGGAATGAAAAATCTGCTCCGCAGTGGAATTGAACCCTATACATCCACTTCTCCAGACAGGACTGCTATCCATTACACTACGTGTCCAACTGGCCATACTAATGATCAATTGTGCACATGCTTATTACCCTGGTAAAATATGCAAGCTTGCAGAGAATATTATTGGTTGCTACTAGCACACTTGAAGATCATGATTACGTGAGAGATCATGACGTGTAACGCAACAACTATAAGCACACTTGAAAGCACAAGCTGGCTTCACATAGATGAACACGGCTGTTACTATAGTAAAGATTTAGACTAGCTTAAATTACTAGCTTAAGTTACTCAAATTCATTGAGTAAAAATTTTTGGTTAATGGCAACTGTGTTACCTGCCATTGTTTATAAGCTGTTTTAAATCTTGAATGAATGTGTAGCATAAGAAGTAAGAAATGGTTTTCAACAACTTGTTTTAGCAATACCTTGAGCTTTTAAATACAGTGCGCCTCGAGTTACGATATTCCTGCTATACAATTTTTTTTAAATTACGATGGGGAACACCATGCATTTTAGTCCCCACCATACGAAATTTTTTTGGCCATACGATATCAACAAAATATTCCCTCGAAATAAAAATTTGGCAGTCAGTGCTGAACAAATCGCAATAACGAAGATGCCGATATGCTATTCGCAGGAAACCCCTCACAACGCTCTTTCAGGCGTTGTGAGGGTGTTTCCAGATGCTCGTAGGCAATCAAAGGCTCCAGAGGCAATCAAAGATGCTAGCACTCTCTCAGTTCAGCGTTATTCGTTATACGTTATAGTAAAAACACAAACGGAAACAAATAGGTGATAAAATTTTCGCCAATAATAAAATTGAAGTTTAGTTTAGTGAAATACATGTATATACTAATACTTAAATTTAAGTATGTGTTTAGTAAGCTAAATTCATTTATGTTAAACTCAACATTTATATTATACCTGTCTCGAAGGTAAGAACTCCCTACGGTACATACTGCACATAGTACCTTGTAATGTGACATTTTGTTGCAAATCATAACCACAAAATAGGTAATTATAGTTAATAAGGTTACTATTAACTACTATATTATACTATTTTATTACTAATTTTTATTACGTACAATACATAAATGTATATAAATTGTTGATGCTTTGTACCGGGAGGCGGGCGGTTTGCATTAGATAATTACTGTAGGCTCCTAAGGCTGTCATAGAGTCCTTAGAAATGTACCATTAGATGCTTACAGACTTATCTAGCCAACCTGATGGTTATTTTTTTCTGTTCTGACCTAATAATTCACTCATACGCATAGTTGTCAAAATTGAACCTGCAGTGTACACAAGTCAACTGGTAGATCCAACCTCTAATCATATTTTCACAATGTCATTCAACTTAAACAACTCACTGCTGAGGAAAGACAACTGGCAGCTGACTCAGGAGTTGCTCTGGAACGGTTTGCCAAGATTCCGCCATCTCCACCATTTTCCCACAATCCATCAGGCCATAGCCATACTTATGGCTGTCTGAAATAGTGTATTTGTGTAAACATTTGAACACGTCTAAGATTTCAGGCAGCATACACAAGCCAGTACTAAATTGACAAAATCAAAAATACAAATTTTACAGATCATGTGTTGGGAAAAACCTATCGATGTAACCTGTTTCTGACCTGTGTGATGAACCTATCAGGTCACTCCTTTCATAGCCATGTTATGAACTGAAAAAAATCAGACAACTCCAAACCAAACCACTGAATAATCTTCTTTACTATAATAAAAGACGTGCTTAATTGTCCGAAGATCCAGCTGGAGATTGAAAAGAATATTGCATTGCACAGGATTTGATCTTGCGACCTTGTGGTCAAAAGACAAACACTCCAACCCCTGTACCCCTAAACAAAGTACTAGTCTTCACTGTAATAAGAGTAAGAATCATGTTCGTTCATCTGAAGCCAGTCAGACATTGGCGTGAAATATTGCCTCATACGGGATTCCAACTCCTAATATACAGCTTGGTGGCCCGACACTCTAACACCTGGGCTACATCAACCACCTTGCAGCATTCCCCAATAGCTGTACATAGAGTTACTACACCTGGCAGTCTCTCACGTCACACAGGACTGCGAGGGTACTAGTAAGAACCCTGGCTAAATCTGTGAATATTGCATCACCAACGGATACTTACATTTCCTGCCAGCTCCGTTAGTCTTGAATTCACCACTCGAGATCATTGGTTGAGGATTGGCGGAAGCAAGAGTGATATATTGAACATCTCTCCAGGTTAAACTTGGACTAGACAAGTACATAAAAGGAAGCCATAGACAATAGCCAGGTCATGAAATAACATATCTATCGATAGGTTAACTTTTTCACTACTGCATTAAAATCTTACCGAACGAATATTCTGCCCGAATTAATAAAACGAATTTTTCAAAAAGCCGATATACCGCTAGTATTTTAGCAATATCTCGAGAATAAAAACAGATATCGTTTTACTGTAAAATGCATCTTATTTAGAACAAAATTTTCTACAAGATAAGTAAGTACAAAGTGAATTCCATTCTTGTGCAATATCCAACGTTTTATTTGCGTTGAACGAACGCGGTGTGTTTTTCCTTGCTGTGACAATAACGATCTGGTTTTGCCGCTTTGAAAAATCAATAGAAATGGAATCGTTGAACCAAAAAATTTTCTTTTAGGTGCACGTGATTGGCAACAAGGTTGTTTCACTGGAGACAATCTTTGATTGGCTAGCTAATGTGTAGGCTTAGTAATGAAAAGAAAAGTGAAACCCTATTGATAAGCCGATATATCGGCTTACGGTAGCGAAAGAGTTAAGATACGGAGTGATGAACATGTAGACACCTGCTGCATGCACGAATTAATAAAATGCTAACTATCTCCGGTAGTAAACACAAAATATTCTCCTATTTACACTTAAGCCAGTCTCACTTTGCTTCTAGAGTGACGGCGAGGAGCCCAGCAGCCAAGGGAGCCGATGCAGACGTACCAGAGTGAGTGGTGGTGCACCTGCCGTTAAGGTCAGTTGTGACAACCTGCAAGCAATAGTCACAACGCATGACTCCTCCAACCAGCTAACCTAATATAAACAGCCGCGAAAGTAGAGTAAAAAGTATTTGTATTGTGGGGGTAAAGGTAAGAAAACTCACAGAGCATACTCGGTTAGACAGAAGATGCCTAAAGAGAATCATGCTGAGCACAAAAATAAACTTGGTGGAACAGCGGCTCAAGAATGCTTCCTAAAAAGTATTTTCACTCACATAAGTTAGCTATTGCACCCAGTTTTTCCATTCAACTATGTAACTGGTTATGTAGATAACCCTGCTTGTTACCTTGTAACATCCAAAGAGTGAGCGCATGAAAGCTCATACGAAATATACACACAAAGGCGGTTATTGAGTCAGCTCTATACCTTTCTCTCTGTCCCACTTCCACTGCTGTATGTGCTGGCCAGAGTGGAAGCGCACTGCTCCAAGTAAAACGGAGAGTTCCCGCCCTCACTGACACTACTCACTGACAGAGTATAAATGCTGTTGGTGTAGCCATCACAAGCGCACGAGTCTGAGTAAATACCACCATTTCCAGAAGCCCAAACAAATATGTTTCCTTTTCCATTGCGACCCTAACAACAAAGGTCATGCACAAATCAGCAAAAGTTCAAAAGTCGGTCAGCTTTGGTGCTCTGGGGAAGCAATTCCTGTTAATAGAAGCGGATGCGCGGCACTTTATAAGGCCAAGGTGTGTTTACACTAGCGCTGTAGCAGTTGTGTTTGGCTGTTAGATGCTGGGCAGCTAAACTGTTAATACACTATATAACCATGACTCATTGTTGTCGAAGGGCTGACCTAGTTACCCGCAAATCACATGTGCAAATAATCGGGCTTCCGTAGCATAAGCCAGCTTCCTCAGCCATCAATACTTTTTCAGTTACAAATAACCACACTGATACTTGGTCTGACTAGGACGATGGCGGACTTGAGCAGGTATGAAATTATGCATACTTCTAGATAGGTATGCGCTATGCATTTATTGTATGGATGATGTGGATTCGGAAACCCACACATTGAGGTATAGTGTGATAATTGTTCCAATGTACATTCGTGTGAAGTGGATTAATGTGGGCGCTTTGTTAAAAAAGATAAGCAATTCCCCTCCAGAGGTAATAACGCACATTCCTATCTTACCTAGCAGCACGTTTTCGAAATAGGAACGACTGCAGTGTGAAAATTGTTTACAATAGAATAGCTTGAGCTGTATTTTCTTGCGCATCATCCGCAAGTGCCGTCTCCATCATCTGCAAGTGCCATCTCCATCATCAGCAAGTGCCTTCTCCATCATCCGCAATTGCCATCTCCATCATCCGCAAGTGCCGTCTCCATCATCCGCAAATACCGTCTCCATCATCCGCAAGTGCCGTCTCCATCATCCGCAAATGCCGTTTTTATCTTTCATAAGCAACGAGACATTTGAGAAAAATTTGCGAGTAACAAAATCCGCTTGACAAGCGGGTTTTCACCGTTTCCATCTTGCTGATGAACTCCGTCATAGAAACACAGTGATTGGTAAGTAGCGGAATGAGATAGATGGCTTGGCGGGAGCCTGTAGAGCTAGTATATAATGTCTCAACATGTTGGCTACATGCCAGTAGTGAAACCACCTTACATAAAGTAGCACTTCTATATTGGCAAGATCATGAATCATGAGAAATTATCATATTGATCTCTAGCGTAGTGTAATGAAGCTGGCAGCTGCTTGTGTTTTGCAGCATTAGCATCAAACGTTGACATTGATATCTGGTGACTGGTCGATACAAATTAGAGAAAAAAACTTATGTTGAAAAATTACATGTTATAATTGGTCAGTAAAATGTTCTCATCACTTGAGTATAGATGACCTCAAACCTGACCCTTTGCCCCACACTCACACCTTAATTACTTAGTCTTTACCCATACTTAGTCCCACCTCCCAAAACCATCCCCATACCTCATGTTTTTTCCTCACACACACACACGCACACCATAGAGGCGTAAATAAAATAGATATTTCATTCAGTAATGCAGACATAAAACAACTCCACTCATCAGGCGAACTCCATGAGGAGAAGCAAACCAATCGGTCACACGAGCCAGCCTCGCACTTCATGTGTTAACATACCTTTGTTACTCCACCTTTCAAAGCATCTTGAGCATGCATTCCTGGGCCCTCAACTGTTGCGCCGTCATCATCTGGACCCCAGCTAGACGAGTATATATCTATGACATCTAGGTTGAATGACAATGCTCTGGCCTCAACAATGTCTGTCACAGCTCCGTCCAGCATCCTTATTCCTGAACAAAAAGATAGAATCTCTCTGAGAATTGAGAATAAGGAGAAACGACTACTCATCATAATAAGACAAAAATACTGCCTACCTCCGATGCCAGCGTTGTAAGCAACACCAACACTGCAAAATGTGTTGTTGGCGGATGCTGCCACCTCTCCGGCGCACCTCGTTCCGTGCCTGTTTTCATTGGTTGGGTCATATCTCGGTGTCGGGTCTGAGTCTTGTCCATTGATGTCAGTGCTCGCTGAGGCAGCCTGTGTGTGAGAGAGTACAGGTCAAAAGGCTAGTAAACTAATAAGCAGGCTAAAAGGAGACTGTAACAGTATACATACACACCTAACAATTAGAAACGGCAATATTACAGGGGACAGTTACTAGTGTACATACACACCTAACAATTGGAAACGGCAATATTACAGGGGACAGTTACTAGTGTACATACACACCCAACAAATGGAAACAGCAATATTACAGGGGACAGTTACTAGTGTACATACACACCCAACAATTGGAAACGGCAATATTACAGGGGACAGTTACTAGTGTACATACACACCCAACAAATGGAAACAGCAATATTACAGGGGACAGTTACTAGTGTACATACACACCTAACAATTGGAAACAGCAATATTACAAAGGACAGTTACTAGTGTACATACACACCTAACAATTGGAAACAGCAATATTACGGAGGACAGTTATTAGTGTACATACACACCTAACAATTGGAAACAGCAATATTACAGAGGACAATTACTAGTGTACATACACACTTAACAATTGGAAACAGCAATATTACAAAGGACAGTTACTAGTGTACATACACACCTAACAATTGGAAACAGCAATATTACAAAGGACAGTTACTAGTGTACATACCCACCTAACAATTGGAAACAGCAATATTACTGAGGACAGTTACTAGTGTACATACACACCTAACAATTGGAAACAGCAATATTACAAAGGACAGTTACTAGTGTACATACACACCTAACAATTGGAAACAGCAATATTACAGAGGACAGTTACTGTAAAGTTTGCAAAATACGATATCAACAAAAATAAACCAGTTCATAGGATTTATATGTACAGCACTTATTATCGCTTGCAATAAAAAATGACTGTAGAACAGCTTGATTGACCTGTTTACAAAGACAATAAAACTGCTGCCTTTTCTCACGAGTCACCAAACATTTAATGGGTTTTCCAGGCCTTTACACTTGTCATGGTAGTCGTTCAATAATCATCTTCTACTCATTTCTCCTATAAACTGTCATCAGACATTATTTCGAAACAACTACACAAAAGACTGTCTGACACCTGGCTCGATCAAGTCAGTTGCGTGTGTGCCATTGACGAACTAACATTATTCTAACGATATTACGGACAAGAAACTTAAATATATATTCTGGAGTATGGCAGAGGTATGTTTTGTGTTTACTTGTCTTTTATCTAATATTTCTGGTTATAACATTTGACATCATGTAATTTACGTAACATTTTCTGATTCAGACAGCAATTTTGCCTTAAAGATTGTGAATCAATTTGTCTTTAAAAACATTTCAGGTTTCACGGTCGGTTGGAAATAAAGTCACAGTCAACAAAGATCTAACCATCGTTGTACTTTGGGAAGTACTCTAAATACGAATATACACGCATGCATGATAAATAACTTCTAAAGTTCAAAGAACTTTATAGTGAAACCTTACGCATACAACATACTGAGGTGTTCAAATCATACAATTCTACGGAGCCTAAGCGCTATTCTATGGACGATAACCTTTATCGAAACTTATCACGGAAGTTATCGAAGTACGGAGCCTAAGTGCTATTTATGGACGATAACCCTCATCTAAAGCCACGGAAGTTATCGAAATAATACAATACTACGCAGCCTATGTGCTATTCTACGGTCAATAACCTTCATAGAAACTCATCACAGAAGTTATCGAAATACGGAGCCTAAGTGCTATTTATGGACGATAACCCTCATCCAAAGCCACGGAAGTTATTGAATTAAATACTGAGCCACAAACAAAACGCCTCAAAGTCTGAAGATTGAATCTTGCTACACAACTGGTGACAAACGACGAACCGAGTTTGCGTTATAAATACGGACATCATCTGTCAACAAATCAAGGATAAGGAACATACAGTTGATATAGATTTGGTTACGCAATACTTCACTCACGTTAATCATCAGCACCGCAAGACATCATAACACTTCGAGGTCGAAAGCCTGTCGCTTAAAAAGACTAACCCACACAAAAAATATTGCTCGTCAAATACTGTTCGCAAATAACAAGCCAAGCAAGAGCGATACCCATTAGCCGTCAAGTCGCATATCAGATAGTCAGCAACGAGGAAGTCATCACATTGCATCAGTCAGCTAAGCATACGTACTGTGTTGAAAAGTTTGCTTACTCAATCTAACTGACATTTCCTTGCTCGAACCTAGTGTGCGCTATAGTTAAACACTATTATAGTAAAGTAAATTTGGAGTTGTCACACATTTTGGATTTTTCTTTTGCAAACAGCTGTTATCATACTTTTGTTTAAAAATCAAACTGTGTTGTACAACTGAACCGCGATCGAGCCAATTTAGCCAGACAGATTTAGTGGTTTAAATCATTGTACTCATTTTAAGATTGTAGCAACAATACGGGCAAAAAGGCCTAAACAAGATTAATAGCAATTATCAGTGATTTAAATAGGTCACCATGGAAAGCGAAAGCCTTGAGGTAAATTCAAATTCCGATTTGAGAGAAATTAGAGTAGAGGAAAAGCAGCTACAGTTAGATGAGGTAACTGAATCAAACAACCCTAGAACACAACGAGCGCTCACAAGGAGTCGAAAACTGACTGAGCGCACTATTTTACAACTAGGCAGTGATTTTATTAATAAAATTGGTAGACAGTCTGAGAGTATGATAGACTTCCTAGACAAGTTCACACAAGCTGTTGAAAATGCCACCCATGTCATTGATATACCTGCTGTTGATGCCTTTGTTCGGAACCTTGATTTAAAAGTCAAAGATATAGGCAATTTATATAATAGAATTATTGAAACAAATAAAAATGAGAAGAACCCCACCTATGAACAACTCTTAAATGAATTTCAAGCGGATGTCAAGTCATTCAAAACCCAGATCCAAGAACAGTGCCAAGAAGAGAGTGAAATCCTAGCTGAAGAGAAGGCACTCAAAGATGCTAAAAGGAGAATGGAAAAAGAAATGCGAGCTTACACAGTAAAAAGACAAAATCTCCTGAGAAGGATGGAATCATCATCAGTAAGAGTAAGTCGTTTGAGCAGTCCAAGTATCAGGGCTACAGCATCTTCAACTCCAAACACAGACAGATACGAATCGTCATCAGCACCAAGCGCAATCGATAGCATCAACCTGAGGGTAGCACAAGCCGAACAATCACAAGCTCAACAACCACAAGCCGAGAAATCACAAGCTCAACAACCACAAGCCGAGCAACCACAAACTGAAGAACCGCAAGTTGGAATTGGCACCCGCCACATCCTCAAAGTCTTCACCGACAACCTAGCAATCATTCAATGCCAAAATGAACTCATCGACAGCTAGTGTGTCGAAGCCAAACAGGAAGTCCGTTGAACCAAGCATCTTTTCTGGCGATACCCTCGAATTTGCAGATTGGGAGGTGGATATGGATGCCTTCGTTTCCGAGAAAGGACTAACAGACAGGGAGGCCCTGCAATACCTGAAGAAATTTGTTGCAGGCGAGGCAAAAAAGGCCATTTTCGGTTTATTGACATACAGTAGTGATAACTCCTATCAGGAAGCTCGTGAAAAACTGCAAGACCGATACGGTATGGAAGGCGCATTGCATGGATACTGTTGAAGAAGCTGGAAAACTGGCCAAGCATACGCTCCGGAGACGGAAAAAAGATGAGAGAGTTCGGCGACTTTTTGGATCAAGTCACAAGAAGCATGAGCTCCACAGAAGGCCTACAGATCCTCAACACTGAGCTATACAACGAACGCATTTGCCAAAAGCTACCCGACAGTGCCAAGTTCTCTTGGACGCAGAGAGTATGTAGAGCTAAGCGAACGAGGACAGGAAACTTGTCATTTTCTGATTTCACAGAGTTTGTTCTCGAGCAAGCGGACTGCTACATGAGCAACATCATGCAATCACAGAGTAAGGATCAAAAGCAAGATCAGCCTAAAAGTAAGGGCAGATATGAAGAGAGGACAAACAGAAGGGCTGCATCATACCAAACTGAACAAACAAGAGAACCGTTTTGCTACTTCTGCAATGGCAACGACAAAAAACACTACACAAGGGATTGCAGAAAACTGGCTGAGAAATCACTAAAGGAAAGAAAAGACTTTGTACACAGGAAGGGATTGTGCTTCACTTGTCTGAATGGTAAACATAGATCAAGCGTCTGTAACCGCAAGCAGACATGTTCTAAATGCCAGAGAATGCACCCGACTATGTTAAATGATCCCGACTGGAAGCCCACAGAAAAATCAGATTCACAACGAAATGCCAGCCAACAACCTACTACTAGCAACCAAGGCAAAGAACAAACAAAGACTAAGACATGCAACTCAACTGAAGTCTACGGACAATCTAGCTTCAGTATGATGGTACCAGTATACGTATCCGCTGGAAACAATGAAAAACTAGTATATGCTCTCCTCGATACACTGTTCGACATCACCTTCATTGACAAGCAAACCACGACGGAGATTGGAGCAAGTGGCATCCCCGACACCCTAGACCTAGAAACCATGAACGCCATAAGCCGATCATCCACATTGAGGTGTGAAAAACTGCAAATCAGAGGATACCTAACCGATAAAATTTCAACAATTGACGCAGTTGAACAACCAGAAATAAGGTGCCACCCAGACAACATACCGATAGACGAGAAGTGCCGCAAGATACCACATTTAAGATCCCTTGCAAGGCATCTCCCACCAAAGCTGGACATCCCGATCGGACTGATGATAGGTAAAGACAGTCCAGAAATCATCACACCACTCCTGACAAAAAAAGAAGCTGGGGAGACATCAGCTTGTAAGACGATGTTTGGATGGACACTATGCGGGGGTAAACTCAAAACCAAACTGGCAACAAGTTTTAAGACGGATGCCACACTCTTTCCCATAGTGGAACAAGACTTTGAAGACCCTGGAGGTAAGCCCTTGTCACAGCAAGACATACAATTTCTCAAAATCCTTGACGAAGGAATTCACCAAGATCCGGACGGGAGCTACGTCATGCCTCTGCCCTTCAAGTCATCATCAACGCCAATACTGCCAAACAACAGGCATCAAGCCGAGCAGAGACTCGGACTGCTCAAAAACAAACTCTTGAAAGACCCAGCATATGAAGCGGACTACCGAAAATTTATGAACACACTATTCGAAAAGGGATTTGCGGAGGAAGTCCCAGTCTCGGAGATGGCAAGAGAAGATGGTAAGTACTGGTATATACCACACTTTGGAGTGCTTCATCCAAAGAAGAGGAAATTACATGTGGTCTTCGACGGGAATGCAAAATACGCCAACACATGCCTCAACCATCACTTTCTCACTGGCCCAGATCAGCTCAATGACTTGCTTGGTATCTTATGCAGATTTCGCACAGAGAAGGTCGCAGTAACGTGTGACGTTGAATCCATGTTTTATAATTTTCGGGTAAGTCAAAACCATAGGAACTTTCTAAGATTCGTATGGTATAGCGATGACTTATCGACAGTGAAAACCTTTCGCATGAGAGTCCATATATTTGGCGCAACCTCTTCGCCAGGGGTAGCCACCTTTGGTCTGAGGCGTCTGGCTGAAGACAACGTAGAAATATCTAAGAGTGCGGCAGAATTCCTCAAGGACAACTTCTACGTGGACGACGGAATATTCAGCATGGATGACATCAGAACTGCCAAAGACCTGGTGAATTCAGCGAGGGAAATTTGCTCTAAAGGCAACCTTCGCCTACACAAGTACGTCAGTAATGAGCCCGCAGCTCTTGCCGATTTGCCAGAATCCGAGAAAGAGACGGAAGCTATATCATTTAACAGCATCATGCCGACACAAAGAACACTTGGAGTTAGTTGGTGTCTACAGAGTGACCAGCTCTGCTTCACCAGCAATATCGATGCAAGACCACTCTTAAGACGCGGTATTCTCTCAACCGTAGCCCAGGTATATGATCCAATTGGTCTGGTTTCGCCCTTCATCATAATGGGAAAGAATGTGCTACAATATGTCTGTCGCAAAGGACTCGACTGGGATGAACAGATCGATCTAGATACTACTTCGTCATGGGAAGCCTAAACGCGACAACTCGCCACTATTCAGGATATTAGAGTTGATCGCTGCATAAAGCCAAAGGATTTTGGAACTATCAAACGAGCCGAACTTCATCACTTTGCAGACGCGAGTGAAGATGGTTATGGCGCATGCTCATACATCCGTCTTATCGATACCACAGATCGCATCCACTGCGCACTTGTCCTCTCAAAGGCGAGAGTGGCCCCCTGGACCGAACGACCATACCTCGTATGGAGCTTCAAGGTGGGGTGCTAGCTACCAAGCTCCAAGGGAAACTGCACGAGGAACTGAGGATGCCAATAGACGGAGTGTTCTTCTGGACAGACAGCATGATCGTACTGGGCTATATCAGAAATGAAACATCAAGATTTTCTCCATTTGTAGCAAACAGAGCAACCCAAATTAGACACAGAACAAAGCCGGCACAATAGAACCACGTTCCTGGAATAGTCAATCCAGCCGATATGGCCTCCAGAGGCGCAACCATACATCAACTGACAAACTCTCACTGGTTTTCAGGCCCAGACTTCCTATGGAAAGAAAATCTTGACGACATCTTGCTCAATCAACCTACGCGCTTCAATGTTTCTGCATCAGATCAAGAACTGAGGAGAACTATTAGGGTGGATATGAACCAGGTTACCTACCCCATCAAAGTTGAAAACTTTTCAAAGTGGGACAATCTCATCAGGGCAACAGCACAACTACGCGCAGTCGTTAAACGAGCCAAGGACAAGCTGAAGCCAATCTGGAAACTTGAAAAAATGTCTAGAGAACATTTCCCAGATGCAGAGGCTCTTCTCATCAGGCTTGATCAACAGAAGTACTTCCATTCAGAAATACTGGACATCCAAGCATACGGAAAGGTAAGCAAGGGAAGTTGTCTCAGCAGCTGTCACCCTACTTAGACGACCTAGGAATCCTAAGGATAGGCAGTAGAGCAAAATCCTCAACTATTCTCACAGACAAAGAGCTTCGACCCGCAATCATACGTAAGAGCAGTCACCTAGCCACAGTACTGATCAGACACTTCCATGAGAAGGTCCACCATCAAGGGAGGATCTTTACACAGTCTGCAATCAGACAATCGGGTTTCTGCATTATTGGTGCGCAAGGCCTCATCAAATTATTACTCAGAACCTGCGTAGGCTGCAAACGCCTAAGAGGTGCCCCCTTGCGTCAACAGATGGGATCCTTACCCAAAGAAAGAGTGGAACATGGCCCTCCATTCACCCATTTAGGGGTAGATACATTTGGACACTTCCTCATCAAAGAAGGCAGGAAGGAGATGAAACGCTGGTGTATCATCTTCACCTGTATGTATTCCAGAGCGATCCACATCAAAGTCATCAGTGACTTATGCACAGAGAGTTTCCTACAAGCGCTAAGGTGTCTTGAAAGCATACGAGGGCCTGTAGTTACAATTTTCTCCGATAACGGAACCAATTTCATGGGTTCTTAGACTATGCTCCAATCAAGAATAACCTTCAAGACAAACACTCCCGGTGCTAGCCACCACGGCGGCGTATGGGAACGGGGAATAAGAATGATTAGGAATGTATTCAACCAAATAAAAGGCAGGTTTTCCGCAAGGATGGACACCGCCGGACTACGGACCGCCATGTACGAAATCTGCAGCATAATCAACGGGAAACCACTGACCTGTTCAAATCTGAACAATCCCGATGAAGGAGTTATAACCCCGCATCATCTGATCACCATGAAGCCTGTGTCAGTACCTACACATCAGGAGATAGGTGAAGTACCAGACGACGAGGTATACGGAAAAAACATGTTTAAAAAGACGCAACGTTTCGCCGATGAATTCTGGTGCCACTGGCAGGACTACCTGACAAAGGTAGAGACCCGACAGAAATGGAGAAATCCATGCCAAAACCTTAAGGTGGGAGACGTTGTCGCAGTTGTTGATGAAAACACTTGGCGTAGTCAGTGGAAGGTGGGAGCCGTCGACTCCGTGAACACAGGTAGAGATGGGTTGGTCAGATCCGCTACTGTCAGAATCTCAAACCCAGAACAGATAACGCGTTCCGGCAAGCGGAAAGGGGAACCTAACATGCTTTATAGACCCATACAGAAACTACTGCTATTGGTCAGCGTAAACTCCAAGTACTAACTTGCAGTGTTCTTAACCAAAAGTAGGTTATTCTCTTCCTGCATAAATATTATCATAGTAGTACCAAACATCAATTTAGGCATACACGAATACACTCAGTACAATTACATTATACTAGATTTAGATTTGTTAACTTCAGATAGAACTAGTAAATTTTTTAGGAAAATTTAGGTGGGAAAGTGTTAAGTTAGCAAAATACGAAATCAACCAAAATAAACCAGTTCATCGGATTTATATGTACAGCACTTATTATCGCTTGCAATAAAAAATGACTGTAGAACAGCTTGATTGACCTGTTAACAAAGACAATAAAACAGCTGCCTTTTCTCACCAAACATTTAATGGGTTTTCCAGGCCTTTACACTTGCCATGATGGTCGTTCAATAATCATCTTCTACTCATTTCTCCTATAAACTGTCATCAGACATTATTTCGAAACAACTACACAAAAGACTGTCTGACACCTGGCTCGATCAAGTCAGTTGCGTGTGTGCCATTGACGAACTAACATTATTCTAACGATATTACGGACAAGAAACTTAAATATATATTCTGGAGTATGGCAGAGGTATGTTTTGTGTTTACTTGTCTTTTATCTAATATTTCTGGTTATAACATTTGATATCATGTAATTTACGTAACATTTTCTGATTCAGACAGCAATTTTGCCTTAAAGATTGTGAATCAATTTGTCTTTAAAAACATTTCAGGTTTCACGGTCGGTTGGAAATAAAGTCACAGTCAACAAAGATCTAACCACCGTTGTACTTTGGGAAGTACTCTAAATACGAATATACACGCACGCATGATAAATAACTTCAAAAGTTCAAAGAACTTTATAGTTACTAGTGTACATACACACCTAACAATTGGAAACAGCAATATTACAGAGGACAGTTACTAGTGTACATACACACCTAACAATTGGAAACAGCAATATTACAGAGGACAGTTACTAGTGTACATACACACCTAACAATTGGAAACAGCAATATTACAGAGGACAGTTACTAGTGTACATACACACCTAACAATTGGAAACAGCAATATTACGGAGGACAGTTACTAGTGTACATACACACCTAACAATTGGAAACAGCAATATTACAGAGGACAGTTACTAGTGTACATACACACCTAACAATTGGAAACAGCAATATTACAAAGGACAGTTACTAGTGTACATACCCACCTAACAATTGGAAACAGCAATATTACAGAGGACAGTTACTAGTGTACATACACACCTAACAATTGGAAACAGCAATATTACAAAGGACAGTTACTAGTGTACATACACACCTAACAATTGGAAACAGCAATATTACAGAGGACAGTTACTAGTGTACATACACACCTAACAATTGGAAACAGCAATATTACAGGGGACAGTTACTAGTGTGCATACACACCTAACAATAAAAAACAGTAAACCACCAAAACATCTGTTTACAAATCTGTGGAAGTGACAAGCAATCTATCACGATGAACTTATTATATTATTTACATATTTATATTTTTCTATTTACCTATTTTGTCAATAGTGATGCACAGAATGGAGATACAGTTTTAAATGTTACCGTGTGATTATTTTATACACGTTATTAAAAGTTAGTAAGAGATCATAGCTAAACGCTGCCATAAGATAGTTACAGATATGACAGAAGACCAGCGTGCACCGATACAAACTGGACCCTGCAAGGATAGCCAAAGGTCTCTTACGTAATTTTGCTGGAGGTCGGGGTGGGTTCTTTCTATCCCATCATCTACTATGGTAACCACAGAACCTTTGCCGGTGTAGCCTCTCTGCCAGGCGGCTATAACATTCATGTCCACCTTTGATGGCTGATCAACAGCTCGATTCTAAAGAACACGATCCTCTGAGGAGTAATGGATTGACCTCTTGGCTAATAACCTCAGACAAAGAAACTCATAATTTGCTGTTACCCGCCATCCAAACCAGGGTCCAACAACCTTACAACATGAAGTTTGACTGAAAAGAGGCCGTATGGAGCCAACTCTATACATGCGTTGATAGAGACAATAGTCTTATCTGGTTTATTGTTAACTGCCCTAACGAGTAAGGGATGAGGATTGTTGAGCAATAATTATACACCTCATATAAACATCAATAAGTCACTCTGCTACCCATTTTGACAAGCTACAACAAGTTACCAATCAACATAGGTAAGATAAGTTTACCTTAAAGGTTGACTTGCAACAAAATTCACATTACCGTTATTTGATATGAAAAGATTCACCATGTCTTACTCTGTTGTGTTGTAGGTGCAAAATATGTGGAAAGGTGATTACAAGCTCTTTAAAGCTCAAAAACGAACAGTTAATCGCAGCCACACGAGACCGCCGTAGTTTGGATTCCCTTTCCAAAGCGGCCCAAATGTGATGTAGTTGTGAAAGATGGTTTCTGTTTACACTTTCTTGCAACCTTATTCGTCGAAATATTTTCACAAATATACTTCACGCATTCAATAAAACTATGTCTATTGTTCTTACGCGTCTATTTTATCGTCATTTTAATGCTGTCACTTTTAGCACTGATATCTTATAACTTACCGTAAAAAATCGTTAAACTTTTTAACCTTAGCTCGAAGGAGTACATATCATTGTCTGATAATCATGACGAGCCTGTTAGTCACCTGTGATAATCGAAAAGTGCTGCAAAAATTATTTGCGAAGTATTGGGTCACATGATCAGATTACGACTTGACGATTGAATAATGCCGAAACAAAACTGTAAAGTAGCGAGCAACTATATTTGATACGGGGTCTTCGGTGAAACCCGAAGTGTTTGTCATAAACTAGTACTACGATAAGTTTTATATTGAGCTTTGTATTGGCCTTTCAATTCACGTGAGAACATACGTGACAAGACGATAACCAAATTTCATGGCTACGTCATCAAAATAAAGAGATTCCAATCTACGGCGGCTTTTCGTTTTTGAGCTTTTAAGAGCTTGTAATCACATTTCCACATATTTGGCACTTACAACACAACATAGTAAGACATGGTGAATCTTTTGATACTAAATAACTGTAATGTGAATTTTGTTGCAAGTCAACCTTTAACCTACAAGTGGTAGGTAACAGACTAACCAACCCCCCACATCCAATGAGATTTGATACATAACCTATCACTCATCCTCGAAGACAACCAGCCATTCACTTACCAAGTACCATGTCTGATGCCAGAGTGGATCAGCTAGCTCTATGTTAGTTTCTGACCTCTTCACTCTTTTCCTGGCCTTTTGCTGCTCAACTGATTTGACCTGTCATTACAATGGCTAGATGAGTTAGTTATTAGCTATATCAGCTAAGTTTTAAAAGTTGTACTCGACATATAAATGATAGCATGCACTCACTCTGGTCTTCTACTGACCTCGAAACGGTGTATGACTTCTTTAAGAACTTAATTTTATGTTGCCCCGAACGCTGCATATTTATGGGGTAAACCCACATGGGCACAGGCTATAAAATCTTAACAGTGTACAAGCTGAGGAATGAGGACATTAATTATCATAATGCATGTACTTCCCACTTGGTGCCACGCCAAGTATCACCTATTCCATTAGTATTATGCGTAAACATCGGGTTGGTAAATTATTTTTCAAATAATCAATCCTACTATTTGCGTATCTATTCGTTTAGCAAAACGGCGAGCTAAAAACAATATCCGTAAATTAAATTTTGGCTATTCTATTTCCTACAATTATTGCATTGGTGTTGCATGTCTTGATGTAAGGGATAGATACGTTAGACTTGTCTTACATGTGCTTTTGATCCGCTAGATGGGGCTCATTTGCATACTAATCTTACAATATGCGACTTCAACACCACAAGATTGATTCTGGTTGGATACCACAAGTTGGTATTCATGATTTGCTTTTAATGGTTCCTATAGGAAGGTTTCAGTGTCGCTGTCATTGACCAATCGTGATGTAATCTTTCTAACCAAAGAAACAAATAAAATTTGTGTTTTGACTCACATGTTTGTGGGTGGAGAGTAGGCGTGTGGGTTCAGGAGAGTGAATGTGGGAGTGGCTGGGCACCTCTGGGTGATGCAACTCATAGTAGACCGAATTCGGGAATATCTGTAACAAAGCATCCCAGTCAGACTGAAGATGATTCCGACAGCAATGTTTCCACAGATGATGTAAGATTTTAGCTAACTATTAGTTGCCTCAACATTAGAAGTAATCTCCAACATGTGTGACATATAAACAGTTTCATAGACAAATGTAGAGGAGCTAGTAACAAGTGTAACAACACAGATCCCGTTCTCAACCATATTTGAGCCAATCACCTGCAAGCTTACATTAGACTGACTATATGAAGCGATCCCTCAAGGATCGAGTATGGTTACTACAGAGTCTGTGCATGATTTGGCAGAACATTATTACACAAACAATGTCTCTATGATCTCGGCTAGACATGTCTGCGTCTAGTGGCAAAGGAACCTCAACGATTGGAGACATGACCAATTACGGAGAGCAAGTTAAGGTTGGATGTTATTCCTGTCACTACTAGTGACCTTTTTGAGAAATGAATTGAACCCCAACCTGCTGTCGGTAGTTCTAGACCACTAACCCACGACTGCTCTCAAATACACAATATGTTGTAAGCAAAGCAAGAAATACATATGTTACGGCAATACATTATAGTGTTAACAACAAAAATACCTCACAAAGTCTTAATTCTAGGACATGTTACCTCAAATCGTATTCTTAGTCTAATGCTTAATACCAAAAAATTTACCTTTTACAGTAAATGTTGTGATAAATTTGTCAGAATCTGCCACTAAACTCATTTGAAGTATCATTAATCACTCACTTCGAGTCAACACACAATATGCTAGCAGTCTCATGAAGATCGACCATGATGTCTGCTTATCTAAATGCAAACAGAGGCAGTGTATATGTTTCAAAGAGCATTGTTGAGCTCTGTGATCTCTGCTAGACATGTCTGTGTCTAGTGGCAAAGGAACCTCAATGATTGGAGTCATGACCAATTACGGAGAGCAAGTTAAGGTAGGATGTCATCCTGTCAACACCAGTGAACTTTTTTGGGAACTAAACCCAACATGTTTGCAGGTTGGGCGTTGTAGACCATAGCTGCTCTCTAAGCTTATATAAACATGCATCATGCCACAGACTTCAGTTTATCTTGGTGCCTTTCTGCAACGCTAGAATACCCTTTACGATAAATTTGTGCTGACGCATATAAAATGCATCTCACAACTATAATTTGAGTATATAGCGTGTGTGGGACATAAGATTCCTAATAAGTAGTACCCCACCTTTCCACGGCTGTTAAAGCCATGACTATAAGCAATGACTCTTACTTCTTCCTCTGACAAGTCGGGATGAAACTCTACACTCCAAGTGTTGGTATAATGGCTACCATTGACAGCGAGTACACATACTTGCCAAGCTAAGGAGATCAGCAGCAGCGTCCCAACAGCTGCCATACTAACTAAAACAGAGGCGTGACATAAAGATGCGTATGTATAGACTCTGGTCTCAGTATCAAGCGCTATACAGCTTTCTGCTGCTTAGAATTGGGGCTAAAACTGGATATGATATACTTGTGCAAGCCATAACTAACGCTATAGTTCAAATTCACCACTACATGTTACATTTAGCGCCAACTACCAGTATAATATGTGCTTTACAGTGGGTGCACTCTGGAATGACATTGGACAAATACTTCAAATAATGGGTTGCAAGTTACTAAACAACCTGGCTAGGGTATGTCCTCTAGACCACTTTAAGCTCACTGATGGGTCCTATTACATATGATCCAGTATGTTATAGCATGTCTGTGTGCATTGTTTGCGTATTAGCAGTAAGCGTAATATAATACTTTGCCATGTTTAAACATGCAAATTCGGAAACAACATCTTCAATAGAGCGACGGATAATGCACTATATTTGCAAACACGGTGGAAGCTTATGAGTTCACGGCTGATCTATTGAGAAATATTAAGCAACAACAATAGTAAATACAACCTCCAGAACAACAAGAATTTGCAACCTCCAGAACAACAAGAATTTGCACTCCATAATTCATCTTTAATTTTGAAACAACTTCTCGATGATGGAAGATGAACACAAGATGGTATTTATTATACATACTATCTGTGAAAATATTTTATTACTACATATTCCAATACATTTATACTAAACAGCGCAAGAACACAGTACTCAATTTTCAGTGCATAATCTTGAGAGATACCACGAAGAAAAGGCTGATGTAAGAAACAAAGGAGTTAGATGTTCTAAAAGTTAGGAAAAGGGAAGTAGTGTAATAAAACATTATACAGCGCTAATGTACATTTTACGCCCACTCGAGTCAAGTGGCTTGTACCAATACAGATTCAATGAAGGATGACTACGCAATGCTGCACTCAGTCACATTGCGTATAGACATCAATAACCTGATACAATAGAGCAACTTAATGGATCAAAGAGATTAACAAAAAGTCAATTTCCTCAGAGCCGCAGATGATTGTACAGTAGTATTAGCTAGCAAACATTTGACACATTCACCTATATATGTATATTACTGTTGAACCACTGAGCCATTCGCTGATGAATAGCATAGCATACAGTTAGGTAGCCGATGTGATTGGGCAAAACACCGAGAATATTTTTGACTCCAAAAAAGCAAACCAGACGAAACAGAAAGTGTGAGCATAGTTACTCAGCATTGATAACTGGTTCCTTGGCTGCAAACTTTTACCATACATTTTATTACACCTATTAAGTGAAATGACAATAATGTACCTTGTCCTAGTGAGTTGGAGATAAAAAAGCAATCAAGATTCAAAATGAGAAGAGCATAAATATTATTTGCTACATGGCGCAGACTGACTGAAACTTATAACATAACTGTGTTCTTTGACTTATACTTGTGATTATGTATTTTTTGTGTGACTTACAGCAGTGTTCTGTGACTTGCACTTGTGATTATGTGTTCAGTAATGTACAACTATCATGGCTACGCTGTGTTATGTGACATATAGTTGTGACTATGTTGTCTTCTGTGGCTCACAATCGTGACTATGTGATGTTCTAAGATAGATAACTGCAACTATGATGTGTTCCGTAACATATAGTTGTGATTATGTTTTTTTCTGTGACTGATAACTGTGAGTGACTACTCTGTGCAATATAACAATTTGTTGTGACTCAGGAGTTTGCTGATCCACACCTTATCACTACTGTATAAATGCTGGTTAGCATGAGTTCAACACGAGTTTTAAACAATGTAAAGGTACAACCAAGTTTAGGCATTAGAGTGGTAAATAAGTTGTTATCCAGAATAAAATAGAAGCTTTTCTGAAAAAATACATTACACAGATCTTACCTGATGTGTATTCAGCAGCCAGAGGAAAGAAGACGCTGTAAGGGCAGCATAAAGTAAATCTTCAAAATGGTGTTCACTTTCATCATTCTGTCATGAGCCATTCTGTTCACAGTGTTGAGATTAAAACAATGCAATGAGCTTAGACAATGATAAGAACAGCCAATGCCAAAAGATTGGGCAACTAAACATATATGATGTGTGTCAGTGAAGAAAAGTAGATTGACCTGGTTTGGTTGTATTAGAATCTATAAAATCTTTTGATCTATACACAATTGAAACAAACAAACGAACACTCTTGTTATTTGAACACAGTTATAAGAGCAAGCTTCTGACCCAAGTACAAACTAGTGTCCAATTAATTTGATTGACTGTGTATTTAACACTTGAAATTACTCTATTCAAGGGAAACAAAAGCTTTATTCCTGTTGGTAAGTCTGCTTGTGATAAATCACTCTTAGCATCTGTGCTACTATGCAAGTCGTCTGAGAAAGAATTGGTAATTGTCATTTGCAAATTATTTGCAAGTTGTCGCAGATGAACAAAACAAACATGCAACTTTTTGGAATTATTTTCTCACTTTCCATACTGATTGAACTCTGCAGTTGGCAACCATGGCATACTCTTAAAAATTCAGCATCTAATGACTGTTTGTTTTCTAATAAGAGCTACACTTGTTATGTATGTTATTGATGCTAATTGCAAACAATACACAATGTTGTGACATGCATTTGAATCCGAAGTTACTCATGTAAGCGATGGACAAGTTACTGTAATTATTAAATAAATACAACTCAATAAAGAACAATTGGATTGTCTTTTTAGTTGTATAAGATAACGCTTTAGTAAATGATATATTACAGAAACAAAGCTTACTTAATAAAAAACTGTTTACGAGCTATAGTAGGCTATATACATAGATACGTATGCTCAAGAGATGAGATGCGTGGCGAAGCGACTTTTGTTGAACGTTTTGATCTATTTTTCAACAAGGTTATGCCTTAAACGTCTTGTTTTTCAAATCGCTTCATATTTGATGTTAATGGCAAGCATTGGATACTTTTTATATGATTTAAATAGTTTTTTTCTGAAAAAATAGCAAAACGCAGTTTAAAACCTCTAAAACATGATAAATCAATGCTTTTTATAAATAAGCAATGGTGCCGGGTTATTTTACAATATTGTGAAAATAAGCATACTTTTACAAGATCAACTATCAAATTGTAAACATTATCACAAAAAAAACATACCATACTCTATATCCTAACCACGAGGACAACCGACGACAAATGAATGAAACGGACAAAAACTAGCGAAGCAGCAAACCGCTTAGCAACAGTTCGCCCTTTCCTTGACCAAGCAAAGATTGTACCCCATCCCAAAGGCTCAACGTTTCAATGCTGATCAAGTTCTCCCAAAGGCTAACTTGAAAAAGAAGACAACTCCAAAACTATTACTCTCGCATTACAAGCAAAACATTGTGAAGTAAAAAGATGAGCAGCAATTTATAATTATATTACTAAGAAGAGTCGATCTTCTTTTTCTGTGCATGCTTTACATGTTGATAATACAGCCATTTTTTACAAAAGCCATCCATTTCTAATGTTGGACAACATTTAGGAGCATCCAGCCTGGCCTCCATTCAGTAGAGCATCTGTGCATACTACATGTAGTTTAATTTAATCATAATTATGCTCTGTCAAACACTGTGATACTCATTAATCGAATCTCTCAAAAAAATAACTTCAACCTGCAAGATATCTGTGCAACAGACTCTCTAAGTCTGACTAACCACAGTCGAACATATTATTTTAAAAGTTTGTAAAAGCATATTGTATTTTTTGGACCCTTCCAAGCTTCTTTGACATTTGGGAGATGACATTTTTTGACATAGTAAGTTGCATTTGTTATAAAAATTCCTTTTAATTCTTCTCTTTGGGTATTCCAGCAACATGAACCAGGCCACAGAAAATGTCAGTCATACCAGTCAAGTTAATCCATAATTAGTGCATACTTATGAAGCCACAACAACTATCACTGCTTGTCTGTTGAGCTATATTCTAGTCATCTAGTGGATAAGATATGATACTCTTCATAACTTATTTGTTCACTCTTATCTTTTTTCGCAGTCAATTATATTATCACTATATTAAATCCTCACAGCTTATATATTTGTTCAACCACGTTGATTAAATAACACCTGATAAGGTTGTGAAGACAGCTTGCAGGTACTTGTGGCAAATAACTGGTTAGAAAGTCATTACTTTGGGAATATCTGTAGCCTTTGACAAACTTCAATGGCAACCATGAGTGGAGCGCTGATACTAATTGTTTGTATTAGCTCTGTGCATTCTCTTGGCATCAATTTGTAAGTATTAAGGCTCCAAACTAAACTTCTGTTGTATTTTGCTCAATGTGTTTTCTATTATTGTCAATACTTCAACATTTTATTTTAGAGAAATTTTTGAATGCTTTGAATTTAGTTAGATCGAGACAGAAAAGGGCACCGTACCACCACCCATTAATTATGGTAGAGTTGCTTAGGTCACTGAGGTTTTTTAAATCAAAGTTGGTCATTTAGTATGTATTATTATTAAACAGTCCTTTAATTTTCAGATTGAGCAATGCTTCAACATACATCAAAACTAAAAGTGAGGTCTATGACATTCAAGAAGACACTTTTCATCAGGGAAACATCCTATTCAGTGACAGCCGTGTCCTCAGGACAACTGACAAGTTCAGCACCTGGGATATTGTTGGTAATCCATCAAAGTTTTCTGGTTACCGAGAGGGTATAGGAGCAGATTCTATCTTTTATGGAATCACCAGCTTCATCCAGCTTAACAACACTTTTGTACTAGTTGTAGACAAATGGAATCACTGTATTCGGTCTGTAAACAGATTGAATAACGAGACGGCGTCCTTTGCTGGAAATTGTACTCAAAATGGCTACAAAAATGCAGGCTTAGATGAAGCACTATTTTTTTACCCACCGGACTTGCACTCACTGGTTCATTTACCATAGTGGCAGACACCTACAACATGGCTATACGCTTGATTACAAAAGTACATAGCCAAAACCATCCTTTTGTATCTACGCTGTGTAAGGGAGGAATTCTTAGATACCCACAATTCATAGCGATTGATAGTTCAACAAACTTGTATGTCACTGTGCAGGATGGCATTGTGAAAGTACCCGCAGGAACCAATGTTCCAGAAGCGCTTACCTCACTAAAAGGTGGCTTTATAGATGGTCCAGTCTCTCTGGCGAGGTTCTACAACCCGATACAAGTAACAGTATTGAGTGACTCACTATTAGCAGTTGTGGACAGTGGAAACAGAAGGATTCGTCTAGTAGACTTGTATGAAAAGAATGTGACAACCTTGATTCAGCTCAGCAGCAAGATGCTACATTCGGTACTCGTAAGGGATGGCCAGTTACTGGTTGGCGAATATCTTACGATTCTTCAGATAAACATAACAGGTAAACTCATAGTTGCGGGTCAAAGCCGTTTGTCAGCCAATTAGATGGCTGTATTTTATGTGTGTTACCTCATGGCCAGTCAATGTCTAGCTGTCTAGACGTACAACCTAGTTACAACTGGGCAGAATAGCTTCAACTTATGCCTAAGATGAATGTGTAAGTATAAGCGAAGCCTGCCAAATGTGTGTCAACAATATGTCATTTGTATTGCTAATTGTAGTTTCAAGTCTTCCCTAGATAAATTGTTGTTTTTGGGTTTATGATACCACATTGCAATATCTTTGTATTCATTGATTCTTCATTCTGTGTGTGGTACTATATGTAAAATATTTTTTCTATAAAAATGATTATGGACTGACCATTAAAAGTATACATATACAAATATATATAGGCTACTCATGTTATAGACAGAACTGTTCCCGCTATTAAAGCCTCATCTGTGCAGCTCAGAGCCGCAAGGGAAAAAACTTCCATAACCAATGAGAGTTGACTTCCTATATATATACATATATATATATAATTATATATAATATATATACACACGCATATATATAATATATATAGGCCTATATATTATATATTATTTATAATATACACTTAATAAATTTTATTTGATTTATTTTTATTCAATATATATTTATATATATAATATTTCAATTGTTTCATATATTTACTAACTAAGCTAACTCTCAGCACCTTGTTTTACTGGAGTTATGTCCCCACAACAGTAATCTAAAGCTACATGAATATGCTTAAAGCTTGTTGAATGAATAGAAAGACTGATGAATATAATTAAAAGAAATGGCTCATCCCTGTAGAACCGCAATATTTCAACTTTTGTTAACTCATCTATTCATTTAGTGGAAGGCATGACTAGTAAATCAACTACTCATGCTATGACGCCTTCTCCAAATATATATTTACCAACAACTACTCCAGTTTTGCCCCTCAAGAGAACTGTGGCATTCCACGCTGAGTATGATACAGACTGCTCTAAGCTTGTGCCAGGAATTGACATCTCTGTTGTGAAAGCAGTTATGGCTTATCGATTCACCCAATTGAACGATATCTGCCAATCAGGTGAGCCGATATCATACTTCAATTACAGTAGTTTATAATAAAACCTGTGCTGGATATGTTGACTTCACCAAATTGCCAAAGGGCAAAAAGTAACGAAGTTTGAGGAGAAATACATATAAGAATTTTTAGTGTGCGCCAATACATAATCACAAGTGTAAGTCAAAGAACACAAACACAGTTATGTTATAAGTCTCAGTCAGTCTGTGCCACGTAGCAAATAATATTCATGTACTTCTCATTTTGAATCTAGAATGCTTTTTTATCTCCAACTCACTAGGACAAGGTACATTATTGTCATTTCACTTAATAGGTGTAATAAAATGTATGGTAAAAGTTTGCAGCCAAGGAGCCATTCATCAATGCTGAGTAACTATGCCCACACTTTCTGTTTCATCTGGTGCGCCAGAGTTTTTTGGGAGCTTGCAGCTCAGCTTAGCCTCTCTGTTACTTTAATTAGGTACTAACATTGCACGTTGGGTAATCTTGCATTCGATAGTTTGTCCTAGCAATGGGTTAGACTTAGACTGTTTTTGATAGAAATTTGGTATAGTTGTACCACAAATAGAGTGAACATAACCCTTAACTTTTCTATGTATGCCATTTCTGCAAAAATAAAAGCTCTCACCCTAGCGCATGATTGGAGACATTGCTACGCATTGAACACATCACACATCTCTGTAAAATGAGAGACAGCAGAGATGAAACCGTGCCATCAAAACTTTTCACATCTTTCCATGCTTGGCAAACTGTATGCCGTTTACTACAAAAACACTGCCTATTTCCAGTATCAGATCTGGACACAAGCTAGACACTAATTGAACATAAGCTGGACTTGCATACTTGGCATTAACAGTAGTGTGTAGCTGGCTAGCAGTGAGTCTATGGGGCTGTGAGTCTATGATACTATGAGTCTAGGATGCTGTGAGTCTATGGTACTGTGAATCTATGATACTATGCTTGTATGATTCTGTAAATCTATGATGCTGTAAGTGTATGATGCTGTGAGTGTATGATGCTGTGAATCTATGATTCTGTGAGTCTATGATATGGTGAATGTATGATGCTGTGCGTGTATGATGTTATGAGTGTATGATGTCACCCCAGATGGCTTAGCCCTTTTAGGTAAATAATCTTTATACCGAAATTCTATTAACTTCTTACCAAAGATTAAGTCAAGTACACGCACATATTGATGGTTATAACACATCATATAGCAGTGCAACTTTCAGGATGAGAACAAACATGACTGGTCTTTACTTGTACTAAAATGCACATATGTTAACATAGATGCGGTGATTTTGATATGATGAGGTACGTATATACACTGCCGGAACTGGTTATCATGACTGATGAGTCAACTTCTGCCTTTGTTCCTAGTTGATAGCCAAAATGGACTGTAAGGACATTCTAAGTTCATACTTCTAGCAGAATATGATGTTTAGGGTAAAATTTAAGACAAAATATGATAACGAGAAATGGTTGGATTTCACACCAGCATCATACAGAATGAGCATATTCTATACATTGGACATTTATGTGTACACTAGTAGAATGCCCGGGGTTGCAAGGGTAGTAGAACAATTTCCTAATGAACTCGTGTAACTTAGCTGGAAAGCAAGATCTATACTAAAATCTTTACTAATACAATACCTGCGTTTTAGGCCGTTACTGTTACGTAATGGCCAGCAGTGCTAGTTATTAACCCCAAGAAAGCTTTCAGGGGTGAGTATTCTAACTAATGTAATGAGCATTTGCTCATGGAATCCATTGTATTTTGTGTAGCTTAATGGTTAGGTTTGCTGCCTCTAGATCTGGAGGTCCTGAGATCAAGCACAATGCTGTGTGGATTTTTCATTACTAGATTCTATTGTTATAACTGGACAAACTGTTTAACAAAAACATAAAAAGGCAAAAGACAAACACTGAGATTTATATATGTTTTTTAGCTTTGGACACATTAGAAGAGTTTAAAAAAAATAGATGTTTGCGATATAGATATGTACTCCTTTTAAGCTTGTTAGTATTTCATCATTGAAGCTATTACATCCTAGGTTTTCTGTGCCATTTCAGGGTAATTTATTCACCAAGACAGCAGGCACTCTTTTTTGCTACACTTGTCTCAATGAGGAACCTTTGCTGTGAGTCTTTGACATCCAAAGTGTTTTACACAGAGCACCATTATCTTTACAGATTGCCACAAGTCCAGCACCTACAGAGAGAACTTTTACTGCACAGACAACATTCTTAGAGCTTTCTGGCCTGTAGATGTGCCTTACCTCAATTCCAATAGCAACATTCCTACAGATTTGTATGTAAAGATACAAAAGAGGGTGGCCGCAAAAGATTTGTCTCACTTCACTCTAACGTTCTTGTTCATGGAACCTCCGTGAGTAACAACACTACAAATTGACAAAAGCGCACATGCTTGACAAGGGCAAGCAACTCCTTGTAAAGTTAAAAAGCGGTTGTTGCTGAGCAAGTGGTTTGACTAGATGCAACAAATCTACTAAATGATTTTTACTGTTTTTATTCTTTATTTTGTCATATGACCAGAGTGATTTGGTGATGTCTCTAACACTCTCTTTCCACCACTTGCAGAGTGAGAACACCAAAGCTTGTCTGTGGTAACTATTTGAGTCTGGCAGTGTATGTACTGGATCCGAGGACCAACAGGTGGCTAACTGGTAGCAATACCACAAAGTGTTCATAAAGCATTATGACTGTCTGTATCTGTATTCCCATCGCAAGCAATTCTGTAACTTCTGTCATTTATTTTAAGTTTTATGCAGTTATCTGCTGGCTTTATTAGCCATGACAATGTGTAAAACAGTCCAGGCTAGCAGACTAGCGGAGTGTTTGTCATCAAGGTTGGCCCGAAGAAACATACCTATTGAATAAGACTGACATTTCGGTTAGCTATTTATCATACCTTTTGTGTTTTTTTATGTAACTGTTTTTGTTAATTTTATTTCATTGCAAAAGTATACCACCGTGCGGAATACGAAAAAAAGATGGTGCAACGAGGGCCCACATGAGCAGTAGTATAACTATTTGTGGTGCTGGGTCCTGGTTAGCTGATAAGTAGTTAGATGAAAAACACACACCGACTATTTGAGTGAATCAATGAGGGGTTGCTTGAGACTTGTTACGAATTGTTTGTAATTACTTATCTGTTGGAGGTCAGTCTATTGAGTCTTGTCAGTTTGATGTGCTCATCATACTTTATGTCCTCATTACTTTGTGCTAATCTTCCATACGATTATGATGTAGTAGGCATATCATATGCCTGAACACGTAACACACATTTAGTTCTGCTATCAAAGAAAAGTTTTACATACATTATTTTATATTTATGTAAATGAAACTTACACAGTTAATTGTAATACCAGAGAAGAGTTCCATATTTAAAATGTTATAAATATCCAAACTAGTTGTAAGCAGCCTAATGGAAGACTGCAGCCCGACTGCAGTTGATGGAAGAAATGTAAAAGTTTTTCTTAATTGTAATGTAAATCATAGCCACATCTCATCTCTTACAAAAAGCTTGCATCACACGTAAGCTACATGTCAACATATATGTACATTATATGCACATAAAAGCAAAAGATGAGAGGTGGCTGCAATCTATGTTGCAATCTATAATAAAGTGTACAATTCTCTTATTAACTATGAGTCTAGATTGACTGTTTATAATACTTATAAAGTTGAAATAACAGGAAAAGTAATGGCTTGTAATATGTTTTCTCATAAAACAGGCAAACGGGAACCAATTGGGTGTTAATATCATTGAAAAATTAATTAAAATATTTAAAATGCTGCATTTATTGATGTATAGCTAGCTGTTTTTTAACCTACAGGCTACTACGTAACACAATAAACAGTGAGAATCGAAGTATGCAGTGAAGTATGAAGTCTTGGCCTTCCAGCAATGCAGCTTCAGTTCGAAATTATTAAGATTTGTCTTTTCTTGTTAGTAAGGTAAGCAAAATTCTTTGGTCAAAATTCTTTCAGTTTGACTCGCTCGTCTATTTTTAGTCGTGGACAATGTTTGCACGCAAATGGTTTGCGGAATTAATAAAAGAGAGAGTTTCGCTGACAGTGTACTTAAATGCTCCACGTCAATTACAGAATTGCAGTAAGGCCTTTTAATTAAGTGTCTCTGGATTAACTTATAATGTTAATACCTAATTTTAATTAATGTGCAGCGCAAGTTCTCTTCAAGTTATTACCTTAATAACTTTGAAAAATCACACTAATACTATGTTTACTCGAATATTATATGTGGTCATGAATTTGAACATACGGACGCTGAGTGTTGGCGACCAATCCAAAGGTTTTCGTAGCTGTAGGATGTTTTCGTTGACTAATTGCCATTTTGTGTAGAGTCAGCTTACTGAGTTTACTCAGTTTTACTTCCTACTTGCAACAATTGATTCTCTATTAAATTTGCAGAAACTAGTAATTGCCTAGAAAAACAACCTCAGATACTTTCAGCTTTTATGTAGGGCCTGCACTTTAAAAATATCATAATGTAGTTTTAAACAGGCTTGTGCCCCAACCACTTTTCTATTTGGAAACACATAAGTTGAAACTGATTTGACAAAAATTAAATTGGTTGTACTTGTCAAATGCTATCTATCAAACCACTGCATGAGGTGCACTTTTCATGTCCTGTATTTTTAAGTACTGTAATGATTTTGCAATATTTGAGTACATAAACATGTGGGAAGCAAAGTAGCTGTTTAACAAGGCAGGCTAGGTTATTGTCAGTTTCGTTTTGTATTATTACTAATCAATTGAGGGGTGATGTATTATAGGACTATGATGAGTTGGCCTACATGTATTCTGAACCATCCATTGTTTTTTATTATTATAAATATTTCCATCTGTAAACGAAAACTAACAAGGTGTCGCTATTATATAGAAATGCAAGTGTCAAATTTTGTGAAGGTTAGTGACAGCATACAATTAATTTCAAATACTCAACTTACCTACCAATACTGTCTACCATTTTGTAATTGAGTTTCTTCAGTCATGTGTATTCTGCATCAAAATACCATATTTATTGTCACGCCATGTTAATTATTGCAAATATCATCACAAAACCTGGTAAAATGGCATTCTCTGTTCATGTTCCGAAGGAGCTCTACATCTACGACACTGTGTTTGTAAACTCATTTGGTTTTATAAATAGCGTCATAGACTTAAGTTTGTTTTGGAATTTCTTAGATATCATAAATGCACGCTTATGTCTGATTCCAACATGTTTTTTAGAATAAAGTTCATTTGTTATTTTAGGTATGTATGAGTATAACAATATATGTGGCATGCACAAGAGGAATTTTAGTGGAAACATTAGGGAAATTACAATAACTTCTGTTAATACATTGAATGTTAGACTTATGGAATTAGAAAAAGCTTATTCACTGACTCTGGTACTGCAGATCATGTGGCAAAACATACATCAAGGTTATTTTTGTACTGGTGTTCTCTTAACTGTGTTTAATTTCATGAATGAACTGCTACTAATACTAAAATAGGTCCCAGTTTTTATTACAACTAAAAACATAAAACAGCTGAAAATAGTGAAGGCTTTGTTAGTGAATTACACTGGCCTGCAATCCAGGTTCTATTGAGGAACCTCAGTTTGCCACTTACGCTAAGACGCTAACAGTTGATGTGTTTCTATAACAATTTTAAAATAAAATGCTGGATAGGAGTTTCCATGCAAGTCCAACATGTGAAGTGTTTAGATGTCAATATGCTGAGCATTGTTTTCTAGTTTTTACAAAAATAAAAATATTAAATTCAATAAATTACAAAACTGTTTTTACAAAATTTATAAATTACAAAAATTTATAAAAACATGTGTTTTATAAATTTTTGTGATCAATCAAGCATTAAAATAACAGTTTTATCATACAGCCAGGTCATATATGTTGCACTTGGTTATTTTGCAATTTCAAGTTGCTCCCTAATTAATCAAATGGTGTATGGTTTGAGCGGCTTATGCATTTCGAAAGTTTATAGCTTTGCTTTTAGCTCAATTTACCTAAAGATGTATAAACTATATTATTTTGACAGGCTTTAATTATTACAGCAAAGGCCAAATATAAAAGTGAATAAAAAGAAAGGTATTCCAAAGAATGGCTGAATATTTTCAAGCTTGATAACTAGTTTTATTAATTTGTAGAGTGATAAAACCGAGGCACACATGTGACTAGTAACATTTTTTTCCATTAATATAGCGACAAAATAATGCTGCACTTTGGGTTTTCACAATGAAACATATTTTTACCTGAGCTTCTAAATTTGGCCAAACCTAATCTTTGTGTGTTCCGAATTTGTAGAAAAATTTAAAAGTTAGCTAACTATAAGCAGTTTTTATATCTGTAGATGATTAAAGTCATATGAAATCGATCAATAAGACTATTGATAAGCTGATAGAGAAATTTAATAAGTAATAAGACTATTGATAAGCTGATAGAGAAATTTAATAAGTAAGGTTATTGCTAAGCAAAAGGTTTTGATAACAATTTAAATAATTTTTTTGTAACTGTTTCAATTGTTTTACAAAAGTGTTTGCTAGCAAATTGATATGTACTATTAGTGAAGTGATATGTACTATTAGTGAAGTGATATGTACTATTAGTGAAGTGATATGTACTATTAGTGAAGTGATATGTACTATTAGTGAAGTGATATGTACTATTAGTGAAGTGATATGTACTATTAGTGAAGTGATATGTACTATTAGTGAAGTGTATATCACAAAGTCATGCTCATAAATATTTTTGTAAACCAGTGGTTGATAACATGGGTTTGATCGAAGCATGGGGTTCGGTGAGTCAGTCTCGGGGGTTTGGTGGAAAGTTTCTCAAAAGTAACAGTAGAAGTCAACCTGTTTGCTGGGTCATGTCCTTAGGAAATGATATGTAATTTTTGTGTGAGTTTGTGCATGGTATTGGTTTTGTTCTTTGAATGTAGTTCATTTTGTGCGCCAGTAAAAATATACCTGTCTAGAATGCGAAAAAAATAATATTTTATTTTTCAATATAGAATGGTTTGATGAAATCACATATGAACCAGGTGGGATTCAGTGAGTTCAACTAGGTTGAGAGCCACTGTTTTAAACACTGACTCTATTTGAAACCAGGATAGAGCGGATCATTGCAAGGAAGAATGTCTTGGCTCACCGGCTTGGCCGGCAAAGCCGAGGAGTTGTTAAACAAGGTTGATCAAACCGCTGGTGCTTCGCTGAACACCTCCACAGTGTCAGAAGATGGGGACTCTCTCCTCAGCCGTCCGGATGCCAGTTTGGCTCCTCAACGCTCATCTTCACTGGCAGCTACAAGCAGGTTGGCTCCGATGTCCTCAGAATATTGCAGGCTTCTGAATTATATCAAGTTCTGTGCTAGTTCTTTATAAGCTTTATAAATATTAATTTTTGTTAAATAGTAAAGAGAAATTTAGCTAATGGTGATTGGAACAATATTTACCTGCATTTGTAGCTTTCTGGGTTGTCCATTGGCCTGCTTTGAAGGATTCTTGTCATTTACAGAATCATCTTTGTACAAGAGACTTTTGATGGCTTCAGTGTGCTGTTGGTTTTTAAAGTAGCCTAATGCAGATCTCGTATATTGTCTCTGCCAACAGGGCTGCTGCCACACCAAGTCCACTATCCGTGCAGACAAGAGCTCCTGCAGTAACTAAGAAAGCGGGCAAAAAAAGCTTGGATGAAGAATTATTTGAGTTCTTAAACAGCGAGCCAAAGGATCCGAAAAAAAAGTTGGTTCATTCTCGCCAATCCAGCACAGCTTCTAACAGGACTGCAGACAGTGGGTTACACTTTACTGCTCCTCCTGCACCTCCAACAGGTAGATGGAGCCTTAACTAGTTTCATTGACTATTTCATTATGATTAGATTCGTGGCCACATGACAACTGAATCAAAGCTTTTGATGAGCCCAAATCTCAGGTGAAGTGATTAAAATGCCTCGCGAGTCTAAATTGAACTCTAGAAACTAAAGCCATTTTAGCTACATCCTGTTCTATTGTACTCTGACTTCTTTTCTTTTATATAGTTTGATTTTTACCTAGTTTGTAAATACGACAGATCATGGATGCCGAGATACTTATTGCGTCATAGACTATTTTACAGCGGTGAAGAAATACAGTGAATATTCCGCTCGCTATTGATATATTGTCCAATCAAATGGGAACTTTGGCTGCATCAGGGCTAACTGAACTAACCTTGACTGGAGGCACTTCGTTGCAAGCTTTTACACTTTCATTACTGTATTTGCTTTTTTCAACTCAAACTTTCAATGTCAAAAGCTTTCCTTCGGTTGCCGTGTGGCCACCCCTTAATGAGCAATATTATAGGTACCTCTGGGTTATTGAGCATTTTATTTAATACACTCCATAGCTTGAACATGTTTTCTCATAATGCTAAGAAGTCTGCTGCAACGATGTTTTTATGCCTATAAAAACTGCACATATATACATAATTATGCTCACTACTATGTGCGGGAAAACTACCACAAGCAGGTACTTGTTGACATGTGCATGCTTATAAGTACCAAATCAATCACATTAGTCTAGAGTTTTAGCTCACTGTAAATATTTTATGGATTTTTTCTAGGTGAATCCGCATTTTAGTTTGCTAATATAATGTGGATGCTCTACATGCAATTATTATGATGCTGTAAGGTGTTCCAGTGGTGTAGTTGGTAGCACGCTTGACTGCAAAGCCGGATAGGCGAGTTCAATTCCCATGTGGTACATTTTTCCTAACGCTCTTAGCATGGTTGATGGTGGCACAATTCTTCCTATGGTAAAGATTATCAACGGGCTATAATTCAGGCAGGTTACTAAACTTGCTAGCATCCACATCATTCATATTTGGTAATTAATACAGAGGATGCTAACCACAGCCCAACAGATAGAAACTCTGGGTCCTCGGCATGCCCCAGTGACTATGAGGTTGTGGACAACCCTCCTATGACCTCATCATATGCAGACATGACGGCTTCGACGGCTAGCGCCCAGAGTGCTCCTGCATCTGAAACTCCACCAAGCAATGATGTCAAGTCATTGGAACTTGAAAATGACCTACTAAAAACTGAAATGCAATCTCTTAACAACGAGCTGACATCACTTATACAGAGAGCCAGAAAGGCTGAGTCAGGTAAGTTTGTTGACATCACTTATACAGAGAATCAGAAAAGTTGAGTCGGGTAGGTTTGTTGACATCACTTATACAGAGAATCAGAAAAGTTGAGTCAGGTGGGCTCATGAGTTGTTGGTTGTTGTGGCTGTTAGACATCGGTATAAGGTAAGCTGTATTTTTCTGGACACATTAAGATTGCTACTGACTGGTATTGAAATCATTTTGAAATAATTATACTTTACTTTATGTAATGTCTGGTATCTGAGTTGGCAAATTCTTCAACTGTGCAGATTTGAACACCCACAAGAACAAGAATGACCAGCTCACCCAGCAGATTTCTCGTGCAGAGCAGTCACTACGCGAGATCAGAGACAAAGAAACCGACCAAGCGGAGGCATTAAAAGCCAAAGACAGCCAGGTAGTTGTTTGCCCAAATTTTTGCAAGTACATGGTGTGATTAGTTGTTCGGTTGGTTGCACCGACTTTCGATTTGCATTCTGACTCAAGTGAGTTTCAGACCGATTGAGCACCTAGCATCATATTCATTTCACTATGTAAATCTAGGTCGTAGGGCATGTAACTTGTCTTTGAGATGGGTGGATGGGCATGCCTGAAAGCTGTCATGTTGGCTATTGACCTACTAAAAACGGTAGGAAAGTCTATTGCTAGTAGCTCACAGGATGTCTGCTCACCTTTTGCAGGTCGCGGTGCTACGTGTGAGATTGGAGGAGTTGGAGGAGGAAGTTAAGTCAAAGACTTCGAGACTCGAAGAACTTGAACAAGACAGAGAGCGAATACTCAGGGATCACACTGACTCAAGTGGACTACACAGTCAAGCTCTTGACACACTCAAGGTATTTATGAATTGTTAAAGGTATTTCCCACGCCCTCTATTGGCTATTTTATTCATCAACTGCTATTCTTCACCAACCCACATGTCTATCAACTGTTAGTCATATCGACTATTACCTTTTTCTATTGATACCACCATTGACTGATACCTCTATCGATTGTTACTTCTAAAGACTGTTACCTCTTATGACTGTGGTCTCTATCGACATCTAGTTACATCAACTGTTACCTCTATCAACTGACACCTTTTCGACTTTCATCTTTATTGACTGTTACATCCGTTGGCTGTTCACTCTATCAGCTTTTACATCTGTTGATAATTATCTCTGTCAGCTGTTACCTCTATTAGCTTCCATAGATTATCAGTCACTATTTAGTATTTCGACCAAATGACAAATCCAACATAAGTACCTCTAGTGATGATATGCTATAATTGCTGCTTCTAATATAAACATCAGCTGAAACACATCAGTGAGGCCAAAGAACAGAAGTGTCAGTCAATGTCGTCACCTTCAAGCAGAGTGAATGCATCTGGACTATTTAGTTTATTCTTGTATTGATGTCTCATCCTGAGCTCATTATGATGTAGCATTGTTTCTCTGTTTACATATCAGTGGTTAACAAATGGTGACCTTCTGTAGTGGAGTGATTCTATCTGTCTCCTCAAGTAGCATAGTAATATGCAAGCAGTAAATGGAATGACATGTTGGATATGAAATTTCCATTATACCTTTGACTATGTCAATTACGAGGGCATCATATGTGTATAGATAACGTATGTTTGGAGCTCACCAGTTGCACTCAGCTACTTGTATCTGTAGATGAAACTGGCTGAAGCTGAGAGCAAAATAAAATTAGATGAGGAGCACTCACAGAAATCTCAGGTTGGGTGGCATCAGACCTTCTTGGATAGCTCACGGGATCAGAGGCTTTAGATTTCTTATAACATTTTTCCATTTCCTGTATATCTTCACATATAAGCCAAGTTTGGAGCGCAAAAAAAGTTACCAAACAAAAGAGTCGGCTTATACGTGCGTAACTCTGATCGCACTCAGCTGAAATGACGTTATGGTAACATTATGCTAACAACTACAACCCAGATGAGTTGTCGATACTCCTATAGCTTGCGGCATTATTATTACTCTTCAAAATAAATAATCCCAGTCAATAGTACCATTGCGCGATAGTCAATCATGAGAAGTCTATTGACTCACAATTCAGGACCCCTCCGTACCTGTACTGCGTCTGACACGCCTGGTCATTGCGAAGAAGAAATTGTGAAAGAAAATGAAGTTTTTTTCACAATTAGTGTGGGCTGTAAACATGTTTTCCATTGGCTCAATGCAGACAATCTTTCTATTAAGCGCAGACATGATAGGCTAATTAATCAACTACTCACCAATCAGAAACATTTTGTGTCAAGCCTATAAAAGTCACACAACTCTTGGCTCCTGACCTTGACCATATCCAAACACTGCGACTGCACTACGCTGCTTGTAAAGAATCGTAAAGTTAATTTTATTTTGTAACCTTTTGCTGTGATGGGTGTGAATGCCTAATTATGATTTCTAGGGTTAGCGTATACGGGAATTTTTATAATTTTGCTATTTTAGTGCCATTTTTCTAGGATCGGTTTGAATGCGAGATCGGCTTATATGCAAGATATGCGGCACCTTTAACTTTAGTTTGGCAGCCATTTAACGTAGGTCAGGGAAAATGTCAAGGACATTTTATTTATCATTTGACTGTTTTACACCTTATTCTAGTGAATATCTATTCTGATTGTAAGACACGAAGAATAAGATATATGCAGTTACCTGTAGCTACGTATACACAAAACTGGAAAGTTAGTGTTTTATCTACAGAAATCTATTTTCAGAAGCCTGCTTTACTTCCTTTAAGATAAAGATAATTTGTGCTAAAAAAAACAGGAGTTTTATCATTTTTCTGACTGGTTGAAACATGAAATTTTAGTTGTCGAGGACCAATCACTGTTTATATTCATTTCGCCTAATGTAAAGTCTCTTAGCGAGCGTTTGCATTGTGAGCATTTTCCCACTACCAACTCCGGTATAGTCAATGTTCTTAATATGGTAGTAGGTATGATATAACCTGATCATCGCATGCCTCATGTTGTCATCCTTTGATGTCATCTCACCTCATGTTACCTTACAGAGGGAGCATTTAGACAGACAAGCTCGGTTGGAGACTGATCAGCAATCTCTTTCAGAAACTGTCATTCAATTACAGAAGAAGTTGTCTGATGAAAAACGTAAGCATATTTACATGTTTATGCACTTAACTCTTCTACTAGGAAATTTTTTCTTGCGCTTTGGCGTGGAATTAATTTGTGCCGAAATTTTTTTTGCTGATTTTTACTGTGAAAGGCAAAGTTTCTGTCGTAGAAGTTTGACTAAAATTTTTGGAATCAGCAGGAACTTCTGCATAAGAATCAAGGCATTTGTCAAAAACAAGAGATATTTTCTTAGATATTTTCTTTAGTTTGGAGACTGATTAGTTTAATGAAACCATCTGCAACAGAAAAAAGCTATCATTTTTGCAGTTTGGCCAAAACGCCAACAGCCATTTTCTAATATAAAAATATCGTTATCAAAAATATTTGAGGCCCAATGTTGAAGAATTTTACTAGCAGAAAGACTTTTGGGTTGCTGTTTACAATTTTTGTTTTCACCCATCCTATACCAAAGATTAAAAAAAATTTGGAAACTGCGATATTATGCTGTGTATTCGAAGTAGAAAGAAAATTAACTCTTTCGTTTTTTGGTAAAATGATAATTCAATATTCTAAATTTATTGTGGCAAAATTTTTGAGTGGAACTGTGATACATTTATCAACTCTGTGATAAATGTTTGTGCAGAGGTACTAAGGTGAGTCGTTAGAAAGGTTCGCCGTAGCGAACGAAGCGTTGACATTGTGGCTTTGACATTATATTGACTCTGTGGCTTTGTCTGTGTACACTATATACGTTTCTGTAAATGCATCACCATGGTTGTGCGCATTATATCTTTTCTTTTTTATTCAAAATGTTTTGCTAAAACATTTATTTTGCATATAAACAGAGAAAAGTGAAATGTTAGCTCAGCAGTTGAAGCATTCCAAGCTGAATGTTGACTCCGTCAAACAAGAACTCAGCGATTACAAAGAGAAGGCAACCAGAATTCTCCAGGTCGGTGTCTTTGTGAACAACTATCTGTTTCAAGTCTTTCTCACTGATATACACGACTCGACTTCTCATATCTGAATAGTTCTAAATCTCCTGACCTTGGTGGTTTGTGTAATAAAACATTGTTTCATTATTCCTGATTGTATCTTAACATGTCAGAATTACGTTTTAAGCTATGCAGTTAAATCTCAATAGATGATCATTTCAATGTATAAGTTTTTGGCACATTGATTTAAAATATTATCTTGAATATGATATAATTTCCAACATACGACATGGAGAATTTAATAAAACATTACAATTTTGTCAATGAGATCATAAGTACGCAGTACTCTTTCATATGGTTTTGTTCTGCTTTTGGTGCTTGAATAATGTCTGGCATTGTTTCCTATCATTGTCTTTATATTTTAAAACCATAGATTACAAGAGTACTTGTGTTAGTAGTAAAAGGGATCAAGGAAGAGGGTGATGCACTCTTTAAAATTAAAACAAGAAATCACAGTTAGGTAAACACGGGGAAGCGCTTTTGCATCTATTCTTTAAAAAATCCGATAGGCTATCTGCCAGCTATTGTCATGAGAAACGTGAAAATGATGCAAAAAAAGAAAGCTTGAAATAAATGAAAGTGAAGAGGCTAGCCAGAGTAATTAAAAATCAAATACATGAATTGTAAAATATGAAAAACTAAAAAAATCCAAATAAACTACATGTACATGTATACCTATTTAAGATTTCAGTGGTCTGAGTTAGACTTAGTTCTACTTATGCACGATCCATGTCGTATAGTGCTAAGGCTATGCTACAATGCGCCTGTCTTAGACGTGAAGGTGAACTGACAATAAAAACATCCTTCTATAGATTATCATTTTATTCATCTATTCTCCCTCGCAAAACATAGTTTTACATAATTAATAATAATGTATTTTATTATTAAGATAATTAATGTATTTCTTAAAGCTATATGTAATTACTGGAAGTATTTATCTAGTAAGCTTTTAGGTTTCGGACCAAGTTAAATGAAATTACAAAGTATTCGTATTGGAATATCTGCTCCAACGTATGACGATTTCAACTTGTGAATCAAATATTGCAATTGGCTAACTTCATATGTCGAGGCTTGACTGTACTATATATTGCTGTATGGCATTACAGTATCGTTTGACTGTATCATATCTTATTGAACATTATTTTTAGCTTTAACTTAGACTCGCATGTCATGTTATGATGAGGTAGCCTTGTGTATGTGTGTCCTCAGGAGTATGTGTGGAGCACGATATTTAATATTCGGTGGCTCAGAGATTAATTCCTGCTAGTCAGCTGCACTGGGCCTTTAGTTGGCGAGTGTGATTGTAGTCCAAGGACAAGCTGATCAGTTCGATGCAGGCGTCAGGGGCGACAGGGGAGTTTGGATCAGAGATCTCAGCAGGCATTACAGCCGAGATGGAGCAAGAGCGAGGAATGCTACGGCAAGAACTCCAGCAGGCTGGCTCATCCATAGAGTCCCTTCGTATGGAAGTTCAGGTTAGCTCTGACACTGTTTGTATTTTACGCTGCTTAGGTCGGTGGCTTCTCCTATCATTGCCACTTTATTTCTGTTTAAAGAAAATCACGTTATTCTTGTAGTTTTCGGTGTCTCGGATGCTCCTAGCTGTATGTTTCACACTCTCCTCAAAAACCATGTCATAGGTCTAAGGGTATTTATGGAAGCTGCGCGACGTGTTTGGTCATGAGATATTGACCTGGTAGTAAAATATACTTGCAGAATTTATCAAATCAAAGTTGAATGCCCTAGTCTATGTTCATACAAGGGAAAAATGCTAGGTACAGTAAAATCTCGAAGTTCTAACACTTCATCTTATAGATTTGACATCAATGAACTGTTTTTATTATATTTTGTTGTTTGTTGCCTTGAAAAGTATATTGATAACATTAAGAATGCGTGAATCTATATATAAATCTCAATGTCTGTAGTTCAGTTTGTCCCGCTATAGCTTTTAAATATTGCAATGAAGAATCCGTATCGCAGAAGATTTGATCTCAGAACCTCCCGTTCGCCAGGCAAATACCTTACCAATTTAGCTTCGCGAGAATGATAGATTCTTTGGGCGATATATGTCGCTATGTGGGTGAAAATACGCTACCGCTCTCCGTTACGGCGCAACATCATTCTATGTATTAGTAAGAGCCGTAGATAACTAGCTTACTTAAATTAGCCATTGGCAATGTGCCAGGCTAATGGCAAGTAGCAGGCAACTACATTATAAGCTGGTTTTTAATACCTGTGCAACACTGGGAATTCCGCTAGTAACATTTAAAATGTTCAATAGGAAGCAAATTATCAAACTATTACAAGTTCTTTTGCTAGATCAATTCAGTGAAACCTTTTGCTCATTCAGTTTTACAGCTTATGTTTTATAATTTTAATAGATCTCAGCGTTTGTCTGTCATTCGTCTGTCCAGTTATATCAATTCAAATCTAGCAACGAAAACCGCTTTGCACTGAATTTGAACTCAGAAGCTTCGGGTCGCAGATTCTACCCACTACGCTAAGCTGTCCTATTTTTCTAACATATCTTATCTATCGTCATCTAGAATATATTGGTTGGGAATTGTTTTTCCGCATTGCATCAGTTCGGCATATCGGAGATGTATTACCACTTTTACTTCTAGCCCCGATTGCAGGTCACAAACTAAATATTTACCTTTTAGTATTAATTAATTAATATTACCTTTTGCATTAGTTTTTCTTTTGAAAGTTTTTTAAAAGTTTTTTTCATTACTTTTTGTTAACTTGTTTTTTTCAAATGTGCCGTTTCAATTTACTTGCTTTCAATTTCCAGTTCAACTAGCAACTATTCCTAAGGTCGATCGCTTAAAACTGTAAAAAACTTAAAACTTTTCATATGCACAGTTGTATTTTGCGTTATCTCGAGTAGAAATTGCCTCTACATTCTCCTTCCCTTTGGTCAGACAAGGTACCTCCGTGTGCTTCACTGCTTCAGCGGTGTATTTAATACCAATATCTCCTTTTTACTTTTGTACCAGATCAGTTGTATTCAAAATTTTGATGAATAGCTTCTACTGCAACATTAACCTTTTTTATACACACACTTTTACGCACTTATTGTTATTATTAATTCAACATATTCATGATTTTTATTTTGTTTTTTTAGTGTGTATGAATTGTATAAGTATCAAAACGTTTCTCATTGTTATCATTGTAGCAGAACAGGTTTATCTTTATCTTGCTTATTATTTCACATTTGAACGCCTTTACAGTTGTTTTATTTTTTCTCCTAATTTATTTGACCTGCACAAAACACTTCTCTCATGATATAAAGTTTAAAAGTTAGAATGGTAAATGTTGTATATGTTAAATACAAATAAGTTTCTGTGCCAAGACTTCTTATTACCCGGGCAACACCGGGCATTCATCTAGTTACTAATATATACAGATAATATACTGACCTTGTTTAAATACAGGTTATTCTTGCTATATATATAATGAGGAATTATAATAAAAATGCATTTGGGTGCATAGGGGCATTTGGGTGCAAAATCTCTATTTTAATGCCATGGCGCTCTATTTTTCAATCCCTCCCCTGTAGTGGAGTTTTATTAGAGGTGACGTTCAAATAGCGTTTTATTTTTCAAATAGCTCGTCAGATTTTTGGGAAGCTAAATTTTACCCTTTTACCGGTGAAGTGAATGTCGCCTATATTTTGCTCTCTCCTTCGGGTGGAACGATATTAAACTTTTTGGGTGCAATAAATCTGATAAAACTAACCTCCAACATATCAAAGATCTCTAAATAAATATTCATTTGGAAGCTTAGAAATATCTCTATTAGTTAATATCTATTGCTTGCAATTAACCTATGATGTTCTTAAAGCCTGCGTAGCAATCTTTTGGAGCTTTTAATTTTTTACTTTAATCTAAATTTGAAGGCATATTTTTATTGTATAACTATATTTAATAATGTTGCTCATTGCACTCATTAATATGTTTGCCACAGTTTGCAGCCAAAACTGGCTTTTTATATGCAATTGAAGAAGAGTTTTGAGCATTGATTCATAGTAAGCTGAGTTTATATAACCACAATTATGCTATCAAATAATATGCTATAAACCTGCAAGTTTATAAGTTATATAATATAATAGTAATAATTCATCAAATGCTAGAAATATATATATATACATGCATACTCAATGAAAATATATTCGAAAATGAAAATTTTTGTAACAAAAATATTTACATCGTTTGCTCGGCAGGTTGGATTCTGATTTTTGTTTCCTTATGGAACCATTTCATCTTCGTCTGGCTGTTCAATACCTTTCACAGAGTCTGCTGACCTCGACCCTTCTTCTGCACTGCTGAACTAGTCAATATTAGTGTCTATCCAATTTACTTAGAAAAGCAAAACTTTGCGTTGCCATTTGAAAAAATTTTCACGAAATTAATGCAAAACTTTTAGCTGCATGCGCGCTAGTTATAGTCTGAAAATAGTAATACAGATTCCAATGTAATTATAAACATTTTTCACATATTTCGAAGTATCAAGGCGGCGTTAAACAAGGTACTACTATTGATTAGCCTCATACAGTTATTGATTATTTCTATGTCGTTGCTTTCAAAGTTTTAATGAAAAACTGTAAGCTTTTTTTATAGTTGGAAAACAGACTTCGATGCCAACAGCAACCATGAGAGAATTACTGTATTTGTTATTGATGTAATCAAGTCATTAGTACCAATTGGTTGACACTTTTCTACTAACCACTTGCTATTATAGGTTCGTAAAGATCAAAGAAGGTCAAAGTAGCGGTCAAATAAAGGTGGCGTTCAATTAAAGGGTACCCTTTAATTTTTTAACTTTCTGTAGTGCCAGTCAAATAAAGATGGTGGTCAAATAAAGGTGGGGCGGTCAAATAAAGGTGGCGTTCAAATAGAGATTTTTTGGTGTTTGAACTCTGAGGTTGCACCTTGTATGAATTACGATAATATAATAGAGTGAGCGGTGAGGTGGAGTTATGTTTAAGGGTGCTATGTTTGCAGGACCTTGAGACACAAATACAAGCCAATCATGAAGAATCGAGAGAAGTAATCGATAATCTGGAGGAGAGACTTCACCAAGAACAGTCCAAATGCACTGATACTGAGCGTGGTAGGTTATTACTAGAGGAGTGTGATAAGTCGTTACTAGAGGAGTGTGATAAGTTGGTACTAGAGGAGTGTGATAAGTCGTTGCTAGAGGAGTGTGGTAAGTTGTTACTAGAGGAGTGTGATAAGTTGGTACTAGAGGAGTGTGATAAGTTGGTACTAGAGGAGTATGATAAGTTGTTACTAGAGGAGTGTGATAAGTTGGTACTAGAGGAGTGTGATAAGTTGTTAATAGAGGAGTGTGGTAAGTTGTTACTAGAGGAATGTGATAAGTTGTTACTAGAGGAGTGTGATAAGTTGGTACTAGAGGAGTGTGATAAGTTGTTACTAGAGGAGTGTGATAAGTTGGTACTAGAGGAGTGTGATAAGTTGTTAATAGAGGAGTGTGGTAAGTTGGTACTAGAGGAATGTGATAAGTTGTTACTAGAGGAATGTGATAAGTTGTTACTAGAGGAGTGTGGTAAGTTGTTACTAGAGGAGTGTGGTAAGTTGTTAATAGAGGAGTTTGATAAGTTGTTACTAGAGGGGTGTGATAAGTTGTTACTAGAGGAGTGTGATAAGTTGGTACTAGAGGAGTGTGATAAGTTGGTACTAGAGGAGTGTGGTAAGTTGTTAATAGAGGAGTGTGGTAAGTTGGTACTAGAGGAATGTGATAAGTTGTTACTAGAGGAATGTGATAAGTTGTTACTAGAGGAATGTGATAAGTTGTTACTAGAGGAGTGTGATAAGTTGGTACTAGAGGAGTGTGATAAGTTGTTACTAGAGTAGTGTGATAAGTTGGTACTAGAGGAGTGTGATAAGTTGTTAATAGAGGAGTGTGGTAAGTTGTTACTAGAGGAATGTGATAAGTTGTTACTAGAGGAGTGTGGTAAGTTGTTACTAGAGGAGTGTGGTAAGTTGTTAATAGAGGAGTGTGGTAAGTTGGTACTAGAGGAATGTGATAAGTTGTTACTAGAGGAGTGTGGTAAGTTGTTAATAGAGGAGTGTGGTAAGTTGGTACTAGAGGAATGTGATAAGTTGTTACTAGAGGAATGTGATAAGTTGTTACTAGAGGAATGTGATAAGTTGTTACTAGAGGAGTGTGATAAGTTGGTACTAGAGGAGTGTGATAAGTTGTTAATAGAGGAGTGTGGTAAGTTGGTACTAGAGGAATGTGATAAGTTGTTACTAGAGGAGTGTGGTAAGTTGTTAATAGAGGAGTGTGGTAAGTTGGTACTAGAGGAATGTGATAAGTTGTTACTAGAGGAATGTGATAAGTTGGTACTAGAGGAGTGTGGTAAGTTGTTACTAGAGGAGTGTGATAAGTTGTTACTAGAGGAGTATGATAAGTTGTTACTAGAGGAGTGTGATAAGTTGGTACTAGAGGAGTGTGATAAGTTGTTACTAGAGGAGTGTGGTAAGTTGTTACTAGAGGAGTGTGGTAAGTTGGTACTAGAGGAGTGTGGTAAGTTGTTACTAAAGGAGTGTGGTAAGTTGTTAATAGAGGAGTTTGATAAGTTGTTACTAGAGGGGTGTGATAAGTTGTTACTAGAGGAGTGTGATAAGTTGGTACTAGAGGAGTGTGATAAGTTGGTACTAGAGGAGTATGATAAGTTGTTACTAGAGGAGTGTGATAAGTTGGTACTAGAGGAGTGTGATAAGTTGTTACTAGAGGAGTGTGGTAAGTTGTTAATAGAGGAGTGTGGTAAGTTGGTACTAGAGGAATGTGATAAGTTGTTACTAGAGGAATGTGATAAGTTGTTACTAGAGGAGTGTGATAAGTTGGTACTAGAGGAGTGTGATAAGTTGTTACTAGAGTAGTGTGATAAGTTGGTACTAGAGGAGTGTGATAAGTTGTTAATAGAGGAGTGTGGTAAGTTGTTACTAGAGGAATGTGATAAGTTGTTACTAGAGGAGTGTGGTAAGTTGTTACTAGAGGAGTGTGGTAAGTTGTTAATAGAGGAGTGTGGTAAGTTGGTACTAGAGGAATGTGATAAGTTGTTACTAGAGGAGTGTGGTAAGTTGTTAATAGAGGAGTGTGGTAAGTTGGTACTAGAGGAATGTGATAAGTTGTTACTAGAGGAATGTGATAAGTTGTTACTAGAGGAATGTGATAAGTTGTTACTAGAGGAGTGTGATAAGTTGGTACTAGAGGAGTGTGATAAGTTGTTAATAGAGGAGTGTGGTAAGTTGGTACTAGAGGAATGTGATAAGTTGTTACTAGAGGAGTGTGGTAAGTTGTTAATAGAGGAGTGTGGTAAGTTGGTACTAGAGGAATGTGATAAGTTGTTACTAGAGGAATGTGATAAGTTGTTACTAGAGGAGTGTGATAAGTTGGTACTAGAGGAGTGTGATAAGTTGTTACTAGAGGAGTGTGATAAGTTGGTACTAGAGGAGTGTGATAAGTTGTTAATAGAGGAGTGTGGTAAGTTGGTACTAGAGGAATGTTATAAGTTGTTACTAGAGGAATGTGATAAGTTGTTACTAGAGGAGTGTGGTAAGTTGTTACTAGAGGAGTGTGGTAAGTTGTTACTAGAGGAGTATGATAAGTTGTTAATAGAGGAGTGTGTTAAGTTGGTACTAGAGGAGTGTGATAAGTTGTTACTAGAGGAGTATGATAAGTTGTTACTAGAGGAGTATGATAAGTTGTTACTAGAGGAGTGTGATAAGTTGTTACTGGAGGAGTGTGATAAGTTGGTACTAGAGGAGTGTGATAAGTTGGTACTAGAGGAGTATGATAAGTTGTTACTAGAAGAGTGTGATAAGTTGTTACTAGAGGAGTGTGATAAGTTGTTACTAGAGGAGTGTGATAAGTTGGTACTAGAGGAGTGTGATAAGTTGTTACTAGAGGAGTATGATAAGTTGTTACTATAGGAGTATGATAAGTTGTTACTAGAGGAGTGTGATAAGTTGTTACTAGAGGAGTGTGATAAGTTGTTATTAGAGGAGTGTGATAAGTTGGTACTAGAGGAGTGTGATAAGTTGTTACTAGAGGAGTGTGATAAGTTGGTACTAGAGGAGTGTGGTAAGTTGTTACTAGAGGAGTGTGATAAGTTGTTACTAGAGGAGTGTGATAAGTTGGTACTAGAGGAGTGTGATAAGTTGTTACTAGAGGAGTATGATAAGTTGTTACTAGAGGAGTATGATAAGTTGTTACTAGAGGAGTGTGATAAGTTGTTACTAGAGGAGTGTGATAAGTTGGTACTAGAGGAGTGTGATAAGTTGGTACTAGAGGAGTATGATAAGTTGTTACTAGAGGAGTGTGATAAGTTGGTACTAGAGGAGTGTGGTAAGTTGTTACTAGAGGAGTGTGATAAGTTGGTACTAGAGGAGTGTGATAAGTTGTTACTAGAGGAGTGTGATAAGTTGTTACTAGAGGAGTGTGATAAGTTGTGACTAGAGGAGTGTGGTAAGTTGGTACTAGAGGAATGTGATAAGTTGTTACTAGAGGAGTGTGATAAGTGGTTACTAGAGGAGTGTGATAAGTTGGTACTAGAGGAGTGTGATAAGTTGTTACTAGAGGAGTATGATAAGTTGTTACTAGAGGAGTATGATAAGTTGTTACTAGAGGAGTGTGATAAGTTGTTACTAGAGGAGTGTGATAAGTTGGTACTAGAGGAGTGTGATAAGTTGGTACTAGAGGAGTATGATAAGTTGTTACTAGAGGAGTGTGATAAGTTGGTACTAGAGGAGTGTGGTAAGTTGTTACTAGATGAGTGTGATAAGTTGTTACTAGAGGAGTGTGATAAGTTGGTACTACAGGAGTGTGATAAGTTGTTACTAGAGGAGTATGATAAGTTGTTACTAGAGGAGTATGATAAGTTGTTACTAGAGGAGTGTGATAAGTTGTTACTAGAGGAGTGTGATAAGTTGGTACTAGAGGAGTGTGATAAGTTGGTACTAGAGGAGTATGATAAGTTGTTACTAGAGGAGTGTGATAAGTTGGTACTAGAGGAGTGTGGTAAGTTGTTACTAGGGGAGTGTGATAAGTTGTTACTAGAGGAGTGTGATAAGTTGTTACTAGAGGAGTGTGATAAGTTGGTACTAGAGGAGTGTGATAAGTTGTTACTAGAGGAGTGTGGTAAGTTGTTACTAGAGGAGTGTGGTAAGTTGGTACTAGAGGAGTGTGGTAAGTTGTTACTAAAGGAGTGTGGTAAGTTGTTAATAGAGGAGTTTGATAAGTTGTTACTAGAGGGGTGTGATAAGTTGTTACTAGAGGAGTGTGATAAGTTGGTACTAGAGGAGTGTGATAAGTTGGTACTAGAGGAGTATGATAAGTTGTTACTAGAGGAGTGTGATAAGTTGGTACTAGAGGAGTGTGATAAGTTGTTACTAGAGGAGTGTGGTAAGTTGTTAATAGAGGAGTGTGGTAAGTTGGTACTAGAGGAATGTGATAAGTTGTTACTAGAGGAATGTGATAAGTTGTTACTAGAGGAGTGTGATAAGTTGGTACTAGAGGAGTGTGATAAGTTGTTACTAGAGGAGTGTGATAAGTTGGTACTAGAGGAGTGTGATAAGTTGTTAATAGAGGAGTGTGGTAAGTTGTTACTAGAGGAATGTGATAAGTTGTTACTAGAGGAGTGTGATAAGTTGGTACTAGAGGAGTGTGATAAGTTGTTACTAGAGGAGTGTGATAAGTTGGTACTAGAGGAGTGTGATAAGTTGTTAATAGAGGAGTGTGGTAAGTTGGTACTAGAGGAATGTGATAAGTTGTTACTAGAGGAATGTGATAAGTTGTTACTAGAGGAGTGTGGTAAGTTGTTACTAGAGGAGTGTGGTAAGTTGTTACTAGAGGAGTGTGATAAGTTGTTACTAGAGGAGTGTGATAAGTTGGTACTAGAGGAGTGTGGTAAGTTGTTACTAGAGGAGTGTGATAAGTTGTTACTAGAGGAGTATGATAAGTTGTTACTAGAGGAGTGTGATAAGTTGGTACTAGAGGAGTGTGATAAGTTGTTACTAGAGGAGTGTGGTAAGTTGTTACTAGAGGAGTGTGGTAAGTTGGTACTAGAGGAGTGTGGTAAGTTGTTACTAAAGGAGTGTGGTAAGTTGTTAATAGAGGAGTTTGATAAGTTGTTACTAGAGGGGTGTGATAAGTTGTTACTAGAGGAGTGTGATAAGTTGGTACTAGAGGAGTGTGATAAGTTGGTACTAGAGGAGTATGATAAGTTGTTACTAGAGGAGTGTGATAAGTTTGTACTAGAGGAGTGTGATAAGTTGTCACTAGAGGAGTGTGGTAAGTTGTTAATAGAGGAGTGTGGTAAGTTGGTACTAGAGGAATGTGATAAGTTGTTACTAGAGGAATGTGATAAGTTGTTACTAGAGGAGTGTGATAAGTTGGTACTAGAGGAGTGTGGTAAGTTGTTACTAAAGGAGTGTGGTAAGTTGTTAATAGAGGAGTGTGATAAGTTGTTAATAGAGGAGTGTGGTAAGTTGTTACTAGAGGAATGTGATAAGTTGTTACTAGATGAGTGTGGTAAGTTGTTACTAGAGGAGTGTGGTAAGTTGTTAATAGAGGAGTGTGGTAAGTTGGTACTAGAGGAATGTGATAAGTTGTTACTAGAGGAGTGTGGTAAGTTGTTAATAGAGGAGTGTGGTAAGTTGGTACTAGAGGAATGTGATAAGTTGTTACTAGAGGAATGTGATAAGTTGTTACTAGAGGAGTGTGATAAGTTGGTACTAGAGGAGTGTGATAAGTTGTTACTAGAGGAGTGTGATAAGTTGGTACTAGAGGAGTGTGATAAGTTGTTAATAGAGGAGTGTGGTAAGTTGGTACTAGAGGAATGTGATAAGTTGTTACTAGAGGAATGTGATAAGTTGTTACTAAAGGAGTGTGGTGAGTTGTTACTAGAGGAGTGTGGTAAGTTGTTACTAGAGGAGTGTGATAAGTTGTTACTAGAGGAGTGTGATAAGTTGGTACTAGAGGAGTGTGATAAGTTGTTACTAGAGGAGTATGATAAGTTGTTACTAGAGGAGTATGATAAGTTGTTACTAGAGGAGTGTGATAAGTTGTTACTAGAGGAGTGTGATAAGTTGGTACTAGAGGAGTGTGATAAGTTGGTACTAGAGGAGTATGATAAGTTGTTACTAGAGGAGTGTGATAAGTTGGTACTAGAGGAGTGTGGTAAGTTGTTACTAGAGGAGTGTGATAAGTTGTTACTAGAGGAGTGTGATAAGTTGGTACTAGAGGAGTGTGATAAGTTGTTACTAGAGGAGTATGATAAGTTGTTACTAGAGGAGTATGATAAGTTGTTACTAGAGGAGTGTGATAAGTTGTTACTAGAGGAGTGTGATAAGTTGGTACTAGAGGAGTATGATAAGTTGTTACTAGAGGAGTGTGATAAGTTGGTACTAGAGGAGTGTGGTAAGTTGTTACTAGAGGAGTGTGATAAGTTGTTACTAGAGGAGTGTGGTAAGTTGGTACTAGAGGAGTGTGGTAAGTTGTTACTAGAGGAGTGTGATAAGTTGTTACTAGAGGAGTGTGATAAGTTGGTACTAGAGGAGTGTGATAAGTTGTTACTAGAGGAGTATGATAAGTTGTTACTAGAGGAGTATGATAAGTTGTTACTAGAGGAGTGTGATAAGTTGGTACTAGAGGAGTGTGATAAGTTGTTACTAGAGGAGTGTGATAAGTTGTTACTAGAGGAGTGTGATAAGTTGTTACTAGAGGAGTGTGGTAAGTTGGTACTAGAGGAATGTGATAAGTTGTTACTAGAGGAGTGTGATAAGTTGTTACTAGAGGAGTGTGATAAGTTGGTACTAGAGGAGTGTGATAAGTTGTTACTAGAGGAGTATGATAAGTTGTTACTAGAGGAGTATGATAAGTTGTTACTAGAGGAGTGTGATAAGTTGTTACTAGAGGAGTGTGATAAGTTGGTACTAGAGGAGTGTGATAAGTTGGTACTAGAGGAGTATGATAAGTTGTTACTAGAGGAGTGTGATAAGTTGGTACTAGAGGAGTGTGGTAAGTTGTTACTAGAGGAGTGTGATAAGTTGTTACTAGAGGAGTGTGATAAGTTGGTACTAGAGGAGTGTGATAAGTTGTTACTAGAGGAGTATGATAAGTTGTTACTAGAGGAGTATGATAAGTTGTTACTAGAGGAGTGTGATAAGTTGTTACTAGAGGAGTGTGGTAAGTTGGTACTAGAGGAGTATGATAAGTTGTTACTAGAGGAGTGTGGTAAGTTGTTACTAGAGGAGTGTAATAAGTTGTTACTAGAGGAGTGTGATAAGTTGTTACTAGAGGAGTGTAATAAGTTTGTACTAGAGGAGTGTGATAAGTTGTTACTAGAGGAGTGTGATAAGTTGGTACTAGAGGAGTGTGGTAAGTTGTTACTAGAGGAGTGTGATAAGTTGTTACTAGAGGAGTGTGATAAGTTGGTACTAGAGGAGTGTGATAAGTTGTTACTAGAGGAGTATGATAAGTTGTTACTAGAGGAGTATGATAAGTTGTTACTAGAGGTGTGTGATAAGTTGTTACTAGAGGAATGTGATAAGTTGTTACTAAAGGAGTGTGGTGAGTTGTTACTAGAGGAGTGTGGTAAGTTGTTACTAGAGGAGTGTGATAAGTTGTTACTAGAGGAGTGTGATAAGTTGGTACTAGAGGAGTGTGATAAGTTGTTACTAGAGGAGTATGATAAGTTGTTACTAGAGGAGTATGATAAGTTGTTACTAGAGGAGTGTGATAAGTTGTTACTAGAGGAGTGTGATAAGTTGGTACTAGAGGAGTGTGATAAGTTGGTACTAGAGGAGTATGATAAGTTGTTACTAGAGGAGTGTGATAAGTTGGTACTAGAGGAGTGTGGTAAGTTGTTACTAGAGGAGTGTGATAAGTTGTTACTAGAGGAGTGTGATAAGTTGGTACTAGAGGAGTGTGATAAGTTGTTACTAGAGGAGTATGATAAGTTGTTACTAGAGGAGTATGATAAGTTGTTACTAGAGGAGTGTGATAAGTTGTTACTAGAGGAGTGTGATAAGTTGGTACTAGAGGAGTATGATAAGTTGTTACTAGAGGAGTGTGATAAGTTGGTACTAGAGGAGTGTGGTAAGTTGTTACTAGAGGAGTGTGATAAGTTGTTACTAGAGGAGTGTGGTAAGTTGGTACTAGAGGAGTGTGGTAAGTTGTTACTAGAGGAGTGTGATAAGTTGTTACTAGAGGAGTGTGATAAGTTGGTACTAGAGGAGTGTGATAAGTTGTTACTAGAGGAGTATGATAAGTTGTTACTAGAGGAGTATGATAAGTTGTTACTAGAGGAGTGTGATAAGTTGTTACTAGAGGAGTGTGATAAGTTGGTACTAGAGGAGTGTGATAAGTTGGTACTAGAGGAGTATGATAAGTTGTTACTAGAGGAGTGTGATAAGTTGGTACTAGAGGAGTGTGGTAAGTTGTTACTAGAGGAGTGTGATAAGTTGGTACTAGAGGAGTGTGATAAGTTGTTACTAGAGGAGTATGATAAGTTGTTACTAGAGGAGTATGATAAGTTGTTACTAGAGGAGTGTGATAAGTTGTTACTAGAGGAGTGTGATAAGTTGGTACTAGAGGAGTATGATAAGTTGTTACTAGAGGAGTGTGATAAGTTGGTACTAGAGGAGTGTGGTAAGTTGTTACTAGAGGAGTGTGATAAGTTGTTACTAGAGGAGTGTGATAAGTTGGTACTAGAGGAGTGTGATAAGTTGTTACTAGAGGAGTGTGATAAGTTGTTACTAGAGGAGTGTGATAAGTTGTTACTAGAGGAGTGTGGTAAGTTGGTACTAGAGGAATGTGATAAGTTGTTACTAGAGGAGTGTGATAAGTTGTTACTAGAGGAGTGTGATAAGTTGGTACTAGAGGAGTGTGATAAGTTGTTACTAGAGGAGTATGATAAGTTGTTACTAGAGGAGTATGATAAGTTGTTACTAGAGGAGTGTGATAAGTTGTTACTAGAGGAGTGTGATAAGTTGGTACTAGAGGAGTGTGATAAGTTGGTACTAGAGGAGTATGATAAGTTGTTACTAGAGGAGTGTGATAAGTTGGTACTAGAGGAGTGTGGTAAGTTGTTACTAGAGGAGTGTGATAAGTTGTTACTAGAGGAGTGTGATAAGTTGGTACTAGAGGAGTGTGATAAGTTGTTACTAGAGGAGTATGATAAGTTGTTACTAGAGGAGTATGATAAGTTGTTACTAGAGGAGTGTGATAAGTTGTTACTAGAGGAGTGTGGTAAGTTGGTACTAGAGGAGTATGATAAGTTGTTACTAGAGGAGTGTGGTAAGTTGTTACTAGAGGAGTGTAATAAGTTGTTACTAGAGGAGTGTGATAAGTTGTTACTAGAGGAGTGTAATAAGTTTGTACTAGAGGATTGTGATAAGTTGTTACTAGAGGAGTGTGATAAGTTGGTACTAGAGGAGTGTGGTAAGTTGTTACTAGAGGAGTGTGATAAGTTGTTACTAGAGGAGTGTGATAAGTTGGTACTAGAGGAGTGTGATAAGTTGTTACTAGAGGAGTATGATAAGTTGTTACTAGAGGAGTATGATAAGTTGTTACTAGAGGTGTGTGATAAGTTGTTACTAGAGGAGTGTGATAAGTTGGTACTAGAGGAGTATGATAAGTTGTTACTAGAGGAGTGTGATAAGTTGGTACTAGAGGAGTGTGGTAAGTTGTTACTAGAGGAGTGTGATAAGTTGTTACTAGAGGAGTGTGATAAGTTGGTACTAGAGGAGTGTGATAAGTTGTTACTAGAGGAGTGTGATAAGTTGTTACTAGAGGAGTGTGATAAGTTGTTACTAGAGGAGTGTGGTAAGTTGTTACTAGAGGAATGTGATAAGTTGTTACTAGAGGAGTGTGATAAGTTGTTACTAGAGGAGTGTGATAAGTTGGTACTAGAGGAGTGTGATAAGTTGTTACTAGAGGAGTATGATAAGTTGTTACTAGAGGAGTATGATAAGTTGTTACTAGAGGAGTGTGATAAGTTGTTACTAGAGGAGTGTGATAAGTTGGTACTAGAGGAGTGTGATAAGTTGGTACTAGAGGAGTATGATAAGTTGTTACTAGAGGAGTGTGATAAGTTGGTACTAGAGGAGTGTGGTAAGTTGTTACTAGAGGAGTGTGATAAGTTGTTACTAGAGGAGTGTGATAAGTTGGTACTAGAGGAGTGTGATAAGTTGTTACTAGAGGAGTATGATAAGTTGTTACTAGAGGAGTATGATAAGTTGTTACTAGAGGAGTGTGATAAGTTGTTACTAGAGGAGTGTGATAAGTTGGTACTAGAGGAGTGTGATAAGTTGGTACTAGAGGAGTATGATAAGTTGTTACTAGAGGAGTGTGATAAGTTGTTACTAGAGGAGTGTGATAAGTTGTTACTAGAGGAGTGTGATAAGTTGGTACTAGAGGAGTGTGATAAGTTGTTACTAGAGGAGTATGATAAGTTGTTACTAGAGGAGTATGATAAGTTGTTACTAGAGGAGTGTGATAAGTTGTTACTAGAGGAGTGTGATAAGTTGTTACTTGAGGAGTGTGATAAGTTGGTACTAGAGGAGTGTGATAAGTTGGTACTAGAGGAGTGTGATAAGTTGGTACTAGAGGAGTATGATAAGTTGTTACTAGAGGAGTGTGATAAGTTGTTACTAGAGGAGTGTGATAAGTTGTTACTAGAGGAATGTGATAAGTTGTTACTAGAGGAGTATGGTAAGTTGTTACTAGAGGAGTGTGGTAAGTTGTTACTAGAGGAGTGTGATAAGTTGTTACTAGAGGAGTGTGGTAAGTTGGTACTAGAGGAGTATGATAAGTTGGTACTAGAGGAGTGTGATAAGTTGTTACTAGAGGAGTGTGATAAGTTGGTACTAGAGGAGTGTGATAAGTTGTTACTAGAGGAGTGTGATACGTCGTTCCTAGAGGAGTGTGATAAGTTGGTACTAGAGGAGTGTGATAAGTCGTTACTAGAGGAGTGTGATAAGTTGTTACTAGAGGAGTATGATAAGTTGTTACTAGAGGAGTATGATAAGTTGTTACTAGAGGAGTGTGATAAGTTGTTACTAGAGGAGTGTGATAAGTTGGTACTAGAGGAGTGTCATAAGTCGTTACTAGAGGAGTGTGGTAAGTTGTTACTAGAGGAGTGTAATAAGTTGTTACTAGAGGAGTGTGATAAGTTGTTACTAGAGGAGTGTAATAAGTTTGTACTAGAGGAGTGTGATAAGTTGTTACTAGAGGAGTGTGATAAGTTGTTACTAGAGGAGTATGATAAGTTGTTACTAGAGGAGTATGATAAGTTGTTACTAGAGGAGTGTGATAAGTTGTTACTAGAGGAGTGTGATAAGTTGGTACTAGAGGAGTGTGATAAGTTGTTACTAGAGGAGTGTGGTAAGTTGTTATTAGAGAAGTGTTATAAGTGGGTACTAGAGGAGTGTGATAAGTCGTTACTAGAGGAGTATGATAAGTCGTTACTAGAGGAGTGTGGTAAGTTGTTATTAGAGAAGTGTTATAAGTGGGTACTAGAGGAGTGTGATAAGTCGTTAATAGAGGAGCGTGGTAAGTTGTTACTAGAGGAGTATGATAAGTTGTTACTAGAGGAGTGTGATAAGTTGTTACTAGAGGAGTGTGGTAAGTTGTTACTAGAGGAGTGTGATAAGTTGTTACTAGAGGAGTGTGATAAGTTGGTACTAGAGGAGTGTGATAAGTTGTTACTAGAGGAGTGTGGTAAGTTGTTACTAGAGGAGTGTGGTAAGTTGTTACTAGAGGAGTGTAATAAGTTGGTACTAGAGGAGTGTGATAAGTTGTTACTAGAGGAGTGTGATAAGTTGTTACTAGAGGAGTGTGGTAAGTTGTTACTAGAGGAGTGTGATAAGTTGGTACTAGAGGAGTGTGATAAGTTGTTACTAGAGGAGTGTGATAAGTTGTTACTAGAGGAGTGTGGTAAGTTGTTACTAGAAGAGTATGATAAGTTGTTACTAGAAGAGTGTGGTAAGTTGTTACTAGAGGAGTGTGATAAGTTGTTACTAGAGGAGTGTGATAAGTTGTCACTAGAGGAGTGTGATAAGTTGGTACTAGAGGAGTGTGGTAAGTTGTTACTAGAGGAGTGTGGTAAGTTGTTACTAGAGGAGTGTGGTAAGTTGTTACTAGAGGAGTGTGGTAAGTTGTTACTAGAGGAGTGTGATAAGTTGTTACTAGAGGAGTGTGATAAGTTGTTACTAGAGGAGTGTGATAAGTTGGTACTAGAGGAGTGTGGTAAGTTGTTACTAGAGGAGTGTGGTAAGTTGTTACTAGAGGAGTGTAATAAGTTGGTACTAGAGGAGTGTGATAAGTTGTTACTAGAGGAGTGTGATAAGTTGTTACTAGAGGAGTGTGGTAAGTTGTTACTAGCGGAGTGTAATAAGTTGATACTAGAGGAGTGTGATAAGTTGTTACTAGAGGAGTGTGATAAGTTGTTACTAGAAGAGTGTGGTAAGTTGTTACTAGAGGAGTGTGATAAGTTGGTACTAGAGGAGTGTGATAAGTTGTTACTAGAGGAGTGTGATAAGTTGTTACTAGAGGAGTGTGGTAAGTTGTTACTAGAGGAGTATGATAAGTTGTTACTAGAGGAGTGTGGTAACTTGTTACTAGAGGAGTGTGATAAGTTGTTACTAGAGGAGTGTGATAAGTTGTTACTAGAGGAGTGTGATAAGTTGGTACTAGAGGAGTGTGGTAAGTTGTTACTAGAGGAGTGTGATAAGTTGTTACTAGAGGAGTGTGATAAGTTGTTACTAGAGGAGTGTGGTAAGTTGTTACTAGAGGAGTGTGGTAAGTTGTTACTAGAGGAGTGTGGTAAGTTGTTACTAGAGGAGTGTGATAAGTTGTTACTAGAGGAGTGTGATAAGTTGTTACTAGAGGAGTGTGATAAGTTGGTACTAGAGGAGTGTGGTAAGTTGTTACTAGAGGAGTGTGGTAAGTTGTTACTAGAGGAGTGTAATAAGTTGGTACTAGAGGAGTGTGATAAGTTGTTACTAGAGGAGTGTGATAAGTTGTTACTAGAGGAGTGTGGTAAGTTGTTACTAGAGGAGTGTGATAAGTTGGTACTAGAGGAGTGTGATAAGTTGTTACTAGAGGAGTGTGATAAGTTGTTACTAGAGGAGTGTGGTAAGTTGTTACTAGAGGAGTATGATAAGTTGTTACTAGAGGAGTGTGGTAAGTTGTTACTAGAGGAGTGTGACAAGTTGTTACTAGAGGAGTGTGGTAAGTTGTTACTAGAGGAGTGTGATAAGTTGGTACTAGAGGAGTGTGATAAGTTGTTACTAGAGGAGTGTGATAAGTTGTTACTAGAGGAGTGTGATAAGTTGTTACTAGAGGAGTGTGATAAGTTGTTAATAGAGGAGTGTGGTAAGTTGTTACTAGAGGAGTGTGGTAAGTTGTTACTAGAGGAGTGTGATAAGTTGTTACTAGAGGAGTATGATAAGTTGTTACTAGAGGAGTTTGATAAGTTGTTACTAGAGGAGTGTGATAAGTTGTTACTAGAGGAGTGTGGTAAGTTGTTATTAGAGGAGTGTGATAAGTTGTTACTAGAGGAGTGTGGTAAGTTGTTACTAGAGGAGTATGATAAGTTGTTACTAGAGGAATGTGATAAGTTGTTACTAGAGGAGTGTGATAAGTTGTTACTAGAGGAGTGTGGTAAGTTGTTATTAGAGAAGTGTTATAAGTGGGTACTAGAGGAGTGTGATAAGTCGTTACTAGAGGAGTATGATAAGTTGTTACTAGAGGAGTGTGGTAAGTTGTTAATAGAGGAGTGTGGTAAGTTGGTACTAGGGGAATGTGATAAGTTGTTACTAGAGGAATGTGATAAGTTGTTACTAGAGGAGTGTGATAAGTTGTTACTATAGGAGTGTGGTAAGTTGTTATTAGAGATGTGTTATAAGTGGGTACTAGAGGAGTGTGATAAGTCGTTACTAGAGGAGTATGATAAGTTGTTACTAGAGGAGTGTGGTAAGTTGTTATTAGAGAAGTGTTATAAGTGGGTACTAGAGGAGTGTGATAAGTCGTTACTAGAGGAGCGTGGTAAGTTGTTACTAGAGGAGTATGATAAGTTGTTACTAGAGGAGTGTGGTAAGTTGTTATTAGAGAAGTGTTATAAGTGGGTACTAGAGGAGTGTGATAAGTTGTTACTAGAGGAGTATGATAAGTTGTTACTAGAGGAGTGTGGTAAGTTGTTATTAGAGAAGTGTTATAAGTGGGTACTAGAGGAGTGTGATAAGTCGTTACTAGAGGAGCGTGGTAAGTTGTTACTAGAGGAGTATGATAAGTTGTTACTAGAGGAGTGTGGTAAGTTGTTATTAAAGAAGTGTTATAAGTGGGTACTAGAGGAGTGTGATAAGTCGTTACTAGAGGAGTGTGATAAGTTGTTACTAGAGGAGTATGATAAGTTGTTACTTGAGGAGTTTGGTAAGTTGTTAATAGAGGAGTGTGGTAAGTTGGTACTAGAGGAATGTGATAAGTTGTTACTAGAGGAGTATGATCAGTTGTTACTAGAGCAGTGTGGTAAGTTGTTATTAGAGGAGTTTGGTAAGTTGTTATTAGAGAAGTGTTATAAGTGGGTACTAGAGGAGTGTGATAAGTCGTTACTAGAGGAGCGTGGTAAGTTGTTACTAGAGGAGTATGATAAGTTGTTACTAGTTGAGTGTCGTAAGTTGTTACTAGAGGAGTGTGATAAGTTGTTACTAGAGCAGTGTGGTAAGTTGTTATTAGAGGAGTTTGGTAAGTTGTTATTAAAGGATTGTGGTAAGTTATTACTAGAGGAGTGTGATAAGTTGTTACTAGAGGAGTGTGATAAGTTGTTAATAGAGAAGTGTGATAAGTTGGTACTCGAGCAGTGTGGTAAGTTGTTATTAGAGGAGTTTGGTAAGTTGTTATTAAAGGAGTGTGGTAAGTTTTTACTAGAGGAGTGTGGTAAGTTGTTACTAGAGGAGTGTGATAAGTTGTTAATAGAGGAGCGTGGTAAGTTGGTACTAGAGGAGTGTGATAAGTTGTTACTAGAGGAGTGTGATAAGTTGTTACTAGAGGAGTGTGGTAAGTTGTTACTAGAGGAGTATGGTAAGTTGTTACTAGAGGAGTGTGATAAGTTGGTACTAGAGGAGTGTGGTAAGTTGTTACTTGAGGAGTGTGATAAGTTGTTACTAGAGGAGTGTGATAAGTTGTTAATAGAGGAGTATGATAAGTTGGTACTAGAGGAGTGTGATAAGTTGTTATTAGAGGAGTGTGCTAAGTTGGTACTAGAGGAGTGTGGTAAGTTGTTACTAGAGGAGTGTGGTAAGTTGTTATTAGAGAAGTGTTATAAGTGGGTACTAGAGGAGTGTGATAAGTCGTTACTAGAGGAGTGTGATAAGTTGTTACTAGAGGAGTATGATAAGTTGTTACTTGAGGAGTTTGGTAAGTTGTTAATAGAGGAGTGTGGTAAGTTGGTACTAGAGGAATGTGATAAGTTGTTACTAGAGGAGTATGATAAGTTGTTACTAGAGCAGTGTGGTAAGTTGTTATTAGAGGAGTTTGGTAAGTTGTTATTAGAGAAGTGTTATAAGTGGGTACTAGAGGAGTGTGATAAGTCGTTACTAGAGGAGCGTGGTAAGTTGTTACTAGAGGAGTATGATAAGTTGTTACTAGTTGAGTGTGGTAAGTTGTTACTAGAGGAGTGTGATAAGTTGTTACTAGAGCAGTGTGGTAAGTTGTTATTAGTGGAGTTTGGTAAGTTGTTATTAAAGGAGTGTGGTAAGTTATTACTAGAGGAGTGTGGTAAGTTGGTACTAGAGGAGTGTGGTAAGTTGGTACTAGAGGAGTGTGGTAAGTTGTTACTAGAGGAGTATGATAAGTTGTTACTAGAGCAGTGTGGTAAGTTGTTATTAGAGGAGTTTGGTAAGTTGTTATTAGAGAAGTGTTTTAAGTGGGTACTAGAGGAGTGTGATAAGTCGTTACTAGAGGAGCGTGGTAAGTTGTTACTAGAGGAGTATGATAAGTTGTTACTAGATGAGTGTGGTAAGTTGTTATTAGAGGAGTATGATAAGTTGGTACTAGAGGAGTGTGATAAGTCGTTGCTAGAGGAGTATGATAAGTTGTTACTAGAGGAGTGTGATAAGTCGTTGCTAGAGGAGTATGATAAGTTGTTACTAGAGGAGTGTGATAAGTTGTTACTAGAGGAGTGTGGTAAGTTGTTACTAGAGGAGTGTGATAAGTTGTTACTAGAGGAGTGTGATAAGTTGGTACTAGAGGAGTGTGATAAGTTGTTACTAGAGGAGTGTGATAAGTTGTTATTAGAGGAGTATGATAAGTTGTTACTAGTTGAGTGTGGTAAGTTGTTATTAGAGGAGTGTGATAAGTTGGTACTAGAGCAGTGTGGTAAGTTGTTATTAGAGGAGTATGATAAGTTGTTACTAGAGGAGTGCGGTAAGTTGTTACTAGAGGAGTGTAATGGGTTGGTACTACAGGAGTGTGATAAGTCGTTGCTAGAGGAGTATGATAAGTCGTTACTAGAGGAGTGTGATAAGTTGTTACTAGAGGAGTGTGGTAAGTTGTTACTAGAGGAGTGGGATAAGTCGTTACTAGAGGAGTGTGGTAAGTGGTTAATAGAGGAGTGTGGTAAGTTGGTACTAGAGGAATGTGATAAGTTGTTACTAGAGGAGTGTGATAAGTTGTTACTAGAGGAGTGTGATAAGTTGTTATTAGAGGAGTATGATAAGTTGTTACTAGTTGAGTGTGGTAAGTTGTTACTAGAGGAGTGTGATAAGTTGGTACTAGAGCAGTGTGGTAAGTTGTTATTAGAGGAGTATGATAAGTTGTTACTAGAGGAGTGCGGTAAGTTGTTACTAGAGGAGTGTAATGAGTTGGTACTAGAGGAGTGTGATAAGTTGGTACTAGAGGAGTGTGATAAGTTGGTACTAGAGGAGTGCGGTAAGTTGTTACTAGAGGAGTGTAATGAGTTGGTACTAGAGGAGTGTGATAAGTTGGTACTAGAGGAGTGTGATAAGTTGTTATTAGAGGAGTATGATAAGTTGTTACTAGAGGAGTGCGGTAAGTTGTTACTAGAGGAGTGTAATGAGTTGGTACTAGAGGAGTGTGATAAGTTGGTACTAGAGGAGTGTAATGAGTTGGTACTAGAGGAGTGTGGTAAGTTGTTACTAGAGGAGTGTAATAAGTTGTTACTAGAGGAGCGTGGTAAGTTGTTACTAGAGGAGTGTGATAAGTTGTTACTAGAGGAGTGTGATAAGTTGTTAATAGAGGAGTGTGATAAGTTGGTACTAGAGCAGTGTGGTAAGTTGTTATTAGAGGAGTTTGGTAAGTTGTTATTAAAGGAGTGTGGTAAGTTATTACTAGAGGAGTGTGGTAAGTTGTTACTAGAGGAGTGTGATAAGTTGTTAATAGAGGAGCGTGGTAAGTTGGTACTAGAGGAGTGTGATAAGTTGTTACTAGAGGAGTGTGATAAGTTGTTACTAGAGGAGTGTGGTAAGTTGTTACTAGAGGAGTATGGTAAGTTGTTACTAGAGGAGTGTGATAAGTTGGTACTAGAGGAGTGTGGTAAGTTGTTACTTGAGGAGTGTGATAAGTTGTTACTAGAGGAGTGTGATAAGTTGTTAATAGAGGAGTATGATAAGTTGGTACTAGAGGAGTATGATAAGTTGTTACTAGAGGAGTGTGATAAGTTGTTATTAGAGGAGTGTGCTAAGTTGGTACTAGAGGAGTGTGGTAAGTTGTTACTAGAGGAGTGTAATAAGTTGTTACTAGAGGAGTGTGATAAGTTCTTACTAGAGGAGTGTGGTAAGTTGTTACTAGAGGAGTGTGATAAGTTGTTACTAGAGGAGTGTGATAAGTTGTTACTAGAGGAGTGTGATAAGTTGTTACTAGAGGAATGTGATAAGTTGTTACTAGAGGAGTGTGATAAGTTGTTACTAGAGGAGTGTGATAAGTTGTTACTAGAGGAGTGTGATAAGTTGTTACTAGAGGAGTGTGATAAGTTGTTACTAGAGGAGTATGGTAAGTTGTTACTAGAGGAGTGTGATAAGTTGTTACTAGAGGAGTGTGATAAGTTGGTACTAGAGGAGTGTGGTAAGTTGTTACTTGAGGAGTGTGATAAGTTGTTACTAGAGGAGTGTGATAAGTTGTTAATAGAGGAGTATGATAAGTTGGTACTAGAGGAGTATGATAAGTTGTTACTAGAGGAGTGTGATAAGTTGTTATTAGAGGAGTGTGCTAAGTTGGTACTAGAGGAGTGTGGTAAGTTGTTACTAGAGGAGTGTAATAAGTTGTTACTAGAGGAGTGTGATAAGTTCTTACTAGAGGAGTGTGGTAAGTTGTTACTAGAGGAGTGTGATAAGTTGTTACTAGAGGAGTGTGATAAGTTGTTACTAGAGGAGTGTGATAAGTTGTTACTAGAGGAATGTGATAAGTTGTTACTAGAGGAGTGTGATAAGTTGTTACTAGAGGAGTGTGATAAGTTGTTACTAGAGGAGTGTGATAAGTTGTTACTAGAGGAGTGTGATAAGTTGTTACTAGAGGAGTATGGTAAGTTGTTACTAGAGGAGTGTGATAAGTTGTTACTAGAGGAGTGTGATAAGTTGTTACTAGAGGAGTGTGGTAAGTTGTTACTAGAGGAGTGTGGTAAGTTGGTACTAGAGGAGTGTGGTAAGTTGTTATTAGAGAAGTGTTATAAGTGGGTACTAGAGGAGTGTGATAAGTCGTTACTAGAGGAGCGTGGTAAGTTGTTACTAGAGGAGTATGATAAGTTGTTACTAGAGGAGTGTGGTAAGTTGTTATTAGAGAAGTGTTATAAGTGGGTACTAGAGGAGTGTGATAAGTCGTTACTAGAGGAGTGTGATAAGTTGTTACTAGAGGAGTATGATAAGTTGTTACTTGAGGCGTTTGGTAAGTTGTTAATAGAGGAGTGTGGTAAGTTGGTACTAGAGGAATGTGATAAGTTGTTACTAGAGGAGTATGATAAGTTGTTACTAGAGCAGTGTGGTAAGTTGTTATTAGAGGAGTTTGGTAAGTTGTTATTAGAGAAGTGTTATAAGTGGGTACTAGAGGAGTGTGATAAGTCGTTACTAGAGGAGCGTGGTAAGTTGTTACTAGAGGAGTATGATAAGTTGTTACTAGTTGAGTGTCGTAAGTTGTTACTAGAGGAGTGTGATAAGTTGTTACTAGAGCAGTGTGGTAAGTTGTTATTAGAGGAGTTTGGTAAGTTGTTATTAAAGGAGTGTGGTAAGTTATTACTAGAGGAGTGTGGTAAGTTGGTACTAGAGGAGTGTGGTAAGTTGGTACTAGAGGAGTGTGGTAAGTTGGTACTAGGGGAGTGTGGTAAGTTGTTATTAGAGAAGTGTTATAAGTGGGTACTAGAGGAGTGTGATAAGTCGTTACTAGAGGAGCGTGGTAAGTTGTTACTAGAGGAGTATGATAAGTTGTTACTAGTTGAGTGTGGTAAGTTGTTACTAGAGGAGTGTGATAAGTTGTTACTAGAGGAGTGTGGTAAGTTGTTATTAGAGGAGTTTGGTAAGTTGTTATTAAAGGAGTGTGGTAAGTTATTACTAGAGGAGTGTGGTAAGTTGTTGCTAGAGGAGTGTGGTAAGTTGGTACTAGAGGAGTGTGGTAAGTTGTTACTAGAGGAGTATGATAAGTTGTTACTAGAGCAGTGTGGTAAGTTGTTATTAGAGGAGTTTGGTAAGTTGTTATTAGAGAAGTGTTATAAGTGGGTACTAGAGGAGTGTGATAAGTCGTTACTAGAGGAGCGTGGTAAGTTGTTACTAGAGGAGTATGATAAGTTGTTACTAGATGAGTGTGGTAAGTTGTTACTAGAGGAGTATGATAAGTTGGTACTAGAGGAGTGTGATAAGTCGTTGCTAGAGGAGTATGATGAGTTGTTACTAGAGCAGTGTGATAAGTCGTTGCTAGAGGAGTATGATAAGTTGTTACTAGAGGAGTGTGGTAAGTTGTTACTAGTGGAGTGTGATAAGTTGTTACTAGAGGAGTGTGATAAGTTGGTACTAGAGGAGTGTGATAAGTTGTTACTAGAGGAGTGTGATAAGTTGTTATTAGAGGAGTATGATAAGTTGTTACTAGTTGAGTGTGGCAAGTTGTTACTAGAGGAGTGTGATAAGTTGGTACTAGAGCAGTGTGGTAAGTTGTTATTAGAGGAGTATGATAAGTTGTTACTAGAGGAGTGCGGTAAGTTGTTACTAGAGGAGTGTAATGAGTTGGTACTAGAGGAGTGTGATAAGTCGTTGCTAGAGGAGTATGACAAGTTGTTACTAGAGGAGTGTGATAAGTTGTTACTAGAGGAGTGTGGTAAGTTGTTACTAGAGGAGTGTGATAAGTCGTTACTAGAGGAGTGTGGTAAGTTGTTAATAGAGGAGCGTGGTAAGTTGGTACTAGAGGAATGTGATAAGTTGTTACTAGAGGAGTGTGATAAATTGTTACTAGAGGAGTGTGATAAGTTGTTATTAGAGGAGTATGATAAGTTGTTACTAGTTGAGTGTGGTAAGTTGTTACTAGAGGAGTGTGGTAAGTTGGTACTAGAGGAATGTGATAAGTTGTTACTAGAGGAATGTGATAAGTTGTTACTAGAGGAGTGTGATAAGTTGTTACTAGAGGAGTGTGGTAAGTTGTTATTAGAGAAGTGTTATAAGTGGGTACTAGAGGAGTGTGATAAGTCGTTACTAGAGGAGTATGATAAGTTGTTACTAGAGGAGTGTGGTAAGTTGTTATTAGAGAAGTGTTATAAGTGGGTACTAGAGGAGTGTGATAAGTCGTTACTAGAGGAGCGTGGTAAGTTGTTACTAGAGGAGTATGATAAGTTGTTACTAGAGGAGTGTGATTAGTTGTTACTAGAGGAGTGTGGTAAGTTGTTACTAGAGGAGTGTGATAAGTTGTTACTAGAGGAGTGTGATAAGTTGGTACTAGAGGAGTGTGATAAGTTGTTACTAGAGGAGTGTGGTAAGTTGTTACTAAATGAGTGTGGTAAGTTGTTACTAGAGGAGTGTAATAAGTTGGTACTAGAGGAGTGTGATAAGTTGTTACTAGAGGAGTGTGATAAGTTGTTACTAGAGGAGTGTGGTAAGTTGTTACTAGAGGAGTGTGATAAGTTGGTACTAGAGGAGTGTGATAAGTTGTTACTAGAGGAGTGTGATAAGTTGTTACTAGAGGAGTGTGGTAAGTTGTTACTAGAGGAGTATGATAAGTTGTTACTAGAGGAGTGTGGTAAGTTGTTACTAGTGGAGTGTGATAAGTTGTTACTAGAGGAGTGTGATAAGTTGTTACTAGAGGAGTGTGATGAGTTGGTACTAGAGGAGTGTGGTAAGTTGTTACTAGAGGAGTGTGGTAAGTTGTTACTAGAGGAGTGTGGTAAGTTGTTACTAGAGGAGTGTGGTAAGTTGTTACTAGAGGAGTGTGGTAAGTTGTTACTAGAGGAGTGTGGTAAGTTGTTACTAGAGGAGTGTGATAAGTTGTTACTAGAGGAGTGTGATAAGTTGTTACTAGAGGAGTGTGATAAGTTGGTACTAGAGGAGTGTGGTAAGTTGTTACTAGAGGAGTGTGGTAAGTTGTTACTAGAGGAGTGTAATAAGTTGGTACTAGAGGAGTGTGATAAGTTGTTACTAGAGGAGTGTGATACGTTGTTACTAGAGGAGTGTGGTAAGTTGTTACTAGCGGAGTGTAATAAGTTGATACTAGAGGAGTGTGATAAGTTGTTACTAGAGGAGTGTGATAAGTTGTTACTAGAGGAGTGCGGTAAGTTGTTACTAGAGGAGTGTGATAAGTTGGTGCTAGAGGAGTGTGATAAGTTGTTACTAGAGGAGTGTGATAAGTTGTTACTAGAGGAGTGTGATAAGTTGTTACTAGAGGAGTATGATAAGTTGTTACTAGAGGAGTGTGGTAAGTTGTTACTAGAGGAGTGTGATAAGTTGTTACTAGAGGAGTGTGGTAAGTTGTTACTAGAGGAGTGTGATAAGTTGGTACTAGAGGAGTGTGGTAAATTGTTACTAGAGGAGTGTGATAAGTTGTTACTAGAGGAGTGTGATAAGTTGTTACTAGAGGAGTGTGGTAAGTTGTTACTAGAGGAGTGTGGTAAGTTGTTACTAGAGGAGTGTGGTAAGTTGTTACTAGAGGAGTGTGATAAGTTGTTACTAGAGGAGTGTGATAAGTTGTTACTAGAGGAGTGTGATAAGTTGGTACTAGAGGAGTGTGGTAAGTTGTTACTAGAGGAGTGTGGTAAGTTGTTACTAGAGGAGTGTAATAAGTTGGTACTAGAGGAGTGTGATAAGTTGTTACTAGAGGAGTGTGATAAGTTGTTACTAGAGGAGTGTGGTAAGTTGTTACTAGAGGAGTGTGATAAGTTGGTACTAGAGGAGTGTGATAAGTTGTTACTAGAGGAGTGTGATAAGTTGTTACTAGAGGAGTGTGGTAAGTTGTTACTAGAGGAGTATGATAAGTTGTTACTAGAGGAGTGTGGTAAGTTGTTACTAGAGGAGTGTGATAAGTTGTTACTAGAGGAGTGTGGTAAGTTGTTACTAGAGGAGTGTGATAAGTTGGTACTAGAGGAGTGTGATAAGTTGTTACTAGAGGAGTGTGATAAGTCGTTACTGGAGGAGTGTGATAAGTTGTTACTAGAGGAGTGTGATAAGTTGTTAATAGAGGAGTGTGGTAAGTTGTTACTAGAGGAATGTGGTAAGTTGTTACTAGAGGAGTGTGATAAGTTGTTACTAGAGGAGTATGATAAGTTGTTACTAGAGGAGTTTGATAAGTTGTTACTAGAGGAGTGTGATAAGTTGTTACTAGAGGAGTGTGGTAAGTTGTTATTAGAGGAGTGTGATAAGTTGTTACTAGAGGAGTGTCGTAAGTTGTTACTAGAGGAGTATGATAAGTTGTTACTAGAGGAATGTGATAAGTTGTTACTAGAGGAGTGTGATAAGTTGTTACTAGAGGAGTGTGGTAAGTTGTTATTAGAGAAGTGTTATAAGTGGGTACTAGAGGAGTGTGATAAGTCGTTACTAGAGAAGTATGATAAGTTGTTACTAGAGGAGTGTGGTAAGTTGTTAATAGAGGAGTGTGGTAAGTTGGTACTAGAGGAATGTGATAAGTTGTTACTAGAGGAATGTGATAAGTTGTTACTAGAGGAGTGTGATAAGTTGTTACTAGAGGAGTGTGGTAAGTTGTTATTAGAGAAGTGTTATAAGTGGGTACTAGAGGAGTGTGATAAGTCGTTACTAGAGGAGTATGATAAGTTGTTACTAGAGGAGTGTGGTAAGTTGTTATTAGAGAAGTGTTATAAGTGGGTACTAGAGGAGTGTGATAAGTCGTTACTAGAGAAGCGTGGTAAGTTGTTACTAGAGGAGTATGATAAGTTGTTACTAGAGGAGTGTGGTAAGTTGTTATTAGAGAAGTGTTATAAGTGGGTACTAGAGGAGTGTGATAAGTTGTTACTAGAGGAGTATGATAAGTGGTTACTAGAGGAGTGTGGTAAGTTGTTATTAGAGAAGTGTTATAAGTGGGTACTAGAGGAGTGTGATAAGTCGTTACTAGAGGAGCGTGGTAAGTTGTTACTAGAGGAGTATGGTAAGTTGTTACTAGAGGAGTGTGGTAAGTTGTTATTAGAGAAGTGTTATAAGTGGGTACTAGAGGAGTGTGATAAGTCGTTACTAGAGGAGTGTGATAAGTTGTTACTAGAGGAGTATGATAAGTTGTTACTTGAGGAGTTTGGTAAGTTGTTAATAGAGGAGTGTGGTAAGTTGGTACTAGAGGAATGTGATAAGTTGTTACTAGAGGAGTATGATAAGTTGTTACTAGAGTAGTGTGGCAAGTTGTTATTAGAGGAGTTTGGTAAGTTGTTATTAGAGAAGTGTTATAAGTGGGTACTAGAGGAGTGTGATAAGTCGTTACTAGAGGAGCGTGGTAAGTTGTTACTAGAGGAGTATGATAAGTTGTTACTAGTTGAGTGTGGTAAGTTGTTACTAGAGGAGTGTGATAAGTTGTTACTAGAGCAGTGTGGTAAGTTGTTATTAGAGGAGTTTGGTAAGTTGTTATTAAAGGAGTGTGGTAAGTTATTACTAGAGGAGTGTGGTAAGTTAGTACTAGAGGAGTGTGGTAAGTTGGTACTAGAGGAGTGTGGTAAGTTGTTATTAGAGAAGTGTTATAAGTGGGTACTAGAGGAGTGTGATAAGTCGTTACTAGAGGAGCGTGGTAAGTTGTTACTAGAGGAGTATGATAAGTTGTTACTAGTTGAGTGTGGTAAGTTGTTACTAGAGGAGTGTGATAAGTTGTTACTAGAGCAGTGTGGTAAGTTGTTATTAGAGGAGTTTGGTAAGTTGTTATTAAAGGAATGTGGTAAGTTATTACTAGAGGAGTGTGGTAAGTTGGTACTAGAGGAGTGTGGTAAGTTGGTACTAGAGGAGTGTGGTAAGTTGTTACTAGAGGAGTATGATAAGTTGTTACTAGAGCAGTGTGGTAAGTTGTTATTAGAGGAGTTTGGTAAGTTGTTATTAGAGAAGTGTTTTAAGTGGGTACTAGAGGAGTGTGATAAGTCGTTACTAGAGGAGCGTGGTAAGTTGTTACTAGAGGAGTATGATAAGTTGTTACTAGATGAGTGTGGTAAGTTGTTACTAGAGGAGTATGATAAGTTGGTACTAGAGGAGTGTGATAAGTCGTTGCTAGAGGAGTATGATAAGTTGTTACTAGAGGAGTGTGATAAGTCGTTGCTAGAGGAGTATGATAAGTTGTTACTAGAGGAGTGTGATAAGTTGTTACTAGAGGAGTGTGGTAAGTTGTTACTAGAGGAGTGTGATAAGTTGTTACTAGAGGAGTGTGATAAGTTGGTACTAGAGGAGTGTGATAAGTTGTTACTAGAGGAGTGTGATAAGTTGTTATTAGAGGAGTATGATAAGTTGTTACTAGTTGAGTGTGGTAAGTTGTTATTAGAGGAGTGTGATAAGTTGGTACTATAGCAGTGTGGTAAGTTGTTAATAGAGGAGTATGATAAGTTGTTACTAGAGGAGTGCGGTAAGTTGTTACTAGAGGAGTGTAATGAGTTGGTACTAGAGGAGTGTGATAAGTCGTTGCTAGAGGAGTATGATAAGTTGTTACTAGAGGAGTGTGATAAGTTGTTACTAGAGGAGTGTGGTAAGTTGTTACTAGAGGAGTGGGATAAGTCGTTACTAGAGGAGTGTGGTAAGTTGTTAATAGAGGAGTGTGGTAAGTTGGTACTAGAGGAATGTGATAAGTTGTTACTAGAGGAGTGTGATAAGTTGTTACTAGAGGAGTGTGATAAGTTGTTATTAGAGGAGTATGATAAGTTGTTACTAGTTGAGTGTGGTAAGTTGTTACTAGAGGAGTGTGATAAGTTGGTACTTGAGCAGTGTGGTAAGTTGTTATTAGAGGAGTATGATAAGTTGTTACTAGAGGAGTGCGGTAAGTTGTTACTAGAGGAGTGTAATGAGTTGGTACTAGAGGAGTGTGATAAGTTGGTACTAGAGGAGTGTGATAAGTTGGTACTAGAGGAGTGCGGTAAGTTGTTACTAGAGGAGTGTAATGAGTTGGTACTAGAGGAGTGTGATAAGTTGGTACTAGAGGAGTGTGATAAGTTGTTATTAGAGGAGTATGATAAGTTGTTACTAGAGGAGTGCGGTAAGTTGTTACTAGAGGAGTGTAATGAGTTGGTACTAGAGGAGTGTGATAAGTTGGTACTAGAGGAGTGTAATGAGTTGGTACTAGAGGAGTGTGGTAAGTTGTTACTAGAGGAGTGCGGTAAGTTGTTACTAGATGAGTGTAATGAGTTGGTACTAGAGGAGTGTGATAAGTTGGTACTAGAGGAGTGTGATAAGTTGTTATTAGAGGAGTATGATAAGTTGTTACTAGAGGAGTGCCGTAAGTTGTTACTAGAGGAGTGTAATGAGTTGGTACTAGATGAGTGTGATAAGTTGGTACTAGAGGAGTGTAATGAGTTGGTACTAGAGGAGTGTGGTAAGTTGTTACTAGAGGAGTGTAATAAGTTGTTACTAGAGGAGCGTGGTAAGTTGTTACTAGAGGAGTGTGATAAGTTGTTACTAGAGGAGTGTGATAAGTTGTTAATAGAGGAGTGTGATAAGTTGGTACTAGAGCAGTGTGGTAAGTTGTTATTAGAGGAGTTTGGTAAGTTGTTATTAAAGGAGTGTGGTAAGTTATTACTAGAGGAGTGTGGTAAGTTGTTACTAGAGGAGTGTGATAAGTTGTTAATAGAGGAGCGTGGTAAGTTGGTACTAGAGGAGTGTGATAAGTTGTTACTAGAGGAGTGTGATAAGTTGTTACTAGAGGAGTGTGGTAAGTTGTTACTAGAGGAGTATGGTAAGTTGTTACTAGAGGAGTGTGATAAGTTGGTATTAGAGGAGTGGTGTAAGTTGTTACTTGAGGAGTGTGATAAGTCGTTACTAGAGGAGTGTGATAAGTTGTTACTAGAGGAGTGTGATAAGTTGTTACTAGAGGAGTGTGATAAGTTGTTACTAGAGGAGTGTGGTAAGTTGTTACTAGAGGAGTATGGTAAGTTGTTACTAGAGGAGTGTGATAAGTTGGTATTAGAGGAGTGGTGTAAGTTGTTACTTGAGGAGTGTGATAAGTCGTTACTAGAGGAGTGTGGTAAGTTGCTATTAGAGGAGTGTGATAAGTTGTTACTAGAGGAGTGTCGTAAGTTGTTACTAGAGGAGTATGATAAGTTGTTACTAGAGGAATGTGATAAGTTGTTACTAGAGGAGTGTGATAAGTTGTTACTAGAGGAGTGTGGTAAGTTGTTATTAGAGAAGTGTTATAAGTGGGTACTAGAGGAGTGTGATAAGTCGTTACTAGAGAAGTATGATAAGTTGTTACTAGAGGAGTGTGGTAAGTTGTTAATAGAGGAGTGTGGTAAGTTGGTACTAGAGGAATGTGATAAGTTGTTACTAGAGGAATGTGATAAGTTGTTACTAGAGGAGTGTGATAAGTTGTTACTAGAGGAGTGTGGTAAGTTGTTATTAGAGAAGTGTTATAAGTGGGTACTAGAGGAGTGTGATAAGTCGTTACTAGAGGAGTGTAATAAGTTGTTACTAGAGGAGCGTGGTAAGTTGTTACTAGAGGAGTGTGATAAGTTGTTACTAGAGGAGTGTGATAAGTTGTTAATAGAGGAGTGTGATAAGTTGGTACTAGAGCAGTGTGGTAAGTTGTTATTAGAGGAGTTTGGTAAGTTGTTATTAAAGGAGTGTGGTAAGTTATTACTAGAGGAGTGTGGTAAGTTGTTACTAGAGGAGTGTGATAAGTTGTTAATAGAGGAGTATGATAAGTTGGTACTAGAGGAGTATGATAAGTTGTTACTAGAGGAGTGTGATAAGTTGTTATTAAAGGAGTGTGCTAAGTTGGTACTAGAGGAGTGTGGTAAGTTGTTACTAGAGGAGTGTGGTAAGTTGTTATTAGAGAAGTGTTATAAGTGGGTACTAGAGGAGTGTGATAAGTCGTTACTAGAGGAGTGTGATAAGTTGTTACTAGAGGAGTATGATAAGTTGTTACTTGAGGAGTTTGGTAAGTTGTTAATAGAGGAGTGTGGTAAGTTGGTACTAGAGGAATGTGATAAGTTGTTACTAGAGGAGTATGATAAGTTGTTATTAGAGAAGTGTTATAAGTGGGTACTAGAGGAGTGTGATAAGTCGTTACTAGAGGAGTGTGATAAGTTGTTACTAGAGGAGTATGATAAGTTGTTACTTGAGGAGTTTGGTAAGTTGTTAATAGAGGAGTGTGGTAAGTTGGTACTAGAGGAGTGTGATAAGTTGTTACTAGAGGAGCGTGGTAAGTTGGTACTAGAGGAGTGTGATAAGTTGTTACTAGAGGAGTGTGATAAGTTGTTACTAGAGGAGTGTGGTAAGTTGTTACTAGAGGAGTATGGTAAGTTGTTACTAGAGGAGTGTGATAAGTTGGTATTAGAGGAGTGGTGTAAGTTGTTACTTGAGGAGTGTGATAAGTCGTTACTAGAGGAGTGTGATAAGTTGTTACTAGAGGAGTGTGATAAGTTGTTACTAGAGGAGTGTGATAAGTTGTTACTAGAGGAGTGTGGTAAGTTGTTACTAGAGGAGTATGGTAAGTTGTTACTAGAGGAGTGTGATAAGTTGGTATTAGAGGAGTGGTGTAAGTTGTTACTTGAGGAGTGTGATAAGTCGTTACTAGAGGAGTGTGGTAAGTTGTTATTAGAGGAGTGTGATAAGTTGTTACTAGAGGAGTGTCGTAAGTTGTTACTAGAGGAGTATGATAAGTTGTTACTAGAGGAATGTGATAAGTTGTTACTAGAGGAGTGTGATAAGTTGTTACTAGAGGAGTGTGGTAAGTTGTTATTAGAGAAGTGTTATAAGTGGGTACTAGAGGAGTGTGATAAGTCGTTACTAGAGAAGTATGATAAGTTGTTACTAGAGGAGTGTGGTAAGTTGTTAATAGAGGAGTGTGGTAAGTTGGTACTAGAGGAATGTGATAAGTTGTTACTAGAGGAATGTGATAAGTTGTTACTAGAGGAGTGTGATAAGTTGTTACTAGAGGAGTGTGGTAAGTTGTTATTAGAGAAGTGTTATAAGTGGGTACTAGAGGAGTGTGATAAGTCGTTACTAGAGGAGTGTAATAAGTTGTTACTAGAGGAGCGTGGTAAGTTGTTACTAGAGGAGTGTGATAAGTTGTTACTAGAGGAGTGTGATAAGTTGTTAATAGAGGAGTGTGATAAGTTGGTACTAGAGCAGTGTGGTAAGTTGTTATTAGAGGAGTTTGGTCAGTTGTTATTAAAGGAGTGTGGTAAGTTATTACTAGAGGAGTGTGGTAAGTTGTTACTAGAGGAGTGTGATAAGTTGTTAATAGAGGAGTATGATAAGTTGGTACTAGAGGAGTATGATAAGTTGTTACTAGAGGAGTGTGATAAGTTGTTATTAAAGGAGTGTGCTAAGTTGGTACTAGAGGAGTGTGGTAAGTTGTTACTAGAGGAGTGTGGTAAGTTGTTATTAGAGAAGTGTTATAAGTGGGTACTAGAGGAGTGTGATAAGTCGTTACTAGAGGAGTGTGATAAGTTGTTACTAGAGGAGTATGATAAGTTGTTACTTGAGGAGTTTGGTAAGTTGTTAATAGAGGAGTGTGGTAAGTTGGTACTAGAGGAATGTGATAAGTTGTTACTAGAGGAGTATGATAAGTTGTTACTAGAGCAGTGTGGTAAGTTGTTATTAGAGGAGTTTGGTAAGTTGTTATTAGAGAAGTGTTATAAGTGGGTACTAGAGGAGTGTGATAAGTCGTTACTAGAGGAGCGTGGTAAGTTGTTACTAGAGGAGTATGATAAGTTGTTACCAGTTGAGTCTGGTAAGTTGTTACTAGAGGAGTGTGATAAGTTGTTACTAGAGCAGTGTGGTAAGTTGTTATTAGAGGAGTTTGGTAAGTTGTTATTAAAGGAGTGTGGTAAGTTATTACTAGAGGAGTGTGGTAAGTTGGTACTAGAGGAGTGTGGTAAGTTGGTACTAGAGGAGTGTGGTAAGTTGTTATTAGAGAAGTGTTATAAGTGGGTACTAGAGGAGTGTGATAAGTCGTTACTAGAGGAGCGTGGTAAGTTGTTACTAGAGGAGTATGATAAGTTGTTACTAGTTGAGTGTGGTAAGTTGTTGCTAGAGGAGTGTGATAAGTTGTTACTAGAGCAGTGTGGTAAGTTGTTATTAGAGGAGTTTGGTAAGTTGTTATTAAAGGAGTGTGGTAAGTTATTACTAGAGGAGTGTGGTAAGTTGGTACTAGAGGAGTGTGGTAAGTTGGTACTAGAGGAGTGTGGTAAGTTGTTACTAGAGGAGTATGATAAGTTGTTACTAGAGCAGTGTGGTAAGTTGTTATTAGAGGAGTTTGGTAAGTTGTTATTAGAGAAGTGTTTTAAGTGGGTACTAGAGGAGTGCGATAAGTCGTTACTAGAGGAGCGTGGTAAGTTGTTACTAGAGGAGTGTGGTAAGTTGTTACTAGATGAGTGTGGTAAGTTGTTACTAGAGGAGTATGATAAGTTGGTACTAGAGGAGTGTGATAAGTCGTTGCTAGAGGAGTATGATAAGTTGTTACTAGAGGAGTGTGATAAGTCGTTGCTAGAGGAGTATGATAAGTTGTTACTAGAGGAGTGTGATAAGTTGTTACTAGAGGAGTGTGGTAAGTTGTTACTAGAGGAGTGTGATAAGTTGTTACTAGAGGAGTGTGATAAGTTGGTACTAGAGGAGTGTGATAAGTTGTTACTAGAGGAGTGTGATAAGTTGTTATTAGAGGAGTATGATAAGTTGTTACTAGTTGAGTGTGGTAAGTTGTTATTAGAGGAGTGTGATAAGTTGGTACTAGAGCAGTGTGGTAAGTTGTTATTAGAGGAGTATGATAAGTTGTTACTAGAGGAGTGCGGTAAGTTGTTACTAGAGGAGTGTAATGAGTTGGTACTAGAGGAGTGTGATAAGTCGTTGCTAGAGGAGTATGATAAGTTGTTACTAGAGGAGTGTGATAAGTTGTTACTAGAGGAGTGTGGTGAGTTGTTACTAGAGGAGTGGGATAAGTCGTTACTAGAGGAGTGTGGTAAGTGGTTAATAGAGGAGTGTGGTAAGTTGGTACTAGAGGAATGTGATAAGTTGTTACTAGAGGAGTGTGATAAGTTGTTACTAGAGGAGTGTGATAAGTTGTTATTAGAGGAGTATGATAAGTTGTTACTAGTTGAGTGTGGTAAGTTGTTACTAGAGGAGTGTGGTAAGTTGTTACTAGAGGAGTGTGATAAGTTGTCACTAGAGGAGTGTGATAAGTTGGTACTAGAGGAGTGTGGTAATTTGTTACTAGAGGAGTGTGGTAAGTTGTTACTAGAGGAGTGTAATAAGTTGGTACTAGAGGAGTGTGATAAGTTGTTACTACAGGAGTGTGATAAGTTGTTACTAGAGGAGTGTGGTAAGTTGTTACTAGCGGAGTGTAATAAGTTGGTACTAGAGGAGTGTGATAAGTTGTTACTAGAGGAGTGTGATAGGTTGTTACTAGAGGAGTGTGGTAAGTTGTTACTAGAGGAGTGTGATAAGTTGGTACTAGAGGACTGTGATAAGTTGTTACTAGAGGAGTGTGATAAGTTGTTACTAGAGGAGTGTGGTAAGTTGTTACTAGAGGAGTATGATAAGTTGTTACTAGAGGAGTGTGGTAAGTTGTTACTAGAGGAGTGTGATAAGTTGTTACTAGAGGAGTGTGATAAGTTGTTACTAGAGGAGTGTGATAAGTTGGTACTAGAGGAGTGTGGTAAGTTTTTACTAGAGGAGTATGATAAGTTGTTACTAGAGGAGTGTGGTAAGTTGTTACTAGAGGAGTGTGATAAGTTGTTACTAGAGGAGTGTGGTAAGTTGTTACTAGAGGAGTGTAATAAGTTGGTACTAGAGGAGTGTGATAAGTTGTTACTACAGGAGTGTGATAAGTTGTTACTACAGGAGTGTGATAAGTTGTTACTAGAGGAGTGTGGTAAGTTGTTACTAGCGGAGTGTAATAAGTTGGTACTAGAGGAGTGTGATAAGTTGTTACTAGTTGAGTGTGATAAGTTGTTACTAGAGGAGTGTGGTAAGTTGTTACTAGAGGAGTGTGATAAGTTGGTACTAGAGGACTGTGATAAGTTGTTACTAGAGGAGTGTGATAAGTTGTTACTAGAGGAGTGTGGTAAGTTGTTACTCGAGGAGTGTGGTAAGGTGTTACTAGAGGAGTGTGGTAAGTTGTTACTAGAGGAGTGTGATAAGTTGTTACTAGAGGAGTGTGATAAGTTGTTACTAGAGGAGTGTGATAAGTTGGTACTAGAGGAGTGTGGTAAGTTGTTACTAGAGGAGTGTGGTAAGTTGTTACTATAGGAGTGTAATAAGTTGGTACTAGAGGAGTGTGATAAGTTGTTACTAGAGGAGTATGATAAGTTGTTACTAGAGGAGTGTGGTAAGTTGTTACTAGAGGAGTGTGATAAGTTGGTACTAGAGGAGTGTGATAAGTTGTTACTAGAGGAGTGTGATAAGTTGTTACTAGAGGAGTGTGATAAGTTGTTACTAGAGGAGTGTGATAAGTTGGTACTAGAGGAGTGTGGTAAGTTGTTACTAGAGGAGTGTGGTAAGTTGTTACTAGAGGAGTGTGGTAAGTTGTTACTAGAGGAGTGTGGTAAGTTGTTACTAGAGGAGTGTGGTAAGTTGTTACTAGAGGAGTGTGATAAGTTGTTACTAGAGGAGTGTGATAAGTTGTTACTAGAGGAGTGTGATAAGTTGGTACTAGAGGAGTGTGGTAAGTTGTTACTAGAGGAGTGTGGTAAGTTGTTACTAGAGGAGTGTAATAAGTTGGTACTAGAGGAGTGTGATAAGTTGTTACTAGAGGAGTGTGATAAGTTGTTACTAGAGGAGTGTGGTAAGTTGTTACTAGCGGAGTGTAATAAGTTGATGCTAGAGGAGTGTGATAAGTTGTTACTAGAGGAGTGTGATAAGTTGTTACTAGAGGAGTGTGGTAAGTTGTTACTAGAGGAGTGTGATAAGTTGGTGCTAGAGGAGTGTGATAAGTTGTTACTAGAGGAGTGTGAGAAGTTGTTACTAGAGGAGTGTGGTAAGTTGTTACTAGAGGAGTATGATAAGTTGTTACTAGAGGAGTGTGGTAAGTTGTTACTAGAGGAGTGTGATAAGTTGTTACTAGAGGAGTGTGGTAAGTTGTTACTAGAGGAGTGTGATAAGTTGGTACTAGAGGAGTGTGGTAAGTTGTTACTAGAGGAGTGTGATAAGTTGTTACTAGAGGAGTGTGATAAGTTGTTACTAGAGGAGTGTGGTAAGTTGTTACTAGAGGAGTGTGGTAAGTTGTTACTAGAGGAGTGTGGTAAGTTGTTACTAGAGGAGTGTGATAAGTTGTTACTAGAGGAGTGTGATAAGTTCTTACTAGAGGAGTGTGATAAGTTGGTACTAGAGGAGTGTGGTAAGTTGTTACTAGAGGAGTGTGGTAAGTTGTTACTAGAGGAGTGTAATAAGTTGGTACTAGAGGAGTGTGATAAGTTGTTACTAGAGGAGTGTGATAAGTTGTTACTAGAGGAGTGTGGTAAGTTGTTACTAGAGGAGTGTGATAAGTTGGTACTAGAGGAGTGTGATAAGTTGTTACTAGAGGAGTGTGATAAGTTGTTACTAGAGGAGTGTGGTAAGTTGTTACTAGAGGAGTATGATAAGTTGTTACTAGAGGAGTGTGGTAAGTTGTTATTAGAGGAGTGTGATAAGTTGTTACTAGAGGAGTGTGGTAAGTTGTTACTAGAGGAGTGTGATAAGTTGGTACTAGAGGAGTGTGATAAGTTGGTACTAGAGGAGTGTGATAAGTTGTTATTAGAGGAGTATGATAAGTTGTTACTAGAGGAGTGCGGTAAGTTGTTATTAGAAGAGTGTGATAAGTTGTTACTAGAGAAGTGTGGTAAGTTGTTACTAGAGGAGTGTGATAAGTTGGTACTAGAGGAGTGTGATAAGTTGTTACTAGAGGAGTGTGATAAGTTGTTACTAGAGGAGTGTGATAAGTTGGTACTAGAGGAGTGTGATAAGTTGGTACTAGAGGAGTGTGGTAAGTTGTTACTAGAGGAGTGTGGTAAGTTGTTACTAGCGGAGTGTAATAAGTTGGTACTAGAGGAGTGTGATAAGTTGTTACTAGAGGAGTGTGATAGGTTGTTACTAGTGGAGTGTGGTAAGTTGTTACTAGAGGAGTGTGATAAGTTGGTACTAGAGGACTGTGATAAGTTGTTACTAGAGGAGTGTGATAAGTTGTTACTAGAGGAGTGTGGTAAGTTGTTACTAGAGGAGTATGATAAGTTGTTACTAGAGGAGTGTGGTAAGTTGTTACTAGAGGAGTGTGATAAGTTGTTACTAGAGGAGTGTGATAAGTTGTTACTAGAGGAGTGTGATAAGTTGGTACTAGAGGAGTGTGGTAAGTTGTTACTAGAGGAGTATGATAAGTTGTTACTAGAGGAGTGTGGTAAGTTGTTACTAGAGGAGTGTGATAAGTTGTTACTAGAGGAGTGTGGTAAGTTGTTACTAGAGGAGTGTAATAAGTTGGTACTAGAGGAGTGTGATAAGTTGTTACTACAGGAGTGTGATAAGTTGTTACTAGAGGAGTGTGGTAAGTTGTTACTAGCGGAGTGTAATAAGTTGGTACTAGAAGAGTGTGATAAGTTGTTACTAGAGGAGTGTGATAAGTTGTTACTAGAGGAGTGTGGTAAGTTGTTACTAGAGGAGTGTGATAAGTTGGTACTAGAGGACTGTGATAAGTTGTTACTAGAGGAGTGTGATAAGTTGTTACTAGAGGAGTGTGGTAAGTTGTTACTAGAGGAGTGTGGTAAGTTGTTACTAGAGGAGTGTGGTAAGTTGGTACTAGAGGAGTGTGGTAAGTTGTTATTAGAGATGTGTTATAAGTGGGTACTAGAGGAGTGTGATAAGTCGTTACTAGAGGAGCGTGGTAAGTTGTTACTAGAGGAGTATGATAAGTTGTTACTAGTTGAGTGTGGTAAGTTGTTACTAGAGGAGTGTGATAAGTTGTTACTAGAGCAGTGTGGTAAGTTGTTATTAGAGGAGTTTGGTAAGTTGTTATTAAAGGAGTGTGGTAAGTTATTACTAGAGGAGTGTGGTAAGTTGGTACTAGAGGAGTGTGGTAAGTTGGTACTAGAGGAGTATGATAAGTTGTTACTAGAGCAGTGTTGTAAGTTGTTATTAGAGGAGTTTGGTAAGTTGTTATTAGAAACGTGTTATAAGTGGGTACTAGAGGAGTGTGATAAGTCGTTACTAGAGGAGTGTGATAAGTTGTTACTAGAGGAGTATGATAAGTTGTTACTTGAGGAGTTTGGTAAGTTGTTAATAGAGGAGTGGGATAAGTCGTTACTAGAGGAATGTGATAAGTTGTTACTAGAGGAGTGTGATAAGTTGTTACTAGAGGAGTGTGATAAGTTGTTATTAGAGGAGTATGATAAGTTGTTACTAGTTGAGTGTGGTAAGTTGTTACTAGAGGAGTGTGGTAAGTTGTTACTAGAGGAGTGTGATAAGTTGTCACTAGAGGAGTGTGATAAGTTGGTACTAGAGGAGTGTGGTAATTTGTTACTAGAGGAGTGTGGTAAGTTGTTACTAGAGGAGTGTAATAAGTTGGTACTAGAGGAGTGTGATAAGTTGTTACTACAGGAGTGTGATAAGTTGTTACTAGAGGAGTGTGGTAAGTTGTTACTAGCGGAGTGTAATAAGTTGGTACTAGAGGAGTGTGATAAGTTGTTACTAGAGGAGTGTGATAGGTTGTTACTAGAGGAGTGTGGTAAGTTGTTACTAGAGGAGTGTGATAAGTTGGTACTAGAGGACTGTGATAAGTTGTTACTAGAGGAGTGTGATAAGTTGTTACTAGAGGAGTGTGGTAAGTTGTTACTAGAGGAGTATGATAAGTTGTTACTAGAGGAGTGTGGTAAGTTGTTACTAGAGGAGTGTGATAAGTTGTTACTAGAGGAGTGTGATAAGTTGTTACTAGAGGAGTGTGATAAGTTGGTACTAGAGGAGTGTGGTAAGTTTTTACTAGAGGAGTATGATAAGTTGTTACTAGAGGAGTGTGGTAAGTTGTTACTAGAGGAGTGTGATAAGTTGTTACTAGAGGAGTGTGGTAAGTTGTTACTAGAGGAGTGTAATAAGTTGGTACTAGAGGAGTGTGATAAGTTGTTACTACAGGAGTGTGATAAGTTGTTACTAGAGGAGTGTGGTAAGTTGTTACTAGCGGAGTGTAATAAGTTGGTACTAGAGGAGTGTGATAAGTTGTTACTAGTTGAGTGTGATAAGTTGTTACTAGAGGAGTGTGGTAAGTTGTTACTAGAGGAGTGTGATAAGTTGGTACTAGAGGACTGTGATAAGTTGTTACTAGAGGAGTGTGATAAGTTGTTACTAGAGGAGTGTGGTAAGTTGTTACTCGAGGAGTGTGGTAAGGTGTTACTAGAGGAGTGTGGTAAGTTGTTACTAGAGGAGTGTGATAAGTTGTTACTAGAGGAGTGTGATAAGTTGTTACTAGAGGAGTGTGATAAGTTGGTACTAGAGGAGTGTGGTAAGTTGTTACTAGAGGAGTGTGGTAAGTTGATACTATAGGAGTGTAATAAGTTGGTACTAGAGGAGTGTGATAAGTTGTTACTAGAGGAGTGTGATAAGTTGTTACTAGAGGAGTGTGGTAAGTTGTTACTAGAGGAGTGTGATAAGTTGTTACTAGAGCAGTGTGGTAAGTTGTTATTAGAGGAGTTTGGTAAGTTGTTATTAAAGGAGTGTGGTAAGTTATTACTAGAGGAGTGTGGTAAGTTGGTACTAGAGGAGTGTGGTAAGTTGGTACTAGAGGAGTGTGGTAAGTTGTTATTAGAGAAGTGTTATAAGTGGGTACTAGAGGAGTGTGATAAGTCGTTACTAGAGGAGCGTGGTAAGTTGTTACTAGAGGAGTATGATAAGTTGTTACTAGTTGAGTGTGGTAAGTTGTTACTAGAGGAGTGTGATAAGTTGTTACTAGAGCAGTGTGGTAAGTTGTTATTAGAGGAGTTTGGTAAGTTGTTATTAAAGGAATGTGGTAAGTTATTACTAGAGGAGTGTGGTAAGTTGGTACTAGAGGAGTGTGGTAAGTTGGTACTAGAGGAGTGTGGTAAGTTGTTACTAGAGGAGTATGATAAGTTGTTACTAGAGCAGTGTGGTAAGTTATTATTAGAGGAGTTTGGTAAGTTGTTATTAGAGAAGTGTTTTAAGTGGGTACTAGAGGAGTGTGATAAGTCGTTACTAGAGGAGCGTGGTAAGTTGTTACTAGAGGAGTATGATAAGTTGTTACTAGATGAGTGTGGTAAGTTGTTACTAGAGGAGTATGATAAGTTGGTACTAGAGGAGTGTGATAAGTCGTTGCTAGAGGAGTATGATAAGTTGTTACTAGAGGAGTGTGATAAGTCGTTGCTAGAGGAGTATGATAAGTTGTTACTAGAGGAGTGTGATAAGTTGTTACTAGAGGAGTGTGGTAAGTTGTTACTAGAGGAGTGTGATAAGTTGTTACTAGAGGAGTGTGATAAGTTGGTACTAGAGGAGTGTGATAAGTTGTTACTAGAGGAGTGTGATAAGTTGTTATTAGAGGAGTATGATAAGTTGTTACTAGTTGAGTGTGGTAAGTTGTTATTAGAGGAGTGTGATAAGTTGGTACTATAGCAGTGTGGTAAGTTGTTATTAGAGGAGTATGATAAGTTGTTACTAGAGGAGTGCGGTAAGTTGTTACTAGAGGAGTGTAATGAGTTGGTACTAGAGGAGTGTGATAAGTCGTTGCTAGAGGAGTATGATAAGTTGTTACTATAGGAGTGTGATAAGTTGTTACTAGAGGAGTGTGGTAAGTTGTTACTAGAGGAGTGGGATAAGTCGTTACTAGAGGAGTGTGGTAAGTTGTTAATAGAGGAGTGTTGTAAGTTGGTACTAGAGGAGTGTGATAAGTTGTTACTAGAGGAGTGTGATAAGTTGTTACTAGAGGAGTGTGATAAGTTGTTACTAGAGGAGTGTGGTAAGTTGTTATTAGAGAAGTGTTATAAGTGGGTACTAGAGGAGTGTGATAAGTCGTTACTAGAGGAGTGTGATAAGTTGTTACTAGAGGAGTATGATAAGTTGTTACTTGAGGAGTTTGGTAAGTTGTTAATAGAGGAGTGTGGTAAGTTGGTACTAGAGGAATGTGATAAGTTGTTACTAGAGGAGTATGATAAGTTGTTACTAGAGCAGTGTGGTAAGTTGTTATTAGAGGAGTTTGGTAAGTTGTTATTAGAGAAGTGTTATAAGTGGGTACTAGAGGAGTGTGATAAGTCGTTACTAGAGGAGCGTGGTAAGTTGTTACTAGAGGAGTATGATAAGTTGTTACTAGTTGAGTCTGGTAAGTTGTTACTAGAGGAGTGTGATAAGTTGTTACTAGAGCAGTGTGGTAAGTTGTTATTAGAGGAGTTTGGTAAGTTGTTATTAAAGGAGTGTGGTAAGTTATTACTAGAGGAGTGTGGTAAGTTGGTACTAGAGGAGTGTGGTAAGTTGGTACTAGAGGAGTGTGGTAAGTTGTTATTAGAGAAGTGTTATAAGTGGGTACTAGAGGAGTGTGATAAGTCGTTACTAGAGGAGCGTGGTAAGTTGTTACTAGAGGAGTATGATAAGTTGTTACTAGTTGAGTGTGGTAAGTTGTTGCTAGAGGAGTGTGATAAGTTGTTACTAGAGCAGTGTGGTAAGTTGTTATTAGAGGAGTTTGGTAAGTTGTTATTAAAGGAGTGTGGTAAGTTATTACTAGAGGAGTGTGGTAAGTTGGTACTAGAGGAGTGTGGTAAGTTGGTACTAGAGGAGTGTGGTAAGTTGTTACTAGAGGAGTATGATAAGTTGTTACTAGAGCAGTGTGGTAAGTTGTTATTAGAGGAGTTTGGTAAGTTGTTATTAGAGAAGTGTTTTAAGTGGGTACTAGAGGAGTGTGATAAGTCGTTACTAGAGGAGCGTGGTAAGTTGTTACTAGAGGAGTATGATAAGTTGTTACTAGATGAGTGTGGTAAGTTGTTACTAGAGGAGTATGATAAGTTGGTACTAGAGGAGTGTGATAAGTCGTTGCTAGAGGAGTATGATAAGTTGTTACTAGAGGAGTGTGATAAGTCGTTGCTAGAGGAGTATGATAAGTTGTTACTAGAGGAGTGTGATAAGTTGTTACTAGAGGAGTGTGGTAAGTTGTTACTAGAGGAGTGTGATAAGTTGTTACTAGAGGAGTGTGATAAGTTGGTACTAGAGGAGTGTGATAAGTTGTTACTAGAGGAGTGTGATAAGTTGTTATTAGAGGAGTATGATAAGTTGTTACTAGTTGAGTGTGGTAAGTTGTTATTAGAGGAGTGTGATAAGTTGGTACTAGAGCAGTGTGGTAAGTTGTTATTAGAGGAGTATGATAAGTTGTTACTAGAGGAGTGCGGTAAGTTGTTACTAGAGGAGTGTAATGAGTTGGTACTAGAGGAGTGTGATAAGTCGTTGCTAGAGGAGTATGATAAGTTGTTACTAGAGGAGTGTGATAAGTTGTTACTAGAGGAGTGTGGTAAGTTGTTACTAGAGGAGTGGGATAAGTCGTTACTAGAGGAGTGTGGTAAGTGGTTAATAGAGGAGTGTGGTAAGTTGGTACTAGAGGAATGTGATAAGTTGTTACTAGAGGAGTGTGATAAGTTGTTACTAGAGGAGTGTGATAAGTTGTTATTAGAGGAGTATGATAAGTTGTTACTAGTTGAGTGTGGTAAGTTGTTACTAGAGGAGTGTGGTAAGTTGTTACTAGAGGAGTGTGATAAGTTGTCACTAGAGGAGTGTGATAAGTTGGTACTAGAGGAGTGTGGTAATTTGTTACTAGAGGAGTGTGGTAAGTTGTTACTAGAGGAGTGTAATAAGTTGGTACTAGAGGAGTGTGATAAGTTGTTACTACAGGAGTGTGATAAGTTGTTACTAGAGGAGTGTGGTAAGTTGTTACTAGCGGAGTGTAATAAGTTGGTACTAGAGGAGTGTGATAAGTTGTTACTAGAGGAGTGTGATAGGTTGTTACTAGAGGAGTGTGGTAAGTTGTTACTAGAGGAGTGTGATAAGTTGGTACTAGAGGACTGTGATAAGTTGTTACTAGAGGAGTGTGATAAGTTGTTACTAGAGGAGTGTGGTAAGTTGTTACTAGAGGAGTATGATAAGTTGTTACTAGAGGAGTGTGGTAAGTTGTTACTAGAGGAGTGTGATAAGTTGTTACTAGAGGAGTGTGATAAGTTGTTACTAGAGGAGTGTGATAAGTTGGTACTAGAGGCGTGTGGTAAGTTTTTACTAGAGGAGTATGATAAGTTGTTACTAGAGGAGTGTGGTAAGTTGTTACTAGAGGAGTGTGATAAGTTGTTACTAGAGGAGTGTGGTAAGTTGTTACTAGAGGAGTGTAATAAGTTGGTACTAGAGGAGTGTGATAAGTTGTTACTACAGGAGTGTGATAAGTTGTTACTAGAGGAGTGTGGTAAGTTGTTACTAGCGGAGTGTAATAAGTTGGTACTAGAGGAGTGTGATAAGTTGTTACTAGTTGAGTGTGATAAGTTGTTACTAGAGGAGTGTGGTAAGTTGTTACTAGAGGAGTGTGATAAGTTGGTACTAGAGGACTGTGATAAGTTGTTACTAGAGGAGTGTGATAAGTTGTTACTAGAGGAGTGTGGTAAGTTGTTACTCGAGGAGTGTGGTAAGGTGTTACTAGAGGAGTGTGGTAAGTTGTTACTAGAGGAGTGTGATAAGTTGTTACTAGAGGAGTGTGATAAGTTGTTACTAGAGGAGTGTGATAAGTTGGTACTAGAGGAGTGTGGTAAGTTGTTACTAGAGGAGTGTGGTAAGTTGTTACTATAGGAGTGTAATAAGTTGGTACTAGAGGAGTGTGATAAGTTGTTACTAGAGGAGTGTGATAAGTTGTTACTAGAGGAGTGTGGTAAGTTGTTACTAGAGGAGTGTGATAAGTTGGTACTAGAGGAGTGTGATAAGTTGTTACTAGAGGAGTGTGATAAGTTGTTACTAGAGGAGTGTGATAAGTTGTTACTAGAGGAGTGTGATAAGTTGGTACTAGAGGAGTGTGGTAAGTTGTTACTAGAGGAGTGTGGTAAGTTGTTACTAGAGGAGTGTGGTAAGTTGTTACTAGAGGAGTGTGGTAAGTTGTTACTAGAGGAGTGTGGTAAGTTGTTACTAGAGGAGTGTGATAAGTTGTTACTAGAGGAGTGTGATAAGTTGTTACTAGAGGAGTGTGATAAGTTGGTACTAGAGGAGTGTGGTAAGTTGTTACTAGAGGAGTGTGGTAAGTTGTTACTAGAGGAGTGTAATAAGTTGGTACTAGAGGAGTGTGATAAGTTGTTACTAGAGGAGTGTGATAAGTTGTTACTAGAGGAGTGTGGTAAGTTGTTACTAGCGGAGTGTAATAAGTTGATGCTAGAGGAGTGTGATAAGTTGTTACTAGAGGAGTGTGATAAGTTGTTACTAGAGGAGTGTGGTAAGTTGTTACTAGAGGAGTGTGATAAGTTGGTGCTAGAGGAGTGTGATAAGTTGTTACTAGAGGAGTGTGATAAGTTGTTACTAGAGGAGTGTGATAAGTTGTTACTAGAGGAGTGTGATAAGTTGTTACTAGAGGAGTGTGATAAGTTGTTACTAGAGGAGTGTGGTAAGTTGTTATTAGAGAAGTGTTATAAGTGGGTACTAGAGGAGTGTGATAAGTCGTTACTAGAGGAGTGTGATAAGTTGTTACTAGAGGAGTATGATAAGTTGTTACTTGAGGAGTTTGGTAAGTTGTTAATAGAGGAGTGTGGTAAGTTGGTACTAGAGGAATGTGATAAGTTGTTACTAGAGGAGTATGATAAGTTGTTACTAGAGCAGTGTGGTAAGTTGTTATTAGAGGAGTTTGGTAAGTTGTTATTAGAGAAGTGTTATAAGTGGGTACTAGAGGAGTGTGATAAGTCGTTACTAGAGGAGCGTGGTAAGTTGTTACTAGAGGAGTATGATAAGTTGTTACTAGTTGAGTCTGGTAAGTTGTTACTAGAGGAGTGTGATAAGTTGTTACTAGAGCAGTGTGGTAAGTTGTTATTAGAGGAGTTTGGTAAGTTGTTATTAAAGGAGTGTGGTAAGTTATTACTAGAGGAGTGTGGTAAGTTGGTACTAGAGGAGTGTGGTAAGTTGGTACTAGAGGAGTGTGGTAAGTTGTTATTAGAGAAGTGTTATAAGTGGGTACTAGAGGAGTGTGATAAGTCGTTACTAGAGGAGCGTGGTAAGTTGTTACTAGAGGAGTATGATAAGTTGTTACTAGTTGAGTCTGGTAAGTTGTTACTAGAGGAGTGTGATAAGTTGTTACTAGAGCAGTGTGGTAAGTTGTTATTAGAGGAGTTTGGTAAGTTGTTATTAAAGGAGTGTGGTAAGTTATTACTAGAGGAGTGTGGTAAGTTGGTACTAGAGGAGTGTGGTAAGTTGGTACTAGAGGAGTGTGGTAAGTTGTTATTAGAGAAGTGTTATAAGTGGGTACTAGAGGAGTGTGATAAGTCGTTACTAGAGGAGCGTGGTAAGTTGTTACTAGAGGAGTATGATAAGTTGTTACTAGTTGAGTGTGGTAAGTTGTTGCTAGAGGAGTGTGATAAGTTGTTACTAGAGCAGTGTGGTAAGTTGTTATTAGAGGAGTTTGGTAAGTTGTTATTAAAGGAGTGTGGTAAGTTATTACTAGAGGAGTGTGGTAAGTTGGTACTAGAGGAGTGTGGTAAGTTGGTACTAGAGGAGTGTGGTAAGTTGTTACTAGAGGAGTATGATAAGTTGTTACTAGAGCAGTGTGGTAAGTTGTTATTAGAGGAGTTTGGTAAGTTGTTATTAGAGAAGTGTTTTAAGTGGGTACTAGAGGAGTGTGATAAGTCGTTACTAGAGGAGCGTGGTAAGTTGTTACTAGAGGAGTATGATAAGTTGTTACTAGATGAGTGTGGTAAGTTGTTACTAGAGGAGTATGATAAGTTGGTACTAGAGGAGTGTGATAAGTCGTTGCTAGAGGAGTATGATAAGTTGTTACTAGAGGAGTGTGATAAGTCGTTGCTAGAGGAGTATGATAAGTTGTTACTAGAGGAGTGTGATAAGTTGTTACTAGAGGAGTGTGGTAAGTTGTTACTAGAGGAGTGTGATAAGTTGTTACTAGAGGAGTGTGATAAGTTGGTACTAGAGGAGTGTGATAAGTTGTTACTAGAGGAGTGTGATAAGTTGTTATTAGAGGAGTATGATAAGTTGTTACTAGTTGAGTGTGGTAAGTTGTTATTAGAGGAGTGTGATAAGTTGGTACTAGAGCAGTGTGGTAAGTTGTTATTAGAGGAGTATGATAAGTTGTTACTAGAGGAGTGCGGTAAGTTGTTACTAGAGGAGTGTAATGAGTTGGTACTAGAGGAGTGTGATAAGTCGTTGCTAGAGGAGTATGATAAGTTGTTACTAGAGGAGTGTGATAAGTTGTTACTAGAGGAGTGTGGTAAGTTGTTACTAGAGGAGTGGGATAAGTCGTTACTAGAGGAGTGTGGTAAGTGGTTAATAGAGGAGTGTGGTAAGTTGGTACTAGAGGAATGTGATAAGTTGTTACTAGAGGAGTGTGATAAGTTGTTACTAGAGGAGTGTGATAAGTTGTTATTAGAGGAGTATGATAAGTTGTTACTAGTTGAGTGTGGTAAGTTGTTACTAGAGGAGTGTGGTAAGTTGTTACTAGAGGAGTGTGATAAGTTGTCACTAGAGGAGTGTGATAAGTTGGTACTAGAGGAGTGTGGTAATTTGTTACTAGAGGAGTGTGGTAAGTTGTTACTAGAGGAGTGTAATAAGTTGGTACTAGAGGAGTGTGATAAGTTGTTACTACAGGAGTGTGATAAGTTGTTACTAGAGGAGTGTGGTAAGTTGTTACTAGCGGAGTGTAATAAGTTGGTACTAGAGGAGTGTGATAAGTTGTTACTAGAGGAGTGTGATAGGTTGTTACTAGAGGAGTGTGGTAAGTTGTTACTAGAGGAGTGTGATAAGTTGGTACTAGAGGACTGTGATAAGTTGTTACTAGAGGAGTGTGATAAGTTGTTACTAGAGGAGTGTGGTAAGTTGTTACTAGAGGAGTATGATAAGTTGTTACTAGAGGAGTGTGGTAAGTTGTTACTAGAGGAGTGTGATAAGTTGTTACTAGAGGAGTGTGATAAGTTGTTACTAGAGGAGTGTGATAAGTTGGTACTAGAGGAGTGTGGTAAGTTTTTACTAGAGGAGTATGATAAGTTGTTACTAGAGGAGTGTGGTAAGTTGTTACTAGAGGAGTGTGATAAGTTGTTACTAGAGGAGTGTGGTAAGTTGTTACTAGAGGAGTGTAATAAGTTGGTACTAGAGGAGTGTGATAAGTTGTTACTACAGGAGTGTGATAAGTTGTTACTAGAGGAGTGTGGTAAGTTGTTACTAGCGGAGTGTAATAAGTTGGTACTAGAGGAGTGTGATAAGTTGTTACTAGTTGAGTGTGATAAGTTGTTACTAGAGGAGTGTGGTAAGTTGTTACTAGAGGAGTGTGATAAGTTGGTACTAGAGGACTGTGATAAGTTGTTACTAGAGGAGTGTGATAAGTTGGTACTAGAGGAGTGTGGTAAGTTGTTACTAGAGGAGTGTGGTAAGTTGTTACTAGAGGAGTGTAATAAGTTGGTACTAGAGGAGTGTGATAAGTTGTTACTAGAGGAGTGTGATAAGTTGTTACTAGAGGAGTGTAATAAGTTGGTACTAGAGGAGTGTGATAAGTTGTTACTAGAGGAGTGTGATAAGTTGTTACTAGAGGAGTGTGATAAGTTGTTACTAGAGGAGTGTGATAAGTTGGTACTAGAGGAGTGTGGTAAGTTGTTACTAGAGGAGTGTGGTAAGTTGTTACTAGAGGAGTGTAATAAGTTGGTACTAGAGGAGTGTGATAAGTTGTTACTAGAGGAGTGTGATAAGTTGTTACTAGAGGAGTGTGGTAAGTTGTTACTAGCGGAGTGTAATAAGTTGATGCTAGAGGAGTGTGATAAGTTGTTACTAGAGGAGTGTGATAAGTTGGTACTAGAGGAGTGTGATAAGTTGTTACTAGAGGAGTGTGATAAGTTGTTACTAGAGGAGTGTGGTAAGTTGTTACTAGAGGAGTGTGATAAGTTGGTACTAGAGGAGTGTGATAAGTTGTTACTAGAGGAGTGTGATAAGTTGTTACTAGAGGAGTGTGGTAAGTTGTTACTAGAGGAGTGTGATAAGTTGGTACTAGAGGAGTGTGATAAGTTGTTACTAGAGGAGTGTGATAAGTTGTTACTAGAGGAGTGTGATAAGTTGTTACTAGAGGAGTGTGATAAGTTGGTACTAGAGGAGTGTGGTAAGTTGTTACTAGAGGAGTGTGGTAAGTTGTTACTAGAGGAGTGTGGTAAGTTGTTACTAGAGGAGTGTGGTAAGTTGTTACTAGAGGAGTGTGGTAAGTTGTTACTAGAGGAGTGTGATAAGTTGTTACTAGAGGAGTGTGATAAGTTGTTACTAGAGGAGTGTGATAAGTTGGTACTAGAGGAGTGTGGTAAGTTGTTACTAGAGGAGTGTGGTAAGTTGTTACTAGAGGAGTGTAATAAGTTGGTACTAGAGGAGTGTGATAAGTTGTTACTAGAGGAGTGTGATAAGTTGTTACTAGAGGAGTGTGGTAAGTTGTTACTAGCGGAGTGTAATAAGTTGATGCTAGAGGAGTGTGATAAGTTGTTACTAGAGGAGTGTGATAAGTTGTTACTAGAGGAGTGTGGTAAGTTGTTACTAGAGGAGTGTGATAAGTTGGTGCTAGAGGAGTGTGATAAGTTGTTACTAGAGGAGTGTGATAAGTTGTTACTAGAGGAGTGTGATAAGTTGTTACTAGAGGAGTGTGATAAGTTGTTACTAGAGGAGTGTGATAAGTTGTTACTAGAGGAGTGTGGTAAGTTGTTATTAGAGAAGTGTTATAAGTGGGTACTAGAGGAGTGTGATAAGTCGTTACTAGAGGAGTGTGATAAGTTGTTACTAGAGGAGTATGATAAGTTGTTACTTGAGGAGTTTGGTAAGTTGTTAATAGAGGAGTGTGGTAAGTTGGTACTAGAGGAATGTGATAAGTTGTTACTAGAGGAGTATGATAAGTTGTTACTAGAGCAGTGTGGTAAGTTGTTATTAGAGGAGTTTGGTAAGTTGTTATTAGAGAAGTGTTATAAGTGGGTACTAGAGGAGTGTGATAAGTCGTTACTAGAGGAGCGTGGTAAGTTGTTACTAGAGGAGTATGATAAGTTGTTACTAGTTGAGTCTGGTAAGTTGTTACTAGAGGAGTGTGATAAGTTGTTACTAGAGCAGTGTGGTAAGTTGTTATTAGAGGAGTTTGGTAAGTTGTTATTAAAGGAGTGTGGTAAGTTATTACTAGAGGAGTGTGGTAAGTTGGTACTAGAGGAGTGTGGTAAGTTGGTACTAGAGGAGTGTGGTAAGTTGTTATTAGAGAAGTGTTATAAGTGGGTACTAGAGGAGTGTGATAAGTCGTTACTAGAGGAGCGTGGTAAGTTGTTACTAGAGGAGTATGATAAGTTGTTACTAGTTGAGTCTGGTAAGTTGTTACTAGAGGAGTGTGATAAGTTGTTACTAGAGCAGTGTGGTAAGTTGTTATTAGAGGAGTTTGGTAAGTTGTTATTAAAGGAGTGTGGTAAGTTATTACTAGAGGAGTGTGGTAAGTTGGTACTAGAGGAGTGTGGTAAGTTGGTACTAGAGGAGTGTGGTAAGTTGTTATTAGAGAAGTGTTATAAGTGGGTACTAGAGGAGTGTGATAAGTCGTTACTAGAGGAGCGTGGTAAGTTGTTACTAGAGGAGTATGATAAGTTGTTACTAGTTGAGTGTGGTAAGTTGTTGCTAGAGGAGTGTGATAAGTTGTTACTAGAGCAGTGTGGTAAGTTGTTATTAGAGGAGTTTGGTAAGTTGTTATTAAAGGAGTGTGGTAAGTTATTACTAGAGGAGTGTGGTAAGTTGGTACTAGAGGAGTGTGGTAAGTTGGTACTAGAGGAGTGTGGTAAGTTGTTACTAGAGGAGTATGATAAGTTGTTACTAGAGCAGTGTGGTAAGTTGTTATTAGAGGAGTTTGGTAAGTTGTTATTAGAGAAGTGTTTTAAGTGGGTACTAGAGGAGTGTGATAAGTCGTTACTAGAGGAGCGTGGTAAGTTGTTACTAGAGGAGTATGATAAGTTGTTACTAGATGAGTGTGGTAAGTTGTTACTAGAGGAGTATGATAAGTTGGTACTAGAGGAGTGTGATAAGTCGTTGCTAGAGGAGTATGATAAGTTGTTACTAGAGGAGTGTGATAAGTCGTTGCTAGAGGAGTATGATAAGTTGTTACTAGAGGAGTGTGATAAGTTGTTACTAGAGGAGTGTGGTAAGTTGTTACTAGAGGAGTGTGATAAGTTGTTACTAGAGGAGTGTGATAAGTTGGTACTAGAGGAGTGTGATAAGTTGTTACTAGAGGAGTGTGATAAGTTGTTATTAGAGGAGTATGATAAGTTGTTACTAGTTGAGTGTGGTAAGTTGTTATTAGAGGAGTGTGATAAGTTGGTACTAGAGCAGTGTGGTAAGTTGTTATTAGAGGAGTATGATAAGTTGTTACTAGAGGAGTGCGGTAAGTTGTTACTAGAGGAGTGTAATGAGTTGTTACTAGAGGAGTGTGATAAGTTGTTACTAGAGGAGTGTGGTAAGTTGTTACTAGAGGAGTGGGATAAGTCGTTACTAGAGGAGTGTGGTAAGTGGTTAATAGAGGAGTGTGGTAAGTTGGTACTAGAGGAATGTGATAAGTTGTTACTAGAGGAGTGTGATAAGTTGTTACTAGAGGAGTGTGATAAGTTGTTATTAGAGGAGTATGATAAGTTGTTACTAGTTGAGTGTGGTAAGTTGTTACTAGAGGAGTGTGGTAAGTTGTTACTAGAGGAGTGTGATAAGTTGTCACTAGAGGAGTGTGACAAGTTGGTACTAGAGGAGTGTGGTAATTTGTTACTAGAGGAGTGTGGTAAGTTGTTACTAGAGGAGTGTAATAAGTTGGTACTAGAGGAGTGTGATAAGTTGTTACTACAGGAGTGTGATAAGTTGTTACTAGAGGAGTGTGGTAAGTTGTTACTAGCGGAGTGTAATAAGTTGGTACTAGAGGAGTGTGATAAGTTGTTACTAGAGGAGTGTGATAGGTTGTTACTAGAGGAGTGTGGTAAGTTGTTACTAGAGGAGTGTGATAAGTTGGTACTAGAGGACTGTGATAAGTTGTTACTAGAGGAGTGTGATAAGTTGTTACTAGAGGAGTGTGGTAAGTTGTTACTAGAGGAGTATGATAAGTTGTTACTAGAGGAGTGTGGTAAGTTGTTACTAGAGGAGTGTGATAAGTTGTTACTAGAGGAGTGTGATAAGTTGTTACTAGAGGAGTGTGATAAGTTGGTATTAGAGGAGTGTGGTAAGTTTTTACTAGAGGAGTATGATAAGTTGTTACTAGAGGAGTGTGGTAAGTTGTTACTAGAGGAGTGTGATAAGTTGTTACTAGAGGAGTGTGGTAAGTTGTTACTAGAGGAGTGTAATAAGTTGGTACTAGAGGAGTGTGATAAGTTGTTACTACAGGAGTGTGATAAGTTGTTACTAGAGGAGTGTGGTAAGTTGTTACTAGCGGAGTGTAATAAGTTGGTACTAGAGGAGTGTGATAAGTTGTTACTAGTTGAGTGTGATAAGTTGTTACTAGAGGAGTGTGGTAAGTTGTTACTAGAGGAGTGTGATAAGTTGGTACTAGAGGACTGTGATAAGTTGTTACTAGAGGAGTGTGATAAGTTGTTACTAGAGGAGTGTGGTAAGTTGTTACTCGAGGAGTGTGGTAAGGTGTTACTAGAGGAGTGTGGTAAGTTGTTACTAGAGGAGTGTGATAAGTTGTTACTAGAGGAGTGTGATAAGTTGTTACTAGAGGAGTGTGATAAGTTGGTACTAGAGGAGTGTGGTAAGTTGTTACTAGAGGAGTGTGGTAAGTTGTTACTATAGGAGTGTAATAAGTTGGTACTAGAGGAGTGTGATAAGTTGTTACTAGAGGAGTGTGATAAGTTGTTACTAGAGGAGTGTGGTAAGTTGTTACTAGAGGAGTGTGATAAGTTGGTACTAGAGGAGTGTGATAAGTTGTTACTAGAGGAGTGTGATAAGTTGTTACTAGAGGAGTGTGATAAGTTGTTACTAGAGGAGTGTGATAAGTTGGTACTAGAGGAGTGTGGTAAGTTGTTACTAGAGGAGTGTGGTAAGTTGTTACTAGAGGAGTGTGGTAAGTTGTTACTAGAGGAGTGTGGTAAGTTGTTACTAGAGGAGTGTGGTAAGTTGTTACTAGAGGAGTGTGATAAGTTGTTACTAGAGGAGTGTGATAAGTTGTTACTAGAGGAGTGTGATAAGTTGGTACTAGAGGAGTGTGGTAAGTTGTTACTAGAGGAGTGTGGTAAGTTGTTACTAGAGGAGTGTAATAAGTTGGTACTAGAGGAGTGTGATAAGTTGTTACTAGAGGAGTGTGATAAGTTGTTACTAGAGGAGTGTGGTAAGTTGTTACTAGCGGAGTGTAATAAGTTGATGCTAGAGGAGTGTGATAAGTTGTTACTAGAGGAGTGTGATAAGTTGTTACTAGAGGAGTGTGGTAAGTTGTTACTAGAGGAGTGTGATAAGTTGGTGCTAGAGGAGTGTGATAAGTTGTTACTAGAGGAGTGTGATAAGTTGTTACTAGAGGAGTGTGGTAAGTTGTTACTAGAGGAGTATGATAAGTTGTTACTAGAGGAGTGTGGTAAGTTGTTACTAGAGGAGTGTGATAAGTTGTTACTAGAGGAGTGTGGTAAGTTGTTACTAGAGGAGTGTGATAAGTTGGTACTAGAGGAGTGTGGTAAGTTGTTACTAGAGGAGTGTGATAAGTTGTTACTAGAGGAGTGTGATAAGTTGTTACTAGAGGAGTGTGGTAAGTTGTTACTAGAGGAGTGTGGTAAGTTGTTACTAGAGGAGTGTGGTAAGTTGTTACTAGAGGAGTGTGATAAGTTGTTACTAGAGGAGTGTGATAAGTTGTTACTAGAGGAGTGTGATAAGTTGGTACTAGAGGAGTGTGGTAAGTTGTTACTAGAGGAGTGTGGTAAGTTGTTACTAGAGGAGTGTAATAAGTTGGTACTAGAGGAGTGTGATAAGTTGTTACTAGAGGAGTGTGATAAGTTGTTACTAGAGGAGTGTGGTAAGTTGTTACTAGAGGAGTGTGATAAGTTGGTACTAGAGGAGTGTGATAAGTTGTTACTAGAGGAGTGTGATAAGTTGTTACTAGAGGAGTGTGGTAAGTTGTTACTAGAGGAGTATGATAAGTTGTTACTAGAGGAGTGTGGTAAGTTGTTACTAGAGGAGTGTGATAAGTTGTTACTAGAGGAGTGTGGTAAGTTGTTACTAGAGGAGTGTGATAAGTTGGTACTAGAGGAGTGTGATAAGTTGGTACTAGAGGAGTGTGATAAGTTGTTATTAGAGGAGTATGATAAGTTGTTACTAGAGGAGTGCGGTAAGTTGTTATTAGAGGAGTGTGATAAGTTGTTACTAGAGAAGTGTGGTAAGTTGTTACTAGAGGAGTGTGATAAGTTGGTACTAGAGGAGTGTGATAAGTTGTTACTAGAGGAGTGTGATAAGTTGTTACTAGAGGAGTGTGATAAGTTGGTACTAGAGGAGTGTGATAAGTTGGTACTAGAGGAGTGTGGTAAGTTGTTACTAGAGGAGTGTGGTAAGTTGTTACTAGCGGAGTGTAATAAGTTGGTACTAGAGGAGTGTGATAAGTTGTTACTAGAGGAGTGTGATAGGTTGTTACTAGTGGAGTGTGGTAAGTTGTTACTAGAGGAGTGTGATAAGTTGGTACTAGAGGACTGTGATAAGTTGTTACTAGAGGAGTGTGATAAGTTGTTACTAGAGGAGTGTGGTAAGTTGTTACTAGAGGAGTATGATAAGTTGTTACTAGAGGAGTGTGGTAAGTTGTTACTAGAGGAGTGTGATAAGTTGTTACTAGAGGAGTGTGATAAGTTGGTACTAGAGGAGTGTGGTAAGTTGTTACTAGAGGAGTATGATAAGTTGTTACTAGAGGAGTGTGGTAAGTTGTTACTAGAGGAGTGTGATAAGTTGTTACTAGAGGAGTGTGGTAAGTTGTTACTAGAGGAGTGTAATAAGTTGGTACTAGAGGAGTGTGATAAGTTGTTACTACAGGAGTGTGATAAGTTGTTACTAGAGGAGTGTGGTAAGTTGTTACTAGCGGAGTGTAATAAGTTGGTACTAGAGGAGTGTGATAAGTTGTTACTAGAGGAGTGTGATAAGTTGTTACTAGAGGAGTGTGGTAAGTTGTTACTAGAGGAGTGTGATAAGTTGGTACTAGAGGACTGTGATAAGTTGTTACTAGAGGAGTGTGATAAGTTGTTACTAGAGGAGTGTGGTAAGTTGTTACTAGAGGAGTGTGGTAAGTTGTTACTAGAGGAGTGTGGTAAGTTGGTACTAGAGGAGTGTGGTAAGTTGTTATTAGAGATGTGTTATAAGTGGGTACTAGAGGAGTGTGATAAGTCGTTACTAGAGGAGCGTGGTAAGTTGTTACTAGAGGAGTATGATAAGTCGTTACTAGTTGAGTGTGGTAAGTTGTTACTAGAGGAGTGTGATAAGTTGTTACTAGAGCAGTGTGGTAAGTTGTTATTAGAGGAGTTTGGTAAGTTGTTATTAAAGGAGTGTGGTAAGTTATTACTAGAGGAGTGTGGTAAGTTGGTACTAGAGTAGTGTGGTAAGTTGGTACTAGAGGAGTGTGGTAAGTTGTTACTAGAGGAGTATGATAAGTTGTTACTAGAGCAGTGTGGTAAGTTGTTATTAGAGGAGTTTGGTAAGTTGTTATTAGAAAAGTGTTATAAGTGGGTACTAGAGGAGTGTGATAAGTCGTTACTAGAGGAGCGTGGTAAGTTGTTACTAGAGGAGTATGATAAGTTGTTACTAGATGAGTGTGGTAAGTTGTTACTAGAGGAGTATGATAAGTTGGTACTAGAGGAGTGTGATAAGTCGTTGCTAGAGGAGTATGATAAGTTGTTACTAGAGGAGTGTGATAAGTTGTTACTAGAGGAGTGTGGTAAGTTGTTACTAGAGGAGTGTGATAAGTTGTTACTAGAGGAGTGTGATAAGTTGGTACTAGAGGAGTGTGATAAGTTGTTACTAGAGGAGTGTGATAAGTTGTTATTAGAGGAGTATGATAAGTTGTTACTAGTTGAGTGTGGTAAGTTGTTACTAGAGGAGTGTGATAAGTTGTTACTAGAGGAGTGTGGTAAGTTGTTATTAGAGGAGTCGGTAAGTTGTTATTAAAGGAGTGTGGTAAGTTATTACTAGAGGAGTGTGGTAAGTTGGTACTAGAGGAGTGTGGTAAGTTGGTACTAGAGGAGTGTGGTAAGTTGTTACTAGAGGAGTATGATAAGTTGTTACTAGAGCAGTGTGGTAAGTTGTTATTAGAGGAGTTTGGTAAGCTGTTATTAGAGAAGTGTTTTAAGTGGGTACTAGAGGAGTGTGATAAGTCGTTACTAGAGGAGCGTGGTAAGTTGTTACTAGAGGAGTATGATAAGTTGTTACTAGATGAGTGTGGTAAGTTGTTACTAGAGGAGTATGATAAGTTGGTACTAGAGGAGTGTGATAAGTCGTTGCTAGAGGAGTATGATCAGTTGTTACTAGAGCAGTGTGATAAGTCGTTGCTAGAGGAGTATGATAAGTTGTTACTAGAGGAGTGTGATAAGTTGTTACTAGAGGAGTGTGGTAAGTTGTTACTAGAGGAGTGTAATGAGTTGGTACTAGAGGAGTGTGATAAGTTGGTACTAGAGGAGTGTGATAAGTTGTTACTAGAGGAGTGTGATAAGTTGTTATTAGAGGAGTATGATAAGTTGTTACTAGTTGAGTGTGGTAAGTTGTTATTAGAGGAGTGTGATAAGTTGGTACTGGAGCAGTGTGGTAAGTTGTTATTAGAGGAGTATGATAAGTTGTTACTAGAGGAGTGCGGTAAGTTGTTACTAGAGGAGTGTAATGAGTTGGTACTAGAGGAGTGTGATAAGTCGTTGCTAGAGGAGTATGATAAGTTGTTACTAGAGGAGTGTGATAAGTTGTTACTAGAGGAGTGTGGTAAGTTGTTACTAGAGGAGTGGGATAAGTCGTTACTAGAGGAGTGTGGTAAGTTGTTAATAGAGGAGTGTGGTAAGTTGGTACTAGAGGAATGTGATAAGTTGTTACTAGAAGAGTGTGATAAGTTGTTACTAGAGGAGTGTGATAAGTTGTTATTAGAGGAGTATGATAAGTTGTTACTAGTTGAGTGTGGTAAGTTGTTACTAGAGGAGTGTGATAAGTTGGTACTAGAGCAGTGTGGTAAGTTGTTATTAGAGGAGTATGATAAGTTGTTACTAGAGGAGTGCGGTAAGTTGTTACTAGAGGAGTGTAATGAGTTGGTACTAGAGGAGTGTGATAAGTTGGTACTAGAGGAGTGTGATAAGTTGGTACTAGAGGAGTGCGGTAAGTTGTTACTAGAGGAGTGTAATGAGTTGGTACTAGAGGAGTGTGATAAGTTGGTACTAGAGGAGTGTGATAAGTTGTTATTAGAGGAGTATGATAAGTTGTTACTAGAGGAGTGCGGTAAGTTGTTACTAGAGGAGTGTAAGGAGTTGGTACTAGAGGAGTGTGATAAGTTGGTACTAGAGGAGTGTAATGAGTTGGTACTAGAGGAGTGTGGTAAGTTGTTACTAGAGGAGTGCGGTAAGTTGTTACTAGAGGAGTGTAATGAGTTGGTACTAGAGGAGTGTGATAAGTTGGTACTAGAGGAGTGTGATAAGTTGTTATTAGAGGAGTATGATAAGTTGTTACTAGAGGAGTGCGGTAAGTTGTTACTAGAGGAGTGTAATGAGTTGGTACTAGAGGAGTGTGATAAGTTGGTACTAGAGGAGTGTAATGAGTTGGTACTAGAGGAGTGTGGTAAGTTGTTACTAGAGGAGTGTAATAAGTTGTTACTAGAGGAGCGTGGTAAGTTGTTACTAGAGGAGTGTGATAAGTTGTTACTAGAGGAGTGTGATAAGTTGTTAATAGAGGAGTGTGATAAGTTGGTACTAGAGGAGTGTGGTAAGTTGTTATTAGAGGAGTTTGGTAAGTTGTTATTAAAGGAGTGTGATAAGTTATTACTAGAGGAGTGTGATAAGTTAGTACTAAAAGAGTGTGAGTGTGGTGTGCATGTACCATAGTTGACTGTATGATACTATTCAGTAATTTTGTGGTTACTCTATATTTAGCCACTTTGCTCATGAGATTGCAATGCTGCTTGCTAGTCGAAGCAGTTGTAGTGTAGTAATTTACTTGCAGAGCTGAGACAGAGAGATGAAGAGCTCCGATATACACAGGAGCAGTTAGCTACCCACAAGACTGCGTATCAGCAGCAGATCTGTGAAAGGGATACAGAGATAGAAAAGCTGCGAAATCAGGTGAGCTTTCACTATTTCACTTGAAAATGTTATGCTTGTAGTCTTGTGTTGGTGTCGTCTGCTTCAAAACTTCATGTAACACAAATAGATAAGCGATCGTAATAATGGAAACTTTAAGTGAGAGCTACAAATTTATTTTGAATGTTGGTTCATTCACCAATTCACATCCACACCTATGCCTATGTTTCTGATGTTGGTTCGTTCACCGCTTCACATCCACACCTATGCCTATGTTTCTGATGTGGGTTCATATACTGCTTTACATCCACTCCTATGGCTATGTTTCTGATGTGGGTTCATATACCGCTTCACATCCACTCCTATGGCTATGTTTCTGATGTTGGTTCATATACCGCTTCACATCCCCGCCTATGGCTATATTTCTGATGTTGGTTCATATACCGCTTCACATCTACACCTATGGCTATGTATCTGATGTTGGTTCATACACCGCTTCACATCCACACCTATGGCTATGTTTCTGTTGTGGGTTCATATACCGCTTCACATTCACGCCTATGGCTATGTTCCTGATGTTGGTTCATACACTGCTTCACATCCACACCTATGGCTATGTTTCTGATGTTAATTCATATACCGCTTCACATCCACACCTATGGCTATGTTCCTGATGTTAATTCATACACCGCTTCACATCCACACCTATGGCTATGTTTCTGATGTTGGTTCATATACTGCTTCACATTCATGCCTATGGCTATGTTCCTGATGTTGGTTCATACACTGCTTCGCATCCACACCTATGGCTATATTTCTGATGTTGGTTCATATACCACTTCTCATCCACACCTATGGCTATGTTTCTGATGTTGGTTCATACACCACTTCACATCCACCACTTCACATCCACACTTATGGCTATGGCTCTGATGTTGGTTCATACACCACTTCACATCCACGCCTATGGCTATAAATGTTTCTGAACATTGCAACTATTACTTTGGTGATTACTGCTTCACCTGTCCATATCCTAGCCATCATTCCATGGCACAGTTTTATTTCTGGTTTCTCTGCTATGCTCCAATTGTATTACTCCTTGAAGAGGTCTCAGTCTTTTTATGTTAGGTTTGTTTTACTACCTTCTAAAGTTACTAGCTTTCTATGTGACATGATTTCTCTTATAACCAAAGTGTTAGCTTATCTACGTAGGATGTTTAATAGTGCATAGTCAATAGTCTCAGCTTGAATTTGATGTAAACTGTTCACAGTTGTCATGCCTTTTATCAAACTTTTGTCAGCCTTTTGTAAGATCTGATATGCTGATGTCATGTGACTGGCATGCTTTATATCTGTATATACTTGCTATGTTTCAGCTGATGTCATGTAATCGGCTTGCTATATATCTGTATATATTTGCAACTGATGTCATGTAATTGGCAGACTATATATCTGTATATACTTGCAACTGATGTCATGTAATTGGCATGCTATATATCTGTATATAGATTTGCTATGTTTCAATTGATATCATGTAACTGGCATGCCATATATCTGTATATACATGTTATGTTTCAGCTGATGTCATGTAATTGGCATGCTATATATCTGTATATACTTGCTATGTTTCAGCTGATGTCAAAAAAGTTGAGCACAGCAACAGAGAGTGAGCTAGAGACACGGCTGCATCATCTCACGGAGAACCTCATAGAAAAACAGACTCTTGTGGAGTCTCTTAGCACAGAGAAGAATTCTCTCAAGCTGCAACTCGAGAGGGCTGAACAGCAGGTCAAGGACACAGAGAAGGCAGTGGCAGCAGGAAGTAGCAGCGTGAGTATGCATTACTTTGTGGTAGTAGCATTTGATAGCTTTCTGTCTAACACCAAATAGCACTGGTCAGCCTGAACATGGTTCACCTTGTGAGTTTGGAACGTTTCTATTCAGCTTCTTCAGTTTATGCGGATGCATATTATCCTTCTGCATGCACCATTGACTTATTGTTATAGATCAATATACCAATACCAATTTTTTCGCACTTGAGGAAAAAAAGCGACGTCTAGTGTTTTACGTCTAGTTTTATGTCTCTATTATATATACGTACTAATTTACCGGTAATCTGGTGTGTCATGAGACATCGTTAACGGCTGGTTCACACTATATAGCCGTATTTCGGCGTTGATGCCACTATACTTTGGTGATCGTCGATGAAGACCATGTTCACACTATCACAAACCCATCCGTGTTTGCATCAGGAAGTACTCTGTGACATTTATTTTTTTTAATTTTTCGCGAAGAAACCTCTTTGTTTTCGCATGTGAGAATCAAAAACTAGTCCCGCAGCGACTATTATGAAAGTATAGGAATAAATCACGCTATTCACGTTCGCGAATTACCATCGCTGAAATGGTTCACATTTGAAAGGCGGTCGCCGATGCTCGGTGAAGCATCGGGAAAGTTTGACAGCTGCAAACTTTCCTGACATGTCCGCGATGCTTCGTCGATGTCAACAATTCACGGTTCAAATAATCGACGATGAACGCCGTAAGGGAAACGCTGACAAACGGCAACATAGTGTGAACCAGCCTTAAGTGTGCTGATAAAACGCAGATAATAAGTAGCTGTACTATTATTCAGAAATACCCAAAGACAGTCGATTGGCACAAGTTTGAGAGTGTCAGTCTCCCAAGCTGAATGTCATGAGTTGGAATCTTGTTGAAAGCGATGTTTTATTCTAACCTTTAACCTTGACCTTGGGTAAACGAACGGACAAACATCACTTTAATTATAGTCAAGCTATATTCTTGTTTCACTCCATTGTAGACATACAATTTTTGTTTTGTAGCCTAGATTTTGCCGTATAAAAAAGCCGATTTAAATTAACATTGAAGTTATCTGCTCCCCTTAGCTCAACGTAAAATTTTTGTAATCATGGACCCTAAACCAAGTGAAAGTGATAAGAAAAAAATAAGAGTTGTCAATACAAACCAAAATTCCACAGTTTTGTACAGTCATTAAATTAAAATGTGAAGATTAGTTTTTCCGTCGTGAAGGGCCGAAATGGTGAGTCTGGGAAGATCTTAGAACGGATTAGACAACTTTCATACATTATTCTGCTTGTACAATCCCTATAACGCATTTGCGTTATAGGGATTGTACGAGGAATTGTAACAATAATCGTTACAATTTCTTTCTGTTTGTAACGATAATCCAATCCCTATAACGCAAATGTGTTATAGGGATTGGATTATCGTTTTCGGAATGGATTATTCACATTGTAGGAGTGTCTACTGTATCTTTAGTCAGTTGTATTCTGTATTTACACACCCATTCTAGACTACATACGAATATGTAGGCTGTATTCTATACTTCGACCCCCATTCTAAATTATGTACAAATATGTGAGCTGTCTTTTATATATAGACAACGGCAGTCTATATGGGTGAGGAGGATACAGTGAGACAGAGAGGGCACTTACCAGGTTTTCTTAAGGAGTCTCCTACAGACCCAGAGTTCACTCGAAAGGTGAAACGAGCTGCCAACACTATTGACAAGTTCAGGCAAGTTTTACGCTGTTTACTGACAGAAGAGCCAACCCGCTATGAAGGGGCTCAGGCTAGTTTTTGGTTGCAGTAGTTGATACTAAGAACTAGTAAAATACAAGATTCTATATTGTGTGTAAATAGCTGTGCTCTGAGTATTGGTATCTAATTCTATTCTCTCAAATTTGCTATTATTTTGAAGCTCAATTGAAAAAATTAGCTAAAACACTGATTTGAACTAAAATAGATATAAATTGTCACTTTGATATATGTACATTAGCATTGGTAGTGCCCCCCGTACGAACCAACTTGTGTCATGAATTTACATCCACTTTAGTCATTTACAATCAGAATTAAAACTCAGTTCTACTTCAGGTTTGTGCTACATGAGGGCAAGTGTTCACATTTAAAGTTTTGCACTCCTGCTGTTGCTAAGCAGCTCTGACTAGAGGCTACACCCTTGTTATCAAATCATTCAACTACAGATTATGTAACAATGAGCAGTTTTTATCTTCTATAAGCACTCTATATATCTATTTATAGCACTCTTATATCTGTTTATAGCACTCTTATATCTATTTATAGCACTCTATATATCTATTTATAGCACTCTATATATCTATTTATAGCACTCTATATATCTATTTATAGCACTCTATATATCTATTTATAGCACTCTATATATCTATTTATAGCACTCTATATATCTATTTATAGCACTCTATATATCTACTTATAGCACTCTATACATCTACTTATAGCACTCTATATATCTATTTATAGCACTCTATATATCTATTTATAGCACTCTATATATATATTTATAGCACTCTATATCTATCCAGTTATAACGATAAAGTTTTAGGAGTGAAAAATCCAGCTTGCATGTGATTGTCAACTCAGAACCTCCAGGTCTGCATACAGACGAACTAACCCACTAAACCACACAGCCTACTGGTGATACAATGCATTAATTCCGTACATAATTATTACAGATGCCTTATATTGTCATTATGTCTTTAAAACGATTGATTGAACTACCTACGCTTCACACTCTAATTTAAAGAAAAATTTTACTAGAAGAATAATACCTGCCCAGACTTTCCCAAAATGCTATAAATATATGTATATGTAGCATAAACTTAATTAAACTTATAGCACATACATAAATATACAAACACTTTCATTTAAAAGTTAGATGGTAAATAAATGTTGATTTTATGTTCAAAAATGTGTTTTATTACCCATGCAACGCCGGGCATTCAGTAGTATATATACAATAAGTAGTTGGTTATTCTATGTTATGCTTCAAATTGTTCAAATGTTGTAATTATACGACTAAACATACCGGTAAATTAAAAAATGTAAATTTCAAACAAAGACACCTGATGAGCCGTGGCTCATCAGGTGTCTTTGTTTGAAGCAAATTTGTAGTGAAGAAAAATTCAACTTTTCAGATAAGTTTTTAGTCTATCTGTATACATTTTCATCTTACATTTATATACATCATATATATATATATATCTGTATACATATCTATATTTATCTTATTATCAGTATTTTATATTTTTTCTATTAGTATTACGTCTATATATATATTTTATTAAGGTGTTATAAATATTTTATCAGTGTTATATATTAGTTTTTTGTTTTTCAATGCATTCATCTGCCGATTGTATTTAAAATGAATTATACATATTACAAAGGCGTTATCACCAACCACTATTAACATCACGCATACTCAATAGTTGTATTCTCTTTACTAATATGGAGATAGGACAACTACGTAATAATATATTACTATTATTGCAGCATTCGACTGGGAGTCTTCCTACGACGATATCCTATTGCTAGGGTCTTCGTTATCATTTACATGGTAAGCAATCTAAACACCATTCTATTCTTGTCAAGGATAGCTGTATAGAATAGTTTGTTAGCGCTTTTACGTAGAATGCTTGCTTCAGAGAGCATCAGTGAGTATTCCGTTTAAATGTTGACTTGCAACAAAATTCACATTACAGTTATCTGGTATCAAAACTTTCACCATGCCTTACTCTGCTATGTTGTCGGTGCAAAATATCTGGAAATGTAATTACAAGTTCTGAAAAGCTAAAAATCGAACAGTTGATCGCAGCCATCATAAAAACGTCGTAGTTTGGAATCTCTTTATTTCGATGACTTACTCAAACATTGTGGTTATTTTTGTGACATGTTATGTTATCATGTGAAATCATTGGCCAATAAAAGGCTCAATATAAAACGTCTCATAGGACTAGTTTATGACAAACACTTCGGGCTCTACCGGAAAGCCCATATGAAATATAGACGCTTGCTACTTTGCAGTTTCGTTTCAGCCTGGTCTAATCATCTAGTCGTAATCTGATCATGTGGCCCATACTTCCTGCTGAATGGCGCAAACAATTTCTGCAGCATTTTTTGACTATCACAGGCCACCAACAGGCTCCTCATGTAAAGTGTAAACAGAAACCATCTCTCACAACTACATCACATTTGAGCCGTTTTGCAAAGGGAATCCAAACTACGGCGGTCTCGTGTGGCTGCGATTTTCTGTTCGTTTTTGAGCTTTTAAGAGCTTGTAATCACATTTCCACATATTTTGCACCTACAATACAACAGAGTAAGACATGGTGAATCTTGTGATACCAAATAACTGTAATGTGAATTTTGTTGCAAGTCAACCTTGAACTATGTTGTCTATGGCATAGCCTTGAATATATTTTTTATAAATGGCTGCTCTGTACAAGTCCTGGTACAGAGCAGCTTGTAAGTTGTTATCTTCTTTGAAAAAGGTAACATAAACCGGTTTTACTATTCTAACACGCTTATCATGTAGTGCAGTACTTGTAAACTTCATGAATAACTTTAACAGCTAGGATTTGAATAACTAGCAATTTATTGCCCGTCAGTGTATGCGAGATAGAACTCTTGAAACTTTACTGGAAGGCTCTTTTTGATTTATTTCAATAGAAATAGCGAATCTTTTAGGGGTGAGCTTCGTAAATTCATGACTTCACTCCAAACACCTATTATGTAGTACATAACCTGGCATAATAGCTGCGAGAAAAAGGTGAGCAAGTTGTAGCAGGGCATTATTCTTTACACAAAGCCAGCACTCCTTAGATGCAGCCTGTAATTTTACAGTTGTTGCTACACCTCTGGACCATGCTGGTGCTGCTAACCTACCAGCCTGAAGTACATGGTGCTGATCATATGCCAGTGCCTCTCCCAAGCCAGCCAGATAGGAGCTTGTCAGAGTAGCAGTACCACAGGAACTCCATTCCTTCACATAACCTTTTACTTATTTTAGTATCCAAATAGTCTTATAGATATGCGATACCATGTTGCGATTATATTTATTACTACATAAGCTATTTCGTGTTGATTTATTTTCATAATCATTCATTTTATCTAGCGCAACAGCCATGGTAATAAATGCAGTAGTGCAAGTAACCTATTTATTTATGTATTTTCTTGCTTGTTTATTGACCATTTGGGTGATGTCGCTGTTGATGATCATTGCTTTCATTAACAATGCATCTCAAATCAACTTCAAATAGTATTGAAGAATTGAACGAGTACTTTGAAATTAGTTAAGACACTTTATTTTATGATCGGACAAAAGGAACATATTCAACGTGACAAGTTAGTACAAACTTAATACTCTTCGTCCTCAGCTTCATCATAGTCAGCGGAGTCCACACCGACTTCCTCGTAGTCCTTCTCAAGAGCAGCCATGTCCTCTCGGGCTTCAGAGAATTCTCCCTCTTCCATGCCTTCTCCAACATACCAATGAACGAAAGCACGCTTGGCATACATCAGGTCAAACTTGTGATCCAAACGAGCCCAAGCTTCAGCGATAGCAGTTGTATTGCTCAGCATGCAAACAGCACGCTGCACCTTTGCGAGATCACCTCCTGGTACAACAGTTGGAGGCTGATAGTTGATGCCCACCTTGAAGCCAGTTGGACACCAGTCGACAAATTGGATAGTTCTTTTCGTCTTGATGTTAGCGATGGCCGCATTGACGTCTTTTGGCACCACATCACCTCTGAAAAGGAGGCAGCAAGCCATGTACTTGCCATGCCTAGGATCGCATTTCACCATCTGGTTCACAGGCTCGAAGCACGAGTTGGTAATCTCTCCCACAGTGAGCTGCTCATGAAATGCTTTTTCAGCGGAGACGATCGGGGCATAAGTGGCCAAAGGGAAGTGTATGCGAGGGTAAGGCACCAAATTGGTCTGAAACTCATTTAAATCTACATTCAATGCACCATCGAATCGCAGAGAAGCAGTAATAGAAGACACTACTTGCGAAATGAGACGATTAAGATTCGTGTAACTCGGTCTGGAAATGTCTAAATTCCGCTTGCATATGTCATATATTGCTTCATTGTCAACCATGAAAGCGCAATCCGAGTGCTCCAAGGTGGTATGAGTGGTCAAGATTGAGTTATATGGCTCCACAACAGCAGTGGAGATTTGAGGGGCTGGGTAAACGGAGAACTCCAACTTCGCTTTCTTGCCGTAGTCCACACTGAGCCGTTCCATCAGAAGGGAAGTGAATCCGGATCCAGTACCACCGCCTGATGAGCCAAAGTTTCATTGAATGGTGTCAAACACAATAAACATGCGATAAATAAGAATGTAAATAAGTATAACAATTACATCACCAAATTTAAACAGCTACATACCAAAAGAGCGGAAAATCAAAAATCCTTGAAGACCACTGCAATTGTCAGAAAGACGTCTAATCCTATCTAGCACATTGTCGACATGCTCCTTGCCAACAGTGTAATGGCCTCTGGCATAGTTGTTTGCAGCATCTTCCTTGCCAGTTATCATCTGCTCCGGGTGGAACAGCTGTCGGTAGGTACCAGTTCGAATTTCATCTATAAATTAGATTCCATAATTGAAAGGGAGACCCGGTTCATTACACATATCCAAAATCAATTCATTATTATAAAATAAATAATCAACATTGACTAACCGACCACAGTAGGTTCGAGATCTACAAACACTGCTCTGGGCACATGTTTGCCTGCTCCGGTTTCACTAAAGAACGTGTTGGAGTCGTCACGCTTTCCTACTGACTTGTCTGACGGCATCTGCCCGTCTGGCTGAATGCCATGCTCCAAGCAGTACAGCTCCCAGCAAGCATTTCCCATCTGAACTCCAGCTTGACCGACATGGATTGAAATGCACTCACGCTACAAATAAAATGCCAGCATTATTTAGGAATTGTACATACAGGTCAATGAGATGTTCTGAATGAAATAAAATAAAAAGTCAGTAATGCAAGGGTAAGAAATTAGGTAAGCATAGAGACAGACATCGATGTCGTCATTTGATATTATTTGGTGGGGCAATCTAGCGCATTCTGCTCAGAATCCTTTTTGTATACATGGCTCGATTGCGATCATGAGCGACTAATAACATTGAACTCAAAATCGCTGGAATGACCAAGGTCATTCGCGGGTACGGAAATCCGCCGACCCTATGTTAACAGTGGGGGTAAATTTCATTGTGTGTAATCTGAAAAAAGAAGTCTCGTTTCTCATTTAAAAGCTATGGAAGATCATGACTACATCGCTAAATCGAAGAGATAAACTGCTGAGACTACTACTAATAATTTATGTAAGAGACAGAAGGATGTAGGTGCACAGTGCTATTCCATCAACTGCAAAAACCACAATGCAGTTTCAAAAAAGGACAACATTTCACCAGTGAGTCACTTCTACTACTAGTTCTATTACTATTGCTAAAGTCTACTATTACTACTACTAGTAGTAGTTCTACTACTAGTTAGTACAACCACTAGTTAGTTCTACTACACTAGTCAGTGGGCGAGAGTCGAACAGTGTCAATACTGTGTGAGTGTGACTGCATGTTGTCCGTAAATAGATGAATTCATAAGCTGGTGAGTGAACTTTTTCCTTCTAAATCGAAGGTTTTTTATTATTTAAATTTGAAATTCTAATCATAATATTTAGGCACTACAAACTATCGCGTTATTTCTAAATAAATGTTTGTAGTACCTATAATATAGCTAGCTAGCAGTAAGGAGGTGAGAGTAATAATATTACTGCTATTACTATTGTTGCTAACTAACTACTACATTTTCATTTCACTTTTTAGATTTCCAAACAAAGTAACTGAAAACTCATTATTTACAATGGTATCACAATGGCAGAAAAGTGAATAAGCCTGGTCCTTGGGAACTTGTCCGCGGCGAACATTTCAATGATCCATGTTTTGACAGAACAGGCCAAAATGTTCGATTGAAACCAGATGCTGTGCCCCATACTGTTTACACTGTCCAATCATTTGAAGGTTTTTTCCCAATACAGACGCTCTCCAACTTACGAACGAGTTACGTTCCGACGATCGTTCGTAAGGTGAATTCGTTCATAAGTTGCTTCAGTGCTATATTTTATGGTTAAGGCCTATATAAGTATATTGAAGGTTAATATAAGTATGTTTAAGGCTTGTATAAGTAACCTGTATTGGTCTGTACTGAAAACATTTAATAAAATGGAGAGAATATGTACAGTAATGTACTACGTATTTTATACCATGAGAGGTTCTTCGTCGTCGCTGGAATGGGCTTCAAAAGTTACTTCCTCCACCGTGACTTCAATGTAGAAAGAAGATGAGGGTTGATGAGTATCTTCCTTGGAGGATTTACTAGAAACTGGCCAAAAGAAGCGATCTAACGACGATTGCAGTTTTATTTTTTTTATCATAAATGATGCGATAGCACTGTATGGCTTCTTCTATGATTTTCCCTCTTTTTTAGCTAATGATCGTCGATTGCATCGGCACTGCACCTTTTACGTGTTCCATTTTACGATCTTTCTGTTTATAAATGGTACAGACGGTCGAACGATTCAAGTTGTATGCCCATGCAACGCTCACCATTTTCTCACCCGCATCAAGCTTCTTTATTGTTGACACGTTCGTTTCAAATAAAATGGCTTGCCTCTTCTTTGCACTACCACTCTCACTAGAAGCCTTTTGCTTTTCACCAACCATATTGAATAATGGATGCGCGAGATATTTAATGATAAACAAAGTTCTTTGCGCACTGGAGATACGTTCACGCACTTATGCACTGCAACGAACTGGGCAGAGGAAGGTGAATGCTGGATGGTGCTTCCGACTAATGCTTCTTTCTGCCGCTAATATCGACGCCAAGCGTCTTTATTAGCGGCGGACATATGCGCAGACATGTTTGTATGTACCGTTGTTCGTAACTCGAATGTTCGTAAGTAGGGGAGCGTCTGTATTGAATGGTGCTTTTCAATGATTGAATTCAAAACAATATTGTCAAGCACAGTGCTGCTAGGTTGTTCAACTTGTTCAAGTAGATATCTAAATTTCTTTCAGAAACCTCAAACAGCACGCAAAACAGTGAGCAGCTGCCACAGCAAGTGCTTATGAATATGATGTATGTAGCTTAGCAGAAGATGTTGAAGTGAATCTCTCTAGTGATGCATCTGTAGCAATGGTTAGTACTTCTTTGTAGTACATGTATTTCCGCAATCAATTGCATGCTTGATAAAGAAATTTCCATTAAGCGTTATGCCTAAGATCTGTGCGAATGACTTCCAATGAAAACTGCCACATTTTCATTTTACATAGCAGTATGGTAGCATTTTGACTTATTTTATTTTTAAGATCATGACTACGGCTTTCAGCCGTAATCATGATCGTAGCTGTATTGTTATATCTCGAGTGTACTATGCTTTATGTGAATAAGACATTCATTTTTGTTGACTTTATGTAATTGTTATAATTGATGCTTTTGTTTAGGTGGTTGGAATAATAATCCTACTGTTACTCAGTTTAAAGCTACCTTTCGCAAACTTATCAGCAGATGCGGTGCAGAATCAGATGCTGGTAAGACAGGCAATGTTACTGATCAAGAAGAGATTTTCATGATACAAACTATTCCATCGGTTGATCCGTTTGTGGAGCCCACAATGATTTCAGATATTAAAACTTCTGTTATAGGTAGCAGTATAGTTTATATAGCTGGCTAAATTGTGCGAAAGCTAACTAAAGTGCTGTCATGTGGCATTTGCCGTCAGTCGCAGGTTACCACTGAGTCAAGTATACAGTACCGACATCTCTATACTCTACTCGAGCTACAAAACAATGGAGGATTGGTGTGATCATCAGAGGGTGTCCTCAGGATCCTGCTAGCTGCAGATCGATACTTTTGTATCACTGCAAAGCCAGGTCCACTCCATTGTGCAGTGTATGTTATCAGTAGTGTCGGATCTAGTGATGTGCTATGCCTTGGGAAACACCTTACGGACACAGAAGATGACATATTCAACCACTGCACTTCATTGATGCAAAACCTGCCAGCATCTGCCAAGAATCGTACATTCAAACTGCAAGGTGTATCGTTGCAGCATAAGAATACTAAAACAGTACTTTTACAGGCCAGTAATAATGTAATCACTAATATTCATCTGTAGCTGTTGTTGTACTGCTATTTCTAATGTTTCAGTTCTAAAAAACTCTGTTGCACCTTGGATCAATATCCGGTGATATACAAATCTTCTTTTACACAGTTTCTGTAAAGTGTATGTATAGGTTTATTCATCTGATTACACTACTTCCTGCATTTTCTAGTTTGCATTATTTCGATTATCCACTATTACAACTGTTTTTAACTTCCCTTCAGGTGTTGAAGTAGTTCATTCCATCTTTTACAGATACTGTATCATACATGATACATGTCATACATTCATGAGCTATAATCACTTAAATCTTGAAAACAGTTTGTTTTCGCAGCATATGTGTTGCTTTTATTGAAACGATTCATATGCTAAGTTTCTCCACTATGGTTTATGCATCTGTAATATAATGAAACAGTTTTTATTTACCTGAATACACCATTTGCTAGGTTTATGTATCTGTAATACAACAGTTTGTATGAATAATATGGACCACTAAAACCTATTTTACATGTGCTTATTATTTATTATCAGGCACTCTAAACGCTGCGTGGAAGGAGTTGTCATTAACACCCAAGTGAAAAATGACATTTCAACATGTATGTTTCTGTCATTTTCACTTTGTTTACATACACACCTAGCCCATGATTAACTCTCCAATATGGCGCATGCAGTACGTGTCGCCATCGATGTAAAAGTCACACGATTGCCATTCCAGGGGTTTTAAACCATAACTGTCACGTACAACTTTTATCGTATTTGCTAGGTAAATCTGACATGCTGATTCCAATTTTGTACTCAAAATAAAGATTGGTCCACTAACTTTTAGAGTAATGAAGGCTTTTTACAGCGTTTTAATATCGGTCTCAAAAACGACACAATCGGCACAACAAGCTCCGCCCATAAATGTGTGATGTAGCCTAACTTTTTAGGAACGAATGTTAAGGATGTTTAGTCCGGTTTAGAATGAAAGAGATGGGTATCTTGAACCCATTATCCAAATTAAGCCTTCAAAATAATCTCAGTCTTGTTTTAAAGGAAGATAAGCTATTTAACATTGCATATGTAAAAATGAGCTCAGAAAAGTGCGATAACAACGCTTGCTTGTGATAATATCGCGCTTTTTTGAGCTCAATTTTCTCGGCATTCAGCCTAATAAACATCATGTAACAAGCTACAAGCAATTTTAAATAGTTTATCTACCTTTCATAAAATATTGAGATTATTTTAAAAGCTGGATTTAGATAATAATGGGTTTTAAGACATCCATCTCTATTATTCTAAATCGGACTAAACATCCCTAACTTCAGTTCCTAAAAAGCTAGGCTGCGTCACATGTTTATGGGCGTAGCTTGTGCCGATTGTGTTGTTTTTGAGAAGCATATTGAAACCCTTTAAAATAGCCTTCATGACTTTGAAGGTTAGTGGACCAATCTTTATTTTGAGTCCAAAATCGGGATCAGCGTGTCTGATTTACCTAGAAAATATGATAAAAGTTGTATGTGACAGTTATGGTTCAAGTTCAATGACTAATAAGATGAAATTTAGAAACAATCTATTTCGGCATACATAACAACCAATGAAATGGCAGTAAAATTATTTAGACCGGTAAAGGATTTGAGCGGCAGCTACCAATCAAGACTAATACTGAAATGATGTTTTTATTCTTGGTTTCTCTAAAGTATAGAATATGAGTTACTCCAATGATTGGCTAAACATCCAGAGTCAATTACCAACCCCAACCAAGAATTTTTGCCCCAACATTGACCTACATACCACCAACTGTTATAGACTTCGAGAACTTCCTCTCTGTTTTGTACGTCGACCATTGAGCGTTTGTTCGTAGCTCCTCTTTTCTTATAAAGCTGTTGGCCTCTTCCAATGAAGAGAAGAATACTGCCTACATTTTTTCACAACATCTCCAATCAAAATTCCCAGGAATCTTGTATCAAAACATGACAGTTTCCGGTTAAACCATAGGTGGTCTAAACGTCATCTATGCAGAAATTGGTTGTTTATAAGTTACCCCGATTAATAACCACTTGATAGCCTACTATCCAAATGCAGCAACACTAAGAATGAGCTGCATAAACACCACCCCTGTTGTGCCGATGAATAGGGAAGTAACCGATACCGGTCAAAAGTCAAGGTGCTTGTCAGTACAAACAAGATAATAGCTTATCTACCGACTAGAGGATGGGCCATTTGGCGCAGCCGATTAGCAGATGAGTTAAACCATTACAGTGAAAAACTGAAATCGTAGATAACTACTCAATGTGTTCACAATACCACGATCTTAGCGATTTTTGATGTGCCACTAGATGATGTTGAATGCTACTAAAATGGAGGATAGCTGAACTAACTACAATCAAGCTGACTGCAATCGGTTGTATTGCGATAGGGGTTGTATCCGGTTATTGGAAAACTTCATTCAGGTTTTACAAAAACGGGAAAATCCATTATGGACGCGCAGCTGTTGTGCGATAGCCTCTAAACTGCTAGTTTTATTATTGAAATTTATTGGAGATTATATGTCGTCGGCTCATCGTTTTCGAGTAGCCATCTTAGCAGGTCGAAATGAAATATAATTCTCGGCAAACCCACCTAATACACTATCTATAGCGTTCATTGACTAGGCCACAATAAAAAACAATTCATAATCGATAACAATTAGCGAAATAACATTCTTCTTAGGAAATGTTAAATTGAAACACGAAAGGCTAAAACAAATAAATGACCAATAACGCCCAATCAAATTTAACGTAATATACTTACCATAATGATAGAAGATTGTTGAACACGGTAGTGATAAAACAGAAATATAAGCAACTTACCACATCTATATAATAAGCCAGTAAGACCGACACTTATTATAGCCAGGGCGCGCAGGAGATGCTTTTATATACCCTAAGTTGACCTCTGATTCGTACCGCAAAGGCCTAGCCAGTAATTGAGAAGTAGTCAGGTGTACAGCGTCGCTATTGGCCAACGATTCAAAACTAATCGTCTCTGAGTTCGACCAATAGTCTTAAATTTCGACGAATAGTCTATGAACTCGAAAAATAGTCTTGTATTTTGACTGATAGTCTAAGAATTCGACAAATAGCCTGTCGGCAACAGCGGTTTCGACAATTAGTGTTTCGACTAAATCTCCATTTACCGATTGAACCATTTAACTCGAAATACGTCAAATGGCGAAGGTCATTTGAAAATACAAAATCCGCCGGTGCCATGCTAAGTTTAGCGTGTAAGTAATTTTCATTAGGTTCAATCTGAGAAAAGAAATCTAGACTCTCATTTAACAGCTATGGAAGATCACAAACACACCGCTAAATCAAAAGGACATACTTCTGGAATTACTACTGTGATGAGAGTCCATTTATGTAAGAGACAAAATGATGTAGGTGCACAGTGCTATTCCATGAACTGCAAAAGCCGCAGGAATGCACTTTCAAAAGAAAAGGGCAAAACAAATGACTCACTTCTAATACTAGTTCTATTACTATTGCTAAAGTTTACTATTGCTACTACTACTAGTTGTGCTACTACTAGTTAGTACTACCAGTAGTTAGTTCTACTACACTAGTTACTGGGTGAGGGAGAGTCGATCAGTGTCACTACTGAGTATACGAGTGTGACTGTATGTTGTCAGTGATTAGATGAATTTATAAGCTAGTGAGTGAACCTTTTTCTCTTTCAAGAATGAACGTTTTTTATTATTTAAATTAGAAATTTCATTCAAACATCCACACCTATGGCTATGTTTCTGATGTTGGTTCATACACCGCTTCACATAAAGGCCTATGGCTATGTTTCTGATGTTGGTTCATACACCGCTTCTCATCCACGCCTATGGCTATGTTTCTGATGTTGGTTCATACACCCCTCGACATCCAGGCCTATGGCTATGTTTCTGATGTTGTTTCATATATCGCTTCGCATCCATGTATATGGCTACAATTGTTTCTGAAGATTCCAAATATTACTTTGGTGATTACTGCTTCACCTGTCCATATCCTAGCCATCATTCCACGGCACAGTTTTAATTCTGGTTTCTCTGCTATGCATCAATTGTATCGCTTCTTGAAGAGTTCTCAGTCTTTTTATGTTAGGTTTGTTTTGCTACCTTTCAAAGTTACTATGTTTCTATGCGACAAGATTTCTCTCATAACCAAAGTGTTAGCTTATCTACGTAGGATGTTCAATAGTGCATAGAGTCAATAGTCTCAGCTTGAATTTGATGTAAACTGTTCACAGTTGTCATGCCTTTTATCAGCCTTCTATCAGCCTTTTGTAAGATCTGGTATGCTGATGTCATGTGACTGGCTCGCTCTATATCTGTATATACTTGCTATGTTTCAGCTGATGTCATGTAATTGGCATGCTATATATCTGTATGCATTTGCTATGTTTTAGCTGATGCCATGTAATTGGCATGCTATATATCTGTATATACTTGCTATGTTTCAGCTGATGTCATGTAATCGGCTTGCTATATATCTGTATATACTTGCAACTGATGTCATGTAATTGGCAGACTATATATCTGTATATACTTGCTATGTTTCAGTTGATGTCATGTGACTGGCATGCTCTATATCTATATATATATATATATATATATATATATATATATATATATATATATATATATATATATATATATATATATATATATATATATATATATATATATATATATATATATAGACTTGCTATGTGTCAGCTGATATCATGTAATTGGCATGCTATATATCTGTATATACTTGCTATGTTTCAGCTGATGTCATGTAATTGGCATGCTATATATCTGTATGCATTTGCTATGTTTCAGCTGCTGCCATGTAATTGGCATGCTTTGCACATGTATATACTTTCTATGTTTCAGCTGATGTCATGTAAGTCGCATGATATATATCTGTATATACATGCTATGTTTCAGCTGATGTCATGTAATTGGCAGGCTATATATCTGTATGCATTTGCTATGTTTCAGCTGATGCCATGTAATTGGCATGCTATATATCTGTATATGCTTGCTATGTTTCAGCTGATGTCATGTAATTGGCATGCTTTGCATATGTATATACTTTCTATGTTTCAGCTGATGTCATGTAAGTCGCATGATATATATCTGTATATACATGCTATGTTTCAGCTGATGTCATAAAAGTTGAGCACAGCAACAGAGAGTGAGCTAGAGGCACGATTGCATCATCTCACGGAGAACCTCATAGAAAAACAGATTCTTGTTGACTCTCTCAGCACAGAGAAGAATTCTCTCAAGCTGCAACTCGAGAGGGCTGAACAGCAGGTCAAAGACACAGAGAAGGCCGTGGCAGCAGGAAGTAGCAGTGTGAGTGTGCATATTATCCCTCTGCATACTTTATTCACTATTTGTTAAACATCAATATCCCAATATCGCTAAGTGAATCTGGTGATTGTATACTAGTACAGTAGACGCTTCTATAATGTATACCTCTTATTACATAAACCCAGTAAATGTAAAGAATTTCTGTAAAGTTTTTCGTCGTATTATGTAACAAAATTTCGTATATCATGCAGACGTTCGGGTCGGTACAAGCTCTCAAATTTGATTGGAATAATGAGAATTTCATAGTTAGCCTTAAAAATATCACTTTCTCTCTTGTCACACTTGCGGAAAAAAACTAAATATAGTGGCATCTCTATTATATACACTATACGTACTAGTATACCGGTAATATAGTGGTATCTCTATTATATACACTATACGTACTAGTATACCGGTAATATAGTGGTATCTCTATTATATACACTATACGTACTAGTATACCGGTAATATAGTGGTATCTCTATTATATACACTATACGTACTAGTATACCGGTAATATAGTGGTATCTCTATTATATACACTATACGTACTAGTATACCGGTATTATAATGGTATCTCTATTATATACACTATACGTACTAGTATACCGGTAATATAGTGATATCTCTATTATATACACTATATGTAATAGTATACCGGTAATATAGTGGTATCTCTATTATATACACTATACGTACTAGTATACCGGTAATATAGTGGTATCTCTATTATATACACTATACGTACTAGTATACCGGTAATATAGTGGTATCTCTATTATATACACTATACGTACTAATATACTGGTAATCTCGTGAGTCATGAGAGATCGTTAAGTGTGCCGATAATAAGTAGCTGTACAATTATTCAGAAGTATCCAAAGACAGTCGATTGGCTCGGGACTGTCAGTCTCTCAAGCTGAATGTCATGAGGTGGAATCTCATCGAAAGCGATGTTTCATCCTAACTTTCAACCCTGACCTTGGGTAGATGCACAGACAGAAATCACTTTAATTATAATAGTCAAGCTATATTTTTGTTTCGCTCTATTGTAGACATAAAAATTTTTGCTTCATAGCATAGATTTTGCCATATAAAAAAGCCGATTTGAATTAACATTGAAGTTATCCGCTCCCCTTAGCTCAACGTAAAGTTTTTTTAATCATGGACACAAAACCAAGTCGATACAAACCAAAATTTCACAGTTCTGTAGTCCTTAATTAAAATGTGAAGATTAGTTTTTCCGTCGTGAAGGGCCGAAATGGTGAGTCTGGGAAGACGTTAGAACGGATTAGACAACTTTCATACATTTTTTTGGTCGTACATTCCCTATAACGCAAATGCGTTATAGGGATTGTACAAGGAATTGTAACGATTGTAATGATAATCGTTACAATTTCTTTCTGATTGTAACGATAATCCAATCCCTATAATACAGATGCGTTATAGGGATTGGATTATCGTTTTCGGAATGGATTATTCACATTGTAGGGGGTATAGATTATTCACATTGTAGGAGTGTCTACTGTATCTTTAGTTAGTTGTATTCTATATTTACACACCCATTCTAGACTACATACGAATATGTAGGCTGTATTCTATACTTCGACTCCCATTCTAAATTATGTACAAATATGTGAGCTGTCTTTTATATATAGACAACGGCAGTCTATATGGGTGAGGAGGATACAGTGAGACAAAGAGGACACTTACCAGGTTTTCTTAAGGAGTCTCCTACAAACCCAGAGTTCACTCGAAAGGTGAAACGAGCTGCCAACACTATTGACAAGTTCAGGCAAGTCTTATGCTGTTTACTGACAGAAGAGCCAACCCGCTATGAAGGTGCTCAGGCTAGTTTTTGGTTGCAGTAGTTGATACTAAGAACTAGTAAAATACAAGATTCTATATTGTGTGTAAATAGCTGTGCTCTGAGTATTGGTATCTAATTCTATTCTCTCAAATTTGCTATCCTTTTGAAGCTCCTGAAAAATTAGCTAAAACAAAAAGAGGGCTCAATATATATCCTCAAAACTTCAAATAGATAAACACTGATTTGAACTAAAATAGATATAAATTGTCACTTTGATATGATATGTACATTAGCATTGGTAGTGCCTCCTGTACAAACCAACTTGTGTCATGAATTTACATCCACTTTAGTCCTAATTCATGTTTATATAATTTATTGAATTCATTTTTTATGGCCTTTATAGTCATTTACAATCAGAATTAAAACTCAGTTCTACTTCAGGTTTGTGCTACATGAGGGCAAGCGTTCACATGTTAAAGTTTTGCATTCCTGCTGTTGCTAAGCAACCCTGACGAGGCTACACCCTTGTTATCAAATCTTTCAACTACAGATTATGTAACAATGAGCAGTTTTTATCTTCTATAAGCACTCTACATGTATATATCTATTTACAGCACTCTTATATCTATTTATAGCACTCTATATATCTATTTATAGCATTCTATATATCTATCTATAGCACTCTATATATCTATTTATAGCACTCTATATATCTATCTATAGCACTCTATACATCTATTTATAGCACTCTATATATCTATTTATAGCACTCTATACATCTATTTATAGCACTCTATTCATCTACTTGTAGCACTCTATATATCTATTTATAGCATTCTATATATCTATCTATAGCACTCTATATATCTATTTATAGCACTCTATATATCTATCTATAGCACTTTATACATCTATTTATAGCACTCTATATATATCTATTTATAGCACTCTATACATCTATTTATAGCACTCTATTCATCTACTTTTAGCACTCTATATATCTATTTATAGCACTCTATATATCTATTTATAGCACTCTATACATCTACTTATAGCACTCTATATGTCTATTTATAGCACTCTATATATCTATCTATAGCACTCTATATTTATCCAGTTAGAGAGATTAAGTTTTAGGAATGAAAAATCTAGCTTGCATGTGATTTCAACTCAGAACCTTTAGGTATGATGTTGTGAGTTGAAATCACATACAACTATGGATATACTGTATATGTTTTTTAACTGTTCGTCTCTCAGCTTTTAAGAGCTTGTAATCACATTTTCACATACATACTTTGCACCTACAACACAACAGAGTAAGGCATGGTGAACCTTTTGATACCAAATAACTTTAATGTGAATTTTGTTGCAAGTCAGCCTTCAAAGAACATTTTTTTATTAGAAGAATAATATCTGCCCAGACTTCCCCAAAATGCTATAAATATATGTATATATATAGGGTAGAATAAACTTAATTAAACTTATAGCACACACATAAATATACAAACATTTTAATTTAAAAGTTAGATGGTAAATAAATGTTGATTTTCTGTACAAAAACTTTTTTATTACCCATGCAACGCCGGGCATTCAGTAGTATATATACAGTAAGTAGTTGGCTATTCTATGTTATGTTTCAAATTGTTTAAATTATTCGACTAAACGTAAATTAGATAGAGTAAAACATTGAGTAGATAGGCTCATCAGGTGTCAGCAGAGTAAGACATGGTGAATCTTTTGGTATCATGAATCTTTTGGTCTGTTTGAAACAAATTTGTAGCGAAGAAAAAATTGACTATTCAGATAAGTTTTTAGTCTATCTGTATACATATCTATATTTATCTTTTTATAAGTATTTTATATTTTTTCTATCAGTATTACGTCTATATATATATTTTATTAAGGTGTTATATATATTTTATTATTATATAATAGTTTTTTGTTTTTCACTGCATTCATATGCAGATTGTAGGTATTTAGCATGAATTATACATACTAAAGGGAACATTATCACCAACCACTATTAATATCTCAACAACTCAATAGTTGTATTCTCTTTAGTAATATGGAGATGGGTCAACTACGTAATAATATCTTTTATTATTGCAGCATTCGATTGGGGGTCTTCCCACAATGATATTCTATATTGCTAGGGTTCGTCGTTATCATTTACATGGTGAGCAATTTGAACACCATTCTATTCTTGTCAAGGAAAGCTGTCTAGAATAGTTTGTTAACGCCTTTACGTAGCATTCTTGTTTCAGATAGCATCAGTGAGTCTTCTGATGCTATCTGAACAAGTCTTTGTACAGAGCAGCTTGTAAGTTACACGTATCTTCTCTGAAAGCGGTAACATACTGAGTGCAGGACTCAAAAACTTCATGAATAAATTTGACAGATCACTGTTAGGATTTGAATAACTAGCAATTTATTGGCCCCGTCATTGAACACAAGATAGAACAACTCTTGAAACTTGACTAGAAGTCTCTTTTGATTTCTTTTAATGAAATAGCGAATATATTTCAGGGGTGAGCTTTGTAAATTCATAACCTCACTCAAAACACCTTCAGTACGTATGAGTACGACTGAGAGCTATTGCGCATAACCTGGTGTGATAGCTGCGAGATAAGTTGTAACAGGGTATTCTTTGATGCAGTTTGTAATAGTTGTTACATGTCTGGACCATGCTGGTGCTGATAACCTACCAGCCTGAAGTACATGGTGCTGATCATATGCCAGTACCACTCTGAAGCCAGCCAGAGAGGAGTTTGTCAGAGCAGTACCACAGGACTCTATTCCTTCACATAACCTTTTACTTATTTTAGTATCCAAATAGTCTTATAGATATGCGATACCATGTTGCGATTATATTTATTACTACATAAGCTACTTCGTGTTGATTTATTTTCATAATCATTCATCTAGCGCAACAGCCATGGTAATAAATGCAGTAGATTGCAAGTAGCCTATTTATGTATGTATTTTCTTGCTTGTTTATTGACCATTTGGGTGATGTCGCTGTTGATGATCATTGCTTTCATTAACAATGCATCTCAAATCAACTTCAAATAGTATTGAAGAATTGAACGAGTACTTTGAAATTAGTTAAGACACTTTATTTTATGATCGGACAAAAGGAACATATTCAACGTGACAAGTTAGTACAAACTTAATACTCTTCGTCCTCAGCTTCATCATAGTCAGCGGAGTCCACACCGACTTCCTCGTAGTCCTTCTCAAGAGCAGCCATGTCCTCTCGAGCTTCAGAGAATTCTCCCTCTTCCATGCCTTCTCCAACATACCAATGAACGAAAGCGCGCTTGGCATACATCAGGTCAAACTTGTGGTCCAAACGAGCCCAAGCTTCAGCGATAGCAGTTGTATTGCTCAGCATGCAAACAGCGCGCTGCACCTTTGCGAGATCACCTCCTGGTACAACAGTTGGAGGCTGATAGTTGATGCCCACCTTGAAGCCAGTTGGACACCAGTCGACAAATTGGATAGTTCTCTTTGTCTTGATAGTAGCGATGGCCGCATTGACGTCTTTTGGCACCACATCACCTCTGAAGAGGAGACAGCAAGCCATGTACTTGCCATGCCTAGGATCACATTTCACCATCTGGTTCACAGGCTCAAAGCACGAAGTGGTAATCTCTCCTACAGTGAGCTGCTCATGAAATGCTTTCTCAGCGGAGATGATCGGGGCATAAGTAGCCAAAGGGAAGTGTATGCGAGGGTAGGGCACCAAATTGGTCTGAAACTCATTCAAATCTACATTCAATGCACCATCGAATCGCAGAGAAGCAGTGATAGAAGACACTACTTGTGAAATAAGACGATTAAGATTCGTGTAACTTGGCCTCGATATGTCTAAATTCCGCTTGCATATGTCATAGATTGCTTCGTTGTCAACCATGAAAGCGCAATCCGAGTGCTCCAAGGTGGTATGAGTGGTCAAGATCGAGTTGTATGGCTCCACAACAGCAGTGGAAATCTGAGGGGCTGGGTAAACGGAGAACTCCAACTTGGCTTTCTTGCCGTAGTCCACACTGAGCCGTTCCATCAGAAGGGAAGTGAATCCGGATCCAGTACCACCACCTGATGAGCCAAAGTTTCATTGAATGGTGTGAAACACAATAAACATTCGATAAATAAGAATGTAAATAAGTATAACAATTACATCACCAAATTTAAACAGCTACATACCAAAAGAGTGGAAAATCAAAAATCCTTGAAGACCGCTGCAATTGTCAGAGAGACGTCTTATCCTATCTAGCACATTGTCGACTTGCTCCTTGCCAACAGTGTAATGGCCTCGCGCATAGTTGTTTGCAGCATCTTCCTTGCCAGTTATCATCTGCTCCGGGTGGAACAGCTGTCGGTAGGTACCAGTTCGAATTTCATCTATAAATTAGATTCCATAATTGAAAGGGAGACCCGGTTCATTACACATCCAAAATCAATTCATGACTATAAAATAAATAACCAACATTGACTAACCGACGACAGTAGGTTCGAGATCTACAAACACTGCTCTGGGCACATGTTTGCCTGCTCCGGTTTCACTAAAGAACGTGTTGAAGGAGTCGTCACATTTTCCAACGGATTTGTCTGACGGCATCTGCCCGTCTGGCTGAATGCCATGCTCCAAGCAGTACAGCTCCCAGCAAGCATTTCCCATCTGAACTCCAGCTTGACCGACATGGATTGAAATGCACTCACGCTACAAATAAAATGCCAGCAGTATGTAGGGATTGTACATACTGGTCAATGAGATGTTCTGAATGAAATAAAATAGCAAGTCAGTAATGTAGGGGTAGGAAATTAGGTAAGCATAGAGACAGACATCGATGACGTCATTTGATACTAGTTGTTGGGCAATCTAGCGCATCCTGCTCAGCATCCTTTTTGTATACGTGGCTCGACCGCGATCATGCGTGACTAATAACCAACTCGGTAGCCTACTATCCAAAGGCGCCAACAGCTAGGAACACGCTGCATATACACCTCCCCCTGTTTTGCATATGACTAGGGAAGTAACCGATACGGGTCAAAAGTCAAATCTCAAATGATTGTCAGTACAAACAAGATAATAGCTTATCTACCGACTAAAGGATGGCCCACTTAGCGCAGCCGATGGGCAGATGCGTTAAACCAATATAACTAAACTGAAATCGTAAATCACTACTCATTGTGTTCACAATAATACGATCTTACCGATTTTGAACCCTATTAAGAATTGAGGATAGCTGAACTCGCTACAATCAAGCTGCCTCAAATTGAAATAAGGGTTGTAACCCGTTCTTGGAAAACACCATTCATACTTTACAAAACGGGAAAAACCATTACGGACGTATTGTCTATAGCGTTCATTGACTTGGCCACAATAGAACACAAAACAATCGACTACAGTTAGCGAGTTTACATTGTTCTCTTAGCAATTATTTAATTGAAACGCACGTTGAGTAAAACAAATAAATAGCCGATAACACCCAAGCAAATTCAAAGTAATATACTTACCATGATGATGGAAGATTGTTGAACACGTTAAGACGAAGTGATAAACAGGAATATGAGCAGCTTACCGCAGCTATGTAACAAGCCAGTAAGACCGACACAATATGCCCAGTGCGCGCAGGAGATCAATTTATATACCCTAAGTTGACCTTTCATTTGTACCGCAAAAGATTAGCCAATAATTGTGAAGTAGACAGTTGTACAGCGTCGCTATTGGCCAATGATTCAAAACACTGATTGAACTATAAAATCCCTTTCCCGCTCAAATGTCCCACATGTCATAAGATTACAATCGAAACAATAATCCTACGGCATTCCCAGGATTGACATGTCAAAGACTACTTTTATAGCTTTGACATAAAAGGATTCCCAAGAACCTAATCTAAGAGAGATGCAACCAAGTGATTTAGACTCAGCTAATCAATGGGCATGCTAAAAACTCAGATGTCCAGCATCTTCACCATACAAGCTCAACATATTCAGTGAATGGATAGCTTTAGTTCCGCAAAGTCAAAGTATGTACATGTATTAGCAGCTCATTTCTTGGAAGGTTTGATCAGCTTTCTAACTTTAATGGTTTCTACTCAAAACCAGTTTTAGCAAGTATTTCTACAACAAAAGTGATGCTTATGGGAACCTTCAGGATGAGCTATGAGATGGAAAGAAAAAACAGCTGAATAAACATGAAAAATGCAGAGAGTAAAGAGAATTGACAAATAGCTTGATAAATAAATAGAGGACATGTCTTGTATTTGGATGCTATGAGATACCATTACAACTAGTAAATCTATCACTTTCCAAGTAAAACCCGATCAGGCAGAAGGGCTTGCCATTGTGAGAGATTGGAAGTATCACTTTCATAAAGATAAGAAAAAGTCTACAATGATGGAGGAGAGGGTGTGTTTATGCTCAGCAGCTCCCTGTCCACTTAGGCATCACTACAGCATTCCTATTTCCTCCTGTTTAATGCATAACTCATCTGTGGCCATTTCTTTTAAGTATCGTATGTTTAACATGATTGTCCCCGTGATAGCTTGCTAATTTTAAAGCGTTCAGAATATGAGCTAAGGTTAAGGTAAAAGGTGAAGTAGAGACCAGCTGTATCAGACGACATTTCGTGTTTTATCTCGTGGGCAGAGTCTTTGCCATAGATAGATAAATAGTGAAGTATTTTTGGAAGATTAAAAATGAAATATTGGTTGATTACAAAAGAGAATAATTTTCCTAGATAACTACACCTGAATTGACATAAACATATCAAAGATAGTAAAGGGAGGCATTTAGCTACCAAGTAGATAACACTGGGAGTTTCATGGCCCACATATGCCCAACTACAACTCGGAGCCCACCCACAGCTCAAAGCCCACCCACAGCTCAAAGCCCACCCACAGCTCAGAGCCCACCTACGTAAATTTTTGTAGTGAAATTTCCAAAAAGATTAGAAGAAAAAGGAAAGTTGACACTTTATTTATGGTTTTTCATGTATTGTTTTTTATTTGGTATGGCCGTGAAGGAAAAATTCTTTGTATAGCCATTCAAATTAATTATTTATTTGACAGGAATTCACATGAGCCAAAATACTCACTGATAGAAATAATCAAATAAAAATATCAGGATAACAAATGAAAAGTTGTAATAGCTACAACAGTTTTGATTGGCCAGGTGATTATAATGACTCATGCAAGACCGCTCTTGAGTTTTTGGCAATTATCACAGCCGTAGTCATCACAACCCATGATTTAATATAGAAGTTTTGGACGTGATCAAACCATTCGTAAAGTCACCTTGGATGCCACACCCCTTAGTTCAGCACTCTCTTGCTTTATTGAATTTGATAGCTACAAAAATACAAAAGGTTTTTGTCATTATGAAGGTCAAGGTCATGGACTGGTAATTGAATTCGGCAGGTGCCTCGAACCTTTGATGATTCAGTATAAAATTAAAAGCGTTCTGATTGGTCGAGTTGATTATGGATGGCCAGATGAAGGAATATACGCTGGTGATACCTTAATATGGCCTTGGTATATCACTGACACCGCCCTAGGCTTAGCTTCTTAGCTTGCTGGATGTGTACCATTAAAATATGGAGTGCTAGTGGGCCACTGCTTGAGCCATCAATTAGAGAGATCTGGTAGTCTCCAGATGAGTCCAACTGGTAGACTCGAAATTTCTCATTCTCAAGAGAGCCTTCTGAATAAAAAGGTGCTATCTATTACGATAAGCACTTCAACGACCTGTTTTGCAATTCTGCAGGAAAAGCAATCACCCGAGACAATGACCTGATAAAAGAAGTCTAACGGGTAAATTTCTTTTCTGGAAGGCCATTATGGCAGCACCCATTATGGCAGTGCCTCAGATGTAACACTCTCTGAAGGAAGTAACACTGCGTACAGCTACCTCTGATAGCTTGAGAATAATTCCAGCACTGTGTTGGCACCTTAATTAAATAAGGTAATCTTTCAGCTTTTGTGAAGTTCAACTTGAGTCACACTATTCTGTAGTACCCATTCTTTGACAGAAGTAAGTAGTTAGGTAATAGATAGTCAATGACCCATATGAACGCAGCTATCCCTAGCTGCTTGTGAGGAATTTAATATACAGAGCTACTAAAGGCAACTAACGCAGGCCTCCATTGGGAAAAATTACCATTGGTGAACACTGCATAGGACAACAGAGCTCTACCACCTTTTCAGTCTCCGCTTGTTCCATTTGCTGTTTTACTTGAACAATAATATGTTTTCTATCGTAGCAGATCGTAAGAAGTGCAGTAGTTCAGACAAGTTCGCCACAAGGCAAGTGCCAACCAGTGTCAGCAAATGTCATTTTTCGTACTACTTGAGTCTAAATGCATTACACATCCATGAATATATCTGGGTGGCTACCAGAACCGGTAAGTAGCCAGCCATTGATTATGGCTACTAGACTTTGCAATCAGTCATGCTTACTAAGTGCTGAATAATTTATGCTGTTTGATAGTGTAATTAGTCATGCTAGCTTCTCCGTTGCCAGACCGCAGCAATTCCAAATGACTGCGAATGCCTTATAGAGATCAAACTTGGCTGAACAATAACTTGGCTTGCTAATTGTTTTGCGCAGTAACAATTGCTGAGCAAAACAAAGTCAGCGAGATTTATAAAACACTAGGAATATACGGAGGGCTGCCACAATTCCAGTTTTTTAAATGGAGAGATAACTGCTAGCCACTACTCAGTGTTTATTCTAAATAAAGAGATCTGGCAGCCAATAGGCAGCAATATGCTTGATTCAAGTTATGGTAAAATGTCATAGCTATGTCAATATCGCTTCCTATCTCACTTTTGCGGAAGGTAGTACATGTATTTGAATATTTCTACATGACATTAGTAGTTTCCTAGTACTTTTCCAGCTAATTGCTATTGATAAATGCTACTAATTGTTTTAAGACTGACAAGCATAGCAGGTGCTAGCGACTCAGCAGTAAGTGCTGTGTTGGCATTTGGTCTAGTCAGATGGCCTATATATTTTTAAAGCACAAATGAAGATATCTATGAGGTACAGCTACCATTCATGAGTAGGTTTAGACAATTCTTAAAGCTTAAATAAAGTGGCTACTCAAACCCATGCTGAAATACTGCCACTATTATCCTGATGATCTCGGTGGCAGCTTTCTCATATCAGGCCATGCTTGAAGCATTGTGTGTATCATATCTGTAGGCATCACACTAGAAGGACGAGTCAAAACCAATGACTATTAATAAAGATAAGGGATGGACAATGGCAGCCACAGCCGAAAGGATCAAATTTGCACTTCCACTGGGATGAGTCATGCAAATGAAATATATGCAAGGGTCAACTACTGCCTCAAGCTGTGTTCCACAAAATAACCCAGTATCGCAAGCTCATTCTCTTGAAAGGAAGAGGAATGCTCTGAACAGCCAAGAGGCTCCGAGTTTGCTGCTGTATCCAGTTGGTAACAGAGTGTGTGTTGTTACCATGGTGACAATGACACTTGCAGACTGAATGGGTCATTGACTGGAATTGATCAATTTCCTTGGAGTTGTAGTCTTACATGTGTTGTATCAGTAGAGGCAGGCCCGAACTAGGGCGATAGTGCCGGATAATAAACCACTGAAAAACTACATTAGGCTGATGGGCACCGCTAGATGTTACCAGGGCAAATGCTAAAGGAGTCACTAGCCTTGACACGGGGAAATACATCAGTTGAGACACCAGAGATGATACCAGAAAGGACACGGCAGGGGGAGAACATAGCAGAAGACACCAGGAAAAGTGCCAGAGAAGACACAAGGGAAAGAATCAGGGGTGACACAGAAAACTAACAGCCTGGCATGTATCTCCTGACTGGCTCTCTAATTGTTGTATGGCGAAGTTTGACATTGCCACCAGCTATAGTGCAAAACATCATGTGACATTTGCTACCAAATGGCAGATGCCATTATTAAGGCCATGAGTCTCTATTACTATGTTTCTATGACAGCATGATGCGCAAATTTGAGTCAATCCACAAGTTAACCGCAACATGGAAATGGCATAAATCCGCAAGGAAAGCAAGTTTTGCGATTCGCAAATATTTATCGAATCCATCATGCTTGAGAATGATGGAAACGGCGCTTGCGAATGCTGCGCATAAAACATCGCTGGCTATTCCATTATAAACATTTTCACGCTTCAGTCATTTTTATTTTGATTTGAGCAGTCTCAATTAGAGTTGCCTCGATTTTGGTACCTATCGGAATCGGTATTGGTGCCGATACGTGTGTTAAGTATCTGAATCGGTATCGGCCAATCTTTTCTTAAAAATTCTGAAACTTCAGATACTTTTTACAGATCACCTATTTAACAGAAGACAGTATTTTAACTGCTACACTAATAAAGATCATCAGCTGCAAGTTCCTTACTTTTACCTAATGAATTCTTGGCCTGCCACACTATTTATTTCATGTCTATAGCCTGATCAACATAAATACAGCTGAAGAACCTTTTTGCTTTAATCAGGACGAGATCACAAAGTGTGGCATTTCCGACGATGGGACTTATTGCAGCCAATCACGAACAAGATAGCAAAAAGGGAACAAAAATGCTGTGTAATATTTCTATTTACTAGCATTACGAAAGTAATTTAAGCAGGCCATGCATAAATTTATCTATCTCTCTCTTGCTCCTGACGATACAATGTATCATTTGTATCGTACAAAATAACCCCAGTGGCTTATTGGTACTCAGGCTGTGCTCCATCATCTGTGGCAAGTGAGTCCCTCTTCAGTACAACTGGCTACATTGATAGTGATTGAAGAAAAAGACTTCTCACTGAGAAAATTGAATCACTAACAGTAATTAAAAAAACATTGATTTGCTCTAAACTGGTGCATGGGCAGCAGCTCATTCAGCTATAGAAGAAAGACTTCATTATCACAGAGAGCGCTGTACCACTAACAGTAATTACTATTATTAATTACAAATTACAAGAAACATGGACTGTTTTGTTACTACATGCATGGTATGTCAGTATGTGAATATATATATATATATATTAACTAAAAGCAAGTGCAAAAGCATATAAAAAGAGAACTCTACACTAAAAACCTAAAAGATTATTAGTGGAGTATGAAATATTTGAAAAATTATTGCGAAAAAAGTAAACTTTTAGTATTTGCGTTACAAATTTGTTTCGTGCGGAGCACTCATCAGACGCGATTGTACAATCGCGTCTGATGAGTGCTCCGCACGAAACAAATTTGTAACGCAAATACTAAAAGTTTACTTTTTTCGCAATAATTTTTCAAATATATATATATATATATATTATATATATATATATATATATATACATGTATATATCTTTTTTCCATAAATAATTACAAACAAATAAATGCATTAATATTTATATTTTCTATAATAAAATGAACAATTATCTATGCAACACAAAAGCTCTGAATCGGTGTCTGAATCCGATATTTTTTAATAAGTATCAGATCCAGATCGGTATCTGAATCGGCTAGTGAATTTATAATCGGGCATCTCTAGTCTCAATGTGCCAATGTTCAAACAATTGCTGCTAAGCTTAGCTGACAAGACTGCTTAGCTGTTTATAGAGTCATTAATTAGGCTAATACGTGACCTATGGGATCAAGCACTGGCATTAACTACGTTAAATACCCACCGCGCTGTGCAGATGTTCCATGAAACACTGGATTGTAAAGTAACTCAACTTGCGCACAGCCCCAAATGCGTATCATGTGAATCATACAAACATAGTGATAGAGACCCATGACCTTAATAATGGCGTCTGTCATTTGGTAGCAACTGTATAGTATAGGCCTCATTTTATAAGGACTAGTTTCCTGACAGTAGGATGCGTCATGAGAGATCATCAGGTGTGTCAATAAAGCGCAGGGAATAAGTATTTACACAACTACTATAAAAACCATAAATACATTCATTTAACACAAGTGGTAGCTTGCCAGTGAAGTAAGCCAAAAGTCAAGAGTTTGAATTCTGCATGATGCATTATTTTTCGAAATTTCAAACCTTTGGCCTTTGGACACTACTCTTGTAGTAAAGATTCTCTTAGATTCAGTGAAACTCAAGCTTAGTATGTATTGAGCTAGTAAATGACATAAGGGCTGGTTTACCTACTAGATACCTTCTAGTAGATAGCTCCTAGTAGATACCTCCTAGTAGATACTTCCTAGTCGATACCTCCTAGTAGATGCCTCCTTGTAGCTACCTCCTAGTAGATACCTCCTAGTAGATACCTCCTAGTAGATACCTCCTAGTAGATACCTTCTAGTAAATACCTCCTAGTAGCTACCTGCTAGTAGATATCTGCTAGTAGATACCTCCTAGTAGATACCTCCTAGTCGATACCTGCTAGTAGATATCTGCTAGTAGATACCTCCTAGTAGATACCTCCTAGTCGATACCTCCTAGTAGATACCTCCTAGTAGATACCTCCTAGTAGATACCTCCTAGTAGATACCTCCTAGTAGATACCTCCTAGTAGATACCTCCTAGTAGATACCTCCTAGTAGATACCTCCTAGTAGATACCTCCTAGTAGATACCTCCTAGTAGATACCTCCCAGTAGATACCTCCTAGTAGATACTTCCTAGTAGATACCTCCTAGTAGATACCTCTCTAGTAGACACCTCCTAGTAGATACCTCCTAGTAGATACCTCCCAGTAGATACCTCCTAGTAGATACCTCCTAGTAGATACCTCCTAGTAGATACCTCTCTAGTAGATACCTCCTAATAGATACCTCCTAGTAGATACCTCCTAGTAGATACCTCTCTAGTAGATACCTCCTAGTAGGTACCTTCTAGTAGATACTTCCTAGTAGATACCTCCTAGTAGATACTTCCTAGTAGATACCTCCTAATAGGTACCTCCTAGTAGATACCTCTTAGTAGGTACCTCCTAGTAGATACCTCTTAGTAGATACCTCTTACTAGCTACACCAGCTGTAGTGGATCCAAATTGAGGCTTCTTACACAAGTCAAAAATTGCATTGTCTTGCTGAGCTTAATCAGACCATTCATAATCCATGAGACATGAGACTTTAGCCTCTGACTATCACTACGTGTAGGGAGGGGTACGATATCAGCCTATCTCTGGATAGGTTTAACCGCTGATGTTATCAGCGCTTATTCAAACAACAAGATCAAAAGCACCCACAGTGTTTAGTCTACGAAAGATGCGCAATAAGGGCATATCTAAGCTTGTGATCCCAGCGCTAGAAAAATAGCGCTGTATAACTAGGTAACATAGACCACTAGCATTTGTCTGTTATTATTACTAAGTCATAGCCACAACAACAAACAAATGAAAAGGAAAAAATTGGTAGATCTACTCATTCCTGGCAAACAACTTGTCTTGCTGTGAAATTGACGCAGACAACAGGCAGCCAGGCAGGTGTTGCGAGTCCTGTACACATATACATGTACACTGGTTTTATGGAACACCCTAGAGTGCTGAATTAGTGCGCGCTTGTGAGATAATCTGTGAGAAGTAAATCTTTCTGGAATACTCGTGAAGTGCTCCACTCACCCGGGTATGTGCCCAATGAACAAACCACTAATGGGTCGCCACATGTAAAAAGCAAAGTGGTGGCCACTTTTGTTCTCGAAGTTGTTAGTCGAAATAGCAATAATATATCATTTTGATAAAAAACAGGCCAAGATGTCTCCAAGCTTTATGGCAGAAATAGATTTATGTCACTTACACTGCTCATCTTGCTGAATATTTAACAGTAGTTTGGCCAAAGTTGTGTTAGTTGACCAGTGCCTCCATACACCCCCATGCATCCCCTTATACACCCTCATACACCCTCTCATACACCCCCAATACACATCCCCCCCATACACACCCATACACCCACCAGCTCTATTATAACTGCTGTAATTACGCCCTTCAGCAGATCAATAACATGAAGCAGGCTCTCTTCCAAAACTTTATATTATGACCTATTTACCGCAAAACATTTATTTGAATGCCATGGTACTCTATTTTTCAACCATTCCTCTATAGTGGCGCTTTATTGGAGGTGGCTTTCAAATAAAGGGTGGCGTTGTATTTTTTAAACAGCTCATCAGAATTTTGAAAAGATTCATTCAAACCCTTGACGGGCGAGGGAATATCGCCCTATTTTGTGCTCGCCTTCGGGCGAAGTGATATAACCCTTTTGGATAGAAGGAATCTGCTGTAAGTAACCTCCAACTTGTCATAGTTCTCTAAATGAATATGCGCTGGGAAGCTGAGTAATATCTCTACCAGTTGGCATCTATTGCTTGCAATTAACCTACGATGATCTTATAGCCTGCGCTGCAATTTGTTGGAGCTTTTTTATTTCGTTTTAATTTTGAAGACATGTTTTATTTCATAACTATACTTAACAATGTTGCATAAAAGCTCATTGCACTCATTGATATGTTTGCTACATTTTCCAGCCAAAACTGGCTTTTTATGTGCAATAGAAGAGGAGTTATGAGCGTTGATCCATTGTAAGCTGAGTTGAGGGTACCGTAAATATGCTACACGTATCAAATAGTATGCTATAAATCTGCAAATTTATTAGCTATATAATAATAATCTATTTAATAATACAAATATATACTAAAAGATAAGTGACATAAACAAACCAGTTTATAATACATGCAGAAACAAAAGTTAACATTTTTGAAACAAAAATATTTGAGCCGTTTGCTCAGCCAGTTGCTCTCTGATTGTTGCTTGTGTTTAGAACCATTTCAACTTCTTCTGGCTGTTCATTACCTTCCGCAGTGTCTGACGCCCTTAACTCCTTTTCTGCACTGCTGAACTAGTTGATATTAGCATCCAAACAATTTTTAACAGAGCAAAAACTTTACACTTCTTTTAATTTGTAAAAGTTTGATATTTTATTAGTGTTTTTTTCACATACATCGAATTATCAAAACTGCATTAAACAAAGAACTACTATTAGCCTGATACAGTTATTAATTATTTCTATTGTGTTGCTTTCAAAGTTTTAACAATAAAACTGTAAAGTTTTGGATTTAGAAAACGACCTCAATACGAACAGAAACAATTATAGAATTAATTGTTACATGTATTGATGTAATAGAGTCAATATTAGTACAGTTTTGTGAACACTTTTCTGCTGATCACTTGCTATTATGAGTTCATAAAAATTAAAACTATTAAATAGTGGCAGTCAAATAAAGGTGCCGTTCGATATTTGATTTGTTGCTTTGTTTTCGATTGCTTCAATTATTTGCTGGTAATAATAAAAATCATTGAAATCATGGAGGTACACAGGCTACCATTTATTAATTGAAGTATTGGAGTAGCCACATGAGCTAAACTTAAATTTTCAAACTTGTTGTTAAGGCTTTAGTTAGTCACTGCATAAAATGTTAATTTCATTACCAAGGTTTGAAACAAGAGAAAGCAATTTCTCTATACAAACATAAAGTGGTGCAAAATGTATCTAACAATCTAACAGTTACATATATGCAAAAGTCAGCAAAAGATAAGTTTTAGACTATTAGCAGGAAAGCATTAGTCTCTTATAATAAATGTTCAACACTCTCTCACTTTTATAGGGCAGCTGAGAATCAGCAAAGTGGTTGGATTAAAATAATAACCTCACATAATAAACCACACAACAAACAGTGATAAGAATTACTTTGAAAAAGTGTGTAAGTGTATAACTTTTATAGCCAACTCTCTTGAAAGAAGTCAGTAAGCAACCCACTTACTTGTACTGATCATGTGTACTTTTAGCCTTTGTGAATAGCATTCTTTATATAAAAAATGTGGTTATAACAAATTCAGTGTATCTATTCATTCATAAAGATTAATTTTTTTATCACTCTAAATATGCTCCAATAACATCTCTCAAAACGGAAATTTATAAATTTATGAAAAGTATTGAAGTAAATCATTATCAGCATAGACTTTCAGACTTAAAAGGAGTTCATTTGTGAATAGTGAAACAGTAAGTTGTGCTCTTTTCAAGCTTAAAACTCTGTTCAAAGTTGTGCTCTCTGTGAGCAGACAACTTCTGCTAACTAAGGAAGAAATATGAGTTACAAAAAGTACCTATACATGTATTTGTTAAATTATCTTTAGCACACATTTGAGCTCAAAGCATTGCCTAAATTGCCGTAACAATTGATTACGGTAATTGGTTTCACTAACACTCAATCCATTAATAGTGGGGGAAGCGACAATTCATCTTTCAGATTTGACAAGGTAGTTTCATGTAACTTAGATAGAGAGGAGGGAGGGCAAGAAGATGTGAGGGAAAAAGACGGAGAGACGGAGAGAGAGATAGAGAGAGAAGGGGGAGAGTTTGAGAGAGGGAGAAAGGGTGGAGGAGAAGGAAAGAAGGAGAGAGGGTGAGAGAAAGAATATGAAAGAGAGCGTGAAAGAGAAAGAGAGACAGAGGGTGAAAGAGAGATCGGAAAAGAGAGAGAGAGAGAGAGAGAGAGTAAAAGAGAGAGGGTGAGAGAGAAGAGAAAAAAGAATAGCTGCCTGACATAACTTACAAGCTTTTAAAATTGTATGCATGTTGAGTGCAAGATAAAACGCCTAAAATGAGAACTAAACAAGGACAGAGTCTGAGAGAGGGAGAAAGGGTGGAGGAGAAGGAAAAAAGGAGAGAGGGTGAGAGAAAGACGATGAAAGAGAGCGTGAAAGAGAAAGACGATGAAAGAGAGCGTGAAAGAGAAAGACGATGAAAGAGAGCGTGAAAGAGAAAGACGATGAAAGAGAGCGTGAAAGAGAAAGAGAGACAGAGGGTGAAAGAGAGATCGGAAAAGAGAGAGAGAGAGAGAGAGAGAGTAAAAGAGAGAGGGTGAGAGAGAAGAGAAAAAAGAATAGCTGCCTGACATAACTTACAAGCTTTTAAAATTGTATGCATGTTGAGTGCAAGATAAAACGCCTAAAATGAGAACTAAACAAGGACAGAGTCTGAGAGAGGGAGAAAGGGTGGAGGAGAAGGAAAAAAGGAGAGAGGGTGAGAGAAAGACGATGAAAGAGAGCGTGAAAGAGAAAGACGATGAAAGAGAGCGTGAAAGAGAAAGACGATGAAAGAGAGCGTGAAAGAGAAAGACGATGAAAGAGAGCGTGAAAGAGAAAGACGATGAAAGAGAGCGTGAAAGAGAAAGACGATGAAAGAGAGCGTGAAAGAGAAAGAGAGACAGAGGGTGAAAGAGAGAGAGGGTGAGAGTGAAAGAGGGTGAGAGGGTGAGAGAGAGAGAGAGAGAGAGAGAGAGAGAGAGAGAGAGAGAGAGAGAGAGAGAGAGAGAGAGAGAGAGAGAGAGAGAGAGAGAGAGTGAAAGAGAGAGGGTGAGAGAGAAGAGAAAAAAGAATAGCTGCCTGACATAACTTACAAGCTTTTAAAATTGTATGCATGTTGAGTGCAAGATAAAACGCCTAAAATGAGAACTAAACAAGGACAGAGTAGAAACAGGTGATTTGAGCTACTTTTGCAGTCAGTCAAATCACTTTGGAAGCTGACAAGCAGTTCACTTCTTTATATTAGTAATTCTACGAGTGAGATTTGTATACTTGTAGCATTAGCCAATAAAAATCATTAAAACGAGTAACAATGATCAAAAATGTGATTTTCTGTTAAAAAGGAAATAATTAGTTGAAATATGTGTGGGCAACAGCGTAATAGATAAAAATGTAATTTCGTCCGATATAATTTTGAGCCACTAGTTAGAGTATGAAAGATCCTAGTGAAAGTGATAGCCACTCCTTCCAGCAAGTATGAATCAACAGGGTGACAGCAGCTGACTATAATAAGATAACAAGCAACCTCTTGGAGGTGGAATTGCCACACAGCTAGTAACCTCTGTACAGCGAGAATGAAGGAAAGCTCCTTTTTGCATAGTCAATGCGCATATAAAACTATGAACACAACAGAAAGCATACAGTGGATGTCTGGTAAAAGGACACCAATCAATTTATCATCCAATACTAATAAAATGACAAAATGACAAAACAAAATTGATGAGATATCATAGAATGTCTTTTCATCAGCCCCCAGCAATACATGCAAATGATATATGGCTGTTCTAGAAAGTTCCATGCTACCCCCTATTGGTTATAGTATAAGTTCTATACATTCACTCCTTATTAACATCTTAACTATTCATAATTCCTGTCTATAGACGTATATGGGACATTAATTACTGGCTTTGAGCTTTCTCATTCTCTACATAGTTCTGCGAGGTTTTTATAGAAAACTTGATCAACATTCTGCAGCAGATGTTGAGCCCTGTTGCTTTTACTTCCCTCTTATTTTTTCTTCTACATAATCCTTGCAATTATTTTCCTATCCCCGTCTCCTTTGTTCTTTTATGTAATGGTTTTTTTGTAAATTCCTATAGATAACCTAATGAACATTTTTGCATTAGAATGATTAGATGGTGAGCTTTTATTTTGATATCAATTTTGCTGAATAGCCATTGTTCTATCCGATGTATCATCCATTCTTTTCCGAACTAAGATTTTTTATAGAAAACATAATCAACATTCAAGACCAGATGCTGAGCCCTGACTTCTATAATAAATTTTTGTTTCATTACACTTCTCAGGCATCCCAGACCGCACTTCCTTTCTTCTCAATCAACATTCCGCAGTGGGCATTAGCCATGACCTCTACAACTACTCTCTCGTATGATGCCAACTGTCCAGTCTCCACATTTGAATAGAGGGCATAGCCAACATTACTCCAAACTTATGTTCCGCTAGGCACTCTATAAAAACATGGCTGAACTTCTTGGTCATGGCTCCTGTAACGTTAGTACAGTCAGTTGTTGCTCTCTAGTTTTTATATAGCAAGCAATCTCTTCTAGTTAAGACAATCTCCAGCTGACTCTAGAGAATCTCGGTTCAACTGCCCTGACTGACTCGCCCTACCAGCTCATTCCTTTATTGTAGTAGAGGTCGGTAGATATTATGTAATACCTACTGACAGGGCACCAGTTAAACTTGTCATGACAGGATTAGAAGCCACATTTTCCCCCTTCTTTTGTTTTGATTGACTCTGTCTTGACTTTGAGATTTTCGAAGGGATTATAATACCAGTTGTAGATGTTGTAGGCCCAGTAACCCAGTAACAATTATTCTGTACATAGACTTTGATATTAATAGTAAAGTTTAAATTTAGATCTGATCTTTCAGCAATACTTCTATATTTTATGCCTCTGCCTGTTGCAGTATGAATAAAAACTGGCTCACTAGATTTTGAGCTAGAGCTCCAACTACCAACACATTTTCATCGCTGATGAAAATGTGTTGGTAGTTTTCATGAAAATGAAAGTTCATAGTTCATGAGACATTTGTGTTGCTTGAAGATTTGACATGTAAAATGACATCTGCTTTGTTGTAATTCTTAACAAAGTATTTCACACCAGCAGAATACAATAAATATTAAACTCAAAAGTACAGCTAGCTGGTCACCACTAATTTGTTAGATATCAACAACTATAATAAAACCAAACGCAAGTTCATTAGGATATAGTGTCAGATTGCTCAATAGCAGCATAGCATGTGCCCGCAATTACCTCTTGAACTGTGTCTGTGATATGTTCATTATATTCTAAGGTTTATGCAGTTGACATCTCCGCTTCAGATACATCTTCGTTGACTGCACAAGGCTTCCTTTAAAATTTAAATGAACAAAAACTTTTACAGAAGTTTTCTTTTCTTCAAGAAATGGAACTTTGGTGACGGTTTTGACAACTTGTACTAGGACTGCTACATTTGCAGGTAAAAACTCGTTGTAACTTCTGAAGTTGCTTCCTGTGGCTTGGCCAGGCGCATAAAACAAACTAATTAAGAGTTGTTAAAAAAGAATAAATGAAAGTTGATTTAGCATCTGTACTTTCAAACAAAACATCTCTTTAATGTTGAGATAGCTTGACAAGGAATCTTCCACCTAGTGTGGAGGCACTAGAGGATAGCTAATCCACTCATGAAACAGAGGAATGAAGGGTCTGGAGTTATCTTTTCATCTCATCATGATGGGATCTGGAGATCTCTGATAGCCTTTGTGTTACCAGCCAATCGCGAGGACTTTATAGTTCCCTACCTTTTTATTTGGTTAGCATTCAGTATCTCTTTTAAAAACTAGAATGCTTTTGATACTTTGTCACCTTGGAAGTAATCGATAGTCTTGTAATATATTGCATTATGGAATCAAAAGACAATTTTCTGGACTATTTAGTACACTGCAACAAATTATAAATCTATTGGTATGCACAGGACTCTTATGACTCGTAGAAACAGCGATAACAATATTCTGTTGTTTATAACATCTAGTACAAGTTTGCTAACACACCAGGTCGTACATATCAGTTGTAACACTGAATCTACTCACCCTTATTTGTTATCTGCTCAAGACACCTTTTGCTCCAGCCAGCAAATGCACCTACCTTTAGTGACCTCCATTGTGTCCACCATTTACCAGATTAAAAAGTCACTCTCCATTATAGTTGTATTCAATCATAAATAATAATATGATAGTCTCACTAACATGGGAAGCCTAAGATACTGTTACCAGTACAACCTTTCCTTACAAGTAAACTCATTATTTGTCTACTCACAAACAAAACCAGAACATAATAACAACATTAATAACATTAACAACATAATAACACAAACGTTTACTATTCTAGATGACTTCTTACAGAGTACTCGTGTCTGGATTGGTTAGACAGTCTTGTCATTTTTCTCAATTTACGTAAGAAAGCAACATGATCTTGAGGTCTGAGCTAACTTTATTATTCTCTGAGCAGCTCCATTTGACGACTCTTTCGTCAGCTGGTCAATAAAACCAATGTTTGGTACAGATGTATATTGTAATATATGTACTAGTCAGCTGTGTTGTAGGATGGCTTGTTTACATTATGCTGTCATATGCCAAAGTTGTCCTCTCAGCGATTATTTGTCAATTAACCGTCAGCAAAGCGAAGGCATCGTCAAGGCAACGTGGATACTTCGGGAAAGTTTGCAGCTGTCAAACTTTCCCCGGTAGTTCGCTGAGCATCTACAATAGCCTGTGCAATGTGCACTCCTTCGGCGATGGTGATTGGCTGTCATAGATTGGTCGATCCATATTTTCTTGTATGGCAGTTGCTGCGGAGCTAGCGTGTCATCATTTTCATGACCGCATTGTATAGTGAGAATGCTATGCCGTGACATTCAGCTGATGTATTCGTGAATGGGTTTGTGATACCTGTGATGGGTAGTGTGAACATTGTGATCACACGCGATCACCTATGTATAGCGTGATTAACACCGAGATATGGCGATGTAGTGTGAACCAGCCTTTAAATCAGTAGAAGCTGAGTACAAGCGTTTAATGTTCACCTTCATAATCCAGCAAAACTAGAATCTGACACTAACTCAATGAGTTAAGAAATCTTGAAAAACAAACCTTTCGGCCGACAACGTATTATTCTGTTTAAGGCTTCTGCTGATGTTTGATTTGTCTTGGCATCCTGCCAACACAAGCAGACATTCCCACGACCAAACACAAGCGAAGCGAGTGTTTGGGAGCTTTATGATAAATGCATATGTGCACACAACTCCTGAAAATTTTCCATCATCGGCATACCCAAACCCTTGTTTTGAAATCCCATCAAAAAATTTAACCATTTTTCTGTGGAGTCGTTTAAGCATAATAATGATACAAAACACATAAGCCTATTTAAATATGTTACTAAGTCTTTGAAAAGTGTCGAAAATATCCTAAAACTTACCCATCTGATCAGATAATACATAACTAGAAAGATTAATTTGGCCTAAAATTGCCATTAAAACCTGACAAGCCTTTTTAATCAAAATTAAGACCGGCCAACAAAATGCTCATAAAGCCGTGAGACAGATAGTAGAACCATAAAGTCGTGCGCATTTCACAAGAAAAACGTGCACATTTCACCAGTTTATGGCATTGTCCAATTGCCGAAGGTTTTTGTAATAAACGTAGACCGTTTGAGGGGTAGACCGACTTACAGGTACGAAAATGTGGTACACAGTTTATCAGCTTGTTTTTGTCCAATTACTGAAGGTTTCATTAAATAATCAAGAATATTATCCAAATGTTTTTACTTCTTATGTACAAGCTAGGGCCGAACTACAATGCCCCTTTATGACATGAACATTTCTTTGTTTTGCTCCAGTTTGCAGAAAACTTCCAGACACACGTGAATGCTAATGCTTGCTTTCTGTTAAAGATCGCTGTCAAAACCATTCTACCTTCAACACAACCAACTTTCAAACTGGGTATATTACATAGCAGCTTGCCATTTTACTCGTAGTATGGCATTTCAGAGATATAATAAACATATTTCATTATTGCTGTTGTTAGTTAAATTACATACAGTACAGTAGGTTAGGCCTACAGCTTTAATTAATATATATTTTATTGTTGTAAAACAGGCTTGAGATAGTAGTAGATCAGGTCTGATTTTTATACAACCTTTTGCTTTGCATAATTAACCTTTTGAATATCATTTCAAAACAACTCGTCAACTACCATGAACATACAACCTCCCAAAACACCACGTCGTCGCAGTGGCCGTCCACGTGTCTCCCAATTATTACAGCGCAATAGGAGGATAAATAGAAGGTCCTCACGGTAACCATCAACATCAAATGCTAATGTTCAACAACACGCTAGTCAAAATAATAACAGCAACTCATTTGATACAGATAATCCTTTAGTAGATGTTGTAGGCGATGTAAATGACATTGACTTGGCAGCCCCTTTGTTTCCAGATGATGATCATGATTTTATGGACATCATTGGCCATGACAATATTGCACCAAATATTGCACAAAACAATATTGCTCCTCCCAATGCTGCCCCCATCACATTCCTCATTTTCAATCTTTAGATTGTCCTGATTCTCAATAACTGCGTAACAACTCACATTTACATTATACTCTGTCAATTCCTGCTGACAACTACTTTTTCAACAACTAGCAGTACCCTTTCTTTTTTCCATTATCACTTTGGTCGTGGGCTGTATGACAGGGTAATTTCTAGTATTATACAGAAAAACAACACAAATGGCTTTAACATATTTTAATTATTTATATGTGTGACATTGCCAATGAAAGCATATCCAGATGCATAAAAACCAATGTATACTAATTTCATGGATGCACAATGAAGACATTTGTAGGTTATAATATACAAAACAGCAACAAAAATATTTCAATGTACTTTCGTGGTTCATCATGTGTCATGCTACAAATGCAAGTATTTCCACACAGATACGTGCCTATGTGAACTACTGCCATAGACGTAAGACATACAAGTATAAGATAGAAAAAAACAAAACGTCGGCCCATAACATTCTGCTAAAATGAAAACACGTCTGTAAAAGAGGTAACACGAGGTCAAAAACTTAAAGGTTCATCAGTTTTAGGAAACAGTAGGTCTGTTATTCCAATATATATCCTGGTGCAGCCGACATATCGTTTGCTGCGCACATACATTTCGACCGTGAATTCCTCTATGTTCAGAGGAAAATTATTAGTGTCAAGAAGTAAACAGAGGTTCGACTGCACACCCAGGCAGCTTTTGATGGCATCAAGCAACTGAGTGTAGGTGTAATCTGCCTTCACAGTGAGTTTAGTCATGGGGTAACGAGAGTCCCGTGACCACCTCCCGTCTTCCACCTGCCTCTTGACTCCAGCCGTAAATATGTAGCTGTTCTGTTAACAGGTTGTACGAAGCCATTGAAGTTGCAGTATGAAACGCAATGAACAATTAAAAAAATATAAGATAAGACAAATCCTTAACACCCTAAGCTACAGACTTTAAAGATGTGATTGCATCAAAAAAGTAGATCAAATGAAATTAAGACCAATAAAAGGCTAAAACATCAGCTATAATTTGATATCATTTTTGTCTTTGTAGACTAACCCTGTCCAGAGATATAAGCGTTTGAATGGGGCCATCTTTTAAAACACTCAGATTCGAGCGGGTGCTTCATTCGTGATGTAACGAGTGATACATGTGAAATGAGTCCACGAACGATAAATATAAGATCTCTTCTTTAGCCAATCATCAGCACGAAATTTTTTATATAGGTCGTAATAAATGGTATCGGTAGTAAAACGCGTTGTCTGTGATCTCAAAGTTAGGGTTTTACTCAATTACTAGATCGCACATAGACATCGATATTTACTGACTTAATTGATATCGTTAATTTACTGAATTACTGCATCGACACGTTTTATTGACAAACAACAGAATTATAAGAGTGCTTTCAGCTCCTGCGAAGGTGACTCTAGTTTTTTGAGCATCAGGTAATTAAAGGGATACAGAACAGAATTTACTGATGAAGGCCAACAAGTGGTTAAAGATTGGGGTGGACAGCATATGGTTCGAGCTGACAGGCGTCAGCAGCGGTATGCTGCAGAGGAAGATAAGAGAATGAAGGTAAATTTATCTTCAACTTTGAGTCTCCTATATATATATATATACTGTTGTGTTTACATTGAGGTTATAATTCCGTTTGAAACTATAATATAACTTTCTGTGCATGTGAATACGAGAGATAGAGACAGGTTGTATCACTAGTTACATCATTTTGGGCAAGTCTTGGCATGCCTTTTTTCCTGAGCGTTTTTACCGTGATCAGTTTTTGTCGATTTTAATCTTCAAATATCTTGACAATGAGATCGCCTAACACAACAAACAACATCTCAACTGATAGTAAAAAAGTATCATTTAAAATGAACTAAAATTTAAAGCAATCACATCTTTAAGGGTGTTTTTGACGGGTTGCTACGAAACGATTTGCCTAGTTAGAAATTTGACTCTGACCCAAAAATTGTGCATATTTAAAAATATGAGGGGAAATAAAAATAATATAAAAATTGTGTAAATCATTATGCACAAACCAGTAGTGATTGAATCTTATTTCCAGAAAAAAAATTTGGAAGGCACTACAGGGTTCAGCAAAAACATAGCAAACTTTTATATACTGTAGTTTTAACAAAAGTAAAACCTCAAATGAATTAGGAAAAAGCCAAGATTATTTCTTTTTGCCTCCAATTACATTAAAGAGTAGTAACAGATCAATAGGGCCACAGGCTTTACTCTATTACATTGAAGGGTGGTAGCAGATCAATAGGGACACAGGCTTTACTCTATTACATTGAAAGGTAATAATAGATCAATAGGGCCACAGGCTTCACTCAAAGTCAAAAGTCAGTCAAAACTATTGAAACTGTATAAGCACTTTCTCTTATTCCCTATTCTTACCTTTTTCAACTTCACATGCTGCTTTGAACTCTGTTGATCAGACTGCATCAGTGAGTTGCTGGTATGAAGCGGCGCATTAGCTCTTACAGCCTGTGCATCTACGATCACCTCACTCATGTTTTCTAATAGAAGACAAGCCCTAGTTACAGTACTTTATTAGACACGAAAGCATGGTCCTGAGGCAATCATGGTAATGAGGTAATGATCATTTAATACTCTTTTTGTAAGGCTCTCCAACAAAATTAATAATTTCATACGCTGTACCCAGCCTTACCACCATTCCTTCGGCAAGATAGAAACGACAAAAACCCGCAAGCCAAACGTGTTTTGTTACTAGCAAATTTTTATCAAATGCTTGCGAAATACGGAAGTGGCACTTGCGAACAATGCACAAAAAATGCTACAAGCTATTTCATTTTAAGTATTTTCCCCACTCCAGTTGCTCCTGTTTCGATTTGAGCAGTTCTGTGTGCTCAACTCAGAAGATACCTTGTAATGGAAAACTAGTGCTAATACTACCGTATGTTATCCCTGATCGCAATGCTAATTCAAAACATCGCGCCATAATAACCATGCAAAAAAGGCGTCAAATTCTATAATCTTTTTAACAAACTGAACCATTGAAACACTTATCAAACGATACCCCAACGTGCGCACAACTCCAAATCTGCATCATCCGCATAATAGAAACGGTGATAAAAAATCATACACCGCTTATATAGCCTGGAATCGCTATGCTCACCGGGGTAGGTGACTGGCTGTGCTGGTGGTTGTGCCGGGTACACGTACGAGCGCTTCTGAGCCGCTCGCATCTTTTTCAACTGCGTAACAACCTACGAAACAGCAATGATGAAAATTATAATAGACTATTCACAGACTACTAGTCGCAATTGTAGACTATTGAAAAGACTTGTCTTATAACACTATCATTTTGCTACAATTCTTACAAAGTAACATATAACCATAACATCAAAATTAAAATGATTTATTTTTATATAGCTTGTAAAACAAACAGGCATGTCAGAAAAGTTGTGGTAGCTTTTAACAAATCCAATTTTGCATTGCAACTTGAATATTCAAAGGAACATAAAATATGCTATACACGTGTATATTATCAAACTCATATGTTGCAGAATTTTATAACAATAAGTTGCATGCATATCAAAATGGTGGGTGAAGTATCTTTAGGGTACAGCAATTATAATATAGCACATCTTCAACTGTTAGAGCTAGTACAAAATTATAAAGCGAAACAAATAATAAATATAAATTTAGTTAACAAGTAAAAGCTTACTATCAATATTATTATAGTGTAATAATATTTTGTGCACAATATTGTAATTTTCGACTAAATGACTTGCGCTTTCACCTAGGTAATACCCTAAATTTGTGACCAACACTACACTTTTTGATGAAAGGTTTAAACTTTGACAAGTGTCAAAACTGGCCTGTTGGTAAACGTGTATTTTGGGAAAATGATCATTTTCTATATGAAACTGAGTGTGATAAATGTTGCAACCCAACAGAAATATCCCAAGAGCCAGAAGCAATCATATGAGCAGTAGTGTTAGATACCCTTGCATATGCATCCCGGACTCGTACACGATGCCCAATTCTCAGGCTATTGCAAATCTCTTTAAGTTCGTCATCCTGCAGGCAGCTGAATATAGCTCTGCTGTCTATTGCCTCATCTGCACATAAAGCAGGTAACAAAATACGACTAGCACTCATATTACAAGCTGACCTCCAGCTGACAATTGTATAAATGAAGTTCCAATAAATAAGGAAATTCTTGCTATATTGTTGAGTTATTAGTTTAATCCGTGTTCACTACTGGAGGGAAAGCAACGTGGTCCCGTAATTAGTACCACTGGTGACAAAACAACAAAGGCAGACAATTTGGTAGACACGCTACATAGAATAGTTTTATACTTAGCAAAGTACTACTACTATTGCTCTGAGCAAATGTGCGACATATTAAAAATGCTAATTAAAGCTAGATGGATCATAAAACAACCAATCAATTTTAAATAATGAAAGTAGCCTTCAGCCAATGCAGTTGGCCAACCTAGCTTGCTGTTCTGAAATGAATTATATGACAACTCAAGTCATAGCGGCTCATGCTGCTACCAATTAACAATCTAGCCTATATGGACGTTAAATTTCATATCTCTGAAAAAGCCATTCAGTCCAATGGCAGCAACTGAGCATTGCGGATAAAACAATACTACCAACATGTTATAAAACTCTAGTAACGTTTACTAGCGTTGTATGAAGCAATGAAATCTGCAAAATCGTTTACCCAACAATTTTATGACTACTTTTTGCAGAATATTTTTTACAACGAAAGTAGGTATGTAAAAAAATAACAACAATGATCTGGTTAGCAGAAGTTATAAGTAAAACGGATTTGCCCATAAAGTTCACACTAACGTCGTAAGCTTTATTTCCAACACTATCATTGAATAGCAATGGGTGGCACATTTTGACTCTTACATGTGTAGCCTGAAAGTATGAATGCATAAACTTAATTTCAGTTTAGTCCAATAGCTCAATATTCCTATTCATCTAATCGATCTTATAGAATGTCAGTCTAACAAACAACCAGACCAAACGTAGTAATTATTAGTTACACACGCATACCAAAATGCATAAAGGCGATATGGAAAATGTTCGCTACATTCTTATATTTACCTTAAATAAATTGGAAATCACTACAATTATTACAGCACACCTGTAAAAACTTTGCGAATGCTTGGTGGACATGACGGACGAAACAGCTCATCAAGCCAATCCTTTTCCTTGTCATATTCACTTTCAGGGCACAACATTACGCTTATGCATTAAAATGCAGATTAAAAATAAATGAAAACTATCTTCAAAAATTTTTGTTTACTTTCTAGGGCTATAATATAACGCGAATACGCGATCGCCTTAATTAATAACATAAATAATTTAGGGATGACTTCAGCAACTATTGTACCTCTCTGTTCAGAGAGCCTAGCCCAAGCAGCTCGTAATAGTCAGGCTAAATCACGAATTTTATGAATACGAGTTATGAATATATGATTTAGCCAATAGGATACTATGTACATATATTACCAAATCTACTACGTACGCCAATCAACCAAGTTGTTTCTTTGACGCGTATTTTACTAATAGGAGTTGTTTTCTGTTGTTCTACGTGTCGTTGGGTTGACAACTCATTCTACGTTTGATTAGGCCACATTAATGAACATGTACAAGTAAGAGGCTACCAGGTATAATCCCATGTAATAAAAACTCATCTCTATTTTAATAAATGTGGCACTTTGTTTAACACAGGGAAAGTAAGAAACACATTTAGAAAACAACCTAAATATTGCAATTTCATAACTATGATAATAATTGTTTTTTCACAACTTAATGAGCGGTCCATTGAAATGCAAGCAGGGTAAAAGATATAGGCCTACTGTACATAAATTTGTTATTGAACTTGATCTTAAAAGTGATAAAATATATATATGTGAAGTATGCTTGAAATTTAGACAGCATTCCATTGAAGAGATATGTTGATCACATGACTTGAAGTTTATGTGTATGTGACTACTTGTAATGACGTATAAACCATTACAAAAATGTCTAACATAAAAATTATGAAACAATGAGACTTGCTGGTTTAATTCTCATACACATCATTTGTGCTAGCGCAGAATACTATAACTTTTATTAAGCATGTTTGAACAGTGTTGATGGACTCTCTATTGATGCACCTCGCTTGCTGTCAAAGCCAGTAAGTCCCTAATAATTGTTTCGCATATATAAGACCACCCTCAACGCACACAAGATAAAATGAGCTAAGATAAAGACTTCGAAAAAACATTTTACTTTTTCTTAAACTTGCCAAATTAATAAGGATTAAGAAGAATTTCTGCATTGACAAAGCTGCAGCAATGTGAGGAACACCACTCTTAATTGTCTTTTGGCAGCGACATAGCTAATTTTAGTCACCCGCTAGAGTTTTGCACAAATATCTTCAGCAGATTATGTAAAGTTAGGTTAATTTAGCTTATTTGAAGAAAATTTCAGTAGCAACAATGCAAAGCAAGTTCATAGGCGTCAATTCACATGACTAGACATTTTTAAAATTTCGGCAGTTTAAAACCAGCAAAAATCAAGAAGATTTTACTATTCTTTTGTTTTTTTCTATTGTTCATTTTGTTGACATGACTAATTCTTATAGATAGCGCTTATAGATAGCTCTTATAGATAGCTCTTATAGATAGCTCTTATAGATAGCTCTTATAGATAGCTCTTATAGATAGCTCTTATAGATAGTTCTTATAGATAGCTCTTATAGATAGTTCTTATAGATAGCTCTTATAGATAGCTCTTATAGATAGCTCTTATAGATAGCTCTTATAGATAGCTCTTATAGATAGCTCTTATAGATAGCTCTTATAGATAACTCTTATAGATAACTCTTATAGATGGCTCTACACGAGTATCATACATCTTGTTTTTGTAGGTAGGTGTACATAATTATTATAGGTACACCTGATTCTTTTAAATAAGTGTACACAATTATTATAGATACAGCTGATTCTTTTAGATAAGTGTACACAATTATTATAGATACAACTGATTCTTGTAGATAAGTGTACACAATTATTATAGACACTGCAGATTCTTGTAGATAAGTGTACACAATTATTATAAATACAGCTGATGTTTGTAGATAAGCGTACACTATTATTATAGATACAATTGATTCTTGTAAATAAGTGTAGACAGCTGTTCTAGATACAAATACATATACATTATATAGATATGTAGTGTTATGTACAGTTATTATATAGATATGCAGTGTTATGTACAGTTATTATATAGTTATGTAGTGTTATGTACAGTTATTATATAGATATGTAGTGTTATGTACAGTTATTATATAGATATGTAGTGTTATGTACAGTTATTATATAGATATGTAGTGTTATGTACAGTTATTATATAGATATTTAGTGTTATGTACAGTTATTATATAGATATGTAGTGTTATGTACAGTTATTATATAGTTATGTAGTGTTATGTACAGTTATTATATAGATATGTAGTGTTATGTACAGTTATTATATAGATATGTAGTGGTATGTACAGTTATTATATAGATATGTAGTGTTATGTACAGTTATTATATAGTTATGTAGTGTTATGTACAGTTATTATATAGATATGTAGTGTTATGTACAGTTATTATATAGATATGTAGTGTTATGTACAGTTATTATATAGATATGTAGTGTTATGTACAGTTATTATATAGATATTTAGTGTTATGTACAGTTATTATATAGATATGTAGTGTTATGTACAGTTATTATATAGATATGTAGTGTTATGTACAGTTATTATATAGATATGTAGTGTTATGTACAGTTATTATATAGATATGTAGTGTTATGTACACTGTACATATCACTACATATCTATATAATAACTGTACATTGTACAGTTATTATATAGATATGTAGTGGTATGTACAGTTATTATATAGATATGTAGTGTTATGTACAATTATTATATAGATATGTAGCGTTATGTACAGTTGTTATATAGATATGTAGTGTTATGTACAGTTACTATATAGATATGTAGTGTTATGTACAGTTATTATATAGATATGTACTGTTATGTACAGTTATTATATAGATATGTAGTGTTATGTACAGTTATTATATACAGTGCCATTGAGCTAGCTCCAGTAATGAATACAAGTGAATAACTATAGCAGGCTCAAATTTACAACTCATTAATTTTTTGAATAAATATTTTGTATTTCTGTGTGTTAACAAACATTTCCTATAGATTGTTTACAAAAAGCATGATAATGAAGTGTGTCAGGAGTATTTGCAGTTTTCCTTCTGCTTTTTCTCTAAATGCAAGTATGAAAAAAATTAGTCTTATTTCAAATCTATTTGATTTTATGAAAGAATATGCTTAGCGTTAATTCAACTTTTAACACTTGTGAGCACAAATTAATGAAATTATGTCTCAAGATGCTAATGGTCAGCCCGCTGTTCTTACTGAAGGAGACACATCCTGGAGAATCTTTGGAAGGATTACAACCAGTTCCCATGCTGTTTGCTCAAGAAAGAGAGTTTGTATTGCTTACAGAACCAGATGAAATTAGCAGAGATTTCAATTGCAAGCTGCCGTAAGTATCAACTATGTTTATAATCTACTTACTGACTTACCCTTGAGCCGAGATCATTAGCTAGTATCTGAAGAGGTGACACAAACACAACAGATGAAAAGTATATTATAGCCGAAAACGGTGCCAAGGACATTTTACAGTGTTGAAGTGAAACTAATTGGGATCGATAATATACCTTTTAATACATTGCTAATATAGTTAGTATAATTTGCTGCTGTTATGAATATTTACAAACAAACATTAAAAAATATCCAGGTGCAATGTTGAGCTCAAAAAAGCTTACTAAGAAGTACAAATCAGATGCTGTGTAAATTTTAGGTTTGTGATAAACTACTCAACAATACTTGATTACCGAGCTCACAAAAACAAAGATTATGTAGATCAATATCTCTACCTCCAGTTCAGAATATGGAACTGGGATAAAGACAATTGCGCAACCAATATCACAGTATATATTGATGATGAAGTGGTAAGTGTACTGGCTGTTGTCAAGGCTAGTTGGTAGGTTTTTGTGGTTTGGAACTTTGACAGCGCTTTGTGTGAGCTGAAGTTGTTTGTTCTTTGAATATAGAATTAGCAAGCCAGACTAATAAACTCTCACATAACATGGCAGCTGTAACAACAGTTATATTATTTTACTCATTTTAATAATACACATGCAGCTTCATTAAATGTATGTATAACTTATTATTGGCATTGGTAGTCATCAAAATATGATGTTTTTCGTTACATGCCAAAAAAAAACAAAAAAAACCAATAAAACTACCGACGTGAGGAATTATCATAGATATATAAACCTAGATTGGCCAATAGGGAAAAAGCCTGTCAGACTTAAATAGCATGACGTTACGTCATTGTATTGTACCTAATGCTTGGCTGCACTGTTGTTTACAATGGAGCTAATGAGGAGAAGGTGACAAAATCACATTTATTTTCACATAACAACCTTCTTGGATACATAATCCAGTGAACCAAAGTGATTCTGTGATAATATCTGATAACCACCATAGATTAAAACTATAAAAGTTATGAAATGTTGCACACAAATCATGAGCCATCAGGGCTTTATTTTCCACCCCCTCTCCTATCCCCTTCTCTCTTTTCCCCTTCCCCTTCTCCTAAGAAGAAGGGGGAAGGGGAAAAGAAAAAAGGGGGAAAAAAGAGGGGGGGGGGGGGGCAAATAGCCCACCCACCCGAAGAGCCAGACCCTAGCTAGGTAAAAAACTAATATCATGCTGAACTAAACATGACTAAATATGATGAGCCTGTGAAGTTTTGATCTGATCAGGGAAGTGGAATCAGTGGCTTTCTTAGCTAGAGCTGGAATGAGACCAAGGAATGCAGGGTCGGGCCAGACTCAGGGTCAGCAATAAGGGCCAAGATCGAGGCGGACTGGGTCAGCATGCGTGATGTTTTTATTCATTTAAGGTTAAGAGATAGTTCTATTACAGCCTAATGTTGTGACATCAATAACCTAAGATAAAAGAAACCATTATCACACCAATCATTACCTATATTTTGTGGCTTGGTTTATAGATGCAATTTACAATTTATGGTTAGATATTGGTGGATCAATGCTATTCAATGGTTGATAGATTAATGGCATGATTTGGCTAGTGTTTTTATTACAGATTTTACTTTCAACTGCTATTATAATAAACAAGAAGACATTAGTTAAGAAATACTTCGCAAATATAGATATGGATAACCCAGCATAGTGGAAAGCAAAAATCCATCACTTCCCTAAAACTTCTAGTATTAGTGAAAGAAACTAAAAATAAAATAAATTTGCTGAATTGAAGGTTCTTAGACATGCTTTTAAGTTCCTCAGGATGCCTTCGTTGTAATTGCCTCAATAGTATTGAGGTGGACCCTTCTTTGTAACTTAACTTGCTTTCGCATATTGTACAAATAACTTGGTATTTCCCTTTCTTGACCGGCTTCTTCATGAACTCCCAGACAACCGACACGTTGAATATTTCTTGCCAAAAAACGTTGTGAAACCTATAATCCAAAACTATTGTTGCAGACGTAAAAATATAGTCTGAACTCACCTTGTTTTATTTCGCCTGGTCCTTTCACGCTGGGACTATACGCGACTCTATTTCAATCGCACTTAAAAAGCGATATACAATCGCTCTCATTTAGCCATAAACCTACTCGCGTCTTTGTATAAGAAGACCCCAGGGTCGGATGGCTCGACCAGGGCACCTCTGACCCGGTGGGTCAAGACCAGACGAGCTACCCGTGCCAGCTCTATTCTTGGCTTCATAATGTGCCCTAATCGAAATATATATCTTTGCTATCTCACGAGCTAGGCTACTAGCATGAAGATTACACTTAAACAATAGCATAATGTTGAACCTCAGCAACCGCTCCATGGTGGCAATTAGTGCTAGCCTGGGAAAGTTTATCACTAATCCAGCACTACTAAGCAACACTCTCATCGCTTTCTCACTGTGGTTGCAAACCTCAATCACCACAGGCGAAGATAAAGTCAAGCCACCACGATTCTTCACTGTGATTAGGGAATTTGTTGCTTGGTTGAAATCTTAGTTGGTAACATCCACGATGCTAGTGATACAATCATTACACTTCAGCTTTAGTGACAGAGATACATAGCCAGTTGTAAAATAATCATTCTGTCTCATTTTTGACTTAAGACATACTTGCATACTCATCATATTTAGTCATGTTTAATTCGGCATGATATTAGTCTATTTACCTAGCCAGGGTCTGGCTCTTCAGGTGGGTGGGCTATTTGCTTCTCACTTCTTCTTGGGAGAAGAGAGAAAGCGAAAAGAGAGAAGGGGGATAGGAGAGGGGGTGGAAAATAAAGCCCTGATGGCTCATGATTTGTGTGCAACATTTCATAACTTTTATAGTTTTAATCTATGGTGGTTATTAGATATTATCACAGAATCGCTTTGGCTTACTGGATTATGTATCCAAGAAGGTTTTTATGTGAAAATAAATGTGATTTTGTCACCTTCTCCTCATTAGCTCCATTGTAAACAACAGTGCATCCAAGCATTAGGTACAATACAATGACGTAACGTCATGCTATTTAAGTCTGACAAGGCAACCAATGGGAACAGCTATTATTGGCCAATCTAGGTTTATATATCTATGGAAATTATTGAGTAGGCACAACATACATGTTTTAAAATTAAATAATCCCATGACCAAACACGAGAGAAGCGATTGTTTGGGAGATTTATGATAAATGCATATGTGCACACAACTCACGAAAATTATTCATCAACGGCCATCGCAAACTCTTGTCTCGAAATCTCATCAACGAATTTAACCATTTTGCAATGGAGTCATTTAAGCATAATAACAATACAAAACACATATAAGCCTATTTAAATATGTTACCAAGTCTTTATTATTTGTAGAAAATTTCTTAAACCCTACCCATCTGATTGGATTATACATAAATAGACAGATTAATTCGGCCTAAAATCTTTATTAAAACATGACAAGCCTTATTTTTATCAAAATTAAGGCCAGCAAACGAAACGCCGAGCAACAGAGAATAGAGCCATTAAGTCGTGCGCATTTCACGAAAAAAAACGTGCACATTTCACTAGTCTATAGCATTGTCTAATTGCCGAAGGTTTTTGTAATTAACGTGGAAGTGCTGAAAAGTAATCGTTTCTTTTTTGCCGATTTCAAAGTACCTGACATTTTAGACACTTATGAGTACTTTGGTATTCCAACTGATGTCCAAAGCAGTGAAAGTAAAGGAAATGACGAGGATATTTTTTTAACGATTCTTATGAGATTATTACAATATTTAATTATAAGAATAATTATTCGATTTTATAAGATTTAATTATAAGAATAGGTATTCGAATTTACAAGATCGAAGTATATAGTGACCGATGTTGGGCAATATGTTACTGTTATTATTTTTTCTAAATAGTTTTATTAAATATATTTTCTAAAAATCTATATAAATATCACAACTTCTTGATATTGTTAGCTATGACGTTTTGAAATGTAAACAAAATTGTGCATTGGTTTTCTATTATTACTGTATTACTATATTAATAATATTGGTTATTCTAATAATATCAGTGCATTTTACTTCTAATATTGCATTTCTCCTATTGCGGGGGAGAGATATAAACATATAATCTTTTCCTTTCATTATTGCTGTTTGTTATACATCATAACACCCAGTGCATTACAGCTACCATTGCAGTTATCCTATTGCACTGCAGTGCCATTTGACTGCTAATATTGCATTTCTCAACCATCAGTACCCTTTCTTTTTTCCAATATCACTTTGGTCGTGGGCTGTATGACAGGGGAATTTCTAGTCTAGTAGTGTTGTGGAGGAGCCGAGATAGTTAAAGGAAGGTTGTAGTAATAGAAGGTTCATAAATTGAACCATACGACGGTAGATGCAGTATGTTGGTGTCACGGAATAGAAAACAACGTTTGGCATATGTGTGGAAAGTGAAATACAAATATTCTGGGCATAGTTTATGCACGATTTGGAAACCTGTAACACAAATGCATTAACGAGCAAATTTGGGATAAAGCAAAATGTTCAAAGATTTTGTGATGTAATGTTTGAAAGTTTGGTAAGCTGGAATATGTGATCGGTAGTACAAAAGTCTTCGCGTTTGTCCCTAACACCCACATAAAGCGAGTTCTACTATTTTATTCTGACACCACTTAAGACAGACTACTAGCCCTATACTAGCTACTGAACGCGGACTCTTAGACAGCAATGACTTGTGCATTGAAACCAGTGTAACCTGAGACTGCTGTCTTAACTTTCAGAGACAGACCTTCAGCTGCAACCAGAAATACATAAATGATGGCAAGGATAAAATGCTGCTGAAAACAGACAGCCCTGAAGAGGTCCTAGCTATTCAGTACAGCGTGACAGTGGGAGAAGAGAGCCTGAAACCTGAGAGTCAAAAGGCAGTGCTGTCTGTTAAAGTGCTCGAGTTTAAAGGTAAATAATGCACAAAGCTGCAGAGTCATACTAGTCTCTGGACCCTCAGTATCAACTTATTGTTTGTGGCTGGCTATTAGTTGGTTTGTTTGTGGCTGTTAGTTGGTTTGTTTGAGGCTATGGTGGTGTGTTTGAGGCTATTAGTTGGTTTGTTTGTGGCTATGGTAGTTTGTGCTCACCATGCAAGGAACTCACATGCTCTTTTCTTGGTGAGTTTGCAATGTGAAAGTTTTGCCAAATCACCATGCAAAGAACATGTGAGTTTGCAAAATTTTGACATTTTTCGCTGATATTTGGATATTGGCTGTATGACTGTCACCATTCACATTTTAATTTTTCTGATCTGTTTATATTGACACTTTTTTTGTTAATTACTGTGTTTTTTATTTGCAATGGCGAATTGAATAATACTCAGCTCAGAAACTGTTATTTATTGTGAGTTCAAGGTTAGGCCACAGTCGCGACGCTATGGTTTGACGTCTTTGAGTCTCCATCGTGTTGTTACTATAAAGAGTACATAAACAGAGATCAAGCAGTACCCAAACTATTTCTTTTATTGGGCTATTAATTTTCAAAGGAATAGGCTTTTTACACACTTTGTTCCATTTATGAGTTATCAAAATGTTTCGTATATTGTTACAAAGCTTACCATAAAAGCATAGTGAGTACTAGCTAACGGTATGTCACGACAGGTCTGTTTCGTGTGTCAGCAATCTTCAGGTGACTGATGGTGTATGGCTGGTGGAATTGTCTCTCTTGAATGGATTTCTACAGACCAAGGGAGATAGTTTAAAAGTCAGCTAATTACCGAACTGTGTCAGCTCTGGAGTGTGGAGAAGTCCCACTCTCCCCTTATCATTTGCAAGGTAACGGAGAAGTGGAACGTAACAATCGGCAGCTGGGTGACTGACTCTGAGCACTATTTCTGACCTGAGGCCAGAAAGAGTGCGACACACTGTTCCCAAATTGATGAGGGCATACATAGGCACACCTCACTTGGTAACGGAGGAGACAGCCAACCATTCCCCACCCACGAAGGTTTAACCAACCCATACGTATGTGGTAGAGATGCAAGCATTAGAGATCAAGCACTTGGAGAAAGTACATGTCACCCTCAAGAAAAAGCAGTTAGCCATCAGACAAAAGGACAAGGAAGGGCCACTCCTCTACGCTGCTGGAGACTGGGTATGGCTGATAAATAAGCGACGAAAAAGAGAAGACAACCCCAAGCTACAAAAAAAATTCATTGGCTATACCAAGTTATAAAAGTTTGGCCTGCTCACATAGACCTGATAGAACGCCAGGGAAAATCTTTATTACAGAACGAGAATCAGTTAAAACTGTACCACGCATGCCTCAAGGGGCTGGGCAAGCCCAGAGGGAACCTTGGTAACCTCGCAAAAACTCGGACATACAAGATACCAGAAGTAAAAAAAGGAGGTGAAGACTAAGTTGAAGACAGGGCTGGAGCTGGCTAACCTGAGGCCAGAAGCGACAAAAAAAACCGGCGCTCAATCAAACTATTGAATTCGGCTGAGAGAGCTCCGAAGAAAATTGGAAAATGAATAGCCCAGCATTCCAGAACAGCCAGCCAGGCTTTGGAGTCTGGAGAAACTAGCACTAGAGATCATCTCGCACAACCCTTGGCTAGATTGGAATACTCAGCAGCCTCACCGATATAGGGAATAGCCGTGGTTATCCATGATAATGGCCAATTCCGAGTGACCTTTGCAGAGGATTACAGAAGTGGAAAAAAGCTCCAAGCTCGAAATATAAGTAGGACAAGGCCATTTGCACTTGAGAACCACGACAAGCAAGTACAGTTCAAAATACTTATTGGGATTCATCAACCGAACAGTTTACAACATTCTTACAAACTTGTCACCATGACTCAACAAGGTGAAACTATCAATTCTCTTGAAAATATGTTGAGCAGCTAAGAAGAGCTAAGAGCAGCTAAGAATCTTCTCTTGCCTTAAGGGCCTCTTAGAAGATCTAGAGACAAAAGAGAATTCCTGCCTTTGCGGCATCCTAGTCTCAAACGAAGATCCTGTGGCCGTATGTCAAAGCAAGGACGTGACAGACTCGCATGTGGCAGTGGGGTCTTCTTACAATGAAGAAAATGGAGAGTGCCTTGGCCAAGCTGCTTCTGTAAATGAGCCCAATTTCTAGTAACAGAAAAAATTATGCCAAGTCACACTTGGTTGGTGCTCAAACTTCTACCGACTAAAGGCAACAAGAATCTTGCCTTTCAAAGAAGCAGCCAAAGCCACTAGTCAGCCAAGTGAAAGTGAGTCTTCCCCCTCAAGATCCACAAGAGCCTCAATTGGCTGAAGAAGGTTAAAAAGGCTAAGCTAACCAAATTGGCTTGCATCTCTTGTTTGACCAAAGCCGGGCGGACTAGAGAGCCAACCTCGGATTGCATCTTGGCTAGGATTAAAAAACCAGTAGTGGAACTGGACAAGGTGCCTGACCAACCGGCCAAAAAAAATGTTGTCAAGATGAAATGATTTGTTAGTGAGGCCATCAAAATAGAATTATTTGTCAGTGAAGCCATATGAACCAAAGTAAATGAGAGCATGCAGGGAAAACCTAGCACATGTGAGCTGTGTGGCGCCGTCACCAGCATAAGAAAATGTTGACAGCATGTCTTACAGCACTTCCCCATCTTTGGGTGTCCCTATCAGTAGCAACTTGCTTTACGTCATCAAGTGTTGTCACACGGATGGCACATGGAGGTGGCGAGTGCAAGAGTTCTGTATACCTTGTTGACAATGACAAGTGGATGGTATTTCTGAAAATAAAAAAGGATAGCCTGCCAACCTTGCAATAAAGCCTTGATCATGCCTGACCATGGCTTCAGGCATGACCATACCTGAACCCTGACCATGGCTCGCTGGCCCTACAAGGAGCAAGAAGCCAAACCGACCAGCGTGGTCAGGTACAAGCCTAACAAAACTTGCCTGCCAAAATGATCAATCGAGTCACTGGAGCCAAAGCCAACTCAGCAATTCCCTGTCGTCTCCCCTCAACCGAGCCAGTCTGAATCTACTAAGCGGCAGAACTAGCCTATGAGTAGCCTTATTGCTGAACCGACCAGACTGCAACTTACCCTAACACAGCCTGAGTCATGTTCAGACCATCTGACTCGGATCTTAAGATGTCCATCATCTAACCAGACACTGTATCGTCCCCAGCAAGAGCGAACTCGACAGCTTTTAAAAGATAGCCATTGCTGGCAGTAGTTGGCTATGCGCACTTCTACTATGATTTCATCACAGAAGCTAAAGGAAGATGAGTGTGCCTTAGTGGAATCAGAGGTCTGCCCCCTCGAGAACAGGGTTCGGCCGCATCGGCTTTGGTCCTAGCTGATATATTTTTCCCAAGAGGAGTAGGTGACCACCAAGGCCTCCACTTGCAAGGAAAGTGCAGCGGCTGATCGCTGAGCCTAGAGTCGAGTGAGAAAAGAGAAGACAAAATATAGAGCTTCCTCAATAGAGCTTCTGGTCAGTTAAGCATCGGCTACCGAATCAGCGGCCTTTGACTGAGGAGCAGGGCTTAACATTGCTCAAAAACTATATAAGGATTCTAAATGAGCCAAGGAAAACAGAACATCAGGACGTTTCACATCATGCAGTTTATTGTATGTCTATTGCATCTTGAACTGAACCCATATATATTTGTGAAATACATATGCTTATTGCTTTGTACTCGAGTGGTTCGTTTCTTGGAGAGCAAATAGAGGAACTCGGTGGGTTCCTCTACGCTATGTTTTGTAGTTGGGCAGTTTCAGGCCAGCAGGCAGCTATTCCTGACTCTGCAATTAGAGTTCCCACTTGTAGTTGGGTTCTGCTGGTTGTTTAGTGAGCGTCTGTCATGTGAATCTATGTGCTGCTTCATGTTAGATATGTAGGAAGGGTTCTGGTATGATGGTGCTGCTTAGTTGAATTCATGCTATTTACTAGAGAGTGCGGTTAGTCTTAAGTTAGTACTCAACGATAGAGGATATAGCCACACACTCATGCACAAGCTCGTCTCAGCCAGTACAACCCACCTTATAACGCCGATGTACAAACTAACTTAGGAAGAAATTTAATAAACATTAAAGATACATGCTTCTCCCAACACACCCGCCGCAAAAGCATTTAACAGACATACACTAAAACTCAGCTACTCCTGTATGCTTAACGTAAAACAGCACATAGATTCACATAACAGACGCTTGCTAAACAACCACCAAAACCAAATTACAAGTAGAAACTGTATTTGTAAAGTCAGGAATAACTGCCCACTAGACGGAAACTGCCTAACTACAAACATAGTATACTAGGCTATAGTGACTAGAGAAGACACAAACACTGAGGGCACCTACATAGGACCATGTACCACCAACTTCAAAACTAGATATGGAAACCACAAGACCTCATTCATACACAGTGACAAACAAAACAATATAAAACTTAGAAAACACATCTGGAAGCGTAGGACTGGCAATACAAGTCGTAAGATTAAACTAGAAATTATGCAGAAAGCTAAACCATTAAAACCTAACAAAGAAATTCTATCTGTGCCTCACTGAAAAGTACTACATCATTTGCAGGATAAAAACAACTACCCTAAACAAATAAATGTGACATCAACAAAACACACAGACACTCCAAGAAATATCTTTTAAGCCGCTCCAATCCAGGCTGAGGCAGAGCTATGAACAACACCAGTAACAACAGGAGAGGCAATTCTAACAGCCATACACTCTCTACTGGTAACTTGAAAAGTTTAGAAGCACAAAACAGACCAGACGTTCTCTAGAGAGAAACACCAACCTAGAAAAAGATAAGTAACCTTAACTATTCCAACGCTCCAGTTATTTATGACACTTCGCACTTTTCACAGTGTAGAGTGTAGAGTATATTATATGTACATGTATATAAACATGAACCAGCTGAATGCCCGGCATTGCATGAACAATAAAATAACTACTTAACAGATTTGAGTAACTTAAGCTAGTAACTTAAGTTAGTAACTTAAGCTAGTCTAGTACTTTGCTGTAATTGTAGCCAACTTGTAAACGTTACGCATCATGAACTCTCAGGCAATCAATCATGATCTTCAAGCATGCAAGCAGTAACCAATAGTATTTTTACAAGTACTTCAAGCCCGTATTTTAATTAAGTGTATTGAGTATGACCACAATTATTCTATAGTATAGCAATGTAGCCACTTAGCCTAGTAGAGAGCACGCTTGTCTGCAGACCTGGAAGTTTTGAGTTCCATTCCAGTGCAAAGCAGATTTTTTGTTCCTGCAACTTTATTGCTATAACTGGACACATGAGCGACAGACAGACACCAGACAAACAAACATTGAGATTCGTGTATATAGATGTTAATTTTAGAGAAAACTGGATTCGAGGTGAAAGAATTCTATAACATCACTACAGGCATCCTTTTGATTACTGTTGGGATATGTTGCTGCATTCGAGGCTGGGGGTCTTACGCTCGTTCGCGCGGAAGAAATGGTAAAATATAATCACAAAGACCTGTTGGTATGCAAGTTGTTTATAATTTTATTTTAGTAGAAACATTATCTAGTGTACTTCAGTTTTAAACAGTAATCATTAACTTCCTGATGAGTTAGCATTCAGGTAGACCCACTGCTTAATCAATGCACTTATAGAGTTAGACTTGAGGCTTCTTGCATGATTACTATGTAAGTGTCTAAATTGGTGTACACACTGACCTTACTACAGTTTTGCTCTATAAGTAGTATGAATCTAACAAACACTAAACTTTAGGAAATCTGTGTGCTCCTGGTAGTACTGTGTGATCAATTTCTCCCATCTCTTCTACACTTCTAGAAATACTGTGTGATCAACTTTGTATAACTCTTATAAACTTTTAGTAGTACTGTATGATCAACTTTGTATACCTCTTATATACTTCTAGTAGTACTGTGTGATCTACTTTGTATCCCTCTTATATACATGTACTTGTAGTAGTACTGTGTGATCAACTTTGTATTCCTCTTATATACATCTAGCAGTACTATTTGATCTAGCATATTTAGGTGCAGACTTCTTTATTATATCGTAGAACAAATTAGTGTTATATATACTTGTCACACTGTTAAAAATTTGGTCTGCTTAGCTGAAACCTTTATGTTAAAGATTGCCTCATCAAAACATCAACGACACGATAGTTTTTACTATTATAGTGGAAAGGACCAATGCAATGCGAGTTGGTATGAGAGTTGAAGCTGCGACAGGCGTGACAGCAGCAGGAACATATGTACGTGGGGTAGCAGGAAATACCCAAGTACATTCCCCCACACCATCCGGTAACACTTATTATTGATTCAGACTTGGACAAAAATATTTGTCTAACCATAAATTTCCTTAGCCAGAGATGGCTCTAAAGCAAGAGTATGCTAACAAGCAAGAAATATGATGAGTAATATTGGTCGATATGCTCATTCGTGAAGCCAATACTAACAAAAAATCGTCACAAACTAATAACAGATTTTAAGCTAATGCGCAGGCAACTTTCATAAAAAAATAAATAAAAAAGTGTTTGGCTCACAGTGAACGACCACTAATTACAAATTCTATTCTAGTCGAACCGCCAACAACTAATGGCACCCTCTCTCAATTCTTCCAGTGTGTAATTGTAGTAAAAATGACTATCAATACTTTTCCTTCCAAGATACAGATGGTATTTAATCACAGTTTTTCTGATAAAAACTTTTTACAAATCCCCACAGTTTTTAACAAAAAATTTTAATCAGAACTTGTCAAACTGCATTTTTTAAATAATGTGAAATTGGGAATATCTAACATGTTAGCTAGTACAATGTTTGTAAGTCATCTAACTTTCTTATGCTATCATATCAGACAAACTATATACTGTATGCAGGCGTATACTACCATATCAGACAAACTACAGTATATACCGTATGCAGGCGTATATTACCGTATCAGACAAGTTATATACTGCATGCAGGCGTATATTATGGTCTTACAAATATAACCTGATAATATGCTAGCAGGTGACCAGCATGGGGTATCTATTATTCAGGCTATAGTTCACTCGGAACATTGGGAACTACTTCAGGGCCGTATCCCCCACCTCCTCCTAGATATGGATTACCTACTGGCGATTATGATGTAACTCTGGGTGGTTACGGTGTACAAAGATCACCTGCTAATGAAGGAACACCGCAGCCATTTGAGGGTTTTGCCCGTCTCCAGTCCCTAGATAGACATGCACGGTAGAAGACCAGGCAAAAAGCCAGCAATGAATTTAAATGAAATCTTTTAATGTTTAATTATGAATTATTTATAGAATATGATATATATAACTAATAGCTGCTAGTACAAATTATTCTTAGAAGCAAGATATTAAAAAATTTGAATGTGACTTCATGTCCAATATTGACGAAATTAACACGGTGTGTTTATATTAATTTTACCTATTAGACATCTCCAAACAAACCGGTTGATGTACTGAGTCATGTTGCACACCAAACTGCAACACATTGCCGACACAGTTGAGAACAGATTGTATTTGGGAGTTATGTACTCTACAAACTATGCATGCTCAACAGTAACAAAAGACAACATAACAACTCCACCACATGGTTGAGTATCCATTAGGTTATACTAATTCATGCAGACATCAGTATTTGAACATACTAGTAAAACTTAAACAGATAAACTCATGAAGTGGCCGTGACTTTAGACTGAATGTAAATAAGCTCTTGCCTGAATAGAAAGCAGGCTAATAAATTTTTTCTGATTATAACAATAATCAACAGTGGTATATCCCACCTACTAAGAAGACAAAATTTACATGAATCAGAAAGACAGAAACCTGTCGGTGAGATCACATATCACTGAACTTGTCACTGTCATCAACTGATGTATTCTTTTGTCAGTCTGAGAACACTTCTTTGCCTTTTGATCACATTTCTAAGAAATTTAAAATATCAGAGTAACAACATAAAAAGCAATCTAGGTGAAAGTGAATTTTCATACTGATGCTGTTATCTAGTTAATTGCATTATAATATTTGGAACTACTACAGCTGCCTCAAATATATAACCTGGTTTATTTATAGGAAAAAAAATTGAACAGCATTCAAATTGTCATTGTCTTTGTTATCAGGGAGCTATTTTCCCATATATGCAAAGGAAAAGAAGCACACCGCGTTGTAGTTTTCGTACTTATCTAACAACAACAACGCCTTTGCAACAAGTCACTGCATCTCATCATCAGTGTTTATACTCAAGTCTTCACAAGTCACTGCATCTCATCATCCGTGTTTATACTCAAGTCTTCACAAGTCTCTGCATCTCACCATCTGTGTTTATACTCAAGTCTTCACAAGTCTCTGCGTCTCATCATCTGTGTTTATACTCAAGTCTACACAAGTCTCTGCACCTCATCATCCGTGTTTATACTCAAGTCTTCACAAGTCTCTGCATCTCATCATCCGTGTTTATACTCAAGTCTTCACAGGTCTCTGCATCTCATAATCTGTGTTTATACTCAAGTCTTCACAAATCTCTGCATCTCATCATCCGTGTTTATACTCAAGTCTTTACAAATCTCTGCATCTCATCATCAGTGTTTATACTCAAGTCTCCACAAGTCACTGCATCTCATCATCTGTGTTTATATTCAAGTCTCCACAAGTCTCTGCATCTCATCATCAGTGTTTATACTCAAGTCTTCACAAGTCTCTGCATCTCATCATCAGTGTTTATACTCAAGTCTTCACAAGTCACTGCATCTCATCATCCGTGTTTATACTCAAGTCTTCACAAGTCTCTGCATCTCATCATCAGTGTTTATACTCAAGTCTTTACAAGTCACTGCATCTCATCATCTGTGTTTATACTCAAGTCTCCACAAGTCTCTGCATCTCATCATCCGTGTTTATACTCAAGTCTTCACAAGTCTCTGCATCTCATCATCAGTGTTTATACTCAAGTCTCCACAAGTCACTGCATCTCATCATCCGTGTTTATACTCAAGTCTCCACAAGTCTCTGCATCTCATCATCTGTGTTTATACTCAAGTCTCCACAAGTCTCTGCATCTCATCATCCGTGTTTATACTCAAGTCTTCACAAGTCTCTGCGTCTCATCATCTGTGTTTATACTCAAGTCTTCACAAGTCACTGCATCTCATCATCTGTGTTTATACTCAAGTCTCCACAAGTCTCTGCATCTCATCATCCGTGTTTATACTCAAGTCTTCACAAGTCTCTGCATCTCATCATCCGTGTTTATACTCAAGTCTTCACAGGTCTCTGCATCTCATAATCTGTGTTTATACTCAAGTCTTCACAAATCTCTGCATCTCATCATCCGTGTTTATACTCAAGTCTTCACAAATCTCTGCATCTCATCATCCGTGTTTATACTCAAGTCTTTACAAATCACTGCATCTCATCATCTGTGTTTATACTCAAGTCTCCACAAGTCTCTGCATCTCATCATCCGTGTTTATACTCAAGTCTTCACAAGTCTCTGCATCTCATCATCAGTGTTTATACTCAAGTCTTGACAAGTCTCTGCATCTCATCATCAGTGTTTATACTCAAGTCTCCACAAGTCTCTGCATCTCATCATCAGTGTTTATACTCAAGTCTCCACAAGTCTCTGCATCTCATCATCAGTGTTTATACTCAAGTCTTCACAAGGTTCTGCATCTCATCATCTGTGTTTATACTCAAGTCTTCACAAGTCTCTGCATCTAATCATCTGTGTTTATACTCAAGTCTCCACAAGTCTCTGCATCTCATCATCCGTGTTTATGCTCAAGTCTTCACAAGTCTCTGCATCTCATCATCAGTGTTTATACTCAAGTCTTGACAAGTCTCTGCATCTCATCATCTGTGTTTATACTCAAGTCTCCACAAGTCTCTGCATCTCATCATCAGTGTTTATACTCAAGTCTTCACAAGTCTCTGCATCTCATCATCAGTGTTTATACTCAAGTCTTGACAAGTCTCTGCATCTCATCATCCGTGTTTATACTCAAGTCTTCACAAGTCTCTGCATCTCATCATCAGTGTTTATACTCAAGTCTTCACAAGTCTCTGCATCTCATCATCTGTGTTTATACTCAAGTCTCCACAAGTCACTGCATCTCATCATCTGTGTTTATACTCAAGTCTCCACAAGTCTCTGCATCTCATCATCCGTGTTTATACTCAAGTCTTCACAAGTCACTGCATCTCATCATCTGTGTTTATACTCAAGTCTCCACAAGTCACTGCATCTCATCATCTGTGTTTATACTCAAGTCTCCACAAGTCTCTGCATCTCATCATCCGTGTTTATGCTCAAGTCTTCACAAGTCTCTGCATCTCATCATCAGTGTTTATACTCAAGTCTTGACAAGTCTCTGCATCTCATCATCTGTGTTTATACTCAAGTCTCCACAAGTCTCTGCATCTCATCATCAGTGTTTATACTCAAGTCTTCACAAGTCTCTGCATCTCATCATCAGTGTTTATACTCAAGTCTTTACAAGTCACTGCATCTCATCATCTGTGTTTATACTCAAGTCTCCACAAGTCTCTGCATCTCATCATCCGTGTTTATACTCAAGTCTTCACAAGTCTCTGCATCTCATCATCAGTGTTTATACTCAAGTCTTCACAAGTCACTGCATCTCATCATCCGTGTTTATACTCAAGTCTTCACAAGTCTCTGCATCTCATCATCAGTGTTTATACTCAAGTCTTTACAAGTCACTGCATCTCATCATCTGTGTTTATACTCAAGTCTCCACAAGTCTCTGCATCTCATCATCCGTGTTTATACTCAAGTCTTCACAAGTCTCTGCATCTCATCATCAGTGTTTATACTCAAGTCTCCACAAGTCACTGCATCTCATCATCCGTGTTTATACTCAAGTCTCCACAAGTCTCTGCATCTCATCATCTGTGTTTATACTCAAGTCTCCACAAGTCTCTGCATCTCATCATCCGTGTTTATACTCAAGTCTTCACAAGTCTCTGCGTCTCATCATCTGTGTTTATACTCAAGTCTTCACAAGTCACTGCATCTCATCATCTGTGTTTATACTCAAGTCTCCACAAGTCTCTGCATCTCATCATCCGTGTTTATACTCAAGTCTTCACAAGTCTCTGCATCTCATCATCCGTGTTTATACTCAAGTCTTCACAGGTCTCTGCATCTCATAATCTGTGTTTATACTCAAGTCTTCACAAATCTCTGCATCTCATCATCCGTGTTTATACTCAAGTCTTCACAAATCTCTGCATCTCATCATCCGTGTTTATACTCAAGTCTTTACAAATCACTGCATCTCATCATCTGTGTTTATACTCAAGTCTCCACAAGTCTCTGCATCTCATCATCCGTGTTTATACTCAAGTCTTCACAAGTCTCTGCATCTCATCATCAGTGTTTATACTCAAGTCTTGACAAGTCTCTGCATCTCATCATCAGTGTTTATACTCAAGTCTCCACAAGTCTCTGCATCTCATCATCAGTGTTTATACTCAAGTCTCCACAAGTCTCTGCATCTCATCATCAGTGTTTATACTCAAGTCTTCACAAGGTTCTGCATCTCATCATCAGTGTTTATACTCAAGTCTTCACAAGTCTCTGCATCTAATCATCTGTGTTTATACTCAAGTCTCCACAAGTCTCTGCATCTCATCATCCGTGTTTATACTCAAGTCTTCACAAGTCACTGCATCTCATCATCTGTGTTTATACTCAAGTCTCCACAAGTCACTGCATCTCATCATCTGTGTTTATACTCAAGTCTCCACAAGTCTCTGCATCTCATCATCCGTGTTTATGCTCAAGTCTTCACAAGTCTCTGCATCTCATCATCAGTGTTTATACTCAAGTCTTGACAAGTCTCTGCATCTCATCATCTGTGTTTATACTCAAGTCTCCACAAGTCTCTGCATCTCATCATCAGTGTTTATACTCAAGTCTTCACAAGTCTCTGCATCTCATCATCAGTGTTTATACTCAAGTCTTTACAAGTCACTGCATCTCATCATCTGTGTTTATACTCAAGTCTCCACAAGTCTCTGCATCTCATCATCCGTGTTTATACTCAAGTCTTCACAAATCTCTGCATCTCATCATCCGTGTTTATACTCAAGTCTTTACAAATCACTGCATCTCATCATCTGTGTTTATACTCAAGTCTCCACAAGTCACTGCATCTCATCATCTGTGTTTATACTCAAGTCTACACAAGTCTCTGCATCTCATCATCCGTGTTTATACTCAAGGCTTCACAAGTCTCTGCATCTCATCATCAGTGTTTATACTCAAGTCTTCACAAGTCTCTGCATCTCATCATCCGTGTTTATACTCAAGTCTTCACAAGTCACTGCATCTCATCATCTGTGTTTATACTCAAGTCTTCACAAGTCTCTGCATCTCATCATCCGTGTTTATACTCAAGTCTTCACAAGTCACTGCATCTCATCATCTGTGTTTATACTCAAGTCTCCACAAGTCACTGCATCTCATCATCTGTGTTTATACTCAAGTCTCCACAAGTCTCTGCATCTCATCATCCATGTTTATACTCAAGGCTTCACAAGTCTCTGCATCTCATCATCAGTGTTTATACTCAAGTCTTCACAAGTCTCTGCATCTCATCATCCGTGTTTATACTCAAGTCTTCACAAGTCACTGCATCTCATCATCTGTGTTTATACTCAAGTCTTCACGAGTCTCTGCATCTCATCATCAGTGTTTATACTCAAGTCTACACAAGTCTCTGCATCTCATCATCTGTGTTAATACTCAAGTCTTCACAAGTCTCTGCGTCTCATCATCTGTGTTTATACTCAAGTCTTTACAAGTCTGCACCTCATCATCCGTGTTTATACTCAAGTCTTCACAAGTCACTGCATCTCATCATCTGTGTTTATACTCAAGTCTACACAAGTCTCTGCATCTCATCATCTGTGTTTATACTCAAGGCTTCACAAGTCTCTGCATCTCATCATCTGTGTTTATACTCAAGTCTACACAAGTCTCTGCATCTCATCATCAGTGTTTATACTCAAGTCTTCACAAGTCACTGCATCTCATCATCTGTGTTTATACTCAAGGCTTCACAAATCTCTGCATCTCATAATCTGTGTTTATACTCAAGTCTTTACAAGTCTGCATCTCATCATCAGTGTTTATACTCAAGTCTACACAAGTCTCTGCATCTCATCATCTGTGTTTATACTCAAGTCTCCACAGGTCTCTGCATCTCATCATCTGTGTTTATACTCAAGTCTTCACAAGTCTCTGCATCTCATCATCCGTGTTTATACTCAAGTCTTCACAAGTCTCTGCATCTAATCATCTGTGTTTATACTCAAGCCTTCACAAGTCTCTGCATCTCACCATCTGTGTTTATACTCAAGTCTTCACAAGTCTCTGCATCTAATTATTCGTGTTCACACTCAAGTTCTTTCAAGTTTCCTAATAGTACTGCATTTTAACAACATCCATATGAACCAGGCGTTACTGGCAGAGCTGAGAACAGACTGTATTTGGGGGTTATCTCCTCTACGAACTATTGTGACGTGATTCTATCTATGGCTGCAAATCAACAGAAACGTGAAACTTCTGGTCTTTAAGTCTACTACTCTTCAGCCAAGTTCTGAGGCAACGAAGAGCAGTTTTGAATTAAATTTCTTCATTACTTTTCAACCAGCGCAAAGCTGATAATCAACTTTTTATGTCACTACCAAGAAAACAATTTTGCAACCATTTAAGCAAAGCTAACATATTTGACTCTAAAAAGACTTTTTATTTATAAAAAACATAAAAGTGAATTAAAAAAAGGTGTAAGCAGCTTAAAACTTTAAAAAATGATGAGCAGGTAAAATAAACGTTAAAAGTTAACATCTTTAAAATGTTGTTCTATTATTATTATGAGGGTAATTGTTACTTTTTCAACAGTTCATACATAAGAATTAACAAAATAAAACAAATTTGTTTCTGAATTAGAATTTGGAAATTGTGAAAGATATTTAAAGTATGCTTGAAATTTAAATAGCATTCTATTGAAAAGTAACATGTATTGAGTATGACTTGAAGCGCCAATTTGTAAGGAAATTTTCAACATTACAAACATGTCTTGCATAAAAATTATGAAGCAATGAGATTTGCTGGCTTGATTCTCATACACATCATCTGTGCTAGCGCAGAATACTATAACTTTTATCACGCATGTTTAAACAGTGTTGATGGACTCTCTATTGATGCACCTCGCTCGCTGTCAAATCCAGTAAGTCCCTAATAATACGTAGTTTGCTATATCTATGACCACCCGCAATACACGGAGTACAAATTAACTAAAGTAAAAATATCTTACCAGAGACTGACTATAAAGCTGGTATTTAGTAAGATATCTCATTCTTCTACAAACTTGACAACTTCAAAGAAATGAACACAAACACCATAAACAAAATCGATGAAAGGAAGCAGCGATCGAATTATTGATCTGAGAGTGATCTTGTAAAGTTTAGGATTCACTAAAACTGTGCAAAGTTGTGCCCTCTTGAACGAAATTTACCTATCTGAGCTTATTAGATAGAAAACACCATTAGTAACAGCAAAAATGCAATTATTCAGATTGGAATCCATATGGCTAGACGATCTTTGATTTCTGGAGTATGAATTTAGCTCCGTTCGAATTAAGAATTTTCATAGTCTTCACCACTGATTGGGTACCATTCAATCCTGTTGATCAAACAGGATTGATCAACAGCTATTCCTATTATACCTTATACCTATAGCTAGTATAATCATACTAGTTATGCCATAGGTGGTTCTCGCAAATAACTCTATAGAATCATTGTAGATAAAGCTTACCCTTAATAACATTGTACAGACATTATAGATACAACTTATTCCTACAGATAACTCTGTACAGATATTATAGGTACAAGTTATTCCTACAGATAACTCTGTACAAACAGTATATTAATAATGTTATTATTACTTATAGTATTAAGTTGTATCTATAATATTGTATATATCTGGAATGTTTTGCGTGCACCTTTACATTTGTTTTGCATTTTTACAGATAACTCTATACAGTTATTATAGATAGAACTTACTTTTATAACAATCAATTATATCTGTAATTATTGTGTAGAATTGTTTATAAAATTAGATTTATGTATTATAATTTCATGAAGTTATCTACATTACTTTAGTTTTTATTAAAAATGTATGTACTTACTGTTGATTTAAATTTTAACACTTGTGAGTAAGATATGCCTCCAGATGCTAGTGGTTAGCCTGTTGTTCTCTCTGAAGGAGACACATTCTGGGGAGCTGCTGGAAGGATTACAACCAGTTCCTATGTTTCTAGATCAAAACAGAGAGTTTGTATTGCTTACAGAGCCATATGAAATTAGCAGAAATTTCAATTGCAAGCTGGAGTAAGTATAAACTATGTTTATAATCTGCTGAGTAACTTACACTTGTGATGAGATCATTAGATAGTATCTGAAGAGGTGACATACACAGAACAAATGAAAAGTATATACAGACGAACATGGTTTAAGGGACATTGTAAAGCCATCGAAAGTGTCAAATTGAAACTATCTGGTTCTGAAGATAGAGTTTTTAGTGCTTCTTTGTATTCTTACTGCAATTAGTAAAACTTGGTGCTGCATTGGATTGAAAAACAGCATGTGGTCGTACTGACAACCTTAGCAAAGACATTTCATGCTAATTATAGGTTTGCAGTAAACTTCTCGGCAGTGCTAGAACACAGATTACTCAAAGAAAAAGAAGATGAAGAAGAAGACTTCAAGGAACGATTTTTTTTGCAGTTCAAAATATGGAACTGGGATAAAGACAATTGCGCCACGAATATTACCGTATATATTGACGATGAAGTGGTAAGTGTACTGGCTGTTGTCAATGCTAATCAGTAGATTTTTTAGGTCTAAAAATTTCCTGAAACCTTTTCGCTATCTGACTTGTTGATGCCTTATGTACTACTACACATATGACAACTGAACAACAATGAAAATTACCTCCTCTTGCTTATATATATGCTGCCATTTTTTCAAGACCATGTATATGATAGCCATTAAAGCTAATTTTATATGTATATTTATACTAGACATCAACGGAGTACATGTTGAAACCTGAGACTGTGTGTGAGTATTCATAATTGAAGATCAACTATGGTGTCTGCTTAGCAGAGGCTGTGGGCGTTGTAAAGAGCATTGTTGGTGCACAAACAATGTCTCTGTGATCTTGACCGGAAATGTGGGAGTGCAGTGGGGAGGGAACCTCAATGACTGGAGACATGCGCAATTGGAGAGAGCAATTTACGATTAGATTTCATTCCTGTCACCACCAGTGGCCTTTCTTGGAAATTGTACCCCAACCTGTTGTTTGCAGTTCAAGAGTCCTTGACCAATAAACACTGCTGCTCCTTGAAACCTGAAACTATTGCTAGGAACAAGTTATACTACATGGTATTCATTCTGACCACCACTCAAAACAGATTACTAGCCCTACACATAGAAGTGACTCTAGACATCAATGAATTTTACATTTAACCTCTTCTAACATGGAACAGCTGCTTGAACTTTTAGCAACGCACCTTCATTGGTTGCAATCAGACAGACATAGAAGATCACAATGACTTCATGCTGCTGGAGACAGACAGCCCTGAAGAGGTCCTAGCTATTCAGTACAGCGTGACAGTCACAGACGGTAACCTGACTGCGGAGAGTCAGAAAGCAGTGCTGTCTGTTAGAGTTCTTGACTCTGCAGGTAAATGTACAAAGCTGCCATATCACACTGTTCTCTCAGTACCAACTTGTTGTCTGACATCGGTTTGTCTGCAGGTCCTTATACCATATCCACTAAGACAAGTTATAAAGAGAAAATCGGAGAATTTCTGACGCTTTTTGTTGCTGAATAATTATTTAGGTTGATGGTTTCATTCAGATGCTAGAGAATGTGTGTATAGTTTATTCTAGTGATTGACTCAGATTTGTGTACAAGACAGTCAGTGCTGTCACTTTAAGCACATATTATTTGTTAGTGGGATTTCTCTTTGTTGCGTAGCAATTTGCTAGCTTTAAGGACCATGACATTGAGGCTAGAGGGTATCAATCTATTCAGTAGGTGGTGTAAATATGAAGGTGGTGTTCAGACTGTGGTGTTCCTATTGATTCACAAGACTTATTGTACTAGGGGGGAGATGCTAGTACAACAGCCTATTAGAGAAACAGTGAAAAGCAAAAGAGTACAATATGTTTGAATATTTGTATCTGCTGTCATGTAGAAGTAGGATGATCTAGTACGACTTGTAACCGGGATATATATACGCGTTGAGAAGTCTACTCCACTACTAATCAAGTATTTAAACAAGAATACGGTAGAGCTCTTCCTATGATTTTGGTGATGTGAATTTTTTCTTATGTGATTTTACAGATCTAGGGTGGATTGGCAAATTTAAGTTCTACAACCTACTATCAATTATGGTTTTCCTAGGTATCGGGGTTTATTGTTGCATCAGAACCATCGGACAGAGGGCGCTTTTCCATAGATCAGATCGTAAGTACAAAGCCAAAATAACAATTGATTTGAGAAGATAAATAAATACTGTACTATTTCAAGGCTTTCGTTATAGACAATTAAACTAGTATTTAAATATCCCTTTGGATGTGGTTTAGGCGTAAAACTGATGCCAAATAGAAATAGCTTTTGTGATTGGAGTATAGTAGAAGTTCATCTCCCAACCATTAGTGTTTAGTTTTTCTACAAAACATACAAATCCCAACTATCTGGTAAATACAACATGCTGCACTTATGCTATATCAGGGGTTTTAAACCAGGGAGGAATTCCCCCTGGAGGGAAATTTTGAATATACAAGGGAGAACGGAGAGGTGTCTGATTTAATAAATTTTTAATTCATGGCCCGCAGTGCTGTGTGAGATTGGGTTTCACCACTTAATATTTTGGTTTCATCTATAACACTAGTTGCTAATAATGAGCTACTATTCAGAACCCAGATATATGTGAACACATCCATCCAGATTTTAATTGGATAGATAGTTGGATAGTAAGCTAGTCATAAACCAATTCACCGCCATGCCAAACGTCATGTTTTGTTGTGTGTTGTACGCATGCTGTTTAAAAGTTTATATTATATTGTTATATGTTTGGATATGTACAATAAAAAAGGATTATAATTTGTATCAGTTGTTTTTAGTCATGCGAGTTAAAAGTGTGGGAGAATCAAATTTATGAAAAGGGGGGAATTGCATGAAAAAGGTTGGGAACCCCTGTACTATATAGATGTTGGTGTTTCTGATTGGCTCTCAGAAACACCTTAATTTATTAGTAGAGTATGGTTGACCTTGTTTACTTTTAGTAGTACTGCGTGATCAACTTTGTATACCTTTTATATACTTCTAGTAGTACTGTATGATCAACTTTGTATACCTTTTATATACTTCTAGTAGTACTGTATGATCAACTTTGTATACCTGTTATATACTTCTAGTAGTACTGCGTGATCAACTTTGTATAACTCTTATATACTTCTAGTAGTGCTGTATGATCAACTTTGTATAACTCTTATATACTTCTAGTAGTACTGTATGATCAACTTTGTATACCTTTTATATACTTCTAGTAGTACTGCGTGATCAACTTTGTATACCTCTTATATACTTCTAGTAGTATTGTATGATCAACTTTGTGTAACTTATACACTTCTAGTAGTACTGTCTGATCTACTTTGTGTAACTCTTATATACTTGTAGTAGTACTATATGATCCACTTCGTATCCCTCTTGTATACTTCTAGTAGTACTGTATGACCCACTTTGTATACCTTTTATGCTCCCAATATATGTACTTTGTATACCTTTTATGCTCTTCATGTTAGAAAGGAACAATGGAATGCTTGCTATGGGTGTTGGAGCTGCGGCAGGTGCTGCAGCAGGAGCATATGGAGGCAGGGCAGCAGCAAACACCCCAATACCTCCACCTTCACCATTTGGTAAACATTTATAACAAACTCAGAATAGCATATAACACTTTTGATTGGCTATAATCTATCAATTTTACTACTACAGATGACAACAAACAATAATATTACTGAGTGAATGCTTGAAGATGACTGACCAGCATGTGCAAGTGAATAAATATCATCGCATTATGAAGTCTAAAAACTTTTAACTCGTGATTGCTGTTAGAAGTTAACAGTAATAGTAGAGGTGGAACGAGACACGAGACGTCTCGAGTATCGACCTGTCTCGTCTCGTATCGGTCTCGTCTCGACTTAACTATTGCCAAACTCGAGACAGGAAATAGAACTAAAGCGCCTGCGCACGGTTGTTAAAACATGGCTTCTTGCGGTAGCGACAACTCCATATATTGTAATGGATTGCGGGCAACTGCCTTTAAAGTTATACCCTGTCCGTTACTACCTGTTGCTATTGATTATGTTGGCCACTGAGTCTAATCATGTAGTCCGGACAATGGCCCTGTTATATTTTAGTTCGGTTCTGTGTCCTTAAAACAGATACCGGGTCGTATCTAATTACTCTTCGGATAATCCAATTTAATAAATAAGAATTGCGGGTAAAATGTCTGTATTTTATCGTATTGTGTCTAAACACCAACTGCCCTTCATAAAATTCGGGCCTCTTTTACGTATATACTACCAATCGCGGGTAAAACTTGCCCGGACACGGAGAAACGAACGAAAGGCCGTGTTCGTGTGTGTTCGGTTAACAATGACGTTTTGTTAGCTCAATATAAGAATATACATGTGCATGTATACAGTAATTAATATAATTTCATGAGTACAATTTAAATATAATTCACATACTACAGTTAATACACAAACAACACTTAACATTAATGAAACGATAAGAATGAAAGTATTATCGTGTGTTCTTTTAGTTGCGGTATTTCTTTGTAGAGCGACGGCTATCGGTTTCATTACATTAAAAAGTAAGAACTATTCAATAGATGGTAAAAATATACATGTACAAAGCAATATGTTTATAATAATTATGATCAATCAAGCTCAAAATTCTTAGAATATATAACTTCGGTATTTTAGAGCTGTTTGTGTCACTTTTGTTTACAAAAACTACATGCATATCACTATTAAAATGTTGTATTTAAATCGTTTACACCAGGCGAAAATTCAATTTAAAAATAGTTTTATTAATTTTATATATACCAAGTAGCTAGTACTTGTGTAGTGAAATCATCACCAAATGCTCATTATTTTACTGTCTCGTGTCTCGAATTTTTACAAGACAGTGTCTCGAGTCTCGTCTCGAACTTAAAAAACCTGTCTCGTTCCACCTCTAAGTAATAGGCTTCCTATAGCCTCAGTTTTCTATATAAAAATATCTACTAACCACTCGCATTGTTACGACAATCTCATATCTTATACAGTAAAGTCAAACAAAACCTGCCAAACAGAAACTAAAAAAATAAAGCCATGACTTTCCTCACTGGCAGTGTTTACCACCATTTTTATTAACCCTAGTTTCCTGTACTATGGTGTAAATTTAACAGGGGTGTGCAACATGTTTCTTTTGAGGGCCACTTTTCAATATTTGAACAACACCTAGGGCCAGCAACCCAAAATAGTGTAACCTAATAGACAATTGTGTGTCGAGTTGAGGAGACTGAGAAAATATTATAATATAAATAAGTAAATTTCTTGCAAACAATAAATACAAACTTTTATTAGAATGAATCTGTAATATTGGTCCAAGAAATTGAGACAAACAAATAAAGTGCATATCAGATAATTAGTGTGAAACTTGGTATTTTACGTTTTTACACAACTTTTCAATGTCCACTTTTACTGATGTAGTAGCAACTCGAAGTTGACTGGTCAGGTGTTCATCCGTGAGTTGACTTCGGTACCTGTCTTTAGCGAACTTCATTTTTGAAAAAAACTGTTCGCAGCAATACGTAGGCCCACTGCCAAAAAGTGATAACATGTTTCTAGCATGCAGCTCTAGATTTGGATACTTTCCAAATACATATTTCTCATGAAAAGTTACTAAATCATTATTAGTATATGCTCTCCTCAAATCAGCACCTGATTGTAATTCTAACATCTCCATTTGATAGCGGTCAGGACTGACTATATACATGTAAACAAGCATCACTAAGCTATTATATTGTCATTAATGTGATGATGATCTCATGGCTATTCCGTAGGCGCTAGGTGAATGAGAGTTTGTTTACTACTCTAAAACACCAGCACCGCAATGCAGGGGCCACATTATCTTAGCCTGTGGGCAGGATTGTGGCCCGCGGGCCGCCTGTTGCACACCCCTGGTGTAAAAGATAACACAAACCTTCATAATATCTAGTTATATACCAACATATGATATCCATTATTCAGGCTATAGCGCGCCTGGGGCATTGGGAACCACCTCAGGGGCATATCCCCCACCTCCTCCTGGATATGGAGCACCTACTGGTGATTATAGTGCACCTATGGGTGGCTACGGTGCACCAAGACCAACTGGCAATGAAGGAATATCACAGCCATTTGCTGGTTTTGCACCACCTCCAGCTCCCCCACCGTACACAGTAGAAGACACTGGAATCAGGCAAGAAGCCGACAACAAATTTACATAAAGGTTTTTCATGTCTAACCATGAATTAAATATAAATTAACCATAAAATGTGACAGCTTCGCAAGTGCCAGAGCAAATTCTACTTATAAAAAGGTGTTAAACACGAGACTTGATTGTATTTCCAATCTAGGAGGAATTATCCAAATCAGTCGGTGTATTTTGACACCAAAGTACAACGCATACTGACAAAGTTGAGAACAGACTGTATTTGAGAGTTATGTACTCTACAAACTATGCATGCTCAACAGTAACAAAAGACAACATAACAAATCCATTGCATGGTTAAGTATCCATTAGGTTACACTGTTTCATGCAGATATCAGTAGTTGAACATACTAGTAAAACTTCAACAGATAAATTCATGAAATGGCCTTGGCTTTAGACTGAATGGAAGTAACTTCTTGACTGAATAGAATGCAGGTTAACTAGTCTCTCTGTGAATGAGAACAAATATTCCAAGGCTGGCCAGCACTGCGTACTACAACATGTAAGAGCAGATAATTACACATGACAAAACAAAATTGTTTATTTTAGTTCTTTTGACAAAAGCTTTTGAGCTCCCAACAATAGATCTATGAGTACAAGCATGAGAGTGCCTAGCCATTGATATTGCATGAAGTGCATACTATGAAACCAATATAGAGACCCGTTCACGCTCAAATTATGTTGCAGCCTAAGCCAATGGAAGCTATGCCCACATATGCCTAAGCCAATGAAAGTTATGCTCACATATGTACACACGAAACTCGAAATCCCTAGTTTAAAAACCAATCTAAATGTAGCCTTCACCTACAACATTTCGTTCAATGCAAAATTTACACAGGTGTCCATGTTTGCTAACCACCCCAACTGCCATTTACTTCACGTAAATAGTTGGTCTCGCTATCGCGGAGAAGCAGACAAAACTGCTCACACTATATGAGTCTTAAAGATGTGGTTGCGTCAAATTTGGGTTGATTTTAAATAAATGTATTTTTCTTTGTCTATCAGTTGATATGTTGTTTGATGTGTTAGGCGATCTCATTGTCAAGATATGAGAAGATTAAAATCGAAAAAATTCGATCGCGGTGAAAACGCTCAGGCCAAAAAAACATGCCCAGGCTTGCCCAAAATGATGTAACACGTGATACAACCTGCCTCCATCTCTCGTATTCACATCGGCTATTACAATAAAAGTCTAGTCCTACGCGGCTCTATTGGCATATATTTTATTTTGTATTTGCTCGTGTTGGCTAAAATAAAATTTTAAATCCAGTTACAGATACATTATTACTAATGCCTCAAAGGCCTCAAACAAGGAAAATTAAAAGCTTGTCATATTAGCTTCTTCTAAATGCTGTGTAAACATCTTGGTACCGACTACCAATTTTACCGGTCTACGGTAATTCTGTCAAGCAAACTATGTAGAATAAGGTCTTTGTATCGGCACAGTTTCGTCGCTACTCGCACTAGTGATATACAGCCTCCCAAAAGCCCCGCCCACATTATGCCCGTCGCCAATCCTGGGGTGGGGCTGTATATCATTGCCCACACCGAAAACTAGTCTCTTACTACCGCGAGTAAAATAAGCACGCTGCGTCTTTGAAAGGAATATGTGGCGAAACCAACTTCATCCCTAAGTCATGTACATTGTATAGTCGACTGTCAACGTTATAGAGTCATTATTGGTATCAATATGTAGAAAAAAATTCACGGGTCACATTTGATTCAAGTACTAAACAAACGGTCGAGCTATGCAAAAGTGCCTGTCCATTCAGCTCTGATTGCACTTCATAAATCCATCTATCAGAAAATATTTACACACAGGTGTCAATGGGGCTATGATGCATTCAATGTTCTGCAAATCATGTTTTGCGTTATCTTTAACAATACTATTTTATTATATAATTTTTACAAGCAAAAAAATTGTCATCTCGGCATAAAGTTTTTATTAAAAATATCCATCAAGTCGTGGCCACTCACATAGTTTCAGCTGATACAATAAGACAAATTCATCTACTGCAGCAAACTCAAACAAAACATCATGGTTTATGCAGCATGCATTCAACTCTCTCCTTCCCATCTATGGCAGTTTCCACACTGACAAAGCTGCTTCGGCTGGTGGGACCACATAAACATCCTGCAATCAGTAAAACAAATGCAATAAAATATATGTCATTCATAGATATGTCATTCTAACGCGTATCTATTGAAAGCTTTCAAATTGGGAGTTAGATACATTGCGAGTGTAATTTTAAAAATGAATAAATGTTTAACAAAAGCATAAGTACGCCAAGCCAACGATTCGAAGCTTTGGTTCTGGAAGTTAAAGAATTGCATTGATCAATCGATTTTCTTCACATTCTACAAGTGAGAAGTGAACATCTAAAGTCAAATCATAAATCTAATTTACTAGACAAAACTGCCACAGAAAATTTGAAGCAAATATAGTAAGGTGAAACGATAAAAATTATAAAACAATGATTAGTGATAGCAAAAAGTTATAATTTTAATTATTAGTACATGTATTAATAAGTACTAAAAATATTCCCTTTAGTATATTCATCAATCTAAGCCATTATATTGCTAGATGCTATGGATTAAAAAGAAGCCGTCAAGAACTCACTGTACATACGTATCTCGCACGCGCAAGAAATTACATTATAACCTCAAACAGGGAAATATAATCTGAATGTAAACTCAACAGTATATCTATGGGAGACTCAAAGTAAAAGATAAATTTACCTCCATTCTCCTATCTTCCTCCGTAGCACTTTAACCACCTGATGCACAGAAAACTCGGAGTCACCTTCGCAGTAACTTTACAGCAATTTTTACAATTCTTTTGTTCGTCAATAAAACGTGTCGATCGAGTAATTCATTAAAGTAACGATGTTAATTAATTTAGTAAATATCGATGTCCATGCGATTTAATAATAAAGTAAAATCCCCAAGTTTGATATCACAGACAACGCGTTTTACGAGTGATAACATTTATTACGACCTATATAAAAATTTCGTGCTGATGATTGGCTAATGAAGCGACCTTATATTTATCGCTCGTGGACCCTTTTCAGATGTATCAATAGTTACGTCACGAATGAAGCACACGCTGGAATGTGAGCTTTTTAAAAGATGGCCTCATTCAAACGCATATATCTCTGGACAGGATTGGTCTACAAAGACAAAAATGACATCAAATTGTAGCTGATGTTTTAGCCTTTTATTGTTCTTGATTTCATTAAATCAACCTTTTTGACGCAACCACATCTTTAATGAGAGCAATGCCTGTTCATTTTTTGCGACATCTATATGAATATTAACTTGCCAGGTGAACTCTTTTAAAACAATTCTTTGCTTTCGAACTGACCGAATAAACAGATGAGTTTTGAGCGACTGAGAAATACAGAGAAATGTAATTCTGTCCATAGAGATTCATTCACAATGTACAGGAATATTTAACTAAGGCAAACATGTCAGCTGCATCTTAAAACAGGCACATGTCTACCACGCCAATGTTTAAACTAAAGTTGACCAGTTTCTAATCAATACTAAGATCAAAAAGCATCCAGTGTGAGTTAGACGAAAATTTAAAAGCCAAAAAACTGATCCGATGATGTTAACAGGCCTATGCTATTGATTCCTTGATTCTCATCTTGCACAATAGGAAACTAACACAAACACCAACCTTGAGTTGTGGATAGTCATTCATTAATATGGTGACTATTCCGACATACGGCAAAAACCTGCAAATAACAGCATGGAATATCATTATAATAACTAACATGTGATCTTGAAACATTAGCAAGAACACCATCATGCCTCTAAGTAAGGTACGAGAACACCATCATGCCTCTAAGTAAGGTACGAGAACACCATCATGCCTCTAAGTAAGGTACGAGAACACCATCATGCCTCTAAGTAAGGTACGAGAACACCATCATGCCTCTAAGTAAGGTACGAGAACACCATCATGCCTCTAAGTAAGGTACAAGAACACCATCATGCCTCTAAGTAAGGTACAAGAACACCATCATGCCTCTAAGTAAAGTACAAGAACACCACCATGCCTCTAAGTAAGGTACAAGAACACCATCATGCCTCTAAGTAAGGTACGAGAACACCATCATGCCTCTAAGTAAGGTACGAGAACACCATCATGCCTCTAAGTAAGGTACGAGAACACCATCATGCCTCTAAGTAAGGTACAAGAACACCATCATGCCTCTAAGTAAGGTACGAGAACACCATCATGCCTCTAAGTAAGGTACAAAAACGGCTGGCCAGTGGGCAGTAATTGAGATGGTTGTAGTTAAGTCCTTTCATATACAGTCAAACATGGATAACTCGTCCACGGATAGCGCGAACACATGGTTAATTCGAACGGTTTCTTTGGTCCGTTCCCACGTAATGATAAATTGCTATAGATAACTCGAACTCAACACTGTTAATTCGAACTGTTTTTTTGCCCAACGGCTACCGAAACGGTTGTTATCGCTTTAGAAAATCACTTTATTCAAAGCCATAGAGGTAAACCTCATATTTTCGTAATTCATAAGCGTTGTTATTACCACCATCGGCAAAATAATTTTGTCAACGACTTTTCTAAAGGTTTGGTCAAATTTGATTTACATTTTTGATTAAATTTGTATTCAACATATACAACATTTACCATTACAACATATAAACTTCATATCATGAGTAAAGTGTTTTTGTGCAGTTCAAATAAATTGAGAGAAAAAATAAAACAACTGTAAAGGTGTTTAAATGTGAAATAATTACTGGTAGCAAGTAATGGCTAGATAAAGTCTGTTTTGCTACCATTACAATGACAAATGATTTGATTTGTCATTGTAATCACGAACTGAGAAAACTAAATAAAAAGCATGAATATGCTGAGCTAATAATAACCATGAATACATAGAAGTGCACAAAAAATTACTGATGCAGCAGAAACTATCCATGAAAACTTTGAATACAACAATACTGATACCTCTCGATACTGGTACAAACGTAAAAATGAGATATCGGACTGTCTTTGTCTGACCGAACGGAGAGCGAATGTTGAGGTGAGTCCACGTGAAAAATATTTAGTCTTTACAGATTTAGTGATCGACCTTAGGTTAAACCGGAAATAGGGGTGTAATCGGAAATAGGGATGAAATCGGAAATAGGGGTGTAACAGCAAATTTAAAATTGAAATGGCACATTTAAAAATTACAAATTAAAAAAATAAGTAATGCGTAATGATAAATAAAAAAATTTTATTTCTGAAAAAAACAAACGAAAAAGGTAATAATAATTAGTAATAAAATGTACATGCTTAGCGTGTGCAATCGCGATAAGGATAAATAAAGAGTTTAGAAAGATAAGAACAGCTTAGCCTAGTGGTTAGGCGTGCTTGTTAGTAGATTTACTGTTTGAATGTTGCGAGTTCAAATCCAGTACGAAAGTGATTTTTCCTTACTAAAACTTTATCGCTGTAACTGGACACACAGACATATTACTGTGAATTATGTAGATGCAAATTATTAGACTAGCTTACTGAACATTTGGAAAGCTGCAAAGAAGATCACTGACCAATATCTATAAGTGGTGCCTATAGTGACAGGTGTTTGCCAGTGGTGCCTATAGTGACAGGTGTCTACCAGTGGACACCTGGTAATCTATCGCAGACCGACTAGATTTGCTCAAATAATAGTAAAACTAGATGATTTGCCAGAATTTAAGAGTAAAGATTACAGGCTAATTAGAATTGTTACAAGTATAGACATATGTGTGCTCTTTTGCAAGCTTTTTTGCATGAAAGAAATTCTCTCTGCAAAGAGAGAAAACGCTTATTTAAATACCCTTGAGACGATTTGCTAACAAAGCGGATTGACTATTTCCATCGGTAACCAATCACACAGCCATTCATCTACTTCTATCGATCTATTCATCCTCGTCTTTCTCGCAAAGAAATGCACGCAAAAAATTTTGCTCATTGCTCTGCACCATGCTTATAGAAAAGAGACACGAACAGCAACCAAAACTAAACGAACAATTAATTAGAAAGTAGGAAGTAAAAGATTACAAATTGATACAACCAAATATTTTTGATTAATAGTATCAATTTTTGGTATTGCAGTAGAGCAAAGTGCAGTCTAGCACTTGTTTGACATGAAGTTTTTGACAAATTCTGTGCTGATATAATAAAATTATATGGAAGTATTTTCATAATCAGCATTGGTTAGGTCGTACAAACCCGGTTGCTTTCTCACCATTTTGATAAATTTTTCCATATAAAGTTTTTCGTAGTTAAGACCAAATTGATTCAGTTTTTTTAGATTGACCAATCAGGGAGCTAGATGCTTACAAAGTTTTACACCAATGTTTGTGGGTCGGCTTAACTCACCCAACACAAACAAAAAAAGAGTGAGTTGGGTGAGTGAGACTCATCACGCCCACCGAGATAAAATCACCTTAAAATGCACAAAAACCCGCCAGCGAGTTTATACCTTAACCTTACATACCCCCTAGCTCTGCCGACAACATCCTCCCTTTTTAGCCAAAGCTGACCAGGAGCGTATAGGCCTCTATCGTCTACTCGGTTATTGTCGCCTTTCGTTAAGAACTTTGTTGTTCCATTCTCTCTGTCATAAGAAATTAATGCTTAGATATTATCTCTGACAAATGCACTTTATATTCAAACAAACCAACATACAATACAGTACAGTAGACGCTCCTATAACATGAACCTCTTTGTTCATAACTCACACTAATCTAAAAAACTTATGCCAAGTCTTTGCTTTGTATTCATGTAAAAAAGTCCATATAATGTAAGGCGTCAAGTCAGTGTAAATTCTCAACATCGATTTAAATAATGGGAGTCTTGGAGTGAGCCTTACAAGTACCATTTCCATCTTTTCTAGTTTACTTTAGACATATAATAATATCTTTTTGTTTTTTGCAGCAGACCTTGTTGTAAAGAAAAAAGTGAAAAGCATCAACTAAAAGGCGTGTGCTCCCCTTAACTTAGTGTCAAATTACTGTAATCCGGGACACTAAACCGAGTAAGTGACCAGAAAAAAGAGAAAAGTTGCCAATACAAACCTATAATACTACGGTTACTATGGTTACTGTACAGACATCGAATTAAAAAGCAGAGCTTAGTTTTTTATTTATGAAAGGCCAAAGGAATGAGCTTAGAAAGATCTTTGAACAGTTGAGCTATTTATGTGTTTTACTGCTCCTATAACACAAATCTCCATAACGTCAACGTTCTTGGAAAAAAATTATTTACATTGTAGGGGTGTCTACTATACCATCATATTTTAGGGAGTTTTTGAGTTCTCTGTGTAGGGGTTAGACACTTGGGGCACATGTCAAATTTCAATCACAATTTTAGGAGAATTACAGTAGTTTTCGACTTGGTTGGGTACACGATAACCGAGTTGAATAAGACATACCGACAGCCAACAGGCACGCGTTTGGGATGCATTATTTACTAAAGGCCATGGTCCGAGCTCTTTAGGTATTTAATGGTTTTAGGCTAGGATAACCAAATAGTAGCATTACAACAAACATTTTAGGTGTATATTTTATGTTACTATAATATCCAATAAAACATTTTTATGCCAAAAATTGTTTATTGCATTGGTTGAGTTGAATTGATGTAACAATTCTTGTATCGGTCACATATCACACACCAAAAATTATGGAGAGAATAACTCCAAGTTCATGTTCAAAACTACCTGAATACTTATCACGTACCCAATTCTGACTTAGGATATTTTTTCGATATATTCACCATGCGTATCCCTCTATGATACGCATGTGAAATCCAAGCGCAAACCTTTATTTGAGAATCAGAATTGAGTCTTCCATAATTGTGCAGAGATATTAAAGCATGCAGCGCAATAATATGCGAGGGCAGTTAATCAGCATCCAGATTCACTTTTTCACCCTTACTTTTCATGGACTTTGATGACTCTGTGGACAATAGGAATATCTCTATCAACTATCTTGAAAACGACAATCTCCCCAGCTCTGATTGGCTCATCATGATGGTTTGTAAGCAATAGTAAGTCTCCTCTGTAGAACGCTGGCTCCATGCTGCCACTGATGACACACAAGTATAAATATAACTGAGGGAATATGGAAATACATGTAAACATACTACCAATTCTATCAATGTACAATTGCTCCTACTCCATACAAGATGAGAATTAAGCCTCACTTTGCAATTGTTACAGGAATTAAAAATTTCACTAAAATGCAAAGCTTACCTGAGAACGACGACAATGGGGCTCTCACTTTCTGTGATTACCATAAGTCCTTTCCATATCATCAAAGCGGATGATACGATCATTCCAAAGTTTAAAAATTGGTAAAGTACCTAGAAGCAGAAACACCGTTGTACAACTTTCCGCTCAAACACAAAACATAGGCTAACATATATAGTATATATCTATATTTCTCAAAGTTTATCTTTTGTCATCCTTCGGTATATCCTATTTATAGCTATTAAAATATTAGAATTAAAATTCCGCAATCTAATAGATTTGGACTCCCAGATATCGCTTCCGCAAGTTTAAAATCCAGAGGCTCTACCACTGAGCAATACAAGAAATAATGATCCGAGGTGTTATCATATTCGATATACCATATCCACACGCTAATTATTTTAGCACTGCGCCAATACGTTACGATGCCTCTGTCAAGAAATTCTTTTTAGTAAGGTCTAATTACTATATCTGGGGTCAAGGCCAATTCTTCTCCCGCGGACAATTATATCAGAGCTGTAGGAAGAGCCTGGACATTCTCTCTCCATTCGGTCAGACAAAGAAGGTATGATATCTCATTTTTACCTTTGTACCAGTATGGTGGAACAGTAAGCTTTTTATACACACACACACTTCTATGCAATAATCGTTATTATTAATTCAACATATTCAGGATTTTTATTTTGTTTTCTCAGTTCGTATTAATTGTATGATTTCCGAATCATCTTTTATTGTAATCTTGGCAAAACCGACTTAATTTAGCTATTACTTGCTAATAATTTCACAATTATATCTAAACTCTTTTATAGTTGTTTTTTTAAATTTATTTAACCTGCACAAAATTTTTTACTCTTGATATGAAATTTGAAAGTTACAGTTGTTTGACAAAATTTAAAAGCCTTTACAGTTGTTTGTATTTTTTTAAAAATTATTTCAACTACACAAAACACTTTTCTCATGATATGTAGTTTGAAAGTTAGAATGGCAAATGTTGTTATATGTTAAATACAAATCAACTTTTTGTGCAAAGACGTTTTTATTACCACTAGTAATATACATATATACGTAACTAGCCGAATGTACCACATTGCCTGGGTATTAAAAAAACAGCTTATAAACAATGAGAGTTGCCTGTCCTCTGCTATCAGCCTGGCACATTGCCAGTGCACAATTTAAGTGAGCTTACTAATAAGAGCTACCCTCTCGGTGACGTTAGGCAATTACCCTGCGTAGTATGCAGAGCCTTCGCGTATTTGCTCCCATATAGTGACATACATTGTTTATATCGCTAGTGAAGTGATCAAGTTCCTGTGGCTGAGTTGGTACGGCGTCTGACTGGTGAACCGGAGGGTCCGAGTTCAAATCTTTTGCGATATGGAATTGTTATTCCAAGATATCAATAGGTATAGCTAGACATACCGACAACACATGACAAACTTTGAGAAATATATATTGATATCTATATTTCGGTGCTTGTTTCTTTACGTAAATATATAAAATATATATACAGTCAAACATGGATAACTCGTCCACGGATAGCTCGAACACATGGTTAATTCGAACGGTTTCTTTGGTCCGTTCCCACGTAATGATAAATTGCTATAGATAACTCGAACTCAACTCTGTTAACTCGAACTGTTTTTTTCCCAACGGCTACCGAAATGGTTGTTATCGCTTTAGAAAATCACTTTATTCCAAGCCATAGAGGTAAACCTCAACTTTTCGTAATTCATAAGCGTCGTTATTACCACCATCGGCAAAATATTTTTGTCAACGACTTTTCTAAAGGTTTGGTGAAATTTGATTTATACCAAACATCCGCTTAGCGATCGCCCTTCGGAAGCAAGGTAAAGTGAGATAATCTTTGCATAAACTTCAAGAAAAATCGGCAAAATTGATCGTGGGTAAAACGCTCAAAAGAAAAAGATGTCTTTTCTTTTGAGCATTTCAACAACGATCAAGTTTTGCCAATGTCAATCTAAAAAACGTCCTGGCAATAACATCACTTCAAACAACAAACCGATCTCAAGTGATAGAAAAATCTCTATACTTTTTGATAAAAACGTTTTAAACTGTACATTAGAAGCATTTAATTTGAAACAAGCCATTTGTGGTTTTGATTTATATTATAGTTTGTATATGTACATGTAGGGGGAAGTGGGGCACAATGGCCATAGGGGCACAGTGGACCATGCTAATTTTTGTGAAAAGAGAACTTTTTACACATGCTTAATTTACATATATTACAGGAAGTGATGTAATGCATCAGCCATATTTGTTTCAACCACATGCAATCAATATTGTACACATGGTGAGTATTTTTACTATTTTTGTCTTCATTTCCTACTAATAGATATGAACTTGAAGTGGCCCTATCTTACACTCTGTACATTTTGCACCCATGTCACTTTCTAAATACAATTCTAAACTACTAGTGATGCTTAAATGATTATTAGTTAACTTCTAGAATGAATAAGTTTTGTCACATTGTGAAAATTGTTCTACACCATGCATTGGGGCACAAAGGCCCGCTTGGTGTGGGGCACAGTGGACCATGGACCATTGTGCCCCATTTGCCACTGTTTACACTGTAAATATTTAAATTTTATTTTTGTAGTATTAAGAGAGAGCTATATATTATTAATGTAGATAATAATAATATTTATAGCCTACATGCATATATATATATATATTTATGTAGGTGTATGTATATATTTATGTTATTATTATATACATTCATCATTAAATTTTCTAAAGAATTAAGAAACTAGTAATAATAATATAAAATGATAATAACTTTGTTTTCTACTCAGGTAATCATGGTCAGAACTTACAAGAAAAAGAGTAATGCCTCTAAGACTTCTGCAGAGCTAATAAAACAAGCCGTACAGGAGGTTGTTGTAAAGGAGAAATCGATACACCAGATTTCTACAGACTTTTCAATTCTTCGTACAACATTACGTCGATATGTGAATGAGGCTAGAGCTAAAGGCTTTGAGGAGGTGAACACTTTTGCAAAGACGAAATGTATTCTCTCAACATGAAGAAGATCAATTAGCAGAATATCTCAAACTGGCTTCTAGACAGCATCACGGACTCACAAAGAAGATGACAAGAGAGCTAGCCTTAGAATATGCTAAGAGAAACAATAAGAATTACCCGGAGTCTTGGGACAGAAATGGGCTTGCAGGAATAGATTGGATTGATGGATTCATGAAGCGTCAATCAAGTTTGTCAGTACGAAAACCTGAGCCCACAAGCCTCAGCCGTGGTACGAGCTTTAATAAAAGTAATGTGAATGCATTTTTTGATAATCTTGAAGCACTGATGGAGAAGTACAGGTTTGAACCTGCAGACATTTACAATGTTGATGAAACTGCATTGACCACTGTACATCGACAACCTAAAGTTATTGCTGAAAAGTCCTTAAGGCAAGTTGGCCAAGTTACCAGTGCAAAAAGAGGCACTCTTGTCACCATGATTGGAGCAGCAAATGCTCAGGGGGATCTGTTCCTCCAATGCTAATATTTCCACGAGTTCATTACAAGGCTTATATGGTTAGCGGTGCCCCTCCTGGAACAATTGGTGTGGCAAATCCATCAGGATAGACATCTCGAGATATCTTTCTCCAGTGGTTAAAACATCTTATTCACCACTCTAGAGCATCTAAAGACCGACCAATACTCGTCATAATGGACAATCATGATAGCCACTGCACTTTAGAGGTGATTGATTTAGCCAAGAACAACGGTATTATTTTACTAACTTTTCCACTACACTGCAGTCACAGATTGCAGCCTCTGGATCTGACTGTCTTTGGACCTCCCAAAGTGTACTACAATGAAGCATGTAACAGCTGGCAACTGAATCACCCTGGACAGACCATCACTATATACAACATCCCTGCCCTTCTTGATGCTTTCTTCTCCAGAGCCTTCAACCCAGAAACCATAAAGTCTGGGTTTCGCCGACCAGGAATCGTTCCTTTCAATAGGAATGTTTTCAATGACGCAGACTTCTTATGTGCTAATGTGACGAATCGAGCTGACCCTACTTCAACAGAGACACCTGCTACACCAATCAGCTCAACAGAAGCTCCTTCTGCATCAAGTTTACCCGTAACTCCTACCCTGCTCCTACACAACCTTCAGCTACTAGCTGTAGTTCAGTGTCAGCATTTGCTATTACATCAATTGTCAGTCCTGAAGAAATTAGACCCTATGCTAAAGCTGGCCCTAGAAAGAATGCAGCAATAAATAGAAAGAGGAAGAAACTGCAATTCTTACTGACACTCCTGTAAAGATGGCTATTGAAGCAGAAGAAAAAGCTAAAGCAGAAAAAAACAAAAAAAAGAGTGCAGCTTGATGAAGACACAAGCAGTGATGATGAACCATTAGCTATGCCAATAGTTGCTGATGACAGTGACTGTGAACCTACGAGTCCGGCCAAAGAGTTACCTGATTCATCTTATATTACAGCTAAGGATGTGCCTGTCAACACATATGTGCTAGTAAAGGTTTGTGGGAAAAGAGCTGTAGCCCATTTCGCTGGGATTGTACAAGAACTAAACAACGAAGATGACGCAATCACAGTGCAATTTTACAAAAAGGACGGCAACCATTTTGTTATTCCAGAAGGCGATGATGTTTCCACAGTAGATATTACAGATGTGGTACTTATCTTACCTTCACCAACCACTAGCGGTGGGACATCACGAATGCGCAGCAAGTTGAAATTTGATATCGACCTGTCTGCATACCTCTAAATAAATCATCGGTGGTTTCCTTTGACACTCTGACAATCTACTTGTATATATACTTTGCAAGAGTGATATCATTGCTTGCAACATAAGACATTTGCAATATTCTTGTTTGTAACTCATTTGTAATTTATCACTGACTGTGTAAAATTAGTTTTAAAATAAATTTTGATAACCAAATGTGTCATTGTATTTAGCGGTCCATTGTACCCCACACCAGGGGCACAGTGGACCAAATGTAGGCTTATACTAAATCATTGGTCAGTTGAAGTAAAGTTATACCAGAGTTTAATTTAGCAGATTATGTGATGGAGAAGTCTTCAAACTATTGGTGGAACTAGTTGCTTTACCTATATTGATAACTAACAATTTCGTATCTTGGAAAAAGTCAAAACCTGTCCACTGTGCCCCACTTACCCCTATCTACTAATAAATAAGTAAATACATGGACTTGTGACAGTGCTCTGATAACTTGAACGCTCTGATAATTCGAACACTTTTGCTCGGTCCCGTGAAGTTCGAGTTATCCATGTTTGACTGTATATGTAATACATATTTTTAAATTATTGCTAAAAACGCTAGTTTTGTAAAGAATAATAAGGAACAAACACTCAATACACTATGTGCAAAGTGAATAATAGTATAATGTACACTATATATGAGGAGTAATTGACAGTTGGTTAATCACAACAGACTTGTTTCAAGCAGACATAAGCCTGGTCTCATAGGGTGATAGTTTGAGAAAACGTTCTCTCGAACTATCACCCGATTAGACCAGACCTATGTCTGCTCAAATCAGATCTATCGTGATTAACCAACAGTTAAGTACTCTTCTTATTATAATTGTAATATATAGCCTATCGATATTCATATAGAATGTATGCATATAAAACTAGTTGGATGTCCGGCGTTGCACGAATAATAAAAAAGTTTTTGCAAAAATAATTTATTTTTACTTGGTAAAGTTTCTTTACCCAATGAATTTGAGTGACTTGAGCTATTCTAAATCTTTACTATAATAAGAGCCTTGAAACCATCTGGGCAATGATATGCAAGAACAATGTAGTGTAGTGGTTTAGCACGTCTGTCTGCAGACTTGCAGGTTTCGAGTTTAAATCCAATGGAGAGCAAATGTTTTGTTGCAAGATTTTAAATGCTATAACTGGACACACGAACGACAGACAAACACACAAACAGAATGTCTGGCGTTGCACGAGTATTAAAATCAGCTTATAAACAATGAGAGGCAATGTAGTTGCCTGCCATTTGCCATTAGCCTGGCACATTGCCAAAGGCTAATTTGAGTAAGCTTACTAATAAGAGCTAACTACCTGCTCTCACAGGAGAGCAATCATAACGTTACGTTGCACCGTAACAGAGAGAAGTAGCGTATTTTCACCTTGTCAACTATCGTGTATGTCATCTTGTTGCAACTAGCAAAACAAAGAATTCTGGTAGCATACTCGGTCAACAACATTCGACACCTACTTGGAACAATGAGTACACAGCACTACATAGTGCTTTCGACTAGCACTACTCCATAACTACAAAACAACGAAAAATATGCCAAAAAGATACTCAAATATCTAGCATTTACTATATCATATGAGTGTACTAAATTCCGATAAGATATTCCGCTGGAGTCGTTTATGTTTTATTGCAACTTCAGCGTGCAAATGTTGTTATGAATGTAGTAAAATATTAATTCCAATTGGAAAAAAAACACTAAATTATTTGAAATACCTGACGCGCATTCATACGCCTGAGATCGTCTAAGAATTCATACTGATCTAAAAATCCCATAGCGCTGTTTGTTGCGTCTTCTTACTCAAACAGCATTCATTGAATTCAACGTTGTCCTTGACCGACAGGTTTCAATTTTTGACCAAAAAGATTTTATGTTCGTTCGCTATAAACATAGTTCGATAACTTAAGCGAATGCATATGTTTAATTCTATGAAACGTGTACAAGTGAAAGAAAGCGTAAACAAAGAGAACAACTCCTCATGTACAGTTTTGCGTAGCAGTTGCGAGGCGACAGCTTTTTCCGGTTAAGAATGTAAACACTTGCGTGCTTCTTGCTTGAGCGTTTGCTCCAACTAAGTAGATATCGTTCTGGTGTGTCAGCGACTAACATGACGATGGAACAAAGAAAAAACGTTTTTGTAACGCAACTTCATGAAAGGTGTGTTATCATGTGCACTTTCCGTAACATTTTTATTAAGCCTTTTTAATAATTAAATAGATCGAGCATTTTGAATTTGCTTTGCTTTTATAATGCACCACTGTGAAATATGCCAGCGCATGTTTATAGGGAAGATGAAGAAGATAGTGTCAAACCATTTGCTGTAGTTCATGAGTCAGCAGGTCGTCTGTTAGAAACTGGCATCAACACACTTCAGAAAACATTGTTGCTGAAAAAAGAGGTTGAGGTATGCAATTACAACCTTATCTACTGATAAGCTACTGACGTATGGCAATGGACAACTAAATCAAAATTTTGTAGTGTGTTTGACTGTTGCACCTTGAAAATAGATAATTTTAAAGATTTGAATAGTAACATCAAAATCTCTCTCCTTTTTCTAGAAGAGCTACACAGTTCACCCCCTGGTTTTTTGCACAATATTGAAAAGAGCTTGTGAATTCTTTTGAGAGATGGCCAAACCATGCATAAAAACAATAAAAATAAATCTATTTATTTTGTTATTTTATATTGATGACATGTTAGGTTGAAAGAGTTCAAGCTGAACTAGGAAGTAAAAGAGAGCAATTTCGCAAGCGAATGGAAGTATGCGCAGAAAGACAGGTCGCCCTACAAAAAGAACAACAAAAGGTAACAATATTAATAACATACTAAATGCTATCTGTTGTTCGTAATTGTTCGCTATCAATTTTATCCGTGAGAGTAGGTGTTATTAGGTACTACAATCATTGCAAACTCTTGCGATTGTCTTCTAAAGTAAACAGGCAAAATTGCATAATAAGGACATGTACTATCGTAACTTTAGATGAAAGAAAGAGTGACAAAGTTTGAAAAGTTTATAGCAGACAATGAAGCAAAGAGGAGACGAGCCATTCAGAGATACCAAACGGAGGTTCGACTGAAAGAGCAAAAAACTAGAGAATTAGATGACCTTCAGGTTCAGTTGGAGCTTCTCAAAGCCAAGTAACTACTGGAGTATTATTAACAACATTTAGTTATTTGCGTGCAATTATAACAGAGTAATGTCTAGCTAAAACAAATAAAATTAATATTGGAAATGTTGCAGACATTCACGACTCCAGAAGAAGATCGATGTTTACAAGCTGTATGAGAAATTCTTATTACAATCTATCGAGAGGCTTCCAGAAAGTAAGTAGAAAATGAAAGTAAAACTTTGGCAGGAAATCTGTTAAATTATCTTCCACAATTTCTTTATTTTTTAGTGAGTTTATTACTAGTTGGAGCAATTGTTCATCAAAATGCTATTTTTTAATTTAATACTCTCATCAAGTAAAACAATTACTAAGAAATGCAATAAGATGCTCGATGCTCACAAGAGCTCGATTAATCATGGTGCCAAGCTGGCAAGCGGTGATCAGGGTGTGGCTCACATGGAATGCTGCTGAAAACTGCTGAATGACACTTGACCAGATTCTTGCTAACTGTTACTAACTTTGATTTATTTTTGTTCCAGATTACTTAGAAATGTCTGAAAATCAGATCAACAGCTTAATGATGAGATATGAAACATTACACGCAACCAATGAGAGCCTGGTCACAGACTTGGAGGGTAACGCTACTCAAGTACGTATCTCTACTACATACATATCTCTAATACTATATAACTACTTATACAAATACCACAAATCTATTGAAAATAGATTCAGGTAACAATTGGTAATTAAATTGCCTACCCTTACTAAAGCCTATCACAAATAAAGTTTGAGTTGTCATTCCGACATTAGTTGCCGAATTGCTAATAGCTGACAACTCACTACTATATTTGCAGACTGTGATACTCTTGAAACATACATAGTTGAACTGCTTAACTTATTTAGAACTAACAGAAAGCCTGACATTTTTCATTCTTTTATTTTCAATCAGACGCCTGCAGGTGGGTGTTAAGGAGGCGGGTTCTCAGAATCCAGATGGAGTTTCGAAACCAGTATTTTTAGCTACCTGACGGAATTCACGAAGCCGTATACGTGTGAAATTTGAATGAAATGGACCAGAAATGTGGATACGCATAACATTTATGCAGACTAACAGACAGACACAATGACAAATTGGGATTTATTAATTTAGATTGTGGGAAAATTCTAGAAGCAAGACTGGACAAAAAGCCTGATCTACATATGAACATATGAAAAAAACAGTAAAAATACTGTTATTCTGCTTTGCAACGGTTGAGTAGTTGATGGGTGAAACTTTCTGCAGTAAAATATAGCGTGAATTAAATAGGAAATGAGTATGACTGACTATTGTCACTTATCTGGTGATTGCTGAAACAGTTCTGCTTTAAAAGCACAATCTTTTATGATGAACAGTTGGAGAGACTGAAGAGCAAGTATGAAATTCTGAAGCAGGAGCACGAAAAAGCGGTTGTCTCAATAAGCAGTGAGGTAGCACGACTCCAAAAACAGCAAGAAAAGTTGATAGATGCGAGCAAACAGCGAGAAGAATGGTACATCATAGAGAAGGAAGTCTCAAGAGAAGAGGTACACACTGACAAGCGATTGTTTCAAGTCCTACTTGCTATGTACTTAGAACTTGATAGTGTTTGTGCGCTTTCAGAACTAGTTGAACTGTTACTAACCTGTTAGTAGCATGATTTATATGGAGGCATAAACAACACGGCTTAACTTTGGTTTCATTGAAAAAGTTAAATTAACAATTAAATCCAACTTAACAATCTACTAAACAAATAAAAATGTAATAAAATATTATATTAAATAATAATAACATATTAATAAATAAAAATAGCATAAAAATAGTGAACTTGTATGAATTTTACATACGTCGAGCTGTAATCACTCCAAGTTGACAGACTTTAACCGACGAGAGTTGGCAAGCAGTTAGATGTTGGAGTAGAAGGTATACAAATAAAATAAACTAACATGTATTTATGTAGATCTGCATCTCATGCGTTGCACTGATGATGCAACTGTTTGTTAGAATTTGTATTCAGTAATTTTATTAATTCCATTTCTTCCACAGAAAATTTTTCACATTTAGTTAATCTCCACTAGTCAGCAGCAGACAGTGGACAATGTAATACGTGTATGTATATACATGCATATACATTTATATGTTTACACACATGTATATACATACATGTGTGTATATACATGTATTTTAAATGTATGTATATACATATACAGTACATGTATATGTACATACATGTATGTACATGTATATATGTATACACATATGTACATATATATGCATCTAAATATACATATATGCATACAAGTACATACATATGCACATGTACATGTTCATAAGCATATGTACATGCACATATACGTATATACATGTATATATATATATACATGTATGTATATATATATACATGTATAAACATGTATGTATGTATACATACATGTATGTATGTAGCCAACAGCCAAGCATGTATATGTATGGCTGTTGGCTACATATACATGTATATACATACATGTACATATGTACATGTATATACATACATGTACATATGTACATGTATATACATACATGTACATATGTACATGTATATACATACATGTACATATGTACATGTATATACATACATGTACATATGTACATGTATATACATACATGTACATATGTACATAGTGTTCAAAGCAAGCCTTCACTGCTGACAGTACAGCTGTACTAATCAAACTACAGTACCTACCTACTCATCATACAGTAAACTTGTTACATTGTACTTTACTGTTACTAATTGATTGTAATAAGAGCTGATAATCAGCTGCTATGATAACAAATGAACATGCGTTTAGTTTAAAGGTACACAGGCGTTATCAAACTCTATAGTAACTGCAGCAAGGAATTACTAGAAACATCTACATGTATATACTGCAAAGTTTTCCTGTGTATATAAATTTCACCTGATAGTGATTATAGCGATTATAGCCTAGGAATGAAAATTGCACATCGCAGATGATTTGATCTCGGAACTTCCTGGTCGACAGACCAGCAATCTAATACACTACATCACGATAGCCAAACTGTCAATGGATGTTAGCACATTCATTACATCGGTTAAAATGAACATGCTTGAAGCTCTTGGGGTCATTAACTAGTAGCACGGTTGACAGTTATGCTAACGATTATTAAGCCACCTGCAAAAATGGTAATTGTTTTAGTAAAGGTAAGTATACCATTACTAAGGTATACTTACCAGGTAAGACTAAAGACTCACCAGGTAAGTTACTCAAATTCCATGTGTAATTGTTTTATTACTCGTGCCACGCCGGGCATTCGACGAATAGTAATGATGAGAGAAAAAATGGAGTATGACATGAGTTCACCTTCAGATTGTGATCATGCTCTAGTAGGACCTTGAAAAACACCCACAGCCAGTTTGGAATGTCTGAAACATGTTTGCATGCACTCATTAGTAGCATTTTTTTAAAAAACCTGAAAATGTTTTTTAAAACTGCAAGGCTTTCGTTAGACTGTCTTTTGGGCCTCCAGTAGGGATTATGGCTGAGACAAAAATCTAGACAGATCATTTTAGTAGAAGTTAGAGGTTTTCGGAATGAATAATAATAACGATATTAACTTTTCAAAGCTACCAAACCAAAATCAAGGAAGCATCTGAACAGGGCAAGATGACTGACAGATGTAATAAATATCACAGACATGTATTATGATCTATTTTTAGCTAGCAGAAATTGGCCAAATATTCATGGCTATCGGGAACATCGCCATGAAGTGCGAAAGAAAAACAAAGGCAAGCCTTGACGAGAAACCAATAGCTAATATGAACATTGAAGAGAAGTTGGAAGCCATCAAGGAGTACCTTGTTGACCAGAATGATGTGCGTGAGATGGCACTCAACTATGAGAAAGCATCAAGGTCTGCTCATGGCTCAGGCAGGCGAAAAGGTCGTGTGCACTTTACCGATTAGCAGTAACCAATATTATACAATGTACATATTCCTATTTTATATCTCATTTTCTCACCACTTCCATAAGTTAACTTTGTCACAGAGTAACGACTAATCAACGAATTTTTGTAATTCCAGTAGTTTTGCAGCCTTTGTTTACATTGTTAACTATTACCCATACATATTTGTATAATATTTTGCATCACACATTTTGCTGGTGGACAATACGCTTACGTGATATAAATCAGATCTAATAAAAAGTACAGGTGTGCGGACTGGCAAAAACCAGATTAGAAAGCTTGTTGGAAACCTTTTAGAAAGTTAACTCCTTCCTGGCATGGACCATGAATCTTACAAATGAGGTAAAACTTCCTTTTAGACACAAAAATTTAAAAATTACAATTGCAAATATAATTGCGTTTATGATCGACATATAGGCGACTTCTTCATAAAGTATGCTTCTGGAAATAACGCTGACTCTGTCGGCATAAATTTTGTCAGCATTCTGATTCTGTCAGCATAAAAAAAGCCAAGAAATTAACAAATTTAAATCATGTATTGATGCCAAAAGGCGTAAAACGTTTCAATACAAAAATATTCTGTGAGCCTAATTGTAAATATGAAGTACAATCTTCCAATAATGCTAGCGATGAGAGTGATAACAATAATGCTAGCGATGAGAGTGACAACAATAATGCTAGTGGTGAGGGTGATAACAAAGCTCTAGCTCACGCTGGTGACCAACATAGCAACAAGTATGAAAAACATTTGGTAACAATTAGAGATATAACAATTGCTATAGAACGAGGAAAAGTTAAAATGTCATAGCAATGAGCACTACGGCCCAACAGTATAGAGTAGACAGACCTCAGCTCAGACTGTAAGCAAACTAACTTACTACTATCAACATTGTATAGCATTGTAACCTAAAATAGAAACTGTGTATAAAAGTAGGGAAAGGGCATCTCTGCACATAAACTAGCTAATTTGCATCGGCTAAACTTCGACTTCAGTAGTAAACAACCCGCTTATGATATGTAGCTGACATCACTGCACAAATAGGCATCTATCAACATCTAAAAATATGGAGTTCTGTTAAAAAGCTTTAACTAGATATTAAGTCGAGACCAACAGCAGCGCATGAAACTTTGCCCAAACTGTTCGCCAACATTCTTAAAATATCGGTAAAATATTTAGAGAGTGAAGCTTTGAGCAGACTGTTTATTTCTCCTTGAAACCAGAACCCACCTGACTAACATGAGAAGAGCAATAACAAATGGCTAGGCTCTTAACCGAGTTACATCAGAGCTGCATGAGATGGAAGCAGGAAAAATAATGAGGTCAAGGTCAGGTGTTGGTCTGCTGCCGCTTCCTCTGCTCCATTTGGCGATAGATAGCCTGAATATACGCCTCATAACCCATGACTAGGTCCTCCAACTCTTTCTTGTACACACGCATCATCTGCCTGTTGAACGTCTCGAGCTCACCTAGACCGAACAGGTCCCACTGGTAACAGACGAGAGAAGAACCTGTTAGTCTATTTTTTCTAGTAGTTCAGCCATGAGAACCGTTCATCAAAAATTCATCGAACCGTTAGAGAGGTCTTTACAGACACCCGCTTGTTATAGAGGGATGACAAAAACTATAGCAATGATTCGCTAGAGACAACAATGATGACAGAAAACATGGAAGATGACACGAGCTCACCTTTAGCTTGTGGTCGTGCTCTAGTGGGGCCTTGAAAAACACCCACAACCAGTCTGGAATGTCTGAAACATGGAGTAGAGAAACTCACACCAAACTCTTCAAATCTCAAAATAATCCATTGGTGAGAATAGGAATAACAAACAGTTGAACATGTGAATGAGTGAACTAGGTCATTACTCTATAGAAAAATCTAGAATTCTGCCCTCTCTGCCTCAAATAAAGATAGACTGAGCATTTCATGCTAAGAAAAACGATGTTGCTGCTCTCAGCGCTTGGCCTGCGTTACCCGCTGACATATAACTACCTGGATGCTCACTACTCCTAAAACTATTGCACTAGGCACTATCACCCAGGTAACCAAAACAAACATAGCCTGTGTACCTTCATTGTTCTGATTGGGAGAAAGGAGACTAGGCACCCGCCGATGCGCCGCGAGCAGAGCTGACTGGTCAAGCTGACGATTGGTAACACCACCCTGTTGATACTGAAGAGACTCTTGTCCAGGCAAGCTGAGCGCAGATGGATGGTTGAACTGAGCAGTCCTAGTCGTGTGGTTGACGTAATAAACACCGTGCTCATGCGAGTCGACCTACGGAGACAGACGATGACACTCGTAGTTACGGGCAAACACAACCTTGTGCATCAGACGGTTAAATTTCTGTGTAATAGCAACATGGAGAGCATTACATAACATTACAAATAAATATTACCCGATAACGAACAGACAGATTTTCAAAAAAGGTAAATTAGAATAGGGTACATATGATGAGACAACTCCCACAAATTAATGTCAAATAATTGCTAAACTACAATTTAGAAGTCCTTTAACTACCGCAAAATCAGTGATTGTAGCCACAAAAATACTCTAGACCGACCCTTTCCCAGCCCATGGGAAGCGACTCCTTCTCGAGCGGATGACTCCAGTGGGTCGTCTGTGTGTTGTGGTCTACAAAGTACTTTCGTCCTCGCATGGTAAAGTCAACAGACCAGCCAGGTGGCAATGGCATCTCAGCCAAACCTAAAGCAACAGACAGAAACACCATTTACAGAATTATCCCCTCCATATATTTGATTAGGTGAATTAAGTATTAGAACAATGTTTCCATATACATGTAACTGACTAGGACGCTAAGAGACCAGGTTATATAGATGTGAGAGACTGCCCTGTCAAAAAGAAAGCACAGTGTGCAGGTGTACGATGAGCAATGCATCTGGTTGTGCATACTGTATTACGTGTGTGAGATTTACCTTCTCTATGTGTGAAAAAGCAGGAGCTTTTGTGGTTGGCATAAAATTTCATTAGCGTGCAATCATACGCCTTTAGGAAATTTTGCAACAAAATGACAAAAACCTTTTTACTTTTTCTTCCCAAATGACATCATCACACGGGTTGTCTATAAACGTACATCATTCACACGGGTTGTCTATAAACGTACATCATCACACGGGTTGTCTATAAACGTACATCATCACACGGGTTGTCTATAAACGTACATCATCACACGGGTTGTCTATAAACGTACATCATCACACGGGTTGTCTATAAACGTACATCATCACACGGGTTGTCTATAAACGTACATCATTCACACGGGTTGTCTATAAACGTACATCATTCACACGGGTTGTCTATAAACGTACATCATTCCCCTGGTTGTCTATAAACGTACATCATTCACACGGGTTGTCTATAAACGTACATCATCACACGGGTTGTCTATAAATGTACATCATCACACGGGTTGTCTATAAACGTACATCATCACACAGGTTATCTATAAACGTACATCATCACACGGGTTGTCTATAAACGTACATCATTCACACGGGTTGTCTATAAACGTACATCATCACACAGGTTATCTATAAACGTACATCATCACACGGGTTGTCTATAAACGTACATCATCACACGGGTTGTCTATAAACGTACATCATCACACGGGTTATCTATAAATGTACATCATCACACGGGTTGTCTATAAACGAACATCATTCACACGGGTTGTCTATAAACGTACATCATTCCCCTGGTTGTCTATAAACGTACATCATTCACACGGGTTGTCTATAAACGTACATCATCACACGGGTTGTCTATAAATGTACATCATCACACGGGTTGTCTATAAATGTACATCATCACACGGGTTGTCTATAAACGTACATCATCACACAGGTTATCTATAAACGTACATCATCACACGGGTTGTCTATAAATGTACATCATCACACGGGTTGTCTATAAACGTACATCATCACACAGGTTATCTATAAACGTACATCATTCACACGGGTTGTCTATAAACGTACATCATCACACGGGTTGTCTATAAACGTACATCATTCACACGGGTTGTCTATAAACGCCTAAAAATGAAAAAAACTCAACAAATAATCAAGACTGCAAAAAGATTAATTTCATGAATTGCTTTTAAATCTTTGCATTCAAAGCATGAACATAGAAATAATTGCTGTTTGTAACAACACAATGTGTCCATATAACTTAGAATTTATAGTTTTGTCTTTTTATGCAAACCTTGGTATTATTTGTAAATCTGATAGCTTGTAAAATAATAAAAGACGATAGTAATAATAATATAATAGTATAACAATATATAATAAGAGTAACGACATTTACAGTCTAATAGAGCCATGGGTAATGTAAACATATTATTCTGCTATGAAAATTACATAAAGCTGTGCGATTTAAAAACCTTTTGTAATTGATAGATTGCAAAGATGCGTGAGATTGGTCAATTGTTTTGGAGTTACTCTAGCATGTAATGATGTGGACTGTCCCAACAAAATTATAAAGGCTAGTTTTAAACCGAATAATCGCTGCCTCCCTGATAGTTATATATAAGCTATCATTCTGTATAAATAACAATGCAATGTAATGCATAGAAATTTCCAATAAAACAAGATAAATATGCTTAGCAAAAGAATAAATAGAAAAATCATGTGTTTCAATTGTTTCTTAAAGCCTCTAAACGCAGTGATGTTAAACCATAACTGTCACGCACAACTTTTATTGTATTTACTAGGTAAATCAGACGAGCTGATTCCGATTTTGTACTCAAAATAAAGATTGGTCCACTAACTTTCAGAGTAATAAAGGCTTTTTTACAGCGTTTTAATATCGGTCTCGAAAACAACACGATCGGCACAACAAGCTCCACCCATAAAAATCTGACGTATACTAGCTTTTAAGGAATGGAAATTTGAGATGTTTAGTCCGATTTAGAATGATAGAGATAGGTGTCTTAAAACTCATTATTATCTAAATTCAGCCTGCAAAATAATCTCAGTCGTTTCTGAAAGGTAGATAAGCTATTTAAACATTGCATATTTAAAAATGAGCTCAAAAAAGCGTGACAACAACGTTAGCTTGTGATCAAATCGCGTTTTTTTGAGCTCATTTTTCTCGGCGTTCAGCCTATTAAACATCCTGTAACAAGCTACAAACATTTTTATATAGGTTATCTACCTTTCATAAAAGACTGAGATTATTTTGCAGGCTGAATTTAGATAATAATGGGTTTTAAGACACCATCTCTATCATTCTAAATCGGACTGAACATCCCTAACTTCCGTTCCTAAAAAGCTAGCGCACGTCACATATTTATCGGCGGAGCTTGTTGTGCCGATTGTGTTGTTTTCGAGATGAATATTGAAACGCTTTAAAAAAGCCTTCATGACTTAGAAAGTTAGTGGACCAATCTTTATTTTGAGTACAAAATCGGAATCCATGTGTCTGGTTTACCTAAAAAAACGATAAAAGTTATATGTGGCAGTTATGGTTTAAGAAAACACTGCTCTCGTGAGCTTGAGATTACAATGCAAATAAAAAAGCTGAGCAGCCGCATGTGGCACTGATTATTCAAAGCATACTATGATAATAAGAACATAGACTGTCAACAGAGGCAAAGGAGAAACGGGAACAGAGTTAGGGATGAGTAATATCGCATACCATATGACATGACGGAAGGTTGCTGGTGCTGCAGTGAGTCAGCTGATGACATGACACCTGTTATTGTGCTGCAACATAAAGGATGGCATAAGACATTCCTTGCTTCAGGTAATTAGTATCACTATATTTACACAACACGACTAATCCTCAGTTTGCATCATCCGCAAGATGAGAATGACAAAAAATAGCGAGTCAAACTAGTTTTGTCTCTCGCAACTTTCTATCCGTTACATGATTGCGAACAATGGAAATGGCATTTGCAAACAATACATGAGAAAATATCGTGCAAGCTATTCCATTTTAAACATTTTCCACAATTCAGTCTTTCCTATTTCGAAAAGCGTGCTGCTAAGTGAGGCAGCGGTACACCGCTGTGACCTCTGGCATAAAATTCCTTATATTTGTTAAGATAGCGCCCGTGTGAATCTGCAATGCCCATTCAATGAACATTTAATATATGTCCATTGAAACACTTATAATTGCGCAGTAACTCAATGTGTGCACAACTCCTAATCCTCATCATCCACGCATCGAAAACATAGTCACTGTAATTACAGAATTGCTAAGTATCGCATTCGAATGACTAACAGTGTACTTCAGACGAATAAAGTAAGAAGGAAGGGTAAAAGTTTAGTCTAAAAAGAAAGTGTGGGAAGTGAATGAAATGTTCACTTCCAATCTGAACACTGGAATCTGTTGAAAGCAAAGAACATAACGATTGGAGAATATCGGAGAATGAATAGGAGTAATGTCTCGACTTCTCTTACCAAGTTGAAGAAATAAGGCTAGAAGTGGATGGCTGTTGTGCGATAGATGTGCCATTTGAACCAGTTATATTAAGGACTTGGTGAGGTTGGTGAAGGCTGGGAGCTGCTGGGTACTGGGTGAGCTGGGGACTTGGTTGAAGGTAGCCGCGCATCTCCTTGTCCGCTTGTTTTGCATACTGGATTCGTTTCTCTAAATGGTATTGTTGAATCTGATGAGCTTCCTCACTTTCTGCAATAGAAGTTTCTAGACTTTACCACTGTATGGACCTCTGTCCTGGTGTTGGAATAATACAGCGGTATGGACCTCTGTCCTTGTGCTGGAATAACACAGCGGTATGGACCTCTTTCCATGGTTTTGCAACAACCTTTACAGTACAACTAGTCTGACAGGCAAGTTTTGTAGCTGTGTAGAATAGATGTGTTGAAATTGAAGTTTGAAATTGAATTTCAAACTTCAATTTCCGGTTTCTTCACAGGCAATTCGCTAAAAATTGCAAAACTAAAAACTGTTCATATGAAAACTCACGAGTAGGATTTGCCTCTGCATTCTCTCTCCATTCAGTCAGACAAAGTTGCTTCGTGCACTTCAGTGACGCATTTAATTTCTATATCTAATTTTTAAGTTTATACCTGTATTAAGAAGAACCAGTATCGCCGTACTCAAAATTTTGGTGGATAACATTTGCTGCAACAGTAGTATTTTTCATACACACACTTGTCGAAACGTGACTGACTGAAAATGATCATAGGAAATACACTAGTAGACAACCTACTTTTCTTTGTTAGTCTGGCCTACGTAGCTTAACAGAGAATAAATAGAGTATATATTGACATAGATAACATAAATAGTTGTCTTTCACAATCTATATTAGTTTCCCAGCAAGAATATCAACTACAACTATACGATAAAGGTTTAATGATCACCATAGCTGTACAAATACAGCCCTATAAACTGTTAGCAATATTTTTGCTGGTAGAATAACTTCTATATATAAGTCATACATGCACTGCTTAAATGTAAGCGATAAGACAGGTGGATTCGAGGTTAATTACGTGGATGTAGCTCACCAGATATGGTGTCCGCAGGCAACTCCAGATTCTGCATTTGAGTAGACAAATCCTCCTCTCGAACTGACACAGGCTGTTGCTTTGGAATAGCAAAACTAGATGCTGGCAATGGGTAAGGTTGCCTAGGCAAAGGCCTTTTCGCGATATCTACATTAGTCTGTGGTTCCTACAGCAAAACTCCATGTGACCTTGACTATATTACTTACTTCACATCGGTAAGGACCAGTCTTACCGATATGAAGTAAGATGATAAGGTATTTTTACAAATTAAACATTAGGAGAAAAAGTAATGCAAGCCTTTGCATGACATCCGAATTCTTGTTGCAGCAGTAAAATATCTCTGAGGCACAGGCATAACTTGAAGCAGGCGCTTGCCAAAATGTTGAGAAACTGAAATACCAAAGTAACTTACCTTATTTTTCTGGAAATGAGTTGCTAGTTGTGAGGAAGGTAAGTTGCTAGAAGGTTGCTGAGAAGGATGAGCTGGCTGCTGATGACCTTGCTGCTGATGACCTTGCTGCTGATGAGCTTGCTGCTGATGACCTTGCTGCTGATAACCTTGCTGTTGATGACCTTGTTGCTGATGACCTTGCTGCTGATGACCTTGTTGTGAAACAGCGTGATTGGATGATTGAGTAGACCGAATGCCCTGCCCTCTCCGATTTGCCAGTTCGAGTTTATTGAGAATCTTCTCTGCATCAATGGTGGGAGCAGAGTTATAATAGGCCTCCCTGGAGTTCTCCTCTCTTGAAAACTTTTCTAAAACGAAAACATGCAGCAAGTCATCACATGTTATATATTTACAGTTAGGTCAGTTTCTGACTTATTGAGTGAATCAACAACCAGTTTTTTATTAGCGTGACTGCAGGCTTGAGACAATTAGCACACTTTTAGACCTTGAAGACTGATCCTTTGTGCTAGTATTAGATGTTTTTTTTCTGTGACTTATCTTTTGGAGAACGAATCTGCCAAAACTTTCTTGACAAACAGAAACGATAATCTTTGAAAAAAATTCAATTTAGTAATGACCTAAATATTTTTATTTCAAATGTGATCATCCAGCTCAGTTTGCTATCATATAAATTAACTAATTAAATTAAATTAATTGCTATCATATAAATTTGGTAAGAAATTTGACTAAGCATAAAAATTACTAAAAGTTTCATATTACACAAAAGGTGTGTAACACTCATCAGATAAAATGATTAATGAGGACTATACATGAAATTCTGCATTAGCTGGTAAACTGAAATAGTAGCTCAGGTATTAAAAGCTAGATGGATGGGGTCTATTATGTAACGCTATTTCGTAAAAGATGTTTCTTAGAATGTCTACACGTAGATATTAATTTATTTCATTTGTTTAGAGTTGCCTTCTTGGGTCGGTAAATAATGAAATATTTTTCCAAAGTACATAACTTGCATTTTCCGCTGATTTTAGAGTAAAGCTTGGCGTGTGATAAAATTTTTCAGGTTATGCGGTAGTCGGTGCTGTTTTCTTTGAGGTCCCATATGTAGCTGCTTAGCTCGGTAGAGTGGCATTTAGATATGTCCTTGAATGTCGATTTGTGATGGTTATATCTTGTTTTGAAGCTGTTTTCGGTGAGCCCTACATATGTGGCTACAGGTTTTTGTTATTGGTGGTTGTTACGCTTGTCTGGTATATTACCGATTTTGCTAAGCAATTGTCTGGTATAGGACAGGTGTCAAACAGCTTCAAAACAAGATACAACCATCACAAATCGACATTCAAGGACATCTAAATTCGAGTGAGAGAAAGAGAGCGAGAGAGAGAAGGAAAGAGAAAAAGCGAGAGAGAAAGAGCGAGAGAAAGAGAGAAAAAGAGAGAGAGAGATAGGCAATAATCCTACACACCAAGAAATCAATCTTGTATAATAAAGAACGCCATGGGGTAAGAACACTTCACCAAATCTATTTGATGTAACTATGGAATATTTTGATGGCGTCGAAACATGTGAGCTAGTAGGTGCATACATCTTATATCAAATATCTAAAAAAAATACCAGAACAAATTTGGACAATATAGAGACGCTGGTCTGGGAGCTTTAAACGCAACACCACGCCCAGTTGACAACATCAAGAAAGACCTCTGCGCTATCTTTAGCTCACATGATCCAAAAATAACAATAGAAGCCAACAGAAAAATAGTGAATTTCCTAGATGTAACCCTAAACCTGAAAAACGGGACGTATGCACCCTACACTAAGCCAAACACCACCATCACCAATGTTCAAAAAATTCTAACCACCCGCCTAACATCATTAAAAATATACCCCTGGCAATTAACAAAAGACTCAGTAAAAATTTTTTACCAACCACAAGCTACATAAACTCTTAAATCGAAATGTTATAAAATTAAGCTATAGCTGTATGAACAACGTAAAACAGGCTATCAACTCGCACAATCAGAAGCTACTATCACTAAACAATCAAGAAACAACTAATCCTGGCTGCAATTGCAGAAATAAGAACACCTGCCCAATACCAGACAATTGCCGGGCAGAATCAGTAATATACCAAGCAAGCGTAACAACCACCGATAACAAAAAACCTGTAGCCACATATGTAGGGCTCACTGAAAACAGCTTCAAAACAAGATATAACCATCACAAATTGACATTCAAGGACATATCTAAATGCCAATTTACCGAGCTAAGCAGCTACATATGGGACCTCAAAGAAAGCAGCCCCGACTACCACATACATAACCTGGAAAATTTTATCACACACCAAGCCTTATTCTAAAAACAATTGCAAGTTGCGTACTTTGGAAAAAGATTTCATCATTTACAGACCCGAGAAGGCAACTCTAAACAAACGAAGTAAACTAATATCTACATGTATGTGTAGACGTTCTAAGAAACATTTTTACAGAAAAGCGTTACATAATAGACCCATCCATCTAGCTTTTAATACTTGAGCTACTATTTCAGTTTACCAGCTAATGCAGAATTTCATGTATAGTCCTCATTAAGCATTTTATCTGATGAGTGTTACACACCTTTTGTGTAATATGAAACTTAGTAATTTTTATGCTTGGTCAAACTTTAATAAATTTCTTACCAAATTTATAGTAAGCTCTACTTTAGTATCGAACACTTAATGCTGACTTTTAGCCTATACTTTACTGTAAATTAACATGATACAATTTAAAATTAAAACCAACCTAAAAATGATTAGTAAGTTATATAAATTACCTCAAATAAGGAGTCAGTGAAATTGCAAGGCGATGGTAATAAACAGATAGAACAAGTTAACAAGCATGTAATATTTTTTGCAAATTATCAGTTTGTGAACCACACTTTATAAATCTTGGTCACCTAAGACCCTTTTTGATTGTATGGATGGAGACACCCATTTACAATAATTTCTGTAAAGGAATAACAACTCCTACAAAGCATGGAAGTGCAGTGAGCTTCCTGCATCAGACTATGAAACAGACTGGTAGTAAATCAAACAGTTTTCGAATTGAGTAGATATCGAAAGTTCCCCTAAAGTTGGCTTGCAGAAATTAAAGCAGAATAGAATTACTAGCTCTAGTTTCTTTACCGTGTGCAGTACGATGGACCCCAGGCTTGCTGTGATGTCTAATAGGCTGATAGCGTTGAATTGCAGGAGGCGGTCGATGTTGCTCAGAGTTTAATGCAGAAGTTGAAGGATTTTGAGGAGCTGATCTAAAGGGTGGTGCGGACTGTCGTGGTGTGTTGAATGGAAAAGGAGTAGCCATCCTATATCTCTCATCATTGCTCCCTGGTTTATTGATTGGTGTTGGATATACAGCAGCTGCAATATACATGTAACAGTAGTGATTGATAGCTACAATGATGACAGGTTGAACAATTTTTACTAAAAAAGGAAACGGTGGTTCATATAATGATATATGGCAGTAAATTCAATATGCTCCAATGCACATCTACAAAGAGTATCAAACAGAAGAATCTCTCGGATAAACAATGATTCAAACTTGGAGAGAAATTTCGGAAAAATGATGGAATCCACTCACATCTTGGAATGACTGAAGGTACTTCTTTCTTTATATACTTTCCAACTATTCCTTCAGAAGATACTGACTTCTTCTTTTTACCTTTGGATAGCATTTTCTTTATCGTTTCACAAGGATGAGTTTTTTCTTAATATCTATTTAGAGTAATAAGTAAACTCAGGGTGCGAAAAATCAGAGACATCCAAAGTTGAAACTTCTATCTGCAAATAACTGCTGAAACATCATAGCAGACAAATGAGAGAGTACTGTCTTTTAAAGAATCTGATAACTAATCTAAAGACACCCCTAATGGCAATGGAAAAGAATAGAAAAGTGCTACACAATTAGGTTCCAGTTCGTAGGCAATGCAATCAAAATCAGTGTAGAACTTAATTCAATAGCATAACTGAAAAACACATTTATTAACTTGAAGTTATTGTTTTGTGTAGGGTTGGTCCGCTGCCCTTATTTGATGAGCGGCCATAAGCAATGCCATGCAAGAGCCCCTTATTTGATGAGCGGCCATAAGCAATGCCATGCAAGAGCCCCTTATTTGATGAGCGGCCATAAGCAATGCCACGCAAGAGCCCCTTATTTGATGAGCGGCCATAAGCAATGCCACGCAAGAGCCCCTTATTTGATGAACGGCCATAAGCAATGCCATGCAAGAGCCCCTTATTTGATGAGCGGCCATAAGCAATGCCACGCAAGAGCCCCTTATTTGATGAGCGGCCATAAGCAATGCCACGCAAGGGCCCCTTATTTGATGAGCGGCCATAAGCAATGCCACGCAAGAGCCCCTTATTTGATGAACGGCCATAAGCAATGCCATGCAAGAGCCCCTTATTTGATGAGCGGCCATAAGCAATGCCACGCAAGAGCCCCTTATTTGATGAGCGGCCATAAGCAATGCCACGCAAGAGCCCCTTATTTGATGAGCGGCCATAAGCAATGCCACGCAAGAGCCCCTTATTTGATGAGCGGCCATAAGCAATGCCACGCAAGAGCCCCTTATTTGATGAGCGGCCATAAGCAATGCCACGCAAGAGCCCCTTATTTGATGAGCGGCCATAAGCAATGCCATGCAAGAGCCCCTTATTTGATGAACGGCCATAAGCAATGCCATGCAAGAGCCCCTTATTTGATGAGCGGCCATAAGCAATGCCACGCAAGAGCCCCTTATTTGATGAGCGGCCATAAGCAATGCCACGCAAGAGCCCCTTATTTGATGAGCGGCCATAAGCAATGCCACGCAAGAGCCCCTTATTTGATGAGCGGCCATAAGCAATGCCACGCAAGAGCCCCTTATTTGATGAGCGGCCATAAGCAATGCCACGCAAGAGCCCCTTATTTGATGAGCGGCCATAAGCAATGCCATGCAAGAGCCCCTTATTTGATGAGCGGCCATAAGCAATGCCATGCAAGAGCACGCACATTTCAACAACCCACTCGTTAAGTCTGTATTTAAAGTTTGTATTTAAGATTTGGGACCAAACATCCATGCACATTTTTCCGAATTACAAGATGACTACTGCTTCACATGGCTTCATATTTGGTGATAAACGATTAGCCCGTGTCACTATAGTTAAAAAAATCTTTCATGCCAACATCGGTTTCAGAGCAGTGTGGATAACTCATACCTTTACACCAAATATGCAATTTGACAACTTTTCGAACATTACACTCTTTTAATTTTTGCGAGTATATAGAAACTTTTCATTCTCCAAATTTTCATTCGAACCAGGCTGTTTAGTCAATAATAAACATACTTTTCCTACATTTCCATAAACTTAGAAATCTTGAGAATACAGAACATTTCTTTTAACTCAATACATAAGATCAATTGGTTCTACATATTTTTGGCTGTTCGATTCACAGTTGCTTCAGCTTTTGATTTGCTGCAAGCTTTCATGATAACTTCAGCAGCAACTATTAAGTATTGCATTGATCTGAATTGATTATTTGTATTGACTGACATGAAGAGGTGTGAGATTTGTTTGTTTGCTTTATTTCATCAATAAAATTAAAATATATTTAAAATAAATAAAAACTAGACAACGAGCATCCAGTGAAAGGTGATGATGAGGCCATGTAATTCAACATAATTAAACATTATAGTTGAAAAAAAAGGATTATCCCAATAGCCATGCCCTCAAACTCCTCTTAAAACCTAACCTGTTTTGTATACTATGAATAGAAATAGGGGGTGTTCCATAAAACAGCTTCTTGATAAATTGTTCTTTTGTGACCAGCGGCGGAAGATGATTTAGGTAAAGGTAAATTGAAATTAGAATTTTGAGTGTATTAGTGCTGTGAAAGATGAGAATATGATAAGTAAAAAAATATATGATTCGTAAGCAAAGTCCGAAATTTAAACAACTGACAAACATTATATGTTGCATTTTTCAAAAAGAACCCCATTCGAGAAATAAAAAGGTTTCTTGTTAATAATGCGAACTACTCTTTTTTGATGAATAACTTTTCAAAATAAATCAATGGAGCATTCCCCCAGGCTTCAATACAATATGAAATTTTTGAATTGATCCAAGTGTTATCAAGTAAAATTAGAATATTTCATGGTAAATGAAAAGATAATCGGTACAATAGGCCACTAAGTGGACATAATTGTTTTAATAAGCTTTCTATATGTAATTTCCAGTTTAAATTTTTGTCAATAGTTATTTCGAGAAATTTAACACTGTCTGTTTTCTTAAAGGTTGACTTGCAATAAAAGTCACATTACGGTTATTTGGTATCAAAAGATTCACCATGTCTTACTCTGCTGTGTTGTAGGCGCAAAATATGTGGAAATGTGATTACAAGCTCTTAAAAACTCAAAAACGAACAGTTAATCGCAACCATCACGAAACCGCCGTAGATTGAAATCCGTTTATTTCTCTGACGTAGTAATTCCATCTGGTTATTATTTTGTCAAGTGATGTTCTCACGTAAATCAAAAGGCCAATAAAAGGCTCAATATATAAAACTTCTCGTAGCACTAGTTAAATGACAAACACTTCGTGTTTTACCGAAGAGCCCTTACCAAATATAGACGCTCGCTAGTTTACAGTTTTGTTTCGGCTTGGTCTAATCGTCTGGTCGCAATCTGATTATGTGACCCATACTTCTTGCCAAACAGAGCGAATAATTTCTGCCGCATTTTTCGACTATCACAGGTGACCAACAGGCTCGTCATGTTTATCAGAGGATGATATGCACTCCTTTGAGCTAAGGTTAAAAAATTAAACAAATTTTCACGGTAGGTCTTGAGATATCAGTGCTCAAAGTAACAGCATTACAATGACGATGGAATAGACGCATAAGAACAATAGACATGGTTTTATTGAATGCGTGAAGTATATCTGTGAGAATATTTCGATGAATGAGGTTGCGTGAAAGTGTAAACAGAAACCGTCTTGTACAACTACGTCGCATTTGAGCCGTTTTGAAAAAATTTTTAATTTACGGCAGTCTCGTGACGGTGGCGATTAACTGTTCAGTTTTGAGCTTTCAAGAGCTTGTAATCACATTTCCACATATTTTGCACCTACAACACAGCAGAGTAAGACATAGTGAATCTTATGATACCAAATAACTGTAATGTGAATTTTGTTGCAAGGCAACCTTTAATTGTATCACCATTTAAAAAAAAAGAGTTTTCATTTAATTTAAATTTGTTTTGATAGTTCTTTATAATAATGTAATATGTCTTCTTAACGTGAATAGTTAATTTGTTTTGTTGACACCATTTTGTAAGTTCTACCAAATCAGTGTTTATAAGGTTAATGTCATCATTTAAGGTTTTTGATTTGTAAAATAAGCTAGTATCATAGGCATACAATATAGGCGTTAAGAATTTTAGGTTAGAGCATAAGTCGTTAATATATATTAAAAATAGCGTTGGACAGTATATCCTTGATTAAAAGCTTCAAGAGTTTGATTCTAAAGGTATAACTGGGCTTACTGTGAAGTAGTTCCGACTGAGAAATACATATACACTAGTACCTTGAGATATGAGCATAATTTGTTCCAGACCTGAGCTCACATTCTCAAAAACGTGTGGTCCAAGCAATTATTTCCTATTTGAAATGAAAGAAAATATTCAATCCATTTTAGTCCTTTATAACGTTCCTAACTTACTCTTGATTAGCTCGTGATACTATTATAAGTAATATGCTGTACAGTATATTCAAATATAAATAACCACTATAACTAAAAACCTAAAATAAAGAAAATAAGTTATTAATACAAAAAAGCCGTATTCTTCCCTGCAAGACAGACAAATACATTAACAAAGGAGGTGTTTATTTGCCTGCTCTTTTGTTTATTACAGAAATAAAAGAGGCAAGTTAAAAGGGTATTAAATAGGCAGGAACATTGTCAGTAAAATGTCCTTAATAGTCTTCTCTGAAAGTTTTTTCTTCGAGGCTATAGTGGTACACACAAAACTTCACGAACTACGCAATTTATTACAACAAAAACAAAAGATGCTCACAAACTAATCAAAAAGAATAAGTCTACACCAGCAAGCAGAAAAATTACTGTTCAAAAGGTCCTGAGTTTCCACTAACTGCCACACAATCCAAGCTTGTGTTTCAAAATTTCGCTCAAACTTAAAACAAAGATTCAGCTTGGACTCGAATTGAAAAAAAATTGTTTCTTGTAAGCAGCTCGGATTTCAAGGTATCACACACACACACACACACGCACGCACGCACGCACACACACACATATAGTCTATATATATAGAATGACTGTGCAAAGCTCTTCTGGGACTTCTACATCCAAACTGACAACAATGTATTGGCAAACCAGCAAAATATTGTAGTGGTGGACAAGCAGAACAAGAGAGCTACTATAATAGATATAGCAGTACTCAATGACTAGAACATAGCCAGCAAAGAAAACGAACAAGTGGAGAAATATCTCCCACTTGGAGAGGAGACTAAGAGTACTGGCATGCAAGAGCAACTGCAATTCCGGTAGTCATTGGAGCATTGAGTGCAATAGCACCTGCACATCAAATGTGGCTTGACCAAATACTGGCAAGTTAACAAAAGTGAGTTGCAGTCAAGCGCTAATTGGAGCTGCTAAGATCTCGAGTCCAATACTCAAACTCTCAGGTCTCGGGTCGGAGACCCAAGCTTGAGTAGACCTGCCACACACTAGCTATTCTATACACTATATTTGCAAAACAACTTTTTGTGGTACCAATTCTAAGTTGCATTTACTCGCCTTACAAAAAAGGCTAGCCACTGATGTAAAGATTTGGCTTTAATGGAAAGTGCACTTCTCGAGTTTTTAGGGTCGAGTGACCTTATAGCATGCTGTGAGCAACGAAATATTTGCGTACTAAAAAGTACTTGACAAAATTCTTCCTTAAACTACTCTATAGGTCTATCTTTAATTGCCTCAACTTCCTTTACCTCTTCTCTGCCGTTTGTATTTTCCTTCCCACTAACTTCCATCCCCTTTACTCTTCAACAAGCTTTCTATGCCTTACTCTTCTTCTTGATCACGGAACTAAATAAAAAATTGAACAAACTGCTACTTTTTATTCTTGACCCCATGACCTTAAAGGGCATTCACAGTTTTCACACTACCCAGAGTTAAGTTCGTTAACGATCTACTTAAATATCTTTACTTTTTGAAGATACTGGGCAGACTTAAGAGAACGTTAGTAAACTTGAGAATAATGCAACTAAACTTTTTGCAAAGTTTTCTCTACCGGCAGTAAAGTGGGATAACAACAATAAGAATAAAAGAGAAGTGCCTTATTAACACGAACAATATTTTCTAATCGTTGGTATTTGTGATTTGAAAAAATTAACAAGCTATTAGCGTAAATGACACGAAAGTTTAATTATTTTCGCAATACATCACACTTATTTATGCGTGCATATGTTTTAAATGAAACATTATCTATTGGTTCTTTTATGTATTAGTTTCACAATATTCACCTAAATACTTTTCACTTTAACAAGAAAGGTGAAGGCTGCAATAGCCAGCAAATATTTAGCAGAACTTTTTATCGCGCTCCGCAAAGCGTAAGTTCTCGCACTAAGTGTTTCCGTTTGTTGAGATTTCTGAGATAAATTAGCGACGTACCAAAGTCGATTATGACAAACGACGATACGATTCAAGTTTATTGTAAACAATAGTTGGATTGCTAGACATGCTGTCCGAACGAAATGCCAACAACGTCAGATTTAACGGCCGAAAATCGTTATATTTGGGTTAATTTCAAGTAAACCGTAAAATAATTAGCACTCGCTCCCGGTTGGTCGAGTAAAAGACAGGATGCTAAAGGCTAATTTTCTAAAAATAAATGGAGTTATGCCTGCGTTAACCTAAAGCATATATTACTGGATTTATTAAACGACTCCAAAAAGCACACAGGTTTGAAGAGGGTAAAGTGAGTTTTTGATAGCGAAGTTGTCATAAGTGAAAATTAATTGGCAGCTTTCTACCTTGCAGTGTAGCGAAAAGTGGCTTATTCCAACGCTTCAGCAATGAAAGGCAGAGAAAGACATGAGCATACACAGCAAGCGTATGCCAGAATTTATTATTTTTTTAAATAATTTCTGTAATATTTTGAAGATGTGGAAGTTTTAATCGAATTGCTAGTAGTAATTATTTATGACAATACACAAACCAACACTTGAACTGCAGCAAATATTGAAGTACCAAATAAGTGATTGTCAAAAGGCAATTTCTTGCTTATCATCTGAATAGTTTTTTTAGCTAACAAAACTACCTTTTTATCATATCAATACGTATTTTATTTGTTTTGATTAGGTGTTCTATTTTTTAAAGAACTTTGTTCTGTTATTTTAAAGGGCAAATGCAATATAGTTTCCAGAAGTTGAAAGTAAATTCAGAATGTAATTTATGGAAGGTATTGTAAAATGTAAGCACTGTAGATTAATACATTGTCTAATACTATTTGCAACTGCAATAGCCAGCATCCTATATTGTTGTCGTACTTCTCTGATGCTGAGCAATTATGGTTCTAAGGCAGACTTGCCAACCCAAGAGTGGGGCAATGCGTGAGATTTGGTTTTGGGGCAATTGATGTATCAATGATAGTATATATAAAATTGTGGAAATTAGGGAAAAAATCTCACGCATTTCCATTTTTTCTTTGGGGTGATTGCGTGAGTCTCACGCCCAATGCGTGAGAGTTGGCAGGTATGTTCTAAGGCCATAAAAGCATAACAAGTGCAACCATGAGTTACTACAAAAAATGATATTGCTTGTTGTTATGGGTATACATACGCAGTAGAATTGTTAATCAACTGTCTTTAGGCCAACTATTAGTAATTGTAACTCATGCAAAACTTTTGCCATCTTCTTCTTTTTTAAGCATCAACTTAATAATCTTTAATGCGACTAATGTATGTAATTTTAAGTGTTATACTTAAAGCTATTCAAAAGCTGCTCCAATTATTACATTAACATCTTCGAAAGCCTCACTCAATTATGATTCCAGTTGAACAAGTGTTTCTTCCTGAATAACACTATCAGAGCAAAATAATTCTGATTAAACCACTCCTGAGCTAGAGTCAGTGTAATTTGGTGAGTCATTAAATTGGAGTATTGTTAGTGTGCCAGTTTTAAGCAGATGATCATTTTATAATTTTGCTCGAGTATTACCATTAGCCATCCTCGTGCCTCTAATGATTCTAAAGATAAAACTGCTCTGAAGTATAAGAGATAAGGTGATTGTGAATCCCTCCCTAGCAGCCTAACTTTTGGTGATCTATAATAGACATTCATTCTAAGCTGCACACAAGGTCAAGCCTCTTTGCATCTCAGAGAAGTTACTGCAGCAAATGTACTCTATTTTTTGCTTTCTGTCTTTTTAGAAGTAGTTATATACAGACTTCAATTTTCCATCATGCTCGCAGTCATTTTGTTTTACCTGATTCCTTGATTGTGTATCTAATGATTAGATTAGTTTCTAATGTAATATTACAAGCTAACTGATAGCTACTGCTTTTTCCTTTCATAAGCCTCCATAATTGACGAATGAGCAATAATTGGTGTATATTGGATTCATTAAAATGAGTGATCTTCTTTGGACAGATTACAATTTTTGTTGCAATTTCTTTTATTTGAAATCATCTTTATCTGAGATTTGTTTAAGAGAACTCACACACTCATCAGTAAAGTGTGCAAGTATAGATATGTTAAAGTATAAAGTGCAGTATGGATGTCGAAACCATTTATTCTTGCAATGCTTTTCTAAAGAGCTGAAAACTGACAATGAGTGAGTCAATACTACCATCCTAATATGTTATTACGCTTTATCCTAGGCTATTTAAATGCTTCCTTATAACATCATACAGTCCTCCATCCACTATTGACTGGCTACAGCTTCCTGTTCTTTTAGAGTTTCCCTCTCCACTGTCACTCGGGTTCTTTGACATTGAATAAAGACTAAAGCATTCTCATTCTTTTATTGCTATCTATTGTGTCTGTCCCATGAGAATAACTCTCTGTCTGATGAGTAATACATTACTTACATGTATATGCAAAGGAATGGCTGGAGCAGGAGGTGACCCGATTGAGCTGGTAAACCTGTCGTTAGACTTCAGTCGCCCCTCATCTCAACAGGCCTCTAGGGAAGGGGAGCGTAGCAGTTGTAAGTGTCTCAGTTTTATCTTACCTTACCCTGTTGTTCGCCAAAAAGCTTGATTGGTTTTCCTTGTAAATTATGAGCCGTATATTAGGCTTTGAGTTAATTAAAAAGTTGAGTATAATTGCTATAAACGACTCTGTTGTTGTATAACAGCTAACCAGGAAAAAGTTCACATATGAGACTGAAAGTTGCTAAAAATGTCTACCTGTATCTAGTTTATATATTCGCTATATCTACTCTTATCTCTCTCTATCTGTATAACCCATATTCAAATAAATCGATAACATGGTTAGGTTTACCAACAATATCGCTAAGTGTCTCTCAAATTGCCTTCTTACTAAATGAGTTATCGTACCAAGAAACACTGATCTTCCTAGTGGGCCACCAGTTAGGTGCTATGTACCCATATAGCCATAGTGGTGAGTTTTAGTTGGTGTGTATTGACAGAGAGCTGCATTGTACATGTATATATCTGTGAATTCAGATTTGTGTAAGGCAAACCAGTTCCTTGTTATTTCAGCGTCTATACTGATTACTGAATGAGCTTTGCCTCCTGGGAAAGAGTTTCTGCCAGAAATTTTCCGATGCTTTAACATTTTACTCTATTTCCTTTAGTGCTGGAGATTCATATATACCTGCCTGACCTAACATTCCTCGCTCTCATGATAGACCAGCACACCCAGGCTACTGAAATAATGGACATGATCATAGCCACCCTTGGTCTGAATCCTACTGAGGCTAGACATGTGCTCAGTCTATGGCTTGTTTCAGCAGACTTGCGTATGTTTTTTTATCAGTATTCTATACACAGCTGCCGACCCTTTCAACTTGTAGCAACTTAACACATAATAGATCTATTATTTCTACAAGTTACTAACAGGAGCGTGGTCTAGTCGTCACCTACTCACAACTAACTGTCGACTAACCTGTAAAACCTGACCTATTTATTTTACTAGTCTGTTGACTGGCCCGTTACCGAAGACTACAAGTATATCTTTGATACTCAAAAGTATGCAGATATACATATTGTAGGAGTGACTTGTGCCCGCTGACTACTTCTTGTCTTCATTTCAGCAGTTGTCTGCTTTTGTAGAGTCTGTATATAATGGTTACCAAAATGATTAAGCTCTGTGTTGCTAGCTAACCTAAAGGGCTGTGACAACGATAACCTTTATACATTTTTTTAAACACCTGGGACCTACAACTACATCTTATTAGGCAGTGATGTTCTCTTGAAACAATTTATAATTCTTTGGCTTGTGAAAGAGCCATAGCGCAAGTCAATGACAGACTTGAATTATCAACCCAGCTAAATAGAGAATCTCATTGCTATTAACAGAGTGTTATTAATATTCTCTTTTCTTTTAATGGTTTTTGTAGAGGTTGTTTAAGAGAGCCTAGCGCTAGTTATAAAATACTTCCTTACAAATACGTAGTTATGAGAGTTTTGTTATCGCACCTAGTTGTTCAGGCATGTATTGCTGAGTTTAATGCTTACTGCTATGTAACAATATTATCAATAATATATCGCTAATGTTCGACAGTTGGCGATTTTTAGTATTACTTTAGCTTTTTGAGTTTGTATCAACCATATTTCAATATTACAAAAACGGCACATGCACAGTTTTCTATTTTCAGCTGCACTAAACATATGAAAACACCCAACTTTTTCACTATGCACCCTCATATTATGAACTGCATAAGCAGCAGTAAAATATTTAGTCGGCAGTATATAATAGGGGCAGACTGAGAAAGATTTATATGTACTGCAATTGGTTTTAACACAAGTTGATAGATGGGTAGTTTATCTATATTTCTCAAAGTTGTCATCTGTCTGTCTGTCGTCTGTTTGAATATCTGTCCATCTGTCTGGCTATAGCTATTAAATTAATATTTCGCATTCAATTTTGGACTCGAACTCATGAAGATTGCAACCACAGATTTGTGATCCAATTCTCTATCCATGAGACTATGAAAGTTCTTACGACTTATAGCTTTTACTATATACTCTATACACCCTTTTCTCGACGGCACGCGATAAATGACGTATTAATTGAAATTATATTAACTCTATGAACATATTTTGGCATGTCAGTTTGCTAACTCCACACTGGCTGTCAACTTGTCACTACCTGTCAATTCCATACTTTCAGTCAACTTGTCACTGCCTGTCAACTTGGCACCGCCTGTCAATTTCACACTGGTTGTCAACTTGGTACTACCTGTCAACTAGTGATCACTGTGTGGTGCTTGTAGAGTTGCAGCTGAAGCCCAACCATTGCCCTACGCAGCTCTTTGGCAAGTGGCCAGTTTACCTCCGTAAATATACCAGCGTATCACCCAAGACTGCTGCCATCCAGAAGCCTCTTGTTCACCTCAAGAGGAATGTCTATATTTCTAGAGAAGAAGACCTTAAGGTAATCTCATTTGCTTTCAGTTCTATTGTTTAGAGTGTATATTTAATGAATGAATTGACAATACAGAACATACCTGTTAGTTAGACTGTTTTACCTCGTAATAATCTGTGTATACAACTATTAATGTTTCGTCTTTCATGTTTCTGCTCGTTTAGCTTTTTGTGTTGCACAGAGCATTATCTTGGTAATTGCTTATTATTTACATATTATTATTGGTAATTGATTATTATCAGGTTTTAGAATTGTATTTTCAATTATTTAATTGAAAGTTCATGTTATGTAGGATAAGTATTTGTTGTATTTATACTGGCACCATTCATTATGTATCTGAATATTTAGTCACAGTAAGTAACCTGAATTGAAGTTGTCTTATCATCTGATATTGCTTTACTTATATATAACTGATAGCATATTAATACTCCATTGTTTTCAGGTGAAGCAGCAGTTTTTATGTTTATTGAATGCTTGACATAAGTGAATGCTAGGTGACATGTACTATGAAGAAAGCTTGTCAGCACATGCCAAAGCTTTGGGGCACCGATGTTTGGCATGTGACATCATCCCAATTGAATATGCATGTAGATGTTTTTGTTCATGAGATATGTATGTGTTCAAGGCCATTTATTTTAGTTCCAAAGTGAACGGTAATAACAAGCCTTATCCTTTCTGTTAGTTTTACTAGATGCTTTCCGTAAGCACTTAATGCTGGGCCTTGCGCTGTGCTTTAAAGAGTGCTTTAATTAAAGATCTGGTATGGTAGCTCAAATTATTCATAAGGTTTTGAACCTGTAACTAAGTCTTTTTGACCTAAGATGCTGCAGAACAAGTAGATATAGTTTCTAGTGACGGTATGACTGGTCACAGTTCAGTTATGAGGTTTGCTTCGCAGGTCAAGGACAATGAAATATTGGAGTTACTGTTCACCGAGGCGAGGTGTAATATAATGGATGGCACTTACCCGTGTGACCGAGACTTGCTCATCAAGCTGGCTGGGCTACTCTGTGCGGTGCAATATGGTCCCTTCAATGAGGAGCAGCATACCATCGAATTCTACAAGTAATTCTTGGGCATTTTACAGTCAATTTACGAATGTGGTCAATCGCTTTCTTGTCTATCAATCGTATCACAAGTTTTAGAACTTATGAGTTGTCTTTGACTCTAGGAAAGCTTGGTAAACTCATTATTGCTTGATACACTAGTATTATATTGCTTACATAATATGTATTCTATGCATTCTGTATACAGTGCACCCTCAGGATATGATTTTAATCCGTTTCAGGGTTGCCATCGTATAGTGAACAAATCGTATGGATGGGTATAGAAACCATAGTACTTATATAATACAAACATCCCCTGGTAAAAATCGTCAAAATTTCATACAAGTGCTTTACATATAAAAAAATAGTAACAAAGTAGTATGTTAACCTTCGTAACTATAGTTACCTACAGGGACTGTATTGTATTTAGTGTATTTATTGGTTATGATCTGCATTAAAATTTAACGTCGCTATGTGCAGTACGTACAACGTATACGAGAGTTCGTATAACATAAACTTTGAATTCACTTTAAATAAGTTTAGCTTACTAAACACACACACTTAAAGCTAAATTTTATTATGTATTTTCGACTATTTTACTGAATTTCAACTTTTTATCCCTAAAATTTTACTACCGATTAGCTTCTGGCTTCGTTTTCAATGTAATTCTAGCTGATCTCATTAAACCATTTTTCAGCCTAATATGGCAAAAAAGCCTGACTGATGCTGCTTTCGTAATAAAGTGAACTTTTGTTAGGAGGTTAAAAGAAGTTGTCTGACCACTGACTTTCTGTTCGGCGGGATCGCAACTCCAACTTTGCTACTGGTTTTAAAAGGAAATGTTACCATTTTACACATGAGATCTGCTGAATTGAGTGAAATCGATCATGGCAGTTATAGGCGTTGTGAAAATATTTTTGGGCGAACAGCATTTCGACGTTTTTGTTATTTTGATGTACGTAATAAGCACATTGACTGCCAATTTAAATTCAGGCGAAAATTTTGTTGGATAATGGTGAAATAAGATTCGTATAAAGAGGTGGAAAAATCATCATGTTCTACTTTCTAAGGTGAAAAAACCGTATATCAGGGTAATCGTATCCCGAGGGTGCACTGTACTATGTCTTCATTCAATATTAGAATTACATTAGATGTCCGTTTACTTAAATTTCCCATATTTACATTGGCTGTGTGTTTGGCAGGTCTGTTCACTCAATCTTCCCTTTATCTGTCCAGTCAAATACCAAACTGCTGGACGAATACTGTCAGGCTGTCGAATTCGCTCACAAAAAATTTGACAGTCTAGGCAAACAGCCTACCGGTGACACTTTAAACGATGAGTCGAGACTTATGACGGCCTATCAGACTTACCTTAGCTCGTCTCACGTGTTACCGTACTATGGGTAATCTGTCCTTGCCATAGTGGTAGTGTCACACTTTTCTTTGCTTTGCCTCAGCAATACGCACTCTGTCTAAAATATCTGCTTCTCGCTTGATTTAGCTGTGTGATTCTGTTTTGTTGTGAGCTTTTATAACCACACATGAGGAGTTGCAAGCCCCTTGTATACATTAACGCGCCGCAAATGGTCGGTTTAGATTTTGAATACTCATTTGTTTACTTGACTCATTGTTATCATTGGGTTATTGTTGAAGACATGGCTCTAAGCCATGTGCAAGGAAATTTATAAATTTTCGCGAACTTTACTATGTCAAGGCGATTAGTGCTTGGTGTTACAGTAGATGTTATGTAATCTGCATGTAGCGGAAAATTTTATGGATATTTTATACGACAATAACAGCGCGACAAAGTTTGCGTGATAATGAGTTTCACTTAAAGCATGCTTGTATATAAATTACTGAAACTTTCAATTGTGGAAGCTGCTCGCTAGTGTATATAAATGCTAACACAAACAGGGGGTTTCTCGAGCTGGTGTTACGTCTGTACGAAACGGTAATCTACTATACACAATTCTTACCTGGTTTTTCTTTGTGTCCACGTATAAACTTGTGTGACACGACATGTAAACGTCTCACGATTTTCCTATTTATCTTTCTAAAAATTGGTTGTTGCCAAGTGCTCGTCTTCTCTTTTGCCGTCTTGCTATTCTTAGCAATAGTCTATTTATTTGATGGGCATAAGCAGGGCCCCTCAATGGGACTAGCGTAGAACAGCAAGCTATTCCGCTTACTTCCGTGTGATCGCCTGCTTTCAGAGCTAACCAAGCCTCCATCTTTCCTATTTCTATTGATGATTGTAAAGAACTAGCTGATGACCTGAGGCAATACCTTCTTGCCAATGCCAAGGCATTTGACCTTGAGTCTTTACCAAACCCCAGAGTGGCATTTCTTTCTGCGTGTTGTGAGTCTCTGCCATACTATGGGTCAGTTTTCTGTTTGTAGCTCTCTTGTTATCTCTCATCACTATCGTTTAGTCACTACTTGCTTTCGTTTTCCAAAGAGGATTACGCATTAAAATAATAGTTTTGACGTAATTAGCTTATTTTTTTCTTGTTCTCATAAATTCTCAAATCTTTTTAGTTTATTGTTAGTAAAAATGTATGTTGTATTGTCAGTATTACACACTTGTCCGCATTTGTTTGTAAAAGGATAAATAAAGCGACGTATTTATGTTTTCTCACATGTAGTTTGCGTGTCCTATAATGAGGCTAGATGTTAAAGCAATATTATGTCGTAGTAGCAATTGCTGCGCTGAAGAGGTTGTTGTTTTTTATTATAAATATTGTAAATGTTACATTATAGCAAGCATCTCTCCATAGTGAGTGACACATTATAGCAAGTGCCTTCCATAGTGAGTGACACACTATGGCAAGTATTTCTATATAGCAAGTGGCATATCATTATAGTTGATCTCTCTATGTGTCACTTTATAGCAAGCATTGTTTTTTAGCCAGTGTAGCATTATAACCAATGTCTCTCTATAGCACATGTCATATTATAGCCAGCATCTCTCTATAGCGAGTGTCACATTATAGCAAACATCTCTGTTTAGTGAGTATCTCTCTATAATGATATTGTCATTCTATTGCCACCCTAATCTGATTGCCCCTTTCTCAGTGGTGTCACTTTCATACAAGCGCCATTTCAATGGATGTTCCGCACTAATATAGAAAATGTTCTATAGCAAAAGCCTTGCTTAATCGCTTTCCTTGCCAGTCTTGTTTTATTGTGATTGTCACTCCTTGATAGTTTACTGGGCGGGTGAAATTTGCTAGCAATTTCTGTGACCAGAGGCTAGATTCGCGATTAACTAGCTCAAAGCAACAAATCATAGGTCACATTAATTAGTTCTGCATTCCTACAGATTATACTTAATGATTTTTACCTTTGTGCCGTTGTCTTCCAATTGTTTGAGCTATTTTTGTCAATACATGTACCGTAGTTTGCATGTGAGCTCTGACTGCTCTGTGATCTGCTTGTTAATTAGGATTTTTCCAGACATCTTGTTACGGGTGTGTCTTTTGCGAGGAAGGTTCTTTCTTGTGAAATGTCACATGCTATTTCAGGTGTGTTTTCTTTGATGGCTACATAGAGAGTACTAACAAGAGCTTCCTTCACAGCTCCTGGTTAGCTGTACAAATTGGCACCAACACTGATGGCATATACATTATCTCTACGGAGAAAGAGGTAACTTACTGTCCAGGTTGTAATTTATATGCTTTTGTTGTCAAAACGGATAAAATACCTACAAATGCTTTTACGAAGAAATTGTCTTCTCAAGTACCCAGTTGCGTTTGTTATCAGGAGCCATTGCTAGGCATCTTATATGAAGAGCTAACATGGGAATATGTGGAGATGTGTACATGCAGCTCAGCAGAGTGCCACCACAACACTTCTTCAACCACAGGTATTCTTGCGGATATCATTGCTTTTTCTTCCGCGATGCCATCCTTTGCTTATTGTGCAAAGTCCGTCAAAGCCAATGTAAGGCTTTCAATAGGAGATATTCTACATAACACAATGATAACATATATCTGCTACTAAAATGGAGTTCAAGATCCTGTTTAAGGAAGACTCAGATTGATGATTAGAATATCAATCTATATAAGTCCTTGCACAGATAACTACAGTAAAATATGACATGAACTATGCAGCATGAAACTAGGAGTTATCGTCTCTTTTCATAAATGTTGACAATAGAATGAGAAAACAACTCGTCATATTTAATCATAATTCGCCAAATTTATATGAAAGCCTGTAATCAAAAGAAAGATTTGATGAAAAAAATCATGAGTTCTCCATCGATATAACAGTGCATTTACACAAAAACAATAGTCAATAATAAATGCGCATTGCTTGTTCTCTGTTACATCTCGGTGTAAATGAATATATTATTAACATTTTACACTAATAACCTTTCAAAGGAAATGTCAAAAATTTCTTCACTGGTTCATTGAGCTGAAGGTTTTTAGTCTTATGGATACTCAATGTTAATTTGTAGAATTAAACTAAACAGAATTACAGTTAAATCAATTCATTGATACTTTAGGTCACTGCGAAGAGACAAGTTGTCTTCATCATTAAGGAGTCACACAAGCCCGTACGATATCATCATAGTTTTGAAACCCTTGTGTGCATTTCTATTTTTGCATACTCATCGCAACTATCTTATGTATGTTCTAGGAGCTGGGAAACTACAGCCTAGAATGTCGAGAAAGTCAAAACATCTGAAAGGAGACAAGATAGCGGCGATGCCTTCATTGCTTCTCCAATATCCGGCATCTCCTGATGAGCAGAGCGAGGGAGTCAAATTCCAAGTCCTTCGAGTCTACACGCAATCTGTGAGTGTTTCTCCATGACACGGTTGTACGGTAAGGTTACTCATTCACGTGTATATTTACGTGATCCTGCTAGTTGGAAAAACTCCATACCCAAGTCAAATTCGGTATAATGTACAGAATTGCCCTCTTCTCAGCAGTCACTGAGGTTTGTCTCAGAAATTCTTATTCCTCTATATCAGGAAGGCCTTGTAACAGTTGGTGTAACTATATAGATTTAACAAAAGCCGCAACAAGTTGTGTATCATTCAGATGTTTGCACCATAATCTCTGTCATATGGTAGACATGCTGCATTCTTCTGCGCATAGAACTAATGAATGGAAAGGGCTGCGTTGAGTTCACGCAACCATTTGTTATGTATTAGTTGTTAATTTCCCGATGTTCACAGGAAATCTGCTTGTTGTTCTATACCGGTTCCCCTACTTACCTACACAAACTTACACGCCATGAAGTTGCAATGACACAACAGGCTGCCGGAATTCCTGTTGTGATGACTTCCTTTAGTTTGATCGCACTACATTAGACCCTTGGATTAATGTAATGCGGACTGTTGTTGACTGCCCAGGCCAGACTCATCGATGCCTTCATAGACAACTGCAGTGAGACGATGAAGGAGAAGTGCCTTTGTTCTCCCATTCCTACTCCAGAGGTGGCTGTTTTTCAATCGGCTACCGTCGCATCAAAGGATTGCGTAGACACACCAAAGTTTCCTGTTTCTGTTCCTCAGCAGTCTGCAGATAGCACGCACACAAGAGGTATGTGGTGGCGCATCTTGTTACCTCTCCACGCATTCTTTCCTATAACTTCTGGATATCTTCCCATTTGTAATCTCTTTTAGAATCACTGGAGAGGTCAATAAAAAGCTTGCGGAAACCAAACAAGCTTCTTTGTCAGTCATTTACAAAGGATGGAAAATGCGTATCAATTTGATTGCACCTGCATAGGAAGCATCTAGTCTCCGTTTCTTTTTCATGCATGCAACTCCTTTTCCTGATAAGATGTTATATTTTGCGCCTTCCTTTCGTTCAGCAAATTTTTGTGTTAAAAACCGCATGGAGCTTATATTTATGTGAAAAAACTCCTGGCTTTACTTATTGTCTTGTTGCATCGCTTTTGTTTTCTTTCTATTTGCTGCTGATATTATCCCTGATAATACTTTCTGTTGTCTACCCAGCATGTACCCCCTTTGCCCCAAAATCTATCTGTAGTTGTATCGCCATGCTTAAGGAATTTTCGTTCATGTATAACAGCACAACTCAAAGTTGATAAATTGACCTTCAACCAAGTTATCATTTACTTATTCCTATGATACAATTATAGTCGCCCATGTTTCACCTCATAATGATCGGTGTATACAATCATTCATGTTTCGCCTTCTAAGTTTCTGCTTGTTTCGCTTTTTGTGTCACACAGAGCAATCTCTTGGTAATTTATTACTATTCATGTATTATCATTGGTAATTGATTATTATCAGGTTTCAGAGTTGTATTTTTAATTATTTAATCGAAAGCTTGTTATGTATGATAAATATTCATTGTATTATGTCACTAAATATATGATTTAATGAAATCTGTAAACATATTCTCCACTTGATAGATACGAAGCATGGCTCTACCGATGCAATGGGAGTCTACTATGGATAAGACAACTCCGATAAGTGTCCTGATCAAATTGCATTAAACACAGTACAGATTTGATGCTACAAATGTTGCATATCCAGTATCATGAAAATTCCCACTATTATTAAATATCATTCAACAAGTTGCATTTCATTTTATGTTCACAAAGGAATTAATATGCATAATAAAAATATAAAAGAAAATGAGATGATATTAAATATCTGAAAATTGCGCTACAAAGAGGCACCTGGCAGCCATGATAAATATTCTGTAATCAATTCTCTAATTGCATTAGAAGAATATAATATCTATTTGCAAAATCTTTGTTGCGTTACTGATAAATATAAAGAAGAACGATACAGAAACATGAGAAATAAATATAGCTGATTGTCATTGATTGAAAAGCTCGTGTCAGGTTTTATTGCCCAGCTCTTGCTGACTCGATATTACCTGCTGCAGCATCTAAAATGAGGTCATACTATCATTTAGCAAAAAGACAACAGAACCAAAAGGTAAAAGACCGAAGGCTGAACTAAATATAATTATGGACAGCACTTACCACAGGATTGTTGGCTAACTGCGATATTGGAATCGTAATGTAGTGAGGTGGGGCTGGGGTAGCTATCGTGCCAACCTGGGCTGTAGAGTAGCTCTGAGGCTGAGAGGTGACAATGTTCACAACGGCTACTCCGTCTGTCAGCTGATTAGGAATGGTGGGGGCAGCGGCATAAACAAGAGTTGGATTTTCTGGAGGATGATAGAGCAGAGCATTGCTAGCCTGGCCTCTACCTCCAACTGCAATAAGTCTTTCAATGACCCTCTTCATCTTCTTTTCACACTTTCAATTACGCATGCAGGAACAATGGCAAGACAAACACATTTGTAGGTTGCACTGTTATTATACTCCAAGACCCTAGATACAGTTGCATAAGCCGCAACAATTATCCAATGCTTGCATAGCTGATAAGACAGCGATGAAACATGAACTGAGTAATAAAAACCAAAAGGATGTCAATTATATCTTAGAAATCACGTGCAGCATTCCGGCATGATACTCTTTTGTGAATCCGAGAGTATCAGAATCATAGCGGAGCATATTAAAAGGTATTTCTAGTTTCAGAACTTTAACAGGACATAAATAGATAGCTTCATATTTCACTTGTACTGTGTTGTCATCCAACATGGAAAAACATGTACTACTAACCCGTTAGTAGTGCTGGCTTTGCTACAGCCACCTGCGGTGTCCCGACTATCTCGGTCGTAGACTGTGCACCTAGCTGATGGACAACCTGCGATGGCGTCCCTTGTAAACTTTGTAGTTGCTGCAAAAAGACTCGCCGGTAAAAAAGCTAATGAATATACGTCAGTAAAATTACTTCAATTGTCAGCACAAAGACTAGAATACAGTTAAACTCTGTTAGAGCCACGGAAAGAGCGACGCTAGACACATTACAATAGCAAAAACACAAAGTGTGCTAAAGAAGATGCCTTGAGAAACATCCTTTATTTTAGTGACGTGCTGCTGAACCAGCGTACAAGGACAACAAGTACTACCCTAGATTATTTCCGGTTAACTTTTGCTACCAAATGTTTTGCTCATTCTCGCGGAATTAATTGTTGCCGAAAGGCTTTTTCCTGGTGTACTTTCGGTATTTTTGCTGTTAAAGCTAGTTTCGGTCATAGAGCTTTAATTCAATTTTTTTGAATCAGCAGAAAACAGCATAATAAATGCATTTGATAATCAAAAGCCATGTTTAATAGTTTTTGTAGTTTAGTGAAACCGGATACAAAAGAACAAGCTATCATTTTTGCAGTTTGACCATAAACGTGGACCCCTGGTTATCTAATATAAAAATACAGTTATTAGAAAGATCTGATCTGTTGAATGTGTGTTGAACAACCTGATGTTGAAGAATTTCCCTAACATAAATAAGTTCAGGTCGCTGTTTACAATTGTTTTCTTCCATCCTAAACTGAAAACAAAAACAGTTGGAAACTGCAATATTATGATGTGAATTCTGAGTAAAAAGAAAACTAACAGGCGGTTTTTGAGCAAAATGATAACCCGATATCCTAAATTTATTGCGGTAAAATTTTGGGTTGATTTATTAACTCTGTGATCCGTGATCACTGCTTTGTATAGGTACTAAGGCGAGCCATTATAAAGGCTTTCCGGCAGAATGAATGATATTCACGAGCTGTTCTAAAAGCTTTCCATTATGAAAGATAGGCATTTATGACATTTTCTAACAAAAGACCTAAAGCTTTATTGCATCAATCTATGGCATATTGATGAGAGTTTTTTAAAAACTGAATTTCTTTTGTGTACTCGTTATAATAATACAGGGGAGATAACTATAAAGCACAACAATCCCCTGAAATTCTTATGATTGCAAGAGCGATAGAGGCTTGTACAGCTGAGGGTAAGATGCAGGGACATAAACCGGTAGACATTATTCAACAGTCACCCCAGTGGACATTAAGCTTCTACGTGTAGGTGAGACAATTACCAAAGACAGCTACTACACTACAAATTTTGATATGAAGATTTCAAACCTGTCGATGCTCCTCGTTGAGCTGAGTCAGTCTTGCTATCTCCTGCTGCTGCTCCTCCTGCTGCCTCTGCAGTTGTCGATTGGACTGGAAGTCAAGCGTAGGAAGTTGTGGACGGCTGTTCATTTGTTCCGACGTGTCACTACCCTCGGATGAAAAGAGGTTGTGAGATTGTGGCTGGGCAAGAGACATGTTGACTGCGAAATAAATACCAACGATAATGAAAAAGAATAACAGAGTATAGGTGAGCAGAAACGCACACTCCTTATGCAAAGATAACACACCCACATGAACCTAAACAACTGGTAGTAGAGCGAGAACATACTGTAGTTCTGATATATGATACTAGTAAAAGAGGAAGTGCAATACTTATCAAGTTATCTGAATGTAGAAGAAAGCCTTTGAGTAAACAATGCAACAGGTTATGTCATTGGCTACGGAGTAGGTGCATATACATGTAGCCTATATATGATATTCCATGATATGCATATATGGTATGCCCTGTGACTGACACATGATATGCTGTTATGCTCGTGATACAAATGATACGCTGTTATGTTCGTGATACAAATGATAAGCTATTTTGCATATACATGCATACATATGATATACTGTGATGCTCCAACATCGTTATGAAATGTTCTGACTAACCTATGGTACGCAAATAGATGCAAAAACTGTCTAATACAGTCAAGCAATCAAAATGGTGCCAGAATCACCCATTGCTTGTCTTGATCTCGCAGAAGAAGGGCATGCTTCTTACACCTTCAGTATGGGTGCACTGAATCTCAGACTAACATTCTACATAGGCTAATGCTATTAGGTCAAGGAGCTCACGTTGAGGGATTGATGTTGACTGTGGAACTTGCATACTAAGGTTGGTCACCTTGCCCATCGTACCATCACTATTTGAGCTCGGAGGTATGATGGTGTGTATGTTAAAAGTACTGCTCACAGAGGTGGTAGAAGGTGGTGCACGTAGATCTTTAGGAGTTGACGAGATAGGCTGAGCATGTTCAGGCTGGCTCTCTGACAACTCTCCCCCATTCATAAACATTTCATGTACCTAAACAAAAATCAGATCAGATTACTCCTGAGCTAACTTCACAATCAAATATGATGCTGTTAAATTTCGATAGCCTGGTATGGCCACCAATGAGGAAGTGAAAAGCTTTTTGACGCCTAAAAATATTTGAATGAAAGGGCAGCATTTGTTTCCTCTTAACCCAATGACAAAACTACTGCATACATCTGAACAAGGGTGATCGATAGTCTTGTCTGCTCTTCAGTCATGCGATGAGCCAGATAGTAGAAACGTGAACCATTGTTATTCTACTACTCGCAAGTTAATGCAGCCAATATTAAAGAAGGAAGGTTCTAAAACACCTGAATACATAAAGAAGGAAAGGAGAAGTAAAACCATTACTTGTTGTAAACCATTCAAGGTCATAAGCTATCAGATGTAAAGAAGGAATGTAGAACAGCAGCGAAACGTCCATGTCTGCCCCCATAGGTGAGGCTCAATGTGGTCGGTTGAATACCTCACAAAACCTTTTATAGAGAAACGCTCCTAAAGCAACGAACTCTCCAAAACTTTACAACAGAGTAACGAATGCAACCAGATAAATGACTAAAATTTCGTCACAAAGGGTGTAAGTCACTTTATAATGAGTCACAAAGGGTGTAAATCACTTTATAATGAGTCACAAAAAGCGTAAACCACTTTATAGCCAGTCCTAAAGGGTGTAGGTCCCTTCATAGTGAATCACAAAGAGTGTAAGTAGCTTTATAACAAATCACAAAAGATATAAATTATTTTATAACAAGCCTCCAAAGGGTGTAGATACCTTTATAACAAGCCCGAAAGAGTGTAAGTCTCTTTATAATGCGTCTTAAAGAGTGTAGGTATCTTTATGAGTCTCAAAGTGTGCAGGTACCTTCATAACAAGTCCCTAAGTGTGTAGGTACTTTCATAACAAATCCTAAAGTGTGTACGTACCTTTATAATGAGTTACAACGGGTGTAAGTACCTTTATCACGAGTCCCAAAGGGTGTAACTTTATAATGCTTCTTTTATAGTAGCGAATAAACTCAGAATTTAAAAATGTTTTCGGTTTTGCTTCTAACATGCTACATTCCTAATGTATTTTTACAATTGTTTCTTGTTTGTGAAATGGAATTCCTTCTTCAATATGAATGCAACAAGGAATTTACTCAAATGTTTTGCTTTGGATAAACTAATTCAACTCAGCACGCATCTGTCACCCGCATGAAATTTAATTAAAAAACCAAAATGACAAAAGGTTTCATACACTTTTACCATAACACAGGAACCAGATAGATACTATTAAATGGTAACCTTGCTCTATTACCTATTACATTATGCCCAGCTCCCGAGTTATAGGTGGCATGAGTATAACAAAAGTTGCAAGTTGAGTGTTTAACTTTAATTAGCAATCACAATAATTGAACTACTAACAGTCATTTGGGGGGTGAATACATTATAAATACAGAAGTTGTTAAACAAGAGTTGATTTTAAATAAGATTAAAAGGTGCCATGACCATCTGGTGCACACAGATTTCATTTACACATCATAAGCCCAATTGATTTAACTAGCTATCCTATGTATGTATTTAGGACTTAGGAAGTTGCCAGACTATAAAAAAAGCTGGTTTTATCTACATTGAAACTAATTAATGCTCCAAATCAAAGATTCTGTATATGAAGCATACACCAGAGTAAGTGGTAGAGTTACTACTTACTCTAATAGTAAATAGTAGAGTGTTGATGGATACAGCTGGAAGGACCTGAAGAAGGATAAACGCTGACAACAGGTTCAACCTTAATCTTCTTCAGGCCTTTCCAGCTGTATCCATCAACACCCGGTGATCCCTTTCCGTTCTAAGAAAAGACACTCTCAACCTCATCCTTAGAGATGGGTTTTAGTAGCTCATGAGTAATAAATCTTACTCGATACTGGCTGCCTATTGTTGGGCACCGAGTCTTTCTGAAAGATGTCTTACCAGAAGCGCTCAGCGCTGGAAGGGATGGAAGCCTCCTCTTGTGCATACGTGCCACGAAATATGCGGTCGGACATGATCTTATAGTCCGCCGGGAGGCCACGCTGCACCGACTTATAGAGCTCCTTGCGCGCTTTCTTACCACCAAGGGCAGGACGGGGCCTGATGACTACAGACCCCTTTAAACAAGCCGTCTTTGAAGAGAAGAGCAACTCGTGTACGCCTAGTTCGGAGTTGTCGGCCTTGTGTATATTCACACAAGGCCTTGTTCGGAGTTGTCAGCCTTGTGTAATATTTACACATATGTGTATATTCACACTGCACATGATGTCTCTGTAGCTTTAGCACAACATTGTAATCAGTACCGCTGTAGTGTTACATTAAAGATTGCTGTATCAAATGAAAACGAATCATTTTTGGAGAAAAAAATTATTAACACATTAGAAAAGATGTCTGACTTCTAGTTGTTATTGGAGCATTAATGATTGTTTTGCCAGTGTATGATGCCAGTGTGGGCTGCCAGAGCATGCATCTAGAGCATGCTTCCAGAGCTTGCTGTCAGAGTATTCAGTCACTGTGCGCTGTCGGAGCATGCTGCCAGTGTGTGCTGCCATGTTGTTAGCAGCTTGACTTGAAACCAATTGGACTATTATACTACGTTGAGCTGCTTCCTCATTGGAATAATATCAACCCTTTTAACCAATAAGATGTACACACCATCAGGGTGTCATGGCTGACATGAAACCTTTAACTTTAGTCTTCTGCTGAGAGTAGCCAACTTCCGAATGACCTCTACAATCTGTAATCGTCTGGCCGTAAGAAGGCTTCTTTTAAAACAATCTATCGCATCTCACACCACCGCAACGTTTTACTGCACAGGAGTATTGTCAAGGTCTCACAGGCGATACGGGTACCAGGCTATAACGGTGTCTTGTGACATAGTGCACTGTCATCAAAATGGACATATGAGATAGCGTCAAACATCCAAAGTGAAACTTGTCTGAGTCCAACCTAATGCCATCAGTCAGAACAGTGCTCCGGGCAATGTTCAGCGAACAATCAACAAGCAAGCCGACAGAATCAACGCCTCACCTCATTGTTGTCTGTCCCATCATCTTCATCAATAGCAGCGGCGCAACACAATTCTGTCTCTTCAAATCCATTTGGATTCATTCTGCGATCTTTCTCAAGCTCTTCCTGGGTCATGGCACCTGACTCAGGCGAGTTTAGACATGTCTGTATGAGTGCCTGTGGGGAAAACCCAAATAGCTTGGATAAAATAGAAATGTAGCTAAAGATAGACTCAAGTACAAAAGGGAAAGTTTTGATCAGTTTATCAGACAACTTTTATCAAATATAGGTCGACATTAATATAGCTAAATAACATGGTATATAATTATACAATATATAATATAGGTAGACATTGATATAGCTAAATAACATGGTATATAATTATACAATATATATTATGAAATTACTTCCAATACTTGTCTAAATAAATGCTCTAAAGATCAGTTAGTATAAACATTCCATAGACAGGATGCTTATGCCGCTATAAGGGGAGCAAGAGGGCCAAATAGTCTGATAAAGTGCAGCAGAACAGGTGAGTTGACTCACTCTATAAGGCTGTAAATAACAAGAATTGAAACAAAAGATTTTATACTCTACCCTACATGTATATTCAAATAATATATAATCTACTGCAGCGATTTTTAATCAGTGTGCCATGAGAGATCGGCATACGCGCTGCGGTAAATTATCAACAAACGGTCCTTTTTTTAACTTGGTCTATGTTATTAATGGTCATTGCGCATCACTTGGATTTTTCTGTTATTAAGCATAGAAAACAAGTATTTATCCAAATATTCAGAAGCTCAGCAAGGTAGCTTATTAGTGCAGTTGGTGATGAGTTCAAGCACTATTGAGCGATTCTTTTTTCAGATTGGCACAATCGTTTTTCGTTTTGGTCAAGAGATTCATGTCTTTTTATCCTTCCTACGAAGATATCCATGCTGTGTTCATCGAAACAGGCAAAAGTTTCACACTAAGTGAGTGTATAAATACATTGAAAAATTTATCAACAGTATGTATTACTGCATTAAAGTGTCATTCTGTTTTTCTTTTATTTGTTGGCACGTCTCAGGATTTTGTAATTTAAAACATGCCCTGCGGCTCAAAATAGGTTAAAAATTGCTGATCTACTGAACAATGATGAGAGTGATGTGTAAAAACAAAATCACAGGATTAGAACAACTTGTCTACTATTATACACATCCAACCTGCCAGGACCTGTCTACTATACACATCCAACCTGCCAGGACTTGTCTACTATTATACACATCCAACCTGCCAGGACTTGTCTATTATTATACACATCCAACCTGCCAGAACTTGTCTACTATACACATCCAACCTGCCAGGACTGATGATACGAAGTATGAAGGATTGAGACCACTGCAATGTAAAAACTGGAGCTCTCAAATTGGGCGTTGAAAAAAAAACCACACGGTTCCATTTACATGTTATGTTAACACTTTTTGTTAATTCTCATCTTGGGTTTGAATGAATATACATGTAGATGAAAGTACCAGAAGCTTGAACTTATTTCTTTAAACATTAATAATTTAAAAAAGATTATCTAGCCAAAGGCACTACTCATCTTAAGAGGTCTTAAAGCAGTCATAAATATTAGTCTCATACCTTGCCACTTTCGCTAGTTATCATTGGCTGGAGTTTCTTGGTAGCGAAAGTATAGACATGTCCTGTCTCACTAGCAACCAGCAACATCACCTGTGTGCCTGTCAGCGTCGACAGCTCGTACGCCTGCCATATTTGATACACAACATGAACATAGTGTGAGATATATCAATTCGTTATGATAACACAAAAAAAAACAATTTTTTACAGCGATTCATGTTACATGAAGCTAGATACTAGTGAACATTTATCTTAACTTTGTAGAATAATTGTTTGCTCTTATCCGTTTATTCCACAAAAGTAGCTCAGCGACATATATATAACACGATTACATAATAAATCTTGCATATAAAACTGACTGATCGACTTTACCTTTTTCATGATGCCGGTCTTTCGTTTGCTGAAAGTTGTATATCTGCGTAATTTGTCACTAATGAACTGCATCCTCACTTTCACCCTTCCCCTTGTCTTTTTCCCATACTTGGGCTTAGATGGACAGTCATCGTCACTATCCGAGTCCTCTTTTTGATATTGAGAATTGGTGACATAACTCCCAGCTGTCAGGTGCGCTCCAATTGATTGTGGATGTGAAGATGCAGGCCTGTGAGCAGCGTGTTGTCCTAGCTGAGGATCTGAAGATGATAATTCAGTGAATACATGACTTTCATTAGCAGGAAAAATGCACGTATTCATATTTAGGTATTTTCCTTATAACTAAACCACCCTTATTAAGCGAAGCTCCTCAAATGGCATACTTCTCCATATATTGCATTTGCAACGCGCGTATGATTGGATGGCACTGTTAGTTTCGTTTTATTGGTGTATCGGATTACGTTACACTGACCGCCGATATGGCGCAAAAGTAAATAGTTCTAACTGTTATAAACTCTTTAGTCATAAAAACAGCGACATAATAAACGTGAACACGTTTTACTACAAAATCATTCATCAAAAACTTAAATAGAACGACGAGACTTGAATACAGTGATAATTAACGCGTAAATGTTTTACGACAGTCAAAGATGGCGATGACCATATAAGGATACAAATGCCTAATAAAGAAATCCAATACCTTTCGCTGTTGGAACATAGAAATAGCACGTGCTTTAAGTTGTGTCTATATAATAACAAAATTGCTACAAAATAGATTTTGTGAACATGTACAACAACATCGAATACTAACCCGAAATTGAGCCACTTCTATCGGTGAAATCTATTACATTCGACATATCCATACCTGACTGATGCGGAAATAAAAGAAACAAGGCTGGGCCATGAAAACGGACAATAAACTTTCAATTCGATAACCTCCGACGATAGTCTATATTATTGCAGTCGCCTTGCCAGTCTGCGAAAGCGTGAGAGGTTTCGAATTGACTGCATTTCGGAGTGAGTCCATCTAAAATTCTAAATGTTTTAAATCGATATCATAAAAGTGGAAAAGGCTGTTCGTAGTTCACATACTGCTATTATAGTTACTGCGTATCAATGTATTTTAAATATTTCTAAACAAAAATATTATACAACCCATAGACTTATTTTACGACTATTCCTAATAATAATTATCGCTATTCGTAACCACAAGCATTTGAGCTAGGCCTTACATCTTACATCTTCTTCATAGAACGTACTAGAGCCGGTTGCGGCAAGCAGCACGCCTCATATGTTGAGCAGTTGTTAACACTAGATAATATTGTAATTTATTGCCATATTAGCAATTAATTGTTTATTGTTGATGTGATGTACAGCTTTTAAATTCACGAACAGTCTTTGGTAAAAAGCTGTTGTGATAAACAGACGTTCTTGCATATATAGTAGGAGGATCGCCTCTTCCAGCAGCTCGTGTGACAGTCGTACTAACTCAGTCCTGCATTAATTCATCATAGGTGGTAATTAATGAGTTGTGATTCTGGTCAGAGGAGAGGAGTCGCATTAGCAGATTTTGTCTACTGACCTTCCGTCTTTCACATAGTGTTTGCATATTTAAAGTATCTAAAGCTTTGGTGATGCTATCTTTTCTTTTCAGTTTACATATAAAACATAGTGCGTTGTTTTGCACCATTTCAAGTTCACGTTGTAGTAGCGTAGTAGAAGGGTCCCACACAGTGGAGGCATACTCAATATGTGGCCTGCAAAGACTAGTATATGCTAAGAGTTTGGCTTTTTCAGGAGCTTCATATAGCACACGCTTAATCATGCCTAACTGCTGTCTCGCCCTTCTGGCTTTGGAGTCTATATGTTTGTCAAACTTCAGGTTAGATTGTAGGATAACACCTAGGTATTTGGTTTCTTCAACTATTTCTAATTGTTCAGTGTCTAGGAAGTATTCAGCTGAGGGAGAGTTATTTTTGTCATTAAAAACCATGACAGAACACTTAGATACATTAAATAGCATTTTCCATTTGTTAGCCCATGATTCCAGGGCATTAATGTTTACCTGAAATCATTGTTTATCAGCATGGTAGTTTACGGGTTGGTATATTAAGGTGTCATCTGCAAATAAACTAATATTACAGTCAACTTGCTGGGGCAAGTCATTAATATAAACTAAAAACAGTGTGGAACCTAGCACTGATCCCTGTGGAACTCCAGATGTCACAGCTAGTTCATCGGATTTATGTCCATCAACCACCACCCTTTGTTTTCTGGCCATTAGGAAGTCATGTATCCACATAAGAATTTTATCATCTATGTCAGATATACTGGATAACTTGTTCATCAAGAGTTGGTGAGGTACTTTGTCGAAGGCCTTTGCAAAATCTAATACTACGGCATGAGTGGTGTCTCCCTGGTCGGTGCTGCGTGCAATATCATGATATGGCCTTGAGATAGATATGATAGCTAGGACAACGTAATGATAAGTGTCGCAAGCAATTACGTGTGTACCGGTCTTGTAGCAAGTGTCAGAGCATATTAGAAAAAAAACAAGGATAGAGACTGGCCAAACATGGGGAGGGGGTACAATATACGAGGCGTGCTCAGAATCTAAATTCAGTTCGTGTTTTTTAATCTACTCGTTTCTTACGCGCGCTTCTACTGCGGCTGTCCTAGGCGGCCTGGCAAGATAATTATTAAAAACATTAAAATATCACATGCACTTAATTAATACTATTACAATCAGTTCTTAAACAAATATGGCTACTGATGTGGACTGGGGTAAACAAAAATATATATCCTTATTTATTCCATTTGAGTAGGGTAATCATTATGTGTGTAAAATAGAACAAACCATTGCATAATCATGTGTTGAGGGTGAACCTGTTTTTTACTAGCTACAAATCATAGTGACTCTTATAAAACTAGCGGCTTAAGATAGTTGATGCATCCACTTTACCCTCTTGAACTTGTTAAGGCCTGCCACTAGTGTATAAAGATTTTTACATGTTTGCTTATATTCATTTTTGTGCACAAGACAAACTACAACTTTCTCTGGATCTTTATACAAAGTTCAACTGGCTATCAATTTCTAAATTGCGCCAGCATTTACAGTGCACTAGCACACACCCCCAGGGCTGATACTCTGAAAGAAACACCCAACTGGATAGGCCCAGATTTGATATTGTACACCCAATCACCTGGTTGGTCAATTTGAAATACACCCCTTAAACACTGGTAGTTTCCTAAAGGGCGCCCAGGTTCCACGCCCTGCTAAACATCCAATATGATTCATGCATTAATAAAGCAGAAAAAAGCTACAAACAAAATTCCCAATTTAATTTAAATACGTTTTTATTTCGGGTTTTTAGTTTGTTTAGTATTGCAAGAACGATCGTTTTTTTCTGCAAACGGCTTATTTTTTGTTGCTAACAGAGACCAATATATTGTAGTTTACTATTGGTAAAAAGTTAAACAAAAAAAGGCAATTAGCTAACCATAAATCAATTTATAAAAACCGTTCGTGTGGCGACATAATCGTCGCTCTGCCCACTAACGTCAGTATCGCAAAACAACAAAATGTCGCCATGCCTGCAAAAGGGTTGATAAAACTGATTCCAAACATCAACCATCAGATCATCATTTTCATTTACAAAGGAAAACATAATGAATATCAATGAAATAAATATATCATTCATTCTGAGTATATTGCTAAAGGGTTGCTAAGATGATGCAGTGTCGATTGTCTCTTTTCCCCTACTTTCCAGTCAGCAAGCAAGCAGCAGCAATCTGCATTAAAATGAAGACTGGAATTTCGGTGCAATTTCTTGGTATTACTTTGGCTGAATAAAACCTTAATGAGCATGGGCCCTTTTACTGGCTTGGTTGTGGAAACCCCTCCCCCCAAAGTAGCAAATTCACTGACAGTGCCCCATGGTCTGAAAGCCCCCCTAAAACGTGATTTTGGGCCGAACCTAATGAGCCTTTTAGGGGGAGTATCAGCCCTGGGCACACATCATCTTCAATTAGGGGACTAAGTTGGCAATCTTCTAGATTGCACCAATTTGGCTTGTTCTGAGAAGGCTGGTTGCCACTTTGCATCAAGAAAATAGTTGCGTCTTCTCTGGCCATTTTTATTGACAGGACCCGGAATAAGTGATATTTTTCCTTTAAAACTGGTAGCAAGTTTGAAATTGTGATCTTTTTGATCACAACCCAGGGTCAGGAATTGGTCAACCTTGCTCAATTTGCTTGCTAACTAAAATCCACTTCGCTACAAAATAAAAGTGTGTTATTGAACATGCAAATAGAGTTAAGACATGATTGAGTTTTGCACAGCGCTGTTGAAGATTTATGAAACTGATTCAATTTTGCTTAGACAAATCGAATGCACAATGAGACGAAACGTTATAAACATTGTTATATGTGGAAACTTTTAGGATTTTTAGCTCGTACAGGTGGATTGCTGAGATATAGATTTTATTCAGCTCTGGTTCTCATTTTGCACTTCATTAGGAAATGGCTTTCGGAGGTAGCTCTATTTCATAAAGAGGTAACTATAGCCATGTCATCTTCATGTCACCCAGGTTATGGCTAGGTCATCTGGTCTACATCCCCTCTCCTTTCTATTTTTTGGCTGATTGTTTTTATTGGTAGGTATAGATTGTGATGCAAGTAGAAATATTTTGAGTATTCTGTATTAGTATAGAATTCTTGATGATTGCATCACATATAACATATTTACATTGGTTGGTGGAGAGTGTGCGGGCAGGAGAATGCCAGACGCTTACTCCTACTGCACTTTGTTTCTAGTAGTGGTAAAGTAAAAGTTTTACTGGTTTAGTTGCCTGCTCACTGTGGGTATTAGAGGGAGTATTCTCTGCTCTATGTCAATCTCTAGGTTTGAGGTATCTAGTCTTTCACTTCACCTACACTCTTCGAGTTTTTGTTGCTCTTGTGGTGCTTGAATGTCTCTTTTGTTTTTTCTCGCTACATTTCTTAAGGTTTATTCTGGACAAGGTATGAGCTGCTAGGCACTAGCTCTAATATTTGTGCTGGTCTCCATTTGATTGCCCTGTCATTAGCCTTTCGTAATAACACTGTTTGTCCCTGATGCACTTGTTTATCTATCTGATATTTTTATCGTAGGCTTCAGTCGTCCTTTGCAACACTTACATGCTGCGTTTAAGTTGTCTAAATCATGACTTTTATTGCTTCTGGTAGTTGTAGTACTGTAGTTTGCAATCTTCCAGAGTGCATTTCTGTCTTTGTAGGAGCTGCCTCGCCACTTTAATATCGCCATGGGTTTTCAGCTGTTTTGATTATATTCGTCACTAACTTCACAGCCGATTCTGATTTTCCATGGTTTTGTGTATAGTAGGGCATTGGTGTGATGTTTTAAAGCCTCAAGTCCGATGCAAACTCTGATTTTCAAGCTCACATAATATCCCGCCTTGTCACTATGTAAAACCATTGGCATGCCATATCTCGCAAAGATCTCTACAAGCACCAAGTATAGTGCTGGCTGCATCATCCCTCAGTTTGATATCGTACATTGTAGTGCATGACTAGTGTTTCTACTTTGGTGAGCTACTAGGTTGATGCCTCATGCGCCATCCTAAGTTTCTTTCTGTTAGCTGGCTTGTTGAGCTGACATGCTTGATGAATCTCAACAAATTCTTGTGAAGCTCCCATTATTCTCAGCCAGTAGACGATGTCTCTAGCTCTAAGAATTATGCTATTTAAACTCTGGTATGCTCCATGGAGGATTTGTACTGATTTCTCATCATATTTGTTGGTATTTTGTGTCGCTGAGCTTTAAAAATGAGTTCGTTTTGTTCATTGATTTAACCTCTAAACATCCAAAAGTCTTTAACCGCTCTATGACACTTGTTACTTTTGGTCGGCTTACCATCTGTCAGCAATTTTTTTCAGTAGGCAGTATCATAATTCACTCAATTTGTTCTTATTCTCAGAAATTTTCCATCTGAGATATCGGTAAATTTCTCTGATTCATTATCATAAACGTCGGCAAGGAATATTTCAATCTTTAACTTCTTTTGATCAGCAGTTGAGCTGATTGCCTCTGCAAGAGACCTTGATAACTTATCTGCTTCTATCCGCTGTTTTGCTGACTGTATTTTAGGCCAAATTCATATCCCTGTAGGGATAACAGCATTTTTTGTAGTTTGAGCAGAGATTTCTCCATGTCCTTGAATATGCATTCCAGCAGTCTGTGGTCTGAGAATCTCGTTTTTTGCTGTTTATCTATAGGCTGAATTTGTTGAGCGCAATTATTACTTCTAAGCATTCAAGCTTCAAAGAATAATATTTCTCTTTGGTCTGTGTAAGTGCTCTGGATGCAAACCTTATTGCTTTACCTTCTTGAGTTAGCACTGCTCATAGGCCTTCAGTTCTTGCATCACATTCAATGACAGCAGGCCTGTTTAAGTCATACTATTGTAGAAGAGTTTCATCACTGATGGTGCGCTTCAGACTATGGAAAGCTTTTCTCTTTTTACCAAATTGAAATTTTGATTTTCTTTTGGCTTTTTACCAACCTTTTTCAGCTTTTCGATTGGCAATGAAAGATGGTGTATGAATTCAGAGAGGCATTGGCCTGGTGCAATGAATCTCTTGACTTCTGTTAGGCCAGTTCTCGCGAGCATGTCCTTCAGGCCCTGAACTTTATCTGAGTCTGGTTTGATACCATCTTTTGTCTCATGCACTCGATATTAGCTAGATTATTTTTTAGAAGTCCTTTGAAGGGGGCATCATGCGTTGATGCTCTCTTACAATTCTGGGACACATCTATACTGCATCAGCAGTGTCATTTATTTGTATTATACCTGTATTTAAGCCTACATTGGTTCATTTGACTGAGTATGGGCGGCTGTCAGTTTTGAGAATTTTAAATCCAATTCTTCTGACATTTTTCCAAATTAGGCGAGTGTTTTTCCACAGCGAAGCATCAGCATTTCATCATATTGCGCCACTATTTTTTTCGTCAAAGCTTCTCATAGTTGTTATATGTCGTCGCACATCAAACCACAGTAGTGCGTAGTTGATAGTTAATTTTGTATTGTCCGTGAGTCGGCAATATTAACAACCTCTACTCGACTTTGCTCACCATCAGTCGCTCAATTGAAAGTAGTTCCTTGGACCCTCAGTTATTGTCTGGTCTACTAGAGGCCAGTTGGACATCAGATTTTGCCTCATCTGCGTCCTTCTGCTTGCAGGCTTTCTTACAGTGATTTTTTTGACAATATCCGTAGATGGCTTCATAAGCTAGACAGTTAGACTCTCCTTATCCGTGTCTTTTAGCACAAAAATCAAGGATATTTTGCATTAAAATCAGCTTTTGTAAGTTTTTTGCTTGGCGAATGTTCCTTGTGTTCGTCACCAACTCATGATGTCCACTGTCTCTGAAACTGATGCGCCTCCTAACCCCTTTATGTGTGATGCTGCTATAGCATTCTCTCTTATCATTTTGATAATTAAATCAAGTATAAGGGCCCTTGATATGCTTTTAGCAGCAATTCATCTTTTAGTTTCATGTCATGTGGTTCTTGTATCAATACATGACAGGTTAAATCATTGGTGAGAGCATAAAATCTCCATAATCTTGCTTGGGTTCTAAGCTTAATTTCAATCTTCTCAATAGGGCTTCCATTCTGCCTCACACTAAAAAATCTAAGGTCTAAAATCTATGTAAAGGTCTCATCTTGTAGCTCATAAAGTCATTGAATGCCTGCACTATTTATCATAATCTACATGGTCTGTACCTCCTAAGCCAAAAGTTTCATATATATCCTTCCTTCTGGGTCATACGAATGCCAATTTGAAAAGGACTTAGTGCAGAGTGTAAACATTTACTGTAATCACAACGATGGCTTTGGTCAAACTCACTGATGACTGACATAGTATTCCCTTGTCGGCAACAACATTAATAGTCCAAGAAACATATATGCAACGGTGTGCCCAGTGTGAGGGTGAATTTTTGAATGCTTCTTTGTAGAAAAGGGTGTCTTTGCTTTAACCATTTTTTAAATCTACTTCTTGTATTTACTCGAAGTCACGCGTCAGAACCTATATTCACCATTTGACATCTTTACTGACACAAAATGACAAAAAATGACACAAAAAGCTTCTTCAATGTGGCTCATTTCAAAAACTACTTAAAACCTACATAAATACTCATAATTGAAAACCTATACATAGGCGATGCCGCTCAGCATGATGCGTTCTCCATAAATGACCTTCAGTTAATGCCCGATCCTTTTTCTCAAGTGTTTAATTATACTGAACTTGAAAATGTATGAATGAATTTACAGATCCTGAGTAAGCTCACCAATACTAAAGCTAAACCAATACTTTGGCAACCTTTGACAAACTTGTCAGATGTGTCTGCCACAACCACTATGTTGGTGTCAAATTCTCACTTTGAGTCTATGAAGCCTGTATTGCTGTACACCTTTCAAAGAAATAACCGGCCTTTGAGTTTCACAATAGGAACGTCAGATTCATTCTAGGATAAACCTAAAATGATAAGATGATTAATGAAAGGATTTTCAAGCAGACTGGCTCTTGGCTTCTTGCTTTGCCGCTCAGGTTTATTTGACTTGGTTAGCCAAGCTCTGTGAGCTGCATGCTTGCTAAAATAGTTTTGCAGGTGATCTTACTTGATATGCTGAAATGTAGAAATCGGGCAACAGGCAGACCACACCTTTACTCTAATGACGTCCTCTAATGAGGTCTGAAAGACTTTGCCATTGATCCTGAGGCCTGGACATGCATATCCAAAGATGGAATCTTCTATAAAAAATAAATTTTATGTAGGGTACAAAACTGATGCAAAAAAACCCTCAAGAATTTTGGCTGAGACGACTGGCTGAGTATATCTACTCAGTGATAAAAATGAAGTAAGCCATGCACTGTAATTTACAGCAGGCACATGCCAAACCTGCAACAGCAGGCACATGCTAAACCTGCAACAGCAGGCACATGTTACACCTGGAAATTATGACAAAACTAACATACGCTAAACTTTTTGTATACAGTAGTTATCTAGTTCACATACTTCCTTATGTGTGTAGCCAAAGTCTTAAAATTATACCACACAGTTGCCACTCAGAATAGCTCGTAATAGCGTACTATTTGTTTTCCACTTGATTCTCTAGTGATTGACGTATTCTTGCTGGTGCTCTGCTGTTCTGGTCTCAAAAATTGCAAGGAACCAACTGAAATTGACTACTGGAATCAATGCCAAAAAATTTGATGCCTAATTCATTTCCAAAACATTCAAGAACTTTCACTTTTCAACTGCACTATTTTATTTCCTTAACTGTGTAAAAAGTAAGATGATTGTTGGTGAATGGGTGCAGCAATTTTTACTATAAAGAAAGTGGTGCTATAACAAAGAGCTAGTATAGCATTATTTTTGTTACTGTACTAGTTATGCTTTGGCGTATTTTTGATAAAATTTATTATTTAGTATCTGAGACGACAAACACTTGCTATGGGCCTACCCTTTATTAGTTGAGGTACAAAACGCTGTTCTACCCTTTCACTAGAATTTCAATAGTAGACTAATAACAAGATCGCAATTGGGAAATCTTTTTTTGTGTTCTTTAATCATTTAAGAAATAGTCTGATATGAGACATAATTCCACCTATCTACACATATAAACCTCAATGTTTGCCGTTGGTCCGTTAGTATGTTTGTTGGTCTCTTCAGTTTATTTTTGGGCGTTTGCAAGGTCGCATGCCTCATATAGCCATCACTGTTGGTTTGTGCTTCAGTTACTCTCCCTATTTGCTAGTTGCATCGAGGTAGCTCATTGTCCATAACTATTACCACATCTCCAAGCTTGAGGTTGATTTTGGCATTTTTCCACTTTTGTCTTTTCTGTAAATTCTGAAGATACTCCAATTTTTACCTAGACCAGAATTGCTCAGTCAGATACTGCACCCGCCTCCATCGCTTGAGGCTGTAAATGTCTGGTGGAGTAAAGGAGCCTGGTGGTGGTAAGGGATTTTTATTTTTCATTGTCTACAAGTTGTTGGGAGTCAATGGGATTGGTTCAAAATTTTGATCTGAGTGGAGTGTAGTGGTAGTAAGAGGTCTTGAATTTACTATATATATGCACTCGTATAGTCGTGTACAAAGACTGGACGTGTCAATCCGACTAGTGTTGGATTCTATAAGCAAACCTTTAAGAACATTCCTGACAGTGCGAATCATACGCTCCTATGTTCCTCCCATGTAGTTTGCGGTTGGAGTACTGAAGCTGAAAGAGCACTGCTTAGTGCTCAGGTACTCCTTGATTCGAGGTCCAGATAGCTCTTTTGCCAATTTTTCAAACTCGTTGCTGGCTCTAATGAAGTTAGTTCCATTGTCGGAGTATAAGACCGAAACAGGGCCACGTATTGCCAAAAAACTGTGTAATGAGTTGATATAGCAATCAGGGGTCATGTCCTCTAACACTTCGAGGTGTACTGCTCTGCTTGCCATACAAGTAAACAGCAAACCATATCGCTTGCTTTTGTTACGATTATCCTTAACTTTGAATGCACCAAACACGTCGACTCCAGTGTGCGTACATGGCGCCTCTGGTTCTGTTCGACATTGGGGTAAGTTGGCTATTTTCTGACCAACTGGATTTCCTCGCAGTTTAGTGCACTTGATGCAGTGGTGAATCATGGTTGCTTACGTTTTTCTTTTTCTACCCACCAGGTATACTCCTGCCGCACAGAGAGCATTACTGTCGTGGCACGTCCTTGATGAGCAGCTTCTACATGTTTGAAATAGGAAAAGGCTTTTGTGACTTGAGATTTCCTTGGCAGAATGGCAGGATGCCAGACTTCATAACATGCAAGAGAGTCTCTCAGGCAACCACCTACTCTAATGACTCCACACTCATCTAAAAATGGGTCTAAACTGGACAATGTCGTTGATTTTGGAAGCTTGGCTTTCCCTGTGAGGAGCAGCAGCTCGTTTGCGAGATAGTGCTGTTGTACCACCTTGAGTATCGTATTGAAAACTAGTTTGCCCTCTGGGGAACTATCTGTTAACTTGGTTTTTGATAGGCAGTGATGAATATGGCAACATCGCTGACAATTCTGGTAATCTTGATCCAGGAACTCCATTTTTCGAGATTGTTAACTAGTCTTCTCCAATATTCTTGGGGTTGTAGTATGGATGAAAACATTCTTGATCTCGAGATTCTCATTATTTAGTGTGTATATTGTGGGTTGCGGGGGTAGGTCTGAAGTCTGGCTGATTAAGAAAACTTGGCCCATTCAACCAAGAACTTGTAATATTTTGAATTTTTTCTCTACGTGATGCCAAATCTGCAGGGGTTTCTTCTGTGCAGACATACCTCCAGTCAGTGATATCAGTCGAGTCTCTGATCTTCTCGACTCGGTTACACACAAAGACGTGAAATCCTTTTGAATCATTGTTGATGTAATCGAGTACGGTTTTGAAGTAGGTCCAGAAATAGTGTGTGAGATTTCGGTAGTCGAGCTCTGTTTTGATTAAGTCTGCAACCTTGACCGCTAGTGTGGCTGCCTGTAGCTCCAGACATGGGATCGTTACAGCTCTTTTGGGTGCTACTCTTGATTTACCCATTATTAGGGACACAGCGACCTTGTCAGTGGTACTGTCTAATAGACGTAGGTAACTACAGACACTGTATGCTACGGTGGAAGCATCGCTAAATGTGTGAAGTTCTGCTCTATAGTTATTGGTAAATTTTGGAGTTAAGTAACATTGCCTGGACCTTGAAAGAAATAAGGTCATTAGCGCTTTCCTTCCAGCTGATCCAGCCAGTCATTTGGTAGTCAGTGGTTCATCCCACCCAACTCTGTCGTGACAAAGGGATTGAAGTAGTAGTTTTCTTTTCAAGGTGATTGGAGTGAGAAATCCAAGTGGATCGAACGCCGAAGCGATAGTGGAGAGTATACCACGTCTGGTGCAAGACTTTATGTCGGCCTTTAAAAATTCAAACACATCTTGTGTGATATCCCAGCATAGTCCAAGGGCTCTCTCCGTACTCAAATCTGGCGTGATTACCTTGTTTGTTGGGTTTTCATATCCCAGACTTTTAGATACTGCATCATTATTTGACAGAAACTTATGGAGAACCAGGTTGCCCCGTGCCATCATTTTCTTGGTCTCTGACATGGGACTCACTGCATCCTCAGCTGTGGGAACACTGACCAAGCCGTCATCAACCTAGAAATTTTGCTGAATAAATTTTGCAGCTTGGGAGAAATTCTTTTTGTTATCCTCTGCCAGCTTTGTCAAGCCAAAAATTGCACAGCTTGGAGACGATACAACACCAAAGGGATAAACATTTATTTGATAGTCCATAATATCCGCTGAGTTATGCTTATACCATTGGAAACAAAGGTATTTTCTGTCTGGTTGGTCTACTCAAAACTGATGAAACATCCTTTTGATGTCACACGTGACTGCAACTTTGTCTTCCCGAAACCAACACAGCAGACCTGTCAGACTATTGTTGAGATCAGGACCTTGCAGAAGCAGTTGGTTCAAGGAATAGCCGCGGAATGTTGCACTATAGTCAAATACCACTCCGAGTTTTAACGGATGAGTGACACCGTGATGGGGAATGTACCATTCAGGCTCATTCAAATCTTGAACTGGCTCTGCTTTTTCGTTTGAGATAATATCTTGGATGAACTCAAAGTACTTGCTCTTTAATGCAGGATTTTTGTTGAGCCGTAAGTTTAGTCCTTTGAATCTCCTTAGGGTGTAATTGTGGTTGTTTGGTTGTGTTTTGAATGGGAGTGGCATGGTGTAAAGGCTGTCTATCTGTTTTATGGAGGTTTCCATCTTTTTTAAGAACAGGAAATCATGCTGAGACATACGAGGGGTACCATGGATCACAGAGAGATCATCCTCTAAGCAAGCTATTACCTCATCCTTGGTGAGCTCTTATGTTCCGATTCGGTGAATATAATAGCTAGCATCAGAAGCCAGTTGATCGCCAATGATTGACCAGCCCAGCTGCGTCTTGACTGCACAGGGTAGCGCGAAGTTAGATTTGTTCCAAATGGTGGTGAGGGGGAGAGATGCGGCTGAGCAGTTGTAGCCTATTATGAGTCCTATTTCATAATCTTGCAGTGGTGTGAGGTACCTCTTAATGTGCCTGAGGTGTTCCCATTGACCTGCTGTTTGTGGTGTAGGAATGTGACATCTGTCTGCTAGATTTGAGCTTTGTGAGTATGCCTTTGGTATAGCGATGACAACAGATTTGCAAGAATTAAATGCTCGGACTCGCAAGTTTAAAATTTCATTGTACCATTGTACTTGTCTGCGTGTGGTGACTGTAGATATCTTCAGCTGTTTTCTTGTTTTATGGGTAGCAAGAGTGTCCCAAATGTCATCAAGGATGATTGAGGTGTTCACCATTGTGTCCAAGAGCGCAAATGTAAGTATTTCCTTGTTTGGGTCCTCGGCTGAAGACAAATATACAGGAACAATCATAGTAGTAAGTGAGATGGTCCTTTTCTGTGGTATGCTGCCAATATCCGTTAATTTGGGGTCATGTATTTCTGAATTTACTGTATTTGATTCGCATTGAGTGGTATTGACCTGGGCAGATGGCGGTTTTAGTTTGGGCTTGTCATTGGCGTTTGCTGGTTTTGACCTTCTGTATTTATGTGTACAGGTTGAGTGCCTTTCACTACAGACCTTTTGTTGGCAGATGACTATTTCAAGGCACTCAGCCATGATATGCCCTGGTTTCAAACAATTGAAACAGACTTTTTCTGCTGAAAAAGGTTTGTTGTTCATCATTTAAGAGTTTAGACAGCTTTCTGCAAACCGTAGTGTCATGTGAACCACGAAGATTGCAGAAAAGGCAGTACAACACAGGACTTTCATCATGAGTGTTAGTGAGACTTACCTCATCCACATCTGTGACATGAGCAAGGAAGTTGTGGGATTTCTCTGGTTTGGTAGTCTGAGATCTCGAGTTGCTCTTCCTGTCTATTAGGGCATCAAATGAGGTAGTCTTATCACAGGCAAGGACAGCCTCTTTCATAACGAAGTCTGCATATTCAGAGAAAACTGTGTTTCGCTTTTCTTCAATTTTGCGAAATCCGGCTTTGCGGCTTCATCTATTGACTAGGTGACTGGGGAGACAAATCACAAAGTTTCTTAATTCTCGCGGATCATTGAGACGTTCTAATTCATTAATCTTTGACATGGCTAGCTTTGATTGTTTGAGAAAATCAGAATATTCTCTAAGGTTGTCGGGATTTGGGCACTGATTTTTGGCTAAGAGTCTAGTCGGTTCCTGAAAGCATCAGCAATTTCAAAAAGATCGCCGTATCGTTCGTCCACTGTTTTTCTGGTCTCTGTATATGCTTCAGCAGTACTGAACATGATGTATCCTTGTACACATTTTAGTACTTTACTGCTGACATAGGTTTGCAGATGAGACAGCTTCTGTGCTAGGGAAAGGTCTTTTTCTTCAATTAGCAAGTCAAAGGCCGATTTCCACTGAGGGTACTCAAGGGGGTTTCCAGAGAAAATGGTTGGCTTTGCTGGAAGTAGACTGTTTATATCTACAGATCTTTTTATTAGCAACAAGACACTATTGACCTTAGAATTGGCTTGCATACTTGTTTGTTGTAGATCAACTAAGTGAAGTTGCTCAGGAGGTATACTTAGTCGATGTTGTACTGTACGGATTTCTTCCTTCATACGGAGAATTTTTAGCTGATGATCCAAAGAGCTCAACTCCTCAGATTCAGATAATGCTGCTAAAGCCTGTGCGATGGGTAAGCTGGCAGCAGCGATGGATGAGCCAGTGTGGTGTATGTTAGGCTGTAAGGAATTGGTGATACTACTCACATGAGATGGGCAAGTATCTGGTTGTCTAGTCTGAGTGTGGTACCGGTTACACACTGGAATATGAGTGTGTCCTGGTGTTCTCAATGATAAATTACAAGCTTCTACAAGTGACATTGCTTGCTGGTCTAAACCCATTTGGCTGCCTTCAGTTTGATTCACAGACCTTTGCTCGAACAGTGGTGAAGTTGTCTGTTTCTGATTTCTTGCAGAAAAACTTGCATGCGACAAGTAAAAATGAGGCCGACTAGCTTCTTGAGTCATCGTATCTATTTGATATGATTTGATGGACTCTGTTTCTTCCAGTTTTTTTGCGACTGATGACAGAGAAGAAGCATCGAAGTTGAATACGGCTGGACTGCTTCGTAGAACATTGGAGTTACGCTAGATTGATTGTTTGCCAGGGATAAAGCTGCTTGTGACTAAAAAATGGTCGGAGACATTAGGGATGCATGAGAATTAATGAAATCTAGAAATGGGGTAGCTGGCTGACTGAATCTTAGAGACACTGAGGCAGTGTTTCCTGTCGTGCTCAACGGTAGACTAGCCTGTGAAAGGTCCACCTGAAAAGACACAGGTTTGCTGATTTCGTTGCAGGTCTGTTGATTGTCAGAGTTTGTGGCTTCATGTCGACTTGTCATTATATGGTGAGAAGGTAACTCCTGGGAAGCTTGGTTCATTGTAAGATAGCTTTCCTTCTGTCCACTGTCGTAATGAGATGGATGTGATTGAGGTGAAAAAGCAAATCTTTGAGCGTAAAAATTCTGAAGCCTCGTTACTAATGTTGCCTTCTCGCCCGTAAAGTTCAATCTGTTTTGCTGAAGATCAGTTTTAAAATTCACTACACTCCAGTTTAAAATACTGTCTATAAAGAGTTTTTCCAATGTTGTAAACCAAGCTAGTTTACCTGATTTGGGTATAGTATATGTTCTGTGTGTTTGAGTTAGCTACTCGAGAAGGAATGCATTCTCCTGGCTAGCTGAGTAGAGTTTTAGCATATGCTTGGGTTGACGTAACATCAATAGGCAACTCTACTCAGCATCAGATAGTGTTTGTGTGACTGGCCTGGATATGCCGTCCAAGCGCACAATGTTGCCGATTGTCCTGCTCTCCATTGATGTTCACAGATAGAGTTTTACTGTTACGTCTTGTATGGATTTGCCAAGTGAGTATGACTGATGCTTGGAATGAGTGTGTATACGTTTATTTCGTTGACCGTAAAACGACGAAGAAAATGTCCATAATGAGTGCAGCTATATAGTATGTACATAAAACAAAACAAAGTGAATGTATGAACAAACCAAATGAAGCCTCTGTACCTCTAATTATCTGTCCATACAGATGAGCACATATATCATTACTAACAGCGTAGTGTGAGTGAGAACGAGTGCTTCTGTGCTGAAGTTCTTCTTTGTCCTGTTCCCAACTGTGGCAAGGTGTGCTTTTATATGGCAGGCAAAGGTTAATTCTTAGCTTGTGTTGTAAACTATGAGTTGCCTAACGAACAGCAAGATAATTATGCACAGCCAGTTTATGAGCAGATTACGGAAAGCCTGCAAATAGCGAAATAATAGTTCCTGATGACCTCCATTACAGGTGTATATGCAGAAAAACATGCACAATGGCGTTGTGTGACGCGTAATGTCACACGAGCTGGCTTCACGGCTCATAGTTAAACAGCTCTTATTATAGTAAGTTTAGCAATATAAATAAGCCTAAGTTACTAGCTTAAGTTACTCATATTAGCCAATCTGCTAATTTTACCATTGGCTCAGTCAACATAGACAATGACAATTACATTACCTGCCAGTGTTTATAATCTGTTTGTATTACCCATACAAAACCAGGCATTCATCAATTTGTTTCACATACATTTGTAATTAAGTTCACCATATGTGAAAATGTGAAAGGATCTTCAAGGATCTTTTCTGGTCAAACTGTTAAATTGAAATCAAGCAAAACTCAGAAAAAGCTCAGAAAAGCTAGGTTTATTGCTTCATAGGGTTTAGTTTCAATTCCGAGAAATTTATTTTGTCAACCAACAAAACAAACGATCACCATATGATCTAAAATATGATCACATTGGTCTACAGTGTGAATACTATTTTAGAGAGCAAAGGTTTAAATTATGCAGGTTGAATAGGTCAGATAAGTGTAGGTTGGATAGTTCATATGGAAACTTAATACAAATTACATGCAATGTTTTGAGTGACTGAAAGATATTTACTTTGGTACACGATATGTAACCAAGAGTTTTCTTTTCTTAGTCTGGCCACTACTTACATCCGATGCTTCAGAGAATAGCAGCTATAAGCTTTACAATTACTGCTTGCTAGACACACATGTGTGCCAGGGTGCTGCAAATTGTTTAGGGAGATAAAAGATAGAAGCAGACAAATATTTTAAATAAAATTTTACTGCTAGGCTTAGTGAATTGGTCTAAATTAATAGGCTATCAGGGTCTGGAATCTAATACAACAGGCTTAAGCAGTCTCAATTTGATTAGAAATGTGAGTATGCATGCCATGCTGTACCTAGTTATGGCCTAGCAACCAATCAATGGTAAAGACGTCATGTAATTACATCTAATGTTTACTTTGAATAGAACCGTTGCTTGCATTTTGAGTTGGCGCAAGTTGGAGCTGTGAGAAAAGTTTTGCTAGTGCAGTTGTCAGGCACTAAAAAAAATTTGATGGTGTAGACTTGAAGCCTCAGGGAACATCAGGCAGGGATTCTTCAAAATATCCTGAAAGAGCGTCACTCTATCTTAAGTTCTTCTTTATTAGTGATTCCATTTCTTTTATCGCCTGTTTGCAATGCTCACCTTTTACAAAACTTTGTTCAATGATGACTGTCTTATCTTCTACTTTTCAATGTTTTGTTTTGCTTCCAACTAGTAAATGAGTAAACAGTTACTTTACTTAAATAACAACAGAAATGTGCATTTCTTCTCATACGCTGTGCTGGTCTACTTCTCATACGCTGTGCTGGTCTACTTCTCATACGCTGTGCTGGTCTACTTCTCATACGCTGTGCTGGTCTACTTCTCATACGCTGTGCTGGTCTACTTCTCATACGCTGTGCTGGTCTACTTCTCATACGCTGTGCTGGTCTACTTCTCATACGCTGTGCTGGTCTACTTCTCATACGCTGTGCTGGTCTACTTCTCATACGCTGTGCTGGTCTACTTCTCATACGCTGTGCTGGTCTACTTCTCATACGCTGTGCTGGTCTACTTCTCATACGCTGTGCTGGTCTACTTCTCATACGCTGTGCTGGTCTACTTCTCGTACGCTGTGCTGGTCTACTTCTCGTACGCTGTGCTGGTCTACCTCTCGTACGCTGTGCTGGTCTACTTCTCATACGCTGTGCTGGTCTACTTCTCATACGCTGTGCTGGTCTACTTCTCATACGCTGTGCTGGTCTACTTCTCATACGCTGTGCTGGTCTACTTCTCATACGCTGTGCTGGTCTACTTCTCATACGCTGTGCTGGTCTACTTCTCATACGCTGTGCTGGTCTACTTCTCATACGCTGTGCTGGTCTACTTCTCATACGCTGTGCTGGTCTACTTCTCATACGCTGTGCTGGTCTACTTCTCATACGCTGTGCTGGTCTACTTCTCATACGCTGTGCTGGTCTACTTCTCATACGCTGTGCTGGTCTACTTCTCATACGCTGTGCTGGTCTACTTCTCATACGCTGTGCTGGTCTACTTCTCATACGCTGTGCTGGTCTACTTCTCATACGCTGTGCTGGTCTACTTCTCATACGCTGTGCTGGTCTACTTCTCATACGCTGTGCTGGTCTACTTCTCATACGCTGGTCTACTTTTGCGGCTGTCTTAACCTTTAACAACTCTCGAAACTTAATCTTTTCAGTTAGTGTTTTCTATGAAATATTTTTGTTCTTTATTTTGGAATAATATTTAATAATATAATAATATTAGCATTCATATTATTTCAACCCTTTTTTATTTTACTTAGGCAATTACTATTCACCAGTTTTCTTACATGAAATGAAGTTCAGAGTACAGTAAAAGCTAGCCTGTGATTTAAAGGTTAGTCATGAGCATCTTCAAAAGCATATGCTAAGGGTTTATAATATTTGAACTCAAGTATTAGTGGTCATTATGATATTATGTAATTTGGACAGTTGGAAACATAATATGAAATCACAAGTACATGTATTGTGAAAGAAACTGCCGGTTCCTTTTACTCTCCACAGGGCAGTCAAACAACAACACTGAGTGTTAAACCAAACTGTCACGAACAACTTTTATCGTATTTACTAGGTAAATCAGACACGCTAATTCCGATTTTGTACTCAAAATAAAGATTAGTCCACTAACCTTCAAAGTCATTTAAGCTTTTTTAAAGCGTTTCAATATTCGTTTCGAAAACAACACAGTCGGCATTACAAGCTCCGCCCATAAATATGTGACGAAACCTAGCTTTTTCAGGAACGGACGTTAGGAATGTTTAGTCCGATTTAAAATAATAGAGATGGGTGTCTTAAAACCCATTATTATTTAAATCCAGCCTGTAAAATAATTTAAGTTTTTTATGAAAAGTATATAAACTATTTAAAAATGCTCGTAGCTTGTTACATGACGTTTAAATGGGCTGGACGCCGAGAAAAATGAGCTCAAAAAGCGCGGTTTTATCACAAGCTAGCGTTGTTATCGCGCTTTTTTAAATATGCAATGTTAAATAGCTCATCTACCTTTCAGAAAAACTGATATTATTTTGAAGGCTGAATTTAGATATTAATGGATTTTAAAACACCCATCTCTATTATTCTAAATCGGTCTAAACATCCCTACGTAACTGCTGTTCCTAAAAAGCTAGGTTACGTCACGTATTTATGGGCGGAGCTTGTTATGCCAATCGTGTTGTTTCCGAGACCGATATTAAAACGCTGTAAAAAAGCCTTCATTACTCTGAAAGTTAGTAGACTAATCTTTATTTTAATTACAAAATCGGAATCAGCGTGTCTGATTTACCTAGTAAATATGATAGAAGTTGTTCATGACAGTTATGGTTTAAATGCCAATGAATATATACATATATATTTACTAAATAAATATACAAGTTTACGTGCAAGACAGGCAATAAACGACGTTCAAAGCATGCAGGGAGGGTGTGCTGCTCTGCCAAAATGATCGAATCATCTTTTTATACTTTTATACTTCAGTTTTAGGCTCTGCCCCTTTTTCTTTGTTCCACGCTCAGTTTCTTTTCACGGTCTTCATGGTTCTTTTCAGTAGCCCGAGTGCCTTAACAGTGGCTGGGCCTTCCTTGGTGTCTTGAAGGCTCTACGACTATGACTCTGGTGACCAAGAGGCCTATCGCTACGGCCCTGGTCACAGGGTTCTACTACAACTATATTTCTTGTTAGCTATACAGTGCCACAAGCTGTGGCACATAAACATAAAATATCAAATTTTTGTTTAAAGCTGTTATAAAATCAAATAAAATTTGTCTGCTGAAATGAAATCAAATGAAATCATGTTTCAGCAATGACCCAATAACTATAAAACTGGTACAGATTAGTTTAGTTGTATACAGTCAACTTAACAACTGGTTTCAAACTTTTGTGCTATGAACAAAAAAGAATGACTAACCAATCCTATTCACGAATGGTAAAGAGGGCAATTCCAAGTATAGAATAACCAAAAATTTTAGCCATAGGAGCCAGAAAAAAAGGCAACTTCAAACATTGAACAGCCAATCACTGAGAAACAGCAAAGAAAGAGCTGTTCCATGCATAAAGCAACCAATCACTACCACCAAAAAGAGACAACAGATGTTTACTATCCATCTATTTGCTTTAATACCAATTAGTCCTTCTATAGCCTCAACACATGCACACATGCACACACACCACATGCACGCATGCACACACACCACATGCACGCATGCACACACACCACATGCACCACACAAACTACATGCATGCACACACACCACAGGCACCACATGCTTTCCACACACACACCACACACCCACAAAAATCATAGCCTCAGTCTCTAGGTAACTCTATTGAATGATAGCTATTAATGGAGTAGGATTTCACAAAAGTGAAGAAAGACAATGAAGTGACAATTAGTTAAAGAAGAATATTATGAATGATATTTTTATCTTGTCAATTATAATTGTGATTGTAGCAATATAACAAATAAAAAAAGGAAGGATTTAGAAAAATAAAAGAAAGCTAATGAGTCGAACAAGATTACGATATAATAAATACTATTTAGGTGCTAGAGAAGGTCTTCTGTTGTTAGGTTGTGATGTCAATCAATGTTATTCATGGGTGAAAAGTGAAAGGCATTTTGCATCCTATTTGCATACAGAAAAATGAACGTTGTACATATTAGTCATAATGTTTTGTTGATGAAATGCAGGTCTCTCAGCACTACTATTACTAGACAAAGTCAACTGATATTAGTTTTTCTGTTGTACTTCATTCAGATAGCTTTATTGAAAAAGATTTCTGGTGCTTCAGGAAATCAGACAATATCTAATTTATTCTCGAAGGCTATACAGTTTGTTTTTATATAAATTAAAGTTCTGAATGTAGATGCCTCATGTAAACAGATACAGTGTTGATACAATGGGCATCGTCTTAACTTCTCATATTTCAGGTATACTCATAGTGTCCAGACACATTACAGACAATATATCTGCCAGCAGAGATATTGTTTGTAATGTGCAGTGCACGATCCCCAGGCATTGTTGAATATCTAGAATCCTAGTTTATTATTAGCTCTCTCTGGGCTTAACAGCACCGATTGTCACAGAAAAGCGCAGCCTCAATGGCAGCGAAAGGGATCCACTACCTAAGGCTAAATAATAATTATGACATCACATTGTGGGAACTGCAACCAAGTGTTTTCTTATTGCGGGACATAGTTTTGACACCTTGTTTTTCATAGTTCTATTATTTCTTGTGTATTGGATATAGGCTCATTCGAAAGCCAAGAATCTGATGTATTGAACTATATAATTAAAAAATTATATAATTTATGTGCTTTAAAAGTTGACTTGCAACAACATTCACATTACAGTTATTTGGTATCAAAAGGTTCAGCATGTCTTGCTCTGCTGCGTTGTAGGTGCAAAATATGTGAAAATGGGATTACAAGCTCTTAAAAGCTAAAAAACGAACCGTTAATTGCAGCCATCACAAAAACGCCTTAGTTTGGAATCTCTTTATTTCGACGGCATACTCAAACATTGGGGTTGTTGTTTTGACACGAGATGTTATCACATGAAATTAAAGGCCAGTAAAAGGCTCAGTATAAAACCCCAGTATGACTATCTATCTTATCTATGAGTAACTGATTGCATTAACTCACTTACTTAACACTATCTATTCAGTGCCTTTGCAAGTCATGCAGGTATTGAATTGCTTTAAATAATAAGCATATATTAGAGTAATAAACTATAATCATCATTTCTTTAATATGAGCAATAATTACTATCTTAACTGTGGAAATTCATGATCATTGTTTAACCATTCTCATGGCTGATGTTAGTCATCTAGTCAATCACTACAATTGACTAGCACAAAAAAGGGGCGTGGCCTAAACGCTCCTTGTCGGCACCGGAAATGCTCATGTTGTTGAAGGCACTGTTATCACTCTAGGGAAAGATAACTCTATGGTCTTACCCATGTGATAAGTGAGTCACCATAATGAGTCTTACCCATGAGCTCGACCAAGCACCTGCAGTAATATCAGAGCGGTAAAAATCAATACTCACTTCAACACTCAAATAAACTCATTATTTAAACTATCATCAACCACTCTGGACTTGAAAACTGAGGTATTGCTATACCAATAATTCAGCACCAGTGAGAAGGAGAGGTAGAAACGTAGGCAAGTTAGAAGCCCCCTTTAGATCAGCAACCAACTTGAGCTTCTCTATGTAAACAAAGCATTCACTACTGGTGCCCTGATCTTCATAGGTTTGAATATTGTCAAAAATGTCCTTATTATTTGCTCAAAATTGTTTATATTACCAGCTGGCTGGTCATTAACACTAATTCGTTGTAAATCTTTTACACATTTGCTCAATATCTGATGGTTTTGGTCTCAGCTCCTTTAACGTAATCAAAGGAAAGCCTCACCTGAAAAAGGAGAAAAGGTTTTGTACTCAGTTGCTTCCATGATCTACTCCATCTGTTGGCTGCTACCTGTATGTAATCAGTTTACGACTGCTATCAATGATTATTATTTCAGTTAAAAATTATTAGTTTTACATTATTTGCTTTTAATTAATGTATAAAGCATTTAGCAGTAATAAAGATATCAAGTAGAAAATGACAAAGTTGGCTCTGAATGCAAAATAACCAATTTACATCAGCAAAAAGAATGAGAAAATAAAAAGGCTTTTTACGCCCAAGATAGCTAATCAAAACCGCATACAGATGGCAAACAGCGTTTCTCATTTATTTGGCCTATCATCAATCTACTTCTCTCTAGCTTCGATGCACACAGCATAGCCTCTGTGTTTAGGTGGCTCTATCAAATAATAGCTATAAAGAAATAATAGGAGTGAGAACAAAATCGTTGAAGATGAAAATAACTTCAAGGTAAAAAGAGGTTGATTAAAAACAGACTTGCAAAATTATAAATTAAGATTTTGCGATAAGAAGTCTAACCAATAATAGTATTTTCTTTATCTTAAAGAACATTATCATTATTATCATTCAAATAGGATCAATGCTAAAAATTAATAATGATATACTAATAAGAGCTAATATATAACAGTTACTTACTGTTTTCGATGAGAGTTGTGCCATCTTGTAGATAAGAGCAAATAACTACTGCTAAATAGAAAAGAGGCAATATTTAGTATCAAGATCACACATCCTTATGGATGGTAAGCCCCACATTAGTTCGTTTACTCCCATAATAATTTATCTTGCAAGGCTGCCCCTACACTGCTTGTTTTTATTGCAGATGATGAACACTGTTGTCCTCTCTTAAATGTGTAAATCTATAACTACATGCATATTCTTTACATAAAACAAAATTTATAAAATATATATACGAGAAGCAAGTTTTGATAACTACATGTACATGTAGTTATCAAATTAATGAGAAAGAACTGTGTACAGTTCCATCAAATGAGTCATTTGTATGCTTCAAAACTACTAACACACTTCATGCAGTTTGCCTTCACTCTTCAGATAAAATGCTTTAAAACTGTGTGGTGTCTCCAATTCTGTTTTTTTGAGAATTTAGGGAACTTGCAGACATAAAAAAATCTATTGAAATAGATAGTCGTAACTGAGTCATATTCTTTACATGATCCTGACTGTAAGATCAACACAGAGTTTAGTAAGTTCTTGAGATCATCACTAAATATTCTTTAATTTTGGCATCAATAAAAAAAGTAGAAACATAATCCAGTACCTCACCTGATGTACTCACTTCATACAAGCCTTTGTCAGCAACTTCACCGATGATGACTGTTAGTTATAATTTAAAAACACGTTGAAAGGATGAGCAGTTCCTGAGTCATATTTTGTACGCAGCTAATAAATGTGAATGAACACAAAGTTTAGTACAACATTGAAGTTGTACATTGTACTTTAATACAAGTACATCCATACACCAAAGGTGTCTGAGTAAGATTAAAGCAATTCATCATATCCACATAACAAATAAATTTCATAGCCAGGATTATCTATAGAAGCCGTGTGTACAGCTTGTTTCATTTTCTCTACATGTATGTCAAGCTTAATTATATACCGCCGAAACACATTACCAGTTACCACATGACATTACCATCACGTAGGAAAGCTATCATACTTACAATTATGTAAATCAACTCACACAACTTACGCAGTTAACGCATAGCACGTCTTTTTAAACTATAAAAATTTCATAATTCAGCTATACAAGGAAAGTGTTCCTTGCGTGTTCTCTTTCAGTACATAATTTTCAATTATGGTAAAAATTTACCCATACAAAAATTAACCGCTGCAGATAAAAGCATATTTTAGGTTATTTTTAGGTAAAATTCATATTACTTTAGAAACATGTCACGTGATTCTCTATTTCATATCATTGTAAGTACTGGCGGAATACACCACTTACTGTACATTATTGCAATTATTACTCTATTTGTATAAGTCTTAGTTTAGGTCTGACACTAAAATGTATACTTTGATTTTTTACAAGGCTCACTCATTGAAATTAAATTTTAAATCTTGTTTTTTTATATCCAAAAGCAAATGCATTAATTTCACTTTGGATTCAATTCAGCTTTTATTTTTAAGTTAATGCCACAACTTGCTACCAACTTGTAACAAGCTTTTAACCATATTTGTAATTGATATGAGTGTATCAGCTGTAAATACAACAAATTATCAGGTTAAACTGTGTTTATCTTATATCTATTATTAGTAATATACACTGTTGAAAATTGCAGCTTGATACCATTAGTAGGTTTTTAATAACAAATGATGAATGATTAATTCTCATGCCCCTTTCATATTCATATCAGATAACTCCTATGTATGAACACACATCTATGTAACAACAGTAGTTCTGTTTTCGAATAAATAGATAAATTTATTTCCTTACAATGAGTAAATTGTCATGAACAGAACTCTAATACAGCAAAGCTTATAGATAGAAATAAATAGTCATAATTTAAATAGCATCTACATGTACCATCTATGAAAGTGACAAAGGTTACCCTTCCTCGATTGAGAAAACTTAGGCTATCAATTGAATCAATTTAGATTAAATTTTTAAATGATTGGCTGATTTCATGTCACGTTTATTTGTTTGTAATTGGGCGTGTCTGGGCGTGTCTGGGCGTGTCTGGGGGTTGATTAATAAAGCTGTGTTGAGCATCATAATGACAAACTTTTTATGAAGCTTATCTTATTCATTTGGTTCCATTCTACCATCTTGAAAAATAGTTATTTTAATAAGCCTTTTTAAATAGCTGCCAGCAAATGATCAAACAAATAAATATCTATAGCTAGCTAAGAGTTTACTGAAAGTGGAGTGTCAGCAATCTGCTGCCAATAATTATCTTTTCTTATCTTTTTAGCAATGCGCTGGTTAGTGTCCAAAAACTTGTTTTATATTAAACAGATTTTAAATGATTTCTTATTTTCATACTATTTGTCTGTATCTGCTCTTCTACAGCTTAACAAATCTCAAGATAGATTTTATATCCAAAAACATCTTCAAATGTTATCTAAGGAGATGTAAGACTGTTTCAATCAAAAAAATTTAATTAAACTGGCAATATATTAGAATAGTATTTGCTGCCATTCTGTGCCATACTTATAAACAAAGTTGTTATAAAATAAAATTTAATTAATAAAGATAAATTGCAATTGCAAAAATTGCAATAGACTTCTCTGATAAATATCAGGTCTTATACAAGTGCAGTGTCTACATCCTACAGTCTGTAAGTGATTCACCAACAAACGGCTAGGTGTAGTTAATGCAGCGCTTGGCATGGTGATCTAGATCAAACATCTGCTACACGCGTCAGTTGGACTCACTTTAAAAAAAATTTATTTTTAATGTGCATGCTGGTTGATGACAGGAAGGACATCTGCCAATAAAAATCTTTCTGTAAACTCACACTTAAAAAGGTATAAAATTTTGTTATCACAGACATGAGGTACCATACTACCAACTTCAGGTGATAAATCAGAATTAATAATTATTTTTGGACTACTGAGAAAATCATCTTGGCAAGGAAGCAACTTTTCTTGATGATTCAAATAGTGGGATGCAAGGCTTCCTCAAAACTTTTTCCATTACTTTAAATATTTAAAGTCTAAAACTCTTTACTTGAACCAACACTATTGATATCTAGAGTGAAATTGCTATCAGCATTTTCTGTTTGTATTTTGTTAGATCATTCAGCTCAGCTAGTAAAACATGTAAGGTTGATGCTTGTATTTTCTATATGATAGATTATAGCCATAGGCATGAGTATTTAAAGGTTGACTTGCAACAAAATTCACATTATAGCTATCAAACATTAGGTATCATTGACTGTATCTAAGCATGAAGTTACTATACAGGGCACCAAGGCTACTTCTATGGGCGCCAAGGCTACTTCCTGTCCTTCTTAATACCTGCTTACAATGATGTGAGTGTTGTGATATTAGTTAAAGGTTTACTTGCAACAAAATTCACATGACAGTTATTTGGTATCAAAAGATTCACCATGTCTTACTCTGCTGTGTTGTAGGTACATAATTTGGGGAAATATGATTACAAGCTCTTAAAAGCTAAAAAACGAACAGTTAATTGCCGCCATCATGAAACTGCCGTAGATTAGAATCTCTTTCCAAAACGGCTCAAATGGGCCGTGGATGAATACAATATGATGGCTTTTGTTTACACTTCCATGCATCCTAATTCGTCAAAATATTTTCACAAACATACTTAACACACTTATTAAAACCATGTTTATTGTCATTATGTGTCTATTTCATCATCATCGTAATGTTGTTACTTTGAGCACTGATATCTTAAAACCTACCGTAAAAATTTGTTTACCGTTTTAATCTTAGCTTGAAGGAGTGCATATCATCCTGTGATCAACGTGAAGAGCTTGTTGGGCATCTGTGATAGTCGAAAAATGCTGCAGAAAATGTTCGCGCTGTTTGGCAAGAAGTATGGGGTCACATGATCAGATTACGGCTAGATGATTAGACCAAGCCGAAACAAAACTGTAAAGCAGCGAGCATCTATATTTGATACGGGCTTCTCTGTAGAACCCGAAGTGTTTGTCACAAACTAGTACTATGAGACATTTTATATTGAGCCTTCTATTGGCCTTTTATTTTACGTGATAACACCGCATGTCAAAACAATTACCAAAATGTTTGAGAGCGTCATCAAAATAAAGAGATTCCACACTACGGCATTTTTGTGATGGCTGTTCGCTTTTGAGCTTTTAAGAGTTTGTAATCACATTTCCGCATATTTTGCACCCACAACACAGCAGAGTAAGATATGGTGAACCTTTTCATACCAAAATAATTGTAATGGGAATTTTGTTGCAAGTAAACCTTTAAAAATGGTCCTTTGGCTGTTTCATTTTCTTTTCGTTATTTCTGTCAGCATCTTTCATATATTAACAATATTCAAATTTGTAACTAAAATATATTTTACTGTGTAATAATGAAGTCTGTGAATCTCTATGATTTTAGTCAGCACTCCCAATTCAGGACTCCCAGACGCTGTTGTGAGCTTGTTATGTAATTGGCTTGACATGAGATTTTAGATTGCACCTTATTCACAGCATAGCTGAGGCTATTACATTATATAGTTGTTTGTAGCTGTAAAAACATTGGCTACCTTGACCCTATCACTTGCGCAGATATTACCAACTCTGGTTACACGTGTCAGTTGTAAATATTCTTAACAGGATTTAGAGATACGAAGATATAAAACGTTTGTTGCACCATCCTTAACAATAATTTGTACATTAAAATGCAACATAAATTAATAGGCTTAAATTCTCTCTGTTATTGATTTAAATTTTCAAAAATCCTGAAGCCTTAGGTTGATGTAACCATAATTTTTATTGAAAGAGAAAAGAAGTTTTACTCAAACTAAAAAGTACAAGTGTTTGAGTATAATGGGCTAACAGAATGAGCTACATCTGACACCATGTAAATACTAAATGTAACTTATTATTATTGTGCATTATGACTGTGATAGCAATCCTGACTATAATATAGATACATGTATATATACTCATACATCCTTCTATAGCAAGGCTAACCATTTTTTGTAGTAACTTTCATGCAGAAGATCATTGTAATATTTAAAAGGTTGATACATATAAACTGAATGTAGCTCTATTTTTCACCCATGCTCTGATTCAAACCCTGAGTCAATTCATTTAGCCAATTAAATATAGCCATTTAAGTACACAAAGCTATGCTGTGTACATATATATTTTATAAGGAAGCTAGTCAACACAATACATTTTCATCATGTGTTAGATTTCTTCTGACATCATTACAGTATATAAGTTTTTGTAAGTCTATGCCAATACTTTGCATTTGGTGCGTGAGTACGTACAAGCATTACTAATCTTAATTTTACTCCAAAGTCATTATTATCAACGTCAGATCTATGAAGCTAGTAGATTAGCCTTGCTTGACTAAGCAGCACATTCAATTTAGAGTGTAGAAGTATTATTAGTTTCTATAGAAACCAACCAAAAGACTTTGATACTACTTTGGGCACTACTCTTGCTTCTTATATAATCTTTTTTATTTTAATTTATTCAACTGATATAACTCATAGAATAATGACAATAAGATAAGAGTAGCTAAAAAGGTACAAGGAATAACAGAGCTCAGCTGCATATATCTAAACTATATATAACGGGATTTGAGTTCAGAATCAAGTCTGATCAGCGACAGTTACAAAACACAGTGATAGTTTTAGTTAACTAAACATTACTAGTTTAATTATGGGTTATCTAGTTAGAGGTTGTGAAATGTCATCTCTAATCTTTGATAAGAGTGAATCCTTTGAATTATCAACTAACTCTTTCTATCTTACCAGGTAAGGAAATAGAATGCTCTGGACAGAAATTGATCTAAACTCTATCTTTATGTATATACACACTCATACATCCTTCTATAGTAAGGCTAACAACTTTTGGCAGTAACTTTCATGCAGAAATTCTTTGTAATATTTATTAGGCTGATACATATAAACTGAATGTACAATGTAGCTCTATTTTTCACCCATACTCTGATTCAAACACCGAGTCAATTCATTTAGCCAATTAAACATAGCCATTTCAGTACACAAAGCTATGCTCTATTGTGTATATATATATATTTTATAAGGAAGTTTGTCAACGCAATGCATTTTTATTAGAGTTAGTGTGATTATACGCTATCATTACGCATGCTTTTAGATTTCTTCTGACATCATTAAATCAGTTTATAAGTCTATGCCAATACTCAGCGTTTGGTGCGCGTGTACGTACAAGCATTACTAATCTTAATTTTACATCAATCGCATTATTATTTACGTAAGATCTTTGTAGTTATAGATTAGCCTCGCTTGACTAAGCAGCACACTCAATTTAGAGTGTAGAAGTATTATTAGTTTCTATAGAAACCAGCCAAATCAGTTTGATACTACTTTGGGCACTACTCTTGCTTCTTATATAATCTTTTTTATTTTAATTTATTAAACTGATATAACTCATAGAATGATGACAATAAAATAAGAGTGGCTGAAAAGGTTCAAGGAATAACAGAGCTCAGCTGCATATAACTATATAAATTTATATATAACGGGATTCCCAAGCCTTTGAGTTCAGAATCAGCTCAGCTACAGCTACAGACGAAAGTAACAGCTTTATTAAACTAAACATTACTAGTCTGATTATGGGCTATTTAGCTAGAGGTTATGAAATGTCATCTCTTGTCTTTGATGCGAGTGACTCCTCTGAATTATCAACTGACTTTTTTGCCTTGTCATTATGGACAAAAAGTATTCTGAAATTTTTTGCTCTTTTTTCATTTAATATTCGATTATATTAACTTCCTGAAAGTCTTGTTTTAAAAATAGTGGTTTGAGGTTCACGCTTGCAATTTTTTGTATTCAAGTTTTTTTCTACGATTCGAGCCGCAAGTCAATTAAATTTCCAGCTCTTTGTTTTTGTGTTGTTGGTTTCGAATGATGTATATATTATGCTGTTGTGTCCTAAAATATAAAAACTGTGTACATATATAATATACTAACCATCCTTAAAACTTTAATTGAAAAATGCTAACACACCCTCATGTAAACAGGCCCTAGAGATTAAAAATGCTAAACCGCCCTTTCGATGATTCACTGCAAAATATTCTAACCATTGAGAAGTTCAAAATGTAACCAAACTTTCAGTTATAAACTTTCATATTTTTTAAACAGAATATCATAATCTTTGTATCTGCATAACAAATGACAAATAATCACTAATATTACTATAAAAATACACAAAAGAAAGTAAAACATTAAACAGTTAAAAAGCCATGAAGTGGATAGCAATGGTAGTAATAAAAAAACTAGATAACAATAATCACTAAAACGTGAAAGGTATTGTTATAGCCATGTTGAAGACTCTACAGTCCTTTCAAGGATATTAACATTTTTTTAACCACATACTTGTTGCATGGGCAAGGGTTCTGCTAAATGTGCTTACACATTTTACATGCTACATCTATCAAGTTGGGTTTACATGCTACATGCGCCAGTGTGTGTTTATATGCTACATCTACCAGCGTGGGCTTACATGCTACATCTAACAGCGTGGGCTTACATGCTACATCTCCCTGTGTGGGTTTACATGCTACATCTACCAGCGTGGGCTTACATGCTACATCTACAAGTTTGGGTTTACATGCTACAACTGCCAGTGTGTGTTTACATGCTACAGCTATATGTGTGAGTTTACATGCTACATCTACGAGTGTGGGCTTACATGCTACCTCTCCCTGTGTGGGTTTACATGCTACATCTACCAGTGTGGGTTTACATGCTACATCTACAAGTGTGGGTTTACATGCTACATCTGCCAGTGTGGGTTTACATGCTACATCTACCAGTGTGGGTTTACATGCTACATCTACAAGTGTGGGTTTACATGCTACATCTGCCAGTGTGTGTTTACATGCTATATCTGCCAGTGTGGGTTTACATGCTACAGCTATATGTGTGAGTTTACATGCTACATCTACAAGTGTGGGCTTACATGCTACCTCTCCCTGTGTGGGTTTACATGCTACATCTGCCAGTGTGGGTGTACATGCTACATCTGCCAGTGTGGGTTTACATGCTACATCTGTCAGTGTGTGTTTACATGCTACATCTACCTGTGTGGGTTTACATGCTACATCTACGAGTGTGGGCTTACATGCTACCTCTCCCTGTGTGGGTTTACATGCTACATCTACCAATGTGGGTTTACATGCTACATCTACAAGTGTGGGTTTACATGCTACATCTGCCAGTGTGGGTTTACATGCTACATCTACCAGTGTGGGCTTACATGCTACATCTGCCAGTGTGGGTGTACATGCTACATCTGCCAATGTGAGTGTACATGCTACATCTGCCGGTGTGGGTTTACATGCTACATCTGCCAGTGTGTGTTTACATGCTACATCTGCCAGTGTGTGTTTACATGCTATATTTGCCAGTGTGGGTTTACATGCTACAGCTATATGTGTGAGTTTACATGCTACATCTACGAGTGTGGGCTTACATGCTACCTCTCCCTGTATGGGTTTACATGCTACATCTGCCAGTGTGGGTGTACATGCTGCATCTATCAAGTTGGGTTTACATGCTACATGCGCCAGTGTGTGTTTATATGCTACATCTACCAGCGTGGGCTTACATGCTACACCTAACAGCGTGAGCTTACATGCTACATCTCCCTGTGTGGGTTTACATGCTACATCTACCAACGTGGGCTTACATGCTACATCTACAAGTGTGGGTTTACATGCTACATCTGCCAGTGTGTGTTTACATGCTACAGCTATATGTGTGAGTTTACATGCTACATCTACGAGTGTGGGCTTACATGCTACCTCTCCCTGTGTGGGTTTACATGCTACATCTGCCGGTGTGGGTTTACATGCTACATCTGCCAGTGTGTGTTTACATGCTACATCTGCCAGTGTGGGTTTACATGCTACAGCTATATGTGTGAGTTTACATGCTACATCTACAAGTGTGGGTTTACATGCTACATCTGCCAGTGTGTGTTTACATGCTACATCTGCCAGTGTGGGTTTACATGCTACATCTACAAGTGTGGGTTTACATGTTACATCTACCAGTGTGGGTGTACATGCTACAGCTATATGTGTGAGTTTACATGCTACATATACGAGTGTGGGTTTACATGTTACATCTACCGGTGTTGGGTTACATGCTATGTCTACCAGCATGGATTTTCTGAGACATTTTTAAAGTAAAAAATAAATAATATCACAAAAACCTTTCTTGTAGACACAAATACAATAAAAAACCAAGAAGTAAACTTGAAGCAATTGCAAAAGCATCAGAAAAAACAAGACAATTTTTGTTAAAACTTATCAGATGTCAACTGCTGCAACAGATAAAGCATTTGAAAATTAGCAGAGTGATTAATGGCCCTTTTAACATAATAAAGAGGTAAGGTTTACATTGATACACCGAGTGTGTTTATGAAGGAACAACATTTAGTCTCTTATTGTTTTCTATTCTTCTTTGGGAGAAAAGCGAATGCTCAGAAACCAATTAGTTTCTATAGCTGACGTTTCTCACAAATGAACTGTTCACTATTATTGCGAGTCTTTGTGTCACACCAAAACAAACTACTGAAGTTTAATCCTGCTATAAAAATCAGTGTGGTATATTGATATCAGAAATTGAGATGTTGTAAATGCCATACGCACTCAACACATGATTGACGCTTGCGTGATGGGTTATTTGTTAAAAATGCTAAATCATTGTGTACTGTTAGTTTTTTGTATTTGCTATCTGTGACATACGTTTAGCTTAAAACTGTAAAACTTGTAGAGCTTTTTAATTGTTGTTGATTTCTAAATAAATCTGTTACTGAGTGTGTTTTGGCTAAGCTAGAGCTGCTAATTCAACATTATTCCTGCATAGTGTAATACGGTTTTCACATGATACAGCTGACCAGTCAATGGGTTCTTTTTAAGACCAGCCTAGATGAATGCCCGGAGTTGCCCAAATAGTAAAAGTCTTTGCACAGAAAGTTTATTTTTATTTAACATATAACAACATCGTGAGTTGAAATTCCGGTTAAAGCTATTAAAATGTCTAAGATTTTAATAGCTTTAGCCGAACAGACCAACCAATATCCAAACGAATAGACAAACTTGAAAAAAACATATTTAGATGTTTAAAGATATTTCAAGTATCCATTATTGTTGCAGTCTGCAACAAAATTTAAAGTTAGTTCTGTAGCTTTAATCAGAAGAGGCACCAAAATTGCTGAGATTTATCAAATATCACGCATATGTCCTTAAAGTGTGTCTGTAGTAAATATATTTGGTATATGCTTAGTTGCTCATTCCGATTATTTTAAAGTCTTGTTTTTTTCTACATAAGTGTTTCATAAAAGTTAATTTTGTATTTGCTTGCTTATTAAGGAGTTTGGCATTAAAATTTAGGCTGAATTGTATTGCATTCAGCTGAAGTTCTAGAACACTGTTTAAAATAACTAATCCGATACACGCTAATATTGATATACACTAATATTATTATTTTAAATAAGTTAACCTAAATAATATTAAAATTCTTATATGAACAGTGCAATCGAAATAAAACTCTGAGACAAAGACTGAACTGTCTTATTTCATGACACTTGCTGACAGGTTAGCTGATGCTCAACACATGTTTATTTGACGTAATATTGAACTATCTTATTTCATGACACTTTCTGACAAGTTAGCTGATTCTCAACACATGTTTATTAAACGTAATATTGAGCTATTTTAAAAATTGGTAACACGTAAAATCTTAAACAACAAAGTGTACTTGCAGTGAAACATGGACGGCACTGAAGATTGTCTTTAATAATCCTTAAAGCTTTCTTAGCATTAATTCCATAAATGTGCCTCACACAATTAAGTTATTCATAGATGTTACATAAATAAAATAAATATATAATCATTGAGAGGATTTGTTAGAGGTGCTTTCATGAATATACACATGTAGTTTCCAGTGGTGCCATAGAAGTACCATTATAGAGATACGATAGAGGTGTAATCCCAAGGTGAGCTTTATAGACTTCTGATATTCTCACAAATCATACCTACAAACAATCACAAGCAGCTATAGAATATACACATTTGAAAGTTATGTAATAGAAAATGCAAAGGATTATTGCCATTCTATAATGGAAATTTAAAACCCTAAAATTAAATTTAAAACAACGCTTAAAATTACAGACCAAATCAGTTTTGAGCTCAAAAATTATGATGCCTTAAAGAGACTAATGTCACATGTGCAAAAACAGCAAATGCATTTGGTTGTACTGAAGATCGATGTACTTAAGTAAAATGTTTCACTCAATAAGACAAAATTAAGATATCTGTTTTTTAATTTATAAACCCACTTATGTTATAGGAAGATGCAGTAAGTGAATTACCTGCTAAGGTAGATGTTGTCGCATGAGATGAAAAAAAGAAAGCGTCTTCAGGTAGGAAAGTTTGTAGCCTCCTTGTTTTATTCTGCTTGTTAGAACTGAAATAAGCAATGGAGAACCTTTGACTACTACTCAGCGTATGATTTTAAAACTTTTAGACAATTACAATGAATATGTAATAAAGATAGAGACATGAAATAAATTTCTATTCAGAGCATTTGATTTCCTTACCTGGTAAGGTAGAAATAGTCAGTTGATAATTCAAAAGAGTTACTCTCATCTAAGAGTAGTGATGACATTTCACAACCTCTAGCTAGATAACCCATAATCAAACTAGTAATGTTTAGTTTACTAAAACTGTTACAGTGTTCTGTACCTGTTGCTGATAAGACTTGATTCTGAGCTCAAAATGCTCTGCTATGCCTTTATATACAAACAAGCTTGAAGCATGTGGTAACTCTAAATGCTTACGAAGAATGACATGGCTTGATTACTCATTGTACCATCCATTCTAACACACACTGCTTAAAAATATAGTTACCATGGATACTGCCATTAACAACCCATATATCCGAATTACCACACCATTGTAATCCAACCTGCGCATGGCTTGACGTAAACAACAAAAATCAGACTGCTTATCCAAAATTAACTTGGAATTTAACTAGTTGATTGGTGACCAATTAAACCAATGACAGATAAACAGTAATAAATTACGATCGAACTAGTGTTTGTGCCAATTTTAATATAATTTTTAAGCAGTATTACGGAAGCTCGCACCGTCGACAACTTTTTGAGACAAATATCAGTATGGATCTTGTGAGGCAATATTGCCTAGTACAGAGATTAACTAGCCAACCATGTCTATTCCAATAAGCACCAAAGCAACCTTCTCTTAATAAGTAAACTATCAGTGTCTGTGAAATCTTGCGATGCGCAACTTTGCAATCTTGTTGAAAGATGTGGAATGAGCGTGTGGAATATCTGAGATTTGAGTTTACTATAAAAAGGCCATATCGCTGTGAAAGTTTCTCAGACATAGCTTCAACAAAATAATAGATCGTGCGCTCACAATAGAATTTTTTCATTATTATAAATTACCTCTTTTTTTTAAAAATTAATTTTTCTTATTTCACCTCTTGTTTTAAAAGCAGATAGTTAAAGGCTGAAAACAGGAAACTCTTTAAAAACAGATTTCATTTTACTATGAGTTATTCTAGAAAAATTTTAGTGTGTGCTAAAGCCTAGCCTTTTGCAGAGTTGTCCCCCAGGGCGCAACAAAACAACAGTCGTTTTGCTCGCTCGGCTCGCCGGGGCACAACCCTGCAAACATAACAGTTTGTCAAGGCAGGCTAGCTAAAGCCTAACTGAAATTGAAGAAAGTCATGGCAACCAAACATTGTTATAAAGATGTCTAGCTCAAATAAAATGTTTTTGACAGAAATCTCTGATAAATTTGATAATTTGGTTAATTTTAGTTTATAAATTGATTTACTTTGTTTAGGCTGTTAACCATATCCGCTTTTGCTGCAATCTATAAGTGTGATTGTTATCTTTGATACACACTGTGCAGTAGCTAGAGTATACACCTTCAGAGTTTCTGCTTTTATTAGCGCATTTTATTTAATGCCCATACTGTAGAAATATTAAAATAGTCAGATTTCTTTAAATAACTACACAGTTTTAAAGGTTTTTACTGAAGGTTTAAAAACCTTGAAAATTAAAAGGTTTAATTGTTATACATGTACTTTAAGATACAATTAAGAGCCATACATATATATCAGTAACTAAGAAGCTTTTTTCACCTGCCATTATTTGGTTTCAGACTTGATTGCTACCCGAAATGAAGAAAAAGTACTCTGGAAAATATTTATGTAGTACACCAGACAGCAGCGTCCTCTATGAGATCAAATGTCGGTTTTAAAGTTAGATAGATTGCTTTAAAATGAGAACAATTGTGTCAAAAGTTATGAAATGCTGTACTTTAGTTTTCGTTAACATTGCACTGTTATTCCATGAAGCCATCAACAGACAATGTCTGGTACAATTACAGTGCTTATTTTTTGCCATTTGTTGTATAAAAATCTTATCGAAAGTCATAAAATATCATAAGAATCATTATTGAAAACAGCAGTTGAGAAATGTAGTGATGATGAGGGAATGACATCAGAATGTGAAAGCAACAAGTTACTGTCATATCAGAACAGTTTAATTATTTCTTGCATATCCTGTAATGGCGTTTGATCACGACGATTTTGGTTACCAAAATGATTCAATGGTGTCACTTGTAACTTAAAATGTCAGTACCTACTTAACATGCATTGCGAGAGATTGCATTTCCCAAACACATGCTATATGAAGTCATTTGAGCAGAACGCATAAACATTCAGCAGTCACCTGCTCAGAAATTTAAAAAATAGCGCTTATTAGCATATTTGCGTAAAAGCTCAACCCCTGTAGAACTAAAATTTTGTAGCAACACTCACTCAAATAAGTTGAGTTTTCAGTTGATTGTTAAACAGAAAAAACTGAGCGTCAAGTTAAAAGTTAAGAAATTAAAAACTGAGCACTTAGTTATTCGCAAACCTATGGACTGACACTAAAACTACAAGTTCGTGTCCTCATGCAGACAAATAACGACAGCTGTTAAAACATTTGCTTACTAGAGATTATTAGGGCCTGGCTTGGAGAGTTTGTTATGATATGAAATCAGTTGACTTGATCTGATACAGCATGTTGAGCTGATTGATTTTGTTAGTGTATAAATTAAGTTTACTTAGTTTGACATGATATACAGTATATATGTATTTGTTTATGTTTAAAAGTAATTCTATGACTAAACGTAAATAAGACAAAGTAAATGCCAAAGCTACAAAAGAATTCAACACTAATAGTAATAAGTGGAGTAATTGTTTGACAAAAACTTATCTGAAACGTTGAGTTTTTATTACAGATCTGTTTTATGGTGTAACTCTCAGGTGTCTGTGTTTGAGGTTTCAAACAAAGACACCTGATGAGCAACACCACAAAACAGATTAAGTTAATTAGGCACTATAGATATTGAGATTATGGATTTAGTAACTACATACATCTAATAGACTTGATCTTATACACTTACTTGCTGTAAAACAGTAAATAATATTGGCCAATGGTCTTATTCAAATAGCTATAAGGGAAAGCCGGCAACATTAGTTTTTGCTTGAGCACCAAGATTTTTGGCGCTATGATTTTTTAAATGCAAAAAAATTTTTTTCGTTTTACCAGACCTCATAAATTACTGTATTAAAATAGCTTATAGTTCAACTAGTAGTTAGAGGGTACTTAGAGAACAAACATGACTTCTTACTGATCTGTATTTATTGTGGATTTGATTAGCAGCCTTTAAACTTCTAATTTGTAGTTTACAGACTCCTACCACAAATTCATTAGGTTTAAATGTCCATAACATTAGTAAATGAATAATAATATTCTTCTTTCAGCTTCTAATTGCTATATGCTAATAATATTACTGGAATGTTTTGCTTATTAGACACTATATTTTATTATTGCAAGTAAAATCTGAATATTTATCTTTTTTATAAACATTCGCTATACATTCTAGAGTGAATTATTAAGAAAAACCTTTGTAAAGTGGCTGATGGTCTGACATATGGTTTTTTCTCAATGAATTGTTCTACTAAGTAAAAAAACTACAAAATTCTGCGCAAGTCGATATAAAACTAATTACAGTGTTTTTTAACCCACCAGCTTGAAACTAACACACTAGTGGATATAACTGATCTGAACAATGGGAAACTAAAAATTCTCTGAATGCATAGGTAAGATGTACACTCAACACAAGGCAACGTGTTCCTATCTGTATATTTTAGCTGAAAATAGCCTAAAATGTGCTTGCATCTGCAATGGTTTTTATATGAATAATTTTTTACAAAAATTGACTAATACGTAATAAATAGAAACTTGAAAAAGAACTGTTTCCTTGTACAGCTGAATTATTAAAGTTTTATAGCTAAAAAATGTATGTATGTCGCGTTTTGAGTGCTCAATTATATGAGTTGATTTCCATATTTGTGCGTATGATAGCTTTCCTATGTGACTGTAGCAATTATAGATTCATGTGAACAGTGTTTAATCATGAGGCAACATGCATTCATAAGTGACATGTAGCCAACTGGATTCAAAGCATTTATTTAGTAAATGTAAATGGCACTGCTGCTAAGAACTTTTTACTTCCGCCACTCTCTTTGTTTTTTTATAAGAAAGAGTCGCAACGAACAATTTATACCCTTTGTAAAAAGTTGCTAAATCCAAAAGCATTCTATTCCTAGTCTAGCCTAATCTAATCTAGTCTAACCTAAACAACAACAGTTTTATGAAAAAGGAAAATACATGTTAAATGAAATAATTAACAAATCCAGCTTTACTTTAAACTCTTATATGAATATATAATTTAGCTCTATAAAACGTAAATACAAGTTTAACTCCTTTGGGTGTAAATAAGAATAACCTAGTTTTTCCAAATACACAAATGCTTAAGTAAAAACTGTTTGCATTTTCTCTCAGGAAATTTTTATATGGTCGTTCATTTCTGAAACTTAAATATAAAACTAATATTTTAAGAGTAGTTCCAATAATGGAGTGTAAATCTTTTTTTACTGCAAAATATGGGAGTAAAACTGTCAGAAGGTCTGCAATACAAAACCTTTTTTATGCCTGTTAACTTTTGATTTTTTGCAACTAATATTGTTAAACCTAATAAAAAAACATTTTAGAGTCATTATGAATGTAGACATTCTTTATTTGCGTTCGGTAATTTTTGCGCTATACGGTGTTTTTAAAGTTTTTCATTTTTTCAAAAATGGAAATGGATCTGACAATCTGATGAGCTTCATAGACTATGAAGTTTTTTAGGTACTCTCTAATAAACTACAGGCTGCTCTAATTTGTAGGTTAGTGTTAAATCTTTTTATAGCAACCGCAGCAAGAAACCACAGTAATTCATACTGATGAGGAGATTTGTTACTGACAGGAGTTGGAAACTTTAAGATTTTACTCAATTGTCAAGGCAAATGGCTAGAGAAACTGCAGGGTAATCAAGTGGTAAATTAAAACATGAGAATTGTTGAATCAATGATATGAAAATAGAAATGAGAGGCCCATGATCTGCACCAATTAAGCACAATTAAATTTTATTTGTGGACAAAACAATAAAATGGCTCAGTTAAAAATCAGATGGATTAGTATGTTATCTTTTTGAGAGCATGATGTCACCTCTACATCAGATTGCTTCATGATCAAATGCTGTTTATATGAATTTATGATGAGTATAACCACCTAGGAAAGCTATTGTACTCACAAATATGTAAATAAACTCACCCAACTTACCAGTTAACACATGACATGTTGTTTTTAATGTATAAAACTTTCATAATTCAGCTGAATAAGGAAACTGTTTCTTCTTTGTTTCCATTCAGTGCGTAATTGTCAATTATGGTGAAAATTTACTCATTTAAAAGTGAAGCATCACAGATAAAAGCATATTTTAGGCTATCTTTAGCTAATATATATATACGACTTTAAAAACATGTCATGGGATCTTTCATCTTATATCATTGTAAGTACTGGCGGAATATACCACTTACATTATTGTAATTGTTACCCTACTTGTGTAAGTTTTAGTTTAGGTCTGACACTAAAATGTATAGTTTGATTTTTTACAAAGTTCATTAATTGTAATTAAATTTTGAATCTTGTTTTTATTGATATTCAAAAGCAAATGCATTAACTTTAATGCAAAAATACAGCTTTTATGTTAATGTTAACACAACAACTTGTTACCAACTTGTAACAAGCGTTCAACCACATTTATAATTGATCTGAGCGCATCAGCTATAAACACAGCAAACAATCAGATTACACTGTATGTATGTTAAGCCTACCATTCTTGATATAAATACTGTTGATGTTACCATCAGCATGTTTTTAATAACAATTGATGGATGATTAATTTTCATGCCAGTTCATATTAGTATCAGATAACTCTTAGGTATGTACACACATCTATGTGACAACAATAGTTTTGTTTTCCAGCATAGAGGTAAATTTATTTCCTTACATTGAGTAAGTTGTCATGAACAGAACTCTGATACAGCAAAGTTTATAGATAGAAATAAATAGTCATAATATTAAATAGCATTCACGTGTTCCATCTAGGAAAGTGATAAAGGTTACACTCCCCCGATTGAGAGAACTTAGGCTATCAGTTAGCTTCTGAGGGTCTCAGAGTTGTCAGACTGGTTTTCTAATTACATCCAAAAGTGTAGCGCATCATTGAAATTCATGTCTATAAATAACAGAGTATTAGGTAAGCAGGATGAATGGAAGAAATTAGCAATTATATTAAAGGTCAAAGATTTTTAAAAAGTTTGTTTAAAAAATTGTACAAGAAACATTAATCCTTAGCTTTAAGTTTAACTTAACTAATTTTACAAAAGAATTCTGTTAAAATTTGAATAATCATGATAAAATTAAATATTTACCTGATAAAGTAGATGCCATGTTTAGCGCTAGAAAGAAGGCATCTATAAGTAGAGAAGCCCGTAGAAATGTGTCTCTCTGTTGCTGTTTGAAACTAAAATAATTACAACGTAGGTAATGGTTTATCATTTGGAAGCTTTAAAAATATCACACAGATAAAAAGTTGATGTATAGTTTTCATCAAATGCAAATCAATATAACTTAACAGGTTATACGAACTTGAAAGTTTGCAAAATTCACAAAATTGTTATATTTCTGCAATATAACTTATGATTTATTTCCTTACCTATCAAAATTAAAATAGTTGGTAGAGAACTCCATGCTGTTGTTTGCACCACTGATCAAATATTTGAGCTCACAGCCTCGCGCAAGATAACCCATTACGATAATAGCAGTTTTAGTTTCTGTAATCTGTATCTCTAGCTGATTGGGCTGCATTGTAATCTGAAATGGTTCTGCTGAGACTTATATATGTTGTATTTTTGCTCTTTGGTCTACCCAAGCCAAGACCTCTACTAGCCGTTGCCAATTATAAAACTTGGCAAATGGTTGACAGTCGCTGTTACGACAAGCCGATTAAATCAAGTCGCCCTTGCAAACTATTTAGTTACCATGGTAACGCACCGCATTGACCTTTTTTATTAGTTGCCAGTGGACCAATAGCATGCTTAGAAACTGAAAAAGTTATAATTTTAAAGCGGGAAAATCATGAATGCTTATTTAATGACATGATGAAAATAACATAATAATAATAATGTGAACATAAAATTATCTCACTACTATACCATATTATTTTATGACAGCAACCCAGCGGCATCGAAAGTGTTGATCGCCATTCTTCTCTCTAATATTCTGTTAACAGAAGTTTATATTAACACGGCTTAACAATAAAAGACTTTTAATAAATCTATTAGTAGTTGATTCTCCCACTTACCTATTAATGTCTGACTATAGGAGTTGATTCATTTTCCTGTACTTCTGACTGTCTCACAGGTTGACACCAACAAAGCTGTACAGTGAAAATTAATGAGCTTTTTGCACTTTGATGTCTGCCAGAAATCAGTTGGCAGTTTGCCAGTCTAAATGCAAAAAAATTGGTGGCATATCTATCGGTAAATGATACTTTAATTTGTCAAAAATGATCAAAAGTGGTGAATAGGCAGCGACTATTCAGATATTACAGAAACCACAGTTTTTGTTTGTTGAATAGTGTTACATCACATATTGAACTTCATAAATGCTGTTTTACGTTTTCAATTAGTTTGCATGTCTAGTCAATAAGAACGTGGCGAGTAGATAAATTGGCAAATACAAAATTGGTCCCTACTAAACACAAAACTAAAAAATGTTAATAATATCAGCATACCTGATAATGTATTATGAGTAAAAGTTATAAGATAAAAAGCTAGTAACTGTTTGCACATCTATAAGCTCGTGGTGTCCAGATATAGTTTGACAATTACATAGTACAATGGCAATGATAGAAAACTTTTTTAGCCGAAAAAAAAGTCGAAAAAGGTGGAAGAGAAAGTTAAAAAGCAAAAACTATTGGAAATAAAATCTTTTGAAGTTTTTTCAAATTTCTCAGTTCTGTAATGATATTCATAATCTGTGAGAGAGGTATGATTAACAACAATCACGCAGTTGAACAAGAGTGAGAGGCAAAGCTCTGAAAGATTCATGGCTTAGTTAGATATCCAATATTCTTTGTCATGCTGAACCAACCTGGCTCAGAGAGTAACCAGAAATAGATATAAATCTGTAGCTAGCATTAGTTATATCGGAGACCAGTTATCCTTTTTACCACATAATCGAGATGAGAGTAAAAGAGAAATCAACCATGCCTAGACTTCCGAAACCATCACCACAGCTAGCGCTATTCATTTGCCTTATGGAAGATTTAGCCCAACTTTTTTGCCTGTAGCTAAATCTGTAATGATACTGCCTAATTTTGGTGCAAAAAATGATATTAATTTCCAATAATATCTAGTTCTTTTCGTTTTTTAGAAATGGGACACAGTGATTGGCTATCAAGTAATGTTATTTATCTAAGCAAGCGGCTATATTAAAACTTTTCACAGATCTCGAGGTAATTAAGCTGACCGCAGATGTGTATCTTATGGCTCGGCACTTAAAACCTACTTTTGGTTCGCAGGTAAATGTAAAGCAGTAGTTTTTACCCCTAATTGTTCTTTTACACCAAAGTAACTGTTTTCTTATAATAAAAACAGAAGAAAGTTTTTCATGTGGTTGACAAAAGTTCATTGAATACAATTTCTGCATTTTGACTTCGCAGAAAACGTCAAAGTAAAACAATATAGAGTTAGCAAGATTATAGAACTTGGTATATGGTGAAAAAGTTACAAAGAAATACTACCAAACTTAAGTTAAAACAGGAGATGTTAAGAATAAAGTATGGGCCAGTTTTGAGATCAGCAAGATTTACAGAAAACAAGTAAAAATTCCTAAATTGGTTACGTCTCTTAAACCTATCAGAACATCAGACGGACTGTTTTTATACTAATGCTAGTAGTCGTAGTAAAAATAGCATAAAGTATTCCACTTATTATAAGTTAAATTTTACATAAACATCTAGCGTATCTCTGGCAAGGAGTCTTCACGCTGTTGTTAGTCTATGATTAGAGTAGACAGCAATAAGTTGTAATTATGAGGGCTTCAACACAACTTATAACGAACAGTTGAATTGGGTACAGGCTGTGCACAAATAGTTAACAGTGTTCATGTTACAAGAGTCTGATATATTCACATGGGTAAAAGAGAGAGGGCTGATTGACACCGTATTTTTGTAACTAATCATCTATTAGGTAACTAGTGACATGCACCAAATTTATAACTGAGAGGTAAAAAGTTGCCACTTATTCGAGCGCGTAAATTGGCTACCAGTACCAGGTGATTGGGTAAACCATTTTACACATTCATCAAGTTTGGGTGACTTGAGCACTTATTTTAGCCCCCATTCCTTTTGATAACCACCTACTAAAAGCTTGCTCAATTTTTCTGGGTTCAAAAATTTATATGTAAGTTCCTGGTATAATTAAAAAACTTTTTTAAATTGACTCGATTTGTAATATTTTACATTGTGTTTTATTAAAAAATCAAGACAATATAAAATTAGCTGTAAAGGGAGATCCTTAAATACTGCTTCTACTTTTAACATAGTCATCAAGAAACTATACATAAACCAATTTTGAGTAATATTCAAAAGTGCTAAATTTGATAGACAGCCCACTAATTTTAATTTATATAATGAATGTAAAACCTGAGGTTTACAAAATCTTTAAATATATTATTACTGGTTTACTTTAAACAAACCAGGGTTGGCATGAGTTTTTCAGAATAAACATGTTAGGAGCAAAGATAAAGGGCATTTTTTTTCTATTATCGTTTCCTTACTTGTTCTTTCAAGAAGAAATTAATATACATATTAATAAGTAGATTTGATTAGTTACTGTTGTTTTAGTCTACCACAACTAAACCTGAGTTAGCAATAAACTTGCAGTACTGTAATGACACCTTTATTATAAGACTATAACAGAAAGCATGAATGCTTCTCACAAAAAGAAATATATTTACTAATTAGCATATCTGATTGGATGTTGTTGATGTATTGCACCGCGACTAAAGTTGAGATAAATTAGTTGAGTTCTATTGCAGAAATAGTTTATTCTAGGCAATGGTTTTGGTTCAACATAGTAAATAACCAAATGTAATATATAGCAAGCTGATAGAACGTTACACCTTTTTCCATTATTATTCCTTTAATAAGCTCTTTAATGTCAACATCAACAGAGTTGAAACATATTCCAATACCACATCTAAAACTCTTACCTCATGCAGACCTGTTCAGCAACTCATCATGTACAATCGTGTACAAAAAAGGTTATTGAGAAAGATGAGCAGCCTCTGGGTTATACTTTTTACACAGATCACACCTGTGGGTGCAACACAATACTTAGTACAACATCGAGATTATGCACATCTATGCACATCTATGCACATCTATGCACATCTATGCACATCTATGCACATCTATGCACATCTATGCACATCTATGCACATCTATGCGCTAGGGTTGTCTCTATGCAGTTGTAAAAGCGCATCATATGTAAGTCTATAACATATAGGCTTACTTAGCAAGGATTATCAGCAAAAGCTGTCTGAGCAGTTTGTTTAAGTGTGGTTCCGAATCGCCTGCGAAACCTCAGCAGTAATCTTATGCAGCAAAACACTTGCAGTGTTAGGCTCAGCGATTTATGTTCACATAAAACTGCTCGCTAGTTATTGCATAAAAATGGCCGCTCGCCATGCTGTTTCGAAGCTCCTAATTTTCACCTGTACAGTGTATTTAGGAATCTTTTTGCCTGCGGCTACCCTTGCGAAAGTTGAACAGCACTGAACTCTTGTGTTGATGGTCAGCAACTATCAGTAGTACTTAGTGTGTAGGTTCCTATTTCACAGCCAATAGCCCTATGATCCTACCACCAGTGCTCACGGAGTATATGGGAACCAGGCTTTAATTTTAACTATGTCAAGCTACGGGATATAGGAATACAAAGATTTTCCAAGATTTTCTAATTATGACATCAAATTTGTCTCATTGATTATGGTTTCGCCCTGATGCCAACTTGCAACTGTCAAAGAAAGGGGCAAAATAGCTGTTATTTTTTGCTTGTAGCAAGTTCTGTAATGACAAAATCTAGGATTGGTGTGAAAAAAGAAACCAAATTTGAATGAAATCTAGTACCTTCTATTGTTTTGAAACAAAAGACAAGAATTGGACACTAAGTAGTGTTATTTATCTAAGTATGTGGCTAAGATCAATCTTTTAACAGATTATTTGGTAATTAAGCTAATCATAGATGTGTATTCTATTGTCTGGTGTTTAAAACTTAGTCTTGGCTTTCTGGTAAACACAATCCCGTTAGTTTTATTTCTAACCCTGTTAATATTAAAAAATAAATCATATCAATGTATTCTAATAGTATCTAGTATTTTTAAACAAACATCTGTCATATTCAAACATAAACATACATTGTGTAGTATATCTATGGATACAGCTTTGATGTGATTTATTAAGTTTTTGGTACTTTTATGGCTTTTATTAATCACATATAGTTACTAGCTGTGCTAGCCGGCATTGCTCGGGTATTAAAAATCAGCTTATAAACAATGAAAGGTAATGAGAGTTGCCTGCTACTTGCTATTAGCCTGACACACTGCCAATGAATAATTTGAGTAAGCTTACTAATAAGAGCTATTCCTCTCCGTGCCATTACGACATGAGTTTGTGTCATGACCAAAAGCCTAGCCTAGTTGCTCCCGTATAGTTACATATATCGCGTAGCAAATCTATCAAGCTCTGTGGCTTAGTTAGGAAGGTAGTCGGACTGGCGAACAGGAGGTTCCGAGATCAACTTTTCTGCTTTATGGATTCTTTAATCCAAGATTTTAATAGCTTTAGCTGAACATATACACTGAAGGCAAAGTTTTAAAAATATGTTTTATATTTTATATATACATGTAGATTTAGAAATAACAAAGCTTGCAATTAATGTACAGTTATGGTATGTGCGATACCCAGTATTTCTATTATAAAGTATCCTAAAAACATTGCTTAGCTTCCTGATGAAAATGAATAGGTGGAAAATTTGTATCAATATTATTGGATTGCATTCCGAGGAATAGTGAGTTGTAAATAAAACATGTAATTTTTAGAGCCTTCTACTTCCAAAATTTACTGAATAAGTGTTGTTTTCTAACACTATTCTAAGCCCATCTATAATGAGACTATATTTATATAGTATATAATTATTGTCTATTAATTTTATCTTAACCATTGATACAATAAATGTTATCTAATAAATAAAATGTGAGCTATTAATAACTATAAAGTTACATAATAAAGTATCAGAAAATATCATTATTGAATGTCTCTAGAAAATGCTTTTTAGCAGCAGTCTATGATTTTATGAATAAATCTATAAGTGTTACAGCCTAAATGTCAACTTTTACATTACATCGAGTAGCAATAGAATGATACCCCAACTTGTTTATTGGCGTATTTGTGCAGGTGTTATTATTGGCAGATATGATTTATTTAGTGTCAGAATTGTGGAAGACCATACCACTTTACCCTCATACATCTGCCATTCAAGCGCGGAACACGGGTCTTTAATAACAGACCTGCCAACTATTGAGATTCTAATTGGTCAGTTTTTTATTGACATTTTCCAGTTCCGCAGCCTGTTTATGATGTCTAGTAAAAAGTAGCTCATGAGTTCAAATTTTAACATATATACTGAAATATTTATTTTCTATAAGAAGAATTTTTACATCTCCTGCTTTACAGATAGCTTTTATCTCATACATTGACTTAAAGACAAATAAACTGCAACTCAATCATATTTTGGTTGGTTTGATCCAGCGGAACTGGACTGCGTAGGCCTGATTAGCTCATTGTGACTGTAGATTGACAAGTAATTTGCATTAATAGCAGGAAAGTCATGCGCCGCTTTTTCAGTATTTGTATGTAGTTGAAAACCAGATCAATACTGCTAAAGTCTATCAGTATTAATACAATCTTCAATGTTCTTTTTGACAATATTTCTATGATTTTATATATTTTAATTTTCTGAAATTGAATTGAAATGTACAAACTGTTTATTTTCTACCAAGAGCCTCAGGAATAAAAAAAACAAGTTCATAGCTATGTAGAGTTACTCATTAAAACAATCAGAAATCATTCAAAATTTTGAATTACCAAGCCAATCGTCAAAATGATTCAATTTTATTTGAAAGAATAGTTTATATAGAAGAAGCGAAAAAACAAGTTGGCAGAGTTCCAAAAGACCATTTTGTAATGTTGAAAATGTAGTAAGTTTTTAGCAGCAAAATGATAACAAGAAAAGTCCAAAGAATCTAGAAAAGTCTTTTGTACATTGATGTCATGATTGCGACCATCAGCTGTGTTTTCTGCAATTATGTGAACGTGTAACTAAAAATATTTTGTTATTCTTATGAAAAGACTTCCTTTAAGCATCAACATTAGAATTCCAAGGTAATCATAATATGCAAGTGTGCAAACAGATTAGAACTGTGGAATGTTGTTTAGTGTGCTTAAAAAAACTACATAGATCATTGTAATATTGGTTTGGGTTTACTAAAACCTGCTAACAGCTGGTTACAGTCATGATAGTGACTTAAATGAAGAGTCATACTAGCAGTTAAAAGGTTGTTTGACATTCAAACATTTAAAAAATTATTACAGTCTAATGAATGAATCTTCTTTTTTGAGAACTCCAAAGGTCTCAGAAAACGAAAGTATAAGTAATTAATCGCTCTGGTTCATCATTTAGTTAAATCTGCTTCTATTTGTTCATGGTTCTCTTCATCCTTTTAGAGAACCGGCACTTGTAGTTGGAGTGTTCAGTAGCTTGATACTGATTGTTTAACTGATAGCTACTACTAGTGCTAAAGTATGTAGGGTTCACCTTCACCAGAAGAACTCTCATTTGTTTGTACTTCATCGGAGAACATTCTAAGATAATCTAGAAACTATTGTCTAGCTATTTGAGTGCCCATAGAAAGGTACAGTGAGCTATAGAAGTTATAATGCCCCCATAAAAGACTCTATATTTTCTTACCACTAGAATTATGCATGCGTGAAATGACTAATCTAGCATATATAAAAGAGGCACCAGAACATTTTGAGTTCAGAATCAAGTCTAATCAGCGACAGTTACGGAACACAGTAACAGTTTTAGTTAGCTATACATTACTAGTTTAATTATGGGTTATCTAGCTAGAGGTTGTGAAATTTCATGTCTACTCATAAATGAGAGTAACTCATTTAAGTTATCAACTAACTCTTTATATCTTAACAGGTAAGGAAACACAATGCACATCATTTAACTCAGCTCATTAAGTTAGTTTAAGTTTCCCTTTTTAGTTACAGGTATGAGATCAATACTTGTAGGTTTATTGACTATTCAGCAAGTATTAAACTATCATATTGAATAGTCTTGATATCTTTAATCATAACCTGCTTCTATTTATTTTAGTTCTAAAAGTCACAAAGTCAAAGGTCTACAGACTTTTCTACCAGTAGATGCTTTCTCACTATCAATCGACCAAACAGCATTTACCTCAGCAGGTAACAAATTTGACCATCATTTAAAACCGTGATTCTATAGTGCAGTCTGAATGTTCATTACTAGTGTCTGTAGGTGTTGTTTAAAATACATTATTGATTTTTGTAGACATGAACTCTGGTGATTTGAGGAGCATTTGAACATAATAATCACAGTCATTGATAACCAAATCCTTGAGATGATAACTCTCTAAGATGAAGTCTCTTTTTAGAATAAAGAACCTTACTCAGTTTAACTTAAACTCCATCCATCTATTTTATTTATTTTATTTTAAACTCTATCTATATAATTTATTTTATTTATAAAGTTTGTATTAGTATACTGCAGAGCTCTATATGTGTAGAGCGGTAAAATTTTGTGCTATTTGTTTTATGTGCAAGAGTGTAAATTAATAAATGGCTGTTATATTTTTCTCATATACAAACGATCTGTAGTTTTGTCCATTCCCTGAAATTGCTGTTTGACTATTATATGATTTCTAAATACTTTCACTGTCCCATTTTGACTATTTATGTGTAACACGCATGTCTACTTAATATAACCAAATACTTTTAAAAATAAATGTGGATTCACTTTTGAATTACTGTCTAATTATAACAAAACCATTCTTGTTTATGAGCTAATGTCTGTATTACAAAGAAAAACTTTATATGTAACTGAAACAAGAAAAAGCATAACACAACTTTTCTTCCTAATATTGTTGTTGTAAAATGTCTTGAAAAAGTCAAACTTGAAAATTTAAGAAGGTAATTAATGGTATATCTATTAACTAGCGGCTGATATCCTAGAAGTTGTCTTACTATAAAAGTATAGAAGTATACACTCTTATACTGATATTGTTATTATGACTAATCAGGAGACTTGTAGAAGGTTGACTATCAGCATTTCATTGCTTATATAGGCCAGTTTTGCATTCTATGCTGGCTAGTATTTTCATGAAAATATTCTCATAGAAAAAATTTAAAACGGAGTTGTCTTCTATACTAGAGGTTTCTATTTTGTTTCTATTGCTGGCTTTGAATACTACTCTAACGTAACATTCCAATTTTTATCAACCAAAACGGCAAATGCCAAGTAAATCTTTCATTCTATATTTATATATATTATAGTTTAAGGTTATCTAACCTTAACTTTCTACATGTACACCCAACAGGTGCAAAACGGCGTGATGCACACATGCTTGCCAAGAAAAGCTAGGAGAAATTATCTAACTTCAGAATCATTACCTTGTACAAACACACTTTTGCTGTTATGCTATAAAATGGATAATTTTCTGATATTGTCCGGTATTGTTTTAGTAAAGATCCAGTTTTCCATGTAAGCTACTCAAGTTTATTAGGTAATTATTCTATTACCCGTGCTACGCCAGGCATTTGGCTAATCAATTTATAAACTAGTACGACTGCTGTAGATGGCTCTACTTCTACAATATAAATTGCTTTCTTTTTACAAGACATACTCCTATAACCACTAGTATTACACACAAAATCTTAAACTGATTTTACAAGTTAGTTTGAATTGATAATAACACCCATTCGCCCATAACTCTGATACATATATTAATTTGCATACATGATTATTACCAAAATGAAATCCTATGACATCACACTCACGGAATGCTATGTAGATGTTCTGTTTACAATATTACTCATGCTACTTATGACATCACAGTTCTCATAATAATGGCAAGCAATAATTTCATCCAGGAGCTAATCAATAATAACAAATATTCACCAATCATTTCAGTACTTCCAAGTGGCTACCCGTGCCAGTTGTTCAATTCAATCATTCACCTAATCATCTAGTTTAAGTGGTCTTGAGCACTCACCTTAGCCATAATCTTTAGAGATGACCTTCTGAAAGAAATTTCTTACTCCAATCTTTTGATTATTTAAAGTTGTATGTTTTTACTGCTCTAGTTTTAGTCTTTTCCTTACTTACCTTGCAGGTTGATAATGTTTTAGCATTTTTATCAAAATAGTCAAAACAATATGGCAGCTGAGAAGAAAAACCATCATGATGGATATTTAGTATATTAGAATATGAGAAATATTTTCAATTATTTTGATCATTTATTAACAGCTCAGCAATCTATAGATTTTTCTTCCTGTTTCTATGCATATAGTTTGGTACACAACATTGGTGTATCATTAGATTAGTGTACACCTAGCTCAACATCTTCAGCAAACTTGCTAAATTTATTTTCAGTAAATTCTCTCGATCTGTGGCTCACTCGAACAAGATCAAGCCATCTATTAAATTGTTGTAATGCTTGAAAAATGCTGAAATTGTATTTATTCCATTTTACAGGCTACTCTTATAAGATTATTGTTTTGAAAAATTTGTAGCACTAGAAACAGAATTGGGATGTTTCTTTAATTATGTTATAAGTATAAAGTTATACATAAATATGGAAATATTGTTCCCTCACCCCTGTTAACCCAAGAGGTGGTAATTCCAACTTAAGCTCGCGTCAAGATCTTAGCCATTCCCAACAAGGTGTGTTTCTGCAACTCACTGTTGATTGTGGTCACATTTGATGCGCAAGCAAGTGATGTACGGTGTTCTAATGACTTCTGGAGTTACAATTGTTTTTACAAGCCAGCAGTTTTTAATCTCTTTGACTGGGAGATATCTCTCCATTTTTTTCTTTTCTTATCTGGCTGTTTTGTAGTCATTGGGTGGTCCTATATCTATTATAGTAGCTCTCTTTGTCCGCTTATACTCAATATCTGCTCAATCTATATTTCAAAATCAAATCAATATCTGCTGTGCAACCAATATCTGGCTGCCAAAAAATGCCTGTCAGTTCAGAGGTCAGAGTCTTAGAGGAGTTTAGCGCAGTCATTCCTATTGACCTTCTCTGGACCTTCCCATCGGTGTTGTAGTTTATTGAGGCCATATTTCATAGACTTCTGTACACAACATCTGTGACTTGATTATGTTGACTATGTCCTTCTGGTCATTAGACCATCTTTGTTTAGCCACATATCTGTCTGGTAAAGGTCGCCCACCTCAGATACTTGTCAGTGGTAAGCGGCATGGAAAGGTTTGGTACATCAGTGAGATCTCTCATTATCAGTTTGCAGCTAGCAACATATCTATGCGGACCACGCTCTGTTATTTTTTCATTGTCTTCTGTATACTTATGAGCCTCCTGCCTTCATCTTTCCTTGTAAGACATAAACCGACCAGTAGGCTATTGGGCTTCAGGTGCTTTATGCATTTTCAGCAGCTTGTGAGATGCTATGCATGTTTCTTGATGGCTTCTCCAGCCTACTTTATTATCCTTGTTGGGTACCTTATTACTGGCAATGGGTAGATATTTATTTCCACAACTTGCTTCCTGGCATTAAGCTGGTTTCGTAGGAGCTGCCAAGGAGAATTTATATGGATATATATAGATGTAGGACCACAAGCTATTGATACCTAATACTTACCTTCCAATTTAATAGTATGCACTACAAACCAAGGTATTTTTCATAAGTGTCCGAATCTATGTCACCAATAATATTAATAATAAAATATTTGAAGTTCTTTAAGTCAAGTAATGTATGAGCGTAAAGAAAGCTAAAGAATGCCAGTATGTGAAACCTATCTGTAACCAATGATAGCCTCTCCAGTTGATTTGAAAACACGTAATAACAGTTGAAATCCTGATATCTGATTCATTCTTGTAACTGGTCCAAAGCCTGTCTACAGATAGTTAATAATTGGTAAAAAGCGCAAAGTATTTTCCTATTTTTAATTAACTTACAACAGGCAATCATTTTTACTGGTTACAATTTTGTTTAGCAGTGCGAATAAAAAGCACAATAAAAATCATGCATTTTAAAACCCAAATCAATTTTTAATATTATTCTTGACTAATAAATAAACAACTTCAATAAGTTGTTTATTTTGTAAACTAGCAAAGTGAGTTGAAAAAGTCCACTAGCATTGTCCACTATACCTACAGACCTGTTTGGTTGTACCACTACTAGAGAGAGTTGAAACACTGTCAGGTACCTTACTTGACACTCATTACCTGCAGGCCTGTGCAGTACCTTCCCCAGTACAAGGACTATGGGTTATTACAAAAACATATTGAGAAGGATGAGTAGTCACTGAGTCATATTTTGTACACAGATCATAACTGTGGGTGCAATCCACAAATATCAGTATATCATTGAGATTACAGTTGAAACAAAAGTACATCTACATGTCACTGGTGAGTTCTTAAGATTAGAGAAGTATATCGTACATCTAGTATGTGTACGTAACCAATGGGGTTCTTTAACAAGGTTCATCCTAAAAAGCTAGGTGGACATTTTGCCTCACTTCATCTCCACTAAGTTTCATGATACATGCATGTCACTAAAATTATTTTTTCTGACCACAAAATGGAGCTCATTGCTAATGATTTCCTTGTGATGCATAATCCATGATTGTCACAAGAAAGAGCACAAGATCCAAAGTGCATAATTTTTCAGCTTATAGCTACTCTAGTAACGACACAATGTAGTTTTGATAAAAATGATCATGATTTCATACAAAGTATTAGCCTTTCCATTGTTTTGAACTAAATTGAACACAGTGATTGGCGATTAAGTAATGGTATTTATCTAAACGTGTGGCTATAATTAAACTTTTTACAGACCTCAAAGTGATTAACTTGATCGCATCTCTTAGGGCCTAGCCTTAGTTCCTAGCCTTAGTCGTAGTTCCCTGACAAATCTCTTAGTGCCTAGCCTTAGTCGTAGTTCCCTGACAAATCTCTTAGGGCCTAGCCTTAGTCGTGGTTCCCTGGCAAAAGTTGTTACTTAACACACTTTCTTTAGACCAGTATTGCTAGTTTTTATCATTATACTTCTCACTATATTCATAAGTATATCACACTGACAAATTCTAATCATTTTTATCTCAAATGTTTGCTGAATGATTATTGCCTACTAATGTTATTCTAGCTATAAATATAATAAAACTTATCCAATCAATGAACTGTGAGCTATTAATAACTGTAAAGTAGCATGATGGTATATCAGAAAGCGTAATTAGTTAACTTCTGTACAATATATTTTAACAGGGTTCTGTTAATTTCTTTCTTTATTATAAACAAGTATTGAAGTTGTCAATCTAACCGTCAAGTTTTTAAATTAGATTGCCTTGGGCTACCATAGCATAGTATTACAAATACAGCTTTGTATACAGCTTCTATAAAGTTTTGTTTGTTAGATTATAAAGAAGCTGTTAAGTATTTCCATCTAAAATCATGTATAAAACAACGTGTAAAACTTGATTGATTTGAAGATAGAAACTACCTTCAACAGATGAAGTGATGGAACAGTCAGTCTTTAGACTAGTCAGTATGATAACAAACAGTCTGGTCAATATGATTGTAAATATAATTTACTTTTACTAAAGGGGAAAAAAATTATGTAAAAATCTGTTACGCCTGAAAATTTGTCACTATCAACTTTACTATCATCTAATTTTATAAAAATAAAATATACTTATATAATATACTTTTGCCAGAGTAGAAACAGACGCTGGAAACATATTGTATTAGATAAAATTTTGCCTTAATGACTTCACTGTTAGTCTTTTATAACAAGTGTGGGTCATTTGCTCACCTAGGCAAATGACCCACACTTGCAGTTACCCTAGGCACCAAAAATAGGTGCCTAGGGTATTTATTTTGACGTAAGATTTAATTATCTTGTCAGTTATTTTGCTAAATTAAAAATAACCCACACTTTGTCTTTTTATCATGTACCCAAAAAGAAAGCAAAATAAATGGTTAAGAAAATGTATTAGTCAATACCAATCAGATACAAAATTGGCATAACTGTTTGCTCATTTACATAGCTCAAAATTCCTGATTACATCTAAAATTGACCAAATGCAACTTTAAATAGATGACTATCATATAGTTTATTCATTTGATGGCTATAAAAAGTAGGTGAGTGTTTGTGTTTCATCAGGATTTGAAAAGCTTTAAAAGCAAGTCTGACCAGTGACAAGATATTGCTGCGCTTAAAGTTGCCTCAACTGAACTAAATAAAAAGGTTTAGTGCCAGGAGGATGGCGCAGGAACTGCTAGCGCTAGACAGTTGTTGTAATCTTGTGATATGTTATGGCCAGAGAAACCAGCCTCTTCCACTCTGATTGGTTATACTTATTATGAGAGCGGTATCAATCATACGCACACAAACTGCCCTACTACAACCTGTCACAAGCCTAGTGAATGATGTATGGTCTTGAAACCTGTGTGTCATTACACGGCCTCTAGATAGCTTATAATTGAGTGCTTGGAACCTTCGTGACATGGTAAATCATTACAATACTCTATCTCCTGGTTGGTATGATTCAATATGTTACACACACTGGACATCATCATACAGCATAAATTATATTATAGCAACAGAAAAGCATTTAAAATTACAAACTGTGACATCATGAGCATCATTGGATGATGATGTGCAAACAGTAGTTGTTTGGCTCCTAAGTGCATTTGATGTCATAGCCTGTGGACCCCACTTAACAATATATGTAACTACAGGTTTACTAATGTATTTTTCTTTATGTTTAATGTATTTTTTATTTTTATTTATGTTTATAGATTTTTGTTTAATATATTATAAAAAAGTTTAAAGTTTTACTATCTAAACTTAGAGTCTTGATATTATCTATAGTTTTGAAAAACAATAAGCAGTATCTTAACTATAGTTTTGTATACAACTTCAGTCCATTCAAAGTTGATGATTGCTTTGAAGATGGAAACTACTTTCAACTGATGAAGTGATGGAACAGTCAGTTTTTAAACTAGTCAGTATGATAACAAACAGTCTGGTCAGTCTGATTGTAAATATACTCTACTTTTACTAGAGTTGAATAAGCCACTAGAAATATATATTATTAGAGCAAACGTTGCACCAACAAATTTTGCATTAATCTTTTATATAGCATGATGTCATCGATGCTCACCTACTCGATATTCTAAACTCAGTTTTTAAAGATTTTTTACCAAAATTCATCGGGTTATTTATAAAATATAAAATCAAAAAATCAATCAGAAGCAATATTGGCAACATCATGTTTATTAACCAATTTTGTAGGTATTATCACTGACAGATATGATGTATTCGGTGTCAGAATGGTGCAGGTTCTTATCACTCTATCTTCCTACACCTTCCACATAAGTGCAGAGCATCGTTAACTGCAGACCTGCCAACTCCTAAGATTCTAGTTTTTAAGTTATGTTAGTATTTTTGAGCTCTATAGCCTGTTTATGGTATCTCAATATTGTACCGTAAAAAGCAGCACAGATAGAAAATATACTAAAATTTGTAAATAGTTGGTACAAAAAAAATTGTTTGAGTCATACTTATGAGAGACTTTCAGATAAAAACATTTCAAGATATTGTTTGGTCTGTTTTAGTGAAACATGACTGTGTAGGACTGACTGTCACTGCTAGTTAGTATCAGTTTTGCAATTTCCTTATAAAATTTTGTATCAGGTTTGATGAAAAATCTAAAACCTAAAATAAAAAAATGAAAATGAAAAATTGAAGTCAGTTTATCAGTTACCACAGTTTTATTCTGACATTGCCGGATATGACTGTTTGCAGATTATAAATCTAACTTCAAGCTCTTTTGACAGACTTTGAATCTTACACAAAATTATTACTACTAAAGCTCAAAAATACATACACACTTTGACTCAGAACAACCGAATCAGGGTTATTTTTAAGGTAGTCATAGCTAAAATTAGGTCTAAAATATGGCTCAAAATCATGCTAAATTGATAAGTGTATACGTTGGTTGGTACTGGTAGCCAAATGTAAGTGCGTGAATGATTGGTGTGTTTGTGTTGTTGCTGATTAGCTCTCGGTTATTGTTAGTCCTTAGGAAAGTCGTGATGTCATGAATAATATTGTAAACGAGCATCTACATCACTACAAGTAGACTGTAATGTCATAGGCTGGCAACTTAGTAATAATCATATATGCAAATTAATGTATGTAGCAGATTCATACTCTGCCTTTCGAGAGATGCTGATTGAAACAAGAAAGTTTATAATTTTAGAATACTCTTACTTATAGGTGTTTGACTTGTAAAATAAATAGTGATTGACACTACTATGATATAGCTATTTTTAGTAGCGGTACTAGTTTATGAGTTGACGCAAGTCACAAGTTGACTCGAACATGACTGCTTACCAAAAAAGCAGCCTTGATTACCTCACCCTCTTTTACAAATGTGACTATATCAGACTCATGTGTTTCCAAATTAGTAACTTCTTACTTTAACAAGACTAATAATGGGTAGAGCATGAACATTGGCAGTTATGACTCAAATTAGTCAAATGCCTTTTAAATGTTCTATGAAATAAAAAAATTTGTGAAACTTTATTTCATGTGCTTCTACCTACAACAAATATAGAAATACAAATTGTTAGGTAAAAACAACTGCGAACTATCATTGTGATTTCCTAATCATGTTTCAAAAGCCGCTTTAAAGACTTGAAACATTACAATATGAACTCCTACTTACAACAAATATAGAAAAGCTAACTAGCAAACAATCCTGAATTATCACTGAGATTTCCCAATCATATTTCAAGAGTAGTTTTAAGACCACCTCATACTAGTAAATGTAATAGGATTTTGCACAATCAGTTAAGACATTCACCTTGAATGAAATAATCTTTGTAAAGGTATTACTAATATACTAATAGCTCTGTTGTCCGTTGTGCAAAACAATTGTTAAGCTGGTCCAAAACACTGGTATTGTTTTAGTAACATTTTTATTAAATATCTAGCTTTCCAGGTAAATTACTCAAATTAGGTAATTATTTTATTAACGCCAGGCAGTCAACTAGTCAGTCTAAAATTACACAATCTGAGCAGTTTGTATACTGGCAGTTTTAGACAAATAAATTCTACATGTAACTTTGTAAAGCACAAAATGTTTATGAAAATGTTTAAAACAACAAGTTTTTGTAAAGCTTACCAGCTTACCAACTATTTGATGTTTTAGTAAATGAGCTAGAATAAAAAACATACAAACTATTGCTTTTGTGAACAATTGTGTAGCTGAAGCCTTTCCTACTCATACACAACATAAAAAACTTGTTTCAACTAAGGACCATTGTAAATTTTTAGATTTGTAGGTAATAGCCTCTGTTCTGTTTCCAATCTTTCAACTATATGTAAATAATAAAACTTTAGTATCCCATTAGCCACCTCAGCTTTGATGATGTTTATTATTTAAACCAAAAGCTGGTACAAACATTCTGCACAACATTCTAGAATGATTAAACTAAGTAAGTTGTAATATATTGAATCAGGCCAACTTGGAGGTAGAGTATTGTGATGAATTGCCATGTCACAAATGTACTCAATCATAAGCTGCTTACAAGCAATGTAAAGATATACACATACCATGAGTATTCGTCACTGACTAAAGCTAGTAGTGGGTTTTAGAGTAGCTTGGGTAGCATGCTCTATGTCACCCACATTATAACTATATCCAATCAGAGTGGAAGAGACTCATTCCTCCGGTCATATCATAGCTTTTTAAATTATGATCATACACAAGTATTAAAACACTATTGATAGCAACGGAATAGATAAACTATATAATAGCCATCAATTTAAAGTAATATTTTGACAGATATATGTATGTTAATATATGCATATGTTATGTATAACTATAATAACATTAATAGAGTGTAACTATTGACAAACATCGAAGGTAGTAGCTTTTAAAAATCAAATGCTTTATTTGCAAGTTTCTATGCTTCTAAACATAACCAAATAATAATAATTCCATCCTTTGTTTATTTTAAATAATCTATTCTATCTTTTGAAATCCGTGTGGTTGTTGTTGGTTTGTCTGTTCGTGTGTCCAGCTATTGCAACAAAGTTTTAGGAATGAAAAATTCCAAATGGCACCGGATTTGAACTTGGTACCTTCAGTTCTGCAGACAGGTATTTATTCTGTACACTGTCCATCTGGCTATACAATGGAACAAATTAGACGCATACCATTATACTTGGTACATGGTACTCATCATACATGCCAATATTTTATGGCTTCACGCTAAACACTTCATTTAGTATTATGTTAGTGTTATGCTAGAACTGTTGGTCAGAAGAGAAATTCTTAAACTCACATGGGTAATAAGGCTATTGCAATCAATATAAAACTGTAGTAGGCACTGCAGCCAGTACAGTATGAACTACACAGAAATAAACAGAGTACACAAAAATAAACAAACACTTTCATTTAAATGTTGGAATGGTAAATGTTGTAGATGGAAGGGACTAGATTATATATCAAACGTTTATCATTTTTTATACCAAAATTAGATTGTACCACTACAGAGCAGAAGGAAGAAAGTTGTGTACATTCGTTATTGCGTTCCTCGCTGTAACAGTTATAATTTTACATCACAAGGAATTTATTACCAATAAACCTAATTTTGTGGTATAAAGTGGAAAATCCCTCTAGCAGTATATTAACTAGCATGACAAAGATGGAATAAAACAAGCTATTCAGACAGCTTATACTGATAATCCTTGCTAAGGAAGTTTATTTGTTATGTAGGCTACATGTGATAAATTTCTCTAACCTTACCCAGACACCCTTATGCATAGATGTACTTTTGGTAAAATATAATCTTAAGGATATACTAAACTTTTTGTAGCATTTATTATCTGTCTACAAAGTATGACTCAATAACTACTCATCCTATCAAAGACATATTTATATTCTAACTAATAGTCTTTGTTGTGTTGTAGAAGTTACAAAACCTGTATAAAGTGAGTACATCAGGTGAAGTACTATACTGTGTTGTTACTCTTTTTATTGATCTTGGAACTTAAGTCAGAATCTCATAGATGTACTAAACTCTTTGTGTTGTACCCACAGTTATGATCTGTGTACAAAATATGACTCAGTGACTACTCATCTGTCTCAATATGTTTTTTATTATTCCCAATAATTTTTGTTGTACTCATAGCTCATTTTTATTATGTTTAGTAATTCTGTTGAACGAACCTATAGCTTAATTAAAGCTATTTTTCGAAAAAATCAATATTTGATTAAACAAGAAAAATTGCCATAGGCCTGCTCTTGATACTTTGCTGAGTATTTTACAATAATCTTTTCACCTTTTGACCGGTAAGTTTCTTGTTATCTCAAATTCATTTGGTCGTTCACAAGGTCAACAGAGTTCAATAAAATCTGCTTATTGATAAAAAAAACACCAGGTGCAGACCGACACAGTCAACTTGGTGACTCTGATTTCTATGCAAAATTGGATTACAGCCATACGCTTAGATAAGAAAGAGTACTGAGCAGCCAATCATCGTGTCACATTTTAAAACAATGGAACTAGATTTTATATGAAATATTTATTTTTTATATGCAAACTAGATTGTACCATTAAAGAATTAGCTGAAAGCAGAAAGTTATGTGAATTGACTGTTGTGTTCTTGTCAGTGACAAATATAAATAATTTGCATAATAAGGAAATCATTAACATGAGCCTAATTTTCTGGTAACAAATGGAAGGTATTTTCATTAACACATCATGAAGTTTGACATAGATAAGATGAGACAAGATGTACACACAGCTTAACCTGATAATCCTTGCTATAAAAAGCCCATTTGTTACGGACTTATGATGCACTTTTACAATTGCACGGAGACACCCTTATGTATAGATGCACTTATGTTAACTACAACTTTAATGACCTAATAAACTTTGTGTGTTACATATTCAATTATGATTAGTGTACATACGATGGCTCAGTAACATCAGACCCTTTCTAAAACATTTTATATTATAACTAATACTCTTTGTTGTTCTAACAACTCATTTTTTAATATGTTCAGTGACTTACTCTGCGGAACAAAACTATAGCCTGAACAAAGCTAGCTTTTAATAGTTTATTTTCAGGTTAGAAAAATTTGGTTAGGGCCTGCAAATGATATCCTGCTGTAAATCTACAATATCTTTTCTATTATTGCCCTGTAAATTTATTATTATTTCAGGTTTAGTTGGTGAAACATTAGATCAGCGGTAACCATTTAGATCTGTTTATCTATGTATATATATAAATTTAAGCCTCTGTCTAGAAATAGCAATAAAGTTTCATGAACAAAAAATCCACTTTATAGACGATTTGATCTCCGAACTTCCTGCTCTGAAGGCATCGGGCTTATTTAATAGACTACAGCATTAAACTGTACAGAGTGATAAATTATGGTGAAGATATTCATTTCACTGGTTAAAATACACATTACGATGTTGCGTCACAAGTAAAGCTTATCAACCAGTCACCCACTAGGTGAATGACCAGCATTTTATAGGTAATAAAAACAGCTCATAAACGGTTCCAGGTAATTTAGTGTAAATGTAATGTAGTAGGCAAGGTAATATAATGTTTATAAACTGTTTTTTATAACCTGTGCATTTTTTTTAAATTCATGCGACAATCAAAGAACATGTACATAAATTTACAAAATTGATGCTTCCTTGTAGAGAGGTCAATTTTATTTTTAAAATGATTAATATAAAGGTATTACCATGAGGACACTAGCCAATATAAAATATAAAACCACCCTATATAATCTGTGAAATGCTGATAGCTGACATTCTTTAGAGGTATACTGATTAGTCAAGCTAACAATATCAGAACAATATTTTAACACCATGGTACTTTATTTTTCAACCATTCTTCTATAATGGCAGTCAAATGGAGGTGGCGCTCAAATAGAGGCTAGCATCGTATTTTGCAAATAGCTCGTCAGAATTTCGGGAAGATAAGTTTAGCCCTTTTATGGGCGAAGCAAATGCCGCCTATATTTTATCCTCATTTTTTATGGTGGAGTAATATTAAACCTTTTGGATGCAATAAATTTGCTAATTTACCTTCAACTTGTTAAAGATCTCTTAATAATTATGGATTGAAAAAAACAGGAAATGTCTCAACCAGTTGATATCTATTGCTTGCAATTGACCTGCGATGATATTATAGCCTGTGTTCTGATTTGCGATTTGGTAGAACTTTCAATTTTTATTTCATTCTAAATTTGAAGACCTACTTTTTTATATTGATATTTAACAATGCTGCATTACATTACATTGCATTATATTTAACAATGCTGCAACGCTCATTACACCCATTGATATGTTTGCTACAGTTTGCAACCAAAAACTAACTTTTTGTGTGCATTAAAAGAGGAGTTATGAGCGTCGACCCATTGTAAGATCAGAATACTGAAATGATGCTATCAAATAATATGCTATAAATTTTCACCTTTAAAAGTTATATAATGATAATCTATGAATGCTACAAATATATGATCATGAACAAGTGACGTAAACAAACCATACTTATAATACATGGAGAAACAATAATTAATGGTTTTAAAACAAACATATCTGCATCGTTTGCTCAGATAGTTGTGTTCTGATTGTTGCTTTTGATGGAACAAACATCTTCTGATTGTCCAATACCTTCTACAATGTCTTCTGACCTCAACTCTTTTATTGCGCTGATCTTTATTTTTGGCAGAGCAAAACCTTTACGGGTTGAATTTAGCACAAATATAATGCGTAAAGGTTTTGCTCGCTAAACCAAACCTTTGGCCCAAAACTAATCGATCATCTCCATAAATGTAAACTGTTTTTATATACATGTACTTCGAGTTATTAAAACCACATTAAACAAAGAACTACTAGTAGCTTGGGATCATTTTTAATAGTTTCTGTGGTGTTACTTTTGAAATTTTAATGAAAAAAAAACAAAAAGCTTTGGAGTTGGAGAGCGAAGAGGTTTATTCCTACTGATGTAAACGAATCATTATTAATACAATTTTGTGGACACATTTCTACTGATCGCTTAATATTATAGGCTTGTAAAGATCAAAGATTGTCCAAGTGGTGGTTAAATGAAGGTGGCGTTCAATTAGAGAGTTACACTCTATTGTTCAACCCTTCTCCCATAGAAGCGGTCAAATACAGGTAGTGTTGAAATAGAGGTGGCGGTCAATTAGAGGTTTTACAGCATATACTACTTTAGTAAGACGTCTACTAGGATATCAGCAATTAATAATGAATATACCAATAACTACCTTTTTAGTAGCCTTTTCACTTTCTCTAAGACACTTTACAATCACAATATTAGTCTTAAGAAAATAAGTTGTGAAGTGTTTTTTCTTTCTTCGTGTTCCAATTTATAAAATGATTTTGTATGAAATAGTCATTATCTTGTGATCAAGAAGATTTTTCTGCGATTAGATACTAATTTAGGAATAAATCCATGTTTAGTTTTTAAAAAGTATAATTGTAATTTTAAATATACATGTATATTATATATAAATTGTCAAAATTAAACAGTAAAGTCATTTAAAAGTCATATAATAGTGAAACAACAATACAAGGTCAGACATTGGACAAAACTACAGATTATTTGTAGAAAAGAAAAAAAACAAATAACATGAATTCATTTACTTGTACATAAAGTCAATAGTAAAAGATATTGCTACTCTACACACAGAGAGCTCTACAGTATACTATAATAAGCTTGATAAAGGAAATAAATAATATAAATGGATGGAGTTTTAATTGAGCTTTTTGATGTTCTTTATTCTAAAGAGAGACTTCATCTCACTGGTTTACCATCTTAGGGATTTGGTTATCAATGACTGTGATTATTGTCTTGAGACTATATTTGAAATCTCACCGAATCGTCAGAATTTATGTCTACAAAATTTAAGATTAAAGTTTGAATGCCAACTACAGACAAGGGAGACAAACACTCAAGTATCACTCAAGGATCAAAGTTTTAAATAAGAATCAAACTTATTACCTGCTGTAGTAAGTGCTGTTTGGTCAAATGATAGAGAGAAAGTGTCTACTGGTAGAAGCGTCTTTAGGCTTCTGATTTTCTGACTTTTAGAACTGAAATTAATAGAAGCAGGTTATCACTGAAGACATCAAGACACTATCCAATATGATAGTTTAACACTTGCTGCATAGTCAATAAACTCACAAGTATTGATTTTATACCTTGATAAACATTAAGAGAATATTAAACTAAATTAAAGTATTGAGATAAATTATTGTTAAGAGTATTCCCTTACCTGTTAAGATATAAAGAGGTAGTTGATAATTCAAATGAGTCACTCTCATCAAAGAGTAAAGATGTCATTTCACAACCTCTAGCTAGATAACCCATAATTAAACTAGTAATGTTTAGTTTACTAAAACCGTTATTGTGTTCTGTAGCTGTTTCGACTTGGTTCTAAACTGAAATGTTTTGGGTCTCTTTTATATACGTGAGTAGAACATTCTGGAAGATTAATCATTTCACGCTTGCTTAATTCTAATGATAGCAGCTCCTGTCACTTGACTCCAACTGAAATGCAATTGCACAATGTGCTTTGACCAATAAAAATAAATGATAAAATTTGCTCCAATAGCAAGTTTGAGTTTGAGCAAGTAATCCAGTTCCATTCAGAGCTTATACTACTGTCTGGTATAAAAATGTTGGCTACAGTTGCTTGCATTAATAACAAGAATTAATAAACAAAATCTCAATATGGTGAATCATGCCTACTAAAGAATGCAATTACATGACCATATTAGGAGCATCATGTTTTAAAAAGTACAACTGCAGTATATTCTGTAAATCTCTTACCATCAACTCAAAGCTAACTATTGTACTAACATTTTGACGCATTTTACAGGTGCGTACATATGTGCGTAAACCAGTGCGCAGACAGGTCTCTCTCTCTGATAATTGACACATGGTTCCATAGACATAAAAATCAGGTATTCACGCATGCAGATGACATCTTAATAATTATTATAAATTGAATAGATATATAAATGTGAAGGCAGTGTAAAACTAAAAACTAACAATCCTTTCTTCATTTGTTTTTTATTCTAGACAGAACTTTGTTATTAGGCCCCACAAAAGCGTAACTATTTCAATACAAGAGATAAGGAATTTCATATTTAAGATTAAAAACTCTATATACTAATCATTAACTTTAACTTAAACTTTGTAAAACAATAGTTATAAACAATAAAAACTGCAGTGTTACTATCATGAAATATATTCTACTTCAACCTTTGTTATTAAACCCCACAAAACCATAACACCATTTTAGCCCGTGAGATAGAGAATTTCAGATATAGGATAAAATGCTCCATATACATGTACTAACTATACCTTTAACTAAAAACTCGTATAACCATAATTATTAACAATAAAACTGCAGTGTTACTATCATGAAATATATTCTACTTCAGCCTCGAGTATGTCCATTATTTACCTAACCCAATTCAACTAACGGCAATAGAGATTTGATAGAGCTGTGTTCAGTAGCAAGTGTTCTGTTACTAACCTCTCATTATTTAACCTACACAGTAGATAAATACAACTTATCAGTATTTTGGTAAACCTCTATTTACATATATTATTAGATGGGAGCACAGGCTATGACACTAAACACACTTTGGAACCAAACAAATACTGTAAGTAAATCGTAATATTTTTATTCAAAAGTGTTCATGACATCACAGCTTTCAATTTTAAATGCTTGTTTGTTTCTGAAATAAAAATTTATGTTGTATGCTAATTTCTAGAGTATGTAAATTGTAACATATTGAAATGTGTTAATCTAATAATGGAGTAATGTAATGAAATCCCACGTCATGAAAACTCCAAGCACTCAATCAAGCTTTATCAAGATCATTAATCATTTACTAGGCCACTGACAGTTAGTCAGACTGTTTGTGTGGTATTCTTTATGCCACCCACATTATAATTACAACCAATCAGAGCGGAAGAGGCACACTTCTTTGGCCATAGCTTAGTGCAAAATTGCACAAATTATCAAGCACTATCAGATCCTGCGCCATGTTTGTGGCATGAAATATTTTTATGCAGACTTGTTATGACACCTTCAGATGCAACCAGCACTTACCACTGATCAACATTGTGTTTAAAACATTTCAAACTCTAATAAAACCTGAAATGTCACGAGTTTAAACCTACCGTAAAACCTTTTTTTGAAGACCTTGACGCTCTATTTTTCAATCCTTTATAGTGGTGGTCAAATAAAGGTGGCGGTCAGTTGGATGCTGGTGTTGTACTTTTCAAAGGGCTCGTCAGGTTGTTGGAAGATAAATTTAGCCTTTTTACGAGTGACTGTCGCCTATATCTTGCCATCTCTTTTGAGTGGACCGACATACATAAATGCTTTTGAATGCAATAAAGCTGCTAACTTACCTCTAACTTCTCATAGATCTCTTGATAAATATGCATTGGGAAGCTGAGAAATATCTTTACCAGTTGACATCTATTGCTTGCAATTAACCTGCGATAATATAATAGCCAGTTTCCTGCTTTGCAATCTGTTGGAACTTTCAATTTTTTATTTCATTCTAAATTTGAAGACATATCTTTATTTTATAGCTGTATTTAAAAATATTGTCTAAAAGATTATTGTGCTCATTGATATGTTTGCTACAGTTTACAGCAAAAACTGGCTTTTTATGCGCAATAAAAGAGGAGTTATGAGTGTCAATCCATTGTGAGATCAGATTACTGCAATGATGCTGTTAAGTAATATGCTATAAAACTAAAAATTTATAAGTTATATAACAATAACCTATCAAATGCTAAAAGTATTTTTTCAAGAACAAGTTATGTAACGAACCGTAATTATAATACATGCATAAACAAAAATTAACATTTTTAAAACCACCAATGGTTGTACTCCAACTCCAAACTATGTTGACTTATGTCACTATCATAACTCTAACCAAGTCCTTTTCATGTTAATAGCTTTTAGTTGCTCCCAATCTAATATTATAATTATAATTTTTTATAGCACACTTTGTGATGTTTCAAAGTTCTACTTGGTTTCTAGGCTTCTTATGGTTACTATAAAGTTTTCACGGTTGCTCAAATGAGTCTTTCAATATTGACTGCAAAGTCTATACAACTAAACTTTTGCTTAATTGTAGGAAAACACAGTTGGTAGATTTTTGGTTCAAACAACAGCATTTGATAAGAAAATTTATCCACTAACTTGTTATATAAAAAGATTTGAATATATTCATGAAATGATGGCTTCACTCTTACAATGTCATCTCACCTTGTATTTTCTTTTTTGAACGTATTTGTTTAAGCTTTCTGTTTTTTTTAAAAACTATCTCCTTGCTGTCACAAAATTTGCAATTTTTTTAACATTTTTAACTGATTTTTATTTTTATCTTTGTAGAAAAGGCTTCCCAAGACATTCTCGTTTTTGATGTAGAGTATTGTTTCAAAATTCTCAAGGGCGATTGACTCAGTTTTGTGAATTCTGGAAAGACGTATGATTGTCTCCAAAACATAGCCTTGTAATGCTATGAGTTTTACTACTGTCACTCCTGAGGTTCTACAATTATGAGAAAAATATTGAAGGGATATTGAACTGCACAACTCTGACACTGAATACATATTTGCCAATAATAAAACATGTACAAAACAAATATTAAACATGGCGGAACCAATTTTACCTCTAGCTTACCTTGGCTACCTTAACATGTTGGAGCTTTAATATTTTATTGGTAAACTAATGCGACTCAGTACGTATATTTTGTACACAAATATTATATATTCCTAGTTGATGTTTCAATGCTAGTAAAAATAGAGTATATTTACAGTCAGACTGTTTGTTATCATACTGATTAGTCTTAAGACTGACTGTTCCATCACTTCATCAGTTGAAGATAGTTTCTATCTTCAAATCAGTCATCAAGTTTTACAAGTTGTTTGAATTGACTGAAGGTTTATATAAAAATGTATTTATAACATCTTTCTATTGCTTTAAAAACAGCATGATGTTATGTCATGTTGTTACATTACATCAGCTGCTACATTTACATGTAGAGACTTCAAGCTGAGGGAGACAAATGTTATGACTTCTATATAATATGGCAAGCATGATTTTGTAGACTGCAAAATACTTTTGCTGATGTCATTTACTTTGACATCATTCAACTTGACATACTGTAGATATAATAAAATAAGAAGTTCATACAGTTTCTACTGATAACCCTTGCTAAGGAAACCTATTAGTTATGAACATATAATGCACTTTTCTAATCTTATCAGATGCTCCTAGATTACAGATGTACTTTGATTTTACTCCATGGGTGTACCAAACATTGTGTGTTGCACTCAGAGTTATGATCTGTGTATAAAGTATGACTCAATGACTACGCGTCCTTCTCAATATGTCTTTTATTATAACTCATAGTCTTTATTGTAGTGTGTAAGTTATTGAACAGACCTGTATAAGGTGAGTGTGCCAGGTGGGCTACTTGACTATATATCTATCAATGAGAAGGGGCCTGTTGCTAAAATTAACCACATCAACATTACTGTAAGCCAGGTACTTTAAAGCTTGAATTATTAATGTCTTTTTACGTTATTGTTATTAGTATAGAATTGCCTACATGATTCTATAGTAGAACAACTATTAGAGCATCAGCTGTCAACAATGACTACAATCGAACAGTAAGTCCAAAAAAATCTGTGTTCAGTATTTAAGAATTATAATTGCTATAATTAATACACATTTAAACTACATAAAAAAATCTGTAAATCATTATTCAAAAAGCTTTAGACAAGCAGTGTGAAGTGATCATTGAAACATCAACACATGGGCACATAAAGACAAAAAGCATGTATTCATGCAGGTAGATGACAGGCTAGTAATCATCCCACGACCAAACACAAGCGAAGCGAGTGTTTGGGAGCTTTATGATAAATGCATATGCACACACAACTCCTGAAAAAGTATCCATCAACGGCTGTTACCAAACCCTTGTACCAAAATCCCATCAAAAAATTTAACCTTTTTTGTGTAGAGTCGTTTAAGTATAATAATGATACAAAACACATATAAACATATTTAAATATGTTACCAAGTCTTTTAAAGGTTGACGCAATGTCCTAAAACTAACCCATATGATCGGATTATACATAAATAGACAGATTAATTTAGCCTAAAATTGCAATAAAAACTTGAAAAGCCTTTCTTAATCAAAATTAAGACCAGCCAACAAAACGCCGATAAGGCTGTGCGACAGAAAGTAGAACCATTAAGACGTGCGCATTTCATGAGAAAAACGTGCACATTTCACCAGTCTATGGCATTGTCCAATTGCCGAAGATTTCTGTAATTAACGTAGAAGTACTGAAAAGTAATCATTTCTTTTTTGCTGATTCTACCAGACTCCAACATTTTGGACACTTATAATAAGTACTTTGGTATTCCAACTGATGTTTAAAGCAGTGAAAGTAAAGGAAATGACGATGATATTTTTCTAACAATTCTTATAAGATTATTACAATATTAACTATAAGAATAATTATTCGATTTTTTAAGATTATTATAAGATTTAGTTATAAGAATAATCATTCGAATTTACAAGATCAAAAAGTATATAGTGACCGATGGTGTACAATATGTTACTGTTATTATTTTTCTAAAGATTTTGTTGATGATACTGCGGCTGTACCCAATATCGTGGTACTGCCAAGCTGTTTTTAATATCTGCAAAATTAAGTAATAGGCCTATACATTTTCTTATAGATATACATCTATTTCTATGACAATCAGCTAAAATCTGTTTAGATTTTTAAATTCAGCATAATTTTTTAGAAATAGATACAGAAATCTAGATAAATATCACAACTTCTTGATATTGGTTGCTATGGCCAATGATATACAGCTCCCCCAGCCTGTGCATATTACATGTACACAGCAGCTTGCCATTTTACTTTTAATATTGTATTTCTCCTATTGCAGGGGAGAGATATAAACATATAATCTTTTCCTTTCATTATTGCCGTTTGTTGTACATAATAACACCCAGTACATTACAGCTGCCATTGCAGCTACCATTGCAGCTACCAATACCTGATAGTTGACTTCTAGAAGTCAACTGATTAGTCATAATAACATCATCAGTATAAGACCGTTTATATATTTCTATAGTATGACAATTAGGATATCAGCTGCTAATAATGACTATACCACGAACTACGTTTTTGGTTGCCACTTTAAAAATGTTTAAGACATTTCACAATTACCTTCTTAAAAAATAACTCATGCAATGCTTCTTCTTTCTTAGGGTTTTAATTTTATAAAAAAGTTTTGCATAATACAGGTGGTATTTTGTGATCAAGCAGGTTTTTGCTATAATCAGACAGTAAATCAGGAATAAAGCTATGTTTAGTTTTTAAGGAGTATATTTGTTATATTGAATACACACATATATATTACACATAAATTGTCAGAATAGGACAGTAAAGTCATTTAAAACCATATAATAGTCAAACAGGATTGTCAGACAATGAATGAAACTACAGATTGGTTGTATATAAGAAAAATATAACAGCAATTCATCAGCTTACATGCTTGTACATACATGTAAAATCAATAGTAAAAGATGTCACTCTACATCAAGCTCTGCAGTGCAATATAACAGTCTTTATAAATAAAATAAATAATAAGGATGGATGGAGTTAACTTTTTTCAAGAGATATAAACTTGAGAATTTGTCTCTTAGCAAATTGATGACGGTCTTGAAATTATAATCGCGAGCTCACCAAATCACCAGAATTCGGGTCTACAAAATTCAAGGCTAAAGTTTGAACACCAACTACTGACATGGAAGACAAGCATTCAGATATCAATCAAGGATCACAATTATAAATACAAATCACATTTGTTACCTTCTGAGTTGGATGTTGTTTGGTTGATTAACAATGAGAAGGCATCTACTGGTAGAACAGCCTGTAAACTTCTGACTTTGTGATTTTTCGAGCTGAAATCAATAGAAGCAAGTTACAACACAGACATCAAGACAAAATTTAATATAACAGTTTAACCCTTGCTGAATAGTCAATAAACCTACAAATATTAATTTCATATATATAATAAATAGTTGGGGTTATTAAATTAAGCTGAGGTATTGAGATAAATTATTGTTGAGAGTATTTCCTTACCTATTAAGATAGAGAGAGTTAGTTGATAGTGTAAAGGAGTCACTCTCATCCAAGAGTAGAGATGACATTTCACAACCTCTAGCTAGATAACCCATAATTAAACTAGTAATGTTTAGTTAACTAAAACTGTTACTGTGTTCTGTAGCTGTTGCTGATCAGACTTGATTCTGAACTCAAATGTTCTGTGTCTCTTTTATATAGGCAGAGCATCCTGGCAGATTAATCATTTCACGCTTACCTAATTCTAGTGGTAGCGGTTCCTGTCACTTGACGTCAACGGACTTGCTACTGCACAATGTGCATTGGCCAATAAGAATAAATGACAAAATTTCCTCCAATAGCAAGTTTGAGTTTGAGCAAGTAATCCAGCACCATTCAGAGCTCATACTGTCTGATGTAAAAATGTTGACTATAGTAGATTGCATTAACAACAAGAACTATTAAGTAAAATCTCAACACGATTTACATTTAGTAAATTCTGAATAGATATTATCATATTAGGAACATCATCCTTTAAGAAGTGCTGTGGCACTATACTCTGTAAACATCTTACAATCAACTCCAAATGCACTTAAGCATTGTGAAATTTCACCAAGATCTGATATTTCACTTCATTTTCTATATAATATTATTATTATTATATATTTGTATGTAAACCATTGTGCAGAGAGCTTTAGACAAGTGACTCAAGCTGATCAAAGACACATAGAAAAATTGGCATGAAGAGCAGGTATTCGTGCATGCAGATGACATCCTAATAACTACCACAAGTTGGATAAGTGTATACATATGCATGAAAAAACTGTGTAAAACTATGTCCTAACTTGTTTTATTTCCCTTTGATTCTAGGCAGAACTTTGTTTTCAGGCCACACAGAAGAGTAACACCATCTTAACACAAAAGATATGGATTATCAAAGAAAAAATTAAAAGCTCCAAACATGCATTTCTTCACTTGAATTTATATAAGTAAAACTCAAAGTTTGTCATCTGTTTGGATGTCTGTCTGTCTAGCAATAGCTATTAAAATCTTAGAATGAAGAATCCGTATCGCAGAAGATTTGATCTCGGCACCTCCCATTCCCATACAATATGCTAAACCATTGAGCTACGCGAGATTGATGCGTTCATGTGACGATATATGTCACTATGTGGGTGAAATTACGCATCCCGCTCTGCGTTACGGCGCAGCACCATTTTATGCTTGCTCTTATTGGTAAGTTTAGCAATACTAGCTTATTCAAATTAGCCATTGGCAATGTGCCAGGCTAATGGCAAGTGACAGGCAACTACATTACCTACAACAGTTCATCAGCTGTTTTAAATACCCGTGCAATGCTTGGGTATTCGACTATTTATAACTATAATTACAAACAATAAAAACTGCAGCATCACAATTATGTAATATATTTGACCACAGCTTTGATTATATTTATTACATACCCAGCTTAATTCAACTAAGTGTTAAAAGTGATTGAATCGAGTTGAGGTCTGTAGCAATTGTTATGTTACCAACTTCTCATTATTTGACCAACACAGTAACTAAATTCTGTGTCATGACATGACAGGTTTAAATTTTAAAAGCTTGTTTGTTGCTTAAATGAATGTTTATGCTACTAATTTCTGAGTATGCAAGTTGTAACATATTGAAATGTGTTAATCTAGTGATGGAATTATCTAATGAAATACCATGTCATGAAAACTGCAAGCACTCAATCATGCTCTATTAAGATGTTAATCATTTGCTAGGCTAGTGACAGGTGGTACTACGGTTTTGTGTGCTAATTTTATACCAACCACAATATAATTACATGTATAGCCAATTAGGGTGGACGAAGGTCACTCCTTTGACCAGTGCATAGCTTAGCACAGGATTGCACAAATTGTCCAGCGCTAGTAGTTCCTGCGCCATACTTTAATCCATTTATGTAGTTACGTTGGGACAATGTAGAAGCAACAAGCAATTGTCACTGATCAGTGGTGTATTTAAATCTTCCCACATTGTAGCATAACCTTAAATATTACGAGAAGAGATTTAATTTTGGCTGAATGCTTTTGAGCATTCCTATAATTTATACCAGAGCATATAAAATATACTTAAATACACAAAAATATAAACTCCATCTAGTAAAGATGAGACCTGACCATTTTATTATTAGTGGCTATTAGGGGCTATAGTAGTAAGTACTATTAATAGTAGGGGCTATCGTAGTAAGTACTGTTAATAGTAGGGGCTATTGTAGTAAGTACTATTAATAGTAGGGGCTATTGTAGTAATTAATATTAATAGTAGGGGCTATTGTAGTAAGTACTATTAATAGTAAGACGACTATCAGTTGAATACAAAGTTAGTACCGAGCTACTAAACAGTCCAACTAAATGATTAATAGAAACTTTTAATCCTGACTCTCTGAACAGATGGATAGAACAGTATAAATATAGAAACAGATGTTACAAGATGATGAGTAAAAATAGCTAATCATTTCTACCTTGTTTTCTGGATCCTTCGGGGTTTCCAACAGCACAGTTATTGTCAATAAGATACTCAATGACTCTCAGTCCATTTAATCAAATGGCGTTTACTATACTGCTCTTACATTCCTTGATATTCAGTTCAAAGTAATAGTTTAGGCAATTCAAAGAATTTAGTAGTTTAGTAATGGAGACTTGTTAGAAATAAATCTTAATTCAACAAAGTTTCAGTGATTTACTATTAACAGACACTTTTCACTTTTCTAGCAAAAACCTCAAAATAATTTTTTCCTTTTTATAGGGTATCATTTCAAAATATGTTTGAATATTGATTCTGATTGACTCAGCAGTTTGAATGCTGGAATTGTTGGTCTCTGGCGCATCATAACCCTACATTGTTAGGAGTTGCGCTACTTTTACTTATGAGGCTCTTGTTAGTAACAAACAATTTGGTAATTTAATTTAATTGCAGACTATTTGAATATATAAAAAGGTAAAAATTTTAAATATTTTCATGTTTTAAAGATTAGAGCAGTACTAATAGACTTGAGCAGGATTATTCTGCAGTTGAACTGCAAATAGATATGAAAAAAGGAAAAACCGCATTACTGATATGAATACTAATTACTGGTAAATTTACATTTACAATCAAATTCCCCTAACAAAACCAACCAATATTATGAAGTGTGCATATCTGTATAAAAAATTGGTTATAAATTTGGGATGGAGTCAATTTTTGTCATAAAAACCATTTATGAAATGTTTCCATCAAAATTAAAATTATTTTACAATTATAGAGAATAAATATTTCAGTTGACATTTTATTCGTTTAAACTAATGTACTACATTCCACAATATTTTTTAAATTTCAAGCTTCCAAAGCTGTTTGAACTGACAGAAGCTGCATACAAAGCAACAGATAAGTTTTGTTATATTTCTGGGTAAAACATTCTTAGACTATAACTACATTTTGTATTTGACAAACATCATAGCCACATGCTTATTCAATTGCCCTGATTGATAGCCAAACTCTGGGTCCCATTTTGAAACAATAGAAAAATATAAATTTTACACAACATTACAACCTTTACCAAAATTGTGTCATTACAGATTTAGCTGTAAGCAAAACACAACTTATACTCGACCCACCAAGGAAGCCTATTTGTTACGTGCACATGATGAATTTTTCTAATATTACCCAGAAACCCTGGCGTATTGATGTACTTTTGTTAAAATGTAATCTCAATGTTGTACTAAAATCTTTTTTGCATTTTTGATCAGTCTACAAAATATGACTCAGTGACTACTCATCCCTCTAAGACATTTTTGTTATAACTAATAGTCTTTGTTGTAGAGCGAAAATTGCTAACAAGAACTTGTATGAAGTGAGTACATCAGGTGAGGTACTGTGCTATGTTTCTACTCCTTTTATTGATGTTGAAACTAAAGAATATTTAGTCACAATCACAAGAATATACTTAACTCTGTCTGTCACACCCACAGTTATGATCTGTATATAAAATATGACTCAATGACTACTCATCCTTCTCACCTCCACTCTTTTCATTATTACTTATAGTTTTTGTTGTTCTAGAGAAGTTAGTGAACAAGTCTGTATTAGATGTTGTACTGGACTCTGTTTGAACTCTTTTTGTTGAGCTAAAATGCAACACCGCAATGAAGAGCAAAAGATAACATTTGGAATATGTGTAAAGGTCTACTATAGCTTTTTTCGGACCAAAACCATATCTAAGGCTAACATATTTTTTCATAAAAGTTGATTTTGTTTTACTTAATAAAGTTTGACTAATGTCAAATTTAAATTATGTCAAAATTTTACAAATTTAGACAGAAAAACTCTAAAGCGTCTTTATAATAAAATATAACAAACAAAAGTATATAGAAGCTGCATACAAAGCTGTATTTCAGCTGTTACTATGCAAAGAAACGTGAGAATTTATTGTTGGCCAACAGATGAATATGTTTTACTCAAACCTAAAATATTTAATCGTAAACATCATTAGTGAGGTTTTTGGATGTTTATGAAAAACTTTTGTTTTATAAGTTTTATAGTCTAGCTTTACATATACTTGGTTTAAGGTTATACTTTGAAATTAAAATGAACAGTTTAATTATACTTTTAATATTGTAAAATTTCTAAAACATTTATCTTGTATCTTGCAAGCTTGTAGAGTGGACAAATACAGCTTTCACATTTTCCAGCATTACAACAATTTAATAGATAGCCTGACCTTGGTCACGTGAGCCATAGATTAAACGACTTTACTAAAAATAAATCCAACAAGGTAGCTGAAGATGTTGAGTCATCTAAGTGTACACTATTCTACTTGTACACCAAGGTGGTATACTAAATTATATAAAAGATATCGCTCTATGTTAGTTAAAACAAATACATATATATGGAAAAAAGCCTATAAAGTACTAAGTTTTTATTTATTTTTACTTCTAATAATTGGTGATGAAATACTCTAGCTCAAACAAACTTGGTAGACATAAAGCAGTTACAAACTATTTACACATTTTAAAAATCTCATAGTGTTTTATACCCATTGTATAAATCAAACTATACAAGTTCTTTCAGCTAATTAAATCACTTTTAAATATCCTACAAAGTTGGTCTGTGTGTATCTTTCAATGACTATGTTGTTAAAAGTAGAAATAACAAATAAGAAATGATCCTAAAAGTTGAAAGTACTATTTATGATAAACAGATAAGAGAAAACACTAGAAATAAAGCACTATAATGTACATGTGTGTATATACAGTCAAACATGGATAACTCGGCCACGGATAGCTCGAAAACATGGTTAATTCGAACAGTTTCTTTGGTCCGTTCCCACGTAATGATAAATTGCTATAGATAATGTGAACTAGAGCTACTCTAGTTCAGTGGGTTCTTTAACAAGTCGTTACTTATCAGGAGGCAAAACAAACACGTCCTAACTTACTGAGCTTCAAGCCGTAAGCGAGTCACTAGAAGATCCCTTCTCCCGGTCTCGCGCTTTTCTCCTTACCTCCGGTCAAGCCGGAGTTGTAGCGAGCCGATAATATCACATCCTCCTTTGTTTGATGGAAGCAACTTTCTCACAGGGGATCTTCATCTAGATTCTGGGAGATCCCGTGAGGTCTAGTCCTCTGCAGCCTGTATAGCCTGTAGGCGACTACTTGCTGGTCTTCTGCACTCTCAAGTGCACATGGGTAAACGTGGGTTTCCCCCAGAGTCTGGTGTCTCTGTGAGTAGAGCCTGGTAATTCTACTTTGCTTCTAGGGCGCTTCGGTACTCCGGGTATCCTTGGAAACGCGAGGTTTAGGAAAAGGAGTCTGGGAACTCCTTTAAAAGGGTTGAGAGTCTAGGATCTCTCCAAATGTCGCCGAGAGTCTGGAATCTCTCCGACGTGACTTCCCACCTTGTGAAGATCACACCGCGCTTTCTCCTGGACCGAGCAACAGGTCCTCGTTGGCAGTGTTCATGTATTCTCTCTCTCCCGCCCAGTCTCCTTCTAGAGAAAGGTCTCTGGCTGTGTTGGTTGGTTTAGCGCGGTCTCCTGTGGACAGGTTTCCGGCCGAAGTCGCCTGTTCAGCACGGTCTCCTGCAAGCAGGTATCCGGCTACAGTCACCTGTTCAGCACGGTCTCCTGCAAGCAGGTATCCGGCTACAGTCACCTGTTCACCACAATCTCCTGTTGTGTGGTCTGTGGCTGGTGACCCCCCACTGTCTCCCTCCAAAAGAAGACCTTCGTTCTTGTGGTGGTTTCTCTCGTCACCCGAGTCTCCACCTAATGCCATACCGTTGTCCCTAGCGGAGATGGTGGTGGCAAGACGGTAGCAGCTGGTTTTCTCTGAGATTTCGGGGTATGGGGAGCTGCCCGGGAACCAGGGGAGTTAGCTGAAGCAAAAATCTCCCTGAGGACGAACTTTCTCATACTCTTGTTTTACAGCACGGAGCTCTTTCTCTCGTCTCTCAAGCTCCTTCGGTTCAGCCTCGCACCATCTACCTAGTGTGGCACACTGTTCTCTGAGGGCCCACAACTCTCCCTCAAAATCAGTCTGCTAGTCAACTGAGTTTCGGTTGGAAACTATCCGAACATTCTTATAAATACAGCGGTCTTTCCTTGACTTGAAGGGACACTCGCTTTCAGCATGATACTTGCCATCACATATACGACATCGGCTTGGCCTGTCGCACTCACCCGCCATGTGCCCAAGTTTCTTACAATTATTGCATCTAACACGGGGGCAGGTTTTCACAAAGTGATCTGTTGAGCCACACTCCTAGCAGCTGTCATTTCTTCTCCGGTATGAAGAGCCATGACGCTTTCCCCAATGACTATTCCTGTATGCATGGTCTTTGGAGCCATCTGAATCACTGCTAAGACTGTAACAGTGCCAGCGATAGCTTGTTCCATGGCTACCTTCACAGCTGCTAGAGCCATGCCTGTAGTTATTATGATGCCCATGGCGTTCTTGACTACTCTCACGGCTGCTAGAATCGCGTCTGTAGTCATCATAACACCCATTGCATCCTCGAGCCTTGTAACTATCACTACTATCTCTATTCTTTCGACGACAGTCTCGGACCTCTCGCCGTTCTACCTCACCAACCTCCTGTTTGACACACAGCTGTCCAGTAGCCCCCACGCTTGCAGCCTTCGAAGAGGTACTAGCCCCTGGGATTGGCTTTATGGCTTCCGGTGTCGCACTAGGTTGAGCAAAAGCAGGTCGATTAAAACTAGGCTCTGCCGTGAGCATATTTGAAGCCTCTTGCACTACCTTTCTGGTCCAGAGAAGGTTTCTAAACCTCTCCCAATCCAGATTATTTTGGGCCATCAAATCTCTACTCAATCTTGTGTCACGTAGTCCATTCACGGCAATGACCAAAGCAAAGCTCCTCCGTGAATCATCATTCATGCCAAAATCAAGCTGCCTACTAAGCCGCTCTACTCTAAGGAGAAAATCTCTGTCGTCTTCTCCTGCAAGTTGTTTCGCAGAAACAAACTTTTGGGTCTTGACGTAAACGTTCTCCTCTCTTTCATAATGCCCTCTCAGCAGGTCCCAAGCCTGGTTGAAAGTTGAGTCTGGGTTATTAGACTCAAATCCCAACGATCTTAGGGTTTCCCTACCCTCTTGGCCTATGGCTTTTAAAAGTGCTAGTAATTGAGCCCTAGGAGTGAAGTTGGGGACCACGACGGCCTCCCCCTCCACCGTAGCCTCACTATCCCCCATCTCAAAGTCCTTCATTTCAATACATAGGGTAAACTCTTCGCTAAACCTTTTCCAGCTACCGAATACATCAGTAGCCAAAATCTCTAGCGCAGGCAAGCTAGCAAAAATATTTGCACCCACCCTTCTTCCAGCCATTATTCTATATTAATTTGAAAGAATTAAATAGAATTCACTGAACAGAAATAATAACGGAACATTCAATTGAAATCCGTTCGTGTATCTATTGGTAGTCACCACACCTCAATGCACCTCGCCGAGCGTCTACACACTCCACAATTGTCCAACACAATTCAATATACTCACCTCGACTCATCACTGTATTATCGTATTAATTTAGCACCACACTATCGTATTAATCTATCACTACACTATCGTATCAACTTATTACTACACTATCAAATTACCATATCACTCCGCTATCGTATTAATTTACCACCACACTATCGTATCAACTTATCACTACACTATCGTATTACTTCTCTCCTGAAAGTAAGCACTCGTGGTACCATGTGAACTAGAGCTACTCTAGTTCAGTGGGTTCTTTAACAAGTCGTTACTTATCAGGAGGCAAAACAAACACGTCCTAACTTACTGAGCTTCAAGCCGTAAGCGAGTCACTAGAAGATCCCTTCTCCCGGTCTCGCGCTTTTCTCCTTACCTCCGGTCAAGCCGGAGTTGTAGCGAGCCGATAATATCACAGATAACTCGAACTCAACACTGTTAATTCGAACTGTTTTTTTGCCCAACGGCTACCGAAACGGTTGTTATCGCTTTAGAAAATCACTTTATTTAAAGCCATAGAGGTAAACCTCATATTTTCGTAATTCATAAGCGTTGTTATTACCACCATCGGCAAAATAATTTTGTCAACGACTTTTCTAAAGGTTTGGTCAAATTTGATTTACACTGCTAATACGATTAATAGCACGGGCTTGCCGGGTCACGCGCGCAAGGATTTTCGCCACGCACATACAAAACAAAAACAGCATGTTGTTTTGTATGTGCGTGGCGAAAATCCTTGAGTGCGTGACCCGGCTAGCCCGTGACGAATAGTTTTCCGACGTTGATTCCGTGTTGAATCAACGTCGGAATGTTGAATGTTTAAAACGTCTTAAAATTGTTCTTATTAAACGTATACGCTGTCTTAGCTAAAAAAACTATTCATCGTTTGACCTAAACACAGAATACGTGTGTACATTCAATAAGTATCCATTCAAAAAGCGTGAGTGATTTACAATGTACCGTTAAACCTCGTAAAACTTTTAATTGAACTGCCTCGGAGTGTTGCTCTTAACGAATCCCAGGTAAAGTAAGGGATTTTTCTTTGGTAACTTTTTCTTGAAGTTGCATAAACTTCAAGAAAAGTCGGCAAAATTGATCGTGGGTAAAACGCTCAAAAGAAAAAGATGTCTTTTCTATTGAGCATTTCAACAACGATCAAGTTTTGCCAATGTCAATCTAAAAAAACGTCCTGGCAATAACATCACCTCAAACAACAAACCAATCTCAAGTGATAGAAAAATCTCTATACTTTTTGATAAAAACGTTTTAAACTTTACATTAGAAGCATTTAATTTGAAACAAACCATTTGTGCTTTTGATTTATATTATAGTTTGCATATGTACATGTATCTACTAATAAATAAGTAAATACATGGACTTGTGACAGTGCTCTGATAACTTGAACGCTCTGATAATTCGAACACTTTTGCTCGGTCCCGTGAAGTTCGAGTTATCCATGTTTGACTGTATATATGTATCTCAATGTTGGTCATTCTTCGTTGTAAATGTCCATCTATAGTATTAAAATCTTGGAGTACAGAATCTGTGAAGCGGAAGATTGGATCTCGGAACCTCCCGTTCATCAGTCAGACACCTTACTAACTAAGCCACACGAGCTTGCTATAACTCACTAGGCAATATATGTCGCTATATGAGAGCAAATAGGCTACCAATTTCGGTCCCACAGCTAGTAACTTTATATTATCAAAATAGCTTAGCTATACTGTTTTAGATAAAAATGAAGGCTAAAAGAGGGCTCAAAACTACCCACACATGATGATTGTGTAAAATGGTTTTAATCAACTGGTACTGATAGCCAGTTACAAGTGCTTGAATAATTGATGCCTGCATAAGGTTACTGATTAGCTCTTGGTTTGTATCATTGCTTGAATTCTTCAAAATAATTGTGATGTCATGAGTAACATGGTAAAAAAAGTGACTACGAAGCTATTAAGTTAAGTGGGATATCATAGGCTTCTTAGTAATAATCATAATTATATGCAAATTATTGCCATATCAGAGTCACGTTCCAAAATAAAAATTATTCATTGAAATAGATAGAAAAAGGTGTGTAATAAAGTATCTGTGAAAACTAATTTGTAAAGTCAGATTTTTGAAGTTTTTGCATAACCCTTTAGCTTACAGAACTATGATAATAAACAAAAAAAGAAATTGACACATTTATGATATAGCAATCTGCAATAGTAGTACCAGTTTATGAATCGGTGCAAGTCACAAGTTGGCTAATAAATAATTGGTTCCAAAGAAAACAGTCTTAATTAACTTACTAGCTTCTTACTAACATAATTATAACAGACTCATGTAACTTTATCAGACTGTAGTAACTATTTACTTGAGCCAAACCTATAGTAAGTGGAGTATGAACATAGGACTCAAATTAATCATATTCCTTATAAAACTTCTATAAATAGAAAGGTTTGTGCAACCTTGGTATGTGTACTTTAACTTACAATTATTATAGCAAAACCAATTGTTAGATAAATAGCCTTGAATTATAATTAGAACTTGCAAATTATCTTTCAAAAGTATTTTTAAAACTAATTGTACAAAATCTACTTATGAGATTTTGTACAATTAGTTAAAATCAACCTGAAAATAAAGAAATATAAATATAATTAACTATATAAACTAAAAACTATAAACTAAACATCTAAAACAATATAAATTTTTAAATACGGCATAAATTTAGTTATTATTATAAAGTCATTTGCTGATAAATAGTTAAATGTGGTATTAATATACAGATAGGAAGTGTTTTGAGACAAAAATAGACTGCTGATTTCTTGAAGTTTTAATATTTTTAGCAAAATAATCCATAACTGCTCTACATCTTGTCCCTCAATATTGTCTGCAGAAGAAAGGCACAGTACAGGCAGCACACATCAAGCATTCTTTTACAGAATGTCTAGGGAACTAATAATAATGAAGCTGTTATGCGCACTGTAATGGCTAAAATAGATCAAGTAAAAAGATATCAAATTCATTCCTACAAATTACATATATAAACATTGAATGACTGGAAAAACTTGTAAACTTACTAGCATGAAATAATAATGTATTAAGTGACAAGTTAGGAGCATATGTTAGGATAAACTTAAAATCATCGACGAGGTTTGACTCACACAGCTGTTATAAATAATCCTTGCTAAGGAAGCCTATTTTTTATGGAGATACGATGAATTGTTCTAATCTTACCCAGACATCCTTGGGTTATGAATGTACTTTTGTTAAATTATAATCTCAATGTTGTACCAAACTTTGTATTCTCTCACATTTGTGATCTACATGTATGTACAAATATGACTCAGTGACTGCTTATCCTTTCCAAGACATTTTTTATTATAACTCATAGTCATTGTTGTAAAGTAGAAGTTGGTGACAAAACTTGTATGAAGTCAGTGTCTGGTGAGGCACTCAACTATTTTTCTACATTTTTTATTGATCTTGAAGCTAAAGGCCATTTAGTCAGAGGTTCAAGGATGTACTAAACTCTGTGTGTTGTACCGCAGTTATGATTTGTATCTGAAATATGACTCAGTGACTAATCATTTTCTCAGTATGTTTTAATTACAGCTCATAGTCTTTGTTCTAAAAAGTAACTAATTAGGTCTGTATTATATGACAGGTCTAGCTGTTGCACTGAAATATGTTTCAACTCTCATTGTTAGTCTCACAGTAAAAGAATGTATTGTGGAGCAAATGATATTATTACAAACAAGTGTGAATATCTAACAGCTTGTTGTTAATGTTTTTGGTTACTTACTCTGATGAACCAAAACCACAGCTTTGATAAAAATGTTTTTTGATAGAAATCAGTTTTGGTTTATAATACCCTCTTGATATTCTGTTGAGAACTTGACAATAAACTTTCTATTGTCATGGAAGTTTGTTGTTAAATCTGGTTTAGTTGTAGTAAACTAGATCAACTTTAGCTAATCAGATATTTTTATTAATCTTACAAAATTCATGATTTAATCTTGTAAATAAACACTGCCTTAAAATTTTTCCGGTGATACAAAAAAGTACGAAAATGAATCTAACAAGTTAGCTGAACGTGTTGAGCCTTTTTGAGTGCACACTATTCCAGTTGTACACCAAGATTGTGTACCAAATTATATAAAAATGTGGCTCAATGTTAGTTAGAAATAAATGCTGAGACCTGGGAGAAAAAATTTGTAATTTACCAAGTTTTTTTTTATTCTTATTCCTAATACGTTCTCAATAAAAATTTACTCGTAACAAAAGCTACTTGTTAAGCATTAGCACACTATTTAAACTTTCTAAAAACCTCAGAAATGTTATATATTCATAGTATAAATAAATAAACTTGTTTTCAGCTAATTTGGGCACCTTTGAATATCACACAGAATTATGGTGGATGTATTTTCCAATGAATATGTTAAAAGTGAAAGTAAAATTTAATAAATAATAATAATATTGAAAATATTTCTCATTTTTCAGTGTATTAAATACTCACCATGATGATTTCTTTTTTCAGCTATTATTATATTGTCATGAGTATTTTTGGTAAAACATTATCAAACAGTGCAATGAGCAAAACTAAGCTAGAACTGGAACAATGAAGTGTATATAACTTTGAATAATCAGAAGAACTGAGCAATACTCTTCTTCTAGATGTATTTAAGAACTAAAAAAGGGCTCAAAACTACCCAAACTTGATGATTGTGTAGAATTGGTTGACTTAATCACCCGGTAATGGTAGTCAGCTGCAAACTCTTGAATGATTGATAGCTATATGATGTCAGAGGATACTGATTACCTATTGGTTAATATTGTTATTTGCAATCGTTCAGGAAAATTGTGATGTTATGAGTAGCATGGTAAACAGAGAATTTACGTCATTCTTAGTTGAGTGTGATGTCATAGGTTATCAACTTGGTAATAATTATATATGCAAATTAATATATGTATCAGAGTCTCATGTCAGGTTGAAAATTATTTTTGCAAATAAATAAAAGAAGAATGCAGGTAATATTATAAATGAAAACTAATTCATAAAGTCACAATTTTAAAGTTAGTCTGTAATACCCTTGCTTACAGATGTATGACTGGTAAAAGAAAAAAGGAAATTGGACACTTTTACGATATAGCTTTCTGTAGTAACAGTACCAGTTTATGCATTGGTTAGAGTCACAAGCTGGCTAGTAGATGACTGGTATCAAAGAAAACAACCTTAATTAACTCGTTCTTTTCTTACCAATGTGACTATATCAGAATCTTGTCAAACCATGGTATTAACTTTTTACTATAGTGAGAGAAATATGAACATAGTTAGGTCTCAAATTAGTCATAGTCCTTGTAAAAGCTCTTTAAGTAGAAAGGTTTGCGAAATCGTAGTATTTGCATTTTAATTTACAATTAAAACAGCAAAAACAAATTGTTAGTTAAAATAGCCTTGAATTATAATTGGAATTTCCAAAGTACTTTTCAAGAGTAATTTTAAGACCAGCTTCTACTCATGAGATTTTGCACTATTAGTGAAAAGCAACCTGAAAAATTTGTTCTTTGTGATAACAGCATAAATTCAAAACACAGACCAAATGTGGTTATTACTATAAAGTCATATTGCTTATAACTAGCTAAAGTTAACCTTGATACAAATATAAGAAGTGTTTTGAGCCAGAACTAGGCTAACTGTTGGCAGTTTTTTATTTTCGAGTATAAAATTTATTACTGCTCTAAAACTGGTCCCTTAACATTTTATACAGAAGAGCGCAGTACAAGCACCAAGCAGCAAGCACCAAATATTCTTTCATAAAATGTTTAGGGAACTATAAGGAGGCTCTTATGGCTAAAATGAATCTAGTAAGAAAGATATTTCATGGCTTCTAAAAAGTACTTATATGACATAGATAAACATGCAAAGACTGGACAGACTTGATTCAACTTATCAAAAAGAAACCAACATAAGATAGTTATGCACTAAGAGACATGTTGGGAACACATCATCTAAAATTAGATAGAGTGGTTATCTAACAATTTAGTCTAAGGAACTAGACCAAAGCTCTTCACGAGTCACAATTAAAGCTGTTCTTCACAAATCCTCATGTAAATTCTTAATATTGAAACTGATCATCAGCGAGATGGTTCCAAGAGAGCTTCCATTGTACAAACAAACAATTCCATTGAGTGTGGTCTTGCTAGTAAAGATACCTTTTTAATGACAGTAGAATAGAAAAAATATTACAAAATTTTAACAGATCATTATTTGTTAAAATAATGTAATTCAGTTAACCTGTATTTTTAGATGTATTTCTAAAATCTTTGTATCATCTGCATAACACTATTTTGCTCTTGTTCAGTGCAGAAAATTTAGGATAACAAATTTCGATCTGTAAAATTTATGGAGAGAGAATGCTAGATTTTTTTGAAATCAATTACATTATCATAAAAACAATTGGGAGATCAAATTAATCAAAGAATATGCACATAAATTTGCAAAATAAATGTATTGTTTTAGTAAAGAGGACCACTCCATCCTTAGAATAATTTTTATATTGAGATGTATTCCCATGAGAACACTAGTCAATATAGTCTATAAAACTATCCTTTATAATCTATGAACTGCTGATAGTCAACCTTCTTCCTTGTAGAGATGCCAATTTTATTTTTAAAAGGATTAATATAAAGGTCTTACCATGAGGACGCTAGCCAACATAAAATATAAAACTATCCTATATAATCTGTGAATTGCTAATAGCCGACCTTCTCCTGAGGTCTACTGATTAGTCATAATAATAATATCAGTATAAGACTGTTTATATACTTTTATAGTAAGACAACTTCTAAGATATCAATATCCTTATTGATAGCTGATCAGCTGTCAATAATGAATATAGCATGAGCTACTTTTTCAGTTGTCAATTTTAGCTTTGTCTAAGACGTTTCAAGATTAAAGTTTTTGGAAAATAAGTGGTGCTACCCTTTTTTTAGTGTTTCAATTTTATGAAAAGGTGTTCCTGTGTAATACATGAATTATCTTGTGAGTATGAAGATATTTGCTATAGCCAGACAGTAATTCAGGAATAAATCCATACTTAGCTTTTAGGAAGTATATTTGCTATAGCGACTAGAAATGTATAGTGCATGTAAAATGTCAAAATTGAACAGAAAAAATGTTTACAAATCATAAAATAGGTAAACAATATGATTGGACAGTGAACGGAGCTAGATTGGTCTCCAAGAAGAAAGATTTATAAACAATTCAATAACTTAGACACTTGCATGTATAATCAATAGTAAAATATATTAACACTCTAAACACATAGAGCTCTGCAGTATTCTATTACAATCAATATAAATAAAATAAATTATATAGATGGAGTTTAGATCCAGCTGATTAAGGTTTCTCATCTCATGGATTTGGTTATCAATGACTGTGATGATGATCTTAGGTTATGTTCGAAAGCTCCTCAAATTACCAGAATTAATGTCTACAAAAATCAAAGATAAATTTTAAACAAAAACTACAGACACAAAACACAAGCATTCAGACTTCACTGAAGAACCACAATTTTAAAAAAGAAGCAAACTTATTACCTGCAGAGGTAAATACTGTTTGGTCAATTAATAGAGAGAAGGCATTTTCTGGTACAACAGTCTGTAGACTTCCGACTTTGTGACTTTTAGAGCTGAAATTAATAGAATCAGGTTATGACTAAAGATATCAAGACATATTCAATATGATAGTTTAACACTAACTGAATAGTCAATAAACCTACAAGTATTAATCTCATACCTGATAAACATTAGGAGAATATTAAATTAAGTTACAGTATTGAGATAAATTATTGTTGAGAGTATTTGCTTACCTGCTAAGATAGAAAGAGTTAGTTGATAATTCAAAGGAGTCACTCTCATCAAAGACAAGAGATGACATTTCACAACCTCTAGCTAGATAACCCATAATTAAACTAGTAATGTTTAGTTTACTAAAACTGTTACTGTGTTCTGTAACTGTCGCTGATCAGACTTGATTCTGAACTCAAATGTTCTTGTATCTCTTTTATATAGGCAGAAAATTCCAGCAGATTAATCATTTCACGCTTGCCTAATTCTAGTGGTAGCGGTTCCTGTCACTTGACGTCAACTGACTTGCCAATGCACAATGTGCCTTGGCCAATAAAAATAAATGATAAAATTTGCTCTAATGGCAAGTTACAGTTTGAGCAAACAACCAAGCTTTGTTCAGGACTAATACTTTTGCACTGTGTAAAATTATTAAATGTAGTATATATGTGTTAATAACACAAATTATTAACATGCAGTAATAATATAAAGTAATATATAAAATCCTAATATGATGAACTACATTTAGTAAAAGCTGAGATACAAGACCTTATTTGGAACATCATCCTTCAAGAAGTACAGCAACACCATACTCTGTAAAAAATCCTAAAGTTGCCCAAACTGAATTGCAAAAAGAGGTTTAGTGTCAGGAGTATGGCGCAGGAACTGCTAGCGCTAAACATTTATTGCAATCTTCCGCTATGGCCAGAGAAGCTAGCCTCTTCCACTGTGATTGGTTATATCTATTATGTGGGCAGTATCAACCATACGCGCGCAAACTACCCAACCACAACCTGTCAGTAGCCTAGTGAATGATGTATGATCTTGATAGAGCATGGTTGAGTGCTTGGAGTTTTTATGGAGTTTTCATGACATGGTATTTCATTACATAACTCCATCACTAGATTAACTTGTTTCAATATTTTACAATTTACGTATTTTAGAAATTACTGTAGCATACACCCATAGATTTTTTATTTCAGCAACAAAAAGCATTTAAAATTAAAAGCTGTGTTGTGAACATTTTTGAATAATAGAATGAGGATGCACACACTTTTCTTGCTCAACAGTTATCAAGATTACAATAATCACTTTGGAAGATGAGATTATTCCAAGCCATTTAAATCTACAATAACTTTTAGTATTTCCTAGAAGTTATTATTTCTCTCTGGTCATTAACAAAGTTCTTTTGGTCGCTAACAAAAAGTATTTTGTTAACGACTTAACTAAAAACTCGCTGAATGGTATTTATCAAGACACCCACTTTGAGATAGTTACAAGAAAGCAAGCGAAAGTCTGGAAACTAAAGAAATAATTGAGGAGATTTTGCACATGTAGTTTTTATAGATGCGGCTTGGTAAGGAAGCCTATTTGTTATGGAGATATGATGAGTTTTTAACCTCACCCAGACACACTTGGCGTATAGATGTACTTTTGTTAAAATATAATCTCAAGGAAGTGATTAATCATCCTTTATCTGATCTGATTATTAATCTGTATATTCCTTCTTGTGAGAACAATTTATGGAAGAATAGGAGAAAATATGTGGTGCTGCTTACCAACTAATATCTACTTGTAGACAGGCTTTAGGCTAACTACAAGAATGAATCAGAAATGGAATAAATACAACTTTCTCATTTTTCAAGCATTGCAACAATTTAATAGATGGCTTGACCTTGGTCACACGAGCCACAGATTAAACTACTTTACCTAAAATAAATTTAGCAAGTTTGTTGAAGATGTTGAGTTGACTAAGTGTGCATTATTCTAAACGTATACCAAAGTTGCATACCAAACTATATAAAACATGTGGCTCTAAGTTAGTTAAAAACATATATATATATATATATATATATATAAAAGAAAAGACGCGTAAAGCACCGAGTTTTTATTTATTGTTACTCCTAATAGTTGGTGATAAAATACTCAAGCTAAAGAAATTTGTTAGACATAAGGCAGCTACAAATTATTTAAGCGTTCTAAAAATCTTAGAGTGTTTTATACCCATTATAGAGATAACACTGAATGTATTTTCTTCTGACTTGAACACTGAATAGTCTATAAATTTTGTTTGTGTGTATTTCTAATGATTGTTAACAGAGGAAGTCAAACCTAATAAATAATTACAAGTTGAAAATATATCTTATATTCTAATATACTAAATATCCATCGTGGTGGTTTCTCTTCTCAGCAATTTTTATTTTGTCCTGATATCTATAGTAAAACGTTATCAATCAGTATGATAAGAGAAAACGCTAGAACTGGAACAGTGCGATGCATACACGCATAACTTTAAATAACCAAAAGAACTTAACAATACTTTTCTTTCAGATAAACATGGGGCAAAAAAAGGCGAAAAACTACCTAAACTTATTAATGACAATCAAATCAACTTAATCAATATACAGTAATAGCTATTGCAAGTGCTTCAATTATAGGTGCCGCATAATGTTACTCATTAGCCCCTGGTTAGTAGTATTACTTGCAGTTATTAATATAGTTGTGATGTCATGAGAAACATGATAAACAGAGCAAGTATATTTAATTAAGTTTAATGTGATATAGACCTTCTACTTATTAATAATCATATATGCAAATTAATGTATGTATTAGAATCGCATTCTTAAGTCATATTATGAACTAAAATTAATTTGTAAAGTCACAATTTCAGATACTTCTGCTTTTAGGAGGTTGACTTGTAAAAGAGAAATAGTGATTGACAGTGTTATGATATAGATATCTTCAGTAGCAGTACCAGTTTATGAGTTGATGACAGTCAAAGGTTAACTAGTAGATAATTGGTTACAAAAGAAAACAGCAGATGACTGGTACAAAGGAAACAAAAGTCTTAATTAACTTACTCTTCATTTACCAATGTGTATATCTTAGGCTCATATCATTTCATGATAGTAAGTTTTTATTAATTAATTAAACACAACTCTGAATTATACCGGGGATTTCAAAACATACAACAAGAGTAGTTTAAAACCAGCTCATACTAATAAAATGTAGGGTGATTTTGCAACATCAATTGATAACTAGCGTGCAAGAGTCAAAAGACTTACTATGAAGATAGGTTCTTTTTAACTAGTTAAATATGAAATTAGTATGAAAACAAAAAGCGTTTTGAACCAGAAATAAACTTACTGCTTTCAGTTGCCATATTGTCGTGTATTCAATTTGTATCTGCTCTACAATTTGTTCCACGATATTGTATGGAAAAGAACAAAGTAGTTCAAACGACGCTCCCCAATTTTTTTATTCTGCAGACTTTTTAGGGAATTATAGTGAAGTGGTTATATGTGCTGTCAAAGCTAGTATAGACCCAATCAGAAAGATATTGTATTGCTTCTAACCAATGACATACATAAACATGGAAAGACTTGAGAACTCTGTTAAACTTAACAATATAAAATAATTTTGTGTCAAGTGACAGGTTAGGAGCACATCACCTAAAAGTGAAAATATTGAGATGATCTAAGTTTTAAGTTTTAGCAGAAAAGAAACAAAAGATGTTGTGACATATTGACAGTTCAAGTTTACATAAAAGTTTTATGCAGTCTGCAATCTTCAAATAAATTTTCTTTCAAAATGTTTGCTATATTTCATTATGCTTGAAAGATCGAAAAAGTTGCTGTTCAGCAAATTGTACTAAATTTAAAGGTTGACTTGCAACAAAATTCACATTACCATTATTTGATATGAAAAGATTCACCATGTCTTACTCTGTTGTGTTGTAGGTGCAAAATATGTGGAAAGGTGATTACAAGCTCTTAAAAGCTAAAAAAGGAACAGAAAATCGCAGCCACATGAGACCGCCGTAGTTTGGATTCCCTTTCCAAAACAGCTCAAATGTGATGTAGGTGTGAGAGATGGTTTCTGTTTACACTTTCTTGCAGCCTTATTCGTCGAAATATTTTCATAAATATACTTCACGCATTCAATAAAACTATGTCTATTGTTCTTACGCGTCTGTTTTGTCGTCATCGTAATGCTGTCACTTTTAGCAGTGATATCTTATAACTTACCGTAAAAATTCATTTAATTTTTTAGCCTTAACTTGAAGGAGTACATATCATTGTCTGATAATCATGACGAGCCTGTTGGTCACTAGTGGTAATCGAAAAGTGCTGCAGAAATTATTTGCAAAGTATTGGGTCACATGATCAGATTACGACTTGCCGATTAGACCAGGCTGAAACAAAACTGTAAAGTAGCGAGCATCTATATTTGATACGGGGTCTTCAGTAAAACCTGAAGTGTTTGTCATAAGCTAGTACTACGATAAGTTTTATATTGAGCTTTGTATCGGCCTTTCAATTCATATGAGAACATACGTGACAAGACGATAACCAAATTTTGTGGTTACGTCATCGAAATAAAGAGATTCCACTCTATGGCGGCTTTTCGTTTTTGAGCTTTTAAGAGCTTGTAATCACATTTCCACATATTTGGCACTTGCAACACAACAGAGTAAGACATGGTAAATCTTTTGATACCACATAACTGTAATGTGCATTTTGTTGCAAGTCAACCTTTAACATAATGACTAGCATGGGTATAGACAGGAGAATGATTCTGAAGTTAAATTACTCTAGCAGCCTGTCTCTTCTAGCATGTCTGTATAACACTATATTGCGTACAGTAAAGTTGAAAACAGTAAATTCAGGTTAGTAAATTTAATCTAAAATGTATAAAAAACATGTTAAACTTTTTTGCGACGCGATTTAGCATGTAGTGAGAATAAATGCACTACACTTGTGTGACAAGTAAAAAACATGCACATAAATTTACAAAATTAATGCTTCTTTGTGGAGAGAAAAATTCTATTTTCAAAAGGATTAATATAAAGGTATTGCCATGAGGACACTAGCCAATATGAAATATAAAACCATCCTATATAATCTGTGAAATGCTGATAGCTGACCTTCTCTAGAGGTCTACTGATTAGTTATGATAACAATATCAGTATAAGACTGTTTATATACTTTTATAATAAGACAACCTTTAGGATATCAGCTGCCAATAATAAATATACCATGATACACTCTTTTAGCTGACAAGTTTAGCTTTTTCTAAGACATCTCCCAATTACAGTCTTAAAGTCCTACAGTTTTTTTTGGTGTTTCAATTTATCAAAAAGGTTTTCTATGTAATATGTACATTATCTAGTGATCGAGCATATCTTTGCTATAATTAGGCAATAGTTCATAAATAAATCCATGTTGAGTTCTTAAAAAGTATTATTGTTATATTGAGTAGACATGTATATTACATATATATTGGCAAAATAAAGCACTAAAAACACTTAAAAATCATATATTAGCCAAAGAGGAAACTCAGACATTAGATGAAACAACAGAATTCTTGGAAGAACTCAAAATATAACAAAAGATCATTTATGTACACGCAAACTCAAGAGTAAAAGATGTTGCTACTTTACGCACATAAAACTCTGCAGTGTACTATTACATGCTTTATAAATAAAATAAATCATATAGATAAATAGAATTTTAATTAAACTGATCAAGGTTTTATATTTCAAAAAGAGTTGTTATATCACAAAGTTATCAAAGCAACGAATGTAATGGTTGACTCAGGATTATATTGGGAAGCTCATCAGCTCATCAGAATTCAAGTCTACAAAATTCAAGGTTGAAGCTTAAGCAACGACCACAAACACTAGAGACGAACACTCATATATCACTAAAGAATCACAATCGTACACAAGAATCACACTTTTTACCTTCTGAGTTAAATGTTGTTTGGTTGATTGATAGAGAAAAAGCTTGTTCTGGTAGAAGAGTCTGTAGACTTTTAACTTTGTGACTTTTAGAACTGAAATTAATAGAAACAGGTTATGACTGAAGACCTCATGACACTATTTAATATGATAGTTTAATACTTGCTGAATAGTCAATAAACTCACAAGTATTGATCTCATATATATAATGAATAATAGGAGAATATTAAATTAAGTTAAAGAATTTAATCCAATTATTGTTCAGAGAAACTTCTTACCTTTTAAGATAGAAAGAGTTAGTTGATAATTTAAAGTAGTCACTCTCATCCAAGAGTAGAGATGACATTTCACAACCTCTAGCTAGATAACCCATAATTAAACTAGTAATGTTTAATTAACTAAGACTATTACTGTGTTCTGTAATTATTGCCGATCAGCCTTGATTCTGAACTCAAATGTTACGGTGTCTCTCTTATATAGACAGACCTTTCTGTTACATTAGTCATTTCACACATGCTTAATTCTATTGGTAGAGGCTCCTGTCACTTGACATCATCAGACATGCCATTCAACAATGTACATCTTTCAATCACAAGTACAAAGTAATGCTTGCTCTGTAAAAACCTTTGAGCTTAGGCAAACAATCTATTTCTTTTAGTGATTCAAATGGCAGCTTAAATTTAAACATGAGCGATGCATCTCATAAATGATACCTAAATAACAATTATATTCAAAACATTATTGTTCAAAAAGCACAATCTTCTAGTGTGTCTGCTACACCTGGTGGGTAATCAACTAGCTAGATAATAGTCTGTGAAATACCTTATAATAAACTCTAAGCTAACAGTGTGCAAACAATTCAACTCCTAAACAGTATGAAAATTGATACAAATTGATGCAAATTTGAATTATCCATGTCAGGTTTATCACTACCTAAATATTCTAAACTGTCACATGTATATGTTTTAATATTTTACATGTGTGCTTGTGAGGTTTTTAAGTTACTGTGCGGAGCGTCAAATAAATGAAAGAAAGCGATCATTGAAACATAGACACATAAACATGAAGATCAACTACTCGTACATGTAGATGACATCCTAGTAGTTACCATAGTTTGAACAATCATGCAAATATCAAGACAGAACTGTCACACTAATTTATTATGAATACTGCAAATCAGCAAACACACAACTATGATGGGTTAGAAAATAAAAATTGTTAACTTGATTCATTCAGAATTTAGTTCATATAGCACTGAATGTTTTTTTCTCATTAGTTATGCATGTACAAAAAATGCTTTAATTACAAGCTATTGTAAGCAGCTGTTGACCAAAACATCAGCTCAATGGACCTGAAATTTTAGTATACAGAGTAGAATAAAAGCTCACAAACTATTGCTGTTGAGAAAGCTCTGTAGCTAAAACTTTTTCTACCTCCAACAACATCAAAAAATATTTTTCCACAAAGGTTTAGCAACTAAACCTCCTAGCAACCATTCTGATGTAACCTCTCATGTATATGTAGACAATAAAACTGCAGTATCCCATGAACCATTTCAGCCTTGATGAGATTCATTATTTAACCCACACGCTAGGATAAACACTTTGTTAGACATATCTCAGCAGTATTTTGGTAAACACCTAAATACCTAAATGATTAGAAAGAGGCCACAGGCTGCGACATCTAACGTACTCAGGAGCCACCCAACTGCTATTTGGGTGTCAGCATGTAATCTTTCAAAATTTTTCATGACATCACAGTATTAAATTTTAAATCAAGTTTGTTGCTGACATAATATGTAATGCCATGTGAAACCTTGTACAGCGATGAATCTAAATAATTTGTAACAAATTGAGTAGTGTCTACCCAGAGGTAGAGTACTGTGATGAATTACCATGTCATGAAGAGTCCAAGTTTTAAATCATTAGCTGAAAGAAATGTGAAGGCATACAGATATCTTTAACATTCATCATTCACTAGAATGCTAGCCAGCTAGTCAAGCAGTTTGTATGATATAAAACCTTTACAGTATGATATTCCTTGTACCACTCACATTACTATAACCAATCAGAGTGAAAGAGGCTCATTTCTCTGGCCATAGCATAGCGCAAGATTGCAATAACTGAAAATCACTACTAATTCCTGTGCCATCCTCTTAGCATTAAGCTTTATAATAGCCATCAATATGCAATTCTATTGAGACAACTTTAGATGTAACAAGATTTGGTCTCTGATAAAAGTGGTATTTAAATATTTTCAATTCTTGTCAACCGCACAAAACAACTTACCCAGTTTTGATAGCCATTGAATAGATCAACTACATGTATGTGATAGCCATCTATTTCAAGTTTTGTAACTTTTTTGAGCATGTAACCTTACGTTGCTATTAGATGAACTGCTTTTATTCCTGAAGCTCTATGTCAGTAATGAGCAGCTTGTTTCAGCCTAGTTTCAGACTAGTAAAAGATATAAACATATAAAGGCACCACCTTTCAACAATACCACCTATTGTGAACTTTTAGAGCTACTTAAAAATGATGTAAAAGATCAGTGTTGAGGTTTACAGCCAGCTGAGATCTTTTTTAATCAAGGAATGCTAGGCCTCAGGCATCAGCCAAAACAATAAAGGCAATCAAAAAATTTATTAGGATTTGCTACCACATCATTTTTACAGCTCTGATCTTGCACCATTTGACTTATACTTGGTTAGGGCTGTTAAGTGTTCTCGAATGTAACTCACATCGGTAGAGATGATGAGTTTAAGATTGCAGCAAGCAACTTTTTATAAATTCAGTATAAAGATTTTGACGCTGTAAGCATTCAAAAGCTGGTACCTCGATGAAAAAATCATATGTCATTGCATGAAGATTATGCTAAAAAAGGAAAACAAATTGTAAGCTTCTACTTATAATAGGACTATTTTTTATAAACTAATTCATCTTACTTATTAAATGCCTTTTTGTATAAAATTAAAGATAGTAATGGTACTAATAGATTTATGTCATGTTGATCCGGTTTCTCACAGTAAACCAATATTAAAAGGTGGCAGACAATTTCCTTATAATTATGCAAATTTACTTTCAACTTGCGTTTGCAGTACCAATCAGGCCTACACAATCCGGTTCCACTAGAACAAACCAACCAATATCTTGGGGTATGTATACCTATATGAAAAAGTGTTTTTACTTGGTGCAAAGTCAATTTATGCAATTCAAACTATTTAAATTTTCATAATCTGAACTGTTTGCAAAAATATTTCTGTCAAAATCAAGTTTATCGTATAATCATAGCAAAAACATATTTCAGTGACATTTTAACAAGTTGAAGCTAATATGCTACTTTCAATTTATACAATATTGAGATAGCATAAACGGGCTATGAAGCTCAGAAATGCCAACAAACCTAAAAAGCTAGTCTTAGGAGTTGGCAGGTCTGCAGTTAACTATCCATACTCTGCACTTATGTGGAAGATGTAGAAAGGTAGAGTGATAAGAACCTGCACAATTCTGACACCGAATACATCATATCTGTCAGTGATAATACCTACAAAAATTGTCTAACAAACAAGCCGTGGCCAAGTTTGCCGCTGGTTAACCTTGGTTATGTCAACCAATTGGACTTCTAGTAACCTGTGGTGTGTAACCTTGTCATGTACATTTTGTAGAAAAATGTATTAGAACGCGAAAATACAGACTCTTAAAAACTTGCTACTATTTTGTTTGAAATATGTATCAGGTGCGTGTGTCAGGTAAAGAGGGTAGAAAAATGAGCGTTTCGCAATACTCAAGCTTGATGAATGTGTGAAATGGCTGGATTAAACAAATGGTTCTAGTAGCCAACTGCAAACAATTGAATAGTTGGTGTGTTCTTGATGTTATTGAATAGTTCATGGCTAATATTATTGCTCGTAATCGTCAATAAAATTGTGATGTCATTAGTAATAATTTTATACAGGTCTGTACAGTATCTTCTCTAGTACAACATAAACTATTAGTAATAATAAAACCATGTTGATAAAGATGAGTAGTCCCTGAGTCATACTTTATAGATACGTAGATCATAACTGTGGGTGTGACACACAGAGTTTAGTACACCCTTGAGGTAGAAGTGAAAAACTAAATTTATACACTAGGGTGTCTTCGTGCAGTTGTAAAAGTGCATCATAAGTCTGTAACGAATAGACTTACTTAGCAAGGGCTACCAGGTTAAGCTGTGTGTACATCTTATTTCATTCTATCTATGTCAAACGTCCTGTGTTGCTAAAAAGAATTTTCATCTACTGCCATAAGAAATGGACACATTGATAATGATCTCCAGCTGATGCAAGTTTTTAATCATTACAGGATGGAATATAATATCCAAATTACATAACTTTTTGCTTGCAGGTATTTCGTTAATGACACAATCTAATTTAGATATCATAGTATATTAATGGTGTATAAAATCTAGCACTAGCCTTTGTTTTCAATTCGGACTCAACGATTGGATATCAAGTGAGACTATTTAAGTGTGTGACTGGCATCAAACTTTTCTCATGTTTCAAGGCTAATCAGTGACTCATACAAATAAATCACATCGATGAGTTCTAACAACTTTTGTTCTCCTATAAATATATTCTACTTTCAAATACACAACTATCCTCTCCAACAAGAAAACATCATGGTACATTTATAAACTCACCTTTGGTGCAGCCTTTTAGTTTTTCTAGTTTTATTTTTATAATTTAATCATATTTAGATATTAGATTAAACAAATCATGGAATTATTTTACAGCAATAATACATTTGATACCAAACCTTTCTATCAGATCAAATCTTAAAAACGCTGATTAGCTTTATAATGAAGATATTTGGGAAAAACATTGCAATCGTTATTTTCAGGGTATGTTCAGATGAAGTTGGAATTTTGGTGCATACTGTGCGCTCTAGCATATACTTTTGTAATACTCAGATGCATTCAACCAAAATTGGTCTATGGTTACTTTTCTAAAACTTACTGAAATCAAATGAACCCATACATTGTCTTGGTTTTATTTCATTCAACTTATTATACCGGAACTAACATATTCAAAAGTTTGTAATGAATCTATTTTCAGGCTCTGGTACACTTTTCTGCATAACGTAGATAGCAAGTAGCATCAGTTTATTCATAAAGGATTAGAACTCCTACTCGGGCCGGTGGCCACAGCCCACCAGAAGTAAAATAGGCAACAACATTTTTATCAGCCAGTTTGCGCAGGTGTTATTGATAAATACAAAATGTATGATGTACTCAGTGTCAGAGTTGCGTAAGTTCCTAAAGTTATTATACCCTCCTACATATTCCTCAGTGCAGAGCATGGGAAGGTAACAGCAGACCTGCCAACTTCATTTTCTTGCCCTAAAGATTTTAAATTATGCATCTTTAATTTGTAGTAGAAAGGGACACTTTGTTCTAACTGATAAAAGACAAATTAGAGTATTTATTTTTTCCTTTATATTCTATTTAATTAGACAACAATTTAGATTTTGGCAGAGGTTTCACAACAATTTACTTCTAATCCAAAATTATGACATATTTTTCATATAAATATACATACCTCAAGATATTGGCTGGTTTGTTTTAGTTGAACTGGGCTGCGTAGGCCTGATTAGCCATTGTGGCTGTAGATTGACAAGTAATTTGCATTAATATCAGGAAAGTCACTCGCCGCTTTTTCTAAGAATTGTTTACAAGTCAGAAACTGGATCCATACTGCTAAAGTCTGTCAGTATTAATGCAATCTTTAATATTATCTTTGACAATAGCTGAACACTTTTTATGAAGTTTTTAACAGAACCTCATGAGCAAAACTTGTGAAACTTTTTTGTTTAGCCTAATTGACTTTTATAAAAAACTATATTTGTCCAGGCTATGGTTTTTTAACAGTGTAAGTAGTATAACACAATACAGAGCAAGCTAATCAAGCATTACACTACTTTCCAGTAATACTTTTTGCACTTTACTAAAATCTGTAGTCACAACATCAATAAAAAAGGGTAACAACATAGTACAGTACCTCACCAGACATTCTGACTTCATGCATGTTTTTGTCACCAACTTTCACACTTTGACAAAGACTATTAGTAATAATAAAAAGCATACTGAGAAGGATGAGTAGTCACTGAGTCATATTTTGTACACAGATCATACATGTAACTCTGAGTGAGAATCAAAGTTTATTGTATCATAAAAATTGTACTTTAATAAAAGTACATCTATACGCCAAGGTTGGCTGGGTAAGGTTAAAAAAATCATCATGTCCATAGCTAATGAATGGACTTCCTTAGCAAGGATTAGCGGTAGAAGATATGTGAATATTTTCTTTCATTCTAACTACATGTATGTCAAATTTCGTGATAGATTTCTAGAAAGATTTTTACTAATGAGTTCAAAATTTGGCTCATTGATAATGATTTCATTCTGATGCAAAATTTCAATTGCCGCAGGAAAGAACACAATACCCAAAGCACATATGACAACCTCTTTGCTAGTAGAAAGTTTTGCAATGACAAAATTTAATTTTGATGTAAGTAGGAGATTTATTTTGTATAAACTTTAGTACTCTCCATTGTTTTGAAATGGAACATAGCTATTGGCTATCAAATTATGTTATATATTTAAACATGTGACTATTATTAAACTGTTTATAAATCATTCGGTAATTTAACTGACCATAAATGTTTATCTTATTGCTTGGTGTTTAAAACTTAGTTTTGGCTCTCTGGAAAACGAAGTTTAGCATATGTTACTCAATGTTAACGCCTTCAAACCAAGTTTTCTGATTTCTATATCTATTATTATGCTAATATAAATAACATCAATAAAATTTAATAATTTCTGCAGGATATACAGAATATACTTTACTTTCATATACACAAGTGTCCTTCCAGTCGCATGTTGAGAACTTTTGAATGAGCTAGAATGACTTAGAGTGAACTAAACATGAAGTTAATGTACAGTGAGAGTATTTGTGGCATTATATCACTCTATTAAAAACATTTTACATGCATTGGCCTATTATGAAAATGTGTAAGAAGGAAATTGAATCGTTATTGAAAGTTATTGAAAGTTGAATTGCAGCTGCAAAAACCTTGATATCAACAAGAATGAAACTTTTACTAAAAAGTGCAGGTTTATTTTTTTGTCTAAAACCATTTTTAACATACATTTAAAAACTTTTGTCTAAACATAAATCTTTGGTTCTGTACGCAACAGAGCTATGATTAAATGGTTAATAGGTACTAAATAGCTTTGACTTGTGGATGCTAAATTACTTTGAACTTTACAAGTTTTAAAATTATACGACTAGCTTGGCCGTTTGCTCAACATAACTCATACCATTACTCATACCATTTGGTAGCGAAGGTTTTTACATGAGAGCTGTTGTTGTTTGATGATGCTACTGTTTGTTAATGAGCCAGGAAAAACATAAAACAATGTTTACAAAACAACTATGATAGTGTTTTGCTTCCTTTGGAGAGAAGCCAGCAGCTTTACAAGCCAAACTATGCTTGGTTAGCATCTAATGTGTCACAATACCCAGCCATACAAAACAACTTTTCATATTAAAATAATAACAGTGAACTAAGATAAAGGCTAAATTTTATGGTTACTAGTACGTTAGTGGGCTAGTGTGCCTTGAGCGCTTGTCAGCTGTAATTACTAATTGTGCAATTATTCTGAAAGTGTTCAAAATGTTTGATAGGTACAGATGGTAGTTGTCGGTTTTCCAAAAGTCATGCATTTGACTCGCGTTGCAGAGAATTCTTCTTCCTAATCTTTAAGAGTGGTTTCTGATGAATGATTACGACTCTTATTATAGTAAATATTATAGGGCTAAATTTCGAGATTTGGAAATAAAGTATTCTGTGTAAGAAGGTAAGATCACAGAGTGGTGTGAAATAATATTAGCCTACCAAAATTATTCTAGCCATAGATACAGTGAAACTATTCTAACCAATCATCGATGGCCTATTAATAACTCTAAACCCAACTAACAACGACATTACTGAAATGTTCGATATTGTTATGCATAAAATAACATTCCAAGCAAACATTTTTGTATCGTTCTATATACATTATCTTCTGATCATTATTGTACATATTATGTCATGACAATGTCGCAAGAACATTTTGCAGAATGTTGTGCAAAAATATTATCATAACACTCTATGGAATGTTGCAGGAGCAAACTACCACAAAATATCACAAAAATAATTGCACTCCATTATAACGCAGTTGGAATTAGAGTGCAATTGTTATAACGTATGATTGTGACACACACTTCACAAGTGGCTTTTATAGTTATATGATGCCTTTGTTTTCTATTATATTTTGCTAGTATTATATCATACTACCAGTTGTGAATTGACCAACATTATAGTTTGAAGAAGAAATATTGTGGGAAGGTTATGCGTGATATGTTATAGTAATTTTTTACTAAATACATTAGAGGAATATTTTGTGAAACACTATAAGACACTAATAAGACATTAAAACACTAAAAACACCTAATAATGTTTTGCGTGTAACCTTCCACAACAAAGCTGGAACGTCAAACAGGTGTTTACATGCTATTTTGGGACAAAATTGCAATAAAAAGTTCCTGAAACTTTTTGGAACATTCCTGAAATGTTCTAGAAAATTGTTAGTTACATAATGATGTAACAGAAAATACTTATTATATGTAAAAAAAATTGTTTTTTTTACAAGTCTCATTAGTGAATGCTAAGTGAACATCTTGTTTTACTTCACGTATGTCAAGCTTCATGATATATTTATACTGCTAACAATGTTTTTACTTGTGAACACAAAATTCGGCTCATCGTTAATGATTTTTTGTGATGCATAATCCATGATTGTCACAGGAAAGAACACAATAGGCAAAGTGCATAAATTTTCACTTTATAGCTACTCGAGTAACGACACAATGTAGTTTTGATAAAAAGAATCATCATTTCATACAAAGTATAGGTTTTTTCATTGTTTTGAATGGGACAAAGCAATTGGCTATCAAGTAATGGTATTTAACTAAGCCTTTGGCTTTAATCAAACTCTTGAAAAACCTCAAGATAATTAGGCTGGCCACATCTCTTTTTTAAAATTAGTCTTAGTTCCCTGGCAAAGATTTTAAACAAATTCTTTTACACCAAGGTTGCTGGTTTCTATTTTTATACCTCTAACTATTCAAAAGTGTCTCACATATATAAATTCTAATCATTTTACCTCGAATTTTTAGTAAATAATTAGAGTCTATTAATGTCATTCTAGTAATAAATATAATGAAACCTATCTAATCAGTGAGCTTTGAGCTATTAATACCTATAAAGTACCATAATGATTCAATAGTGTGCATAATTAATAAATATTGTCTGTAATAAATATTTTATCTGCAGCCTATAAAATTAATATTTTGCTTCACTGTTTAGGGTTGTTTAGTTTCTGGTTACTTTAATTTATATGCATTTGAATGTTACAGTTGTATTGCTTTTTTATTGTATTGTTTGATAATATTTTATCATACATAGTCAAAACAATAAGAAAGTAGCTGAGACAAAAACTCATATCTATAGATAATTAGCTTTTTAAAATGTGAGATATATTTTTAACACTAATGATCATTTATTAGATTCTGGTTGTACTTTTAACATAACCAACAAAAACTACATCCAAACCATTTTTGTTTAACGCTCAAAGGTGTTTACATTAAAAAAAACACATTTAGTTTTATCTATTCAGCAAAAATAAAGCACTCTGACATTTTCAGAGCGTTTAAATAGTTTTTTAATGTTTACAATAAAAAATTCTTTGTTTTCATGGTCAAAAGTTTTATTTAGTTTTATTGTTAACAATTATTTGTTAACTCATTTTTTCAATCTCATAGTGTTTTTGTTGTAACTGTCTTGCAGCTTTGCAACAATTGGTTACTGCTTAGCAAAAAGAGCTAAATATTTTCCTATCAACATCTATAGAAGGTTTCCCAAGAAAGAACAAACAAAGCAATAAGGAGATCAGATTGGACATTGTTGATCTAGTCCACTGTAGGAAAAATATTGTGGTTTTTAACAGAATGTCAACAGCAGCCTTAACCAATTTCATTTAACAAACCTAAAATTGACATCTATCAAAAATTAGCTTTGCCCAGGCTATGGTTTTGTTTGACAGAGTAAGTAACAAAACATAATAAAAACAAGCTATTAGTTCTACAAAGACATGGAGTAATAATAAAAAATATACTCAGAAGAATGAGTAGTCAGTGAGTCATATTTTATAATCAGATCATAACGTAATTTAACACACCACTGACATTGTAATGGAAACAAAAGTACATCTACGCATCAGGGGTGACTCCTTGAGGTTAGGAAAATTCCTCACATGTCTGTATGTCTGATTGCATCACACTAAGTTTAGCTCATCCGTGAAATTGTGACTAAAGGTTCTTCAGTAACAACATAAATAAAAAGAGTAAAAACATAGTACAGTACCTCACCAGACACTCTGATTTTATGCATGTTTTTGTCACCAGCTTTTAAACTACAACAAAGGCTGTTACTTATAATAAAAACATGTTGCAATGCATGAGTAGCCACTGAGTCATATTTTGTACACCAAGCATAACTCTTGGTGCAACTCAAATTTTGGTATATCATTGAAATTGTACTTTAACAAAAATACATCTATGCGCCAAGGTTGTCTGGGTAAGGTTGGAGAAAATTATCATATGTCCATATCTAATGAATGACTTTTCTTAGCAAAGATTCTCAGTAAAATTGCATGAAATTCGTGTTTCATTCTAACTATTTGTAAATCAAACTACGTAATATATTCCTAAATAGATTTTGTACTTGAATGAATGTACGTTAATGAATGACTACAAAATTGTACTCGTTGATAAATTGATAATGATATCGTTCTGAACAAATTCATAATCATCGGAGAAAGGAACAAGATAGTCAAATCATAACTTTTTTGCTTTTTAGCTAAATCTGTAATGACACGATTTTGGTAAATGTATTGAAACTGTGTAAAATTTGTTCTTTGCTATTGTTTTAAAATGAGACACAGCATTTGGCTACCTAACAAAGCAATTATACAAGCCCGTGACCATGGTATTTGTTAAATAATGATAGTCTAACAATATTATTTTACCCATAAATATAATAAAACTTATCCAATCAATGAACTGTGAGCTATTAATAACTGTAAAATAAAATGATGGAGTATCAGAAAGTATCATTAGTTAACTTCTGTATAAATACATTTTAACAAGATTCTTTTAGTTTTTTCTTTCACTATTTACAAGTATTTAAAAAATGGTCTACAGTGACACAATGAAGCTTTTTATTGTATCGTATTGGGCAACAGCGACATGGCATTATAAATAAAGCTTTGTAAGCAGTTTAGCTCATTGAAAGCTTTAAAAACTTGATGCCTAACATTGTCTACTGAGAAGTAGTATGTTAGCTTAAATTGATACAAGATTAACTGAACTGATAATTTTAACTATCATTCATATCAGTAACAGTTATGGATCAGTATCAGTAATAGTAAACAGTATCAGTTTTTATCTATTTGCAGTGCAACGCCAGAATAACCTTGCTCAAGTCTATTAGCACTAATGCAAGCTTTGAAATCTTTGTGCTTTTATATATTCAAATATCGTCTGCAACTAACTTGAAATTTACAAATTGTTTGTTACTAACCAAGAGCCTCAGAAATAAAAGTAGTGCAACTCCTAACGATGTAGGGTTATGATGCGTCAGAAACCAACAATTTCAGCATTCAAACTGCTGAGTCAATCAGCATCAATATCCAAACATATTGTGAAGTAATACCCTATAAAAAGATAAAGTTTATTTAAAGGTTTATGCTAGAAAAGTGAGACGTGTCTGTTAATAGTAACTTTTTAAAGCTTTTGTTGATTTTAGATTTATTTCTAACAAGTCTCCATTACTAAACTACTACATTCTTTGAATTGCCTAAATTATTATTTTGAACTGGATATCAAGGGATGTAAGAGCAGTATAGTAAATGACATTTGATTAAATATACTGAGAGCCTTTGAGTTTCTTATTGACAATAATTGTGCCGTTGGATACCCCGAAGGATTAAAAGAACAAGGTAGAAGTGATTAGCTATCTTCACTCATCATCTTGTAACATCTGTTTCTACATTTATACTTTTCTATTTATCTGTTCAAAGAGTAAAGACTAGAATTTTCTATCAATCAGTTAATTGGATTGTTCAGTAGCTCGACACTAATCTTGTATTCAACTGATAGTCGTCTTACTATTAATAGTACTTACTAAGAAAGCCCCCTGCTATTAATACTAAAATTGGTTTGGTCTCATCTTCACCAGATGGAGTTTATATTTTTGAGTATGTAATTTATAAGCTCTAGTTTAAACTATAGTAATGCTCAGATGCAGTCAGCAAAAATTAGATCTCATCTCGTAACATTTAAGGTTTTATTACAATGTGAAAAGATTTAAATACACAACTGATCAGTGACAATTGCTTGTTACTTCTAAATTGTTCCAACAAAACTGCATAAAGGGATTAAAGTATGGCACAGGAACTACTAGCGCTGGACAATTTGTGCAATCCTGTGCTAAGCTATGCACTGGTCAAAAAAGTGACCTTTGTCCACTCTGATTGGCTATACATGTAATTATATTGTGGTTGGTATAAAGTTAGCACACAAAACCGCTGTAGTACCGCCTGTCACTAGCCTAGCGGATGATGAACATCTTGCTAGAGCATGATTGAGTGCTTGCAGTTTTCATGACATAGTATTTCATTACATAACTCCATTACTAGATTAACACATTTCAATATGTTACAACTTGCATATTCTAGAAATTAGTAGCATAAACTTTCATTTAAGCAACAAACAAGCAGTTAACATTGAAAGATGTCATGTCATGAGCATTTCTGAATGATGATAATGTACAAATGGAGTTGTTTGGTTCTACAATGTGTTGAGTGATTGGTGTAACACAGAACTTAGTTACTGTGTTGGTTAAATAATGAGAAGTTGGTAACAGAACAATTGCTACAGGCCTCAACTCTATCCAATTGCTCTTAATACTTAGTTGAATTAAGTTAAGTATGTAATAAACATAGTCAAAGTTTTTATTGCTTGTAATTATAGTTATAATTCAAGTAAATAAATACATGTATAAAGCTTTTCATCCTTTCTTTGATATTCTTTATTTTAACCATGATAACAATGAAAAGGGTGTGGAGTATCAGATCTTGATGAAATTTTACAATGCTTAGGTGTGTTTGGAGTTGATTGTAAAATGTTTACAAAGTGTAGTGCAGCTGCACTTCTTGAAGAATGATATTCCTAATATGATAATATCTACTCAGAATTTACTAAATGTAATCCATTGTGATGAGATTTTACTTATTAATTCTTGTTGTTAATGTAAGCTACTATAGTCAACATTTTTATACCAGACAGTAGTATGAGCTCTGAACGAAACTGGGTTGTTTGCTCAAACTGTAACTTGCCATTGGAGCAAATTTTATCATTTATTCTTATTGGACAATGCACATTGTGCATTGGCAAGTCAGTTGACGTCAAGTGACAGGAACCGCTACCACTAGAATTAGGCAAGCGTGAAATAATTAATCTGCCAGAATTCTCTGCCTATATAAAAGAAATACAAGAACATTTGAGTTCAGAATCAAGTCTGATCAGCAACAGTTACAGAACACAGTAACAGTTTTAGTGAACTAAACATTACTAGTTTAATTATGGGTTATCTAGCTAGAGGTTATGAACTGACGTCTCTTGTTTTTGATGAGAGTAACTCCTTTGAATTATCAACTAACTCTTTTTATCTTAACAGGTAAAGAAACACTCTGAACAATAATTTATCTTATTACTTTAGCTTAGTTTAATATTCCCCTACTATTCATTATATATATATGAAATCTATACTTGTGAGTTTATTGACTATTCAGCAAGTGTTAAACTATCATATTGAATGGTGTCTTGATATCTTTAGTCATAACCTGCTTCTATTAATTTCAGTTCTAAAAATCGGAAAGTCAAAAGCCTACAGACTTTTCTACCAGTAGAGGCTTTTTCACTATCAATCGACCAGACAGAATTTATCTCAGCAGGTAACAAGTTTGATTCTCACTTACAATTGTGAGACTTGATTAATACCTGAATGTTTATTTCCCATGTCAGTAGTTGTTGTTCAAACTTTAGCCTTGAATTTTGTAGACACGAATTCTGATGATTTGGTGAGCTTTTGATTATAATTCCAAGACCATCATCTGTTTGCTGATAGACAAATTCTCAAGTTGATAACTGTTTGAAAAAGTTAACTCCATCCATCTGTATTATTTATTTTATTTATAAAGGTTGTAATAGTGCACTGCATTGTTTGATGTAGAGTGGCAATATCTTTTACTATTGGTTTTATGTACAAGTATGTAAGTTGATGAATTGTTGTTATATTTTTTTTTCTATACAACCAGTCTGTAGTTTCATTCATTGTCTGACTTTCCTGTTTGACTATTATATGGTTTTAAATGACTTTACTGTCCTATTCTGACAATTTACTGTATATGTAATATATATGTATACTCAATATAGCAAACATACTCCTTAAAAACTAAACATAGCTTTATTCCTGAATTACTGTCTGATTATAGCAAAAACCTGCTTGATCACAATAATTATACCGCCTGTATTACGCAAAACCTTTTTATGAAATTGAAACCCTAAGAAAGAAGAAGCATAGCATAAGTATGTAATTCCAAGAATGTAATTGTGAAATGTTATAGAACATTTTAAAATTGGCAACCAAAAAGGTAGTTTGTTGCGTAGTCATTATTAACGGCTGATATCTTAGAAGTTGTCTTACTATAGAAGTATAAAAACAGTCTTATACTAATATTGTTATTATGACTAATCAGTAGACCTCTGGAGAAGGTCGACTATCAGCAGTTTTCTGTTTCATCTGCTAGTTTCCCATTTCATGTTGGCTAGTGTTCTCATGGTAATATCTTTATTAAAATCATTTTAAAATGGAGTTGGCTCTCTACTAAGAAACGTTAATTCTGTAAAATTATGCATTTGTTCCTTGAGTAAAAGTTCAGTGGTTCAGTTCAATTTACATGTATGGTTCAGTTTTACACTTCCTTTAATATGTAAACATCTATTCATTTTATAATGATTACTAGCCTGTCATCTACCTGCATAAATACATACTCTTCATGTTTATGTGTCTATGTATCTATGTTTCAATGATCACTTCACGTCTTTCTAAAGCTTTCTGAATAATTATTTACAGAAGTTTTTATGTAATTTAAATGTGTATTTATTATAGCAATTATGCTTATTAAATACTAAACACAGATTTTTTTTAAAATTTCTGTTTGATTTTAGTCATTATTGACAGCTGATGTTGTAGTAGTTGTCTTACTGTAGAAAAATATAAGCAATCCTATAACAATAACAATAACTTAAAGACGCACCAATAATTATAGCTTTTAAGTACCTGGCTTATAATACCGTTGGCCTAATTCAAATGTTTTAAAATGTCATTAATTTTAGCAACATGCCCCTCTTCATTGATAGATATAGTCCAGTAGCCCACCTGGCACACTCACCTCATACAGGTCTGTTCAATAACTTACACACTACAATAAAGACTATAAAAAAGAGTTATAATAAAAAAACATATTGAGAAGGATGAGTAGTCACTGAGTCATATTTTGTGCACAGATCGTAGCTCTTGGTGCAACACACAATGTTTAGTACACCCTTGGAGTAAAACAAAAGTACATCTGTAAGCCAGGAATGTTTGGTAAGATTGGAAAACTGCAATATATGTTATATATACATGTATATGCATATGAATAATAGGTTTCCTTAGCAAGACTTATCAGTAGAAGCTGTACGAACATCTTATTTTATTCTATTTGCAATATGTCAAGTTACTCATAGCATTACAGTGCTTTGCTTTGGAGACAATCTTCTGAGTCAATCAGCATCGAGTATTTTGAAACAATACCCTACATAAAAAAAGAATACGTTGGGATGCCTTTTTTACAAAGATAAAATTAAAAAGCATTTAAAAATGTAAAAGCATTGCAAATTTTGTGGCGGTAAAGTGATAGTCTGGAAAAAAACCCAGAAAGCTTTAACAAATGCGTTCAAAGAAGAAAATACAAGGTGAGATAACATTTTAATCTTCTTATATGACAAGTTAGTGGATAAATTTTCTTCTTATCAAATGCGGTTGTCCGGACCAAAAAATCTATCTATTGCGTTTTTCCGCAATCAAGCAAAAGTTTAGTTGTATAGACTTTGCAGTCAATATTAGAAGACTTCCTTTGAGCAACCGCAAAAACTTTATAGTAACCATAGAATGCCTAAAACACAGTAGAACTCTGAAACACGACAAAATGTGCTAAAAAAATTATAAATATAATATTAGGTTGAGAGTGAATAAAAGCTATTAATATGAAAAGGACTTGGTTAGAGCTATGATAGTAACATAAGTCAACATATTTTGGAGTTGTTTCAGCGTGGTTTGTAGGCTGGTTACTTATATTCTTGCTTATGAGCCAACTAATGCTAAATTGCTACAAACAACCTTTGGTAGTTTCAAAAATGTTAATTTTTGTTTCTGCATGTATTATAAGAACAGATCGTTTATATAACTTGTTCTTGAAGATATGCTTTCAGCATTTGATAGATTATTGTTATATAACATATAAATTTGTAGATTTATAGCATATTATTTAACAGCCTCATTGAGGTAATCTAATCTTACAATGAATGGAGGCTGTAATTCCTCTTTTATTGCACATAAAAAGCCAGACTTGGCTGCAAACTGTAGCGAACATATCAATGAGCACAATGAGGTTTTAGTCAATACTGTTAGATATAGCTAAAAAATAAAGATGTCTTTTCAAATTTAGAATGAAATGAAAATTTGAAAGTTCCAACAAACTGCAAAGCAGAAAACAGGCTATTATATTATTGCAGGTTAATTGCAAGAAATAGATATCAACTGGTAGAGATATTTTTCAGCTTCTCAATGCATATTTATCAAGAGATCTATAAGAAGTTAGAGGTAAGTTAGCAGATTTATTGCAATTAAAAGCGTTTATGTCGGTCCACCCAAATGAGAGGACCAAATATAGGCAACATTCACTTGTAAAAGGGCTAAATCTATCTTCCAAAATTCTGACAAGCCATTTGAAATGTACAACAACAGCCTCCAATTGACCGCCACCCCTATACGACTGCAAACATTAAGGATTGAAAAATAGAACGCCATGGTTTTACGATAGGTTTCAATTCGGGACATTTCAGGTTTTATTAGAATTTGAAATGTTTTAAACACAATGTTGATCAGTGGTAAGTGCTGGTTGCATCTGAAGGTGTCATAACAAGTCTGCATAAAAATATTTCATGCCACAAGCATGGCACAGGATCTGATAGTGCTTGATAATTTGTGCAATCTTGCGCTAAGCTATGGCCAAAGAAGTGTGCCTCTTCTGCTCTGATTGGTTGTAATTATAATGTGGGTGGCATAAAGAATACCACACAAACAATCTGGCGACCTGTCAGTAGCCTAGTAAATGATGTATGATCTTGATAGAGCATGATTGAGTGCTTGGAGTTTTCATGACATGGTATTTTATTAAATAATTCCAACACTAGATTACCACATTTCAATATGATACAATTTACATACTCTAGAAATTAACATACAACATACATTTTCAATTTACCAACAAACAAGCATTTAAAATTGAAAGCTGTGATGTCATAAACATTTAATAATACATGTAAATAGAGGCTTACCAAAATACTGATGAGTTGTATTTATTTACTGTGTAGGTTAAATAATGAGAGGTTAGTAACAGAACACTCGCTACCAAACACAACTCTATCAAATCTTTATAACCCTCAATTGAATAGGGTTATGTAAGTAATGAACATCTTTAAGGCTGAAGTAGAATATATTTCATGATTGTAACACTAGTTAATATTGCTTATAACTATTGTTATACGAAGTTTAAGTTAAAAGTAATGGTTAGATATAGAGTTTTCATCTTACATACGAAATTCCTTATCTCTTGTGTTGAAATAGTGCTATGCTTTTGTGTGGTCTAATAACAAAGTTCTGTTTAAAATAACAAAACAAATGAAACAAGGATTGTTAGTTTTTTAGTTTTACACTGTCTTCACATGTATACATCTATTTAATTTAGAATAAGTTTGAGGATGACATCTGTATGCATAACTACTTGCTTTTTTTATCTCTATGGGACCATGTGTCAATGATCAGTAAAAGTAGCCTGTCTGCACACTGGTTTACACACACTGGTACTTGTAAAATGTGTCATGGTATTAATACAATAGTTATCTTTGAGTTGATTGTAAGAGGTTTACAGAGTAGAGTTCAGCTGTACTTTGTGAAGCGTAATGCTCCTAATATGGCCATGTAATTGCATTCTTTATTAGGTGCGATTCATCATATTGAGATTTTGCTTATTAATTCTTGTTGTTAATATATGATACTATAATTAACATTTTCACACCAGACAGTATAAGCTCTGAACGGAACTTGATTACTCGCTCAAACTCAAACTTGCTATTGGAGGAAATTTTATCATTTATTTTTATTGGTCAAAGCACATTGAGCAATTGTATTTCAGTTGGAGTCAAGTGACAGGATACGCTATCATTAGAATTAAGCAAGCGTGCAATGATTAATCTTCCAGAATGTTCTGTCTACGTATATAAAAGAGACCCAAAACATTTCAGTTTAGAATCAAGTCTAATCAGCTACAGAACACAGTAACAGTTTTAGTTAACTAAACACTACTCGTTTAATTATGGGTTACCTAGCCAGAGGTTGTGAAATGGCATCTCTACTCTTGGATGAGAGTAACTCTTTTGAATTATCAGCTAACTCTTTCTATCTTAACAGGTAAGGAAATACTCTCAATTATAATTTATCTCAATACATTAACTTAGTTTAATATTCTCGCAATATTTATTATATATGAGAGAGCAATACTTGTAGGTTTATTGACTACTCAGCAAGTGTTAAACTATCAAATTGAATATGTCTTGATGTCTTTAGTCATAACCTGCTTCTATTAATTTTAGTTCTACAAGTCAGAGAGTCAGAAACCTACAGAGCGTTCTACCGTTAGACGCTTTTCCTTTATCATTTTACCAAACAACACTTACTGCAGCAGGTAACAAGTTTGATTCTCATTTAAAATTTTGATCCTTGAGTGATACTTGAGTGTTTGTCTCCCTTGTCTGTAGCTGGCATTCAAACTTTAATCTTAAATTTTGTAGACATAAATTCTGAAGGTTTGGTGAGATTTCAAATATAATCTCAAGACAATCATACAGTCATTGATAACCAAATCCCTAAGATGGTAAACCTATGGGACGAAGTCTCTCTTTAGAATAAAGAACATCAACAATCTCAATTAAATCTCCATCCATCTATATTATTTATTATATTTATTAAGCTTATTATAGTATACTGTAGAGTTCTCTGTGTGTAGAGTAGCAATATCTTTTACTATTGAGTTTATGTACAAATAAATGAATTCATGTTATATTTTTCTTTGTTACAAATAATCTGTAGTTTTGTTCAATGTCTGACCTTGTTTTGTTGTTTCACTATTATATAATTTTTAAATGACTTTACTGTTCTATTCTGACAATTTATATGTAATATACATGTCTATTTAATATAGCAACTATACTTTTAACAAACTAAACATGGATTTATTCCTAAATTAGTGTCTAATCGCAGAAAAACTTTCTTGATCACAAGATAATGACTATTTCATACAAAATTCTTTTATAAAGTGGAATACGAAGCAAGAAAAAATATTTCACAACTTATTTACTTAAAGCTAATATTGTGATTGTAAAGTGTCTTAGAGAAATTGAAAAGTGGCTACTAAAAATGTAGTTATTGGTGTATTCGTTATTAACTGCTGATATCTTAGTAGATGTCTTACTAAAGAAGTATATACCGTAAAACCTCTAATTAAACGCCACCTCTAATTGAACGCCACCTTCATTTGACTACCACTTGTAAAATCTTTGATCTTCAAATACAAAACATTTCGCTTTTTATTTTTGTTTTTTTTTGCCAAAACATTGAAAGCAACACCATAGAAACTATTAATAATAGTCTCAAGTTAATAGTAGTTCTTTGTTTAACGCGGTTTCAATAATTTAAAGTACATGTACATGTATATAAAAATGGTTTACATTTATGATAGATGATGATCGACTAGTTTTCAACAAAAGGTTTTGTCTAACGAGCCAAATTTTTACGCGTTGCATTTGTGCTAAATGTATGAGCTTTGCTCTGCCAAATAAATGTTTGGGTGCTAATATCGACTAGTTCAGCGGTGCAATAAAAGAGTTGAGGTCAAAAGACATTGGAGAAGGTATTGGACAATCAGAAGGTGTTTGTTCCACTAAAAGCAACAATCAGAACGCAACTATCTGAGCAAACGGTGCAAATATGTTTGTTTTAAAACCATTAACTTTTGTTTTTGCATGTATTAATAATAAGTATGGTTTGTTTATGTCACTTGCTCTTGATCATATATTTGTAGCATTCATAGATTATCATTATATAACTTTTAAATTGGCGAATTTATAGCATATTATTTGATAGCATCATTGCAGTATTCTGATCTTACAATGGGTCGACGCTCATAACTCCTCTTCTAATGCACACAAAAAGATAGTTTTAGCTGCAAACTGTAGCAAACATATCAATGAGTGCAATGAGCTTTTATGCATTATTTTTAAATGTAAATATATAAAAATTAAGTCTTCAAATTTAGAATGCAATAAAGATTGAAAGTTTCAACAAATCACAAATCTGAACACAGGCTATAATATCATCGCAGGTTAATTGCAAGCAATAGATATCAACTGGTAGAGTGATTTCTCAGTTTTTCAATCTATATTTATTAAGTGATATTTAACAAGTTAGAGGTAAGTTAGCAGATTTATTGCATTGGAAAAGCAATTATAGGCAACATTCGCTTTGCTCATAAAAGGGCTAAACTTATTTTTCCAAAATTCTGACGAGCCATTTGAAAAATACAACATTAGCCTCCATTTGATTGCCACCTCCAATTGACCGCCACTATTATAGAGAAGGGTTGAAAAATAACGCACCATAATGTTCCAATATTGTTCTGATTATTGTTATCATGACTAATCAGTAGACCTCTAGAGAATGTCAGCTATCAGCATTTCACAGATTATATAGGTTAGTTTTACATTCTACATTGGCTAGTGTCCTCACGGTCAGAGTGTCAGGGTGGCCTAGTGAGAGCGCCTCAGACTGTCAACCATGATTTTGGTGTTTCTACTCCTGCTTAATGCTGATCTCAAAAAGGCTCTCAGCAAGCTTTCAACCTTAAATTGCTGGGCTTTCGAATCAAAACCACAAATTGGAGGCCCTGCGTACCACACTGACAACATAGGCACATTAAATATCCACCTCCCTCCTTCACACATTAGGCAAATGACATAAAGGGTTGCATTTTCATCCCTTTAGCTTAATCTGACAGTTCCGGAAGTGGTAGACACTGAGAACTGTGGCACCTCTTCTTCACCATACTGCGCAACCCAAGCATGCAACGCTAAGATGGAAGTCATGGTCGGAAGTGACAGCAAGCCAGCCTCACGATAATACCCATAGATATAGTAAACCCTAGATATGCAAATAATCAAAACAAGTGAGGCCTATAATTAGCATGACGCAACGGCATGGTGATGTGTAAAGTGAATCAGCTGATCTATGAACTCCTATTGACTTAACACTAAAAACTGCTCCATTTTTCCAGCTTGTGCATGTGAGACTGCATATTTTATTGATAATATATAAAACTGGCTTTGGATGAGAAGGGCAAGAATCTTAGACACATGGTAATGAATAATTCCAATGATTTAGAAGCTTCTATATCATTGATAATACAAAGAGTGACCAAATAAAAATTATACTAATAACAAACTAATGAATCAAATGAGATTTAGAAGCAGTTATCTGCAGATGGCATTCTTCAAATTCTTGATGACATCTGTCATGACCAAAGCCATGATCAAATAGTGCGTGAATTTGGCAATGTAAGTTGTGTCCGCAGGTTTCATAAGCCTTGGGCGAATAATAGAACAATGTTATGGCAAACTCTTTTACCTTTTTGCTGCAAGTCTTTTTAGTCTTTCTAACTTTGTTTGTGGTTTCATTTGACAATAATTAACAATAATATTGTTAAGCTTAATGTCCGTTTTCAGTATTGTGATCAAATTATTTTAAATCCTAATCCTCTGCTCTAATCGATTCTTCTTTTTAATATTGAGATACGTGTGACAGCAGGCTGTTTAAGTCTACCACCACGTCGGCAGCTCGTTGTCGAGGCTGTAAGTGTGTCCTGATTGTCAAAAGCTGCAGGTTGCTCATCATCATGAATAGTAGTATCACCAGGTGTAGTATTTTTAGGGTCAGGTATTATGGTGCTGGCTGCTGTCTGAGATGTTCTTCCATGTTTCGGCAGGCTTTCTGTTCTTATGGTTGGTGTCCGTCTTGTCACAGATTTTGGCTGAAGGTAGGTTGGATAAGCTGTAAATATTGTAGGTATTGCATCAGATTTTAGCATTAATTTTCTTCCAATACCTGGTGGAACCTTGTTGCAACCTTTCTGAAAATATCCACTGCATATTACAGAGCTTGATGCAGGAGTCCAATCCTGTTTTCGCACTGCATTAGGCAAGCATTACGGGTTTCAGCTCGTTTTTTGTTTGAAAAGCGGTGAAATACCAGATCTGGGCATTTTTCAGAATTGCTTGAACATTCATAGGCACAGAACCAGCTGCGGCTTGACTTTTTCTTAGCCTAAACATTAACAATACATACATGTAGTAGAATGACTATCATTACATTACTTGGAATGAGACAAAAAAGCATTTGATGAATCATGCCAAGCTAGATTACAACCCTATCAGCCGAGAGACAAGTATGTAATATATGTTGTCGTAAACAGTCTGGACGCTCTTTCTTTTGATAGTTCCAAGCATTCATTCACTTCACTTTCAATTTAGAATAATCATAGAAAGGTAGGTTCGTTGCTATGAGACGATGATAAGACAAGTAAGTTCAGTTGATAGTTTGTTTCCAGTAGCAACTTACAAAGTAAACCAATGATATGGTACATGTGCAAAGGTCAAGTTTACCAAGTATTTAAAATTTTTTGTTTGGGTTCACATACCTGAGGTGTTGTAGTCTTCTCTGATGACATTTCACCAAGAATTTGGTCTTATTGTAATGTTTATGACTTACAAACTAGTAGGACAAGCATGCTTTCACTACTAAACTCATTGCTCAGCTGAAGGCTCTGTTGCCGTTATGCACATCACTGCGATGTAGCGTCGTGAGAACAGCAGCCAATTATAGGCCTCACTTTTGCTCCATTGTAATGACAGCTATTTGCCAATCTAGGGTTTACTATATCTATGATAATACTCTTTATTTTAAAAATAGAGCTTTCCTCTCTAAAAAATAATTAATTTTGTAAATTTATGTACATGTTCTTTGATTGTCGCATGAGTGCAATGCCCTATCTTATTACATAATAAATCGAGTCTCAACAAAGTTTTGGGATTTTTGTATATATCTTATAGTTTAAACACAATTTCAAAAAGAAAACCTTTCAAGGATGACAGAGCAGCTGCATGAAGCTTTTATGTAAACCTGAACTGTCAAAATTCACAGCATCTTTTGTGTCCTTTTTGTTAAAACTTAAAATTTAGATCACGTCCCTATTGTTATCATAAACAGCAACTCTCTCACATTGGTTTTAACTGATTGTACAAAATCTTGTTACATTCAAGCAGTTTGAGTTGGTCTTAAAGCCGCTATTCAAATATAATTTAAAAATCTTTATTATATTTCAGAATCTGATCTCAACTAACAATTATTTTCTATGTTTGCTGCAAGTTAACATGCGTGTATTAAAGTTGCAGAAACCATTTTTTGCTTATAGAGCTTTTAAAAGGTATTTGATTTATGTACGTATTTTGCACATTCCGCATTTGTATTCCACTCACTATTAGTTTGCTAAAGTAAATAGTTACTGGCATAGAGTGACCTGAGTCAGATATAGTCACTTTGGCAAAAGAAGAGTTGGTTAATTAAGACAGTTTTTATCTGTAATCATTCGTCTACTAGATAGATTGTGACATGCACCGGTTTATGAACTGGTACTGTCTCTCTAAACAGCTCTACCATAACAGTGTCAATCACTTTATCATTTAAAGTCATATACCTGTAACTATGAGTATTACACACCAGTTCTAAAGGTGTGACTCACTGAATTAATTATGAGTGTACTGATTTTTCATCATGTATGTATTATATACTTTCAACTAACTCAAAGCAAAATGTTTATATGATTTTACAGTTAATAAATGTTTATTTCTATGCATTTTTAATTTATTTGGTTTGTTCTGCAACTGACCCAAAGCCCGGCTGCTGTTACTAACAGGTAAGCAGCATCTCATGTTCTCTTATTATTTTTCTTTAAACTGTTCGCACAAAAATGTATAGATTAACTACTGAATGCCCTGTGTTGCAAGGTAATAAAGACAGTTTATAAACATTACATTATTTTACCTACTACATTACCTTCACACTACATTACCTGCAACTGTTTATAAGCTGTTATTATTACCCATGAAATGCTGGTGATTGACTTAGTGAGTGACTGGCTAATAATCGTTACTTGTGATGCAACATCATAATGTGTATTTTAACCAGTGAAATGAATATCTTCACCATAATTGATTGCTTTACGCAGTTTAATGCTACAGTGTAATAAATAAGCCTGATGCCTTCAGAGCAGGAGGTTCGGAGTTCACATCCTCTATAAAATAGGTTTTGGTTACTGAAACTTTATCAATATTACTGAACAGAGACTGAAATTTATATATATATACATAGATGAACAGATCTAAATGGTTACTGTTGATCTAAAGTTTCACCGACTAAACCTGAAATAATAACAAATTTACAGGTAAGTAATAAAAAGGTTATTGTAAATTTACAACAGAATATCATAAGAATGCCCTAACCAACTTGTTTTTTAGCCTAAAAATAGACTATAAAAAACTAGCTTTGTTTAGACTGTTTAGACTATAGTTTTGTTCAGAAGAGTAAGTCATTGAACATAATAAAAAACAAGCTATGAGTACAACAGAGATTTTTGGTAATAATAAAAAATGTTTTAGAAAGGGTCCGATTTTACTGAGTCATCGTATGTACACTAATCAAAATTGAATATGCAACACACAAAGTTTATTAGGTCATTAAAGTTGTAGTTAACATAAGTGCATCTATACATTAGGGTGTCTCTGTGCAATTTTAAAAGTGCACCATAAGTCCGTAACAAATGGGCTTTTTATAGCAAGGATTATCAGGTTAAGCTGTGTGCACATCTTGTCTCATCTTATCTATGTTAAACTCCATGATGTGTTAGTAAAAATACCTTCTATTCGTTACCACATAATTAGGCTCATGTTAACGATTTCCTTATTATGCAAATTTATATTTGTCACTGACAAGAACACAATAGTCAATTCACATAACTTTCTGCTTTCAGCTAATTTTGTAATGGTACAATCTGGTTTGCATATAAAAAATAAATATTTCATATAAAATCTAGTTCTATTGTTTTAAAATGTGACACGATGATTGGCTGCTCAGTACTCTTACTTACCTAAGCATATGACTGTAATCCAATTTTGCAGAGAGATCAGAGTAATTAAGTTAAATGTATCTGTCTGTGCCCGGTGTTTAAAACTTTGGTTTCTAGACACAAGTAATGCTGTGGTTTTTTTATCAATAAGCAGAATTGATTGAACTCTGTTGACCTTGTGTACGACCAAATAATTCTAAGATAACAAGAAACTTACCGTTCACTGATGAAAAGGTTGTTGTAAAGTGCTCAGCAATATATCAAGAGCAGGTCTATGGCAATTCTTCTTGTTTAATCAAACATTGATTTCTTCGAAAAATAGCTTTAATTAAGCTATAAGTTTGTTCAGCAGAATTATTAAACATAATAAAAATGAGCTATGAGTACAACAAAGATTATTGGGAATAATAGAAAACATATTGAGACGGATGAGTAGTCTCTGAGTCATATTTTGTACACAGATCATAACTGTGGTTACGACACACAGAGTTTAGTACATCTATGAGATTGTGACTTACGTTCCAAGATCAATAAAAAGAGTAACAACATTGTATAGAATGAGTAGCTACTGAGTAATACTTTGTAGACAGATAATGAATGTACCACAAAGTTTAGCATATCCTTGAAATTATACTTTAATAAAAGTACACCTATACGCCAGGTGTGTCTGGGGAAGATTGGAGAAATTCATCACATGTAGCCTACGTAACAAATAGACATCCTTAGCAAGGATTATTAGTATAAGCTGTCTGAATAGCTTGTTTTATTTCGTCTTTGTCAAGCCAATTAATATATCGCTGGAAAGATTTTTCATTTTATACCACCAAATTAGGTTTATTGGTAATGAATTCCTTTTGATATAAATTTATAACTGTTACAACGAGTAATGCAAGAACCAAATTACACAACTTTTTTCCTTTCACTCTGTAATAGTACAGTTTAATTTTGCTGTAAAAAAGAATAATAACCTATATATATAAATCTCAAATTTTGTGTGATTCGGTTTGTCTAGCTATAACTATTAGCTATATAGCTTATAGCTCTAGCTATAACTATTAAAATCTTGTAATGAAGAATCCATATTGCAGAAGATTTGATCTCAGAACCGCCTGTTCCCCAGAAGATATGCTAAACCATTGAGTTACGCGAGATTGATGGATTCATTGGGCGATATATGTTGCTATGTGAGTAAAAATACACATACTGTCCTCAATTTCAAGGCAACATCATTTTATCCTTGCTCTCACAGCTCTTATTAAGTTTGGCAATACTAGCTTATTCAAAAATAGGCATTGGCTATGTGCCAGGCTAACGGCAAGTGGCTCGTTGTTTTTACAATGAGACACAATGATCTGTCAAGTAATGCTCTTTATTTAGGCACATGGCTATGATTAAACTTTTACTGACCTTAAAATAATTAATATGACTACAGATGTGTATCTCAATTGAATGCATTGAAAACTTAGTTTTGATTCTCTGAAAAACGTAAAACAGTGGTTTTTACCTGACACAATTTTTCTAAACTAGGATTGCTGGTTTTAGTTTTTATATCTCTTGACATTCTGAATAAGTTGCCTCGATAAATTCTAATCATTTGTTAGCTTGCATAAATATTTTTTACCTTCTAATACACAAATACCTCACCCAAACAGAAACCTATGTACATTGCACATCCATAGAGCCAGTTTTGTTACAGTCCATTTAGTCTTTTAGACTTTTAATGGTATAATTTAATGATATTCTACCTGAATGCACGGCTTTGCATGGTTAATAAAAAAAGTGTTTGCACTAAAAACTATTTTAATTAAAATGTAAAATCTCTACTATTTTAAATTTTAAATGAAGATGTTGGTTTATTACTGTGCACTTTATCTATTTCTGTTTATTTTTATGTAATTCATACTGTACCAGCTGCACTGTCTATTGCAGCTCTATACTGATTGCAATAGTTTTGCTGCCCATGGGAGTATAAGCATTTTTCTTCTGGCCAACAATTCTAACATATTGCTAACTGAAGTTTGTAGCATGAAACCATGAATTATTGTTATGTATGATGAAAATTTGCCTAATTTATTCCATTTTATTGCCAAATGGACAGTGTACAGGATAAAGGCATATCTGCAGAACTGGAGGTACCTAGTTTAAACCCAGTGCAATGGGAATTTTTTATTCTTAAAATTTGTTGCAATAGCTGGACACACGAACAGGCAAACCAACAACAGACAAACCAACAACAGACAAACTCTGGGATTTAAAAAGATAGAATAGATTATTTAAAATAAACGAAAGATAGGATTAATTTGCAACACTATTACTCGTGATACCAAACCATTTCACTAGCAAACATTCTAATATAACACTGTTTAACTTTTATACAAAATGTGGAGGTAGAAGATGGGAATTATTATTTTTTGATTATGTTTAGAAGCATAGAAACTTGCAAATAAAGCATTTGATTTTTAAAAGCTGATACCTCTGATGTTTGCAAATAGTTAAAGACTATTAATGTTATTGTAGTTATACATAACATATAAATATAGTAACATGCGTATACTGTACAAATAATACTTTAAATTGATGGTTATTATATAGTTTATCTATTCCGCGGCTACCAACAGTGTTTTAGTGCTTGTGTATGATCATAATTTGAAAAGCTATGATATGACCGGAGGAATGAGTCTCTTCTACTCTGGCTATAATTATAGCAGGGGTGACATAGCATGCTACCCAAACTACTCTACAACTCACCACTATTCTAGTGAGTCATGAATACTCTTGGTATGTGTTTATCTTTACATTGCCTGTAAGCAGCTTATGATTGAGTACATTTGTGACATGGCAATTCATCGCAATACTCTACCTCCAAGTTGGCCTGATTCAATCTGGTGCAAACTACTTGGTTTAATCACTCTAGAATGTTGTGCAGAATGTTTGTACCAGTGTGTGGGCTAAATAATAAACATCATCAAAGCTGAGATGGCTAATGTGATACCAAAGTTTTATTATTTACACATAGATGAAAAGTAAGAAACAGAACAGCGGCTATTATCTACAAATCTAAAAAATCACCAAGACTTTTAGTTGAAACAAGTTTTTAATGTTGTGTGAGAGTAGGGAAGGCTTCAGCTACACAATTGTTCACAAAAGCAATAGTTTGTATGTTTTTTATTCTGGCTCATTTACTAAAACATCAAATAGTTGGTAAGCTTTACAAAAACTTGTTGCTTCAAAGATTTTCATATATATTTTGTGTTTTACAAAGTTACACGTAGAATTTATTTGTCTAAAACTGCCAGCATACAAACTACTCACATTGTGTAATTGTAGAACAACTAGCCAAATGCCTGGCATTAATAAAATAATTACTTAATGAATTTAAGTAATTTACTTGGAAAGCTAGATCTTTAATAAATTTTTTACTAAAACAGTACCGGTGTTCTAGACCAGCTTAACAATTGTTATGCACAACAATCAACAGTGCTATTAGTAAATTATTATTACTTTTACTAACATTATTTTTTTCAAGGTGAATGTCTTTACTGATTGTGCAAAATCCTTTTACATTTACTATTATGAGATGGTTTTAAAACTACCCTTGAAATATGTTGGGAAATCTCAGTGATAATTTAGAATTGTTTGCTAGTTTGTTTTTCTATATTTATTGTAAGTAGGAGTTTATGTTGTGAAGTTTCAAGTCTTTAGAGCTGTTCTTGAAATATGGTTGGAAAATCCCAATGGTAGTTCACAGTTGTTTTGACCTAACAATTTGTATTTCTATATTTGTTGAAGGTAGAAGTACATGAAGTAAAGTTTCACAAATCTTTTTATTCATAGAACATTCAAAAGACATTTGATAAATTTGAGTCGTAACTGCGAATATTCATGCTCCACTCATTATTAGTTTTGTTAAAGTACGAAGTTACTAACATGGAAATACATGAGTCTGATATAGTCACATTTGTAAAAGAGAGTGAGTTAAACAAGGCTGCTTTTCTTGATAACCAGTCTTCTAAGAAACAACTTGTGACTTGCATCAACTCATAAACTAGTACTGCTACTAAAAATAGCTATATCATAGCAGTGTCAATCACTATTTCTTCTACAAGTCAAACACCTATAAGCAAGAGTATTAAATGCAACTCTAAAATTATAAACTTTTGTATAGTTTAATCAGCGTTTCGATTCGTACTCTGCCTTACAATACTTGAAAGGCAGAGCACGAATCTGATACATACATTAATTTGCATAAATGATTATTACTAAGTTGACAGCCTGTGACATCACATTCTACTTGTAGTAATGTAGATGCTGTGTTTAAAATATTAGGATTCATGACATCACAAAATGCCTAAGGGATAATATTAACCAAGGGCTAATCAATAACAACACAAACACACCAATCATTCAAGCACTTTCAGTTGGCTGCCAGTACCCATCATCGTGTACATTCAACAGTTTAGGATGATTTTGACCCCTCTTTTAGCCATAGCATTAAGGTACAACCACCTAAAAATAAGCCTTTCTCGGTGGTCTGAGTAAGAATTTGTATGCATTTTACTCTACTAGCAGTAATATTTTGCATGATATTCAAAGTCTGTCAAAAGAACTTGTAGTTTGACCTATAATCTACAAGCAGTCATATTCGGCAATGCCAGGGAAAAAACTGTGACTTGAATTTCTTATGTTAATTCTTTTATTCTGGATTTTAGATATTTCATCAAGTCTGATACAACATTTCATAAGCAAGTTGCAAAACTCTACCCTATATTACTTACATTATTATGAAGACTCTAACCCAATCCCTTTGCCCTGAGTCATTCATAATCTGATATTATAACTATAGTTTTTTGTAATGCACTAACAATTATTCTACAATTTCACCTCACTAGCACTCAGTTTATGGATACCATGTAATTTCAATGCAGTTTTCTATAAGAACTATCTTAACAAATATTACAAAATCTATACAGTTAAATTTATGCCTAATAATAGAAAATACTGCAGAAGGTTAATTTTTGACAAAATCCCGACATTTCATGAAAAATTCTCTGGAGTTTTCTGGCTTTCTTTGTCTAAAGTACTATTTCAAAATGCTCTTGTACAATGATGACAATCTTCAATAACTCTAAAACTACATGTAGTTGTACTAGTTTTAGAGTTATTGGAGAGTTTTAGAGTTAATAAAACTAGTTTTACTAGTTTTATTATTGAGGCTCTTCATTGATGAAAACAGTTTGTGTCAGTTTAATTTCAGTCTATTAAAATCTACAAAATAATATATGTTATTCTCACATATAATATTAATTACTGCATGAATACAAATAAACTTATGTCATATTGATCCAGTTTCTGACTACAATGAATCATTAAAAGGTGGGAGTTGAGTTTTTGATACAAACAGCTCTTATTTTAGCATCTTTTAGTAGACCCCAATTCAATATTACAATAATGCATGCAAATTAAACTTTAATTTGTGTTTACAGTGTCAGTCAATCTTACACATTCATGTTTCACTAAAACAAACCAAGCAATGTCTTGAGGTATTTTTATCTGAAAAATCTCTCATAAGTATGAATCAAACAATTTTTTTATTCAAACTATTTACATATTTTAGTTTATTTTTTATTAGATAAAGCTAATATGCTACTTTCTACTGTACAATATTGAGATACCATAGACAGGCTATGGAGCTGAAAAATAACAAAAGAACCTAAAAAACTAGAATATTAGGAGTTGGCAGGTCTGCTGTTAACTAACCATCTTGTGTGATTATGAGAAAAATGTAAGAGGGTACAGTGATATAGACCTGCACAACACTGACACTAAATATATTAGATCTGTCAGTAATGACACCTAAAAAAATTGCTAATAGCCATGTTGTTGGCAATATTGTGTCTGACTTATTTTGTGGTTTTATATTTTATCAGTAATCTGACGAATCTTTGTAGGTCTAACTGGTAGAACAACTTAAAATTTTTTTTTATAAAATATCAAACAAAAATCTGTAAACAGGCTAAAAATAATATCTGCAGACATAATTTACTAATGATAGTTTCTGTTCGATCATCAAGTAACCTTGTAGTCATGAATAGCTCACGGTTCATTGATTGGGTGAGTTATATTATATTTATAGTTAATATAACATTACTAGACAATTATTCTTTGTCAAATATCTGAGTTGAGAAATATCAAAAATAATTACTTTATTTTCAAAGTTCAATGCCCTTTAATGTATGTAACCCTATATATGTAGACGATAAAGCTGCAGTAATATGTTAACTACTTCAGCCTTGATGATGTTCATCATTTAGCAGACATGATGGTATAAACACTCTGTGTGATAGGTCTCAGCAATACATCAGTAAACCCTTAGTTACATTTATTGTTAAGCGGGATCCACAGGCTATGACACCAAATGCACTTAGGAGCCAAACAACTACTGTTTGTACATTATCATCCAATGATGTTCATGATGTCACAGTTTGTAATTTTAAATGCTTTTCTGTTGCTATAATATAATTTATGCTGTGTGATGATGTCTAGTGTGTAACATATTGAATCATACCAACCAGGAGATAGAGTATTGTAATGATTTACCATGTCATGAAGGTTCCAAGCGCTTCGTTATAAGCTATCTAGAGGCCATGTAACGACATACAGGTTTCAAGATCATACATCATTCACTAGGCTAGTGACAGGTAGTAGGGCAGTTTGAACGCATGATTTATACCCCCACATAATGATAACCAATCAGAGTGAAAGAGACTAGTTTTTCTGGCCATAGCATAGCACAAGGTTGCAATAACTGTCTAGCGCTAGCAGTTCCTGTGCCATACTCTTGGCACTAAACCTCTTTTTGCTGTTCAGTTGGAGCAACTTTAAGCGCAGCAATCACGTCTTGTCACTGGTCAGACTTGCATTTAAAGCTTTTCAAACCCTGATGAAACACAAACACTTACCTAATTTTTATAGCCTTCAAATGGATAACTATAGGCCTATAATAGTCATCTATTTAAAGTTGTATTTGGTCAATTTTAGATGCAATCAAAAATTTTGAGCAATGTAAATGAGCAAACAGTAATGTTAATTTTTTCTCTGATTGATATTGACTAATACATTGTGTGTTAGCTAATGTTAAACTAAACATAACAGTTTATGATGTTGATTTTATAGAAAAATGTACTAGAATGTGAAAAAATCATTTTCTTAACAATTTCTTTTACTTTCTTTTTGGGTACATGATATATAAAAACAGAGTGGGAGTTATTTTTATTTCAGCAAATTCTGACAGAATAATTTTCAAAATTACTCTTGATACCTAGAACAGCTTGCTTAGGTGAGCAAAGACCTACACCTTTTATATAAGACTAACAGTGAAGTCATTAGTGCAAAAATTTATCTACTACAATATTTTGCCAGCGTCTGTTTCTACTCTAGTAAAAGCATATTATAGAAGTATATTTTATTTCTATATAATAATAGTAAAGTTGATAGTGACAAACTTTTAGACGTAATGCATTTTTTACGTAATTTATTTCACCTCTAGTAAAAGTAGAGTATAATTACAATTAGACTGACCAGACTGTTTGTTATCATACTGACTAGTCTAAATACTGACTGTTCCATCACTTCATCAGTTGAAGGTTGTTTCCATCTTCAAATCAATCATCAAGTTTTACACGTTGTTTTATACATAAGTTTAGATGGAAAGACTTAACAGCTTCTTTATAATCTAACAAACAAAACTTTATAGAAGCTGTATACAAAGCTGGATTTGCATTACTATGCTATGGTACCCCAAGTCAATCTAATTTAAAAACTTGATGTTTAGGGTGAAAAACTTCAAGACTTGTTTATAATAAAATAAAAAACTAATAGAAACCTGTTAAAAAATCTTTTTAACAGAATGTAATTAATAGTAGTTTCTGATATATCATCATGTTACTTTACAGTAGCTCACAGTTCATTGATTGGATAAGTTTTATTATATTTATAGCAAAAATAATATTAGTAGGCAATAATCATTCAGCAAACATTTGAGATAAAAATGATTAGAATTTTTCAATGGGATTTACTTTTGAATAGTGAGAAGTATAATGATAAAAACCAGCAATACTGGTCTAAAGAAAGTGTGTTAGGTAAAAACTTTTGCCAGGGAACTAAGACTAAGGCTAGGCACTAAGAGGTGCGGTAGGTTAATCACTTTGAGGTTTGTAAAAAGTTTGATTATAGCCACATGTTTAGATAAATACCATTACTTGATAGCCAATCACTGTGTCCAATTTAGTTCAAAACAATGGAAAGGCTAATACTTTGTATGAAATTATGATCATTTTTATTAAAACTACATTGTGTCGTTACTAGAGTAGCAATAAACTGAAAAATTATGCACTTTGGATCTTGTGCTCTTTCTTGTGACAACCATGGATTATGCATCACAAAGAAATCATTAGCAATGAGCTCAATTTTGTGGTCAGAAAAAATAATTTTAACGACATACATGTATCATGAAACTTGGTGCAGATGAAGTGAGACAAAATGTCTACCTAACTTTTTAGGATGAACCTTGCAAAAGAACCCCATTTGTTATGTACATATACTAGATATACTTCTCTAATCTTAAGAACTCACCAGTGGCATGTAGATGTACTTTTGTTTCAACTGTAATCTCAATGATATACTGCTATTTGTGTATTGCACACAGAGTTATGATCGGTGTACAAAATATGACTCAGTGACTACTCATCCTTCTCAATATGCTTTTATCATAGCTCATAATCCTTGTTGTATTGGGGGAGGTATTGCACAGGCCTGTAGAAAATGAGAGTGTCAGGTAAGGTACCTGACAGTGTTTCAAATCTCTCTAGTAGTGGTGCGACCAAACAGGTCTGTAGGTAGTGGACTATGGTAGTGGACTGTTTCAACTCACTTTGCTAGTCTAAAAAATAAACAACTTATTGAAGTTGTTATTTTATCAGTAAAGAATAATATTAAAAATGATGTAGGGATTAACATGTTTTTCATCGTGCTTTTTATTTGCACTGCTAAGCAAAATTGTGGCCTGTAAAAATGATTGGCTGTTTTGGGTTGACCAAAAATAGGAAAATACTTGGCGCTTATTACGAATTATTAATTATTTGTAGACAGGCTTTGGACCAGCTACAAGAATGAATCAGATATCAGGATTTCAACTGTTATTACGTGTTTTCAAATCAACTGGAGAGGCTACCAATGGCTGCAGATATGTTTCACATACCGGCATGCTTTAGCTTTCTTTACACTCATACATTACTTGACTCAAAGAACTTTAAATATTTTATCATTAATATTATTGGTGACATAGTTTTGAACACTTATGAAAAATAACTTGGTTTTAGTGCCTACTATCAAATTGAGAGATAGGTATTGGGTATCAATGGCTTGTGGTCCTATATCTATATAAACTCTACCTGGCGGGTCTTATGAAGCCAACTCAATGTCAGGAACCAAATTGTGGAAATAAATATCTATGCACTGCCGGCAATACGGTACCCAGCAGGCATAATAAGTTAGACTGGGGAAGCCATCAAGAAACATGCATAGCAACTCATAAGCTACTGACCATGCATAGATCACCTGAAGCCCGATACTAGTAGATTATATTTTAATAGGAAGTATGGAGGCAGTAGACTCAAAAGTGAACAGAAAACAATGAAAAAAGAATAGGTCAGAATAGATATGATGCTAGCTGAATTCCACTCGTTCACTGTGACAATGGAACTACACGCTGATAATAAGGAATCTGACTGCCAGTGACTGGCACATAAAACCTCTCCATGGTGCCTACCACTGACAGGTATCTGAGGTTGACGACCTTTACCAGACAGATATGTAGCTAAAGGAAGATGGCCTAATTATCGGAAGCACATAAGCTACATAATCAAATCACTGACATAGTGTACAGACTTTATGCAATATGGCCTCAATAAACTACAACACCGGTGGAAAGCTCCAGAGAAAGTCATTAGGAATGACTATGCTAAACTCCTGTGAGACTTCAGCATCTGAACTGATAGCCATGTTTTGGCAGCCAGATATTGGTTGCACAAGAGATGTTGATTTGATTTTGAAATATAGATTGAGCAGATTTTATGATAAGCAGACAGAGAGAGAGAGAGCTACTATAATAGATATATGACCACCCAATGACTACAAAACACCCAACTAAGAAAAAAAAGTGGAGAGATATCTCCCAGTCAGAGAGATTGAACAGAGCTGGCATGTAAGAACAATTGTAACTCCAGAAGTCATTAAAGCATTGTGCATCACTTGCTTGCGCATCAAATTTTACAACAATCAACACGAGTGAGTTGCAGAAACACACATTATTGGGAATGGCTAAGATCTTGAGGTGAGCTCTTCAACTCCCTGGTCTCAGGTAGAAGACGTGAGCTTATGTTGGCATTACTATCCCTTGGGTTAACCGGGGTGAGGAAACAATTTTTCTATCTTTATGTATAAGTTTATACTTATAATAGAATTGAAAAAAACATCTCAATTCTGTTTCCATTGCTACAAATCATCCAAAACAATTATCTCATAAGAAAAGCCTGTAAAATGGAATAAATACTATTTCAGCATTTTTCAAGCATTACAACAATTTAATAGATGGCTTGATCTTGTTCGAGTGAGCTACAGATCAAATGAATTTACTGAAAATAAATTTAGCAAATTTGCTGAAGATGTTGAGCTAGGTGTAGACTATTCTAGCTGTATGCCTAGGTTGTGTACCAAACTATGTGCATAGACACAGGAAAAAAATCTGTAGATTGCTGAGCTGTTAACAAATGGATCAAATAATCAAAAGAATGGAGTAAGAAATTTCTTTTCAATGGTCATCTCTAAAAGTTAGAGTTAAAGTGAGTGCTTTAGTTCACTCAAACTTAATGATTAATTAAATGGTTGAGTCAAACCACTAGTACTGGTAACCACTTGAAACCACTGGTAACCACCAGCTTTTGGTTGAAATTATTGCTTGCAATTATTAAAAGAATTTTGATAGCATAAGTAACATGAGTAATATTGTAAACAGAACATCTACATGTACATAGCATTACGTGAGTGGGATGTCAGAGGCTTTCACTTTGGTAATAAACATATATGCAAACTAATATGTGTATCAGAGTTATGAGAGTATGGGTGTTATTATCAATTCAAACTAACTTATACAATCACAGTTTAAGATTTTGTGTGTAACACTCATGGCTATAGGAGCAGCCATGTTTCAGTGGTTCAGTGCACTAGCATATGATCGGTAGGGCAGGGGTTCAAATCACATAAGAACCATTGCTGGTGTTAAAAAGGGCATCCAACTACAATTGCACAACTGCCAAATCTGATCGAGCCATGAGTAAAGAGAATGGATAATATTATCAATTCAAACTAATGCATAAAATCATGGTTTAAGATTTTGTGTGTAATACTAGTGGTTATAAGAGTATGTTTTGTAAAAAGAAAGAGCAATCCATACTGTAGCAGTATAGCCATCTACAGCAGTCGTACTAGTTTATAAATTGGTTAGCCAAATTCCCGGCGTAACACAGGTATTAAAATTATTACCTAATGAACTTGAGTAGCTTACATGGAAAACTAGATCTTTACCAAAACAATACCCAACAATATAAGAAAATGTCCATTTTATAATACAACAACAAAAATGTGTTTGTTAAAGAATCTGAAAATAGATAATTTTCCTAAACCTTTTGGCAAGCATGTCTGCATGACGCCATTTTACACCTATTGGGTGTACACGTAGAAAGTTAAGGTTAGATAACCCTAAACTATAATATATATAAATATAGAATGAAAGAATTATTTGGCATTTGATGACTCGGTTGATCAAAATTGGAATATTCCGCTTGAGTGGTATTCAAAACCAGCAATAACTTCACAAAATAGAAAACTCTAGTATAGAGGACAGCTCCGTTTTAAATTTTTTTCCATGAGAATATTTTCATGAAAACACTACCAGCATAGAATGTAAAACTGGTCTATATAAAAATGAAATGCTGATAGTCAACCGTCTTCAGAAGTCTCCTGATTAGTCATAATAACAATATCAGTATAACAGTGTTTATATACTGTACTTCGATAGTAAGAAAACTTTTAGAATATCAGCTGCTAGTTAATAAATATACCATTAATTACCTTTTTAAATTTTCAAGTTTGACTTTTTCAAGACATGTCACAATGAAAATATTAGGAAGATACAAATGTATGTTGTGCTGCGCTTTTTTTAGTGTCTCAATTACATTTTAAAGTTTTTCTTTGTAATACAGACATTAGCTCATAAGCGAGAACAGTTTTGCTATAATTAAACAGTAATTCAAAAATAAGTCCACATTTATCTTTTAAAAGTATTTTGCTATATTAAGTAGACATGGGTGTTACATATAAATAATCAGAATGGGACAGTGAAAGCATTTCGAAATCATATAATAGCCAAACAGAACTTTCAGAGAATAGACAAAATTGCAGACCGTTAATAAGAAAGAAATATATAACAACCATTTATCAACTCACATACTTGTACATGCCAGGAAGAAAGATTCATAAACAATTCAACAATTTAGACGTCTGCACATTAAATCAATAGTAAAAATTTTAACGATCTACACACATAGAGCTCTGCAGTATACTATTAGTCTTTTTAAAAAAATAAATTATATAGATGGAGTTTGAAATAAAATAAATAAAATAGATGGACGGAGTTTAAATTAAACTGATTAAGGTTCTTTCGTTTACAGAGAAACTTCATCTTAGAGAGTTATCATCTCAAGGATTTGGTTATCAATGACTGTAATGATTGTCTTGGAATTACATTCAAAAGCTCCTCAAATCACCAGAGTTCATTTCTACAAAAATCAAGAATGTATTTTAAGCAACGCCTACAAACACTAGTAACAAACATTCAGATTGCACTATAGAATCATGGTTTTAAATGAGGATCAAATTTGTTACCTGCTGAGGTAAATCTTGTTTGGTTGATTGATAGAGAGAAAGCGTCTACTGGTAGAAGAGTCTGTAAACTTTTGACACTCTGACTTTTAGAACTGAAATTAATAGAAACAAGTTATGACTGAAGACATCATGACACTATTTAATATGATAGTTTAACACTTGCTGAATAGTCAATAAACTCACAAGTATTGATCTCATACCTGTAACTAAAAATAGAAACTTAAACAAACTTAATGAGCTGAGTTAAATGATGTGCATTGTGTTTCCTTACCTGTTAAGATATAAAGAGTTAGTTGATAATTCAAATGAGTCACTCTCATCCAAGAGTAGAGATGACATTTCATGACCTCTAGCTAGATAGCCCATAATTAAACTAGTAATGTTTAGTTAACTGAAACTGTTACTGTGTTCTGTAACTGTCGCTGATCAGACCTGATTCTGAACTCAAAATGTTCTGGTGCCTCTTTTATATACAATATATATAGATTAGTCATTTCACGCATGCATAATTCTAGTGGTAGAGGTTCCTGTCACTTGACGTCATCAGACTTGCCATCGCACAATGTGCATCATCCAATCAATGATGAATAGCAATATCTGCTTTATTTGAAAGTTAAGGCTCTGACAAGAAACTGAGTTCCTTTAAAAACTTGCACTACTGCAATGATAAAAAATCTGAACCTGAATAATTGCATCTAATAAAGGTTACATAGACATGACCATATTAGGAACATCACTGCTGAAAATATAGAGTCTTCTATGGAGACATTATACAGTGTAGCTTTTATAACTCACTGCACTTTTCTATGGGCACTCAAATAGCTAGACAATAGTTTCTAGAATATTTTAAAATGTTTCCGATGAAGTACAAAAAAATGAGAGTTCTGGTGAAGGTGAACCCTACATACTTTAGTTACTAGTAGTAGCTGACTATCAGTTAAACAATCAGTATCAAACTACTGAACAATCCAACTACAAGTGCCAGCTCTCTAAAAAGATAAAGAGAACTGTAAACAAATAAAAGCAAATTTAACTGAATGATGAATGTGAGCAAATGATTACTTCTATCTTCGTTTTCTGAGACCTTTGGAGTTTTCAAAAAGGAAAATTCATTCGCTTGGCTGAAATAATTTTACCGATGTTTGCATGTCGAACAACCTTTTAACCGCCGGCATGTCTCTTCACTTATGTCACCATCATGACTGTAACCAGCTGTTATCAGCTTTTAGTAGATCCCAATTCAATATTACAATAAACAAAAATTAAGCTTTAATTTGTGTTTACAGTGCCAGTCAGTCTTACACAGTCATGTTTCACTAAAATGAACCAAGCAATATCTTGAGGTATTTTTATCTGAAAAGTCTCTCATAAGTATGAATCAAACAATTTTTTATACAAACTATTTACATATTTTAGTATATTTTTACTAGTTGAAGCTAATATGCTGCTTTCTACTATACAATATTGAGATACCATAAACAGGCTATAGAGCTCAAAATTACCAACAAACCTATAAAACTAGAATCTTAAGAGTTGGCGGTCTGCTGTTAACTAACCATGCTGTGTGATTATGAGAAATAGGTAGGAAGGTAGAGTGACCAAGACCAGCAAAACACTGACACTGAACACTTCAAATCGGCCAGTAACAACACGTACACAAATTTGCTGATTAACATATTGTTGGCAACATTGTGTCTGATTGATTTTTAAGTTTTATATAGTATAATTAACACGCGGCATCTTGGTAAATATATTTTGTAGACAAATGTACTGGAACATAAAAAAACTCAATTTCTTAAAAGCTTGCTGTTATTTTATTTCTAGATAAAATAGTCTATAAACAAATCATCAATTGTTTCTCTTTATTTCCGTAAATCTTAGAAAAACGAGTTTAGTGTATCGAATAAGTGAGCATAGATGACATCATCTTATATAACAAAAATTTAATGCAAAATTTGTTGGTGCAACATTTGCTCTAATATTATATATTTCTAGTGGCTTATTCAACTCTAGTAAAAGTAGAGTATATTTACAATCAGACTGACCAGACTGTTTGTTATCATACTGACTAGTCTAAATACTGACTGTTCCATCACTTCATCAGTTGAAGGTTGTTTCCATCTTCAAATCAATCAGCAACTTTGAATGAACTGCAGTTGTATACAAAACTATATTTAAGATACTGTGTATTGTTTTTCAAAACTAAATAATATAAAGACTCTAAGTTTAGATAGTAAGACTTTAAACTTTTTTATAATATATCAAAAAAATCTATAAACAGGCTAAAAATAATTTCTGCAGACAACATTCACTAATGATAGTTTCTATTCGATCATCATGTAACTTTATAGTTATGAATAGCTGACGGTTCATTGATTGGGTGAGTTTTATTATATTTATAGTTAATATAACATTACTAAACAATAATTAGAGTTCTATGCCTTTTAATGTATGTAACCCTATTATATACAATTGTATGTAGATGATAAAGCTGCAGTAATATGTGAACTACTTCAGCTTTGATGATGTTCATCATTTAGCAGACATGATGGTATAAACACTCTGTTTGATAGGCTTCAGCAATACATCAGTAAACCCGTAATTGCATATATTGTTAAGCGGGGTCCTCAGGCTATGACACCAAATGCACTTAAGAGCCAAACAACTACTGTTTGTACATCCTCATCCAATGATGCTCATGATGTCACAGTTTGTAATTTTAAATGATTTTGTGTCGCTATTATGAAAATTTATGCTGTATGATAATGTCTAGAGTATGTAACATATTGATTCATACTAACCAGAAGATAGAGTACTGTAATGATTTACCATGTCACGAAGGTTCCAAGCACTTGATTATAAGCTATTTAAAAGCCATGTAATGACATACAGGTTTCAAGACCATATATCATTCACTCGCCTAATGACAGGTTGTAGCAGGGCAGTTTGTGTGTGTATGATTGATACTACCCACATAATAGTTATAACCAATCAGAGTGGAAGAGGCTAGCTTCTATGGCCATAGCATAGCACAAGATTGCAATAACTGTCTAGCGCTAGCAGTTCCTGTGCCATACTCTTAGCACTAAACCTCTTTTTGCAGTTCATTTTGAACAACTTTAAGCGCAGCAATTATAACTTGTCACTGGTCAGACTTGCATGCAAAGCTTTTCAAATTCTGATGAAACACAAACAATTACCTAATTTTTATAGCCACCAAATGGATAAACTATATGATAGTAATTTATGTAAAGTTTTATTTGGTCAATTTTAGATGCAATCAAGAGTTTTGAGCAATGTAAATGAGCAAACAGTAATGCCAACTTTGTATCTGATTGACATTGACTAATACATTCTAAGCTAACTAATGTTAAACTAAGCATAACAGTTTGTGGTGTGAATTTTATAGAAAAATATACTAGAACGTGAAAAAGTCATTTTCTTAACAATTTATTTTGCTTTCATTTTAGGTACATGATAAAAACGCAAAGTGTGGGTTATTTTTATTTCAGAAAATTCTGAAGGAATAACTTTCAAAGGTATTCTTGGTGCTTAGAGCAGCTTGCCTAGGTGAGCAAAGACCTACACCTTTTATATAAGACTAATAGTGAAGTCGTTAGGGCAAAATTTTATCTAATACAATATGTTGGCAGTGTCCTTTTCTACTCTAGCAAAAGTATATCATATAAGTATATTTCTATGAAATAATAGTAAAGTTGATAGTGACAAACATTTAAATGTGGTGCACGGTTTACTAATTTTTTGGCTTTTAGTAAATTCAATATTACGATAATGCATGCAAATTAAACTTTAATTTGTGTTTACAGTGCCAGTCAGTTTTACACAGTCATGTTTTACTAAAACAAACCAAACAATATAAACACTAAGAGATGCGGTCAGGTTAATCACTTTGAGGTCTGTAAAAATTTTGATTATAGCCACATGCTTACATAAATAACATTACTTGATAGCCAATCAAAGTGTCCAATTTAGTTCAAAACAATCGAAAGGCTTAAATTTTATATGAAATCATGATCCCTTTTATCAAAACTACATTGTGTCGTTACTAGAGTTGCTATAAGCTGAAAAATTATGCACTTTGAATCTTGTGCTCTTTCTTGTGACAATCATGGATTATGCATCACAAGGAAATCATTAGCAATGAGCTCAATTTTGTGGTCAGAAACAACTAATTTTAATGACATGCATGTATCATGAAACTGGGTGCAGATGAAGTGAGACAAAATTTTAGTTTATTTTTTATTAGATAAAGCTAATATGCTACTTTCTACTGTACAATATTGAGATACCATAGACAGGCTATGGAGCTGAAAAATAACAAAAGAACCTAAAAAACTAGAATATTAGGAGTTGGCAGGTCTGCTGTTAACTAACCATCTTGTGTGATTATGAGAAAAATGTAAGAGGGTACAGTGATATAGACCTGCACAACACTGACACTAAATATATTAGATCTGTCAGTAATGACACCTAAAAAAATTGCTAATAGCCATGTTGTTGGCAATATTGTGTCTGACTTATTTTGTAGTTTTACATTGTATAAGTAACCCGACGAATCTTAGTAGGCCTAACTGGTAGAAGAACTTTAAACTTTTCTATAATATATGTAACAAAAATCTATAAACAAGCTAAAAATAATATCTGCAGACATCATTTACTAATGATAGTTTCTGGTCGATCATCATGTAACTTTATGGTTATGAATAGCTCACGGTTCATTGGTTGGGTGAGTTTTATTATATTTATAGTTAATATAACATTACTAGACAATTATTCTTTGTCAAATATCTGAGTTGAGCAATATAAAAAATAATTACTTTATTTTTAAAGTTCAATGCCTTTTAATGTATGTAACCCTAAATATGTAGACGATAAAGCTGCAGTAATATGTTAACTACTTCAGCCTTGATGATGTTCATCATTTAGCAGACATGCTGGTACAAACACTTTTTTTGATAGGTCTCAGCAATACATCAGTAAACCCATAGTTGCATATATTGTTAAGCGGGATCCACAGGCTATGACACCAAATGCACTTAGGAGCCAAACAACTACTGTTTGTACATCCTCATCCAATGATGCTCACAATGTCAAAGTTGGCAATTTTAAATGTTTTTTGTCGCTATTATGAAAATTTATGCTGTATGAAAATGTCTAGAGTATGTAACATATTGATTCATACTAACCAGGAGATAGAGTATTGTAATGATTTACCATGTCACGAAGGTTCCAAGCGCTTCGTTATAAGCTATCTAGAGGCCCTGTAATGACATACAGGTTTCAAGATCATACATCATTCGCTAGGCTAGTGACAGGTAGTAGTATGGCAGTTTGTAAGCGTGATTGATACCACCCACATAATAATAACCAATCAGAGTGGAAGAGACTAGTTTCTCTGGCAATAACATAGCACAAGATTGCAATAACTGTCTAGCGCTAGCAGTTCCTGTGCCATACTCCTGACACTAAACCTCTTTAAGCAGTTCAGTTGAGGCAACTTTAAGCGCAGCAATATCTTGTCACTAATCAGACTTGCATTTAAAGCTTTTCAAATCCTAATGAAACACAAACACTCACCTAATTTTTATACCTAGAAAATGGATAAACTATATAATAGTCATTTATTTAAAGTCGTATTTGGTCAATTTTAGATGCAACCAGGAATTTTGAGCACAAGAAACTCAAAACACATTTCCCTTATATATTTCATTCATATAATATTCTACTTACTTTTCCTTTGTATATTCATTTCGTAATAATTTTAGGTCATGATGCCGATTGATGCAATGACTAATTTGAATGCTGGAACGAGTTATGTTTGTCTCTGACACATAATTCTACAATTTTTTGGTGCATAACCCTGCATTGTTATTAGTTGTAATACTTTAACTACTAAGGCTCTGAACATAAGAGGAAGATGTAGGAGGGTACTAGACTTGGATAGGAGTAGGACTAGGGTAGGACTGACTAGGGTAGAAGTGATCTAAACCTGCACAATTGCACATTGATTATATCATATCTGTCAATAACCACAGTTAAAATAAATTGGCTAATAAACATAGTAATGCCAACTTTGTATCTGATTGACATTGACTAATACATTGTAAGCTAACTAATGTTAAACTAATCATAACAGTTTGTGGTGTGAATTTCATAGAAAAATATACTAGAGCGCGAAAAGTCATTTTCTTAACAATTTCCTTTGCTATTTTTTGGTACATGATAAAACACAATGTGTGGGTTATTTTTATTTCAGCAAATTCTGAAAGAATAATTTTAAAAATTATTCTTGGTGCCTAGAGCAGCTTGTCTAAGTGAGCAAAGACCTACATCTTTTACATAAGACTAATAGTGAAGGCATTAGAGCAAAATTTTATCTAATACATTATGTTGGCAGTGTCCTTTTCTACTCTAGCAAAAGTATATTATATAAGTATATTTCTATGAAATAATAGTAAAGTTGATAGTGACAAACTTTTAAATGTGGTGCACGGTTTACTAATTTTTTGGCCGTTAGTAAAGTCAATATTACAATAATGCATGCAAATTAAACTTTAATTTGTGTTTACAGTGCCAGTCAGTCTTACACAGTCATGTTTCACTAAAACAAACCAAACAATATAAACACTAAGAGGAGCGGTCAGGTTAATCACTTTGAGGTCTGTAAAAATTTTGATTATAGCCACATGCTTACATAAATAACATTACTTGATAGCCAATCAATGTGTTCAATTTAGTTCAAAACAATGGTAAGGCCTAAATTTTGTATGAAATCATGATCCCTTTTATCAAAACCACATTGTGTCATTACTAGAGTAGCTATAAACTGAAAATTTATGCCTTTCATCTATTGTGCTATTTCCTGTGACAATCATAGATTATGCATCACAAACAAATCATTAGCCATGAGCTCAATTTTGTGGTCAGAAAATATAATTTTAGCGACATATGTGTACCATAAAATTTGGTGCAGATGAAGTGAGACAAAATGTCCACCTAGCTTTTTAGGATGAACCTTGTTAAAGAACCCCATTGGCTATGTACATATACTAGATATATGATATACTTCTCTAATCTCAAGAACTCACCAGTGGCATGTAGATGTACTTTTGTTTCAACTGTAATCTCATTGATATACTGATATTTGTGTATTGCACCCACAGTTATGATCTGTGTACAAAATCTGACTCAGTGACTACTCATCCTTCTCAATATGCTTTTATTATAGCTCATAATCCTTGTTGTATTGGGGGAGGTATTACACAGGCCTGTGAAAAATGAGAGTGTCAGGTAAGGTACCTGACAGTGTTTCAAATCTCTCTAGTAGTGGTGCAACTAAACAGGTTTGTCGGTAGTGGACTATGGTAGTGAATTGTTTCAACTCATTTTGCTAGTCTAAAAAGTAAACAGCTTATTGAAGTTGTTTTCTACAAGTAGAGAATAAGATTAAAAATTGATGTAGGGTTTACAATGCATGCTTTTTATCGTGTTTTTTATTTGTACTGCTAAACAAAATTGTGGCCTGTAAAAATAATTGACTCTTTTGGGTTGACAAAAAATAGGAACATACTTGGCGCTTATTACCAATTATTAATTATTTGTAAACAGGCTTTGGACCAGTTATGCAGGTTATATAAGTTATATAGTTATGCAGGAGGCATAACTATATATATATATATATATACATAAAAGTATTTGGGTAAAGTTTATTCAATTTATTACTACAACCATTGGTTTCATACAGCCAGCGAGCTAGCTGCAGTAGTCAGGTAGTGTGAATGTGTACAGAGCAGTTGTTTTCATCACTAAATGTTAGGAGAATTAAAAGGATTAAAAAGCTAAAAGCTTGAAACTCAAAATTGGAACTGCTCTCCATAGAGGTATAATTGGCCATTATGTGTTCTCAAGTAAGTATTTGTTTCTGTGTCTACATGATGACATGAGTTTTGATCGTTTAGTTAAAGTTGCCTGCTCGGGTCTAAATATAATGTACAGTTTCTCTGTCTGGCATAAGTTACAAGTCTTGGTTACGTTGGAGTACGACTGCGTTTTGGTGACAATGTCCCATGATGTTGTATATCTTATATTGTTGCTCTTTAGGTGCCATATGTGTTTGCTCAGCTCAGTAGCGTTTTGGTTTTTTGCGTGCGTGAAGGATGACTTGTGGTTGGAGAATTGTGTCTTGAAGCTTCCTTCAGTGAGTCCTATATAGCTTTCTGTTTTGTTGTTAGATGTTACATTGCATTGGTAGATGACACTGCCCTCAAGGCATTTTCCATTTAATGGGCAGTTGATGTTACTACCCTTAGGTTAACCGGGGTGAGGATACAGTTTTTCTATCTTTATGTATAAGTTTATACTTATAATAGAATTGAAAAAACATCTCAGTTTTGTTTGTAGTGCTACAAATCTTCCAAACATTGATACAAATCTTTCTTATAAGAAAAGCCTGTAAAATGGAATAAATACTATTTCAGCATTTTTCAAGCATTACAACAATTTCGTAGATGGTTTGATCTTGGTCGAGTGACTCACAGATCAAATAAATTTACTGAAAATAAATTTAGCAAGTTTGCTGAAGATGTTGAGCTAAGTGTGCACTATTCTAACTGTACACCAATGTTGTGTACCAAACTATATGCATAGAAACAGGAAAAAAATCTGTAGACTGTTGAGCTGTTAAAAAATGGATCACAACAAACAAAAAATATCTCATATTCTAAAATACTAAATATCCATCATGATGGTTTTCCTTTTCAGCTGTTATATCGTTTTGACTAGTTATGATAAAGCATTATCAACCTGCAATGTAAGCAAGAAAAAAGCTACAAATAGAGCAATAAAGAGCATACAACTTTAAATAATCAAAAGAATGGAGTAAGAAATTTCTTTTCAATAGTCATCTCTAAAAATTTAGGGTTAAAGGGAGGGCTCAAGACCACTCAAACGAGATGATTAGTTAAAAGGTTGAGTTGAACAACTGGTACCAGTAGCCACTTAGAAGTACTGAAATGATCAGTGAATATTTGTTATAATTGATTAGCTCCTGGTTGAAATTATTGTTTGCAATTATTAAGAGAATTCTGATGTCATAAGTAACATGAGTAATATTGTAAACAGAACATCTACATAGCTTTACGTGAGTATGATGTCAGAGGATTTCACTTTGGTAATAAACATACATATACGCAAACTAATATGTGTATCAGAGTTATGAGAAAATGGGTGTTATTATCAATTCAAGCTAATGCATACAATCTCAGTTTAAGATTTTGTGTGTAACACTCATGGCTATAGGAGCAGCTATGTTTCAGTGGTTCAGTGCACTGGCATATGATCGGTAGGGCAGGGGTTCAAATCACATAAGAACCATTGGTGGTGTTAAAAAGGGCATCCAACTACAATTGCACAACTGCCAAACCTGATCGAGCCATGAGTAAAGAGAATGGATAATATTATCAATTCAAACTAATGCATAAAATCATAGTTTAAGATTATTGTGTGTAATACTAGTGGTTATAAGAGTATGTTTTATATAAAGAAAGAGCAATCTATGCTGTAGCAGTATAACCATCACCAGCAGTTGTACTAGTTCATAAATTGACTAGCCAAATTCCCGGCGTAACACAGGTAATAAAATAATTACTTAATGAACTTGAGTAGCTTACATGGAAAACTAAATCTTTACTAAAACAATACCCGACAATATAAGAAAATGTCCATTTTATAATACAACAGCAAAAATGTGTTCGTTAAAGAATCTGAAAATAGATAATTTTCCTAAGCCTTTTTGGCAAGCATGTCTGCATGACGCCATTTTACACCTGATGGGTATACATGTAGAAACATGTATACCCATCATTTTTTTGTTGCTATTATGAAAATTTGTGCTGTATGATAATTTCTACAGTATGTAACATATTGATTCATAGCAACCAGAAGATAGAGTATTGTAATGATTTACCATGTCATGAAGGTTCCAAGCACTCGATTATAAGCTATTTAAAAGCCATGTAATGACATACAGGTTTCAAGATCATACATCATTCACTCGCCTAGTGACAGGTTGTAGCAGGGCAATTTGTGTGCGTATGATTGCTACTACCCACATAATAGTTATAATCAATCAGAGTGAAAGAGGCTAGCTTCTCTGGCCATTGCATAGCACAAGATTGCAATAACTGTCTAGCGCTAGCAGTTCCTGTGCCATACTCTTGGCACTAAACCTCTTTTTGCTGTTCAGTTAGAGCAACTTTAAGTGCAGCAATATCTTGTCACTAATCAGACTTGCATTTGATGCTTTTCAAATCCTGATAAAACACAAACACTTACCTAATTTTTATAGCCGTCAAATGGATGAACTATATGATAGTCATCTATTTAAAGTTTTATTTGGTCAATTTTAGATGCTATCCAAAATGTTGAGCAATGTAAATGAGCAAACAGTAATGCCAACTTTGTATCTGATTGACATTGACTAATACATTGTAAGCTAACTAATGTTAAACTAATCATAACAGTTTGTGGTGTGAATTTTATAGAAAAATATACTAGAACGTGAAAAAGTCATTTTCTTAACAATTTCTTTTGCTTTCTTTTTAGGTACATGATAAAAACGCAAAGTGTGGGTATTTTTATTTCAGCAAATTCTGAAGGAATAATTTTCAAAATCATTTTTGGTGCCTAGAGCAGCTTGCCTAGGTGAGCAAAAACCTACATCTTTTATATAAGACTAATAGTGAAGTCGTTAGGGCAAAATCTTATCTAATACAATATTTTGCCAGTGTCTGTTTCTACTCTAGCAAAAGTATATTATATAAGTATATTTCTATGAAATAATAGTAAAGTTGATAGTGACAAACTTTTAAATGTGGTGCATAGTTTATTAATTTTTTGGCCTTTAGTAAATTCAATATTACAATAATGCATGCAAATTAAACTTTAATTTGTGTTTACAGTGCCAGTCAGTCTTACACAGTCATGTTTCACTAAAACAAACCAAACAATATAAACACTAAGAGATACGGTCAGGTTAATCACTTTGAGGTCTGTAAAAATTTTGATTATAGCCACATGCTTACATAAATAACATTACTTGATAGCCAATCAATATGTCCAATTTATTTCAAAACAATGGATAGGCCTAAATTTTGTATGAAATCATGATCCCTTTTTCAAAACTACATTGTGTCGCTACTAGAGTAGCTATAAGCTGAAAATTTATGTCTTTTATCTATTGTGTTCTTTCCTATGACAATCATAGATTATGCATCACAAGGAAATCATTAGCAATGAGCTCAAAAAATTATTTTAGTGACATGCATGTATCATGAAACTTGGTGCAGGTGAAGTGAGACAAAATATCCACTTAGCTTTTTAGGATGAACCTTGCAAAACAACCCCATTGACTATGTACATATACTAGATATATGATATACTTCTCTAATCTCAAGAACTCACCAGTGGCATGTACATGTACTTTTGTTTTAACTGTAATCTCAATGATATAGTGATCTTTGTGTACTGCACCCACAGTTATGATCTGTGTGCGAAATCTGACTCAGTGACTACTCATCCTTCTCAATATGCTTTTATTATAGCTCATAATCCTTGTTGTATTGGAGAAGGTATTGCACAGGCCTGTAGAAAATGAGAGTGTCAGGTAAGGTACCTGACAGTGTTTCAAATCTCTCTAGTAGTGGTGTGACTAAACAGGTCTGTAGGTTGTGGACTATGGAAGTGGACTGTTTCAACTCACTTTGCTAGTCTAAAAAATAAACAACTTATTGAAGCTGTTATTTTATCAGTAAAGAACAATATTAAAAATTGATGTAGGGATTAAAATTCTTTTCCTCGCACTTTTTATTTGCACTGCTAAACAAAATTGTAGCCTGTAAAAATCATTGACTGTTTTGGGTTGACCAAAAATAGGAAAATACTTTGCGCTTTTTACCAATTAATAATTATTTGTAGACAGGCTTTGGACCAGTTACGCAGGAGACTCAAAAGTGTACAGAAGATGATGAAACAAAAACAGAGCATGGTCAGCATAGATATGTTGCTAGCTGAATTCCACTTGTTGGTTGTGACAACGGAACTACACGCTGATAATGAGGAGTCTGACTGGCACATAAAACCTCTCCATGGTGCTTACCACGGACAGGTATCTGAGGTCGACGACCTTTGCCAGCCAGATATGCGGCTAAACAAAGATGGCCTAATGACTGGAAGGACATAGGCAACATAATCAAGTCACAGATGCAGTGTGCAGAAGTCTATGCAATATGGCCTCAGTAAACTACAACACCGTAGGGAAGCTCCAGAGAAGATCAATGCGAATGACTGTGCTAAGCTTTTCAGGGAACCCGACCTCTGAACTGACAGGCATGTTTTGTCAGGCAGATATTGATTTGATTTTGAAATATAGATTGAGCATATATTGATTATAAGCAGACAAAGAGAGCTACTATAATTATAGATATATGACCACCCAATGACTACAAAACCGTCAGCTAAGAAAAAAAAGTGGAGAGATATCTCTCAGTCAGAGAGATTGAAATTAGCTGGCATATAAAAACAACTGTAACTCCAATAGTCATTAAAGCACCTTACATCTCTTGCTTGCGCATCACAGGTGGCTTATACAAATACCAACAACAATCAACACGAGTGAGTTGCAGAAACACACATTATTGGGAATGGCTAAGATCTTGAGGTGAGCTCTTCAATTTCCTGGTCTCAGGTAAAAGACATGAGCTTATGTTGGCATTACTATCCCTTGGGTTAACCGAGGTGAGGAAACAATTTTTCTATATCTATATATAAGTTTATACTCATAATACAATTGAAAAAAACATCTTAATTCAGTTTCTAGTGCTACAAGTTTTCCGAAAGAATAATCTGATAAGAGAAGCCTGTAAAATGGAATAAATACTATTTCAGCATTTTTCAAACATTACACCAATTTAATAGATGGCTTGATCTTGGTCGAGTGACCAACAGATCAAATAAATTTACTGAAAATAAATTTAGCAAGTTTGCTGAAGATGTTGGGCTAAGTGTAGGCCTACACTATTCTAATAGTACACCAATGTTGTGTACTAAACTATATGCATAGACACAGGAAGAAAAGTCAGTAGACTGCTAAGCTGTTAACAAAATATATTAAGGATTACAATAATTGAAAATATCTCTCATATTTTAATATACTTAATATCCATTATGATGGTTTTCCTTCTCAGCTGTTATATTGTTTTGACTAGTTATGATAAAACGTCAACCTGCAAGGTAAGTAAGGAAAAGACTAAAACTAAAAAAGTAAAAAGCATACAACTAACCAATGTTTTGGAGTCAGGCATTTTTTCTCATGGTTTTCTCTTATGGGCTAAAGTGAGTGCTCTAAACCACTCAAATTTGATGATTAGTTCAATGATTGAATTGAACACTGGTGCGGGTAGCCACTTGAAAATACTGAAATGATTAGTGAATATTTGTTATAATTGATGAGCTCCTGGTTGAAATTATCGCCTTCAATTATTAAGAGAATTCTGATGTCATGAGTAACATGAGTAATATTGTAAACAGAACATCAACATATCATTCCGTGAGTGTGGTGTCATAGGATTTCACTTTGGTAATAATCATGTATGCAAACTAATATGTGTATCAGAGTTATGAGAGAATGGGTGTTATAATAAATTTAAACTAGCTTGTAAAATCATGGTTTAAGATTTTGTATGTAATACTAGTGGTTATAAAAGAATGTCTCGTAAAAAAAAGCAATTCATACTCTAGCAGTATAACCATCTACAGCAGTCGTACTAGTTTATAAATTGACTAGCCAAATGCCCGGCGTTGCACGGGTAATATAATAGTTACCTAATGAACATGAAAAGCTAAATCTTTACTAAAACAATACCCGACAACATCAAAAAATTACTCATTTTATAACATAACAGCAAAAGTGTGTTTGTACAAGGTAATGATTCTGAAGATAAATAATTTCTCTTGGCCTTTCTTGGCAAGCATGTCTGCATGACGCCATTTTGCACCTGTTGAGTGTACATGTAGATAGTTAAGGCTAGATAACCCTAAACTATAATATATATAAATATAGAATGCAAGATTTATTTGGTATTTGATGTCTTGGTTGATAAAAATTGAAATGTTACGCATGAGTGGTATTCAATGCCAGCAATAACTTCACAAAATAGAAACCTCTAGTATAGAGGACAACTCCATTTTAAATTTTATTCCTATGAGAATATTTTCATGAAAATACTAGCCAGCTAAAATGTAAAACTGGTCTATATAAAAATGAAATGCTGATAGTCAACCGTCTTCAGAAGTCTCCTGATTAGTCATAATAACAATATCAGTATAACAGTGTTTATATACTTTGATATTAGAACAATTTTTAGAATATCAGCCGCTAGTTAATAAATTACCATTAATTACCTTTTTAAATTTTCAAGTTTGACTTCTTCAAGACATTTTACAATAAAAATATTAGGAAGATACCATTGTAAGTTGTGCTGTGCTTTTTGTTTCTAGTGTCTCAATTACATTTTAAAATTTTTCTTTGTAATACAGCCATTAGCTCATAAACAAAAACAATTTTGCTATAATTAAACAGTAATTCAAAAATAAGTCCACATTTATCTTTTAAAAGTATTTTGCTATATTAAGTAGACATGTGTGTTACATATAAATAGTCAGAATGGGACAGTGAAGGCATTTAGAAATCATATAATAGCCAAACAGGACTTTCAGAGAATAGATAAAATTACAGATCGTTTGTAAGAAAGAAATATATATCAACCATTTATCAACTCACATACTTGTACATGCCAGGAAGAAAGATTTATAACAATTCAACAACTTAGACGCCTGCACATTAAATCAATAGTAAAAATATTAACGATCTACACACATAGAGCTCTGCAGTATACTGTTACAGTCTTTTTAAATAAAATAAATTATATTGATGGAGTTTAAAATAAAATAAATAAAATACATGGATGGAATTTAAATTGAACTGAACTTGAAGGTTCTTTATTCTAAAGAGGGACTTCATCTTAGAGAGTTATCATCTCAAGGATTTGGTTATCAATGACTGTGATGATAGTCTTGAGATTACGCTCAAAAGCTCCTCAAATCACCAGAATTCCCATCTACAAAAATCAAGAATGTATTTTAAACAACGCCTACAAACACTAGTAACAAACATTCAGACTTCACTATAGAATCACAGATTTAAATGAGGATCAAATTTGTTACCTGCTGAGGTAAATGCTGTTTGGTTGATTGATAGAAAGAAAGCGTCTACTGGTAGAACAGTCTGTAGACTTTTGACACTCTGACTTTTAGAACTGAAATTAATAGAAACAAGTTATGACTAAAGACATCATGACACTATTTAATATGATAGTTTAACACTTGCTGAATAGTCAATAAACTCACAAGTATTGATCTCATACCTTTAACTAAAAAGGGAAACTTAAACCAACTTAATGAGCTGAGTTAAATGATGTGCATTGTGTTTCCTTACCTGTTAAGATATAAAGAGTTAGTTGGTAATTCAAATGAGTCACTCTCATCCAAGAGTAGAGATGACATTTCACAACCTCTAGCTAGATAACCCATAATTAAACTAGTAATGTTTAGCTAACTGAACTGTAACTGTGTTCCGTAACTGTCGCTGATCAGACCTGATTCTGAACTCAAAATGCTCTAGTGCCTCTTTTATATAGGTTAGATTAGTCATTTCACGCATGCATAATTTTAGTGGTAGAGGTTCCTGTCACTTGACGTCATCAGACTTGCCATTGCACAATATACATTATCCAATTCATGATGAATAGCAATATCTGCTTTATTTGAAAGTTAAGGCTTGGACAAGAAACTGAGTTCGTTTAAAAACTTGCACTACTGTAATGATAAAAAATCTAAACCTGAAGAATTGCATCTAATAAAGGTTACATAGACATGACCATGTTAAAAACATCATTGCTGGAAATATAGTTTTCTATTGGGACATTATAACTTCTATAGCTCACTGTACCTTTCTATGGGCACTCAAATAGCTAGACAATAGTTTCTAAAATATCTTAGAATGCTCTCCGATGAAGTACAAACAAATGATAGTTCTTCTGGTGAAGGTGAGCCCTACATACTTTAGTACAAGTAGTAGCTGACTATCAGTTAAATAAACAATCAGTATCGAGCTACTGAACTATCCAACTACGAGTGCTGGTTTACTAAAAGAATGTACAGAACCATAAACAAATAGAAGCAAAGTTAACTAAAAGATGAACGAGAGCAAATAATTACTTATATCTTCGTTTTCTGAGACCTTACGAGTTTTCAAAGAGGAAAATTCATTCGTTTGGCTGAAATAATTTTACCGATGTTTGCATGTCGAACAACCTTTTAACTGCAGGCATGCCTCTTTACTTATGCCACTATCATGAGTGTAACCAGCTGTTGGCAGCTTTTAGTAGACCCTAATTCAATATTACAATAATGCATGCAAATTAAGCTTTAATTTGGGTTTACAGTGCCAGTCAGTCTTACACAGTCATGTTTCACTAAAAAAACCAAACAATATCTTGAGGTACTTTTATCTGAAAAATCTTTCATAAGTATGAATCAAACAATATTTTTATACAAACTATTTACATATTTTAGTATATTTTTTACTAGTTGAAGCTAATATGCTGCTTTCTACTGTACAATATTGAGATACCATAAACAGGCAATAGAGCTTAAAATTACCAACAAACCTAAAAAACTGGAATCTTAAGAGTTGGCAGGTCTGCTGTGCACTAACCATGCTGTGTGATTATGAGAAATATGTAGGTGGGAGTGACCAAGACCTGCACAACACTGACACTGAACACTTCATATCTGTCAGTAACAACACCTACAAAAATTTGCTGATAAGCATACTGTTGGCAACATTGTGTCTGATTGATTTTTAGATTTTATATAGTATAAGTAACACGCGGCATCTTGGTAAATATATTTTGTAGACAAATGTACTGGAACATAAAAAAACTCAATTTCTTAAAAACTTGCTGTTATTTTATTTCTAGATAAAATAGTCTATAAACAAATCATCAATTGTTTCTCTTTATTTCCGTAAATCTTAGAAAAACGAGTTTAGTGTATCGAATAAGTGAGCATAGATGACATCATCTTATATAACAAAAATTTAATGCAAAATTTTTTGGTGCAACGTTTGCTCTAATAATAGATAATTCTAATGGCTTATTCAACTCTAGTAAAAGTAGAGTATATTTACAATCAGACTGACCAGACTGTTTGTTATCATACTGACTAGTTTAAAAACTGACTGTTCCATCACTTCATCAGTTGAAAGTAGTTTCCATCTTCAAAGCAATCATCAACTTTGAATGGACTGCAGTTGTATACAAAACTATATTTAAGATACTGTTTATTGTTTTTCAAAACTAAATAATATAAAGACTCTAAGTTTAGATAGTAAAACTTTAAACTTTTTTATAATGTATCAAAAAAATCTATAAACAGGCTAAAAAAGAATATCTGTAAGACAACACTCACTAATGATAGTTTCTGTTCGATCATCCTGTAACCTTGTAGTTATTAATAGCTCATGGTTCATTGGTTGGGTAAGTTTTATTATATTTATAGTTAATATAACATTACTAAACAATAATTAGAATTCTATGCCTTTTAATATATGTAACCCTATATATGTAGATGATAAAGCTGCAGTAATATGTGAACTACTTCAGCTTTGATGATGTTCATCATTTAGCAGACATGCTGGTACAAACACTTTGTTTGATAGGTTTCAGCAATACATCAGTAAACCCGTAATTGCATATATTGTTAAGCGGGGTCCTCAGGCTATGATACCAAATGCACTTAGGAGCTAAACAACTACTGTTTTACATCATCATCCAAGGATGCTCATGATGTCGCAGCTTGTAATTTTACATGTTTTTTTGTTGCTATTATGAAAATTTATGCTGTATGAAAATGTCTAGAGTATGTAACATATTTCTCCAGAAGTCTCCTGATTAGTCATAATCAGAATTTAATTAGTCATAATGGATTTATAGCAACCAGAAGATAGAGTATTGTAATGATTTACCATGTCATGAAGGTTCCAAGCACTTGATTATAAGCTATTTAAAAGCCATGTAATGACATACAGGTTTCAAGACCATATATCATTCACTCGCCTAGTGACAGGTTGTAGCAGGGCAATTTGTGTGCGTATGATTGCTACTACCCACATAATAGTTATAACCAATCAGAGTGGACGAGGCTAGCTTCTCTGGCCATTGCATAGCACAACATTGCAATAACTGTCTAGCGCTAGCAGTTCCTGTGCCATACTCTTAGCACTAAACCTCTTCTTGCTGTTCAGTTGGAGCAACTTTAAGCGCAGCAATTATAACTTGTCACTGGTCAGACTTGCATTCAAAGCTTTTCAAATCCTGATGAAACACAAACACTTACCTAATTTTTATAGCCACCAAATAGATGAACTATATGATAGTCATATATTTAAAGTTTTATTTGGTCAATTTTAGATGCAATCAAGAGTTTTGAGCAATTTAAATGAGCAAACAGTAATGCCAACTTTGTATCTGATTAGTATTGACTAATACATTGTAAGCTAACTAATGTTAAACTAAACATAACAGTTTGTGGTATGAATTTTATAGAAAAATATACTAGAACGTGAAAAAGTCATTTTCTTAACAATTTCTTTTGCTTTCTTTTTAGGTACATGATAAAAACAAAATGTTTGTTATTTTTATTTCAGCAAATTCTGAAAGAATAACTTTCAAAATTATTCTTGGTGCCTAGAGCAGCTTGCCTAGGTGAGCAAAGACCTACATCTTTTATATAAGACTAACAGTGAAGTCATTAGGGCCAAATTTTATCTAATACATTATGTTGCCAGCGTCTGTTTCTACTCTAGCAAAAGTATATTATATAAGTATATTTCTATGAAATAATAGTAAAGTTGATAGTGACAAACTTTTAAATGTGGTGCATAGTTTACTAATTTTTTGGCCCTTAGTAAAGTCAATATTACAATAATGCATGCAAATTAAACTTTAATTTATGTTTACAGCTCCAGTCAGTCTTACACAGTCATGTTTCGCTAAAACAAACCAAACAATATAAACACTAAGAGATGCGGTCAGGTTAATCACTTTGAGGTCTGTAAAAATTTTGATTATAGCCACATGCTTACATAAATAACATTACTTGATAGCCAATCAATGTGTTCAATTTATTTCAAAACAATGGATAGGCCTAAATTTTGTATGAAATCATGATCCCTTTTTCAAAACTACATTGTGTCGTTACTAGAGTAGCTATAAGCTGAAAATTTATGCCTTTTATCTATTGTGTTCTTTCCTATGACAATCATAGATTATGCATCACAAGGAAATCATCAGCAATGAGCTCAAAAAATTATTTTAGTGACATGCATGTATCATGAAACTTGGTGCAGGTGAAGTGAGACAAAATATCCACCTAGCTTTTTAGGATGAACCTTGCAAAACAACCCCATTGACTATGTACATATACTAGATATATGATATACTTCTCTAATCTCAAGAACTCACCAGTGGCATGTAGATGTACTTTTGTTTCAACTGTAATCTCAATGATATAGTGATATTTGTGTACTGCACCCACAGTTATTATCTGTGTGCGAAATCTGACTCAGTGACTACTCATCCTTCTCAATATGCTTTTATTATAGCTCATAATCCTTGTTGTATTGGAGAAGGTATTGCACAGGCCTGTAGAAAATGAGAGTGTCAGGTAAGGTACCTGACAGTGTTTCAAATCTCTCTAGTAGTGGTGTGACTAAACAGGTCTGTAGGTAGTGGACTATGGAAGTGGACTGTTTCAACTCACTTTGCTAGTCTAAAAAATAAACAACTTATTGAAGCTGTTATTTTATCAGTAAAGAACAATATTAAAAATTGATGTAGGGATTAAAATTCTTTTCCTCGCACTTTTTATTTGCACTGCTAAACAAAATTGTAGCCTGTAAAAATCATTGACTGTTTTGGGTTGACCAAAAATAGGAAAATACTTTGCGCTTTTTACCAATTAATAATTATTTGTAGACAGGCTTTGGACCAGTTACGCAGGAGACTCAAAAGTGTACAGAAGATGATGAAACAAAAACAGAGCATGGTCAGCATAGATATGTTGCTAGCTGAATTCCACTTGTTGGTTGTGACAACGGAACTACACGCTGATAATGAGGAGTCTGACTGGCACATAAAACCTCTCCATGGTGCTTACCACGGACAGGTATCTGAGGTCGACGACCTTTGCCAGCCAGATATGTGGCTAAACAAAGATGGCCTAATGACTGGAAGGACATAGGCAACATAATCAAGTCACAGATGCAGTGTGCAGAAGTCTATGCAATATGGCCTCAGTAAACTACAACACCGTAGGGAAGCTCCAGAGAAGATCAATGCGAATGACTGTGCTAAGCTTTTCAGGGAACCCGACCTCTGAACTGACAGGCATGTTTTGTCAGGCAGATATTGATTTGATTTTGAAATATAGATTGAGCATATATTGATTATAAGCAGACAAAGAGAGCTACTATAATTATAGATATATGACCACCCAATGACTACAAAACCGTCAGCTAAGAAAAGAAAGTGGAGAGATATCTCTCAGTCAGAGAGATTGAAATTAGCTGGCATATAAAAACAACTGTAACTCCAATAGTCATTAAAGCACCTTACATCACTTGCTTGCGCATCACAGGTGGCTTATACAAATACCAACAACAATCAACACGAGTGAGTTGCAGAAACACACATTATTGGGAATGGCTAAGATCTTGAGGTGAGCTCTTCAATTTCCTGGTCTCAGGTAGAAGACATGAGCTTATGTTGGCATTACTATCCCTTGGGTTAACCGAGGTGAGGAAACAATTTTTCTATATCTATATATAAGTTTATACTCATAATACAATTGAAAAAAACATCTTAATTCAGTTTCTAGTGCTACAAGTTTTCCGAAAGAATAATCTGATAAGAGAAGCCTGTAAAATGGAATAAATACTATTTCAGCATTTTTCAAACATTACACCAATCTAATAGATGGCTTGATCTTGGTCGAGTGACCAACAGATCAAATAAATTTACTGAAAATAAATTTAGCAAGTTTGCTGAAGATGTTGGGCTAAGTGTAGGCCTACACTATTCTAATAGTACACCAATGTTGTGTACTAAACTATATGCATAGACACAGGAAGAAAAGTCAGTAGACTGCTAAGCTGTTAACAAAATATATTAAGGATTACAATAATTGAAAATATCTCTCATATTTTAATATACTTAATATCCATTATGATGGTTTTCCTTCTCAGCTGTTATATTGTTTTGACTAGTTATGATAAAACGTCAACCTGCAAGGTAAGTAAGGAAAAGACTAAAACTAAAAAAGTAAAAAGCATACAACTAACCAATGTTTTGGAGTCAGGCATTTTTTCTCATGGTTTTCTCTTATGGGCTAAAGTGAGTGCTCTAAACCACTCAAATTTGATGATTAGTTCAATAATTGAATTGAACACTGGTACGGGTAGCCACTTGAAAATACTGAAATGATTAGTGAATATTTGTTATAATTGATGAGCTCCTGGTTGAAATTATCGCCTTCAATTATTAAGAGAATTCTGATGTCATGAGTAACATGAGTAATATTGTAAACAGAACATCAACATATCATTCCGTGAGTGTGGTGTCATAGGATTTCACTTTGGTAATAATCATGTATGCAAACTAATATGTGTATCAGAGTTATGAGAGAATGGGTGTTATAATAAATTTAAACTAGCTTGTAAAATCATGGTTTAAGATTTTGTATGCAATACTAGTGGTTATAAAAGAATGTCTCGTAAAAAAAGCAATTCATACTCTAGCAGTATAACCATCTACAGCAGTCGTACTAGTTTATAAATTGACTAGCCAAATGCCCGGCGTTGCACGGGTAATATAATAGTTACCTAATGAACATGAAAAGCTAAATCTTTACTAAAACAATACCCGACAACATCAAAAAATTACTCATTTTATAACATAACAGCAAAAGTGTGTTTGTACAAGGTAATGATTCTGAAGATAAATAATTTCTCTTGGCCTTTCTTGGCAAGCATGTCTGCATGACGCCATTTTGAACCTGTTGAGTGTACATGTAGATAGTTAAGGCTAGATAACCCTAAACTATAATATATATAAATATAGAATGCAAGATTTATTTGGTATTTGATGTCTTGGTTGATAAAAATTGAAATGTTACGCATGAGTGGTATTCAATGCCAGCAATAACTTCACAAAATAGAAACCTCTAGTATAGAGGACAACTCCATTTTAAATTTTATTCCTATGAGAATATTTTCATGAAAATACTAGCCAGCTAAAATGTAAAACTGGTCTATATAAAAATGAAATGCTGATAGTCAACCGTCTTCAGAAGTCTCCTGATTAGTCATAATAACAATATCAGTATAACAGTGTTTATATACTTCGATATTAGAACAATTTTTAGAATATCAGCCGCTAGTTAATAAATTACCATTAATTACCTTTTTAAATTTTCAAGTTTGACTTCTTCAAGACATTTTACAATAAAAATATTAGGAAGATACCATTGTAAGTTGTGCTGTGCTTTTTGTTTCTAGTGTCTCAATTACATTTTAAAATTTTTCTTTGTAATACAGCCACTAGCTCATAAACAAAAACAGCTTTGCTATAATTAAACAGTAATTCAAGAATAAGTCCACATTTATCTTTTAAAAGTATTTTGCTATATTAAGTAGACATGTGTGTTACATATAAATAGTCAGAATGGGACAGTGAAGGCATTTAGAAATCATATAATAGCCAAACAGAACTTTCAGAGAATAGATAAAATTACAGATCGTTTGTAAGAAAGAAATACATAACAACCATTTATCAACTCACATACTTGTACATGCCAAGAAAAAAGATTTATAAACAATTCAACAACTTAGACGCCTGCACATTAAATCAATAGTAAAAATATTAACGATCTACACACATAGAGCTCTGCAGTATACTGTTACAGTCTTTTTAAATAAAATAAATGATATTGATGGAGTTTAAAATAAAATAAATAAAATACATGGATGGAATTTAAATTGAACTGATTAAGGTTCTTTATTCTAAAGAGAGACTTCATCTTAGAGAGTTATCATCTCAAGGATTTGGTTATCAATGACTGTGATGATTGTCTTGAGATTACGCTCGAAAGCTCCTCAAATCACCAGACTTCCTATCTACAAAAATCAAGAATGTATTTTAAACAACGCCTACAAACACTAGTAACAAACATTCAGACTTCACTATAGAATCACAGATTTAAATGAGGATCAAATTTGTTACCTGCTGAGGTAAATCTTGTTTGGTTGATTGATAGAAAGAAAGCGCCTACTGGTAGAACAGTCTGTAGACTTTTGACACTCTGACTTTTAGAACTGAAATTAATAGAAACAAGTTATGACTAAAGATATCATGACACTATTTAATATGATAGTTTAACACTTGCTGAATAGTCAATAAACTCACAAGTATTGATCTCATATCTTTAACTAAAAAGGGAAACTTAAACCAACTTAATGAGCTGAGTTAAATGATGTGCATTGTGTTTCCTTACCTGTTAAGATATAAAGAGTTAGTTGGTAATTCAAATGAGTCACTCTCATCCAAGAGTAGAGATGACATTTCACAACCTCTAGCTAGATAACCCATAATTAAACTAGTAATGTTTAGCTAACTGAACTGTAACTGTGTTCCGTAACTGTCGCTGATCAGACCTGATTCTGAACTCAAAATGCTCTAGTGCCTCTTTTATATAGGTTAGATTAGTCATTTCACGCATGCATAATTCTAGTGGTATTGGTTCCTGTCACTTGACGTCATCAGACTTGCCATTGCACAATATACACCATCCAATTCATGATGAATAGCAATATCTGCTTTATTTGAAAGTTAAGGCTTGGACAAGAAACTGAGTTCGTTTAAAAACTTGCACTACTGTAATGATAAAAAATCTAAACCTGAAGAATTGCATCTAATAAAGGTTACATAGACATGACCATGTTAAAAACATCATTGCTGGAAATATAGTTTTCTATTGGGACATTATAACTTCTATAGCTCACTGTACCTTTCTATGGGCACTCAAATAGCTAGACAATAGTTTCTAAAATATCTTAGAATGCTCTCCGATGAAGTACAAACAAATGATAGTTCTTCTGGTGAAGGTGAGCCCTACATACTTTAGTACAAGTAGTAGCTGACTATCAGTTAAATAAACAATCAGTATCGAGCAACTGAAATATCCAACTACGAGTGCTGGTTTACTAAAAGAATGTACAGAACCATAAACAAATAGAAGCAAATTTAACTAAAAGATGAACGAGAGCAAATAATTACTTCTATCTTCGTTTTCTGAGACCTTAGGAGTTTTCAAAGAGAAAAATCCATTCGTTTGGCTGAAATAATTTTACCGATGTTTGCATGTCGAACAACCTTTTAACTGCCGGCATGTCTCTTCACTTATGCCACTATCATGAGTGTAACCAGCTGTTGGCAGCTTTTAGTAGACCCTAATTCAATATTACAACAATGCATGCAAATTAAACTTTAATTTGTGTTTACAGTGCCAGTCAGTCTTACACAGTCATGTTTCACTAAAAAAAAAACAAACAATATTTTGAGGTACTTTTATCTGAAAAATCTCTCATAAGTATGCATCAAACAATATTTTTATACAAACTATTTACATATTTTAGTATATTTTTACTAGTTGAAGCTAATATGCTGCTTTCTACTGTACAATATTGAGATACCATAAACAGGCAATAGAGCTTAAAATTACCAACAAACCTAAAAACCTGGAATCTTAAGAGTTGGCAGGTCTGCTGTGCACTAACCATGCTGTGTGATTATGAGAAATATGTAGAAAGGTAGAGGGACCAAGACCTGCGCAACACTGACACTGAACACTTCGTATCTGCCAGTAACAACACCTACAAAAATTTGCTGATTAACATATTGTTAGCAACATTGTGTCTGATTGATTTTTAGATTTTATATAGTATAATTAACACGCGGCATCTTGGTAAATATATTTTGTAGACAAATGTACTGGAACATAAAAAAACTCAATTTCTTAAAAGCTTGCTGTTATTTTATTTCTAGATAAAATAGTCTATAAACAAATCATCAATTGTTTCTCTTTATTTCCGTAATTCTTAGAAAAATGAGTTTAGTGTATCGAATAAGTGAGCATAGATGACATCATCTTATATAACAAAAATTTAATGCAAAATTTGTTGATGCAACGTTTGCTTTAATAATATATAATTCTAGTGGCTTATTCAACTCTAGTAAAAGTAGAGTATATTTACAATCAGACTGACCAGACTGTTTGTTATCATAATGACTAGTCTAAAGACTGACTGTTCCATCACTTCATCAGTTGAAGGTTGTTTCCATCTTCAAATCAATCAGCAACTTTGAATGGACTGAAGTTGTATACAAAACCATATTAAAGATACTGTTTATTGTTTTTCAAACCTAAATAACATGAATACTCTAAGTTTAGATAGTAAGACTTTAAACTTTTTTATAATATATCAAAAAAAATCTATAAACAGGCTAAAAATAATTTCTGCAGACAACTTTCACTAATGATAGTTTCTGTTCGATCATCATGCTACTTTACAGTTATTATTAGCTCATGGTTTATTGATTGGGTGAGTTTTATTATAGTTATAGCTAGAATAACATTAATAGGCAATAATCATTCAGCAAACATTTGAGATAAAAATGATTAGAATTTGTAAGTTTTATTATATTTATAGTTAATATAACATTACTAAACAATAATCATTTAGTAAATATCTGAGTTGAGAACTTTTAACAATAATTACTTTATTTTTAAAGTTCCATGACTTTTAATGTATCTAACCCTATATATGTAGACGATAAAGCTGCAGTAATATGTGAACTACTTCAGCTTTGATGATGTTCATCATTTAGCAGACATGCTGGTACAAACACTCTGTGTGATAGGTTTCAGCAATACATCAGTAAACCCGTAATTGCATATATTGTTAAGCGGGGTCCTCAGGCTATGATACCAAATGCACTTAGGAGCCAAACAACTACTGTTTTTACATCATCATCCAAGGATGCTCATGATGTCATAGCTTGTAATTTTACATTTTTTTAGTCGCTACTATGAAAATTTATGCTGTATGATAATGTCTAGAGTATGTAACATATTTCTCCAGAAGTCTCCTGATTAGTCATAATCAGAATTCAATTAGTCATAATTGATTCATAGCAACCAGAAGATAGAGTATTGTAATGACCTACCATGTCATGAAGGTTCCAAGCACTTGATTATAAGCTATTTAAAAGCCATGTAATGACATACAGGTTTCAAGACCATATATCATTCACTGGCCTAGTGACAGGTTGTAGCAGGGCAGTTTGTGTGCGTATGATTGATACCACCCACATAATAGTTATAACCAATCAGAGTGGAAGAGGCTAGCTTTCCTGTGCCATTGCATAGCACAAGATTGCAATAACTGTCTAGCGCTAGCGGTTCCTGTGCCATACTCTTAGCACTAAACCTCTTTTTGCTGTTCTGTTGGAGCAACTTTAAGCCCAGCAATTATAACTTGTCACTAATCAGACTTGCATTTGAAGCTTTTCAAATCCTGATAAAACACGAACACTTACCTAATTTTTATAGCCATCAAATGGATAAACTATATGATAGTCATCTATTTAAAGTTTTATTTGGTAAATTTTAGATGCTATCAAGAATTTTGAGCAATTTAAATGAGCAAACAGTAATGCCAACTTTGTATCTGATTGACATTGACTAATACATTGTAAACTAACTAATGTTAAACTAAACATAACAGTTTGTGGTGTGAATTTTATAGAAAAATATACTAGAACGTGAAAAAGTCATTTTCTTAACAATTTCTTCAGCTTTCTTTTTAGGTAGGTATACATGATAAAAAGACAAAGTGTCGGTTATTTTTATTTCAGCAAATTCTGAAAGAATAATTTTCAAAATTATTCTTGGTGCCTAGAGCAGCTTGCCTAGGTGAGCAAAGACCTACATCTTCTATATAAGACTAACAGTGAAGTCATTAGGGCAAAATTTTATCTAATACATTATGTTGCCAGCGTCTGTTTCTACTCTAGCAAAAGTATATTATATAAGTATATTTCTATGAAATAATAGTAAAGTTGATAGTGACAAACTTTTAAATGTGGTGCACGGTTTACTAATTTTTTGGCTTTCAGTAATTTAAATATTACAATAATGCATGCAAATTACACTTTAATTTGTGTTTACAGTGCCAGTCAGTCTTACACAGTCATGCTTCACTAAAACAAACCAAACAATATAAACACTAAGAGATGCGGTCAGGTTAATCACTTTGAGGTCTGTAAAAATTTTGATTACAGCCACACGTTTAGATAAATACCATTACTTGATAGCCAATCACCGTGTCCAATTTAATTCAAAACAATGGAAAGGCTTATACTTTGTATGAAATTATGATCCCTTTTTCAAAACTACATTGTGTCGTTACTAGAGTAGCTATAAGCTGAAAATTTATGCCTTTTATCTACATGTATTGTGTTCTTTCCTATAACAATCATAGATTATGCATCACAAGGAAATCATTAGCAATGAGCTCAATTTTGTGGTCAGAAAAAATAATTCTAGTGACATGCATGTATCATGAAAATTGGTGGAGATGAAGTGAGACAAAATGTCCACCTAGCTTTTTAGGATGAACCTTGCTAAACAACCCCATTGGTTATGTAAATATACTAGATATATGATATACTTCTTTAACCTTAAGAATTCACCAGTAGCATGTAGATGTACTTTTGTTTCAACTGTAATCTCAATGATATACTGCTATTTGTATATTGCACACAGAGTTATGATCTGTGTACAAAATATAACTCAGTGACTACTCATCCTTCTCAATATGCTTTTATTATAGCTCATAATCCTTGTTGTATTGGGGAAGGTATTACACAGGCCTGCAGGAAATGATAGTGTCAGGTAAGGTACCTGACAGTGTTTCAAATCTCTCTAGTAGTGGTGCGACCAAACAGGTCTGTAGGTAGTGGACTATGGAAGTGGACTGTTTCAACTCACTTTGCTAGTCTAAAAAATAAACAACTTAATGAAGTTGCTATTTTACCAGTAAAGAATAATATTAAAAATTGATGTAGGGATTAAAATGTTTTTCATCGTGCTTTTTATTTGCACTGCTAAACAAAATTGTGGCCTGTAAAAATGATTGAATGTTTTGGGTTGACCAAAAATAGGAAAATACTTGGCACTTATTACCAATTATTAATTATTTGTAGACAGGCTTTGGACCAGTTACAAGAATGAATCAGATATCAGGATTTCAACTGTTATTACGTGTTTTCAAATCAACTGGAGAGGCTACCATTGGCTGCAGATATGTTTCACCTAACAGCATTCTTTAGCTTCCTTTACACTCATACATTACTTTACTAAAAGAAATTTAAATATTTTATCATTATTATTATTGGTGACACAGTGTTGGACACTTATGAAAAATACCTTGGTTTGTAGTGAATACTATTTAATTGGAAGATAGGTATTGGGTATCAATGGCTTGTGGTCCTACATCTACATATATCAATAAAATTCTACCTGGCGGGTCCTACGAAGCCAGCTCAATGTCAAGAACCAAATTGTAGAAATAAATATCTATGCACTGTCGGTAATAAGGTACCCAGCAGGCATAATAAGCTAAACTGGGGAAGACATCAAGACACAAGCATAGCAACTCACAAGCTGCTTACCATGCATAGGGCGCCTGAAGTCTGATACTGGTAGGTAATACAGTGCACCCCCGAGATACGATGTTAATTCGTTCCAGGGTTGGCATCGTATGGTGAAAAATTCGTATATCGGGGTATATAGACCATTGTAATTAAACAATGCAAACACTCCCTGGTGAAAATCGTCAAATTTTTTTCATAAAAAATGTGTACATATTGACAATTAGCAACAAAATAGTATGTTAACTTTAGTAATTATAGTTACCTACAGAAACTGTATTGTATTTAGTGTATTTTAATGGTTATGATCTGCAATAAAACGCAAAATTATTATGTGTGTACCAAATGCATAACGTACGGTAAGGAGTTCTTGCCTTCAAAAGGTACGCATAACATAAACTTTGAATTCACTTCAAGTAAGTTTAGCTTGCTAAACCTACACTTGAAACTAAGTTTTAGTATGTATCAACTTTTTATCACGAAATTTTATCCTTCAGCAGTTCATATCTTCACTTTCACTATAAACTTTAGCCTATCTGTTTGAAACCTTTTTCAACCTAAATCAATAAGGCCGAGCGATGCAGTTATAAAAAGCGGCCCCTCGCACACTTGACCATTTAATGGCTACCGAAAAGAAAAATAAAATTTTATTTTCTATACAGGACGTACATACCTTTGGAGTAACGTGGCTTTAGCTGGTACATGTAGCGAGTAAAGCAGAGATGAGGCAAAAGCGTATCAATGCTAATTATGGTGCTGTGCACTTGAAAATAAATTTAAAACGTAATGAATTGGAATTTTTTAGTAGGCTAAAAGAAGTTGTCCATTCCTGTCCAATTCTTCTACCTTTTCTACGAAAAAAATTGATGGTGCAATGCAGAAAATTTCTAGCTAGCGCTTGTAAAAGGATCCAGAGAATGTGGTACAGTAGTTTGTCTTGTATGAAATGTGCAAAAGAATCAATGTAACTATACATACAAAGTTTGTACGTATTTATACCCTAGGGGGGACAGGGCTTTAGCAAGTTTCAGAAAGTAATGTGGATGCTTCAACTATCCTGAGTAGCTAGTTATATGAGTTACATACATACATACGATGAATTGTATTCACGTAGAAGATAACAAGCCCATATGCAAAGACATGGTTAAACAAGAGAATAAAACATAAAACCAAAAGGAAACAAATAAAATGACTAAAATATGAAAAACATGCCACACAAGAGATAAATAATATATATTATACATGCATTGTTTTAATGTACCAGTCCACATCAGTAAATTAAACACTCAAAATATTTCTGCGAATGTGGGGTTTTCCGTATCTTCTACATCCTTGCCTTTACTAAATGGTTGCTCCTTTTGAATGCTGATCGCGTGCATGACCTAGCTCATTCAAATCTTCTGTCGGAAGCTCTTTCTTGTGCTTGCTTTAATGGAGTTCTTGTTTTAATAATAATTGCATAATAATTGCAAATGCTGATTGGTTGCGATCATATTCCTTGACAATGTCAATAATACGGGTCCCTTCTTATTTACGACATCCAACTTCGTTGACATAGAAATCAATTTTCCTTCGTTTTGTAACGTTTGGATCGGTCTCAGATTCCATAGATAACGAATTAAATGTAGATACTTGTAGTTATATACGTATGCTGACTTGAAAGTTTATAGCAAAAGCTATAATAACGCTACAAATGAATATTTGCTCTCGCTTGTGCATTTTACACGAAATTTTCCACGCGGATATGAGAGAAGTCGATCATCGTGTCTCTTCTAAACGTTCTAAGAATGTTTTCGGCAAACTATATTTCGGTGTCTTTTTTATTTCGACGTGTGTTATGAGCACACCGACGGCCAAATTTTAACTCGGGCGAAACTTTTCTCAAATTCGTATGGTGAAATAAAATTCGTATAGCGAGGTGAAGATATCACGATGTTTGACTTCGTAAGGTGAAAAAATCGTATATCAGGGTAATCGTATCTCGAGGGTGCACTGTATTTTAATAGGAAAGATGGATGCAGGAGACTCAAAAGTGTACAGAAGATGATGAAAAAAAAACAGAGCATGGTCAGCATAGATATGTTGCTAGCTGAATTCCACTCGTTAGCTGTGACAATGGAACTACACGCTGAAAATGAGGAATCTAACTGGCACATAAACTTTTCCATGGTGCCTACCACTGACAGATATCTGAGGTTGACAACCTTTACCAGCCCGACATGTGACTAAACAAAGATGGTCCAATGACCGGGAGGACATAGTCAACATAATCAAGTCACAGATGTAGTGTACAGAAGTCTATGCAATATGGCCTCAATAAACTTCAACACCGGTGGGAAGCTCCAAAGAAAGTCAATGGGAATGACTGCACTAAACTCCTCTAAGACTCTGACCTCTGCACTGACAAGCATGTCTTGGCAACTAGCCAGATATTGATTACACAACATACATGTATATTGATTTGATTTTGAAATATAGATTGAGCAGATATTAATTATAAGCAGACAGAGAGAGCTACTATAATAGATATATGACCACCCAATGACTACAAATCAGCCAGCTATGAAAAAAAAGTGGAGAGATATCTCCCAGTCAGAGAGGTTTTCAACCTCTGGCATGTAAAAACAACTGCAATTTCGGTAGTCATCAAAAGCATTGTACATCACTTGCTTGCGCATCACATGTGGCTTATGCAAATATTGACAACAATCAACACAAGTGAGTTGCAGAAAAGTGCCCTATTGGGAATTGCTAAGATCTTGAGGTGAGTTCTCCAACTCTCTGGACTCAGGTAGGAAAAGTGAGCTTAAGTTGACATTATCATCCCTAGGGTTAACCAGAGTAAGAAAACAGTTTTTCTATATCTATGTATAAGTTGACACTTATAATACAATTGAAAAAACATCTCAATTCTGTTTCTAATACTACAATTTCCAAAAGAATAATCTTATAAGAGAAGCCTGTAAAATGGAATAAATACCATTTTAGCATTTTTCAAGCATTACAACAATTTAATAGATGGCTTGATCTTGTTCGAGTGATCTACAGATCAAATGAATTTACTGAAAATAAATTTAGCAAGTTTGCTGAAGATGTTGAGCTAGGTGTAGACTATTCTAGCTGTATGCCTAGGTTGTTTACCAGACTATATGCATAGACACAGGAAGAAAAATCTGTAGACTACTGAGCTGTTAACCAATGGATCACAACAAACAAAAACATTTCTCATATTCTCATATACTAAATATCTATCATGATGGTTTTCCTTTTCAGCTGTTATATTGCTTTGATTATTTTTGATAAAACATTATCAACCTGCAATTTAAGCAAAAAAAAGACTAAAACAGTTAAAAGCATACAACTTTAAGTAATCAAAAGAATGGAGTAAGACAATTCTTTTCAATGGTTTTCACTAAAACTTTAGGACTAAAGTGAGTGCTCAAGGCCACTCAAACTTGATGATTAGTTAAATGATTGAATTGAACACTGGTACGGGTAACCACTTGGAAGTACTGAAATGAATAGTGAATATTTGTTATTATTGATTAGCTCCTGGTTGAAATTATTGCGTGCAGGTATTAAGAGAATTCTGATGTCATAAGTAACATGAGTAATATTGTAAACAGAACATCTACATAGCATTACGTGAGTGGGATGTCATAGGCTTTCACTCTGGTAATAACCATGTATGCAAATTAATATATGTATCAGAGTTATGGGCGAATGGGTGTTATTATCAATTCAAACTAACTTGTAAAATCAGTTTAAGATTTTGTGTGTAATACTAGTGGTTATAAAAGTATGTCTTGTAAAAAGAAAGCAATTTATATTGTAGAAGTAGAGCCATTTACAGCAATTGTACTAGTTTAAAAATTGACTAGCCAAATTTCCGGCGTAACACAGGTAATAAAATTATTACCTAATGAACTTGAGTAACTTACATGGAAAACTAGATCTTTACTAAAACAATAACCAGAAATATCAGAAAATTATCCATTCTATAACACAACAGAAAAAGTGTGTTTGTACAAGGTAATGATTCTGAAGATAGATAATTTCGCTTAGCCTTTTTTGGTAAGCATATCTGCATGACGCCATTTTACACCTGTTGGGCGTACATGTAGAAAGTTAAGGTTAGATAACCCTAAACTATAATATATATATAAATATAGAATGGTTGATTTATTTGGCATTTGATGTCTTGGTTGATAAAAATTGGAATGTTACGCATGAGTGGTATTCAAAACCAGCAATAACTTCACAAAATAGAAACCTCTAGTATAGAGGACAACTCCGTTTTAAATTTTTTTCTCATGAGAATATTTTCATGAAAACACTAGTCAGCTAAAATGTAAAACTGGTCTATATAAAAATGAAATGCTGTTAGTCAACCTTCTCCAGAAGTCTCCTGATTAGTCATAATAACAATATTAATATAATAGTGTACTTCTATACATCTATAGTAAGACAATATCTAGGATATCAGCTGCTAGTAAATATATATATACCATTAATTACCTTTTTAAATTTTCAAATTTGACTTTTTCAAGACATTTTACAATAACAGTATTAGGAAGATAATTTGTGCTGTGCTTTTTCTTTTTATTGTTTCAATTACATATAAAGTTTTTCTTTGTAATACAGACATTAGCTTATAAACAAGAATGGTTTTGTTATAACTGTAATTCAAGAAGAAATCTACATTTAGTTGTTAAAAAGTATTTTGCTATATTGAGTAGACATGTGTGTTGCACATAAATAGTCAGAATGGGACAGTGAAAGTACTTAAAAAAAATATAATAGTCAAACAGCACTTTCAGAGAATGGACAAAACTACAGATCGTTTGTAAGAAAGAAATATATAACAACCATTTATTAACTTACATACTTGTACATGCCAGGAAGAAAGATTTATAAACAATTCAATAACTTACATACTTGCACATAAAATCAATAGTAAAAATAATAACGCTCTACACACATAAAGCTCTTCAGTATACTATTACAGGCTTTATAAATAAAATAAATTATATAAATGGAGTTTAAAACAAAATAAATAAAATAGATGGATGGAGTTTAAATTGAACTGATTAAGGTTCTTTATTCTAAAGAGAGACTTCTTCTTAGAGAGTTATAATCTCAAGAATTTGGTGGTCGTTGTCTGTGATGATTGTTTTGGGATTACGTTCGAAAGCTCTTCAAATCACCAGAGTTTGTGTCTACAAAAATTAATGATGTATTTTAAACAACGCCTACAAACACTAGTAACAAACATTCATACTGCACTATATAATCATGGTTTTAAATGAGGATCAAATTTGTTACCTGCTGAGGTAAATGCTGTTTGGTCAATTGACAGAGAGAAAGAAGTTCTTGGTAGAAGAGTCTGTAGATTTCTGACTTTGTGACTTTTAGAACTGAAATTAATTGAAGCAGGTTATGACTAAAGACTTCAAGACACTATTCTATATGATAGTTTAACATTTGTTGAATAGTTCATAAAGTTACAACTATAATTGATCTCATACCTGTAACGAAAGAAGAAAATTTAAACTAACTTAATGAGCTGAGTTAAATGATGTACATTGTGTTTCCTTACCTGTTAAAATAGAAAGAGTTAGCTGATAAGTTAAAAGAGTTACTTTCATCCATGGGTAGAGATGACATTTCACAACCTCTAGCTAGATAACCCATAATTAAACTAGTAGTGTTTAGTTAATTAAAACTATTACTGTGTTGTGTAACTGCAGCTGATCAGACCTGATTCTGAACTCAAAATGTTCTGGTGCCTCTTTTATGTACATTAGATTAGTCATTTCACGCATGCATAATTCTAGTGATAGAGGTTCCTGCCACTTGACGTCATCAGACTTGCCATTGCACAATGTACATCAGCCAGTCGATGATGAATATCAATATCTGCTTTATTAGAAAGTTAAGGCTTGGACAAGAAACTGAGTTCCTTTAAAAACCTGCAGTACTGCAATGATAAAAATTCTAAACCTGAAGAATTGCATCTAATAAAGGTTACATAGACATGACCATGTTAGAAACATCATTGCTAAAAATATGGAGTCTTCTATGGGGACATTATAGCTTCTATAACTCACTGCACCTTTCTATGGGCACTCAAATAGCTAGACAATAGTTTCTAGACTATCTTAGAAAGCTCTCCGATGAAGTACAAACAAATGAGAGTTCTTCTGGTGAAGTTGAACCCTACCTACTTTAGCACTAGTAGTAGCTGACTATCAGTTAGATGAAACAATCAGTATCAAGCTACTGAACCATCCAACTACAAGTGCTGGTTCTCTAAAAGTATGAAGAGAACCATAAACAAATAGAAGCAGATTTAACTAAATGATGAACCAGAGCGATTAATTACTTATACTTTCGTTTTCTGAAACATTTGGAGTGCTCAAAAAGAAAAATTCGTTCATTTGGTTATAATAGTTTTACAGATTTTTGCATGTCGAACAACCTTTTAACTGCCGGTATGTCTCTTCACTTATGTCACTATCATGATTGTAACCAGCTGTTAGCAGGTTTAATAGACCCCAATTTAATATTACAACACTGCATGTAGTTTCTTGAGGCATGCTAAGCAACATTTCACTGTTCTAATCTGCTTTCTAATATAGATTCTTCTGATATTTCTTGCTATCATTTTGCTGCTGAAAAACCTACTACATTTTCAACATTACCAAAGTTTTTTTTAGAACACTGCCTACTTGTTTTTTTAGAACACTGCCTACTTGTTTTTTTTCTAAACAAAAGCAACTCAAAACGTTTTTTCTGTATAAACTATTCTTACACATAAAATTGGATCATTTTGACGATTGGCTTGGTAATTCAAAATTCTGAATGATTTCCGATCGTTTTAATGAGTAACCCTACATTGCTATGAACTGGTCTACTTTTATTCCTGAGGCTCTTGGTAGGTAATAAGCAGTTGGCACATCTCAATTCAGTTTCAGACAATTCAAATATATAAAATCATAGAATTATTGTCAAAAAGAACATTAAAGATTGTATTAATACTGATAGACTTGAGCAGTATTGATCCGGTTTTCAACTACAAACAAATATTTAAAAAGCGGCACCTGACTTTCCTGCTATTAATGCAAATTTTTTGTCAATCTACAGTCACAATGAGCTAATCAGGCCTACACAGTCCAGTTCCGCTAGACCAAACCAACCAAGATATGAATGAGTTGCAGTGAATATGGCTTAAAGTCAATGTATGAGATAAAAGCTATCTGTGAAGCAAGGTGCTGTAGAAATTTTTATTATAGAAAATAAATATTTCTATAATAAAAATAGTATACATGGTAAATGTTGAAGCTCATGCTCTACCTTTTACTAAGCCCCATAAAAAGGCTGCGGAACTGGAAAGTGCCAATAAAAATCTGACCAACTAGAATCTTAGGAGTTGGCAGGTCTGTTATTAATGACCCACGCTCTGTGCTTGAATGGCATATGTATGAGGGTAGAGTGGAATGGTCTTCCACAATTCTGACACTAAATAGATCATATCTGCCAATAATAACACCTGCACAAATACGCTAATAGACACTAATAAACGTGTTGTAGTATTGTTCTATTGCTGCTCGATGTAATGCAAAAATTGAAATTTAGGCTTAAAATCATAGAATTCCGCCAGAAAGTATTTTTAGAGACATTCACCAATGATATTTTCTGATACTTCATCATGTAACTTTATAGTTATTAATTACTCACATTTTATTTATCAGACAACATTTATTGTATCTATGGTTAAGATAAAATTAATAGGCAATAATTATATAATGTATAAATATAGTCCCTTTATAGAGAGGCTTAGAATATTAATATTATTAGGAAACAACTTTTATTCAGCAAATTATGGAAGTAAAAGGCTCTAAAAAATACATGTTTATATGCAACTCACTATTCCTCGGAATGTAATCTAAAAATAGCGATACAAATTTTCTACCTATTCATTTTCATGAAGAGGCTAAGCAATGTTTTTTAGGATACTTTGTAATAGAAATACTGGGTACCGCACATACCTTAATGTACATTAATTACAAGCTTTGTTATTTTTAAATAACTATATATTGTGATGGAAACCTGCAGTACCATCTCCTTTTTGGTTATTATCATTAGAGTTGTGTTCTCTTGTGTTATTTTATATAGTCACGCCCCTAGAGGAGGTTGGCCCTAGCCACCTCATTTGCATATTCTGTTATATTTAAGGCCGTGTTTATCGGCCTAGAAGTTGTTCAATACATGCTTTGCATTTGGACCCACACTCTTCTGTTACTCTTCTGTCGACCTCAGGTCGACCTTGTCGAACGAGCATAATATCACTCAGGGAGCAATTCCCCGTGTAAGGTGGTTGTAGTAGACCGGTGGTGTAAGCCGACTGAGTCGCCTCCGCGAGTTGGTCAACGGGCAACACTTACACGGCCCCTGTGGAAGGTGAATGCAGACCGGTAGAGTAAGCCGACCCAGGTCGCCTCTACGTGTTGGTCGCTGGATCCAACACACTGGTGGAAGCAGTGGGATTGAACTGCGGTAATTAGGACTTATAAGACGAACCTAGTAACCATGCCAAACAGCCGACGGAATGCTACCAGAGATCTGGCTGAGGCAGAGTTACAGCAGGTCGACCAGATTGGTCAACTGACAGAGGCTATCACTAGAGCCTTACAGATACCCCGAGGGGGAGCCAGCTTCAAGCCTCCGAAGTTCGATGGGAGTGAGGATGTAGAGCTATTCATCTCCCAGTTCGAAGAGGTCGCGGAAGCAAATGAGTGGAGTGAGAAGGCCACGCTCCTCCACCTGCGGGAGACCCTGAAGGAAGGAGCCAGAGGATGCAGTCGAGGGGACTCACCTGCCTCCATCTTCTCGGCTTTACGCATGAAGTACGGGCTCTCCCCGAGAGAGGCTAGGAGTAAACTCCACCTAAAAAGAGAACCCAAGACGAGTCTCCAAGAACATGCCACAGAGATGGAGCGTCTGGTGAAAATAGCATACGCTGACCTCCCAGAATCCTACCAGTCCAGTATGGCCATGGATGCGTTTTCTCTGACACTGGGAAATACGCCCCTCCAACGCCACCTGTTAGCGATGAAGGCACAGAGCTTGGAGGAAGCAGTGCAGGCGGGGAACGAGTTCCTGCAAATCCAGCCCACTCTTCCTCGACCTGGTGCCCGACCCCTAATAATGACGGTGGAGGAGGAAGAAGTTACCCCCGCTACAGTCGCCCCCGTCCATTCGGAACCCCCATCAGCCACCTTGAACGACGTCCTGATGGCTATAAAGGGGTTAGCAGATGGACTGAGGGAAGGGAAGCTGTTGGGACAACGGGGAGTGGACAAAAGGGGACCAAATTGTTGGGGTTGCGGCCAGGCAGGGCACATCCAACGCCGGTGCCCCCAAGCCCCCCAAGGACAACGGCCTCAAGTCACGAGGCCGGGAAACGGTTACCATCCACAGTAGTAGGGGGAAGTACTGACTGTGGATCAAATATACCCTTGCAAGGACAGTGGCAACAGCCACGACGGACTAGGCGACGCAGGCTCCCCCCCTGCTCGCCACCGGTCCCCTTGCATAACCAATATCAACCCTTACCTGAGTGTGCAGGTCTCCCACTCTCAGAAGCCAAGGATGAAACCTACGTCTGGCCAAAGCCGTCTCGGCCTTCCAAGAAGGGCCCCCAGAGGACTAGCAAAGCCAGACGGACCCACGGAGACGAATCATGGAAGCCGCATAATAGCAGCTATTTCTTGCCAGGTCGCATCGGAGGTCAGTCCGTCCAATTCCTCGTGGACACCGGGTGTACCTCTAATTTGTTGGGACGACATGTCTTTGAGCGGTTACCTAAAGACGTCAAAAGCAAATTGGAGGTCCGGGAGGACTATGGGCAAATGGCAGATGGTACCCGGCTGCAGTTCCACGGACTCATCACTCTCCCGGTCAGAGTCAGGAGTGTCCAGGTTACTGTGTCTCTCGTGGTGTGTGCCCTGAAGGAGGATGCCATCCTGGGCATGCCTTTCTTGGTCGACCACCACTGCGAGATGAACTTCCAGCAACCCACGTTGGTGTTAAATGGACAGAAGTTGACGTGCACTGACCGAGAGGGTCGACCTCTGACAAGCAGCGTACAGGTAATGCGAGCCACAACGCTTCCCCCTCGAACCGAGGTCCTGGTTGCCGGACGTCTCACGTCCTCCTCCTATCAGCCAGTCGGGTTAATTGAGGGAACGAAGAACGGATATATGGTGGCCGCCAGCCTACACCAACCCGGTGAGAAGGGGAGAGTGGCCATCCGTTGTATGAACCCCACCGACCATCCCGTCAGTGTGACGGCAGGAACGGTCGTGGGGCAATACACTGGGGTCGGGCCGGACGAAATAGGGGCCCCCTGGACAGCGAAGGGAGAAGCCGAGGTTTCCAAAGAAACTCCCCCTCCTGTCTCCAATGTACCGCCCCACATGCTGGACCTGCTCCGACAGGCGGCACCACATTGCTCGTCCCCTACCGAGCACCGAAGAATGAAAGACCTCTTGACCCGATATGCGGATGTATTCAGCCAAGGGAGCGAAGACATGGGGCGTACCACCCTGGTACAACACGAGATCCCCCTCCTCCCAGAGGCACAACCCATCCGTCAACACCCGTACCGTGTAGGACACGAGAAGGAAGCCGAAATCGAACGACAGGTTTCGGCCCTGGAAAAGCAAGGCATGATTGAGCCCGCTCACGGGGCCTGGAGCTCTCCGGTGGTCTTGGTGAGGAAGAAGGACGGGGCGTGGCGATTGTGTGTAGACTATAGGAAACTTAATAGTGTCACTCGCCAGGATGCCTACCCCCTCCCCCGGATTGATGAGAGCTTGGACGCCTTGTCTGGCAGTAGGTTCTTCAGTACCTTGGACATGATGAGCGGGTACTGGCAGGTACCCCTCTCCGCCGAGGCCCAGGAGCGGTCGGCATTCGCCACACGCAGTGGGTTGTGGAGGTGGAAGGTGCTCCCCTTTGGACTGACCTCCGCCCCAGCTACCTTCCAGCGGCTGATGGAACGTGTCCTCCAAGGGCTACACTGGAAAACCCTGCTGCTGTACCTCGATGACATCATCGTCATGTCAGCCGACTTCTCCAGTCATGTCACTAGGCTCGCCGAGGTGTTGGAACGATTGAAGCAGGCCGGGCTGAAATTAAAGCCCTCCAAATGCAGCTTGTTCCAGACCCAAGTCAAATACCTGGGCCACATAGTCAGCAACACAGGGGTGGCTACCGACCCTGAAAAGATTCAGGCTATAAGTGGATGGGCAGCACTCCAAGATGTGACACAGCTAAGGTCATACTTGGGTACCACTGGGTACTATCACAGATACGTGCCGGACTATGCCTCGATCGCCAAACCTCTCACCTTGTTGACCAGCGAAGGGGTCCCCTGGAAATGGGGAGAAGAGGAACAGGAAGCTTTTCTTAGGCTCAAATGGTCGCTGACACACGCTCCAGTACTGGCATATCCCGACCCCTCCTTGCCCTACATACTAGATACTGATGCTAGTAATGTAGGGACTGGGGCTGTGTTATCCCAGGTCCAGCAGGGCACGGAGCGACCCATAGCCTACTATAGCAAGACCCTCTCCTCCGCCGAACGCAATTACTGCGTAACCAGAAGGGAGCTACTGGCAGTGGTACAAGCTGTCCGGCATTTCCGGCCCTACCTATATGGCAGAGAGTTTACCATCCGAACCGACCATGCCTCCTTGGTTTGGTTGCACCGGAGGAAGGAACCCTCTTGCCAGGTGGCCCGGTGGCTGGAGAGTCTGGCCGAGCACAAGTACCGAATTATCCATCGAAAAGGCGATAAACACGGGAACGCCGATGGATTGAGTCGACGACAGTGCGTCGACTGCCGGCAGTGTGCTGTTATTGAGAAGCGGGATCAAGGGCCAACGAGGTCGCAAGTATACGACTCCCTAATAAACCCAGGAACGAATTGGGACACTGCGGTGCCAGTGGACCAAGTTCCGGTACAGCCGCCGAGAGGCGTCGGAACATCCAGTCCCAACCCCCGCCAGTTGGATGAGGATGAATGGCCTCAACTACCTGGCAACAGACCGGCTTTAGGGCACGGCCCCCCGATTCTCACACCAACCAGTCCAGTCCCGGTACGGCTGCCGGGCGGGGCAGGAACACCTAGAGTGTTGGACCACCCTCCCAGAAGACCTCAGGATCCTCAGTCACAAGCCGTCAAGATAACTGGCGAAACCAAAAATTTGGATGGAACTGGTGAAAGTGTAGTCAAAAAGGGTCCAGAACAGCTGACGGTGGTACAAACCCCGCTGGACGAAGTACGGGCGCTACAACAGAGGGCCACTACCGACCTAGGGGTCATTTACCAAGCCGTCAGGGACCGGAAAGGAGTGGAAGAAGCCGTGCTACGAGTGGGCAGCCCCGAGCTGCAACGATTGGCCCGGATGTTTCACCAGCTCCAGCTCGACGAGTCGGACGTGTTGACTCTCCATCTTACCCAGAATGGGCGAGAAAAGGTAGTGGTGGTATGCCCGAAAACATTGAGACAGGAAATCCTGTGGAAAGCCCACGAGCAAACACACTGCGGGGTGGAGAAGACCTTGAAACGCGTCCAATTGGATTGGTATTGGCCGGGTATGGCCGGAGATATCCGGAGAGCAGTCCTCTCTTGCGAGGTTTGCCAGAGGGCCAAAACAGGAAAGGGGCGGACCTCCGGGAATAGACAACGGCTGTACGCCGGGAGGCCGTGGCAACGCCTAGCCGTAGACTTGGTGGGACCCCTGCCTCTGACCCCTCGTGGAAACAGTTGGGTGTTGGTGCTCACTGATCACTTCACTAGGTGGTCAGATGCGTTAGCCATCCCCGACGCTACAGCCCCAACGGTAGCCCAGATCCTAGACGAAAGGGTATTTAGTTACTTCGGGCTACCCGAGATTATCCATACCGACCAGGGGAGCCAATTTGAATCCTCATTATTCCAGGAGCTATGCGACTTGTGGGGAGTCGATAAGTCTCGGACCACCCCGTACCACCCCGAAGGGAATGGGGTGGTCGAGAGAAACAATCGTGTGTTGGGTGACTCCCTACAAGCTCTCTTGCTGGGCAGAGGACAGGAAGATTGGGACCAGCTACTGCCACAAATCATGAGGACGCTGCGAGGGTTACCACACTCCGCGACTAAAGAAACACCCAATTATCTGATGTTGGGTCGGGAACTACGTCTTCCTGACCAATTGCAGTATGGGAATAGACTAGAATCATTCGCAAGCATACATGAGTATGTGCAGACTGTCCACGACCGGTTGATACAAGCCCATACTCTCCTCCGAGATAGGCAAAAAGATATTGTGTCAACCGACGCGAGAGAGCCTCCGTTATTCAATGAGGGTGACCTCGTGTGGTTGCTAAGCAAGCGGCGGAGAAGAGGGGAAAACCCGAAGCTAGCGGCCAAGTACTTGGGGCCCTATCGCGTGTTGAGGAGTCACGAAAACCACACTTACGAGATAGAGAGGTATGGACAGCGATCTATCCAAGCAGAGGGAAGGTTACGACTCTGTCGCCCCAGTCCGGTGCAACAAGGACGAGCCCCAGTTGAAGTCGAGCCTGCTCGCCGTCCCAACATGAGGGGCCGACCCAGAAGGCAAATCGCACGAGGAAACGATAACCCAGAAGTAGTTATTTCAGAGTTGCCCCTGCCTAGCCAACTAACGGAGTTGCGAATACCTCAGTCGCCAGGGAGGTCAGAAGCCCTTCGAATTCCCAGGAGGGACCCCTTGGTTCCCCCAGGGGAGCACAATCCTACCTTGATGATTGACCCCGACCCTGGCGACGAGTCGATACCCGAGGAAGAAAGAGCCACAGAAAATATGGGAGCCCAGGCTAGTGATACCGGGGCTGGAGATGCACCACGGCCCCAACGAATCAGGAGGCCTCCCGCGTACTTGGCCGATTACGACACTAGCACCGTCCAATCGGGAGAAGCCCTCGGAGTTCAAGGTCAGAAGGCGGCCATTTTGGGTCCCAGACAGAACGCGCTCATTACTTGTTGCCAACTCGAGGCGCACACACCTATATCTTTTCTCAACATGGAAGTCACCAAAGAAACCGTGAAGAAGTCGGCACCGATTATCGGAGCTTTACCCCTGTTGCCAGAAGTAAAGATCCTGCCACTGGAGCTCCACCCAGCGCCGGGTGAAACCCTGGACGACTCAGAAACGGATTCTTTAGATAATCACGTTCCACACCCCCCACTACCAACCAAATGGATTGCGGCAGAGACAGCTAAAACGATCTCGAAACTATGTCGAGAGAAAGGTACTAACTGTCCATTGTGCCAACAACTACTCTCTACCCCTCGACGGCGCAGAATCCACATCGCCCAGCACTTTACACGCTTTTTCTGCAAATGTGGGAGAAATTCTACATCTCGAGATACTATTGCCAAACATCAGGCTCGGATCAAGGATGCCGAAGTAAGGAAGGCGCACGGTGGAAAGGGAATTACTATATACGAGGTCGACCGAGATAGCTACCCGGCCTGGAGCAAAAAGGTACAATTAAATAATCCTCCGGCCTTTGAAAAGCCTATACCCTACGGGCCAATTAAAACCAAGCCACCTACACGAAGAGGACCTCCGGCACCTCTCCCCTCTCCCCCGAAGAAGAAGTGGTACAGTCCGCCTAAGCTGGAACGACCGGTCCCAGCTCCTAGAAGGTTGACGACAATAGGCAGCATCCAGAGCCGGCTGGGGGACGTACGACCCCGGGTTACAGTGGACGCTTTACGAGAAGAGGCCTCCAACCTCCGACGGGCGGCTCGTCGCCTGGAGGACCTGGCAAATCGCATGTCGACCTCCTAGATGACCCGGTCGACATGATTTATCCGTATTTCTCTTGGTATTTAGTAATTGCGGTTTCTCATATTATTATATTCCCTTTTCTTTGTCTGTTTTGTTGTAGCTAGTTGGTGTGTTCCTATATTTCTTGTGTTTTTTTTCTTTTCTTGTGTTTTTTTTTTATATATATAGCCGGTAGTCGTCTATAGGGGCGGCGTGTGTGATGGAAACCTGCAGTACCATCTCCTTTTTGGTTATTATCATTAGAGTTGTGTTCTCTTGTGTTATTTTATATAGTCACGCCCCTAGAGGAGGTTGGCCCTAGCCACCTCATTTGCATATTCTGTTATATTTAAGGCCGTGTTTATCGGCCTAGAAGTTGTTCAATACATGCTTTGCATTTGGACCCACACTCTTCTGTTACCTTGCGCAATAACAGAATCACACTGAGCACTTATTTACTCCAAGCCTCAGTCTACGGACTGTGCTTTGGGAGTAGAGTATAGAAACACTGTCGACCCCGGTCGACCTCAGGTCGACCTTGTCGAACGAGCATAATATCACTCAGGGAGCAATTCCCCGTGTAAGGTGGTTGTAGTAGACCGGTGGTGTAAGCCGACTGAGTCGCCTCCGCGAGTTGGTCAACGGGCAACACTTACACGGCCCCTGTGGAAGGTGAATGCAGACCGGTAGAGTAAGCCGACCCAGGTCGCCTCTACGTGTTGGTCGCTGGATCCAACACAATATACATTTCTCAAAGTTTGTCATCGTTGTATATGTTTAGCTAAAGCTATTAAAATCTTAAAATAAAGAACCCATAAGCAGAAGATTTGATCTCAGAACCTCCTGTTCACCAGTCCGATGACTTACTAAGCCCCATAGCTTGATACATTCACCAGGCAATTTTATGTTGCTATACGGAGCAAATAGGCTAGGCTTTTAGTCACGACGCAAAGTCATGACGTAGCGGCATGGAGAGGGGTAGCTTTTATTAATAAGCTTACTCAAATTATCCATTGGCATTGTGCCAGGCTAATAACAAGTGGCAGGCAACTCTCATTACCTCTCATTGTTTATCTCATTTTTAATCCTCGGGCACCGCCGGGTAGCCCATCTACTAACTATATGTGATTAATAAAAGCAATAAAAGCACCAAGAAACTTAATACATCACATCAAAGCTGTATTCATAAACATACTACATAGGTTCATGTTTGAATGAGACATGTTTATTTAAAAGTACTAGATATTATTAAAATGCGTTGGTAGGATTCATTTTTAAATATCAACAGTTAGAAATAAAACTAACGAGATTGTGCTTACCAGAAAGCCAAGTCTAAGTTGTAAACACCAAGTAATGGAATACACCTCTATGATCAGCCTAATTACCTAATTATCTGTAAAAAGTTTGACTTAAGCCACATACTTAGATAAATAACACTACTTGGTTTCCAATCATTGTCTTTCATTTCTAAACAATAGAAGGTACTAGATTTCATTCAAAGTTGGTTTCTTTTTTACGCCAAACCTAGATTTTGTCATTACATAACTTGCTACAAGCAAAAAGAATAGCTATTTTGCCCCTTTCTTTGACAGTTGCTAGTTGGCATTAGAGCAAAACCATAATCAATGAGACAAATTTTGCAGTCATAAGGGGAAAATCTTGGAAAATCTCTGTAGTCATATATCCCATAGCTTGGCATAATTGAAATTAAAGCCTGGTTCCCATATACGCAGTGAGCACTGGTGGTAGGATCGTAGGGCTATTGGCTGTGAAATAGAAACCTACACACTAAGTACTAATGATATTTGCTGACCATCAACACAAGAGTTCAGTGCTGTTCAACTTTCGCAAGGGTAGCTGCAGGCAAAAAGGTTCCTAAATGCACTGTACAGGTGAAAATTAGGAGCTTCGAAACAGCATTTCGAGTGGCCATTTTTATGCAATAACTAGCGACACAGTTTTATGTGAACATAAATCGCTGAGCCTAACACTGCAAGTGTTTTGCTGTATAAGATTACCGCTAGGGTTTCGCAGGCAATACGGGAACCCCGCTTAAACAAACTGCTTAGACAGCTTTTGCTGATAATCCTTGCTAAGTAAGCCTATTTGTTATAGGCCTACCTATGATGCAATTTTACGACTGCATAGAGAAAACTCTAGCGCATAGATGCGCATTGGTTTCATCATAATCTCGATGTTGTACTAAGTATTGTGTTGCGCCCACAGGTGTGATCTGTGTAAAAAGTATAACCCAGAGGCTGCTCATCTTTCTCAATAACCTTTTTTGTACACGATTGTACATGATGAGTTGCTGAACAGGTCTGCATGAGGTAAGAGCTTTAGATGTGGTATTGGAATATGTTTCAACTCTGTTGATGTTGACATTAAAGAGCTTATTAAAAGAATAATAATGGACAAAGGTGTAACGTTCTATCAGCTTGCTATATATTACATTTGGTTATTTACTATGTTGAACCAAAACCATTGCCTAGAATAAACTATTTCTTCAATAGAACTCAACTAATTTATCTCAACTTTAGTTGTGGTGCAATACATCAACAACATCCAATCAGATATGCTAATTAGTAAATATATTTCTTTTTGTGAGAAGCATTCATGCTTTCTGTTATAGGCTTATAATAACGGTGTCATTACAGCACTGTAAGTTTATTGCTAACTCAGATTTAGTTGTGGTAAACTAAAACAACAGTAATTAATCAAATCTACTTATTAATATGTATATTAATTTCTTCTTATGAGAACAAGTAAGGAAACAGTAATAGCAAAAATTTGCTTTTTATCTTTGCTCCTAATTTGTTTATTCTGAAAAACTCATGTCAACCCTGATTTCTTTAAAGTAAACCAGTAATAATATATTAAAAGATTCTGCAAACCTCAGGTTTTACGTTCATTATATAAATTAAACTGAGTGGGCTATCTATCAAATTTAGCACTTTTTGAATATCACTCAAAATCAATTTATGTATAGTTTCTTGATGACTATGTTAAAAGTAGAAGCAGTATTTAAGGATTTCCCTTTACAGCTAAGTTTATATTGTTTTGATTTTTTGATAAAAGATAATGTAAAATATTACAAATCGAGTCAATTTAAAAAAGTTTTTTAATTATACCAGGAACTTACATATAAATTTTAGAACCCAGAAAAATTGAGCAAGCTTTTTTGTAGGTGGTTATCAAAAGGAATGGGGGCTAAAATAAGTGCTCAAGTCACCCAAACTTGATGAATGTGTAAAATGGTTTACCCAATCACCTGGTACTGGTAACCAATTTACATGCTCGAATAGGTGGCAACTTTTCACCCCTCGGTTATAAATTTGGTGCATGTCACTAGTTGCCTAATAGATGGTTAGTTACAAAAAAAGATGGTGTCAATCAGCCCTCTCTCTTTTACCCATGTGAATATATCAGACTCTTGTAACATGAACACTGTTAACTATTTGTGCACAGCCTGTACCCAATTCAACTGTTCGTTATAAGTTGTGTTGAAGCCCTCATAATTACAACTTATTGCTGTCTACTCTAATCATAGACTAACAACAGCATGAAGACTTGCTTGTCAGAGATACGCTAGATGTTTATGTAAAATTTAACTTATAATAAGTGGAATACTTTATGCTATTTTTACTACTACTAGCGTTAGTATAAAAACAGTCCGTCTGATGTTCTGCTAGGTTAAGAGACGTAACCAATTTGGGAGTTCTTACGTGTTTCCCGTAAATCTTGCTGACCTCAAAACTGGCCCATAATTTATTCTTAACATCTGTTTTATTTTCAGTTTGCCAATATTTCTATGTAACTTTTTACCATGCACCAAATTCTATAATCTTGCTAACTCTATATTGTTTTACTTTGACGTTTTCTGCGAAGTCAAAATGCAGAAATTGTATTCAATGAACTTTTGTCAACCACATGAAAAACTTTCTTCTGTTTTTATTATAAGAAAACAGTTACTTTGGTGTAAAAGAACAATTAGGGGTAAAAACTACTGCTTTACATTTACCTGCGAACCAAAAGTAGGTTTTAAGTGCCGAGCCATAAGATACACATCTGCGGTCAGCTTAATTACCTCGAGATCTGTGAAAAGTTTTAATATAGCCGCTTGCTTAGATAAATAACATTACTTGATAGCCAATCACTGTGTCCCATTTCAAAAAAAAAAAAAACTAGATGTTATTGGAAATTAATATCATTTTTTGCACCAAAATTAGGCAGTATCATCACAGATTTAGCTACAAGCAAAAAGGTTTTGCTAAATCTTTCATAAGGCAAATGAATAGAGATAGCTGTGGTGATGGCTTCGGAAGTCTAGGCATGGTTGATTTCTCTTTTACCCTCATCTCGATTATGTGGTAAAAAGGATAACTGGTCTCCGATATAACTAATGCTAGCTACAGATTTATATCTATTTCTGGTTACTCTCTGAGCCAGGTTGGTTCAGCATGACAAAGAATAATGGATATCTAACTAAGCCATGAATCTTTCAGAGCTTTGCCTCTCATTCTTGTTCAGCTGTGTGATTGTTGTCAATCATACCTCTCTCACAGATTATGAATATCATTACAGAACTGGGGAAATTTTAAAAAACCTCAAAAGATTTTATTTCCAATAGTTTTGGCTTTTTAACTTTCTCTTCCACCTTTTTCGACTTTTTTTCTGCGAAAGAAGTTTTCTATCATTGCCATTGTACTATGTAATTGTCAAACAATACTTGGACACCCCTAGATTATAGATGTACAAACAATTACTAGCTTTTTATCTTATAACTTTTACTCATAATACATCACCAGGTATGCTAATATTAATAACATTTTTTAGTTTTGTGTTTAATAGGGACAAATTTTGTATTTGCCAATTTATCCACTCGCCACGTTCATATTTGCTAGACATGCAAACTAACTGACAACGTAAATCAGCATTTATGAATTTTAATATGTGATGTAACACTATTCAACAAACAAAACTGTGGTTTCTGTAATATCTGAGTAGTCGCTGCCTATTCACTACTTTTGATAATTTTTGACAAATTAAAGTATCATTTGCCGATAGATAAGCCACCAATTTTTTTGCATTTAGACTGGCAAGTTGCCAACTGATTTCTGGCAGACATCACAGTGCAAAAAGCTCATTAGTTTTTACTGTACAGCTTTGTTGGTGTCAACCTATGAGACAGACAGAAGTACAGGAAAATGAATCAACTCCTATAGTCAGACATTAATAGGTAAGTGGGAGAATCAACTACTAATAGCTTTATTAAAAGCCTTTTATTGTTAAGCCTTGTTAATATAAACTTCTGTTCACAGAATATTAGAGAGAAGAATGATGATCAACACTTTCGATGCTGCTGGGTTGCTGTCATAAAATAATATGGTATAGTAGTGAGATAATTTTATGTTCACATTATTATTATTATGTTATTTTCATCATGTCATTAAATAAGCATTCATGATTTTCCCGCTTTAAAATTATAACTTTTTCAGTTTCTAAGCATGCTATTGGTCCACTGGCAACTAATACAAAAGGTCAATGCGGTGCGTTACCATGGTAACTAAATAGTTTGCAAGGGCGACTTGATTTAATCGGCTTGTCGCAACAGCGATTGTCAACACTTTGCCAAGTGTTATAATTGGCAACAGCTAGTAGAAGTCTTGGCTTGGGCAGACCAAAGAGCAAAAATACAACATATATATGTGCCAGCCGAACCATTTCAGATTACAATGCAGCCCAATTAGTTAGAGCTACAGATTACAGAAACTAAAACTGCTATTATCGTAATGGCTTATCTTGCACGAGGCTGTGAGCTCAAATATTTGATCAGCGATTCAAACAACATCATGGAGTTCTTTACCAACTATTTGAATTTTGATAGGTAAGGAAATGTATAAAAAATTATACCCTATATTGGTACACTTATGGCTATAACTAAAAATCTAGCCTGACAACTCTGAGATCCTCAGAAGCTAACTGATAGCCTAAGTTCTCTCAATCGGGGGAGTGTAACCTTTATCACTTTTCTAGATGAAACATGTTTATGCTATTTAATATTATGGCTATTTATATCTATTTATAATCTTTGCTGTATTAGAGTTCTGTTCCTGACAACTTACTCATTGTAAGGAAATATATTTATTTCTATGCTGAAAAACAGAACTACTGTTGTTACATAGACGTGTGATCATGCATAGGAGTTATCTGATGAGAATATGAACTGGCAAGAGATTTAATCACCTATCATTAGTTATTAAAACATGCTGATGGTAACATCAACAGTATTTATATCAAGAATGGTAGGTTTAACATACATACATTTTACTCTGATAGTTGGCTGTGTTTATAGCTGATGCACTCAGATCAATTATAAATGTGGTTGAAAGTTTGCTACAAGTTGGTAACAAGTTGTTGTGTTAACATAAAAATAAAAGCTATATTTTTTGCATTGAAGTTAAAACATTTGCTTTTTGATATTAAACAAATCAAGATTTAAAATTTTATTTCAGTGAAGGAACCTTGCAAAGATCAAATTATACATTTTTAATGTCAAAAATAAACTGAAACTTACACAAGTAGGGTAATAATTACAATAATGTAAGTAATATATTCTGCCAGTACTTACAATGATATGAAATATAGGATCACATGACATGTTTCTGAAGTCATACATATTTTGGCTAAAATAGCCTAAAATATGCTTCTATCTGTAATGCTTCACTTTTGAATGAGTAAATTTTTACCATAATTGACAAATACGCACTGAATGGGAACAAAGAAAAAGCAGTTTCCTTGTTCTACTGAATTATGAAAGTTTTATACATTCAAAGCAACATGTCATGTGTTGAAGGGTAAGTTGTGTGAGTTGATTTACATATTTGTGAGTATGGTAGCTTTCCTGTTAGGTTGTAATCATCATAGAATCATAAAAACAGCGTTTAATCATGAGGCAATCTGATGTAAAGATGACACCATGGTCTCAAAAAGATAAGATACTAATCTACCTGATTTTTAACTGGGCAATCCTTTGGCCACAACTTCTTTTAATTGTGCTTAATTGGGATAGACTATGCGCCTCTCATTTCCATTTTCTTATCATTGATTTAACAATTCTCATGTATTAATTTACCACTTGATTATCCTGCAGTTTCTCTAGCCATTTGCCTTGATGATCAAGTAAAATCTTACACTTTCAAATTCCTGTCACTAACATATCTCCTCATCAGTATGAATTACTGTGGTTTCTTGCTGCAGTTGCTATAAAAAGATTTGCTACTAACCTATAGAGTAGAGCAGCCTGTAGTTTATTAGAGGGTACCTAAAAAACTTCATAGTCTATGAAGCTCATTAGATTGTCAGATCCATTTCCATTTTTGAAAAGATGAAAAACTTTAAAAACACTGTATAGCGCAAAAATTACAGAACGCAAATAAAGAAAGTCTACATTCATAATGACTCTAAAATGTTGTTTCTATCAGATTTAGCAACATTAGCTACAAGTAACCAAAAGTTAATAGGCATAAAAAAGGTCTTATATTGCAGGCCTTCTGACAGTTTTACTCCTATATTTTGCAGTAGAGAAAGATTTACACTCCATTATTAAAACTACTCTTAAAGTATTAGTTTTATATTTAATTTTCAGACATGAATGAGAAAAAAATGGCCTGAGAGAAAATACAAACAGTTTTTTATTTAATTATTTTTGTATTGGAAAAGCTAGGTTATTGTTATTTACACCCAAAGGAGTTAAACTTGTATTTACGTTTTATAGAGCTAAATTATATATTCACATAAAGTTTAAAGTAAAGGTGGATTTGTTAATTATTTCATTTAACAAGTATTTTTTTTCTTCATAAAACTGCTGTTGTTTAGATTAGGCTAGATTAGATTAGTCTAGACTAGATTAGATTAGGCTAGACTAGATTAGATTAGGCTAGATTAGATTAGACTAGACTAGATTAGATTAGGCTACATTAGATTAGACTAGATTAGATTAGGCTAAATTAGATTAGACTAGACTAGATTAGATTAGGCTGGATTAGATTAGACTAGACTAGGAATAGAATGCTTTTAGAATTAGCAACTTTTAACAAAGGGTATAAATTGTTCGTTGCGACTCTTTCTTATAAAAAAACCAATGAGAGTGACAGAAGTAAAAAGTTCTTAGCAGTGCCATTTTGTATATTTAATAAATAAATGCTTTGAATCCAGTTGGCTACATGTCACTTACGAATGCCTATTGCCTCATGATTAAACTTTGTTTACATGAATCTACATGTATAATGGCTACATTCACACAGGAAAGCTATCATACACACAAATATGTAAATCAACTCATATAATTGAGCACTCAAATTGCGACATATATACATGTTTCAGCTATAAATCTGATTAATTCAGTTGTACAAGGAAACAGTTCCTTTTCACGCTTCTATTTATTACGTATTTTCCAATTTTTGTAAAAAAGTTATTCATATAAAACCATTGCAGATAGAAGCACATTTTAGGCTATTTTTAGCTAAAATATACAAATAGGAACACGTTGTCTCATTTTTAATGTACATCTTACCTATGCATTCAGAGAGTTTTCACTTTTCCATTGTTCAGATCAGTTATATTAACTACTGTGTTAGTTTCAAACTGGTGGGTTAGAAAACACTGTAATTAGAATTATGTCAACTTGCGCAGAATGTTGTAGTTTTTTACTTAGTGGAATAATCTATTGAGGAAAACTATCAGTCATACTACCAAGTGCTTTACAAAGGTTTTACTCACTATTTTACTCTAGAATGTATAACAAATGTTTATAAAAAAGATAAATATTCAGATTTTAATTGCAGTAATAAAATGTAATGTCTGATATAAGCAAACCATTCTAATAATATTGTTAGTACATAACAATTAGAATCTGAAAGAAGAATATTACTATTCCTTTACTAATGTTATGGACATGTAAACTTTGTGGTAGGAGTCTGTAAACTACAAATTATATACCAGTTGAAAGGCTGCTAATCAAATCCACAATAAATATAGATCAGTAAGAAGTATCTTTTTCTGCTGTTGCTCATCAGGTGTCTGTATTTGAAACCTCAAACACAGTCACCTGAGAGTCACACCATGAAACATATTTGTAGCAAAAAAACTCAACTTTCGAGATAAGTTTTTGTCTAAACAATTACTCCACATATTACTATTAGTATAGAGTTTTTTGTAGCTTTGACATTTACTTTATCTTATTTATGTTTAGTCATAGAATTACTTTTGAACATAAACAAATACACATATACTGTATATCACGTCAAACTAAGTAAACTTAATTTATACACTAACAAAATCAATCAGCTCAACATATGCTGTATCAGATCAAGTCAACTGATTTCATATCATAACAAACTCTCCAAGCCAGGCTCTAATAATCTCTAGTAAGCAAATGTTTTAACAGCTGCCGTTATTTGTCTGCACGATGACGCAAACTTATAGTTTTGGCACCAGCCTACAGGTTTAATTTTAACTAAGCGCTCAGTTTATTATGTTAAATGCTCAATTGAAAACTCAACTTGTGTGTGTGTGTGCGCGTGCGTGTGTGTGTGGCTTTCAAATTTTTGCTCTACAAAGGTTGAGCTTTTACACAAATATGCTAATAAGCGTTATTTTTTAAATTTTTGAACAGGTGACTGCTGAATGTTTATGCGTTCCACTCAAATAACCTTTCATATAGCGTGTGTTTGAGAGGTGCAATCTTTTGCAATGCATGTTAAGTAGGTACTAACATTTTTAGGTTCCAAGTGACACCGTCGAATCATTTGGTAACCAAAATCGTCGTCATCAAACATTGTTACACAATATGCGAGAGATAATTGAACTGTTCTGATATGACAGAAAATTGATGCCTTCACATTTTATGTCATTCCCTCATAATCACTACATTTCTCAAATGCTGTTTTTATGACATTCAATAAGATTTTTATGTAACAAATTGCAAGAAAATAAGCAATGGAATTGTACCAAATATTGTCTGTTGATGGCTTTATGGAATAACAATGCGAACTTAATAGAAAACTAAAGTACTGCAGTTTAGGGTCGCAGTCAAGTCTTAGTTACTGATATATGTGTGGCTCTTAAATGTATCTTAAAGTATTACATCAACCTTCAGCCAAAACCTTCCAAACTGTGTGATCATCTAAAGAAAACTGACTATATTAATATTCCTACAGTATGGGCATTAAATAAAATGAGCTAACAAAAGCAGAAAAAGTCATGAATACTAAAACTCTGAAGGTGTATTATACTCTAGCTACTGTACAGTGTGCATCAAAATAACAAACACACCTAAGTATTGCAGCCAAATCTGATATGGTTAATAGCCTAAACCAAATAAATTACATCATATATTAAAATTAGCCAATCTATCAAATTTATGAAAGACTTTTGCAAAAAAACCTTTTATTTAAGCTAGACCTCTTTATAACAATGTTTGGTTGCCATGACTTTCTTCAATTCCAACAAAGCTTTAGCACACACTAAAGTTTTTCTAAAATAACTCACAGTAAATTGAAATCTGCCCATAGAAGATTTTCTATTTTCAGCTTTTAGCTATCTGCTTTTAGAACAAGAGGTTAACTGAGAAAGATTAAATTTAAAATGATCAGGTAATATGTCATAATAAAATTTTTTTATTGTGAGCGCACGGTCTATTTTTTTATTGAAGCTATGTCTAAGAAATTTTCACAGAGATTTGCCCTTTTTATAGTGACCTCAAATCTCAGATACGCCATTCCCTCATTTCTCATCAAAAAGATTGCAAAGTAGCGTAAAGTTTCCACAGACACTTACGGTTTACTTGTTAAAAGAAGGTTGCTTTGGTGTTCATTAAAATAGACATGGTTAGCTAGTTAATCTCTGTACTAGGCAACATTGCTTCAGAAGGCCATACTGATATTTGTCTCAAAGAATTGCGAAAGATGTGAGCTTCCGGAAAATTGCTTAAAAATTATATTAAAAATGGCACAAAGAGTAGTTTGGCTATAATTTATTACTGCTTACCAGTCATTGGTTTAATTGGTCACCAATCAACCGGTTAAATACCAAGTTAATTTTGGATAGGCAGTCTGATTTTTTTGTTTACGTCAAGCCATGCGCAGGCTGGATTACAATGGTGTGGTAATTCGGATATACGGGTTGTTAAGGGCAGTATCCATGGTAACTACATTTTTCAACCAGTGTGTGTCAGAGTGGATGGTACAATGAGTAATCAAGCAGTGTCATGCTTCATGATCATTTAGAGTTACCTCATGCTTCAATCCTGTTTGTATATAAAGGCATAGTGGAGCATTTTGAACTCAGAATCAAGTCTGATCAGCAACAGTTACAGAACACAGTAACAGTTTTAGTTAACTAAACATTACTAGTTTAATTATGGGTTATTTAGCTAGAGGTTGTGAAATGACATCTCTACTCTTTGATGAGAGTGAATCCTTTGAATTATCAACTAACTCTTTCTATCTTACCAGGTAAGAAAATAAGATGCTCTGAACAGAAATTTATCTTAATGCTCTATCTTTATTGCATATTAATTTTAATTTTCTAAAAGTTTTAAAATAATACACTGAGTAGTAGTCGAGGGTTCCGCATTACTTATTTCAGTTCGAACAAGCAGAATAACACAAAGAGACCACAAACTTTTCTCCCTGAAGACGCTTTCTCTACTCCATTTCATGTGACAACATCTACCTTAGCAGGTAATTCCCTTACTGTATCTTCCTATAACATACATGTTGGTAGGTTTATAAATTAAAAAACAGATATTTTAATTTGGTCTTATTGAGTAAACATTTGGCTTAAGCACATCAATCTTTAATACAACCAAATGCATTTGCTGTTTTTGCACATGTGACATTAGTCTCTTTAAGGCATCATTATTTCATGAGCTCAAACCTGATTTAGTTTGTCACTTTAAGCTTTTTTAAAAATTTAATTTTACGGTTCTAATTTTCCATTATGGAATGGCAATAACCCTTTGCATTTTCTCCCATATACATGTAACTTTCAAATATGTATATTTCTTTAATAGCAGCATGTGATTATTTGTAGGTATGATTTGTGAGAATATCAGAAGTCTATAAAGCTCACCTTGGGATTACACCTCTATCGTACCTCTATAATGGTACCTCTATGGCACCACTGGAAACTCCATATGCATATTCATGAAAGCGCCTCTAACAAATCCTCTCAATGATTATATATTTATTTTATTTATGTAATATCTATGAATAACTTAATTGTGTGAAACACATTTATGGAATTAATGCTAAGAAAGCTTTAAAGATTATTAGAGACAATCTTCAGTGCCATCCATGTTTCACTGCAAGTACAAATTTTTTGTTTTGTTGAAGATTGTATGTCTTACCCATTTTTAAAATAGTTTAATATTACGTTTAATAAACATGTGTTGAGCATCAGCTAACCTGTCAGCAAGTGTCATAAAATAAAATAGTTCAATATTACGTTCAATAAACATGTGTTGAGCATCAGCTAACCTGCCAGTAAGTGTCATGAAATAAGATAGTTCAATATTATGTTTAATAAGCATGTGTTGAGCATCAGCTCACTTGTCAGCAAGTGTCATGAAATATGATAGTTCAATATTACGTTTAATAAACATGTGAGGGCATAAGCTAACCTGTCAGCAAGTGTCATGAAATAATTTTTCATAGCTCATTAGATGTTGAAAAACATTATCAATAGGATGCACATAGTGCCGTACCTTGTTCTCAGAGTTTTATTTCTGTTGCAATTTTTATATAAGAATGCTAGTATTATTTAGGTTAACGTATTTATAATACTAATATTAATGTATATCTGATTAGCTATTTAAAACAGTTTTTAGAACTTCAGCTGAACGCAATAAAGCTCAACCTAAATTTTAACGCCAAACTCCTTAATAAGCAAGCAAATACAAAATTAACTTATATGATATTCTTATGTAGAAAAATGCAAGATTTTAAAACAATTGGATCGAGCAACTAAACATATACCAAATATATTTACTACAGACAAATCTGTAAGGACATATGAGTGTACCACAAACTTTGATACAGCTCAGCAATTGTGTGCCTCTTCTGATTAAACGTACAGAACTAACTTTGAATTTTGTTACAGACTGCAACGATAATGGATACTTGAAATATTTTTAAACGTCTAAATTTACATTTTCCAAGTTTGTCCATTCGTTTGGATATTGGTTGGTCTGTTCGGCTAAAGCTATTAAAATCTTAGATATTAAAATTTCACATTCCGCTGGACTTCAACACACGAAGATTGCGACCGCAGGTTTGTAATCCAATTCTCTAACCACGAGACTATGAAAGCTCTTACATTTTATCACTCTTATTATATAACGTATACACACTCAAAATTTTTTACTGTTTTCACACTTAAATGACGTATTTATCGAAACTCTATGAACTATTTTAGCTCTATGAAATGCCATGCTTGTTTGCGTTTTTTGTGAACTTCTATTTCTGATTTTTCGTAAGGTTTAATTGCTAAATCAGGGTCAAGACCAATTGATTTCACCCAGACAATTGTATTATCTCAAGTAGAAATAGCCTCTACATTCTCTCTTTGTTCAGTCAGACAAAGTCAGTACGATATCTCATTTTTACATTTGCGTCAGTATCGAGAGGTACCAGTATCAACGTATTCTAAGTTTTGATAGATAGCGTCTGCAGGAACAGTAACTTTTTATACACACACACACACGCTTCTATGCAAAAATTTTTATTAGTAATTAAACAAATTCAGGATCGTTATTTTGTTTTCTCAGTTCGTATTTATTGTACCATTAGTTGTTTTACGTCATTTCTTAATTCATTTGGCCTGCACAAAACATTTTCTTCATAATATGAAGTTTGAAAGTTACAGTTGTTTTACAAAGTTTGAAAACATTTACAGTTGTTTTATTTTTTTCCTAATTAATTTATTTAAACTGCACAGAACACTTTTCTCTTAAGATTGCTAGTATTATTTAAGTTAACGTATTTAAAATACTAATATTAGTGTATATCTGATTAGTTATTTTAAACTGTTTTAGAACTTCAGCTGAACGCAATAAAATTCAACCTAAATTGTAATGCCAAGCTTTTTATTAAGCAAGCAAATACAAAATTAATTTTTATAACAACTTTATGTAGAAAAATACAAGACTTTAAAATAATTGGAACGAGCAACTAAACATATACCAAATATATTTACTACAGACACATCTTTAAGGACATATGAGTTTACCACAAACTTTGATACAGCTCAGCAATTTTGTGCCTCTTCTGATTAAAGCTACAGAACTAACTTTGAATTTTGTTACAGACTGCTACAAAAATGCACACTTAAAATATGTTTAAACTTATGTTCATTAGAAGAACACGTTGACTGATCAACTGTAATATATACAAATCATATTACACTATGCATGAATAATGTTGAGTTAGCAGCTGTAGCTTGGCCAAAGCACACTCAGTAACAGATCAGCTACAACTAAACAGCTCTACAAGCTTTACAGTTTTGAGCTAAACATACGTCACAGATGGCAAACACAAAAAAACTAACAGTACACAATGATTTAGCATTTTCAACAAATAACCCATCACGCAAGCGTGAACTATGCGTTGAGTGCGTATGGCATTTACAACATCTCAATGTCTGATATCAATATACTAAACTGGTTTTTATAGCAGGATTAAACTTCAGTAGTTTGTTTTGGCGTGACACAAAGTCTCGCAATAATAGTGAACAGTTCATTTGTGTAGGAACCTCAGTTATAGAAACTACTGGGTTTCTGAAAGTTCACTTTCCCTCGAAGGAGAGTAGAAAACAAAAAGAAATCAAATGCTGTTCCTTCATAAATGCATTCAATGTATCAATGTAAATCTTACTTCTTTATTACGTTAAAGGAGCCACAAATCACTTTGCTAGTTTTCAATTGCTCTATCTGTTGCAGTGGTTGCCAACTGATGAGTCCTAATTAAACTATCTATTTCTTATGTTTTTGCAATTGTTTAAAGTTTAATTCTCAGTATTTTATTGTATTTGTGTTTACAATAAAAGGTTCTGTGGTAGTAGTTTTTACTTTTAAAAAGTTTCAAAAAACCATGCTGGCAGATATAGCATAGAAACTGACGCTGGTAGATGAAGCATGTAATTTCACACTGGTAGATGTAGCATGTAAACCTCCACAGGGAGATGTACCGTGTAAACCCACACAGGTAGATGTGGCATGTAAACCCACACAGGTAGATGTAGCATTTACACCAACACATGTAGATGTACCATGTAAACCCACCCAGGGAGATGTAGCGTGTAAATCCACACAGGTAGACGTAGCACGTAAACCCACACAGGTAGATGTGGCATGTAAACTCACACATGTAGATGTACATGTAGCATATAAATCCATAATGGTAGATGTAATATGTAAGCCCACACTGATAGATGTAGCATGTAAACTCACACATGTAAATGTAGCATGCAAACCCATACAGGAAGATGTAGCATAAAAACCTACACAGGTAGATGTAGCATGTAAATCCACAGATGTATATGTAGCATGTAAACCCACAATGGTAGATGTAGCATGTAAAGCAACACAGGTAGATGTAGCATATAAACCCACACAGGGAGATGTAGCGTGTAAACATACAAATGTAGATGTGGCATGTTAACCCACACATGTAGATGTAACATGTAAACCCACACAGGTAGATGTAGCATATAAACTCACACAGGTAGCAATAGCATGTAAACCCACACTGGGAGATGTAGCATGTACACCCATTCTGGTACATGTAGCATGTAAAAAGTGTAAGCACATTAAGCAGAACCCTTGCCCATGAAACAAGTAGGTGGTTAAATAAGGTTTTATATCATTGAAACGACTGTAAGGTTTTCAACGTGGCTTGGCTAAAACAATCTCCTTCATGTTTTGGTAATTATTGCAATCTAGTTTTTTCGACTACTGCCATTGCCATCTACTTTATGGTTTCTTTAATTCTTTAATTTTTGATTGTTTTGTGTATTTTTATAGTAATATTAGGGATTAATTGTTGTGTGTTATGCAGATACAAAGATTATGGTATTCTGTTTGTATTCTGTTATAACTAAAAGTTTGGTAACATTTTGAACTTTCAATTGCTTAGAATATTTTATAGTGAATCATCGTAAAGACTGTTTTGCATTTTTAATATTTAGGGCCTGCTTACATGAGGGTGTGGTAGTATTTTTCAATTAAAGTTTTAAGGATGGTTAGTAGATTATATATGTACACAGTTTATACATTTTAAGATGCAATAGCATATTATATACATCATTCAGAACCAACAACACTAAACAAAAAGCTAGTATTTAATTGATTTGTGATTTGATTTGTAGAAACAACTTGAATACAAAAAATTGCAAGTGTGAATCTCAAACCAGTATTTTTAAAACAAGACTTCCAGGAAGTTAATATAGTTGAACATTAAATGAAAAAAGAGCAAAAAATTTCAGAATACTTTTTGTCCATAATGACAAGGCAAAAAAGTCTGTTGATAATTTAAAGGAGCCACTCGCATCAAAGACAAGAAATGACATTTCATAACCTCTAGCTAAATAACCCATAATCAGACTAGTAATATTTAGTTTAATAGAGTTGTTACTTTTGTCTGTAGCTGTAGCTGAGCTGATTCTGAACTCAAAGGCTTGGGAATCCCATTATATATAAATTTATATAATTATATGCAGCTGAGCTCCGTTATTCCTTGAACCTTTTCAGCCACTTTTATTTTATTGTCATCATTCTTTGAGTTATATCAATTTAATAAATTAAAATAAAAAATATTATATAAGAAGCAAGAGTGGTGCTCAAAATAGTATCAAACTCATTTGGCTGGTTTCTATAGAAACTAATAATACTTCTACACTCTAAATTGAGTGTGCTGCTTAGTCAAGCGAGGCTAATCTACTAGCTTTGTAGATCTGACATTGATAATAATGACTTTGGAGTAAAATTAAGATTAGTAATGCTTGTACGTACTCACGCACCAAACTCTGAGTATTGGCATAGACTTATATAAACCTATATAATGATGTCAGAGGAAATCTAAAAGCACGCGTGATGATAGCGTATAATCACACTAACACTAATGAACACTTATTGCATTGACAAACTTCCTTATAAAATATATATATACACAATATAGCATAGCTTTGTGTACTTAAATGGCTATATTGAATTGGCTAAATGAATTGACTCAGTGTTTGAATCAGAGTATGGATGAAAAATAGAGCTACATTCAGTTTATATGTATCAGCCTTTTAAATATTACAATGATCTTCTGCATGAAAGTTACTACAAAAAATGGTTAGCCTTGCTATAGAAGGATGTATGAGTATATATACATGTATCTATATTATAGTTAGGATTGCTATCACAGTCATATATAATGCACAATAATAATAAGTTACATTCATGATTTACATGGTGTCAGATGTAGCTCATTCTGTTTGCACATTATACTTAAACACTTGTACTTTTTTAGTATGAGTAAGACTTCTTTTCTCTTTCAAAAAAAATTATTGTTACATCAGCCTAAGGTTTGAGGATTATTGAACATTTAAATCAATGACAGAGAGAATTCAAACCTATTAATCTATGTTGCATTTTAGCGTACGAATTATTGTTAAGGATGGTGCAACAAATTGTTCATATTTTCCTATATCTAAATCCTGTTAAAAATATTCAAAATTGATCTGTGTAACCCGAGGTTTTGCAGCTACAAACAATTGTCTGATGAAATAGGTTAGCTATGCTGTGAATAAAGTGCCATCTAAAACCTCATGTCACTCCAAATACTTTGCAGGCTGACAACAGCGTCTGTTCCATGTCCTGAATTGACAGTGTTGACCGAAGACTCAGATTTTTACAGAATTCATCAATACACAGTAAAACATTAGTAAATTTTTTAGTAACAAAATTGGTTACTGTTAATATATGAAAGATGCTGACACAAATAAAGAAAAAAAATGAAACAGCCAGAAGAAATTTTTAGATGCACATGCCTATGACTACAATCTATCATATAGAAAGTACAGGCGTCAATCTTATATGTTTTACTAGCTGAGCTGAATGATCTAACAAAATACTTACAGAAAATGCTGATAGCAATCTTACTTTAGAAATCAATAATGTTGGTTCAAGTAAAGACTTTTAAACCTTAAACCATTAAAGTCACGAACAAAGTTTTGAAGAGGCCATTCATCCAACTATTTGAATCATCAGAAAAAGTTGCTTTCTTGCCAAGATGATTTTTGCAGTAGTCCAAAAGTAATTATTAGTTCTGATTTATCACCTGAAGTTGGTAGTTTTTTATGTCACCTCATGTCTGTGATACTAGTATTTCATATCTTTTTAGGTTGTGGGTTGACTGAGATTTTTTTATAGGCAGATGTCCTTCTTCTCATCAACCAGCACGCAACTTAAAAATGAATGAGTTTTTTTGAAGTGAGCCCAACTGACACAAGTAGCAGGTTTTTGATCTAGAACTCCATGCCAAGCCTTTCATTCAAGCCTTTCAGTCGTTTTCCAGTAAATCACTTACAGGCTGTAAGCTGTAAACACTGCACTTGTGTAAGCCTTGATGTTTATCAGATGTCTATCGCAATTGTTGTAATTGCAATTTATCTTCATTAATCAAATCTTATTCCGTAATAAATTTTTTTATAGGGATGCACAAAATGGCAGCAAATACTATTCTGATAATTTGCCGGTTTAATTAAAACTTTTGATTGAAACAGGCTCAAATTTCCTTAGACGACATTTTGAAGGTGTTTTGGATATAACATGTATTTTGCAATTTGTTATGCTGTAGATACAGACAAATGGATTACAAATAAGAAATCCTTAAACTCTGTTAAAATAAAATAAGTTTTTTTGGGCACTAGCCAGTGCATTGCGACTGAAGCAGGAAAGGATAATTATTGGCAGCAGATTTCTGACCCTCCACTTTCAGTAAACTCTTAGTTAGCTATGCATACTTATTTGCTCGATCATTTGCTGGCACCTAATTAAAAAGGCTTCTTAAAGGTTGACTTACACCAAAATTCACATTATGGTTATTTGGTATCAAAAGATTCACCGTGTCTTACTCTGTTATGTTGTGAGTGCAAAATATGTGAGAATGTGATTACAAGCTCTTAAAATCTAAAAAACGAACAGTTAATCGCAGCCACACGAGACCGCCGTAAGTTGCATTCTCTTTCAAAAACGGCTCAAATGGGACGTAGTTGTTACAAGATGGTTTCGGTTTACACTTTCTTACAACCTTATTCGTCAAAATATTTTCACAAATATACTTCACGCATTCTATAAAACCATGTCTATTGTTCTTACGCGTCTGTTTTATCGTCATTGTAATGCTGTCACTTTTAGCACTGATATCTTATAACTTACAGTAAAAATTCGTTTAATTTTTTATCGTTAGCTCGAAGGGGTACATATTATTGTCTGATAATCATGTCAAGCCTGTTGGTCACCTATGATAATCGAAAAGTGTTGCCAAAGTTATTTGCGAAGTATTAGGTCACATGATCAGATTAGGACTTGACGATTAGATCAAGCCGAAACAAAACTGTAAAGTAGCGAGCATCTATATTTGATACGGCGTCTTTGGTAAAACTCGAAGTGTTTGTCATAAACTAGTACTACAATAAGTTTAATATTGAGCTTTTTATTGGCCTTTCAATTCACGTGAGAACATCACGTGACAAGACAATAACCAAATGTAATGACTACGTCAGAGAAATAAACAGATTCCAATCTATTGCCGCTTTTCGTTTTTGATCTTTTAAGAGCTTGTAATCACATTTCCACATATTTTGCACATACATCACAACAGAGTAAGACATGGTGAATCTTTTGATACCAAATAACTGTAATGTAAATGTTGTTGCAAGTCAACCTTTAAGATAATTATTTTGCAAAATGGTAGAATGGGTCAGATGAATAAGACAAGCTTTTGTAAATTTCTCACTATGATGCTCAACACAACTTTATTAATCAACCCCCAGACATGACCAATAACAACAAATATAGCATGAAATTAGCCAATCATTTCGAAATTTCAAACGTTCTATAGAATAGAACAACTAATTTTGTACCTCTTTTTTCACTGGTTCTGCATTCTGGGTATACCAATAGCTCAGTTTTTAAGTCAAGAATAGTTATGATAGTTTAAAAGGTGAGTTCATTTGAGTGTTGAGGTGACTATTGATTTTTACCTTGCTGATATTACTGTAGGTACTTGGTCGAGCTCATGGTTAAAACTCAGTATCATGATGACTCATTTATTAAGGGTGCTTTTGTTACTGACTTAACAATTAATGTCCAATCAAAGTGAGCAGTAAATATTGAGAAGCTAGAATTGGCAAGCAAATCTATCGCTATATTAGTTTCTAAGATAAAAAGTGAAATATGTGCAGTGGAACCCAGTTTCTCAAACGCTTCGGTTCTCGACCAGTTCTCGACAAAAAAATTGTGATTTGTTCGTCTTTGATCTCGAACATAAATTTGGTTCTCAACCCAACCGGAGCATGCACATTAAAATTGAACATTTGGAACAGCTCCGGAAACAGCATAGAAACATTGTTAACAAAGGAGAAGCAAGTTACGCTTCTTAAATCTTCACAAAAAGGAAGAAACCATCTGGGACGGCACTCCTCTACCAAAGAGATTTATTAGGCAAACAACTCCTCCAGTTGATTTACCCTAAACTTTTTTGGAAGAGGATTCTCCTTCAAAGATGTGAAGTAAATGTGCCATTGCCGTTTATGTTTTCTTTGCACGCAATTTTTGATGTAACGCGTCTGTTGTATCTTTCGCTGTTTCATTATCAATTTCTGCAATTTTTGGTATTGTGTCTTAAACTAGAATGCTTTTGATGTTTTAAAAGTAAAACACATAAAATGTTTACTTTTTTTTGTTTTCATCATCATAGATATAAAAATGTGATTATGATGATGATTAACTCTTTATTGATAAAATTAAGTATGATATACAGCAATGAAACGAAAGCCTCTTTTTGCCGGAAAAGATGAAATAAAATTGTATGGTTCAAATATAGTACATATTAACCTGAATAGATTGTAATATATTTTATAGCAAAAAATAAACAACATTAGATACAATTAAAACAGACGTGTTTATTTGCTATTGTTCATGTTTGGCAATATTGACTGTTTGGCAAAATCTTTTCCATAATCAAGATTGTATTGAGTGTATATATTATTAGAGAATTATATTTTATTAAAAATAAACACAATTTATATCTACCTGCTTTTATTTATAGTATGTAGTATACAGTACAGTTTATAGGGTAAAATCTTAAAAAAGTCTTTACCGAAGTTGTTATTTTGGTTTGGAAATAATTAAAATTTACATACATTAATTCTAATGGGAATAATTGTTTTGGATCTCAAACAACTCAGTTTTCAAACAACCTTCTGGAACAGATTAAGTTCGAGAACCGAGGTTCCACTGTAAAACAAACTTCTACAATGTTACGTTTGTTCAAGTCAAGGCCATATCACACATGTGTGTCTTACTAATGTTAAGAAGCATAAAAGTAGTAATAAGCTGACAGGTGATAAGGTGACAGATGCTATGCTTGCGACTCTGCTCATAATTTTGACTGTAAGTCTCCTGGTCGTTTGAGAAAAGCTTATGGGGAGTATCTGCATTAGACATTCACCTCGAGCCAAAAACAAGAAAGACGCCATTGCCAGCCAGCAACTTACCAAGATCAATAGTGTTGAACACAAATTATTTGTAGATACTGGCTGTCATCAGACTGTTGTGTGTCAGTGTTTCATTTAATTTTAAGGTGTAAAACATGACCCGTTATCAAAGCGGTCAAAGAGTTTGATGAAAATACTACCTGGTGTCCAGGAGAAGTAAACTTGGCAATACAGGCAGGTCGCTGTTTGGTGAATTTTTGTTGTTTAGTAATTTTATCACATGTAGGCCTATATGACTGTTATGCAATAATAGTCATATACAATGCACCTTCAAGATACGATTATTCTGATATATGATTTTTTCCCCTTAGGAAGTCAAACATGATGATTTTTTTCACCTCATTATATGAATCTTATTTCACCATATGAGTTCAACCAAATTTTTGCCGAAGTTCAAATTAGGTGTTAAAGCTTAAATGATGCACTGGATGGGTTCTCCCTGAATATAAGGGATATCAAATAACGTTTCTCCAATCCTCCTTTTGTCTGAGAAACTAAATAATCTTTTGTGACTTTGCACAGAGAGATGAAATATTAATCAGGTCTTGCCTTGCATTCTTTTTAGAGCTGGTATGGTTAGCAAAAAATCCACTTTTATGAGTGGTCAGGCACTAGAATAGCAGATGTGCGAGTTTGAAAAATCAACAGTGTACTAGCTGATGATAATGATCAGATGGTAAATGGTTAATCTCAGCAATTGTCAGTGATGTCAAAATTCACTCAAATATTTCAGATTCTCCACGCTGTTATTGGCTATTTCAATAATGACACTACACAGGGCAACTTTGAGTTTGACATCCAATAATCTACATGCATTTGACACTGCACAAAGTGAACCTGGGTTTAACATTCTGTAATGTAAGTGTATTTATTCCAATTGTATTTTCAACCCAGATGTTTTTTTATTTTTTAGTGATTCGAAATGCTTACAAGAAACTAAGATTATTAGCTAAAATCCTGCTTAAATTCTAATATAGCAGTTATCTATTGCAAGCAATATATAGACAAACTTTTATGTAGCAGCTATCTATGACAGGAATATATAGACAAACTTTTATGTAGCAGCTATCTATGACAGGAATATATAGACAAACTCCTATGTGGCTGTCAATTTGCAGCAATGCAATAATAAAACAGTATTTGAAATATAAAAGAGGTGGTTACATGTCAGTACATAGACATACACATTTATGTACATAGTATCTGCTGTATCTGTACATTTATAAAAAGTTTCTTTGTGTAATACAGGCGGTATGTTGTGATCAAAGAGGTTTTTGCTATAATCAGACAGTAATTCAGGAATAAAGCTATGTTTAGTTTTTTAAGGGTTATAACAGCTGTATTGAATATACAAGTATTTTACATATAAGCTGTCAGAATAGGACAGTAAAGTCATTTAAAAACCATATAATAGTCAAACAGCAAGCTTGGACAATGAATGAAACTACAGCTTGTTTGAATAGAAGAGAAATATAACAATGATTCATCAACTTACATACTTGTACATAAAGTCAAGAGTAAAATATATTGCCTCTGTACATCAAGCAATGCAGTGCACTATAACAGTCTTCATAAATAAAATAAATAATACATATGGATGGGGTTAACTTTTTCAAAGAGTTACCAACTTGAAAATCTTTCTATTAGCAAATTGATTACGGTCTTGAAATTATAATTGAAAGCTCACCAAACCCTCAGAACTCAGGTCTACAAAATTCAAGGCCAAATTTTGAATACCAATTACTGACATGGGAGACAAACATTAAGTTAACAATCAAAGATCACAATTTGAAATACAAGTCAAACTTGTTACCTGCTGAGGTAAATACTGTTTGGTCAATAGATAGGGAGAAGGCATCTACTGGTAGAAGAGTCTGTAGGCTTCTGATTTTCTGACTTTTAGAACTGAAATTAATAGAAGAAGATTATGACTAAATACATCAAGACACTATTCAATATAATAGTTTAAAATTAGCTGAATAGTCAATAAACTCTCAAGCATTGATCTCTCATATATAATAAATATTACGAGAATATTAAATTAAGCTAAAGTATTGAGATGTATTATTGTTGAGAGTATTTCCTTACCTGTTAAGATAGAAAGAGTTAGTTGATAATTTAGAGGAGTCACTCTCATCCAAGAGTAGAGATGACATTTCACAACCTCTAGCTAAATAACCCATAATTAAACTAGTAATGTTTAGTTTACTAAAACTGTTACTGTGTTCTGTAGCTGTTGCTGATCAGACCTGATTCTGAACTCAAATGTTCTTGTGTCTCTTTTATATAGGCAGAGCATTCTGGCAGATTAATCATTTCACGCTTGCCTAGTTCTAGTGGTAGCGGTTCCTGCCATTTGACGTCAACTGACTTGCTACTGCAGAATGTGCATTATCCAATAAGAATAAATGATAAAATTTGCTTCAATAGCAAGTTTAAATTTGAGCAAGTAATCAAGTTCCGTTCAGAGCTCATACTACTGTTTGGTATAAAAATTGTAACTATAGTAGCTTGCATTAACAACAAGAATTATTAAGTAAAAACTCAACAGGATGAATTGCATTTAGTGAATTCTGAATAGATATTACCGTATTATAAGCCTCATCCTTCAAACAGTGCAGCTGAACTATATTCTGTAAACATCTTACAATCAACTCCAAACGCACCTAATATTCTCTGTTTTTAGAAGTATATTTGTATGTAAACCATTGTGCAGAAAGCTTTAGACATGTAACTCAAGCTGATCATTGACAAATAGATAAATTGGCATTAAGAACAGGTATTTATACATGTAGATGACATCTTAATAACTACCACAAGTTGAATCAGTATACATATACATGTAAAGACTGTGTAAAGCTATGTCCTAACTTGTTTCATTTTCCTTTGATTCAAGGCAGAACTTTGTTTTCAGGCTACACAGAAAGGGAACACCATCTTAACACAAAAGATAAGGAATATCAAAGAAAGGATGAAAGGCTCCATACATGCCTTTCTTCACTTGAATTATAACTATAGTTACAAACAATAAAAACTGCAGCATCACAATTATGTAATATACTTGACCTTAGCTTTGATTATGTTTATTACACACTTAACTTAATTCAACTAAGGGTTAAAAGTGATTGGATAGAGTTGAGGTCTGTAGCAATTGTTCTGTTACCAACTTCTCATTATCTAACCAACACATTAACTAAATTTTGTGTTACACCAATCACTCAACACATTGTAGAACCAAACAACTCTGTCTGTACATCATTCAGAAACACTCATGACATGACAGCTTTCAATTTTGAATGCTTGTTTGTTGCTAAAATGCAAGTTTATGTTGCTAATTTCTAAAGTATGTAAGTTGTAACGTATTGAATTGTGTTAACCTAGATGAGGAGCAAAGTAATGTAATACCGTGTCATGAAAACTCTAAACACTCAACCATGATCTAACAAGATGTTCATCATTCACTAGGTTAGTGACAGGTGGTACTAAGGCGGTTTTCTGTGCCATTTTCATATCAACCACATTATAATTACATGTATAGCCAATCAAACTGGACAAAGGTCACTTCTTTGACCAGTGCATAGTGCAACACAGAATTGCGCACATTGTCTAGCGCTAATAGTTCCTGCGCCATTCTTTAATCACCTTATGCAGTTCTGTTGGGAAAATGTAGAAGCAACAAGCAATTGTCACTGATCAGTGGTGTATTTAAATCTTCTCACACTGTAATAAAAACTTAAATGTTACGGAAAGAAATCAAATTCTTGCTGAATGCATTTGAGCATTTTTATAATTTACACTAGAGCTTATAAAAATACATTTACATTCACACAAAAATAAGCTCCATCTAGTGAAGATGAGACCTAACCATTTTAGTATTAATAGTAAGGGCTATAGTAATAAGTACTATTAATAGTAGGGGGTATTGTAGTAATTACTATAAACAGTAGGGGCTATTGTAGCAAGTACCATTAGTAGTAGAGTTTATTGTAGTAAGTACTATTAATTACTATTAATAGGAGGGGCTATCGCAGTAAGTACTATTAATAGTAAGACAACTATCAGTTGAATAAACAATTACTACCGATTACTACTAACAATTACTACTAAACAATCCAACTAAATGATTGAAAAAAATTTCTAGTCTTGACTCTCTCTGAACAGATGAACAGAACAGTATAAATGTAGAAACAGATGTTACAAGATGATGAGTGAAGATAGCTAATCACTTCTACCTTGTTTTTTTAATCCTTCGGGGTATCCAACGGTACAATTATTGTCAATAAGATACTCAACGGCTCTCAGTATATTTAATCAAATGATATTTACTATACTGCTTTTATATTCCTAGATATTCAGTTCAAAGTAATAATTTAAGCTATTCAAAGAATGTAGTAGTTTAGTAATAGAGACCTGTTAGAAATAAATCTAAATTCAACAAACGTTTTAAAAAGTTACTATTAACAAAAACTACTCACTTTTTAAGCAAAAACCTTTAAATAAATTTTTCCTTTTCATAGGGTATCATTTCAAAATCTGTTTGAATCATGATGCTGATTGGCTCAGCAGTTTGACTGCTGGGATCGTTGGTCTCTGACACAAGATAACCTTACATTGTTACGAGTTGCACTACTTTTACTTCTGAAGCTTTTGGTTAGTAACAAATAATTTGTAAACTTTAATTTAATTGCAGATTGTTTAAATACATAAAGATACAAAAATTTTAAAGCTTGTGGTAGTCCTAATCGACTTGAGCAAGATTATTCTGACGTTAGACTACAAACAGCCATAAGAACTGAGGCAGACCATACTACTGATATGAATGATAGTTCCTGGGAATATGTACATTTACAGCCGGAATCCTCTAAGAAAACAACTACTACCATTCATACAAGACTACAATACTACTACAATACTATCATTCATATCAGACCATACTACTGATATGAATGATAGTTCCTGGGAATATGTACATTTACAGCCGGAATCCTCTAAGAAAACAACTAACCAATAACATGAGGTATGTACATCTATCTTAAAGATTAGTTATGAATTTGACTCAGAGTCAATTTTTGTAATAAAAACTATTTACAAAATAGTTTTTTGACAAGTATAATTAGTTTAAAATTAAAAAAAATTGATTAGTTCAGTTTATTGTGTATCAGTTTAAGCTAACACAGTACTTCTTACTAGACCATAGTAGACATCAAGTTTTTAAAGCTTGAAATGATTTAAGCTGCTTACAAAGCTGTATTACCCGATTATACTTTCTGATGCATCATCATGTTACTTTACAACTACAGCTCACAGTTCATTGATTAAATAAGTTTATTATATTTGTGGGTAAAATAACACTATTTTTCTATAATTATTTAGCAAATACCATATATAATTGCCCTGCTTGATATAACCAAATGCCGTGTCCCATTTCAAAACATATTTATAATAACTTTACCAAATTGTGTCATTACAGATTTAGCTAAAAAGCAAAAAAAGTTACAATTTGATTATCTTTTTCCTGTCTTTGATGATTATAAATTTGTCCAGAACGACATCATTATTAATGAGTACAACTTGTCAGCCATTGATTTTACTTACATACTTCCATGCATGCATACTTACATACAGACTTCCGTCATACATGGATTTGACTTACAAATAGTTAGAATGAGACAAAAAGTTCATGCAAATTCTACTGAGAATCCTTGTTAGGAAAGCCATTCATTAGCTATGAACATATGATGAATTTTTCAAACCTTACCCCGACACATTTGGCAAATAGATGTACTTTTGTTAAAGTAAAATGTCAATGGTACACTAAACTTTTCGTTGCACCGAGAGTTATGACCTGTGAACAAAATATGCCTCAGCAACTGCTCATCATTTTCAGTATGTTTTTATTATAAGTAACAGCCTTTGTTGTTGTGTAGAAGCTGGTGACAAAAACATGCATAAAGTCAGAGTATCTGGTGAGATACTGCACTATGTTGTTACTCTTTTTATTATTGTTGTAACTGAAGAACCTTTAGTCACAATCTCAAGGATCTAGTAAACTTTGTGTTATGCAATCACGCATGACAAATTTTTCTTACATCAAGGAGTCATCCCTGGAGTGTAGATGTACTTTTGTTTCAGCTACAATGTCGTTTATGTGCTAAATTATGTTATGATTCAATTACAAAATTTGACTCACTGACTACTCAATCTTATGAGTATATTTTTATTATTACTCAGTCTTTGTAGAACTAATATCTTATTTTAATTATGTGTTGCTACTTACTCTGTTTAACAAAACTTTTCTTGCGAAGCAACAAGGCAGTTACAAAAAAAAACCATGATATTGAACAAATGAGTCAACAAGTAATTGTTAAGCATAAAACTAATGTAAATAAAACCTTTGACCATGAAAACAAAGATTTTTCTATTGTAAACAGTAACAATCTATTTAAACGTTCTGAAAATCTCAGAGTGCGTTATGTTCTTTGTATAGACAAAATTAAATGTGTTTTTTGCTAATTTGACCACTTTTGAATATTACATAAAAATGGTTTGAATGTATCTTTTTTGACGACTATGTTAAAAGTAAAACCAGAATGTAATAAATGACCATTTAATGATACTCATAGATATGGTTTTTTACCTACTTTTATAATCTCTTGAATATTTATGATAAAATATTATCAAGCAATACACTAAAAAAAACAATACAAATGTAACATCTAAATGCATATAAAATAAAATAACCAGCAGAACAGAAAAACACCAAGCACTAAAGCAAAATATTTTACAGACTGCAATTAAAATATTTCTTACAGACATCGTTTATTAACTATGCACGCTATTGCATTATCATGTTACTTTAAAGATATTATTAACTCACATTTTATTTCTTAGATGATTTTCATAATATTTATGGCTAGAATGACATAAATAAAAAATAGTTTTTTAGCAAACATTTGAGGGCAAATGATGAGAATTCATAAATGTGATATACTTTTGAATAGTGATAGGTGTTATGCTAGAAACCAGCAACCCTGCTGTAAAAATTTTGTTAAAAACCTTTACCAAAAAACTAAGACTAATTTTGAGAAAAGAGACAACAATAATAACATAAATCTCAGTAATGTCTTAGTAATGGTTAGTTAAGTGTATAGCTATTAATAGCTTACAGATCATTGGTTAAGTAAGTGTCACTGTATTCATGGCTAGAATAATTTTAGCAGGCTATAACAACTTCATCAAACTCTGTGATCTTACCTTCTTAAACATAATACTTTATTTTTTAATCTCAAAATTTAGCCCTATAATCTTTACTATAATAAGAGTTGTAATCATTCATCAGAAGCCACGCTGAAAGGTTAGGAAGAAAGATTTCTTTTTGCGAGAGTCAAACGCATGACTTTCCGCAGACTGACACTCTACCACCTGTACCAATCAAACATCTTCAAAACTATCAGAATAATTGTGCACATAGTTATTACAGCTGACAAGCTCTCAAAGCACACTAGACTGCTAAGATACCATGAAAGTTAGCCTTTATATTAGTCTACTTTTATTATTTTAGTATGAAAAGTTATTATGTTTGGCTAGGTACTGTGACACATTAGATGCTGACCAAGCATGGTTTGGTTTGTAAAACTGATGGTTTGTCATGGAAAGAAGCAAAACACAATCATAGTTGTTTTGTAAACATTTTTTATATTTTTCCTGGCAAATTAACAAACAATAGCATCATCAAACAACAACAAATCTCATGTAAAAAGCTTTGCAATCAAATGGTAAGAGTTACGATGAGCACACTGTCATGCTAGTTGTTCAATTTTAGAACTTGTTCAATTCAGAGTCATCACACGCCCACATGTCAAAGCCATTTATACCCATTAACTATTTAATCATTGCTCTACTGCATACAGAACCAAAAAGGTGTATTTACACTAAAGTTTTTAAATTAAATGTAGGTTAAAATGGTATTAGACAAAAGAATAAACCTGCATTTCCTACTAAAAGTCTCATCCTTGTTGATATTGAAATATTTTTGCAGCTACAATTCAGTTTTCAATAACTTTTAATAACAATTCAAATTTTCTACTTACATTTTTTTGTAATATAGCTATGCATGTGGGATGTTTTTAATAAAGTGATTATAATAACTTTAATTAAATTAAAGTGTAATAATAAAGTTAACTTTGTGCTTAATTCATTCTAAGTCATTCTAGCTCATTCAAAATTTCTCAAAATGACGGGATGGAAAATTGTGTATTTGAAAGTAAAATATATTATGTATATTCTGCAGAAATTATTAAATTTTATTGATGTTATTTATATTAGCATAATAATAGGTATAGAAATCAGAAAACTTGGTGTAAAGACATTAACATCGAGTAATGCTGAGTTGTGTTTGCCAGAGAAACAAGACTATGTTTTACACCCCAAGCAATGAGATACACATCTACGGTCAGTTGAGTTACCAAATGATCTGTGAAAGGTTTGATAATAGCTACATGTTTAAATAAACAGTATTATTTGATGGCCAATAGCTATGTTCTATTCCTAAAACAATGGAAAGTACTAGATTTTATACAAAATAAATTTCTTATTTACACCAAAATTAGATTTTGTCCGTGCAAAACTTCCTACAAGCAAAAAGGTTGCCATATGCACTTTGGCTATTTTGTTCTTTTCTGCTGTAATTGATACTTTGCATCAAAATGAAATAATTATCAATGAGCCAAATTTTGTGCTCATGAGTAAAAACCCTTTCTAGCAATATATCATAAAGCTTGGCATACATGTAGTTAGAATGAGAAAAAATGTTCACATATCTTTTACTGCTAATCTTTGCTAAGGAAGTCCATTCATTAGCTACGGACATGATGATTTTGTTTAACCTTACCTAGACAACCCTGGCGTATAGATGCATGTACTTTTGTTAAAGTACAATTTCAATGATATACCAAACTTTGATTTGCACTCAGAGTTATGATCTGTGTACAAAATATGACTCAGTGACTACTCATCCTTCTCAGTATGCTTTTTATTATTACTAATAGTCTTTGTCTAAGCGTGGAAGTTGGTGACAAAAACATGCATGAAGTCAGAATGTCTGGTGAGGTACTGTACTATATTGTTACCCTTTTGTTATTGATGTTGTGAATACAGATTTTAGTAAGTACAAAAAGTATTATCCGAAAGTGGTGTAATGCTTGATTAGCTTGCTTTTTATTATTTTGTACTACTTACACTGTTAAAAAAAACCATAGCCTGGACAAATATAGTTTTTTATAAAAGTCAATTGGGCTAAACAAAAAAATTGCACCACTTTTGCTCATGAGGTTCTGTTAAAAACTACATAAAAAGTATTGAGTTATTGTCAAAGATAATATTAAAGATTGCATTAATACTGACAGACTTTAGCAGTATGGATCCGGTTTCTAACTTGTAAACAAATCTTAGAAAAAGCGGCGCATGATTTTCCTGATATTAATGCAAATTAATTGTCAATCTACAGCCACAATGGCTAATCAGACCTACGCAGCCCAGTTCCACTAAAACAAACCAACCAATATATTGAGGTATGTATATCTATAAATTAAATCTAATTAAATAGAATATAAAGGAAAAAATAAATACTTTAATTTGTCTTTTATCAGTCAGAACAAAGTGCCCCTTTCTACTAGGAATTATAGAGGCATAATTTAAAAGCTGCAGGGCAAGAAAATGAAGTTGGCAGGTCTGCTGTTGTTTTCTCATGCTCTGCACTTATGAGGAATATGTAGGAGGGTATAGTACTAGAAACTTGTACAACTCTGACACTGAGTACATCATATATTTTGTATTTGTCAATAACACCTGCGCAAAATGGCTGATAAACATGTTGTTGCCTATTTTACTTCTGGTGGGCTGTGGCCACTGCCCCAAGTAGGAGTGTTAATCCTTTATGAATAAGCTGATGCTACTTGCTATCTACGTTATGCAGAAAAGTGTACCAGAGCCTGAAAATAGATTAATTACATACTTTTGAATATGTTAGTTCTGGTATAATAACAGTTGGGTGAAATAAAACCAAGACGAAATATGGGTTCATTTGATTTCGGTAAGTTTTAGAAAAGTAACTATAGACCAATTTTGGTTGAATGCATCTGAGTATTACAAAAGTATATGCTAGAGCTCACAGTATGCACAAAAATCCCAACTTCCTATGAACATACCCTGATAATAACGATTGCAATTTTCTTCCCAAATAAGAATTGTTAATAATAATAAAGCTAATGAACATTTTTAAGACTTGTTATGATAGAAAGGTTTGGTATCAGATGCGTTATTGCTGTATAATATTTTCATGATTTGTTCAATCTAATATCTAAATATAATTAAATTATAAAAATAAAAATAGAAAACCTAAAAGGTTGACCAAAGGAAAGTTTATAAATATACCGTGAAGTTTTCTTGTTGGAGAGGATATTTGTGTATTTGAAGGTGGAAGATATTTACAGGAGAGTAAAAGTTATTAGAAATAATTGATCTGATTTATTTGTATTAGTTACTGATTAGCCTTGAGACAAGAGAAACGTTTGATGATAGCCACACGCTTAAATAAATAGACTCACTTGATAGCCAATCATTGTGTCCGAATTGAAAACAATGGCTAGTGCTAGATTTTATACATCATTAATATACTATGATACATAAATTATATTGTGTCATTACGGCAATAACTGCAAGCAAAAAGTTATGTAATTTAGATATTATATTCTTTCCTATAATGATTAAAAACTTGCATCAACTGGAGACCATCATCAATGAGTCCATTTCTTATGGCAGTAGATGAAAATTCTTTCTAGTAACACAGGAAGTTCGACAATAGAATGAGACAAATTGTACACACAGCTTAACCTGGTAATCCTTGCTAAAAAAAACCTTTTTTATGAACTTATGATGCACTTTTACAGCTGCACAGAAACACCTTAGTGTAATAATATATTTAATTTTTTCACTATCACCTTAAGTTTAGTGCACCTTAAGGTGCACTAAACTTTGTGTGTTGCACTCAGAGTTATGATCTGTGAACAAAATATGACTCAATGACTACTCATCCTTATCAATGTGTTTTTTATTATAACTAATAGTCTTTATTATAGTTCAGAAGGTACTGAACATATTTGTATAAAATTATTACTAATGACCTCAAAATTCTATTGATAATCATGAGCAATAATATTAGCCATGAACTGTTCAATAACATCAAGAACACACCAACCATTCAAGTGTTTGCAGTTGGCTACCAGAACAATTTGTTTAATCCAGCCGTTTTACACATTCATCAAACTTGATTGTTGCGAAATACTCATTTTTCTACCCTCTTTACCTGGCACACGCACCTGATACATATTTCAAACAAAATAGTTGAAAGTTTTTAAAAATTTGTATTTTCATGTTCTAGTACATTTTTCTACAAGATGTACATGATAAATTGCACCCATTTACTAAAAGGTTACTAGAAGTCTAATTTGTTGACGTAACCAAGGTTAACCAGAGGCAAACTTGGCCATGGCTGGTTTGTTAGACAATTTTTGTAGGTATTATCACTGACAGATATGATGTATTCGGTGTCACAATTGTGCAGGTTCTTATCACTCTACCATCCTACATCTTCCACATAAGTGCAGAGCATGGATAGTTAACTGCAGACCTGCCAACTCCTAAGATTAGCTTTTTAGGTTTGTTGCCCCCTCTGAGCTTAATAGCCCGTTTATGCTATCTCGATATTGTATAAGTTAAAAGTAGCATATTAGCTTCAACTTGTTAAAAATACACTGAAATAATTATGTGTTTGTTACGATTATATGATATACTTGATTTTGACAGAAATGTTTTTGCAAACAGTTCAGATTATGAAAATTTAAATAGTTTGAATTGCATAAATTGACTTTGCACCAAGTAAAAACACTTTTTCATATAAGTATACATACCTCAAGATATTGGTTGGTTTGTTCTAGTGAAACCGGATTGTGTAGGCCTGATTGGTAGTGCAAACATAAGTTGAAAGTAAATTTGCATAATTATAAGGAAATTGTCTGCCACCTTTTAATATTGGTTTACTGTGAGAAACCGGATCAACATGACATAAATCTATTAGTACCATTACTATCTTTAATTTTATACAAAGAGGCATTTAATAAATAAGATGAATTAGTTTATAAAGAATAGTCCTATTATAAGTAGAAGCTTACAATTTTTCCCTATTTTTCAGCGTAATCTTCATGCAATGACATATGATTTTTTCATCGAGGTATCAGCTTTTGAATGCTTACAGCATCAAAATCTTTATATTTAACTTTTAAAAAATTGCTTGCTGCAATCTTAAACTTATCATCTCTATTGATGTAGGTTACATTTGAGAACACTTCAACAGGCCTAACCAAGTATAAGTCAGATGGTGCAAAATCAGAGCTGTACACAAAATGTGGGAGCAAACCCTATTAAAAATTTTTGATTGTCTTGGCTGATACATGGGGCCTAGCATTGCCTTGATGAAAAAGATCTCAGTTGGCTGTAAACCTCGACATTGATCTTTTACATTATTTTTAGGTAGCTTTAAAAGTTTACAGTAGGTGGTACTGTTGACAGTCGTGCCTTTATATGTTTATACAACTGAATAGTCTGAAACTAGACTGAAACAAGCTGTTTATTATCGACATAGAGCCTCAGTAATAAAAGTAGTTTATCTAATAGCAATGTTAGGGTAACATGCTCAATAAATCACATACTATCACATACATGTAGTTGGTTAATTCAATGGCTATCAAAAGTGGGTAAGTTGTTTTGTCCAGTTGACCAGAATTAAAAATCTTTAAATACCACTTTTATTAGCGACCAAATCTTGTTACATCTAAAGTTGTCTCAATAGAATTGTATATTGATGACTATTATAACGCTTACTGCAAAAAGGATGGAACAGGAATTAGTAGTGGTTTTCAGTTATTGCAATCTTGCGCCATGCTATGGCCAGAGAAATGAGTCTCTTCCACTCTGATTGATTATAATAATGTGAGTGGTATAAGGAATATCATACTGTAAAGGTTTTATATCATACAAACTGCTTGACTAGCTGGCTAGCATTCTAGTGAATGATGAATGTTAAAGATATCTGTATGCCTTCACATTTTCTTTCAGCTAATGATTTAAAACTTGGACTCTTCATGACATGGTAATTCATCACAGTACTCTACCTCTGGGTAGACACTATTCAATTTGTTACAAATTGTTTAGATTCATCGCTGTAAAAGGTTTCACATGGCATTACATATTATGTCAGCAACATACTTGATTTAAAATTGAATACTGTGATGTCATGAAAATTTTTGAAAGATTACATGACACCCAAATAGCAGTTTGGTGGCTCCTGAGTACATTAGATGTCGCAGCCTGTGGCCTCTTTCTAATCATTTAGGTATTTAGGTGTTTACCAAAATACTGCTGATATATGTCTAACAAAGTGTTTATCCTAGCGTGTGGGTTAAATAATGAATCTCATCAAGGCTGAAATGGTTCATGGGATACTGCAGTTTTATTGTCTACATATACATGAGAGGTTATATCAGAATGGTTGCGAGGAGGTTTAGTTGCTAAACCTTTGTGGAAAAAGATTTTTTCATGCTATAGGAGGTAGAAAAGTTACAGCTACAAAACAATTCTCAACAGCAATAGTTTGTGAGTTTTTTATTCTAACCTGTATACTAAAGTTTCACGTTTGTTGAGTTGATGTTTTGGTGAGCAGCTGTTTACAATAGCTTGTAATTATAAAGTTCTTTGGTACAATCATAACTAAAAAAAACAAATACATTCAACAATATATGAGCTGATGGACGCCATCCACCACAATATGAACTAAATTCTCATTGGATCTAGCTAACAATTTTTATTTTCTAACACATCATAGTTGTGTGTTTGCTGATTTGCAGTAACCATAGGAATTTAGTGGGAGAGTTCTGCCTTGATATTTGCATGACTGTTCAATCTATGATGATTATACTAGGATGTCATCTAAAATTATGAATAACTGCTCTTCATGTCTATGTGTATATGTTTCAATGATCGGTTTCTTTCATTTATTTGACGCTTTATACAGTAACTTAAAAACCTCGCAAGCACATACATGTAAAATGTTAAAACATGAACATGTGGCAATTTAGAATATTAAGATAACAGTAAACTTGACATGGATAATTCAAATTTGTATCAATTTGTATCAATTCGCACACTGTTTAGAAGTTGGATTGTTTGTGCACTGTTAGTTCGGAGTTTATTTTAAGGTTTTTTACAGACTATTATCTAGCTAGTTGATTGCCCACCAAGTGTAGCAGACACACTAGAAGGTTGTGCTTCTTGAACAATGATGTTTCTAATATAGTTATTATGTAGCTATCATTTATCAGATGCATTGCTCATGTTTAAATTTAAGTTGCAGTCTGAATCACTAAAAGAAAAATATTATTTGCCTAAGCTCAAACGTTTTCAAAGAGCAAGCATTACTATTTACTTCTGATTGGAAGATGTAGAATTTTGAATGGCAAGTCTGATGATGTCAAATGACAGGACTCTCTACCAATAGAATTAAGCATGTGTAAAATGATTAATGTAACAGAAAGGTCTGTCTATATAAAAGAGACATCGGAACATTTGAGTTCAGAATCAAGTCTGACTAGCAACAGCTACAGAACACAGTAACAGTTTTAGTAAACTAAACATTACTAGTTTAATTATGGGTTATTTAGCTAGAGGTTGTGAAATGTCATCTCTACTCATAAATGAGAGTAACTCTTTTGAATCCTCAACTAACGCTTTCTATCTTACCAGGTAAGGAAATACTCTTAACAATAATTTAACTAAATTCATTAGCTTAGCTTAATATTCCCCTACTATTTATTATATGCATGTATGTGAAATCAATACTTGTAGGTTTATTGACTATTCAGCAAGTGTTAAACTATCATATTGAATATGTCTTGATGTCTTTAGTCATAACCTGTTTCTATTAATTTCAGTTCTAAAAATCACAAAGTCAGAAGTCTACAGACTGCTCTACCAGTAGATGCCTTTTCATTATTAATCAACCAAACAACATTAACTCAAAAGGTAACAAATTTGACTCTTGTTTAAGATTGTGATTCTTTAGTGATATATGAGTTTTCCTCTTTAGTGTACTTAGTTGTTGCTAAAGCTTCAATCTTCAATTTTGTAGACTTGACTTATGGTGAGCTGATGAGCTTTCAAATATCATCCTGAGTCAACCATTACACTCATTGCTTTGATAACTTTATGATATGGCAACTCTTTTTGAAATATAAAACCTTAATCAGCTTAATTAAAATTCTATTTATCTATATGATATAATTTATTTATAAAGCCTGCAATAGTACACTGCAGAGCTCTATGTATGTAAAATAGCAATATATTTTACTCTGGAGTGTATGTGTACATAAATGAACTTTTGTTATATTTTGAGTTCTTGCAAGAACTCTGTTATTTCATCTAATGTCTGATTTTGATTTTTAGCTTAAATATAATTTCTAAAGGTCTTTACTGTCCAATTTTGCCAATATATATGTAATATACATGTCTACTGATACTTCTGAAGAACTAAAGAGAGATTTATTTTTAGCTAGGTTGTCTAATTATAGCAAAAATATGCTCACTCACAAGATAATGTTCATGTCGCATAAAAAATGTTTTGAAATTGAAACACGGAAAAAGAAAAAGCATTTCACAATTTATCTTCTTAAGACTGTAATTGTGAAATAACTTAGAAAAAGTTAAACTTGAAAGCTAAAAAGGTGTCTTTTGGTATATTTATTATTGGCAGCTGACATCCTAGGAGTTGTCCTATTTTATAAGTAGATAAATGATCTTATACTGATATTGTTATCATAACTAATCAGTAGATCTCAAAAGAACGTCAGTTATCAGCATTTCACACATTACATAGAATAGTTTTACATTCTATATTAACTAGTTTCTTCATGATAATACCTTTATATTAATCATTTAAAAATAGAATTGTCCTCTCTACAAAGAAGCATTAATTTTGTAAATGTTTGTGTCTGTTTTTTAATTGTCGCACGAGTGTAATTCCCTTATTCTTACTACATGCTAAATCGAGTCTCAAAAATGTTTTGCATTTTTTATACATTTTAGATTAAATTTATTAACCTGAATTTTCTGTGTTCAACTTTACTGTACGCATTATAGTATTATACAGACATTCTTGAAGAGACAGGCTACTAGAGTAAATTAATTTCAGACTCATTCTCCTGTTTATACATACTCTAGTCATTGTGTTAAACTTAATGCAATTTGCTGAATAGCAACTTTTCCGATCCTTCAAGTGTGATGAAATATAGCAAACATTTTGAGAAAATTTATTTAAAGATTGACTTGCAAGTAAATTTATTTGAAGATTGACTTGCAAGAAAATTTATTTAAAGATTGACTTGCAAGAAAATTTGTTTGAAGATTGCAAACTAACTGCATAAAGGTTTTATGTAAACTTGAACTGTCAATATTGCTCAACATCTTTTGTTTCTCCACTGATAAAATTTAAAACTTAGATCATGCCACTATATTCACTTTTAAATGTAGATGATGTGCGCCTTACTTGTCACTTAACGCGCAATTATTTTATGTTGTTAAGTTTAACAGCGTTTCCCAAGTCTCTCCGTGTTTATGTATGTTATTTGTTAGAAACAATACAATATCTTTCTGAATGGTTCTATTTTAGCTTTGGCAGCACACATAATCACTTCACTATAATAGTTCCCTAAACAGTCCGCAAAATAAAAATTTGGTGTTTGTCGTTTGAGCTGCTTTGTTCTTCTTCATACAATATTGAGGAACAAATTGTAGAGCAGATACAAATTGATTATATGAAAATATAGAAACTAAAAGCAGTAAGTTTTTTCCTGGCTCAAAACACTTTTTATTTTCATACCAGTACCATATTTAATTAGTGAGAAATAACAATTCTTCATAGTAATAATCTTTTTGAAACTTTCACGCTGGTTTTTAATCGATATTGCAAAATCCCCTCACAATTTATTAGTATGAGCTGGTTTTAAAACTACATGTACTCTTGTTATATATTTTGGAATCCAAATTATACTTCAGAGGTGTTTTTAATTATTAATTTGTTTTTCTCTATTTGTTACAAGTTAAAGTAGGTACTAAAGTTTCACAGGCCTTTTTTATTTATAGAACATTTGAAAAATAATTTGGTTAATTTGACTCTCAACTAACAATCTTCATTATACACTCACTATTACTATTACTATCACTATTACTCTTGTTAAAATATAAAAAAAACTTACTATCATGGAGTAATATGACTCTGACATATGCACACCGATGAAAGAAAATTGAGTTAGCTAAGACATTTTTGTCTTTTTTGTACCAGTCATCTGCTAGTCAACTTTTCGTGTTTTTCTCATTAGCTTGATTAAAGTAAAAAGTTACTATTTTGTAGTAACATGTAGCTTGCAGGGACTTGAAACTGTTAGATGTGTTAATCAAAGCTGTTTTCTTTTGTAACCAATCATCTACTAGTTAACCTTTGACTGGCATCAACTCATAAACTGGTACTGCGACTGAAGATATCTATATCATAACACTGTCAATCACTATTTTCCTTTTACAAGTCAACTGCCTAAAAGCAGAAGTATCTAAAATTGTGACTTTACGAATTAATTTTCATTTATAATATGATCTTGGAATGCGATTCTAATGCATACACTAGTTTGCATATTTGATTACTTTTAAGTAGAAGGTCTATGATATCACACTCAACCTAATTGAATATACTTGCTCTGTTTATCATGTTTCTCATGACATCACAACTATATTAATAACTGCAAGTAATACTACTAACCAGGAGCTGATCATTAACATCGTGCGGCACCAATTATTGAAACACTTGCAATCGGCCTTTACTGCCAATTGATTAAGTTGATTTGATTGCCTTTAACAAGTTTGGGTAGTTTTTCGCCCTTTTTTGCCCCATGTGTATTTGAAAGAAAAGTATTGTTAAGTTTTTTTGATTATTTAAAGTTATGCGTGTATGCATTTTACTGTTCCAGTTCTAGTGTTTTCTCTTATCATACTGATTGATAATGTTTTACTATAAATATCAAGACAATATAAAAATAGCTGAGAAGAGAAACCGCCATGATGGATATTTAGTATATTAGAATAAAAGATATATTTTCAACTTGTGATCATTTATTAGGTTTTACTTCTTCTTTTAACAATCATTAAAAATACACACAAACAACTTTTATAGAATATTCAAAGTGTTCAAATCAAAAGAAAATACATTCAGTGTTATCTCTACAATACCTAGATAGATATAAAACACTCTAAGATTTTTAGAACGCTTAAATAATTTGTAACTGCTTTATGTCTAACAAATTTCTTTAGCATGAGTATTTTATCACCAAACATTAGGAGTAACAACTAATAAAAGCTCAGTGCTTTACGCGTCTTTTCTTTTTATATATATGTATATGTTTTTAACTAACTTAGAGCTACATGTTTTATATAGTTTGGTATGCAATTTGCTATACATTTACAATAATGCACACTTAGTCAACTCAACATCTTCAGCAAACTTGCTAAATTTAATTTAAGTAAAGTCGTTTAATCTGTGGCTCATGTGACCAAGGTCATGCCATCTTTTAAAATGTTGAAAGGTTTGAAAAATGCGAAAGTTGTATTTATTCCATTTCTGATTCATTCTTGTAGTTAGCCTAAAGCCTGTCTACAAATAGATAACAATTGGTAAACAGAACCACATATTTTCTCCCATTCTTTCCTAAATTGTTCTCACAAGAAGAAATATACAGATTGATAATCAGATCAGATAAAGGATGATTATTCACTGAGTCATATTTTGTAGACAGATCATAACTGTGGGTATGACACATAGAGTTTAGTACATTTATGAGATTGTGACTTAAGTTCCAAGATCAATAAAAAGTGTAACAACATAGTACCGTACTTCACCTGATGTACTCACTTTATACAGGTTTTGTCATCAACTTCTACACCACAACAATGATTGTTAGTTAGAATATAAATGTGTCTTTGAAAGGATGAGTAGTTACTGAGTCATACTTTGTAGACAGATAATAAATGCAACACAAAGTTTAGTATATCCTTGAGATTATATTTTAACAAAATTACATCTACACGCCAAGTGTGTCTGGGTAAGGTTAAAAAACTCATTATATCTCCATAAAAATTAGGCTTCCTTAGCAAGCCGCGACTATAAAAGCTACATGAGCAAAATCTCCTCATTGATTTTTTTAGTTTCCAGACTTTCTTTTGCGTTCTTGAGGCCATTTTAAAGCGGGTGTCTTGATAAATACCATTCAGCGAATTTTTAGTGAAGTTGTTAAAAAAATAATTTTTGTTAACGACCAAAAGAACTTTGTTAATGACCAGAGAGAAATAATGACTTTTAAGAAGTACTAAAAGTTATTGTAGATTTAAATGGCTTGGAATAATCTCATCTTCCAAAGTGATTATTGTAGTCTTGATAGCCGTTGAGCAAAAATAGTGTGTGCATCCTCATTCTATTATTCAAAAATGTTCACATCACAGCTTTTAATTTTTAATGTTTTTTGTTGCTGAAATAAAAAATCTATGGGTGTATGCTACAGTAATTTCTAGAATATGTAAATTGTAAAATCTTGAAATTTGTTAATCTAGTGATGGAGTTATGTAATGAAATACCAAGCCATGAAAGCTCCATGAAAACTCCAAGCACTCAACCATGCTCTATCAAGATCATACATCATTTACTAGGCTAGTGACAGGTAGTACGGCAGTTTGTGTGCGTATGATTGATACCACCCACATAATAGTCATAGCCAATCAGAGTGGAAGAGGCTCATTTCTCCGGCCATCGCATAGCACAGGATTGCAATAACTGGTTAGCGCTATAGCAGTTCCTGCGCCATACTTCTGGCACTGAACCTCTTTAAGCAGTTCAGTTGGGGCAACTTTAGATGCAGTAATAACTTTTCACTGGTCAAAGTTCAATTTGAAGTTTTAAAATTCTAGTAACACAAAAAAAAGGGATGAAACATAAATTTGGCTGAATTTATTTGAACATTATTATAGTTCCTACTGAATCTCATACTTTATACACAAAAATCTAAAGTTCCTCTTGTAAAGATGTTACCCACAAGTTTTAATTTCAGTACTAGGTGGCTAGCAGTTGAAGAAACAGTCTGTATCAAGCTACAATAACACTCTTTCCTTGATATAGGGTATTATTTCTAAATGTGTGATGCCGATTAATTTATGTGAGTTCTGTAATAATGTTTGCTTGTCTCTAATCCATAACGCTGTAACGATATAATTGTACTACTCGTATTTCTGAAGCTCTCTAGTTATAAAGAACATGTTGGAGTATTATAGACCTGATAACTCTGACCCTGAATGCATCATATCTGTTAATATTAACACTTATGCAAATAAGCTTATAAACATGGTGGTGTAAATTTTACCTTTGATTGATTTTGGCTACTTCAACAAATTACAGTTGTAATACTTTATGAGCAAACTAGTTCGCCTTGACACATGAATTTTTTAGACCAATCATTTTCTACCTAACTTGCTAGTGTTTTACCAAATCATTATTATTACTAGTTTGTTTATTTATAAAGGAATACAAAGACACAGCATCAATATACCCATTATTTCAGCAGTTCTTAACAAGCTCCTCTTAGACTATAGTGTAGGTAAGCATGTACAACCTCTCTTTACATAACAATAAAAAAAATACATGTACATATAATACCTGAGAATGTTCAAATAACGGTGAAAATGACATTGAGCGTTCAAACTTTTAGCAAATTTCAGTGTTTAGGGTAGAAGTGTTAGTGAAAGGGTTTGTTTGGAGTTGATTGTAAGATGTTTTACAGAACAAGGTGTTGCTATACTTCTTGAAGGATGATATTCCAAATAAGGTCTTGTATCTCAGCTTTTACTAAATGTAGTTTATCATATTAGGATTTTATATATTACTTTATATTATTACTGCATGTTAATAATTTGTGTTATTAACACATGTATACTACATTTAATAATTTTACACAGTGCAAAAGTATGAGTCCTGAACAAAGCTTGGTTGTTTGCTCAAACTGTAACTTGCCATTAGAGCAAATTTTATCATTTATTTTTATTGGCCAAGGCACATTGTGCTATGGCAAGTCAGTTGACGTCAAGTGACAGGAACCGCTACCACTGGAATTAGGCAAGTGTGAAATGATTAATCTGCCAGGATGCTCTGCCTATATAAAAGAGACATCAGATCATTTGAGCTCAGAATCAAGTCTGATCAGCAACAGCTACAGAACACAGTAACAGTTTTAGTAAACTAAGCTCTAATAGTTTAGATATGGGTTATCTAGCTAAAGGTTGTGAAATGTCATCTCTACTTTTGGATGAGAGTGACTCCTTTACACTATCAACTAACTCTTTCTATCTTAACAGGTAAGGAAATACTCTCAACAATAATTTATCTCAATACTGTAACTTAGTTTAATATTCTTTTAATGTTTATTATGGACGTGAGATCAATTATACTTGTAGGTTTATTGACTATTCATCAAGTGTTAAACTACCATATTGAATAGTGTCTTGATATCTTTAATCATAACCTGCTTCTATTAATTTCAGCTCTAAAAGTCACAAAGTCAAAAGCCTACAGAGTATTCTACCAGAAGATGCTTTCTCTCTATCAATCGACCAAACACTATTCACTTCCGCAGGTAATAAGTTTGCTTCTTTTTTAAAATTGTGGTTCTTCAGTTAAGTATAAATGTTTGTGTTTTGTGTCTGTAGTTTTTGTTTAAAATTTATCTTTGATTTTTGTAGACATTAATTCTGGTGATTTGAGGAGCTTTCGAACATAACCTAAGACCATCATCACAGTCATTGATAACCAAATCCATGAGATGAGAAACCTTAATCAGCTGGGTCTAAACTCCATCTATATAATTTATTTTATTTATACTGATTGTAATAGAATACTGCAGAGCTATGTGTTTAGAGTGTTAATATATTTTACTATTGATTATATGTGCAAGTGTCTAAGCTATTGAGTTGTTTATAAATCTTTCTTTTTGAAGACCAATCTAGCTCCGTTCACTGTCCAATCATATTGTTTACCTATTTTATGATTTGTAAACATTTTTACTGTTCAATTTTGACTTTTTACATGCAATAAACATTTCTAGTCGCTATAGCAAATATACTTCCTAAAATCTAAGTATGGATTTATTCCTGAATTACTGTCTGGCTATAGCAAATATTTTCATACTCACAAGATAATTCATGTATTATACAGGAACACCTTTTCATAAAATTGAAACACTAAAAAAAGGATAGCACCAGTTATTTTCCAAAAACTTTAATTTTGAAACATCTTAGACAAAGCTAAAATTGACAACTGAAAAAGTAGCTCAGGCTATATTCATTATTGACAGCTGATCAGCTATCAATAATGATATTGATATCTTAGAAGTTTTCTTACTAAAAAAGTATATAAACAGCCTTATACTGATATTATTATTATGACTAGTCAGTAGACCTCAGGAGAAGGTCGACTATCGGCAATTCACAGATTATATAGGATAGTTTTATATTTTATGTTGGCTAGCGTCTTCATGGTAATACCTTTATATTAATCCTTTTAAAAATAAAATTGGCCTCTCTACAAGGAAGAAGGTTGACTATCAGCAGTTCATAGATTATACAAGATAGTTTTATAGACTATATTGACTAGTGTTCTCATGGGAATACATCTCAATATAAAAATTATTCTAAGGATGGAGTGGTCCTCTTTACTACAAAATAACATTTATTTTGCAAACTTATGTGAAATATTCTTTTATTAATTCTCCCAATTGTTTTTATGATATATTTGAATTCAAAAAAACATAGCATTCTCTCTCCATATATGTTACAGGTTGAAATTTGTTATCCTAAATTTTTAGCACTGAGCAAGAGCAAAATAGTGTTATGCAAATAATACAAAGATTTTAGAAATACATCTAAAAGTACAGGTTAACTGAATTAACCTTTTTTCAATAATGATCTGTTAAAATTTGTAATCTTCTTCCTCTTCTGCTGTCATTAAAAAGGTATCCTTACTAACAAAACCACACTCAATGGAATTGTTTGTTTGCACAATGGAAGCTCTCTTGGAACCATCTCGCTGATGATCAGTTTTAATATTAAGGATTTCCATGAGGATTTGTGAAGAACAGCTTTAATTGTGACTCGTGAAGAGCTTTGGTCTAGTTCCTTAGACTAAATTGTTAGATAACCACTCTATCTAATTTTAGAGGATGTGTTCCCAACATGTCTCTTAGTGCATGACTATTTCATGTTGGTCTCTTTTTAGTAAGTTGAATCAAGTCTGTCCAGTCTTTTCATGTTTATCTATGTCATATAAGTACTTTTTAGAAGCCATGAAATATCTTTCTTACTAGATTCATTTTAGCCATAAGAGCCTCCTTATAGTTTTCTATACATTTCCTTTGTGCTTCCTTATAGTTTTCTATACATTCTATAAAGAACATTTGGTGCTTGCTGCTTGCACTGCGCTTTTCTTCTGTGTGAAATGTTAAGGGACAAGTTTTAGAGCAGTTATAAATTTTATACTGAAAATAAAAAACTGCCAACAGTTAGCCTAATTCTTGCTCAAAACACTTCTTATATTTGTATCAAGGTTACCTTTAGCTAGTTATAAGCAATATAACTCTATAGTAATAACCACATTTATTCTGTGTTTTGAATTTATACTGTAATTAGAAAGAGGAAAATTTTCAGGCTGCTTTTCCCTAATAGTGCAAAATCTCATGAGTAGAAGCTGGTCTTAAAATTACTCTTGAAAATTACTTTGGAAGTTCCAATTATAATTCAAGGCTATTTTAACTAACAATTTGTTTTTGCTGTATTGGTTTTAAATTAAAATACAAATACTACGATTTCACAAACCTTTCTATTTAAAGAGCTTTTACAAGGACTATGATTAATTTGAGACCTAACTATGTTCATATTTCTCTAACTACTGGTTATAGTAAAAAGTTAATACCATGGTTTGACAAGAGTCTGATATAGTCACAATGGTAAAAAAAGAACGAGTTAATTAAGGTTGTTTTCTTTGATACCAGTCATCTACTAGCCAGCTTGTGACTCTAACCAATGCATAAACTGGTACTGTTACTACAAAGAGCTATATCGTAAAAGTGTCTAACTTCTTTTTTTCTTTTACCAATCATACTTCTGTAAGCAAGGGTATTATGGACTAACTTTAAAATTGTGACTTTATGAATTAGTTTTCATTTATAATATTACTTGCATTCTTTTTTCATTTATTTGAAAAAATAATTTCCAACCTGACATGAGACTCTGATACATATAATAGTTTGCATATATAACTACTACCAAGTTGATAACCTATGACATCACACTCAACTAAGAATGGCGTAAATTCTCTGTTTACCATGCTACTCATAACATCAAAACTTTTCTGAACGATTGCAAATAACAATATTAACCAATAGCTAATCAGTATCCTTTGACATCATATAGCTATCAATCATTCAAGAATTTGCAGCTGACCACCATTACTAGGTGATTAAGTAAACCAATCTAGACAGTCATCAAGTTTGGGTAGTTTTGAGCCCTTTTTTAGTCCTCATTTTCATCTAGAAATAGAGTATTGCTCAGTTCTTCTGATTATTTAAAGTTATATACAATTAATTGTTCCAGTTGTAGCTTAGTTTTGCTCATTGCACTGTTTGATAATGTTTTACCAAAAATAATCATGGCAATATAATATTACCTGAAAAAAGAAATCACCGTGGTGAGTATTTAATACATTAGAAAATGAGAGATATTTTCAATATTATGATTATTTATTAAATTTTTCTTTCACTTTTAACATATTCATTGGAAAATACATCAACCATAACTCTGTGTGATATTCAAAGGTGCCTAAATTAGCTGAAAACAAGTTTATTTATTTATACAATGATTATATAACATTTCTGAGGTTTTCAGAAAGTTTGAATAGTTTGCTAATGCTTAACGAATAGCTTTTGTTTCGAGTAAATTTTTATTGAGAAAGTATTAGGAGTAAGAATAAAGAAAAAACTTAGTAAATTACAGATTTTTTTCTCGCAGGTCTCTGCATACATTTCTAAGTAACATAGAGCCCCATGTTTTATATAGCTTGGTACGCAATCTTGGTGTACAACTGGAATAGTGTACACTTAAAAAGCTCAACACGTTCAGCTAACGTGTTAGATTCATTTTCCGTAAAGTCATTTGATCTGTGGCTCATTTGATTTTTTCTGTATCACCGGAGAAAATGTTAAGGCAGTATTTATTTACAAGATTAATTCATGAATTTTGTAAGATTAATAAGCATATCTGATTAGCTACCGTTGTTCTAGTTTACTACAACTAAACCAGAGTTAACAAAGAGCTTCCATGACAATAAAAAGTTTATTGTCAAGTGTTCAACAGAATATCAAGAGGGTTTTATAAACCCAAAATTGACTTCTATTCAAAAATATCTTAATCCAAGCTATGGTTTGGTTCATCAGAGTAAGTAACAAAAAACATTAACAACAAGCTGTTAGATGTTTACACTTACTTCTAATATTATTTTTTGCTCCACAATATGTTTTTCATTTTGAGATCAACAATGAGAGTTGAAACATATTTCAGTGCAACAGCTAGATCTGTCAAATAATGCATACCTACTTAGTTAACTTTTTAGAACAAAGATTATGAGCTGTAATAAAAACATTTCTGAGAAAAATGAGTAGTCACTGAGTCATATTTTGTACACAAATCATAACTGCGGGTGTGACACACAGAGTTTAGTACATCTTTGAGGCTCTGACTAAATGACCTTTAGTTTCAAGATCAATAAAAAATGTAAAAATACAGTCTAGTAACTCACCAGACAATGACTTCATACAGGTTTTTGTCACCAACTTCTAATTTACAAAAATGACTATGAGTTATAATAAAAAATGTCTTGGAAAGGATGAGCAGTCACCGAGTCATATTTGTACATACATGTAGATTACAAATGTGAGAAAATACAAAGTTTGGTACAACATTGTGATTATAATTTAACAAAAATACATTCATACCCCAAGGGTGTCTGGGTAAGATTAGAACAATTCATCATATCTCCATCACAAATAGGCTTCCTTAGCAAGGATTATCTATAACAGCTGTGTGAGTCAAACGTGGATGATTATCGTAACGTGTGCTCCTAACTTGTCACTTAAGGCATTAACATTTCATTTTAGTAAGTTTACCAGTTTTTTCAGTCATTCAATGTTTATACACGTATATGCAATTTGTTGGAAGGAATTTAATATATTTTTACTGGATCTATTTTAGCCATTACAGCGCACATAACAGCTTCATTATAGTTCCCTAGACATTCTGTAAAAGAATGCTTAGTGTTTGCTGCTTATACTGTGCTCTTCTTCTGCAGACAATATTGAGGGACAAGATGTGTAGCAATTATGAATTATTATGCTGAAAATATTCAAACTTCAAGCAATCAGCAGTCTATTTCAGGATCAAAACACTTCCTATCTTTATATCAATACCACATTTAATTATTTATTAGTAAATGACTTTATAATAATAACTACATTCATGCTGTATTTAAAAATTTACATTGTTTTAATTTTTTAGTTTATAGTTTTTAGTTTATATAGTTAATTATATTTATATTGCTTCATTTTCAGGTCGATGTTAGCTAATTGTACAAAATCTCATTAGTAAATTTTGCACAATTAGTCTTAAAACTATTCTCGAAAGATAATCCGCAAGTTCTAATTGGTTTTGCTATAATAATTGAAAGTTAAAGTACACATACCAAGGTTGCACAAACCTTTCTATTTATAGAAGTTTTATAAGGAATATGATTAATTTGAGTCCTATGTTCATATTCCGCTTACTATAGGTTTTGCTCAAGTAAATAGTTACTACAGTATGATAAAGTTACATGAGTCTGATATAATTATGTTAGTAAGAAGCTAGTACATGTAAGTTTATTAAGACTGTTTTTTTGGAACCAATTATTTATTAGCCAACATGTGACTTGCACCAATTCATAAACTGGTATTACTATTGCAGATAGCTATATCATAAATTCGTTAATTTTTTGTTTATTTATCAGTCATTCGTGTACTTCTGTAAGCTTAAGTGTTATGCACAAACTTTAAAGTTTTGACTTTATGATTTAGTTTTTATATATAATATTACACGCATTCTTTCTCCATCTATTTCAATGAAGAATTTGTAACTTTGAATGTGACTCTGATATGCGCAATAATTTACACTTATGATTATTACCAAGTCAAAGCCTATGATATCACACTCAACCTAATAGCTATGCCATCGCTTTGTTTACCATGTTACTCATGACATCAAAATTATTTTGAAGAATGCCAGCAATAATATAAACCAAAAGCTAATCAGTAACCTTATGCAGACATCAATTATTCAAGCACTTGTAACTGGCTATCAGTACCAGTTGATTAAAACCATTTTACACAATCATCATGTGTGGGTAGCTTTGAGCCCTCTTTTAGTCCCACTTTTATCTAAAAAAGTATTGCTAAGTTATTTTGATTATATAAAGTTACTAGCTGGGCTACCCAGCATTGCCCGAATATTAAAAATTAGCTTATAAAAACTAGCTTGTAAAAATTAGCATCCAAAAACTCACCAACGATATTTATAATTAAATATTTTAGGTTTAAACAAGTCATGGCTGTATAGGAAACTAAACAGAACGAGTCATCATGAGTGACATGAGAAACATAGTCATCTGTTGACATGAGTAGTCCCTGAGTCATATTTTATATACAGATAAAAATGCAAGAAAGATTTTAGTACAACATCGAGATTATACTTTAACAAAAGTGCATCTATACGCCAGGGTCTCTACGTAAGGTTAAAAAAACTCATCATATTTTCATAACAAATAGGCTTCCTTAGCAAGTTTTATCTATAAAAGCTACATGAGCAAAATCTCCTCATTGATTCTTTTAGTTTCCAGGCTTTCTCTTACTTTCTTGAGGCCATTTCAAAGTGGGATTCTTGTAAAATACTATTTAACAAATATTTAGTAAAGTTGTTAATAAAAACATTTTTTGTTAGCGACCAAAAGAACTTTGTTAATGACCAGAGAGAAATAATAACTTCTAGGAAATACTAAAAGTTATTGTAGATTTAAATGGCTTGGAATAAACTCATCTTCCAAAGTGATTATTGTAGTCTCAACAGCAGTTGAGCAAAAATAGTGTGTGCATCATCATTCCATCACTCAAAAATGTTCACAACATCCCAGCTTTTAATTTTAAATGTTTTTGTATGGCTGAAATAAAACCTTATGTTGTATGCTAATTTCTAAAATATGTAAATTTTAAAGTATATAAATGAGTTAATCTAGTGATGGAGTTACGTAATGAAATACTATGTCATGAAAACTCCATGAAAACTCAAAGCACTCAACCATGATCTATTAAGATCATACATCATTTACTAGGCTACTGACAGGTAGTAGGGCAGTTTGTGGGCATGATTTATAGTTATACCACTCATACAAGTATAACCAATCAGAGTGGAAGAGGCTGGTTTCTCTGGTGGTAGCACAGCGCAAGATTGCACTAACCGTCTAGCGCTAACAGTTCCTGCGCTATACTCCTGACATTAAACCTCTTTATGCAGTTCAGTTAGAACAGCTTTGGATGCAGCAATAACTTGTCACTGGTCAGGGTTTGATTTGAAGCTTTTAAAATTCTAGCAAAACTTGAAAAATTAGGAGATGAGACATAAATTTGGCTGAATGTATTTCAACATTATCATAGTTCCCACTAAATCTCATATTTCATACTCCAAAATTTAAACATCCTCTAGTGAAGATATGACTCTCAAATTTTCATTTTAGTAGAAAGTGACTACCAGTTAAATAAACAGTCTGTATCAAGCTACAATAACACTCTTTCCTTGATATAGGGTATCATTTCTAAATGCGCGATGCCGATTAATTTAGTTATGTGAATTCTGTAATAATGTCTGCTTGTCTCTAATCCATAACGCTGTACGATATAATCGAACTACCCATATTTCTGAAACTCTCCAGTTATAAAGAACATGTTGGAGTATTATAGACTTGATAACTCTGACCCGAAATGCATCATATCTGTTAATAGGCTGGTTAATATTAACATCTGTGTAAATAGGCTTCTAAACATGGTGGTGTAAACTCTACCTCTGATTGATCTTGGCTAGCTCAACAAATTACAGTTGTAATATTTTATGAGTAAACAAGTTTGATTTGACACATAAACTTTGTAGACTAATCATTTTCTACCTAGCTTGCTAGTGTTTTACCAAATTGTAATTATTACTAGTCATTTATTTATGAAGGAATACAAAGACACAGCATCAGTCTTCCCTTTATTTCGGCAGTTCTTAACAAGCTCCTGTTAGACTATAGTGTAGGTAAGCATGTACAACCTCCCTTTATATAACAATGAAATACATGTACATATAAAATCTGAGAATGTTCAAATAACGGTGAAAGTGACATTGAGCGTTCAAACTTTGAGCAAATTTCAATGGTTAGGTATCAAAGTGTTAGTGAAATGATTTTGTTTGAAGTTGATTGTAAGATGTTTTACAGCATATGGTCTTGCAGTTCTTCTTGATGGATGATGTTTTTAATACTGTTTTGTATACTCAGCATTTACTAAATGTAGTTCATCATATTAGGATTTTATTCATTACTTCATATTATTACTGTATGTTACTAATTTGTGTTATTAACACATGTATACTACTTTTAGTAATACTACACAGCGCGGTAGTATGAGTCCTGAACGAAACTGGATTGTTTTCCCAAACTATAACTTGCTATTGAAGAAAATTGTATCATTTAGTTTTATTGGCCAAGGCATATTGTGCTATGGCAAGTCTGTTGACGTCAAGTGACAGGAACCGCTACCACTAGAATTAGGCAAGTGTGAAATGATTAATCTGCTGGAATGCTCTGCCTATATAAAAGAGACAGAAGAACATTTGAGTTCAGAATCAAGTCTGATCAGCAACAGTTACGGAACACAGTAACAGTTTTAGTAAACTAAACATTACTAGTTTAATTATGGGTTATCTAGCTAGAGGTTGTGAAATGTCATCTCTACTCTTGGATGAGAGTAACTCCTTTGAATTATCAGCTAACTCTTTCTATCTGTACAGGTAAGAAATACTCTTAACAATAACTTATCTCATTACTGTAACTTAATTTAATATTCTCCTAATGTTTATCAGGTATGAGATTAATACTTGTAGGTTTATTGACTATTCAGCAAGTGTTAAACTATCATATTGAATATGTCTTGATGTCTTTAGTCACAACCTGCTTCTATTTATTTCAGCTCTAAAAGTCAGAAAGTCAAAAGCCTACAGACTCCTCTACCAGAAGATGTTTTCTCTCTATCAATTGCCCATACAGTATTTACCCTCACAGGTAATAAGTTTGCTTCTTTTTAACAATTGTGGTTCTTCAGTGAAGTCTGAATGCTTGTGTTTTGTGTCTGTAGTTTTTGTTTAAAATTTATCTTTGATTTTTGTAGACTTTAATTCTGGTGATTTGAGGAGCTCTCGAACATAACCTAAGACAATCATCACAGTCATCGATAACCAAATCCATGAGATGATAAATCTATAAGATGAAGTCTCTTCAGAATAACGAACCTTAATCAGCTGGATCTAAACTCCATCTATATAATTTATTTTATTTATAATGATTGTAATAGAATACTGCAGAGCTCTATGTGTGTAAAGTGTTAATATATTTCATTATTAATTATACGTGTTATTGATTTGTTTATAATTCTTTTTTCTTGGCTACCAATCTAGTTTCCTTCCCTGTCCAATCATATTGTTTCATTATTTTATGATCTGTAAAAGTTTTTGCCGTTCAATTTTGACAATTTATATGCAATATACATTTCTAGTCACTATAGCAAATATACTTCCTAAAAACTAAGTATGGATTTATTTCTGAATTACTGTCTGGCTATAGCAAATATCTTCATACTCACAAGATAATTCATGAATTACACAAAAAACCTTTTTATAAGATTAAAACACTACAAAAAGGATAGCACCACTAATTTTTTAAGAACTTTAATTTTGAAACGTCTTAGACAAAGCTAAAATTGACAACTAAAAAGGTAGCTCATGTTATATTCATTATTGACAGCTGATCAGCTATCAATAAGGATATTAATATCCTAGGAATTATCTTACTTTAGAAGTATATAAACAGTTTTATACTGATATTGTTATTATGACTAATCGGTAGATTAAGGAGAACGTCAGCTATCAGCAGTTCACAGATTATATAGGGAAGTTTTATAGACTATATTGACTAGTGTTCTCATGGGAATACATCTCAATATACAAACTATTCTAAGGATTGAGTGGTCCTCTTTACTACAAAAATACATTTATTTTGCAAATTTATGTGCATGTTTTTTGATTAATTTTATCTCCCAATTTTTTATGATATATCTAATTTCAACAAAATCGAGCATTCTCTCTTCATATATGTCACAGGTTAAAATTAGCTACCCTGAATGTTTAGTCCTAAATAAATTTTCTGCACTGAAAAAGAGCAAAATAGTGTTATGCAAACATTACAGTCTTCAGAAATACATCTAAAAGTACAGGTTAGTTGAATTAACATTTATTCAATAATGATCTGTTAAAATGTTGTAATATTTTTTTCATTCTGCAGTCATTAAAAAGTTATCTTTACTAGCAAGACCATACTCAATAGAATTGTTTGTTTGCACAATGGAAGCTCTCTTGGAACCATCTCACTGATGATCAGTTTCAATATTAAGGATTTGCATGAAGATTTGTGAAGAACAGCTTTAATTGTGACCCGTGATGAGCTTTCCAGGTCTGAACTTACAGAAGTTTATATTTTAGTTGCTTCAAGCAAAATAGCCCCTTAGATCAGATTATTAGATCACCACTATATCTAATTTTAGATGATGTGTTCCCGACCTGTCTCTTAATGCTTAATCATTTTATGTTGGTTTCTTTTTAGTAAGTTCAATCAAGTCTGTCCAGTCTTTGCATGTTTATCTATGTCATATAAGTATTTTCAGAAGCCATGAAATATCTTTCTTACTAGATTTATTTTAGCCATAAGAGCCTCCTTATAGTTCCCTAAACATTTTATGAAAGAATATTTGGGGCTTGCTGCTTGTACTGCGCTCTTCTGTATAAAATGTTAAGGGAAAAGTTTTAGAGCAGTTATAAATTTTATACTGAAAATAAAAAGCTGCCAACAGTTAGCCTAATCCTTGCTCAAAACACTCCTTATCTTTGTATTAATGCTACATTTAGCTAGTTATAAGCAATATGACTTTATAGTAATAACCACATTTGCTCTGTGTTTTGAATTTATACTGTTATTACATGAAGCAAATTTTTCAGGCTGCTTTTCACTAATAGTGCAAAATCTCATGAGTAGAAGCTGGTCTTAAAATTACTCTTGAAAAGTACTTTGGAAATTCCAATTATAATTCAAGGCTATTTTAACTAACAATTTGTTTTTGCTGTATTAGTTGTAAATTAAAATACAAATACAAACCTTTCTATTTAAAGAGCTTTTACAAGGACTATGACTAATTTGAGACCTATGTTCATATTTCTCTAACTACTGGTTTTGTTATAGTAAAAAGTTAATACCATGGTTTGACAAGAGTCTGATATAGTCACAATGGTAAGAAAAGAACGAGTTAATTAAGGTTGTTTTCTTTCATCTACTAGCCAGCTTGTGATTCGAACCAACGCATAAACTGGTACTGTTACTACAGAGAGCTATATCGTAAAAGTGTCCAATTTCCTTTTTTCTTTTACCAATCATACTTCTGTAAGCAAGGGTATTACGGACTAACTTTAAAAATGTGACTTTATGAATTGGTTTTCATTTATAATATTACCTGCATTCTTCTTTTATTTATTTGAAAAAATAATTTTCAACCTGACATGAGACTTTGATGCTTTGATTAATTTGCATATATAATTAGGCTACTAGAAATTCCACTGTCATACAGCCCACAACCAAAGAGATATTGGAAAAAAAGAAAGGCTACTGATGGTTGAGAAATGCAATATTAGCAGTCAAATGGCACTGCAGTGCAATAGGATAACTGCAATGGTGGCTGTAATGTACTGGGTGTGGGTGTTATTATATACAACAAATAGCAATAATGAAAGGAAAAGATGATATGTTTATATCTCTCCCCCTGCAATAGGAGAAATGCAAAATTGGCCAATATTAAAAGTAAAATGCACTGATATTATTAGAATAACCAATATTATTAATATAGTAATAATATAAAACCAATACACAATTTTGTTTACATTTAAAAGCGTCATAGTTTTTATAATCTCATAAGTATAATCTCATAATCTTAAAATCTCATAAGAATCGTTAGAAAAAAATAGCATCGTCATTTCCTTTACTTACACTGCGTTGTACATCACTTAGAATACCGAAGTACTCAAGAGTCTAAAATGTCAGTTACTTTGAAATCGGCAAAAATGAAACGATTTCAGTACTCCTACGTTAATAACAGAAACCTTCGACAATGCTATAGACTGGTGAAATGTGCACGCTATTTTTTCGCGAAATGCGCACGACTTTATCGTTCTATTCTCTGTCGCTCGGCGTTTCAATTTCCGGTCTTAACTTTTATTAAACCAAGCTTTTCAAGCGTTTTGTGACGATTTTCGGCCAAATTAATCTGTCTATTTATGTATAATCCGATCAGATGGGTAAGTTTTAAGAGAATTTCAATAATTTACCAAGACTTGGTAACATATTTAAATAGGTTTGTATGTGTTTTGTATTGTTATTATACTTTAACTAATCTACAAAATGACGGTTAAATTGGTTGATAAAACTTCAAGACAAGGGTTCGTCTCATTGTTGAAGAATAATTTTCGTAAGTTGTGTGTACATGCATTTATCATAAAAACTCTCATACTTCGCTTCCGCTCGTTTGTTCGTGGGATCACCAAGTTGATATCCTTGGTGATCCCACGATAAGTTGCATCACACTAAACTAATATTGATGTAAATTCTCTGTTTACCATGCTACTCATAACATCACAATTTTTCTAAGCTATTGCAAATAACAATATTAACCAATAGGTATAATCAGTATCCTCTGACATCATATAGCTATCAATCATTCAAGCATTTGCAGCTGACCACCATTACCGGGTGATTAAGTCAACCATTCTACACAATCATCAAGTTTGGGTAGTTTTGTGCTCTCTTTTAGCCCCCATTTTCATCTAAAACTAGAGTATTGCTCAGTTCTTCTGAATATTTAAAGTTATATACAATTAATTGTTCCAGTTCTAGCTTATTTTTGCTCACTGCACTGTTTGATAATATTTTCCTGGAAATAGTCATGCCAATATAATATTAGCTGAAAAAAAAAATCATGATGGTGAGTATCTAATACATTAGAAAATGAGAGATATTTTCAATATTATGATTATTTATTAAATTTTTCTTTCACTTTTAACATATTCATTAAAAAATACATCCACCATAATTCTGTGTGATATTCAAAGGTGCCCAAACTAGCTGAAAACAAGTTTATTTTTTTAAACAATGAATATATAACATTTCTGAGGTTTTGAGAAAGTTTATATAGTTTGCTAATGCTTAACAAGTAGCTTTTGTTACGAGTAAATTATTATTGAGAAAGTATTAGGAGTAACAATAAAGGAAAAACTTAGTAAATTACAGATTTTTTCTTCCAGGTCTCTGCATACATTTCTAAGTAACATAGAGCCCCATGTTTTATATAGCTTGGTACGCAATCTTGGTGTACAACTGGAAAACTGTACACTTACAAAGCTCAACACGTTCAGCTAACGTTTTAGATTCATTTTCCATAAAATCATTTGATCTGTGGCTCATTTGATTTTTTCTGTATTACCGGAAAAAATGTTAAGGCAGTATTTATTTACAAGATTAATCCATGAATCTTGTAAGATTAATAAGCATATCTGATTAGCTACCGTTGTTTTAGTTCACTATAACTAAACCAGAGTTAACAACAAGCTTCCATGACAATAGAAAGCTTTTTGTAAAGTTCTCAACAGAATATCAAGAGGGTATTATAAACCAAAAATTGACCTCTAGAAAAAATATCTTAATCCAAGCTATGGTTTTGGTTCAACAGAGTAAGTAACAAAAAACTTCAACAACAAGCTGTTAGATGTTTAGACTTATTTCTAATATTATTCTTTGCTCCACAATATGTTTTTTTTCATTTTGAGATCAACAATGAGAGTTGAAACATATTTCAGTGCAACAGCTAGATTTGTCGTATAATATATACCTACTTAGTTAACTTTTTAGAGCAAAGACTATGAGCTATAATAAAAACATTTCTGAGAAAAATGAGTAGTCACTGAGTCATAGTTTATGCACAGATCATAACTGTGGGTACGACACACAGAGTTTAGTACATCCTTGAGACTCTGACTAAATGACCTTTAGCTTCAAGATCAACAAAAAATGTAAAAATACAGTCTAGTAACTCACCAGACAATGACTTCATACAGGTTTTTGTCACCAACTTCTACTTTACAACAATGACTATGAGTTATAATAAAAAATGTCTTGAAAAGGATGAGCAGTCACCGAGTCATATTTGTACATACATGTAGATTACAAATGTGAGAAAATACAAAGTTTGGTACAACATTGAGATTATAATTTAACAAAAGTACATTCATACCCCAAGGGTGTCTGGGTAAGATTAGAACAATTCATCATATCTCCATAACAAATAGGCTTCCTTAGCAAGGATTATTTATAACAGCTGTGTGAGTCAAACGTGGTCGATGATTATCGTAACGTGTGCTCCTAACTTGTCACTTAAGGCATTAATATTTCATTTTAGTAAGTTTACCAGTTTCTCCAGTCATTCAATGTTTATACACGTATATGCAATTTGTTGGAAGGAATTTAATATATTTTTACTGGATCTATTTTAGCCATTACAGCGCACATAACAGCTTCATTATAGTTCCCTAAACATTCTGTAAAAGAATGCTTAGTGTTTGCTGCTTGTACTGTGTTCTTCTTCTACAGACAATATTGAGGGACAAGATGTGTAGCAATTATGAATTATTATGCTGAAAGTATTCATTCCAACTTCAAGCAATCAGCAGTCTATTTCAGGATCAAAACACTTCCTATCTTTATATCAATACCACATTTAATTATTTATTAGTAAATTACTTTATAATAATAACTACATTCATGCTGTATTTAAAAATTTACATTGTTTTAATTTTTTAGTTTATAGTTTTTAGTTTATATAGTTAATTATATTTATATTGCTTCATTTTCAGGTCGATGTTAGCTAATTGTACAAAATCGCATTAGTAAATTTTGCACAATTAGTCTTAAAACTATTCTCGAAAGATAATCCGCAAGTTCTAATTGGTTTTGTTATAATAATTGAAAGTTAAAGTACACATACCAAGGTTGCACAAACCTTTCTATTTATAGAAATTTTATAAGGAATATGATTAATTTGAGTCCTATGTTCATACTCCACTTACTATAAGTTTTGCTCAAGTAAAAAGTTAATACAGTATGATAAAGTTACATGAGTCTGATATAATTATGTTAGTAAGAAGCTAGTAAGTTAATTAAGACTGTTTTCTCTAGAACCAATTATTTATTAGCCAACTTGTGACTTGCACCGATTCATAAACTGGTACCACTATTGCAGATAGCTATATCATAAATTCGTCAATTTTTTATTTATTTATCAGTCATACATGTACTTCTGTAAGCTAGAGTGTTATGCACAAACTTTAAAGTTTTGACTTTATGATTTAGTTTTTATTTATAATATTACACGCATTCTTTCTCCATCTATTTCAATGAATAATTTGTAACTTGGAATGTGACTCTGATATGCGCAGTAATTTACATTTATGATTATTACCAAGTCAAAGCCTATGATATCACACTCAACCTAATAGCTATGCCGTCGCTTTGTTTACCATGTTACTCATGACATCACAATTATTTTGAAGAATGCAAGCAATAATATAAACCACGAGCTAATCAGTAACCTTATGCAGAAATCAATTATTCAAGCACTTGTAACTGGCTATCAGTACCTGTTGATTAAAATCATTTTATACAATCATCATGTGTAGGTAGTTTTGAGCCCTCTTTTAGCCCCAACTTTTATCTAAAAAGTATTGCTAAGTTATTTTGATTATATAAAGTTACTAGCTGGGCTACCCAGCATTGCCCGGATATTAAAAATTAGCTTATAAACAATGAGAGGTAATTAGAGTTGTCTGCCACTTGCTATTAGCCTGGTCCATTGCCAATGGATAATTTGAGTAAGCTTACTAATAAGACCTATCGCTTCTCATGACGTTACATCATCATTTCGGTCCTGACCGAAAGCGGTAGTCTATTTGCTTCCATGTAGCGACATATGTTGCCTAGTGAGTTCTATCAAACTCATGTCGCTTAGTTAGTAAAGTATTGGATTGGCAAGCGGAAGGTTCTAAAATCCAATCTTATGCTATACAGATTCTTTATTTTAAGATTTTGATAGCTATAGATGGACATACGCAACGACGGATGACCAACATTCAGAAATATATAAATAGATATACATTATAGTGCTTTAGTTCTAGTGTTTTCTCCTATCATACTGGTTGAAGTTTATCATAAATAGTCAGGACAAAATAAAAACAACTGAGAAGAGAAACCATCAGGATGGATATTTAGTATATTAAAATACGAAAAGTACTTTCAACATTTAGATCGTTTCTTAAATCTTACTCCTACTTTTAACAACATAGTCATTGAAAGTTACTACTAAAAGTAAAGTCGAACTATTTATTTTAATTTCAAAGTATAACCATAAACCAAGTATATTTAAAGCTGGACTCAACCTATATGCATAGTGTAAGAACACAAACCATAAATTCTCATTACTTACAGTTCACTGTGGTAGTATATAATATACGATAGATTATTTAATATGGTACTGTATTATAAATCAGGAAGACTTTTTCATAAACATCCAAAAACTCACCAACGATATTTATAATTAAGTATTTTAGGTTTAAATAAGACATAGCTGTATAGGAAGCTAAAACATAATGAGTCATCATGAGTGAAATGAGAAACATAGTCATCTGTTGACATGAGTAGTCCCTGAGTCATATTTTATATACAGATAAAAATGCAAGAAAGATTTTAGTACAACATCGAGATTATACTTTAACAAAAGTGCATCTATACGCCAGGGTCTCTACGTAAGGTTAAAAAACTCATCATATTTTCATAACAAATAGGCTTCCCTAAAAAGTTTTATCTATAAAAGTTACATGAGCAAAACCTCCTTATTGATTTTTTAGTTTCCAGGCTTTCTCTTGCGTTCTTGAGGCCATTTCAAAGTGGGAGTCTTGTAAAATACCATTTAGCAAATCTTTAGTAAAGTTGTTAATAAAAACATTTTTTGTTAGCAACCAAAAGAATTTTGTTAATGACCAGAGAGAAATAATAACTTCTAGGAAATACTAAAAGTTGTTGTAGATTTAAATGGCTTGGAATAAACTCATCTTCCAAAGTGATTATTGTAGTCTCAACAGCAGTTAAGCAAAAAAGTGTGTGCATCATCATTCCATCATTCAAAAATGTTCACAACATCCCAGCTTTCAATTTTAAATGTTTTTGTATGGCTGAAATAAAACCTTATGTTGTATGCTAATTTTTAAAATATGTAAATTGTAAAGTATATAAATGTGTTAATCTAGTGATGGAGTTGCGTAATGAAATACCATGTCATGAAAACTCCATGAAAACTCCAAGCACTCAACCATGCTCTATCAAGATCATACATCATTCACTAGGCTACTGACAGGTAGTAGGGCAGTTTGTGCGCATGATTTATAGTTATACCACCCAAACAAGTATAACCAATCAGAGTGGAAGAGGCTGGTTTCTCTGGTCATAGCACAGCGCAAGATTGCACTAACTGTCTAGCGCTAACAGTTAATGCGCTATACTCTGGACATTAAACCTCTTTATGCAGTTCAATTGGGACAACTTTGGATGCAGTAATAACTTGTCACTGATAAGGGTTTGATTTGAAGCTTTTAAAATTCTAGTAAAACCTGAAAAATTAAGAGATGACACATAAATTTGGCTGAATTTATTTGAACATTATTATAGTTCCTACTAAATCTCATACTTCATACTCAAAAATTAAAACTTCCTCTAGTGAAGATGTTACCCACAAGTTTTAATTTCAGTAATAAGTGACTACCAGTTAAATAAACAGTCTGTATCAAGCTACAATAACACTCTTTCCTTGATAGAAAGGTATTATTTCTAAATGTGTGACACCGATTAATTTAGTTATGTGAATTCTGTAATAATGTCTGCTTGTCTCTAATCCATAACGCTGTAACGATATAATTGTACTACCCGTATTTCTGAAGCTTTCCAGTTATAAAGAACATGTTGGAGTATTATAGACTTGATAACTCTGACCCGGAATGCATCATACAGTATCTGTTAATATTAACATCTGTGTAAATAGGCTTCTAAACATAGTGGTGTAAACTCTACCTCTGATTGACTTTGGCTACCTCAACAAATTACAGTTGTAATATTTTATGAGCAAACAAGTTCGATTTGACACATAAACTTTTTAGACTAATCATTTTCTACCTAACTTGCTAGTATTTTACCAAATTATAATTATTACTAGTAATTTATTTATAAAGGAATACAAAGACACAGCATCAGTCTTCCCATCATTTCGACAGTTCTTAACAAGCTCCTGTTAGACTATAGTGTAGGTGAGCATGTACAACCTCCCTTTACATAACAATGAAATACATGTCAAAGGTAAATCAAATAACTTTGTCAAAGGTCAAAGTGAAATACATGTACATATACGTAAAACCTGAGAATGTTCAAATAACGGTGAAAGTGACATTGAGCGTTCAAACTTTGAGCAAAATTCAATGGTTAGGTATCGAAGTGTTAGTGAAATGGTTTTGTTTGAAGTTGATTGTAAGATGTTTTACAGCATATGGTTTTGCAGTACTTCTTGATGGATGATGTTCTTAATAGTGTCTTGTATACTCAGCATTTACTAGATGTAATTCATCATATTAGGATTTTATTTATTACTTTATATTATTGCTGTATGTTATTAATTTGTGTTATTAACACATGTATTCTACTTTTAGTAATTCTACACAGCGTGGTAGTTTGAGTCCTGAATGAAACTGGATTGTTTTCTCAAACTATAACTTGCTATTGAAGAAAATTGTATCATTTAGTTTTATTGGCCAAGGCACATTATGCTATGGCAAGTCTGTTGACGTCAAGTGACAGGAACCGCTACCAATAGAATTAGGCAAGCGTGAAATGATTAATCTGCTAGAATGCTCTGCCTATATAAAAGAGACAGAAGAACATTTGAGTTCAGAATCAAGTCTGATCAGCAACAGCTACAGAACACAGTAACAGTTTTAGTAAACTAAGCACTAATAGTTTAATTATGGGTTATCTAGCTAGAGGTTGTGAAATGTCATCTCTAATCTTGGATGAGAGTAACTCATTTGAATTATCAGCTAACTCTTTCTATCTTAGCAGGTAAGGAAATACTCTTAACAAAAATTTATCTCATTACTGTAACTTAATTTAATATTCTCCTAATGTTTATCAGGTATGAGATCAATACTTGTGAGTTTATTGACTATTCAGTTAGTGTTAAACTATCATATTGAATATGTTTTGATGTCTTTAGTTATAACCTACTTCCATTAATTTCAGTTCAAAAAGTCAAAAAGTCAAAAGCCTTCAGACTCCTCTACCAGAAGATGCTTTCTTGCTATCAATCGACCATACAGTCTTTACCCCCACAGGTAATAAGTTTGCTTCTTTTTAACAATTGTGGTTCTTCAATGAAGTCTGAATGCTTGTGTTTTGTGTCTGTAGTTATTGTTTAAACTTTATCTTTGATTTTTGTAGACATTAATTCTGGTGATTTGAGGAGCTTTTGCACATAACCTAAGACAATCATCACAGTCATTGATAACCAAATCCATGAGATGAGAAACCTTAATCAGCTGGATCTAAACTCCATCTTTATAATATATTTTATTTATATTGATTGTAATAGAATACTGCAGAGCTCTATGTGTTTAGAGTGTTAATATATTTTACTATTGATTATACATGCAAGTGTCTAAGTTATTGACTTGTTTATAAATCTTTCTTCTTGGAGACCAATCTAGCTCCGTTCACTGTCCAATCATATTGTTTACCTATTTTATGATTTGTAAACATTTTTGCCGTTCAATTTTGACAATTTATATGCAATATACATTTATAGTCACTATAGCAAATATACTTCCTAAAAACTAAGTATGGATTTATTCCTGAATTACTGTCTGGCTATAGCAAATATCTTCATACTCACAAGATAATTCATGAACTACACAGAAAAACCTTTTTATAATATTACAACACTAAAAAAGGATAGCACCACTTATTTTCTAAGAACTTTAATTTTGAAATGTCTTAGACAAAGCTAAAATTGACAACTAAAAAGGTAGCTCATGTTATATTCATTATTGACAGCTGATCAGCTATCAATAAGGATATTGATATCCTAGGAATTATCTTATTTTAGAAGTATATAAACAGTTTTATACTGATATTGTTATTATGACTAATCGGTAGATTAAGGAGAACGTCAGCTATCAGCAGTTCACAGATTATATAGGGAAGTTTTATAGACTATATTGACTAGTGTTCTCATGGGAATACATCTCAATATACAAATTATTCTAAGGATGGAGTGCTCGTCTTTACTACAAAAATACATTTATTTTGCAAATTTATGTGCATGTTCTTTGATTAAATTAATCTCCCAATTTTTTATGATAAATTTAATTTCAACAAATCCTAGCATTCTTGCTTCATATATGTTAAAGGTTGAAGTTTGTTATTCTAAATTTTCTGCCCTGAACAAGGGCAAAAAAGTGTTATGAGACTGCTTATACTACTATAAACAGTCTTCTACTAATATTGTTATTATGACTAATCAGTAGACTCAGGAGAGCGTCAGCTATCAGCAATTTACAGATTATACAATACATCTCGATATCCAAACTATTCTAAGGATTGAGTGGCCCTCTTTAGTACAAAAAACATTAATTTTGTAAATTTACGTGCATGTTTTTTGATTAAATCTATCTCCATTTTTTATGATATATTTATTTTCAACAAAAATTAGCATTCTCTCTTCATATATGTTAAAGGTTGAAATTAGTTACCCTGAATGTTGAATGTTAACCATCTCACTGGTGATCAGTTTTAATATTAAGGATTTGCATGAAGATTTGTGAAGAACAGCTTTAATTGTGACTCGTGATGAGCTTTCCAGGTCTGAACTTACAGAAGTTTATATTTTAGTTGATTCGAGCAAAATAGTCCCTTGGATCAGATTATTAGATCACCACTATATCTAATTTTAGATGATGTGTTCCCAACCTGTCTCTTAGTGCTTAACCATTTTATGTTGGTTTCTTTTTGATAAGTTGAATCAAGTCTGTCCAGTCTTTGCATGTTTATCTATGTCATATAAGTACTTTTTAAAAGCCATGAAGTATCTTTCTTACTAGAACTATTTTAGTCATAAGAGCCTCCTTATAGTCATAAGAGCCTCCTTATAGTCATAAGAGTCTCCTTATAGTTCCCTAAACATTTTATGAAAGAATATTTGGTGCTTGCTGCTTGTACTGCGCTCTTCTGTATAAAATGTTAAAGGAAAAGTTTTAGAGCAGTTATAAATTTTATACTGAAAATAAAAACCTGCCAACAGTTAGTCTAATCCTTGCTCCAAACACTTCTTATCTTTGCATTAATGTTACATTTAGCTAGTTATAAGCAATATGACTTTATAGTAATAATCACATTTGCTCTGTGTTTTGAATTTATACTGTTATTACAAATAGCAAATTTTTCATGTTGCTTTTCACTAATAGTGCAAAATCTCATGAGTAGAAGCTGGTCTTAGAATTACTCTTGAAAAATACTTTGGAAATTCTAATTATAATTCAAGGCTATTTTAACTAACCATTTTTTTTGCTGTATTAGTTGTAAATTAAAATACAAATACTAAGGCTTCTCAAACTTATCTATTTAAAGAGCTTTTACAAGGACTATGATTAATTTGAGACCTAACTATGTTTATATTTCTCTAACAACTGGTTTTGTTATAATAAAAAATTAATACCATGGTTTGACAAGAGTCTGATATAGTCACAATGGTAAGAAAAGAACGAGTTAATTAAGGTTGTTTTCTTTGATACCAGTCATCTACTAGCCAGCTTGTGACTCTAACCAATGCATAAACTGGTACTGTTACTACAGAGAGCTATATCATAAAAGTGTCTAACTTCTTTTTTTCTTTTACCAGTCATACATCTGTAAGCAAGGGTATTACAGACGAACTTTAAAAATGTGACTTTATGAATTGGTTTTCATTTATAATATTACCTGCATTATTTTTTTTATTTATTTGAACAAATAATTTCCAACCTGACATGAGACTCTGATACATATATTAATTTGCATATATAATTATTACCAAGTTGATATCCTATGACATCACACTCAACTAAAAATGACGTAAATGCTTTGTTTACCATGCTACTCATGACATCAAAATTTTTCTGAACGATTGCAAATAACAATATTAACCAATAGGTATAATCAGTATCCTCTGACATCATATAGCTATCAATCATTCAAGATATTGCAGCTGACCACCATTACCAGGTGATTAAGTCAACCATTCTACACAATCATTTGTAGAATGATTACTAATCAGTAACTAATACAAATAAATCAGATCAATTATTTCTAATAACTTTTACTCTCCTATAAATATCTTCCACCTTCAAATACACAAATATCCTCTTCAACAAGAAAACTTCACGGTATATTTATAAACTTTCCTTTGGTCAACCTTTTAGGTTTTCTATTTTTATTTTTATAATTTAATTATATTTAGATATTAGATTGAACAAATCATGAAATTATTATACAGCAATAACACATGGATAGTTTGGGTAGTTGCGAGCCCTCTTTTAGCTCTCATTTTCATTTAGAAGAATAGTATTACTCAGTTCTTCTGATTATTTGAAGTTATATACATTTCACCGTTCCAGTTCTAGCTTAGTTTTGCCCATTGCACTGTTTGATAATTTTCCAAAAAATACTCATGACAATATAATAATAGCTGAAAAAAGAAATCATCATGGTGAATATTTAATACATTAAAAAATGAGAGATATTTTCAATATTATGATTATTTATTAAATTTTACTTTCACTTTTAACATATTCATTGGAAAATACATCCACCATAATTCTGTGTGATATTCAAAGGTGCCCAAATTAGCTGAAAACAAGTTTATTTATTTATACAATGAATATATAACATTTCTGAGGTTTTTAGAAAGTTTGAATAGTTTGCTAATGATTAACAAATAGCTTTTGTTACGAGTAAATTTTCATTGAGAAAGTATTAGGAGTAACAATAAAGAAAAAACTTAGTAAATTACAGATTTTTTCTTCCAGGTCTCTGCATACATTTCTAAGTAACATAGAGCCTCATGTTTTATATAGCTTGGTACGCAATCTTGGTGGTACATTTTTTATTGGAGCTGCTTTGTTCTTCTTCATACAATATTGAGTAACAAATTGTAGAGCAGATACAAATTGATTATATGAAAATATGGAAACTAAAAGAAGTAAGTTTATTCCTGGCTCAAAACACTTTTTATTTTTATACCAGTACCATATTTAATTAGTGAGAAATAACAATTCTTCATAGTAATAATCTTTATGAAACTTTCACGCTAGTTTTTAATCGATATTGCAAAATCACCTCACAATTTATTAGTATGAGCTAGTTTTAAAACTACATGTACTCTTGTTATATATTTTGGAATCCAAATTATACTTCAGAGGTGTTTTTAATTATTAATTTGTTTTTCTCTATTTGTTACAAGTTAAAGTAGGTACTAAAGTTTCACAGGCCTTTTTTATTTATAGAACATTTGAAAAATAATTTGGTTAATTTGACTCTCAACTAACAATCTTCATTATCCACTCACTATTACTATTACTATCACTATTACTCTTGTTAAAATATAAAAAAACTTACTATCATGGAGTAATATGACTCTGACATATGCACACCGGTGAAAGAAGATTGAGTTAGCTAAGACATTTTTGTCTCTTTTGTACCAGTCATCTGCTAGTCAACTTTTCGTGTTTTTCTCATTACCTTGATTAAAGTAAAAAGTTACTATTTTGTAATAACATGTAGCTTGCAGGGGCTTGAAACTGTTAGATGTGTTAATCAAAGCTGTTTTCTTTTGTAACCAATCATCTACTACATAGTTAACCTTTGACTGGCATCAACTCATAAACTGGTACTGCGACGGAAGATATCTATATCATAACACTGTCAATCACTATTTTCCTTTTACAAGTCAACTGCCTAAAAGCAGAAGTATTTAAAATTGTGACTTTACGAATTAATTTTCATTTATAATATGATCTTGGAATGCGATTCTAATGCATACATTAGTTTGCATATTTGATTACTTTTAAGTAGAAGGTCTATGATATCACACTCAACCTAATTGAATATACTTGCTCTGTTTATCATGTTTCTCATGACATCACAACTATATTAATAACTGCAAGTAATACTACTAACCAGGAGCTGATCATTAACATTGTGTGGCACCAATTATTGAATCACTTGCAATCGGCCTTTACTGCCAATTGATTAAGTTGATTTAATTGCCATTAACAAGTTTGGGTAGTTTTTTGCCCTTTTTTTGCCCCATGTGTATTTGAAAGAAAAGTATTGTTAAGTTTTTTTGATTATTTAAAGTTATGCGTGTATGCATTTTACTGTTCCAGTTCTAGTGTTTTCTCTTATCATACTGATTGATAATATTTTACTATAAAAATCAGAACAATATAAAAATAGCTGAGAAGAGAAACCACCATGATGGATATTTAGTATATTAAAATAAAAGATATATTTTCAACTTTTGATCATTTATTAGGTTTTACTTCTTCTTTTAACAATCATTAAAAATACACACAAACAACTTTTATAGAATATTCAAAGAGTTCAAATCAAAAGAAAATACATTCAGTGTTATCTTTACAATACCTAGATAGATATAAAACACTCTAAGATTTTTAGAACGCTTAAATAATTTGTAACTGCTTTATGTCTAACAAATTTCTTTAGCATGAGTATTTTATCATCAAACATTAGGAGTAACAACTAATAAAAGCTCAGTGCTTTACGCGTCTTTTCTTTTTATATATATGTATATGTTTTTAACTAACTTAGAGCGACATGTTTTATATAGTTTGGTATGCAATTTGCTAGGCATTTATAATAATGCACACTTAGTCAACTCAACATCTTCAGCAAACTTGCTAAAGTTAATTTGAGTAAAGTCGTTTAATCTGTGGCTCATGTGACCAAAGTCAGGCCATCTTTTAAAATGTTGAAAGGTTTTGAAAAATGCGAAAGTTGTATTTATTCCATTTCTGATTCATTCTTGTAGTTAGCCTAAAGCCTGTCTACAAGTAGATAACAATTGGTAAACAGAACCACATATTTTCTCCCATTCGTCCCTAAATTGTTCTCACAAGAAGAAATATACAGATTGATAATCAGATCAGATAAAGGATGATTAATCACTGAGTCATATTTTGTACATAGATCATAACTGTGGGTATGACACATAGAGTTTAGTACATTTATGAGATTGTGACTTAAGTTCCAAGATCAATAAAAAGTGTAACAACATAGTACCGTACTTCACCCGATGTACTCACTTTATACAGGTTTTGTCATCAACTTCTACACCACAACAATGATTGTTAGTTAGAATATAAACGTGTCTTTGAAAGGATGAGTAGTTATTGAGTCATACTTTGTAGACAGATAATAAATGCAACACAAAGTTTAATATATCCTTGAGATTATATTTTAACAAAAGTACATCTATACGCCAGGTGTGTCTGGGTAAGGTTAAAAAACTCATTATATCTCCATAAAAATTAGGCTTCCTTAGCAAGCTGCGTCTATAAAAGCTACATGAGCAAAATCTCCTCATTGATTTTTTTAGTTTCCAGACTTTCTTTTGCGTTCTTGAGACCATTTTAAAGCGGATGTCTTGATAAATACCATTCAGGGAGTTTTTAGTAAAGTCGTTAACAAAATAATTTTTGTTAACGACCAAAAGAACTTTGTTAATGACCAGAGAGAAATAATGACTTTTAAGAAGTACTAAAAGTTATTGTAGATTTAAATGGCTTGGAATAATCTCATCTTCCAAAGTGATTATTGTAGTCTTGATAGCCGTTGAGCAAAAATAGTGTGTGCATCCTCATTCTATCATTCAAAAATTTTCACATCACAGCTTTTAATTTTTAATGCTTTTTGTTGCTGAAATAAAAAATCTATGGGTGTATGCTACAGTAATTTCTAGAATATGTAAATTGTAAAATCTTGAAATGTGTTAATCTAGTGATGGAGTTATGTAATGAAATACCATGTCATGAAAGCTCCATGAAAACTCCAAGCACTCAACCATGCTCTATCATGATCATACATCATTTACAAGGCTAGTGACAGGTAGTACGCCAGTTTGTGTGTGTATGATTGATACCACCCACATAATAGTCATAGCCAATCAGAGTGGAAGAAGCTCATTTCTCCGACCATCGCATAGCACAGGATTGCAATAACTGGTTAGCGCTATAGCAGTTCCTGCGCCATACTCCTGGCACTGAACCTTTTTAAGCAGTTCAGTTGGGGCAACTTTAGATGCAGTAATAACTTTTCACTAGTCAGAGTTCAATTTGAAGTTTTAAAATTCTAGTAACACAAAAAAAATAAGGGATGAAACATAAATTTGGCTGAATTTATTTGAACATTATTATAGTTCCTACTAAATCTCATACTTTATACTCAAAAATCTAAACTTCTTCTTGTAAAGATGTTACCCACAAGTTTTAATTTCAGTACTAGGTGGCTAGCAGTTGAAGAAACAGTCTGTATCAAGCTACAATAACACTCTTTCCTTGATATAGGGTATTATTTCTAAATGTGTGATGCCGATTAATTTATGTGAGTTCTGTAATAATGTTTGCTTGTCTCTAATCCACAACGCTGTAACGATATACTTGTACTACTCGTATTTCTGAAGCTCTCTAGTTATAAAGAACATATTGAAGTATTATAGACCTGATAACTCTGACCCTGAATGCATCATATCTGTTAATATTAACACTTATGCAAATAAGCTTATAAACATAGAGGTGTAAATTTTACCTTTGATTGATTTTGGCTACTTCAAAAAATTACAGTTGTAATACTTTATGAGCAAACTAGTTCGCCTTGACACATGAATTTTTTAGACCAATCATTTTCTACCTAACTTGCTAGTGTTTTACCAAATCATTATTATTACTAATCGTTTATTTATAAAGGAATATACAAAGACACAACATCAGTCTTCCCTTTATTTCAGCAGTTCTTAACAAGCTCTTGTTAGACTATAGTGTAGGTAAGCATGTACAACCTCTCTTTACATGACAATGAAATACATGTACATATAAAACCTGATAATGTTCAAATAACGGTGAAAATGACATTGAGGGTTCAAACTTTTAGCAAATTTCAGTGTTTAGGGTAGAAGTGTAAGTGAAAGGGTTGGTTTGGAGTTCATTGTAAGATGTTTTACAGAACAAGGTGTTGCTATACTTCTTGAAGGATGATATTCCAAATAAGGTCTTGTATCTCAGCTTTTACTAAATGTAGTTTATCATATTAGGATTTTATATATTACTTTATATTATTACTGCATGTTACTAATTTGTACATGTATTATTAACACATGTATACTACATTTAATAATTTTACACAGTGCAGAAGTATGAGTCCTGAACGAAACTTGGTTGTTTGCTCAAACTGTAACTTGCCATTGGAGCAAATTTTATCATTTATTTTTATTGGCCAAAGCACATTGTGCTATGGCAAGTCAGTTTACGTCAAGTGACAGGAACCGCTACCACTAGAATTAGGCAAGCGTGAAATGATTAATCTGCCAGGATGCTCTGCCTATATAAAAGAGACATCAGATCATTTGAGTTCAGAATCAAGTCTGATCAGCAACAGCTACAGAACACAGTAACAGTTTTAGTAAACTAAGCATTACTAGTTTAATTATGGGTTATCTAGCTAGAGGTTGTGAAATGTCATCTTTACTCTTGGATGAGAGTGACTACTTTGAATTATCAATTATCTTTTTCTATCTTAACAGGTAAGGAAATACTCTCAACAATAATTTATCTCAAGACTTTAACTTAGTTTAATATTCTTTTAATGTTTATTATGGATGTGAGATCACTTATACTTGTAGGTTTATGAACTATTCAGCAAGTGTTAAACTATCATATTGAATGGTGTTTTGATATCTTTAGTCATAACTTGCTTTTATTAATTTCAGTTCTAAAATTCACAAAGTCAAGAGCCTACAGAGTATTCTACCAGAAGATGCTTTCTCTCTATCAATCGACCAAACATTATTTACCTCCGCAGGTAATAAGTTTGCTTCTTTTTAACAATTGTGGTTCTTCAGTGAAGTATAAATGTTTGTGTTTTGTGTCTGTAGTTTTTGTTTAAAATTTATCTTTGATTTTTGTAGACATTAATTCTGGTAATTTGAGGAGCTTTCGGACATAACATAAGACCATCATCACAGTCATTGATAACCAAATGCATGAGATGAGAAACCTTAATCAGCTGGATCTAAACTCCATCTATATAATTTATTTTATTTATATTGATTGTAATAGAATACTGCAGAGCTCTATGTATTTAGAGTGTTAATATATTTTACTATTGATTATACATGCAAGTGTCTAAGTTATTGAATTGTTTATAAATCTTTTTTCTTGGAGACCAATCTAGCTCCGTTCACTGTCCAATCATATTGTTTACCTATTTTATGATTTGTAAACATTTATACTGTACAATTTTGACATTTTACATGCAATATACATTGCTAGTCACTATAGCAAATATACTTCCTAAAAACTAAGTATAGATTTATTCCTAAATTACTGTCTGGCTATAGCAAATATCTTCATACTCACAAGATAATTCATGTATTATACAGGAACACCTTTTCATAAAACTGAAACACTAAGAAAAAGGTAGCACCAGTTATTTTCCCACAACTTTAATTTTGAAATGTCTTAGACAAAGCTAAAATTGAAAACTGAAAAAGTAGCTCATGCTATATTCATTATTGACAGCTGATCGGCTATCAATAAAGATATTGATATCCTAGAAGTTGTCTTACTATAAAAGTATATAAACAGTCTTATACTGATATTATTATGACTAATCAGTAGACCTCAGGAGAAGGTCGACTATCAGCAATTCACAGATTATATAGGATAGTTTTATATTTTATGTTGGCTAGCGTCTTCATGGTAATACCTTTATATTAATCATTTTAAAAATAAAATTGGCCTCTCTACAAGGAAGAAGGTTGACTGTCAGCAGTTTATAGATTATATAGGATAGTTTGATAGACTATATTGACTAGTGTTCTCATGGGAATACATCTCAATATAAAAATTATTCTAAGGATGGAGTGGTCCTCTTTACTACAACAATACATTTATTTTGCAAATTTATGTGCATATTCTTTTATTAATTCTCCCAATTGTTTTTATGATATATTTGATTTCAAAATTCTCTAGCATTCTCTCTCCATAAATGTTACAGATTGAAATTTGTTGTTCTAAACTTTCTGCACTGAGCAAGAGAAAAATAGTGTTATGCAAATAATACAAAGATTTTAGAAATACATCTAAAAGTACAGGTTAACTGAATTAACTTTTTTCAATAATGATCTGTTAAAATTTGTAATATTTTTTCTCTTCCGCTGTTATTAAAAAGGTATCTTTACTAGCAAAACCACACTCAATGGAATTGTTTGTTTGCACAATGGAAGCTCTCTTGGAACCATCTCGCTGATGATCAGTTTTAATATTAAGGATTTCCATGAGGATTTGTGAAGAACAGCTTTAATTGTGACTCGTGAAGAGCTTTGGTCTAGTTCCTTAGACTAAATTGTTAGATAACCACTATATCTAATTTTAGATGATGTGTTCCCAACATGTCTCTGAGTGCATAACTATCTCATGTTGGTCTCTTTTTAGTAAGTTGAATCAAGTCTGTCGAGTCTTTTCATGTTTATCTATGTCATATAAGTACTTTTTAGAAGCCATGAAATATCTTTCTTACTAGATTTATTTTAGTCATAAGAGCCTCCTTATAGCCATAAGAGCCTCCTTATAGTTTTTTTAGACATTCTATAAAAGAACATTTGGGGCTTGCTGCTTGTACTGCGCTTTTCTTCTGTGTAAAATGTTAAGGGACAAGTTTTAGAGCAGTTATAAATTTTATACTGAAAATAACAAACTGCCAACAGTAAGCCTAATCCTTGCTCAAAACACTTCTCATATTTGTATCAAGGTTACCTTTAGCTAGTTATAAGCAATATGACTTTATAGTAATAACCACATTTATTCTGTGTTTTGAACTTATACTGTAATTAGAAAGAGGAAAATTTACAGGTTGCTTTTTACTATTAGTGCAAAATCTCATGAGTAGAAGCTGGTCTTAAAATTACTTTTGAAAAATACTTTGGAAATTCTAATTATAATTCAAGGCTATTTTAACTAACAATTTGTTTTTGCTGTATTAGTTGTAAATTAAAATACAAATACTACGATTTCACAAACCTTTCTATTTAAAGAGCTTTTACAAGGACTATGGTTAATTTGAGACCTATGTTCATATTTCTCTCATTATCGGTGTTGTTATAGTAAAAAGTTAATACCATGGTTTGACAAAAGTCTGATATAGTCACAATGGTAAGAAAAGAACAAGTTAATTAAGGTTGTTTTTTTTATACCAGTCATCTACTAGCCAGCTTGTGACTCTAACCAATGCATAAACTGGTACTGTTACTACAGAGAGCTATATCGTAAAAGTGTCCAAATTCCTTTTTTCTTTAACCAATCATACTTCCGTAAGCAAGGGTATTACGGACTGACTTTAAAATTGTGACTTTATGAATTAGTTTTCATTTGTAATATTACCTGCATTATTTTTATATTTATTTGAAAAAATAAATAATAAATTTTAACCTGACATGAGACTCTGATACATATATTAATTAAAAATATATAAATAAAAAATATAATAAAATAAATTAAAAAATAAATTAAAAATATATAAATATATAATTAAAAATATAAAACAAAAAATAGTCATGACAATATAATAATAGCTGAAAAAAGAAATCATCATGGTGAATATTTAATACATTAAAAAATGAGAGATATTTTCAATATTATGATTATTTATTAAATTTTTCTTTCACTTTTAACATATTCATTGGAAAATACATCCACCATAATTCTGTGTAATATTCAAAGGTGCCCAAATTAGCTGAAAACAAGTTTATTTATTTATACAATGAATATATAACATTTCTGAGGTTTTTAGAAAGTTTGAATAGTTTGCTAATGATTAACAAATAGCTTTTGTTACGAGTAAATTTTTATTGAGTAAGTATTAAGAGTAAATTAGTAAATTACAGATTTTTTTTCCAGGTCTCTGCATACATTTCTAACATAGAGCCCCATGTTTTATATAGCTTGGTACACAATCTTGGTGTACAACTGGAATAGTGTACACTCAAAAACCTCAACACGTTCAGCTAACTTGTTAGATTCATTTTTCATAAAGTCATTTGCTCTGTGGCTCATTTGATTTTTTCTGTATCACCGGAAAAAATGTTAAGGCAGTGTTTATTTACAAGATTAATTCATGAATCTTGTAAGATTAATAAGCATATCAGATTAGATACCGTTGTTCTAGTTTACTATAACTAAACCAGAGTTAACAACAAGCTTCCATGACAATAGAAAGTTTTTTTGTAAAGTTCTCAACAGAATATCAAGAGGGTATTATAAACCAAAAACTGACCTTTATAAAAAATATCTTAATCCAAGCTATAGTTTTGGTTCATCAAAGTAAGTAACAAAAAGCATTAACAACAAGCTGTTAGATGTTTACATTTATTTCTAATATTATTATTTGCTCCACAATATGTTTTTTCATTTTGAGATAAACAATGAGAGTTGAAACATATTTCAGTGCAACAGCTAGACCTGTCATATAATACAGACCTACTTAGTTAACTTTTTAGAACAAAGACTATGAGCTATAATAAAAACATATTGAGAAAATAAGTAGTCACTGAGTCATATTTTGTACACAAATCATAACTGCGGGTACGACACACAGAGTTTAGTACATCCTTGAGGCTCTGACTAAATGACCTTTAGCTTCAAGATCAATAGAAAGTGTAAAAAAATAGTCGAGTGCCTCACCAGACACTGACCTTATACAGGGTTTTGTCACCAACTTCTACTTTACAACAATGACTATGAGTTATAATAAAAAATGTCTTGGAAAGGATAAGCAGTCACTGAGTCATATTTGTACATACATGTAGATTATAAATTTGAGAGAATACAAAGTTTGGTACAACATTGAGATTATAATTTAACAAAAGTACATTTATAAGCCCAAGGGTGTCTGGGTAAGATTAGAACAATTCATCATATCTCCATAACAAATAGGCTTCCTTAGCAAGGATTATCTATAACAGCTGTGTGAGTCAAACGTGGTCGATGATTGTAAGTTTATCCTAACGTGTACTCCTAACTTGTCACTTAAGGCATTAATATTTCATTTTAGTAAGTTTACCAGTTTCTCCAGTCATTCAATGTTTATATATGTATTTTGTTGGAAGGAATTTAATATATTTTTACTGGATCTATTTTAGCCATTACAGCGCACATAACAGCTTCATTACAGTTCCCTAAACATTCTGTAAAAGAATGCTTAGCGTTTGCTGCTTGTACTGTGTTCTTCTTCTGCAGACAATATTGAGGGACAAGATGTGTAGCAATTATGAATTATTATGCTGAAAGTATTCCAACTTCAAGCAATCAGCAGTCTATTTCTGGATCAAAACACTTCCTATTTTTATATCAATGCCACATTTAATTATTTATTAGTAAATTACTTTATAATAACTACATTTATGCCGTATTTAAAAATTTATATTGTTTTAATTTTTTAGTTTATAGTTTTTAGTTTACATAATTAATTATATTTATATTGCTTTATTTTCAGGTTGATGTTAACTAATTGTCCAAAATCGCATTAGTAAATTTTGCACAATTAGTCTTAAAACTATTCTCAAAAAATAATCTGCAAGTTCTAATTGGTTTTGCTATAATAATTGAAAGCTTAAGTACACATACCAAGGTTTCACAAACCTTCTCTGTTTATGAAAGTTTTGCAAGAAATATGATTAATTTGAGTCCTATGTTCATACTATACTTACTATAAGTTTGGCTCAAGTAAATAGTTACTACAGTATGATAAAGTTACATGAGTCTGATATAATTATGTTAGTAAAAAGTTAGTAAGTTAATTAAGGCTGTTTTCTTTGGAACCAATTATTTATTAGCCAACTTGTGACTTGCACCAATTCATAAACTGGTATTACTATTGCAGATAGCTATATCATAAATTCGTCAATTTTTTATTTATTTATTAGTCATACATGTACTTCTGTAAGCTAGAGTGTTATGCACAAACTTTAAAGTATTGACTTTATGATTTAGTTTTATATATAATATTACACGCATTCTTTCTCCATCTATTTCAATGAATAATTTGTAACTTTGAATGTGACTCTGATATGCGCAATAATTTACATTTATGATTATTACCAAGTCAAAGCCTATGATATCACACTCAACCTAATAGCTATGCCGTCGCTTTGTTTACCATGTTACTCATGACATCACATTTATTTTGAAGAATGCAAGCAATAATATAAACAAAGAGCTAATCAGTAACCTTATGCAGAAATCAATTATTCAAGCACTTGTAACTGGCTATCAGTACCAGTTGATTAAAATCATTTTATACCATCATCATGTGTAGGTATAGTTTTGAGCCCTCTCTTAGCCCCCACTTTTATCTAAAAAAGTATTGCTAAGTTATTTTGATTATATAAAGTTACTAGCTGGGCTACCCAGCATTGCCCGGATATTAAAAATTAGCTTATAAACAATGAGAGGTAATTAGAGTTGTCGGCCAGCTGCTATTAGCCTGGTCCATTGCCAATGGATAATTTGAGTAAGCTTACTAATAAGACCTATTGCTTCTCATGATGTTACGTCATCATTTTGCATCCTGACCGAAAGCGGTAGTCTATTTGCTTCCATGTAGCGACATACATGTATGTTGCCTAGTGAGTTCTATCAAACTCATGTTGCTTAGTTAGTGAAGTATTGGATTGGCAAGCGGGAGGTTCTAAAATCCAATCTTATGCTATACAGATTCTTTATTTTAAGATTTTAATAACTATAGATGGACATACGCAACGACGGATGACCAACATTCAGAAATATATAAATAGATATACATTATAGTGCTTTAGTTCTAGTGTTTTCTCCTATCATACTGGTTGAAGTTTATCATAAATAGTCAGGACAAAATAAAAACAACTGAGAAGAGAAACCATCAGAATAGATATTTAGTATATTAAAATACGAAAAGTGCTTTCAACATTTAGATCGTTTCTTAAATCTTACTCCTACTTTTAACAACATAGTCATTGAAAGTTACTACTAAAAGTAAAGTCGAACTATTTATTTTAATTTCAAAGTATAACCATAAACCAAGTATATTTAAAGCTGGACTCAACCTATATGCATAGTGTAAGAACACAAACCATAAATTCTCATTACTTACAGTATATAATAGTAGTATATAATATATGATAGATTATTTAATATGGTACTGTATTATAAATCAGGAGGTTTTTTTCATAAACATCCAAAAACTCAACAACAATATTTATAATTAAATAATTTAGGTTTAAATAAGACATGGCTGTATAGGAAGCTAAAACAGAATGAGCCATCATGAGTGACATGAAAAACATAGTCATCTGTTGACATGAGTAGTCTCTGAGTCATATTTTATATACAGATAAAAATGCAAGAAAGATTTTAGTACAACATCGAGATTATACTTTAACAAAAGTGCATCTATACGCCAGGGTCTCTATGTAAGGTTAAAAAACTCATCATATTTTCATAACAAATAGGCTTCCTTAGCAAGTTTGATCTATAAAAGCTGCATGAGCAAAATCTCCTTATTGATTTTTTTAGTTTTTAGGCTTTCTCTTACTTTCTTGAGGCCATTTCAAAGTGGGATTCTTGTAAAATACAATTTAGCAAATCTTTATTAAAGTTGCTAATAAAAACATTTTTTGTTAGCAACCAAAAGAACTTTTGTTAATGACCAGAGAGAAATAATAACTTCTAGGAAATACTAAAAGTTATTGTAGATTTAAATGGCTTGGAATAATCTCATCTTCCAAAGTGATTATTGTAGTCTTGATAGCCGTTGAGCAAAAATAGTGTGTGCATCCTCATTCTATTATTCAAAAATGTTCACATCACAGCTTTTAATTTTTAATGTTTTTGTATGGCTGAAATAAAACTTTATGTTGTATGCTAATTTCTAAAATACATGTATGTAAATTGTAAAGTATATAAATTTGTTAATCTAGTGATGGAGTTACGTAATGAAATACCATGTCATGAAAACTCCAAGCACTCAACCATGCTCTATCAAGATCATACATCATTCACTAGGCTACTGACAGGTAGTAGGGCAGTTTGTGCGCATGATTTATAGTTATACCACCCAAACCAGTATAACCAATCAGAGTGGAAGAGGCTTGTTTCTCTGGTCTTAGCACAACGCAAGATTGCACTAACTGTCTAGCGCTAACAGTTCCTGCGCTATACTCCGGACATTAAACCTCTTTATGCAGTTCAGTTGGGACAGCTTTGGATGCACCAATAACTTGTCACTGGTCAGGGTTTGATTTGAAGCTTCTAAAATTCTAGTAAAACCTGAAAAATTAGGAAATGACACATAAATTTGGCTGAATTTATTTGAACACTATCATAGTTCCCACTAAATCTCATACTTCATACTTAAAAGTTTAAACATCCTCTAGTGAAGATGTGACTCTTAAATTTTCATTTTAGTAGAAAGTGACTACCAGTTAAATAAACAGTCAGTATCAAGCTACAATAACACTCTTTCCTTGATATAGGGTATCATTTCTAAATGTGTGACACCGATTTATTTAGTTTGGTGAATTCTGTAATAATGTCTGCTTGTCTCTAATCCATAACGCTGTAACGATATAATCGTACTACCCGCATTTCTGAAGCTCTCCAGTTATAAAGAACATGTTGGAGTAATATAGACTTGATAACTCTGACCCGGAATGCATCATATCTATTAGTATTAACATCTGTGTAAATAAGCTTATAAACATAGTGGTGTAAACTCTACCTCTGATTGACTTTGGCTACCTCAACAAATTACAGTTGTAATATTTTATGAGCAAACAAGTTCGATTTGACAAATAAACTTTTTAGACTAATCATTTTCTACCTAACTTGCTAGTATTTTACCAATTTATAATTATTACTAGTAATTTATTTAAAAAGGAATACAAAGACACAGCATCAGTCTTCCCTTCATTTCGACAGTTCTTAACAAGCTCCTGTTAGACTATAGTGTAGGTGAGCATGTACAACCTCCCTTTACATGACAATGAAATACATGTCAAAGGTAAATCAAATAAGTTTGTCAAAGGTCAAAGTGAAATACATGTACATATACGTAAAGCCTGAGAATGTTCAAATAACGGTGAAAGTGACATTGAGCGTTCAAACTTTGAGCAAATTTCAATGGTTAGGTATCGAAGTGTTAGTGAAATGGTTTTGTTTGAAGTTGATTGTAAGATGTTTTACAGCATATGGTTTTGCAGTACTTCTTGATAGATGATGTTCTTAATAGTGTCTTGTATACTCAGCATTTACTAAATGTAGTTCATCATATTAGGATTTTATTTATTACTTTATATTATTGCTGTATGTTACTAATTTGTGTTATTAACACATGTATACTACTTTTAGTAATTCTACACAGCGTGGTAGTTTGAGTCCTGAACGAAACTGGATTGTTTTCCCAAACTATAACTTGCTATTGAAGAAAATTGTATCATTTAGTTTTATTGGCCAAGGCACATTATGCTATGGCAAGTCTGTTGACGTCAAGTGACAGGAACCGCTACCACTAGACTTAGGCAAGCGTGAAATGATTAATCTGCCGGAATGCTCTGCCTTTATAAAAGAGACAGAAGAACATTTGAGTTCAGAATCAAGTCTGATCAGCAACAGCTACAGAACACAGTAACAGTTTTAGTAAACTAAGCACTAATAGTTTAATTATGGGTTATCTAGCTAGAGGTTGTGAAATGTCATCTCTAATCTTAGATGAGAGTAACTCATTTGAATTATCAACTAACTCTTTCTATCTTAACAGGTAAGGAAATACTCTTAACAAAAATTTATCTCATTACTGTAACTTAATTTAATATTCTCCTAATGTTTATCAGGTATGAGATCAATACTTGTGAGTTTATTGACTATTCAGTTAGTGTTAAACTATCATATTGAATACGTCTTGATGTCTTTAGTTATAACCTACTTCCATTAATTTCAGTTCAAAAAGTCAAAAAGTCAAAAGCCTTCAGACTCCTCTACCAGAAGATGCTTTCTTGCTATCAATCGACCATACAGTCTTTACCCCCACAGGTAATAAGTTTGCTTCTTTTTAACAATTGTGGTTCTTCAGTGAAATCTGAATGCTTGTGTTTTGTGTCTGTAGTTATTGTTTAAACTTTATCTTTGATTTTTGTAGACATTAATTCTGGTGATTTGAGGAGCTTTCGCACATAACCTAAGACAATCATCACAGTCATCGATAACCAAATCCATGAGATGATAAACCTATAAGATGAAGTCTCTTCAGAATAACGAACCTTAATCAGCTGGATCTAAACTCCATCTTTATAATTTATTTTATTTATATTGATTGTAATAGAATACTGCAGAGCTCTATGTGTGTAAAGTGTTAATATATTTTACTATTGATTATACGTACAAGTGTCTAAGTTATTGACTTGTTTATAAATCTTTCTTCTTGGAGACCAATCTAGTTCCCTTCACTGTCCAATCATATTGTTTCATTATTTTATGATTTGTAAAAATTTTTGCCGTTCAATTTTGACAATTTATATGCAATATACATTTCTAGTCACTATAGCAAATATACTTCCTAAAAACTAAGTATGGATTTATTCCTGAATTACTGTCTGGCTATAGCGAATATCTTCATACTCACAAGATAATTCATGAACTACACAGAAAAACCTTTTTATAATATTACAAAACTAAAAAAAGGATAGCACCAGTTATTTTCTAAGAACTTTAATTTTGAAATGTCTTAGACAAAGCTAAAATTGACAACTAAAAAGGTAGCTCATGTTATATTCATTATTGACAGCTGATCAGCTATCAATAAGGATATTAATATCCTAGGAATTATCTTACTTTAGAAGTATATAAACAGTTTTATACTGATATTGTTATTATGACTAATCGGTAGATTAAGGAGAACGTCAGCTATCAGCAGTTCACAGATTATATAGGGAAGTTTTATAGACTATATTGACTAGTGTTCTCATGGGAATACATCTCAATATAAAAATTATTCTAAGGATTGAGTGGCCCTCTTTAGTACAAAAAACATTAATTTTGTAAATTTACGTACATGTTCTTTGATTAATTCTATCTCCATTTTTTATGATACATTTATTTTCAACAAAAATTAGCATTCTCTCTTCATATGTGTTAAAGGTTGAAATTAGTTACCCTGAATGTTGAATGTTAACCATCTCACTGGTGATCAGTTTTAATATTAAGGATTTGCATGAAGATTTGTGAAGAACAGCTTTAATTGTGACACGTGATGAGCTTTCCCGGTCTGAACTTACAGAGGTTTATATTTTAGTTGATTCAAGCAAAATAGTCCCTTGGATCAGATTATTAGATCACCACTATATCTAATTTTAGATGATGTGTTCCCAACCTGTCTCTTAGTGCTTAACCATTTTATGTTGGTTTCTTTTTGATAAGTTGAATCAAGTCTGTCCAGTCTTTGCACGCTTATCTATGTCATATAAGTACTTTTTAGAAGCCATGAAATATCTTTCTTACAAGATTTATTTTAGCCATAAGAGCCTCCTTATAGTCATAAGAGCCTCCTTATAGTCGTAAGAGCCTCCTTATAGTTCCCTAACATTTTATGAAAGAATATTTGGTGCTTGCTGCTTGTACTGCACTTTTCTGTATAAAATGTTAAAGGAAAAGTTTTAAAGCAGTTATAAATTTTATACTGAAAATAAAAACCTGCCAACAGTTAGTCTAATCCTTGCTCCAAACACTTCTTATCTTTGCATTAATGTTACATTTAGCTAGTTATAAGCAATATGACTTTATAGTAATAATCACATTTGCTCTGTGTTTTGAATTTATACTGTTATTACAAAGAGCAAATTTTTCAGGTTGCTTTTCACTAATAGTGCAAAATCTCATGAGTAGAAGCTGGTCTTAAAATTACTTTTGAAAAATACTTTGGAAATTCTAATTTTAATTCAAGGCTATTTTAACTAACCATTTTTTTGCTGTATTAGTTGTAAATTAAAGTACAAATACTAAGGCTTCGCAAACTTATCTATTTAAAGAGCTTTTACAAGGACTATGATTAATTTGAGACCTAACTATGTTCATATTTCTCTAACTACTGGTTTTGTTATAGTAAAAAGTTAATACCATGGTTTGACAAGAGTCTGATATAGTCACAATGGTAAGAAAAGAACGAGTTAATTAAGGTTGTTTTCTTTGATACCAGTCATCTACTAGCCAGCTTGTGACTCTAACCAATGCATAAACTGGTACTGTTACTACAGAAAGCTATATCATAAAAGTGTCCAACTTCTTTTTTTCTTTTACCAATCATGCTTCTGTAAGCAAGGGTATTACGGACGAACTTTAAAAATGTGACTTTATGAATTGGTTTTCATTTATAATATTACCTGCATTATTTTTTTTATTTATTTGAACAAATAATTTTCAACCTGACATGATACTCTGATACATATGTTAGTTCGCATATATGATTATTACCAAGTTGATATCCTATGACATCACGCTCAACTAAAAACGACGTAAATGCTCTGTTTACCATGCTACTCATGACATCAAAATTCTTCTTAACGACTGCAAATAACAATATTAACCAATTGGTATAATCAGTATCCTCTGACATCATATAGCTATCAATCATTCAAGATATTGCAGCTGACCACCATTACCAGGTGATTAAGTCAACCATTCTACACAATCATCAAGTTTGGGTAGTTGCGAGCCCTCTTTTAGTCCTCATTTTCATCTAGAAGAATAGTATTACTCAGTTCTTCTGATTATTTGAAGTTATATACATTTCACCGTTCCAGTTCTAGCTTAGTTTTGCCCATTGCACTGTTTGATAATTTTCCAAAAAATAGTCATGGCAATATAATATTAGCTGAAAAAAGAAATCATCATGGTGAGTATTTAATACATTAAAAATGAGAGATATTTTCAATATTATGATTATTTATTAAATTTTACTTTCACTTTTAACATATTCATTAGAAAATACATCCACCATAATTCTGTGTGATATTCAAAGGTGCCCAAATTAGCTGAAAACAAGTTTATTTATTTATACAATGAATATATAACATTTCTGAGGTTTTTAGAAAGTTTGAATAATTTGGTAATACTTAACAAATAGCTTTTGTTACGAGTAAATTTTTATTGAGAAAGTATTAGGAGTAACAATAAAGAAAGAACTTAGTAAATTACAGATTTTTTCTCCCAGGTCTCTGCATACATTTCTAACTAACATAGAGCCTCATGTTTTATATAACTTGGCACACAATCTTGGTGTACAACTGGAATAGTGTACACTTACAAAGCTCAACACGTTCAGCTAACTTGTTAGATTCATTTTCCGTTAAATCATTTGATCTGTGGCTTGTTTGACTTTTTTATATCTCTGAAAAAATGTTAAGGCAGTATTAATTTACAAGATTATTCCATGAATCTTGCAAGATTAATAAGCATATCTGATTAGCTACCGTTGTTTTAGTTCACTATAATTAAACCAGAGTTAACAGCAAACTTCCATGACAATAGAAAGTTTATTGTAATGTTTCCAACAGAATATCAAGAGGGTATTATAAACCCAAAATTACCTCTATAAAAAAATATCTTAATCCAAGCTGGGATTTTGGTTCATCAGAGTAAGTAACAAAAAACATTAACAACTAGCTGTTAGATGTTTACACTTATTTCTAATATTATTCTTTGCTCCACAATATGTTTTTTTCATTTTGAGATAAACAATGAGAGTTGAAACATAGTTCAGTGCAACAGCTAGATCTGTCATATAATACATACCTACTTAGTTAACGTTTTAGAACAAAGACTATGAGCTGTAATAAAAATGAAAACATATTGAGAAAATGAGTAGTCACTGAGTGATAGTTTATGCACAGATCATAACTGTGGGTACGACACACAGAGTTTAGTACATCCTTGAGGCTTTGACTAAATGACCTTTAGCTTCAAGATCAATAGAAAGTGTAAAAAAATAGTCTAGTACCTCACCAGACAATGACTTCATACAAGTTTTGTCACCAACTTCTGCTTTACAACAATGACTATGAGTTATAATAAAAAATGTCTTGGAAAGGATAAGCAGTCACTGAGTCATATTTGTACATACATGAAGATCACAAATGTGAGAGAATACAAAGTTTGGTACAACATTGAGATTATAATTTAACAAAAGTACATTCATAACCCAAGGGTGTCTGGGTAAGATTAGAGCAGCTCATCATATCTCCATAACAAATAGGCTTCCTTAGCAAGGATTATCTATAACAGTTGTGTGAGTCAAACGTGGTCAATGATTGTGAGTTTATCTCAACATGTACTCCTAACTTGTCACTTAAGGCATTAATATTTTATTTTAGTAAATTTACCAGTTTCTCTAGTCATTCAATGTTTATATATGTAATTTGTTGGAAGGAATTTAATATATTTTTACTGGATCTCTTTTAGCCATTACAATGCACATAACAGCTTAATTATAGTTCCCTAAACACTCTGTAAAAGAATGCTTAGTGTTTGCTGCTTGTACTGTGTTCTTCTTCTGCAGACAATATTGAGGGACAAGATGTGTAGCAATTTTGAATTATTATGCTGGAAGTATTCCAACTTCAAGCAATCAGCAGTCTATTTCTGGATCAAAACACTTCATATCTTTATATCAATACCACATTTAATTATTTATTAATAAATGACTTTATAATAATAACTACATTTATGCCGTATTTAAAAATTTATATTGTTTTAATTTTTTAGTTTATAGTTTTTAGTTTATTTAGTTAATTATATTTATATTGCTTCCTTTTCAGATTGATGTTAACTAATTGTACAAAATCTCATTAGTAAATTTTGCACAATTAGTCTTAAAGTTATTTTCGAAAGATAATCTGCAAGTTCTAATTGGTTTTGTTATAATAATTGAAAGTTAAAGTACACATACCAAGGTTTCACAAGCCTTTCTATTTATAGGAGTTTTACAAGGAATATGATTAATTTGAGTCCTATGTTCATACTCCATTTACTATAAGTTTTACTCAAGTAACTAGTTACTACAGTATGATAAAGTTATATGAGTCTGATATAATTATGTTAGTAAGAAGTTAGTAAGTCAATTAAGACTGTTTTCTTCTGAACCAATTATCTACTTGCCAACTTGTGACTTACACCAATTCATGAACTGGTACTACTATTGTAGATAGCTATATCATAAATTCGTCATTTTTCTATTTATTTATCAGTCATACATGTACTTCTGTAAGCTAGAGTGTTATGCACAAACTTTAAAGTTTTGACTTTAGGATTTAATTTTTATATAAAATATTACACGCATTCTTTCTCCATCTATTTCAATGAATAATTTGTAACTTGGAATGTGACTTTGATATGCGCAATAATTTACATTTATGATTATTACCAAGTCAAAGCTTATGATATCACACTCAACCTAATAGCTATGCCGTCGCTTTGTTTATCATGTTACTCATGACATCACAATTATTTTGAAGAATTCAAGCAATGATACAAACCAAGAGCTAATCAGTAACCTTATGCAGAAATCAATTATTCAAGCGCTTGTAACTGGCTATCAGTACCAGTTGATTAAAACGATTTTACACAATCATCATGTGTGGGTAGTTTTGAGCCCTCTTTCGGCCTTCATTTTTATCGAAAAACTATTGCTAAGTTATTTTGATTATATAAAGTTACTAGCTGGGCTACCCAGCTTTGCCCGAATACTAAAAATTAGCTTATAAACAATGAGAGGTAATTAGAGTTGTCTGCCACTTGCTTTTAGCCTGGCCCATTGCCAATGGATAATTTGAGTGAGCTTACTAATAAGACCTATTGCTTCTCATGACGTTACGCCATCATTTTACATCCTGACCGAAAGCGGTAGTCTATTGCCTCCATGTAGCGACATATGTTGTCTAGTGAGTTCTATCAAACTCATGTTGCTTAGTTAGTAAAGTATTGAATTGGCAAGCGGGAAGTTCTGAAATTCAATCTTATGCTATACAGATTCTTTATTTTAAGATTTTAATAGCTATAGATGGACATACGCAACGACGGATGACCAACATTCAGAAATATATAAATAGATATACATTAAAGTGCTTTAGTTCTAGTGTTTTCTCCTATCATACTGGTTGAAGTTTATCATAAATAGTCAGGACAAAATAAAAACAACTGAGAAGAGAAACCATCAAAATGGATATTTAGTATATTAAAATACGAAAAGTACTTTCAACATTTAGATCGTTTCTTAAATCTTACTCCTACTTTTAACAACATAGTCATTGAAAGTTACTACTAAAAGTATAGTTGAACTATTTATTTTAACTTCAAAGTATAACCATAAATCAAGAATATTTAAAGCTGGACTCAACCTATATACATAAGAACACAAACCATAAATTCTCAATACTTACATTTCACTGGGGTAGTATATAATATATGATAGATTATTTAATATGATACCGTATTATAAATCAGGAATTTTTTTTTCATAAACATCCAAAAACTTTAAAACAATACTTATAATTAAGTATTTTAGGTTTAAATAAGACATGGCTGTATAGGAAGCTAAAACATACACTATGTTTCCATGGTGCGCAGTACTGCGAAGCAGCCCCCTCCGAAGTCGAGGGGATTGTACGTTTCCATGCTGCGCAGTGGTTTTCAGCAAATACCGCAAATTAGCCAGAGAAGAGAAATTGTATAAATTGAATCGCCTGATGGAGAAATAGAATCGATCACGGATACCGAACGTCATAAACAGTCTTTTTTTATTATTCTGTCGTCATTATACTTTTATTTACAATACACATTCACAAGGTTTTACAAACCTTAACACACTTTTTACATAGTAATACATTTTTAATAAGTATTTTTAAGTAATATAATATTTAAACGTTAATTTAGGACTTGCCACCTATTTTTCGAAGTGTTGGCATCGATAACAAAGTCCAGGAAAGTAATCACCTTATCATCCTCGTGAATGCAGACTATAATTAAATTTATGTGAAAGAAGGTCGGAAGAATAGTGAAAAAACAAGATTAGCAGAACAACCTTTGTACTAGTTTATTGCCATCGAAAAATCTGTCTCCACGGCATGAGAGCTATGCGCAGCCACTGCGCAGTCGCTGTTTCCTTGCTGCGAATTTGCACTGGCTTCGCACTGATCAGTGCGCAGTGATTTCAGTGCGAAGACGCCGTTTCCATGATTCGGAGATAGCGCAACTCCGAAGCACTGCGCATCATGGAAACATAGTGATAATGAGCCATCATGAGTGACATGAGAAACATAGTCATCTGTTGACATGAGTAGTCCCTGAGTCATATTTTATATACAGATAAAAAATGCAAGAAAGATTTTAGTACAACATCGAGATTATACTTTAACAAAAGTGCATCTATACGCTAGAGTCTCTACGTAAGGTTAAAAAAACTTATCATATTTTCATAACAAATAGGCTTCCTTAAAAAGTTTTATCTATAAAAGCTACATGAGCAAAATCTCCTTATTGATTTTTTAGTTTCCAGGCTTTCTCTTGCGTTCTTGAGGCTATTTCAAAGTGGGAGTCTTGTAAAATACAATGTAGCAAATCTTTAGTAAAGTTGTTAATAAAAACATTTTTGTTAGCGACCAAACGAACTTTGTTAATGACCAGAGAGAAATAATAACTTCTAGGAAATACTAAAAGTTATTGTAGATTTAAATGGCTTAGAAAACTCCATGAAAACTCCATAGTAGTATATAGAGAGCAGATCTACACACAAAAGTGACGGATCCAGCGGGGGGATAGAAAAAGGGGGTTGTGAATTAAATTGGCTAGGGGTGTAGATTGAATCGTGTGGAGTTGAATGAGATGTTGGGGTTTGGGGGGAAATTGTGGTGTAGAGTAGGGGGTTGAATTCGAGGGGTTACGGATCCGCTCCTGGCGTAATCGGCGGATTATCTGTGGATGAGTCATCGGATTAGCGGGGGATGAGTCATCCGATTGAACGCGGATTATCGCGGGATTAGTCGGGGGAATCGTCGCGGATTAGTCGGGCGAATCGTCGCCGATTATCGGTGGAATAGTGGGGGTGAATATCTGGGACATCGAGGGCTGGATGGTTTTCCGGAGTGGATCTCGCGGATTATCGAGGAGAGCGAGAGATTACCTAGCGGATGAGTGAGGGGGTTAATATCTGGGACACCGAGGGGTTGATTTTCCGGAGATTGTTATATATTTGAAACATGGAATATATATGAGAAAGTGTTTATGTGCAAAGTGGAGAATGTTATATATTTGAGAACGTTGAATATATATGAGAAAGTGTTTATGTACAAAGTTTTTTTTTTTTTTGAAGATTTGATGTTTTTGTAATGTTGAAGCTCTTGAATGGTTAAGAATTTTAAGGATTTTTATTTTCGGTTTTTTATATATGTTGAATGAAAGATCAGTTTTATTACAAAATTATTCACTTTAAAAGATATATTTATATGTATTATTCATTATTTCCATCATCATTTCGTTTCAATAAAAATAAAATAGTTTATGTTTAACTTGAAATATATGAAATGTACAAGTAGATAAGTCACAATAAAGATAATATAGTATAAATGAAACATTGAATATATATAAGAAAATGTTCATGTACATTCTTTAAAACGAAGTGTACAAGTAGATAAGTCAGAATAAAGATAATATAGTATAAATGAAACATTGAATATATATAAGAAAATGTTCATGTACATTCTTTAAAACGAAGTTTGTATCGAGTTGTTCATCAATCATTCATCGTCATCGGAAATAAGTGAGATAGAAGGATCCTTTTTGCATTGTACCGAACTCTCGTAAAATCTGCTTGCTTCTTCATGTCCCATGACTACTACATCGTAGTATTCGCGAGTATTGTGAGATGTTACTAGCCCCTTGTATATAATGATACCCGGACAATTTTCTTTCAACGAAAGGGCACATCTCGAAGGCATCGTTAAAGTTCCTTGAACTTCCTCTCCATCAACTTTGGTTGAAAATGCTACAGTTGGTACCACATCCACATTGCCTTCACCATCTTTGTATTCACTTGCTCCAACATTGTGATAGTGGAAAATAGATGGTGCTTTGAACTCCTTGAGATGACGAATCTCGAAATGTTGTATAAGTTTTTCAAGTTTCTTCGATCTCAGATTGGCTAGAGTACGTTTCATGTCTGAGGGAGTTGAGGTTCCTTCTGTTACTCTTCTTAAGTCATGGTAACTTCCCTGTCCATTAGCCTTAGGTTTTAATCCAAGATATACCATAATACTTGGATAAGACAGCGATCCATCCAGAAATCGTTTTGGAGCAAATACAGCAGTAGATTTACTAATCCCATTTTCCACATAGTTGAAGTGAATGATACAGCACGCTCCATGGATCGAATGAGCTTCTTCCGTTTTTGTCACCTCCATAATCAATCCTATTGAAAGATCTGACATTCTCTGCAGTGATTTTGCTTCCATTAAAGTAGCCTTACTTAATGTTCTTAACTTGTCTGCCACATCTTTTACCCTTTGCTCCAAATTCGTTTCGATTTGGTTGGATTTCTTCTTCTTCGTTGAAGGAGTCGTGTTAGAAAGATTTATAGGTGAAATTCTCTTTTTCGTCATCTTCACTGAACTATTCGATCCAGGTTTTATCACTCCAGATTGAGTATTATCCTCCATAGTTGTGTAGTGTGTTAATTCTCTGAGTTTGAATGAAGAACTGATATCGTTTTAGTAAAATTCTGCTGGTTATATACAATTCTCCTCATCAAATGATTAATGAGTTTTGATAAATTTAGTTGCATCATCCATAATATCAGAAGACTTTTCGCGAAATTGAAAATCGCGAGATTCAATTTCGCGAAAGTTGACTATATAATATATATAATGTGTAATTTCGCGAAATCCGATTTCGCGAAATTCAATTTTGCGATAATATCGCGATAATATATCGCAATAATATCGCGATATATCGCGATAATTATTTCGCGAAATAATTATCGCGATATATCGCGATATTATTGCGATATATTATCGCGATATATATCGCGATATCGCGATATTATCGCGAAATTCAATTTCGCGAAAGTTGACTATATAATATATAATGTGTAATTTCGCGAAATCCAATTTCGCGAAATTCACTTTCGCGAAATCCAATTTCGCGAAAGTTGAGTGAGACAAGTTGGATTAGAAGTGATTTATAGCTTTTGTGCAGGTTCCACCTCCTTGAACTTGACTAGTATAAATACAGCCAAGTTTGATGGACTCACCATTATCGAGAGTTTTTTTCGAACTATTTCTATACCTAACTGGATTATATATCTCACAAAAGTTTGGATTAATTCTACAATTTGGATATCTACGTATAATTTTCTCTCAGAACTTTGGATTATATTTCTCCGAACTAACTGGAGTATATATCTCACAAAAGTTTGGATTAATTCTACAATTTGGATATCTACGTATAATCTTCTCTCAGAACTTTGGATTATATTTCTCCGAACTAACTGGATTATATATCGCACAAAAGTTTGGATTAATTCTACAATTTGGATATCTATGTATAATCTTCTCTCAGAATTTTGGATTATCTCTGTTTCACTGGATTATATTTCTCCGAACTAACTGGATTATATATCTCACAAAAGTTTGGATTAATTCTACAATTTGGATATCTATGTATAATCTTCTCTCAGAACTTTGGATTATCTCTGTTTCACTGGATTATATATCTCCGAAATTTGAATACATCAAGGAAATGTATCCGGCATCTTCCCATTCAGAAGGAGACTGGAGCAAATCTGATGAGGTGAGTTGATTTACAATAATTGGTGGAAAAAATTTGTAATGAATGAATAAATGTAGAGAGAATAGTAAAATGAGATTTTTAATTCTTGGCAGCTGGAAATCTTCCTCAAAGATGTTCAAGCTTTCACGAGAGCATAATTTAATTTCATCGGAAAATTCTGCTCCTTCCACTTCAATTGATAATAGAGAAAGAAGCAAAAGTAGGGAAAGAAGTGTATCATCCGTTTCAGCTAATAAATATATCTGCTTAGAATGTTCGACTTCATTTAACAAAAAATCAATCCTCAAAAGACATGTTAAACACATTCATCTCCAATCGAATGAAAGTTCAGAATCGTTTACAACATCAACTAATGATTCTTCGGAACAATATCACGAATATGATGATGATGATGATGCCTCGATTATTATACAAGTTTCCAATCCCCCTTTCATTTTCGAAAAAGTAAAGATTGTTTCTCATCATTCTTCATTTCGTTCTGCTTCAACTCAAATTGGAAGAGGAGATCTTAGTCGATCTAAGATAACAGTAACTCCTATTACTCGAAATCTTGCTGATGATGAATCCGATGAATCAGATGTATCAGAAGAAGAAAATACAAATGAAATCGAAGAAAATAGATATTTATCTGATCAACCTACAAATCAAATCGAAAGAAACGAAAATGAAGTGGACGCTGATGATGACAATTTAGTTGGTATTAATGATAGAGTCGAGCCCATCGTTCCTATCGAAAATGAAAGAGAACAAGATAATCAGGATATCATTCCTGTTAATGATGATGAGGAATGGGATGAGTTAATAAGAAGATATTGGAATGCTATGAAAACAAAAAGACGACGAGGAAGAGTTGTTGAAACGTTAAACGTAAATTTATGGAATGGAAATATTCCTCAAGCAGAACTTCCAACTCCAAACCATTCGGAAAGAATATGGAACGAGATGTTGACAACTTGGAATGGGTTACAAACAAGAGCTAAGTTAAATTGTAGTGTGGGATGCATTCTTGAACATAAAACTTCAGGAGAATTAAGATATTTTCATGCTTCATCGAATAATGCTACAATTTTCAAAAAAGCAAAACTGATTACAACAAGACAGGAACTACAGAATTTCTTTGAAGAATTGACAAGACAAGATCTTGCTGCTATAGCGATTCGAGAACGCCCGAATACAGCTTGGAAATTGAATGTAATTACCAATATTTCATTCTATTTCTATAAATTGATTGGAATGGGGCAAATAGGAATGGCTTCAGATCTTCCGACTCACATTCTTAACAATCGACATGTAATCACTATGCATAACATTCCTCGTAGCTGCACTCCTTACACAGACAATCTCTGTTTCTTCAGATGTTTAGCATTGAAGGTAATGTGTAAGTGTTCAAACCGATGTAGTTGCACCAGACAAAGACCAAAACAGCAACTTGTGAAGGTGCTATTTCAAAAGTACTCGAATCACATTTCTTCTTCCTCATCCAACAAAGTTCTGATGAATAATTTTCCTGGAATTGAGTTAGGAGACTTAATTTCTCTTGAGAAATGTTTTGACCTCCGTATAACCGTATTTTCTCTGAATGCTGATGAAACCTCAACAGTCATCTGGACATCGTCCCAAAAAGAGGGAAAGGAACTCTTCCTCGATTTGCAGAACTCTCATTTCAGTTTCATCAAGGATGTTAATGCTTATACTAAAGGGTTTAGTTGTCCTTCCTGTGAAGTGAGCTTTACAAAAAGAGGAAATTTCAATAGACATAAATGTAGTCAAGAAGTAGTAACAAACTTCATCTTCGAAGGAGGAAAGTTTAAGGCAACACCTACAATTTTCGAACAACTGAAACGAGAGATAGGAATATCCGTGGCTGAGGAAGATACTTATTATCCCTTTTTAATCACCTATGATATCGAGTGTTATCTTCCAAAATCCGATCTTCCACCAAATTCCAATTCGGTTACATTCACATCGAGACACGAATTGATGAGTATATCAGTTTGTTCAAATGTACCCGGATTTAAGGATCCAAAGTGTTTTGTAAGTGAGGGAGATACTGATTCTTGTATATCTTCTTTTGTTCAGTATATTTCCCAAATTGCTGATGAAGCCCGGGATATCCTTGAAAAAAAACTTTACTACATTAGACAGTTGATGAAGGCAAAAGCTGAAAAGCAAGGAAAAGTTGAAGAAAGATTTAAATCCTGCAAATTTTCCAATCCTCGAGTATACCATTCAAGAGAGGAATTTTGTCATTTATTTAATCGTTTCGACAAATTCATCTCATGTATTCCGATTCTAGGATTTAATTCACAAAACTACGACCTGAATGTGATGAAAGGACCTCTACTTCGATGTCTTCAAGACACAGAAGACGAAGATTTTGATTTTGTAGTGAAAAGAACAAACAAGATGAGCTGTATTCAATCAAGAAGATTCAAATTCTTGGATATTTCCAACTTCATTGCTCCAGGATTTTCCTATGCAAAGTATCTCAAAGCTTTCAAATGCTCTCAACAAAAAGGATTCTATCCTTATGAATATATGGATGATCTTGAGAAGTTGAAACAACCGTTTCTACCAGCTAAAGAATGCTTTTACAGTTCTTTGAGAGATGAACATATTTCGGATGCTGATTATGAAATCTGTTTAAACATTTGGAAACAAGAGAAGATGAAAACGTTAAAAGATTTTCTAGTATGGTACAACAATCTCGATGTAGTACCATTTGTTGAAGCTGTAGAAAAACAAAAAGAAGTTTACAGAACCATGGGAATCGATATGTTGAAAGATGCCATTTCACTTCCTGGATTGGCAGTAAAATGGATGTTGAAACTTTCAGATTCGCCTCCTCATCCTATGAGTTCTCATCATCAGACAATCTCATCACATCATTTCAAAGCTTGTCAACCTGTCTGTCTGATCAAGGAAAGTGATAAAGATATTTACTTTACTATCAAGGACAATATCGTAGGTGGACCTAGCATTGTTTTTCACAGACTTCATGAGTCGAAGAAAACACTGATTCGAGAAAGAAAGTTTGGAAAGGAATCCAAACTTTGTGAACTTATTCTAGGAGTTGATGCAAATGCATTATATTTGTGGAGTATGATGCAAGAAATGCCTACTGGAAACCCTAGAATAAGACGATTCGAAAATGGATTTGCATACACTCATTCTCGAAAAAATAGCATGGCTGCTCATGGATGGTTACAATTTTTGACTTGGAAGGACAATATTCAAATCTTACATGAAAACAATGATAAAGAATTTAGAATTGGACAACATAATCTTCCTGTTGATGGATATTGTGAAGAATCGAATACAGTGTTTCAATTTCATGGATGTTTCTGGCATGGACATAACTGTAACAAGACCAAAGGAATAAGTATACATCCATATAAGAATCGACCCATGAGTGAAGTTCTGGAGGAAACGATAAAGAAGGAAGAATATGTTAAAGAACTTGGATATCGTTTAGTAAGAATCTGGGAGTGTGAATGGAACAAGATGATTGAGGATAACACCGAGATTAAGAACTTTATTAGTATCTTCAACGAAGAGTTTTATCCTTCCAATTCCTTTGCCACCGAGGATGAGATTATTCAGCAGATTATAAAAGGGGAGATATATGGATTCATTGAATGCGATATATCTGTTCCTGAAAACTTATACGAAAAGTTTTCAGAAATGAGCCCCGTTTTCAAGAATACATCTTTGAATAGAAATCATCTTAGTGAAAGTATGAAAGAATTTGCTGAAAAGGAAGGAATGCTACCTCAAGAACAACGAACTTTGGTGGGGAGTATGTTTGGAGAAAAAATTTTACTACTCACCACTTTAGCAAAATGGTATCTTAATCATGGATTGATTATAACCAAAATATATCAAGTCATAGAATACACCCCTAGAAGAGTTTTCCAGTCATTTGGAGAATCTGTCTCAAATGCTAGAAGAGCTGGTGACAAAGATCCTGACCAAGAGTTGATAGCCACAACCAATAAACTCATTGGAAATTCATCGTACGGGAAAACAATCACTGAGAAATTAAAACATCGAAATGTCAAGTATATTCAAGGAGATTATGAAGCATCCTTGAGAATACGATCACACAGATTTGAATCTTTGGAGGAAATCGTTGATAGCTTCTATGAGTTGACTCAACACAAGCCTTCGGTTAGTAGTATATATTTATTATCTTATTGATATAATTGAATCATAATGAAAAATTTACTTGAGCTAATATATGTAAAGGAATCTAATAGGACTGTATATATTTATTCAGATGAAAATGGATATACCTGTACATATCGGATTCTCCATATTACAACTGGCTAAACTTCGGATGTTGGAGTTCTACTATGACTTCATGGATAGGTAAGTAATCTCATTTGTATCTTTTAGAAAAAATATGTATAATGGTAAACATTTGAATGATAATTTTTGAAATGGGAGTATTATAATACTAAGATAACAAGAATTAAGGATTGAAATTTTTTATTTTAGATACTTCGACAGAAAGGACTTCCAGTATGTGGCGATGGATACAGATAGTGCCTACATGGCTCTTTCAGCACCTATGGATAATATCGTTAGAAAAGAGATCGCTGATATATACTACAAAGAATATGGAAAATGGTTTCCTAGGATGTATTGCGATCGACACGCGGATGATTTCCAACTCTGTAAATCTGTTCCTACAAAGTTGTGGGAATTACAAAATTGTTGCAAAGAAGTATATCAATATGATATAAGGACTCCTGGTTTATTCAAAGTAGAATTTTCAGGACATGGAATAGTAGCCTTAAATTCTAAGACTTACTTTTGCTGGAATGATGAAACTCATTCTACAAAGCATAGCAGTAAAGGATTAAGTAAAACTACGAATAGTTTTACAAAAGACACTTTTTTAAAAGTATTACATTCAAGATCTCCTAAGGGAGGGGTAAACAAAGGTTTTGTAAAAAAAGACAATAGAGTGTTCTCATACACTCAACTTAGAACTGGATTAACATATTTTTATTCAAAAAGAAGAGTATGTAACGATGGAGTGAGCACAGAATATATTTTAGCATAATTTTTAGAAGTGAATTTGTTGTTAAGTATATATGATAGTAGAGTTTTGCTCCTCGATGTATTATTACTATAAAATTTTATTTTCTTCATTGGCTCTTCTTTTCGTATATACAATATCAATAATATATAACTAAGCTCATATAAATTCAATATACTATCCAATGTAAAATCATTTCGAATGTAGACTTTCTCATAGTAACATGACTCAAAACATTCTGATTAAAGATTTTGTTCCATTCGAGGTTGCAGAAATAATCCCAGATAACATCTTGGTTCATCTTGACAAAAATGAACAAATTCGTACTCATCTTACCGAGGAATGTTTATACTACATTCTAGGAACAGCTGCTTTTAGAAAAGTTGTGTCATTGAAAAGATTAAAGTCCAACTGTGTCTGCAGTGCGTTGGAATGCAGGGAATGTTTGGAATCAACATTATGTGTAAAAGAAATATCGATAACACCCTCAGATTTGAAGATGACCTTTGAATGGGTTGATCTTGAAGCTACCATTCGAGAAGGTAAAATTGGAAAAGAGGTTGATTTAGAATGGATTAACAGATTTATCGCGACCGATTTTAAAACGATGGAAGAAACGATTTTTGAAACCGTGTTTTGGAATAGAATTCGGCACTACATGACTCATCCTACTCAACGTGATGAAACGAAACAACTGCTCTTCAGAAGACTCATTCATATAGCACAATTTCCATTAATCGGAGAAAGCGTGGAAGAGGAAATCGAGCATGAAATTGATGATGTAATTATAGATGAAAAATCTGTTGGATGAAAATAAAAAAAAAGATTCGGAATGATATTAAGTCTACTCCTCTAGATTTCTCCACCATTCTTCAATTTAGCTCTGTTGGTGAAGGAACCAAAAAAAAAAAAAACGAAGAAAACAGAAACAATGTCGGTTATATTTCTAGAGGAGTTTATTCCAGCTCATCTTAAGGATGGACAATTATCAAGAGTGGTTGTAAAGAAAAACACAAAAAAATTCATCAGAAGAGTTACTGAAGAAACTTTTTACTATGTTATCGGATTCTATATCTATAAACGTTTCGTAACATATTTAGAAAGTCGGTGTGGATGCTTCGAGGGAGCTCGAGGATGTCAATATTGTATTAGAATAATGCAAATACGATATGGAAATGAAGGATTGACTCGACAAGAACTTCATGAGACTTTTGCCGAACTCGATATTGGAACGTGTTTGGAATCTGCTCAAATCGGACCAAGGAGTGACAAAGTCCAACTATCATTATTATCCTCACTTGATTGGAACACACCTTCAAACATAATATTAACCGAAACAAGACTTTATCCATATTTGAGAGGAGAAGCCAATGATCAACATGCTACAAATCGTTACTTCAGTGAACTCCTACATATCAATGGGAAGAATTGATAATCATCACAGTTAGACTTTGCATAATTCTTTATATTTAATCACTTTATATCCAAGAAGGATTGACTCATCAAATAGAATTGAATAACTTTTTTTTTGTATAGTATTTCAAGATAATTTTGAAGAATGAACTATATATATTATATTGACATACTTTTTTATGCATTTTCTTTGCCTACTTCAGTCAAGAGAGTAGTATTTTAAAAAGACACTATGACTATAATGAATTTGCACATTATAATATTTCTCATTTTACGCTTTACGGGAATAATAAATGGAAATCAAAGAATTCAATATGTTACCGATGCGAATAACTGCTTAAGCAGAACACTCAATGAATTTGAAGTTTCATTACTACTTCCATTCGAAGAAACTACTTTATATCACAAGAATAATGAAACATGCGGAAGAATATTTCCATTGGACTACATTCATTGTGGTTATCCATTACCAGGCAATCACAGATTTGCGTGTAAAGAACTACTAAATGAAGATGAAGCAGATGGAAAAAACCTATACCTTAATCCTATAGTGTCAGCTTCATCGGAGCAAGTTCTAACATATTCTGAATGTGAATATTCAGTTCAAAATTCCACAATCGATATTCTAATTGATTTCAAATTATTCTACAGAGGAGAATTATGTGGATATAACTCTACTCTTTCAATGTTGCAATGTCCTCCAGGATCGAATTTTCAAGATATTGACTTTATCTGTAATCTTCAACCTATTTCAAATTCTACTACACCTAAAGATACCTTCATATATGATAATATTGGAAATAATGAAGGATTAGATTTGTTACTTCCTGTTCAGTTTCTCAATTCTTTGGGAAAATCAACTCTTATTTTAGTTCTTCGATGTGACACAGAAATTGATGAAAGATGTATTCCAAAACTTTCCTTTTTAAAACGAATGACAGAATGATTTTGAATTTTTTGTAACATTTAGTTTATATTTTATAATAAAAACTTATCTCTCATTCAACCAAATATATAACAATCTCCGGAAAATCAACCCCTCGGTGTCCCAGATATTAACCCCCTCACTCATCCGCTAGGTAATCTCTCGCTCTCCTCGATAATCCGCGAGATCCACTCCGGAAAACCATCCAGCCCTCGATGTCCCAGATATTCACCCCCACTATTCCACCGATAATCGGCGACGATTCGCCCGACTAATCCGCGACGATTCCCCCGACTAATCCCGCGATAATCCGCGTTCAATCGGATGACTCATCCCCCGCTAATCCGATGACTCATCCACAGATAATCCGCCGATTACGCCAGGAGCGGATCCGTAACCCCTCGAATTCAACCCCCTACTCTACACCACAATTTCCCCCCAAACCCCAACATCTCATTCAACTCCACACGATTCAATCTACACCCCTAGCCAATTTAATTCACAACCCCCTTTTTCTATCCCCCCGCTGGATCCGTCACTTTTGTGTGTAGATCTGCTCTCTATATACTACTCTCCATGAAAACTCCAAGCACTCAACCATGCTCTATCAAGATCATACATCATTCACTAGGCTACTGACAGGTAGTAGGGCAGTTTGTGCGCATGATTTATAGTTATACCACCCAAACAAGTATAACCAATCAGAGTGGAAGAGGCTTGTTTCTCTGGTCGTAGCACAGCGCAAGATTGCAATAACTGTCTAGCGCTAACAGTTCCTGCGCTATACTCTGGACATTAAACCTCTTTATGCAGTTCAATTGGGACAGCTTTGGATGCAGCAATAGATTGTCACTGATAAGGGTTTGATTTGAAGCTTTTAAAATTCTAGTAAAACCTGAAAAATTAGGGGATGACACATAAATTTGGCTGAATTTATTTGAACATTATTATAGTTCCTACTAAATCTCATACTTCATACTCAAAAATTAAAACTTCCTCTAGTGAAGATGTTACCCACAAGTTTTAATTTCAGTAGTAAGTGACTACCAGTTAAATAAACAGTCTGTATCAAGCTACAATAACACTCTTTCCTTGATATAGGGTATTATTTCTGAATGTGTGACACCGATTAATTTAGTTTGGTGAATTCTGTGATAATGTCTGCTTGTCTCTAATCTATAACGCTGTAACGATATAATTGTGCTACCCATATTTCTGAAGCTCTCCAGTTATAAAGAACATGTTGGAGTATTATAGACTTGATAACTCTGACCCGGAATGCATCATACAGTATCTGTTAATATTAACATCTGTGTAAATAGGCTTCTAAACATGGTGGTGTAAACTCTACCTCTGATTGATTTTGGCTAACTCAACAAATTACAGTTGTAATATTTTATGAGTAAACAAGTTTGATTTGACACATAAACTTTGTAGACTAATCATTTTCTACCTAACTTGCTAGTATTTTACCAAATTATAATTATTACTAGTAATTTATTTAAAAAGGAATACAAAGACACAGCATCAGTCTTCCCTTCATTTCGGCAGTTCTTAACAAGCTCCTGTTAGACTATAGTGTAGATGAGCATGTACAACCTCCCTTTACATAACAATGAAATACATGTCAAAGGTAAATCAAATAACTTTGTCAAAGGTCAAAGTGAAATACATGTACATATACGTAAAACCTGAGAATGTTCAAATAACGGTGAAAGTGACATTGAGCGTTCAAACTTTGAGCAAATTTCAATGGTTAGGTATCGAAGTGTTAGTGAAATGGTTTTGTTTGAAGTTGATTGTAAGATGTTTTACAGCATATGGTCTTGCAGTACTTCTTGATGGATGATGTTCTTAATGGTGTCTTGTATACTCAGCATTTACTAAATGTAGTTCATCATATTGAGATTTTATTTATTACTTTATATTATTGCTGTATGTTACTAATTTGTGTTATTAACACATGTATACTACTTTTAGTAATTCTACACAGCGTGGTAGTTTGAGTCCTGAACGAAACTGGATTGTTTTCCCAAACTATAACTTGCTATTGAAGAAAATTGTCTCATTTAGTTTTATTGGCCAAGGCACATTGTGCTATGGCAAGTCTGTTGACGTCAAGTGACAGGAACCGCTACCACTAGACTTAGGCAAGCGTGAAATGATTAATCTGCAAGAATGCTCTGCCCATATAAAAGAGACAGAAGAACATTTGAGTTCAGAATCAAGTCTGATCAGCAACAGCTACAGAACACAGTAACAGTTTTAGTAAACTAAACATTACTAGTCTAATTATGGGTTATTTAGCTAGAGGTTGTGAAATGTCATTTCTACTCTTAGATGAGAGTAATTCATTTGAATTATCAACTAACTCTTTCTATCTTAACAGGTAAGGAAATACTCTTAACAAAAATTTATCTCATTACTGTAACTTAATTTAATATTCTCCTAATGTTTATCAGGTATGAGATCAATACTTGTGAGTTTATTGACTATTCAGTTAGTGTTAAACTATCATATTGAATATGTCTTGATATCTTTAGTTATAACCTACTTCTATTAATTTCAGTTCTAAAAGTCAAAAAGTCAAAAGCCTTCAGACTCCTCTACCAGAAGATGCTTTCTTTCTATCAATCGACCAAACAGTATTTACCCCCACAGGTAATAAGTTTGCTTCTTTTTAACAATTGTGGTTCTTCAGTGAAGTCTGAATGCTTGTGTTTTGTGTCTGTAGTTATTGTTTAAAATTTATCTTTGATTTTTGTAGACATTAATTCTGGTGATTTGAGGAGCTTTCGCACATAACCTAAGACAATCATCACAGTCATCGATAACCAAATCCATGAGATGATAAATCTATAAGATGAAGTCTCTTCAGAATAACGAACCTTAATCAGCTGGATCTAAACTCCATCTTTATAATTTATTTTATTTATATTGATTGTAATAGAATACTGCAGAGCTCTATGTGTGTAAAGTGTTAATATATTTTACTATTGATTATACGTACAAGTGTCTAAGTTATTGACTTGTTTATAAATCTTTCTTCTTGGAGACCAATCTAGTTCCTTTCACTGTCCAATCATATTGTTTCATTATTTTATGATTTGTAAAAATTTTTGCCGTTCAATTTTGACAATTTATATGCAATATACATTTCTAGTCACCATAGCAAATATACTTCCTAAAAACTAAGTATGGATTTATTCCTGAATTACTGTCTGGCTATAGCAAATATCTTCATACTCACAAGATAATTCATGAACTACACAGAAAAACCTTTTTATAATATTACAACACTAAAAAAAGGATAGCACCACTTATTTTCTAAGAACTTTAATTTTGAAATGTCTTAGGCAAAGCTAAAATTGACAGCTAAAAAGGTAGCTCATGTTATATTCATTATTGACAGCTGATCAGCTATCAATAAGGGTATTGATATCCTAAGAATTATCTTACTTTAGAAGTATATAAACAGTTTTATACTGATATTGTTATTATGACTAATCAGTAGATTAAGGATAATGTCAGCTATCAGCAGTTCACAGATTATATAGGATAGTTTGATAGACTATATTGACTAGTGTTCTCATGGGAATACATCTCAATATAAAAATTATTCTAAGGATGGAGTGGTCCTCTTTACTACAAAAATACATTTATTTTGCAAATTTATGTGCATGTTCTTTGATTAAATTAATCTCCCAATTTTTTATGATAAATTTAATTTCAACAAATCCTAGCATTCTTGCTTCATATATGTTAAAGGTTGAAGTTTGTTATTCTAAATTTTCTGCCCTGAACAAGGGCAAAATAGTGTTATGAGACTGTTTATACTATTATAAACAGTCTTCTACTAATATTGTTATTATGACTAATCAGTAGATTCAGGAGAGCGTCAGCTATCAGCAATTTACAGATTATAAAATACATCTCGATATCCAAACTATTCTAAGGATTGAGTGGCCCTCTTTACTACAAAAACATTAATTTTGTAAATTTACGTACATGTTCTTTGATTAATTCTATCTCCATTTTTTATGATACATTTATTTTCAACAAAAATTAGCATTCTCTCTTCATATATATTACAGATTGAAATTAGTTACCCTGAATGTTGAATGTTAACCATCTCACTGGTGATCAGTTTTAATATTAAGGATTTGCATGAAGATTTGTGAAGAACAGCTTTAATTGTGACTCCGTGATGAGCTTTCCAGGTCTGAAGTTACAGAAGTTTATATTTTAGTTGATTCGAGCAAAATAGTCCCTTAGATCAGATTATTAGATCACCACTATATCTAATTTTAGATGATGTGTTCCCAACCTGTCTCTTAGTGCTTAACCATTTTATGTTGGTTTTTTTTTAGTAAGTTCAATCAAGTCTTTCCAGTCTTTTCACGTTTATCTATGTCATATAAGTACTTTTTAGAAGCCATGAAATATCTTACTTAATAGATTTATTTTAGTCATAAGAGCCTCCTTATAGTTCCCTAAACATTTTATGAAAGAATATTCGGTGCTTGCTGCTTGTACTGCGCTCTTCTGTATAAAATGTTAAAGGAAAAGTTTTAGAGCAGGTATAAATTTTATACTGAAAATAAAAACCTGCCAACAGTTAGTATAATCCTTGCTCCAAACACTTCTTATCGTTGCATTAATGTTACATTTAGCTAGTTATAAGCAATATGACTTTATAGTAATAATCACATTTGCTCTGTGTTTTGAATTTATACTGTTATTACAGAGAGCAAATTTTTCATGTTGCTTTTCACTAATAGTGCAAAATTTCATGAGTAGAAGCTGGTCTTAGAATTACTCTTGAAAAATACTTTGGAAATTCTAATTATAATTAAAGGCTAATTTAACTAACCATTTTTTTGTTGTATTAGTTGTAAATTAAAATACAAATACTACGATTTCACAAACCTTTCTATTTAAAGAGCTTTTACAAGGACTATGATTAATTTGAGACCTAACTATGTTCATATTTCTCTAACTACCGGTTTTGTTATAGTAAAAAGTTAATACCATGGTTTGACAAGAGTCTGATATAGTCACAATGGTAAGAAAAGAACGAGTTAATTAAGGTTGTTTTCTTTGATACCAGTAATCTATTAGCCAGCTTGTGACTCTAACCAATGCATAAACTGATACTGTTACTACAGAGAGCTATATCGTAAAAGTGTCTAACTTCTTTTTTTCTTTTACCAATCATACTTCTGTAAGCAAGGGTATTACGAACGAACTTTAAAAATGTGACTTTATGAATTGGTTATCATTTATAATATTACCTGCATTATTTTTTTTATTTATTTGAACAAATAATTTTCAACCTGACATGATACTCTGATACATATATTAATTCGCATATATGATTATTACCAAGTTGATATCCTATGACATCACACTCAACTAAAAATGACGTAAATGCTCTGTTTACCATGCTACTCATGACATCAAAATTCTTCTTAACGATTGCAAATAACAATATTAACCAATAGGTATAATCAGTATCCTCTGACATCATATAGCTATCAATCATTCAAGATATTGCAGCTGACCACCATTACCAGGTGATTAAGTCAACCATTCTACACAATCATCAAGTTTGGGTAGTTGCGAGCCCTCTTTTAGCTCTCATTTTCATTTAGAAGAATAGTATTCCTCAGTTCTTCTGATTATTTGAAGTTATATACACTTCTCCGTTCCAGTTCTAGCTTAGTTTTGCTCATCGCACTGTTTGATAACTTTCCAAAAAATACTCATGACAATATAATATTAGCTGAAAAAATAAATCATCATGGTGAATATTTAATACATTGGAAAATGAGAGGTATTTTCAATATTACGATTATTTATTAAATTTTACTTTCACTTTTAACTTATTCATTGGAAAATACATCTACCATAATTCTGTGTGATATTCAAAGGTGCCCAAATTAGCTGAAAACAAGTTTATTTATTTATACAATGAATATATAACATTTCTGAGGTTTTTAGAAAGTTTGAATAGTTTGCTAATGATTAACAAATAGCTTTTGTTACGAGTAAATTTTTATTGAGAAAGTATTAAGACTAACAATAAAGAAAGAACAGTAAATTACAGATTTTTTCTTCCAGGTCTCCGCATACATTTCTAAGTAACATAGAGCCTCATGTTTTATATAGCTTGGTACGCAATCTTGGTGGTACGTTTTTCATTGGAGCTGTTTTGTTCTTCTTCATACAATATTGAGTAACAAATTGTAGAGCAGATACAAATTGATTATATGAAAATATGAAAACTAAAAGAAGTAAGTTTATTCCTGGCTCAAAACACTTTTTATTTTTATACCAGTACCATATTTAATTAGTGAGAAATAACAATTCTTCATAGTAATAATCTTTTTGAAACTTTTACGCTGGTCTTTAATCGATATTGCAAAATCCCCTCACAATTTATTAGTATGAGCTGGTTTTAAAACTACATGTACTCTTGTTATATATTTTGGAATCCAAATTATACTTCAGAGGTGTTTTTAATTATTAATTTGTTTTTCTCTATTTGTTACAAGTTAAAGTAGGTACTAAAGTTTCACAGGCCATTTTATTTATAGAACACTTGAAAAATAATTTGGTTAATTTGACTCTCAACTAACAATCTTCATTATCCACTCACTATTACTATTACTATCACTATTACTCTTGTTAAAATATAAAAAAACTTACTATCGTGGAGTAATATGACTCTGACATATGCACACCGGTGAAAGAAGATTGAGTTAGCTAAAACATTCTGGTCTCTTTTGTACCAGTCATCTGCTAGTCAACTTTTCGTGTTTTTCTTAATATTACCTTGATTAAAGTAAAAAGTTACTATCTCGTAGTTACATGTAGCTTGCAGGGACTTGAAACTGTAGGATGTGTTAATCAAAGCTGTTTTCTTTTGTAACTAATCATCTACTAGTTAACTTTTGAATGGCATCAACTCATAAACTGGTACTGCTAGTGAAGATATCTATATCATAACACTGTCAATCACTATTTTCCTTTTACAAGTCAACCTCCTAAAAGCAGAAGTATCTAAAATTGTGACTTTACGAATTAATTTTCATTTATAATATGACCTTGGAATGCGATTCCAATGCATACATTAGTTTGCATATTTGATTACTTCTAAGTAGAAGGTTTATGATATAACACTCAACCTAATTGAATATACTTGCTCTGTTTATCATGTTTCTCATGACATCACAACTATATTAATAACTGCAAGTAATACTACTAACAAGGAGCTGATCATTAACATTGTGTGGCACCAATAATTGAAACACTTGCAATCGGCCTTTACTGCCAATTGATTAAGTTGATTTGATTGCCATTAACAAGTTTGGGTAGCTTTTCGCCCTTTTTTTGCACCATGTGTATTTGAAAGAAAAGTATTGTTAAGTTTTTTTGATTATTTAAAGTTATGCGTGTATGCATTTTACTGTTCCAGTTCTAGTGTTTTCTCTTATCTTACTGATTGATAATGTTTTACTATAAATATCAGGACAATATAAAAATAGCTGAGAAGAGAAACCACTATGATGGATATTTAGTATATTAGAATAAAAGATATATTTTCAACTTGTGATCATTTATTAGGTTTTACTTCTTCTTTTAACAATCATTAAAAATACACACAAACAACTTTTATAGAATATTCAAAGTGTTCAAATCAAAAGAAAATACATTCAATGTTATCTCTACAATACCTAGATAGATAGAAAACACTCTAAGATTTTTAGAATGTTTAAATAATTTGTAACTGCTTAATGTCTAACAAATTTTTTTAGCGTGAGTATTTTATTATCAAATATTAGGAGTAACAATTAATAAAAGCTCAGTGCTTTACGCGTCTTTTCTTTTTATATATATGTATATGTTTTAACTAACTTAGACCTACATGTTTTATATAGTTTGGTACGCAATTTTCTATACATTTACACTAATGCACACTTAGTCAACTCAACATCTTCAGCAAACTTGCTAAATTTAATTTAAGTAAAGTCGTTTAATCTGTGGCTCATGTGACCAAGGTCAGGCCACCTTTTAAATTGTTGTAAGGCTTGAAAATGTGAAAGTTGTATTTATTCCATTTCTGATTCATTCTTGTAGTTAGCCTAAAGCCTGTCTACAAGTAGATATTAGTTGGTAAACAGAACCACATATTTTCTCCTATTCTTCCATAAATTGTTCTCACAAGAAGGAATATACAGATTGATAATCAGATCAGATAAAGGATGATTAATCACTGAGTCATATTTTGTACACAGATCATAACTGTGGGTACGACACAAAGAGTTTAGTACATTTATGAGATTGTGACTTAAGTTCCAAGATCAATAAAAAGAGTAACAACATAGTGCAGTACTCACTTGTACTCACTTCATACAGATTTTGTCATCAACTTCTACACCACAACAATGACTGTTAGTTAGAATATAAACGTGTCTTTGAAAGGATGAGCAGTTATTGAGTCATACTTTGTAGACAGATAATAAATGCAACACAAAGTTTAGTATATCCTTGAGATTATATTTTAACAAAAGTACATCTATACGCCAGGTGTGTCTGGGTAAGGTTAAAAAAACTCACCATATCTCCATAAAAATTAGGCTTCCTTAGCAAGTTTCATCTATAAAAGCTACATGAGCAAAATCTCCTCATTGATTTTTTTAGTTTCCAGACTTTCTTTTGCATTCTTGAAGTCATTTTAAAGCGGATGTCTTGATAAATACCATTCAGTGAACTTTTAGTGAAGTCGTTAACAAAATACTTTTTGTTAACGACCAAAAGAACTTTGTTAATGACCAGAGAGAAATAATGACTTTTAAGAAGTACTAAAAGTTATTGTAGATTTAAATGGCTTGGAATAAACTCATCTTCCAAAGTGATTATTGTAGTCTTGATAGCAGTTGAGCAAAAATAGTGTGTGCATCCTCATTCTATTATTCAAAAATGTTCACATCACAGCTTTTAATTTTTAATGCTTTTTGTTGCTTAACTGAAAAATCTATGGGTGCATGCTACAGTAATTTTTAGAATATTTAAATTGTAAAATCTTGAAATGTGTTAATCTAGTGATGGAGTTATGTAATGAAATAGCATGTCATGAAAACTCCATGAAAACTCCAAGCACTCAACCATGCTCTATCATGATCATACATCATTTACTAGGCTAGTGACAGGTAGTACGGCAGTTTGTGTGCGTATGATTGATACCACCCACGTAATAGTCATAGCCAATCAAAGGCAAGAGGCTAGCTTCCCTGGCCATGGCATAGCGCAGGATTGCAATAACTGTTTAGCGCTAGCAGTTCCTGCGCCATACTCCTGGCAATAAAAATTTTTTGCAGCTCAGTTGGGGCAACTTTAGATGCAGTAATAACTTGTCAATGGTCAGAGTTCAATTTGAAGTTTGAAAATTCTAGCAACACCAAAAAAATTAAGAGATTAGACACAAATTTGGCTGAATTTATTTGAACATTATTATAGCTTACACTAAATCTCCTACTTCATATTCGATAATTAAAACTTCCTCTAGTGAGGATGTGAGCCACAAATTTTAATTTCACTAGTAGGTGACTACCAGTTAAATAAACAGTCTGTATCAAGCTACAAGAACACTCTTTCCTTGATATAGGGGATCATTTCTAAATGTGTGATGCCAATTAATTTATTAGCAGAGTTCTGTAATGATGTTTGCTTGTCTCTAATCCATGAAGCTGTAACGATATAATTGTACTGCACGTATTTCTGAAGCTCTTTAGTTATAAAGAACATGTTGGAGTAATATAGACCTAATAGCTCTAACACTGAATGCATCATATCTGTTAATATTAATACTTATGCAAATAAGCTTATAAACATGGTGGTCTAAATTTTACCTCTGATTGATTTTGGCTACCTCAACAAATTACAGTTGTAATACTTTATGAGCAAACTAGTTCGATCTAACACATAAACTTTGTAGACTAATTATTTTCTACCTAACTTGCTAGTAGTTTACCAAATTATAATTATTACTAGTCATTTATTTATAAAGGAATACAAAGACACAGCATCAGTCTTCCCTTTATTTCAGCAGTTCTTAACAAGCTCCTGTTAAACTATAGTGTAGGTAAGCATGTACAACCTCTCTTTACATAACGATGAAATACATGTACATATAAAACTTGAGAATGTTCAAATAACGGTGAAAGTGACATTGAGCGTTCAAACTTTGAGCAAATTTCAATGGTTAGGTATCGAAGTGTTAGTGAAATGGTTTTGTTTGAAGTTGATTGTAAAATGTTTTACAGCATATGGTCTTGCTGTACTTCTTGATGGATGATGTTCTTAATAGTGTCTTGTATACTCAGCATTTACTAAATGTAGTTCATCATATTAGAATTTTTTATTACTTTATATTCTTGCTGTATGTTACTAATTTGTGTTATTAACACATGTATACTACTTTTAGTAATTCTACACAGCGCAGTAGTATGAGTCCTGAACGAAACTGTATGGTTTTCCAAAACTATAACTTGCTATTGAAGAAAGTTGTATCATTTATTTTTATTGGCCAAGGCACATTGTGCTATGGCAAGTCAGTTGACGTCAAGTGACAGGAACCGCTACCACTAGACTTAGGCAAGCCTGAAATGATTAATCTGCTGGAATGCTCTGCCTATATAAAAGAGACATCAGATCATTTGTGTTCAGAATCAAGTCTGATCAGCAACAGCTACAGAACACAGTAACAGTTTTAGTAAACTAAACATTACTAGTTTAATTATGGGTTATCTAGCTAGAGGTTGTGAAATGACATCTCTTGTCTTGGATGAGAGTGACTACTTTGAATTATCAATTAACTCTTTCTATCTTAACAGGTAAAGAAATACTCTCAACAATAATTTACCTTATTACTTTAGCTTAGTTTAATATTCTCTTAATGTTCATTATGGATGTGAGATCACTTATGCTTGTAGGTTTATTGACTATTCAGCAAGTGTTAAACTGCCATATTGAATAGTGTCTTGATATCTTTAGTCATAACTTGCTTCTATTAATTTCAGCTCTAAAAGTCACAAAGTCAAAAGCCTACAGAGTATTCTACCAGAAGATGCTTTCTCTCTATCAATCGACCAAACACTATTAACCCCCGCAGGTAATAAGTTTGCTTCTTTTTTAAAATTGTAGTTCTTCAGTGAAGTATAAATGTTTGTGTTTTGTGTCTGTAGTTTTTGTTTAAAATTTATCTTTGATTTTTGTAGACATTAATTCTGGTGATTTGAGGAGCTTTCGAACATAACATAAGACAATCATTACAGTCATTGATAACCAAATCCATGAGATGAGAAACCTTAATCAGCTGGGTCTAAACTCCATCTATATAATTTATTTTATTTGTAATGATTGTAATAGAATACTGCAGAGCTCTATGTGTTTAGAGTGTTAATATATTTTACTATTGATTATACATGCAAGTGTCTAAGTTATTGAATTGTTTATAAATCTTTCTTCTTGGACACCAATCTAGCTCCGTTCACTGTCCAATCATATTGTTTACCTATTTTATGATTTGTAAACATTTTTACTGTTCAATTTTGACATTTTACATGCAATATACATTTCTAGTTGCTATAGCAAATATACTTCCTAAAAACTAAGTATGGATTTATTTCTGAATTTATGTCTGGCTATAGCAAATATCTTCATACTCACAAGATAATTCATGTATTATACAGGAACACCTTTTCATAAAACTGAAACACTAAAAAAGGATAGCACCAGTTATTTTCCAAAAACTTTAGTTTTGAAACGTCTTAGACAAAGCTAAAACTGACAACTGAAAAAGTAGCTCAGGCTATATTCATTATTGGCAGCTGATCAGCTATCAATAATGATATTGATATCTTAGAAGTTTTCTTACTAAAAAAGTATATAAACAGTCTTATACTGATATTATTATTATGACTAGTCAGTAGACCTCAAGAGAAGGTCGACTATCAGCAATTCACAGATTATATAGGATAGTTTTATATTTTATGTTGGCTAGCGTCTTCATGGTAATACCTTTATATTAATCCTTTTAAAAATAAAATTGGCCTCTCTACAAGAAAGAAGGTTGACTATCAGCAGTTCACAGATTATATAGGATAGTTTTATAGACTATATTGACTAGTGTTATCATGGGAATACATCTCAATATCCAAATTATTCTAAGGATGGAGTGGTCCTCTTTACTACAACAATACATTTATTTTGCAAGTTTATGTGCATATTCTTTTGATTAATTCTCCCAATTGTTTTTATGATATATTTGAATTCAAAAAGACCTAGCATTCTTTTTCCATATATGTTACAGGTTGAAATTTGTTATCCTAAATTTTCAGCACTGAGCAAGAGCAAAATAGTGTTATGCAAATAATACAAAGGTTTTAGAAATACATCTAGAAGTACAGGTCAACTGAATTAACCTTTTTTCAATAATGATCTATTAAAATTTGTAATCTTTTCTCTCTTCCGCTGTCATTAAGAAGGTATCTTTACTAGCAAAACCACACTCAATGGAATTGTTTGTTTGCACAATGGAAGCTCTCTTGGAACCATCTCGCTGATGATTAGTTTTAATATTAAGGATTTCCATGAGGATTTGTGATGAACAGCTTTAATTGTGAGTCGTGAAGAGCTTTGGTCTAGTTCCTTAGACCAAATTGCTAGATAACCACTCTATCTAATTTTAGAGTATGTGTTCCCAACATGTCTCTTAGTGCATAACTATCTCATGTTGGTTTCTTTTTGATAAGTTGAATCAAGTCTGTCCAGTCTTTGCATGTTTATCTATGTCATATAAGTACTTTTTAGAAGCCATGAAATATCTTTCTTACTAGATTTATTTTAGCCATAAGAGACTCCTTATAGTCATAAGAGCCTCCTTATAGTCATAAGAGCCTCCTTATAGTTCCCTAAACATTTTATGAAAGAATATTCGGTGCTTGCTGCTTGTACTGCGCTCTTCTGTATAAAATGTTAAGGGACCAGTTTTAGAGCAGTTATAAATTTTATACTGAAAATAAAAAACTGCCAACAGTTAGCCTAACTCTTGCTCAAAACACTTCTTATATTTGTATCAAGGTTAACTTTAGCTTGTTATAAGCAATATAACTTTATAGTAATAACCACACTTTTTCTGTGTTTTGAATTTATACTGTAATTAGAAAGAGGAAAATTTTTAGGCTGCTTTTCATTAATAGTGCAAAATCTCATGAGTAGAAGCTGATCTTAAAATTGCTCTTGAAAATTACTTTGGAAGTTCCAATTATAATTCAAGGCTATTTTAACTAACAATTTGTTTTTGCTGTATTAGTTGTAAATTAAAATACAAATACTACGATTTTGCAAACCTTTCTATTTAAAGAGCTTTTACAAAGACTATGATTAATTTGAGACCTAACTATGTTCATATTTCTCTAACTACTGGTTTTGTTATAGTAAAAAGTTAATACCATGGTTTGACAAGAGTCTGGTATAGTCACATTGGTAAGAAGAGAGTGAGTTAATTCAGGTTGTTTTCTTTGATACCAGTCATCTACTAGCCAGCTTGTGACTCTAACCAATGCATAAACTGGTACTGTTACTACAAAGAGCTATATCGTAAAAGTGTCCAATTTCCTTTTTTCTTTTACCAATCATACTTCTGTAAGCAAGGGTATTATGGACTAACTTTAAAATTGTGACTTTATGAATTAGTTTTCATTTATAATATTACCTGCACTATTTTTTTATTTATTTGAAAAAATAATTTTTAACCTGACATGATACTCTGATACATATAATAGTTTGCATATATAACTACTACCAAGTTGATAACCTATGACATCACACTCAACTAAGAATGGCGTAAATTCTCTGTTTACCATGCTACTCATAACATCAAAACTTTTCTGAACGATTGCAAATAACAATATTAACCAATAGCTAATCAGTATCCTTTGACATCATATAGCTATCAATCATTCAAGAGTTTGCAGCTGACCACCATTACCAGGTGATTAAGTCAACCATTCTACACAATCATCAAGTTTGGGTAGTTTTGTGCTCTCTTTTAGCCCTCATTTTCATCTAAAAAAAGAGTATTGCTTAGTTCTTCTGATTATTCAAAGTTATATACATTTCACTGTTTCAGTTCTAGCTTAGCTTTGCTCATTGCACTGTTTGATAATATTTTCCTGAAAATAGTCATGAAAATATAATATTAGCTGAAAAAAGAAATCATCATGGTGAGTATTTAATACATTAAAAATGAGAGATATTTTCAATATTATGACTATTTATTAAATTTTTCTTTCACTTTTGACATATTAATTAGAAAATACATCCACCATAATTCTGTGTGATATTCAAAAGTGCCCAAATTAGCTGAAAACAAGTTTATTTATTTATACAATGAATATATAACATTTCTGAGGTTTTCAGAAAGTTTAAATAGTTTGCTAATGCTTAACAAGTAGCTTTTGTTACGAGTAATTATTTATTTAGAACGTATTAGGAGTAAGAATAAAAAAAAACTTAGTAAATTACAGATTTTTCCTTCCAGGTCTCTGCATACATTTCTAACTAACATAGAGCCTCATGTTTTATATAACTTGGCACACAATCTTGGTGTACAACTGGAATAGTGTACACTTACAAAGCTCAACACGTTCAGCTAACTTGTTAGATTCATTTTCCGTTAAATCATTTGATCTGTGGCTTGTTTGACTTTTTATATCCTTGAAAAAATGTTAAGGCAGTATTAATTTACAAGATTAATCCATGAATCTTGCAAGATTAATAAGCATATCTGATTAGCTACCGTTGTTTTAGTTCACTATAATTAAACCAGAGTTAACAGCAAACTTCCATGACAATAGAAAGTTTATTGTAATGTTTTCAACAGAATATCAAGAGGGTATTATAAACCAAAAATTACCTCTATAAAAAAATATCTTAATCCAAGCTGGGATTTTGGTTCATCAGAGTAAGTAACAAAAAACATTAACAACAAGCTGTTAGGTGTTTACACTTATTTCTAATATTATTCTTTGCTCCACAATATGTTTTTTTATTTTGAGATCAACAATGAGAGTTGAAGCATATTTCAGTGCAACAGCTAGATCTGTGGTATAATACATACCTACTTAGTTAACGTTTTAGAACAAAGACTATGAGCTGTAATCAAAACATATTGAGAAAATGACTAGTCACTGAGTCATATTTTGTACACAAATCATAACTGCAAGTACGACACACAGAGTTTAGTACATCCTTGAGGCTCTGACTAAATGACCTTTAGCTTCAAGATCAATAGAAAGTGTAAAAAAATAGTCTAGTACCTCACCAGACAATGACTTCATACAAGTTTTGTCACCAACTTCTGCTTTACAACAATGACTATGAGTTATAATAAAAAATGTCTTGGAAAGGATAAGCAGTTACTGAGTCATATTTGTACATACATGAAGATCACAAATGTGAGAGAATACAAAGTTTGGTACAACATTGAGATTATAATTTAACAAAGGTACATTCATACCCCAAGGGTGTCTGGGTAAGATTAGAGCAGCTCATAATATCTCCATAACAAATAGGCTTCCATAGCAAGTATTATCTATAACAGCTGTGTGAGTCAAACGTGGTCGATGATTGTAAGTTTATCGTAGTGTGTGCTCCTAACTTGTCACTTAAGGCATTAATATTTTATTTTAGTAAGTTTACCAGTTTCTCTAGTCATTTAATGTTTATATATGTATTTTGTTGAAAGGAATTTAATATATTTTTACTGGATCTCTTTTAGCCATTACAATGCACATAACAGCTTAATTATAGTTCCCTAAACATTCTGTAAAAGAATGCTTAGTGTTTGCTGCTTGTACTGTGTTCTTCTTCTGCAGACAATATTGAGGGACAAGATGTGTAGCAATTTTGAATTATTATGCTGAAAGTATTCCAACTTCAAGCAATCAGCAGCCTATTTCTGGATCAAAACACTTCATATCTTTATAACAATACCACATTTAATTATTTATTAGTGAATGACTTTATAATAATAACTACATTTATGTCGTATTTAAAAATTTATATTGTTTTAATTTTTTAGTTTATAGTTTTTAGTTTATTTAGTTAATTATATTTATATTGCTTCCTTTTCAGATTGATGTTAACTAATTGTACAAAATCTCATTAGTAAATTTTGCACAATTAGTCTTAAAGTTATTTTCGAAAGATAATCTGCAAGTTCTAATTGGTTTTGTTATAATAATTGAAAGTTAAAGTACACATACCAAGGTTTCACAAGCCGTTTTATTTATAGGAGTTTTACAAGGAATATGATTAATTTGAGTCCTATGTTCATACTCCATTTACTATAAGTTTTGCTCAAGTAACTAGTTACTACAGTATGATAAAGTTATATGAGTCTGATATAATTATGTTAGTAAGAAGCTAGTAAGTTAATTAAGACTGTTTTCTTTGGAACCAATTATTTATTAGCCAACTTGTGACTTGCACCAATTCATGAACTGGTATTACTATTGCAGGTAGTTACATCATAAATGTGTCAATTTTTTATTTATTTATCAGTCATACATGTACTTCTGTAAGCTAGAGTGTTATGCACAAACTTTAAAGTTTTGACTTAATGATTTAGTTTTTATATATAATATTACACGCATTCTTTTTCCATCTATTTCAATGAATAATTTGTAACTTGGAATGTGACTTTGATATGCGCAATAATTTACATTTATGATTATTACCAAGTCAAAGCCTTTGATAGCACATTCAACCTAATAGTTATGTCGTCACTTTCTTTACCATGTTACTCATGACATCACAATTATTTTGAAGAATGCAAGCAATAATATAAACCACGAGCTAATCAGTAACCTTATGCAGACATCAATTATTCAAGCACTTGTAACTGGCTATCAGTACCAGTTGATTAAAATCATTTTATACAATCATCATGTGTAGGTAGTTTTGAGCCCTCTTTTAGCCCCCACTTTTATCTAAAAAAGTATTGCTAAGTTATTTTGATTATATAAAGTTACTAGCTGGGCTACCCAGCATTGCCCGGATATTAAAAATTAGCTTATAAACAATGAGAGGTAATTAGAGTTGTCTGCCAGTTGCTTTTAGCCTGGCCCATTGCCAATGGATAATTTGAGTGAGCTTACTAATAAAACCTATCGCTTCTCATGATGTTACGCCATCATTTTGCGTCCTGACCGAAAGCGGTAGTCTATTGCCTCCATGTAGCGACATATGTTGCCTAGTGAGTTCTATCAAACTCATGTTGCTTAGTTAGTAAAGTATTGAATTGGCAAGCGAAAGGTTCTAAAATCCAATCTTATGCTATACAGATTCTTTATTTTAAGATTTTAATAGCTATAGATGGACATACGCAACGACGGATGACCAACATTCAGAAATATATAAATAGATATACATTATAGTGCTTTAGTTCTAGTGTTTTCTCCTATCATACTGGTTGAAGTTTATCATAAATAGTGGGGACAAAATAAAAACAACTGAGAAGAGAAACCATCAGAATGGATAATTAGTATATTAAAATACAAAAAGTGCTTTCAACATTTAGATCGTTTCTTAAATCTTACTCCTACTTTTAACAACATAGTCATTGGAAGTTACTACTAAAAGTATTGTTGAACTATTTATTTTAACTTCAAAGTATAACCATAAACCAAGCATATTTAATGCTGGACTCAACCTATATACATAAGAACACAAACCATAAATTCTCAATACTTACAGTTCACTGTGGTAGTATATAATATACAATAGATTATTTAATATGGTACTGTATTATAAATCAGGAGTTTTTTTCATGAACATCCAAAAACTCTACAACGATATTTATAATTAAATATTTTAGGTTTAAATAAGACATGGCTGTATAGGAAGCTAAAACAGAATGAGCCATCATGAGTGACATAAGAAACATAGTCATCTGTTGACATGAGTAGTCTCTGAGTCATATTTTATATACAGATAAAAACGCAAGAAAGATTTTAGTACAACATCGAGATTATACTTTAATAAAAGTGCATCTATACGCCAGGGTCTCTACGTAAGGTTAAAAAAACTCATCATATTTTCATAACAAATAGGCTTCCTTAGCAAGTTTTATCTATAAAAGTTACATGAGCAAAACCTCCTTATTGATTTTTTAGTTTCCAGGCTTTCTCTTACTTTCTTGAGGCCATTTCAAAGTGGGATTCTTGTAAAATATCATTTAGCAAATATTTAGTAAAGTTGTTAATAAAAACATTTTTTGTTAGCGACCAAAAGAACTTTGTTAATGACCGGAGAGAAACAATAACTTCTAGGAAATACTAAAAGTTATTGTAGATTTAAATGGCTTGGAATAAACTCATCTTCCAAAGTGATTATTGTAATCTCAACAGCAGTTGAGCAACAAAGTGTGTGCATCATCATTCCATCACTCAAAAATGTGCACAACATCCCAGCTTTCAATTTTAAATGTTTTTGTATGGCTGAAATAAAACCTTATGTTGTATGCTAATTTCTAAAATATGTAAATTTTAAAGTATATAAATGTGTTAATCTAGTGATGGAGTTACGTAATGAAATACTATGTCATGAAAACTCCATGAAAACTCAAAGCACTCAACCATGATCTATTAAGATCATACATCATTTACTAGGCTACTGACAGGTAGTAGGGCAGTTTGTGCGCATGATTTATAGTTATACCACCCATACAAGTATAACCAATCAGAGTGGAAGAGGCTGGTTTCTCTGGTCGTAACACAGCGCAAGATTGCACTAACTGTCTAGCGCTAACAGTTCCTGCGCTATACTCTGGACATTAAACCTCTTTATGCAGTTCAGTTGGGACAGCTTTTGATGCAGTAATAACTTGTCACTGGTCAGGGTTTGATTTGAAGCTTTTAAAATTCTAGTAAAACCTGAAAAATTAGGAGATGAGACATAAATTTGGCTGAATTTATTTGAACATTATTATAGTTCCTACTAAACCTTATACTTCATACTCAAAAATTTAAACATCCTCTAGTAAAGATGTGACTCCCAAATTTTAATTTCGCTAGTAGGTGACTACTAGTTAAATAAACAGTCAGTATCAAGCTACAAAAATACTCTTTCTTTGATATAGGGCATCATTTCTAAATGCGTGACACCGATTAATTTAGTTATGTGAATTATGTAATAATGTTTTCTTGTCTCTAATCTATAACGCTGTAATGATATAATCGTACTACCCGTATTTCTGAAGCTTTCTAGTTATAAAGAAAATGTTGGAGTATTATAGACTTGATAACTCTGACCCGGAATGCATCATATCTGTTAATATTAACATCTGTGTAAATAGGCTTCTAAACATGGTGGTGTAAACTCTACCTCTGATTGATTTTGGCTACCTAAACAAATTACATTTGTAGTATTTTTTGAGTAAACAAGTTTGATTTGACACATAAACTTTGTAGACTAATTATTTTCTACCTAGCTTGTTAGTATTTTACCACATTATAATTATTACTAGTCATTTATTTATAAAGGAATACAAAGACACAGCATCAGTCTTCCCTTCATTTCGACAGTTCTTAACAAGCTCCTGTTAGACTATAGTGTAGGTGAGCATGTACAACCTCCCTTTACGTAACAATAAAATACATGTACATATAAAACCTGAGAATGTCCAAATAACGGTGAAAGTGACATTGAGCGTTCAAACTTTGAGCAAATTTCAATGGTTAGGTATCGAAGTGTTAGTGAAATGGTTTTGTTTGAAGTTGATTGTAAGATGTTTTACAGCATATGGTCTTGCAGTACTTCTTGATGGATGATGTTCTTAATAGTGTCTTGTATACTCAGCATTTACTAAATGTAGTTCATCATATTAGGATTTTATTTATTACTTTATATTATTGCTGTATGTTACTAATTTGTGTTACTAACACATGTATACTACTTTTAGTAATTCTACACAGCGCGGTAGTATGAGTCCTGAACGAAACTGGATTGTTTTCCAAAACTATAACTTGCTATTGAAGAAAATTGTATCATTTAGTTTTATTGGCCAAGGCACATTGTGCTATGGCAAGTCTGTTGACGTCAAGTGACAGGAACCGCTACCAATAGACTTAGGCAAGCGTGAAATGATTAATCTGCCGGAATGCTCTGCCCATATAAAAGAGACAGAAGAACATTTGAGTTCAGAAGCAAGTCTGATCAGCAACAGCTACAGAACACAGTAACAGTTTTAGTAAACTAAGCACTAATAGTTTAATAATGGGTTATCTAGCTAGAGGTTGTGAAATGTCATCTTTACTCTTGGATGAGAGTGACTCCTTTGAATTATCAACTAACTCTTTCTATCTTAGCAGGTAAGGAAATACTCTCAACAATAATTTATCTCATTACTGTAACTTAATTTAATATTTTCCTAATGTTTATCAGGTGTGAGATTAATACTTGTAGGTTTATTGACTATTCAGCAAATGTTGAACTATCATATTAAATAGTGTCTTGATGTCTTTAGTCATAACCTACTTCTATTTATTTTAGTTCTAGAAGTCAGAGAGTCAAAAGCTTTCAGATTCTTCTACCAGAAGATGCTTTCTCTCTATCAATCGACCAAACAGTATTTACTTCAGAAGGTAATAAGTTTGCTTCTTTTTAACAATTGTGGTTCTTCAGTGAAGTCTGAATGCTTGTGTTTTGTTTCTGTAATTTTTGTTTAAAATTTATCTTTGATTTTTGTAGACATTAATTCTGGTGATTTGAGGAGCTTTCGAACATAACCTAAGACAATCATCACAGTCATCGATAACCAAATCCATGAGATGATAAATCTAAAAGATGAAGTCTCTTCAGAATAACGGATTTTAATCAGCTGGATCTAAACTCCATCTATATAATTTATTTTATTTATAATGATTGTAATTGAATACTGCAGAGCTATGTGTTTAGAGTTTTGATATCTTTTACTATTGATTATACGTGCCAGTGTCTAAGTTATTGACTTGTTTATAAATTTTTCTTCTTGGAGACCAATCTAGATCCCTTCACTGTCCAATCATATTGTTTCATTATTTTATGATTTGTAAAAATTTTTGCCGTTCACTTTTGACAATATATATGCAATATACATTTCTAGTCACTATAGCAAATATACTTCCTAAAACTAAGTATGGATTTATTCCTGAAATACTGTCTGGTTATAGCGAATATCTTCATACTCACAAGCTAATTCATGAATTACACAGAAAAACCTTTTTATAAGATTAAAACACTAAAAAAAGGATAGCACCAGTTATTTTCTAAGAACTTTGATTTTTAAATGTCTTAGACAAAGCTAAAATTGACAGCTAAAAAGGTAGCTCATGTTATATTCATTATTGACAGCTGATCAGCTATCAATAAGGATATTGATATCCTAGGAATTATCTCACTTTAGATGTATATAAACAGTTTTATACTGATATTGTTATTATGACTAATCAGTAGATTAAGGAGAATGTCAGCTATCAGCAGTTCACAGATTATATAGGGAAGTTTTATAGACTATATTGACTAGTGTTCTCATGGGAATACATCTCAATATACAAACTATTCTAAGGATTGAGTGGTCCTCTTTACTACAAAAAACATTAATTTTGTAAATTTACGTGCATATTCTTTGATTAATTCTATCTCCATTTTTTATGATACATTTATTTTCAACAAAATCTAGCATTCTCTCTTCATATATATTACAGATTGAAATTAGCTACCCTGCATGTTTGGTCCTAAATAAATTTTCTGCACTGAACAAGAGCAAAATAGTGTTATGCAAATATTACAGTCTTTAGAAATACATCTAAAAGTACAGGTTAGTTGAATTAACATTTATTCAATAATGACCTGTTAAAATGTTGTAATATTTTTTCCCTGATGCTTTCATTTAAAAGTTTTCTTTGCTAGCAAGACCATACTCGATAGAATTGTTTGTTTGCACAATGGAAGCTCTCTTAGAACCATCTCACTGATGATCAGTCTCAATATTAAGGATCTGCATGAAGATTTGTGAAGAACAGCTTTAATTGTGACTCATGATGAGCTTTCCAGGTCTGAACTTACAGAAGTTTATATTTTAGTTGTTTCAAGCAAAATAGTCCCTTAAATCAGATTATTAGATCACCACTATATCTAATTTTAGATGATGTTTTCCCAACCTGTCTCTTAATGCATAACCATTTCATGTTGGTTTCTTTTTGGTAAGTTTAATCCAGTCTTTGCATGTTTATCTATGTCATATGAGTACCTTTGAGAAGCCATGAAATGTCTTTCTTACTAGATTTATTTTAGCCATAAGAGCCTCCTTATAATCATAAGAGCCTCCTTATAGTCATAAGAGCCTCCTTATAGTTCCCTAAACATTTTATAAAAGAATACTTGGTGCTTGCTGCTTGTACTGCGCTTTTCTGTATAAAATGTTAAAGGAAAAGTTTTAGAGCAGTTATAATTCCATACTGAAAATAAAAACCTGCCAACAGTTAGCCTAATCCTTGCTCAAAACACTCCTTATCGTTGTATTAATGTTACATTTAGCTAGTTATGACTTTATAGTAATAACCACATTTGCTCTGTGTTTTGAATTTATACTGTTATTACAAATAGCAAATTTTTCAGGTTGCTTTTCATTAATAGTGCAAAATCTCATGAGTAGAAGCTGGTCTTAAAATTACTCTTGAAAATTACTTTGAAAATTCCAATTATAATTCAAGGCTATTTCAACTAACAATTTGTTTTTGCTGTATTAGTTGTAAACTAAAATAAAAATACTAAGGCTTCGCAAACCTATCTATTTAAAGAACTTTTACAAGGACTATGATTAATTTGAGACCTAACTATGTTCATATTTCTCTCACTACCGGTGTTGTTATAGTAAAAAGTTAATACCATGGTTTGACAAGAGTCTGATATAGTCACATTGGTAAGAAGAGAGTGAGTTAATTCAGGCTGTTTTCTTTGATACCAGTCATCTACTAGCCAGCTTGTGACTCTAACCAATGCATAAACTCGTACTGTTACTACAGAGAGCTATATCGTAAAAGTGTCCAATTTCCTTTTTTTACCAATCATACTTCTGTAAGCAAGGGTATTACGGACTAACTTTAAAAATGTGACTTTATGAATTAGTTTTCATTCATAATATTACCTCCATTATTTTTTTTATTTATTTGAAAAAATAATTTTCAACCTGACATGAGACTCTGATGCTTTGATTAGTTTGCAAATATAATTATTACCAAGTTGATATCTTATGGCCTCACACTCAGCTAAGAATGGCGCAAATGCTCTGTTTACCATGCTACTTATGACATCAAAATTTCTCTGAACGATTGCAAATAACAATATTAGCCAATAGGTAATCAGTATCCTCTGACATCATACAGCTATCAATCATTCAAGAGTTTGCAGCTGTCCACCATTACTAGGTGATTAATTCAACCAATCTACAAAATCATCAAGTTTGGGTAGTTTTGAGCCCTCTTTTACCCCCATTTTCATCTAGAAGAAGAGTATTGTTCAGTTCCCCTGATTATTTAAAGTTATTTACATTTCACCGTTCTAGTTCTAGCTTAGTTTTGCCCATTGCACTGTTTGATAATATTTTCCTGAAAATACTCATGACAATATAATATTAGCTGAAAAAAGAAATCATCATGGTGAGTATTTAATACATTAGAAAATGAGAGATATTTTCAATATTATGATTATTTATTAAATTTTACTTTCACTTTTAACATATTCATTGGAAAATACATCCATCATAATTCTGTGCGATATTCAAAGGTGCCTAAATTAGCTGAAAACAAGTTTATTTTTCTAAACAATGAATATATAACATTTCTGAGGTTTTTAGAAAGTTTAAATAGTTTGCTAATACTTAACAAATAGCTTTTGTTACGAGTAAGTTTTTATTGAGAAAGTATTAAGAGTAACAATAAAGAAAAAACTTAGTAAATTACAGATTTTTTTCTTCCAGGTCTCTGCATACATTTCTAACTAACATAGAGCCTCATGTTTTATATAGCTTGGTACGCAATCTTGGTGTACAACTGGAAAAGTGTACAATTAAATAACTCAACACGTTCAGCTAATTTGTTAGATTCATTTTTCGTCGAGTCATTTGATCTGTGGCTCATTTGACTTTTATTGTATCACCGAAAGAATGTTAAGGCAGTATTTATTTACAAGGTTAATCTATGAATCTTGTAATATTAATAAGCATATCTGATTAGCTACCGCTGTTCTAGTTTACTACAACTAAACCAGAGTTAACAGCAAACTTCCATGACAATAAAAAGTTTATTGTAATGTTTTCAACAGAATATCAAGAGGGTATTATAAACACAAAATTGACCTCTATAAAAAATATCTTAATCCAAGCTGTGGTTTTGGTTCATCAGAGTAACAAAAAACATTAACAACAAGCTGTTAGATGTTTACACTTATTTCTAATATTATTCTTTGCTCCACAATATGTTTTTTTCATTTTGAAATTAACAATGAGACTTGAAACATATTTCAGTGCAACAGTTAGATTTGTCATATAATACAGACCTACTTAGTTAACGTTTTAGAACAAAGATTTTGAGCTGTAATAAAAATATTTCTGAGAAAAATGAGTAGTCACTGAGTCATAGTTTATGCACAGATCATAACTGTAGGTACGACACACAGAGTTTAGTACATGCTTGAGACTCTGACTAAATGACCTTTAGCTTCAAGATCAACAAAAAATGTAAAAATACAGTCTAGTAACTCACCAGACAATGACTTCATACAGGTTTTTTGTCACCAACTTCCACTTTACAACAATGACTATGAGTTATAATAAAAAACATCTTGGAAAAGATGAGCAGTCACCAAGCCATATTTTGTACATACATGTAGATTACAAATATGAGAGAATACAATGTTTAGTACAACATTGAGATTATAATTTAACAAAAGTACATCCATACCCCAAGGTTGTCTGGGTAAGATTAGAACAATCATCATATCTCCATAACAAATAGGCTTCCTTAGCAAGGATTATCTATAACAGCTGTGTGAGTTAAACCTCCTCGATGATTTTAAGTTTATCGTAACGTGTGCTCCTAACTTGTCATTTAATACATTGCTATTCCATTTTAGTAAGTTTAGCAGTTTCTCCAGTCATTCAATGTTTATATATGTAATTTGTTGGAAGGAATTTAATATATTTTTACTGAATCTATTTTAGCCATTACAGCGAACATAACAGCTTCACTATAGTTCCCTAGACATTATGTAAGATAATGCTTTGTGTTTGCTGCTTATACTGTGCTCTTCTTCTGCAGACAATATTGAGGGACAAGATGTGTAGCAATTATGAATTATTATGCTGAAAATATTCAAACTTCAAGCAATCAGCAGTCTATTTCTGGATCAAAACACTTCCTATCTTTATATCAATAACACATTTAATTATTGATTAGTAAATGACTTTATAATAATAACTACATTTATGCTGTATTTAAAAATTTATATTGTTTTAGTTTTTTAGTTTATACTTTTTAGTTTATGTCGTTAATTATATTTGTATTGCTTTATTTTCAGGTTGATTTCATCTAACTGTACAAAATCTCATAAGGAGATTTTGCACAGCTAGTCTTAAAACTACTCTTGAAAGATAATGTGCAAGTTCTAATTATAATTCAAGGTTATCTATCTAACAATTGATTTTGCTATAATAATTGTAAGTTAAAGTACACATACCAAGGTTCTACAAACCTTTCTATTTATAGAAATTTTTACGGAATATGATTAATTTGAGTCCTATGTTCATACTCCACTTACTATAAGTTTGGCTCAAGTAAAAGGTTATTACTGTATCATAAAGTTACATAAGTCTGATATAATTATGTTAGTAAGAAGATAGTAAGTTGATTAAGACTGCTTTCTTCTGAACCACTTATCTACTAGCCAATTTGTGACTTACTCCGATTCATAAACTGGTATTACTATTGCAGATAGCTATATCATAAATGCGTCAATTTCTGTTTTGTTTATCAGTCATAGTTCTGTAAGCTAAAGTGTTATGCACAAACTTCAAAAATGTGACTTTACAAATTAGTTTTCGCATCTATTTTATTACACACCTTCTTTCTCCATCTGTTTCAATGAATAATTTTTAACTTGGAAAGTGACTCTGATACGTGCATCAATTTGCATATATGAATATTATCAAGTCGAAGCCTATAATATCACACTCTACCTAATAGCTACGTATTCGCTTTGTTTACCATGTTACTCATGACATCACAATCATTTTGAAGAATGCAAGCAATAATATAAACCAAGAGCTAATCAGTAACCTTATGCAGACATCAATTATTCAAGCACTTGTAACTGGCTATCAGTACCAGTTGATTAAAACCATTTTACACAATCATCATGTGTGGGTAGTTTTGAGCCCTCTTCTAGCCCTCATTTTTATCTGAAAAAAGTATTGCTAAGTTATTTTGATTATATAAAGTTACTAGCTGTGCTACCCGGCGTTGTCTGCGTATTAAAAACCAGCTTGTAAACAATGAGAGGTAATGAGCGTTGCCTGCCGCTGGCTATTAGCCTGGCACATTGTCAATGGATAATTTGAGTAAGCTTACTAATAAGATCTACCGCTTCTCATGATGTTACGCCATCACTTTGCGCCGTGACCGAAAGTGGTAGTCTATTTGCTCTCATATAGCGACATATGTTGCCTAGCGAGTTCTATCAAGCTTGCGTGGCTTAATTAGTAAGGTGTCTGACTGGTGAATGGGATGTTCCGATATCCAATCTTCTGCTTTACAGATTTTTTATTCCAAGATTTTAATAACTAGAAATTCCACTGTCATACAGCCCATAAGTAAGCACCAAAAGTGATATTGGAAAAAAGAAAGGGTACTGATGGTTGAAAAATGCAATATTAGCAGTCAAATAGGATAACTGGAATGGTAGGTGTAATGTACTGGGTGTGGGTGTTATTATATACAACAAATAGCAATAATGAAAGGAAAAGATTATATGTTTATATCTTTCCTCCTGCAAAAAGAGAAATGCAATATTGGCCAATTTTAGAAGTAAAATGCACTGATATAGATTTTTAGAAAATCTGTACTACGTAGTCATTGTTCTGTAGTCATCCAAACTTATAATTAATTATTGTAATAATCTCATAAGAACTGTTAAAAAGTATCATCGTCATTTCCTTTACTTATACTTCGTTCGACATCAGTTAGAATACGAAAGTACTCAAATGTGTCAACAAATGAAATTGAAAATGAAAAAATTGAAATCGACAAGAATGAAACGATTTCTGTATTCCTATGTTAATTGCCGAAACCTTGGGAACAATGCTATAGACTGGTGAAAAGTGCACGTTTTTTTCGTGAAATGCGCAAGACTTTATCGTTCTATTCTCTGTTCCTCGGCGTTTCAATTTCTGGTCTTAACTTTTATTAAACCAAGCTTTTTAAGCGTTTTGTGACGATTTTTGTCCTAATAATTCTGTCCTTTTATGTATAATCTGATCAGATGGGTTAGTTTTAGGAATTTGCGGTAACCTTTCAAAGGCTTGGTAACATATTTAAATAGGTTTATATGCGTTTTGTATCATTATTATACTTAAACGAATTTACTGAAAAATAGTTAAATTTGTTGATAGGATTTCGTTGCAAGAATTTGGTGACGGCCGTTAACGGATAATTTTTCGGGAGTTGTGTGCACATGTGCATTTATCATAATTCTCCCAATCAATCGTTTCACTCTTGTTTGGTCGTGGGACTATAGATGGACACATACAATGAAGAATGACCAACATAGAGAAATATATAAATAGATATACATCATAGTACTTAAATTAGTTCTAATGTTTTCTCCTATAATACTGGTTGATGTTTATCATAAATAGCCAGGACAAAATAAAAACAACTGAGAAGGGAAACCCTCAGAATGAATATTTAGCATAATAAAATATGAAAGGTACTTTCAACTTTTAGGATTGTTTCTTAAATTATATTTCTACTTTTAACAACATAGTCATTGAAAAGATACTACTAAAATTATAGTTAAACTATTTTTTTAATTTCAAAGTATAACCATAACCAAAGTATATATAAAGCTGAACTCAACCTTTAGAACAACTATATACATAAAAAATTAAGAACACAAACAAACACACAAATAAAACCACAGACACTCAATACTTACATTTTAATTTGGTAGTATATAATATATGACAGATTATATAATATGGTACTGTATTATAAAACAAAAGTTTTTCATAAACATCCAAAAAACTCACCGATGACATTTACGATTAAATATTTTAGGTTGGTCAATCTGTTGGCCAACAACACATTATCATATTTCTTTGCATAGTAACAGCTGAAATACAGCTTTGTATGCAGCTTCTATAAATTTTTGTTTGTTATATTTTATTATAAAGAAGCTGTTAAGTTTTTCTGTCTAATTTTGTTGTAAAATTTCGGAAAATTTAAATTTGATATTATTCAATTTTTATTGTTTAAAACAAAATCGACTTTTATGAAAAAATATGTTAGCCTTAGATATGGTTTTGGTCCAAAAAAAGCTAGTAGACCTTTATACCTATTCCAAATGTTATTTTTTGCTCTTCATTGTAGTGTTGCATTTTAGCTCAACAAAGAGATTTCAAACAGAGTCCAGTGCAACATCTAATACAGACTTGTTCACCAACTTCTCTAGAACAACAAAAACTATAAGTAATAATGAAAAGAATGGAGGTGAGAAGGATGAGTAGTCATTGAGTCATATTTTATACACAGATCATAACTGTGGGTGTGACACACAGAGTTAAGTATATTCTTGCAATTGTGACTAAATGTTGTTTAGTTTCAACATAAATAAAAAGAGTAGAAACATTGAACAGTACCTCACCTGATGCACTCACTTCATACAAGTTTTTGTTAGCAATTTTTGCGCTACAACAAAGACTATTGGTTATAACAAAAATGTCTTAAGAGGGATGAGTAGTCACTGAGTCATATTTTGTAGACTGATCAAAAATGCAAGAAAAATTTCAGTACAACACTGAGATTACACTTTAACAAAAGTACATCTATACGCCAGGGTTTCTGGGTAAGATTAGAAAAATTCATCAACAATTCATAACAAATAGGCTTCCTTGGTAGGTCGAGTATAAGTTGTTTTTTGCTTTTAGCTAAATCTGTAATGACACAATTTTGGTAAAGGTTGTAATGTTGTGTAAAATTTATATTTTTCTATTGTTTCAAAATAGAACCCAGAGTTTGGCTATCAATCAGGGCAATTAAATAAGCATGTGGCTATGATGTTTGCCAAATAGTTATAGTCTAGTAATGTTTTACCCAGAAATATAATAAAACTTATCTGCTGCTTTGTATGCGGCTTCTGCCAGTTCAAACAGCTTTGGAAGCTTAAAATTAAAAAAAAATTGTGGAAAGTAGTACATTAGCTTAAACGGATAAAATGTCAACTAAAGTATTTATTCTCTATAATTGTAAAAATAATTACAATTTTGATAGAAACATTTCGTAAATGGTTTTTATGACAAAAATTGACTCCATGTCAAATTTATAACCAATTTTTTATACATATATGCACGCTTCATAATATTGGTTAGTTTTTTTTAGTAGAACTCGATTGTAAATGTAAATTTACAAGTAATTAGCATTCATATCAGTAATGCGGTTTTTCCTTTTTTCATATCTATTTGCAGTTCAACTGCAGAATAATCCTGCTCAAGTCTATTAGTACTGCTGCAATCTTTAAAACATAAAAATATATAGAATTTTCACATTTTTATATATTTAAATAGTCTGCAATTAAATTAAAATGTGCAAATTGTTTGTTACTAACCAAGAGCCTCAGAAGTGAAAGTAGTGCAACTCCTTACAATGTGGGGTTATGATGCATCAGAGAGCAACAATTCCAGCATACAAACTGCTGAATCAATTAGCATCCATATCCAAACATAGTTTGAAATGATACCCTATAAAAAGGAAAAGTTTACTTAAAGGTTTTGCTAAAAAAGTGAGTAGTGCCTGTTAATGGTAAATAGCTGAAACTTTGTTGAATTTAGATTTATTTCTAACAGGTCTCCATTACTAAACTACTAGATTCTTTGAACTGCATAAATTATTACTTTGAACTGATTATCCAAGAATGTAAGCGCAGAATAGTAATTTCATTTAATTAAATATACTGATGTACCGCCTATGGAGTTTCTTATTGATAATAATTGTGCTGTTGGAAACCTGAAGGATCCAGAAAACAAGGTAGAAATGATTAGCTATTTTCACTCATCATCTTGTAGCATCTGTTTCTATATTTATACTGTTCTATTCATCTGTTCAGAGAGTCAGGATTAAAAGTTTCTATTAATCATTTAGTTGGACTGTTTAGTAGCTCGGTACTAATTTTGTATTCAACTGATAGTCTCCTACTACTAATAGTAATTAATAGTAATTACTATGATAGCCCCTACTATCAATACTAATTTGGTTGGGTCTCGTGTTCATTAGATGGAGTTTATATTTTTGTGTATTTAAATGTATTTTTATAAGCTCTAGTTTAAACTATAGTAATGCTCAGATGCAGTCAGCAAAAATTAGATCTCATCTCGTAATATTTAAAGTTTTTATTACAGTAAGAGAAGATTTAAATACACCACTGATCAGTGACAATTGCTTGTTACTTCTACATTGTCCCAACAGAACTGCATAAAATGATTAAAGTATGGCGCAGAAACTACTAGTGCTGGACAATTTGCACAATCCTGTGCTATGCTATGTACTGGTCAAAGGAGTGACCTTCGTCCGCGTTGATTGGCTATACATGTAATTATATTGTGGTTGGTATAGCACACAAAATAGCACGCAAAACTGCCTTAGTACCACCTGTCACAAGCCTAATAAATGATGAACATCTTGCTAGAGCATTATTGAGTGCTTGCAGTTTTTATGACCTGGTATTTCATTACATTACTTCATCACTAGTTTAACACATTTCAAAATGTTACAACTTAAATACTCTAGAAATTAACACCATAAACTTTCATTTCAGCAGCAAACAAGCATTTAAAATTGAAAGCTGTCATGTCATTAGCGTTTCTGAATAATGTACAGACGGAGTTGTTTGGTTCATCAATGTGTTGAGTGATTGGTGTAACACAGAATTTAGTTACTGTGTTGGTTAGATAATGAAAAGTTGGTAACAGAACAATTGCTAGGGACCTCAACTCTATCCAATCACTTTTAACCCTTAGTTGAATTAAGTTAAGTATGTAATAAATATAGTCAAAGCTGAGGTCAAATATATTACATAATTGTGTTGCTATAAATAAAAACTGCTGTTTTTATTGTTTGTAATTATAGTTATAAATAGCCGAATGCACCGGCGTTGCACGGGCATTTAAAACAGCTGATGAACTGTTGTAGTTAATGCAGTTGCCTGTCATTTGCCATTAGCCTGGCACATTGCCAATGGCTAATTTGAATAAGCTAGTATTGCTAAACTTACTAATAAGAGCAAGCATAAAATGGTGCTGCACCGTAACGCAGAGCGGGATGCGTAATTTCATCTACATAGTGAAATATATCGTCACATGAACGCATCAATCTCGCGTAGCTCAATGGTTCAGCATATAGTCTAGGAATGGGAGGTGCTGAGATCAAATCTTCTGCGATACGGATTCTTTATTCCAAGATTTTAATAGTTATAGCTGGACAGACAGACATCCAAACAGATGACAAACTTTGAGATTCACTTATATAGATTCAAGTAAAGAAATACATGTATGGAGCATTTTATTTTTTCTCTGATGTTCCTTATTTTATGTGTTAAGATGGTGTTTCCCTTTTGAGCAGCCTGAAAACAAAGTTCTGTCTAGAATCAAAGGGAAATAAAATAAGTTAGGACCTAGTTTTACACAACTTTTACATGTATATGTATACACTTATTCCACTTGTGGTAGTTATTAGGATGTCATCTGCATGCATGAGTCCCTGCTCTTCATGCGAATTTATCTATGTGTCAATGATCAGCTTGAGTCACTTGTCTAAAGCTCTCTGCACAATGGTTTACATACAAATATACTTCTAAAAACAGGAAATCTTTGAATAACAGTGAAAACGAAGTGGAGTAACAGATCTTGGTGAAATTTCACAATGCTTAGGTGCATTTGGAGTTGATTGTAAGATGTTTACAGAGTATAGTGTCACTGCACTTCTTAAAGGATGATGTTCCTAATATGGTAATATCTATTCAGAATTTACTAAATGTAATTCGTGTTGAGATTTTACTTAATAATTCTTGTTGGTAATGCAAGCTACTATATTCAACATTTTTACACCAGACAGTAGTATGAGCTCTGAATGGTGCTGGATTACTTGCTCAAACTTATACTTGCTATTGGAGCAAATTTTGTCATTTGTTCTTATTGGACAAAGCACATTGTGCATTGGCAAGTCAGTTGATGTCAAGTGACAGGAACCGCTACCACTAGAATTAGGCAAGCGTGAAAGGATTAATCTGCCAGAATGCTTTGCCTATATAAAAGAGACACCAGAACATTTGAGTTCAGAATCAAGTCTGATCAGCAACAGCTACAGAACACAGTAACAGTTTTAGTAAACAAAACATTACTAATTTAATTATGGGTTATTTAGCTAGAGGTTGTGAAATGTCATCTCTACTCTTGGATGAGAGTAACCCATTTGAATTATCAACTAACTCTTTCTATCTGTACAGGTAAGGAAATACTCTTAACAATAACTTATCTCATTACTTTAACTTGGTTTAATACTCACCTATTATTCATTATATATATGAAATCAATCCTTGTAGGTTTATTGACTATTCAGCAAGTGTTAAACAGTTATATTGAATTTTGTCTTTATGTCTTGAGTCATAACCTGTTTCTATTAATTTCAGCTCTAAAAGTCACAAAGTCAGAAGTCTACAGACTGTTCTACCAGTAGATGCCTTCTCATTATTAATCAACCAAACAACATCCAACTCAGAAGGTAACAAATGTGGTTTGTATTTATAATTGTGATCCACGATTGATATCTAAATGCTTGTCTCCCATGTCAGTAGTTGTTGTTCAAACTTTAGCCTTGAATTTTGTAGACCCGAATTCTGATGATTTGGTGAGCTCTCGATTATAATTTCAAGATCGTCATCAATTTGCTAAAAGAGAAATTCTCGAGTTGATAACTCTTGAAAAAAGTAAACTCCATCCATTTGTTTATTTATTTTATTTATAAAGATTGTTATAATGCACTGCAGAGCTTGATGTAGAGTGGCAATATCTTTTACTATTGATTTTATGTACAAGTATGTAAGTTGATGAATTGTTGTTATATTTTTCTTCTATACAAACAGTCTGTAGTTTCATTCATTGTCTGACCTTTCTGTTTGACTATTATATGGTTCTAAATGACTTTACTGTCCTATTCTGATAATTTATATGTAATATATATGTGTATTCAATATAGCAAATATACTCCTTAAAAACTAAACATAGCTTTATTTCTGAATTACTGTCTGATTATAGCAAAAACCTGTATGATCACAATATACCACCTGTATTACGCCAAACTTTTTTATAAAATTGAAACTCTAAGAAAGAAGAAGTACTGCATGAGTAATTTTTTTAATAATGTAATTGTGAAATGTCTTAGACATTTTTAAAGTGGCAACCAAAAAGGTAGTTCGTGGTATAGTCATTATTAGCGGCTGATATCCTAGAAGTTGTCATACTATAGAAATATATAGTCTTATACTGATATTGTTATTATGACTAATCAGAAGACCTCTGGAGAACAACTATCAGCATTTCACTGTTTTATATGCCAGTTTCATATTCTAGTGTTCTCAAGGTAATATCTTTATTAAAATCATTTTAAAATGGAGTTGGCTCTCTACTAAGAAACGTTAGTTCTGTAAAATTATGCGTTTGTTCCTTAAGTACAAGTTCAGTGGCTCAGTTCAATGTATGGTTCAGTTTTACACTTCCTTTAATATGTAAACATCTATTCATTTTATAATGATTACTAGCCTGCCATCTACCTGCATAAATACATGCTCTTCATGTCTGTGTGATAATGTGTTTATGTTTCAATGATCACTTCACGCCTGTCTAAAGCTTTCTGAATAATAATTTAGGATTTTTTATGTAATTTAAATGTGTATTAATTATAGCAATTATAATTCTTAAATACTAAACACAGATTTCTTTTGGACTTACTGTTTGATTATAGTCATTGCTGACAGCTGATGCTCTAATAGTTGTCTTACTATAGAATCATGTAGGCAATTCTATACTAATAACAATAACGTAAAAAGACATCAATAATTCAAGCTTTACAGTACCTGGCTTACAGTAATGTTGATGTCATTAATTTTAGCAACACTCATTTTTGCTCCCATCTTTATTGATAGCCATAGTCCAGTAGCCCACCTGGCACACTCACCTCATACAGGTCTGCTCAATAACTTACACACTACAACAAAGACTATGAGTTATAATAAAAGACATATTAAGAAGGATGCGTAGTCACTGAGTCATATTTTATACACAGATCATAACTCTGAGTGCAACACACAATGTTTGGTACACCCTTGGAGTAAAACAAAAGTACATCTATAAGCTAGGAACATATGGTAAGATTAGAAAAGTTAATTATATGTTCATAACTAATAGGCTTCCTTAGCAAGGGTTATCCGTAGATGCTGTATGAACATCCTATTTTATTTTATTTACAGTATGTCAAGTTGAATGATGTCAAAGTAAATTACATCTGCAAAAAATATTTTGCAGTCTACAAAATCTTGCTTGCCATATTATATAGAAGTCGTAACATTTGTCTTCCTCAGCTGGAAGTCTCTACATGTAAATGTAGCAGCTGATGTAATGTAACAACATGACATAACATCATGTCGTTTTGAAAAACAATAGGAAGATGTTATAAATAAATTTTTATATAAACCTTCAGTCAATTTAAACAACTTGTAAAACTTGATGATTGATTTGAAGATGGAAACTACCTTCAACTGATGAAGTGATGGAACAGTCAGTCTTTAAACTAGTCAGTATGATAACAAACAGTCTGGTCAGTCTGATTGTAAATATATTCTATTTTTACTAACATTGAAACATCAACTAGGAATATATAATATTTGTGTACAAAATATAGGTACCGAATCGCATTATTTTACCAATAAAATATTAGAAACTAACTCGTTAAGGTAGCCAAGGTAAACTAAAAGTAAAGTTGGTTTCGCCATTTTTAATGGCGGAACTGGTAACTGGTAAATTTTAAAATGGTTAAATTTGTTGATGGTTGAGAGTGACTAAAAGCTATTAAAATGAAAAGGACTTGGTTAGAGTTATGATAGTGACATAAGTCAACATAGTTTGGAGTTGGAGTACAACCATTGGTGGTTTCAAAAATGTTAATTTTTGTTTATGTATGTATTATAAGTATAGTTCGTTTATATAACTTGTTCTAGAAGATATGCTTTTAGCATTTGATAGATTATTGTTATATAACTTATAAATTTGTAGATTTATAGCATATTATTTAACAGCATCATTGTGGTAATCTAATCTTACAACGGATCGACACTTGTAATTCCTCTTTTATTGCACATAAAAAGTTAGTTTTGGCTGCAAATTGTAACAAACATATCAATGAGCACAATGAGCTTTCAGACAATATTGTTAAATACAGCTATAAAATAAATATATGTCTTCAAATTTAGAATGAAATATAAATCGAAAGTTTCAACAAAATGCAAAGCAGGAAACAGGCTAATATATTATCGCAAGTTAATATCAAGCAATAGATGTCAACTGGTAAAGATATTTCTCAGCTTCCCAATGCATATTTATCAAGAGATCTATGAAAAGTTAGAGGTAAGTTAGCAGCTTTATTGCATTCAAAAGCATTTATGTATGTCGGTCCACTCAAAAGAGATGGCAAGATATAGGCGACAGTCACTCGTAAAAAGGCTAAATTTATCTTCCAACAATCTGACGAGCCCTTTGAAAAGTACAACACCAGCATCCAACTGACCGCCACCTTTATTTGACCGCCACTATAAAGGATTGAAAAATAGAGCGTCAAGGCGTTCAAAAAAGGTTTTACGGTAGGTTTAAACTCGTGACATTTCAGGTTTTATTAAAGTTTGAAATGTTTTAAACACAATGTTGATCAGTGGTAAGTCCTGGTTGCATCTAAAGTGGTCATAACAAGTCTGCTTAAAAATATTTCATGCCACAAGCATGGCACAGGATCTGATAGTGTTTGATAATTTGTGCAATCTTGCGCTAAGCTATGGCCAAAGAAGTGTGCCTCTTCCGCTCTGATTGGTTGTAATTATAATGTGGGTGGCATAAAGAATACCACACAAACAGTTTGACTACATGTCAGTGGCCTAGTAAATGATTAATGATCTTGATAAAGCTTGATTGAGTGCTTGGAGTTTTCATGACGAGGGATTTCATTACATTACTCCATTATTAAATTAACACATTTTAATATGTTACAATTTACATACTCTAAATATTAGCATACAACATAAATTTTGATTTCAGCAACAAACAAGCATTTAAAATTGAGAGCCGTGATGTCATGAACATTTTTGAATAAAGATATTACGATTTACTTACAGTATTTGTTTGGTTCCAAAGTGTGTTTAGTGTGATAGCCTGTGGTCCCACCTAATAATATATGTAAATAGAGGTTTACCAAAATACTGATCAGTTGTATTTATCTACTGTGTAGGTTAAATAATGAGAAGTTAGTAACAGAACACTCGCTACCGAACACAACTCTATCAAATCTCTATTGCCGTTAGTTGAATTGGGTTATGTATATAATGGACATCCTCAAGGCTGAAGTAGATTATATTTCATGATGGTAACACTGTAGTTTTATTGTTAATAATTATGGTTATACGAGTTTTTAGTTAAAGGTATGGTTAGTACATGTATATGGAGCATTTTATCCTATATCTGAAATTCTCTATCTCACGGGCTAAAATGGTGTTATGGTTTTGTGAGGTTTAATAACAAAGTTCCGTCTAGAATACAAAACAAATGAAACAATAATTTTTAGTTTTTAATTTTACACTGTTTTCACATTTATATATCTATTCAATTTATAATAATTATTAGGATATCATCTGCATGCGCGAATTCTTGCTTTTTATGTCTATGGAACCATGTGTCAATGATTAGTGAGAGAGACCTGTCTGCGCACTGGTTTACACACATATGTACCTGTAAAATGTGACAGTCTTACTACAATCTTAGTTAGCTTTGAGTTGATGGTAAGAGATTCACAGAATATAGTGAAGCTGTACTTTGTGAAACATGATGCTCCTAATATGGTCATGTATTTGCATTCTTTATTAAGTTCGATTCACCAGATTGAGATAGTGCTTATTAATTCTTGTTATTAATATATGATACTATGATTAACATTTTTACACCAGACAGTATGAGCTCTGAACGGAACTGGATCATTAGTTTAAGCTTAAACTTGCTATTGGAGCAAATTTTATCATTTATTTTTATTGGACGGCGCACATTGTGCAATTGTGCTTTAGTTGACGTCAAGTGACAGGAACCGCTACCACTAAAATTAAGCATGCGTGAAATGATTAATCTGCCGGAATGCTCTGTCTATATAAAAGATACCCAAAACATTTCAGTTTAGAATCAAGTCTAACCAGCAACAGCTATATAACACAGGAATATTTTAGTCAACTAAACATTACTAGTTTAATTATGGGTTACCTAGCCAGAGGTTGTGAAATGTCATCTTTACTCTTGGATGAGAGTAACTCATTTACACTATCAACTAACTCTTTCTATCTGTACAGGTAAGGAAATACTCTCAACAATAATTTACCTCAATATTTTAACTTAGTTTAATATTTCCCTAGTATTTATTATATATGTGAGATCAATTATACTTGTAGGTTTATTGACTGACTATTCAGCAAGTGTTAGACTACAATATTGAATTTTGTCTTAATTTCTGCATTGTAACTTGCTTCTAGAAGTAACAGCTCTAAAAGTCAGAAAGTCAGAAGTCTTCAGACTTTTCCACCAGGAAATTCTTTCTCACTATCAATTGACCAAACAGCACTTACTGCAGCAGGTAACAAGTTTGATTCTTATTTAAAATTGGGATCTTTGAGTGAGGCCTGAATGCTTGTCTCCCATGTCTGTAGTTGGCATTCAAACTAACCTTGATTTTTGTAGACATGAACTCTGGTGATTTGAGGAACTTTCGAATATAACTTCAAGACAATCATCACAGTCATTGATAACCAAATCTCTAAGATGATAACTTTCTAAGATGAAGTATCTCTTTAGAATAAAGAACATCAACAAGCTCAATTGAAACTCCATCCATCTATATTATTTATTTTATTTATCAACCTTATTATAGTATACTGTAGAGCTCTCTGTGTGTAGAGTAGCAATATCTTTTACTATAGGCTTTATGTAAAAGTAAATTAATTTATGTTTTTTTTTACAACCAATCTGTAGTTTTGTCGATTTCTGACTTCGTTTTTTCACTCTTATATGATTTTTAAAGAGCTTTACTGTCCAATTCTAACAATTTATGTATAATATACATGTCTATTCAATATAGCAATTACACTTTTTTAAAATTAAACACTGAATTGATCCTGAATTACTGTCTTTTTCAAAAAATCTTCTTGACCAAAAGAAAATGTTTGTATCATAAAAAAAACTTTTATAAATTAAAACACAAAAAAACAAAAAGTAATTCTAAACTAATATTTGTAAGACTAACTTTGTAATTGTAAAGTGTCTTAGGGAAAGTAAAAGTGGCAACTAAAAAAGGTAGTTTTTTTATATTTATAATTGGCATCTGATATCCTAGTGGATGTCTTATTATAGAAGTATACTAGCTAGATGCCCGACATTTCACACATAATAAAAAAGGTTTTTGCACAGAAAGTTTGTTTTTAATCAACATATTCAACATCAACATTTACCACTCTAACTTTTAAGTCAAGATGATTGTTTATGTTTGTGAACTGTGCTATATGTGTTTACTGCGTTTATTTCGGTGTAATTTATACCGTACCAACTGCAGTGCCAATTACAGATCTGTACTGATTGCAATAGTCTTGTTGACTATCTTTAAGGAATTTTCTTCACTTGAGGGCATGCACTTTTCTTCTGGTAAGTCTTCACGGATTTTCTTTCGGTATGGCTTTACACATAAAGCAAGCTGCAGTGTTTAACATAAAGCCAAGAATTATTGGCATGTGTGCCACGTAAGTGCCAAACTTATTCCATGGTATAACAAATTGGACACTGTAGTGTACTGGATGAATAGGTACCTACAAAACTGGAAATTGTTGATTAAAATTCAGTTCACAGTGGACCTTTCATTCTTAAAACTTCATCGCTATAGCTGGACAGACAGAAATACAGACAGATAAACAGATGAACAGATGGAGAAAATTTGCGATTTCTATATATAGATGAGCAGTTTTTATACTGATACTACTGAATGCTCGGCGTTTTACAGGTATTATATCAGATTATAGACAGGGGCATGTAATGTAGTGGGATACCACTTGCCATTAGCCTGGCACATTGCCTATGAGTAATTTAAGTGAGATACTATCCATATTGCTAAACTTACTAATAAGAGCCGTGAGAGCAAGCTTTAGTGTCGTTGGGTAAAGCAGTGTGCTATGCATATTTTAAAAGAGATGACAACTCATATTGCCTAATGAATCCATCGCATCTTGCGTAGCTTAATAGGTTAGGTTATCGCCTGGTGAATAGGAGGCTCCAAAATCAAATCCAGCACGAATCGAATCTTTCATCCTTAGATTAAAATACATGTAGCTATAGCTGGACAGGTTAAACAATCACAGATTTGGATATTTATGTATTTATATTGTTATTATGACTAATCATTATACCTTTAAAGGAAATTGACTATCTCACATCTACTATTTCACAGATTATATAGAAAAGTGTTAAATTTTATATTGATTAGTTTTTATGGTAACACCTTTAAATTGATAACTTTAAAAATAGAACTTTTCTCTTTACAAAGAAGCATTAATTTTGTAAGTTCATGTACATGTTTTTTGATTGTCGCTCGAGTGTATTTTTATTACATGATGAATCGAGTCTCAACAAAGTTATAGCATTTTTTTATATATCTTATAGTTTAAACTCAAATTCCAAAAAAAGTCTTTTTAAGGATGACAGAGCAGCTGCATGAAACTTTTATGTAAACCTGAACTGTCAAAATGTGACAGCATCTTTTGTTTCCTTTTGTTAAAACTCAAAATTTAGATCACGCCCCTTTTGTTATCATAAACAGCAACTCTCTCACATTGGTTTTAACTGATTGTACAAAATCTTGTTACATTCACGCAGTTTGAGTTGGTCTTAAAGCCGCTATTCAAATATAATTTAAAAATCTTTATTATATTTCAGAATCTGATCTCAACTAACAATTAGTTTTTCTATATCTGCTGTCAGTTATCGGACATTTACTAAAGTTGGAGAACCCTTTTTGTTTATTCAGCTTTTAAAAGGTATTTGATTTATGTGCATACAAATTACATATGTTCATATTTCACTCACTATTAGTTTTAAAGTAAAAAAGTTATTAGCATAGAATGACATGAGTCTGATATAGTCACTTTGGCAAGAGAAGAGTTGGTTAATTAAGGTTTTTTTATTTATAATAATTCACCTACTAAACAGATTGTGACATGCACCAATTCATGAACTGGTACTGCTACTCTAGATAGCTATATCATAATAGTCTCAATCACTTTGTTCTTTTACAAGTCATATACCTGTAACTATGAGTATTACACACCAGTTCTAAAGGTAAAACTCACTGAATTAATTATGAGTGTACTGGTTTTTCATTATGTATATACTATATGTTTTTAACTAACTCAGAGTAAAAATTTTCATATGACTTTACAGTTAATAAATGTTTGTTGCTATGCATTTTTAATTTCTCTGATTTGGTTTGTAACTGGCCCAAAACCCAGCTAAATTTGGTTATTAACAGGTAAGCCGCATTTCACATTTTCCTATTATTCTTTTATAAATTGTTCACACAAAAAATGTACAGAACAATTAGGTGAATGCCCCGTGTTGCACAGGTAAGAAAAATAGCTTATAAACATTAAATTATTTTACCTACTGCATTACCTTTACACTACATTACCTACAACTGTTTATAAACTGTTTTTATTCCCGTGTAACCATTATTACTATGCAGCAATAGCCATTCACCAGGTGAGTGACCGGCTGGTAATCATTACGTGTGATGCATTGCGGTAATGCATATTTTAATCCATGTAATGAATACCTTCACTATCATTGATTGCTATGCCCAGCTCAATGCTATTGTCTAACACCTTAATAGATGAGCTTGATGCCTCCAGAACAAGAGGCTCAAAATTCAAATCCTCTATAAAGTGGATTTTTCGTTATTGAAACTTTATCGCCATTACTGAACAGACACTGAAATTTGTATATATAGACTAACTGAATTTTCGGCGTTACTCAGATAATTAAAAAGTCTTTGCATAGAAAATTGATTTTTATTTAACATATAACAACATTTGCCATTCTAACTTTCAAACTCCATACCATGAGAAAAGTGTTTTGTGCAGTTCAAATAAAATAAGAAAAAAATAAAACAACTCTTAAGGTTTTTAAACTTGTTCAAACAACTGTAACTTTTAGATTTCATATAATGAAAAGTGTTATGTTGCAGTATATTAAAAGAAAAAATAAAACATCTGTAAAGGAGTTTAAAGGTACCTGTGAAATAATTAGCAAATACTGGCTAAATAAAGTCTGTTTTGCTACCACTACAATGAAAAGTTATTTAGTATACAATTATATGACTTTAATTCATTTCAGTGTGGTATCGAAAATATCATATAGATTGGTATAAAAATCTATAGTAATTATCTAATGCAAATACCCCTGGTAAAAAATCTTCCACATTTTATATGCGTACTGTACATATTAAAAATTAGTAACAGAACAATATTTTAACCTTAGTACATGTGACTATAGTTACTAACAGTAACTTTAGTGTATTTAGTGGTTATGATTTGCAAGAAAATATAACATTACAATGTACTACGTGCAGTACATACTGTGGGAAGCTCTTACCTTTGAGACAAACGTATAATATAAACATTGAATCTAACTTGAATGAATTTAGCTTTCTAAGCACATGCTTAAAGGAAGTTTGAATCTGTATTTTAGTAAACTAAACTTTAATTTTCAACTACAATTTTATCACTCACCTGTTTTCAAATTTGTTTTCACTATAATTTATAACGAATAACCCTGAACGGAGATAGCAAGCAACATATATCTTCTTCAGGCATTTTAAGAAGGATTTCGGCAAATCACATATCAACTTTTTTTCGAAACCGGTACACCAACAACCAAATTTTAATTTCGTGAGAACTTTTTGTTGATATCGTATGGCGGAAAACAAATTTGCCTTAGTATGGTAAAGATGAAAATGCGTTGTGTTTCATAGAGTAAGGCAAAAAAATCTTATAACCGGGTCATCGTAACTCGTAGGCGCACTGTATTAAGTAATAATTTGGCATGTGCAATTGCGAAAAGGGAACACAGTATATAGTAAGAGCAATGGAGCAACTAATTTCATTGTTTTAAAATGTGATGATTGGCTGCTCAGTACTCTTACTTATCTAAGCATATGGCTGTAATCCAATTTTGCAAAAAGATCAGAGTAACTAAGTTAACTGTATCTGTCTGTGTCCTGTGTTTACACTTTGAATTCTAGGATAAAGCAATGCTGTGGATTTTTGATGAATAAGCAAATTTGATTGAACTCTGTTGACCTTGTGTGCGACCAAATAAATTTAGGATGACAAACTTAACTTGAAAAAAAGGCCTATGGCAATTTTTTTCGTTTAATCAAGAAGTGACTTCTCTGAAAATTAGCTTTGTCTGAGCTATATATTTGTTTAACAGAGTTACAAAACATGGCAAAAAGTAAGCTATGAGAGTAGGTACCACAAAGATTATTAATAATAATAAAACTTATATTAGAAAGGATGAGTAGTCAGTGAGTCATATTTTGTACACAGATCATAACTGTGGGTACGACACACAGAGTTTAGTACATCTATGAGATTGTGACTTACGTTCCAAGATCAATAAAAAGAGTAACAACATAGTGCAGTACTCACTTGTACTCACTTCATACAGATTTTGTCATCAACTTCTACACCACAACAAAGACTGTTAGTTAGAATATAAATATGTCTTTGAAAGGATGAGTAGTTATTGAGTCATATTTTGTAGACAGATAATAAATGTACCACAAAGTTTAGTATATCTTTGAGATTATACTTTAATAAAGGTATGTCTATATGCCAGGGTTTCTGGGTAATATTAGAGAAATTTATCAGATGTAGCCTATGTAACAAATAAACTTCCTTAGCAAGGATTATTTTATAAGCTGTCTGAATAGCTTGTTTTATTTCATTTTTGTCAAGCTAGTTAATATACTGCTAGAGAGATTTTCCACTTAATACCACAAAATTAGGTTTGTTGGTAATGAATTCTTTGTGATGTAAATCTATAACTGTAACAGCGAGAAATGCAATAACCAAATTACACAACTTTCTTTTTCGCTCTGTAATGGAACAATCTAATTTTGGTATAAAAAGGAGAATATTTTGATATAAAATCTAGTTTCTTCCATTGTTTTTGCAATGAGACACAATGATTGGCTGTACAGTAATGCTCTTTATTTAAGCACATAGCTATAATCAAACCTATTATACTGACCTCAAAATAACTAATATGACAACAGATGTATATTTTGTTGCATGCATTCAAAACTTAGTTTTTGCTCCCTGGAAGATGTAATATGATGGTTTTTATCTGACACCATTTTTCTAAACCAGAATTGTTGGCTTTTATTCTTATAACTCCTAACATTCAAAATAAATCGCCCCGATGAATCCTAATCATTTTAAGCATGAATAAATATATTTTACCTTTTAATACAGAAACATCTCACCCAAACAGAAACTTATACTGCAAGTCCAAAGAGCCAGTTTTGTTGCAGCTCATTAAATATTTTAGACTTTTAATGGTATAATTTAATAATATTCTACCTGAACGCGTGGCTTTGCACGGTTAATAAAAAGTTTGTTGCTCAAAAAATTACTTTTAATCAGCATGTACAGCCTCTACCATGCTAACTTTTAAATAAAAGTGTTTGTTTATTTCTGCTTACTGCGTCTACTTTTGTTTATTTTTATGTAATTCATACTGCACCGGCCGCAGTGTCTACTACAGCTTTATATTGATTGCACTATCCTTATTACCCATGTGAGTATAAGCATTTTTCTTCTGGCCAACAATTCTAACATATTGCTAACTGAAGTTTGTAGCATGAAACCATGAATTATTGTTATGTATGATGAAAATTTGCCTAATTTATTCCATTTTATTGCCAAATGGACAGTGTACAGGATAAAGGCATATCTGCAGAACTGGAGGTACCTAGTTTGAACCCAGTGCAACAGGAAATTTCCATTCTCAAAATTTGTTGCAATAGCTGGACACACGAACAGACAAACCAACAAAAAACAAACTCTGGGATTTAAAAAGATAGATAGATTATTTAAAATAAACAAAAGATGGGATTAATTTACAACACTATTACTCGTGATACCAAACCATTTTACTAGCAAACATTCTAATATAACACTGTTTAACTCTTATACAAAATGTGGTAGTAGAAGGTTGAAATTATTATTATTTGGTTATGTTCAGAAGTCTGGAAACTTGCAAATAAAGCATTTGATTTTTAAAAGCTGCTACCGCTGATGTTTCTAAATAGTTAAAGACTATTGATGTTATTTTATTTATACATAACATATAAATATATTTACATACATATACTGTACAAATAATACTTTAAATTGATGGTTATCCTATAGTTTATCTTTTCCGCTGCTATCAATAGTGTTTTAGTGCTTGTGTATGATCATAATTTAAAAAGCTATGATATGACCGGAGGAATGAGTCTCTTCCACTCTGGCTATAATTATAACATGGGTGACATAGCATGCTACCCAAACTACTCTACAACCCACCACTATCCTAGTGAGTGATGAATACTCATGGTATGTGTATATCTTTACATTGCCTCTAAGCAGCTTATGATTGAGTACATTTGTGACATGGCAATTCACCACAATACTCTACCTCCAAGTTGGCCTGATTCAATCTGTTACAAATTACTTAGTTTAATCACTCTAGAATGTTGTGCAGAATGTTTGTGCCAGTGTGTGGGTTAAATAATAAACGTCCTCAAAGCTGAGGTGGCTAATGTGATACTGAAGTTTTATTATTTACATTTGTATGGCAGATTAGAAACAGAACAGTGGCTATTATCTACAAATCTAAAAATTCACCATGACTTGTAGTTGAAACAAGTTTTTTATGTTGTGTGTGAGTAAGGAAGGCTTCAGCTACACAATTATTCCCAAAAGCATTAGTTTTTATGCTTTTTATTCTGGCCCATTTACCAAAACATCAAACAGTTGGTGAACTTAACAAGAACTTGTTGCTTTGAAGATTTTCATAAATAGTTTGTGTTTTACCAAGTTACATGTACATGTATAATTTATTTGTCTAAAACTGCCAGCATACAAACTGCTTGCATTGTGTAATTTTAGAACGACTAGTCGACCGCCTGGCGTGAATAAAATAATTACTTAATGAATTTGAGTAATTTACTTGAAAAGTTAGATATTTACTAAAAACTTTTACTAAGACAATACTGGTGTTTTGGGCCAGCTTAACAATCGTTATGCACAACAATCAACAGTGCTATTAGTAAATTAGTATTACCTTTACAAACATTATTTCTTTCAAAGTGAATTTCTTTACTGATTGTGCAGAATCCCATTACATTTACTAGTATGAGGTGGTCTTAAAACTATTCTTGAAATATGATTGGGAAATGTCAGTGATAATTCAGGATTGTTTGCAAGTTTGCTTTTCTATATTTGCTGATAATAGAAGTTCATGTTGCAAAGTTTTAAAGTTTTTAAAGCTGCTCTTGAAATATGGTTGGAAAATCCCAATGGTTTTTCAGTTGTTTTTACCTAACAACTTGTATTTCTATATTTTTTGTAGGTAGAAGTACATGAAATAAAGTTTCACAAACTTTTTTATTCATAGAACAATCAAAAAGCATTTGATTAATTTAAGTCATAACTGCCAATATTCATGCTCCACTCATTATTAGTTTTGTTAAAGTAAGAAGTTACTAACTTAGAGATACATGAGTCTGATATAGTCACATTTGTAAAAGAGAGTGAGTTAATCAAGGCTGCATTTCTTGGTAACCAGTAATCTACGAGTCAACTTGTGACTTGCATCAACTCATAAACTAGTACTGCTACTAAAAATAGCTATATCATAGCAGTGTCAATCACTATTTCTTTTACAAGTCAAACACTTATAAGCAAGAGTATTAAATGCAACTCTAAAATTATGAACTGTTGTATAGTTTAATCAGCGTCTCTTGAAAGGCAGAGTATGAATCTGGCATATAACATTGATTTGCATATATGATTTTTACTAAGTTGACAGCCTATGACATCACACTCTACTTGTAGGGATGTAGATGCTCTGTTTACAATAATTTTTATTACTCATGACATCACGACTTTCCTAAGGACTATTAACCAAGAACTAATCAATAACAGCAAATATTCACCAATCATTTGAGTACATCTAAGTGGCTACTGATATCAGTGGATCAATCTAACCAGCGTTTACATTCATCAATTTTGGATGATTTTGAGCCATCATTTTAGCCCTAACTTCAGCTATAACCACCTAAAAATGAGCCTTGCTCGGTTTCGCACACTAAAAGTTATTCTACGATTTCACCTCACTTGCACTCTGTTTATGGTTACCATGTAATTTCAATGCAGTTGCCTTAAATACATACTTTAAAAAATGTTACAAAATGTATTCAGTTAAACTTTTGCTTACTGAGTAGAAAAAGCTGCAGAAGGTTAATTTTTGACAGAATCGCGATATTTCAGAAAAATGTTTTTGAAGCTTTCTGGTTTTCTTTGTCTGAAGTACTATTTCAAAATGCTCTTGTGCTATGATGATGAACTCCAATAACTCTACAGCTAGTTGTACTAGTTTTATTCTTGAGGCTCTTCATTGATGAAAACAGTTTGTGTCAGTTTAATTTCAGTCTATTAAAATCTACAGAAATATATGTTATCATCGCATATAATATTAATTACTGCATGAATACAAATAAACCTATGTCATATTGATCCAGTTTCTGACTACAAACAAACATTAAAAGGTGGCAGACAGGTTTCCTGATATTTATGCAAATTAAACTTTAATTTGCGTTTGCAGTGCTAGTCCATCTTACGTAGTCAAGTTCTGCACAAACCAACCAATATCTTGAGGCATTTATATCTGAAAAATCTCTCATAAGTATGACTTAGTCAAATTTTGTAATATGAAATCTTTGCAAAAACATCTGTCCAAATTAAACATATCATTTAATCACAGAGAACACAATTTTAGTATGTTTTCTATTAGCTGAAGCTAATGCACTTTTTTCTACTGTACAATATTAAGGTAGCATAAACAGGCTTTGGAGCTCAAAAATACCAACATGCTGACCAATACTAGCCATGCTAAAAATATATTGTTTACAATAATGTAATTAAGATACCATTTACTGTTTTTTTCAAAGCTAGATAATATAAAGACTTCAAGTTTAGACAAAAACCTTTAAACCTCTTTATAATATAGCAAACAAAAGTTTATAGACAGGCTACATTACAGGCTACAAAATCATCATTCACTAATGATATTTTCTGGTCGATCATCATGTAACTTAATAGTTATTAATAGCTCACGGTCCATTGGTTGGGTAATTTTTGTTATATTTATGGCAAAAATAACATTCTTAGAAAAAATTATTTGGAAAATAGCTGAGTTATGAACTTCAAAAAAATAAATACTTTATTTTTAAAGTTCTATGCCTTTTAATGTATGTAACCCTATATATGTAGACGATAAAGCTGCAGTAATATGTGAACTACTTCAGTTTTGATGATGTTCATCATTTAGCAGACATGCTGGTACAAACACTCTGTTTAATAAGTTTCAGCAGTACATCAGTAAACTCGTAGTTGCATATATTGTTAAGCGGGGTCCACAGGCTATGACACCAAATGCACTTAGGAGCCAAACAGCTACTGTTTGTACATCATCATCCAAGGCTGCTCATGTCACAGTTTGTAATTTTAAATGATTTTTTTGTTGCTGTAATGAAAATTTATGCTGTATGATAATTTCTTGAGTATGTGACATATTGATTCATACCAACCAGGAGATAGAGTACTGTAATGATTTACCATGTCACGAAGGTTCCAAGCACTTCATTATAAGCTATCTAGAGGCCGTGTAATGACACACAGGTTTCAAGACCATACATCATTCACTAGGCTTGTGACAGGTTGTAGTAGGGCAGTTTGTGTGCGTATGACTGATACCACTCTCATAATAAGTATAACCAATCAGAGTGGAAGAGGCTGGTTTCTCTGGCCATAACATATCACAAGATTGCAATAACTGTCTAGCGCTAGCAGTTCCTGCGCCATACTCCTGGCACTAAACCTTTTTATGCAGTTCAGTTGGGACAACTTTAGGTGCAGCAATATCTTGTCACTGGTCAGACTTGCATTTGAAGCTTTTCAAATTTTGATAAAACACAAACACTCACCTATTTTTTATAGCCATCAAATGAATAAACTATATGATTGCCATCTATTTATAGTTTTATTTGGTCAATTTTAGACGCAACCAGGAATTTTGATCCCAAGAAACTCAAAACACTTTTCCCTTATATATTTCATTTATGTTTTATTTACTTTTCCTTTATATATTCATTTCGAAATAATTTCAGGTTTGCCGATTGATGCATTAACTAATTTGAATGCTGGAGTGATTGGACTGATTTTCGTCTGTCTGACACATAATCTTACAATTTTCTTTAATGATTAATCCTACATTGTTATTAGTTGTAGTAATTTTATTACCAAAGTTATGAGCATAAGAGGAAGAGGTAGGAAGGTACAGTGGTATAGACCTGAACAACTCTGACATTGCATACATCATATCTGTTAATAATAACACTTGTAAAGGAATTGACTAATAAACATGGTAATGCCAACTTTGGTTTGTAGTACGTACTATCAAGTTAGAAGGTAAGTATTGGGTATCTGCAGCCTGTGGTTCTACATCTATATATATATATATATATATATATATATATATATATATATATATATATATATATATATATATATATATATATATATATATATATATATATATATATATATATATATATATATATATATATATATATATATATATATATATATATATATATATATATATATATATATATATATATATATATATATATATATATATATATATATATATATATATATATACATATATATATATATATATACATATATATATATATATATATATATATGTATATATATATATATCTGATACTGATAGGTTATATATAAATATAACCTATCAGTATCAGACTTCAGGTGCTCTATGCATGGTAAGCAGCTTGGGAGTTGCTATGTATGTTGCTTGATTGGCTTCCCTAGACCGCTTATTATGCCTGCTGAGTACCTTTTTACCGACAATGTGTAGATATTTATTGCTAGACTTATTTCCTGACACTGAGCCAGCTTCGTAGGACCTGCCAGGTAGAATTTATATATAATTATATACATATATATATATATATAATATATATATATACATATATATATATATATTATATATATGTATATATATATATAAATTCTACCTGGCAGGTCTTACGAAGCTGGCTCAGTGTCAGGAAATAAGTCTAGCAATAAATATCTACACATTGTCGGTAAAAAGGTACTCAGCAGGCATAATAAGCGGTCTAGGGAAGCCAATCAAGCAACATACATAGCAACTCCCAAGCTGCTTACCATGCATAGAGCACCTGAAGTCTGATACTGATAGGTTATATTTTAATAAGAAATATGGAGGCAGGAGACTCAAAAGTGTACAGAAGACGATGAAAAAAGAACAGAACATGGTCAGCATAGATATGTTGCTACCTGAATTCCACTAAACTGCTGGGACAAAGGAACCGCACGCTGATAATGAGGAATCTGACTGACAAATAAAACTTCTCCATGGTGTTTACCACTGACAAGGATTTGAGGTTGACGACCTTCACCAGACAGATATGCGGCTAAACAATGGTTGCCTAACGGCCGGCCGGATATACATACAATGAGCAACATAATTGAGTCACATACGTAGTGTACAGAAGTCTATGCAAAATGACCTCAATAAACCACATCACTGATTGGAAGCTCGATACAACGACTGTGGTAAGCTCATCTGGGACTTCTACATAGGGACTGGCGGACATGCCTTGGCGGACATGCCAGATATTGATTACACAACATATATTAATTTGAATTTGAAATATAGATAAAACAGATATTAATTATAAGCAGACAAAGAGAGCTACTATAATAGATATATGACCACCTAATGACTACAAAACAGCCGGCTAAAAAAAAAGTAGAAAAATATCTCCCAGTCTGAGAGATTGAAAACTGCTGGCATGTAAGAACAACTGCAATTCCTGTAGTCATTAGAGCATTGTACATCACTTGTGTAGCAAGTGATGTACAATGCTCAGTAGCTTTTTTATACGCACACTTCTATGCAAGAATTGTTATGACTAATTCTACATATTCAGAATTTTTATTTTGTTTTCTCAGTTCGTATTAATTTATCATTAACGAATTATCTCTTATTGTAATCGTAGCAAAACTTAATTTAGCTATTACTTGCTAATTATTGCACATTTACATCGAAACTTTTTATATTAGTTTTATTTTTTTTAATTTATGCACAAAACATTCTCCTCATGATACAAAGTTTACAAGTTGTTTGACAAAGTTTGAAAACCTTTACTCAATGCTCAACGTCACATCAAGCTAGCAATGCTTTTATTTTGCATAAACTACCAGTGAATGGAACATGTACATTGTTAGCTACCGTAAAACCTCTATTTGAACTCCACCTTTAATTGAACGCCACTTCTATTTGACCACAACCTTTACATTCTTTGATCTTTACGAACCCATAATAGCAAGTGATTAGTAAAAAGCGTTTATAAAATGGTACTAATAATGAATCGATTACATCAATAACAATTAATTCTTTTGTTGTTGCTGTTTGTATCGAAGTCCATTTTATAACTTCAAAGCTTTACATTTTTGGCGTTAAAACTTTGAAAGCATTACCATAGAAATAATAAATAATCATATCAGAGCAATAGTGGTACCTTGTTTAACCATATGTTTTGGTACTTTGACGTACAGGAAAAATGGCTTTAAAATTACGATAGAATTTTTTCTACTACTTGGCTGTTTGACTATTATAGGCTAAACCTTTTGGTCTGTGCACATGTCCAAGCTTACACTTGGCTAAAGGTTTATGCTTATTTGCGCGAGAAGTGTGTTTTAGGTGACAACGTGTAAGTTTTGCTCTGCTAAAAAGTTGTATTGACGCTAATGTTGACTAGTTTAGCAATGCAAAAGAAAAGTTGAGGTCAGACAACACTGTAGAAGGCCTTAAAAGATAAAAAGGGTCTACACAAAAGCAACAACCAAAAAGCAACTGGCCAAGCAAACAATGCAAATATATTTGTTTCAAAAATGTTAAATTTTGTTTTTGTATTTGTTATAAATATGGTTTTTTTATGTCATTTGTTCTTCAATATATATTTGTAGCAGTTGATAGATTATTATTAAAAAGCATTCAAATTTGTAGATTTGTAGCATATTATTTGATGACATCATTGCCATTATCTAAACTCGGCTTTCGATAGGTCAGTGCTGATAATTCCTTCTATTGCACATAAAATGCAAACCTATCAATGAGTACCATTGGTTTTGAACAACATTGTTAAATCTATACATAAAAATCTTGATGTTCATCTGTCTAATTATAATGATTGAAATCTAGCTCCTGATTGAAATCAATGAAAAATCTGCTCCTTGAAGATTTGATCTCGGAACCTTTAGGTTTGAAGAACTGTGATCTAAACCACTACACTACAAACATGTAACAGGCTGTAGTGTTGAATGATTGTGATAACATTTATTACATCTGTTAAAATTCTCACACTTATAACGTTTAGAGATATTACCTATAACAGTTAATCGTTAAGAGCAATTAAATAACACAGTTTATTGTTACGGGTAACATAATGATTATTAAGCTGGCTTATAACAACGCTATTGTTTAGTAAATATTTAAACTACTCGTTTACGAGGTAATTACTCAAATGCATTAGGTAATTATTTTATTACTCATTTAAAATTTGGCTGGTATAAATATAAAATAAAAAAGTGCTTTCAAATTTAGAATGAAATAAAAAGTTGAAAGCTCCAAAAAATTGCAAAACAGACTATAGGATCATAAAAGGTTAATTGCAAGCAATAGATTTCAACTGGTAGAGACACCATTTCGCTTCCCAATGTATATTAATTTAGAAATCTACAACAAGTTGGAGGTAAGTTATAGCAGATTTTTTGCATCCCAAACAATTAAATTCGCGCTGTTGGTAGGAGAGTACAAAATGAAGATGCTCTCATTTTGCCCATAAAAGCGTTAAATTTATTTTACCAAAATTCTGACGAACTGTTCGAAAAATACAATACCAGTCTATATTTGAATGTCACCTCTAATAAAATGTCACTATAAGAAAAGAGTTAAAAATAAAGCGCTATGGTATTCAAATAGAGGTTTTACGATATTGGTGTACCGTTGGCACTCAACTTAATCAAGAGCTTATCGATAGTTCTTTAAATAGACTGGCTTGTTATACTTTGGTACGCATACCTCAACTTGCAAAAGATATATATGTAGAAAACCAATTGTTTGTTGAAAACAGATTTCAACTATAAATTGGATTTTTAATTTTCTTTCAATGACATCTGTCTAGCTCATATTGGTATAATATAATGACTTCTTGTGAAACCAGCTAAAAAGTCAACGCGAAGGAATTGCTGTTTGTAATAGCTTGTAATAATATTTGTATAAGTTGGGAACACATTACCTGCAATTAGATCTGTTTCAGCTTGTTTAGCCAGTTATTATACTGTTCTATGGTTTGGCTTCATGGCAGACCTCTATGACGCTTTGTTGTCAGCCTCATTTCAGAACTGTTTTATCAGCCGTCTCAGAACGGAGCATCAGTCTCGGAACTGAGATGGATGTTCCTCCACTTCATATTCCATTTAACTACATCTTTAAATTTTCGTCTAAGCTGTTCAATGTGATATATTGAACGATTTTACAAGCATCGGTTAAAGTATTAACTTTGCTGAGCTAATTCATTAACTAACCAGAAGGCCTTACTGAGAATGGTTTTGTAGGTAGTGATACATTTTTGTAGGTAGTGATACAATAGGTTTAGCTGAGCTTTTTCTTTCTAGTGTTTCAATTACACATAAACTCTTTTTTTTTTAATACAGATGTTAGCTCATGAACAAGAATAGTCAATGAAAAGTCAAAAATACTGTTACAACTGGTAATGCTGGCGTAACAACTTTAACATCATTCAAAAAGTTCATGCAGTCATCCTAAGCTCTTTAGTTAAAACTCTTTAAAACTCCGAGACGTCTCTTTGTGTTTGAAGGCTCCATAGATTTACTATTCAGAAAATTGTCTATTATATAACATGACAGCAAATATTTGCATACACAAGGAAGTGATTCTGATGTTAGATAATTTCTCCAAGCCTTTTTTGGCAAGCATGACGCCGTTTTGCACCTGTTGGGTGTAGAAAGTTAAGTTTAGATGACCCTGAACAATAGTATATATAAATATAGAATGGAAGAATTATTTGGTATTTGATGTATCGGTTGATATAAATTGGAATGTTACGCTTGAGTGGTATTCAAAGCCAGCAAAACATTCACAAAATGAAAGCCTCTAGTAGAGAGGCCAACTCCATTTTAAAAAGAATTTCTTATGAGATTATTCTCATGAGAACCCCAGCCAATATAAAATGTCAAACTAACCTATATAATCAGTGAAATGCTGATAGTCAACCTTCTCCAGATTGCTACTGATTAGTCATAATAACAATATCAGTATAAGACCGTTTATATACCTGTATAAACAGTCTTATAAGGGCCTATTAATAAGGGTCACTCTATCTATAGAATAGTTGTACATTGAGATGTATTCCCATGATAACACAAGTCAAAATAGTCTATAAAACTATCCTATATAATCTATGAACTGCTGATAGTCAACCTTCTCCAGCGGTCTACTGATTAGTCATAATAACATCATCAGTATAAGACTGTTTTTATACTTCTATAGTAAAACAACTTCTAGGATGTCAGCTGCTAATTAATAAAAATACCATTAATTACCTTTGTTAATTCTCAAGCTTGACTTTTTTCAAGACATTTCACAATAACAATATTAGGAAAATAGGTTTAGCTGAGCTTTTTCTTTCTAGTGTTTCAATTACACATAAACTCTTTTTTTTTTAATACAGATGTTAGCTCATGAACAAGAATAGTTTTGCTATAATTAGGCAGTAATTCAAGAATAAATTCACATTTAGTTTTATTTAAATATTTTGCTATATTGAGTAGACTTAAGTGTTACATATAAATAGTCAGAATGGGACAGTAAAAACATATAAAAAATCATATAATAGTCAAACAGCACTTTCAGAGAATGAACAAAACTACAGATTGTTTGTAAAAAAGAATAATATAACAACCATTTATTAACTTACATACTTACACATAAAATCAATAGTAAAAATATTAACATTCTACACATATACAGCTCTACAGTATACTATTACAGGCTTTTTAAATAGAATAAATTATATAGATGGATTTTAAAATAAAATAAATAACATGGACGGATGAAAATTAAATTGAACAGATTAAGGTTCTTTATTCTAAAGAGAGACTTCATCTTAGAGAGTTATCATCTCAAGTATTTGGTTGTCAATGACTGTGATGATTGTCTTGAGATTATGTTAAAATGCTCCTCAAATCACCAGAATTCGTGTCTACAAAAATCAATGATGTATTTTAAACAATGCCTACAAACACTAGTGAGAGGCATTTAGACTGCACTATAGAATCATTGTTTTAAATGAGGATCAAATTTGTTACCTGCTGAGGTCAATGCTGTTTGGTCTATTGACTGAAAGAAAAAATTTCCTGGTAGAAAAGCCTGTAGACTTCTGACACTCTGACTTTTAGAACTGAAATAAATAGAAACAGGTTATGACTAAAGAGATCATGACACTATTTAATATGATAGTTTAACACTTGCTGAATAGTCAATAAACTCACAAGTATTGATCTCATACCTGTAACTAAAAATAGAAACTTAAACAAACTTAATGAGCTGAGTTAAATGATGTACATTGTGTTTCCTTACCTGTTAAGACATAAAGAGTTAGTTGGTAATTCAAATGAGTCACTCTCATCCAAGAGTAGAGATGACATTTCACAACCTTTAGCTAGATAACCCATAATTAAACTAGTAATTTTTAGTTAACTAAAACTATTATAACTGTGTTCTGTAGCTGTCGCTGATCAGACTTGATTTTGAACTCGAAATGTTCTGGTGCCTCTTTTATATAGGTTAGATTAGTCATTTCACGCATGCATAATTCTAGTGGTATTGGTTCCTGTCACTTGACGTCATCAGACTTGCCATTGCACAATATACATCTTCCAATCCATGATGAATAGCAATATCTGCTTTATTTGAAAGTTAAGGCTTGGACAAGAAACTGAGTTCCTTTAAAAACTTGCACTACTGTAATGATAAAAATTCTAAACCTGAAAAATTGCATCTAATAAAGGTTACATAGACATGACCATGTTAAAAACATCATTGCTAAAAATATGGAGTCTTCTATGGGGGCAGTATAACTTCTATAGCTCACTGGGCCTTTCTATGGGCACACAAAAAGCTAGACAATAATTTCTAGAATATCTTAGAAGGCTCTCAAAGTACAAGCAAATGAGAGTTCTTCTTGGGAAGGTGAACCCTGCATGCTTTAGTACTACTAGGCCTATAAGCTGACTATCAGTTAAACAATCAGTATCGAGTTACTGAACAATCCAACTACAAGTGCCGGCTCTCTAAAAGTATGAAGATAACCATAAACAAAGAGAAGTAGATTTAACCATATTATAAGTGGGAGCAATTAATTACTTCTATTTTCATTTTATGAGACTTTTTGAGTTCTCAAAAAGGAAGATTCATCCGTTTGGTTGTAATAATTTCACCGCTGTTTGTATGTTGAACAACTTTTTAACTGCCGGTATGTCTCTTCACTTATGTCACTATCATGATTGTAACCAGCTGTTAGCAGCTTTTAGTAGACCCAGATTCTATATTACAACACTGCATGTAGTTTCTGGAGGCAAAATAATCAACATTCTACAGTTCTAATCTACTTGTACATGTATTATGTTTACTTTGGAATTGTTACTTTGTTTACCAATGCTGGTGCTTGAAAGAAGTCTTTTGATAAGAATAACAAAATATTTTCAATTAAACTTTCGCATAATTGTAGGAAACACAGCTGGCGGTTTTTGTGTCTCAATCATGACATCGATGTACAAAAGAGTTCTCAAGATTCTTTTGACTTTCCAAGCTATCATTTTCTGCTAAAACCTTACAACATTTGCAACATTACAAAGTTCCCTTTTAGAACTCTGCCAACTTGTTTTTCTAAACAAAAGGCCTCTAAAAATGCCTCTTCTATATAAATTATTTTTTTAAATTAAATTAGATGATTACGACGATTGACTCATTAATTGAATGATTTATGATTGTCTTTAATGAGTGTCTACATTGCTATGAATTGTTCTACTTTTATTCCTGAGGCTCTTGATAGAAAATAAATAGTTTGTACATCTCAATTCAGTTTCAGACAGTTCAAATATATAAAATAATAGAACTATTGTCAAAAAGAACATTAAACATTGTATCAATACTGATAGACTTAAGTAGTATTGATCCAGTTTCCGACTACAAACAAATATTGAAAAAGCAGCGCGCGACTTTCCTGCTATTAATGCAAATTACTTGTCAATATACAGTCACAATGAGCTAATCAAGCCTACACAGTCCAGTTCCGCTGGACCAAACCAGCTAAGATATGAACGAGTTGTAGTGATTTTGGCTTAAAGTCAATGTATGAGATAAAAGCTATCTGTGAAGCAAGATGCTGTAAAAATTCTTACTAGAGAAATTAAATATTTCAGAATATATTGTATAAGTTGAAGGTCATGCGCTACTTTTTACTAGACATCATAAACAGGCTGCGGAACTGGAAAGTGCCAATAAAAAACTGATCAACTAGAATCTTATGAGTTGGCAGGTCTGTTGTTAAAGACTCATGTTCTGCGCTTGTATGGCAGATGTATGAGGGTAGAGTGGTATGGTCTTCCACTTATTCTGACACTAAATAGATCATATCTGCCAATAATTACACCTGCACAAATACGCTAATAAACATGTTGTGATTAGTGCACTGCGACATAAAAAATACATTTATAAACAAACTTGCTAGTATTTTGTTTTATGGCGAAACACTATAAAAACCCTGCAATAGGTTTTTCTTTCCTTTCAAGAAATCGTAAAAAGTTATTATAGCCTGCTGTGTAGGGGAGCATAAATCCGTTTGTTATCATACTGACTAGTCTAAAAACTGACTGTTCCATCACTTCATCAGTTGAAAGTAGTTTCCATCTTTAAATCAGTCAAGTTTTACAAGTTGTTTAAATTGACTGAAGCTGTATGCAAAAATATATTTACAATATCATTCTCTTGTTGCTCGAAACTAGATAAGTTAAAAACACAAGTTCATAATTATGTCACAATTATGTCCAATTTTACAGTCGTGTCTGTTACATTTAGGCTGCAACACTTAACGATTGGTCTATGATAAAGCAAAAGAGTCAGACTTGTGTCAAAAATTTAAGTATTCTGTTACAAAGTAGTTTCCAGAGACATTCACTAATGACATTTTCTGATATATCATCATGTAACTTTACAGTTATTAATAGATTACAGTTCATTATTTGGATAGTTTTTATTATATTGTATTATGGATAGAATAAAATTAGTAGACAATAATTATTTAATGCATAAATATAGTCTCATTATAGCTATCGCCAGAATGATATTATAAAAAAAACATTTATCTAGCAAATATTAGAATTAGAAAGCTCTAAAATTGCATTCTTTCTCTGTAAAACACTATGCCTAGAGAATTTAATTTGATAATAGCGATTCAAATTTTCTCCATATTGATTTTTAGAAAAGAGCTGAGCAAAGTTTTGAAGATGTTTTTTAATATAAATATTTAGCTAAGAATGTACCATTATTGCTTATCCATTAAATGTTTTGTTCATGCTAATTAACTATATGATTAAATAAAAGCAAAAGAAGTACCAAAAACCTTTATAAAATGCAATCAAACTTGAGCCATACATATATACAACATAGTTTTATATATATAACTACATGGATGTTCAGCGGTACACAACAACACAAAGGTTTTTGAACAAAATATTTGTTTTAATCACGATATACAACCTTTACTGTTCTAACTTTTAACTGAAGGTGTTTGTTTACTTCTGAGTGTGCCCAAAATTTAATTAAATTACGCTATATATACATTGATTTATAGTATTTTAGTAAGTGTGAGCATGTACTTTTCTTTTAGCGGTTCTTGAGTGCTAGTTTAAGTTTTTCTAGTAGTCCAACCATACTTATTCTGATGGACAATGGATGAAGATTGGCAGGTGTAATAAGTATGTCCACATTATTCCATTTTACAACAATGTGGTTACGTGGTGTAGTGGCTAGCGTGCCTGTTTGTAAAACTGGGGTTACTCAAGCTTGTATTCCCTGGTTGCTAGTTGGGGCGGCTGCAAACGTTAGATGACTAGTTATGAACACCTTGGGGTTTGGGGGCGGTATTAGGCCCCCAACGGAGTTCGGGGCAGTGCCCCGAAGCTCTGGAGCTTTTATTCAACAACCCTCAAAGTATGCCTAAATGCAATCGTTTGTAAGCATCAAAATCTATGTACATAAATATATTGTTTATGGTTTATGGTAGGCAAAACTTTTTTTTTATTCATCGAACAATATAAAACTCATGACACTACAGATTTCTGTAAGAGACATTGACAGAACAAGAGCTATTACTTATTTATTGCAATAGCTCTTGTTCTGTCAATCTGTCCATGGCTGAAATCTTTCACAACTGATTCTGTATCTATTTCAAATTCTTTGTATATGTGTAATATTAGAAGATTATTTAAATGAGCCTGTCCCATAGCGCTCCTCATCGATGTTTTGATTCGGTTATGTTATAATAAGGAAAATGCAAGTTCAGGGGTCTTCTTCACACCCTCACTATAAGCAATAAAGTTCAGTTTGCAAGTCTTAACAAAGTCTCACGAGATCACTCATTTAGCGAGACTACCACGAAGACACTATAGAACTCTAGTTGTTAGTAAATAAGTTGTTGGAAATTCCAAGTGAATGAGCTTAGACTGCAATTCTTAGTACTTAGCCGCCGAAAATCACTAAAAATTTGTGGCAGCTCAGCCGCCCAGCCGCCCCAAGGAGTACCGGCCCGGGGTTACCAAGTTAAATTCTAGTGTGAAGTGGTTATTTGTTCCAAGATTTTAATCGCTGTAACTGGACATATGACAAATAAACACGTAGATTTATATAAATAAATATAAGAAATATATATATAACTAGGTCAAATCTGATAAACATGCAATGTAGGTTTATGTTTAGATAAGACATGTGCGTTTAAAAGTACCAGATATTTATATACACGCAAAAGTTATTAGAATACATTTAATTGATCGGTTGTTTAATATAAATGGAATTAGAAACAAAAACTGCTAAATAACAGTTGCCTGGGAACCAAGGCTAAGCTTAAAGTGCCGAGCCATAAGATACACATCTGCGGTCAGCTTAATTGCCTCGAGATCTGTAAAAAGTTTTAATATAGCCGCTTGCTTAAATAAATAACACTGCTTGATAGCCAATCACTGCGTCCCGTTTCACAACAATAAAAAGCACTAGATGTTATTTAAAATTAATATCATTTTTTGCACCAAAATTAGGCAGTGTCATTACAGCATTACAGAAATTGCTATAAACAAATAGTACTGACTATTTTGTTCCTTCCTTTGACAATTACAAATTGGCATCAAAACGAAACCATTATCTATGAGACAAGTTTTGTGGTCATTAGTCGAGAATCTGTCTAGCGATATAACATGTAGCTTGACATAAATGAAATTAAAACGACTGCTCACACAGCTTTTGCTGAGAATCTTTGTTAAAGAAGCCTAATTGTTATAAATACATGAAGCACTTTATACAGCTGCATAGAGATAACCCTAGCTCATAGATGCGCATTTGCTTTACCATAATATCGATATTATACTAAGTATTGCGTTGCACATACACTGGTGATTTGTGTAAAAGGTATAACCCAGAGGCTGCTCACCTTTCTCAACAACCTTATTTGTACATAATGAGTTAGTCAACTTACCTGTATGAGGTAAGAGCTCTAAATAAACTACTGAATATGTCTCAACTTTGTCGATGTCTACACTAAAGAGCTTATTAAAATAATAATAACGAAAATGAGTATAATGTGTACTATCAGCTTGCTATATATTATACCTCGTTATTTGCTATGTTGAACCACTACCATCACCTAAAATAAACAATTTCTTAGATAGAAGTTAACTTTGTTTTACACGAAAACATTCCCTGAGTACTTCAGATATTCTGTTGGAAGTTTTACATTGTCTTTACAACAGTACTCTGTAAGTTCCTTTTTATCTCAGCTTTAGTTGTGGTGCAATACATCAACAACACCCAATGAGATATGCTTGTTAAGATATTTTTTTTGGGAGAAAAGTTCATGAAAAACAAATTGGAAAATATGTTTCACATATTGGCGTACTTGTTTTCCTGTACACTCGTGCTTTACATGACTCAAAAAATTCGAAATATTTAACCATAAATATCATTGATGGGTTTTCGGTTATTCACGTAAAAGGTCTGTGGTTTGTAATACAACCAAGGTTAAAAGTAAATATAATGAGTCTATGGCCTGTGTAAATTGAAAATAGAAATGTGTATATATCAAAAACTATATATAAAACAGCGTGTAAACTACAGAGTTACTGTTTATCCTCACTCTAAATTTTTTTATTTTAAAGAAATCTTTTTAACCATTGTTTTTAACTAAAGCAGCACCAATAAATTTAAAAATTCTGCAAATATTTCTCTAAATTTTTAGGTTATATATTCATTGAATAAATTAAACGTGCTAAAATCTAAAATGTATCTCATAGAACACTTTCAAATATTACCTCTAATTTGGTTTATGTATAATTTCTTGATGGCTATATTAAAATTACAAATAGGAGTTAAGGATTTCCTTTTACAGCTATTTTATACTGTCTTGACTTTTTGATTTTTGATAAAACACTATGAAAAACATTACAAGCCAAACCAGTTCAGAAAAATACTATAATTATAACAGGAACTTACATCAAAATTTTAAAAACCAGAAAAATTGAGCAAGCTTTGTTGTAATTGATCATCACAAAAAATGGACTCTAGAATGATCGCTCAAATTACCCAAACTTGATTAATATTTAGAATGGTTGGCTTAATTAACTGTTACTGGTAGCCAATTTACGACTTGAATGCATGGCGTCTTTTCACCTCACAGTTATAAATTTCATGCATGTCACTAGTTGCCTAATAGATGATTGGTTACAAAAAAGGCAGTGTCAATCAGCCCTCTCTCTTTTACCCATGTGAGTATATCAGACTCTTGTAACATGAACACTGTTAACTATTTGTGCACAGTCTGTACGCAATTCAACCATTCGTTATAAGATGTGTTCAAGCCATGGCCATTACAACCTATTGCTGGTAAAGTACAGGCGACCTACTCTAATCATAAACTAACAGCATGAAGACTTCCTTGCTAGAAATATGCTAAATGTTTATGTAAAATTCAACTTATAATAAGTGGAATGCCTTATGCTATTATTACTACTACTACCAGCATTAGTATAAAACAGACTGTATGATGTTCTGTTCTGTGTAAGAGAAGTAACCAATTCAAGAGTTTGCACATGTTTTCAGTAAATCTTGTTGATCTCAAAAGAAGCCCATACTTTATTTTTGACATCTGTTTTATCTTAAGGTTGCCAATAATTTTTTTCTAATTTTTCATCATGTACAAAATTCTATAATCTCATTAACTCTTTTGTTTTACTTTGATGTTTTTTCCGCGAAGTCAAAATGCAAAAATTGTATTTAATGAGCCTTTGTCAACCATGTGACAAATTTCTTCTGTTTTGATTATAAGAAAAACAGTTATTTTGGTGTAAAAAATAAGTTGGGGTAAAAACTACTGCATTAAATTTGCTTAGAAACCAAGGTTAAGTTTTAAGTGCCGAGCCATAAGATACACATCTGCGGTCAGCTTAATTACCTCGAGATCTATGACAAGTTTGCATATAGGCATTTGCTTAGATAAATAACATAACTTGATAGCCAATCACTGCGTCCCGTTTCAAAAAAATGAAAATAGCTGGATGTTATTTGAAATTAATATCATTTTTTGTACCAAAATTAGGCAGTGTCGTTACAGAAATAGCTACCAGCAAAAAAGACCGCCTAAACCTTTCATAAGGCTAATGGATGTGTTGATGGCTTTGGAAGCCATGAATCTTTCAGAGCTTTATCTCTCATTCTTGTTCAGCTGCGTGATTGTTGTTACTCATACCTCTCTCACAGATTATGAATCTCATTACAGAACTGTGGACATTTAAAAGAAACTCAATAATTTTCATTCCCAAAAGTTTTGACCTTTTAACTTTCTCTTCCACCTTTTTTCGAATCAGGCTAAAAAAATGTTCTATCATTTGCAGTGTACCATGTAATTGTCAAACAATACTTGGACACCCCTAGATTATAGATGTACAAACACTTACTAGCTTTTTATCTTATAACTTTTACACATAATACATTATCAGGTATGCTGATATTAATAACATTTTTTAGTTTTGTGTTTAGTAGAGACAAATTTCCCATTTGCCAATTTATGCACTTGTCCCATTTTTATTGGCTAGACATGCAAACTAACTGACAACGTAGATCAGTATTTATGAAGTTCAATATTTGATGTAACACTATTCAACAAACAAAAAAAACTGTGGTTTCTGTAATACCTGAAAAGTCGCTGGTTATTCACCACTTTTGATCATTTTTGACAAATTAAAGTGTCATATGCAGACAATTAAAGCATCAAATCATTTGCATTTAGACTGGCAAGCTACCAACTAATTTTTGGCAGACATTACGCAATGCACCACGCTACAGAGCAGTGCAAAAAGCTCATTAATTTTCAGTTTACAGCTTTAGGAAGCTGGCAAAAGTGCAGGGAAATTAATCAGCATGTAAGGTCTGACACTACTAGCTGAGTTGGAGAACAATTAACTAGGTGAGTTGGAGAATCAACTGTTAATAGATTTAGTAAAATGAAGTAAACCACATAAAAGAGTATTGTTGCATTCTATCAACAGGATATTAGAGAAGAGAAGGACAAGCATTACTTTCGACGCTATTGGGTTACAGTCAAATCATACAGTAATATAATATATTAGCGATTTAATTTTGCGCTCACATTATTATGTTATATTTATCGTGTCATTAAATAAGCATACATGATCTTCCGCTTAAAAAATAAATCTTTTTCATTTTCTAAGCATGCTATTGGTCCACTTGTAAATAATATGAAATCTCAATGTGGTGCGTTACCATGGTTGCTAAATAGTTTGCATGGGCGACTTGATTTAATCGGCTTGTCGTGACAGCGACTGTCAACACCTTGCCATGTTTGACATTTGGCAACAGCTTGTAATGGTTTTGACTTGGGTAGACCTAGCAAAAGTATGACATATATAAACGCCGACAGAACCATTTCAGATCGCAATGCAGCCCAATCAGCTAGAGCTACAGATTACAGCAACTAAAACTGCTATTATCGTAATGGGTTATCTTGCACGAGGCTGTGAGCTCAAATATTTGATCAGTGATTCAAACAACATCATGGAGTTCTCTACCAACTATTTGAATTTTGATAGGTAAGGAATTATATAAAACATTATAAGTTAAACTGCAGTAAGAAACTGATTTAGTAAATTTTGATAACTTTCAATTTTGTATAACATGCTAAATTATACTGATTTGCATCTGATGAAAACGATGTATCAATTTTTTATCTGTGTGATATTTTTAAAGCTTTCAAATGATAAAACATTATCTACGTTGTAATTATTTTAGTTTCAAAAGACCAATGAGAGACAAGTTTCTACAAGCTTTTTTGCCTATAGATGCCTTCTCTCTAGCACTAAATATGATGTCTACTTTATCAGGTAAACATTTAACGTTATTATGGTTAATCAAATTGTAGCAAAATTTATCTGTAAACTACTAGTTACTTTAGTACTACATACTTTAGTTAGTTAGTTTTTAGTTACTTTAAACTTGAAACTACGTATTAATTTTTCTTGTACTGACTTTTGAACAAATATTTTTAATTCTCTGATCTTTAATATAACTAGTAATTTCTTCCATTTATCCCGCTTAGCTAATACTTTGTCATTTGTAGACCCGAATGTCGATGAAGTGCCACACTTTCGGATTCAATTAGAAAACGAGTCTGATAACTCTGAGACCCTCAGAATCTAACTGATAGCCTAAGTTTTCTCAATCGGGTGAAAGTAACTTTTATCACTTTCCTATATGGAACAGGTGGATGTTATTTAATATTATGACTATTCATTTATATTTATAATCTTTGCTGCATTAGAGTTCTGTTCCTGACAATTTACTCATTGTAAGGAAATATATTTATTTCTATGCTGAAAAACAGAACTACTGTTATTACATAGATGTGTATTCATACCTAAAAGTTAACTGATGAGAATATGAACTGGCAAGAGATTTAATCATCAATCATTAGTTATTAAAAACATGCTGATGGTAACATATTGCAACTTTCAACAGTGTATATATTAAAAATAGTAGGTTTAACCTACATACATTTCAACCTTATAGTTTGCGGTATTTACAGCCGATGAACTCAGATCAATTACATGTATGGTCTAAAGCTTATTACAAATTGGTAAGAAGCTGTTGTGGTAACATAGAAATAAAAATTGTATTTTTTGTATTAAAATTAAAACATTTGCTTTTGGATATTAAACAAACTAAGGTTTAAAGTTTATTTTCAATAAAATGAACCTTGGAAAAATCAAACTATACATTTTAGTGTCAGACCTAACTAAGACTTAACCAAGTAAAGTAACAATTGCAATAATGTAAGTTGTATATTTTGCCAGTACTTACAGTGATATAAGATGAAGGATCCCATGACATGTTTTTAAAGTCATATACATATATTAGCTAAAATAAATTTAAAATATGCTTTATCTGCATTGCTTCACTTTTGAATGAGTAAATTTTTATCATCATTTACAATTAGTCACTGAATAAAAATAAGGAAGGAACAGTTTTCTTGTATACCTAAATTATGAAATTTTTATGCATTAAAAACAACACGTCATGTGTTAACTGGTAAGTTGTGTGAGTTGATTTACGTATTTGTGAGTACGATAGATTTCCTAGGTGGTTATACTCATCATAAATTCATATAAACAGCATTTGATCATAAAGCGATCTGATGTAGAGGTGACATCATGCTCTCAAAAAGATAACATACTAATCCATCTGACTTTTAACTAAACAATATTTCTAGCCATAACCCCTTTTAATTGTGCTTAATTGGGGCAGATCACGCACCTCTTATTTCTATTTTCATATCATTGATTCAACAATTCTCATGTTTTAATTTACCACTTGATTACCCTGCAGTTTCTCTAGCCATTTGCCTTGACAATTGAGTAAAATCTTAAAGTTTCAAACTCCTGTCAGTAACATATCTCCTCATCAGTATGAATTACTGCGGTTCCTCACTGCGGTTGCTATAAAAAGATTTAACACTAACCTACAAAGTAGATCAGCCTGTAGTTTATCAATAAGTATTTAAAAAGTTCCATAGCTTTTGCGAAAAGTTCATCAGATCGTCAAAGCCATTTCTATTTTTAGGAAAACGAAAGACTTTAAAAATACCATATAGCACAAAGATTACAGAACACAAATAAAGAAAGTCTACACTAAAATGGCTTTTCTATTAGATTTAAAAACATTAGTCGCAAGAAACCAAAAGTTGACAGGCATAAAAAGGTTTTGTATTGCAGGCCATCTGGCAGTTTTACTCCCATATTTTGCAGTAAAGAAAGATTTACCCTGCATTATTTGCACTACTCTTAAAATATTAGTTTTATAACTAATTTTTATACATGAATGAAAAAAACGATCTGAGAGAAAAAAGCCAAACAGTCTTTACTTGTGCATTTGTGTATTTGTGAATACTAGATTACTGTTATTTACATCCAAAAGAGTCAAACTTGTTTTTACGTTTTGTAAAGCTAAATTTTATATCAATGGAAAAGTTGTGAGTGAAATAAATGGGAATCTAGTTGGATACATGTCACTTATGAATGCATGTTGTCTCTTGATTGAACACTAGTTACATGAATTTATAATGACTGCAATCACATAGGAAAGCTAACATACGCACAAATATATAAATCAACTCATATATAATTGAGCACTCAAAATGCGACATACATACGTTTTTCAGCTATAAAACTCTGATTATTCAGTTGTACAAGAAAACAGTTCCTTTTCATGTTTCTATTTATTACGTATTTGTCAATTTTTGTAAAAAATTGTTTATATAGAAACCATTGCAGATAGAAGCCCATTTTAGGCTATTTTCAGCTAAAATATACAGATAGGAACAAGTTGCCTCGTGTCGAGTATACATTTTACCTATGCTTTCAGAGAGTATTTAGTTTTCCATTGTTCAGATCAGTTATATTAACTAGTGTGCTAGTTTCAAGCTGGTGGGTTAAAAAACACTGTAATTAGTTTTATGTCGACTCGCGGAGAATTTTGTAGTTTTTTTACTTAGTAGAATAATTCATTAAGGAAAAGCCATCAGTCAGATCCTTAGTTGCTTTACAAAAATTGTACCCAATAATTTACTCTAGAATGTATAGAGAATGTTTGTAAAAAAAATAAATATTCAGATTTAACTGGCAGTAATAAAATATAGTGTCTAATAAGCAAAACATTCCAGTAATATTATTAGCATATAGCAATTAAAAGCTGAAAGAAGAATATTATTATTCATTTACTAATGTTATGGACATTTAAACCTAATGAATTTGTGGTAGGAGTCTGTAAACTACAAATTAGAAGTTTAAAGGCTGCTAATTAAATCCACAATATATATAGATCAGTAGGAAGTCATGTTTGTTTTCTAAGTACCCTCTAACTACTAGTGGAACTATAAGCTATTTTAACAAGGTGATTTATAAGATCTGGTGAGACGAAAAGAATTTTATCGCATATAAAAAATCATAGCGCCAAGAATCTTGGTGCTCAAGCAAAAACTAATTTTGCCAGGCTTTCCTTTATAGCTATTTGAATAAAACCATTGGCCAATATTATTTACTGTTTTACAGCAGGTGTATATAAGATCAGGTCTATTAGATGTATGTAGTTACTAAATCAGTAATAGCAACAGGTCAATAAACTAAATAAGTAATAGTCAATATCTATTATAGATATTGATGTTATCTCATGAAAACAAGTCTAACTTTTAAGAATTTTTAGTTTGGAAACAAACTAAAATTTTAAAAGTAGTTCCAATAATGGAGTGTAAATCTTTTTTTACTGCAAAATATGGGAGTAAAACTGTCAGAAGGTCTGCAATACAAAACCTTTTTTATGCCTGTTAACTTTTGGTTACTTGCAACTAATGTTTTTAAATCTAATAAAAAAGTTATTTTAGTGTAGACTTTCTTTATTTGTGTTCTGTAATTTTTGTGCTATATGGTATTTTTAAAATCTTTCGCTTTCTCAAAAATGGAAATGGCTTTGACGATCTGATGAACTTTTCAAAAAAGCTATGAAACTTTTTAAATACTTTTTGATAAACTACAGGCTGTTCTTATTTGTAGGTTAGTGTTAAATCTTTCTATAGCAACCGCAGTGAGGAACCGCAGTAATTCATACTGATGAGGAGATTTGTTAGTAACAGAAAGTTGAAATTTTAAGATTTCACTCAATCATCAAGGCAAATGGCCAGAGAAGTTGCAAGGTAATCAAGTGGTAAATTAAAACATGAGAATTGTTGAATCAATGATATGAAAATAGAAATAAGAGGTGCATGATCTGCCCCAATTAAGCAAAATTAAAAGAGGTTATGGCTAGAAATATTGCTCAGTTAAAAATCAGATGGATTAGTATGTTATCTTTTTGAGAGCATGATGTCACCTCTACATCAGATTGCTTCATGATCAAATGTTGTTTATATGAATTTATGATGAGTATAACCACCTAGGAAAACTATCACACTCACAAATATGTAAATCAACTCACACAGCTTACCAGTTAACACATGACATGTTGTTTTTAATGTATAAAACTTTCATAATTTAGGTATACAAGGAAACTGTTACTTCCTTGTTTCCATATAGATATCATCTAATAGATATCTGGTGTTGCTCATCAGGTGTCCTTGTTTAAAACCTCAAACACAGATATGTGAGAGACACACTATGAAACAGATTTGTAGTAAAAAAAACTCTACTTTTAAAAAAAGCTCATGTCTAAACAATTACTCCACTTATTACTATTAGTGTAAAGCTTTTTTGTAGCTTTGACGTTTACTTTATCTTATTTACAATGTATGTTTAGTCATAGAATTACTTTTAACATAAACAAATAAATATATACTGTATGTCACGTCAAACTAAGTAAACTTAATTTATACACTAACAAAATCAATCAGCTCAGCATATACTGTATCAGATCAAGTCGACTGATTTCATATCATAACAAACTCTCCAAGCCTGGCTCTAATAATCTCTAGTAAGCAAATAGTTTAACATCTGTCGTTATTTGTCTGCATGATGACACAAACTTATAGGTATGGCGCCAGTCTACATGTTTACTTTTAGCATAGCACTCAGTTTATTCTGTTAAGTACTCAATTGAATACTCATCTTATTTGAGTTTTCAATTGAGTGTTGCTATAAAATTTTAGTTCTACGGAGGTTGAGTTTTTACACAAATATGCTAATAAGCGTTATTTTTAAATTTCTGAGCAGGTGACTGCTGAAGGGTTATGCGTTCCACTCGAATGACTTTTTGTATAGCGTGTGTTTGAGAGGTGCAATCTTTCGCAATGCATGTTAAGTAGGTACTAACATTTTTAAATTACAAGTGACACCATTGAATCATTTTGGTAACCAAGTTCGTCATGATCAAACATATTTGAGAGATAACTAAACTGTTCTGATTTGACAATAACTTGTTGCTTTCACATTCTGATGTCATTCTATCATTATCACTACATTTCTCAACTGCTGTTTTTATGACATTCAATAGATTTTTATATAACATATTGCAAGAAAATAAGTCATGTAATTGTACCAGATAATGTCTGTTGATGGCTTTATATGGAATAACAGTGCAAAATTAACAGAAAACTAAGGTACTGCAGTTTATAACTTTTACCAGAACTTTTCTCATTTTAAAACAATTTATCTAACTTTAAAACCTATGTTTGATCTTGTAAAGAATGCTGCTTTCTCGTGTATGACATAAATATTTACCCGAGTACTTTGTCGTCATTTAGGCTAGCAACCAAATATGAAACCAAATAATGGCTGATGCAAAAAGCTTCTTAGTTACTGATATATGTATGGCTCTTAATTTTATCTTAAAGTATAACATCAGCCTTCAGTGAACGTTTTCAAAACTGTGCGATTATCTAAAGAAAACTGACTATTTTAATATTCCTACAATATGGGCAGTCAAATTAAATATGTTAATAAAAGCAAAGAAATTCATGAATATTGAAACTCTCAGGGTGTATTATACTCTAGCTACTGCACAGTATGTATCAAAGATAACAATCACACTTATAGATTACAGCAAAAGCGGATATGGTTAACAGCCTAAACAAAGTAAATCAATTTATAAACTAAAATTAACCAAATTATCAAATTTATTAGAGATTTCTGTCAAAAACATTTTATTTGAGCTGGACCTTTTTATAACAATGTTTGGTTGCCATGACTCTCCTAAATTCCAACGAGTCTTTAACACACACTAAAAGTATTTCTAAAATAACTCACAGTACAATGAAATTTGCTTTTAGAGGATTTCCTGCTTTCAGCCTTAAGCTATCTGCTTTTAGAAAAAGAGGTTAAATAAGAAAAATTAATTTATAAATAAAAAAGTAATATATAATAATAAAAAAATGCTATTGTGAGCGCACTGTCTATTTTTTGCTGGTGCTATGTCTAAAAAACTTTCACAGATGTCTGCCCTTTTTATAGTAAATTAAAATCACAGATACGCCACGCCCTAATTTTACATATTTCCACAAAAAAGATTGCAAAGTTGCGCACCGCTAGATTTCACAGACACTTATCGTTTGCTTGTTAAGAGAAGGTTGCTTTGGTGCTTATTGGAATAGACATGGTTGGCTAGTTAATCTCTGTACTAGGCAATATTGCCTCACAAGATCCATACTGATATTTGTCTCAAAAAGTTGTCAAAGATGCGAGCTTCCGGAAAACTGCTTAAAAATTATATTAAAAATGGCACAAACACTAGTTTGGCTGTGATTTATTACTGCTTATCTGTCATTGGTTTAATTGGTCACCAATCAATCGGTTAAATAGCAAGATAAATTTGTATAGACAGTCTGGTTTTTGTTGTTTACGTCAAGCAAGGTGCAGGTTGGATTACAATGGTGTGGTAATTCGGATATACGGGTTGTTAAAGGCAGTATCCATGGTAACTACATTGTTTAGCCAGTGTGTATCAGAGTGGATGGTACAATGAGTAATCAAGCAGTGTCATGCTTCATGAGCATTTAGAGTTACCTTATGTTTCAAGCCTGTTTGTATATAAAGGCATAGCGGAGCATTTTGAACTCAGAATCAAGTCTGATCAGCAACAGCTACAGAACACAGTAACAGTTTTAGTAAACTAAACATTACTAGTTTAATTATGGGTTATCTAGCTAGAGGTTGGGAAATGTCATCTCTACTCTTTGATGAGAATGGCTCCTTTGAATTATCAACTGACTATTTCTATCTTACTAGGTAAGGAAATAAAATGCTCTGAATAGAAATTTATCTAAATTCTCTATCTTTATTGCATATTAATTGTAATTGTCTAAAAGTTTTAAACTCATACACAGAGTAGTAGTCAAAGGTTCTCCATTGCTTATTTCAGTTCTAACAAGCAGAATAAAACAAGGAGGCTACAAACTTTCATACCTGAAGACGCTTTCTCTATTTCATCTCATGTGACAACATCTACCTTAGCAGGTAATTCACTTACTGCATCTTCCTATAATATAAGTGGTTTTGTAAATTAAAAAACAGATATCTTAATTTTGTCTTATTGAGTAAACATTTTACTTAAGTACATCGATCTTTAATACAACCAAATGCATTTGCTGTTCTTGCACATGTGACATTAGTCTCTTTAGAGCACCATTATTTCATGAGCTCAAAACTGATTTAGTTTGTCACTTTAAGCTTTCTTAAAAGTTAAATTTTATGGTTCTAAATTTCTATTATGGAATGGCAATAACCCTTTGCATTTTCTACCATATAATTTTCAAATAAGTTTATTCTATAGCAGCATGTGATTGTTTGTAGGTATGATTTGTGAGAATATCAGAAGTCTATAAAGCTCACCTTGGGATTACACCTCTATCGTACCTCTATAATGGTACCTCTATGGCACCACTAGAAACTCTATATGCATATTCATGAAAGCGCCTCTAACAAATCCTCTCAATGATTATATATTTATTTTATTTATGTAACATCTATGAATAACTTAATTGTGTGAAGCACATTTATGGAATTAATGCTAAGGAAGCTTTAAGGATTATTGGAGACAATCATCGGTGCTGCCCATGTTTCACTGCAAGTAAACTTTGTTTGTTTTGTTTAAGAATTTATGTTTTACCCATTTTAAGATAGTTCAGTATTACGTTTAATAAACATGTGTTGAGCATCAGCTAACCTGTCAGCAACTGTCATGAAATAAGATAGTTCAGTATTCCGTATAATAAACTTGTGTTGAGCATCAGCTAACCTGTCAGCAAGTGTCATATGCAAGCAAATACAAAATTAACTTTTATGACAGCCTTATGTTGAAAATACAAGACTTTAAAATCATCGGAACGAGCAACTAAACATATACCAAATATATTAACTACAGACACATTTTTAAAGAGATATGAGTGTACCACAAGTTTTTATAAAACCCAAAATTTTTGTGTCTTTTCGTTTAAAGCTGGAAACTAACTTAGCATTTTGTTACAGACTGCTACAAAAATAGATGCTGGAAATATTTTCTAAACATATGGTCATAAAAAGAACCCATTGACTGGTCTACTGTATTATATATAAATCATATTACACATTGCAGGAATAATGTTGAATTAGCAGCTCTAGCTTGGCCAAAGCACACTCAGTAACAGATCAACTGCATGTACAACTAAACAGCTCTACAAGCTTTACAGTTTTGAGCTAAATGTACGTCACAGATGGCAAACACAAAAAAACTAACGGTACACAATGATTTAGCATTTTCAACAAATAACCCATCACGCAAGCGTCAATCAAGTTGAGTGTTGAGTTTTTATGCCATTTACAACATCTCAATGTCTGATATCAATATACCAAACTGATTTTTATAGCAGGATTAAACTTCAGTAGTTTGTTTTGGTGTGACACAAAGTCTCGCAATAATGGTGAGCAGTCCATTTGTGTGGGAACCTTCGTTAAAGGAGCCAACGGGTTTCTGAGAGTTCGCTTTTCTCTCAAAGGAGAGTAGAAGACAAAAAGAAACTAAATGCTGTTCCTTCATAAACACACTCAGTGTATCAATGTAAACCTTACCTCTTTATTACGTTAAAGTAGCCATAAATCACACTGCTAATTTTCAATTGCTCTATCTGTTGCATCAATTGTCTTAACTAAACTATCTATTTTTTATGCCTTTGCAATTGTTTAAAGTTTAATTCTCAGTATTTTATTGTATTTGTGTTTACAATATAAGTTTTTGTGATAGTAGTTTTTACTTTTAAAAAGTTTCAAAAAACCATGCTGGCAGATATAGCATGGAAACTGACGCTGGTAGATGAAGCATGTAACTTCACGCTGGTAGAGAAAGCATGCAAAATCACACTGGTAGGTGTAGCATGTAAACTCACACTGATAGATGTAGCATGTAAACTGACACAGGTAGATGTAGTATGTAATCCACATTGGTAAATGTAGTATGTAAACACGCGCCAGTAGATGTAGCATGTAAACACACGCTGGTAGATGCAGCATGTAAACACACACTGGCAGATGCAGCATGTAAGCCCACACATATCGATGTAGCATTTAACCCACACAGGTAAATGCAGCATGTTAACCCATAAATGTCGATGAGGCATGTAAACCCACACAGGGAGATGTAACATGTAAATCCACACAAATAGATGCAGCATGTAAACCCTCACATGTAGATGCAGCATGTAAACCCACAATGGTAGATGTAGCATGTAAACCCACACATGTAGATGCAGCATGTAAACCCATACTGGTAGATATAGCATGTAAACACACGCTGGTAAATGCAGCATGTAAATACATCCTGGTAAATGTAGCATACAAACCCAAACATGTCGATGTAGCATTTAAACCCACACAGGGAGATGTAGCATGTAAACCCACACATTTCGATGTAGCATTTAAACCCACACAGGGAGATGTAGCATGTAAACACGCATTGGTAGATGTAGCATGTAAACCCACACATGTAAATGTAGCGTGTAAAACTGTAGGCGCATAAAGCAGAACCCTTACTCATAAAACAAATGCGTGTTAAAAATATTAAATTATATTGAAAGGACTGTAGAGTCTTCCCCATGGAGGAGCAAAAACCCTCCTCTCCGTGTTCCGGCGATAAGTGTAATCTAGTTTGTTTCAGTTACTACTATTAGCAACCACGTTACGGCTTGCTTAATTTTTTTATGATTGGTTTGCTGTTGTGTATTTTTACAGTAACATCAGTGGTTAATTGTTGCGCTGTTAAACATGTACAAAATTATGATATTCCGTTTGCAAGATGGAAAAGTTTAGTCACACTTCAAACCTCCCAATGATTAAAATATTTTATAGCGGATTATTGTAAAGGCTATTTGGCATTCCTAATCTCCAGTGTCTGTTTATATAAGCTCGTGGTAGCAATCTTTGATGGAAGCACCAACACGGTTAATATATTACATATGTACAAAAATTAAATATTTATAGATGGTTAGTATATTATACATATACACAGATTATATATTCTAAAACACAACAACAAAATATTCTCAGCCTTCTGAACCGATTACACATTAATAAAAAACTTGATGTTTAATTGATTTGTGGCTATTTGTTTGAACCAAAATTGAATAAGAAATATAAAAGTGCAAGTTTCATACCACTATTTTATCAAACAAGACTTCTAAAAAGTTAATTTAGGTGAGTATTAAATAAAAAATGAGCAATAAATCTCAGAGTTTTATCCATAATAACAAAGCAAAGCATAAGTCTGTTAATAATTCAAAGGAGTCACTCTCATCAAAGACGAGAGATGTCATTTCATAACCTTTAGCTAGATAACCCTTATTCAGACTAGTAATGTTTAGTTTACTAAAACTGTTACTGTGTTCTGTAGCTGTTGCTGATCAGACTTGATTCTGAACTTAAATCTCGTTATATATAGTTTAGATATATGCAGCTGAGCTCTGTTATTCCTTGTCCCTTTTCAGCTACTCTTATTTTATTGTCATTATTCTACGAGTTATATCAGTTTAATAAATTAAAATAAAAAAGATTATATAAGAAGCAAGAGTGGTGCTCAAAGTAGTATCAAACTCATTTGGCTGGTTTCTATAGAAACTAATGATACTTCTACACTCTAAATTGAGTGTGCTGCTTAGTCAAGCGAGGCTAATCTACTAGCTTCATAGATCTGACGTTGATAATAATGACTTTGGAGTAAAATTAAGATTAGTAATGCTTGTACGTACACACGCACCAAATGCTGAGTATTAGCATAGACTTATAAACTTATTTAATGATGTCAGAAGAAATCTAAAAGCACGCGTGATGATAGCTGATAATCACACTAACACTAATGAACACTTATTGCATTGACAAACTTCCTTATAAAATATATATATACACAATATAGCATAGCTTTGTGTACTTAAATGGCTATATTGAATTGGCTAAATGAATTGACTCCATGTTTGAACCGGAGTATGGATGAAAAATAGAGCTACATTCAGTTTACATGTATCAGCCTTATAAATATTACAATGATCTTCTGCATGAAAGTTACTACAAAAAATTGTTAGCCTTGCTATAGAAGGATGTATGGGCATATATACATGTATCTATATTATAGTCAAGATTGCTATCACAGTCATATATAATGCACAATAATATTAAGTTATATTTATGATTTACATGGTGTCAGATGTAGCTCATTCTGTTTGCACATTATACTTAAACACTTGTACTTTTTTAGTTTGAGTAAGACTTATTTTCTCTTTCAATAAGAATTATGGTTACATCAGCCTAAGGCTTGAGGATTATTGAAAATTTAAATCAATAACAGAGAGAATTTAAACCTATTAATCTATGTTGCATTTTAATGTACGAATCATTGTTAAGGATGGTGCAACAAATGTTTTATGACTTCATATCTCTAAATCCTGTTAAGAATATTTACAACTGACACTTGTAACCAGAGTTGGTAATATCTGCGCAAGTGATAGGGTCAAGGTAGCTAATGTTTTTACAGCTACAAACAACTATGTAATGAAATAGGCTCAGCTATGCTGTGAATAAGGTGCAATCTAAAATCTCATGTCAAATCAATTACATCACAAGCTAACAACAGCGTCTGTTGAGTGTACTACATTGAAAGTGTTGACTGAAATCATAGAGTTTCACAGACTTCATTATTACACAGTAAAATATATTGTAGTAACAAATGTTGATTTGTTACTACATGAAAGATGCTGATAGAAACAAAGAGAAAAAAATGGAACAACCAGAACACAATTTTTAGATACGAGTGTTTATGACTACAATCTATCATATAAAAAATACAACCGTCGATATTATATGTTTTACTAGCTGAAGTGAATGATCTGACAAAATACAAAGAGAGAATGCTGATGGCAACTTTACTCTAGATATCAATAGTGTTAGTTCAAATAAAGAGTTTTAGATCTTCAAATCTTTAGAGTCACGGACAAAGTTTTGAAGAAGCCATGCATCCCACTATTTGAATCATCAGAAAAAGCTGCTTCCTTGCCAAGATAATAACCTCAGTATTCCAAGAATAATTATTAGCTCTGATTTATCACCTGAAGTTAGCAGTATGGCACCTCATGTCTGTGATACTAGGATTTTATACCTTTTTACGTTGTGAGCTTACTGAAATGTTTTATAGTCGGATTTCCTTCCTGTCATCAACGAGCATGCAGCTCAAAAATTTGATTTTTTTCTTTATAGTGAGTCAAACTGACACGTGTAGCAGGTGTTTGATATAGGACACCATGCCAAGTCCTGCATTAATTACACCTAACCATTTTCGGTGAATCGCCTACAGACTGTAGACACTGCACTTGTGTAAGCCCTGATATTTATCAAAGAAGTCTATCGCAAGTTTTGTCATCACAATTTATCTTTACTGCTCAAATTTTATTTCCTAACGAATTTGCTTATAAGTATGGCACAGAATGGCAGCAAATACTATTCTGATAATCTGCCAATTCAATTAAAATTTTTTATTAAAACAGGCTTGCATCTCCTTAGATGAAATTTTGAAGGTGTTTTTGGATATAAAATTTATTTTGCAATTTTTATGCTGTAGGTGAGCAGATACAGACAAATACAATAAAAAGTAAACAATCATTAAAATCTGTTTAATATAAAATAATCTTTTAGACACTAGGCAGTGCATTGCTACAAAGGTAGAAAAGCATAATTATTGGCAGCAGATCGCTGACACTCCAGTTTCAGTAAACTCTTAGCTATCTATAGATATTTATTTGCTCGATTATTCGCTGGCAGCTATTTAAAAAGGTTTCTTAAGATAACTATTTTTCAAGATGGTAGAATGGAGTCAGATGAATAAGATAAGCTTTTGAAAATTTGTCACTACTACGCTCACCACGGATTTATTAATCAACCCCCAGATTACAACCTAATTACAAACAAATAAACATGACATGATATGAAATCAGAGTACATTCCATGTACAACCCAGATATAACAGATGTTTCAAATAAATACAATGCATTCGGTAATGTATTAGAGCGTACAGACTGATATGTATGAATGAGTACAGGCAGGATCCTCTGATTCACGATCAGTGAGTGTCGTACCACTTACGATGATTCTGTATAGAAATGTAAAGAGCCTATCAACTGATCAAAGATAGCTGGTAATCAACCACGCAGTATTTGCTGTCGCCTTCGCTCACAATAAATGACTAATAGCTATGAGCGGTCTCCTGTTATGCATGATATTTGAGTTTTCTATTGAATGCCTTTACCATTTTCGACTTTAATTAGCACATGTCATAAGATATTAAAAGGAGTTGGAGTAATGCATCTGTAAACATTTCTCAGCGCCTTTTTGGTTATTTATTTAAAAAATAAGCATATGGCAAAACTTGTAACTATCTAATAATTTAAGATATCTCACGGTACATTAGTTCATGGTTTCATGAATAAATATGTTGTGAATTACTTGAATTTTAACTTGGGTTATTTTATGTCCCGCTAAAAATTTATTTGATAGAAAATGTCACGCCTATAAAGGTGGCCTAGCGGTATTACATTTTTCAGTGTGGCAGCACCTGCTGCTCAGCTATGCTGCTGTTAATGGGTTGTCGGCTAAACCTTAAAGATATGTCTAAAGCGCTTTAAAAGCATCAGATTTTGATAAAGATAATTAAATTAACAATTACATGCATAGAAGAACTCTGGTATAAACTTTTGATGCTGATCTCAGCCAAAAATCAATCACATTCTAGAAGCCATTCATGAATGTTTCATCTTGTAAAGCAAACAGTCATTTGCTAGCAGAATATTGATTGCCTCTGTTTACTGTTAAAACAGTTTCCATCCTCTAACAGCTGTGTAAATACAAAGGTGAACCACAAAAGTCAACTGTAACTATGAATATAGCGAACAGATTTGTCTGTTTTACACCATTCAGGTGATGATGAACATCCGGTCAAAAGAAAGTGCACTTTTTTGCTCTGGTGTACCGATATATTGATGAAAACTGACCAATAGCAGGAGATTTCGAAATGACCTAGATAATAGGATAATGAAGTGATATTTTATAGTGCCATGCTTATCTTGATAGGAGTGGAATATTGGCAACGTAGGTGTAAACAGGATAAAGGACCAATGCAAAAAATTATAGCTAATCTATTTGATCTATAATTAACTTATTTACGCTATAGCTGTAGTTTTCTGTGGCTTAGCGTTTTTAGTTTGCGCCGTTTCCATCTGGTAGGCGAAACATTCTTAAAAGAAGTTTTTTATAGCCGCATCATACATTAATAGCTCTTCCATTCTGATGAATATTTTCATCTACTAAGGGTTTGCTTCAAGGAACGCTCTATGGCTATACAAAGCTTCCGTGTCCAACTAGCGTTAGTCTTTAATCTATATATATAGCCTGTGTGAAACACTTGACAACATTGTGGTCAATATGGCACTTGGTCCGAAGGATGTCAAGCATGCTGGGAGATGCATAGGAGTCTCAGCTTGTCTACTAGCCAAAGAAATTGGAACATCAATATGATTGTTTTGTTAATTTTAGACTCAAATTAACTGTATGACAGCTAACGGACTAAACTTTATGACTAAATGACTACAGACTGGTGACTAACCGGCTTAAAACTCATGGCTAAATGACTACAGACTGGTGACTAACCGGCTAAAATCTCATGGCTAAATGACTACAGACTGGTGACTAACCGGCTAAAACCTCATGGCTAAATGACCACAGACTGGTGACTAATGGGCTAAAAACTCATGGCTAAATCACTACAGACTGATGACTAACGGGCTAAAAACTCATGGCTAATTTTCTATAGACTGAGAGTTAACCGACTATTAACCAATGGTCAATTTCTACTACTCTGTTTTGTCTTAAGTTTAATGTGCTTCAACTCTCCACAGCAGCTTTCTTTCACCCAACTAAAATGTTGATACATGAATGCATACGTGAAATACATGCATCACAAAAAATTGTGATGCATGTATTTCACATTTATTATTTTACCTCAAAGTTTGGTCTGTTTCTTTAATGACACCACCACAAGCAGCCTCACTCTAAATGTGGATTGTTCTCGAGGTCGCTTTAGATATACATTAACTATACTTTACATACAAATAGCAAACTTATTTAAAATGTAGGTTATGCGAAAAAATAACTTATTTTGTAACATTTGATAAATGAAGAATATTTCATTGATCTTACCAGCAAAATGCATAGTCTTCTGTGAGCATCGCGTCTGCATGCTGCTAATAAAATGAGTTGCTGTTTTCTCAAGCTGTTTACTTGTTCCATTCTAAATTGATTACCAGATACTTTCTAGACGCTCATGGATGTAAGGCTGGCTATGATGTAAGTCAAGGCTATAATCGTAAGCTCATAATATCATCAGAATCCATAAACACAACATAACACAACATAACATGGCGAACAACAAATATAATTTGTTATGCATCTTAAAGTTAGAAGGAATTACAAAAGAAACACACACAAAAATTCTGGAAATGAGCATTTATGATTGTAAGATTTATTAAGGGTAAAATACCACGCTAAGCTTTTACTTGAGGATGAAAATGAGGAAAGATGGTGAGCTCCAATCTTTTTCATTTTGTTTTGAACTGAAAAAAACAGAATAAAAGTCAAATAAAGTTAAGACGCTTATTGAACTATTTAAGTTACGTGTAAAACTTTTAAGGAATAAAAATTAAAATTCATATGAAATAAAGTTAGCAATTTGAGCCAAATAATTTGTCAAGTATGTTTTACTGCTGAAAGATGAACTAACACACGTTTAGTAGATTTTATCAGAAGGTATCGGGTATTTTTCTATCATTTGTGATTGTTTTTGATGTTCGAGGTGATCTGACTGCCAGGATGTTTATAGATTAAAATCAACCAAACTTGATCTCTGTTAAAATTCTCAAAAGAAGTATACGTGTGAAATGACATCACTAGTCGCTGTTGTTGCTATACTTGACATTGTCTATTGCTTTCTGTTGGGACATTACAATGGATAGCCAGTGCATTACATGGCAAATGATATTGGCTATGTCATTACACATAGCTGGTTATTTATGGAATAATTACAGATTACTTTTACTTGCTTAAAGTATAATTCCAGGATAATACTTTTGCTAGCAGCTATCTATACATATATATACTTGGGATGTCTCTTACCATTTCATTGTAAACTCAGTACTGGAATAAAGAACATTACAGTGAGAACACAACACTTTCAAGTTGCAGCATTACGCGCCTCTACTCGTTTGATTTCTATGCAACTATAGATTGTCCTAATCGTACTCTCGTTTGATCTGAACATTTTAACCACATCAAGTTTTGTCAATTCTAGGCTTGAAACATCCTGGCACTCAAATTACTTTAAGCAATAAAAACAATAAATGATAAACAATACTGACACTTATCTGATAAAATCCAATTAAATTTTGTGGAAGTTCCTCTTTACGAGGGAAAAATTGGTGGATAAATCGAAGGTGATACTTTCAGCAAATAGTAAGGACCTCTAGCTAAATAGCCCATGCTCAAACTAGTAATGCTTGTTAATCAAAACTGCTCCTGTGTTCTGTAGCTGGTGCTGATCAGACCTGAATATGTACTCAAATGCGGTGAAATTCCATTACATAAACCTAAAATTCCTGTAACTTAATTATGTCATGCTATCTTTATACAACGCTTCTGACACCAATATATGAGTCATGTTAAAGTGCTAATTGATTTCTGATGGAATGTGGTTGTAATTGAAGAGTTATTTCTGTTACCAGAGAAACTTCCGCTACCATTCTGTACAAGGCTTTTAGCAACTAATAAGGAATATTCATATCATATTTCATATCATTTCACTTCAATAACAAAGTTATGAAAGTTTTATGAGAGCAGAGAATTAAATGCAGACAAATAAAATCATAGATGGGAAAACTTCTCATTCATGAAGGGAAATTATTTTTATTTATGAAGGGAAATATTGCGTATTAGTTTATCAAAGGCTGCTAATTAACCCTTGATAACGCAAAATTAACACTGAGTTTAAAATATGATGGTGCCTTCCTAAAATTTTGACTTCTCTAAATACATCGCCTGCACAATTATGCGTGTGCTTTTTCCAAGAAAAGTCAAGTTCCAAATTTGGCACTAAATGCATTGTGCTTAGACTGCATGGCAATTCTGTTTTGAAAACAGCAGTTGTGTATGTTTTACTTTAGTTATGATGATGAGCCTTTAATGGGAAATCAACAAGTCAGTGTTTCTAAGAAAGCTTTTAGCTTTCCCAGAAGTGAGAGATATGTGTACGGATACACACGTGGTGTTTGGTTTCAGTTAACATGACACTCATAGTTGTAGCAAAATTGTAGTGTTCTTTGTTTTAACTCACACTCAAGCAGTCTAGTGTGCCATGAAAATTATTAATAAAGCGCCTTTTCTAGGTTTAATTAGTTTAAATGCTTTTATTTGTAGGTATTCAGGGCGTCGAGTAAACTTTGTTGACAATCAGTAGGCACTTGCCTGTTGATGTACCATTTAAAAACAACGATCCACACACTTCATACATATGACATTTATAACAAAATACTTGTATTTTGTTTGCTTTACTTTTTGTTACTTGTATTATTCACCAATCATGTTCTAATCTTTAAAGCAGCTTTGAAAACTATAGGAGAATAACTCCAAATTTGGGGTTACACACAAACCTAAACATCTGTTGAGAAATATTTCTCAGATATTTTGTCACATATTTCACTTTGGGATATCTGTATAAAATCTGAAATCACTGTAAAAGGAAGTAGGTCTGTCGTCACTAGTGACAACCACACCAGCATGATTTCAATAAGGGAAATCAATTAGTAGTCAATACTGTAACAACAAAATTATCAAAGATATGCATCATGAGGGCAAGAATTCTGTCCGAGCAAATCATGCTCAATCCTGTAATATTATCACTTTGCACTGGCTTTGCGTCTGTTACATGACTCTCTCGTAGTGGCATCAGTTTATTTAATGATTAAAATAGAAGGTTGGTTGGCAGAGAAGAATTTTTAAAGCTCTCTTCAACAATATCTACAACAGAAGCATCATTTTAATGTACATTCATTGACATTTATATTCCGGTATTTTTTTGTAATTGTTACTTAGACAAGAAGTCTATTCGCAAGTGTTTTATAGGTAATGGAGAGTTTGACAACTTTTGAAGTCTGTGTATTCTACTGCAAATCTTCAAGCAAATTTAAGATTCTGGGAGATAAGAACTGTCAGCTGTCTGCTGCTATCATAAATCAAATGCAATTATAAATTTCTGTTTTTTTTAAGGGAATAATTCAAAACCTATTTTAAGACTCGATGCAACTCTCTTGTTTTTAACCAAATCTTTATAAAGATGCACTTGTATAAAGTTTTAGTAGATTTTATCAGAAAGTATCCGTATTTTTCCATCATTTGCAACTGTTTTAGATGTTTGAGGTGATTTGAATGCCAGGACGTTTCTAAATTAAAATCGACAAAACTTCATAGCGATTAAACCGCTAAGAAAAAAACGCATGCGAGATGGCATCACTAGCTGCTATCGTTGCTATAGTTGACATTGTCTATTGTGTTCAAGTTGCAGCGTTACTCGTCTCTATTCTCTCAGTCTCTTTGCAACTATAGATGTTATAATCGCACTTTTGCTTAGTCTGAACTTAATCTTGTCGCTTTTAGTCCTAAAACATTCCGGCAGTCAGATTACCTCAAACATTAAAAACGATAACAAATGATAAAAAATACCAATATTTCTGATAACAATCTACTAAAATTTTGTGTAAATATTTAGTATTAAGTTCATCTTTAATAAATCTCACATTGTCATTGCGTGTGCATGTGCTTACGTGCGTGTGCATGTGCTTACGTGCGTGTGCATGTGCTTACGTGCGTGTGCATGTGCTTACGTGCGTGTGCATGTGCTTACGTGCGTGTGCATGTGCTTACGTGCGTGTGCATGTGCTTACGTGCGTGTGCATGTGCTTACGTGCGTCTGTCTATGTTTGTTAGTCTGGGCAAACTTCTTCATATGCTCAAACATGTCTTCCATCAGGTTGCCAAAAATACTTGGTTTCAAGACTCTGTCTGATTCCTGTGAACCAGGCTATTAAAAATGAATTAATAACCAAGAATACACCTTCACGTGCCTTAACAGCAATTGACCTCAATGAATGCATTAATATATCCTTGTCATAAAAGCGCTGTAGGAATTTGTGTTGAAAGTTTACACATTCATCATCTGATTAAAAATAAAAGCAACGCTGGATTTGCTGCTAGTATTCTATAGTTCCATGAAGCAAAAACTCCAAAAGGTTATTTAGCTTAATTCCTAGCACCTGCTTCACATCGTCAGTTAGTCTAAGGTTTGTTCTGATGTCCTTTTTTTTACAGTCAATACTAATTATTGAGTACAGCTAAAAACAACTGTATAGTAAAGGGGATGCTCGGCACAAATTCCCAATTTAGCCTTTTGCAGCTCATTTTAACAAGTGTATGCAATTGTGCAGTTGGAGCTAGCTTAGGCAGCGGCTGATGACAGACATTAAACTCTGCTGAAAAGTATTCTAAACACACATTCTCATTGGCCAACATACTGAGAAGCAACATGTCTCAATCAAAACTGGGCCACCAAATCCTTTCCATTTTTTGATTTTTTGTTAACATTATATTTATTTTAGCCTGTGATATTTCGGTCAGTTTGAATGCTATCCATGGCCCATCAATGTGAATGCTATTCGTGGCCCATCAATGTGAATGCTATCCATGGCCCATCCATGTGAATGCTATCCGTGGCCCATCAATGTGAATGCTATCCATGGCTCATCAATGTGAATGCTATTAAAGAGTTTGGATACAGTAAAAGTATCACGCATTCACTACTCATACGGAGCTATGATAGTGTATAAGGAAAGGAATGACTCCCGGATGTTGTTCATCACATTCCAACAGTTCAAGTGGCAGAGAATAATCACGTGAAGGAAGAAGGCACAACTGGTTATCGATGAAGCAAAACAAACAGGTCAAGGATGTCCTGTCGCTGCAAATTAAAAACTTGCTGGATGTCACCATGAGGTTATTCACTCTTTGTTTCTGATTATCAGTTCCTAAGTTCTAATAATGTAATATAAAACAAAATCAACGCAATATTTTTTTTTTCAATAGGTTACGGCAAATGTGATAAATAGTGTGCTATAATTCCTTACAATAATATAATTAAATACACTTAATAATACTGAATAACTTCTAATGTTACACAAAAAACTTTAAATAAATAATAAAGCTTTTAGTCTGTAGTAGAGTCATAGCATTGCAATGAATATATAGGTCATAGAGGGGTCATAAAGGGGTCATAGAGGAGTCATATAGAGGGTCACATAAATGTAATTTACCTCTGCACCATGTAGCATACATAAATATTTGTAAGGTAGCTAAAGCGTACACAGGATTACTTAGTGTATCCCATAATGCACTGCTACTGTTACAAAGAATTCTTGGCCCGCATGCATTGTGTTATAAATAGTTCATGATGCACATGCTGTCATATCAAGAGACCAGTAGCGTACACATAGCCTATAGAGCTATAGAATTTGTAAAATAATGCAAGTAAAATAGCTGACTCTGGTAAACAAGTTTTAAAAGTTGTGGTTGGTTATTTAAATCTTTCTTTGAATAACTTCATTTATCATTTCAGACTAGTTTTTTGCATATCTGGCTCACGCTAATTTCTGTGGCAACAAAGTTAGTCGATGAGATAATGAATGCAATCACTTGCGTGTAACGCTCAGCTCATCGTGGTGAAATAACACCTCTAACCAATAGTAGCCTTTGCAGTGAATAACAAGGTTGACGCCAGCAAAAGGACCAATCAAAACTAAGCATATGCCTAACATAATCCTTCTACCGGAATTTCTAATGCAGATAAAAGCGAGAGCAACCATTTCAGATCATAAGCGAGTCTGATCAGCCAGAAGTACACACTAGCACCTAAAACTGCTAATACAATAATGGGTTATCTTGCACGAGGCTGTGAGCTCAAATATTTAATCAGTGATGCTAACAACACCACAGAATTCTCAAATGAGGATTTCTGCTCGCCGAGGTAAGGAGCCATCAAAATGAAGCTCTTGTCTTTGTCTATCTGTTGTTCCGAGGTATTCATTCTTTTCTTTTTGCTGGCTGAGTACCAATTTGACACGTAAATTGTTCTGTTTTAGTTTTAAACGACAGATGAAAATTCGGCGTGCACAAACTTTTCTACCTGCAGATGCTTTCTCTCTGTCATGTGACCTAGCAGCACCGGCTTCATCAGGTAACACACTTAGAATCATAACACGACAATGTAACACACTACCGTAATTTTAGCCTTTGTTTGTTTAACTAATTAAAATGAAGCCTTACAGGAACAGATAAGATGATTAAATTATGTTTTCTAAGCTTTTCTACTCATGTTTATACCCGCACTGTTTATTCATAGATATGAATCTGGTAGAGATTATGAGCTTTAGAGTATAATGAAACAAGATGTCGTTATAAGTCTGCATATCTCAGAAGCTCTCGAAAAACTAACCAACAAAGAATGAGCCACATATCTCTCCCCAAGACCTCATAAAATCCGTCCTTTGAAAGAGTGCTAGATAAATTATTTTATTTTTAACTTAAACTAAATTGCTAAATATTTTTGTATTTTTAAAACTGCTTTAGAATATATGATTGTATTTACAAGCGTAAAGTTGGTTTCAAGATCCTTTTAAGTAATTGGTAAATACCGTCCTTTTGTTTATGATGCTACATGCTAATTCCGTTCATGAATTTTTAAATGCTGCATCTGATAGTCAAATATATGTTAAAATAATTATATATATATACATTTATGTTGTTTTCTATCTAGTTACCCTCTTGGTAGCCGTCAATAGAAAAATTTGGTTCATTCAATGTAAACAGGCAAAACACAAATTTGCTTTACGGAACCAAATATAATTAAAATGAACATACAATTCAATCGTGTTTTTTTGTTAATTTCAGGATACATTTAGTTTTAAAAAACCAGCATCACTTCTCTTGCACTGTGATACTGCAGTCCTGACTGCTGCAAGTCTGTGCTTTCTTCCTCAACTGCTTGAGATAAAAGTTCACATTCAACAGCCATGGTTTGGTGCCATTAGAACAATCTCAGCTATTAGCTTGCAAGATCTGCATGGCAGCTGCTGAAGAGCTCATTTTTCATATGGTGAAAGATAATATGTGCAGGTCACCTGTTGAAGAGCTCATTTTTCAAATGTTGGAAGATAATACGGGCAGGTCACCTGTTGAAGAGCTCATTTTTCATATGTTGGAAGATAATACGTGCAGGGCACTTGCTGAAGAGCTCATTTTTCATATGTTGGAAAATAATACGTGCAGGTCACCTGCTGAAAAGATCATTTTTTTAAGTGAGCACTTTTTTTCTAACTAAAAAGGATTCAATGTGTGTTTCACCCTTACCTATAACTGAAAATTATTTGGCCATGAAAATTTTACAACATTATGAAAAGAAAAGACTTCATACACATTTGAAACAAGCATTTTAATTCAGTTAACTTAAGGAAGCTTGTTAGAATATGTCTAACAGGTCTGTGAGCAGGAGCGTTAATAATCAAACATTTCTGTAGCCTATGTGTCTTAACTGACTGACCTGCCACCAATCCCGGCTCTGGATATTCTTGGTTGTGTATATTATGTCTACAAAAACCACTATAGATCATAACTATTATGTTGGTAAAACTTTGAAGCATTTTATGAATGATCAAAGCTAATAGTTGATCAATTGTCTCTGATATGTATGACAACATGTTTAACAGTAATGCAAAAAATTGATATTTTCCAACTCTTTACTAACTTAATATGAAGCCTAAATTAAACTAAAACCGTGTAATTATTCAATTTTGAGCTGTTAAAACTCATATTGGTAGTTGACATCTCCTGAACCAAGCGCATGCCAAGCCATAGGAGGCAACTCCAAAATTAGATGTGGCTGAGTATTCCCAATATCAGAGTTGTTTGCAGTTGCCATTTTACACTGATGTACCTCATACACACATAACGGGTTGTTACAGACCTTTTTTGTTATGTTTAAACGAAAAAGATGAATTGCACTATTTGGACATCGTTTTGTTATTCATAAAGTAATAAAAAAAGAGTACCAAAATGAGACAATGGTAAAAAGTAGGTCAAACCAACTAAATTGTGTAGTCACCCGTATAAATATATTTTGGTTAAATCTGTTTTACTTTGTCATTGCAACATAACTAGTATTTATGTTTCTTTTATCTTGTAAGACAGAAAATCTTCTCATGATTTTAATAAGACCAAATATTTCTGCCATCTGTGTTGCTGGTTCTTTTTTTAGTCAGCAAATAGGAGATGAGTGGCTAATAGGCTTTTTATCGATAGCTGACAAGGAGTAGAAAAACAGCTGATAATAAACTAATTGGCAGTAAAACTTTATGTAAATTAAAGAGATATTGTATGTTAAATTTAAAGCACTTGAAATAAGAACATGCTGGTGAATGCCGAGTGAGATGATAATAATTGCTCAAACACTTTGGCCCATATGCGAGGAGTGGAGGCAAATAAACCAGCCCAAGTACACAGCTAAAAAGTACAACATTTTTAGGCATTTGCTACTCGTTCGTAAAGCAGTAAGCTGCTTTAAAATTACCTGGTAATGTTATTGATCTCTGCAAGGAGTGAAAGAAACTGAGTTGGTTTGCAAGGAATCTCTTTCAGCATTTTATTAAACAAAATAACACACGGATCATTTAAGTCACCTAAAGTACTTGATAAGATTTAACAGCGTTGCTGACTCATTCACATTACAATGATGTTTGTAATTTGCAATAAAATTATATTACAAATCTATAGAGATATCTAGAAAATTCTAGAAAGTGCATGCATCTGTGAAGCTTGTGTAAGCATATTGAAATGCTAGTAGTAGTAACGCTCTATCACCCATAAGTCCCTAAAACAGTTTTACAGAAACTGATTTTAAAGGCAAGAGACCACATATTGGTACACCAGTTTGTAACAAATATAAATTAAAATTAATGGTGACAGGAAGGTAAGAAATGAAGGATTTGCGTTCATACGTTCAATAATTATAGTGTCCACATGGTTAAAATCTTAGTTAATAAAAAATGTTCCTTTCTCTCTTTTAGTTTCGCTAAGAATTAGTTATATATTTCAACTATTCTCAGATAATATAATTTCAGCTAATTAAAAACATGTGAGCCTTTACTTGCTTTTATTAACTAGCAGTGGGGAACAATAAGAGTGCTCAAGTCATGGCCACTGCTCAGTAGAGTAGATGTCCAGGCAGTTTGAACGTTTGGTCAGGAATTAATATTATAGAGTACGACTATTTATTCTATATATTTACGTATTTAATGCTCATTTTTTGTTTGGCAAAGTTTTATAACTACTGTTCAAGATTTTAGTTAATCATATATTTTAGTGTTTTAATTAGGCTTTGCTGAATCAGCCATTTTAGCTGAGTTAGCCATGTCAGTTATATCGGCTGTATTGGCTGCCATTTGCCAATTTTGTTGCATAAAAGGAAAACCCAACCTTAGAGCAAAACAGTCCAGTATTAGAGGCAGTCAGATATTAGGACATGATTATTATAGTTAAATTCCATATTTTGGATACTAATTTATTTTATATCTATATAAATCTCAGAGTTTGTGTGTGATTCATGTTGTCCAGCCATAGCTATTAAAATCTTGGATTGAAGAATCCGTATCGCTGAAGATTTGATCTCAGACCCTCTCATTCCTCATACAATATGCTAAACCATTGAGCTGCGCGAGATTGATAGATTCATTGGGCGATATATGCCGATGTGTGGGTGAAAATACAGATGCCGATTATATGCTTGCTCTCTCAGCTCTTTTTAGTAAGTTTAGCAATAGGTTACTAGCTTACTCAAATTAGCCATTGGCAATGTGTCAGGCTAATGACAAGTGGCAGGCAACTACATTGCCTGTCACTATTTATAAGCTGATTTTTAATGCCCGTGCAACTCTGGGCATTCCGATAGCCAACAATAAATGGATTTGTGCAAGTGCGCAATTGAATAGGAGTCAAGTAGTTCCATCCGCAATATAAACAAGTGCCAGAACCCTTTCATTATAATATGTTGCAGTTATTTGACTTTTACTCTGAGTATAGCTAGTTTATACATTCCTTTAGCCAACAGGACTCTCACAAAACTAGCCTTAGTAAATATACGTTAAGTTTTAACCCAAATGCTGGACCAATCCGTGTATTAAAATTTCAGCTCCCTGTACACTAGCAAGACTCACAACTTACTCGTCTTGTACACATTTACTTCTGGCTTGCTCTCATCACTATGACCGACTGCTGACCTATAATTGCTGACTCACTTTCAAGAGTTCGTTTGTCCGGATATACTAAAAAGAAATCTGTGTCCTCACATTTGCAGTCCCTCTAGGAAATATATACTTGTATAACAGAATTCCTTAATAGCAAGGACCTCAGCCAATCGTAAGGCAGAGAAGATCTAAAGAGCAGTAAGATGTCAAATTAGTTCTAGGATCGTATTGCTCTTCTTTGCCACCTTTTTGCTCTTCATAAATACTCATCCTACGCAACCTTTCTATGATCACCAACTGACTCAAAAGTTTTAGCTAATCCACATGAAATATTCAAATATATTATATATAATACTGCTGTATGTTTTGGATGTGTGCAATCATTCAACTATGAGTAGAAGGCTATTTATTTTCCTAGAGCTTTTGTAAACTGTAACCGCTTCAACTTTAGACTAATCAATTTATGATAAAAAGTTCTTATTTTTGCCAATATGTAAGACACATTCTCTAAAAACTTTATATGTGTTTACCTTAAAAACTTTACTTTGCGTTTATATCGACTGTACAGCCACGCTAATTGTTTTCCAAATTTTCGTTCAAAATGGCATACTCTTAACAACTCACTGCATATTAACTGCATATTTATCTACAACTGAGAACTAGAGATGCAAAGAAGTTATCAGCACCACGTAAAATTGTACAGATTTCCAAGGTTTACCAGACATTTAACAACTACTATCTGAACAGTACTGGCTACAAGTAACAGCCTTTACAATGCAATCTATTTTCTCAAGGAGAACCAAACACAGAGCTGCTACGAGCTAATTTGTGTTGAATGCCTTCATGTTCACTCCTGATGTAGAGATATTGTACGCAGTAGAATGGCGTCTCACTTAACAGACTAACTTCACCCTCATTCTGTATCAGCTTATTACACAAAACTTATGATGTATTTTAAGTTTTAATTTTTTTAAGAAACCTTTTCTGCACAATTAAAGCTTTGTGGTACTCCTTGTCACTTACTGATAAAGAATCACATTCTACATTGGCAATGCATACACCAACTATTGTGAGTAAAAGCAGTTGATTTTTTCATAGTTCATAGTTATATTTTTCTAGCACTTTTAAAAATCCATCTAAAACTGTTTGGACCCATTTAGTACTAGCTTTTAAATCACTTCGACTTATCCTACTGAGCAGCTTGTTTGTTCACAATTGAATAGCAGTTCAACCTTTTTGCCTTTCTAGGTTTTGAACAGGTAGTAATTTTGTTCCGCATATGAAACTACATATCATTTAAATCCTTGTATTCTGTTTTTTTTAACATTGCAAATTTTAAAAATTACAAAATTTACTGCGAGTTGTGAGTGAAATCTTCGATCAAGAAAGAGGAATGAATACCTTATGCCAATAATATCGGCACTGGTACTGTATGCGTTAAAAAAGATTTTGGTTTAGCCCTTCAAGCTTCTTTTTACATAATCTGACAACGTGCACCATAATCAATCCACGTCAGAAATGAAAAACTCCCAAATGGTTTTTTATGATAATACGCTAAATAGGCACGCAACATTCTAAAAGTTACCCATTTACGACCAAAAGGTTATCGCTTTTTTTTGCAGAATTCCTGCTGCTAAAATAACTGATTACATAAGCTTATGTTATGTCAATGGGTACTGGCAACTTGACTTTATCGTCTAAAAATACAAATTCATATGATCAGACAGGCCTTTACCACTTCCTCGGTGCATTAAAAATCAAGGACATTATCAAATAGTAAGCTGTTGGTGTAAGCTGTTGATTAGTTACCATGGCAACCTCAGTTGTCAATATCCTCAAACTAACTCGTAAACAAAGCGTAAACAAAGCGCTCTAGGCTTCTATTTTTCTGCTTTTAATGAATAGCAAGATTGTTCATGTAAACTATATTGGCATTAATGAGCGTCAAACAAGCTGTGACGTCTCTACATTCAGCAGCTTTTACCATTTTAATTCATTTAGATCTGTGAACATGATAGACACCAGACGTTGTCATGATACCAGTCGTCACTGCTAATAGTAATCGTGCATTCTTCGTGTTACTGTAGATATTACACAAGGCATACACACCCTTCTTTGACTAATGAAATTACAGTCTTGTCAAAAATCGTGAAATAACTTTGAAACACTTTTATCTCTTCTATAAACCACGTGATCGAGATGGCCTCCGTGTTGTCACAATTCTCAGTAGAGAAATCAGTATGCTTATTATTCTGGACAACAGCAGTCATTTGAACTCACAACTGATAGTTATATTCCTCATAAATATTGGGTCATCATTTGAACAATTGTCAACAATTTGAAAAACTAATGGGTTTTATTAAAAAGTATTTTAATAAAATTTAAAAAGTGAAGATTATTTATTCTCTGTTACCTCAGAAGTTCAGTCAGCATTTGACGTTATTTGCCCGTAGATAACTTTTTCTATCACACCATACATGATGCTTGTAGTTTGTGAACTAACAGCAGAGAAATATATTGGTAGCTGAGTGTATATAAATGAAATATTTTACCATCATATAGGCATGCCTACATCTTTACTTTTAACACATTTATTAATGTTTGACTGTGCTTATTTTATCATAGAAAGATTCTCATAAGAAAATGACCTTGCTTTAGTTAGCTTAACTTTCTATGATATAAATAAGATAAAACCTTAAATAGATTAAGAACGTCAAACAATCCAACATTGTATGACCAGTAACAGGTAATTGACTTCGGCAGTCAACATGGCGGCTACTTGACAGGAAACGATCAGTGTTATAAGGTCATGCGATTTTTCTAGATGGTGACTGAAATAGATACCACTGAGACAAAACAAGCAAAATCATGATTGGTAAAAAAATTGACTCGTAATAGATGACTTTTGTTTGTGGCGCAATGTAATAGTTAGCCTATGATTATGCATTCAAAACATTTCACCATCTCATCACCGTCAGCTGTAACCAGACCAGGAAAATTAAATTTAGACTTTATAGTTGTCTTCAAAACAAGTCTGTTGGTTTTTTCAGGACTATTTTTAGCTGGCTTCCTATTCTACTTATGCCTTTGCAGCTGCCTGAAGTCACCAATGGTGTGGAGGGTTTCATAGGCTGTTTATCATTTTCACAATTACAATAATTTTTTCATGAAATGTTTTTACAAGAAACCGTTAGAAGTAAAAAGATGGCAGCAATTAAAAACACTTTGAATGAATCATTAAAAAGTAATCACATAAAAACATTTAAATTAGTGCCACCTTATTTGATGTCATATATTGCTGAAGTTGCAGTGCGTAAAATACTAACTAAACAGACCTTGTGAGTCTAAATACAAATTAATTTTTATATCATGGTCATTGTGCATGGCTCTTATATTTAATTTGGTTAATAATATGGAATCACCTTTGAGTACTAACAACTACAAAATTCACACAAACCTTTTTGTCTAAATCATCTACAAAGGGCTGCTACAAAGGAAACTCATTAGCTTACGCAGTTGATCTGGTAGCGCTGGCACCATAAAAACAAAATTGCTCTAGCCTAACAAATATGACTCAAGGTCTTTGAAACCAAGTAAAGGTACACTTCTACAGCTGATAAAAATTGTGTATATAAAATCAAACATTCGTAAGTTGATATTTGGATGTAACCAACTAACCATGCTATGGCTTCAATGAAATTATCACAAACTTACCAAATGTCATTTAACATTTGTAGTTGTAATACTGAAAATTGTAACACTTTGGACTACAACAACCTTGTGAAATTTTAATGTACTAAGAATCAGAAGAAAAAAAGGCAGAAACATTGAGCTCTATATGTATAACATGAGTACGGCAGCAAAATATGAGGGCATTAAAGGAACATGTTGCTTATGACAATTTGTTGTTAACTGAAACTAGCTTTTATCAGAAGATCACATTTTGACTGTCTGACTGATTGAAAGCTGTCTCCAACCATTAGCTTAATCTCACTAATCCGTAAATCGCAGTTGTTTTTGTTACAAACGCTGAAACACTTGTTTTTAAAAAAATAATTGAGTGAAATTCCTAAAGTTTGCTTTTTTATATTTTAAAGATTTTATTTTGGAGGTTTTAACTAACGTTTATACATTTTACTTTCATTTCTCGTTTACGCCTGACATCTTCATCTATTATCACCGAACCTGACAAGCAGTGTTTATGGAGTCGGTATAAAAACCCCCATCCTGCAAGAATTTGATCATCGTACCACAATTCAGATATTGTAGAGCATGCCATGCGTAGCAGCTTGAAGTTGAAAAACGTTTAGGTTGCTAACATCGTAAACCAAAAAATAAATTTAATTGCCTGGTCATATACTGCAAGATCATGTTTCAGCATGCAGAGTTTAAAAAACATCTTTTAAGACATTTACTTTTTTCCTCAAATGATGGTAACCAGTTAGCTTTGTTAGCAATGCACATGTCAAGGCCATTTCATATTATGAATAGCAAAGACCTCAGCCAATCGTAATGCAGAGAACATCTAAACAGCAAGACCTCAGCCAATCGTAATGCAGAGAACATCTAAACAGTAAATTTCATGTGCTGATGAAAGCATTATCTTATCAAAGAAACTGCACGCAGATCTTTAAAAAACATTAAGAGCTTTGACGAATCAAGTGAAACATAAGCAAGTTTTTATTCCAAAGTAACATGTAACTTGGAACGCTCTGCCTGATGAACTGCGTAGGGTTGTGAGTATGCCTACTTTTAGACGTGCCCTCAAGCTGTACCTGTTGAGCGGTGACTAAATAGTTTCTGGCCGCTTGCTGTTAACTTGTGGCCCAGCGCCTTGACTAGCAATGCTACTGCGCAATTTGGGCCTCATCATTATTTTTTTTCTTTTTCTTTTTTTTCTGTTTTCATATTTTTTGATGAAATAAAACAAACAAACAAAGAAACTTATATAGTTCTCTATAAGCTATGCTGTGCACAGGTCTTTACCATATTACTGAACCAGTAAGGTGAGTTAGGTTACCGTTGTCTGGCACCTTTATTGTTTACTTATCTGTCTGTCCGAGAACTTCATTATCGGCAGATTTACTAACTACTAGCTTCTTGCTAGCCAAAAACTATATTCTTTACCAATTGGTGCCATAAGTGAAAAATAATGGCGTATTTTCTATTTCTATTTGTTGTGTTTTGTTTGCATCTATCATAAACAATCTGAGTTTACAAATAATTAAAAAATATTCGTGTAGATATATTATAAATTATTAGCTGTGAAAGTGGTGATGCAGCCCCCTATGCACGAAAGCATGGCTAAATGGTGCCGAGCCTACAAGTCAGCAAGCAAGCTCCGAGGTTGACTATCTCAGATTATCTAACAGATACTGTTTCTTTGCCACTCTAAAAGTTAGCAATACATTCTATTTTCCTGAGATAAACAGAAAGATTGGTCCAAGCCTCAGACAACTGGTATGAACTCTATCTCTGGCCACAAGTTGACCTAAAGATAGGTATAGGTAAAGAGAACTTATAAGTTCGTTATAACCTATAGACTGTCGTGTTAGGTAGTAGTATGGCGCAGTCTGAGATTCAAGGTGAAAATAGTAAGCTTCATGAGCTAAAAGACACAGACGCTGCTGGTCAAGATGTTGTATAGAGAGAACTTTAGCTTTTTAAATAATGGAGCTGCATGATAAATATCACATTTTCAGTATCTAATTCTTAAAATATGCTTTTGCATAACCATAATTTTGTCAAAATAAATTTTTGGCTTGTTTTTCCAAACTATCATACAGTAAACTAGTTTACGGTTCACTAGCCAGTTTATAAAGAAGAATTAACACATTTTGGGGAAGGGAAGAAGAAGCGAGATAAATCATTTCAGAGATTTATGTATGGCAAGCAAGTGTTTTTTTATCTGGAATAAGGGTGCCAGTAAATATGATTAGCTAGCAGGCTTTTTGGCTAGACTTGCCTTGTCATAGCTAACAAAGTTGAAATTGTCGAAGCGATGTGGAACTGTTGCCCAATCTTTTTTACATGCTTCATGTAAAATCAGAGCATTGTGAAACATTGTTAAAACCTCACTAGGGTCGTGATAAGCCACTCCACATGACCTTGAATTTCTGTGGCCACAAACTGGGATAGAAAAATTTTATTAGTTAATACCGAGGCAGACATGTTAGGATAAGTTTGAACTGCAATCATTTTGATTAAGAAATGTTGAAATAAGTTCATTGTTTCTGTTTCAGATGTTAACTGAACTCTCAGTTATGTTTTATCAGTCAAAGATTCCAAGAGCTGAATTGATTTTCTCTTTTATCCTGATCATGCTTAGTCTTGGACAATGTATCTACCGATTAGAATTATTATAACCCAGATGCAAAAAAGTTGAAAAGGAAAGTGTTTTCCAAATCAGTTCAAATATAAAAGAGACTAATCTCACCATTTCAGCAATTAAACGGAGAGCTAAAACAGTATAACCAACAGAAATGGTGAGCTTGTTTTTAAAATCAGGCTTTAAACAGCATAACAACAAACTGAAAAAAAACATGTTACTCATGGGAGATATCCATAATTTGCAAGAAGCTGCAACAATTTTTCTCTATCAAACTATTTTATCCAGAATTTGGTTAATATCATTATTTATGAAAGAAACAAATTTTTTGAGCATAATAGTTTTAGTTCTTTTGTTTTGTGCACGGACTATCTGTTGCAAAATAGTGACCCTTTAGGCACATCTATCATAATAAAAATGGAATGATTTGTAATATTGCTAAAGAGCGATTCTTCTCTACATTTTGGTCTATCCTATCTCATCCAACGCGTAACACTGTTCGCTGAACCCTAAGGATGGATACAGAAGCTACACTTATTGTCACGCAGCAATTATTATCTAAATATAACATGGGATAACAGACAAGATAAAAAATGTTCTATGATGAAAATTGGCAGAACGGGTTATTCTTCATCGATCACATGATATGAACAGATAAACGTAAAACCTATCTTATGTAACCCGATGCAAGCATAGATAAATTCATGATTGACTCATTCACTTTATTCGCTTCAAAGTTACTTTTAGTTGGAAAAGTTTTCATCATCATCACAACTCATTCTAGATGATTCCAAAGAACTGGAGCAGTACATGTGAAAATCTAGGATGCTGTTGAAGCAAGCCATGTTGATATCGCACATAATTTGATCAAACCATACTCTATCGCATTTAATGTGATCAAACCGTATTGATATCACCTGTAATTTGATCAAAACATATTGATATCGCACATCGTGTAGTCAAACCATATTGATATCGCACATCGTGTAGTCAAACCACATTGATATCGCAGGTTGTGTGATCAAACCGTATTCTTATTGCGTGTCATGTGATAAAACCATATTGATATTACATGTCATGGTATCAAACTATGTTCATATTTCACATCATGATACCAAATCATGTTGATATCGCATGTCATGTGGTAAAACCATACAAAATATTGATATGTGTTTATTGATTTTTTAGCAAGTTGCAGTTTTATGCATGCAATCTTGGCTCAACATTTTATCACATTCATTTTGCTCCTACCAGTCATAGGCAAGATTCTAAAAATATATAAAATACCTGCTTCTACGAGTTGCTAAATTATATTCAGAGTAAAATACACCTGAAGCAGATCAAAATATCGGCACACAATTAATGTTTATCAGTGTAGAATTTGTTTCATGATTGTAGCTTTTGAATGTGCCACGTTGACTTTATACAAGCAGTGTTAATTTACCTCCTTAAGGCTTGTTGCAAACATAACACGGCTTAGCTTTTGCTCAGCCGGAGGGATTCTTTGCATTGTCTGTTGACCAGCTATAGCCTATCAAGGTCACATTCTGCTCATGTTTATTTAATAGTTTCTATTTCCTTTTATGGTTTTAACTTTTTTATCATCTTTGCTATGACAAACATTTTTCTTGACCACATAATATACAATTATTTATGCATCAATATGACAGATAATTATCAGCTGTCTACAGTTCAATAAGCTTAATATATTTGATTCCATTTAAACAGGTTTTTTTAGAACTCATCAGAAAGTTGAGACGTCAAACACAAGCCAAGTTAGCTCTCACAGCAAAAAGGCCATCTCAAGATTGCAATATGCATTTCAACTATGAAACCAAGTCTACTATTAACTAACCAATGTTCAAATATGACATTGCATAAATAATGCTTTAGGTTTTTGGATTTGATCCATAACATCTAATTTTGGTGACAGTCCATTTTTTAAATATCGGTGACAATTTTATTGATTTTCTGATTCAATTATTGTGTGTTAGTTATAAAAGAAGACTAAAGAATGAGCACCCGGATCAAAGTTCGGTAGAATATACTATAAAAAGTGATTAAAAGGTTATAACGTCCTTAGGCAAAAAGAACTAGTTTTTTGTTTGGTCAAAACTAGTGATTTGTTGGTAAGTTTGCATTAGCTGGCAGTGTATTAACAGATTCAATTAGAAATCGGACCTCTAAATTCAAATTGGTGAGTTGTTCTTTCTATAGCTGGACAACTCCTAATTAAAACTTTTGTTTTCAGATCTTCATGAAGGCTATGATTTATTGTGGTTATTATTGCTATTAAGTGCTGCTATCAACGTGCATTGGCATTACCTTATTAAAAAAGTCTGTGTTTAACAATTGTTTACACACGCTCTCTCCACAGGCACAGACATCAAGGTGGTTCCAAAAAAACAAGGTAGTTTTTCTGGAAAAAGTCTCCATATATATATATAAAGCAGTTACCAATATGGTTTCATTGGTAGGTGCGTCTAGATATATATACACAGTTATGAAAAAAGTTTCTCTGTTTGGAGATATACAGACAGGTGGTGTCCTTGAGTAAAGTGCCTATCAAGGTGGTTTCCTTGGGGAGGTCAAAAAATAAAACTATCTAATAGATTTTTAGGTGGAATGCTCATATAAATCTGCTCTAGAATTTTTATGCGCAATTTTGTTTGACAGTGTTTGTCAGAGACCAAACATTCCGCGCTACAACACCCTAAAAGTGTCATCACTTTAAGCAATTTCTTTTGTGACACCAGAAAATTTGCAAACGAGCGAGAGCATGCCAAGATTATACATCCTTTAAGCATATTTATGACACGCTTTTAAGATGTCAGAACCCTATTTATTCACCATAAAAGTAACCCAGGTGTGGATATAATTTAATTAAGCAGACCAAACCATAACTTTATTATTCTATCCTGTCAGAATATCACAACTCTGTTATACTTTCCATCTGTCCGTATATTATCATAGCAATTTATCCGGCCTCTTTTGCCATTTTTTTATAGTGAAGTTCATTTTAGCGGAGGTCACACAATTGAGAGTATCAACTTTTACGTAAGTATAAAGCTATAAAACTATTGCTTAACCAACAGTATGTAAAGCACTGGTAAACTTTTCAACAGTGTGCTCACTTAGCAACTCCTACTATGCATTCATAAAAAGAGAAAACTGCGTAAATAAAAGTCATTGATAGAAAACCTAGTGACAGAAGTCACGGAACTACTAGGCCGAACAAATATTACTATGTATTCTTCTGCATGCAGTTTCTATATAAGCAAAAATTTAATTTTAATGTAATTCTCTTGTTATTAGACTTAACTTACTCTTTGCGTGATTAGCTGCATGTTTTCACGGGTATATGATAGAAATTAGAAGTAGCCTTTGAATGCCTTCGTATTCCGTAGCGTCCTGAATGGGTAGATGACTCTTAATTGCGATATGACATCATGAGAATTCATGAGTCATTCCCTTTTCAATAAGTGAGCTTCAATGCATCAACTATTTCACAGTATTCATGTTCCTCATTTTTTACTACCTGAGACCTAAATATTACAGAAGGCTCTTGCACGGTGATTTCTCAGCATACCAAATCTTATTGAAGCTGTTGTTGGTGTTGTTCTAATATTGGAGTTAACTCTGACAAGCGAGAACCCTTTTGCTAAGATGAATTGCAATTTCCTGATTTAGCTAGACACACCTCGCGACACAACGCAGTGCAAGTTCGTAGTTTTTTGTTATTGAGAAATAGATTTGGCGACATTCTTGCTATAGATGTTTTCGCCAGTGACGCAAAAGCCAGCATTATTGAGTAACGGAGCTTGAGAGATACCCGTATGTACACAGATTTAATTTGTCTGTGAATTAGTTTGGTACTGAGTAGATATTAGCCTAGTGACAAAACCCGCCCTCATTGCTTTTTTGCAGCATTATGGCTACCGATTATGCATAAGCAGTGGAGAAGAGACACAAATAAATGCAAATAGTTGATGCTAGCTGGATATCAACCGGAATGAGGATTCCAAAAGCTCTTATCAAACAAGACAGGTCAGGCTAATTTTGGCCACACTGCCTATCTCTTTTACACCTTTCTCTATTTCAGACATTTTCAAGCATTTGAGTGAATTATCTTTCAGAAACTGCCTTGTTGGTTAATGATAACCAAACATCATTTTTAAGACTAAACCTCCACACTTACTTTGCCTTTCAAGTAATGCCTTTCAGGTATTATAAACTTATTATAAGCATTCTGCTCATCCTCAGATACCTTCCTAAAAACACAAGTTTTAATTTTAAATATTTTGGACCCTGAGACATGAAGGAACTCCTAATAGGGTAGAGTCGCTATGCTTATATAAGCACCTACCAAACATATAGACTAGAGATGTTTGAACCACTGAGAAGCTTGTTGAGTTGTAGCAGTTTTAAGTATGATTAATATGGCTTCACTGAAAATTGTTTAAAATTATAGCTGGTCTTTTTATTTGCATAGAGTATGACTGCACTAAAAAACCTCAAACAATATAACAATCTGAATCAACCAGTTGGCAACGTCTAGCTTGATCATACTTGAATTTTCAGCTGCTATGACGACCGTCTGATTAAGCCACTGATGAAATTGTTTAGTATCCTGTTTCAGAGAATAAATGTAGTCATTTGATCAAATTAGTACCTCACGTCTTAGCAAAGTTCAAAGACCTTTTTAGACCGCAATTCTGCATTCGCTATTGACGCAGTTACAGTTTTCAGTTGTTCACAGCTGCTTATGGCTTTTGCGACAATCATCATTTTCCTTTTTAGATAAAGTTTACGACTGATGAAAAAAACATTAACAAATGAAACAGTAAATTACGACAAAGTTTCAAAACTGTGTTCCCGATTTTGGCAACAACCCGACGTAGCTTGCTAAATACAAACCTAATACGCAATTTTCTCAATCAACAATAATACACAATAATTGACTTGGCGTGTGGCGTGCGCGTGTATGAATACTCTGTTTAGTTTCTCTTAATGAACCAAAAGAATCATTAGTCTGTTGAAACTCTTGCTGGTTGTATGAGTTGCAAACAATACTAATCATGAGTTTATGGTAATACTATCAATCCTGTGATTGTTAGTATTACAATAAACTATAAATTGTAAACATTGAACAACATCGATAAATACATGTAAATTAGAAGTCAATGCAGCTCAAAAAAAGGTTTTCATTAATCACAGAATATATAATTGTGTCGCTACTCAACAGATGCCTATAAGAACTAAAATCAATTAAGCTTGTTTATTCCAGCAGTTTATTGTTGAATCTAACCCTAGCTTATTTTTTGCATTTTAATCACCTTTACATATGAATTCATTGGTAGCAAATGTTTTGACATAAAACACTACGAATTTGAACATTTTTTCAACTGTTTCGTAACAAAGATCAGTTTGCATGCCAGTTTACACGAAAATTGTTAATCAAATTGCAAATTGTTTAAATTTTTGTTACCATAGTAACACGGCAAGCCGAAGGTTGATGTTGACAGATGGAGCTGTTTGACTATATCTACATGCCGGGTTCAGAACAGGATATGATCGGATAATATAATGATATGATATAATGATGACTAGATTTCTCAGGGAAATTGCATCCTGAGCAGCATATATTACATGTACAATAAAATTTTGTCAAAAATATAGATGCAATATCACCTGCTCCTTGCATTGTGTTATTTCTATAACAAAATTACAAAGTGTACACCACTCGTAGGTAAACACGCAGAAAGCTCATGACGCTGAAAACACGCGGACTACTGGTCAACTAATTATGTATGCATATTCAAAATGCTGCCAAAATAAAAAAGATGTTTTTGATTTTGTCAAATTAAGCTTTTGGCATATAACAAAGAATGTTTGTATAATTATATTTATGGAATTCTATTTTTAGCAGGTTTAATTAAATACTAGTTATATGTACATATATAAGGTCGTTGGCTAAGAGATTTTAGCTAAACAGGATCTTGCTGTTATCATCAACTTGACTTTATGATCAGGATAAACTTCCAGGTCATTGATGGGATTATCTACAAGTGCATCCTCGTCTGAATAATCACATCAAGTGAATGCGGTTGAAGACAGCCATTAGAAGTAACCGTGAGAGTTATACTATTGAGATACAAGTGAGTATCTCTGCCGCGTACTAAAACCAAAACGGCTTTAACAGAGTGCTCCGGTCTAGTAAAAGTTGCTACCATAGGTTCTACCACGTTCTCTTTCTTCACTATAATAGATGGCAACTGAGTGATTTCTTATTGATTGAATTCAAGCGTTGCTCAACACTGCAGTGATCCATTCTACAACACTTTTTATGGCACAAGATGTTGTTAACCTTCCCTTATCATAATTGTGTATAGTTGTGTTAGTTTACATACTGTTGTCATTATTCAAATTATGTCAATTTTCTTTCATAAGAAAATTAAAAAAGGGTAGAAAGTTAATATTCTCATTGTCATTATACAACATGTAGACTAGCATGTAGCTTTTGATAACAATGCATATACATATGGCACGCTGACAGAACTTTTGGCAAGTTGTGCCAAGTGCTTCAAACAAAGTGAGCGTGGTGCTTCATATATCAACTTGTCAAATGTGCTTCAATTTTTTTCAAGCTAAAGTAGTTACGAATGTATACAGTTTTCTTTACTTTATCTGATAAAGAAGTCACAATGTTGAAGTTTATTGCTTACTTGGTACTCTAGTTTCCAACTATGGTCCAATTTTAGTAAATTGCATTTTAAAAACCTGTCAGCTTGAGTAGAGCAATGATGCTATTAGATGAAAGTCATGACACTGTCAATGCTTATACCACTGCTAACATGCTTAACTGCACTGCTAACATTGTTAGTGTTGTTAACGCTGTCAGTAGCGTTGACCCTGTTAGTAGCATTAACACTGTAAATAGTGTTAACACTTTTAGCAGTGTTAACACTGTTAGTAGTGTTAACATTGATAACCATAACATTACTCAGGTATATTAAACTGCCAGACATGCTTTTACTGGCAGTATTTTACCTTTTAATCATTTGTATCATTTTTTTGAGTTTGGTAAGGTTATAGAACATAAAAAAATTGATAATTTGATAAAATTGATAATTGCTAATAGGCTAACTATTTATAAACATATTTTCAAAAAATCTAGAATGCTGAACATTTACTTAATTTAGCAAAACAAGTTAATTATGCTAACAAGGATTCTGACTAAGTTTCTACTGGTCAAGCGGGGAGAGAACGTGCGGCCGCCAAATATTTCCGTTTGCATTACACAACAGGTGTATGCTTCTATAAGTACTGCATTTTAACAGTGTTCAGTATGCATGACACTTGCAGTCAGGAACGAGGAAGTTTCCTTGTGTTTGTGCTCATGAAATTAATAGGTTGCAGAGAGTTTCATTGCTATTAGATGATTATTTGGAGGCAAGGGAAAAATATTTGCACCTGAAAAGCACAAGATATTTAACAGGTTTACTGAATTTTCAAGGTATCTCCTGTGAATGTAAGGTCTAGTGAACTCTAAATAAAGAATATACCAATAAGGTGATTTTGTATACAATTTTGCAATCTCTTACTGCCTACTTGGGATGCTGAATCCGTAAACAGTAAATCGAAGGTTGCACCTTAAGTTTATCTGAGATTACACATTTTTGATTTAATTATGTCATTGTGTTAACATTTTCTTTTACTGGTATTTTAATTTATCGTCATTATTTTTTTCTAATAAAAGATAGTCATTGTTACCTATAATAGACTTAATACTGACTCATTTGGGGTGAACAAATAATAGTATTGTGATCATTTGACAAATTGAATCGACGAAAAAAGGCTCATTTCCAAATGACCGATCTGATAATGTCTATTTGGAAACTTTGGCAGCACCAATAAAAAAGTTTCAAGTGAAATAAGTACTATATAATAGAAAATAGCCATTATCATATAAGAAACACATCATTGATCTACATGCCAAAATAAAATTGGGAATGCCCAATATAAATGAAAATCAATGGTCAAAAAACTGTTTTAAATTAATGATATAGCTACAAGTGTTTTTGTAAACTTCATTGTGTTATTTATAGAAAATGTACAATATGCATTCATGAACATAAATAAAGGTATTTAAACTGAACAAAACATAAAATCTGTATTATATACACATATATATATATATATTCTCGTCACGAAGAGAGTCAACCATCTAAGTAAGCCAGCCATCTTAATAGGTCAACCATCTTAGTCATATGCCAGCCGTGTTGATGTGTGAAAGCCGTTAAGCAAAGCTGTCAATAGATATGGCAAGCATGAAAATAAAATAGATTTCTATTATTATCATTTAATTGATGGACTAACGACCCCTCTATGCAATAAGCTCTGATGGTTTAACGCTCGGCATACAGCTATAGCATACAGCTATAGCATACGAGTTACTAACAAAACTTGCTGATCAGCCTCAATATTCCTAGCTTTCAGCTTCTACCTGTAACACAGTTCATCACATTCACCAGTTCAAAGAGTAATTAAGATGTGTGGTAAAAGGTCAAAAGTAAGTTGTGGAGTCCACAGTCAGAGTATATGCAAAAAGGGTGAAGCAGGTGGGAAAAACTATAGAATAATGATAGAAAGACAAAAACAATCGATAAAACGCTAAAATAATAAAATTTAGTTTGTAGAAGACAAAGTATTTAAAGTAATGAAAATAATAAAAATGGACAAAATAAAGCAAGAGCTTTAAGGAGAGTTAACAAAGTATTTTGGTGAGGATAGGCCTAAATAAAATCGACAAATTAAACAGTAAGAGCTAAAATGGTGTTTTTGCTAGTTCATGGGCATGAACAAAGGCTGCAGAAGTGATTTGACGCTGCAAAATGTTAAAGCTCAAGGAGAAATGTGTCCAACATTTGCAAAAATAAATGCAATGGCACTGCACTGTAGTTATAAAAAAGCAAAAAACAAAAGAGATTTTGAATAGGCATAGAAAGCAATGCTGTCAGAAATGAGAACACCAGGAAAAGAAGTGGAGTAAAAAAAACTATGACAGTAAAGGAAAAAATGAAACTGGAGTGTGATGAGAATAAAGCATTCGGAATGAATCAAGAGAAAAATCAAGGTAATTGACTACGTATAACAAAAAGGAGAGGCAGTTGAAGTAAAAGGATGGTGTGGAGAAAGATGTGAAAAGCAGCTCAGCAAGTGAATTACACGTGTGAGTTAGCCAATAGGAACAGTTTATTCAAGCCAACTGATTTACATATTGGAACTTTCTAGAAGGTAGTTACACTGATACCATTGATATTGATGCCATCCAACTACCTTGAATACCAAGAGCCAGATGTTATTCCACCCATGAAGTCAATGAATGGTTAGTAAGTTAACTCACATGGTCAAACATATAATGTGCCTAATAATAATTTTTTTTTTCCAATAAACAGTATACAACTTCACTGAGTGAAGATGTTTCATACAACTCTACACATAGCAGATTTACTAAATACAATATAATCATCACTGTTTTCCGAGGTTGTTTTTATAGCTCTGCTTCTGCCTAAGAAGAAAGGTATTTAGTTTAAATAGGCCAACTTGATGAGAAATAGAGACCAAATGAGAAATACTTCAACTGTTATGAATAAGTTTGAGCAGATGTTAAAAGTTGACATATTAAATTTCTGCATTTTTTGCTTGGCAGAGATACCGCTTCTAGCTGTCAGTAGGTGTGATCTAAAATGAATAAATCATTTTTCGAGATGGCAAAGTGATATAATTGCTTGTCAACCCAGATCGATGTCTTTAATCCAGCCTAAATACCAATAATTTGATATTTATCTGAATTTAATAGTTATGATTATTTAATCAAAACTACGTTTTTATGGTTTTCGTTAGAAATTCAGCAAACAACGAAAGGATTAAGCATACCGAGGTTCCTGGATAACAAGAATTAAGCAAGATAAACAGCAAAGAGATCTTGCTAAAATGGCTAGGGCTTGCTGCAGACTCTACTTGACAAGCTTTCTCTGGTGTCTCAAATAGCAAGAACAGACCATCCATAAACTGATAACTACAAAACATCTAGCAGCTCGGTAGCAGACTGACTACAGTAGCAGTAAACTACAGCACAACAGCGAGGGCAGCGGTGAGGGCAGCGGCGAGGGCAGCGGTAGAGCAGCGGCGAGGGCAGCGGCGAGAGCAGCGGCGAGGGCAGCGGCGAGGGCAGCGACAAGGGCAGCTGCGAGAGGCAGCCGCGAGGGGCAGCGGCGACTGCAGCGGCGAGGGCAGTGGCGAGAGCAGCGGCGAGGGCAGCGGCGAGAGCAGTAGCAAGGGCAGCGGCGAAGGCGGCGGCGAGAGCGGCGGCGAGAGCGGCGGCGAGAGCGGCGGCGAGAGCACCAGCGCAGGTAGCGGCGAGGGCAGCGGCGAGGGCAGCGGCGAGGGCAGCGGCGAGAGCAGCGGCGAGGGCAGCCGCGAGGGCAGCCGCGAGGGCAGCCGCGAGGGCAGCGGCGAAGGCAGTGGCAAGGGCAGCGGCAAGGGCTGTCACAACTAATTGCTCTGCCGATGCAGGCACCCAAATGCATCGCTGTAATCAAAATGGGTACACTTCAAATCCTTTAACGAGGATCTACTGGAGGGTAAACCTGGGGCTTCCTAGTAATTCTAGCTTGAGCAGTGTATATTTATATGGTTGCCTTTAAAAAGCTCATAGTTAAAGTATCAGATACAAGAGGTCAGATGGCGGTATCTGTCGCTTTCACATAACCAAGCCAAGAAGGAAAGTTGTGCATTGATCACACATTACTGTATGAGTGCACCGCCGCTGCATGTTCACCTTAAAAAGATTGAACTACTTACAGGTGAAGGAGCAGCTTGAACAGCTCAGCCTGATATAATAGAAAATGTGCTCGGACTCATTTTGTTGGTTAAAGTGTTAAGGAGCCAACAATTAACATACAATGTTGAGGGCATTCATCCTCCGATTCGAGATGGGAAATTCAAAGATGTGCAAGGGCACCCAGTTTTCATTAATCTAAAACATAAATCAGACAGTTGCAAGAGATCAGATACTACCATCAATCTCACCGTACTTGCTGCAGAAATCAAGTGAACCTGTTTTCCAAACTTGTCCTATGAACAATAGATTTTGTAGGAGCAGCATACTAAAGCTATTGAACACAGTAATGTTTATTACAGCAAGATAAAACACATTCACACCAATGATATACAGCCCCCCATGGGGGGCTGTATATCATTGTTCACACGCTTGCCCAATTTCAATAAAAGGTAGTGTTTGGGGTGACTGCACTCTTACGTAATAATTCTAGGAAACTTATATGGACATTGGTACTTAGGTTATGTTCAATAGCACAAGGAGCCCTGCTATTTATTGGTTTTCTGCTCCGAGTAAGGGGAGGAGATCAGATGATATGATATATCAGATACACTTCAGATTTCTTGGAAACAGTATGCTTATGTTTGTATATTGGAACACCTGTGCAAGCTGTTATTATTTGAACAGTAAAGCATATTTATTGTTTTTATTTTCAAACCGGAATTGTACCAAAATATGGATGAATTAAATATGGCTTTATAATTAGGGCCTACAAAGATATGCGGTGCATGTAGAAATATTTTTTGCGATAGATGTGACGCAAATGCTATTACAAGATGTGGGTGATTTTAACAGCACATGTCGCTAAAAAACGAAATAAATGCAACAAATATTTTGTATTAACAGAAATATTTATGTTATTTCTCTCCCAAAACCATACTGTGAAGCAAAAAATTGATATTGACATATTAGTCTAGTGCAAAAAAACTAAGCTTGCCCTTTAGCTAATAGTTGTGGGTGTGAAAAGATAAGCTGAAGTGACTCATATGCTGTAACTCGTAATGACGGAAGAATATGCAACTTATAGAGATCTAAATCGTTTAAACTCTGTGAAATAGACTTAATATGCAGTCTACGGATTATCTATTCTCAAACATATTGTCGTCTGTATAGGAGAAGCGCAGCCGATTAAAGCTATTTACAGAAGGGCAACATGTTTAACAGAGTTCCTCTTAGTTATGATTATCTCAAGATTGCTATGGATTTAGAAAATTAAATACAATTTTTCAGCATACTTGAAGGGAAGGATGAGATCAGCCTTAGCACATTATTAAATGCAAAGAAGGAAAAGTGTTTTTGCTGGGTCTTTTCTATCCAGTTTGACATCTGGAAAGATTAATTTTTTCTACTCGCAGACCCCTGGCCAAAAGAGACCTTGACCATTTAGCTAAGTATTAATTATAGATGGTGATTTAACCGCACCTCAAGATATTTGCTCCCTGTACTGGTGGCACAAATATGTCTTCTTTCATTGCAAAGATGAGTCATCATGATTCTGCCAAAGTGAAGAAATCGGACTACAGATGAACACCATTCCGTTAATAAAAGTTTATCAGTTTAGCCACTTCAAAGGATTTCCGATTATTTTACAATTATATGATACATTTAATGCCAAAAAATACTTTCCCCCTTTTGTTTTGCTTTGTAAAAGCTGGTTTGTTTCCGGATCCAATAAACCTTTTTGAGTATGAGATTAGTTTGGGTCATAATCATGTCTGTCTGCAAATGTTATGCAAGAGGGATATAATGTCTATGTTCTGTGAAGATCACTAAGTGTCAGAAAATGACATTTGCTAACAGTTGAAGGAGCTCAGAATTACATAGCTTATCAGTAGGATCGAATCTCTTCATCCTACTTCTCTAATGGTGAATCATGACTAAAGGATCGAAAGGGGGCTTTGGAATACCAGCCTGTAAGCTTCCTGTTGCTGAAGGTACAAGCAGATGGTAAAGTGAGCCGGCAATATTTTCAAAGCAAAGTATAGCAGCTGCAAAGTTTTTCACTTTTTATTTTAGAATAAAAAGATTAAATTAATCAAGAGTAATTTTCTATTGGAAAGAATTGCTCAATAATGAAAGGTGTGATTTACATTCTTTGTAGTTGTGTACAGGAGATGACTATCTATTCAGAAATATAAAATTATGTTTATGCTACATGTATGTGCTATGTATCATTATCACTTTGTGCTTCTTTGCCTACTATTCATCACAAAAATAAATAATATGAATAATACAATTACGAGTATATTGGTATCATAAGATTCACCATGTTTTACTCTGCTGTGTTGTAGGTGCCAAATATGTGGAAATGTGATTACAAGCTCCTGAAAGCTCAAAAACGAAAAGTCGCCGTAGATTGGAATCTCTTTATTTCTCTGACGAAGTCATGAAATTTATGTATTGTCTTGTCACGTGGTGTTCTCACGGGAATTGAAAGGCCAATAAAAATCTCAGTATAAAACTTATCGTAGCACTAGTTTATGACAAACACTTCGGGTTTTACCAAAGACCCCGTATCAAATATAGATGCTCACCACTTTACAGTTTTGTTTTGGTTTAATCGGCAAGTCGTAATCTGATCATGTGACCAAATACTTCGCAAATAATTTCTGCAGCACTTTTCAATTATAACAAGTGACCAACAGGCTCGCCATGATTATCAGACAATGATATGTACTCCTTCGCGCTAAGGTTAAAAAATTAAACGAAATTTTACTGTAAGTTATAAGATATCAGTGCTAAAAGTGACAGCATTACAATGACGATAAAACAGACGCGTAAGAACAATAGACATGGTTTTATTGAATGCATGAAGTATATTTGTGAAAATATTTCGACGAATAAAATTGCATGAAAGTGTAAACAGAAACCATCTCCCACAACTACGTCACATTTGAGCCGTTTTGGAAAGAGAATCCAAACTACAGCGGTCTCGTGTGGCTGCGATTAACTGTTCGTTTCTGAGCTTTTAAGAGCTTGTAATTACATTTCCACATACTTTGCACCTACAACAAAACAGAGTAAGACATGGTGAATATTTTCATATCAAATAACTGTAATGTGAATTTTGTTGCAAGTCAACCTTTAAAGAATTTATGTTCACTGTGTGTTGCTGTATACTAATGATGTTACTAAAATATTTTAAAACTAAATGCACTCTATTTTTACTTGATTTTTGTAATATTTTTGTCAGCATTATTTAAATACTACCAAAAGCAGCGCAGAATTCCTTATTTTCATCATCGCCAAACATTTAAGAACATACCAGCTTTCCAATGCTTTGTTAAGGACTATAATATTAAGTACTGAGTAACCATCAGTAAAGATATATAGATGGCCGCATTGAAATGCCCTGATGTGTGAAGGGTAGGTCAAGGGAGACAACTCTAAACTTGATTTTAGCATCAACAAAGTTGTGTAAAAGAGTAGAACAGTATAAAGTTTGTCAACTTCTTATGTAATATCGGCTTTAATGTTGAAGGCCAGCTTGAAAACTTTCAGAGAAACTTACTAAAGTACTCTCTTCCTTCCTGACGGAAAACTTGGTATGTAGACCAGTCTATTGACAGCAGTATAACAGGCCTTTAACATTCTAAGCCAGGGATAGGGAACCTATGGCTCTCCAACCATACGTGACTCTTTTGATGATTTCATCTGACTCTTTGATAAATCAGTGTAAAAAATAATCTATGATTTCGCTGGTAACTTAATTAACATAACAATACAAAGCAGGCTGAAATTACAGTAACAATAAACAAAATAAAAATTGCCCGTCCATTGTTTAAAAATATTTGTTCATTTGCAACTTTTTGATGTGGTGCGCGCAGCAAAGAGTTCTTAGTTCTTTCTGTACTCCGCTGTACGTTTTGACCATGTTTGGCTCTACAAATGCATGCAAGCAGTCTTCCTCACACATGAAGAATATTAAGATCAACCTGCAGTAACATATGGAAGCCAAAATGCCTGCATCAAGCTGAACCTCACCACGCGCATGCGAGTGAAGCATGCATTGCATGCACCTGAAGCATGCAGCATCAATAGTTGCATTAATTATAAGAACTACTTTCATAATACCTTTGATATAAACGCCATTGTTAAAAATAAATCTAGCTTTCTTATACTCTAAACTTACTAAAACATACTGAATTTGTTGGTCTTCCATTCCATTTTATGTTTTCAAAATTCTAAATATACATGTGGCTCTCCTAAAACTAAATTGTGAAACTGGTGGGTTTTGCACGTCGCTCAATCAAAAAGGTTCGTGACCCCTGATCTAAGCTCTTCCTCCCTATAACAACGTTTACCAGCAAATTTTTATTAAAGTCTTCTGACAATGCATTAAAGTAGCTGTTTGTACTGTTTTTATGCTGTTTAATGGGTGTCTTTTAATGAGTAGTAAATAAATAGCTAATCTAAGCTGATCTAAGCTCTTCCTCCCTATAACAACGTTTACCAGCAAATTTTTATTAAAGTGTTCTGACAATGCATTAAAGTAGCTGTTTGTACTGTTTTTATGCTGTTTAATGTCTTTTAATGAGTAGTAAATAAATAGCTAATCTAAGCTGATCTAAGCTCTTCCTCCCTATAACAACGTTTACCAGCAAATTTTTATTAAAGTGTTCTGACAATGCATTAAAGTAGCTGTTTGTACTGTTTTTATGCTGTTTAATGGGTGTCTTTTAATGAGTAGTAAATAAATAGCTAATCTAAGCTGATCTAAGCTCTTCCTCCCTATAACAACGTTTACCAGCAAATTTTTATTAAAGTGTTCTGACAATGCATTAAAGTAGCTGTTTGTACTGTTTTTATGCTGTTTAATGGGTGTCTTTTAATGAGTAGTAAATAAATAGCTAATCTAAGCTGATCTAAGCTCTTCCTCCCTATAACAACGTTTACCAGCAAATTTTTATTAAAGTGTTCTGACAATGCATTAAAGTAGCTGTTTGTACTGTTTTTATGCTGTTTAATGGGTGTCTTTTAATGAGTAGTAAATAAATAGCTAATCTAAGCTGATCTAAGCTCTTCCTCCCTATAACAACGTTTACCAGCAAATTTTTATTAAAGTGTTCTGACAATGCATTAAAGTAGCTGTTTGTACTGTTTTTATGCTGTTTAATGGGTGTCTTTTAATGAGTAGTAAATAAATAGCTAATCTAAGCTGATCTAAGCTCTTCCTCCCTATAACAACGTTTACCAGCAAATTTTTATTAAAGTGTTCTGACAATGCATTAAAGTAGCTGTTTGTACTGTTTTTATGCTGTTTAATGGGTGTCTTTTAATGAGTAGTAAATAAATAGCTAATCTAAGCTGATCTAAGCTCTTCCTCCCTATAACAACGTTTACCAGCAAATTTTTATTAAAGTGTTCTGACAATGCATTAAAGTAGCTGTTTGTACTGTTTTTATGCTGTTTAATGGGTGTCTTTTAATGAGTAGTAAATAAATAGACAAAATTGTAGTGGGCTGGGGTGGCAATAAGCGGCAGCAAATAAATGCTGATTCACTTACAAGTTCAGGTTTAACATTCGCTAACCGTTTTAGAAGGATGCTAACAGTTTGATTGTAAGGTTAAGATATCTGTAGATAATGGTATAAACAACAAGAATAATGCTCTATAAAATTATTAGCCTGTTTTTTTATTTAAAAGCTTAGAATAAATTCATTTTTTGAGTGGTGCCTCGAGAAAATGAAAAAAATGCTTGAAGGTAAAATCTCCTGCAAACAGTTGAGTAGTGAATAGCTCAATTCTGCTTGACATTCCAATTTTTTTACTGAAAAATCTGATGATATGTATCTGCCAATATTTTATGGTATTTATGTGTACTCTCTTTTGTGCGAGTAAATGCCATACAAAATTTGAACTTCAATTAAAAGCACAAAGCCAACTTTACATTTAGCTAGAAAAGCAAAAAAATTCAAGTTTGACAGTGAAAAGGTCAAAAGGTTAGAACAGTCATGAACAATCAGCATCCTATTTATATAGACTTTCAAACCAATTTTAAGAATATAATGATATAGAGATCTCTATTTCATGCGAAGACAATTACATCATAAAAATTTTTTGTTCTTTAGCTCTATTAAAAGTTTAAAATATTCGAAAGATTTTAGGGAGTTGCTAGCCAAAAGTCTGCGATTCCAATAAATCTATGAGAGTCTTGCACTAAAGAGTGCAAAATACGCTGCACGGTGCTACAGTTTCATTGAGGTGATTATTTTGTTCTTGTCTGCTTTTCAAAAACTAGGTGAAGGGCTGATGTAAAAATGGATGATTGCTACAAAGTTCTCAAGCCTTCAAACATGGCGTGAGCAAAATATGCTTCAACAACACACCTATACATAGTTTCAATAGATCATTACTAGAATAATTAATACCAAGAGCAACACTTACCATTCTGTAACTACAAACAATTTGATCGTTTATGATGGTTTATCAATGTCCCAAGTTATGTGAATAAGGAGGGATTGTTTTTAATGCTTCCTCATAAATGGGTGTAATCTCAGGCTATGGTGGCTCATGGCCAAAAGAATTAGATAAAGTGACTCACACAAAAGTCATGTTGATGAGTGGCTTACTGTGCAACCAAAAATATTCATTGGCAATGTGAGAAGCTTTATTCTAATTGTGCTGATAAAAATGGCGGTTTTATGTTATTTATTTTTTACAGCTTTTTTTGTATTTTTCTGACAACAACTCTTCAAAAATACTTTCTTCTTAAAAGTCTACATTCAGCCAAGGATTGATTGTTTGGCCTAAAAGGAATCTGCGAAAGATAAGAAATATTTGATAAGGCGTGTACGTATATGTATATGGGTCATTGTCAGATTTTTCAAGCGCAACTGCTCAGACATAAAATGGATAGAAAGATATAGAGACTAATACCTATTAGATTCAGGAAATAAAACATGATTTTAAATATGGCTAAGTTGTGAGCCAGCTTCAGACTTTATAAATAACTGGTTCAAAAGGTCATGCAAACTTGTTAAAACCTATCGGTAATTTAGTTATGCTTCTTAAGCCAAGCATAGTCACATCTCCAGCCACTGATAAATGAAGGGTGAATATTATATAGCGAGTGATAGGTAGGTTAATGGGTCAAACAAGATTTGTAGATACAGGATCTTATATAACACCGATTTGGCCAATGACCTAGTAATAAGGTTTGCGCTAGTAATTCATTCTACCAAATCACTCGTAATCACTAGTAAACAGAATGTTCTAGAAAGTTAGGAAAAAGTAGAGCAGTGCGAATAAGCTTCAATCATTTATCAGCTTAAAATATGTTAGATTTCAATTCAGAAATTCACTTTTTGTTAAGATAACAGCTGTCAGAAAGTGTCAGAATTAGAGCTTAAATTTGGTGATTCAAGTGCCAAAGGAATTAGACCTTGCTCAGAAAAAGCTGTGCTAGAAGAAATGGCGAGAAATGTTGCTCTTTCGTGTCAACAAGTGGAGTGGAACCAGAGTGCTTTATGTATGTAAGGTCAGAGTTATTACAGCTGTAAGTTTTGTTATGAATGAGCAATGCACCAAATAGTTTATCTATTCATAAACTTAAAATCAAGTAGAATTGCACTGCTTGGAAAGTTAACTTGGTAAATCGGCAACATTTGTGTCTTGTATTAAGGTAATGGATATAATAATTAAACTTTCTTTGTGTATGTTTAATCATTCTTTCTAGAAGAATCCATTCAGTAAGCAAGTGACTATGAATATACATGTTGTAGTGATTTGATTTCCTACACCGTAAATAAATGGGATGAAAGAAATAGCCTATAAGCTCACTTTTGCTGAATCATGCAATCTCATTCTTCATTTCCATGTTTAGACAACTCTAAGTGCGAGTCTTTTACAATTAGAATGTCTACTACTTAACAGTGAAAACCTTTAAATGACTAAAGAAATTCACTTTCCAAGCAACAGCTATGCACGAATGCAAAGGAATAACGCTATGATTGCAGTATCAAATGATACAGTATGCATGTTTTTGCAAAGCCATTTTTGCTTGGTCCATACAACTATTTTTTTAGTTTCCATACAAAAAGTCAGGGTTTGGCAAGTAAATAAAACTCTGTGGTGCAAAAAACTTGTTAACTCATGATGAAGGAGATATACGTACTTGGTTCTGGTGCTAAACATATCAGTTAGATAATACGTTTATTTGATGAAAGAATAGTTTTCTCTTTCTATAGAAGCATTCATGTGATCGTATGTGCTGATTTTATTGCTGCGAGTGAAGCTGATATAAAATTTCACATCAGTAAATTATTTCTAAGTTCTAAGAAGTTTTTGTCTAAAAATATGCTTAAACTATACATGAAGCTCATGTAGCTTAATCGATACTAATAGATCTAAATTAGGGTGACTTTAACTAAACTACAAGTTCTACAAAATTGACTAAACAATGAACCATTTTAATGCTCTAAAAGGTGAACTGCAGGATTTGGGCAAACGCATATCTATGTACCACATACATGTAGGTTGTATGTCGCTTACCGTATGTCGTCTACCGGTATGTTGTGAAATGAATAATTTATGTGCTAGCTCAACAGATTGATGTTTACCAGTGAAAATGCATATATAGAACTGATTGCATAACACCTCACAGCAATACATGTGACAAGAACGGCCCATAGTATGAGATGAAGACAATTATTGATAAGAAGTGAAAAACGAAGTGAAATAAAATCGCTTGTTAGCCATTTAAGAAAAAATGAAATAGAGTCGCTAGCTAGCCATCTGAAAAACAAACAAACATGATTACTAGCTAGCTATATAGAAAACAAAATAAACTAATTAAATAAACTAACAAAATAAACTAATAGATAACTATCTAAACATAGAAGACAAAATGAAATGAAATTGTTTGTCAGCTAGCTAGGAAAAAAGATGAAATGGAGTTGCTACTTGCCATATAAAAAACAAGTTGGAGATGATTCGAGTCTAGACAAAGTATAGAAAGTGACATGACACTTTTGTATCATTAATAATATAATTTAAGTTACTAATTAAAACACAGCTTACATGAGTATGGACAGTCTGAATAACAATCTTTCTTCTAAATCTGTGTTATACACAGCTTGTAGATTTATTGAAAGTTGTTTTTCGAGTTGGTGAAACTGGAATAAAAGTGGTGATGTATATAAATGTCATGAGCCACGCGTTTAATAGCCTTAAATATCTAGCAACACTATAAAAAACTCACTCCTTAAGTGTCCAAGGGTAGGAAGTGAAATATTATTTTAAATCATATAAATTATTTGGCAACTTACATTAATAAACACCGTAATGCGCACTTTTTATAGCAAAAAATGTAAAGGAAGTCATTTAAATGGTACAAAGCATTAAATGGTGTTAAAGTTAAAGTGGTTGCTTATTATTCATACTTAGGTCTGGGCTTAGGTCAAGATAGTCGTTGTCTAAGTGTCTTACTTACCGTTGAATCACTACAACTCTACTTATAAACAACCTTTTGACGTCAATCTAACCAAACATCTTAAAAATTAATAGGTGCATAAGTCTAAAAAAAATAGTCTGTCTTGTTTTGAATGAGGGAGACATACGGATTAATGTAATTCCTGCAGATTTCTATTTAATCCAGTTTCATCATCTGAGTTAAAAATGGGCTAATTTATTGTTTCATCAAGAAATAATTACAGGCCTACAGTTGTTAGCTGAAATATATTTCTTTTTGATTACCAAGATATATCTAAGGCGCTATTTAATATGATCTAAATATTCCATAAGCTCAAAGACTGCTATGGTTTGATAAAACCAGCTTAACATAGGTATCTGGAAATGCATTTTATACATGTTCAATCATAGCCTGCCTCGTGCAGATAATACCAGAACTTTCCTCATATTCAATTTGTTTTATTTAGATAATTAAGACTTTTGTTGTGTAAATCTAAAAAAGCCATTACACCAGATTTTATTAAAGTGATAATTACTCAAATATAATTTTATGCACACCATTGCATTTAAATAAATGCACTAATTTTTAATAATTTTATCTTAATAGTTTGTTAGTTGGCTATGTCAGACAGTCAAGACAGTCAAGAGCAAAGGTTTCAATTGACAGAAGGAACACTTGTTATTTATAAAAAGTGCGATGCGACTTGTGCAGCTTGCAGAGAAAGGTATAAAAACAGCTATTTGATGGTGATAAATTACTTACATATTTTTAAAATGTCTAAAATGAAGGTTTGATCATAAAGTTAACTTACTTACAGTTCTGTAATCACTTATTTACCTATATCTACTCACACTTATATCACACTTTGCACTGTAATCATAAGCAACCACTATTTTGGCTCCGCAATATCTCTAATTATCATGAGAGAGTTTCCAAATATAACACCGAAAATGCGAATTATCATCCAGCTATTACCCTATTTCTTACCAATTCATTACAGGCTATTTTAATATTATTTTTTTCAATAATGTACAACAACAACAAAAACAAATGTTAGTTGCAAAATTCTCAAATAGATAAACTAGCACTGCTTTCATCATGAATTGCTTTTTTTTTAATTTGCAATTGTGTGAAATGTGATGAAAATTCATTGTCAACAATTTATGCTTATCTAATGCAAGCTGCTTTAAAGAGGTAAGTGGCTCACAACATATCTTATAGCAAAGTGTAATAAATGATAATTATAAAGAGGATACTAAAAAAAGGTAGCAAAAGAAGAGAAAAACGTAGAAGTTAACGAGAATTTTGTAAAAACCAATGTGATGTGAGGAGTGGTTACCAAGCATCGCAAGTAGACTTATTATTATGAAGCCGATGAAGCCCCTTATTCTAGCGATGGTATTAGCCTGGGCATTTCCTGAGGTACTTAGTTGGATTGATGGATGAGTAGCTGCATTAGGGTGTTTGGTAGCACTACATTCTAGGACTTGTAAAATGCATTCTTGAAAGGAAAGTAACTCGGAGCAATTTAAAAATTGAAACGTTTTTTGTGGATTAGACCCGCGAAATCAACTAACAACCACACAAAAACACTTGGTTTGAAAACGCACCAGAGACAAGGCAAGTAGTAAATACTTCAATGAAAATGGGATCAGCAAAGGATAATCTATATGTTTTAGAATTTACTGATATTATGATGTAGAGAGGATGTGAGTCACTGCAATAATCTCTTGTGTTTCCTTTCATTTTTTTTAAATTTTGGCAACAACAAAAGGATTTTAGTATCTTTGCGTCAAAGTTAATGACCCATTTTAGAGTGTCGCTAGATTGACCCGAGTAATAGTAATATATCAATGATCTAAAATGCATTAATATTTGAGTAAAATAGACAAGTATTCAAGAACATTCAAGTTTATTCTAAATTCTAAGTTACATAAGATAAGACAAATTCTGCATTCATCAAAGCTAAGTGTATATCAACTAGAAATTACTGCAAAAGAACAAAGCTTGAAAAAGTTCTTATACAAAATTGCTAGTAATTTTCATAAATGTTAATTCAGAGATTTCCATATATGGACGGAATATAATTATTACTATTAACATATCAGCGATGTTTTTGACCAAATAAGTTAAATAAATAGAAGCTAACAGAAAGCTTAGACAAATAACCAGCAAAGCGTCATTGTCTTCTCAGATAGAAGCCAATAGAAAGTTCAAGTCCACTTTTGGTGTTATCAGCAACTGTATATCCCTCCGCAACAAGACCATATCGTTCGTTTTATAGACCATCCAAGTGCAACTCAGCGTAACCTACAATGAAAGCACTATGTTATTATAGATTAGACTATGACAACAGCACTTTAAACAAGAACCATATACTCATATAACTTGTTCCTATTTTATTGATGCACATTACACAGATATGTTGAATTTTGCTATCTTACCTATTTGTTGATAAAATTCCTGTTTGCAAGTGTTCTCTGTCACTTGTGAGTTATAATTTCTGGAATATTGTTGAGATGACATCAAGGAAGATCTAAAACATATTAGCTATATTTAGAACATTTACAGCCAACAAAAATTCAAGTTAACATGCAGCACGAGTAAAAGCGTTGTTTAGTCAGCATATATAAACAATAAAAAACTCTACAGATACCAATTTGAAAGTGGCACGTTGGACCAATTGAATTTTGGATACTTCTTTACCAATTTGAAATTTATATTTCATTCATATCTGTTATAAAGTAGAAAACTAGCAGAACATTTTGTTAATAATTTGTTGAAGCACATTAGCTCAATTTTGAAAATTTGTATACTGTGGGCACATCTCACTGTTTAATTCTCTTGGAGATCATTTACATCATTTAGGTTAACAGAAATTCGTTAGTCAGTAACGAGTCAAGTCTCATTTTAAACAATTCTAGTAAAGTCACAAATTCTTTAAAAACTTGTTTTAGAAATGTGACTCAAAAGATGCCTACATTTTTATACAAATAACCATAGATAACTGCTAATTGTACTTCACCTTCCTTATATGAAAATGCTAAGCAAACAACAAGCAAATGGTGAGTTCAGAGGTGATATATATAAATGAAGTTCACATCAAATGCTATTAAACTCTTTTTAATAAATTGATTGCTCAAGCATGTATGCATAGGAAGGTGCCATATTTGGTTAGTTTTGTGTCTCTCACTTTGGCTGAATCTTATGACAATATTGATGTCATGTGTTAAAACATCAGTTTGACATACCTGATATGTAGAGTTGAACTTGGGGATTCTAAGAATACACTGTCAGGATCTGAAGCAAGATCGCTCATTTCTAATCCTCTTGCTAAATAACCCATAGTGATGATTTTTTGTAATAAAATGGTACAAGGTATAGTCCTTACTAAATGCTGTAGAATGAGTCTCTCATTCGTGTCTGGCAATTCGTGTCTCAGCCACCACATTTATAGCTAATCGTTAGGTGATTCGTGTGTCATTAGTTCCGCCCTTTTCAACACTCACATCATCCACACGTGGGCTATAAATAACAACAATTTGCATCATGGGCAGGAATCCTTTCTTAAACGAATATAGATGAATGATGCTTTCATGGCCCAACCTACTGCCCTCTAAAGTTTCACCTTAGAACTTACACCTTAGCAACAAATCTAGAATTGTGAAACAATTAATTGTTCAATACATCTGATCAACTGCTTATAACAAGAATGTGCGGATTATACTCCTTCTTTGCTTTCATCCGGTGTGGATTTGTTAATATATTTTGATTGCTAGGAAGATTGGCACATCAGGTAGAACCAGGAATCTAGTCATTTGCGCATGCAAGAGTTCTCAATTAGTCATGCTATGAGGAAGAGGAAATTCTTTGCTCACTATAAAATTTAACTGGTAGTACTAGTTGCAAAAGGTTTCTATTCTTAGGACAGAAGTCTGAATCAAACTTCAAGTATAGTTAAAATGGAACAAGACAGCAACTTGTGCTTCACTATAAAGAATCAAAGGAAAGAGACAGGAAGGAAGAGAGTAGACTGGGCTGTAACTTTTCTACAGCTCATTTGATTTTTGTTTAAAAAGCTTCAATTGTTGACATATTTTTGCTCTGGTTAACATTTCAATCCATCACTCAATTTACATGTAATAGCTACATTAACTACATACCAACCAAACACAAATTGCAAAAACAGGTCAGCATAAAAGAAAGAGCAAGCTTAAAAAAATTGCAATGACGGTGAAGACTGCGGAACATGGTGAAGGGTCTGTTTAGGAGTCCCCACAAGGCTATAATGACTACAAGAAACTGGCAGCATTTGGCACATACTGAACAGCTATAAATGATCATCCGCTACATTAATTGAGTTGTTATTACTAAAATTTTACTCAAGTTTGTAGCTACTACTTAAATAAACTTCAACATTTTTTCTAGTTCTGATGACAACTTTTTGCTTATATCATTAAATAAAATTAAAAGTTTCTGTTTTAACATCAGATTAACTAGTGATAATAGGTACTAAAAGTAACATAATATTAACATTCACTTGTTTTAATCACTCGCACTTCTGATAACTGAATTGCGCTGTAAAAATCCAGTTGTAAGGAAACATCGTTACAAAATGTGATAGCTGTTAGATGGTAGCCTAAATGAAAATATATTACAAGCTCTACCTGCATACAGCTCTACCTGCATACAGCTCTACCTGCATACAGCTCTACCTGCATACGGCTCTACCTGCATACAGCATAATTGTTTCTGATTGTTTTTGATGTTTGAAGTTATCCGACTGCCAGGAAGTTTCAAAACTAGAATTGAACGAAAGTTGACAGCGGTTGAAGCGCTCGGAAGAAAAGTACGTGTGAAATAACGACATGAGTTGCTATTGTTTCTATAGTTGATATCAGCTATTGCATTCAAGTGCAGCATTACGCGCCTCTGTTTTATTGATCTATTGGCAATTATAAACATCATAATCACAATTTTGCTTGAACTGAGCATTTTAACTGCAATCATGTTTTTTTCTGTTTTAATCTATAAACATCCTGGCAGTCACATCAACTCAGCCATCAAAATCAATCACAAATGATTGAAAAATACCAATACTTTTTGATAAACTCTACTAGTCTTCTGTGAAAGTTCATCTTTAAAGCTATTATTAAAACTTGAGGGCATCAAATTATTGTTAATAATATTATTATTGTTAATAATATTATTATTGTTAATAGTATTACTATTTTTAATAATATTATTATTGTTAACAAGACTTTAAGCAAATGTTCATCATGCAATCACAAAGAATAAAGCCGCCAAAATCAGTAAAGTTCTTTTAGTAAAACAGTTGTGGTTTAACACTGATGCAATTTTTAAGAAAATTTCAAGCTTTGGCTATAACAGAGCATGAATGAAGACTGCATACGTTTGAACAGTGACAGAGATTCAGTTTACAACCACCTAATGTTTATTTTTAGTAACTGATAGGCATCATTGTTTAAGCAATTTAGGGGTGGAGCAACTTTAAAATAAAAGATTGTGTAAACAGATTATTACTAGTGGGTGATTTGAACGAAAATAGCAAGCATCATAAACATTGTAGGCTGATCCACTATAAATGTTCATTGAGCAAAGCAATGTTTGCGAATGACACATGTGCATAGACTTTATTACGCGCAATTCATGCGTGACTTTCGATGAAACAACTTTGCGCTAGACTCATTGTACGTGCATGAATAGCCAGCATTCAACAAGAATCCCCACCCTAATTTTCTTTTCACTATTTAATCTAAGACTTTTAGAGAAAATGCACCTGAGCTACCCTTGATTTCGAAAATCCGCCTACATTGTATCTTTTGCGTATTTAGCATCTTTAAATATAGGTTAAGAAAAAGAATTATTTAAAGGCAGTATATTTGTACGAAAGGCTCTCGCTACCATTCAACATTACTGATGACGAGTTAATAAAGATACAACTTAAGTAGGCTGTATCGAAAAATTTTCTAGAAAGCCAAACTTTTTAGCATCAAAAAAGTTGAAACAAGTTTTTATTCAATGCAACCGGCTGTAAATAAATCTAAACAGACAACTTGGCTCAAAACTCAACAAAATGTTTTATATATTTTAAGTTCTTTAAATATTTCCTTTAATCAAAGGCAAAACACAGTCACATCACCTCTTACAACAGCAAATTTTATTGAAAAATTCATTAAAAAATGTGGTCATTGCTTTCAATTTTATAGAAGTCTACAAACCGGTAGTAAAGAAAATTGGAAGTGAGCTTTATTGCAGTCCCGATTTTATTTTGCTTCACAAAAGCTTTATTGACGGTACATCATAGTGTATATTACTTATGGTTCGTCTGGGTAGATTTTTAAAACTTTGATAACTGCAAATTGTGCCTTTGGCTTGTTTCCAACTTACCAGTCAGACCAAAAATAATATATTATAAAATGATTAATAATAACGGTTGGCTAAAGGATTTTTTGCGGAACCCTAGTTGATATGTGAATATACTATCCAAAAAACTCTGTGGTGGCACCTTGTAGGTTATGCAAATGTTTTATGGGTCACATCTACTATCATATATCTATGTACCATGTATTATAATATATTATCATATACATATACCACAAACCGGTGAGATGTTTCATCAACTTCACCAAGTACAGCTTGATAGATATATCTGCAACAATTCACTCTCACGAGTACCTCAATTGCACCATTTAAACTATTCTATAACATATATATAAATAATAAATAGAAGGTTAAATATCTGCTCTCAGCTGAAAGTTGAAATTGGAATCAAGAATTCACGCTTGCGGAAAAACTGCCGTTTAATGAAGTATTCATATAGAAACGTGCATTTATTGATTGCAACAAGTTCTGTGGTGTCACATTGAGGTCAAAAATACATAGATTTACATCTGTTTGCCGTTGGTAAGCTGCAATGTCATTTGAAACCCTTATATCAAAACATTAACAAACATCTCAACTGTGTGCTGCCATTTGACAGTTGAAATCATGTTAATTGTATACATAAAACATACATTTGATTTTTATTCCAAAGTTTCTCTTATCTCGTCATCTTCTCAACACTTACAGACCTCTATGACAATTAGAAAAAGGAAATTATGAAATAACTTTAGAAGGATGTTTTTGTTCTAAGTTGCCCACGCTTTTTGCGACAGTGTAACCAAAAACCTTAACAAGCATGTCCTCTCACATCTACATCTACTAACAATCGGAGTCACTCGCCTTCAAAGTATGATTAAATGCTATATAATTGGTTTGAGAAGATTTTTTTGCTTACCAAGCAAAATATTTAATTTTAACCCACTCAGCAATATTAAAACAATTCTCTAGCAGCTATTTTAGTCCTCATTGCAGAGTTTCCACAAGCCAAGGTGCAAACGTGAGAAAAAGCTAATCAAAAGCTTGTCAATATGGCAGATTCTAGGATGCACATTCTATTATATGCTAAATTATTCATGTAATAGTGAAAAGAGAATTATTTATTAGACTTGTTTGGCTATGGCTGTCAATATCTTCTCCAACTATTTCATTTGTTGCCTTTCCACGAAAAGCAACAAATGCCACCTTTGATAACGCCTACCCAGGGGTGATGACAAACATCGCGTCATAGTTTTATGAATGAACAATCACTTAGCATGCTTCGTCACTAATCTTTTTGAAGCCATTCGAACAACATCGGAAACATAAACTTGTGATAAAAAAGTGAAAACGGAATTCGAATAATTAGTCACGTTTGTAATATTTTGAACCAATAAATATTTGCGCCGTAACAAGTCTCAGTACCAACATTTAATAAGTGATAGGCTTTTTTCACACCTTTAAATATTAGACTGTTTTATAATGATCAACAAAAAACTGTAACAATAAATAAATTGACGGCTAAACCTAAAAACACAAGAAAAGAAATTATTTATTGTAAATTTTGGTAATTTACCATTTTCAGAAACAGTATTACACTTTTCGAAACGAATTTTACCTTTTACGTGATGACCCATACTGCATTTTTGTGTCCCTGAATACTGGTTGCAAATATGGTTGGTCGCAATTTGACGACTATCCACCCCTTGTCGAACCAACTTGTTGCAATGAAACTCCAGTCTGGCATAGACGGCAGACAATAATTCGGCGCTAGTGAGAATCTTATTAGTGACAGACCAAAAATGAATAATTGACAAATTGCTTTATTCCTTCAGCCATCGAGACTATAGTTGCTGCAGACCAATTAGCTCACTATCTGAGGAGCATTTCAAGTCCTCTGCTACCACGCATCGCATCGGTAGGAGCTCCCTTCTACACATAGATATAATGCATTGATAATCATGGCTATCATATATGAGAGGCTCAAGAGGTAGCAGAAGGAAATTTAAATCTGCTCTTACTGTGCAAAGCTATTAAAAGGTGTAAAATTTTGGCTTTGACGAGCAAGTTGAAAAAAAATAAAATGTAAATTAAATTTGAAGTTTTTAGTGTTCGTCAATAAGTATCTGGAGCAAAGCAAAAAAGCAAGCAGAAATTAACAGCTTTGCATATTCTATCAAAATATTCTATGACAAGACATACATTTAGCGTAAGTAGAGTTTTTAAACAGGAAGTAGTGTGATATGAGAGACAAACAAATAACCCAATGGCAAAAGCAACCAAGAACTTTCTAGTCGTCTAACACAGGATAACAGTGCTCAAGTCGTGATAGATGAAAATAAATTTCAAGAATTAAGGGTGTATTAGGAATGCGATCACAAAAACTCTATGGAGACCTTGAATTAACTAATAGCCTACTCATGACACTTGACAAAAGTTTATTAAATAAAATAATCTACACGCAACTACATACATCAATAAAAGAGCAAACTAAACTAGTAGATAAGTCAAGTGAGCAGGTGTGTGGGGGGCAAGCCTTACTAACTGTATTCATTTTTAGAGTATTTCGTATGACAAAGCTATAACAGAAACCAGACAATACAGTATTTGTCAAGTGTGGGTGCACAAACATAAGACTGGAAGGTCATGATGGTTGAGTCAGAGGATACTGATAGACTTCCATCAGTGATGTTCAGCCATGAAAACCTGAGGCTGAGTCAACACCAAAGACAACCTTCAAGAGGCTCAGTGCTATAACAGACTGAGACTATTGGTCATTCTACCAAAGTACTTGCTACTGAAAGTAAAAAATATGCTGTAGCTCCTCGAGCACCACAAAAATTAGTGTTATAATATTCTCAACTATTCTTTTCTGTTCCCATGTGTATTTGTCTGTAGTCGCTTTTATCTGCAAATCTGCTAATACGGCTAAGCAATGACATCACCAAAGACTTCAGCAATCGAAAATTATTAAAATGTAAATATTAAAGAATGTATATTATTATTACTCCATTAATATCGAAAGTGTTTATTTTAAGATTTTTTTGCTTACTACTTCAACATCTTAGCTATATGTAATATAATTCTTAAGTCTCTTGTATCTTAAACCTTTGCTCAACAGGCCTTTTAAAATTCCAGTAAAGGTTACCTTCATGAATCATGCCAAAAATGGGTGAAGTGAAGCTGGTCTCTAGTTATATAGCTAATCAGCAGTTAAACACCATATTTCTAGCGTGCAATAGATCACCTAAAAACACTTACATAAACAATGTTTTTAGGTTTACTCTCATTATCTTTTGACCTCTGACCTTTAGTAAATCCAACAGTAGGTAGCAGGATTATATATTTATTTTGGATTATTATGTGAGATGAGATTCTTTTTGTACAAAACTTGTTTTACATTGAAAGCCTAAATTTGGAGCAAAGGCGTATTTGTGGTCCTCAACATAGGATAATATGGTAGATAATATATAATATAGAAAACTCCAAAGTATGTCTTTTAAAACCTCTTTATAATCACAAAAGAACTTAAAGTCGCCAAATTGTTAGTTGAAACAAAACCTTGTCGACAAAAGACTTATCTATGCTTGAAAATGTTAAAGAGATAAAAGTAGTTAAACATTTTTTAGTTTACAGCCATCGGTCAGTAACCTTGAGCGGTGACGCTGTACGATTTGCAGTTTAATACATTGTTCCTATTGAGATTATGTCAAACTGGTTATCATTTTTATTGTGAGATTTGCATCTACTTTTGCTATTGAAGTAGGAAAATGCAGAGCAACTGTGTTATCACGGAAGGCATATGGCATAAGGCTAGCTATGTTTAGATAGTCTATAGATAAATAAATTCGATAGATCGTCATACACTAGTCTATACATAGTCATACACAAGTCTATACATAGTCATGCACTAGTCTGTACATAGTCATGCATTGGTCTACACATAGGGAGTCATGCATTAGTTTAGAAATAGTCATATCCTATGAATGAATGATTGGACTCACTCATCACTATGATGCACTGTGAGGATTTTGCTCAAAATGTCCTAGAAAATGAAAGCATGAAAACCAATAAAAATATTAAATCATCACTTCCAGTATTTCCAAATAAGGTAATATTTTCACAGGTCACTTTAATGTAAAAGATGAATTTCTAGGGTAAATCATAGTGAGCTGTTGAGTCCAAGTTTATCATCGTCCATCTGTGACAACACTACCAGATCTGTAATATCTCTGTATTAGAGTATGTGTACTGGCCGTGAGAACTAGGATTCAGGCGTGTCCAACATTCCTCAAGAGAGTTTAAAATGTTTTATATGAACGATCTAAAGATGCAAAAATAACCTACGTGACCAATTTAGATGAACGTTTATAAATTTTTAGTAAGTTGTTGTTTGATTGCAGATGCGAATTGTGCACAAAGCTTTTGTACAACCACTATGTTGTTTGAGGCTATAAATATAGCATATTTCAGACCATCTAGAAGGTTAATCTGCTCATATTCTGCTTAAATGCATTCTTGACAAAGTGCGCAATTACCGGATTATGCCTTTGATATGCGACTAACTCCTTTATAACCATTAAGTTAATCTATTTTGCAATAGAATGATTTATTTATAAAAAAAACTTTGATTACACTGTCTTCTAGCATAAGCTGTTTCATTCTCAAAAAGAAAGTAAGCAAATAAAAGGCTTGTTGGCCCGAGTCATCAAGTACTTTCCGTCTAACAAAAATAGGACAACAGCTATCCCATCACAATGAACCAAACTATGTTTAAAAATGACAAAGAAACTGAAAGCTAAATGATATTAAAATTACAAATATTTTTACCGCTGTCCTTTTTAGCTAGTGATTGCAGTAGCCACACAATGGTTTGCTAGGCAGACCAGAATACAAGTTAAACAAGCATTGTTGTTTGCTACATCTTAAGGACTAAAGCACTTGAGTAACTTCAGTCACGTTATCACGCAGAAACTTATAAACATGAATTATAGTTTCCTGCTCTTTTATTGCCATGCCATAATAGTATCATGTTTCCCATAAAGCAGCAGTCAAGTACAAGTATTTACAAATTACTCAGCCAACGCAAGGAGGAAAGACTTACGCACAGAGTGATTAGTTTAGCTTAATGAATATGTTTTGCTAGCAAAAGATTAGTTTTAAGAGTGTTGACTAATTGAGATGACAACAAAAAAGTAGGTGATTCAACATAACTAGACATGTAACATTCTGCATAATGTCCTAAAAGCTAGCAGCATTGACGCTACAAGGATTTGCCCAAATTACTTGCAGTAATTGATGAGCTGGAGTTCAGTAATAAGAACATTAATCTTCGCTAAAGTTGATAAGTTCTGAAAGTCTAGTGACTACGCATAAACAACAGCCAGAGACTTACAATATGACACAGTTGTAAACTAAGACACGAAAACTATTTATGGTCAACTTATTCCGAATTGTAGAGGTAAGAAGAGAAGTCTGGGAATGAACTTTAATGATTTCAATAAATACCCATTCATGTCAAAGAATTTATTAGAAATCAAGTGTTTGCTTATGAGAACAGAGAGCTGGAAGCCAACTAACCTGAGCTTTTGATCGTAAGCTGGTAGTAAAATTGATCTGAAATATATGATAAAGTTAATCTCAGTATGCGCGACAAAACAATAAACAGAACTGTAGATTACTTATAAGTTAAACTTCAAAAGATCTTCTAAAAAGATTGCAAGTTGAGCCTATGAAAAATGGGATAGCTCTTCTTCTGTTGTTAACAAACAGAAACTTTGAACACAAAACCATTCAAGTCTGTAGCACCTAATCAAAGTATGATGTGTTGTCCATTTTTTAATGAAAACTTGTACCGCCTTCACCAGTTTCAGTTTACCATCTGAACAATAGGTAAGAAGTTGGAATAAGTCATTCAAAAGTCTCATATTTTGGGATTTATATTTGTGAATTCCTTCTATAAAAATATTGCAAATTTGCTTATACAAACTAGCTAGTTGGCCAACAAGCCCTGTGCATTCTGTCAATACATTACCTGTTTGCATGAAGCAATGGGAGCTTGTTGTTTTTTATTTAAAAAATGCTGCCGCTTCCTTGGCAGTTTGTACCAGTTTGTGCCAGTTTTTAACAACTCTATCAAGTCATTGAAGCGTAGCATTTGCTAAAAAATTAGACTACGATATAATTGAATTTAACTTAAGTCTTTGGACAGTAACTTATGACCACTGTAACAGTTTTAGTAGCAAAAGTCAAACTATAAGTGTATAGTGTACAGTATCAAAGTTCTATATACGCCATCTTGCATATCAAAAGCAGCGGATACGGATCTGCATGCGACACTTCTTCAAGCCAAAACGACAGCAAGCTGAGGACTATTTTAGTGCAAAAAAATTTGTATGAACATGCAAGAACTTTTTGATTAAACCTACTTAAAAAATGTAAATACCAAGCCATAGTCTAGAACACCTGAAATGCAAAAAAACAGTTTAGGTCATCAAAGGTTTAATTTCTAAAAAGGCCACTGGTGGTGACAAGAATTACATCTAACCTTAAATTGCTCTCTGCAATTGGGCATGTTTCCAGTCATCAAGGTTCTCTTGCCACCGAACTCAGACATGTTCAGCCAAGAACACAGAGACATTGTTTGTGTAATAATGCTCTTTAAAACACACACAGCTTCTGCTTGCAGTAAGTTAATCAGACATTGTACTCCATCTGCGAGGGATTACTTTCACTATAATAACAGGCAACTATTGCATCTAGTCTTTTAGTTTTAAGACAAAGGGCAATATATACATGAGTTAGATACAGTTTGTTTGGCATATAAGGAAAAGGGGAGAGGAAGGTTGCCATGTTTTACTGTCTGTAATTAATTTTTGATGTTAAAAATTGTGCAATGACGATGAAAATAAAAAGGATTCATCAAAAGGATTTATTTCAATGCAGCTTATCATTGGTAAGCCATATAATTGTATAGAAAAGCTGGTAAACAGTGATCTTCCGTAAACGTAATAAAACATTAGAAAGGCAATTTTTAGTACATAACACAATGTCATGGCTTAAATTAAAAATGTTACGAGCTCTAAACCAATAGACTATGTTTTCTCAGAAGATGTTTTGCGCGTTTACGCAAAGCACGAGCATTTGGTCACGATCGCACTTCTCTTAATGGCCATTAAGTTAATGTAATAGTTTAAATCTACAAAGTAAGAATTCTTGTTGAATAGCAATGGCTACCACAGGCAGGCTCTGACGCTATGACACTCCAATTGACTATCAACAACATTTTCTGCTTCGCCAATGTCCATGAACTAGGCTACATACAGAATAGTCGACAAAATAAGTGAAGTTCACCTTGCACCAAAACTAATAAATGTATTCTAACATCTAAGATACAGGTTAGCAGCATATGTCAGTATCTAAAGGTGACCAACTTTAACCATTCAATTATATTTTCTGGCATTTATCTAGTGAGATCATAATCACAGCCTTTTTTACTGTGAGTATTAACAAAAGCTGCTTGAGCTATGTAACATTGGTGGCGTTCAGCGCTAATGTAAATGTTAAAGGAAATAGAGAATTAATATCTATTATAGTAAGAAGGAAAATGAGATCATAAATGAGACCTTCAGCTGATTCAGGATTTAAAAATGGCGAGATAATCTTAAAAAGTATGCAAACTTTTTTCTTTGCCCTATTCTCGTCAAAACAATACACGGATCAATGATGAGACCATTTAAATCTTGCTTGTCTAGACAACATCAAGTAATAATTTGTTTAAACTGTAGATAAAAAATAGCCGAGGACATCTGCAAAGATTCAAACAGCTGAATCCTACATTTATGTAAATGTAAGTTTGCTAGCAGTAGATTAGTGTGACTAATGCTTATTTTATACATTCATGAAAAGCAGTGTGGTCTTTCAGCATGGCAGAGCAATTAGTCATTGAATTGCTTCTCAGCAAATTTTTTCTAAGAATCAGGAGTACGCTGAATTATGAGTAGTTAGAGGTAATCTCAAATACTTCTTAACTAACCAGCAATAGCACATCTTGCCATTTACTATTGTTGAGGCCCATCATACAGCATGACTGTCACAATCATTGCTACAAGTTTAAAAGCCTAAACATAATCTTGCTGAAAAGTGAAAAATATTGAGTCGAAATTAAACTAAGTTTCTTTTGTTATTCTTTGTATTATTCTTTGTATCATTCATTATCATACTGTAACTCAAATTCTTAACAGTTAACTGTTAAACTGTCTTGATTTGAAATTTAAGGTAGTTCCAAGCGTACATCGTGAATAACAAGCATAGTGCTATAAACTATAAGTACTTTGAGTAAAACACAGAAGCTAACAAATTCAATTCTGTAAACTATCATAAGACAAGGTGAAAAAGAGGCAGATGCAGTACAAATTCATGACATTAATATATGAATTATCTGCTGTATATTTAGTTGGCAGACTAGCTGTGCCACCCGACGTTGCTCGTGTAATAGAAAAGTCTTTGGACAAAAAATTGATTTGTATTTACCATATAATAACATTTGCCATTCTAACTTTCAAACTACATATCATGAGAAAAGTTGTTTGTCTTATATACAATGAGAAGTAGTTAGAGTTTTAGCTATTAGCCAGTTTAATAATGTGAGTGGACAGCTTCTCATGCCGTTATGCTATGACCTGCGCCATACGCAAAGCAGTTAGGTTTTGCTCTCATAAAATGACTTATATTGGTGAGCTAACAAATCGATATCCGTAGTCTAGTGGGCAAGGCGTCAGACTGGAAAACGGCAGTGTCCGAGATCAAACCTTCTTCGGTACGAAATATTTATTCCAAGATTTTAAGATCTATAGCCGGAAAATCGACATACAACAACATACTTTGAGAAATATATATATTGATTAGTCACATAATCAGTGTAGGCTTTGATTGCTGGAGCTGTATATAGAGTTATGTTGTCGAAAAACTGCGAATAAGCCCGATATGGCCGCTTTATATTTTTGATGACATACTTGCTTCATATATTGCTTAGTGAGACTGGAGTACATTGTAATGATGACAGAGTATCTACCTGTATAAGAAAAACACACTTTAAAGACTAGCTCTTAGTTTAATTACAAACAGCTCCATATTGAGCAGCAAATTTATCCGTATGATTTGGCGCATGCAAAGTTTATGGAGAAAAAAGTAGAGAGAATAATGTTACAAAGAGCTTCATATAGAGCAGGAAGTAGAAGGGCACCATATCAGGTCCATTCGTCCTCCCTCGGTGATAGTTCTCTATTCATATAGTGCTCTAGTGCTAGCTTATATAACTGTGCATAAAGCTACTTGTGGTTTCGGGAACTGAGAAAGCAGTTATACATGTATTTGTATGCATTCACTGTACTTACGCCATCACAATAAATTTTTTGACTTCCAAAACATCTTATCAGCTAAAAAGCTATTATATTCTGTTTATGAATGCGGATAGCGTATTATTTTCAAATGGTGTCAATGCAGACAAACGTACTACTGCAACTATTTGTGAAGCCAGCTATAGGACTAAATGATGTAACAACATTAGGCAAATCAATAAGTGTCAAATACAATTTTGACGAAAGATTATCTTTTGAATGACTTTTATTCCAATAAGGCAAAAATTTAACTTTTGCAAATTTTCAAACTTGACTTTAAAATTTGCCTTAAAATTAGACATTCTCATTTTGCAAAAACATCAAGACATACAGTCTTAAGTCAATATATCTGCAAAAAAAATTTATTTTAGCGCCAAAAAATTTAACTTAAAAACCTTCTTATTGTTGCGGTAAAATTTAGTTTGCAAATGATGTGGGTGGAAGGCAAAAGTCAGTTGCAACAAAAAAATATGCGCATATCTTAATTGTCGGAAAAACAAATATTGCAAATATTCGTTAAAAAACTGCCTTAAAGAAAGCTAACCGGCTACTGACTGATAAATGCTGAACGATATAGTAATGTACTTGAAAAACAATTAAAGCATTTCTCATAAAAAGGAAGCTGATGAGACGGATATTAACCTATGAAAGTAGCCAGTTGATGAGTAAACAAATTGTTTGTAAATTTGTCATTGTGATGTTAAGAAAACTAACATAGTCAAATGCTAACCAGCAGTTGTTCAAAACCATGCGTACTAGTGATGAATTTGACAAAACAAACCTACAGTAGGCCAGAAGGAGTTATGACAATTATCAAAGCTCCAAGATGCTTTCATTTTCATTGATGATTTATTAATGCTAACATTGCAACTGGTGTGTCATCAAACTAAATAGGTCTAACAGCTATGTATATGACCAGAGGAGGAGGGGAGGGGGAGTGGGAGGACACAGCTATAACAACTGAACATACTCTCATCACCAACTTGCCCAAAGTAAATTTGAAATGACATATTACTATGAATAATGCTAAAAGCTGTGTTTAGATTATAGAAATTTGTAGATATGGTTGCCAATAAAAAAAAACTTGAGATACAGCCAAAAATTACCTAAAACTTAGCATTGAAAGGTTAGAAGGAAAAAATTTCTTAACAGCCAAACACTGCTGCCAATCAGTATGCATGCTTGATAATTTCTATATACCAGATCTACAATCATACGAACAAGTAACAAGAAAAACATTTATCTAGGCACCACACCTGGTTTCTACTGGTGATGGCAGTCGCATAATCAGCTACCAAAGATTGGATTCAACTTTTCGTTTGCCAATTGAAAAGAAATATGTTCCAATTTTTTCTAAAATTTATTTCAACATGAAAGGCTTTGCATTAAAATAATCAACCGCTATAAATTTTTCATTTTGGTGCATTAAAGTTGCTAATCACAAGGTATCTATTATCAGTGCATATTCGGTTTTAAAATGTTGGTTAGGTTGTCCACTTATGGGTTGTTTCTGCCAGTACCAACCGGATTTTAAGCTTGTTCTAAGTCTCTGAAACTATCCTTCTTTTAGCGTATAATTGTGCGCTAATAAACACGAGCTTAGATCCGTTTGCAATAAATAAAAACATAAATTACCATATTTCATTTAATGGAATTTACAAAGCGGAGTTCTTATTGAGCCGCAAGAAAATGCGTTACTGACAAAAGAATTAAATAACCATCAAAATTTATTGAGGTCATAATGTTAAAGATTAAAAAAACAAAAACGGCGTTATTTGCTTATGTGATTCTTCTGATGTGGTATGTTAATGATAGTTCTCAGAATAACAAGAGAATTAAGGCCATTGTTTGACATCCAGTCATCACTAGCTCTAGCTTGACTTATTGTCAAGACTTATGCAAACCCTTTGAAGAAAGGATTTACCTATTTTAGTGTTCAGAGCAATGTAAAAAGATGAAAGATTTTCCGTGTCCAACTGGCAGGCCTTGCGATACCTGCTCATCAGCCATTGCATGCAGTTTCTGCATGTCTAAAGGTTGATAAATGACGTTTCCGCAAATCCCCATTTTTTAAAAGATTGATGATAGTCAGCTGATAGGTCATAAGAAAACTGTAATCAGCAGCAAAACCAAGAGAATCTGAGTATTTTCAGTGGTCAATAAATTTTCCAGTTAAAAAAAACAACAAAAAACTGCATGACTTTACATAGACTTGGCCTTCTAAAAATAATCAACACAGGCTAGTTTCACTTTGAAACTCATTGCAACAGTTAACCTCTTATCAGGTAAAGATGGGTAGATTTGTAGTAAAGGGAAAAAATAGAAACACATTAACAGTTCAATGTTTCCAAATAATGCGAAGTATATTCATCTTCTGGGTTTAGTGTAACATTCAACACATAAAACTTCAGGACTTAGTATAACTAGTAGTTATGTGTAGTAGTTATGTGTAGTAGACAACACGGCCTTCAAAATAAAATTAGAAACAAAGAACAAAACGGCCGAAATGAGGGAAAGCTTAACTTAGGCACAAAATTGGGAAAAGATTTTTATAAAAAAAGTTGTTCAAAAGTTTCATGCAAAATAAGCTCAATAAAGCATTAATATACTGTGAACAGCTCATCAATTAAAACTGTTTATTTTAACTGAAAGTAAGTTCTGCTCATGGTACGAGAATTTTCAAGCAAATGTTTTAAAGGTGGGTTTGTTCATTCCTTTAGCTATTACCATTCTTTCTTCGATTGTTTTTCTCTACCATTTAGCAATTATTTTTCACCTGAGTCTTAAGCATAAAAATATATCTCCACTAAAGTATATTTTAATTTCAGACAGTTTTGTGAGGCAGAAGATGACTGCATTTTACACTACTTTAAACTAGTAAGATATTTCCAAATTAGTTAAGCATTACTAATATAAAAAAATAACTTGAGAATGGACACCATAAGGTATTCATAACAACAGTTATCAACACAAAATTTATTTATAAATAATGAAACTGTTTGACCAAAAATTGTTTTCTTTCTCACAACAGTGCAGAGTTCTGTACATGAAATGACTAAATTCAGTATTTTTGTTGGGAACTAAAGATATTGTTATTGCAGCTGACACTTAGATCTAATAAGAAGGAAGAAATTGATAATTGGTGTAAACTTACCGATTGCAGGATTCTCAAATGATCACTGATATAACCATATAGTTGCCATGAAAATCTGCATGGCTATAATTGAAGATTACCCGCAGACATGCATACAGTCAAAAACATGGCAACTGACTGTTAGTCACTGAACCTTAATGCTTAAATAATGTAATTATTTGAATAAATTTCTTTATCATTTTTTGAGAAATAGCTACTTATTTCTGTACAAAAATAAGTAAACTGAAAGAAAACTCAGGTAAATGAAAAGAAAGACTTGAAACTTTTTAGAAGACAAGCCAAATCTTTTCAAGAGCCAAAGAAAAATTTATTGACAGTAGTAGTCCGGATAAGAACATGAGTACAAAACAGACCATGCTTCTTGATGATATACTTTTCATTAACTGAAAATATGGCAAAAAGTTTGCTACAAACATGGCTAAAAATTGGAAATTCAAGCCAAAACTTAGAGTGAGTCACCGCGCAAAATTGATAGGCTTTTGAACACTCGGGAAAGACAATAATCTTACTGATGTTTCGGATAAGATTCTTAGAGTCATTAAATTAGCACTCAAGGATAAGCTTACAGGATACCAGACTCTATTGTATCCGCTCATCTTCTTTGTGCTCTTTTGTCAGCTGTATTATTCAAACTTGAAAATCAAGTTTTTTTAAGAATCCTCAACTTATTAATCTGCTTTTGCTCTCAGATTTTTTAATAACTGTATGTTTCCAGCAACTAAAAGACTAAATACTGGCATGTATATAAGTACTAATATATGTTGGGCTATTGCAATAAGTTGCAGTATTATACATGTATGTAATATAACAGCTCGTTATCGGGTTATGCAGGTAGTACCAAGGTAAGGGAGAAATATACTAGTGCTGCCATCTCTTACAAGTTTCTAAGTTTGAGCTGTTCAAAGGTAACTTTAGCGCATTGAAAACCTGATTTTAAAAACCAGTTCAAAAACCCCAATTTTTAAAATTTAGTTTTTATACAGGTTGGTGCATCAAAACAACTCATCAAGTTTAGTCATATTTCTGAAACCAATTTGGCGCTGAAGGCTGTTAAGAGACTTTCAGCTCACTAGTCTTGAGTCTGGTTCACACTGTGTCAGCATGTTGCGTCAGCATGGCGCAAAGTTTGCTGCACTTAGATGTTGCTTTATTTTGATTCCTATGTTTGAGCGATCATATAGATCACAGAGCAACATTATGTAAAAACTCTCACGTGCAAAAGGTTGGTAAGAAGTGATCATGCGTAACCATATAGGCGGCAAAAAACTTGTGAAAGAAAACACATGAGTTTACTAACAAAAAGGTAGAAAAACCAATGTTTTTGACCACCTTTGATTGCACTGCGTAGCTAGACTTGTTTATGATGTTTATTAGCACTTCTACTCTACACGACCGCAGCATTCAGATAAATTGTGTAGCCTATACCGGTATGATCATCGTGATCAATGTTTCTCAAGTTATATATCGTGAACTACATGTATATGCAAACTAACCTCTGCATGTTAGTTCTTGATTTATCATGAATGCATTTGGGTGAGAACGATGATATGGAGGAACAGGAACAATATAATTATAGTCAGCTGTACAAATGCAACCAGGACTACTAAATCTGATGAATGGAATGAAAAAACTAAGTCATCATTTTTAATCAGTTACTAATGAAATTTAAACTAAACTTCATATTAACCTACTTACCTGTGTGATAAGGTAGATTGGCAGAACCTACTCTCTGCAGTTTCCATTAATTAGACTAGTTATACAGCGCTATGTATTGGCATAGAAAAATATTCTCAAGCTACTATACAGTTTTATGATACTTTTGTTTTTTGTTCTAGAAAATTGTTTCAATTCATAGCATCTAATTGCTTCAATATTAGCCACTTATATTGCTATGATATAAAAGACAGACTGAAATGCTCTTTCTCTTTCCTGCCCTGTAAATTTTTTCTATTTCTTGCCACTTCTTACGCTAGTTCTGGTACATAAAGGTATAAGAAATAATGGCCATATATTGGCCATTAGCTAAAGCATTTTTGGTTATCATCTTGTTTGTCTGACAAATGTAAGAATACTTGCATCTCAATCTATCTACTTACAATTAATCTTGAGACAAAATTTTGGATAAGCTCATGAAATTAATGTGATACACTCACTTGACCGCCCTTGTTTTCTTGGAATCACTAACCTGATTGGCATGATATTCACAACAGATCTGCATATTTAATGTCTACCAGCACTCATTAAACGATGAATTTGGTGAACTGAAAGTGTCCTAGACACCGGCATGATTCACAAAATCATCCATCCAAGCTCTTCAGTATTCAGTTTGCAGCCATTTTATTATTACAATAATTAATTTTTTATTTCAAGTACCTGGCTAACAAACTGCGTTTGAATAATGACCTCACATAACACACTTGGATCTGCGCTTTTCTCAATTCTTGCATTAAGTAGTCAAGCTAAAGAAAGCGGTGGCACCTTATATCCTTATCATCATAATTGGCAAGAATTCAGGATTTGAAGATGATCTGGCATATATGTTAAAAGATGAGCAATTCACGGAATTCGAAATTATGTAAAATCTTTGCCAATTGGCTAGTCATAAACTTATTAGTATATAAGGCATCTGTCATTTAGGTTTCAGATGAACCTAAGCATGCAAAATGACTAACACTCCTATAAGATTGCTTATATAACCTAATATACATACATTCACCCACAAATTTTTACACAGTTGAAACCATTTGTTTCATATTTGGTTGTTAACTTAGCAAAAGCTATATAGACCTACACCAAAGGATTTTCAAAAAAAGCATGCTCCAGAGAGTCTTCATTCAATGGTGATCTCAAATCAAATTAGGCATAGCAACCTTAAAGCTGAGAAAATATACATGCAACATGTAATAATAATGCCACACCTGTAATAAGGATTAGCTTATTGATATATTTGCAAAAAAATTAAAATTAAAAATCTATATTTGGTTAGTTTCCCAGCATAGTGCACTATAAGGCCAACATGACTGCATTCCAGTTAAGTAATTACCTAAGTCTTGGTGGCTGGCAAATACCTTCGATGTGTCACAAATGCAAATTAATCTGATATGTGCATGTATGTACTGGGCAAACTGTTTTTAGTTTGTAAATATGTGCAGGTCAAAACCTCTTTTATATGGTTCATACGTATAGAAGTGTAGGCCGACACAGTTTTTGCTTAAGTCTTACCAACTGTTTTCAGACTATCTATTGTCCCCAACATGTTAGATTGATATTGTTTGAAGACACGATGGTTGTAATTTTAGTGTTGAAAAGTTATCAATGAAAGTAAGCATCTTGTAGTTTTGATAATTGTCATAATTCCTTCTTGCCTACTGTAGGTTTGTTTTGTCCAATTCATCACCAGCGCGTACATGCCCTAATTTCTGCTGATGCTTGTGACTGCTATCATCAAAAATATGGATTAATTTTTTAAAAAATAGAAACAAAGTCGTCAGTTCTTTGCTTGCTTTTCTTTTCAAATTGTTCAAGAGGAATCGCCCCTCTTCCTACCTAGTAATCAAGTTCCATTCCAACCACCTAGTGGTCAAGTGAATTGGTCATCTCTTGAACACTTTGTACTTCACTGTAACTTGTGTTGACTTGTGTTGACCTGTTTTAGTTATTATTTTAAAACCTCTTTGCACCTCGTGCATTATTTTTAGTACGGCTGTACAGTTTCTGTTCATGTGTGTGTGTGTGCTTATTATGCTGCATGGTGTTGTATATTATACAAAAATAATTACTAATAACATTGCTAAGAAGCTTGCAAGAAACTGAACTCAAACAGAAAGCTAAAATCAAAAGATGTTCCTATTTGACAGGTTATAGATAAGTGGAGTTAATGTTTACACAATTCACATGTACAAGTAAAAACACAAACGCAAATGTGTTGAGAAATGCAATGAGCAATAATTATGTAAAAATAAAATTGTATTTTACCACAGAGTTGCCAGCAACTTAATTTTCAAGTGTCTTAAACTTGCCACTGAATGCACAATCTTTCTCTTTTTTTCTGCTATAGAGCTCATAACTTATTAGGAAAAAACAGTAAGATGAAGGCAACGGCATTTTGTAATAGCTAGGGAAATATATGAGACTGAACTTAATATTATAATAATCTGTTTTCCGCTTGACCCACATAGCCAAAGTCATAGTGTGCTCAATTCCAAGTAACCTTTATTTAACGAAGTAATTGAGCAAGGGAAGACGATTTGTATCTCAAAGTCTCACTTTAAACCTTGTGGGGGAATATCTAGTGATCGACTTCTACTTCTATTTCCACTAGGCTGAAAACTTCTAGATCAAATTTTTGTTAGTTATATAAAGTGACATCTTGACAGTCATCGCTCAAATAAAGCATAGGCTGCTAGTAAAGGTCATGCCAAAATGAAGTCTACACGAATGTGGCAATAAATTGAGATTAGTCGAGCTTCGCTAAAATTGGCTTGTACAAAGATGAGAAAGGTGCGCGTGTAGGCAGGTGTATGTAGGCAGTTGAACGGATATCCGAGTGATTAATGTCTACTGGCTTGACCAGTTTAAGATACAAAGAACTGATAAACTTAATGAGGATACACCCACATCCTCACAGTACAGGGCACATGTTCCCACATCCTCACAGTACAGGGCACATGTTCCCACATCCTCGCAGTACAGGGCACATGTTCCCACATCCTCACAGTAGAGGGCACATGTTACCATATATTCACAGTACAAGGCATATGTTCCCACATCTTCACAGTACAAGGCACATGTTCCCACATCCTCACAGCACAGAGCACATGTTCCTACATCCTCACAGTACAGGACACATGATCTTGCATCCTCATAATACAGGGCGCAGTTTCACTTTTCAAGCAATAATAATTTTATTACCAAAATATTGAGCAGATTGTACCTGTTCAACTTAGTTGAAATATAAATCAGCATAACTTCCTCTCTGTGTTTCACTCATGAATCTACAACTTCCTTGAGCCAGGAGAGATTTCCTATTCACCGTTAGTACAAGGATTTTTCAAAGATAATCCAGAATGGTGTGAGCCATAAATGCGGTAGGGGAGAACTATTTTCTGGAATGCTACTGAAATGTCTCAGCTGTTTAGTATGAAGTAAAGTGGCTGTACATTACGAGAAACAAAGTCATGTGAGCTGATACTCTTTAGCTTATAAGACAGTTTATTATCAATGTACACCGGTTTTGTTCACAATCATATTATAAAGCATAAACGTACAATTGCAAAAAAACTGAAAATAGGGACAACACTTAATTACCGCAGAAAACAAATTAATATAATAAGCCAATCAAAATTGCCCAATGAGGCACTATTAATGTTTATAACTAACTCACTTGTAATATATTTCTAATTTGTGGTCAGCTTTAAGTTTTGCTGACTGATTGATCCATATAACAACAATTACTTTTATTGTCTGTTTGCCTCTCTATTAAAACTAGTTTTGGCACACTGGAATTAACAAAAACTATGTCTGGTTTGCTGCCAGAAATAATGATAGACCTAGCATTTTGTTTGGCAGCTAGAAGCTGTCTTAAAACAGCGAAGCTATTTGATGAGATTCAGTCACTGAAAAATTTGGTGTGGTACATGGAGCATAGAATCGTATAATTGAAGTGCATTCAAGATGGTGAACCTTTTACAATATAATTACTTTGGTATCTTACAATGCTAAGCATTATTTATGATTTGTTCATTCTTAATAAGATAATAAACAGGTATTATATTAAGTTCCTATGACATCAACAGATTCCATTTGCATATTACGGTGGACTGACGTGACGCTATAACAGTTCATCACAGTTTAACATAAATCCTTTAGTGCTAGAAGCTAAGCACCGCAGTTTAGCGACTTACTCTGCTGCTTGAGTTAATGTTGTAGCTTACTGTATTGCTTATCGTTGTTGTTTACTGCTGCCAATAGGCAACAGTGATTGACAGTCAGCGGAATCAGATTTTACTGTCTGCTTTGCAGTTTTTACTCACTTGATTTAATTCAAGCACGCACTTTACATTTTAGTGGCTAACAGCTCATGTGGTCATCTAACTACCTAAAGCTTGTAAAAAACCTTGCTCTATGATTCTTTGGTTGCTGTATTTTTGACTAACATATGAACAAAAAACCAAAAGGTGAGTAAACCTGTAAATAGAAGAAAGTACTTATGCAAGTCATTATATAATGCTTTACCTTTCATGTATGTTTACCGAGCCATGACATTTCACAAGTTCCTGTTTCTCCTAGTTATCTGTCAATGAACAACAGGTGCTTACACCTCTTCTAAAAGTTGTTTTACATTGACTGTAGTGGCTAGGTGATGCACACAATCCTGTTCCTCCTGGTTATCTGTCAATTACCAACAGGTGCTTACACTTCCTCTAATAGTTGTTTTACATTGACTGAAGTGGCTAGGTGATGCACACAATCCTGTTCCTCCTAGTTATCTGTCAATGACCAACAGGTGCTTACACCGCCTCTAATAGTTGTTTTACATTGACTGCAGTGGCTAGGTGATGCACACATGACTTCGCCGCTGAGTGTTTTTGCTAAAACCACTAGGTATGACACCACTTCAGAGAAACAGCTTTATGTTACACATATTAACAGGTTAAAAATAATGTTTTAACATTTAAACATATTCATCTGTCATACATCAACATGATTTATCTATTCTAGAATGTGAATACTGTTCTAATGAACCAAATAAACACATTTGGCAGCCTAAACAATTTGCAGTATAGCTGTCATGCATATGTGGTTGTTTCTTGTGATAATCAAAATAATATCGTTTCAAATATTTGTTATTACATGAACCAATGAGTTAATAAACAAATGAAAAGTTTCAAGAAAAAAATGCAGATTTACTCCACAATGAAAAATTGTTCCTACCTTTTTGAAAACACATACTGTTTAAAGTCCGCCACTTCATCTTGGTAAACATCAAGTGTTTAAATAGTTCAAAAACTTTCAGAATTTTCATTAACATTGCTCATTTTGTAGTGAAATGAGAAGGCAATTGAAGTAAGCTGAAACCTATATAAGTTCCCAAAGCGGCTGAACAACAAGATTCACTCACTTAATTTTTTCTATCAGTATAATGAAGTTTGTATGCAGCATAATATATAAATATAATGAAGTTTGTATGCAACATAATCATACATACTTTCAATTATACTAGATTTTAATTTTTTATTTCACTGAAAGATCGTCATGTTGAATAAGTATGCCACAAATATTTCATATTACAGCAATATAGTTGAGTGATGCAGGAGATAGTGTTGGTCGGTTAGCCGGGCTGCTAAGCTAAATTTCCTAGATAAATTCTCGAGTGATGCATTGTTTGTTCTTAACCTCTAACCTCTGCTCCGGACAGACAGACGGACAGATGAACAGACGAACAGACGAACAGGCGGATGGATATGGTTCTGGATATATTCTAAAGGTTGCTAGAATATTTAGAATGCTTGAGAATCTATTTCATTTAAACTCTCTTGTCTAAAAGAGAATCTAAAAGGTTTACAGCACATTCAGTGAGCCACGATTGCATTGTGGGTAGTAGCAGAGCACTGTGGGTGGTAGCAGAGCATTGTGGGTGGTAGCAGAGCACTGTGGGTGGTAGCAGAGCATTGTGGGTGGTAGCAGAGCAATTAAACAGAAAAAGGAGAAGTTTGGGTGAATTAGCAATAGGTAGGGAATTTGAAAATAAGTTTCTAATGCAACGATATTTCCTATGAAAAAAGAATGATACTGCAAATAATGTAGTTTAACTTTAACTAGTTTATTAAGTAAATTGAAAAACCTACTTTCACTCATCAATTGATATGCCTAACCTCAAAAGCTGAATAGTTAATTTTCATAATTCTATTTTTAAAGCCCTAGCCCTGACAGACTGCAAGGCACATATCAGACTGCCTCGGGTTATAATGGGTATTTCAAAGAATTTCTATTTCCTCGTGTTGAAGCAGAGTGTAAGTCGAGAAACAAGATATAACTTTATAATAAAGCATCAGCTGCACTGTATTCTATAAAGACGGATGAAAACAGAAAATTTAAATATGTACTCTTTTTATATCCTTGTTTGCATCATCAATGGTAATCTGAGCTACGCCAACAATCTCCAGATAAGATGGTGTAATAGGAAGACATGATATGCCTGCTTTGGAGACTATTCCTATCTTTATTGCTATTATCATTGCTACTTAGCCCACATTAAGACCAGAATGGTGGCATCCCTGAATGAAGAGAAATATTTTGGAATTCAGATCACCCTGAATATTCTCATCCCTAGTTGGCAACTCTTTTTGAGAAAGGATACGCAGTGCGCACCATTTTTTCGGTTTATTAAACAGTTTTGCAAATTAACACAATCAATGTTTGCACCTTGATTGAAAGACTGAAATTCTGGTAAACAAAATAAATAATAACATTAATAATGCCCCACCATTATAATAAAACACCTCCAGCTATGTTGAGCACCTAAGATTTATCGTATGAGTATGTTTACAAACACTAACACCTCTTTCTAATTAGATCTGCTATGTACAGTTTGTGACCCACATACCAGTTCTTCTTTGACAATTCATGAGATAATGCAACCATAAATAGCAAGCTTCTCCGTCTCCTATGATACAACAGCTTGTGTGACATGAATTCTATTCAAAGTTATGGTTATATAATGTTTTACTTCTCAATTGCACTAAAGCAGTATCTAGTAAATTTTAACTAGCATAATGTAATTATGCATAATTAGACCCTTTGAAAGTAGAAAGAGTTTGTCTTTGAAGTACATGTGAAATGGTTAACCGCTAGATAGTTCATTTTTTGTATGTTTTTCAGCATTTATTTCATATACCTGTGTAATGTTGATTCATTATACATTTCTATACTGCCTGTTATATATGTTCGGCAACGTAAAAAGGATGTAGCAGAGTTATGCAAAGATATGATTGCGATTGGTTATTTTCCACAAAAAAACTGCTGTATCATTCTGAATGATTATTTCTTTACGCCATGAAGTTGCATAACAGTCTGATAAGCTGAATATATAACAGCATCACTTCATTGTAATCACTACATCTTCCTCGTTTTACAAAAAAGGGAAAATTTTTATTTCACAAGCTAAAGATTGCTAGACAAATGCTTCAAAAAGCATAAAAGGAGATTCTATGTACAGTAACTGAGAGTATATGGCAGAACTGTCTATAGTTGCGTCTTTTAAATAAGAATTTTCTAGACTTTATTTCTTGTCGATGACCTTAAAGAGAATACAGCTAAGAAAACAGTTTAGTTTTTGGGCTTATAATCAAACTGTATGAACCACTACTATAAATCTTTTGTACAAAAGAAGATTTTGTCATTTTGTCATTTTGTGGCAAAAGGTCAGCACTTGCAATAGTAATTATGCTATCAAGCAGAAATTGACAAAGCAACTTAAACGCTAACAATCCAAAAAGTTTATGCTCATATAGACACTCCAACTTACAACAAATCACAGAAATCATGTGTTAAGGCTGAAATGCAACAGAAGCAAAATGGCAGTCATTTCAAAATGAAATGTCAGCTCTAGTGATGAATTTATCACTGCCTTTCTGTAATGTGCGTAGGCAGGGAAAAATTTCTTTCTTCTGACATTCTCCTATACTCCAATTATATTCTTAACTTCTTATTAATAAAGCATTGACTGCGCATATATATTTAATAATTGTTGAGATTCTTGCGTGGGGACTTATTGAAGCAGATATGAGTTTCAATGATGGTCTACGTTATTGTAAAACCAAAAACTTACACAATAGAAATAGTTAGAAAATGGGAGGTTCACGATATAAACTAAATTAATGTTATTGAAGGTGTGGGGCCTTAATAAAAAATTGTTTCATAAGGATTAAGAACTTCAGGGAATGTTTGAAAATGTTAAGAAAGATTTGACGACATTCTGAATTTCATCAGAATATTTTGGAGCCACAGATTGAGTAATAGAAAGCCAAGCTTAAAAAAGGAACTGAATGTGACAATGGTTAATATAACACTTATGACACACTTATATCCATAGCGGTATTCTTCAGATTAAGAGAGCCAACCATAAAGTTGCTTAGGAATGCTTTGGCAAAAACATAAAAAAATAGTTAAAGATTCTTTTAAATTTCTCATCACTGCAGAAATTATGATACGGACACCTATGGCAAAAACAAACCAGGCAATTTATGCCATGGTATCATTAAACAGCCTATGACTCTAGTTCAAGCATTCTAGTTAGCAGCTCATTAAACAAATAATAAAAAATTCATATCCACAACCATGTCAGACTGGGCAAAGGATGCAACCGACTGAGTCACATGCAAGGTAATTTCCCTGAGTAAACAAAGGTAGTTAGATCGAAATCCAATAGCTCACATATTTATAAAATAGCGAGTAGTACTGACTTTTGTTAGTCGAAAACAACATGGATTGTACTAGTTAACAATATTTTTTGATTTTTTGTGTGTAAAGTATTCAAGATATATAAAAAAACTTCCAATGCCATTTTTGTGTAGCGTTTGTAAACGAAATTAGACAAAAACCTTTTGCTAGCCTTCATACGCTGTGCTATCTATGTGCTGTGCTATGTGCTGTGCTATGTGCTGTGCTATGTGCTGTGCTATGTGCTGTGCTAAGTGCTGTGCTATGTGCTGTGCTATGTGCTGAGCTATGTGCTGTGCTATGTGCTGTGCTATGTGCTGTGCTATGTGCTGTGCTATGTGCTGTGCTATGTGCTGTGCTATGTGCTGTGCTATGTGCTGTGCTATGTGCTGTGCTATGTGCTGTGCTATGTGCTGTGCTATGTGCTGTGCTATGTGCTGTGCTATGTGCTGTGCTATGTGCTGTGCTATGTGCTGTGCTATGTGCTGTGCTATGTGCTGTGCTATGTGCTATGTATATGTAGAACTCTTATATGATATCAACTATCATTATCTGTTAAGCAGTGTTTCTACTAGTGTACACTCAGGCTTGGGTTCAGTTACAAACAACTTACAGGCTTTTTTCATGTAGATGACCATCAATCTATCTTAATATCTATAATTTATCTAGTATTACCAAAACTACCACAACAATCGAGTAAGAAACATTTATAGCATACCCAAAGCCACATCTGTATAACCTTAGGAATAAAATAATATAATAAAACATGATTATACTGAGTAAAATACTTGACTAATGTTTATGAATTGGCAGCTGTGCTCCATTGTTCGGTTGGAGTCGATGCGTCATGCACAAGGATGAAGATTAGAGGCTCCACTTGACGATTTTAAAACTGAAAGATTTTGAAAGCTTTTAAATGTCACAGATTAACTGTAGTCTATTTTGATAATATTGATAAGACCTGTCATGTCCTACCATGCATCTGTATTTCTAATGGAGAGCGCATTCAAGATTTTAGTCTCGCATTGATTACGGTTATAGATTACACACATGTCGCTGCTACATGAAGACTGCTCAATAGCCTGGATCTGGTTTTTTTTACAACTATTAAGCTAGTGTTGAGCAAGCCTTGCGAGGAAGACATTTAAGTTGGAACAGTCTAGTATCATACGAACCAATTGATAACCAATAGATTCTACAGAAACACTACACGCAAATTTTGAACGAGTTACTGTTCGCTTGGATGGAGGAAGCGATCTTAATGCACATGGGAAGGTAATCAAAGACTGCTGAAAGGCGAAAGTCAGATATAATGAATAACCGTGGATCATAATACTGTAATCTACCTATTATCAACGCAAAGCTTCAAGAACTGTTTACAGATTACCTCTAGGGTGCACAAGCTTTTTCATGGGCAAGTTAAATGACTTCCATAAGCTCTGCCAATAATGCCTCATATCATAAATTCAGTAAGTAATATATGTCATAACACAATTCTCAGTTTGATAAGTGTTTCTCATTGTGTTTTGAATAATTTTTATTAAAATTATTGAATAATTTTTATAAAAATTGTTGAATAGTTTTTATAAAAATTATTCAAAAATTATCTATTGCTACATACTCTGCTTACAACCAGCCATCTTGGCTCACACCACTGGGCTAGCCTTGTGAGAAAAAAATTATCTTGGAACGCTTATGGTTCAACAGCGCTGATTGGTACTTATATAGTACTAACACAGCACTACGAGAGACCTTTCATGTGTAAAGGCTACAGATGACTTGATCAACCTCGCCTGTGCTGATTGTTAGTCTGGGCTTCGCGGTGGTCACAATGATCTGATTTTACTCACATGATCATTTTACCCTTTTAATGTTAAGTTTCCTAGTTTAGTTACAAACTTTAGATGAGTAGTTACAATTCTGGCCAGAAAAAGCTCAATTCTAACCGGACTGAGTCAGTTATGATTGTAATAACAGAACCAAAAAAGTTAAAAAATCCGTTTTTAGATTTAAAAAAAATTTTTCATCAAGCGTGTTACCCAATAAATATTTGTGAGTTGTTTATTTTATTGCGTCAAGAAATACCACTTTGTACGCTACTTTGATAGATAGCCAATGACAATATCTCATTTTATGTTCATCCAACCTTTCGAAAGATGATAGCTAGCCTATGTTTGCTGGACTCATTGTTGAATGCTAGCCATACAAAAATGCTGATGTTAGTATCATGATTTGAAATGCAACTATAATGAGAAGCCAACAACTACGACTGATGCATACATCTATGTGCAGATGGCTAGCTGTTCTGCAGCAAAATTAGCACAAAGTAATGCTGGATCCTAAAGCCAGATACATGTATGTGTAAAGACTATCTCTAAAAAGGAGAATGTCATGTCCATAAAACAATACACAAACCATTCTTGACAATAATTATACTTAGCTCTAGTTAAATACAACAGCTGCCAGGTAATATAATCGCTGGCTACCATTGTTAAATTAGCTTTGCCATGTCTGCGCATCTACTCGATATTTCTCTAATTTTTCTGAGAACTTCAGCCTCTACTTCAACCCTATCTTCGGTACAATAACTTTGTTTATTCAAATTGTAACAATCTTTAAACTATACATGTTCAGACTGTAAATTGAAGACAATACCTGATAAGCTGGGGTAAAACAAAAGGGACATTAATTTGCAGGTTCGTTTTTTAATTGATGTAAAAAAAAAGTACGTCAGGTTTTTCATCATTTATCTCGGTAGATAATTGCAAGACTTAAGTAGCAGCTCACGTTGTGTTTAAAATCTTATAGGAAATGATAAACTGGTGTGTTATAAAAGTTTATTAAATTGCTTAAAGTTTAGAAGTGTATACTTTAAATAGAATGCGAGTATTATGATTTTCTTCACTAACATGAGAGTTCAAAGCAGCTCTGGTGAAGGGCAACACAGACACAACTACTGTAGATGAGCCTCTTATTCTAAATGAATAAATGATGTTCACTTAGCTATCGAGTTGCTGGTCATTTTATGACTGAGTTGAGTGAAATAAGTCATAGTGCTTAAATTCACTTGCCTCACCAACAAATTAGAAACTTTGAGGTCTAGCAAACATATGAAAGATAAATTGTCTAAGATGGTGAATTAGCAAGGTATAACATAACGACTCTAAAATGACAATAAAATGTTATTTGTTATTTATTCTTGTTGATCTGGCAAATCTAGCACTCTTAAATGTGATGTTGAAGAGCACTAGAGAAATATTGAGGGAAGTTGTTGGGAATTCTATGAGTGTGGTTGCAAATTCACCGGTGCAAAAAGTGCTTGATGGTTACAGCAAAAGGTTTTAAAATTGAAGCTAAAACGTGATGAAAAAAACAATTTGACTCATGACAAAAATCCAGTAACTCTAAAGTCATACTATAAATATATAGGGCTACAACCTACATTAAAAGCATCAAGTAAAGTTTATATGTACAAATGGTGAGGACAAATAACTATACTTGAGTTTGAAGCCAGCCGTCGACTCTGCGGAGAGTTCATTGCTGCTCCTCTCAGTTTGTTTTTAACGTGTTTCAGCCTTTAAATCATCAATGAAAGAAAATGCTCGACTTTAAAAGGAACTTTGCGCTCACTCATAGTCAACTGCTAGAATTCCTTCAAGGTACACATTTACCTTAGCTACAATTTAGGTATTCTTATTATGCTGTGAGAATGCCTTGGTACATTCAAATATGTTGTTTAAGATAGTTTACTTTGGGTTAGTTTTTGTGATAAAAGACATTCATCAATCAAGAGAGCTTTGGAATTTCTCTTGATACACACTTAAAAATATCCATTGTGGAGGGGAGCGCACACCGCATGTTTGTTGAAGCCTAGATGCAGCATTACACAAAGTTACTTTTTGCAAGCTATTTTCAATAATATTCAATCAGCACAACTATCTATCTTATCCAATTAATTAGAGGATAGCATACTGATGAATCCAATAAAAACACTTTTATTTTTTACTGAGAACGTCTGTTATTTAGCAAGTAGCTAATTTTTAGTATACTACAAACATCAGAGGCGAAGAAGATCTTGGACAATGGATTTTATATTGCAGCAGCCTACCTTACTCAGAACTTTCTGGTGTACCATCGCGTACTCAAATCATCACCATAAAATTCTTTCACAGTTTTTGAGAAGCTATCAACAGAAAATCAAATGCCATAAGCGTATTCCATATATGTATTCTCTACACATACAGAATCTGAAAAAGACTAAAAGTATACAGTCCTCATCATTGGCCTAATGTCACAGAGCTGTTTGAGGCTTTCGCTGATCATGCTTCACTTAGCAGCTTCTCTTTGTTGAGCCATCATGAGTTAACATCTGCTATCCAATTTAGATTTTAAGTTTATTCATAATAAAGCCAACTTTCTTAGGTGTTAAAAAGTGTTACTTTAGCGAAAGCTGGTTTGAAATAGCCACTCAATAGCCTCAGCTCATAAAACTACCGCCTGCAATGGAAATTGCTATTATAATTCACAGCAGAACGGAATCTGATGTAATGTGTGGTTAAAAGCAAGCCTTTGAACACCAAATATTTGTCAGCTGTGTCAATAAGTGCTAATAATATACTTATTAAACAGTATTAGCTTAGTGATTATACACAGATTTATAGATAAACTCAAAGACTTCACAGCTGCATTGAATAATGAGTTTTTAAAACTGTGAGCTGTATGGGAATTTTACATTTTCGACATGATTTAACCATAAAGATGAGAAACCTGAAGTTTTGCTGTCTTGCAATACATGTATGTACATGTAGGCTTCTTTGGCGCTAACGCACATGCGTAAAAATGAGATATGCTGCATTAATACTGTTTAACTTTTACATTTAGCGTTCTATATCAATAAAATGTAAACTATAGAATTGTTATGAGGTGGCTAACTAAAGTTTTAAAGTAACTGGGCTAAAAATAAAAGTTCATTCTCATGTTTGCTAAATATGGCTTATAGTCAAACATCGTAATTTCTCATGGCACGACACATATGTAAAACATCAATAATGAATGTACAGAATTTGTTTTTCTAGATCGGTAGACAAATTAAACTAAAATTAAATTATGGTTAGACTATATAGCTCATCATAACCATGACAATGACAACTCCAGTAATGTTTAAAATACACTGTAGTAACATAAAATATGGCAAACTAATTTAAACTATACTCACTTGTATAGTCTTTAGTCCAAAATTACGCAAAATGAACTGTGGACGCTGCTCTATAGCAATGAGAGACAAGGCAGTTTCTATTTCAGTTGTTCGCAGCTTCTAAACACGCTTAAGCAAAGAGACAGTAAAAATAGCACAAAATGGTTAAGTTGATAATGCAAGTTGATAAACAACACTTGAACAAATTATTAGCCCTGTAAAGTGGTGAGGAATAGAAAACTGGATTAAATGAAAAATTTAAGTAACCATCTCATTATATGGAAAGAGAACGATACAGCAAAGATATCTGTTTTTATAAAATTGCCAATTGCCCACAAAACAAAAAAACAAAGTTGCTAAAAAGCAATAATTTTGGTTGGTAGAAAAATTTTTTTAGACTATTCTGTTTTGGAGATCTATTTTTGTTTTGTTTGGACTTTCTGCTACATACAAAAACGATGTCTGAGATAAGTGGTAAAAGCTTGAAGTGTTTATTGTTAAGTTCGCCATGAGTAGTACATGTAAAACTGGCCTCCTTTCATTGTTGAGTTCACCATGAGTGGTACATGTAAAACTGGCCTCCTTTTCTTGTTGAGTTCACCATGAGTAGTACATGTAAAACTGGCCTCATTTTTAGCTAGTCATAAGACTCTCTTTCCCTTGTAAATAATTGAAAATGTCATTGTTTGTGTGGAACTTTGAAAGTGCAAAACCAAAATGGATGCTTATCAACGTTATTAGCAGCATGCTTGGAAATGCACAAACAGTTTGAGACTTTCAGTAGCTGGAGCAACTGAAATCTCTTTCAGGAGCTGTGGTGAGCTCTGGAAACTCTGTGGTGAGCTCTGGAAACTGTTGGTTTCACATGTTCACATATTTCACATGTTCATCATATCTTTTAATCTTCAGCAAGTTAATAAAACAACTTCAAAATTGCAAATAAAAAACTGGAGTGGCATATAAAAGGCAGGATATGACATGAGTGAGACTAGAGACCAGATGAAAATTGTCTGTAGGCAGTATCATGTAGTTTGGCAACTTGAATAATTGAAGCGGAGAGAATGAACAAAAAGAACAGGAATAATCGGATAGTGGGATTCAAAGTACTTAACTGAAAATCAGGAGAAATTTTTACATAGTTAACATTCACTCCATCTTAGTGCATCCTTAACTACGTTTAATTTTGGAACTAGTGTTTTGTAAAAGCCGATGAGCTAACATTTTGGCTGTTATTCTCGAGTGGCTGGGCTCTTGTGATCTATTACCCCCCCCCCATTCTCTTTCCACCATGATCCATTTTATGCCTTAGACCTATAATCGTGAAAGCCATATCGTGTTTGTGAATGTGCATTTGTTTGAAATAGCGCATACATTTATATTCAAATCAAAATAGGATCAACTAGCTACAACTATTCACTTTCAGTAAAAAGAGAAAAGTTTCAAAGTTTTACATCGCAGAGAAAATGTGTTAAGAATAGTCACACGCATAAAAACAAATAAATCGAAAACTGAACTGATTACGCAAACACAACGCATAATGTTTAAATCATTATTTAGCTAATGAAAAACATGGCTGTGGCATATAACTTTGAGTTGAGGGTCGAGCATTCAACCCAAAGCTAAACCAAAGCTGAAGAACAGAAATAATACCCAATGGAATTACTGATATGTTTAGTTGTTCGCTAGATTGATAATTGGATATCAAAATTGTTAAAATAATATCTGCTGGTATTCTGGCAATAATTATTAAATCAAATAATCATCAACAGATGTCATTTTGATTATCAAACTATAGCACATTCTGTCAATGACGTTTGTTTGCGTCGTAAGTTATTTACTACACTTTAAATATCTATTACACATGGTAGCGCGTCAGTTAACTATTTTAAATAAACAGGAAAGATTTATAGTTCATTGTCACTCATGGTTAGTGTTAGAGATACTGAACATATATTATAAATGAAGGAAAAATATGGCAAGACAAACCTTTTTTAAATAGTCCTTTGTAATCCTTGCGTTGAAAGGAATGTTATAGTGAATCATCACAAAAAATAAGCTTTATTCTTCGTGTAAAGATTTACTACACACTTCAGTTAACAGGCATTCTGGCCAAAAGAATTTAGTTGGGTTTGTGTTGGATCTCCACATAATGCTTGGTTGAATCATATGGGTTCGGACTGGTATGATTAAAAAACTAATATACGTTACAAGTAAAGCAAAGTTGTACTACAACTTTGAGCATTAATTATAATTTTCTGCCTATTACTGATGATAAAACATCCAACTTGACATCAGATATATTTGCTTCCTTTTTAACATTTGAGTTTATTTATATTTTATTTTATATGCCAAAAACTGTATTTGCTTTTGCTAAACCTTTATGTTAGCTGTATGGTTACAATTATGTTTATGACCAGATTCTAAGCACGTATATAATATCTCCATAATATATTGTTTCACATTTTACATGCATAATCAGAGTCAAAGTTTTTATTGTCAATTTGCCTTTATGCAGGAATAAAGTGCGGTCTGTTGATACAGAAAACAATCAGCTCGCAAGTAGAGGCTGTGATGAAGATATGGAGCTAGTCTAGTTTAGGCACAAAACAGTTTATTTAGTTTTTTTGTTTCTAAACAGGATGTTTTAAACTTTAGCAGTAACGATCTTTTCAGGAATTATAATTATTCACCAGATGGTGCTAACCAAAATTTGGTTCATACATCTTGTTCTACCGAAGCAATTGGTTGACTTTATGATTGTGACCGCTAGGCATGTAGTATTAGAAAAACTTTTGCATTGCAGAGTTTATAATTTTGGTTAGAAATGTTTGTACATCGTTTATGACAAGCGATGGTTTCAGCCCCTATATTTGGGTACATTTTAAAAATGGACTTGGTCATTTCGCAGCAAAAAAGTTTGGACCAATAGCATATTTTTTCAATATTGTTGGTAATTACTAACAAATAACTGATAACTATGTGATTAGACAACTATGAGACAACTTATGATGATACAATTTATATGTGATAAGCTAGTTCTTAATTGAACACAGGTTTTTTATTATTCGTCATTGTTGTTATCTGCTTTTTTGTTATCTCTTTTATGGCAACATTTGACACAAGAGTTCTCAACCCTGACAAATCAATAACGGGTGTTTTAAAATCAGAACACACTAAAATGGAAATTTGCTCTTGAATTTGTAAGAAATCAAACTAACTACTCATAAAAAATTTTTATTTACTCTATGTAACATTCTATGGAAAAAAATTAATTTAGATTATTTCACAGAAGTCAAGCTTCATCTTGACAAGCTTAATCCTTGTACAAAGTCAACTTTTTGTAGCTTTTCTTCATTTGGCAAAACAATCACATGAACAAAAGTTCTTATTAGAACAAATAAACTGTGATTAATTCAAGCTGTTGCAGCCTAAGATCCTATGACAATCAGAAATTTTACAGGTAAATGTGTTTGACATTAAAATAAATGAATTACATGAAATGTAGCTGCTACCGTATGCTGAAAGATTTTAAATGGAGAAAGGATCAGATTTTTAGTAAGAAGTGAAGGTTCCTTTTATTTTCTCTAAACATTGCTGAGCAAAACTAGACAGAAGAAGGCTAACGAGCTAAATAAGAATTTGAGTAATATACAGACAGTATCACATGAAGCGATTGGACAGTCAATACAAGACAACAACTTTGCCCCCTGATTTTTGACATAAAAACCATTGTGTAAACATATCTCTTAGGTTCTGTATGTGGTGAAACTATAAATAAATGGTTGATGGGTGTGTGATAGCTCTGAACTGAACAAGCTTTAAAATTGAACAAGTAGCATGACAGCGTGCTCAACGCAACGCATCACTTTTCGTAACGAAAGCTTTTACATGAGAGTTGTAGTTAATTGCTGCTGCTATTGCTTTGTAATGCACTAAGAATAATATAAAAATATGCTTAAAAAACAACTGTAATTGTATCTAGCTTCCTCCTGAGGTGAATCATCGGCTTAACAAGCCAAATTACACTTCGGCAACATCTAGTGTGTCACAGTTACAAGCCACACATAAAAACTTTTCATATTAAAAGTGGTCTCATACTCCAATTTGTCACTATAAAGGCTAACGTTTACACAAAACGCTTTGAAAAACTAAATAATAAAACTAAATTACTTGTAGAAATTAAAATAGCAAAACAATGACCATAAAAAATCCAATTGTCACATCACCTTTACGTTATTGAAGACAGGCAAATAGAGGTATGGCCTTGGCTCTACAGATAGCCAAAGTTTTGATACAAAATGCAAAGCTAGTTTAAACCAGACAATATGAACTTTGAGTTAACGCAACACATTTAAATATTTGGTTCTTTTGTTTGATATATTGGATTCTATCTTCAGCTATCACTGCTTGCCTATTCACTTTTACTCACTTGTGTATTTTTATCACCTTGAATTTCTTCCCCATGATAAATGCTAGCCGGCTTTAGATAAGGTTGAGAAAATGTGTGACACTGCATCCATAATTTTATGCTTGCAATTGTAGGAAAAATTTGGTATACACATAGTATAAATGCGGTGCACACATAGTATATGCGCCGTGCAAGGGGTGTAAGCGGTACACGCTATATACATGATATATTTATATGTATATTTATACATATACGTATACTATTATTGTCTGTCATTGTTTATCTGTTCAGTTTTAGGGTTAAAGTTTTAGTAAGGAAAATCCATTTCACTGAGGGTTTGAACTTGCTTCATTCAAATCGCAAGTCAACAAACAAGCAGGCGTAACCTTTAAGCTGAGGCTATACTCACTTTCAATTTGTTATCTACTCTTATCAAGATTGCAGGTTACAAACTACATACCGGTATGTACTTTTCTATTTATATATTTCTCAAAGTATGTCTGTCTGTGGATCTGTCATTCCGACTAGAGCGCACGCTGATTATTTTACTGATGCGGCCACACGTCACGATGCCCCTGTTAAGAAATATGTTTCTTAAGGTTCGATTACTGTATCTGGCATCAAGGCAAATTCTTCTCACTCAGACAATCATATTGTCTCCGTATCATCGTATTCAAAGTTTTATGGATAGCTTCTGGTGGAACAGTAACCTTTTTTCATACAGACGTACTTCTGTGCAAAAATTGTTATTATTAATTCTACATATTCAGGACTTTTATTTTGTTTTCTCAGTTAGTATTAATTGTATCATTATTGAATCATCTTTTATTGTAATCATAACAAAACAGATTTAATTTAGCTATTACATGTTAATTATTTTACATTTACATTTAAATACTTTTAAAAGTGTTTTATTTTGTTTCCTAATTTATTTGACCTGCGCAAACCATTTTCCTCATGATACAAAGTTTATAAGTTACAGTTGTTTGACAAAGTTTGAAAGCCTTTACAGTTGTTTTATTTTTTCTCTTAATTTAAACTGCACAAAACACTTTTCTTATGTTATGAAGTTTGAGGGTTAGAATGGTAACTGTTGTTTTATGTTAAATAAAAGTAAATTTTCTGTGCAAATACTTTTATTATCCAAGCAAGGCTGGGCATTCAGTTAGTATGTACTAAAATTGACTCTGAGAAATTTATAAACATTTATCAATGGCTACTTATCAGGTATTTACTGTACTTGCGATACATTATGATTAAACTAAAATGTTAAAAGGTTTGTGTGATTTAGTTTTCAACACTAGCGTTATATAGTGACAAAGGCTCAACTAGTTCTTAAAGAAGTAATCAGTACTTCACTTACAGAAGAGTTACAACCTCAGCTTTGAAAAGACCTATCTGAGTTCTAGTTATCAATAAAGAATTTCGGAATTGTTGTCTCTCAGCTATACGAGCTTTTATAATGATTTACGTAAGTGACAGCTATTTTGGTAGCAACTTATCTTTTAATCAAATGATTTAAAGATAAGTTGGTAAGAATTTGTCCCATTGTTTGCTTATAAGTGCTGTGTATGCATATGAGTACCTGATGAGACCGTACATTTATCACTTATAGACAACTAGCTGTGTTAACCGGCATTGCCCACGTTTTTAAAATCAGCTTATAAACTGACAGGTAATGAGAGTTGCCTGCCACTTGCTATTAGTCTGGCACACTGCCAATAGATAATTTGAGTAAGCTTACTAATAAAAGCTACCCCTCTCCATGATGTTATGCCATGACTTTGAGTCATGCCATGACTTTGAGTCATGACTGAAAGCAGTAGACTATTTGCTCCCAAATATATGAAGCTCTGTGACTCAGTTAGTAAGGCAGTCGGACGGGTGGACGAGAGGTTTCGAGATCAAATCTTCCGCTAATAGATTCTTTATTCCAAGATATTAATTAATAGCTATAGTTGGACATATACAATGGCACACTTTGAGAAATATAGATTTGCGTGACTACTGACCTCATTTTTGGACAAGTCTGGGCTTGCCTTTTTTGTCTGAGCCTTTTAACCGTAAACTGGTTGTACCGAGTTTAATCTTAAAACATCGTAACCAAGTCAGATCAACTAAAACAACAAAAACGTCTCAAATGCTAGAAAAGCATCTAAAATTTTAGATAAAATTTTTGGGAGTTTCACATGGGTTACCCTTTAGCTTGTTCTTTGTCATTGAAGAAACCTCTATTGCTGCCAGCCCGTACTTCTTATCTGCTGTTAGTTTGTCACATATCATTTGCCTAATAGCAAAAATATATCGCTCTAAAGCCTGTTTTTAGTTTCTTGTAAACAGCTGGCTGCAAGGCCAGTAACAGGCTGAATACCAAAGGCCAAGATTTGTTTAGGACTCTGCTTCACATTTCTAAATTTTTTCACCAAAGCGCAAGCATTTTTTTTATTATAATTTACCTTGAGATGACACACCAAACTAGACCCAGCTACTTTGGAAATTTTTACTACTTTTGAAATATTGACATGGCTAATCAGATACTACCACTTACCCTTCGTCAAGGTTGCTCAAGTATGTTCTTGTGTAGCAACACTTATTCAGTATTCCCATCATTATCTCCAATCTAATCAACTGCTGGATTTTTTGCACTGCATCTGACATGATGAATAGTTCTGCTGAAAAAATTTTTATGTCGTTTTTTTCGCTTCACACATTTTTTGCTTGTTCATATCATTAGTTTATCTTCTAACACTAATGAAATAGTTGTAACTACTAACTTTAAAACAAGATATAGATGTGTTGATATAAAACTTTTTTTAAGTAATTGTGAAGCTTGCATACCTATACAAATTTTACTTTTTATCATTCCTAGATCGATGACTCTTTCATAAACTCATCTTCTGCACAATTCCATAAATAAACATGATGCGGGAGAAAAATATGTTGCAACAATAATAAAAGAACACAAACCAAAACAGTTGTTTTACACAGGATGCAAGACATACGTTACCAGCTAAAACTAATGATGTAATTGATTACATATCAGCATCTATCAATACATATCAATAAAATTCTATTAGGATGAAAATCTCAATGCAATGTAAAAAATGTCGTTTTAAACTTTTAAAACATCAACTTATATTTGGCATTGCAAAACCTATTGGGTTATTTTGTGCCATTCAGTAGCAACTGGCGGAATGTAATATCAGGCCTGTATTCCTTGGTTGCAAGTTGGGCTGCAAATGTTAGGCGACTAGTTGTGAACACCTGGAGGTTTGGGGGCGGTGTAAGCCCCTCAACAGGGTTTTTAAGCACCTGGACCTTTCAAGCATCAACAACCCTCAAAGTACGCATAAAATGGAATCAATTGTAAGCATCAAAATCTACATAAATATATTTCTTATGGCTCATGGTAGGCAAAACTGTTTCTGTATTCAACGAACGATATAAAACTCATGACACTACAGATTTCTGTAAGGGACATTGACAGAACAAAAGCTATTACTTCTTTATTGCAATAGCTCTTGTTTTGTCAATTTGTCCATAGCAGAAATCTTTCACAACTAATTCTGTATCTATTTCAACATCTTTATATATGTGTAATATTAGAAGATTATTTAGACGAACCTCGTCTAAATTTACACTTCAGACAATTAGAGGAACTGACAGACACCTCTCGCACTGGAGTAAATATATATTTTTGCTTTACTTTATTTGGGTGAATGCGATATTTGTTCTTTTTCTTTCTTGCTGTGATGAAGAAAGTGAAAAAAATTGATTCAAATTTACATTGATTGCATGCGCTCCCTTTAATTAACGTAAATACTGTAATCACAGACTTCAAGTCAAGTAAAATAATTAAAAGAGAAGATAAATGTTAGAGGCACCAGAGACTAGTGTCTTTGTTATCTCTGGTGAACCATTATCCTATTACTAATGTTGCTGGGGAACTTATGGAAACACTGTCGATGGGTTCATTTATAGGTGGTTCAGTTTCTGGTTTTAGTGTGTTCTGACTTTCATTACTTTGTTCTCGACTACCAGTGGCACTCTGTGAAACGGGCTCCCTAATTGTTTGTAAAACATTATTAATTTTATTTGTCTTTAACCACTTCTGTTTCTCGAGTTCCCAACACCACTGCAGATTTAGGAGGTACCTCTTGATCCCTAACAATTGCTGACTGGTTGATATTTAGTAGGATTCGCTCTTTTGTAGCATGTCTTTTGTTGTACCAGCCTTTTTACCTAAGTCTTTCATTAGCTTCAAAAATTATTAGACACCTGAAGGCAATGTTGTGTTCAGTGGGTCTACCAATTAAGCTTATTATCTTTCATTTAATAGTTGTGAAGAGAAGCACTGATTTGAGAACAGGGTATCATGATGCATACACAGAGCTAAATAAAAGTTGATGTTTTTATTCATATTGCCTTTGATCGTGTAAACTGGCCCATCAGCTCTTCTGTTGCTCTGGGCATGCCTTGGAGTATCTGGAATATGGCGCACATCAAACTCTGTGCACTCCCAAAGTCTGAAGAGTCCTAAAACTTTTCAACGAAAGTAAAACAGTTATAGTGATCTACCGCCAACAGGTATCATTTCCGATCCTTGTTAAACAAGTCCATAGCTAATCTCCACCAAGGCATCTGCATGGCAGCTGGATTCTGATCAGTAGTTCTGTTGCTTTAAAATGGAACTTTTCACACTGAAGATATCTCCTGACCAGGTTCCATATGCCAACAGTAGCGTCCTGGCAACTAAACTATAATAACTGTTAGTCAACAGATGTTTTTAGTCTTCCCTTGATCACCTTTATTAATATCTTACAAGTAGCTTAAGTAGAAAAATAAACACTATGTTCATAAAAGTTATCACGCCGTCCATTTGAGTCAGATATTCCCTAATTGAGCAGATTGGTTCCATAATTTTAGTGGTCTGTTTAAAAATAGGCCAGTCTTCAATTATAAATTTACTAAATAGTCTTCCAACTTCATCTTGAACAGAACACTTTCAACTTACTCCACCCTTGCAGTAATGGGAAGCTCATTAAAAAATTTTAAGACAGTGACTCACATGTCATGTTGTCAAGTTTGTAACTGACAACCAGAGAATATGACAGTTTATCAGCTAGATGCAACTTACGGACAAAAGTGATTACCATTTGGTATGCAAAGAAATTGCCTTAAGGTGAAATTGCCAAACTTAAATTGAAAACCAAAATAGCTCCTTACTCTCTAACACAGCCAACAAGGATTTTTAGTCCTTTCCAATGAAGAATATTTCACTGATAATTTTTTTGGTGTCTGATATGAAGAAAACTTATTACTAGTCTAACAGGTTGCCATTACCTCCTTTTTAGTCTGCACGCTCCTCTTTTCCGTCGCAGACGCAGCAGACAAAGCATATTCAATAGGTTGTCAATCAACTTATTGAATATATATGAGAACATCATTCATCTAGTAGATTACTCCCTTCAAGTCTTATATTCGGCATTTCTTTTAGGTAAGTTTTGAAGCATAGCTAATTCCAAATAGGAAAAACTTGAAAAATAATCTTTGGAAAGGATAGAACAAAGTCTGCTTATCTGACTGCTCCTCAAGTCTCAGCAGCCAATAACCACAATTGGAATCTAAATACTAAAAACATTAAAAAGACCTAGTGCACTTAATGTTTCTCCTGAGTTTGATGTTAAGTATGTTGCTCAAATTGATGTATTCAATGCAAACTTGCAGGTTACCATCTTTCTTGGTACAACTATGCACAGCGCGCACCAAGAAGTAGGGGCTTTAATGCTTGCAAATATCCTAAATTGTTTCATCCTCTTTAATTCTTCCAATAAAGATTGCTTCCTAGCAACTTCTATCCCGCGTGGTACACTCTGCACACATGACTCAGCACCCTCAGTAAAAGCAATTTTTACTTCAGAATCAATGGCCTCAAGACCATCAAATATGTGTGCATACCAGTCACATGTGAAATCCAGTCACATGTGTGCATACCAGGCACATGTGGCATCCAGTCACCACTAGGCTCTTTCACAACTTCCTCAATGATGTCTACTAGCCCTAGCTTGAATATGGCTGGCTTTCCTGGAAGAAGGTTTATTAATCCATTCACTAAGTATACTGTTTTCTTGACGTAAAACTTGAAAAGATAAGGTTACCACATATTTCTCTGACACCCTTAATGTATGGTTTCCAGCTTTTCAAAGATAGGTATATTGTAATGTTTAAGTGCTTTGCCATCCTGTGAGAGAGTACAGTCACAACAACCCGTGTGTCAGTTTCAAAAGTTATGGGGTAAGAGTTGGCATTTGCTTTAGGGCTCACGCTTTTGTTGTTTCAGTCCTAAAATCCACTCTTCCACCATTTAGTCATTCAAAATCAGAACCTATATACGACTCATTTAGATATTTTACGTCATCTGAAAATTTTTGGAGGTGTTGACTTGCTTATTTTGCTTTTACATTTGTTTGGCATTTTCCAATAACCTTTCTCTCCGCATTCATAGCAAACTAAGCCCTTAGCTGAGCAATCATCTTTAGCATGTCTTGATATGTTACAGAACCAGCTCGCGCATTTTTTAGCACCCTGCAGTTTTCCTTAAAAACTGCCTAGCCTCTGGTGTGGAAGACACCAGCCAACTTGGCAGCTTATAAATGATGTGATGTATATTACTTTGCCTGATGAATGCAGATAAGCAGATCCAAATCGTCAATATCAATCAGCTGCTTCCGCAATATATACCATACTTTTCAGACTATTAGCTGCTACTCTCTTCAGTTGATTTGAGCAATGCGGCTTATATAAGGATGCGGCTATTTTGTGGCTTTTTCTTTTACCGCTAGGGTGCATTAACCAGATTCTCCGGTCACTGCACCTTTAGCGGTGAAGGAAAAAACTAAACAATGCCTAACGGTTTTGTTTCGTTAGGCACTAAGTTAAAAAGCGTCGGTTAATACGAAACAGTGCTGTTAGGCACGGTTCTGTTTTAAACAGCAAAGTTGCTGCCGTGTTAAAAAGCACTGCTTTGAGTTGTGCGGCCTATACAAAGGCGCGGTCTATGTATTGTTTTATTATCGTTTTTTGGAAAATGAAGCAGATGTGGCTTATATAAGGGTGCGGTTTATAGTCCGAAAAGTACGGTAGTCACATACACCAACTACCCGCATTGTTCAATAGTGACATTTATCAACTTGTGACTGCTTACCAGTGATAAACTGATGTATGGAATAATCATTCTGTTTCATACTATTAAATTTGACCTTCTCATATATTGCATTTTTAACTGGTTCAAAGTCTCTGTCAACAAGGAACACAACATTTTGTAAGGTTCAAGTTTGCCTATCATTCGTAGGGTAGAGGATGAACTGATTATAGATAGTAACACTGCCAGAGTCAACAAACAGGAGAAAAATTGCAATCTGCTCTTCTGACTACATGTCACTATATTTTTAAGCAATTTTAATAGTCTCAAATTGAGCCTTGAAAGTTTTTCAACTAACCGACAGATTCACAACTTTGAAGTCTACCCTGCGTGAAAAGCAATAATCTTTCAATTCCTCTATGAAGTGATATTTGAGTAATTTGACTAGTTAATTACGTATAGAAAGTTGACTCTTAATGACGGCTAATAGTCTACTAAGCTGTGAGATTTGTCCAAATCTTTGTACTTCGATTTTGTAGTGGATTAAATTTGTACTGCAATGGTAAAGATAAGTTACTCTTCGTCTCTTTCTCACTCTCTCTTTTCTAACACTATGCGATATCACAAGCAAGTATAACTTTTAGATTACTCTGTAGCTTTGTTGAGTTTATGACTTTCTATTGGCTCAGGTATGGCTTGAATGCCACTGGCATGACAACTGGATATTAACCTCTTAGATTACTCCAAGAGATTTAGGGAACATTACATGGATGGCATCAGGGTACTGTCAAGACTACCTGTAGAGCAAGAGATACGGTGTGGCGGCCAGGTATTAATCAGGGCATCCGAGTTCTAGTAGATAATTATGATGCATGAACATGTATATGCTACCAGTGAATGGACTATCTGATGTTGGTCAACAGAGAGTTGCCAGAATTCCCTTGAGAAATGGTAGGCGCTGACTTGTTTGAGTGAGTATGGCACACAATGTTTATTGATTATTTTTTACATGGGTATAGGTCATCCAGATCGCTAATCAAACATGGTCTTTATTGGTGAATAAGATTGTTCCTATTTTTGTTAGATAATGGTCGCTGCTATGTGTCATGAGAGTGGAAAGAGCTTATGAATCAGATCAAGCATGTAACTAGTAGCCCCTACCATCACCAGAGTGACGGAGATGACTGAGAGGGTGATAGAGATAGTGAAATCTATGTAGAAAAAAGAGTAAAATAAACAGAGAGCCTGTTGTCATACAAGACAACCTCAATGAAAAGTCCATACCGGCCTGATAAGCTGATGTTCTGGCAAAAGTTGAGGTATGGCTTGCCGTGTGTAGACATGAGTGTTGGGGACTCTGTAAAGTTTTACTGCCCTGACACGCGGTTAAGTTGAGACAGAAGAAGAATTTTGATAGAGACTTTAGGCCTAAAGGGTTGGAACCTCTAACTGACTGATATGAGATGTGAGTCAAATTAGATCATTAAGACCAAGGGGACAAGGAGTTGTCTGGTATGAGGCCAAACAAACAAGTAGTTTTTGGGTAGAGATTAATGGTAGATTGTTGAAGAGGTCGAGGGTCCATTTGAATATAAGAGTGGTTCTAATATACTGATGGTGATACCGGGGTTATTAATAGTGATAGAGCAGGTGTTGAGGCTGATAGTGCCTATGCCAGTATTGTTGGAAGTACTGATGTGATTTGGCATAGTAAGCGAGGTAGAGTTGTCCAAGCGCTCAACTGTAACTATTACTAGTACTAATTTGTGTGTCGAATCATTATGACCGTGGCTCTCGTCTGATAGTGGACCCTGTAGTAAGATTGATTTAGCACGGCCACTAGACTAGATGCGCTTGATATATTTTCTTATTCAGTCATTAACAATCTCGTGTTGTTCTGCCCGGAAGCAAGAGTGAATGTTATATTTTTCCACAAAACCTAATATATAATCCTACTGCGATAATTCGAATACAATACAGGTGTATATGTGAACGAGGGAAGACAACTACTACAACATCTCCCTTAATACAAAATAAGAAGTGGGTAAGGCATATGTGGATTGGGCATACAGAAAGAAGGCATTAAAAACTATGCCGAACGAAGCAAACATATAAGCCGTAAACTGAGAATAACAAGAGTGAGTATAATATGTACAAGACCTAGCAACGAATAAATTATCGGCTGCTTACAGATCCATGCGCTTTACGGGTCTACGTATGCAAGTGCTGCGGCGTAATACTGGTGGCTGATTGTCAGAAATTGACATAGGTTGTCGTACTGCTGCAGTGTTGGATCCGGCCTCACGCTCGACTAGTGGGAGAGTGCTCGGTTCGACAGTGTCCTGATTGTTCGGTGACAATCGGCAAAGAGCTTGACGGTTGCGACGTACGCTGCCGTTCGGAGTGTGTACTTCATGCGAGCGTCCTGGAAAGTTTTTTGTAACAACGCCTTCTCTGTCGAGATCCCTAATGTACACGTCATCATCTCGCGATAGCGGAGATAACTCTTTCGCTCTGTGGCGGCTGTCAAAGTTTCTCTTCATGCAGGATTTGTAGTCCTGCTCTTTCGACCTGACTATCTCCATGTCAGGAGGATTCGGTAAAAGTGTCTTCGGATCAACGGGTAGGTCCAATCTTAAACGGCGTCCCATAAGTAGTTCGGCAAGAAAATAACCGTTCTGTATGGGCGTGTTACTATACGCTAGTAGCGCTCTATACGGGACAGATGATTTGTGTAGCAGATTCTGAATTGTGCGCACGGCACGCTTTGCTTCTCCATTAGCTTGTGGAATTCCCGGTGAGCTGGTTATGCTGACAAAATTGTATTCTTCAGCAAACTTCTTGAACTGTTGGCTAGCGTACTGCGGGCCATTGTCAGATATGACAGACTGTGGAATACCGTGACGAGCGAATACGAACTTCAGTGCGTTGATCACGGAGTCGCTATCGGTTCGATCCAGCTTTAACACTTCTATGTACCTATAATAATAGTCTATAACTATTACATAATCTTTGCTTTGCCAATGAAACATGTCGGTGGCTACACGCTGCCATGGGCGGTCGGGGAAGATTGACGGTTGCAACAGTTCAGTCTTTTTGCTAGAGTATGTTTGGCATGTTCTACATGACTTTATCATTTCGAAAATCTCGGAAGAAATGCCTGGCCACCAGACTGACTGGCGGGCTCTCTCTTTGCATTTTGTGATGCCCTGATGGCCACAATGCAATCTAGAAAGAATGTCTGCGCGCATCGGAAGAGGTATTACCAAACGGTCCATATACATGAGAACATTGTCCACTAGACTCAGATCTCCTTGAACTTGCCAATATGGCTTCAGGTGCGTCTGCAAGTCTGATAAGTAAAATGGCCAACCATGTCGCGCGTATTGCCTGATTTGCCTTCACGTTGTATCCTCCAGTTGTGCGTGTTTAATCTCATTAAGCCTGCGGTCCGTCGCTGGTAGTTGCAATAGAGACGATATAGTGTACACCTCAATTTCATCAGCGAGCTTCTTGTCCTCGACGTCTGGTCTACCTACTGGTCGGCGTGAAAGCAGATCTGCCACATAATTCGACTTTCCCGGTACGTGTTTAGTCACAAAAGTGTACTTCATTGCACATAACCTTTGTCTTTGAATGCGAATCGTAAGATCGTTTACCGCCTTCTAATTAAATATGGACCCTAGCGGCTTGTGATCACTTTCAACTGTCACGTCCTGATGGCCAAGAATGTACCTATCAAACTTAGCACATGACCACGCTATACCTAGTGCCTCTTTCTCTATAGGTGACCAACGCTGTTCGGTTTTGGTTAGAGATCGGGATTTACATGCTACTAGCCTTCGGGAGCTATCGGATTGCACTTGTAGCAAGACTGCTCCTAAACCCTGATTGGAAGCGTCACACATGATGATTATTGGTTTGTCGATGCTGTACCATGCTAAACCCGGAGCCTTCGACAATTCACACTTAATGTCAGACACGGCTTGCTTTTGGGCAACATCCCAGACCTAATGTGGCGACTTAAGGACAGCACGAAGTGGTATCGTCAATTCAGTGATTCGTGGCGAGAATTTTCCCAACTGATTCACGGTACTTAGGAGTGATTGTAGTTCAGTTATATTTGTCGGGTCAGCGAGATTTTGAATATCTCTGATACGATCGGGATCGGGTCTCACGCCTTCTGCCTCTACCAAATGACCTAAAAATTTTGTGGAGCGTTGGCTGAAGCAACATTTCTTCGCATTAAGTGTCATGCCGGCTGCCCTCAGGCGTTGGAGCACTTTGCGGACACGGTCATCATGCTCCTGTTCGCTGACAGAGCTGTATACTAATAAGTCGTCCATGTGACAGACGACACTGTCAAGACCTTCGAGAATGTTATATATACACCATTGAAAGGTGTCGCCGGTGCTGACTAGTTCGAGAGGAACCCTATTGTGGCAATAACGTCCAAAAGGAGTCACGAATGTTGTGAGTAGCCGGAATTCGTCAGATAGCGGAATTTGATAATAGCCCGAGTTTGCATCAAGCTTGCTCATAAACTTTGCACCTGATATCTTAGCAAGCGAGCTACCGACTGACGTAGTTGGATATGTGTCACGCCGTATGGCCTTGTTCAAATTTGTAAGGTCGGCACAAATTCGGATCTGATTTTGGCCTGCCTTCGGAACCTGGACCATGCCCGCACACCAGTCTGTAGGTACGGTCACCTTTGAAATGACCTCCTTTCGTTCCATATCGTCCAGCTGCTTCTTTACGATCCGCAAACGGGGCATCGATACTGTGTACGGGATATGCAATGCTACTGGTTTCGCATCGTCTCGTATCTGTATCGTAAATGGATCTGCGAGCTTGCTTAAACCACAAAAAACTTCAGAGTATTCAGATTTAAAATCATGTTTCCCTACAACATCACCAGAAACAGTGTTAACATTGAATACATGATTTACATCACAAGTAACCAATTCTAAAGAAATACAAGCATCCTTGCTTAACAGGTTAGTGTTCTGATCAGAAAGTATATAAACTTTCTCAACAATGTGTCGGTTGTCATGTTACCTCCGAAAGAATCTGCACTGCATATAGATACAGCAGCACCTGTATCAAGTTTGAACACACTTACGACCTCGAGACAGTTGTTGAAAGTGATATTTATTTTTACCGGCCAGCTGCAATTGTCTACTTTGACTGGTTTGACCTCACCTAGGAAATGTGGTGTCGAGATATTTTCAGCTACTTGAACTTCTGAAACCTTAAATAATTGTCTGCATACCGATTTCCAATGTCCGATCTTCCGGCAGTGGTTACATACAGATTTGATAGCTGGGCATGATGATTTCGGGTGGGAGCCTTTTCCACACCTGTGACAGGCTTTCGGTTTACTGGCTGGATTAGGGTTATAGCTAGCAGCACCAGTCGTTATGGGCCTACAGTTTTTCCCATGTTTAACGCTGTCTACTGACGCCGACGAACCTTCAATGCCAGGTCTCACTACCGTCTGTGCCTGCTTTGCTGATTCATATCTTCTGCAAATGTCTACAGCAGTGTTGAGAGTCAAATCTAATTCTGATTGTAGTTTGTTGCTCAGCGAATCATCAGTAACGCCAACAACCAATCTATCGCGGATGAGTTCTTCTCTCAATGCACCGTAGTTGCAATATTCAGCTTGTCTATACAGTTTATTGATAAATACGTCCATGCCATCGTTGCCTTGAGCAAGCTTATTGAATTTCGCGCGTTCTACTATCGTATTAGTACAAACACCAAAATATATATCGAAAGCATTAATTAGATTGTCGTGTGTATCCTCTGGGATAGCTTTGGCTAAAATGATATCTTCTGCTTGAGGGCCTAACGTGTAAACAAGGGTGTTAATCTGTTCTCTATCCCTTTGCTCACATAATCTACTTGCCTCCCGATACCTGAGCCATCTGGCTTTTTACCTAGTCTATTGTCCTGGATCATGTAAGTCAAATTTGTCCGGTGGATTCAGTCTTGGAATTGAGTAATGTTTATGTACCACAGAAGCGGCATCTTCTTCTTCGCTATGCTCACTGTCTCCCATAACATCATTGAAGACCTCCTCTCGCTGCCACCATGTAGTAAGATTGATTTAGCACGGCCACTAGACTAGATGCGCTCGATATATTTTCTTATTCAGTCATTAACAATCTCGTGTTGTTCTGCCCGGAAGCAAGAGTGAATGTTATATTTTTCCACATAACCTAATATATAATCCTACTGCAATAATGCGGATACAATACGTGTGTATATGTGAACGAGGGAAGACAACTACTACAACAGACCCCATGTCCTTGAGCGTCAATGGCTATCAATATAGGCCCATATACCTGATTGTACAACACAAATGACTGGCTAAGAGTTATTACTTACTTTTCTCGACCTACATGTAGTTTTGTATACATTGCTTGAATATGACGGCTCCAAATCGGTCGTGAACACAGACGAACATGTTACACATGAGGTACGAGAATGAAGCTGTTGTGTTTGCCTAGGATTTTTAGCTCTTAGCTTACGCTTACGTCTTAGCTTACGTCTAGTCTTAGCTTAGCTTACTCTTAGCTTACGCTTACGTCGTCTAGTTATGCTTGAAAGGCAACGACGTAAAAAGTGTGCTTCGAAACACAAATTCTAAAACCAACCGAACAAACGCTCATGCTTAATTTTTGGGAACTCTGCTAAGGCGAAGACTTTCGCCTTTGCACGAGGCCTAGGTCCGGCCTATTGCGCTACTTGCTGCGCGCTTGATGATCATTGGTGCGTCGTGGTGTTTTTGTTTTAAACGGCCCGTCTAAAATAGTTTGAACATGGCATTTCGTTTGCATTTTTCTATGTCAAAAGTTCATAATGTATCTAGTTTACCAATACATGACTTGTACCGAATTATATTAAGAGACTAAAAAATTATTTCAACGAGTTTTGCGGTTCAGTTTTCAAAAATGTATATTTTAGTTGGACCTTTATAAGCTGTTTGCATTTTTGTTTTTTACCTAAAGCGCAAATCATCTATTGGTAATCAAAGTGCGCTTTATTACTGTTAGTACATAATATTTACTGAAATGTCATAAAAGAGAGACTAACGTTGATTTGGTTCGATGCAACTTACCATTAAGCTTTCTTCAATCTTTGTGCACGCATTTACAATAAAAAATTTGGTAGTATCTCTTTGGAAGTGAAGCAAAATACATCTTCAAATACAATAAACAGTACATAGCTAGGCTTTCAGCACAAAAAGCTGCATGGTTGCATCTTGGAATGTAAAAGCATATCTATCTATACATTCTAATCGTGCGTTGTACTTTGTTTAACAACATTGTTAATGTATTGTCGTCTCATCGTGAAGTCTGGTTGGATGTCACACGCTAGCAATTGCTGTAGATGTATAATCAAATATTTGTTTCAATTTTATATTCTATTTGGAAAAAAATTGCATACTAAGGTGATTGTAAGTCGAGGCTTATTTGGACATACATTTTGGGTCTACCTTTTGGGTCATCGTATGGTTCTGCTTATTTTTTTCTGTTTACATATAAAAGCTTGGGGCTGAAGAAAGCTGTATGCCTCTATTGAGGCATAACATTAATGTTTGCTCAGCCCATGTTTCTCCTTTTCGTAAGGTCAATTAGGCAGTGGGCCTAGGCAGTTTGTCGTTCATTTCCGTAGGCACCTTTCTTCAGTGGAAATTTTTTGCAATAAACTAGATTCAAGAGTGTAGAATTCATATCCAATAAGTGGCCAGGCCTCCCATACCCACTAGTGAGAGAATGTTCACACCAGGTTTAATAGATGTTACTGAGTTGTCTTTTTGCACTAGGAAATGTGATTGGCTCTTTGCTGAGTTAGTCGCAGTTAGTTAATTTATTAAGAACAGCAAAGACTGGACGCAGTTAACCAAAAATTATCTTTCTTGTTATGCATGCCTAGTTTGCGCTTTGACACAGCTTTTATAACCCACATGATGATTCTAAAGAAGAGAATGTAATAAAATTGATTGCGCAAACAATTCAAACACTTAGTAACTATCTAGAAAGCTGAAAATACTTTCTATAAAGAGCCTAAAATGTCTCTTTTGGATGGTGTTTGCCTTCAACTCGACTCTTAGAATCACATACTATCTGAGGCTGACTGACAAAAACAGGATTGAGCTTGCTAAAAAAAAACACGGGAGGTGATTATTTTTCATGTTTGAAATACCTATCATTAATACATTTTGTGAGCTAATGGAACTTATAATTATTTTATAAAATGATTATTATGCAATTTAAATACATCATTTATTGTAATTAAAATGAAAAAAACATTGATATAATATTTGGTACAAAGCTGCAGTGGCGGCTCTTGTTCACGGTGCTTGAGTTCATATTAGTAAATAACTAATGTAAATTTGGATCCAGCCAGGCATTAATCACTACTTTTACTGGACAAAGCATGCATTTATTTACTCTGGATTAGTCGTCTTAAATGTACAAGTGATTGTGATTTCCCAGGTCATTCATGTTGTCTTAACATTTATTTGGCTACTTTAAAAAGTATAGCAAACTTGCTACTCATGATACATCTTGTCAGGATGAGCCACTACATGAAATGCAGTTCTGCTGTCTATTTCTGCACATCAATACCTACACTTAAATGTATATGCATGATCTGTGAAAATAAAATGCTGTACTACTCACACAAATCAACTTTTTCGAAAACTTTCCTTTATGTAGCTAAAACTGAGGCTGCTGAAATGTCCATCTATCCTGTAAACTAATTCGAAGAATGATTTCTTCAGTTGCTTTGACTATGGTTAGTAATTTATAAGCGGTGTTTTGTATTGTTTTGCAGACCAGCTTGTACTGGTATGGTATCAAAAATTGGGATTACATCACCCTGAAAGCAGCTATGATTCCTCAGCTTATTTGAACCCCTTCTATTGACTTGTTCAAACATGCTTCAATGTAAGCATTTTGCGAGTGGTGCACCTGCCTACCTATTCAATGGGATTGAAGAATGCTGCTACCATCAAACAGCTCGCGTGTATACTCATGCACTTCAACTGAGACACCGCTTTTTTAGTGATCTACCTATGGCCTATCATAGCAAGTTTAATGAGTGTATTTCTATCCTGCCCAATACTGTGAAATATTGATCATCAACGGAATAAATCATGAAGATTGTCCCACGATTGATACCTATGGTATCTTGATACTTTTCAGTTAAAGGGAGAAGTAGAGCAATGCCTCTAACTGTAGTTTCTGGATATTTCAGCTTAATTCATGTGAGGACAACTTAGTCAGAAACTCTCTCACCAGAATTTTGCCAAGAGTTTGAACATCGTGTGTTCAAAGAAGACCAGTTCATATTTATGACAGACATCGAACAGTACCATAAATTTTGTGACTCCCAACTATTGAGGATGTGAGCCATCGCTGGCGCTTATCTAAGCTCTGCTTACCCGTGCTATTCCTTCAACTTTTGGATAACGTGCTGGTATCATTCTTCGTGTACTTATTGCTCGCACAAAGAAGTACAAGGCTGTTCGTGTGGATTTTGTGATCGGTAACTATTGCAAGAAAATCATCAAGGGGAGTGAGTGAAGCAAGAGGTGATAAAGAGTCTAAAAAGCAATCTTTAAATTAGTAGCAAAACTGTAAAGATAGTTACTGACTGAAAAGTTTCTTTAAAGTCTGGAAGAAGCGAGAAAGTGTTGTTAGCATTCATTGTTTCACACTGGAAGACTACAGTTAAGCATGATACCTTGATACACAATACTACAATAATAAGATCATGCTACCGGCTTAGTATTAACCTTTATGCTTAACCCACCACTTCAGAGTAATCTACTTTGACTTGTGATAGTGAGGAGGCAGACACGTCTCTTGCTGCATACATTTCATGCTGCTGATGACTATTAACCGGTGTTGATGCCATCTTTTAACACCTATGTTGCTATCATGGCACTTGTTTATGGTAAAATTAGCAATTGACTGTTTTTTTTATTTGACAAGAAGCCGCAATTACGTCAGAGCAATGGCTACTACAATGTAAGCTCGGAGATAGTCTATGCGAGAGTTTGATAGGTTTGCATGCGTTCTCCGGCAGTGATGCAGTTTTATCCTTTCGGGCAAGAGAAGAAAAGTCATCGGAATGTTATCAAAACATGTCGGCTGTCAGCAGGCAATGAAAAAACTCGGAAATACATTTAGGTTTTAGGCAACCATTCTTTCTGTGAGACCCACACATGCAGACTCCATGGCCAGAATGATAGCATCCAGGAATATGGTTCAGACATCAACTGGTTAAGGCACATGCTATTTGTGTCCAAATTTGGTGCAAGTCCTTCCCTCTCTCCCTGCCAGAGAGAACATTTGCCAATGTATGTGTCAATGCCAATGTCCATGCTAATACCGATGAGCGTGTGTAAATTACATAGAAGCTGTATGGAAAGAAGCAACATTTAATATCACTCATATACTCACAGTTCCATTCTCACAAGGAGCAATAGACTTGTAGTAGCACATAGACTATTTGCCAATGTACAATTTCCTTTACATGGGTGGAGACTGATAAGGAAAATGATGAGTATGCAGTGAAATGTCACACCAGTATTATCATCCCACTTCATAATTCATCAGCGTTAGATTATAGAACATAATTATATCGTTTAGATTTCATATAGACTAATATAAGCAGTGAGAGGAAGTTTCAGTCACGTTACATAACCCAGAATGCTATGTCTAATTTAAATGACATAACGGCTCATATTGCCTCAGAATTTAATGAATCTCGCCGTAACTTAATTGGTAAGATGTTTGCCTGGCAAGCGGGAGGTTTTGATATCAAATCCAGCATGAAATGGATATTTCATTCCAACATTTTAATAGCTATAGCTGGCCACGCCGAAGTACGGTCAAACACACCATCTTTCAGATTTATGAATATACTAGCGGCATTACCTGTCTACAGGAATAGATTCATGTACAGCAAGCGGTTTATTGAGAGTTATCTTTCATACTGTAAAGAATTTGCCTCTGATACATCGGTGAAGTCGTTTGAGGGTGCGCGCTGATTGTCATTTACTTCATCAATATTCAAAAACAAACCCTAGTTCTATTGCGTAATGTCTGGATTTTAAATACCAACAACCCGAACTCAAGACATGCAGTTATGACTTTGATGCATCGACATAGTTGCATCAACGTTCATTGACCTTGCGAATCACCCCGAAGACAAAACTTGTGGGGTAACCTACCAGCTCAATAATTAAACTTTCAGCAAAGTTCACAAGTTCTATTTTTGATAAAGACAGAATTTGTCAAAGAACAACCGGTCACAAAATATTAAGTTTAAGATGCTATTTAAGCAGTTGAAACAAAATGGATCTAATAAAAATCAGTAAAACAGGAGAAAAAGTTAATAGATTAAATATGATCCAAGACTTGAATACAAAGTTTTAAAATAAGTCTATAACTCCCAAGTTGTAGGACTCAGCAACTGCCTTACATTATATTGTAAAATAGCTCAACTTGCATTGCTCTGTGTAGATCCAGTGACTGAATGCTGAACTTAGGAAAATGCTGCAGTATTTATTCTGTTTTTTACTATCTATAGGAGATAAAAATAAGTCAGGGTATCGTTGGCTAAAAGAATTGTGACGAGCAAAATATTACAACATGTGAAAGATCCTGCGGAAAAATTGTGAATATTAAAATTTCAAAAATAGTTACTTTTGCGGCTGTGTCTGATATTAAATTGTCATTTCTGGCTGGTCATTTCTTGCTTCGGTTTGGTCTTAGTTCGAACGTCTAGGGGAGGTAGTCCCCGGGCACCGCCTCAGGTGTGTATTTCGCTGGCTATCCTTTATTTACTGGATTTCATCTCTTTCCTAACCCTTGGTCTGGTAGCTCAGGTGTTTGAAGAGACGGGTCTTGTTACCGCATATGAGATAGTGGAATTGCAGGTTATGGTAGTGTTGGCTCTCACGAAGTTGCAGCGTGTGTAATTTCCTAGCCATGGAAATGATCCTTTAGGTGTCGGATAATTAGGTTTTCATAAATCAAGACTTCTCCGGTTCGTGATTAATTGCAGCTTGTTGTTTCAGAGGTGTAGTGCTTTCTTTTTCAAAGGCCTATGTTCAAGCAGCATTTCGACGAGATTGGCAGTAAATGCTCCTTTTTCCAAAAGCATGTTTATAATACTGTAAAGCAACTCCAAATATGCAGCCTACTGAAATTGTTTATCTGATCCGACTGCATACACATATACAGTCATGCATGTCAATAATGTTGGGGAGAACAATGGATATCTGCAATGTGTTTGACAGCTAGTCTACAATGCATCAGTCTTGAACCACTCAAATCGAAGTTGTCCTATATTTGTACAGAGAAATGATAATGAAATTGACATTGCTAGGCAAACTGAAGTTATTTAAACTGGCAGTATTGAAAATTTGTGCATGATTTAAGAAATTTTACAAAATATTTGCTATTACTAGCATTTATTAAATGAAGACTCCTCCATGCTTAAAACACTAATCAGAGCTCACCAGTTTTTCATCTGTGTTTTGACACGGTATATACAAACAGTGCAACAGTAATGTGGTTGTGTTGACAAGATTTACTATCAGTAAAATTTACATGTATAACACCACAGACAGTATGATGTCAACGCAGATACAGCATTAGCACCTTACAATAATAAAACAACGCCAACACGATAGCCTTTTTATGAGATATAATAAGGAAAACGAATGCATGAAAATTTATGCACATATATACTGAAAGATATGTTAGGAAATGTTGCATATGGACAATATGTAGGTATAGCAGAACATGAAGGGCATAGCATGACATAACAATAACATAGCATTAAATCAACGCAAGCTTGAAGTTACAATAACACAATGTTAATTTGACGCAACACTTGCGTATAGACAACATTTTTTGTTTTTCTGTTGGTTGTATGAACAAACAGTTTTCAACTTGTGCCTACTCTCGAGCAGGCAACGTACAGCTGGCTGAGCAGCTGCTGTAGCTAGTGCATCATGTTCTTGTCGCCGCTGCATCTGCTCAGTGGTTTCTGCACGTCTGGCAGCTGTAGCAGCTGCTCTGAGCCGTTTGAGTCGCTGCTGGGTTGGCTCAGCAGTCTCTGCACTTCTAGCAGCTGCAGCATCTATTCTGGCCTGCTCTCGACGTAGCTGTGTTTGTTCAGCAGTTTTTGCTCTTCTAGCAGGTGCAGTAGCAGTTCTGTTTTGTTGTAGGCGTAGCTGTGTTTGCTCTGCAGTTTCTGCATTTCTAGCGGATGCAGTAGCTATTCTGTTTTGTTGTAGGCGTAGCTGTGTTTGCTCTGCAGCCTCTGCACTTTTAGCAGCCGCAATAGCAGTTATATTTCGTTGTAGGCGTAGCTGTGTTTGCTCTGCAGTTTCTGCACTTCTATCAGCTGCAGTAGCCGTTCTGGAATGTTCTAGCCATAGCTGTATTTGCTCGGCAGTTTCTGCTCATCTAGCTGCTGCTTTGCGAATTCGGTCTCTTTCTCTACGGGAATCAATCTGTTTTTGCGTTTTGGCAGTAGAGTAGGCTTTTTGGGAAGTGTCGTACTGCTTCAAGAAGTGAGCGTTTTAATTGGTAAAACTTCTGGTTTTTAGGTTATTTGAGGTATATTTTCAATCCGGAGCGTTTTTAAAAGTGTATGAGATGGTGTGCTTTTTTGTAATATACCCTGCTCTCTTTCTTCTCACCCTCGCCTACCGCAACGCTCGGAGTACCCGTGCAAGTTTTGTAGTAGCTGTAGTTCTTTAGTACTCGTAGCTGAAAAAAAATTAAAAGTAACTCAGCTGCGGAAGGAAATGAACATGTTTACTATCACAAACAGTGGCAAATCCAACGTTTTTAACACTTTCACTGCCGTAGACGCATTTTTGCGACTTTCCCAGCAATTGCGTAGAAACTAAATTTTATTATACGCTAATAACATAACCAACGATCTTGAGGACTTTTATGGTAGTGACAGTGTTGTCCGAAGATTTCTCTATAAAGTTAGCTTAAAATTTAATTTTGAATTCATGTATGGAATGTCCAACTTGAAAACAAACATTTTTTGTGTTTCAATGACGATACAATGAATTTTTTGCATAGCAGTGTTTTTTAACATGTTGGCAAAATAAAATATATAACCAAAACATTCTAGATAAAGTTTGAAATTGAAAAAATACTGTATACATATAAGCAATATCGGCAAATACATAAGCAATACATAGGAAGACACATAAGCATTATCGACAAAATGGCTGAATTTGAATAAAAAGTAATCTAATTTTATTACTTGTTGATAATATAACCAACGATTTTTAGGACTTTTATGGTAGTGACAATATTGTCCAAAGATTTTTTTTATAAAATTAGCCTAAAATTTAAATTTATATATTTGTTTGGGAATGTCCAACTTGAAAACGAACATTTTTGTGTAAGTTTTGTAAGTGCTTCCCGAGTTAAAAACAAATAATTGCTTATGTCGATGACATTATAGCCGATTCAGATTTTATCATTACACAGATACCATACTTTTCAAACTATTAGCCACTACTTTTTTCTGATGATTTGCGCCATGCGGCTTATATAAGGGTGCGGCTATTCTGTGGTTTTTCTTTCACCGCTAGGGCGCATTAACCAGAATCTCTGGTTAGCGCGCCTCTACCGGTGAAAGAAAATACGAAACAATGCCTAACGATACTGTTTCGTCAGGCACCTTTTCACTGCCATTAGGCATGGCAGTGAAAGAGTCGAGTAGTGAAGGTGTGGCAATTCATAGACAATACAACATTGAATGAGAAGTACTTACCTTTTTGAAGTAGAAACTTAGTAGGTAATTTTCAACGCGAAAAGAATTGTTATGGTGGCCGAGAAAAAACAAACGTTCACGTGACCTTACGTTGGCTTCGTACCATCGCGGGGAAATTTATAAACAATCTATTTCGCCATAGACATTTCGGCAAAACATGACTGTTTCGGTTTAACAATAGGCGGTCTAAACGGCATCGATGATGAAATAGATTGTTCATAAATTTCACCGTACTATCGACTCGAAAAAAAAAGGAAAGACCGCTCTATGATCTATTTACTACTCATATTAATTCGCTTCGTACGACCGAAATTCGTACGACAAAAAAAGAAAGACCGCTCTATCATTTGTTTACTACTCATATTAATTCAGTTCGCTTCGTACGACCGAAATTCGTACGACAAAAAAAGGAAAGACCGCTCTTTAAGGTGGACCAATACACGCCCGCCACACACACACAGATAGCCACAAAATAAGCTTATAAACAATGAGAGGTGATGTAGTTGCCTGGCACATTTCCAATTGATAATTTGAGTAAGCTTACTAATAAGAGCTACTGCTTTTCATGATGTTACATCATCACGTAGCGTCGTAACGGAGAGCGGTAGCGTATTTGTTTCCATATAGTGACATATATCACCTAATGAATTCATCAAGCCCGTGTCGCTGAATTGGTAAGGCATTGGACTGGCGGACGGGAGGATCCGTGATTTATTCCAAGATTTTAATAGCGATAGCTAGACAAACACACATGCGACCTTTAAGAAATATATATTATAGGTATAAGATTTATGTACACATATATATAGTTATACAGCTTACATGTACATGCAGCAATTATAGGATATCGAATGTTGGAAAATAGAAAGGTGAATTTTGACTTTACTACTCACATCTCAAATCAGTGCAAAGTAATTGTAAGAAAAAGTTGCAAATCTATTGCTTCTATGGAGGAAATCTTATTGACACGGGAAATAAATCATAAAACAGGTGTTTTATCAGATTTCTCAGCGAAGTAGAAATGACAGCTGCAGCAACTCTTCCGTTTTGTATTCCCCATACTTGAATCAGTCTAAATCATAGCAAAAGATTTTACTCAATGGATGTGCCAACCGAATTTCAAATTTCTAGAGCTCTTTTGTTTGCTTGGCCCACAGCCTACATGTTCTTGGCCTAACAATCTGTTAGCATCATGTTAGCAGCTTCTAAACAATAATGTGCAATTCCTTTCTCCTCCAGCTTTATGTATTACTATTTTATTTTAGCCTTCAGATACTGATTGGTGCTGAAGGTCTTCGCAGTGGAACTGGTTTAGCGCTTAATATCAGTAAATTAACAAATGTGTGTTTATGGGTTAGTTAGTTTGCAAGTCTCTCATTTGAACTCTGGCGTTACCATTTCTCCAGAACAACTTCTCGAGTATGCTATTAATCCTTTTTGCGCAATATCATTATGTATATGACAGTAGTGTGAATGCAATATGTATAGACATCAGACTTGCTAATTATCAATTTCTAAATTTGTTTAATTTTTCATTTTTTCAAGTACCAGTTTCACTGTTATTCCAATACTAGCAATACACATGTGCGTGGCCAATCTAGAATTCTTTCTAATGCATGTCCTTTTCAAAAATTTGCTATGTTTTCATGCTTTGAAGATCTCTTCAATTGTAGTCACTATATTTAAAAATAGGGAATAATTGCAGTTAGGCTTCCATGTAAAAAGAATGCATGTGACTAATTTCTAAAATTCTAGTTGATCTTTCTGCCCAACTCAAATGTCTTTAAAGTAGGAACAAATAAACTTTCAAACAAGTTGTACACAATTTTTAATAGTTTTATTTTACTTCAATTCAATTTTGCAAAAACAACTCTTAATTATAATAAACTAATACAAAATGGCTCTAGCTTGCGGGAGTTGGAATCTGTGAGAATTACCATCTCTATTGGTTGAAGGATGCTTCATATGATGAATTCTTCACTAAACAATAGTGTAGGCGGAATGATTTTTTAGTGATCAAACCAATACAGTGTTTGCATCTTCATGCATTGAAAGATGAAAAAGCTATAATTTTCAGTGGCATTACTCTTCTAATAACTGCTATGCTTGGCTGCGATAGTTAGCTATTTTATAACTTGAGATCTACCAGTGTAGTTTTATTTTAGGCAATTTCTTGAATAGTGCTTTTACAAAGTCTCAAGTATCCATAAGTTCAACAAATATCCATAAGTTTTTTATTGTTTATCGATATTTTACATGTTACGGAAGTGTATCATTGGCTACTTGTCTGTAGTTCAAATTGAAAAGAAATCTTATATCGAAGGTATTGTATTTTAGATATCTTATATATTTTAGCATAATGAAGCCCAACAAAGCTGGACAAGGAAGGTTTTCCATGATGGAAATGTTCATTTCTGCGTTGCTTTATGTTACGTTTGTCTCCCGCTGCCTATACCTTGTGTATAAAGCATCTTTAGGTAAGCATATAGGTTTGGTTCAAGGTTTTTATTAAGTATTATAGCTAACCGGATTGTTCTAAATCTTTTGGTCGACTGGAAAGATGAAACTATGGCTGGTGTCATACAACCATTGTCTACCACGGCTGGTGTCATACAACCATTGTCTACCACAGATGTCGTTCTGTTGTAGCTTTGTATTAGCCCCTACACAATGCATTAGCAGTTGAGTCAAAGTAAGTTAAGGCCCTACATGATCAAGGAATTAAGTGAGTTTTATTTTTGTTCTGCATCCTACAAAGGTGTGCAAAATAAACTGGACTCCCATTGAACAAGTTTCTCAAACTTATTTATAATTTGTTGTTACGAGTTAACAATCATAGATGATATACCGCTGGATTAAAAATCATTTCAGGATTCAGAATATCCCATAAAATGATATGTAGGATGCACCCAAATCAGATTAGCTGCAGTTTCTCGAACCGATGTAATAAAAATGATTGGGTTAAATATTACCAGGTTTCTTGAGATGATTTCTTGTTTCTAAAAGTTATACAAGTAAATTTTTTGTTTTCAAACTCTAGTTTTGTTGGCATTGCTGAATAAGAAATCAGCAACTGAAAATTTATGTAGTGGGATCATATCTGTATAGATTGCTAATCTTCAGAGATGTAATGTTCAGACTCTAGCCTACATAACCATTCAAAAACAGTTTTACAGTTTTTAGTTTACATATTTGAGATCAGCACAAGATGAGAACCAATTTAATATATAATTTATGGTTATTGACAAAATTCACAATGAGTAACAATGTTGTAAATGAGATTTTTAGTTTTCCATCAAAGCCGAGCAGTTTATTTCGTGTACCACTGTAGCTTGTCATATTAATTGTTTTTTGTGACATGCCATGCTGATTTGTCTGTGGAATTAACTCCTTTTAACTAAAGTCATAAATGGCTTTGTCATTGACCTATGAGTAAAACCTTTAGTTTCTTTCTTTTTTAACTAATTTGAACAAACGGTGTCAAGGTAACTCATACTAAACCGCATCTGGCTATAAAACTCGCTGATCTGTGACAGTTGTCTGAGGTCTTGGGCCAATTATAGGTGGTCAGCCAGTTAGCAACCAAAGTTAATGCTATTCAGTACATATGCCAAGTGATTTTTTACTCTTCATTAAATTTTCAGGTTTTATCGCCTCGGCTCAGTTTTGGATTACAAACTAATAGAGCTTTTACGATCTGTACCAACACACTCACCTTTGGAATATGTTATTCAGTTTGATTAGACTTCATCCTGTTATACTTGCTTTACGTACAACTCAGACATTCTGTTAATTAAAAAATGGGTTGATAAGTATGCTACATGATGGTTTTTGTTTGTTTAGTTGCCTAATGTTCGCATACATTTTAAATAGCCATCTATGGTTGGTTGATAATTTAGAATGTAAACAGATCAACTCCCAGTTTTCAATGTATTCAGTTAATTACCTTAACAAATGTAAAATGAAGCAGGATCAGAATGAGTGATAATACACAGTTTATATTGCAAAAAAAACAAGAGCACAAAATAACCAAATCAACTTATTCAAAACAAACATTAACAAAATTAGTGCTGTCGTATGACATACACATTATTGCCGTATCGCTCTGGGGTTTTGTGTGATCTGGTAAAGTGTGCTCGATAAGGCTCAGCATCACTCACATTTTCACTATTATCTAGTTCAATATCCACGTGGTCCTCCTTATATGTCAAAATGTCTCTTTCTGAATAGATAGTAATAGTCGAGGAATTGTTTCTTTCTTAGATCCTGCCATAGTGTGGCATATCTTTGAGTCACTAATATGTTTTGGGGTAGATTCGACCATAACTGCAGTGTTGGATATTAATGCAGGAACTTCTTCAATGGTCCAAGTGGTAGTGCCCTTTGCATTAGGCGGCTTCACAAATACGTTGTCTCCTACACTGCATGGGTTGAAGTGAATGTTTCTCTGCTGTCTGAATGAGGTTCCAGCTATCTCTGACAGTGAACGGTAGTCCGGCCATCTCATTGTTGGGAAATTGTCTCAGTACAACATTTCCTGCACAGAGCCTTTAGTTCAAGCCAACATTCCTTTAATTGTTCGATGTTGTCACTCTGCTATGCCATTGCTTTGCTGGCGGTAAGCACAGCTAAAGATGTGGTCTATATTCCACTTTTTAATTAATCTATGAAAGGTTTCACTTCTAAATCATGGTCCATTGTCTATCAGGAGTTCTCACCGGAGTTCCTCTTTCATAAAACACCTGCTCAAATAGTTTGATAGCAGGTATAGTAGTCTCATTTGTTGCCATACGCAAAGCTGGTTATGTCCGCAGTTCACCAGCATCAAGTGTAGTGCTTCATCGTGATGGGTCACGTCTTATGCCAACCTTGTCCATGTCTGGTCTACCGACAGCACACCATTCTCCTATCTTACCAGAGCCGAATTGACTCATCTACACATCTGACCTTCTCTTAATACTCTGTCCATATCGTCTTTCAGCCCTGCATCACCCTAATTTGATGCAAGAAATAAAATGTTCTCTTCACCCAGATGGTGAGTATCGTGCAGATAAATTAGAGCTACTATCGAATACGAACTGACACAGCCAACTGAAAAAATTGCAACCATAGGCTTGAGTCACTTCTTTGGAGACCTCATCAACTCGTCAGCTACATTATCTTTGAACTTGACTAGTTTAAGGTCTACAGATTACTCATATAGACTAACATGGAAATCATGCTAAGCCTCCTAGTCAACATTTGACCTAACCCATTCACTTTTGGACACTTACTGTCATCAATCACAGAGTTTACCCACCCAAATACAGATGCTAAATCATTCATGATTCTCATTCACTTCATGTCCCACTTAATGCTACAATTCGAACCTCTAATTACAGCCTCCAGTTCTGCAACATTTATGTGATTCCCATCATCCTTTCTCAACGGACAGCCATTCTCAACTATTTGACCATCAACATCTACTGCTACACCAACAGCAAGACTGCTTGCATCACACCATATGTCACCTCTCTCTTATCAGACACAGACCTCTCACCACTAATGAGATATTTCTTTTCCAGTAATACCTTAGTCTCAGAAAGCATAGTTTTGGCGCAGTCAGAGATGTGGCCATCACAGTCACTAGTCTGCCTTTTCATGAAGCTACATGCTACCCGCAGCCATCTACCCGCTGTGTAACCCTGTGAGACGACCACAGCAAAAGAACTCACGGCTTCATCAAAATTGAGTCAATATCACCGACATTGTTGTTGCGTCCCCAAACCAGTGAATCATTCTGATATTTTCTCACACAAAAACCAAGCATGCGGGCATCAGTGATTTGATTGTGTTTCTTTGTCATTAACCCATAACTTAACAGATGTTTCCTAACACTAACAACAAACACATTATCCTCATCTACAATGATGTCATCTACATAGTGGTGCGAGCAATATGCAACATTGGGATCCATTGACAACACCTTACTGAGTACTTGTGACATGATAATCATAGCAACGTTCAGGCCGAAACCCATTCGTGTTATTACGTAGAGCTTGCCCTTATATTGAACCGCCTAGAACTTTAGAAGCTTATCATCAACATACAGCTGCAAATACGCCTTCTTCAGATCAAGCATGCAACAGTTTCAACTAAGTTTGCCCTCCCCTCACGAAGCTTCCGACAAACAGCTGCATCTCCTCGTGGATTGCTATTAATGTGCGGATTCAACTCCTTGTCTTAGTGTAACACTGGCCTGGCTTTCCTCTCCTTATTCGGCTGAAAACTAGCCAATACGGGTTCAACTCTTTTAACCTCCTTATGTACTGACTTGTCATATTCAACTAGGCTGCCACACTCACGCCATGACTCAACTTCCTCATAATCTGACTTACACTTGTGGCCAGTCTCATTCTGCCCGCACTGATTTGTCAGAACGGGAGCCCCTCTTTTCCATTTCCAAGAAACTTTAATGCTTGTCATCAAAACATGCATTGAAGTCAGCATCATCAACTTACAAATTTGCACTCAAGGATACACCAGCAGCCGCGACAAATGCAATTTACACACCTTGATCAACACTTCCAAGACGATGAATACTAAACTGACTTATAGAGACACCTCTTAAACCTTTCAATGCATCTATACCCATGATAGTCTAGAACCCACAAACCGATAATTGTGACACAAAGCAACGCAATTTCACTGACCCACTTCTTATATATGTGAACAAATAAACTTTATCTTCGCACACAGTAGTTTTACTATCCAACATTGTTACAGTATGTGGCACAGAGTTATGTTTAGAACCTAAAGCATCAACAACTCGATGTCACTACTGTGCTGACAACCTGTATCAACCAACGATCGACAGGGAGCACCATTGACATAAATATTTGCCACAGGTAATTATGCCTCTACCATCGTGTTGCGTGCGATTTTTCGATGTAAATACTAACCCGTTGCCATTTCCTGCTTTGTTTGGACATCTTTTAACCAAATGATCAGGATAATTACATCCAAAACATCGTCTGACACGCTGGCTGCGAATACGAACAGACCTATACGTCTGTCTTTTATTGCTACAATCTCGTGCAAAATGACCATATTCTGAAGACACGAGGCATTGAAAACACTTGACCTGCTTAGCGCCTACACAAACCAGAGTATCATTGCCTCCCCTAAGCGCAAGCATTGCACGACCTTTACTGACCGACTCAAGCTTAGCAACATTGGCATTAGATTTGAGCTGTATTGCGATATCAGCCAGCAGAACGGACACAAATGCACGCTTTATCACCGGTTTCCCATTGGTCCTTTGACCCATCAGAGCAACCAACCTTCTAATATCAGCTAAATAAACATTAACTGATTCATTTTTTAACAATACCCTAATTTTGAATTGTTTGTATGATGTAAAAAATCAACGTTAAACGCTCTGCACAACTCTGCTTTTAAGGTCTCAAAATTATTGTTCATAGATAGATTTGCTGATAGACTGCAACAGCTGGCCCAGAAAGGAACAATGGGAAAAAATTCCGCAAATCAGTGACTCCCAATCAGTGAGTCCCTCCCTGACTACTTCTAATTTTTCTAACCAAACTAACTTTTCCGTTAGTATTCTGATCATCATAGCTCTTCACTATCTGAGGAAACCGAATACCCTTCGCTAATGCCATGTTGCCGAAATAGCTTGTAGCAAGAAGTAAGATCAGAATGGGCGATAATACACTGTTTGTATTGCAAAAGAACAAGAGCACAGAACAACCTGTTCAGTCTGACCTCGTCAAAACACAAAGCAACTAGTTTACGTTGTGCTTAATGTAATGCTTAGTGTTAAACCGGACCCTGTATAGTGGGAAAGCAAGAAGCAATAAATGTCACATATACAATTGTGAAAAACATTCATATGTACAATATAACATAAAATATTCCACAACAAACAAGTTTTTACTCATATTGAAATCATAGCATGTATGTAAGAAGCATCATATGTAAAGTGCTCTTGATGAACAGACATTTGGTGGATACGGGTTTGGGAAGATGAGCGAGGCTGGTGTTTTACCATGACTTAGCCATGACTCGGCATTTCATTATAAAATGAAACATTGTTTTATCCATTCATGCTAACTGCTCTAAGACTTTCAATCTATTCATCTCTCCTGCATTAGACAAGGAAGATATGCTGAGCTTTGATCTACATCCGAGCTGGTGGTTTGGCAGAAAGATGGATGATTCGGACTATGAGTGGAGATACTGGGTTGATTACTATAGCAACAATTTGCCGTGGTATTTAGGCCACGCCCTATTGGGTCTCGCCATAAACTGCCACTTAGAAAAGGTAGACTTGCATCATCTTGTTAAATTTTGTCTTATTGATTTAATATGCACCAACTTCACAGCATGGTTGTTACAGACCTTGCTCTGTCTTTGAAATGTTTGTCGTATGCCTAATGATCAGTGTTTGTGAATGCTGATTTTATCTGTGTGTTCAGTTTTGTTATTTTGACAAAAATTCTCAACGTTAACTACAAAACTTTAATGTTAACATCTCACGCATGACATTTGTAGTGTGACCTAACCTTGACAATATTTCTGTCTCCTGTCAATTGACCCTGCAAACACTTACTTGCATAGATCTTTACTATAATAAGAGCGGCGTCTGTCTGTCGGCAGCCACGCTAAGAACGTTAGGAAAATATTACCTCACGTAGTAATTGAATTCGGATACTCCGATTTACAGACCGGTGTGCTAATTACTACCCCACTTGGCCCCCTTGCCACTTCACGAATTATTTGTGCACATACTGATTATTCTTTACAATCTTTCTGTCAGGAATACTAGTTACTTTAAAACGGAATTTCAACAAAGCTATTTGAACTCACACAGTTTGTTCTTGTGCACACACCTATCTGACATGGTCTCACCGTTGAGTACATCAAAGATCAGTGGTCATAAAAGTAGAAGGCCAGCGATACGCACCCAACATAACTATACAGTTGTCTGCTAATTTTGATGCTGGTATCCTTGCACTCCTGCTTGCCGTAGAAGATCATCAGGTGTGCCTATAAAATACAGAGAGTAACTACTATACAGTATGTGCACAATCATTTGAGAATACATAAAGGCTGTTGACTTATGCAGGTGTTACCATGTCTGCCTATTAAGCCAAATGTCATGAGTTCGAATCCCGTTTGACACAATCTTTTTCCCCAACCTAGTAAAGATTCATGCGCATGTTTTTTCTCATTACACTTATTTAGTATTTACTGCCAAGGCTAAAGCGGATCAATTTATTTATTGTTTCTTTACATGGCAGTTATTTCTTTCACATGCTTTTCCTCGAAAACTTACTTTTGTGTGTTGTTTTGCAGGGCCGAATCTATGTGAACATAGCATTTAGTCTCGTCTCCCTCTCTTATATACTTGGCATAAAGCAGCTTACCTTTCTCATATGCAATGTCTGCCTTGTCTACCTGACTGTGGTTCTCACTAGAAGGAAGGCGTTGGTTTGGGCGGTCAGCCTCATGCTCCTTAGTCTCCTCAACCTGCAGGGCACCGCCACATTCATTGTGAGTACCCGGTCTAGGCCAATTGAATATTCTTGTTCAGTTTAATGGCAAACACGGGCAAGTGTATTGGCAATTGAGATTTCCTATAGAAACAGCCTCATATCCTATCAGAGACATAGTTGTCTCCTATTGTTGTTTAACCAGCCGTACATGGTTTTCTGTTAGGTGTCTTTTGTTATTCATTTATAACTAGTCAACAATTGTTTGTGTGATTTTTACCCATGAAGGGTTGTCACCACATGTTGGCTGACTTGAACCAATACTTTGTATAGCCAAGTATTTTACAGTCATACCTCAACATATGAGTTTAATGCGTTCTGGGACAGAATCATTTTTTTCGTATCTCAAAGCATTATCTCCTATATGAACTAACAAAAAACAGATTAATACGTTCCCACCCTCTGATAAACCCTCCAACAACGGGATATTACAGTGGAAAAACATGTTTTAATTGTTCTAGTTCAACACTTACATTCACAAACTAAAAACTTTCTATCTACTTGTTATGGTCTGCAATAATATGTAACACTACTATATTTAATACTGTATGGAGCTCTTACCTTCGAGACAGACGGTATCCCGTGCATGAACAAGCATCAACTCTGAACTCATTGCTAAATTGCTAGACTTCACAGGTCAAATTGTCCATGCTTGTGATTATTTGACAAAATGGCCAGTATCTTTCCAAGGTGTTCCAATAAAGTAAGAAGCCATTGTGTTTCCATTCCTAATTTTGTTAGTTGTTAAGGTATATTTGGTGATATAACTGAACAGCTAGTGCAGGCAATATAGGCTGTATTCACCACTTGTTTTGTTATGCAGATGAAGTTGTGCTACCCTGACCCGACTGGTACACGCTATATGATGCTCGTCTACGCCATGTCGATATGCAACTTGAGACTGGTCTCTCTCGGCATAGACATGATTGATGAGTTTGATCGTACAGACAATGTGGAGTCGTTTTATCGTGTGCTGGCATACACTCTTTATTTGCCTACTTTCTTTAGCGGCCCCTTCACGTCCTACAGGCACTACATCACTAAGGTAACAGGCTATAAGTTCAAACAGAACAGCAAGCTAGCATTCATAGCCTAGATGATAACAGCTGCTCATGCAAACACATGAATGTTTTTAATCGAGGCACAATTTTTTGGCAGTCATAAGCAGGTAGTTGTTATTGCAACATGAAACTTCTAGGCTCCAGCTTAATGTACACCATTAGATTCACCAAGTAAACAAACATTTTCTCATTGTCTTTGGCATGCTCTAGGCTTGCAAACCTCTAGTGGCTTGCCTTGTGCTAGAAATCAAGATAATGTGTATTTTTGCTTATGTAAACTGTAAGGTGGCTTCATTGATGCTTAATTGCCATTTTCTATTTATAGTCATGATTGAAAAGTGAGGTTTTTGGTTCACCAAATGAAATAATAAAACACTTGACTAATAAAGCACCTTGACTCATAATTTTCTTAAAATACAAATTCTTCAACATTCAACATGAAGTTTCAGCAAATTTATGACTCAACAACTAAAGTAATTTCCAATGTAACATGTCTGATGTTTTTCGAAACATTATAATTTTGTAACTGAAAATGCAGAGACCGATGAAAATTACAAATTAAACAAGTATGAAAAATATGATTGCTAAGTTAGGGAGCTTTCGGATTTCTCTCTCATAGGAATGTGAGGGGGTCAGCTGCGTGGTTCAGATTTTAATTGAGTACCCCTGAAAATTTTAAGAAAAATTGCGATAGTTTCTGCCTTATTGAGTTACAGAAGGTGTTTGATAACCGGGTCAGGTAAGCTTTGTCGATAGTAAATGAACCACATTTGTGTCAAGGCATCATAAAAGTTTTGGACCGAAATTTTTATTCATAGTTTAATGTTTTTAGGCTATGATAACCTCACACTAGTCTTCTAATACGCGACTACAATGTATAATAAAGTTTTTGATGAGATTTGTTCACAGATCATCAGAAATGACATTTAGAGGATAACTCCAAGTTTGCAAATTCAAGTTGGACTAAACTATCGCTTATCTCTTGCTGAATTCTATGATAGATATGTAGATATTTTACCGTGTGGTTGTTTTACGCGAATTTACACATCTACACGAATTATTCTCTAATTTGCCTTCTTATGCATTTTTAATCCTAGACTTTCATTTTTATAAGCTATTAGAGTATTTTTATAGACTGTTAGAGCACTATTATTATTATTACTATTTTCATGAATGCACGGGTAATAAAATAATTATCCAATGAATTTGAGTAACTTAAGCTAGTCTAAATCTTTACTGTAATAGAGCCATGAAGCCAGCTTGGCATCCAAATTCGTCATGGCCATGCTCGTATAAGCATATGCAGTTATGCTGCATAATTATGTGCACAATTAATCCATAGTATGACAAGCACACTGTAGTTTAGTAGATAGAATGTCTGCCTGCAGATCTGGAGTTTCCAAGTTCAAATCCACTGTGAATCGGGTTTTCGTACCTAAAACTTTATTGCCATAACTGGACACACGAATGACAAACACAGATTTATATACATGACGCGCTCCTACGATGTAAATTATAGCGTTCCAGGAATGTTTACGTTATAGGGATTTTACATTATAAGAACAGTAAAATAGACGTTAATTGCCTAATCTATTCCAAGATCTTTCCAAACTCACCGTTTTGTTCATACAAAAAATGAAAAACTTGAATTTTTAATTTGTAGGCTGTACCGTGACTGCAGTATTATTGGTTTGCATCGACAACTTTTCTCCTTTTTGCTGATCAATTTCATTGGTTTTATAGACCATGATTGCGATAATTTTACAATAAATTGATGGAGAGTGCACATCTTCAGCGTTCATTTACAAATTTATATTTGCATATTTTTTTATAAACAGCAAAATCTATTCTGCAAAGTAAAACTAATAACAAATATGTTATACGTCTACAATAAGGCAAGACAACAAAATATTCTCACTAAAAAAATGGTACTACCTGTTCATCGTCTATCTGTGCACAGGGGTGAAGGTTAGGATAAAAAATAACTTTCGACGATACTCCAACTCGTGACATACAGATTGGGGAACCTATGCTGTAACACCTGCACCAATTGATCGCCTTTATGTATATAGGAACAATTGCGCAGCTACCTATTCTCTGTTTTGTCGACACATCTGACGATTTATCACGACGAACTAGAATGTCATGGAAGTTGTTTAATATATATAGTATATATAATAGAGATACCGCTATGCTCAAGTCATTTTCCTTTCGCAAGAGGATCGAGATAAATTAGCATTAAAAATGAATTAGAGGACTCGCCGGATTTAATACTTTACGTTATTTAGAATTTTTTACGTAATACAAAGCAAAACTTCACATAAATTTTTTACATTACTGTATCTGGAATTTACGTTACAGCAGGTATACGTTGTAGGAGCATCTACTATATATAGAAAAGCTTTTAGATTATTATCATTACTATAATATGTTAGAGTATTATTATTATAAACTATTAATAAAACAACAAATAGAACATAAAAACTTTCTACTTGCACCCACCGTTAATTTTAAGAACAAGATTCTTGTTGCGCAAGTCCAAAACCTTAAAATTTGTCTCATCCAGTTGAGATGCATTGACTCGTTTCATTCTAGGATTTAGCATTAGAAATAGTCAAACTTTGGCTATGACTATTTTCATATTGCCAAGAGACAACTCAAATGTTTTTTGTTTACTCACATTTGTAGCGCCTATTACGCATAATGCACCCTAAAATAATTCATAATGGGCATGAAACACATTCTGTTGTAATTATAAAACAAGGGAATCATTTTTATGTTGATTTCATTCTGATAATTCCTCATGACGGTACAGTGTGTAGTATTTGATCTCAATGATGATAAATTAGGTTTTTAACGCATTAAAAACATTTTTTTATGTTCTTGTAAAATATCATTAAAGGAGGTGTGACGCAGTTAGCGAAATTCAACTGAATATTAATCTGTAGTAACTTCCTCGTGAAGCAATTTATAATTGTTGGTCATGTTTGCTAACCGACAATTAAGTAGATCAATGACAAACATGAATTTCTTTGTTGTTATATAGCTGTCTATTTATTCGGCTAACTAAAAGAAATTAATTTATGGGCAGCATTTATAACCACCTTATTTTCTTGTACTTAACTATGTTTAAGGTTGCCTCGTATCTGTTACAGATGCTAGTCATACTACATTAGACACTCCTATAGCCTAAACCCAGTATTACGTAAAGCATTTATGTAACGTTTTTGCTTCGTATTACGTGAGAAATTCCATATAGCATGAAGCTTTAAATCGATCCAAGTTCTCAAATTTGATTTGAGTAACAAGAATCTCATAGTTAGCCGTAAAAAGTGTTGTTTTCTCTTTTGCCTTATCTTTTGTCTTTCTTGAGAAAAGTTATCAAGACAACTCAGTGGTCAGTGACTTCTCAAAAAATTCCAGATGGTTCAAGCCAGTGGTTCCCAAATGGTGAAGAATTCCCCCAAAGGGGGAAATTTTCATTTTCAATGGGGGAATTCCGGCCTTTATTTATAAATTTTTGCTGATACATTGTATTTGCAAAGCTTTGCATAATACTTACATGCTGCATATTGTTGTTTGTTGTTAATAAATTGGGCGTTTATTACATTGTGTACTGTCTTGGGATTCATAGTTTTAATCATACTTTCTATAACTTTAGGGAGTTTCTACTTCTTTTTCACCAATAAGATGCTGACCAGACATTTATAAAGATAGTTGAACTAGTAAATGCTGTGATACTTAATATTTGATGCTGTGGAATGCAGAAATGATAAAATATGAAGAAGTATGCAGATTAAAAGCAAAATTAAGTCTGATAGAAAAGGAGGGAATAGAGTTTTCGTAGTCTGGAAAGGGGGAAGGAAACCAGCGAATCTAATTGGGAACACCTGGTTTAAGCCAATCGTACCTAATAAATACAAAACCTGCCAATATTTCTGAGGAATAGCTTTAGTTGACACAAAAGCATTGTGAAGAAGCTCACACTCATGTTCAGGGCATTCTTTTTGCTGATGTTTAAAGACCTGAAACATCGACTTGTGTGTCTCACCTTTTTCAGGATATCTAGCAGTGCTAAGTGGTGAACCATGCTCAGATTTTAAACAATGGCTCCATTCTTTTCGTTTAATGAATTTTTACATTAATCTTTGAAAGTTAGTTATCGTGGTTTCAAAAGCAAAGTGAAATGGCATATGTTTATAAATTCTTTTGATCCATCAAAACATTATTTTGGACAGCGTATTAATTTTGTTGTTGTCTATCCTTACAGATGTCTGTCAAGCAAGACACGCTCACCTGGACAAGGCTAAAATGGTTCATTTCAGAATCATTCTTGCTGCTGCTCTGGTGGAGCCTAATGGAGATCTCTCTTCACTACTTTTACAGCTCCGCACTTCAGCAGGTTGGTGTCATTCTCGCTTCTTAGCTTACCAACTTTTGGGCTCACACTTTCAACGATCACTATTTTTCCGATTAATTTGCAAGTTTATATCATCCAAAAGATAGAAACAGCGAAAGTCCGCAGGTCAAGCAAGTTTAGTTACTCGCAAACCTTTATCGAATGTTCTGTGTGTGCGAGATATGGAAACGGCACTAGCGAATGAGGCCCAAAAAATGTCGCCCAAGCTATTCCAATTAGAAAGATTTTCCACTTTTCAGTTCCTATTTTGAAAATGTACTGCTAAACGAGCTAGGAGTGCGCCGCTCGTACCCCTTGCATAGAATTACTTATTTTTTTGACAAAGCACCCGTGTTAATCCGCGGCATGTAAATGTCTATTGAACCGCTTAATGCACGGTAACTCAATGTGCGCATGACTCCATATGGAAACATAGTGCATGCCGGTCAGAAAGGTAATTTTCAGGTTCATTCTTTGTCACACGCTTGGTGAGGCCGAGCAGGAAGTTCACTGTCAGTTTGGATTAATATTTTGCTTACTCACACTATTTCGATTTGTGCATGTTGATGTGTATCCGCTTGGCCGCTATCACTGTGTAGCCAGGTGCTCCCTCTTGTCACCTTCCCAGCGCTAAATATTCTAATCTAAACTTGTAAATAAACAGCGCAGCTGGCCAAGCCGTGTCGCCTGGCAAGACCTTCCTATTGGCTGGTCTCAAAATAGAATGACTACTTCGAGACGATATGTACCACCGATGAGGTAAGCGGGCTACGCACATGTTGTTAGGTAATGATTGCTCTGGCTTACACTCAATTTCCCAAAAGGATTTGACTTTAGGAAGTCCATTAGATGGCACTGTAACAAATAATCTCTAGTTTTAAGAATTGTTCGTTCAATCGTAAGCTTGCTTCAGTGTCCGCTGTTTACAGGTGCAAATTTCTCACCAGTTGGGTGTATTTTATTCTAACAGGAGGAGTACTTCCTAGTGAGCGCTGACAACATGACTGTCTTTGGACTCTGTTTTGTGCAAGCAGCACTTTTCAACCTTAAATACCTCGTTCTCTACGGTGTGCCAACCCTTTTTGCTGAGCTGGATGGCATCAGCATGCCTCCACGGCCCTGCTGCTTTCTCATCAAGCACACAGCCTCTGCCATTTGGCGATTTTTCGATGTTGGTCTTTACAACTTTATTATACAGTGAGTCATTTTTTATTTGTTTCAAGGGTTGTCTTTTGTCGCTTTTTATTTGCTCTATTCTGGCGATTTGCTTAGTTTCATTTGCTTTCCTCTAAATTCATAAATGTTGGAAGCATTTTACCCCGTGTAATATAACCGCTTGTCAGCATTGCTTTGCCAAGCAGCAGCCATATGTCCCAGGTAAGTGAAACATCCAGTTGAATTTATAGTAGCATGACTATCTAATAATCTGTCACAATTTGTGTATGTATTCATGCCATATGTTCTCAGCTTCATTGATGGTTTCATCTTACATGCCAATTTTTGATATAGAAGTATAAAAAACAGAAGACTTCATAGCGGGTTCAAGCATATCTAATGACCTTCACATAGATAAGGACTATAAAGAGCGGTGATCAATAGTAATGGCAAACAACTAGCAAAAGTTGACAGCATGCAAAGATATGAAAACATATAACAGATATTCCTAAAGCTTTTACTGCTGACCTATAGTTAGTGAGAAGAAATTAGAGTAAATTAGTCTTGATTTTCCCAGCCTTAACAAACCATGTAGCGAAGGTCATGATGACAGCTGAATAGATATATTATTTGTATCATATCTCTGTATGTTCAATAAGTTCTATGGGGATAAACAACTAAGAGGTAAAGGTAATCACTAGCAATGATAAACAACTAAGAGGTAAAGGTAATCACTAGCAATGGTAAACAACACCATTCTCTACTAGTTCTAAATGTATGAGTAACTTTATAACACAAGTAAAGAGGTTTGTGAATCTTGAAACACTGCATTCTAGTTGTTTCTTGATAACAGTAAAGCTGACAATTACAGTAAAAGGAATTAAAAAGAACTAAATATTTGAGCATATTTACAAATCAATGGAGGGCTCCAAGTGGCAAAAATTTGTCATTCGAGTACATAAATCTTGTGGATTTGTGAGCATTCAAAATGGCGGCTGTCAAAAAATATTTATATTCAAATGAGATTAAGTTTTAAAAAGCTTTGAGATTTTTGACGTTTTCTGTCCTTCAATGAGAAATCAGTAGCTGATGTGCCAAATTCCAAGAAATTCTCGGCAGCTCTTTGAAAGTCTGTTTATATGACATAAAAATGGTGCAGACACACAGGTACACCGACTTATCATTTTACAGCGAGAAATTGGAAGATCTTTTTCATTCTATCACAGTTGCTCGTTTTCTATACAGCAATGCAGCATGCTATGTTGTATTGCTATACAGCAAAGCTATGCTGTATAGCAATGCTATGCTGTATAGCAGCGCTATGTTGTATAGCTATGCTGTATAGCAATGCTATGCTGTATAGCTATGCTGTGCTATGCTGTATAGCAATGCTACGCTGTATAGCAATGCTACGCTGTATATCAATGCTACGCTGTATAGCAATGCTATGCTGTATAGCAATGCTACGCTGTATAGCAATGCTACGCTGTATAGCAATGCTACGCTGTATAGCAATGCTATGCTGTGCTAATTTTATAAATAACAGGAATTATTTCAGCGGTCTGTTCAACTGGCTTTTGGTTTGAATACATGTAGTTATCTTTTCTTGTTTGAGAGCAGCGTTTCTATAAATAGCTCTGCCCAGAATATGGCTGTTATAGTGCTAACATGGCGTTAACAGTAGACCACTTGTGATCGCTAGAAACTGCCCATGTAGCATAATACATGTAATATTATTGTATGAGGACTTTCCAACAAATAACTTTGCTCAATTGCTGAAAACCTAGTTTTCACTTTTCACTCCATTAAATGCGCAATGATATAGAGTTCAAAAGTGTCAGCTGTGCAAACCTTTTTGTCTAATTATTTTTTGTAATGGTTTTTCTCTAAAATACAAATGCAGTTTGATCTATTTTTGTCTGCTAAAAATTGTAAAAATAAAATAATAAAAATCTAAATATTGAAGCAAGCAAACGAGGGACTGCAACCTTTTGTTTCGTCATCCTTTCTCTTCAGTGAAATTGTTCTCCTGGCGCCGATGTCCTGGTGCCGATGTACTGGGATTTAACATTTTTACCGAGACCATGAATTGAGGCTCTTGTTTATTTGTCTAGATCAATTCATGAGAGCCTTTGGATTGATCTAGACTGTAATCCCCCAACATTTAAACCGTAATCCCAACCCATGAGGGTTGGGATTACGGTTTAAATGTTGTGGAAGAAATATTTGGGGTGGCTGAGGTTATAGGTTGGGGAAGTGATGGATTGGGGTGATAGCTTACGAGTTGGAAGATTGGGATTTTGAGCTAGTGCTTTCAATAAAATAATATGTTTTGGACATAACACATGCATCTGTATAGGAGAGGATTGCTATCGCTCGTCTATTGTCTTGTAGGTACATATACAAGCCTTTTGGAGGGTCCAAACTCGGTCTTTCACAGCAGGTGCTCACCATGTTCTTATGCTTTGTGTTTATTGGCTTCTGGCACGGCACTGCTGCTAATATCTTTATCTGGGTTCTTGTGAATTTCCTCACTATGTTTATGGAAAACATGCATAAACATCTGATTCAATCACGCCAATGGAGGAATGTTGTGGTGAGTTTTACTAAGAACTATGAACTTCCTCTTAGGTCTCTACTAAAATTGCGTCTATTGCACTGCACACGTTGGACGATCTATTGTTGGTTACGCAGTATCTTACGGAGGGTAAAACAGAAATACTTGTGGTGTTTAAAGTTCAAGTAGATTAGGAACTTGCAAGGTCATTCATGGGATTTCAGTTTAAGGTCGCCTGTACGCAGACTACAACCACTAGAAAATCTCTCCAGCTTCTAGCTGCATGCCTTTGTGTTCTGTGAATCATTGTAAAGCTGCATGTATTTGATTTCTCACATGCTGGTACATGGCAGGCCACTTAGACGTTAACTTTTGAGATAGGTTTCTTTATTTACAACCGCATATTCTTTAATCAACCAAGAACAGGTTAACTTGTATGACTTTATGGTCATTGCGGAATTGGGTAGGAAGAATCTACTCTAAGCTGTGAAAATGAATGTTTGAAAGATTTCTGAATGTGCACAATTATTGCTTTGCTGGCAGCTCCGTCATCAATCTCCGATATTGTCATTATTTCTGCGAGCTATGAAAAAAGCTGAGCTATACTTTTTCTAGCACTTTTTATGTGCTAGGAGGCCACATCCGTGGCTTATACTTGAGTTGTTGCTATAGCTTGCGCATCATAATGACCCCAATTGTTAGCTTTTTGTATTATCATCCAAGGATGCTATTATATTATATGTTATAGTAGATGTGTGGCGCTTGAAAGGTTTTTTTTAAATTGTCTAGTCGTTTGAACTTTTTTGTCTGTAGCAAAAAAATTGCATTGGTCCGGTATGTCTGTGGTCTATGGAGGTTTTCTCCGCAGCCTTTTACAATATCATAAACAGTTGCTACATGTCACTAGCTAATGTTATGTTCTCAATTTTGTGTTTTGCTGTTGTCATCAATATGATGAGGCTGTTTAGATTTTTCTAATGCCCAAAGTGTGTTTAAACATTGACAAAATTGTTCTCGGGGTAGTGAGGGTAAAAATTTGGGCTGATATTTATCGGTCATGAACCAAAATTCTCCTTTAAAGAAAAATTAAAGTAATTAAGAATTTCCCAGCACTACGATTCACTGGTGCAATACATAGCCAGTGAGGTTTCAGAACAAGTTTGCGAGAGATTGTGATTGAGCAAGGAAAGGGGTTGTGACATTACCGGATGCTGGCCTGGAATAAAGAAACAGAGAGCTTAGCTAGTATAACTAGATATAGTAGTATGTTCTTTATCACTGGCCATCATAGCGAGCAAATTCTAACTGTTTCCTTTTTGACTCACTGAAATCTTTTATGTCTATTTTCAAATAGACGGAGTATAAAATCGCATGAAAATCTGGTGAGAGATCATTTTATCTCAGTCCATATATCTCAGTAGCCTTCTTTAAATCAAGGTATAAATGTACCTTAGACGCTGCACCTCTCTAGAGGCAGCTGTTAATGTTGACACTTTAAAAAAGCTTCAAGGAGTGTCATAAATCTTAAGAATACAAAGCATGCATCGAAATAGAGATCAGGTTGAAAATGAGAACTAACATGAGCTTTTTAGCGAACCTCTCATCAATTATATGGTCTCAAGTCACGACTAGAAAATAACTACACATTAGGTAGGCCTACACAAATGCCCTTAATAATCGGCAAGGTATAACCTTCTATTACTCGACCTCATCACTACAACTAGACAACTAGTCAAAGTGTCTTCGTAAAATGCCGATGCCATCACATTCCGAGGCTAAATTTGTCATGCTATTGTCTGCATTATGCCCATCTAGTCGATCTTGCATATGTCTCTATTAACACCAGTGTATGATATTTGTATAGGTTGTGCGCTATTATATGTGACCTTGTAAATTTCACGGTCTTCTGTTGGTTGTTAAATTCTATTCGTCATCGGTTGATGTTTTGACTGGTTATAGGTACAGTTTGGAGAAGATGCTGCCTATAGGCTTGAAGTGCTTCTGATGACTCCCATAGGCGTTGTCTCTCTCTGGTCCATGTTTGTATTTCTTGGTGGAAGGAATGTGGGCTTTAATTTATATAAAAAAATTTTAAAAAATGGTAAGTTGTCTCTCTGTTTTATGCTTAGGTTATATGCATTGTGGAGATAGCCAGTAGTTTACGGAATCTAAAACTATTTGCATCATGCCTCGATCTGTAAGTTTTTCAAATGAGCCAACTCATTTAAAAAACTTACAAAACTCATTAAAGTGCCATTAAATTATTGTTGTGTAAATGTAAAAAAAATTTATAATCTTTACGCCAAAAGAACAAATCTAGTTTTTTATAAATTGCCCTTTTTATATATTATGTGTGAAATCTGCCGCAAATACTGAAAAAAATAATTGAACTCGCGTTCGACAGTACATCAATGTTTATCAAAAACAAAAAAGCTAGTCTGTTTACCTCTGAATATTGTGAAAAATGTGTGAGATGAATAGCCTTTGTTAGTCTTAACCTATAAGTCCTATGGTACCAGCTGGAGTGCATGGATCACAATTCCTTGCTGTTATTATAAATCTGTTTCTTTTGATGGCAGTCATGAAATGAGGAGTTGTCTCACCTATAGATGAACAACTTTTAAATACAGTTTCCTTGTTTTATAAAACCACTTCCAATGTAGCGTAGGTAAAATCATATAACAAGAGCTTCATGCATGTGTCTTTTCAAGGAACAAAGCTCAAAATTATGACAGAGAAAACTTTGTTCAAATAAGAATACCATTTTACTTAGCTCATGTTGCAGGCAGCCCAGCCCAGCCCAGCCATGGGTAATAAGAACGGTTGCAGAGAACCAAGTATATTGCTGATAGATGTTGTTACAATAAATCACAAGTTCTATATTTTTACTGCAGAAGTAGCAACGAAAAAAATGTTCTGTGTGTAGTTTTGTTCTTTACTCGACTTCCTGGGTATAGGGAATGTTTACGGTGAAAGAATATGCAGACATCCTAGTTTATAAAGCTCATGAATTTATGAACTGACAAAAGAATTTCATCTAATATGAGTCTGCGAAATTCTTAACAAATTTCCTCAAACCTGACTCTTAGTGTTCAGAAGTTCTCTGTAGTCGTGATGAGCCGTTTGTAGGTAGAGTAGATAGTGCTATGTAGCATTTGCTAGTTTGAAATATTTTATGATATCAGCTTTGTGGAGTTATCAGCTCTCTCTACAGTGAAGGTTTTTCCTCATTTAACATAGTTAATCAGAGATAAGAGCAATTTGATACAAAAACGGTAGCGCAGGGCGTCATATATTTAAATAGTTAGCGCTACTGCAGCATTGTTGTTAGTTTTCAAAGTAAATTTTTATTTTATTTTTATGTTTTGAAGCGCATCTGGAGCTGCGAGTGACCGTACTGCTGCTCTCTTATTGCCACATTGTCTTCTCAAGGTGCCTTGAGGATGGCAGCTTCCTCCGATGTGTGCGAGATCTTATGAGACTTAAGCGTCGTCATTCAGACGCTAACAGCAGCGATATTAATAAAAAAAGTAAACATAAACACTAAACTTTTTCTATGCATTTTATTACTGATAACTCTTATCATTCCTGGCTTTTCCCTTAACTTTTTAATATGCATCATTTTTGTACACACTGTAATTTTTGTGCCAAGTATGTTTTGCAACTTTCTCCCCTCTTTGTATACTCTGGTGCTATGTAGGTTTAGGCATCCGCTTTATCAATGTATAGAATCTCATGTCGTTATATGTCTTATAAAGTATAGCGGGGTTTAGCTGAAGAATCAGGATGTGCATGTGGGAACGACTCTAATTATTATCAACACATATTTCTGGTGTCTGTTTGTAAGGCAATGGCTAGTGCTGCTGTTTCGAGCACAAACAGTTAAATACATGTACATGCTTCATAATTCATTTGAAAAATGTGTCTAGGTCGCACAACTAAAACGTAGCTGAGGAAAAAACTAAATGATGAACCCTAACATTGTAAAAGATGAGTTTTGTTTGTCACGGGCTGTAAAAAATGAGGCGTTTTCAACGTACACTAAAAGCAAGAGACAGGGTTACTGGGAAAAAAGTGAGGGATGACCACTGGTCAAATATTTCTTACAGTTTAGCGCATACACTTATGCGGTGTATTTCAGAACAGTACAGTGGAGTCAAGAGTGACAAGGGGTCCATTAGGCATGCATGCAAAAACAGCTATTTGCTCGTTTAATAAAAAGGTAGGAGACTCCGGTAAAGCCCAGACATTGGGTGAGAGAGAACTGTTGATTACTTCGAATATCTAGGGCTATTTTATTTGCAAGGAAAGGCCTGCACCAGATATGTTATCTCCTCCACCAGCGGTTTGGTAAATATCTGTACAGACCAGATTGGGAGCTACGCAAAACAGCTTGGCACCTTCTTCCCAACAACTCACAGGACGATTGTCCTCCACATGAATCCTTTCTGAACCTAAATAGACGATACAATCCGGCATAGAGATTACCCGGATGTACACATGAGCTGTACTGAAATATTCTGCCATTGAAATGCAAAATATACATTATTTCTGTAGCAGAAGATAGTTACCACTGCCCTTTATGTGACAAGATTTGCCAATCTCGGATTGGACTCACCATCTGAGAGTTCACTAACAAGCAGACATACTCATAAATCGAGAGAATGCAGTTGATGACAAGTTACTTTCGGTCTTAGAATATGTCAACAGCTGCTTAAACTACTGTTCCATGCTTTACTTGTTTGTTAAAAAACGGAAAATGTATTATACATAGTTGAGACAATGGAGGCCATATCGGTTAGTTGATTAGGTTTAAGCGTTCAGTTAGTACTAGTACAAGAGATAAGACTTGAACAGTTTTTTTCTATAAAAGGTTAGAATCGCCATTTCTTGTTTCACTTTGTCACAGAATTACATAACTTTGTCAAAGGCTTTCGAACTATATTTTGCTACTAAGCTGAAGCTTCTATTTAACCCATAAAACCCTGTCTATATATTTATTTTGTAAATGATGTACATTAGACGGTCAATAGACTACATTTCCTTTCAGAATAAAAACGTATGTCTTATCCAAGTTAATACACAGATATAAGTACACACGTACAGTCTATCAAAGTTAATATGCAGTTATAAGTAAAAATGTTCAAAGAAACAATTGGAGACATTTTAGGGTCGATTCTGTCACATAGGAATATCTGTTTGTTACCGTGACAAGGATGATCTTAATGAGATGGCCGACCCACTTCACCATTATTTACACGATCCCAATTTAACTTTTTGAAACTATTTCAAGTAGGCCTAAGTCTATGGTACTTTAGACATAAGTAGGCCTAAGGAGCCATAGAAGTAACTTAATAAGATGTCAAGCATTCCCACTCTAACAGATACTCGCAAACACATAAAACTCCATAGATATGAAGTTTATTGCAATGTGAATGTCATAACGAGATGACTCTCTAAGTCTATTAATCATTGAGAGCTGTTATTAAATCACTTCTGGCTCCCTTTTACCAACATGTGAACCTTTGAGCTATAATATGTACCAGAAGCAATGATAAGATAGATGTATAAAATGGTGACTCCCATCAGTTTTGAATACAGCTTAGGCTGTTTTTTAATTCCTCAGGCTCAAGAAAATATGGGTTTTTTAATACTTATTTACCAAGGGTATATGAGTTCATACTGCAAAAGGAAAGAAAAGGAAATTTTTCATTGCAATCTTTGGCAGCCCATTATGCAAAATCATAGTTGAAGCACGCAAATGTAATATTCTTATGTTACATAACATGTAGCAGCATATTATATTTTTTTGTCATGGTTGCATATCGCCCTGCGTGTTTCCATTTTTATGGCATGACACATGTAGGTTCAGGGCTCACTCATCCAACCTTCCAACTCGCAGCATTCTTTAGTACAATTCTCTAGTATAACTGTACCAACCATTGTGACCTCCCTGTTGATCAGCAAATCAATAAATATTTATATCAATAACGGTGCCAATACACTATCAAATGGGATGTTAATACGATACCTTTAGTTCGACTCGAAGAAAAGGATTCATCAAGGATGAGACGAGCATTGTCTAAATTTATACTAGTATTACCGCAGACGTGTCTGTTGGCGACCAAGGAGGCCTTAGCGGTAGCCGACATCGTGTTTGTCCACTTGGAACCTGTTAACAAGTTGGATATGCCCTAAATCCTACTGGTAAAAGGCAGTTAAAAGAGGAAAAATTTGAAGAATTAGTCATTATTAAAGTTTATTGATATGATCTAACAATAAACTAAGGCAACTTGACAATTGATTGTTTGTATTCCTTCACTCATGGCAAGTACTCACTGCATTTATAGAGGTACATATGGCCAGTCTGGAAGGCTACTTACTATTAGCAACAATACAAAGTTAGTAACATCAAGACAGCTGTTTGATTAAATACAATAGCATGTCCATAAATGGGCAAACAATTTCTATCTTAAGTAGGCAACTTTGCAAAAGGGAAAGCGAGTTCGAATTGAGAAAAAGAAAATGAGAGTTTACTTATGTAGAGAAATTCTGCCCGTCCATCATGTTCAAACATTTATTTTGCAGGTCTGAGAAGCTATTAAAATCTGTTGAATATGTTTTAATGTTTAAATTTTTCAAGAAATTAACAATAGTTTGATGCTAGCCAAAAGCAATATTAGCATATATCCTTGAAAAACTCTCTGATAACATCGCCAACTTCAATAAAAAGGTTAGTAAGAAATGGAGAAACACTATGAAGCAGATGTTCTTGTGTAAACCATTGGGTAAATGTCCTAATATATACATGGAAGCAACACATATACAAATATTTTCTTTTAGAAGCCAGACATGTTTCTTTTGGCCTGATTCATAAGATCTAATTAATAAATAAGCATAGTAATTACACACCTTTAGCCATGACTATAGCTTGGTAAGCAAGAGTGTGAACATAGTAATTACTTACCTTTAACTGTGACTATAGCTTGGTAAGCAAGAGTGTGAACATAGTAATTACCTACCTTTAACTGTGACTATAGTTCGGTAAGCAAGAGTGTGAACATAGTAATTACCTACCTTTAACTGTGACTATAGCTTGGTAAGCAAGAGTGTGAACATAGTAATTACCTACCTTTAACCCTGACTATAGCTTGGTAAGCAAGAGTGTGAACATAGTAATTACCTACCTTTAACTGTGACTATAGCCTGGTAAGCAAGAGGGTGAACATAGTAATTACCTACCTTTAACTGTGACTATAGCTTGGTAAGCAAGAGTGTGAACATAGTAATTACCTACCTTTAACTGTGACTATAGCCTGGTAAGCAAGAGGGTGAACATAGTAATTACCTACCTTTAACTGTGACTATAGTTTGGTAATCAAGAGTGTGAACATAGTAATTACCTACCTTTAACTGTGACTATAGCTTGGTAAGCAAGAGTGTGAACATAGTAATTACCTACCTTTAACTGTGACTATAGCTTGGTAAGCAAGAGTGTGAACATAGTAATTACCTACCTTTAACTGTGACTATAGTTTGGTAATCAAGAGTGTGAACATAGTAATTACCTACCTTTAACTGTGACTATAGCTTGGTAAGCAAGAGTGTGAACATAGTAATTACCTACCTTTAACTGTGACTATAGCCTGGTAAGCAAGAGGGTGAACATAGTAATTACCTACCTTTAACTGTGACTATAGTTTGGTAATCAAGAGTGTGAACATAGTAATTACCTACCTTTAACTGTGACTATAGCTTGGTAAGCAAGAGTGTGAACATAGTAATTACCTACCTTTAACTGTGACTATAGCTTGGTAAGCAAGAGTGTGAACATAGTAATTACCTACCTTTAACTGTGACTATAGTTTGGTAATCAAGAGTGTGAACATAGTAATTACCTACCTTTAACTGTGACTATAGCTTGGTAAGCAAGAGTGTGAACATAGTAATTACCTACCTTTAACTGTGACTATAGCTTGGTAAGCAAGAGTGTGAACATAGTAATTACCTACCTTTAACTGTAACTATAGCTTGGTAAGCAAGAGTGTGAACATAGTAATTACCTACCTTTAACTGTGACTATAGCTTGGTAAGCAAGAGTGTGAACATAGTAATTACCTACCTTTAACTGTGACTATAGCTTGGTAAGCAAGAGTGTGAACATAGTAATTACCTACCTTTAACTGTGACTATAGCTTGGTAAGCAAGAGTGTGAACATGAACTCTGGTAAGCTTCCGAGACCCGCCTAGCTTATCTACAGCTGTAAACAGCTCTCGGATTTCATCAAGAGTTGTGGCCACGCGCGGGTTGGAGTCAGCAACCAGCTGGGCTGGTTTGTTATTTAATACAGCTACAAGAGTTGATACACGCTTATTTACAGCTCATATTCTCTAGGTTAAATTATAATGGTAGAGTGAAGGAACTGCAGGAGACCACTAAACGTACAAGTTGAATGATGTGCATGATGTATTGAAGAAGTTTATAATATATTGAGAAAGTGTATAACACACTGAGGAAGTGTATAATACATTGAGAAAGTGTATAATACAATGAGAAAGTGTATAATACATTGAGGAAGTGTATAATACAATGAGAAAGTGTATAATACATTGAGGAAGTGTATAACACACTGAGGAAGTGTATAATACATTTAGAAAGTGTATAATACAATGAGAAAGTGTATAATACATTGAGGAAGTGTATAATACACTGAGAAAGTGTATAATACAATGAGGAAGTGTATACTACACGGAAGAAGTGTATAATACAATGTGGAAGTCTATAATACATTGAGGAAGTGTATAATACATTGAGAAAGTGTATAACACAATGAGAAAGTGTATAATACACTGAGGAAGTGTATAATACACGGAGGAAGTGTATAATACACTGAGGAAGTGTATAATACATTTAGAAAGTGTATAATACAATGAGAAAGTGTATAATACATTGAGGAAGTGTATAATACACTGAGAAAGTGTATAATACAATGAGGAAGTGTATACTACACGGAAGAAGTGTATAATACAATGTGGAAGTCTATAATACATTGAGGAAGTGTATAATACATTGAGAAAGTGTATAACACAATGAGAAAGTGTATAATACACTGAGGAAGTGTATAATACACGGAGGAAGTGTATAAAACACTGGGGAAGTGTATAATACATTGAGGAAGTGTATAATACACTGAGGAAGTGTATAATACATTGAGAAAGTGTATAATACAATGAGAAAGTGTATAATACAATGAGAAAGTGTATAACATAATGAGAAAGTGTATAATACACTGAGGAAGTGTATAATACACGGAGGAAGTGTATAATACACGGAGGAAGTGTATAATACACTGAGGAAGTGTATAATACACTGAGGAAGTGTATAATACACTGAGGAAGTGTATAAAACACTGAGGAAGTGTATAATACACTGAGGAAGTGTATAATACACGGAGGAAGTGTATAATACACTGAGGAAGTGTATAATACACTGAGGAAGTGTATAATACACTGAGGAAGTGTATAATACACTGAGGAAGTGTATAATACACTGAGGAAGTGTATAAAACACTGAGGAAGTGTATAATACATTGAGGAAGTGTATAATACACTGAGGAAGTGTATAATACATTGAGAAAGTGTATAATACAATGAGAAAGTGTATAATACAATGAGAAAGTGTACAATACAATGAGGAAGTGTATAATACACCGAGGAAGTGTATAATACATTGAGGAAGTGTATAATACATTGAGGAAGTGTATAATACAATGAGGAAGTGTATAATACATTGAGAAAGTGTATAATACAATGAGAAAAACCAACCAAGTAAATTTGGAAGTTCCTGCTCATTCATGCCAAGGCTCTCAGCATATGGCAGTACTTTAGCTATGAGCCCTTTCAACAGCGACTCCTCGGTAAAGGAGGCCATCTCAAAGTGCGTCAGTGTGGAGGGAGCCATGTCTTTTAGAAACTTTTCCAAGGCATTCAATCTGTTTTCTCTAACCCCTACACAACAGAACATATTTCAGCAGGGGAAAGACATCAGTAGTTCATGACAAACACTGCTGACGCAGCTAGACTCAAAACTTCCACAGCAGGTTAAGAACTTAATACCAGCAGCAAGCCAGGGAATTCTTATTTCAGCGCAAAACCACAAAAAATTATTCTACAAAGTATAGACTCGTTAGCATGTTTTTGACTGCAAAACATTTCTCCATCAGAAGTCATAAGCTGCAATGTTTTCGTAGTCAACTCACTTATGTGATGGCAAAAACGAATTCCCAATCAAAAGGCACTGCGATTATTATGCATTTTGATCAAATCTTCTATATTATGACATGAGCACACAACTTCTACTATTCATAGCTTAAGATAAAAATAATCTTTGCAAACAAATAGGCTTTTCTCTTATCGTTGATGTTTTTATTTTAGTGATAAACTCAAAATTCTCTTTAAATCTCCAATGCTTTTTTTCGACAAAATCACTTCAAGCAACTGATTGATTGTTGACCCTGAGAGCTCCTAATTGATTGCTAGCTAACAGTGTTTGATGTTGCATTCACGCTAATTTGGTGCACTAGCGTACGTACCATCAGCAAAAGGAAAGTTATCCATCATCTGCAGACCTCCAAGAACAAACAACTTGGGATGAAATTTTTTTAACTCGATGGCAAACTCTTCAAGCATGTTAAGCATGGGATTGAACTGGTCATTGTGTATTATAAGGCGGTTGGCCCTCGGGGCAGTTAGGTTTCCCCAACGTTCCCTCTTGTCGTATTCAAATATTATGTGAACATCATCCGCATCTTGGTGTCCAATGCCTATTGAGAAAACCAATAATTTGGGAGACAGTAGACAAGCAGCACGTATAGAGACGGTCGTGTCACTATAGCTCTAACAAACAAACAAACTGTGGAAAACAGCAATGGCGACTTGTCAATGTACAAATTACCATAATAATAACAATAATGAAGATGTGATTAGTCTGGAACTATGATACAGGAGATTATGCAGACTTGACGCAGTTTCCATAGCAACGACTAACTAAAACTTCAACGTGGTTAAAGCCGATACGAAGCCCGCTGCAGATATCTGTCAATAATCCTGACAAATAACAGAGGAATAGTTTACATTTGCAGCGATGAAGAGTTAGGGCAATATAGAAGTCTTGATGTGGAGGTTTCAAAGGCTCTTCTTAAGACATACTTGAACTATTATTTACTACATTCTAAACAGCTGGATTGTAATCAACAAGCAAAGACAGTAGCATAACTTCAGCAAGAAGTTACTTACGCTTAAATATAGTTTCCATAAATTTTCTAACTATCCAAGGTAGAAATTGTGAGATTAACAAGATAACTCAAGATAGAACCATGATTTATCGCCTAATCTTAATTTTAAGAGCTAATAAAGTACAAAGCATGAAAACTATAAAACTAAATTTATTTAATTTCTCAGAGTGATGAGTAAGTAAATTTATTATTTCTGAACTGTGCAGAATAACAGCATTGTAAGAAATTGAGAAAGTCTAAAATTGCGTGTAAAATCACTGAAAAAGTCTACTATGAAGCAGAGCTTTACGTAAATAGCTTACCAGTAACGTGCTCCCCAAACACAACGTTTGGACTCCGTTGAGCCCCTAGCAGGACTTCAGAGCCTTCCAATGCTAAACGTTTAGCCATGACTGGGGCGTTTCCGCCGACTTCCCACCGAGTGTTCTCATATCTTTGAGTCATGCTAATAACTTCTTGAAAAAATTCTTTGTTGCTCACATACCTCCTACACAAATATAAAAAATGTATTACCAAATAACTTTAAATAAATGCAGTAAATACACCATTGCAATCGGTTGAAAGCCTTTAAGACAGCTCTAATCGGCAAGTGCAAACTACTGCTCATTAATTTAGTAATAATAGGGTATAAGCAAGCTACTATGCAATTTTAAACACAAATGCCTGGGTGCAAGATATCCTTTGAAACAACTGTCGGATTATCAAATAACAATGGATATTAACAGAGCCTCCACTACCGAAACATCAATAACAATAAGTAATCAATAATCAATATCAACCATAATCAATATCAACCACAGTATAATGACATGATACTAAAAGATATTAATCATACCCACCAAATCACTTAGTTTGAATTATTAGTAACAATTGTCTTTCTAGTAGCTTTTCAACCAAATTCTGCTCAAGGTACTCACAAAAAGTTTTCAATGACATGAACTTATAGGGGCTAATGTGGTTGATGAAGTGGTAACAGCCTTTTTTAAAACTACTATATTTATATAACTTGTTGTTCAAGCAATTATACTACACTACAGAACTTATACTGCTTTTCATTGTTACTTGAAATAAATCATACAAAGAACTTAGTCTTGTCTTACAATTAATCCCCTAATATCTTACTCAGCAGCTGCACCATGATGAAAAAAATAGTTGAAGAGTTGTTCCAGCTCCTCTGCATTGTTGACTAGATCATGATGCACTCTGCTGCCAGTTGCCGAAATATTCAATGCATTAAAAGCGTCTAAAGCAGGTAAAAATGCATCGTAACATCCTCCAAATCCAACAGCAACTTTTGTTCTGTGTTGCTCAGGGACTTTGCTTTCAGCTCTTAATAAGCCTTGAAGAACGCTCTTTAACCGTTCGACTACTTGATATTTTGAATTACTTCGAATATAAAATACGGTTATAGCTAATACTATTGCAAAAATAAAAGATAGCAATTGCGCTTTAGAAAACATCGTGTATTCAACGTTCAAATGTAATTTTAGGAAATTTCTGACATGTAAATGCCACGGCAACTATTGCCTTTGGTGCATTCCAGATCGTAAAGCGGGTGATATTTTTAGGGTTTCGTTAAACGTTGGTAGTGAAATTATGAGGCTACTTTAACCTTTGATCCAGAGCTGATAAGGTATATCACGCTGAGGGTATGCTAGCGAGTTCGATTAAGTATTTTTAAGATAGACCTGCAAGTTTTATATAAAAAAAGTATCCGATGTTCAAAGAACTACAAGTTTACACTTTTACACATTACGCTTTTGAGTATGAGAAACGATTGACTAATACTGGTGGAAAGGTAAATAAGGAAAATATGAGATCAATTTTATTTGTAAGTCGTTGTGTCCTGTCTGCCCTGCGCCTGAAGCTACGCTGTGAGACTGAGATTCACATGGCATATATATACAAAAACACCCAGAAAAAAACTCCCGTCGGATAAGCACTACGGGAATATAGACGCTGCCTGAAAGAAAATTAGAGGCGCTCATAAGTTTTGTTTCTAGTAGACCAGAGTTTCACAGTAGTGATGGTGTTCAGGCACCAAACTTACCAACTAAATTTCCTATAAACAATACTGTTATGGTTTCTAACATTGCAAATGAGCTGAAAGAAAGAGAGAAGCGCTCCATGAATCTAGTGTTTAGTGGAACAGATAATAAAGATAATGTTTATCAGTTTATTGAAAAGGCCAATCTGAAGACTCCTACTAAAATAACTGAAATAACCACTCCGACAAAACGGCAACTTTTTATTGTAACAATGACAAATGAAAGTGAAAAGTGGGCTTTGATTGGAAAGGCTAGGAGAATAAGTGGTACTAATCACGAACTGAAAGATGTTTTTGTCAATCCTGACTTTACCAAGTCAGAGCGTGAGGTTCAGCTCAAACTTAGACAGGAGGTGAGAGAACGAAGAGGTAAAGGGGAAAAAGTTAAAATCAGTAAGGGAAGCGTGGTTGAGATAAATGAATAACATAAACAAAATGAGGAGCCATCAGCAAAAATAGTTAGGGGAAATGATGATATTAGCATGCATGTTTTGTACACAAATATTTGTTCACTCCGCAACAAGGTTCATTTTCTAAAATGGGAGCTCCAGCTGTCACTAAATATATTTGCAATTTGCTTAACTGAAACCTATTTGGGATCAGATATTCATACTGGAGAGCTAGAAATTAAAAACTTTCAGTTGCATAGAAAGAATAGAAATCAACACGGAGGAGGAGTTGCTGCATATATGCGTAATGACTATCATTCAGATATTATTCCACTCCAGTCTTCTTCTGAATCCTTGTTGATAAAGTTCTCTTTGACAAACACATTCTCTATATTTTTCCTCATAGTATCCAGACCACCAAGCAATCAAGATCCAACGCTTATTCCATCACTTCTTTCTGAAATTGATAGTGTGGTTAGAAATCAAACTCTGTTGATTTGTGGTGACTTTAACATGCCAAATATTAATAGGGTAGATTTTGTTGCAGATGGAGACTAATATCAATAATCCTTTTCTATCAAAAATAGCTGAACTCTCCTATGAACAACACGTCTTCCAAACTACCCATAACAAAGGAAATACGTTGGATCTAGTGTTTACCAATAAGTCTTTTGTTCAGGATGCAATTGTCTCTACCCCTATATATAGCGACCACAGTTTGATAAATATTAGGCTTGATTTCACACAACAAAATCAGGAGGTTCTCAGGGAAGCTCAAGTATTTTTCTACAACAAGGCTGATCTTGTAAAAGGCTTCGAGGTCTTTGCGGAGTGTGAGACAAATATACTTAGTTGTATTAAAGCTGGTGAGTCCATCAATAAGATTTACAATATATTTTGTGCAGGTATGCAGGCATTAAAACAAACATGTGTGCCAGTTAGAACAAGAAAAACTACACAACAACCACCATGGTTTACAAAACGCTTGTCAAATGCTATAAAAAACAGACTTTTTTATCGTTTAATGAAAACTCATGAAACTAACTATAATGCTACAAGGTACAAAAACACACGGAAATATAACAAAAGGCTCGTGTTACAAGCGAAAAAGACATATCTATCTAAAACCCTTTATAAACCATTACTGTCAGGGGATAGCAAGGCATTTTACAGACACCTTAAAAAAGCAAAGAGCAACGGTTGTGATGTTATACCCAACCTAACTCTAAATGGATCTACATCAAAGTCATCAACAGAAAAAGCTAATATGCTTAACTGCTTTTTTTCAGTCAGTGTTTGTTGTTGACGACGATAAACCTTTGCCAACAGACTTTGAGAAATATGATGTAGATGATTCTGTTTTTGAAATAAAAAAGGAAGGTGTTCTGAAAGTTCTCCATGACATTAGAATTGCTAAATCATTTGGTCCAGACAATCTAACCGGCATACTTCTAAAGACTTTTCCTGCTTGTATTGTTCACGCATTAACTGAATTATTTAAGTACTCTCTGACCTCGAGCTCTCTTCCGGATATATGGAAGCTTGCCAAGGTGAAACCAATTTTTAAAAAGGGCGATAGAGAGCAACCAAACAATTACAGGCCTGCCTCATTGACTTGCATTACTTGCAAGTTACTGGAACACATAATAGCTTCCAACATTCATCAATCTTTTGATAAAAACAAAATATTGTGTGACTCTCAGCATGGTTTCCGTAAAGACAGATCATGTGAGACACAACTGATCCATACTTTCAATGATTTAGCTTTAAATAAAGAGAAACATATCACAGATGTTTTGATACTGGACTTTTCGATGGCCTTTGATTCAGTAAATCATCGGAAATTGCTATATAAGTTAGAAAGCACTGGCGTTCGCCCTATATTTATATCATGGATTAGAAATTTTTTAATTAGTAGGAAGCAATTTGTTTCAGTGGAGGATGTTGAATCACATGTTTGCAATGTTCTCTCTGGGGTCCCTCTTTTCTGGGGTCTCTTCTGTTTCTTGTTTATGTGAATGACTTGCCAGGCAAAATAACGTCGGAATGTCATCTGTTTGCAGATGATGCCCTTGTGTACAATTTAAGAAGTGAGAGTGCAGTTTCAAACGAAGATTTAATGACTCTTGAGGAATGGTCCCGCATCTGGCATCTTTCTTTTAATCCTTAAAAGTGTTCAGTTCTTTTCATCGGTGAACTGAAATCTCAGCAAGACTATTATTTACATAATGTAAAGTTAACAAATGTTGACTCTAATCCATATTTAAGAGTTGAGCTGAGTATTAAATTAAGATGGGAAAAACACATAGATAAAATTACATCAAAAGCTAACAGACTAGTAGGAATGTTACATAGAGTTCTTAAAACAGCTGACACTAAGACAAGATTAGTGGCATACAAGACTCTGATACGATCAGGCCTTGAATAAGCTTGCCAGGTGTGGGACCTACATTTAAAAAAAAGTATCAAGAAGATTGAGAAAATCCAAAATGTCTGAAATTTGTTTACCGCATAAGATCACCAGTAAGCTTTTCACAATTAAGGGACAGCACTAACATAAAATCATCACAAGAACGTAGAAAAGATGCCTGAATAAAACTATATTGCAAAGTGTTGAGCTCTGGTGTTATTCAAAACACTTTTACTCTTCCCAATAACCCGCACGATACAAGACAAAATAGGGAATTGTACATGCCATCTATAAAATCAGGGCAATATTTTCACTCCTTTTGGTCAAAAACAACTAAGGATCTTCGAGGGGATGTTGAGTGTGCAGATGTTTAAATTCTTTGATTTAACCAGAGAGATTTGTACATGTATATATGTCAATAAATAAATATATAATAAAGAATAAATAAATAAAAGTAAAAAATAAACAGATAAGGTTCTTGAAACTGAGTTTTCACGTCTTTTTGCCTTTAGAGGCTCTCAGTGAGAACAATCTGATATTAAGTTAATCTGAAATACAAACATCAAAAACGACCGGAAATTCATAGGGATGCAATTTGAACAGGTAGAGGAAATTGTAAGGGATAGAAAGGAATGGCGTAATAGGATAGGAAAGGCTGTCTGAGCTAGAAAGACAGCTCAAGTGATCAAATCCTGATGGGTATGAGTGTGTTCTGTCTATTTTCAGTTACCTTCTCAAATGTGCTCGAACCCTGCTTTTAGTTATATATCTCGCTATTGCCTCTGCCATATCTCTCGCCAGATATTTTGGTGGGTGTATTCCATCCTTCAGATGAGTTTGATTTAGAAACTTCGCTTCTCAGCTCAAAAATTTGTGCTTCTTTCTGTTCAAAGTTGTCCCATATTTTTCTTGTCAAGTAAACATTGGCTGTAACTTGCATTTGTGCTCCTCAGGGTTGCGCCTTTGCACCACTAAATCATTCATCACGCAGATCTTTATTTGACACACAAGATTTTGTTCATATGTTTTTAAAAGAGCTGCAGGGCCACTGAAATGTCAAAGGGCATTTTCTAAATCTTATCATCAGGACAGAGTGATGAATGCCGTGTAATTATTATGCCGTGCTTTTACTCAATTGAGGCAAACCGACGCAGATCGACACCTTGCCATTAGACTTCGGCACCACCACCATGCCCAAGAACCAGTCCGATAGGCCATTTTACTTTTTTCATTTCCAATTATTCTATCCCAGCTAGTTTTACTGCCGTTGCCTTGCTCAAGATCAGTGGGAGGTGTATGGGTACACATACGCAAAGTGGTTTAATTTCATTTTTTAAATGTATCTCAAAGAGATCTTGCAACGCTTCTAAGATCTCTACAGAACCTTGGATTTCATTTTCTGATGCTTAACACAAAGTTCAACTGTTTCACAATTTTCAACTGTTGTACCTCCTGTATACATAATAAGTTGTTATTCACTCTCTTAAAGACATAGAACTTCCCACAAAACACTTGACCTTATGGTAAAATCACTGTTAGGCTCATCTCTCCCAAAATGTTAAGCTCTGCCATCTCCACTGGTACTTTTGATTAGTCTTGACTATCCCCTTTTCTATTTTGCCTGTTGTTGATTTCGTAGAGATTGATGCATCTACCTTTGTGTCTATTAAAAATTTCCATGTCCTACCTTCGCAACTGAACTCCGTTGCAAAGCTTTTCATCTTTATATTCACCTTCTATCTAGTCACAATTAGTCCTCGGAGCTACTAGAGTGTCTGCCCACCGGATTGATTCGGACTGCCAATATATTTTTCGTTTTTTTGTGGATTTTAGCAAGATGGGGATCTCTGCAGTTGTAGCAATCTTGTCCCTCAGTCTTCAATTTGTCTTCCCTACACATCGCCAGCTGGGTAAAGTAGCACTCCCGTGTATTGTGGCCAAGCTTTCAACAGGTGTAGCAACTTTGTCTTCTATCTCATCCCTTGCTGGTTGTATGATCTTGTCCCCATTGGCTAAAACTTCTTTCCTTACCAACAAACATATTTAAATCTCGCACTCTACTTGCCTCTTCTTTTAATCTCTTACCCTATTTACCTCCTGATCGTTGCCGCTCATTTCCACTCCATCGTTTTCAGGAGCACGGGTGTGTTCCTGTACTATTATCCTTGAGATGTTTACTGCTGCCTCATATCTACTACAAATAGCTTTCAACCTGGACTTATTTAGTGTCTTCTTATTCAGCAGCTCTCTCCACATCTTCTCATTGCGCATTCCCTTTATTATGGTGTGAACCATCACCACCTCCTGCAAATCACCTTTCTTACTAACCTGGCTAGAACGTTCTACTCTTTTTATAAACTTATTCATTGCTTTATCTATTTTGTTCAATATATAAAAACCTACATCTGGTAGTGATAATGTTCTTTTGCAGAAATTAATTTCAAATGCATCCTTCAACTTCTCATACTCAAGCTCCCCTATTCTCCTGTTCCATGACTCGAAAATGTTCATGCCTATCTCTCTCATCCTGTCTAGCAGCAAAGTGGCTTTTCTCTGTTCCAATCACTATGCTTCAGTTTGAAGCATCTGATGTTTTAGCACTCCAATTCCACACCCTGGTGAAGTGAAAGGGCTGGCACCTAACAAACCTACCATTCATTTTGTTGAAAACCTTCAACTTTGTAGTCAATTAAAGGGAATCTACAACTTTACAAAAAAGAATCTACAACTCTATTCACAGCTAGCCCTAGCTATTAATACCTATACACTGTCGTTGTACATGTTTCTTCCTGACACAATGTAGTTACCTTTTCCTCCAGCTTTCATGATTATTATTGCATATCTTTCTCCCTCTCCTTTCATCTTTGTGTCTTGACAATGGCTCGTTCTTTTTTCTGGTCCTTGCATCTTTTTTTGCCCGCTATTCCAACACCTTGTATATTCATACACCGCATAAATTATATATGATTCCTAGTCTAGCAACATCACTAAAAGCTTTTTAGGCGCCCTTAGCTATAGCATATTTGATACCACAACTTTGTTAGGTCCTTAATGTCAAAAAGCTTTTTTTGTTCATCTTTGTTGTTTATTGTTATTTAGGGATCCTATAAATCTAAAAAAAACCTAGACTGATTCAACTTACTTCTAGGTTATTTATGCTCCTTTTGTGGAAAGAATTTCATACTACATGTATGTGTATGTCAACAGGCATTTCAACATATGTATTAATTCTAGCAAGTTAATATGATGCGGCAGTAGCAACTTTCTATGTTTATCTATAGCCTAATACAATATTCAATAAGTATAGAAAAACTAATGTTGATGTATTGTAGCTATACACAGAACATAGTTCAGCTAACATCTGAAAATTTTACACTTTTATCTATGAAACACCTAGCTTACATGGAAGCTCCTACACATTACAGGGAAAAATTTGATTGCTTCTAAAAGTTCTAGGTTCATTTTTATCATATCTGCTCAGTACTTTCAACATTAGTCTTATTCAAATGTGCATCTTTAACTTTGTTCCCAAAGTCGCCATATTAAACAGTTGTCATTTCATACTCACTCGTGCTTAAAGTTGTACTACTGAGGCTAAGTGATAAACTGACTGCATCACTAATCTGGAATTCTATTTATTTCAATACTCTATGCATTAAACACAAGCACTAATTGCTCTGTATAAGTTTCTCACTAATAACAATAAAATAATTCTGTAAGCGGTAATGTTTCATGCTGATGCTAACGTTTTTATAGCGTAATTAATATTTTTGCTGAAAATTGTCTAGAAATTTATCTAAATCTATCTTATTTAAAAATGAATCTAAAATTCGACCATACGTGAAAGATTAAAATTTTTCTAGATGAATAAAAGCATTTTCATCGTTCTTCACTAATACACTGCATGTATGTAAGAAGGATTTTTGTTAGCAGTTGATATAAAAGTATTCTATACTTGTGTGCTCATGATAGATCCATGTTTGATTTCATAAAATTTACAGATGAAGCTTGCACACTAAATGTTTCTGCTGGTAATGCTCAGTGTCATTTGTGTTAGCTGTTTTACTTAGTAATCTTTCTAATTCTCAAGTGTCTCTGTGCATTTGCTACCTCAATCATTAACATCTTCAGGTATTCTATATAAACATATATTTAATACACATGTAAGTATTAGAAGGCTATATTGCACTTAGCAAAAATTGGGAAAAAGCGGTTTGGTTGCTGGTAGATAGTAATTTTTGTCCGAGGCTTTTTGAAGGATGTTCAAACATCTTCAGACCTTTTAAATAAACATATATTCAGCACACAGCAAGCTATGGGAAGGTTCTATTACTTTTATCAGAACTGTGACATGAACGCTGGTTGATTGCTGGTCAATATTTTTGTCTAGGGATCTTTAGATAGTGCCAGCAAAATTACAAATAATTTTAGAAAACGCCCTCAGCTTAGCCTCTTTAGTCCAAAACTTGGTATTGGCCATTTTAGTGAGCTTTAATGAGAAGACTGTTCCCATTTCAGAAAATTCTGTTGACTTGCTGGTCAAATAAATCTATGATATTCAGCTGCATTGTTGATCAATTTTAATGTATGTATAGATCTTATACAAGTATTTTGGTGTGTTAAATAAATATGGCACCATCTCTGATTATCATGTTATAGCAAACAACCACTTTCTAGATCAAAGGTCGGATGACTCTGAACTTAAGGCCGAAATAGTGTTCAGGTTAGGAACAATTCTAAATTCAACTCTTTTTGTACTAAACTGCATCTGAAGGAATCGGAAATAATATATTTGACAAGCAAAATATCTGACTCATATATCGAAGCTTACTTAATTATTTGTTACCAAAAGTCAAGGAATAAGTAAAGACAGAACTTATAGAACTCAATAAATCATTAGTTTACATATCAGGGGCATGAGAATCTTCTCTGTCCTGCCTGTCAAAGCAATTAAGTAAAAAATAACAAACTGAAAATTTATGTAACAGCCAAGAATATCTCATTGTATTTTTAGTAGAAGGATGGCTATTCAGTGTAATGTTCTCAATAAAAGAAATCTTAATCATTTCTGTCTTTACTTCTATATGATTAGCATTAGTTTAAAATACTTTGCTCATACGAGTACTTTGTTCATAGCATGAAATGCCATTGGACTCTTAGAATCATAGTATTATGAATATTGTTGTTCTATTGAAAGCAAAGTGAGTTGAACAAAAAACAAAGATGAGCTCATCTATCAACCAGTCTCGGAGAAAGAAGTAAGACAATATTGGTGTCATAGCAATGGCTGGGAGTTGGCTGAGTGGCTGGGAGTTGTTGGGTTTTAACCTTGCTTCATAACATTGCCTTTTATAAATTTTAGGCAGGCATATGCTACTGATCACTGATTGATTTTAACCATTAAATGGTTTGACAAGGAAGGCTGCCAGTCATCTCTTGCGCATGCAATGAACTTTGAAAGCAGCACTCAGTTGGAGGCTGAAAGAGCAGAAAAGAGAAAGGCTAGAGAACAGCTGTTGGAAGAGGTTTGTCTTCTCTTTTCTTTCTGCACGATCAGTAGATTGGCGTTTTTACGTCATCAATTCGTCTGCACACGCGCTCGTTTGCGGAAACGCCGCCATAGTTGTGGACAAACAATCGTCATTCACTTTACGTTATTGAATTGTATTTTTGGGGTTATTTCTATATTATATCGGGATTCTCTGGAAAAAAGTGTTCAGCGTCGCTATACAAAGTTGCGAACAACACCGTTGTTTGCGAAAATTAATTGCAGAAACTTTGTATTTTCAAAGATAAAAGTCATCTAGAAAGATGGCGTACCACGATAGAATGATGTCACAAAATATGAAGGATAGCTATAGCTGGACATATCGAAGTACAAACATACAGACGAACTTTGAGATTTATGTATATATATATATTAAAATGATAAGGCTCGTGTTCCTACGCTTTTGCCATTCCATGATTTGAGCTCAGTTGTCTCTTAGGACAGATTTTATGTTTAAGGTAATTTGTTCAAAAAGCATTTTTTTTTCAGGCTAAAAGGAAATATGACATAGAGGAAAGGAAAATTGCTGCAGCGAAAGCAAAAGGAGAAGATCAATGGATGCTGCCAGAGCTGAGCAAACACCTTGATCATCAGGAGAAGGTAGTGATATCTCATGTATTTTATACAAGATATTAGCTAGCCTATGCACTGGTAGAACCATGTAGGGGAAGATCACAAGTGCTAGAGTTAGGCAAGAGTTTAAACAAGGAGGGGCAATTTCCTTTTCACTATCATGTATTTCTTTGGCTCAAGTACAGAGATGTCAATGCACTATCCTACAGTAGTAGCTTTATCATGATTACTTAATCGTTTTCCGTATGTTGCTGGAAAACGGGAACTTTTGATGAGCACTAAATAACCTTATTACCTGAGACTTGACTTCAGTTGATTTGTTACGTCTCTAGTCTTCCTTCAGTTGATTTGTTACGTCTCTAGTCTTACTTCAGTTGATTTGTTACGTCTTTAGTCTTACTTCAGTTGATTTGTTACGTCTGCAGTCTTACTTCAGTTGATTTGTTACGTCTTTAGTCTTACTTCAGTTGATTTGTTACGTCTTTAGTCTTACTTCAGTTGATTTGTTACATCTCTAGTCTTACTTCAGTTGATTTGTTACGTCTCTAGTCTTCCTTCAGTTGATTTGTTATGTCTCTAGTTTTACTTCAGTTGATTTGCTACGTCTTTAGTCTTACTTCAGTTGATTTGTTATGTCTGTAGTCTTCCTTCAGTTGATTTGTTACGTCTCTAGTCTTACTTCAGTTGATTTATGTCTCTAGTCTTTCTTCAGTTGATTTGTTATGTCTCTAGTCTTACTTCAGTTGATTTGTTACGTCTCTAGTCTTACTTCAGTTGATTTGTTACGTCTCTAGTCTTACTTCAGTTGATTTGTTATGTCTCTAGTCTTACTTCAGTTGATTTGTTATGTCTTTAGTCTTACTTCAGTTGATTTGTTATGTCTCTAGTCTTACTTCAGTTGATTTGTTACGTCTCTAGTCTTCCTTCAGTTGATTTGTTATGTCTCTAGTCTTACTTCAGTTGATTGTTACGTCTCTAGTCTTACTTCAGTTGATTTGTTATGTCTCTTGTCTTCCTTCAGTTGATTTGTTACGTCTTTAGTCTTACTTCAGTTGATTTGTTATGTCTCTAGTCTTACTTCAGTTGATTTGTTATGTCTCTAGTCTTACTTCAGTTGATTTGTTATGTCTCTAGTCTTACTTCAGTTGATTTGTTACGTCTCTAGTCTTACTTCAGTTGATTTGTTACGTCTCTAGTCTTACTTCAGTTGATTTGTTACGTCTCTAGTCTTACTTCAGTTGATTTGTTACGTCTCTAGTCTTCCTTCAGTTGATTTGTTATGTCTCTAGTCTTACTTCAGTTGATTGTTACGTCTCTAGTCTTACTTCAGTTGATTTGTTATGTCTCTTGTCTTCCTTCAGTTGATTTGTTACGTCTTTAGTCTTACTTCAGTTGATTTGTTACGTCTTTAGTCTTACTTCAGTTGATTTGTTACGTCTCTAGTCTTACTTCAGTTGATTTGTTACGTCTTTAGTCTTACTTCAGTTGATTTGTTACGTCTCTAGTCTTACTTCAGTTGATTTGTTATGTCTCTAGTCTTACTTCAGTTGATTTGTTACGTCTTTAGTCTTACTTCAGTTGATTTGTTACGTCTTTAGTCTTACTTCAGTTGATTTGTTATGTCTCTAGTCTTACTTCAGTTGATTTGTTACGTCTTTAGTCTTACTTCAGTTGATTTGTTACGTCTCTAGTCTTACTTCAGTTGATTTGTTATGTCTCTAGTCTTACTTCAGTTGATTTGTTACATCTTTAGTCTTACTTCAGTTGATTTGTTACGTCTTTAGTCTTACTTCAGTTGATTTGTTATGTCTCTAGTCTTACTTCAGTTGATTTGTTACGTCTTTAGTCTTACTTCAGTTGATTTGTTACGTCTCTAGTCTTACTTCAGTTGATTTGTTATGTCTCTAGTCTTACTTCAGTTGATTTGTTACATCTTTAGTCTTACTTCAGTTGATTTGTTACGTCTTTAGTCTTACTTCAGTTGATTTGTTATGTCTCTAGTCTTACTTCAGTTGATTTGTTGTCTCTAGTCAACATTGGATATCTGAATTATTGTGTTTCTAATCAGGCTGGACCCATCATCAATGGCAATTTGATTACACTAACAAAGGATTTTGTGCAAGTTAGTTTTGTGCTGCAATGTAATCAACCCACTATTGAGTGACTTTATCATACTCTGGTTGTTTGTGTATTTAAGCTGAAACAAGAAAATTTAGTCTCAGTATTCAGAACACTCAAATAATTGTTGTCCTTCAAGTACACAGCGAGCTGAGAGTTTACATATTAGTAGTTTATCATTTAGCCTGCGGTTCTGATAGGCAACAGTTTTTCTTGTGTAGAAACTAAAGAAAAAGTCTAAAAAAGTCAAGAAGGAAAAGAAAAGCAAGCGTGAAAAAAAAAGTAAAAGGAAGGCTGATTCATCAGAGGTAACTCTCATTGTATAGTCTGTGGGCTGTAATCTACTTCTGTGGGTGTTGAGCACTACTTAGGCCTGTTGAAGTACTCAGGCTATATTAGTATGTCTCGTGTATACTTTAGACATTATTTGCCTACTTCTAGGGATGTCCTGATCATAGTATCGACATAAGGTGCTGGGTCAACATCGGATGATCATTTTTAAATAAATAAGTCTATAACCTCATATTTTCTACTAATTTGTTATTGATTATAGTGATAGTATCGTGGCCTACCGCAGCAATATATAGTCTTCAAGTTTTCATTACTCAGATAAAAGTCTATTGAATTATCATGGTGCCAAGTTGTTTCAATTCATACCTTAGCAATGTAGCTGATGTGTTCAGTGAACAATGTTATTTTAGTCAATACCTCAATATATTACAATTATTAAAGATGAACTTAGACAAAATTTAAACCATAACTGTCACATACAACTTTTTTCATATTTTGTAGGTAAATCAGACACGCTGATTCCTATTTTGTACTAAAACTAAAGATTGGTCCACTAACCTTCAAAGTCATTAAGACTTTTTTAAAGCGTTTCAATATCCGTCTCAAAAACAACACAATCGGCACAAGCTCTGCCCATAAATATGTGACGAAGCCTAGCTTTTTTAGGAACGGAAGTTAGGGATGTTTAGTCCGATTTAGAATAATAGAGATGGGTGTCTTAAAACCCATTATCTAAATCCAGCCTGTAAAATAATCTCAGTCTTTTATGAAAGGTAGATAAACTATTTAAAATTGCTCGTAGCTTGTTACTTGATGTTTAATAGGATGAAAGTCGCAAAAAATGAGCTCTAAAAAGCACGATTTTATCGCAAGTTAGCGTTGTTATCGCACTTTTTTGAACTCATTTTTAAATATGCAATGTTAAATAGCTTATCTCCCCTACCTTTCATAAAAGACAGATTATTTTGAAGGCTGAATTTAGATAATAATGGATTTTAAGGTATCCATCTCTATAATTCTAAATTGGACTAAACATCCCTAACTTCCGTTCCTAAAAAGCTAGTATACGTCACGTATTTATGGGCAGAGCTTGTTGTGCCGATTGTGTTGTTTTCGAGACCGATATTAAAATGCTGTAAAAAAGCCTTCATTACCTTGAAATTTAGTGAACCAATCTTTATTTTGAGTACAAAATCGGGATCAGCTTGTCTGATTTACCTAGTAAATACAATAAAAGTCGTACTTGACAATTATGGTTTAACATCACTGTGTTTAGGGGTTTTAAGAAACAATTGAAACACATGATTTTTCTATTTATTCTTTTGCTAAGCATATTTATCTTGTTTTATGGGAAATTTCTATGCATTACATTGTATTGTTATTTATACAGAATGATAGCTTATATATAACTATCAAGGAGGCAGCAATTATTCGGTTGTTATGGTTTAAGTAGATTTTATCAGTAAGAATCGGTGTTTTTCCATCATTTGAGATGGTTTTTTGATGTTTGAGGTGACCTGACTGCTACAATGTTTCAAGATTAAAATCTACAACACTTCATTGTGATTCAAACACTCAGAAAAATAATACGTGCCAAATAACGCCATTAGTTGTTATTGTTGCTATAGTTGATATCGGCTATTGTGTTCAAGTTGAAGCATTACATGTCTCTGTTATGTTGGTCTCTTTACAATTACAGGCGTCACAATCATACTTTTGATTAATCTGAGCGTTTTAATTGCAATCAAGTTTTATCGATTTTAATCTATAAACATTCCGGCAATCAGATCACCTCAAACATTAAAAACAATCGCCAGTAATAGACAAATACTGATACTTTCTGATAGAATCTGCTAAAACTTTGTGTAAATTAATCTTTAATAGCATTGCAACTGATCACAGACGGATAATGCAGTGTAATGCCTCTATTTACTATAATTTACTATAACTAGATGATACAATGAAGTGAAGGATCTTTACTCTATGCTTGTGTAGGTGATTTATTTTTCATATGAAGATCAAAGCAGGTTTACAAAATTAAGCCCTGTCATTTACTATTGTTCAGCTTGCCTTTCATTATCTGTGACAAGTGAGTCCTTCTTGAGAGTTTCTGGCTATATTGATAGTGCTGGAAGAAGAAAAACTTCTCACACCGAGAATTGAAGCACTACAAGTAGATACATCGATTTGGATAAGTTTTGTAGTTAGCACACGTACATGTATCTAAATATATTTCTTGTTTTCATAAATATGCACTGATAATTAAGTTTACATTCTTGTTTGTATTTAATGCACTGAAATATGCACTCAGTCATGCAAAACAAGAGATTCAGAACGTCATTTTTATTTGATTAGTTATCGGGAAAGATCAATGAATAATATTGGTAATTGGATCAGCTGGTATATTTTGTTGGCTGAACATTCTTTTCTTTAAAGAATTTCTTTTTTAATATGTTACTGGTACACTACAATCCTTCTAGCAGCTATTGGCATCGAGACACAGCTTACAGAGCAGCGCTGAGCTCTTTGTATAAGTACTGAATTTTTAAGAGTTCAGCTTTAAAACTGCTAATTTTGAATCAAATGGGAAAATCGCTGACTTATTCTCACAGTAATTTGACCAAAGTTGGTAAAGGTAAAATGCATTGCATGAGTTCTGCTGTCAGAGATGAATTACTAGTCATTTTTGTGTTTCTATGGTAACCAGAGCATTTGCCTTTATCTAATAGGGCTCTGATAGTGATCAGTGGGTGGAGAAGACCAAGGCAGTGGCTGCGAAGCCAGTGTTGGATAAAGGAAATGAAAAAGGCGTTATCAAGGTACATTACAAGCCTGTGTTTTGTATCATGGGTCACCATCTATGGATATATCATGGGTGACCATATAGCAGCATGTCAAGAGTAGCCATATAGGGGCATATCATGAGTGGCCATATATGGGCATATCATGAGTGGCCATATATGGGCATATCATGAGTGGCCTTATATGGGCATATCATAATTGGCCATATAGCAGCATGTCAAGAGCTACCATATAAGGGCATATCACGAGTGACCATGTCAACTACCTACATGTTGCGTCACAAGCAATCTGCATGTTGTATATGCTACCCATATGTATGTTGCAAATATAATGTGTCTATGGTACATAAGCAAACTATTTGTATGTTTCATACACAGGATATCTGTCTGTTGCATGCGCAAGTATGCTGGATTCACAGGCTATTTGTATGTTGCATCTCCAAGCTATCTGTATCGTATAACTCGTCAGTAGGTTGTGTTATGCCATCATACTGATGCATATTTGCTGGCAGGGTCCAGTACTGCAGAGAGATGACTGGATGACTATGAGTGCATCTGAAATACCAACTGTGTCTAGACAAGAACTGAGGGAGAAGATAAAGCAGGACAAGCTTCAGTATTCTGAGCAAAAGGCTCAGCCAGAACTCAACATAGATGAACCAGGAACACATGAAAAAGAGTTAAATCCTTACTGGAAGGCGGGGAGTGGTGGTGAGTCTTTCCTCTTTACAAACAAGTGATTGTACACTGGACGGCAACTCAATATCAATGCTTGTTGTTATTGTCAAGTTTGGGTTGTTAAACTACTGCATGTTCAAGCTATAATCATATTCAGCTAATAGGAGGCTTTCATGTGTCGATATATTTCATATCTTTCCAGTTTTAAGGTATCTGATTTTCCATCATCTATTTGCTAGCATATGCTTCTCAATTCTAACTAGTTTGACTTCAATAACTGTTTTGTGTATTCCAGTTCCACCACTTTTTCAGCAAATTATATATTGGTTGATTTTAATCCATCATTTTTTTTATGTCATCAAGCCGTTTGCACATGCGCTTCACGAAAAAGCCACCATATTTGTAAAAAATAATCATTATTCTTTTATTTAATAGTATTTATCGGTGTGGTTTTGATACTATAATAAAAAATTGCAAACAAAAGCATCATTTTCAAAACTCATTACAAAAGCTTTGTGTTTTAACAATAAAAGTTGTCTATAAAGATGGCCGACAACGATAAAATGATGTCACAAAAAACCGAAGGATACAAATAAGAAAGTGGAACGTCAATAGGATATATATTCTCATTATAACTATCAGTGGTTGACTTCCCGGATTTGTGTAGATATTCTGTATAATTGGCAAACTCTTTATGTTAGGGCTAGATGCTCATGTAGCTTCATTTCTCCGCTTGTGGATTTAGCAGCTGATATAGTGTGTGCATACGTACCGTTTTAACTTTCCACAGGACTTCCTGAAGTACAGCAGGCTGCCATAGCAGTTCCCAAGCACAACCTCTCTTTCCTTAAGCAAGCATACGCGAGATGTGAGAATCTGGCCAAGGAGTCAGGGGAGAGCCTTGAATCAATTGCCGCTGAGCGCTACGGGGTTTGTCCTCTTTTGGTTTGACCATTGCTCAAATACCACTCAAATCTGTTAGTTTTATTTTTATGTAGTCTAAGTTCTAATTTGTTCTTAAGATTGTGTGTCAGGTAAACATCCATTAGTTGGATGCATTAGGAACTCAAGCAGAGCGCTACAACACTGAATAGAGTCCTTATTATGGAAGTGAGATATGTTTGTGCCCAGTTTGCTTGTCTTGTTTTCGCAGTCTCTGGAGCAGCTAGAAGTTATGATAATGGAGGCGGAACGAAAGGAGGAGTTAACCAATGAAGTTATAAATCAACAGCAGGTCAGTAAAGGTTCAAGTCGTGCGCCTATTCATCGTGATCGGAGAAGTAGATCAAGGAGCAGGGATAGGTATCGAAAGCATCGAAGTCGATCTAAGAGTAGAGAAAAAACAAGAAGACAAAGAAGTAGGTCAGCTAGCCAGGGGTACGCTGAAAGATACAAATATAAGTCAAGAAGTAGTGAAAGATCAAGAAGAAAACGAGGTAGGTCAGACAGTCGAGAAAGGGTAAAAAGAGGTAGAAGTAGGTCAAGAAGCAACCATAGACATCAAAGCAGAAGAAATCGATCACCTAGTAAAGAAGATTATACAAAACAGAAGAATAGGAAAACAAGCCGAGAGCGCAGGAGATCTAGGTCAGGAACTAGGTCACAAAGTAGGCGTAGGTCTCGAGATAAATCACCTGACCGAGATCGAAGCCGGAGAGATCAAAGAATGTCAAGGAGTTCTAGTTCTGGCAGCAGTTCTAGGAGCAGTTTGTCTCCGAGGAGAGACAGAAAAGGGAAGACCGGTGAGATGCCTAATAACTCATCAGAAATATCTAAAAGGTATATTTTCGGTTAAAGTGGTTTGACAATGACGCAGTGTGTCTAAATGTATTCATGATTTTGGTGTATCCCTTCCGACACCATGTATTCATGAGTATAGTGTATCCTTTTCAGATACTATGTATGATTAATTGTAGTGTACCTCTGCACACACCATGTATTCATGAGTGCAGTGTACCCTCTGCAGAGAACATGTATTCACAATTCATGTTTTTCGTCCTTAAGCAGAGGCCGGGGCTATGGAGTTACTTACATTTGTATTTTTTAGAAGAGTTCAAATAATAGCTTTTACCGTAGATAGTGACAGTTATTGGTTTGTAATTTTCAGGTTTATGAAACCAGGAGATTTGGATTCTGTGGATAAATCGAAACGAGTTTTTCTTAAACCTGGTGACTCTCTAAATCCTTCCCGGTCCATGATCAAAACATCGAGTAACAATCAGCCATCTTGGAAGAAGCCAGGTTTGTGAGCAGACCGTGTATATAACAGTGTCAAGGTTTTTCCTAATTTCCGATTTTGCTCAGACAACATTGACTTTCATGCTGGAAATATCTAAATAATTTTAATTTTTTAATTTTAATTTAATCTATTTTGAGTTGACTTGTAAGTCTCTATCTTGTTGTCTTGGTTGTTTATCCGTTGTTTATTGCTGAAAATGTCAAAGGCAATTATGGTTTGTTTTGGAAACAAAGTTACTTTCAGTTGTATTGATTGGACAGCTCTGAATTATTTAAAAACTAAGCGAGTATGCCTGAATATTTCAGTTGTTCTTATACAGGGGCTAGAAGGGCACCGGATGCATCTAACGAATCTCTACATGACACAAGTAAATCTGGTAAACTCTAATATCAGTATTTTAATGTTTTTATATCTGTATCTAAACTCATTGGAATTCTATTGATGCATAAATGTATGGCCAATATGTTTGTGTAGCACCAAGGTATCTTTTGTATAAAATTTTGTACAGTAGGCGCTCCTACAATGCAAATAATTCGTTCCAGGAAAGTTTACATTATAGGGTTTTATGTTATTTGAACAGTAAAATACATGTATATTGCCTAATCCGTTCCAAGATCTTTCCAAACTCACCCCTTTAGTCACACGAAAAAAAAAATTAGACTTGACTTTTTAATTTGACGGCTGTACCATAATTGTAGTATTATTTGTTGCATCGACAACTTTTCTCATCACTTTCAGTCGTTTCATGGTTCATGATTGCAGCCATTATACAATAAGTTAAAAATATTTCCGTTGTCCATTTACTATGATATATTTATTTTTTTCCAGACAGCAAGCTCTATTCTGCAAAATAAAACTAATAACAAATATCTATACGTCTACAATTAAGCAAAGGAAAAATATATTTTCACTATTATCTTTAGTGAACGTAGTGTGTATCTGTCCATCGTCTATCTGTCTCTAGGGAGGTCAAGGTTAGAATAAAATATAGCTTTCGAGGATACTCCAACTAGTGACATTTAGATTGGCAAACCGGCGCTGTAACAATCGATCACTTTTAAGTATTTCTGAGCAATTGCGCAGCTATTTATTCCCACTGTTTTGTCTAACGGTCTATCACGACGAACTAGAATGTGATGGAACTTGTATACAAGTGCGTATATATAATAGAGATAAAGCTTTGTCTCATAAGTGTGATGAGAAAAGGAAAGCAACATTTTAAAGCTAACTACAAGATTTTTGTTATTCAAATCGAATCTGAGGACTTGCACCATTTTGACACCACGTTATATGGAAGTCTTCATGTAGCATGAAGCAAAAACTTAAGATGATTGTTTTACGTTTTGAGGAATTTATGTTATAGGAGGTGTACGTTATAGGAGGTATACATTATAGGTGTACGTTATAGGAGGTATACGTTATAGGAGGTATATGTTATAGGAGGTATACATTATAGAAGATAAACGTTATAGGAGGTGTACGTTATAGGAGGTATACGTTATAGGAGGTATACGTTAAAGAAGGTGTATGTTATAGGAGGTGTACATTATAGGAGGTATACGTTATAGGAGGTGTACATTATAGGAGGTGTACGTTATAGGAGGTATACGTTAAAGGAGGTGTACGTTATAGGAGGTGTACGTTATAGGAGGTATACGTTATAGGAGGTGTACGTTATAGGAGGTGTACGTTATAGGAGGTATACGTTATAGGAGGTATACGTTATAGGATGTATACGTTATAGGAAGTGTACGTTATAGGAGGTATACGTTATAGGAGGTGTATGTTATAGGAGGTGTACATTATAGGAGGTATACGTTATAGGAAGTGTACGTTATAGGAGGTATACGTTAAAGGAGGTGTACGTTATAGGAGGTTTACGTTATAGGAGGTATACGTTATAGGAGGTATACGTTATAGGAGGTATACGTTATAGGAGGTATACGTTATAGGCGGTGTATGTTATAGGCGTGTCTACTGTATACTAAAGCTGTTTAACATGTCAACATTGTCTTATGTTTAACAGCAAGTAGGACAGATAACGACAGCTCATCTACTAGTAGCTCAGGGGAAGACTCAGCTGGTGAAAGTTCAGAAGAAGAACAGTCAAGGCCAGCTATGGTATTGCATTATCATACATATCTACAGCAGTACATACATTAGACAGCAGTTTTGCTGCTTGTTATTGCTTTCACTGTATAGTATAATATACTATATAATATTATTATACAAGGCCCTGTTATGGTACAGAGCGTATCATTACTGGCTTTTATAGAAGTTGATGTACTCTATAATCAGTACTTTAAATATTTTACTAGTTATACTTCAAGTTGAAATTTTATTAATTTGCATGTGAATTTTAAATAGCCAATTAATTTATGACTCGCTAAGATCACCAGGTGTCTGGCAATAGGCTGCCAAAGTCAGCGCTGTGATTAATCGAGTTTGAGTGATGGAGATGTCGTAATGCTTGTACATATACAGCGAAGGAATGGTTTTCCCTCCCTCTCTGTAAAGAACTGATAGATTAATGAAAAGAATAGTGAATATGCTGGAGTTCATAAGGGTGGCACAACTCCTAAGGGTGACACACCACCAACTCACAGTTTTAAGCACCGCAAATATGATAACTGCATATGCAATAGCAAAACTATGATTGATGTGCAATTCTATAGTTGCCTGTAACATGAATATGCTGTCAGTCTTGGTTTCCTCCGTAGCGACTGTCGGTTTAAAAACCATTTTCTGTAACGATTATTAGTTTCCTCTGCAACTGAAATAAGCAAATGCAAGTCGAGACAATCTGGCTTATACAATTGGTTGTTGTACACACATATTGACGTTTGTTATGTATGTGGAGTCCCTCACTCCACCCCTAAACCTGATTAATGATTGGGTTGGGTGTACACTTGGGACACTTGATGACTCATTATTATATAACTGTTGAAAGGTGTACTGCTGGAAACCTGTGGAAGCCCAGGACTCCCTATGTGTACTAGTTCTAACTAGTTGGCCTACCTTTAACTCTGCAGCAAATTTTAGCAAGGAATAATGGCTCTATTTAATAAATGACCTTGACATTCATGCTGTGGCACTAAACTGAAGCTCTTGCTCTTGATTAGGTAGCACTAACGGATGATGAAATGAATGCTCTCGGTGCAAAGATACTGAAGGCAGAGCTGATGGGGAATGATGATATGGCTAAAGTGCTGAAACAGAAGCTGCACCTCGCCCGTCAGGCTCGTGAGGCTGGGGTGAAGCTTGCCCCTACTCAAACTGAAAAGGTTAAGCAAAGTTTTAGCTTCCATAACGTTCTGCGTACCGCTTTCAGCAATATTCGATTAACTCAGTAACTACGGTATTGATCTACAAACAAATACAATTAAACAACATATCATACACCAATTTGTTTGCTTTAAAGCAATTGTTTGATTATCTTCGCATAAAATATGTATGGTGGTTTTGGGCACGGCCATTGCTGATACATCATCATATACACGCGTGTCTACTTTCAACAGATTGCTTGACATGGGTTATCTTGTACACCAATCAGTGTAAAAACAACTTTATTTCTCCTAAAATTGTGAGGGGTACTCGTTTATTATTCCTATGCTTTTCATGTAGCCCAAAAGTCCCATGGCAGTCCAAAAGCAACAGACGTGTTACAATATCTTTCGTCATGTCGTGCACTCAACTCGTACTTGTGTCTTTTTCATTTGTACAACAAATACAATAATACAGTAGAGGCTCCTATAACGTAAATTCATTCCAGATAATGTAAAAAATTTATGTGAAGTTTTGCTTTCTACTACATGAAAAATTCCATATAACGTAAAGTGTCAAGTTGCGCGAGTTTTCAAAATCGATTTGAATGTTAGTTTATTTTGCCGCACTTGCAGAAAAAAGACGCCGTGCGTTTAGCGGCGGTTTATATATAACTTTCGCGACATTCTAGTTCGCCGTAATAGATCATTAGATTTGTCGACAAAAAGGCGAATGGGACAGCTGCACAATTGTTCATAAATACAAAGGCGATTGATTGTTGCAGGTGTCACAGCGTCAGTCTACCAGTCTTAATATCACGAGTTTGGTCGAAAATTATCTTTATCCTAACCTTGACCCCTGGGTGATAGACGACGAACTGATAGAACTGCTTTTTATAGTAAAAAGATTTTCTAGTTTTGCCTGAGTGGATTATAAAAGAGTTTTGACAATCGTGTAAATACCGTTTTATATAAAGCCTCACTTCCGGTGTCAGCGTGCCTTCAGAAACTTTATATACACTTACATTGAGCTGAATTTATTTTACACTTTTTGAAGATTAGAACCAGTGCTAAAAAAGATATTGACTGGAGGACTTTTATATCAGTCTAAGCTAGCAAAGAAGTCTAAATTTTATCAATATTGAAAATATTAATTATTCAAAAAACGGAATTTACCATTTATTTGATATGCACTTTTGGAGTTGTCTTTTTAAACGTTTAGGAAAGGAAAACTCCCAATATATGGAAGTCGTCAACAAATTAAATAATGGAAAAGTGGAACTGTTGTACTTAAGTAACCCTAGCTACTTTTTGAAGTGGGTTTTTGGAGGGTGAAAGTTAATGTCTCAGTAATATGTTATCAATTGGAGGCGTGGCATTTCCGCCGCCATGGCTAACTAGTTATGACGTCATTGTCTAAACTCTCATAATCATAAACTCGGGTTTTGCCTTAATGTAGACGTACAAAATATTTGTTATTAGCTTTTCTTTGCAGAATAGACTTTGCTGTTTAGAAAAATAAGCAAATCGTTGTAAATGAACGTCGAAAGTGTGCAGTTCCTATCAACTTGTTGTAAATTTACTGCAAGCAGGGTCTATAAAACCAGTCAGATTGATCATAAAAAGGAGAAAAGTTGTTGATGTAAACCAGTAATTTTTCAGTTACAGTACAGCCCACAAATTAAAAGAGTTGAGGGAAGTTTCTCCTTTTTGCATGGCCAAAAGGAATGGAACGGATTAGACACTATATCTTGGAACGGATTAGACAATTTACGTGTATTTTGCTGTTCATATAACTTAAATTCCTATAACGTAAACTTTCCTGGAACAAATTATGTACGTTGTAGGCGTGCCTACTGTATGGTATTTTAAGGTTAACTGTTATATTTCAACTCTTTTGGATTGTAAATTAATAATGTTACATTATCAATAATGTTACTTTATTAATTATTTAATTAAGAAAATTAATTATTAAATAATTAATTAATAATGGATTAATTATTTAGTTTAGCTATTTAGTTAATAAATTAGCTATTAATTGAATTATTAATTTAATTAAATTATACGAATTAGTCATCATCAGGTGTGTTGATAAGAAAGTAAGTATTTGCATAATTATTCTGAAATACTAAAAGGAGGTCGATTGGTGCAGATGTTACATTTTTGGTCTACTGAGCTGAATGTCAGGTGTTTGAGTCCCGTACAGAGCATCGTTTTATCTAAACCTCTAACCGTGTCTTCAGTCAAAGAGAAGCGACGGTTAAAGGTTCAGGGGGACAGACACAGCCCTAATGGTTCACATTAGCCTTTGATAACTTTTCGCTAGTTTCAGTCCGTTATATTGATTGCATTTAGAGTTGATGACTCTTTACACTCCCTCATCTACTGAGAACATATGACCTCTTAACAGGTTGTGGTGCTATCACACGCTGACAAGTTTGGCAATGTGAGACCCATTCAAGAGCAGGACGAAGATCTGACAGCATCTGGTGGTAAGAAGAAGCGAGCTAGGAAGGTTCCAACCCACAACAAGTCCGGCGAAAGAGAAAGATATTTTGCGGATGATGATAAGTTTAATATCAAAGACATGGCGAGTATTGCTTAAATGAAAGTTGTGTTCTTTGTTGGTGAGACAACTACTGTCTTTTGATCCTTGCCCCTTGAGTCGTTTGCTGTATGTCATTAAAGTATTATGGAATGTGTCACAGCTTGTTATTTATAAGTTGTGTTGTTTTGAAGCCTGAGTAACAACCAAAACAGCTTCCTATAAAATGAAAAGTTAAACTGGCAAATGTATTAGCTAATAAGATAAAAAACAAGGAATTATCTTTTTTCAATTTCATTTCCCTGCTGTCCTTTACCTGCTGCCTCTCTGTTTTTAGGTGCAAGCTGAGAAGATGACATCAGCTGAAGATCACCATTTGATGTTCTCCAAGATGGCAGCCAAGGTGTGGTTCTATTTGAATAATTAAACAATTTGTTACAATTTATCATTCAGAAAAGCTTTCCATGTCAGTATCAGTTCTGTCAAGTCAGTTTTATGCAGGTACATGTACTTTTTAACGATAGGGGTACTCTAACATTTGTTTTAGAAAGTTTACTTTATAGACACAGTTGTCCAGAGGGCATATGGGAACCTTTTTAATTAGTTTTGTATCCTCATGTGACGTTTCCAGTTCAAAGAATCACCAGTTCTGATATAAAGTGTCACTTATTCAGGTCACAGAGAAAATAGATGACGATAACCAGATCGATGACGCGATGATTAATCGAGCCCGGCTCCAACATGACCCAAGAAAGGAGGCTGTCAAGCAGCAGCAGCAGGCAAAGTCGGACAGCAAGCGTCTAGCTCAAACTTTAGAAAACTGTCAATACTGTCTGGAGAACATGACCAAGCACCTTATCATCGCTGTCCATAAGAATGTAAGTACTGTTTCAGATGACCAGCTATGTGTGTTACATGACACCTGACACTGAGTAGTTGGTGCTTTCAATAATATAAATAGCCATGTAATGTTTATTTCGCATTTCTATTTCCTACTGACATTTATAACTAAAGCTTGCTGACTTTGTTCTGTTGTATTCAGTGCCCTTTTGTATAAGGGCATATATAACTTGCATTTACATTTCTGTAGACCTATCTGTGTTTGCCCGAGCACCAGTCACTGAATGAGGGACACTGCAAGATCATGCCGATTCATCATTGCATTGCATCGACTATGTGTGATGAAGATGTCTGGAATGAAGTACAGGTGGGATGTTGCGCAAAGAGGCATAGTTTCGCAGCTAACTATTTAAATGAGGTGTTCTAGAACCTTCTTGCTATAGAATATTGCTAATAGCATTAAAAGGTTGTTGTACCACTCTGTCACAACAAACTTTAAACTTGTTTTAGAAGTATGTCATCGAGGACCCTTAGGAAAGTATGTTGCACTCTATGTTGGTCTTATGTGTTGCCTTATTGATATAACAAATGATTATATTAGGCTTCATAATGTAGTTTCAGGATTTCAGTTTTGTACCTTTATAACGCGCGACCTTCAGATCTTGAAATTTGGGGAAAGAGATTCAGCCAAGGCAGTTTGATATATTTGCAGTTTTAACTCAGAAGGGATAGTCAGTAGTGTTTATAGGTTTGTTTTATCATCTGCAGTCTTTTTCATTGAGGTTATTTCTATCTGAGATCGTAATTTCGAGTTTGTGCCTCACCAAAGTTATTTCTGAATGTAACAAATACTTCCTCCAAGAGCCAAAGTAGGTTCCTTTACATTGTGAAGTTTAATTGAGCAAATCAACAGTTGTTTGTAGCATACAAAGCTAGTAACTTTGTAACTTCTTCACTAAACTATCAAAAAACTATTCCCCTGTGGCAGGTCGTAAATAAGCGATTAAAGAAATTAGGAGTTATTTTCTCTGTTATTATGGGTGGCATTGCTCAAAGAGCAAACTATTCCATGTATTATACATGGAATAGTTTGCATCAGCTATAATAGCTGATGCATATTGTATTGCTACTCACTAAACTTGTATTAATGTTGGTTCAAACTAATTATTCTGAAATCAATTGGTAAACGGGTCATAATTTTTAGTGGGCGAGTACAAATGGCTACAGTTATACCATTCCTTTTGATATGAAATGCATCTGGCTGTATCCAGAAATATAGCACTAATGCTTCATTTGACAAAGCTGGTTTTTATTGTTTAGTTAGATTTACAATTATGCCTATGAACTCGTGACCTACAGAGGATAAAGCTTTTGATTTGCATTCTATAGACAGAAGATTGAACCTCTGGTTCTGAAATCTGGTTCTACCTGAAATGATTTTGTGTTACATTAGCAGGTCTGAACTCTGGTGTTTGAGCCGACACTCCTTGGCTAAGAGAAGTGTAATAAATTAATCAAACATAAGTAGATTAAAACATTCATCCTGCATTCCCATGAAGCCTAGTGTGTTCCTCAGCATGTTGAGCTCACATTTAAATGCCTGGTTCAGTGCTTTTTGGAGCCAATATTTTTGCTCCTATTTTAATGGCGCTAACGCTTTCGGCGCTACTAAAAAATAATTTTGGTGTGAAATGAAAAATAACTTATTATATTTATTATAAGTTTTATTATATATTATTATTTATTATTATTGCGATGTATGGATTTGAACTAGGAAAGTATTCAAACTTTTATTTTGACAATAATGCAGACTACGGCGTAATATTTATAATTCATTCATCATCTCTCACAAACTCTGGAATAAAAAATGCTCAATTCTAAAAATTGAATAGACTTATTATTTTTTTCATTTCATTGTTTTGGTGTGTATGCGGGCTTATCATTCATTCTTGTTCTCGCAACTCCAAAACCAAATGCCTCTTCTCGCTATCCTTGTCAAACGCTAATAAATATCCATTGAGACAGAATTTTAGTTAATCCTCTTTGCTCCACATTGTTTCTTCCATATTTGCCGGTGGGTAAAAAATGAGTGAACCTTCAGTTCAAACTAAAGAATTCTAAAAATGGATTCAGCAATGAGTATAGTCGGCCATTAATAATAATAAGCAGTGCCAAACCGTAGAGTGCCAAATAATTTGGAGCCGAGTTCATTTAGAGCCTAATAGATGATGCCAAATCAATCCATTCCATTAAATGCTAGCATCCTTCAAACCTTGCTGCGGCTAGCTTAAGGGAGAGCATCACCACTTCTGTTTAGGAGTTTAGACGAGCACTGGTGAAGATGTTTGCTGCCAATGATGACCAGGACTGCGTGTTCATGGAGTGCTGTCGTCATCTAAGGAGACAGCCACACATGGTGTTAGAGTGTATACCAGTTGAGAGGGAGCTAGGTGATATGGCTCCGATTTATTTTAAGGTTAGTCCTGTTTTCCTATTGTATTTGTTTCAGCTGTAAGAAAAAGTCAGTCTGCTGGCAGGATGTACTGAGGTATGTACCGATGTACTGAGGTATGTACCCATGTACTGAGGTATGTACCGATGTACTGAGGTATGCACCAATGTACTCAGGTATGCACTGATGTACTCAGGTATGTACCCATGTACTGAGGTATGTACCCATGTACTGAGGTGTGTACCGATGTACTGAGGTATGTACCGATGTACTGAGGTATGCACCAATGTACTCAGGTATGTACTGATGTACCGAGGTATGTACCGATGTACTGAGGTATGCACCAATGTACTCAGGTATGCACTGATGTATCGAGGTATGTACCGATGTACTGAGGTATGTACCCATGTACTAAGGTATGTACCGATGTACTCAGGTATGCACCGATGTACTGAGGTATGCACCGATGTACTGAGGTATGCACCAATGTACTGAGGTATGTACCCATGTACTGAGGTATGTACCCATGTACTCAGGTATGTACCGATGTACTGAGGTATGCACCAATGTACTCAGGTATGCACTGATGTACTCAGGTATGTACCCATGTACTGAGGTATGTACCCATGTACTGAGGTATGTACCGATGTACTGAGGTATGTACCGATGTACTGAGGTATGCACCAATGTACTCAGGTATGTACTGATGTACCGAGGTATGTACCGATGTACTGAGGTATGCACCAATGTACTCAGGTATGCACTGATGTATCGAGGTATGTACCCATGTACTGAGGTATGTACCCATGTACTAAGGTATGTACCGATGTACTCAGGTATGCACCGATGTACTGAGGTATGTACCCATGTACTGAGGTATGTACCCATGTACTCAGGTATGTACCCATGTACCGAGGTATGTACCTACAGTCAGTGTTTTGTCTGTTAAAATCTAATAGATTTGTATTAGTGAGTTATCAAGTTTAATTCGCTACACCAGTGCACGGCTTTCAATCCATCAAGCTGTGACATCTTCTTCTAATGTGAATAAATAGCCAGTGTAACAGGGATTTCATGTTATTTTATGAAGGCTGGCCTGAGTTTTGTAAAGCTGTGTCTGTTTTAAGGCTATCAAGTTTATTCCTGACTACCGGTCTCGTTTTTGGAGATGTATTTTTCTTTTCAGCGTTTCAACCGCAATCAAGTTTTGTAGAATTTATCTTAAAACATCCTGGCGGTCAGATCATCAAATAATAAAAATAATCTTGAATGATAGAAAAATATCTAAACTTTTTAATTAAGGTTTTTTAAATTTGACATGAGTATGTATGAATATTTGTGTTGCATGAGGTGATATTACAGTCGACTGAAGCATATTCTGTGGTGTGTTTTAATTATCCCTCAATATGTTGTTTCCTCCTGTAGTCATGGTGTAATAGACCAGTCACGTGTTGTGTGGTAATCGACCAATCATATGCTGTGGCAATGCTCTGGTAGACCCATAGATTTAGTAAACCCAGTATAGTAAACCTAGTATTGCAGTAAGTATAGGGTTTACTCATAGATATATATACCTATGGTATATATATCTATAGGTATATATACCTATGGTATATATATCATAGGTATATATATCTATGGGTTTACTATATCTATGGGCAGACCATTTATATCCTGTGATAATGTTGCTGTAAGCCAATCATGTGCTTTGATAATGTTGCAGTAGATCGAATATATACTCAGGTATTGTTTTACAAATGCATGTCATGCAAACGTGAAACTTCAGGTCAGAGTTCACAAATTGTAGAACTTTTTCCAAGTGAACTTATGTATTAGAGCCTATGACCTTCACCTCATTATCATACAAGGGTTTTAAAGATTTTTGCTGTTGAAATGCTAATCAACACCCAGCCTAATGTCATACAATTTGTACTTATTTCTTTCCTAGAAAGCAATTGATGAAAGTGAGAAGGAATGGGCCCAGAATAAAAAGCTGGTAAACTTGAGTAAAAAAGATATTCGTCATTCCGTGCCAAAAGGATTTCCATATTTCTCCGTTGATTTTGGCCTCGAGGGCGGATTTGCTCATGTGATTGAAGATGAGCAGACATTTCCTCCTTACTTTGGAAAGGTAAGAGTTGTCTTCTCTATCTATTCTTTTTTAGTTTGTATCTTTTGCTCATGAAATGTTGGGTGCACTCTGCGGAGTAGTATAAAAAACTCTTCAGCAATTGCACTTATCGAGGATCGCTTTTTGTCTCATCAATGTCCAACTTTCTTTTCGCCTTTTCTCTTTTCGTTTCACACTCCTCACTCCAACTATCTTATTCGCTACGTTTGCTTGACCTAATATTCCCGAATGTGAACTAATTAATTTGGCCTAATAAAAGGTTTTGGTCAAAGTATCCCAGTTTATGGAAATACCAACTATTCAAATATAACTTGTTTTTAATTCACAATGGTCAGTCTACACGTTATACACATCTACACGTCTACATGAATAAGTTATTCAGAGACAGTTTAGAATAAATACGGCCTTAGTTATATGTTTTGGTGTAAAAGGTTGGTGGCATGTATCTGGGTTGTATATTTACAAACTGCTGCCTTCAGTTAATATTATATTTGTCATTATCTGTGGCACAGATTTAATCAGCAAAAGATCAATACATTGGAGGTCATTGACTGACTTGTGCCAACAAAGATCAATAGGCATTATTAGGTTTATGCAATTTTAAAGAGCGCTGCGGTCAAGCAAATGTCACTCATAGAGGAACATAGCACAAATACGAACATCAGCCCTGAGAAATATGCCAGGTGGTTGGCAAAAAATAATCGTCATGTTGGGAATTAACAAACATGTGAAACGATTCAGAGACACATGAGAAGATATTTCCAATAATAAGAATTTTCAATGCATGATAAGAATTATAATTTAAAGTGTAAACTTCTGTAGTTTACAGTGCACACTACCAATCTTGGCTGCCTCAGTTATTCCTTCATTTATTATCAAGTTGATGAATTCATAAATTCAAATTTTAAAAAATTTGTACGTGTCAGCAGGATGAATACTAGAGAAGGCATACCAGGGACGGAATATCTTAAACCATAACTGTCACGCACAACTTTTATCGTATTTACTAGGTAAGTCAGACACGCTGATTCCGATTTTGCACTCCAAATAAAGATTAGTCCACTAACTTTCAGAGTAATGAAAGCTTTTTTACAGCGTTTTGATATTGGTCTCGAAAACAACACGATCGGCACAACAAGCTCCGCCCATAAATACCTGACGTAACCTAGCTTTTTAGGAACAGAAGTTACGTAGGGATGTTCAGACCGATTTAGTATGATAGAGATGGGTGTTTTAAAATCCATTAATATCTAAATTCAGCCTTAAAAATAACCTGTATTTTCTGAAAGGTAGATAAGCTATTTAGCATTGCATATTTAGAAAGAGCGATAACAACGCTAGCTTGTGATAAAACCGCGCTTTTTGAGCTCATTTTTCTCGGCGTTCAGCCCATTTAAACATCATGTAACAAGCTACGAGCAATTTTAAATAGTTTATATACCTTGCATAAAAAACTGAAATTATTTTACTGGCTGGATTTAGATAATAATGGGTTTTAAGACACCCATCTCTATTATTCTAAATCGGACTAAACATTCCTAACTTCCGTTCCTGAAAAAGCTAGGTTTCGTCACATATTTTTGGGGGGAGCTTGTAATGCCGATTGTGTTGTTTTTAAAACGGATATTGAAACGCCTTAAAAAAGTCTAAATGACTTTGAAGGTTAGTGGACTAATCTTTATTTTGAGTACAAAATCGGAATCAGCGTGTCTGAATTACCTAGTAAATACGATAAAAGTTGTTCGTGACAGTTATGGTTTAACTCACAAAATCACTGTTTTCATAGTATGGATGGTGCATATTTGGAATTGTGCACACGTGGAGTTACCATGTGATAAGTTTTGTAATGGACATTCACATGTTGCGGGTTGAATGCGAATTGCCGGAATTCTATGCCAGAGGTCATAGCGGCGCACTTCTGTAACACTTAGCAGCAGGCTTTCAAAATAGGAATGACTAAAGTGTGGAAAATGTCTAAAATGGAATAGCTTGCAAGTGCTACTCACAAGCGTCGTTTCCATCTTTTGCAAACATGAAACATTCAATAGAAAAATTGCGAGTAACAAAGCTCACTGGACTTGCGAGTTTGTACCATTTCCTTTACCACAGACTTTGACCGTGTCACGGAAACAGTAAAAGTAACACTCAGAACTGGTTCAAGAGACCATATCATAAGTACCTCACACCGAATATTCTTCCGTAGTGCAGACAACTCTGATCTCATCAATAATTTGTTATGCCAGTAAATGTCAAGTGTTGGAAATCATCCCTGGTCGAATGACAGCATCTCGCGAGCAACAGTTCATGAGAATTTACTAGTTATATCCTTGATATGTATGTTTATATTAGTTTTCCTCATGACCACTCAAATTCTACTTGAAGGTAATTAGTAGAGTAAATGGCAGCTGGTATGGTATCTCCATCAAATAATAACAGCTGTGGTTACGTGTCCGGCTATTGACAGGGCTACATTCTATGCTCTCTAACAGTTTGACCACAGGCTAGCCATAGCTTCTCTCGCTTTCACTGAAACTTGCAGTTTTTATCAGCCGTACTATTTACTCGCTGACGCGAATTCAACAAACATTTGATACGCTTATTAAAGTTCTTATCACCCATTGCTTGTCATTAATAAGAGATTTGTTGTTGGTTGTTAGTATTGCAGCTGATAATGATAATTACCAGAGCCAGTAGCGCCTACTTGTTCAGTTATAAAGAGTCAAGGAACACTACTTCTATATGAGGTAGAAGCCCCTACAACGTAAATAATCCGTTCCAAGAACATTAATTTTATGTTATAGAGTTACGTGATACGAAGCATAAAATATATGTAAATAGTTTACTCCTTTCCAAGAGTTCCAAACTCATCACTTCGGTTTTTTAAAATGGGAAAAAAAACTTCCTAATTAAACCATAATTGTCACGTCACGTACAACATTTATCGTATTTTCTAGGTAAATCAGACACGCTGATTCCGATTTTACACTCAAAATAAAAATTGGTCCACTAATCTAACTTCAAGGTCATGAAGGTTTTTTTAAAGCGTTTCAATATCCGTCTCGAAAACAACACAATCGGCGTAACAAGCTTCGCCCATTAATATGTGACATAGCCTGGCTTTTTAGGAACGGAAGTTGGTGATGTTTAGTCAGCTTTAGAATAATAGAGATGGGTGTCTTAAAACCAGTTATTATTTAAATTCAGCCTGTAAAATAATCGCAGTTTTTTATGAAAGGTAGATAAACTATTTAAAATTGCTCGTAGCTTGTTACATGATGGTTAATAGGCTGAACGCCGAGAAAAATGAGCTCAAAAAATCGCGATTTTATCACAAGCTAACGTTGTTACCACACTTTTTTGAGCTCATTTTTAAATATGCAATGTTAAATAGCTTATCTACCTTTCAGAAAATACTGAGATTATTTTGAAGGCTAAAGTTAGGTAATGATAGGTTTTAAGACACCAATCTCTATTATTCTAAATCGGACTAAACATCCCTAACTTCCGTTCCTAAAAAGCTAGGTTACATCACAAATTTATGGGCGGAGTTTGTTGTGCCGATCGTTTTGTTTTCGAGACTGGTATTGAAACGCTGTAAAAAAGCCTTCATTAGTCTGAAAGTTAGTGGACCAATCTTTATTTTGAGTTCAAAATCAGCGTGCTTGATTTACCTAGTAAATACAATAAAAGTTGTACATGACAGTTATGGTTTAAATTACTGTACAATTATTATTGGATTATTATTGGTTTGGTTCAAGTACTTTTCCATCTTAGTTTTCATCACTTACACTTGGTTTAAAGTGTACAATTACGGTATTTTTACATCAAGTTCAAGGTGGTGCACACCTTTAATGTCTATTTAATTTGTTTTTTTGCTCTTTTCTTCCACAACAAAGTCTATGCTGTTAGGAAAGAAAGAATACTGTATATGTGTAAAATAAAGTAAGTAAATAGGCCTATATATAATAGAACTACTACGATACTTTTAAGGCTAACTATGGGACTCTCGTTATTCTAATCGTATTTGAGAACTTGCATCTGATTGACGCTCTGCATTATGTAGAATCTCTTACGTAATATGAGGCAAAAACTTGACATAGATTCATCACATTAAGTAAAATTTAAAACAAAGGAGGTTTACATTATATACACGTTTATTGTAGTGTCAGATATTCTAACGTTTCAAATTGCTGCTTGTTCCTCGTAGGCAGCCTTTTAAAAGACAGCAGTTGTAACCTATATCGACCAAGTTATTTTGGGAAATCTGTCATTGGATTGTTTATTGGTATCTAGTTGGAAAAACAAGAGAATAATTTGTAATGTACACATTTATATTTACTTTGCGGTGGGTGCATCCTACAGCACTCTAGCACCGTATACCTACCTATTTATCAAGGTAGCATTAGATAACACGATGTCATGTTTAATTATTCTGCATTGATGGGATAATAAGCATTCTATGCAACAGTAGGTCATAAATCATTCATTTGTAAGGATAGTTGCTTTGTGGAGGAAGGAAGGCATAGAGGAAGAAATTTGTTATTGGTTTTAGAAAACACCTACAAGGATATTTCGCTTTGATGTAATATAGTGTTGGTGTGTGCGAGAGGGGAGGCAACTTTAACGGTAACCCTCAGTGTTTCTCAGACTGGCCGCAGTTATTTTATAAGTTATTCAACTTTTTGATGTTTCAGTTCTGTTACTATCCCGTTCTGGATAGTTTTAATAATGCAATCTCCAAAAATATGTCCGAGATTATAATTATTGTGTTAGTTTCCTTTTTACAGCTTGTGTAGGGGTTGTAAAGGAGATATTTAGTAATCTAGCATATGTGGTTCTCTATAACAGATCTGTTTGATAGAACAGACAGAATACACGTGTGCGTGCGTGCGTGCGTGTGTGCATGTGTGCATGTAGTAACATGGAATCAAGTGTATGGTGTATAAAAGCTTCCAAAACAAGAACCTTCTGTATGATATTGTTCGAAGGTTACTGTATATCCCCGCATATAAGCCGAGCCCTAGAACTAACGAACAAAGTTACAAAACTAAGGGGTCAGGGGTCATTTTAACTCTGTTCGCACTCAAACAAAATAACATGCCAACAATTACAACTCGAACCATGCTATGCATGTGACTGATAGCCTGTTACTGACAGTTTGTTTTATACAGTAGCGGTGGCTTCCACTTGAAGAAAAGCCGCAAGGTAACATTTCTTTAAAAAAAAGCTACGAAACTGGCACATATCACCATTTTCTTCTGTCCAGCTTTTGTTCTCACGCTAAGAGAGCACGCACACGTGCGAAGCAGCACTTGGTTGATAATAGTACACTATGACAGCAATAACAGTCTATGATTGTCTGGTCATACAAGTGATCGTTTACGTGTTTACACCCATCACATACAACTGTACACGCAGTTTATTTGCAATAATCGTATCATTAGTACGGCTGAAAAAAATTTCCGTTATTAATAAAAGTAAAACAACTTTAATGGTTATCATTTTCATTAATTCTTTTTTGCAACCTTTTGCCGTGATAAGTGCGTATAGCAGCGTGTTACGATTTGTAGGATCAGTTGATATGACAATTTTATAAATTCAGGGTTCTACCACTGTTTTTGTAGGGTCAGTTTTTATGTGAGATCGGCTTATATGTGAAATCGGTTTATATGCAAGAATATACGGTAGTTTTATTCTATTCTGTTGAGGACTTGTGCACTATCGAACAAATGGTAGACAGTGAAAATTACAAAAACAAGTTGGTATGGTGATGAACGTCTGCAGAGCTCTCAGCCGGCACCGAGGGAGGTCATTAGGCGTACAACTGGCTGCAGTTGGCTGAGCAGCATTCACAATCAAACGAAATATAGGAAATAAGTTTTACATACGGCATCTATAGAGTGACTCCTCTGGTGCCAGACAGGAAATGGCAGAAGTCCTTGATGATGATGATGATGATTAGCCTGTCATCATATATGAAACTATGAAGGCGCTGGGGTCAATACAAAACGTAACAAGTCTGACATCGTGGTCACGGCTCCTCTCTAGAGATGCCCTGATTCTAGTATCCATATCAACATCTATAAAATAACAGAGGCTACATATTTGGATCAGTGTTCGCCAAACTTTTCTTAAATAAATCTGAAACCGGATATTTTTAAATACCTTCTAATGATTATCTTAGTAGTTAGTATTTTGCCCTACAACCCTAACAAATATTATAAACTGCAAGCATCTATCATTTAAATTCAAATGAAGTCTGTTCCTAGGTATGTATATTGCTAGATATCTAAGCCATATCGCTGATAGATTCGGCTTGTAGTTTTCCACTCTGGACTGGATGTCAATAATACATTTAAAGTCAGAAAGGATAATTGTAATACAGCCAACCAAAGATTAGAAGTCTAGTGTAAGGCTTTTATTTACTAGCATTATAAACTTTCATTATTCAAATTTGGGTTTTTTTCACAAATTTTAAACATCAGTTCGTTGTTTGTTATTTATGGCATAAAATAAATAAACAACTATGCAACAGAAATGGGCTAGACCAAGTTAGTCATAGGGAGATTCAGTAGATTGATATCACAAGCATTTGTACACACAGCAAGAATTTTTTGCATAAGAATATTGTGGTGAATGCACTTAAACTAGTTCTATAGAGAGGTAATAACTCCGGGATCTGGTAGACCCCCATTCATCATATATCATTGTCGCTATTGTAGATAGCTTCAAATGTGATTCAATTTTTTGTTAATATTTCTAGAACACCTGTAAATACGCTTCTATATTTGAGCCTTTGTGTCAGCACGAAAGGTGAAAGTTGCTAAGTTATTTGTCAATGTCATCCCTAAATAATATGGCGCGCAGTCGAAAATGTTGCTTAATAGCCCCAGTTGAATCAGGGTTAACAAATATAGCTTTGATAACTAACAATGTAACAGAATCTTACAATATACCTATACAACAAGTGAGGGTACATAACTTCTGCACCCATTCTTTAAAATTTAGTTTGTATTTTATTTGAAACTTCATTTTTGTAATTTGTGCAGGAAGTGATTGGAGGAATGATGGATGCTGACTCGAGGCTCTGGAGAAAACCCAGAAAGGAGGCGTTTGAGCAGCAACGAAAAAAAGTGATGGATTTCGCCAAAATGTGGAAACCTTACGATTTCACCAAACAACAGACGGAGAGTGATAGCGAATGAATGGTATAAACAATACATATACAGTTAGCATTCCTGCAGGTGTTGCGAGGGAGTTTTCATGTAATGCTGCATTTACGCAGGACCAGTTTGTCTTTATTTTCTTATCTGTATGTATTTCAGTCGCACATGACTGCGCAATGTGTCACTAGCTGCTATTGTAAATATTTCATGGTACATAGAGTAAACATGGACAGCAGATAGGGCAGTTAGTCACAATCTGAACTGTCAAAGGTAAATATAGCGTAATAGGTCATTTGTATATGTATATTATACACTTGCACATCAGAATGTTATTATATTGTTTTAGGGGTCTTCCTAAACCTTCTATTTTGGTGATATTTTGTAACTGTCAATGTTCTTAATAATGACAAACACAACTTTTGAAATGTCAAATATCTACTTTCAATAATTTCTTAGGAGATATGATCACTGATCTCTTAGGAGGCATGTATTTTTACTGACTTTTTATGAGATATCTACTTTCGCTGATCTCTTTGGATATACATGCTTTCATTGGTTCCTTAAGAGGTATGTAGTATATTTTGATCTCTTATGAGGTATTTATTTCACTGATCTCTTAGGATATGTGTATTTTCACTGATCTCTTAAAAGATATGCACTTTCACTGATCTCTTTGGCGATATTGTAAAGGAAACTGCCAGTTCCCTTTTCTGCTCCACAAGAGTAAAGACACCGCTTGTAAGCAACCAGATAAACATAGAGCTTTGCAAGTATGAGTACATGTGATCAATGTGTGGCATTACAACGAACCGCATGCAGAGGGACTGCCAGCTATATCTGCCTTCCTTGGCTCATCCTTATATGGATGCCCTCTTTCGTTAAGCTCTGCTCCTTGATCATGTCTTTTCAGTTCCTTTGTGGGCTCCTCTCGGTCCTTTGCCGGCTCAACTTGTAGGCCGAGTTGACTTTGCACTTAATGACCGAAGGCTCAACTTGTAGGCCGAGTTGTCTTTGCACTTAATGACCGAGGGAGCCGTAGCCTGCCGAGGGAACCGTAGCCTGCCGACTTGTCCTGTTAGCCGAGTTGGCTATAATTATGCAATCAATCTGCTGATCGCGCATGCCACTAAAGTGATGGTCACAGGAGCGCCGAACCGAACTAATTGATGCAAAACGACGTCGCTGTCAGCTGTAAAAAGTTCGGCCGAAGACATTTCTGGTCGAAACGAACCATTTCGGTCCTGCTCGAAATTTCATGGCCGAACCCTTGCTTTTATTGGCCAATTAAAATTCTAGCGAGCATGCGTCACATTTCTTCTTACGTGCGTGTGAGCAAAGTTAAAAAAGAAATGGGACGATACTTTTATTTCGTTAAATAACATGAAGCAATTTACGACAAGGCTCACCCGGACATGTGATTGTGTTGCATAAATTTAAGATGTTGCGCTTAAGTTTTGCATAAATGTAAGAGAATGGTTGTGATTTTCTTTTGTGTAGAATACAAGTAATGTGTCATATTCATCCTGATGAAGTATCGTTGACTGATTTATGTAAAACCACAGTACTATGATAAAGACTGTTTTTGTTTGTTATGTACTCACATAGAAAAACATTCACATGTTAATAAAAAATATAATTATGTTGATGGGAAGATTTGGCAAAACCTTTGTATCGAGTGATTTATTTTGAGCAGCTGAACGATCTTCTAATAAATCTGCTGTGTAATTATAATTTATAATTGTTCCTCAAAGTTTTTTGTTTATAATGGAAATATTTAACTCAAATACATAAAAACTACCAATGAAACAGTGTCCTGTCTCTATACGTATAGTATCTAAGAAGCGAAGTGACGTCGAATGCCGTGTGACATGTGCCACGAACTGAACCAGCCTCCGAACCGATCCTACATCGGTTCGATGCTCGTGTGACCACGCCTTAAGTAGGACCTCTCAGCCGAAACCTTGGTGGGAGTGCTTGGTTGGCTTCCACCACAATATGTACTTTTACTGATCTCTTATGAGTCATGTACTTTCACTGATCTCTGATGAGTCATGTACTTTCACTGATCTCTGATGAGTCATGTACTTTCACTGATCTTCTAGGAGTAATGCACTTTCACTGATCTTCTCAGGGATATGGATTGTTATAAAACCCAAGTCCATCATTTTTAGAATAACCAAATGTATCCAAGTGTAAGACTTACACCTCAATTGTTAATAAAGTGTTTATAGCTTTTTCTCTTAATAATAATTGTTTTGTTATTGCGTATTGCGTACGAAACCACTGGAACTCTAACCATCATATAGCTGCAGCTGAAAGAAAGGTAGTAAATTTCTCAGCTCTTGGGAAGGTAGTGAGCGGAGTCCCGTACCTCACCTTATGTCTGTTATCTTTAGTTATGCACTATTGTAGTTGTCGATGCTGCCTTATTTTAAACCAAACTTCGTCATCAATCGATGCCAATGCGATGAGCCATACTTAGACTTGGTTGTATTTGCATACCCACGCATGTCTCCGAATAATTGCTGTTTTATATAGCCTTTCATTTCTCAGCTTCATTCGTCTTTTGTACTCTAAAGAATTGTGGCAGCTATTCTCAGAGGGCCTACTGGGCTTCCATGTTTTACATGTTGCTTCCTGTGCGGAGCGTCTGTTTTTTAGCCAGGTTGTATTTGTATTGTTGCACTCGACAATTTGTCTTATCTACGGAAGGTCAGGAGACAGTTCATCAAGTGGCACATCTATGAATCCCCTTGAGATGAAATACCTTGATTCACATGGCTTCAGTATTTGAGTTCTTCGTAAAAAATCAATAGCATCAGTCTTCTCAGAATTTAATATTTCTTTGGGAAACCGTTACATGGTTTCTTTCTCAAGGATCTTCTTTCTATGGATTTTCGACGGTGGCATGAGATTACTGCTTTGAACAGGTTAGAAAGATCCTAGAATCAATGGTGAAAAAACCTGAGCTTTCTAGGTTACTTTTACAGTCAAAGTCTGTCGGTTCTTTCTCAATGTAACGAACAATTGGCTGGTTGCTCCGCTTTACTATTCCTATCTAATCCGTTACTATATGTACCCTCAATTGCACCTAAACACAGGTCAAGGTCGGTGTGTTGAAGTAATCATTGTCATTTTGTCCAAATCTCGGTTTCTTTCCAGTTCGCATGTGAGAGAACAATAGACAGTTTAGATTCAAGTAGCTATATCTTGCTCATTGGGAACAGTCAGTTTTCATTACAAATTTCATTACATATACAGCTCATGCGGTACTGTAGTTTGTACCAAATACCATGGCTGAGATAAAACGCTAGATCTAAATGTCGAATTAAAAGATTGTATCAGTTCAAGCAATTTTTTGCATACTGTTTTCGATGACTGAAGAGACAAGAAACTTGAAGGTAAACTTACACCATTGAAGAGATGTAAATGAAAATAATACCAATATAGAGCTAAGATATAAAGTTTCAATTTGATGTAATCTTTATCTCAGTAGACCTACCCAGTCTAAAGACATAATATTTTGAGTGAAATAATTTTCTGGAAAACTCAGATTCAAGCGGAAGTGCGACTATGATGTCTAAAGTTGCAAAGAGGCCGACAGTTATAGAGGCGCTTATTGCTGCAACTTAAACACAATAGGCAATATCAATTATAGCAATGATAGCAACTATGATGTCATTTCGGCACATCTATTTTTTCTTCTGAGCGTTTTAACCTCGATCAAGTTTTGTCGACTTTACTCTAAAAACATCGTAGCAGTCAAATCATCTCAAACATTTAAAACGGTCTCAAATAATAGAAACATACCGATAATTTCTGAAAATCTAGTGAATTTTTGTGTGAGCTCTTCTTTAAAACAGTGTTGTGGTGTACGACTGATACTTTCTCAAACAAATCAATTCGTTTGAGAGAGTGTCAGTCATGGGTTGGTAAAAAGCAACGCGAGTCAGTTATCAGATTGAACTTATCAAACTGTTTGTTTAGTAACTGCAAAAATTGTCACCTCATTTAGTTGACCCTCGATAATGTTCTAAAGTGTTACATACGCATGGCGCCGAGCTTCAGACTGCATAATCCTGATAGCGCTCCAATGTCTTACGACACTTACAGAAAGACAAAGTCGTTATATTACTTTACTGGAGAGGTTGTTTATATGTTCATTTATATCTTGGCAATAGCTCCATAATTAGTTATTGTCACAATGGTTAAGCCGAGTTTCTCCAGAACAGAGGAAAATAAAATTCATCAATATGCACTCCACTGGTTTTCAAACAAGACACGCAGTTTCTATCCACCTATATGAAAGTTTAAAAGAGAGCAGGTCTTTTGGTGTAGGTACTATCACTATGTTTCTTTTATAAATGTACGTTTTTGTTTACCATCAAGAATCATGATATCACCAAATACCTCATCGCTCAAAAATATCACTTCAAAAAAATCTTCAACTAGGTCAATCAAATGCTAAGAAAGTCCGTCAGGTCTCAAAATCGGTAAACATTGGTGGCGACTAAATATAACTAACGATTCTCTTGTTAGCGTCTTCGTTGCTCTAATATCAGGATGCACAAAAAATGATGAGAATGTAGCTACCTTGACAAGTTCATATGCCACAACACAAAGTACACAGTAAAGGTAAAGGTTACCTAGTAGGAGCCAAGGCTGTGGCTTCTTGTTCCTGTTGCAATACGATATCTCTCACAAGCTGTAGCAATACTGAGTTTCTGATCCCTGGGAAAGAGTGACTTTGAATTTCCAGGTTTCAATGGTTCATGATAGTTCTTCATGGACAGTTCAGTCGTTGTCACCGATTCATTTTGAAGAATATTCTGACATAGAATAAGAAAATAAATTACTAATAAAGGGTAGACTTTGACAACAAAGCTGGATTTATTTGTCATAGCGGTATGTTACATTTGCTCTGTGTGCTACGGTATACATATTATACTAAGGTATATATTTGTAGTATAATTAGTGTATTGAGCACTCGCTATTGGCTATTCTTTTTTATTATTTATGGAACTAGTGTTTCTCAGGACAATATATTTATATGCAAAGTATCTATCTAATTTTACTCTTTATGTTATTGGCATTGGGTGGTATATATAGATTTATGAATACCTAAATATATATACCTAAATATGTATATATATGTTTATGTATTTATAAAAATATTTATATATATATATCATTTAATGTCCATATCATACAGAGTAAATGCATATATGTATATATACGTATCAATATCAGTTGAGATCTACAGCCTGATGACTGCAAGCACGAAACTGACAGTAGCTAACCAAGATAACCATTCTATTTAATTCTCTACTAATTTATATATGTATAGATATATATATGTAGGCCTATATATATATATATATATATATATATATATATATGTAGGCCTATATATATATATATATATGTAGGCCTATATATATAATATATGTATTAGTAAAAGCGTAAGATTCGAGCAGAGTGCTCAATGATAAAATCAGAGTAAGTTAAAATCAATAAAACAGACTATAACTTTAGATTAATTTAAACACTATTTAGTGTTTTATCTAAAGTTATTGTCTATTTTATTGATTATATATATAAGATTTATTGGCCTACATATATACATATATATATATATAGATATCTAAAATCCTACATATATACGTGTGTATAAAATAGATAATAAAAGAGCAGTGTAAAATTTGATATAATTTGATCTCCACTTCAATGAAACTTCGAGCACTTTTATGGACAACGGGATACAATTCTGATTATATACGTGTGTATATATAAGCCTATATACATATATATATAATAAAAAGTAAAATTAAAATAATTATATATATATCCCACTTGTAGAGGAAATTTAAATGTGCCAGTTTGTAAGAGCAGATGTAATTCATATACCGGTAGTCATTAGAGCGTTGGGTGCAATAACACTTCGGCATCACATGTGGCTTATCCATACACCAGCAACAATCAACATGAGTGAGTTGCAGAAAAGTGCGCTATTGAAGATGCCTAAGATCTTGAGGCGAGTGCTTAAACTCCCTGGTCTCTGGTAGGAGACCCGAGTTTGAGTAAACATTTCCAGCCATAAACTAGAGTGAGCAAACAGTTTTATATATGCATGTATATATGGAAGTCTTACTCTGTCTGTTGTATGTCTGACCTTTAAAAAAACAGTTTCTCATCATGCATGCGAATAACTTTTTATTATTGCTGCTAATTTAGCGAGTTAACCAACAACTCTAGCGTTAGTAGCATACCTCAACATGCGTGACATAATGAGCGAGGTTTGTAATCAGTCATATCAAAGACTGATTGTTATTGGTCATTCCCAGGTCTCACAGGACTATAGCTGGCCACGCATGTACCAGCGGCAATATACTCGCTGCATGCTTCAACTGCGCAGGTTGTGCATGCCATAACAGACGTCATAAGGTAATCTAGAAGAAAATTGTGGGGTTGGAAACAGTTGTACTTTCGCATAGTGTATCATTTATGAGTGCGTATGACTTGCAGTGTAATATTGGGCAGTATATACATGTATAAATTTTAGCAGGTAACTTTAAATAATAAATGTTTAGTAGCATGTAGCTTTAGATATTAAATTTTTGGTAGCATGTAACTTTAGATATTAAATGTCTGGTAGCATGTAACTTTAGATATTAAATGTTTGGTAGCATATAACTTTAGATATTAAATGTTTGGTAGCATGTAACTTTAGATATTAAATGTTTAGTAGCATGTAACTTTAAATAATAAATGTTTGGTAGCATGTACCTTTAAATTTTAAATTTTTGGTAGCATGTAACTTTAGATATTAAATGTCTGGTAGCATGTAACTTTAGATATTAAATGTTTGGTAGCATGTAACTTTAGATATTAAATGTTTAGTAGCATGTAACTTTAAATAATAAATGTTTGGTAGCATGTACCTTTAAATTTTAAATTTTTGGTAGCATGTAACTTTAGATATTAAATGTTTGGTAGCATGTAACTTTAAACATTAAATGTGGTTTAATGGCTTCCATAAGATATTGAGTGCAGTGAAATATCTATCAGTATGATTATTTTACATGTAGTGTTTGGCAGTATTATGTTGACATGTATAACTCGCTATGGATAAAGGTGCCTAGTAATTTATGGTCAGGTTCACTGGAAGTATAAACTACATCATATGTTATTATAAATTATTTATTTCTTTCTCTGGTGAAATTAGGCATGTGCTACATCTATCCTAGCAAGCAACTAAATACCTCTACTATATTACGTCACTCCATAAAATATTTTATCCTCGTAAATTTTTTGGCTATTGTCTTGTCTATAACCAAATAACTTCAGATTGTCCCAAGCCAAAAACAGTTCTGTGCGGCACCCATGAGCTATGTATAAAATGTCATGCGAGGCCACGAATATAATCAGTTGTAAAAGACATGATTACAAGCTATTGCAATTACTAGTTGCAGAGAAAAATATTGCATTTGCAAAGTCAACCGCTTAGCAGCATTACTTTCTAAATTTCTGTATTTTTACAAAGGAAATTTCTGGGGTAACACAATTTGTTTTGGAATTCAGAACTTCTGTTATTGCTTTTCGGGTCAAAAATATTGCATTTTTGAAGTCAGTAGCTTGGTAGCCTCACTTCTTAAACTTAGGTAGGTAGCGGTTATCGAGCTGCTTCTGCTGCAACTGCTTTTATAAGACCTTTTGGACTAGAATCCCTTGAGATGGTTAGCTTTTCCATGAATGCCTTCACTTGCTGCCTTTGTCAATTAATATCTTCGCTTGCTGCCAGTGTCAATGATGTGTTTCTCTCTATAAAACACATACCGTCAGTTAAATTAGCTAATAACTTTTTACTTGTGTTATGTTCATATATGCAACTGTTAGAAAATATCGTAAAATTGGTTTTTTCGCTTCTCGGTACCATGTGAGGAAACAAGCGATCATGGTTCTCCCACACTTTCTAAAACCATGGCTTCTCCTGGCAGGTTTCAACAGTGATTTGCCATTGCCTTCTGGTGGCTGTTTGTATTGAGATCCCATCTCTACCTAGTTGGCCTTTTGCTCGCAGACGTTTGTCAGGTATTGTTTTTAGTCCTGCACGACACCAGCCTCCTCATCCACACTGGCGCGCAGATAGAGAGCCAGCTAAGTCGCCGATTACCTAACCTGGCAAAGAAGAAATTGTGGTTAGATGCCCTTTTAACACCACCAATGGTCCTTCTGTGACTCGAACCCCTGACCTACTGATCTTAAGCTAGCCCTAACCACTGAAACACGGCTGCTCCCAGAATTGATCAGTGCCTAGATATAAACTTATCTGCTGCTACTGATCTGAAGAAAGTAGCTGTTAGTATCGTAAAACACTCCCATACATCATTCCTTATCAGTTTATCCCACATTCTCAGCACAGAGAGTGCTAAACCTTTTACCACTGCTTTTAACCAGTTGTTTTAAAAGCTTGTTTAGACACAGGCTGCTCTAATTGTCCTTGATAGGTTAGACTGATGAGTATATTACAGCAATGTGCTGGTACTCTCATTACCAGTGAGCCACCTTGAAAAGTATTTTAGTACAAATATCTAGGTTTGTAGAAATCTCTGGCTAGTGATATATCACATGCTATACCACATGCGTTTAAAAGTATTTTTAAACACTTGTGGTAAGCTGAAACCAAAACAAAATGCCTCCTGAGTAAGATGTCACTTCAACAGTTCAGCATTACCATCATGTAGTACATACCATGTGTACGTGTACATATTGTACAAACCTCGAGTTCGCTTACACCATGTGTGCATGTGCATTACACTCACCAAAGTTCACAAAAGGTATATAGAGGTGTGACTATGCTTACTGCTTGAATCTAAAGTTTTACCAGCATTTGATGAAAATACTTATTGTACTGGCTAACCTTACCCTATTTTATGCACAAGTATTTTTATTATTGTTATTAAACACTCGGTGCAGGTTTCTTCGTCTCATTTTCCCAGCTGCCCCCCAGACGCTGATCATCTGCAATCGAACCATGTTTACTCCAATCATTGATTAGAGATACGTAAGGAAACCTCATTGCGTATGAACAATCATGCTCTACTACCCACCATGTTTACTGCTCTAAGCCCTGAGTAAACACAGGAGACAGCTGATCCAGCACTTTAACAGTGTTTGCTCTCTTTAGCAATAGATTATTTATGAGGGAAATCACTTAAAATGAAAAAACATCCATAAAATGCATTTCTGGTGAAAAAAATAACTAACTAGGTATATATAAATAGCTATTGACAAGTGGCTCTACACTTAGTATGAAATTAATTTACACAGTGTGTTTATAGAGACCTGAAAACGTTCTAGAATGGGCTCTAGCCTACATGTCCTTCCTTTTATTCCTTTTAGGAATGTGCTTGCATATAAGGTAAATGTTTCATAGTGCTCAGTATTGTATACAATAGGCATTCAGCGCACAAAAATAGCAGGCATAATATGGTGCAGACAATAAATAATACAGTAACCCACCATTACAACAGCATCAAAGGAAATACATGTCAGTCCAGCCATAGTGGGCGGAAGCTCTCTTACTGAACATCCCTGATAAAACCACTGGCTTTTCAGACACATTTTTACAGATTGTAACCAGAAGCCTTTTTGGTTTTCTCATCAGTCAAACCTTTTTCTGTGAGTTACTTGGTGTCTGTTACCTTTCGCTTATGGAGAGTTCTTTGCAAGCTTTGCTTGACATCTACACCTAATTTCATTTCAATAGACCGTAATAAATGAGCTTGCACAAAATTTTATTTGATTTTATCAGAAAGTATCGGTATTTTCTTACCATTTGCGACTGATTGCGGTGTTTGAGGTGATCCGGTTGCCAAGATGTTTTAAGATTAAAATCATCAAAACTGGAAAAGCTTCAAACTTAAAAAGCTCAGACTAAGCGAAAGTTCGATTATGACATTTATAGTTGCAAAGAAACGTTAATAGGCTACATACTTGTAGGCTATATGGCTATTGCAAGACGTCTGTTGAATTCCTTGCGATAGAAGTACATCTTATCTGTAGTTTATTCTAAACTAATCTATCAGTTTATTAGGCTATCAGATGACATTTACAGGTAGTTTAATTTAATTTAAAACTTAATTTTCTGATCTTCAAACTAAATTATTTTAAATTAATCTTCAATTTTAGTAAGACTAAAAAAATTCATAATGTTGTGAAAAGTTTTTATTTGCTTTTGAAGCTGTTAAAAAAGAACAGAATTTTTTGAGAAATCCTGAAAAGGATTTTTTATCTCACATTTAGCAAAATTAATTATAAGTGTTTTTATACAAAAAGCAACCAAATTAGCCTTAGTTCCATAATGACAGCATTGCTTTGCAAATTCTTATTAATACAAACAAGCTATTTAGATGATAGAAATGCCTATGGGGAAAGCGAGAGACCTTCTTAATGATGGCACCTCAGGCTATAGTCTAGTCAACTTTAGCAAGGTATTGTTATTACTACTATAGCTGATATTGCATGGTTTGCAGCCGGGCAATAACTGTCATAATTATAGAAAAGGTTTTCTATTTAATTATCAAAAAGAGATAAACATGTTATAAATGCTATGCTGCTTCTATTGTTCGGCTGCACAGGTGTAGGCGGAGTTGTTTTTGGAAGCATGCAGAGAGATCTCAGTAAGAACAGGGATAAATTTTGAAAGGCTTTCACGTTCATTTTCTTTTCTCGTACAATTAAGTTATTAGTTAAAAGTATGCTATAGGTGTCATACTTCCTAAACAAAAGTTTGTGATCTTTGAAATTGTATTGAAAATGAATATTATCTACATATTACTATAAGTTACCGCTAGTTGTTTCTAGTTCAAAATCATGTTTAATAGTTTTTACCAAGTTTGAATGTGAACATAACAATAAAATCTGGTTAAAAAAGAAAGTTATACAGGACTTCACAAGTTTCTAAAAATTTACTTTTATTGTCAATTTAGAAACCGATTCAATGCATAGTTATTATCTTATATAGACTGAAAGCCTTCCCAACTGTCATCTATTGTAAATCAGACATCTTTACCCTTTGCTGACCTGCTAGAATGCTCATCAGCTCCTAAGAAACTAGAGACTTTCCTAAAAAAAATTTCACACAATGGAGCTATTAAAATATTTTAGTGTTTGAACAGAAAAATTAAGTATTTGACAAAAAGCTGAGCTTTTGACAAAATCTCACACGTCTGCAGAGCAAAGTCATGGTGAGTGACCTAACTTAGCAGTTAAATAAGAAAATACCAGTTTGTACTTTTAAAAAACAGCAAACAGTTCAAACTGGGTCATTTTGAAATATTTTTAAAGTTTTCTGTAAGACTCGTAAAAGTTTTAAAAAAATCTCCGTAAAATCTTTTCAAGGTTTCTGTAAAACGTGTATATCTAAAAATGTAATAAAAAAAACTACAATTTCTTGAGGGATTAGCACTGGAGGTGAGACTCTGCCATGATTCACCAAGCTAGGTAGTTGTGATCCTCTTCATCGGCACGTGTTGATTCAGGACTATAGAAACATTGTATAACCCTCCTCAGGGCTATAGAGATCATTGTATAACCCTCGTTGCTTCTTGAGTCAGGACTACAGAGATCATTGCATAACCCTCGCTGCTTCTTGCCTGTCTCAGCTGCTATCTTTAGATGAGTGATTGCCTACAGTAACAACATACCAGTACACCTTATTATAGGTATTAGCTTGATTATTGCCCCTGTCTGTTACACTCGACTCACACCTGTCTCTAGCTTTGCAAGGTGAGGAGCTTACGGTAAGCCTCTGTTATTATAAACAGATAGATCGGACTTCCTAGATACCTGTTTTAACTTGAACTGAGACAGCAATATTCTTTGTTATGGTTTAAGAGGATATAGATACATGTAGGCTGTTTTAAGTGACCTTTTAATACTTCAGTATAGCTAATAGCTGTGAACATAGTGTATAATTGAGAATATACAAACCTGTAAGTGTATAGTTGCTAGCTATAAGCTTGCTCACAACGAGGGTTTCCTTAGACTGATTGTCTTTCATAATTCACGAGTTAGACTATGTCCTTCCTTTTATTTGATATCAAATACAAGCCATCATTCTTAGAAATATTGGCTCATAGACTTGCTTTATAAGAGTCAAGTTGGACCCCAAAAGGAATAAGCACCCTATCAGCTAAACTCTAATAAGTTTGTATAGAAATTGGCTGTGGGCCAACCTCTAACCAGTAAACCCACGATCATGTGGGCCAACCTTTAACCAGTAAACCCATGATCATGTGGGCCAACCTTTAACCAGTAAACCCTCGATCATGTGGGCCAACCTCTAACCAGTTAATCCTCGATCATGTGGGCCAACCTCTAACCAGTAAACTCTCGATCATGTGGACCAACCTCTATCCGGTTAAAAATGAACTCACATTAGATAAAAATTTTGTAGATTTTATCAGGAAGTATCGATATTTTTCAATCATTGGCATTTGTTTTTGATGTTTGAAGTGATCTGACTGCCAGGATGTTTTAAGATCATAATCAACAAAACTTGATCGGAGTTAAACGCTCGAAAGAAAAATACGTGCAAAATGGTGTCACTAGTTGTTATGATTGCTATGATTGCTATGATTGCTATGATTGCTATAGTTGCTATGATTGCTATAGTTGCTATCAGCTATTGGGTTCAAGTTGAATTGTTACTCATTTCTATTCTGTTGGTCTCTTTGCAACTATAGACTTCATAATCACACTTTCGGTTGATCTGAGCGTTTTAACAGCGATCAAGTTTTGTCGATTATGATCTTTAAACAACCTGGCAGTCAAATCACTTCAAACATCAAAAACAATCGCAAATGATAAGAAAATATCAAGACTTTCTGATCAAATCTAGTAAAATATTACAGTATGCAGGTTCATCATAAACCCTCGATCTTGTTGGCTAAACTCTAACCAGTTAACCCTTAGCTACCATCTTACGAACACTGTTACAAGACACCATGTTCGACTATCCAACCAGCATTTCCAAGTCTGCTATATTTGTCACCAGACTAACTTGAACAAAGGCAGGTGCCGGGACTGAAGAAAGAAGTATTATATAATATATATATATATATATATATACAATAAAGTATAGGCTAAAAGTCAGCATAAAGTGCTCGATACTAAAGTAGAGCTTACTATAAATTTGGTAAGAAATTTATTAAAAGGCAACTCTTAACAAACGTAGTGAACTTATATCTACATGTAGACATGCTAAGAAACACCTTTTACGAAATAGCATTACATAATAGACCTTATCCATCTAGCTTTTAATACCTGAGCTTTTATTTCAGCTTACCAGCTAATGCAGAATCTTGTGTATAGTCCTCACTAAGCATTTTATCTGATGAGTGTTACACACCTTTTGTGTAATACGAAACTTTTAGTAATTTTTTGCTTAGTCAAATTTTAATAAATTTCTTACCAAATTTATATATATATATATATATATAATATAATGAGTTACATGATTAAAAACTAAACATTTAACAGATGAATATAAATTAAATTGAGTTGAAACCGTTTCACTTTTACTTTATTGTAAGAAACGTTTTCTGTTGCATTGTTCATCTTTACATTGAAAAACTGGCGTATAGCTTTTGTGGTGAATCTTTGATTATGGTTGAATTCAGCCAAAGTTTACGACTGTCCTTGGTGTTTCAGATCTCAGTCAGAGGGCAGATATGAATGAGAGCTTATCAAACATTTCCGAAGTTGGTGAAGATGCCAAAGGAGCGAGTTCACCCGCTGCAACGGCATCAATTGATGAGAATTTGATGTACTGGATCCTATTGGCTGTGTCTACCATTGGATTCCTTATAAACCTTTACATATTCCTATTGGTTATCATCAGGTATGACTGAATGCAGACTTAATTGACTTGTATTCCATTGCTAAAGTTTCACTGTTTCTTCACAGTGGTAACTGTAATCATAGTACTCCTTAAAATAAACAAATTTGTTATTAATTCATAATTTGTTAAGTACCTATTAGATTAATTATGTCACTATGCACACTAATGGAAAACTTAGGGTGTTTTACACATGAATATTATAAAGTATCAGCTGATATTTGCATTTTTAGCCAGATTTTGTTCTGACTTTTATGGCAAAATACCTTATGTATATTATTTATATTATCTATTATTTATATTATTTATATTATGTATGTTATGTATATTATATTATTTATATTATGTATATTATATTAGTTATATTATGTATATTATATTATTTATGTTGTGTATATTATATTATTTATATTATGTATATATTATATTATTTATATTATGTATATTATATTATTCATCTTTTGTATATGGGAACAAAAGATTATATAAAAACTAAGTTTATATTCATTAAATAAATGTGCTAAATTTTACATGATTTGAACATACATAAGTTTACGTAGATAAAACTAGTCGAAAGTAAATTGTTGTCTTTGCAGTATTAGTAGCTCTTTAATACTTAGTTCACCAGCCCTTTTCCAATCACAGGATAGAATAAAATGGTTGTCCAATAAATAGATTATATATCTTGAGAATACTTTAGGTGGCAGACAGAGTGTCTACAAAACTTGATTCTCAAATATCTATAGTATATATGGTCTGAGATTATAAAGAAAATGAGTTTATGTCATAAATGACAAAAGACACAAAACATGATTAAATGGTGCCATAATTATGATCATCGCTGTATGTTTGTGTAGCCTCTGCCTCTATCTTCATTAGTTAATTTTTTAAATGACTAAAACTTAAGGCCCATGCACCATATCTCTCAAATCAATGTTTAGCTATGTGATAGACCACAATGATTACCTGTTTTGTCATCGTCACCAACAATAAGGTGTACACATTACAAGCAATTAACTGTCGGTGACTGCTAACCCACAACCAATAGAAATTACAAATTTGCACTCATGATACCGTGAGTCCTTTTGTTATCTATCGAGTGTAGTTCTTTGCTAAGCTCGCCGAAAAAGATTAACATTGACCTTCACAACTGTTGATATTGGATGCGATGTCGTCAACAAACAACCAATCAAAATGCTAACAGTTGCGTTCATCGGTCTGAAAGTTCAACACGTTGAAAGTCCATCGCATCGTTGCTAGCAACGATTACGTTGGGCGCTCTTCGCAAAATGACATCATGGGAGCTAATCGTTGCGGCCATCGCACAGCCAAACGTTGATTTGTTGCGATGATTGATTTGTTGTGATGTTGATTTGTTGATTTGTTGAAAAAAATTGATTTGAGCGATAGTGTGCACGAGCCTTTATCTGTGGAATAATTAATATCTTAATGTTTAATATCTTGAACACAAACGAAGTTTAGAATAGACATCAGCGACAATCCTGTAAAAAGTAAACAAGAAGTTGATAAATACCAAAAAATAATATCATATCAGTGTTTGTTTGTTGGTCTGCCGTACGTATTTCCAGTTATAATATGTAGAAATGAAAAACTTGCTTCGCACTTCAATTGAACTCAAAAACACCCATTCAGTAGAAAGCTGTGTTATCCACTACGCCAAAACAACCTTGCCATGGAACAATTGTGGTCATACTTATCATACCCGCCAATCTTTAATGGAGTGAAAGAAAACTACGCGCCTATGCATGCTTCACACTTCAACTAGCATGTTTGAAGATCATGATTGTATGAGAGATTGTGATGCAATCTATTTTTCTAATGCTGGGTTCAGACGGACGAACCCAGCATAGTTGCTTTTGTTATAGCAAAGATTTAAACTTGCTCAAGTCGCTCAAATTCATCGGGTAAAGAAACTTAGTTTAGAAATGTTTTCTAAATGTCATGTTATTTAAATTTGAAGCTATCAATATTAATGATAAAACAATAAAAAAGATATATCTGGAAGTGGTTCACAATTAGTCACAGCTAGCGCATGACAAAAATTCACTAGCCTGATGAGGAAACTCAAACAGGAAATACAATTATAATTACAGTGATACGTTTGCATATTTTACATATTTTTTATACATGTAGGTGTTCTATAAGGTCTTATAGATAAATTATAGATCTATAATTTTTTTGGATTATAGAATATATTTTATTTTATGGGGGTTGGAATGTTTATAAACTAATACAGAATTGAATGTTTCGTCCTCCTCTGCTATGAGTTCTGGCTCTGATTTTCAGACATAAATCCAAATGGAAGAAGCACCTGATACTACTGGTCAACATTATGCTCTGTGACATACTCATCTCTCTGGGAGGTCTGTTGATAGCTAGTGGTCAAATAACTGAGAATAGCTTGAAGACCAGCCCAGATTATTCAGGAACCGATGAACAGAATGGGCTTATCCGAAGATTTGACTGTACAGGAAAGGTGGCGCGAAAGTATGGTTGATATTTTCCCCGTAGTTTACAAAAGTTTAATTTTTGAATCATAGCAAGCAGATTACAGTTTAATTCTTAAGTGCAGACATTGAGAGAATACCTGGACATGTGCAAGACAATTCTATATTAGTCATTCGACAAGAGCGCACAATTCCTTGAGCTACTTTAACAAGATTGAAACAAAAACTTTTTTGATTTTATAGAACCACTAGTTCTTTACATAATTATTTGAAAGAGTAAAAGCAAACTCGCTGCCAAAACATAGCAGCTTCTCTCTTCTGGCATATAGTCCATTTGCTCACATTCTGCCAGATTGGTACGAATCACGGAGAGCATCACGGAAAGAAAATTTAATGAAATACCCTAAAAAGTTGACTTGCAACAAAATTCACATAACAGTTATTTGGTATTAAAAAGTTCAACCTGTACTTAATTGTATTACTCTGCTGTGTTGTAGGTGCAAAATATGTGGAAATGTGGTTACAAGCTCTTAAAAGCGTAAAAACGAACAGTTAATCGCAGCTATCACGAAAACGCCGTAGGTTGGAATCTCTCTCTAAAACGGCTCAAATGGGACTTTGTTGAACACGATGTGCTTTTGTTTACACTTTCATGCAACCTCATTCATCGAAATATTTTCATAAATATACTTTACGCATTTAATAAAACCATGTCTATTGTCCTTACGTGTCTATTTTGTCATTATTGTAATGCTGTCCGTTTGAGCACTGATATCTCAAAACTGCCAAAAAGTTAGTTAATTTTTTTAACCTCAGTTCGAAGAAGTGTTTATCATTCTCTGATAAACAGGAAGAGCATGCTGGTCACCTGTGATAGTCGAAAAATGCTGCAGGAATTGTTTGCACCATTTGGCAGCAAGTATGGGCCACATGATCAGATTACGACTAGATGATTAGACCAAGCTGAAACGAAACTGTAAAGTAGCGAGCATCTATATTTGATATGGGCTTTCCAGTAAAGCCCGAAGTGTTTGTCACAAACTAGTGCTACAAAACATTTTATATTGAGCCTTTTATTAACCTGTCAATTCACTTGATAACATCACATGTCAAAATAATAAACTCGTCAAGTTGAGTGGTTTTCAAGGGATTCCAACCTACAGCGTTTTCGTGATGGCTGGAATGACTGTTCATTTTTAGCTTTTAAGAGCTTGTAATCACATTTCTACATATTTTGCACCTACAACACAGCAGAGTAAGGCATGGTGAACCGTTTGATACCAAATAACTGTAATGTGAATTTTGTTGCAAGTCAACCTTAAATGACCAGCTGTCCATGAGTTGAGTTTGAACAAGGGCAGTATTAGCAGGCAGTTCCGTATATAAAAATAAAAATGATCCTTGAGTGATAATAAACGCAAAATGACCAATGGCTTTGTAGGATTTGGAATGCTGGAACTTATGCCAACCTATTCGGCCTGCTCCTGATGACGGTAGACCACTTCATAGCCGTGCGCTGGTCCCTCATGCATATCACTGTTATTACCAAGAAGTGGGCTGTGCAGGCAGTCCTTGTGGTCTGGCTGGTGAGTTGTCCTCCCAAATAATCACCGCCTACCAATAGATTCCCTCTGCTGATGACACAATTTTTTCATTAAAAATTTGAGAATATGAACATCAGCAACTAAATCCATTTTTAACTGTTGTTTTACTGATAGATTATTTTTAAATGGCAGCAAACCATTTTAGGTTACTTTCAAATGAAAATAGCAGCAAATAATACGAGTTTTTAAATACTGCTAGAAACTTAAAATGATGATATGATGACATCAACCAATTGTTTGATAATTGCATCAAATAATTTTACCTTTCAAGAGCACATGCAACATCTGGTAAAAATTGAACTCCGCACTCATTATGAGTGAGATCAGTGAGACCGTATTTAAACAAAAATATGTTTGCTCTCTACTAAGCTTTCTTCTATCTGCGTGTTATCAATGGCAAAAAGTTCTAGTGGGCCTGAAATTGCTACCAGTTTGGACTCTTCTGATTTTAGTTTCGGCATAACTGGCGAACTCTTTTTTTATAATCAACTTTGTCTGCTTTGAGAAACTTTCAGCTTTTAAAAATACTTCCAGTCAAACGCTCCTGCATATCTTTTAATTTCTCTGCAACCACTCCAGGTGAAGATAACTCCAGGTGAAGATAACTCCAGGTAAAGATAACTCCAGGTAAAGATACCATTGAAAACTTGTTTGTAGATCGGAAACATTTCACATGGCACAAATAAAAACTTGTTAAAAAGTACGAGGTTTTGGATCAGCGAGGGTTGAAGGTCAATACTGTTCACTGGTGTTACGCTTTTCAACAAATACCGCATGTGAATAGTTGTCTTGGAGCAATCAGGGATGGGCTGGTGACACAGTTGTGAGTAGCCTGTGATCAGCCTGAATATTTTGAGATATACATGAGCTGCCAGATGAGCTGCTTAAAATCTAGTCACAGGCTATTTCATGATACCGTTGCATAAATAGTTTAGCTTTCTCGAATGTTTGTTCTAGTTGTTTGCGTTCTAATTATGCAATAGAGTTTCCCAACTTAACAAAATGCGTACTAGTGATTAGGATTTGTCTGATTTAATTTCAATTTTATAAATAGTTCAGAGAACGATTGATACGTCCATTTTGACACAAATAAATAAAGTAGAGATGCTGCACCATATCTACTGCTTATGCTGAATACACTCAAAGCAGGAAAAGTTGCAAGACTCCGAGACTCTCCACATTCCTTTTACTTCAGTTGCCATGTTGTAGCGCACTTTCTCTTACCGAAGACAAATGTCTACCCGAAAAACTGTGCTAGTTTCTCTTTTTACAGTTGGCCGTTGTTCTAGCATTCCTCGAGGATATATTAATTGAACCAACGTATACTGAAATTATGGATGACTGGGACACCAAGTTCACAACAAGGTATTGCTACCAGAGGATTGTATACAAACACACCACAAATGGTATCTATACATTCGACCTAAATCAAGATGGACACACGGCTATAATCGCTGTGATAAGCATTGTAACCATATCTTTGACATTTGTCACCATGGCGACGGTTTATACATATATTGCCTACGTGGTCATCTCAATCAGCAGGAGAAAAAAAGCACAGAATAACAGATTCAGGTAAGACTTTTATTCAAATTTTATTAAAAACCCAAGAGCTGATATAAAACCGTGTTAAACAGTGGATCGTTGTTTTAAAATAGCATTTTAAACAAAAATGTGCGAAACACAAGGGTTTTCTGCGCAGCTCACCATATAAAAGATGTATTATGGCAGCAGGGCCTATGAACCTTACAAAAACAAACCGTTTGTTTCAAAACAAAAGTAATTTTTCCATAAAACAATTTACAACCCTTCAGCACTCTTGTTCACAAGCAGTAACGCAGAAGTTCAATAACAAACGCAATATTGATGTTGTATTGATGCAGTCGTCAGCTGATTGCTCAGTTGGCTATAACATTTAATGCTTACGTTGTTTTTTGTGGGCTGAGGCTTTGAACAATTGTGTTTGAAATTGCAGATATAATTGTGTCGTTCTACGTTAATCTTTTATGCATGCATTACTAATGAATATAAGTTCACTGCATGCTCTTGTATGTCGCTGCATGCATTAGTGTACCATTATTGTAACAGCTTCAAACTCAGAAAATGTAAATGTTATCTTGAATGTAACTTTGTTTTATTAAACTTATGAAAACGTTAAAAACTAGCTCACACTAATTCTCTAATTTTCGTCTGCGCTAGAAGTAGCAAAATTGTCCACTTTTTCTATTTTTAATCGTTGTATGCTTACAAGTATGAGATATTGCGTGATAATCAGCCTTTCAGCAACCCTTCGTGAAAAGGGACAATCAAAGGAGGCAATTTGAAGTTTGGTTTTTGGCAGAAATTGAAATATGAGGAGGTTATTGTTGTAAAAGGTTCAAATTCTCACTTCACCTTCAATAGTAGTGTCAAGTGTTTGTGTTTTTTAATCAGGCCCTGTCAAAGGGGCCAGAACTGAAAATACATATTTTACAAGAAATCAGCAATTTGGTTTTTCAATGAATGAAACAGATAGCTACTATGCTGTTACAGTTCATCATTAGCCTGAGTACATGAGTTTTCTCTGTGTCCCTTCAAAGATTCTGTGGGATGTACATAAGGATTGATTAAAATTAAACTTACTTGTCTCCCATTGGCATGCTTAGATATTTGTGTGACTCACAAATGGTCATACATCTTAGCCTGTTTTTGAAGCCACTGGTTCGCTGTTGGATCATGTATCTTTATTAACTGAGCGCAACACTTGCCACCAACCAAAAAAGAAAATCTATTACCGGTAGTTTAAAGAGAACTTTCACCTGTGCTGCTTGTTGACCCTTAATCCATAAAATGCTATCTCAATGGTTTCTGCATATCTATTTAGATAAAAAAAGTCTCTTTTGGAAGATGCAAATGAGTTGCTAGGCAGCTGCAGGTTTTTGAACAGTTTGAGAGTTGGTGAAAAAACTTCTTTCCATCATTATAGCGGTTGATGGTATTAAATTTTTATCTATAAATAGTAATAATGCTGGCATTGACCACACTGTACTATAGTTCTTTTATTTGTGCTACAAATAGGCAAAAATAAAAAAATAAAATGAAAAGCAACTCTTCACCTTTAAGTACGGCATCAATATAAGGGAACAAACCAAGCTGCTCTTGAGATCAACAACATTGAAAACCATTAAAAGGGAGGATTTCTATTGCCTGATTACTAGTTTGTTGTTTTTTTACTGTCACTTTTTGTACTTTGTACTGAATCTCTAAGTTTGCTCAAAACAATCCATAAACTTTGGCAAGTTGGTAAACAAGGTGTTTTGAAACGTTATTCACATTTTGTTGAGGTTTTTATTCAACATTTTAGGAGTAAAGTAAAAGTCTTGTGCCATGTTTGAACAGGTTCATATCTACGGCCTCATGTCAAATCACGGAGAATGTTTGTAAATATCACGGACTTGAGCAATACTACGGGAGGTCCAAGATGTTGGACTGAACAATTAAATGCTTATTATAACTGAAATCACTAACAGTGGCATCAGAGTTATCATTGCCATTTAAATAGCAAGCTGACGCTACCTAGCAAACAAAATATTAGCAGAGTTCTTGACGATGATCGATTGGGTGCAATACAATCATTTGTATGAGCACTGGCTGGGAGATTTACCAATAATCTTTAATCTCTGAGTTTAGACAGAAAGTGCCTGGACTGGGTAACTTATGGCTATAGATAAAATTAACTACATGTATTTAGATAGAATGCAGAGTTGCTCAGTCTTGTTACTAGATATCTTTATTCACTTTAACAGAATGGTGCCATAAGTCAATGTTCAGGTCCTTAAGAGTAGAGAGTGAGACCTATAGGTAATAAGTTAATGATGGAAATGGTATTTAGTCATGAATGACTAGCTGCAGTAAATGTATTACATAGTCAAACCAAAGGGCTCATCAATTTAATTGGAATCGCTGTCACTAAAGGCTTGTTCACGCTATATCGCCGTATGTAGACATTAAATTGACAATACTTGGGCTTATCGTCTGTGATAAAAATGTTCACACCATCACAAACCCTTCTGTGTTTACATCAGTGATTAATTCGCGGCATAGCGTTCTCATCATATATACAATCTGGTCGGGAAGACTAAGAAATACTAGTCCCGCAGCCAATCACCGCCAATTACTATCGCCGAAGTCTTGCGCATTGCACAGTCAATCGTGGATGCTCGGCAAATTATCGGCAAACAACTGACTTATCCGTGTCGTCTCAGTGATGTCATTGGTTTATGGTATACATAGTAAATAAAGAGTCGCTGATAGGACAATTCCGATAACTGTGATACAGTGCGCACCAACCTTAGCATTCCTTTAAAAAGCATGATGTGAGAACTTTACATGTATCAACCATGGTTACCATGGTTACTGCTTTTATGATTCAGCGCTACTCGACCTAACTTAAAAGGAATTGGAACAACTATCCTTCTCCTCTGTACCTTCCTGATACTCTATCTGCCTATAACCATATCTTACTTTGCACAAGTCTTTGGAAACGCGGACGAACTTAGTTATTGGTGGACTCACATCTTCAACATCCTCGTGACGATGACAGGAATTGCTGATATCCTTATTTACGGATGCCGAGATAAAGATGTTCAAGCAGCTCTTCGATGCGGCAGATCCTCCTCCTCTTCCTCCTCTCCGTGAGTGTACAGAAGTAGAAGCAACTGAGTGCTGTTAGATCAAAAAACTTTGCAGGAATTTTAAAAGCTGATAAATAGATTTTAGGATTTCAAAATTTAAGGATTGATGATCAGTTACTCATGTTCAAACTCATGTCTGCTTTCAGCAGTTTGTTTGGTTAGGATTTTTTTATTGAAATGGAGAATCAATACTAGCTCTTTACGGTACTGCCAGCGATTTTATTTCAATTATTACAATAGGAAAAAGTGTGGCTGCACAATATAGGCTTGTCATGTTATTTTGTGCAAGTAAAGTTTAATGGCTTTTCACTTTAGGATAGCAGCGGACAAGGAAACTTGAGAGACGAGTACGTAAATTGTCGGAACACAATTAGGTCGAGATAAAGTTCACATCTTCTGATCGGTCTTACCTGGCCTTGACCCTTCAAACTAAAAGTAATGCACGTGTGTGATGCTAGCGTGCGACGCGTGTGATGGTGTGCTATAAAATTTACTATTTAGGCCAGTGCTTCTCAATTATTTTTTGTCGCAACACCCTTAGATGAAAAAACGTCTCATGTCCCTCTTCGCCGCAATAGTAAATCGTATCATTTGTCTGTGTAACCCCGTATCCTTACTAGCCTTTAAAAGAAGAAAAATTGAAAAATAATGACCATCTAAAAACAAAGAATATTTTTACTCACTCCAACAAAAAATATTTAAAGCACATCTGAAATTCAAAAATAAAGTCAGTCATAGTGAGCGCTACATACATTTCGTCATATTTCCTTGTCATAGCTTTTCGGAGACGTTCTCCTGTCTTCTTAACTCCGTCTCCCCCGCCTGTCTTCTCATCACTGTTCCTGTTAAATATTTTTCCATGGTGTCACTTGAGGGTATGTATCACTACATTTCAAACTTCTGCTCTGTGTGCCGTGAGCATTCTCAGCGAAAACAAAACCTTTAGCTCATAGAGTGAGTGCTTTCTTCCTACAGCCTAATGTAGTGGAGGTATGATTGCACTTTATTCTAGAGGAGTAAAAAAATCAAAATAAAAGATTAAAAAAATTGTGGCACAAGGTCATACGTGGCCTCATAATGGAGTCTCATAACGCATCTCACTATTTGAGAAGCATTGGTTTAGGCTAAGCGATCGACTAGTCTAGTCCCTTCCCTAAACTTTCGCTGCTCTCATCAAGATAAGGAATTGCTGAATAGGCAGTAGTAACCGACCTCGTAGTTACTAATCTAAGTTTTTTTGATATATTTAAAAACATGCTACACATTGATTGGAATTAAAAGCGGCAGCTGAAGATGATGTTTTGCCAAAAAGATTTCAGTTAAAATCTGTATAAACAAACATTCAAAATACATAAAGTTACCATTTGACAGGTCAGAGCTAGAGTGGAGTTCTTGCTGGTTTTCATCAACATAGTCCAAATATTTACTTGCAGGTACCAAACAACACAAGTGACTAGTAAGAGAACTTCTCAAAGTCAACTATCTGTGCACGCTGCTCGACGCACATCCCGCGCTCACAGTGAGAAACATGGCTACAGCCTGTCACCGTCCCCTATCAGTGCATCTTGCAATTCATTACGCACTCCATAGGTCTGACCTAGTTGGTCCTAATTGGTCATAGAAGCAGTTAAATCTCACTTTTGGTTGGGTACCCATCCAACCACTGTCATCTATCAGCTCGTGTACCACTCTCATAGTAGTAAATATGTCAGTGCGTGTACTATTCTCAAGGTGGTTCCCATTTATAAGTGCGTATACATGCCTGTCAATGTGTATAAAACCTTTTTCAGTAATATTATCTATACTAGCATCTGTACAATTATCTCAGGGCGAACAATTCCTAGTATACTTTATTGCGCGTTGCATGGTTGGTAGATAATCTATAATAGCGATTGGCTACCAACAGTCATGTAAACTCTGTACCTAGTCTATCTGTACTTCTACTGCCTTGTTCTGTTTTCTCGGTCTAGGTACCAAGTAAGTATACACATCTCATTTCCATCTTTATTTCATAACATTACACAATCTATACCTTGAGATAAATGAAATATTATTCCTGTGAAGTCTCGACCGAGTAGGACAAAAGGTGTGAGCTGTAGAGCTGGCATCTCATATTGATGCCTTTGATCCATAGCTGACTCCAAGGGTTACAGAGAGATACTCAGGCTACGGATAGCTCTGATCACATATTGTTCCTATCAATTTGGTGATACCGTCACCAGAAAGCTTTGAGCATTGATGCATTAGCCTTGCCTAGCGTGTTGTAATCTATTGTTAATTTCATTTGTGATATATTTAGCTAAAGTTTATCAGAAGCTATGTATGTATAACAGATTAATTATAAAAATTTCAAATATTAGAGAATAAACTGCAGTATAAGAAGCAGCCTTGTCGCTGCGATCACACGAAACAGCTGGAACTGAACTGAGAATTGATAAACTCTAAGCATCACCTTCAAATGACCTTGGTTATTACAACAAATTCGAGAATTGAAACCAAAAGGTTTAAGTCAATTTTAAGGTTTGTGGTAGAACCGAACAAACTTGCTTTGATGAACTTCAATGTAAGTTAGTAAGACAAGTTAGTCACTTGAGATGAAAAGAACCATTTCTTTCCGGTTTTTTAAAAATTTTAAAACCGTATCGACTTTAGCTGCTACTGAAGTTCATTTGAATGCCTTTTACAAATCAAATTAATAAAGTAGCTGTTGGTTACACTCCACCAAATATTCCTGAATGTGCTCAGTTTTAACAATCTCTAAATGATATATAACAGTTGACTATTTTACCTGCTTACAGAGCAGTTTTACATTGTTTTATCAGGCAAACAATGCTTACCTACATGTATCTTCTATTTGTGCCACAATAGACTACATGAAACTAAAAGAAATACCATGTCAGGCAATATTTGTGATGATGTACACAGAGTACATTATCAATACTAACTTGCAGCAAGACCGACGGAGGAGATAATACTGTCAAAATGTATTATATAGTTCACTGCATGTAGCTTCTTCTACACATAAAATATTTTAATTATGAACAGGACTTGGATGAAATTTGAGTGTTAGGTATGTATATAAGCAGTATCCAGTCCAAGTGCTGTCATCAGTTTCATGAGTCTCTACTCAGATATGTTAATAATACAATGGATGGCTCTATTGGCCCACACACGTAGCTACCATCGCCCACACACGTAGCTACCATAGCCCACACACGTAGCTACCATCGCCCACACACATAGCTACCATAGCCCACACACGTAGCTACCAAAGAAACATACTAACTTAGGTGTTGTACCCTTCTAATCCATCAAACAGCGTTATGATATACCAAGATAGGATAATTCTCCATGTACTACATAATCAGGTGTCACCAGCTGATTTGCCTTCATTAGTTGACACAAAATTTAGGTGCCAGATGAAGCCGTGAGCCACATGTATTCATGCACAAAGCCACCTGTCACAGACAGCCAAATAACATATATCTGCACACTAAAAAAACATGATTAGCATACCAGAATGGTTTCAGACACATTTGGCAGAAATGCTCTTACAACACTTATAGAAATTTGTAGCTATAGAAGGGACCACGCTTGTGCCATGCCTCACACTTTGGGTATACATTAGGTCATGTACAAAAAGAACTCATTGCTTAGCAGCTGCTGCTAGGCAGCTCTTATCAAACGCAGGATAGGAAATAAGTTTATTCAAACCACTCTTCATACCATATCACGCAGAAAAGTCTTTTACACGCATAACCACAAAAATTGAAGTCATTTCCAATGTTAGTTTTTATGTAACCTAATAAAATGAACATGCTTGTTTTGCCCCTGACTTGAAAAATATCTAGTTTTGCAGGCTGCCACTATACACATGTCTAAACCTTCAGATTAGTGCTGCACGATATCTTTGCATGTACATTCGATTATTTGGTCTCAAAATATATCGAAAAATATCGAACATTGAAGTTGTCTTCTTTCGATATATAGTGTTAGACCGATATGACAGGATATTGGTTATTATCGGTTGAAAAACAAGAGTTGTCACCTCGTTACAATAAAAAGGATAGACAACTCAATCTTTGCAGAATATTATCAGCCGCTATTTCGATAAAATATCGGCTTTAATATTCATATCGACTTGATAACTGACCAAATATAAAATCATCCACTAAAATATATCGTCATATCGAAATATATCGTGTTATCATGCAGCACTACTTCAGATGGTCTAAACTTGGGTATATATAAAATATTTGGTTGTATAACAGGATAATAACAGACTGCATGATAACATTGTTTTCTATTCTGTGACACCAACATACTACATCCGATCATCGTATAATCATAGTATCATAATATTTCATCAAATTATATTCAAGCGCATCTAATCAATATTATAATGATAATTTGGTTAGAAAATTCAGAAATGTATCACAAATTGCCCAGTCTCCTTCCCTTAATAATTAGCTTATACTTTTAGGAACAAAATTGGTACGTAAACCAGTACAACAGCCAATCAACCAAGATTTACCATCTTGATTGATTTTACTATCAAACACTGCCAATTCAGCCAATCACCAGAAAGTACACAAGATGACTAGACAAGTACAAAAACTTTAGCAGTACAGGGACGGGCAGGTGGTTGTGGCACATACAAACCAAGGGCCAGTAGGATACCTGCAGTGTTTTATAAAACCTGCTAGTACAGGGCATCGATAAAAAGAGGGTTTTCAGTATTTATATAAATAAATCTAACTTTGCTAAAAATTATATTCAGAGGCGACTAATCAATATTATAATGATACTTTGGTTAGAGAATTCAGAAATGTATCACAAATTGCCCAGTTTTCTACACCTATTAGTGAGCTATGTGCTATAGCTATAGCTATAGCTCACCTAAATGGTGAGCTATATAAATATCTGTATGATTAAATCTCACTTTGCTAGGGATAAATAAGGCTTTTACTGTTCTCCCTAAATACCCTGAAACATATGGGGAGAATATCAAAAGTTGAACTAGAGCCATAAATTCAAATAATTATACTTCTTGCTGTCTCTCTATCTATGGTCTAGCTAAACTATTTACACTGAAACTAAGAGCACTGAAAGAATTTTAGCAAGACATAGAATTATAATTTTTATTATTTAATATTTATTTTTAATAATAAAAGGTTTACAAGATGAGCTATATAAAATAGTTATAATCAAATATAGCGTCAAATATATTATACATCTATCTGTAAAAACTACTTTTGTAAATAGAGTGACACTGCGCACCAGGTCACTCTATTTACGTAACTTTCAGTGTTTGTCTGTTGCTCGTCTGTTCAGCTGTAGCGATGAAGTTTTAGGAATAAAAAATCCACTTCACACTAGATTTGAACTCAGAGCCATCAAGCTTACAGACCACCGAACTAACCCAATACACTATACTAATGTATAATTGGGCACATATTTATGCAACGCTGGCAAAAATATTATTGTCCATCTTGCGCTTACTCGTAACGTCATTACACAAACTGTCAAGCTGGCTTCATGGCTATTATTATAGTAAAGATATAGACTAGTTTAAGTTACTAGCTTACCGGGTAAGTTACTCAAATTCATTGGGTAATTATTTTTTTACCTGTGCAACTCAGGGCATTCATGTTGTAATATATAATTGTTACCATTCAGTTTCAAGCTTCACTACTCTATTTAAATATTTATTTCAAGTTACGAGCTTTGCAGTTTTCTTTATTCCCAGCTGTTTCTCAGCTTTGTCTGAATCAGTGAAAAGTTGCTGAAAGTTCTCTCCATTGTTGATAATGATGCTGGCAGCGATATAAACTTTTGAAACATCTTCAGAAGGTTACATGCAGAATCAACTTTATGTAACTGAAGTAACCCCAGTATATATCTTCTTCACACTCTCTGAGAAGTCTGCAGCGAATGGTGGATCTCCAATTTAATTGTGGATAAGATTGGCAGCAAAGTGGGATGATGTCGGTGCTTTTTTATCCTGGAGCTGTGTTTAGCTAGATGGTATTGCGGTGTAGAGTTCACTGGCAGCAGTCCGCGATAGGGCTGCTGTTGAACTTTAGCATACGGTAAGTTAAAATCATTAGAGTTGTATAGGACTAATTCCTTCCAGTTTTCAAAAGATTTTCATATCATCTCAAGTGACTTTAACTTACATTGAAGTTCATTTTAATTCCTTTTACAAATCAAATTAATAAGGAATCTGTTAATTACAGTCCAACAAATATTCCCGAATATTCTCAACTTTAGCGATCTCTAAATGATATATTACGGTTGTTGACTATTTTACCAGCTTACAGGGTAGTTTTACATGGTTGTATCAGGCAAACAATGCTTGCCTACATGTATCTTCTATTTGTGCCACAATAGACTACACGAAACTAAGATAAATACCATATCAGGCAATATTTGTGATGATGTACACGGAGTACATTATCAATACTAACTTGTAGCAAGACCAGCGGAGGAGGAAATGCTGTCAAAATGCACCGGCATTTTCTACACACCAAATACTTTGTATATGAACATTACTTTTTGATGAAATTGGAGTGTTAGGTATGTATATATGCAGTATGGAACATATATTTTCAATACACAACAAACTATAAGTTAGTTTTTGAAGATTCTGCTGCCAGTATAGCTATTAACAAGAAACTAAAACACACAAATAATGGCAGACGTTGAAAAGACAGATATTTAAAATGGACTGCAATTATGGCATCACAGACAAAGAATGTCAAACTGAATAGTTAGCCCCGCATTGTGACCTCATCTAATTTGGCTCTACATAGAATGTTTAAACACCCCTAACTAACAAAGGCAGAGAGTTGGCAATAGACATAGATAGTATATAAGTTATAACTTATATAGTGTGAGCTCTGTGTATATGCAGTTCAAGCAACACATGGTTAAAATTGCGTATATAGAAACACCAGTCTGTGTCATGGCTGACCACTATGCTTCAATATTGACATCCTTGTATGGTTACAACAATCTTTCTTTCATCTGAAAAAAGGAAGTGATGCAATGTTCATGATGAAAGTGTGAACTGTAATCATATTCTGCATGCTAGAAATTAAAAGACATGCTTCAGAAAGAATAACAGCCAAATAAATAAATAATAAATTTTCTCATAAGTTTAAAATCTGAAGCCGAAAGAAACTCGATCAAAATTTTTTAAATCTCCAACTTTTATTTTGTCTCTAAAATGTCATAGATTACAAATAGTTTTTAGAAATAATAGAAGAGAAATAAAACTGTTCATCCATTTAAAGACATACAGTCCATGCCACTGACAAATGTTAACAGGTGGCTACTCAAGGGAATGTTTTAGGGCTCAGATGACAGTAAGTAAGGCTGCTGTCACTTTGGAAACAAAACAAGCTGAGGTATTTTTTTCCAACGCTTCATATGCACATGCTGTTGTTAATGATACCTGCGCTGGCTGTGCTGACAAACAGAGCTGGAGATTGAAAGATGTTTTCAGTAAAAAGAAATACCATAATGTAGCGGATTATTTTTCTTAACCTTTCCAATGCAGAAGGATGCGCTGACCTCAACTAGAAGTAGCCAATGAGGTGTGAGCGATGCAAAAGCGTTGTAAACTAGCACCAACAAGCTGGATCAAAGGTCAATGCCAAATAGAATATTGCGGCAGCCATGTCTAGTAAGAAACCAGAAGGTAAAACAAGGCATAATTTACATCTCCAAGTCTTTCTTGCCACAATTGTAATGTTAATGCCTTGACTTATTCAGCAGAGTCAAAGTGTCTCACTTGGAACTATTGGCACGGGCTCACCACTTCGACTGCCAGTAGGATTTGTCTTATCTTACACCAAGCTGATTATAAAGCTTGTCAAGCATCAGCCTGCCTCACCACTATCTGATTAAATCAATCACTGCGTATTATTTTTACCCTCGTTAACTTTCTAAGAAAACCAGATATTTGCATGAGTGACATAAAACATTATAGATGTAAAACACAAGGATTATATTTTTTTATATATTTTGGAATCTGGTTAGAACTGAATTTAGATTTTTCTCCAACGATCTATCCTTTGTGTAACAGTTCATTTCCAATGCTGCCGGAACAATATTTTATATAAGTTTACAAAAGCATAATATGATGAGTTGCTGATAGCTAGAATTGTCAGAGCCGTGCATGCACATCGAAATTGTTGATGAAACGCTTTTAATTGGTTGAACAAATTATTAGCAAGCGCGATTTTAGCAGCTTTTGCAAATGGTATAGTCTAAGACGCATATTACGACACACATCAAATGTACCAGTGCAATTCAACATAGTACATACAATGCAACTGCCTAGATTGTGCTATTGTTGGTTCTTTATCGTTCGGACACCATGGATACAAATTAATTAATGCTTACAATTAATGGATACAATTAATAATAACAATTTATTTTTAGCAGCAAAAGTTCCATTGTAGAAAGAGTTGCCATCTTTAGCAAAATCAAGTCAGTTGCATCATATTTACTATGGCGAATTGTGTTAGTATTTTTCTTGAGTGTCGCGTTATGTGCCTCGGACTATATAAATTGCGCAAGCTGCTAAAATATTGATCACTAATAATTTGTTTAGCCAATCAAAAGTGTTTCGCCGACGATTTCGGTGTGCATGCAGAGCTCTAACAATTCTGTAAATCTCGGCCGAATAATTCTGTGTTTCTCATTTATTTTGTGATTTCGGTCAGAACCAACAAAAAATTGGTACGCGTGACTGTACCTTTAGGCTACATTACATATCTTTAGATCTCAGGCTTTGGTGACCTTCAATGTCATATTATTCAGTGGTGCAAGCAATTAATTTGTTTTTCAGAAATCAGAAAGACAATATCCATAAAAATGCAATGCAGCGCAAACTATTAAAAACCTTGGAGGAAATATTCAAGAATATCATGTAAGAGTAAGCTAGTGCAATATAGTTTTCTATCGAAAAAGAGTTGATGGTTGGGAGACTCTTACTCTTAGCCGATGACAATATAGTAAGCTAAGATACATGCGTACCGGGAACAACAAGCTTACCTGCCTCCCGTCGATGTTCACACAACCAGAGACCTTGCCATTGTCCTAAGTTTAACTTCCCATTGGTAATAGGGACTGTCACACTAGAGCCCATTAATGCACACTTGGCATGCCCTGGCTATAGCAGTAAATTAAAAATAGAACACTAGAGAGCGTATACAAGTGATATCAGCAGAATAAAAGATTGTGCATAATGTGCGTCGAGCTCTGCCATCATCCACTCTCTGTAAAATCATGACCTGTCCATCGAATGTTTGGCGAAAACCTTTTTTGAACAAATTTAGGTTCAATGTATCATGGACAGCCCAAAATATTTGTATTTATCCCTCCATACATACATGTATGACAAGCATTGTTTTTTATTCCGTGACATCAACATACTACATCTACTGTCGCATGGTTCAACTTATGAACTTCCTGTTACTACAACCTTTCTTTAACTATCCCGGTTTCTCCCCAATACTAGAGGTGGAACGAGACAGGTTTTTTAAGCTCGAGACGAGACTCGAGACACTGTCTTGTAAAAATTCGAGACTCGAGACACGAGACAGTAAAATAATGAGCATTTGGTGATGATTTCACTACACAAGTACTAGCTACTTGGTATATATAAAATTAATAAAACTCTTTTTAAATTGAATTTTCACCTGGTGTAAACGATTTAAATACAACATTTTAATAGTGATATGCATGTAGTTTTTGTAAACAAAAGTGACACAAACAGCTCTAAAATACCGAAGTTATATATTCTAAGAATTTTGAGCTTTATGGATCATAATCATTATAAACATATTGCTTTGTACATGTATATTTTACCATCTATTAAATAGTTCTTACTTTTTAATGTAATGTGTAATGAAACCGATAGCCGTCGCTCTGTTATAGCTGAAAATCATGTTTTGAAATAGCTGTATATTAGCAATGTTCCCACAAACGTAAATGTCAAGAGATTAGTTAATAGGTAGGAAACTTAGCAGTTACAATACATTCCTACAGCATATAGTATCTCCCACTAACGGAAACAAGTATGCATCAACAACCATTCTTTACATGCTGCATACGTGTACAATATTCTTACCATTTGATTGTTGAGTTGAGAATTACTTACTCAGTCCATAGCAACACTATAGTAGGAACACAACTCCTATTCAGTCTATCCATTTATATAGAAGTAGCTTTATAGTTATATTCATTCCATGTCTAGCAACTAAGGAAGCAACATCATTTAATTTTATACTAATAGTTGATCGATCAACATGTATATTATATCATAATATCTTACATCTAGACTGCTAATCTAACCCCAACCCAGTCTTTAGAGGGTTGGTTGGAGGTGTACGTACATTAGCATATATATGAGGCATCGTTACATGAACTATAGCATTGGATTAGCCTTGTTGTAGAACTGTAACCTGACCATCACTAGACTACCTCCCACCTATCGGCATCGACACTCACATAGACGGTGAATAACACTATAGCACCAGCTAACCAGAGTCCTCTGCACCTAACGACAACCACAACTGAAGTGAAGACTATCCATATATAAGGAGATTTGGACTCATACTAATACTGAAGGTAGATAGCTCATTTACAACAAAATAAGCTACAACAGCTCTACAAAGAAATACCGCAACTAAAAGAACACACGATAACACTTTCATTCTTATCGTTTCATTAATGTTAAGTTTTGTTTGTGTATTAGCTGTAGTATGTGAATTATATTTAAATTGTACTCATAAATTATATTAATTACTGTATACACGCACATGTATATTCTTATATTGAGCTAACAAAACGTCATTGTTAACCGAACACGGACTATGGTCGACATGGCCTTTCGTTCGTTTCTCCGTGTCCGGGCAAGTTTTACCCGCGATTGGTAGTATATACGTAAAAGAGGCCCGAATTTTATGAAGGGCAGTTGGTGTTTAGACGCGATACGATAAATACAGACATTTTTCCCGCAAAAGTGTTTTTTATTATATTGGATTATCCGAAGAGTAATTAGATACGACCCAGTATCTGTTTTTAAGGACACAGAACCGAACTAAAAAAATAACAGGGCCGTTGTCCGGACTACATGATTAGACTCAGTGGCCAACATAATCAGTAGCAACAGGTAGTAACGGACCGGGTATAACTTTAAAGGCAGTTGCCCGCAATCCATTACAATATATGGAGTTGTTGCTACCGCAAGAAGCCATGTTTTAACAACCGTGCGCAGGCGCTTTAGTTCTATTTCCTGTCTCGAGTTTGGCAATAGTTAAGTCGAGACGAGACCGATACGAGACAGGTCGATACTCGAGACGTCTCGTCTCTCGTTCCACCTCTACCCAATACTATTAAATTACCAACTTTTAAAGCAATTAGGTTCAACTTACTCAATAATTCTTGATTTTCGTCTTTTCATTTATGTTTTTGGGACGTAACGAAAAACATGACTCTGTTTATGGTTTACCAATGCCAATAAAAGGTTACCCATACAGTAAAGTTATACGAAGTTATACCCTAGGACACTTATGTATTCACGGCATCTAACTTTCACGTTTTCGCGGCAACAGCCTCTCGCGAAAATTTCATGAGCGAAACTAAACTATCATAACGAACGAGCGAAAACGCGAAAATAAATGGCTTTCTTCATTGATATTCACAATAAAATCGTCATATTAGAAATGCAGGCAATTTTCGTGTGTGGTTGGCTCATTGGGCAAGTTTTGCTAAACTCATTATAGCTAATACACCGACTGAGCAGCTTGGCAAAACAAATTAAGATAATAATTTTTTTTTGGAAAAGCCTAGACAAATGAAGAAGATGATGATGATATTAGTTTAGTCATTGAATTTGTAACTGATGAGGATGACAGTCTGGTAGGGAAAGTCATAAAATTGAATAATAATTATTGTGGTGATGAATTTTATTACCAACCAAAAGCAATAACAACCCGGGGCCATGGCCACCGCGGCACCGCGTGATATAAATACTTGAATTCTAATATTGGTACAACATCAGTCACTGCTGCAGGGACCTTGACGATATTGATAGTCCAGGAGACAAACTGCAGCAAGCGATCAAATTGTATTATTGATCTCGCCTACACATTTCTACCTGCGGTTCACAAATACAAACTACCGTATTTTTCGGATAATTAGCAGCTACTTTTTTCTGATGACTTGAGCCATGCGGCTTATAGGTAGGCCTACAAGGGTGCGGCTAATCACTGTGGCTTATTCTGTGGCTTTTTCTTTCACCGCTAGGGCGCACTAACGGGAATCTCCAATTAGTGCACTTCTAACTGTGAAAGAAAATACGAAACAATGCCTCACGGTACTGTCCCGTTAGGCACTAAGTTAAAAAGCGTCAGATAATACGAAACTGTGCCGTACTGCACTGTTCCGTCTTAAATGGCAAAGTTGCTGCCGCGTTAAAAAGCACAGTCCTTAGTTCTGCGGCCTATAGTAAGGTGCGGCTTATGTATTGTTTTATTATCGTTTTTGGAAAATAAAGCACATGTAGCTTATATAGAGTTGCGGTTTATAGTCCAAACAGTACGGTAGTCCCAAATTGAAAAATATTTCGTACCAGTGAACTGGACCTGAGGAATCTAATGTTTGTTCCACTGCATTTATTTTCACATCACTATATTTTCGCACTCATCAGAGCTGCGAAATTAAGTTCCAGCGAAATTTTACTCTGTATGCTACTCACGAAACTAAATACTAGCGAAATATAAGTGTCCTAGGGTACATACATGCATACATTACGATGAGGAGTTTTTACCAATGCCAATAAAAGGTTATACATGCAACAGCCATACTACAACAGTTACAAAGCATACAATTATAGTTTGTCCTCTCGTTGATGATATCATTGAAGAGAGCAGACAACTCATAATACAACATTTTATCACTTTATTGCTAAATGTGTCTAAATCAATATTATAATGATACTTTGGTTAGAGAATACAGAAACGTATCACAAATTGTCAAGTTTTCTACACCTAATAGTGAGCTTATGCTTTTGTGAACAAGATTGCTACGTAGACCAGTACAGATGCAAATCACTCAAGAATCTGTAGGCAGAATATTTAAACCTCACCATATCATCAGTCCCCTCCACGTCATGTTGATACTGCCATTTCTAAAATACCAAAAAGGTTAATTAAAATATATCAAACAATATAACAGTACACTTTCAGAAGAGAAATATTTAAAAGAAAACTTCCATTTACCTCTGGTACAATCTTATCCATTACCATGAGCATGTCTGCCCGAACCTTCTCATCCCAACTCTCACATACAACGAGAGAAGCTGTGGTATGTTTTACTGCAAAGGAAAATGATTGACAAATAACTAATCATGTGAAATTAAAACCCTTTGATGGTTAGTTTTGCATCTATACATTAACCAAACACCCCGATCCGGTAGCTTTACGCAGGTGCAACTCCACACAGCCTAATCGTAGTCAAACATTTTTGATAAATGTAAAATCATCAAGAGCTATTTAAGAACAGATGCATATCTATTAAAACAGGAAAAAATCTCCTAATTGCATTTGCAAGCAGTAACATTCTATTTATAGCACTATTGATCAAAAGCTGCCGATGAAAGTTATGAATAATGAAAAAAGACTTTCAATGCTTATTTAATCTGGGGTAATGATGAAAAATTAAGCATTAAAAAGATAGAGAGCAAATAACCACTCCTACGTGGCTTATTTTTACATGTATAATTCTAACAGATATATGTCTCACATACAGCGTGGTGTGCAATCTCAACTGTGCTGTGCTTTTTAATCATAACTTGAAATGCATGAGTTTTCTTATGCTTATAATAATCCTTATACAGGAATATACCTTACACTATTAGCTTATTCACAATAGACACTTTGTAGCAACGTATAATAATCCTTATACAGGAATATACCTTACACTATTAGCTTATTCACAATAGACACTTTGTAGCAACGTATAATAATCCTTATACAGGAATATACCTTACACTATTAGCTTATTCACAATAGACACTTTGTAGCAACGTATAATAATCCTTATACAGGAATATACCTTACACTATTAGCTTATTCACAATAGACACTTTGTAGCAATTTTTGATTTAGGCATCTGTTGACTAAAAACCTAAAAATGTAGGTCTTTTTTAGAGTTTTAACTTGTATAAGATGAAGTTATCAAATAGTTTAAACTAAAATCAGATCTACTTACTATAGAAATGAGCTGTTCCACATTTCAAAGGCTTTAGATCAGGTAGGTGAGGCCAAATTTCCTCATTTATCAAGTGACATCCTTTTTCTTGTGCCTTCAAAGTAATTTCCTTTTGAAAGCAAAGAAATGTTCCATTGGAGAATGCCATTGAGTCAAATATTGTCTAGAATAAAATCACTATGACATGTACATAAGCGAGATACTTCCACAAAAGCTAGAATAAAGGCCGTTGCAAAAGGAAGACGTGTTTCAAAATAAAGAAAAACAGCTGCAAAGGATAAAAAAGTGGATTTAGACAAGCCTTAATGCGCAATGTATCAGCAGTTGTTGACAATATAGGAAGTTTTTGACAATATAGGAAGTTTTATCAACACAATTTGTAGGTCGACATAACACTTGGTAATTTTTGCATTTTATGTATGATTAAGAGTACAGTTACATTTGTAAGGTGTATGCATGATTAAGAGTACAGTTATACTTGTAAGGTGTATGTATGATTAAGAGTACAGTTACACTTGTAAGGTTTATGTATGATTAAGAATACAGTTACACTTGTAAGGTGTATGTATGATTAAGAGTACAGTTACACTTGTAAGGTGTATGTATGATTAAGAGTACAGTTACACTTGTAAGGTGTATGTATGATTAAGAGTATAGTTACACTTGTAAGGTGTATGTATGATTAAGAGTACAGTTACACTTGTAAGGTGTATGTATGATTAAGAGTACAGTTACACTTGTAAGGTGTATGTATGATTAAGAGTGCAGTTACACTTGTAAGGTGTATGTATGATTAAGAGTACAGTTACAATTGTAAGGTGTATGTATGATTAAGAGTACAATTACACTTGTAAGGTGTATGTATGATTAAGAGTATAGTTACACTTGTAAGGTGTATGTACCTCCTTCCTCTTTGCTTTAAAAACTGAATATAGAAAATAATGATATCTATTTATAACGAAATCATAGAGCTCAACACAGAAGAAAAATACTTCTTGCTCCCGGATGATGTAATATAGACAATAAGAGATGTAGCCAATGGCCAGCGCTACTGCGATTACTCGGGTTTTAGAAATGTTGTCTACACTAAAATAATAGCTAATCAGGGTAAGGCATACACTTACATTCAGTGTTGCAGGTACACATATGTTGAACTAATGTAAGCAGATATGGAAATAACTCTCTGACATGTGTAAAAATAGTTGTACAGATGATTAAATAAATACAATCATATATTTTACTTTCATATAAAATTAAAGAATAAATCTTAGGTAGCATACATCATTTGTAACTTAACAAAATGGTTGAAACACATATTTTGTGTTGATTAGACAACCAATAAAACTCATCACCATTATATATTTTTTATTCCAAATATTGCTGAGACAACTGAATTGCCAGAGATTTTGGAATACACTGCAATCTGTAGTTGATATATAAAATACCAAAACATGTATATAAGTATACCAACAGTTAGCATGATCAATTCAAATGTACAGTAATCGATGAGTTTATTGAACTATCACTATGAAAATGTGCTAAATATAAACTTGCGCCAAGTTTTTGTAGATTTTATCAAAAGAAATCGGTAGTTTTCTATCATTTACTATGGTTTTTGATGTTTGAGGTGATATGACTGCCAGGATGTTTCAGGATTAAAATTGTCAAAACTGGATCGCTGTTAAAACACCCAGATCAAGCGAGATATATACCGTAAAACCTCTAATTGAACGCCACCCTGAGAGAAGGGTTGAAAAATAGAGTGCCACTCTCCAATTGAACAGCACCTCCATTTGACTGCCACCTTGACATTATTTGATCTTTACGAGTCCATAATATCAATTGACCAGTAGAAAAGTCTCCACAAAATCATGTTAATAATGAATCGTTTACATCAATAACAAATAATTTTTTCATTGTCCAATTTCAAAGCTTTTTGTTGTTTTTTTTCATTAAAAGTTTGAAAGCAACACCATAGAAATAACTATTAACTACCTCAGGCTGAGAGTAATTCCTTATTTAACGCAGTCTTGATAATTCGAAGCACATGTATATAAAAACAGTTTACATTTACGATGGCAAAGGAGCAACTAATTTTAGGATGAAGCTGGCGTTTAGCAAGCAAAACTTTTACACATTCCATTAGCGCTAAATGCAACGCGTAGAAGTATTGCTCTGCTAAAAAATGGTTGGGACACTAATATCGACTAGTTCAACAGTGCAAAAGAAGAGTTGAGGTCAGAAGACATTGTGGAAAGTATTGGAAAACTAGAAAATGTTCGTTCCATTGAAAACAACAATCAGAACACAGCCATCCGAGCAAACGATGCAAATATTTTTGTTTTAAAAATATCAATTTTGGTTTCTGCATGTAATATAATTATGGTTCGTTTATGTCACTTGTTCACGAATATATCTGTTTGTAGCGTTTGATAAATTATCATTAAATATGTTAATAAATTTGCAGATTCATAGCATATTATTTACTAGAAATTCCACTGTCATACAGCCCACTGTCATACAGCCCACTGTCATACAGCCCACGACCAAAGAGATGGCCAGAGATATTGGCAAAAAAATAAAGGGTACTGATGGTTGAGAAATGCAATATTAGCAATCAAATGGCTCTGCAGTGCAATAGGATAACTGCAATGGTAGCTGTAATGTACTGGGTGTGGGTGTTATTATATACAACAATAAGCAATAATGAATGGAAAAGATGTTTATATTTTCCCCCTGCAATAAGAGAAATGCAATATTGGCCAATATTAGAAGTAAAATGCACTGATATTCTTAGAATAATCAATTTTATTAATATAGTAATAATAGAAAAACAATACACAATTTTGTTTACATTTCAAAACGTAATAGGTAGCAATATCGAGAAGTTGTGGTATTTATATAGGTTTTTAGAAAATTTATTTAAAAAGTGTTTGGTCATGACAAACAACAACAATGAAAGGAAAATATTACACGTTTATATCTCTCCCTTGCAATAGAAGGAATGCAATGTTGGCCAATATTATAGGTAAAATGCACTGATATTATTAAAATAACCAATATTGCTAATATAGTAATACAGCAATAATAGAAAACCTATGAGCGTTCATGCGTCTCGAAGATTTCTGCAAACTGCAGCAAAATAAAAGCTGTTATAAAAGTGTTATAAAGCTGTAGGCCTAATTTACTGTAATGTATGTAATTCAACAACAATAAAGAAATATGTTTATTATAACTCTGAAATGCAAAATTAGAAGTAAAATGGCAAGCTACTGTGTACTATACACAGTTTGAAAGTTGGTTGCGTTGAATGTAGAATGGTTTTGATAAGCGTACAGGGATCTTTAACAGAAAGCGAGTAGGAGCATTCACGCGTATAAAACTGTAGCAAAATAAAAAAATGTTCTCGTCATGAAGGGGCGTTGTAGTTCGGCCCTAGCTTGTACATAAGTTGTAAAGAATTTCGGCTAACGTTTTAAATAATGAAACCTTCGGTGATTGGACAAAAAACACAGGCTGATAAACTGTGTACCACAATTTCGTACCTGTAAATCGGTCTACGCCTCAAACGGTCTATGTTTATTACAGAAACCTTCGAATAAATTCGATTACAAGTAAAAAATGCCATAGACTGATGAAATGAGCACGGTTTTCTCGTGAAATGCGCACTACTAAATAGTTCTACAATCGGTCGCACGGCTTTATTGGCGTTTCAATTTTCGGTCTTAACTTTTATTAAACCGAGCTTTTCAAGCTTTTTGTGGCAATTTTCGTTCAAATTAATCTGTCTATTTGTGTATAATCCGATCAGATGGGTAAGTTTTAAGATATTATCGTAGGTTTACAAAGACTTGGTAACATATTTAAATAGGTTTAAATGTGTTTTGTATCGTTATTATACTTTAACGACTTTAAATTCCGATGCTTAAATTTTTTGATGAAATTTCTTGACGAGGGTTCGTCTCATTGTTGATGAATAATTTTCGTAAGTTGTGTGCACATGCATTTATCATAAAAACTCCCACACTTCCGCTCCGCTCGTGTGGTCGTGGGAATAGCATTCTTGCGGTTATCTTAACACGGCTTAAAATGGTTCGACGATCATAACTCCTCTTCTATTGCATGTGAAAAGCAAGTTTTGGTTGCAAACTGTAGCAAACATATCAATAAGTGCAATGAGATTTTATTCAACATTGTTAAATATAAATATAAAATAAAAATATGCCTTCAAATGTAAAATGAAATAAAAAGTTGAAAGCTCTAACAAATTGCAAAACAAGGCATAGGCTATAATATCATCAGAGATTAATTGCAAGCAATAGATAACAACTGGTAGAGTTATCTTTCGGCTTCCCAATGCATATTTTATTTTGAGATCTTTGATAAGTTAGAGGTAAGTTAGCAAATTTATTGCCTCCAAAAGGTTTAACATCGCTCCACTGGAAAAAGAGGGCAAAATATAGATGACATTCGCTTCGTCCAAAAAAAGGCTAAATTTATCTTCCCAAAATTCTGAAAAACCATTTGAAAAAATACAATGCCAGCCTCTATTTAAATGTCACTTCAAATTGCCCACCACTAGAGAAGAAGGGTTGAAATATAGAGTGCCATGGCGTTCAATCAGAGGTTTTACGGCATGTTAACTAATATACCAGTATATATCTGATATGTACATCTGATATGTACATCTGATATGTACATCTGATATGTACATCTGATATGTACATCTGATATGTACATATGATATGTACATCTGATATGTACATATGATATGTACATCTGATATGTACATCTAATATGTACATCTGATATGTACATCTGATATATACATGTGTATATATACATATATATATATATATATATACAGTCAAACATGGATAACTCAAACTTCTCGAGACCGAGCAAACGTGTTCGAGTTATCAGAGCGTTCAAGTTATTAGAGCACTGTCACAAGTGCATGTGTTTATCAGTAGACACATGTACATATACAAACTATATATAAATCAAAAGCATAGATTGCTTGCTGCAAGATGAAGGGCCTCTCATGTAAAGCTTTCAAAAATTTTCTCTGAAAGTATAGATATTTGTCTATCAATTGAGATTTGTTTGTTGCTTTAGGTGATGTGACTGCCAGGACATTCTCAGATTAAAATTGGCAAAACTTGATCGCGGTTAAAACGCTCAGAAAAAAGACATCTTTTGCTTCTGAGTATTTTAACCAAATTAAATTTGCCGATTTTACTTTAAGTTTATCCGAAGGTTTCCGCACTTTCCCTTGCTTTCCGAGAGGCCATCGCAAAGCGGATCTTTGGTAAAATTAGACCTTTCGCAAACCTTTAGAAAAGTCGTTAATGAAAATATTTTGCCGATGGTGGTAATAATGATGCTTAAGAACTACTAAAAGTTGATGTTTATCTCTATGGCTTGGAATAAAGTGATATTCTAAAGTGATAACAACCGTCTCGGTAGCCGTTGGGCAAAAAACTGTTCGAGTTAATGATGCTAAGTTGGAGTTATCTAAAGTAATTTATCATTGCGTTGGAACAGACCAAACAAATTCGTTCAAGTTAACAATGTGTTCAAGCTATCCGTGGGCAAGTTATCTGTGTTTGACTGTACCTGATATATATATATACCTGATATATACATCTGATATATATACCTGATATACACATCTGATATATCTGATGTTTATATCTGATACATATATCTATATATATACATATATATATATATATATATATATCTGATACATCTGTATATATACATCTATATACATATATATATATATATATATCTGATATATATACATATATATATATACACCGGAATTCTGGCGTTGCACGAGTATTAAAAATCAGCTTATAAACAGTGGGAGCTAATGTCGTTGCCTGCCATTTGCCATTAGCCTGGCACCGTGCAAATGACTGATTCGAGTAAGCTTACTAATGAGAGCTTTGAGAGCATGCATAAAATTATGTTGCGCCGTAATGGAGAGCGGTAGCGTATTTTCATCCATATAGCGACATATATTACCCAGGGAATCCATGAATCTCGCGTAGCTTAATTGGTAAGGTATTTGCTTTGCGAATGGGAGGTTCCCAAATCAAATCTTTTGCAATATGAATTCTTCATTTTAATAGCTATAGCTGGACAAACCAAAGTACACACACAAACTTTGAGATATATATATATATCTCGATAAATATAGATAGTCTATTGTTAATGTAGTTTTTAAATAGTATAATTTATGGCTTGCATTTCTTAAAATTGCAAACTAAACACTTTCGTGGACTCAGAGATTACCTCTCTGCCAACAAGGTCTCATGCATCAGCATGCCAACAGGGTCCCTTACAGCACATTATGTGGTCCCAGGTGATACGTTCTTTTCATCATTCGAAATCTTTTATGACTGCCAAGATTTTATTATTAATATATGCTTATCTAAAGTTCAGTATGGTTGAATAATAATAACTCTGATGAGGTAGAACACTCTTTGTCACCATACCTGCCAACTCTCACGCATTGGGCGTGAGACTCACGCAATCACCCCAAAGAAAAAATGAAAATGCGTGAGATTTTTGCCCCAATTTCCACAATTTCATATATACTATCATTGATACATCAATTGCCCCAAAACCAAATCTCACGCATTGCCCCACTCTTGGGTTGGCAGGTCTGTTTGTCAGCGTCGATGTAATGAGAGCGCATCATTTGCTTAACAGGTTAACAGTGTGCTACGATATATTTGGCCTGAATTTCAGCAATACCGCTGATCTTTTTTGTTTGTATATAATATTTATTGAGGTTAGGATGAAAAAATATAATTCTGTCAACCTCACAAGGCTGTTCGCTGTGCAGCCCATCATTTCGCGTATGGTCTTAAGTTGAAAGTTTTGTTAATAGTATCTTGAGCTCGCAAAAATCAAATAATTACAACAAAATTCATAGAACTAACGCGTTGTACGGTTCAACTGTTTGACGCGGGGATATGCTTTATAAACAGCTAAAATTGAAAGACTTATCTTTAACGTTAAAAATATAAGTTATATACAGATATTACCTTTCTCAAACCTGTTAGAGCTAGAGACGCTATCTCCAATCCGCACCTTTTGATTTAGAGGGACCAATTGCCTCGGAAGTATTCAGAGGTATGGAACGTTCCATGTTAGAACACATTGCTGCAGGTCAACGGAAATGGGCGTCGAGTTAATTTAGAACGACTATCAGACCTTCGGAAAAAGAAAACTCCGATATTTCGCCAATATTTGCACAAAGGACCAGATTTGACCGATTTCGGTTTCTAAGGAACTGCTAGAGCATGTATAGACAACTCACTAAAATTGATCAGTGTAAACTTGCATCAGTGCTGTCAAAGGAGTCAATGTGAGATTTGACATTTTTTACTAGTGGCTACTAACTTTTCACACTCCTCTAGCATTAACTTTACACACACTTCTAGTACTAACTAGTCATACTTCTCTAGTACTAACTAGTCATACTTCTCTAGTACCAACTTATCATACACATCTAGTACTAGCAAATCACACACTTCTAGTACTCGTTTACCATACTCCTCTAAATCTAACTCATCACACTCCTCTAGTACTAATTTACTACACTCCTATTTTCATTGAATTAAGGTGGTGTTAGCTTATTTTGAAGGTCATAGAGCCAGCATTCTGTGATCTTCAGACATCCACTGTGAACTGGTCTACCAGTCCCTTCAACAGTAGCCTAGAACTTTTTTCCTTGGTATTCCATAAGGGATTCTGAGAAACTAGGACATAGGACAAATCGATACTAGAAATGAGGATCATCGTGTATTAAAGTTTCAGAGGTAGCAATAGAATGATAAGATCGAACCATCCAACAGAATCAAAAGGAACATTGGTTTACTAGGAGGCATACTTTAGCTACAGTATTTACAGTATATAACAACTAATACCTCAACATTATTTTTATTCTGCCTAACATTCCCACCATCATTCCTACCATTGTTCATAACCCTAATAGTGCCAACAAATAGATCAGTAGATAATATGGAGCACTCAATAAAAGGGTTCAGGGATGAAATTTGCATGAGTATCAAATCAACAAAACGATTACAGCACCCAAGCATCTGATCGAGTTGAACTAATGAAAGAGTTGTTGAAATGTAGCCAAGAATGTTTAGCCATCATGGGAGTACTACTTATTCTAGCACTGAGAAATGAGGGATCAGACTGCTGCTACCAATTATATAGATTTTTTCGTTGTCAGGAGCAAACGATTCGCATTTCAGTAACCGGGTCCTTTTTTAAGTGATTATTTAGTCAGATTGACTTCCAAGTTCACTTTGATTACCCTATGCAATAAAGTGGCTTTGCTATTCTGTGTTCTACCCATACCCAAGTTCTGTATATACACACACATATATATATACAATGTATATATACAAATATATATATACAATATATACAGTCAAACATGGATAACTCGTCCACGGATAGCTCGAAAAAATGGTTAATTCGAACATTTCCTTTGGTCCGTTCCCACGTAATGATAAATTGCTATAGATAACTCGAATTCAACACTGTTAATTCGAACTGTTTTTTTGCCCAACAGCTACCGAAACGGTTGTTTTCGCTTTAGAAAATCACTTTATTCAAAGCCATAGAGGTAAACTTCATCTTTTCGTAATTCATAAGCGTCGTTATTACCACCATCGGCAAAATATTTTTGTCAACGACTTTTCTAAAAGTTTGGTGAAATTTGATTTATACAGCGATACGATGAATAGCATGGGCTAGCCGGGTCACGCGCGCAAGAATTTTCGCCACGCACATACAAAACAAAAATCGCATGTTGTTTTGTATGTGCGTGGCGAAAATCTTTGAGTGCGTGACTCGGCTAACCCGTGATGAATAGTTTTCCGACGTTGATTCCGTGTTGAATCAACGTCGGAATGTTGAATGTTTAAAACGTCTTAAAAAATGTTGTAATTAAACGTATACGTTGTTTGAGCTACAAAAAACTATTCATCGTTTGACCTAAAGACACAGAATACGTGTGTACATTCAATAAGTATCTATTAAAAAAGCGTGAGTGATATAGAATGTACCGTAAAACCTCGTAAAACTTCTAATTGAACTGCCTCGGAGTGTTGCTCTTAACGAATCCCAGGTAAAGTAAAGTAATCTGCATAAACTTCAAGAAAAAACGGCAAAATTGATGGTGGGTAAAACTCCAAAAGAAAAAAATGTCTTTTCTTTTGAGAATTTCAACAACGATCAAGTTTTGCCAATGTCAATCTGAAAAACGTCCTGGCAATAACATCACCTCAAACAACAAACCAATCTCAAGTGATAGAAAAATCTCTATACTTTTTCATGAAAACGTTTTAAACTTTACATTAGAAGCATTTAATTTGAAACAAGCCATTTGTGCTTTTGATTTATATTATAGTTTGTATATGTACATGTATCTACTAATAAATAAGTAAATATATGGACTTGTGACAGTGCTCTGATAACTTGAATGCTCTGATAATTCGAACACTTTTGCTCGGTCCCTTGAAGTTCGAGTTATCCATGTTTGACTGTATATGTATACCAATAATTTATATATACAGTCAAACATGGATAACTCGAACTTCAAGGGACCGAGCAAAAGTGTTCGAATTATCAGAGCATTCAAGTTATCAGAGCACTGTCACAAGTCCATATATTTACTTATTTATTAGTAGATACATGTACATATACAAACTATAATATAAATCAAAAGCACAAATGGCTTGTTTCAAATTAAATGCTTCTAATGTAAAGTTTAAAACGTTTTCATGAAAAAGTATAGAGATTTTTCTATCACTTGAGATTGGTTTGTTGTTTGAGGTGATGTTATTGCCAGGACGTTTTTCAGATTGACATTGGCAAAACTTGATTGTTGTTGAAATGCTCAAAAGAAAAGACATTTTTTTCTTTTGGGGTTTACCCACCATCAATTTTGCCGTTTTTTCTTGAAGTTTATGCAGATTACTTTACCTGGGATTCGTTAAGAGCAACACTCCGAGGCAGTTCAATTAGAAGTTTTACGAGGTTTTACGGTACATTCTATATCACTCACGCTTTTTTAATAGATACTTATTGAATGTACACACGTATTCTGTGTTTAGGTCAAACGATGAATAGTTTTTGTAGCTCAGACAACGTATACGTTTAATTACAACATTTTTTAAGACGTTTTAAACATTCAACATTCCGACGTTGATTCAACACGGAATCAACGTCGGAAAACTATTCATCACGGGTTAGCCGAGTCACGCACTCAAGGATTTTCGCCACGCACATACAAAACAACATGCGATTTTTGTTTTGTATGTGCGTGGCGAAAATTCTTGCACGCGTGACCCGGCTAGCCCGTGCTATTCATCGTATCGCTGTATAAATCAAATTTCACCAAACTTTTTGAAAAGTCGTTGACAAAAATATTTTGCCGATGGTGGTAATAACGACGCTTATGAATTACGAAAAGATGAAGTTTACCTCTATGGCTTTGAATAAAGTGATTTTCTAAAGCGAAAACAACCGTTTCGGTAGCTGTTGGGCAAAAAAACAGTTCGAATTAACAGTGTTGAATTCGAGTTATCTATAGCAATTTATCATTGCGTGGGAACGGACCAAAGGAAATGTTCGAATTAACCATTTTTTCGAGCTATCCGTGGACGAGTTATCCATGTTTGACTGTATATATATATACAATGTATGTATATTTGTATATATATACAATGTGTGTATATGTGGATATACATAGAATGTATGTATATATATACATATATATATACACATATATACACGCACACACACATATATATACATATGTATACACATATATATACACATACTATATACATGTATACACATATACATATATGTATACATATACATATGTGTGTATACATATATATGGTATGTGTATATATATACGCGTATACATATGTATATATATGTGTATATATGTGTGTATATATATATATGCGTATATATACATCTGTATATATATATCTGAATATTGCATCTATATATATATTTCTCAAAGTATGTGTGAGTTAGTAGTCACGTGGTGCCCGCCGTTAGCTCGGAAGGGTTCGTGGGCATGCGCCACCGGACGAGTAAGAACGGCCATGTTGTCATTGGGAATCCAAGCTCCGTTCGCGTAGCTTGTGACTCTGTGCTGTCGTAGCGAGAAAGGATTGTTAAGCGTCTTTCTGAGTCTTGGTGACTCGTGAGTAACCCTACTGGTGTAGTCTGGCACTACGGTGTTTTCTGGTAAAACGTGTAGGTGGAGTAAGGGTGACATAAGGGGAGGTTTTGGAGTGTCACGGCTGGCAGTCTGGTACTGCGTTATTTTTACTTAGTAACTTACAAGCTATTTCGGCCTATATATTTGTATTTACTTTGCCTTGTTGTTAGGTGGTGCCACTCAGCTGGGCTGAGGTGAGCACGAGCGGGCCATGAGCGTGCCCGGGAGCAGCCAAAAGGCTGAGCCATCTAGCGATGGCGGAGGTTGTCAGCCACCCGAGGGCGCCACGGGCGCTGTAACAGTGCCGCTGGTTTTAGATGCCGCTTTTTTAGCGAATCTGATGAACCAGGCACGAGGGCCTATTTTAGAAAGGCTGAGCCGGCAGATGCAGCCATTTGCCGGTGATGGTGCGGTTGAGGTAACCGCATGGCTCTCGCAGTACGAGCGACTGTGTGAGTTGGAGCACATTGCTCCGTGCACGCTGATTGCGTACAAGCTCGATGGCACTGCTGCCAGAGTGCATGGGCGCATGAGGGTGGGCGACGCATCCCAGTGGGATGTCGTGAAGGCAGTTTTGACTGCCGAGTACGCCATGCCTCGACAGGAGGCATGGCGTCGCTTTGTCAGCTGTCGACTCGAATCCGGGGAGACAGTTGACGTGTACCTGGACCGCTTGGAGCGGCTCGGCGGTAGACTGGGGGTGACGCTGGAGGACCTGGTTTTTAGGACCAAGTTCTATGAAGGGCTGCCCGAGTCAGTCTACGAGTGGGCAGTTACGCACGATCAGGCGTATACTGCTGACTTTGGTTCAGTGCTGAACCGAGTGAGGGGAAAGTTGGTTTCCCGGAGAGCTGTTGAGGGTCGCCCCTCAACAATTAGCTCGGCGGCCAGTTCTGGTAACCGGCCGGCGACTGCTTCTGGCAAGCAGTTGGGGGCTGCTTCTAGCAAGCAGCCGGGAAGCAAAGACAGTTGCTTTCGATGTGGGGGTCCACACCGGGTGAAGGACTGCCCACGTATTAAGCGGCCTTCGTCTGGTACGGGGGCGAAAAAGACCTCTTCTGGCAAGAGGGTCGGGTGTTTCCGGTGCGGCAGCACGGAGCACTTTGTACGGGATTGTCCTGTACGGCCACCGCCTGGGGCGGCGGCAGGGCTCACGGAGGATGAGCCGGGTTTTCATCAGGAGGATGCAACTCGGGGCGCCGCATCCTCTCATATGGACACCGTGTAAGTCAGGCTTACGAGGGGTCCCATAACATCAGGGGGACCCGAGGTGGCGTTGGCGTGACAGGGGGAGGCTGGAGGTCACATGCAAGCAGTAAGAGTGTACTGCGGGACAGTCCTTGGCTGTCCGGGGCGACTGGCGAGCCTACGACGAGCAGTCGTATGCCGGTCGTTCGAGCAATTCTGAATGGTTGCGGCTTTCAGTGTCTGGTTGACACTGGAAGCGAGAGGACTCTGGTAAGTCCACAGGTGTTGACAGGCTCAACCCGACTTAGGCCGGGCCACCCGCTGTTGACAGCGGATGGTAAGGCGTCTCATGTGAAGGGTCAGTGTCGGGTGGTCGTCGGTGTACAGGGACACTGTTTCGGCGTTACGGCACTCGTTATGGACAAGCTGTACAATCTTGGGGTTGACTGCTTGCTGGGTGGCGACGTCATTGACCACATGGGAGGCGTCACTGTCCGTAGAGGAAGTGATGCGAAGTATTCGGTCAGGTGGGGGAAACCCTATCAGAACGGATGCTGTGGAGTACCTGCTGGGCAGGATACTGGGGCTGGCTGCGCATGCGGGGTGGCAGGGGTGGCACCGTTGTCGGGGTTGGGTGGTGATCTGGTGTCACTGCGAGTCGACGACCCCGATTTTGTTGCCACTTTTGCCCAAGGCCGATGGACCGTTAGCTGGCGGTGGTCCGGGGAATCTCCGAAAGGATTGCAGACCCGGGTCGCGGAGTACAAGTGTACTCGGGCACCTAACCTGCATGAGCGGTACTGTGCTGAAATTGAGAGCTGGATCTCAAAAGGTTGGTTGAAAAGGTGGAGTCGGCCCATTGAGGGTATTATCCCCCTTTTGGCTGTGTTCCAACCAACGAAAGATAAAGTGCGACCAGTCATGGACTACCGTGAGCTGAACGCGTTTGTCGAGAGTCACACAGGAGGTGACGCGGTCGCTGTGTGCGGCGAGAAAGTCCGAAAGTGGAGACAGTTGCGTGGCAGACTTGGGGTAGTTGACCTCAAGTCCGCGTACCTACAAATCCATGTTTCGGAGGACCTGTGGAAATACCAGGTCGTGAAGTATAAGGGGGTCCCTTATGCGCTGACACGTTTAGGCTTCGGGCTTTCGTGTGCGCCTAGGATCATGACCAAAATCCTAGGCAAGGTTCTTTCGCTCGACGAGCGGGTTCGACGAGGGACTGACCACTATATCGACGATATAGTGGTGCAGGAGTCTGTGCTTGGCGTGGAGGAGCTGAGGAAGCACCTTGCTAAGTATGGACTGGTGACGAAAGAGCCATAGGGCCTTGATGGAGGTCGGTTGTTGGGCATTTCTCTGAAAGGAAATGCCCGTGGACATTTGCAGATGTCGAGGGGAACTGCACTCTCCGAAATTCATCTTGAGCCAGCTGGGCTGACCAAGAGAGAGCTTTTCTCGTTTTGTGGCCGACTTGTCGGTCATTACCCAGTGGCTGGGTGGTTGCGGCCCTATTGCAGCTTCTTGAAGCGGCTGGGATGCAACGGAGCCTGGGATGCCCCTGTTGAAAAGGAGGTCAGCTCGCTAGCTAGTGAGCTTTACACAAGGGTATGCCAGGAGGACCCTGTTAGGGGTCCGTGGCACGTAAGACCGGACGGTTCGGTCGTTGTGTGGACAGATGCTAGCTCTCTGGGCCTCGGTGTGGCAATCGAGGTTGATGGCAGCATTGTTGAGGATGCGTCGTGGCTGAGGAAGGAGTCAGACCATTCACACATCAATGTTGCCGAATTGGAAGCTGTGGGACGAGGTGTTAACCTGGCTATTGCGTGGGGGTTCAAGACCTTCACCTTGGCGGTTGACTCTCTCACAGTTGTCAATTGGATGTCAAATACAATTGACGGGCGCAATCGTGTTCGCACGAAAGGTGCTGCAGAGATGCTGGTGAAGCGTCGGCTGGGGGTGATCCGTGATACGATCACCGAGTACGGCCTATCGGTCACTATGCGTCTTGTACCTACTGTGGAAAACAAGGCGGATAGGATGACGAGGGTGCCCAAGAAGTGGCTCGGGCATCGTGGGATGAGTGGAGGCGAGGCCGAGAGCATGGCTGCTGCCATCTTCACCGGCGAGACCCTCGGGGATGCTGTGTGGGCGGCTCATTTGCCTCACCATCTGGGTGTCGAGAGAACACTGTACCTTGCTCAGCAAGTACGCAGTGACTTGACACGGGAGCAGGTCAAACGCGAGCTGGCTGGCTGTGAAGCCTGTCAGCGCGTTGACCCGGCTCCGAGAGGTGAGAACCTCGTGGAAACAGGCAGCTTGGCTGTCGAGGGGAACTGGTGCCGGGTGGCCATAGACGTGACTCACTATGGCGGCCAGGTGTTCCTGTCCATGGTTGATTGCGGGCCGTCACGTTTCGCTATCTGGCGCCGCTTGCCAAGTGAGACGGCAGCGCACATCGTGGCTCAGTTACGCACGATCGTAATTGAGCGAGGGCCGTGTGACGAATTGTTAATGGACAATTCTATGGCGTTTAGGTCAGCAACTGTTGCACAGTTCGCTGGCGAGTGGGGGATTTCTCTGAGATTTCGTGCCGCTTACGCCCCGAGTGGCAACGGAATCGTTGAGAGGAATCACCGGACAATCAAGAGGATTGCCGAGAGGGGAAGAATTAGCCCCGAGGAGGCGACGTTCTGGTATAATGTCACGCCTCGCAAGGGTACAGATGGGGGTTCGGTACCCTCGAACAATCTGTATCGATACTATTGGCGAGTGCCTTTCGACGTCAATCTACGCGGGTTAGATGAGGTCAGTCAAGGCAAGTTTGCTGTCGGCGATGAGGTGTGGGTGAAACCCTCGACTCCGTCGTGCACTAGGCAGTGGGCACCGGGAGTGATTACCGGAGTCGTTTCAAAGCACAACGTGTGCGTGGATGGCATGCCGAGGCATGTGAGGGATGTCCGCAAACGGCGGTTTGGCACTGACCGTAGTAGGGAAAACGGCATCCGTGAACTGGTCGAAGACGGCCGGCCTAATCTAGATAGATTACGCGGTTCTGCTGCTCCCCCACCGCCTCAGCTGCATCCCTGTGAGGTGGCTGAGGTCTCGGAGGGGGATGTGGAGGACGGTCCTCAGACTGCTGAGGATGAAGTTCAAAACATGGATGGTGAGCCTCAGACTGCTGGGGTTCCGTCCGGGGATTTAGATCCTGATGAACCTGAGCTTCAACCGTTAATGCTCAGGCGGTCGCAGCGAGAGCGACGGCGTCCCCAGTATTTGGATGACTATGAGGGATAGCTGGTAGCTTCTTAAAAGCTGGGGGAAATGTGAGTTAGTAGTCACGTGGTGCCCGCCGTTAGCTCGGAAGGGTTCGTGGGCATGCGCCACCGGACGAGTAAGAACGGCCATGTTGTCATTGGGAATCCAAGCTCCGTTCGCGTAGCTTGTGACTCAGTGCTGTCGTAGCGAGAAAGGATTGTTAAGCGTCTTTCTGAGTCTTGGTGACTCGTGAGTAACCCTACTGGTGTAGTCTGGCACTACGGTGTTTTCTGGTAAAACGTGTAGGTGGAGTAAGGGTGACATAAGGGGAGGTTTTGGAGTGTCACGGCTGGCAGTCTGGTACTGCGTTATTTTTACTTAGTAACTTACAGTATGTGTGTGGATGTATCTGTCTGTCATTCTGGCTATAGCTATAGCGCACGCTGATTATTTCACCAATGCAACTACGTGTTACGACGCTCCTGTTAAGAAATTTTTTTTTAAGGTTCGCTTACTATATCTGGAGTCAAAGCCAATTCTTCTCACGCGGACAATTATATCGCCTCCGTATCGTCGTATTCAAAGTTTTGATGGATACCTTCTGGTGGAACACTAACCTTTTTTATACACACACGCTTCTATGCAGGAATTGTTATTATAAATTCTACTTATTCAGGATTTTTGTTTTGTTTTTTTCAGTTCGTATTAATTGTATCATTACCGAATAATCATTAATTGTAATCGTAGCAAAACCGACTTAATCTAGCTATTACTTCCTAAATATTTCACATTTACATATAAATCTTTTTATAGTCGTTTTATTTTTTTCAATTTATTTGACTTGCACGAAACATTTTCCTCGTGATATGAAGTTTAAAAGTTGTTCGACAAAGTTTGAAAACCTTTAGTTGTTTTTATTTTCTCTCTTAATTTATTTCAATTACACAAAACACTTTTCTCATGATATGTAGTTTGAAAGTTAGAATGGCAAATGATGTTATATGTTAAATACAAATCAATTTTTTGACCCAAGACTTTTTTTATTACCTGGGCACCGCCGAGTAGCCCAGCTAGGATCTGTATATATATCGCCGGCTTCACTAGCCAAACACTACTGGCTGTAGCATGAGTATATGCTCCCTTACTTCGGTTTGGTTGAGCACTCTGTGAGAAGTGGGGGACTATTAGCCTTCGTGCATAGCTCATCACTTTTGTGATTTGAGCACTCTGGTGTCAGCGCGGTGACTTTCTTATAGTCTGTGAGGTAACTTAGTTGTTTCATGGCAGGAAGTCAAATCTCATTGGCAATGGGACTTATCTCCCTTGCTTGCTCCGAGCTGCACTGATGAGGCTTCAATAGCCAAAGCAGTACTGTCAGCACCATATATATATATACCGGTACATATAAAAATGATTTCCTCACCACGGTTAACCAATGTAGGTGGTAATTTTTGCTCTAACTCGTGTCTCCTACCAGAGACCTGGGAGTTTGAGCACTCGCCTCAAGATATTTATATATAAATCTATAGGATATATCTATACGAAATATATATATTTATATATAAATATCAAGATATTTATATATAAATATATTTATATATAAATATTTATATATAAATATCTTGATATTTATATATACAGTATATCTAGAGTGTTGGAATGGGTTTTAGTTACTTATCTTTTTCTAGGATGATGTTTTTCTACGGGGTCACAACAGGTCTGTTTTATGCTTTTGCAGAAGTATGTGCAGAAGCACGAAACAGACCTGACGTTACCCCGAAAAAACATCAACCTGGAAAAAAGATAAGTAACTTCAACCTATTCCAACACTCCAGTTATATATATAGTACAAGCATATGTATATTATTATACAATATATTTTAATATATGTATGTAGATATATATATATATATACAGGTTATGACAGGTCTGTTTTGTGCTTCTGCAGAAGAGTGCAGAAGCACGAAACAGACCTGTTGTGACCTCAAAGAGAAACATCAGCCTGGGGAAATATAATTAACTTTAACCTATTCTAACACTCTGTACGTTTCAGAGTGTAGAGCGGTGTTAGCAGCAGGCCTGGTAACATCAACTAAAAATGATTCTTGACATTCAGAAGTTGAGTAGAAGGGGAGTGGACACATATTCGTGGTCATCAAATACAGCAGCAGGTCGCTCAGCCAAATGCAGAATGCAATTTTTACCCACCCCTGTGCCTAAACTTTTACCCACATAGCCAGCGATGTACTTCAGAATGTTCCGCTTTTAGAGAATGAAAGCGATTCTATAAAAGTTTCATGCAACTCATCTATTACCACTGGTGCAGAAGATTTATGCTTGCACCAATCAATAGCAAACAAACTCGAGGTTGAACCACAGTATGACACAACTGGAGCAACAACTTAGCAACTGCAGAAGAGGTAACCGATTGCTTAAAAAGCAATAAATTATGCAGAGCTGACCTACAACCAGAAGCAGTCAGGTTATCAGTCAGATTAACTCAAAGAATTGTGTATCTTACGTATCAACACCTTCGAGGGAAGGACCTCAGTTTGCCTTCATTAGAAAGAAGGGTGACACCAACTGTCATGTTGAACAGTTAATATATACATATATTTTGGGCCAGGTCAGTGTTCTCTTTGGTAGGCATGTTTCAACACTGGAACATATATTTTCCATACACAACAAGCTATCAGTCTTTTCTAGCTATAAGTCTATAAGTATGTCTTTGAAGATTCTGCTGCCAGCTGCTATTAATAAGAAACTAAAACACACAAATAATGGCAGACGTTGAAAAGACAGATATTTGTAATGGACTGCAATTATGGCATCACGGACAAAGAGTGTCAAGCTGAATAGTTAGCCCCCCCCTCCCGCATTGTGACCTCATCTAATTTGGCTCTTCATAGAATTTTTGAACACCCATAACTAATAAAGCAGAGAGTTGACAAGAGGCATAGATAGAATATAAGTTATAACTTATACAGTGTGAGCTCTGTATATATGCAGTTCAAGCTACACACGGTTAAGATTGCGTATAGAGAGACACCAGTTTGTGTCATGGCTGACCACTATGCTTCAATAGTGACATATTCTATTGAATATTCAATCAGCAGCTTACGCAAATCCTTGTATGGTTACAACAATCTTTCTTTGACCTAAAAAAGAAAGTGATGCAACGTTCACGATGAAAGTGTGCGCTGTAACCATATTCTGCATGTTAGTAATCGAAAGATATACTTCAGAAAGAATAACCACCAAATAAATAATAAATTTTCTCATTAATTTAACATCTGAGGCTGAAAAAAATTAATCAATTTCTTTTAAAATCTCCAACCTTTATTTTTTGTCTAAAATGTCAGTTTACAAAAGGTTTTTTTATAAATAATAAAAGAGAAATAAAACTATTCAACCATTTAAAGACATACAGTCCATGCCACTGACAAATGTTAACAGGTGGCTACTCAAGGGAATGTTTTAGGGCTCAGATGACAGCAAGTAAGGCTTCTGTCATTTTGGAAACAAAACAAGCTGAGGTATTTACTTTCCAACGCTTCATATGTACTTGCTGTTGTTAATGAAACCTGCGCTGGCTGTGCTGACACACAGAGCTGGAGATTGGAAGATGTTTTTAGTAAAAAGAATTACCATAATGTAGCATAATATTTTCTTAACCTTTCCAATGCAGAAGGATGCCCTGAACGCAAATAGAAGTAGCCAATGAGATGTGAGCGATGCAAAAGCGTTGTAGACTAGCACCAACAAGCTGGATCAAAGCTCAATGTTGAATAGAATATTGCTGCGGCCATGTTTAGTAGGAAACCAGGTCAAGCAAGGCATACTTTACATTGCCAAGTCTCTCTTGCCACAATTGTAATGTTAATGCCTTGACTTATTCAGCTGAGTCAAAGTGTCTCACTTGGAACTATTGGCACGGGCTCACCACTTCTACTGCCAGTGGGATTTGTCTTATCTTACACCAAGCTGATTATGAAGCTTGTCAAGCATCAGCCTGCCTCGCCACTACCTGACTAAGTCAATCACTGCGTATTATTTTTTCCCTCGTTAACTTTCTAAGAAAACCAGATATTTGCATGAGTGACATAAAACATTATAGATGTAAAACACAAGGATTATATATTTTTATATTTTGGAATCTGGTTAGAACTGAATTTAGATTTTTCTCCAACGGTCTCTCTTTTGTGTAACAGCTCATTTCCAATGCGGCCGAGACAATATTTTATATAAGTTTACAAAACATAAAATAATGAGTTGCCAATAGCTCGATATATAATAACAATAGCTATGATAGCTAAAATATAATGACAATGATTCAGTCTACTATCTGCCTACTTCACTATTCAGGGTCAATAATACCAAATATAGTGGAGCCTCAGTTTTCGAACTCTTGTGCAATATATACAAAGTACTTAGGCTATATATGCGTAGATCTCAGGCTTTAGTGACCTTCAATGATCATATTATTCAGTAGTGCAAGCAATAAATTCATTTTTCAGAAATCAGAAAGACAATATCCATAAAAATGCAAACCAGCATAAACTATTAAGAACCTCGGAGGAAATATACAAAGAATATCATCTAAGAGTAGGATAGTGCAATGTAGTTTCCTATCAAAAAAGAGTTGATAGTTAGGGAGACTCTTTCCCTTAGCCAATGACAAGATGGATAAAGGGGAGCAATAAGCCTACCTCCATCCCGTCGATGTTCACACAGCCAGAGACCTTGCCATTGTCCCAAGTTTAACTTCCCATTGGTAATAGGGACTGTCACACTAGAGCCCATTAATGCACACTTGGCGTGCCCTGGCTATAGCAGTAAATTAAAAATAGAACATTAGAGAGCGTATACAAATGATATCAGCAGAATAAAAGATTGTACATGGTGTGCGTCGAGCTCTGCCACCATCCACACTCTGTCAACTCATGACCTGTCCATCGAATGCTTGGCGAAAACCTTTTTAGAACAAATTTAGGTTGAATGTGTCATGGACAGCCCAGAATATTTATGTTTATCCTTCCACACGTATGACAAACATTGTTTTTTTGTTCTGTGACACCAAAATACTACATCCGCCATCATATGTTTCAGTTTGCGAACTTTCTATTACTGCAACCTTCAATTCAGTATCTCAACTCTTCCGCAATACTATTCAGTATCTCTTCAACTTAAAGCATTTATTTCAACTTATATCTATCTTATAAGCAACTTATCTCTATAACTTTTAAAGTATTTATGTTCAACTCAATAATTCTTGATTTTTGTCTTTTCATTTATGTTTTTGGCACGTAATGAAAAACATAATTTATGTTGATGATTTACTAATGCCAATAAAAGGTTACACATACATACAACAGCCATACTACAGCAGTTACAAAGTTATACAATTATAATTTGTCCTCTCTTTGATGCTATCATTGAAGAGAGCAGACAAATCTTCATATAACATTTTATCAGCTTATTGTCAACAATGTGTAAATCGATATTATAATGATATTTTGATTAGAGAATTCAGAAATGTATCCCAAACCGTTCAATTTGCTACACCTAATAGTGAGCTTATGCTTTTGTGAACAAGATTGGTACATAAACCAGTACAGATGCAAATCACTCAAGAATCTGTAGGCAGAATATTTAAGCCTCACCATATCATCAGTCCCCTCCAAGGTATGTTGGTACTGCCATGTCTAAAATACCAAAGAAGTTAATTAAAATTTATCAAACAACATAACAGTACACTTTCAGAAAAGAAATATTTATAGCAAACTTCCATTTACCTCTGGTACAATCTTATCCATTACCATAAGCATGTCTGCCCGAACCTCCTTGTCCCAACTCTCACATACAACGAGAGAAGCTGTGGTATGTTTTACTGCAAAGGAAAATGATTGACAAATAACTATTTCCGGAGGATTTAAATCCTTTCATGGCTAGTTTTCCATCTATACACAAACCTAGCAGCCATGAGTGGTAGCTTTACGCGAATGCATTTCCACACTCTATGAAGAGCTATCAGAAATTCAACAACAGATTCACGTTCAGCTGAAAACATGCTGCAACATCTCCGAAGGTTATATGAATAGTTCTAGAATAGATGAAGTAACAAAATGTATGCGGGTAAAACAACACACTTCTACACATTGCAATGAGACTGTTTAGTTCTTTCAACCAAACGTACTGACTTACATAAGTCTGAAGTTTAATGATCTCTCAGTGAAATATATGAATAGCTGACATGACACTGAGACAATGCATTATTACTAGTGACATCTACACTCTAGTGTAGACGCTGCCAAAATTGGAAGTGCAAATGAGAAGAGCTATAAATCTATAGCAGCAGAATGCTGTCAAACAATCAGCATTGTTGAGAAGTAAACAAAAATTTGGTAAATGACCAATAAGAAATAAGAATGCTCCAGACACGAGCTTGTACTACTAGATTACCAGATGGTTATAACAAACTCTGATCCATACATAAACTAGGGCCAGATAATTTGTACATGATTTAATTTTTAATTTAGGCATCTGTTGACTAAAACCCAAAAAATGCAGATCTTTTTTTAGAGTTTCAACTTGTATAAGATAAAGTTATCAAAAAGTTTAAACTAAAATCAGATCTACTTACTATAGAAATGGGCTGTTCCACATTTCAAATCCTTCAGGTCAGGTAAGTGAGGCTTAATTTCCTCATATATCAAGTGACATCCTTTGTTTTGAGCCTTCAAAGTAATTTCCTTTTGAAAGTAAAGAGGCCGTCCATTGGAGAATGCCATTGAATCAAATATTGTCTAGAACAAAATCACTATATGTACATATGCTAAAATACTCCCCTAAAAAAACTAGAATAAAGGCTGTCGCAAAAAGAAAACATGCTCCAAAATGACCAAAAGTAGCTGCGAAGGATAAAAAAGTGGATTTAGACAAGCCTTAATGTACTATGTAATAACAGTTTTTGACAATATAGGAAGTTTTATCAACACAATTTTTGATCGACATAACACTTGGTATTTATGCATGTTATGTATGATTAAGATTACAGTTACACTTGTAAGGTGTATGTATGATTAAGAGTACAGTTACACTTGTAAGGTGTATGTATGATTAAGAGTACAGTTACACTTGTGAGGTGTATGTATGATTAAGAGTACAGTCACACTTGTAAGGTGTATGAATGATTAAGAGTACAGTTACACTTGTAAGGTGTATGTATGATTAAGACTACAGTTACACTTGTAAGTTGTATGTATGATTAGGAGTACAGTTACACTTGTAAGGTGTATGTATGATTAGGAGTACAGTTACACTTGTAAGGTGTATGTACGATTAAGAGTACAGTTACACTTGTAAGGTGTATGTACGATTAAGAGTACAGTTACACTTGTAAGGTGTATGTATGATTAAGAGTACAGTTACACTTGTAAGGTGTATGTATGATTAAGAGTACAGTTATACTTGTAAGGTGTATGTATGATTAAGAGTACAGTTACACTTGTAAGGTGTATGTATGATTAAGAGTACAGTTACACTTGTAAGGTGTATGTATGATTAAGAGTACAGTTACACTTGTAAGGTGTATGTATGATTAAGAGTAAAGTTACATTTGTAAGGTGAATGTATGATTAAGGGTACAGTTACACTTGTAAGGTGAATGTATGATTAAGGGTACAGTTACACTTGTAAGGTATATGTATGATTAAGGGTACAGTTACACTTGTAAGGTGTATGTATGATTAAGAGTACAGTTATACTTGTAAGGTGTATGTATGATTAAGAGCACAGTTACACTTGTAAGGTGTATGTATGATTAAGAGTACAGTTACACTTGTAAGGTGTATGTATGATTAAGAGTACAGTTACACTTGTAAGGTGTATGTATGATTAAGAGTAAAGTTACATTTGTAAGGTGAATGTATGATTAAGGGTACAGTTACACTTGTAAGGTGAATGTATGATTAAGGGTACAGTTACACTTGTAAGGTATATGTATGATTAAGGGTACAGTTACACTTGTAAGGTGTATGTATGATTAAGAGTACAGTTACACTTGTAAGGTGTATGTATGATTAAGAGTACAGTTACACTTGCAAGGTGTATGTATGATTAAGAGTACAGTTACACTTGTAAGGTGTATGTATGATTAAGAGTACAGTTACACTTGTAAGGTGTATGTATGATTAAGAGGACAGTTACACTTGCAAGGTGTATGTATGATTATGAGTACAGTTACATTTGTAAGGTGTATATACCTCCTTCCTTTTTCCTTTAAAAACTGAATATAGAAAATAATTATATCTATTTATAATGACATCATAAAATTCAACATAGAAGATATATATATATAGATATATCAGATATATATCAGATATATATATCTGATATATATGCATCTGATATATGCATATATATATATCTGATATATATATATCTGATATATATATCTGATATAAATGTATCTGATATCTACATATATATATATATCGTAAAACCTCTAAATGAACGCTATGGCGCTCTATTTTTCAACTTCTCTATGATGGCGGTCAATTGGAGGTGGCGTTCAAATAAAAGCTGGCGGTCTATTTTTTAGATGGCTCGTCAAAATTTTCAGGAGACAAATTCAGCCCTATTACGGGCGAAGCGGATGCCGCCTATATGTTACCCTCTTTTTCCGGTGAACCAATACTATACACTTTGAATGCAATCAATCTGCTAACTTACCTCTAACTTGTCAAAGATCTCTTAATACAACTGCATCGAGAAACTGAGAAGTATCTCTACCAGTTTATATCTATCGCTTGCAATTGACTTACGATGATATTATAGCCTGCGTCCTTCTTTGCAATTTCTTGGAATTTTCAAACTTTATTTCATTCTAAATTGGAAGACATATTTTCATTTTATATCTATATTTAACATTGCTGAATAAAAGCTCATTGCACTCACTGATATGCTTGCTACAGTTTGCAGGCAAAGCTAGCTTTTTATGTGCAATAGAAGTGGAGTTATGAGCATTGATCCATTGTTAGCCGTATTAAGATAGCCGCAAGGATGCTATTCAATAACATGCTATAAATATGCATACTTAGAAATTATACAACAATAGTCTGTCAAATGGTACAAATATATATTCATGAACAAGTAACATAAACGAACCATACTTATATTACAAGCAAAAACAAAAAACTTACGTTTTTAAAACAAAAATATTTCAATCGTTTGCTCAGCTAGCTGCGTTCTGATTGTTGCTTTCGATGGAACGAACATCTTCTAATTGTCCAATACCTTTCATAATATCTTCTGGTCTCAACTCTTCTGCTGCACTGCTGAACTAGTCGATATTAGCGTCCAAACAATTTTTTGACAGCAAAACTTTCACGCGCTGCATTTAGCACTAATGCAGCGCGTAAAAGTTTGCTTGCATAACCTTTGGTCTAAAACTTGTGAACCGGATTTTATATGCATGTCCTTCAAAGTGTTAGGACCGCATTAAACAAGGAACTACTATTAGCTTGAGACAGTTAGTAGTTATTTCTATGGCGTTGCTTTCAAAGTTCATCAACCATCATAAATTTAAGCTTTTTTTTATAAATTTAGGCTACTCCGAAGTAGAAAGAGCACATTAAACAGAGAGCTACCACTAGCCTGAGACCGTTATTGATCATTGCTATGGTGTTACTTTTAAAATTTGAACGAAAAAAACACAAAAAGCTTTGGAATTGGACAACGAGAGAATTAACTGATACTGATATAAACGATTCAATATTAATACAATTTTGTGGACATTTTTCTACTGATCTGCTAATATGGTCTCAGAAAGATCAAATAATGTCGAAGTGGCAGTCAAATGGAGGTGGCGTTCAATTGTAGAGTGGCGGTCTATTTTTCAACCCTTCTCTCTAGGTGGCGGTCAATTGGAGGTGATGTTCAAATAGAGGTGACATTCAATTAGAGGTTTTATGGTATATATATATATATCTGTTATATATTGCTTGGTTAGTCCTGTACGGCTGTGAGTTTCAACAGTCAAACGAGTGTCATGGCAGTCTTAAGTTATAGAAAGAAGCTCGGTAGCTGAGATAGTCAAGTAGAAGAGGATCAGCTGATGGAGGAGGCTTTGTAGGAAGGGGAAGAGAGGTTCCACACGCGGAGGGAAGAGAGGAAGTCTCCACAGGCACAGGAAAGTGCCTCAGCAAACGGGAGAAAGAGGGAGCCTCAGCAAGCCTTTGGGAAAGAGAGAGAGCAAGCAAGGGATTGAGTCATTGGAGCTGTTTTCTTTTATAGATAGCTTTGTTAGCCTGTGAAAAGGTGTTTAGACATTCATTTTCTGTTCTTTGTTGCAGAAGGTTAGCAATCGAGTGAACTTGTCTCAAGTACATCATGGGAGTATAATGATTAGAGATGATGACTAGGTCAATTGTCTTGGTCATTTCTGGTAGAGGTTTGATAACTTTTAATAGTTTCCTGCCATGTCAATTGATGTTTCTTTCCTCATGGGTTACTGGCGTGGGTGGTTTCTAAGCCGCTTGTAGATGAGTAGGCCTACATGATGGCTGTCTTTAATGCTGGTCCTCTAATGTTTTAGGTGTCATGTTCATTGTAACATTGCGTATACCTTCGGTGTTTAGGCATTTTTTCATTATGCTATCTGCGTTTGATAATACTTCTATACAACATTTTCTCTTGCAGTTGAAAAACGATATGTTCGTATATCGGTGCCAATGTTTTATGGTGAGACTAGTGCTAGTGTAAGGGCGGAAAGGAATAATAGTTGTTGAAGTAAAAATGAAACTAAAATTATAATATTTTGTAAAACCCGGCACCAACAATAATAAAGTTAAACATGATTAAAAAAAACCAAAACTGAGAAGTAAACATGTTCAAACCAGGAGGCATGAGTGATATGCAGTGTACGAATATGGTTGGTAGGTTGTCGGGCGATTTAGTCGATAGCTATTTCGGAGTCGCGTGTTACTGTCCTGTTGGTTATATTGTACCTCCCTTGGTGAAGAAAAAGGGTCCTCCCGTACATCGGTATGTGTGGGTAACTGATAGGGTGTGTGGAGGCTGTGGTCATTAGTGTCGGCAGTTGTAAAGGGAAAGAAGATAGTAACATAAAACAGAAACTTCAATACATTTCAAACACAAGTCGGCGTACCTCTGAAGAAATAAAAAACTCAACAGTAATTATTAAATGGAGAATTTATTGAGCAAGTTTGTTTTTGTGGCGCAACCTAATAGTCTATTTAAAACATATGCATATGTGTTTTTGGCTAGCCTATCTTACCTTTCAAAATAGAAAGTCTCAATCATTAGAAAAAACATGATTATAATAAAGTGATCATATTTTTCGCTATGTGCCGATCTACTTACAACAAAAGATCGATTCTAAAAACTTGGAAATTGAATTTTCATAACATTAAGGTGACCGCCCGAATGTTATGGAAATTCTGTTCACAACAAATTGTTAATCATCGTCTTTGTATGAGTAGTCGGCCTTCCTTTTAGTAGAAGGTGTTTACTTTGCCATACTATTGAGATGATTCTTTTGATCACATATATATTATATATTTATATATATTATATATATATATATATTACTCTCCAAAACTCACATTACACTATTCTTAAATGTTTTATCAACCTATAATAGAGGTTGGCAGCGTAGTCATCTATGACTGTGTTTAAATTGTCAGCAGTGATATTTCTTTTGGTTTATGTTTTAGTTTAAAAGTTTCCCTATTTTCAATGGTGTCCATATGTTGCTATTGGGGTAAAGCCATTTTTGGTCTGAGACGCACGGGACATTTGAATGCTTCTTCGCATACTTTACAGCCCAGATGTGAACTTTTGCTGTCATTTTTGCTGTTTTAGGCAGCACTTGAAACAACTATCACTGAATGAGATTTCATCCTTGTCATGCAATGGATTGAAGAATTATTAAACATTAAAACTGGTGTGCCCGCGCGGAACCATAATTTGACACGAAAAATTAATTTGCAATCAATTGCAAAAATCTTCTAAAGTTTTTGACTCATGACATTATTGTTTGACATGCTCATATCTCTACTACCCTCCTACAAGAAATATGTACTGTTTTGTTTTCAGGCATAAGTTAAATGATTCTGTAAGGTGTGAAAGAAGGCAACTAACCGTAATGCGCGGAACTGACGCGTGGGACAAAAATAACATACGAAAAATCCAGAATTTTGCTACATTTTGCAGTTGTTGACAACAAATTGTCACGATTTGGAGTTACAACATCGATATACATGTGGTAAACCAACTAATAATTCAAAATTAATATATATTATACTTACTTTATTCAAACATAAAACACACACGATTTAAAGATTGTCAGACTTATGCACTAAACAATTTTTTCTTAAAATCATCACATTCTGCTGTTATTATTTCCTCATTTTCTAGTAAAAGTATCTCAGTGACCTGATAGTTCCCACTGGTGTAATAACTGGAGATGCTTCAAGAGGAAAGTTCCTCTGGGTGGTTCTTTTGTCGTTGGGGTTTGGCCGCATAAACTTCTTGCGTGCACGGTGCATGTACTTTATAGTGTAGCTACTTCCATTGGCTTTTGCTGTGAGAATTTCTCCAATGTTGACTTCATAGACCAATGCGACCAGCACTTGTGGTGAAAACTGTGTTAGTGTTGGTGAAATATTTCTTGTGGTTACGTCTTGATTAGGTTCACTGCTCTGTGTGTGTGGAATTGGCTGCCAGGGAGAAGGACACCATTCCATCAGAACAGCAACACTATATTTTATTATGTGATGGCACAATTGAATGCCATGAATTAGAGGCACCATGGACCAGGGCTCTTTGCAGATATGTGACAGGTCGTGTCATTTTCAATACAAACGAGGTCAGATCACAAAATTGTTTTTTAGCCCAATGTAATAGAGAAATTTCTCAGCTTTTCAAAACTGTTTTTGGAATTGAAATCGAAGCAACTTAACCTGAGATACAGGTGTTTATCGAAGAAGGTGTTGGTCAATATGGTCGACACCACAAATTGAGAAATTCGTTTTTAAAGTTGATGGATTGAATTTTAAACAGTATTATTTGTTGACATTTTGGAATGTCATAGCAACCGCACGCTACAGACATTATATTTTCATGAATATTGAGATCTATAGGGAAGAGAACATGGCGAACGATATGAAATGGGTCCCGATGATGTCACTTCAACTTGAATACATAAAACAGTGAGGTCACGGTCACATGTTGTGTCATTGAAAAGGAACACATTGATACACAGTAAAGGAGTTACTACCAAATTGTGTTGCACATTGAATTGATTATTTTGAGCATAAAATTGATGCAAATGTATCAGTGTTAGAATAATAATCCAATGCACTCACAGAACTTTTACTGAGATGAATGAGTTAGCGTCTTTAGGGTAGACGATCCAGGCTTCTGAGCCCGGGGAGACAATTTGAGATCGATATTACTTGTTTAGTAGCTAAATTAGATTTAAGTTAAAGCAAGTTAAAATTGATTAAAATATTATCACAATAACATAAATATAATAATATAATATCAATAAAAAAATAAACTAATAGCACTGCTGCTACTGTCTATGATTGACGTTTACGTTTCCGTATCGGGGCGATAGAGCTAGCCTTAGTAGACTTTTTAGTAGTTTTTTTGGATTCTGCGGCGGTTGAGCTGTGATGTATTGAGCTGACGTATTGAGCTGTGATGGTTGTTGAATAGGCGCTGGGCACACAATATCTCTTTTGCTCTCATCACATAACTCTCTGATTTCTTTGAAAAGATATTGCTTACGTTCAACACTCAGACAAGGTGGCGGAATGATTTCAGGCCCTGACCTGGCTGACTCTGCAGACATAAGCTGTATATCTTCACTCTCCACGCTATTGGCATGCTTTTCTACTTAGACAGCAAAACAACCTTGGACAGCCTGCAGCAAAACAACGATTACTGCACACACTGTCTATTAGTATTACATTTATTGTACAACATTATTGAATTTCTCTATGTTGTACTTTTAAAGCCAAAATTCAGGAAAGCACACAAAACAAAGTAGGCCTATACCTAATCTTTCCGCCGATAAGATAAACTGGTGGTAGCTCTTAATTTGGCTGATCCTTTTGCTTTTTGCATGAAAAAATCGACTTCGAAATTATATTCAACTTTAAGCATATATTACGACCTTTACCAATTTTAAAATTACTAAAAGTAGGTAATTTGAAATGTTTTATTTTGCATGGATCCATTATTTTGGTTAGGTATCACCCCTACAATGTAGAAATTCAAGGTTTGCTATTATGAACCGCGGGTCTACTGACTGAATGAGCTAATGAAACGATAACAGCAAGTCGTGTTTTCCAAAACCTAACAAGGCAACGCAACCGCCCCGCGAGAGTTGTGTTTGCTCCGAAACCCAGGCTAGCACAATCCTAACTGAGCTCCATCATTAAACCCGCAAATATGATTGCCGTCGGCTATCCTTGGGGGACTGCATATCATTGGATTAAGTAACCAAGAACCTTTAAATAGTTTGTGTATGAATAGCGCATGCAAGATTTGAAAATTTTCATTTCACTAATTGACAAAATGAGAAACATACCTCAGCTATATCAGAAAGAGAGGAACTCTGTTAGTTCTGTATTTCATTTTTAGCAGGCCAAAGCAGTAATCGCAGCTGAACTTCCTTTGACCTGCGACGAGAAAATTCAGTTCAATCTCCTTGTACAGCCCGTTTGCAACGCACCAAGCCAAGTACTGTATTACTGCGTTGTTTTTATTCTGGCCATTAAAAAGGGTTTAATATACATAATTGTATCAATACATTTTCAATACAAACATGAAACTTCAAAACATTGGTTGTTGCTTGCATACCAACAGTTGTCAGCGTGGAACAAAGCTTTCTCTTCACCAAGGCAATAGGTTTCTAGATACTGATGAATATAAGATATGACGCTGTTGGCTCCTTTTGTCGAACAAGCAGTCTCATCAATCAGATAATTCACTTGTGCAGGGAAGGTGTCACAGACCACTCCAAATAGCGCACACATCCGAGTGGTTTTGAAATAGAGTGGCCCAGGTTGCTGTGGGTTGGCAGGGTAGTGGACCTAAGAATTAAACAAAACGAAAATTTGTTGTTTTTCTATAAACATGCAAGTACGTTGTACATTCACTATTTATATTTTACTTTTAAAATGTATATTTTTATTTATAAATGTGATTGTTTTTATAATTCTTAATTAGCATTTGCAATTGCTAATTGCCAATTGTTAAAACTCAGCAATGTTTCAACTTAAAAGACTACATTCATAGCTTTAAACCTTGTAATAGTCGATTAATTAATGTTATATTTTGGGCTGCGTGTGCGTTGTTGACGAAAACATGAAATAAGATTTGCGTTTTGCAACAAGCAACAAGAATTGTTTTAAAAAATGTTTTTGACCTACCTGCTGTGCATAATCAAATCCATAGTGAGAAACATGAGGTCCAGTCAAAGGAGTGTTGGTACCAAGCTTCGAACCTTCTGTTAGATATTTTGTCGTGAAGACAGGATCTCTAAACTACGGCCGTTATCAGTAAAACTTGGCGGAAAATTTCCATCTAATCCATCATTCTCAAGATCTAATCGATCTTATGTTTCGAAAATCATTTTTACTTGCTTCTCTACCCTGTAAATCTAAATAATCCACATCGACCTCCTCAAATTCTTTCCAAAAGTCACCACCAACGATATCGCAGTAAGACATTTTAAAACGCGATACATAGACTGAATAACCGGAAAAGAAATATCGCCATTTTTGTCGTCCTTAGCAACCACTTCAAAGTCTGCAAAACAGTCTAATAAAGCATCCTAGCTAATCATACGCCTCAGAAACTGATTCCTGACATGATTCGCCCTAGAAAAGTCATGACCTCAAATTCCAAAAGTCTAAGCCGCGTGGACCAGTTTCCCTTTGAGAGCCTATTGTGCGCTATATGAAATGCCGCGTTTGTATTGAAAATGATACGCGCTGTCACATATGCGCCATTTCAGTAACCTTATCTTTTGAGATGAAAAATATCTTCATTGGTTTCACTGATTTGGAAGTTAACGTTGTTGCAGCTTCCACAAATGACTTTGCTGAGTTTACGAAATACCTTTTCCGGTACAATACCATTAGAACCTGTTGTTTGATGCTTTCCCTCAATACCATCTCTTGCACCTTTGCTATGTGATGTAGGCCTACTTTTTGTAACCATACTTTACAAACACACATTTGGTTCAAAGATTGCGTCATGATTTGACAGCATCACCGTTGTGTGTATCAGTAAGGTAATCTTGACTAACTCCATGTTTTGAGTTACAAAACATGGCAAACTAATTCAATTTTTTCATTTCTCTCAAAGAAACTGGCGTTTTTTGACTTGGAATATCAAGCATTGCTTTCACATGCAGGGTATCAAAATGAAATCCCAAACAAAGGCAGACATCGTCATATTAGTAAAAAAATGTCCCGCACGTCAAAAATACTTCTATGTGCCTATAAAACAGAAACTTGCCATATTTTCAGTGAATTGGCGAGTTTGGCTGAGGCATAGCAGCCCGAAATCGGATTGTAGATAAAAAAATTTCACTTCAGATAGCTTAGGAAGAACAGGCTGCAACTGAATGCACTAAAAATGTGACACGTGAGACAAACTATTCTTTGCTCGTCTGAATGGTAAGAAAAAATTGCATTTGTTAGGAAAAGACACCTGGGCTAAAAATCTACTTTTGTAGCGATTATAAAAAAAGCAAAGTTTATTTTAAGAATGAATGGCAAAGTTTGAGAGAAGATAACCTATTGTCCCGCGCATCACACGATACCAGAAAAATCTACTTGCATGCCTCATATCATCATGAGCGAAGATTTCACTATAAAAATTTCCATGTTTCTGTATGTCTGAACATGTTTACTCACTAATTGACAAAAAAATTATGATCACCAAAGGCAGAAAAAAAATTGCCTATGTGTGTGACACTATGCCTGGCCTTGCCTATTGTCTTACAGCAAGATATAACAGTTTATACTTTTGGGCAAACATTTTTCGAAAATCTTAAAAATTTTTGCTTTAGTATTTGAACATTTAAGAAAAAGTGCAATTTTTGGTTTTAAAAGAATTAAAGTACTTTTGTATCAAACAAGTAATTGAATTAAATCAATTGAGAAACTGTACCACAATCATTTTGCTGTCAATTGAAAGCATGGCATTGAGATGGTCAATAGCCAAGCAGTTTTGATGCTGTTGTTATAGCGGTCATATAATTACAAAAGTTGCGTAGAGCTGGCTCACAATATTTTGAGATGTTTCTTTGTGATTAAGTTAAAACAGTCTCATGTAAGAAAACTTGCCGTCTGGCAAACAATTTTTTGAAACAAAACATGAGTGTTTTACTTGACTAGTTCTTTAAATATGAAACTGGAAACAAATTAAAAGGCTACTATGGTGTACAGCTATCTACTCAAATGGAAGCACACATTTTTTTGTGAATTGTTTTTTAACTGAGTAACAAATGTTTATTTATGGTTTCATAATTTTTTATTTTGAAGCTTTAGAATTGAATTTGGATTTAGAATTTGAAACTTTGAATCCTGATTAGCCGGTCTGTCATGACAAGCTGAGAATTACCTGAGGGTAACACAAATGTTCAGGAGATTGCAGTTTTACTTAGTTTGTTTTAACATACTTGACTCATCAACATGCAATTTAATTATGAAATTTGTTAATAAAAAAGGTTTGAGCAAAAGCGTCTGATACATTATCAAGCAGTTAGAGTGAAACTGTAAGTTTAATTCAACATTTTTAAGTAATGAAGTTGATAACTATTTCACAAGAAGAATATCTGATAAGTTTTCAATTATATATTGTTGTCAAAATAGTCTAATGTTCAGGCATTTCTCCATTATGCTATTTGCTTTTGCTAATACTTCTATACAACAATCTAAAGTTCAGTATATTTGAATAATAATATATCTGATGAGGTGGAACATTCTTTGTCATTCTCATTTGCTTAACAAGCTAACGGTGTGCTACGATGTATTTGGCCCAGATTTCAGCAACGCCGCTGATCATGTTTGTTTGTATCATGTTTGTATACAATATTCATTGAGGTTAGCATGAGAAAATAGAATTCTGTCGACCCCACAGCTGTTCGCTGTGCCGCCCATCATTTCGCGTATGATCTCTGGTAGAACGCTTTGGTGATAGCATCCGGAGTTCGCAGTAATTGAATAATCCCAATAAATTTCATAGAACTAACGTGTTACATGGTTCAACTGTTTAACGCGGAGATGAGCTTTGTAAATAGCTCAAATTTAAATATTTATCTTCAACATTAAAATGTCAGTTATATACAAATGTTACCTTTTTAAAACCTGATAGATCTATAGACGCTCTCTCCACTTGCACCTAGTGATTTAGATGGCGTCCTATCGCCTCGGAGGTCTTCAGACGTATGGAACATTCCATGCTAAAACAGACTGCATCAGCGTCGACGGAAATGGGCGTCGAGGTAACCTAGAACGAACGTCAAACATTCGAGAAAAGTTTCGCAGTTTCGCCAATATCTACACCATGGGCCACATTTTACCGAGTTCGGTTTCTAAGGAATTCCGAGCGCGCAAGTATAGACAACTCTCTATGTAAGTTTGTATCAGTGTTGTCAAAGGAGTAATCGTGAGATTTGACATTCTTCACTAGTGGCTACTAACTTAGCACACTTTTCTAGCCTTAACTTGACACACGCTTCTAGTACTAACTTACCACACTCATCTAGTACTAATTTACTACACTCTTCTAGTACCAACTTACCACACTCATCTAGTACTAATTTACTACACTCCTCTAGTACTAACTAGTCATACTTCTCTAGTACCAACTTGTCATACACATCTACTACTAATAAATCACACACTTTTAGTATTTATTTACCATACTCCTCTAGTGCTAACTCATCACACTTCTCTAGTACTAATTTACTACACTCCTATTTTCATTGAATTGAGGTGGTGTTAGCTTAACCTTGAAGGTTATAGAGCTAGCATTTCATGATTCTCAGATATATGCTGTGAACTGGTTTACCAGTTCTTTCTACAGTTACCTAGAGCTTTCCTCTATGGTATTTCATAAGGGATTTTGAAAAAGCCAAGGCATAGAAATTAAGGTGAGAAGATTCCATATGTGAGAAACTCAAATCGATAGTAGGAATGGGGACACGCTAAGTATCATTTTTTCAGAGGTTATGTATCATTGTTTCAGAGGTAACAATAGAGTGAAAAGATCGCATCGTTGGAAGAACTGCAAAGCGCCCAAGTTTACTAGGTTTACTTTGGCTACAGTATTTACTGTAGACTTCATAAATAATACATTAACACTATTTTTATTCTGCATTGCATTCCCACCATCATTCCTACCATTGTTCATAACCCTAATAATGCCAACAAATAGATTGACTTCTAAGTTTACTTTGGCTACTCTATGCAATAAAGTGGCTTTGCTATTGTGTGTTCTACTCATACCCAAGTTCTGCATATACACGTATACATAGACATATATCTATATATTCAATTTAGGTAAATATATCTATATATCTCTCAGTGTTGGGGTATAGGTGCGTCTAGCTATAGCTATTAAAACCTTAGAATTAAGAATCCATATCACAGAAGACTTGATCTCAGACCCTCTAGATTGCTAATCTGACACCTTACTAATTCAGCCACACACGCTTGATAGACACCAAGACGATAGATGTTGCTATACTGGAGCAAATACCCAACGGCTTTCTATTACTACGCCGGGTGATAGCATAACGCCACAAGAAGCTGGTAGCTCTCATTAGTAAGCTTCTCAAATTATCAATTGGCAATGTGCCAAGCTAATAGCAAGGGGCAGGCAAACTTCATTACCTCTCATTGTTTATAAGGTGATTTTAATACCCGGGCAATGCCGGGTAGCACAGCGATCTGTATATGAAAAACGGTTTAAATTTACGATGGTAGATAGAACTTGGAAAGCAACGACATAGAAATAACTACCAACTGTCTCAGGCTAATTGTATTTTTTGTACTGTATATACTTACTATATATGTATGTGTACTTACTATATACCTACACACATATATAGTAAGTGCACTCATATATATAATATATATATACATATATACAATGTACTTACTACTTTTTTCTCACGGCTAAAGATGACTAGTTTGTGTAAATGAAGTCTGTCCTTTCCTTGTCTTCTATCAACTACTAACTTGTTGTACCCTCTTGAGTAATGCTTCAAATGAATATTAATGTACTTCGAAGCGATATGATGCGACAGTTGAGGGCAGTAAATTTGCTGACCCTCTCCAACCTCGTAAGAATGGCTGAAACCTGAAGTTTGTCTTCTTCAAAAAAAGATCCATTACACAGGCTAAAAGACAACTTGCAACTCTTGGCTTTCCCGTGAAGTCTTTTGAGTTGTACTGTGTGAACAACTGCTCACATCGTGTTATTAGATGCACAACCAGATCGGTTGGCGAAATCAACTTGTAACGATTCTTGGCGTTCAAAGATTGCGTTAAAGTGAAAGTAGACACACTTTCATTGTCCCCAAATACAGCAGCAGGTTGATCAGCTAAATGCTGAGTGAAATTTTTTCACACCACTTGGCCTTTTAAACTTTTAACCATATAGCCAGCGATCTACTTTAGAATGTTGTGCTTTTGGAGATTGAAACTCGAAAGCGATTCTATGAAAGTTTCATGGAACTCATTTATTACCATCAATGCAGGAGATTTAAGCTTGCACCAATGAAAAGCAAACAAACTCGAGGTTGAACCGCAGTATGACACATTAGCAATGGCAAAAGAGGCAACCGATTGCTTAAAAAGCAATTTACGCAAAGCTGACCTAAAACTAGAAGCATTCAGGTTATCATTGTGGTCACCCAGCCTACGGACTTTAAAAAATAATGTTTCATTAGTCTTGAGAAATTCTGAAGGTAGACAAATATGTCAGCCTTCTTTAAAAAGATCATTTGAAAGCATCAACACAGCTTTGAAGGTGCATATAAATCCTACAAAAACTGTTTAATGTTTGGATGTATGCAATGGTTTGTGAGCACAATCTTTGATACTCCGATGGTATTCAGAGAACTTGTCATATATGTTGTTCAAGCTCTCATGGTTATCGGGTGTCACTGGTCTTTTGAAATCTGTCCCAAACTGACTTTTAGAGTTCAGTACATTGAAGGCTTGATATAGCTAAAATTTTAAATGCAACATTGAAAAAAAAACTTTTTATAAAGATGTGATACCATATAATAGTAAATAATAATAATAAAATGGCAGCAATATCAGTAAAACCACTTCTAAATATTGTGACCGGAATGCAGATGAAAATAATGGATTTTTGCAATGCCGATTAGACACATTTTGCATTATCTAGGATGTTATCTATACATGTATTGAAGTCATTTAAGCTTCCTGAATCTGGAAACAAAGCTAAAACAAACAGAGAACAAATACATGAAACTGTCTAAAATGGCAACATGGTCCTTCCAACAATAAGATTAAGTGGGCCCTGATTAGTCCACTCTCATGCATAGCAAATTTGTTCAGTGGGCACTTTATCTACCTAAATGGGCTAACCATCCATTGCTTGTTGGTCACACGGTTAGCAAGTTAGAAAAACTGAACCTCATCGAATGGCTGCATCAGCAATCCATATCAGCAGTTAGATCAATCCATCCAATGATATACAGCCCCCAAGGCTGTATATCATTGATTGGGGGCTGTATATCATTGATTGATATATCATTGATTGTATATCATTGATCAATTATATCATCATTGGGGGGCTGTATATCATTGATCCATCTCTGTAATTTTTTCTATACTTTTAGTTATTTTAATTTTGCAAGCAGGCTTTCAACACTTTAGGTGGGCCTATTATCAAATATTGCTCAACTTTTCATAATTTGGTTTGACTATTGTTAGAACTGTTGGACTGTTGGACTGTTGGACTGTTGCAAACTACTTTCACCCGAAGAAAGATGGCCTTCGTCACCAAACGTGAAGGCAAAAATACAGCTCTATGGTTGCTGGTCGCTTTATGGTTTTAATTCAGTAGCGAAAGTATCACGACTTTCTGTAAACGTTTCGCCGTGTAAGCGTTTTCCATATGTAATGTTTCGCCTTAGTGACCGTCAGCCAACGAAGCTGTAATTGTCCACATTTTTTATTAATAACCAACGAACCTTTCATAGAAAGGTCATTTAATTTAGGAGCGGCTTCTGTAAAAACCGTGGGCAGCCTCACTGCCTTCAATCTACATTCCTTAGATACAGTGCTAATTGTTTTACAATTGCTGCATATATAAATGGGAACTTCCATCTGGAGTTTGCTTTTACTTTTTTCAGGGTCTGTCAAATACGTGTTTACAACTGAGGATTATCGTTCTTTGAAAACATTTGGCAGCAGTTTTAAAACATTAATATCGATTTTAAAATGGAAATGACTACTTTAGATAGGAAATCCAGACGACGAAATGCCGACATAAAGAAAATATTAGAAGAGGTAATAGCACGCTTTGATGAAGTATAACAACTGTTAATTATCAATCGTTACTTGTACAATTTTAAAATATGGTGTACAGAACGTATGGTAGCTTGCTTATAACTTGCGTTATGGTTATATAGGTTCACATTTACTATATGGCACATTTTTGTATGTAGGTGATTAGAGTTAGGCTAAAAGCCAACGAGTTGACAATTTTTTTTAAAGTTGTATACAATACTACTTTTGTTAGTTAAAGAATGACGAGTATTTATAAAGAGTTCATTAATTGTGTGGTTATCAATGTTGGGTAATACAATAATAGTCATTTTACTATAGTGAATACATTTACTATCTAACATTAAACTGTTCTAAATGAGCAAAGTGCTGACTGTTTTGTATTATGCTTAGTTAAGCTTATTTGTGTAGTGTTCTCACTTGAGGTGTTAGTAGCGATCTCCTACGGTTGAGTTAGCATAATTTTGTAAAGAGAGTCGATAGCCTTTAGAAGTCCTTCCCCTCCCTTCAGTGGTCGTTCTTCAATCCTCCCGTGCTTCTGGCCCTCCCATCTCATGACTTCAAGTCCTAAACACTTAGTCTAAATACTCAGCATAGTTAGAGTTAGCATAGGCAAGGCATTTCTGAACATATAAACAACATTACAACAGTTTTCTTTTGTTTATAAGAGCGATCTGTTTAGCAGAGGTACACTCTTCGAGGGACAACAGTTCTTATATCCCTAGTGCCAGGGTGTCACTCGTTTAGCACCATGAACTCTTCCTAGCTGTTTTGCAGTTATGATGTGGCAGAAGAAACTTGTTGCTGGAGCATTTTGAGTAGAGGTCTTAGGTATCTTCCGAGTAGGAGTTTTGGGTACCTCCAAGATTTTTCTCATTCCCTCCACGCATTCATCTTCTATGGCTTTTTCTCTCCCAGCCAATTGTTCCTTAAGCTTTTCCAGCTTACGCTTCTTTTTAAGCAAGAGCTGCCCAACCTTCTGAGAAGATTCCTTTGAACCTTCAACGGTAACTACGATCTTCTAGTTAGGATCTTCTTGTCTTTCTCTCTCCTGCTCTTGGTCTTTTTGTTCTTTACAAAGATCTTGAAGTCTTCTCCGAAAACTTTCAGCATGGAAATCTGGAGGTGTCTACTTCATCCTCCTGACGATGAACTATTCTTAAGACTTCCTGTCATGTGGGATGACTTCCATCTGATAGCCTAGCAGATTCTACTCTTTATTTCATATTGTGGTCTCAATGAAAAATACGAGAAATAATATTAGGTGTTTAACTCTATTCAATTGAGTAATCATTTTATTAATTACATGATATTTTAACCTACACTCTTTGTTCTGGTTCGTTTCACCAGATTTTTAACACCCGTTCTTTAGTCAAAACTTATCTTCTGACAGGTTTTAAGATGTTGATCCTGAAATTCAAAGGATTTTTTTCACATGTTCACAGCTTAATAGTAAGGTACACTTTTAAATATTGCACAACAATGAATACCCTACCCTTGCTTCTGTAAACAAAATTTTATATTGAAACTCTGTCTATTGGCTAAGTCAGCTTTTTATTATTTGAACACTCATTTCAAAAGTTATTTCCTGTTTAGCTTAAATTGATAAATTTACTTGTTTAATTGATTGAATGCTAACTTATGAGTCATTCTCTAGGCTTTAAAAAGCACCCTTTTTTAAACACAAACACAGGGCCTTTTAGATTTCTTTAATTAGATATATATATCACCTCTTAACTTACATCTATATATATAAATCTTGGTGTTTGTCTGTCTGTCATTCATGTGTCCAGTTGTAGTGATAAACTTATAGGAAAAAAAAATCCGCTGCACACTGGTATCGAACTCGGAACCTTCAGTTTTGTAGACAGGCGAGCTAACCACTAAGCCTATTTGCGGTACAATGAGTTACTTGTGCCCATACTTATAACATTTGCCAATCTTTACTGGCAATTAATTAAAATACAAACGCTTCAGCCAGCCTGCTTGAACTAATTTACTAAAAGAAAGATTTTACTAGAAAAATAATGTGTACCCAGACTTCCAAAATGCTATAAATATATGAATAATTAGCATGAATTTAATGAAACTTATAGCACACACAGAAATAAACAAACACATTCATTTAAAAGTTAGACGGTAAATAACTGATGATTTTCTGTGCAAAAACTTTTTTTATTACCCATGCAAAGCTAGGGATTCAGCTAGTTTGTCTTTATAGCCTCTTATCATGGCCTCACGTTTCAAGTGGAAGAGTTTTAGCAAGTCTTGCTCTGAATGTTTTCTCACGGTAAAGTAGTTGGATATTTTAAATTGGATATCTTGGATTGGCATGTTAAAGCTTTTCATCTTTTTCAGAAATTTAAATCCAATTTTTCAGAAATAATACCTTACAATACTCATTTTATTGTGAAATCTCAATATTTCTTTTGTCATTTGCAGCGGTTCCAGCCCATATTTGGTGAGGTGAGTCAACCTTTGTTTTTAACAGATATATAAGTTATATATCAAGTTGAATTGTATCAATATGTAAGTTGAACATAGAATGGCACAAATATGCTTAACTAAATAAGAATGACATTTGTAGTCTTACACATTGTTTTATGCTCTAACTAGGTATTCCGTGCGTGCTGTACACTCATTCTTATTCTGTGATATGATATTTAAGTTGTTACTTACTCTAGGTTAAATGGGGTCGATAAACTATAGTTTTGGTAAGGTGAATCCAGCTACATGTATGTGCATTGGTCAGCAGTTGAAATCTACGGGTTGGGTTGCTTTGACAATAATCTGACATAAGTTCCATTTTTGACATCAGTTGAAAATTGAACCCTGTCAGTTTACAAGCAAACCAACCAGTGGCCAAATTCCTATAATTATGCTTTACCAGTAATATGTTCACTCAAGCTGTATATGCTGCTTGCACCATAACACACTTCTATTCTAACCTCTGCCTTAGCACCTAGCCATTCAGTGCAGCTGAAATAATAATCTTAAATTAATACTTTTAAAATTTAATAGTTCTTAATTTTTTTCAATTTTGAATTGATAACTTTAAATTTTTGACAAGATTTATTTTTTCGATGTGTAAAATTCTGTACTCTAACGATGCTGTCAATGCATGCTCGTAGAATCGAAAGGAAGGTATTCCTTTGAAGAGCCTGATTGACTTTATCACAGACTCTGATATCAGCAGCATGCCAACTACCAAACTCTCTCTTCTGCTCAACATGTATGATGATAACAATGATGGGCTCATCAGCTTCAAGGAATTTACTAACCTGGTAAAACAGTGGTTGTTTGACAATGTAGAGATATCAAATTGTGACTTACTTAGACGTATATATTACAGTTAAACCTAGAGACGAATCATTCAAAACATGATGTCATAGGCTGGTAAGAGAAACAATCCTAATTGAATTGAGCAATTCATTTGATTCAGAAGTGATTTGTTAAGCAACTCTTATAAACGCATCCGGTATGCGAAGTACAATGGAAATGTTCTGTTGCAAGTTCATCTTCAGCTAATTTCATACTTCATGTCACAGATTCAACTAGTAAAGTACTGCTAGCTGGGATAGAATACTGTTAGTATCTCTTGGTAGACTGCTTTAACTTGAGTTGTAACATATGGCTAACATGAAACGATCATTAATTTTTTTTGGCATTTTCTGAAAATTTAAAAGCTTGGTATACATACGACTTCAGAGAGAGAAAGTATTGCTACTTGATAATCTCTGCTATGCTATTAGATTGGTGAACCTAGAATAATCCTGGAGGTACCAAATGACTTGGACTTTGGCCTATGTTTAATAATATCTCAAGTATTACTTGAAAGGATTGTTAGTTTAATAAAATAAGAACCATAGCCAGGTATATTTATCTTAGCTAAAGATGCACTGGTCATTACAATAATCTCTTTACAATTTCACAGGTCTATCACACTTTGATTTCAGAAATGCCATTATAGCTTTACTATCGTTTTTTTCCAGATGCTTGCAGAGCATGAAAGGTTTAATCTCGAAAACTTCTCTCATTTTGAGCGATTCTTACTCGAGTTTACAGCGACAGCGCTGCCACACAGCAAGCAGAAAGAGTATATAACGCATTACTCATGCAAGCCTCCGCCCTTACTGCTCATCATCATCAGCCTTATCGAGGTAGTTGACATTACCATCATAGCTCAGAAATAGAGATTTGGCAGCAGATGAATTGCTGCCGCTCTGATTACATGAGTCAGCAGTGCAAATAATTGTAAATAGCAGCTAAGCATCAGTATAGCAGCACGACTGTGGGTGAAATTCTTATGTACGAACTACTGGTCTGTTATCATTATGATTACATTGCGGTAGTAAACTGCTCAAAGTGCAAGGCTTGTGTGATATCATTATGACAAATATTTGGATGATAGTGTACTGACAATAGCCAGGAACATAGCAGTTAGGTTTGGGTAAGCCGCAAGTACTAGGGTTACTTTTGTATGGTAACAATGGTGAGCTACTGTTCATCGTTATTTTTAGTAGAGACCTCTATCTCCTGCTCAGAGATTTTTTTATTTGATAAAAAAATTTACTTCATGCTCAATAGAAAATATTTTTAGTGTAAAAGTTAATGTAGGTAAAATCTTTCTTAATTACCAATTTATTGGCTAAAAATATGTTTAATGCGGTTGTTTTCTTTTCTTTATGTTGGTGCTGTCATTAATCTATGCCCTCTACTTGCTATCTATTTACTTGCTAATAGAATAGTTTACCATAATTCTTCTAACTTCCAATATGTTTCAAGTCAAAGTAATCACCTGCTAAGATCCATGCAAGCCACTAATGCTCATCACAAGCAGTTTTTAAAGCCGCCACCTTCTCGTTACATGAACATTCGTTTAATACTACTTGAGTGCTTGTCATTGCACGACATCATGCATCAAGTTGAACTATGATGCACGTGAATTCTACAAGGTTTGTAAAATCTAGAAGGTTCAATTTTGCTTGTATATGGTAATAATTTTCCCTTTTACCCATAAAGTGGACTAGGAACTTTAGAATAGGCTATGGATCCTATTAGTAGCATCATTGGCAAGAATGAGAGTTTAAGGATATGCGTACCATTACATTGGCTGCCTATTGATCAACATGTGATTTATGGTTATGTATGAACATTGCTAATCAAATTCTTAGACGGTATATTATGGAGACACACCTAATAATTGTAGTTTCAATCATACAAACGTATGCCTTTGGCCAATGGCATTACTATACCATAATGCAAGCCATGCCAATGGTATGGTAATGCAATGCATTACCATACCATTGGCATGGCATGCACACCTACAGCTTGTTCATATCTATCTAATGCATTTATGGAATTTACTACAAAGGTTACAAATCAGTAATATTTGCCCCAGCCTTCCTGCTATTGCTATGCGTGTCCATGTTACCTTCAGAAATAAAAAACTAAAGTATTCATGTTTCTATAGTTACCAGCTACTTGCACAGGGAAGGGTAAGACTCAAGTCTGTGGTTATTCACTTGAAGAGTTGTCTTCTTTCTCTACTATTTTTTTCTAGTGTATCTTCAGTCCTTTCTCGTTGTTTGGCTTCTTTTGTTTCAGACTTTCTGTTGAACTCTTGTGTGCCATAATATCTGTACTGTGTGCCTTTTGGCTTGTTTGAGGCTAGTAAAAATCAGTGGCAGTCATAGTTGTTAGCGAGGGTGTGTTCAATCGGTTTCATTTAGTGAGTGATGCGTATACTAATGGTCAGTGGCATATTGTGACAGGTTGTGGCAAGTGGTGCATAGTGACTTCTTATGGCAAGGAATATATTCAAGTATATTCCTATGACAAGTTGCTCACGGTGGCATACTGTACTATGACAGGTGGGGTGCTTTGTTTACTACGTGGTAGTGCTGAGAAGCAAAGGTTGTCTGGTTGATGCTACAAATGGAATATCAACATGGTCTCCACTCATATACAATCCTGGAAGGAGATATGAAGCATGGCGCTTTCTAACATACGCAGCTCTGCATGTTGGGTGGGTTTGCATTTTAGTTCAGTAGTACTATGTTCAAAAATAGTGTGATTTCTTGCATGAGATGTTGAAATGGCATGGAGTAATGCACTCAATCATTGCATAGCCTTAGGTTTATAATTCAACTTCTAAATAAATTATCAGGCATGAGGCATGGAGTTGGGTGCTTTTCAGTTACAAATCAAAAAGGATCCGATGTCCTGCAGCATTCATTAAAGTTTTCTCTGATGTATCTTCTGATTTGTGTCTTTCATAACAAATATATTGCCAGTACAAGTACTTGTTTATAGGATAAAATTGTATGCGTGTACTTCAATCAAGGGTAGTATGAACTTGGTGGAAAAAGGTGTGCGCTGTCCACATGGCCATTCCTTAGAGCTTAGTTGTTAAGTACTAATGCTTTTTTATAATTACATTCTGGCATTCTCAAGTCCTGTGAGAGATCGCCAGATGTGACAATAAAGCACAGAGAATAAGTATATTCACAGTCTTTGCTCTAATAAGAAATATGGTATGTCTGCAGTCACTCTAAGAGGTTAGAAAGTTAGGAAAAAAGCATCACACGGGAATCGATCTCTGATATGTGGCCTATCAGCCAGGTGCACTACCATCTACCCACACAACCACCTTGCAGCATTGTGGAATAATTATGTACATAGTTATTACACATGCTGATCACTCACTGCTCACAGAATTGACTGTACTAGTAATTATAAAATCCTGGAAGGCAAACGATATCTGCAGGTAGTAACTTGTCAGGTGGCTAGGCCGAATGGAGAGGGTTCAAATCTTCAAAGGTTTCTATTTCCCAACCTTCAACCGCCGTTTTGCATAAATACAGCTCTCATTATAAGTAAAGATTTGCATCTTGGTATCTAGAGCCCAACATTTAGCTAATAAAGCAAAACTTACAGAATATCAAACCAGTATCTTGGAGTAGCTTTATATTACAAAATAATGCATTGTATTTTGCAGTAAAACATTGTTATTTGTATATTGTATATCACTTTATAATATTTTATTTCAAAGCGTTTGTGTTATTTGTGTTTGTTCAGCATGAGTATCTATTAGGTAATACTGTAATATTAACTGTGAACAATTTGACTCTCTAGATAACTACAGTATTCACATTTTACACAATTTATTTTATAGTTTTATTTCAATTACTTATATTTATGTCAACCAACTCATACCACTGATGTATGTCTAAAAAATGTGAGGCTTACCATACCCGTTGTACATGCTGAATGTCGTACTTTTTGAGTGATGTAGTTGCCATGTGTCGTACCTGTGAGTGAGGTACTTGCCATGTGTCGTGCTTGTCAAGTGTCGTGCTTGTCAAGTATGGCACTTGACAAGCACGACACTGGACAAGTACAACACATTGCGAGTATGACACATGGTAAGTACGACACTGGACAAGTACGACGTAGCGAGTACGGCGCATAACGAGTACGTCACATGACAAGTACATCACTCACAAGTACAGCACTTGTCTTGCTGTAAGTATGTGAGATTTACAAAGTTGATTGTCATCTGAAGCCTTAACTTCTATGCTTTAGATTTAAGCATATTCAATTCAAATGTTTAGATGAATTGAAATACTTTATGCTAGCAGAGTATGCTTTATGCTTTATATCGTTTTATACTAGATTTAGAAGCGTTGTGACTAACTGCATGCAGCTGTACACAGTATGTTGAACACAATAAGTATATAGCATGTTCATACGACTCGTCACTTTCTACAACAAGTACTACTTGCTATACTCTGACAGCACAGCCATGTTTTGTGTTACCACTTCTTGATCAAATCACTCTTTTTCAGGGAACAGCTTTCGTGCATCGGGGTTAAAGATGTGATCGCACAAAAATTTTATATAGTTCATCAGAAAGCATCGATATTTTTCTATCACTTGGGAAGTTTTTTTTATGTTTGAGATGATCTACTGCCAATATGTTTCAATATTAAAATTGACAAAACTTGATCGCGATTGAAATGCTCAGAAGAAAAATTCGTGCGAAAGGATGTCACTAATCGCTATCGTTGCTATAGTTGATATTGGCTATTGTGTTCGTGTATTCTGTTGGTCTTCTTGCAACTATAGATGTCAACTATAGATGTCAACTATAGATGTCAACTATAGATGTCAACTATAGATGTCAACTATAGATGGCAACTATAGATGTCAACTATAGATGTCAACTATAGATGTCAACTATAGATGTCATCGCACTTTCGCTTGATCTTAGTGTTTTAACCGAGATCAAGTTTTGTTGATTTTAATCTTGAAACATCCTGACAGTCAGATCACCTCAAACATCAAAAACAATCACAAATGATAAAAAATACGGATACTTTTTGATGAAATCTACCAAAATTTGGTGGTAGTTAATCTTTAAGTACTTGGTTGTTTTTACAACAGTTGAAGGAGTTTGTTTTTGCTAGTCAACTAATTGTTCACCGTGTGCTTTTATAGATACATGCATTTGATTGTGAATCTCGGATTCCAGTTAGTTCTCGGAATACCACTAGAGATGGTGCACGGTTGGTGGAGGATTCTTCTAATTTATGGTGGAGGAGCCATAACTGGTTCCCTCGCACACTCGGTGTTTGACAGCTATTCTTATTTAGCAGGGGCTAGCGGTGGCGCCTACTCTATTGCCGCTGCTCACATTGCCAATGTTGTCATGGTAGGAGTTGTCTTTTCTCTTCTCATCTAGCCATGAGGACATCGCTGTTCATGGCTTACATATTTTCCCCTTACTTGTCTTGTTCATTTGTTTCCTGATTTTTTTTTATTCTCACGTGTTTCACTATCAGCAATGTTATAACACTACGTCATGCTGAATGTTTTAAATTTTGGCGGTTTCAGAACTGGCAGGAAATGCAGATTGACTGGCTAAAAGCGAAGCCATTAAGATTTCTGTTAAGCGCACCAGTGCGGCTTACCTTCATCATTGTCATAGGTGGGTGTGGATCATCGGCTTGGCTCTCACGCAAACACAAGTGTTCATATTTTTGCGTCTAACGTTTTAGATGTAGAAATTAGTGTTCAGTTTATGCTAGCAGGTGGGAGGCGCGAGTACATTATTCTCTTTTGCATGTTTAATATTATTTATTTTTATAATATTTTAGAATTTAAAAGTTTAAGATAAGCAAACAAGATATCATATTGTTCGATCACACTAAAATGTGTCAAGCTCAACCATATAACAAGCAATTGTTTCGATTATCATCTATTTGGTAGGTAAATGTGGTTTCAGTAGCTGGTATATCATTGTGCACAAGAGCTTTCTCAGCAATTGTACCTGCGCTCATTAGTCTAAGAGGCTGTTTCATGTAGCTTATAAAAATGTCTTAATTATTAGCCTCTGTTTACCTGCTTTCAGCTGGCACAGACACGGGCGTGGCCATCTATAACAAGTACTGGATGGCCAGTGAGAGTGAGAATGTTGGCATAGCAGCACACATTGGAGGCATGCTTACAGGTTTGGCTGTCCCTTTCCTTCTCTGCCACAAATTTATATGTTTTATAATTTAATATTTTCTTGTGTGGTTGCATTTAAACGTTGCAACATGAGTAAATCATGGTGTTCTCTATCAGAACCACGTTGTATTAGCATCTTTTGTACTGGCATCATTACAGGCAAGAGTGGCCACAAGTGTTTTCTTTTATTAAATTCCATTTTCTTATAGACATGCCATAGCTAGCATAGATTTATCTAATGAGACAGGTTTGCTATTGTTGGGTGGCATTCTCTATACACTTGGGGCTCATTACACTACAGATTTAAATTGTGACAAAACCAACTAAAGTGAATTGTACCAAAGGATTACACATACGTAATGTTCAAGTTATGAAAAGCTTTTTAGTAGAAGATGCGCTTTGACTTATGAAAATTTTGATCTGTTTATTTTGTATTTTTAGCCTGTTTACCTCTCGTGGACACGACATGCAACGCTTCTCACTTAATCTCACTCACTTTTCACAAAAGTCAGTAAATGACAAGTGTTTTGGTGTCATTCGCCGTATAATTTGGAGTTATCATATATCACATACGGAGTAGGACAATTTTTGTTTTTAGCAATTCAACTTCTGTGTTATATGTCTGATAGCATAGTTTGTGGCACTGTAAATAAATCTTCCTACTTATGTTCTTAAAAGCATTTATTCTGAGAAAAGAGTAAACAATACAACACCCACCTGTTCAGAATGCGGTCCTCCTGTTTCCCCACTGTCTTCAATTACCCCTGTCTTAAAGATCGGCACCAAAAGTAAACACGTCATTTGTAGTTATAGTCATTACTTTTCTGGCCTTTCTTATTTCCATATGTGCTATTTCTTTCTATTATCTATTTATATAATTCTAGCATCTATTTATTACAGGTTTTGACCTTTACGTGTATTCATAATTTATACAAATATTATATCCAAGTTTTGTGGATGCTTGGAACGGATTACAGCATTTATATGGTAAAATGGGTTTCAGCTTACAAAATTCTTTATTTACAAAACGAATTAATTTCGTAAGCAGAGGTTCCACTGTATCAAACCTTTTATCCAACCCATACCTTTTATTATCATCTTTGCCAGGCCGCCCTTTCTTATTGTTGTTACTTTCTTCTGTCTCTTTCAGGCCTCCTCCTCGGTATTCCAGTTCTGAAGAATATTGAAAAGAAGCCATGGGAAACTTACCTCTTCTACATATCCCTTATCATCTACATCGTCCTAGTTACCGCTGCCATTTTTTGGAATGCATTTGCTCCTGCCGGCAAAGGAGGAATGGGATATCCTGCCACTGACTGGACTCCCATTCTTAACTCCACCCTAATTCCTCCTAAATGCGCTGGGCTGTGAGACGCGAGTCAGCGTGATAAGGTGCTGCCGATTATAGAACATCTACTTTACGCATGAGCAATCAGTTCGCTTTGGTATTCCCACAGATTTTACCAAATATTTTCTTATTCTTGTTTCATTCCAATTTTATAATTTTTCATTATTTTTTAAATTGGATCCTGCGTGTATACTTTAGCTAGCATTAGATTCAATGCATAATGGTATCCATATAGTTGCTGACACTGGGACCATGTTGTAAGTTTTGACATTAGTGTCAATATATCACAGCTGCCACAACTTCAGTTTCACAGTTCAGACATTTTTGGATGATATTTTAGCTTCCCTTTTCAATCCCAGTGATGTCCTCTTTCTCAGCTACTACTCAGAGGTTGATGAAAATATTTTCTGCAGACTGTCACTCACTTTTGCTATTAGTAATTAATGTTGATTTTTTTTAAATGTTATACAAACTTTCAGCATTTTCTTTTTATTTTTTATGGTAAGTAGATGATCGACTATATGTTGGGCTTATTATCTGTTGGACTGGTAGATCTGTTCCATAGTATAAGTAAGTACAGGGTTTATTATTCAAACTGCTCTCTATTATTTATCCTACCTTATATAGTTTAAAGCCAGCAACTATGAATTTTGGTTGTTTACATTTTTTATGTTTAGCAAGGTTAATGGTCTCCTGTATTATTTGTCTATGTTGTTTGTAATATAGCTTGGACAAATCACAATTTGTATGAGTTACTGTTTAATTTTATGGTAATCAGTTCATTCTGTCTATCAATAAATCAATCACCCATGCTAAGAATGCAGTGGATACAGCTAAGAATACAGTGGACACTATGTGAGTATGTGGCATCAAACCGTCAAAACATCCTTTTCTTTTGATGAGCTCGACTGAGCCAATTGGCAGCCTAGTTGTGCAGGTTGAAGGCAAAGCTCTATGGATTACATGCACAAAATACCAGTTATAATATACATATATATATATAAAAAAATATAATATACCTAATATATATGTTATATGTATTACATACAACATACATATTATATATAACAACTATATATAATATACATAAATACTATCTTTAATATAAATATAATGGAAATTATATAATATAAATAATATTTAGTATCTTTTGAAAATATATTTGGTATTTATAATATACTTTTTATGATATATTTGATATCTTTTTTATAATAGATATAATAAATTTTTACAACATATATAATACATATATATACATTTTTACAATGCATGTATATAAAACATATAATATATATAACTTATTTTGTATATCGTAGATGAGCTGCTGTTGCACATTATTTTGAAAAGTACATGCGGATATGTAAAACATTTTGAGAATTAATATTTTTATATACCGAAAACGAAACAAGATGCATATGTAAAGTATCAGACAAATACAAGAGAATAAGCTGATTTGACCACAGACTACATAACTGTAACGCAAGCAGGTGTATCCTTGGTTGTACAGAGTTGTCTCAAGGAGTCATCAGTGTATTCTATCTCAGATACCTGAGAATCAGCTTGCCCATTTCTTTCACTATCCATTTGGGTAGGTACTGCAGGTCTTGTAGGGGTTGATATCTCAGTCTAAACGACACAATCAGCTTCATAAACAGGCGAAAAGACTGAGCAACTGCATCCTTTCCATTTTGTTAGTTTTGCTTTCCATTTCACATGTTGTAGACTAATCACGCATACCGTAGGTTGGAATATCATTAGCTATTCCAATATTGAGTTATTTATGTACTGTTATTGATCACTAAAATATTTGTGAAGCAGTTTGATGTTTGATTTTAACTTGATAATGTGCCAGGCTAATGGCAGGCAACTATATTACCTGTCAGTGTTTATAATCTGATTTTAAATAACCGTGCAACAACGGGCATTCCGCTAGTATAAGGATGAAAATGAACATACCTTTCTGGATACTAGCTTACATATGCCTAAAAAAAGTATATTTGCTTGCGTCGCAGTCAAAATTCTTATGAGACAGCATTTTGAAGGATTGACCTCTCTAAATATTTGAGATGCAATAAATAACCGTGATAACGACACTTCATTGCAGCAAACTATGTAGAGAATCGCCTCTCTGTATACCTGTAACAAACTTACCAACCGGAGGCACAAATGCAGCGCACTTAAAAAAAGTATTAAAAAATTTTATGCTGTTAATATTGGTTCTCTTAGAAAATCAGCGTTGAGGTTTGTCAAATAGTTTGAACACCCAAATCGTTGTTTAGCAATTATCACACAAGCTGCTACTTAAGTCCGTTCATTTGTACTTGTTCAAAATATTGTGGCATACATCAAATAACCACTTGTAACAGATTGAATAAAGTTATAAAAGTTAGCCTTTGGCCTCAATCTGTTCCACGCATAAATATATATATATATATTTAGCATCCACTTTGTCTATATATATATATATATAATATATATATACAAGTATATAAATGCGAGTACATAAATATTGATAGTGAAATCTAGCATCAAAAAAATTCGTATTAAACTAGACTTGAACTCTGAACCTCCTGTTCTGCAAAATCATGTACATAGGTAGTTGTTACACCTTCCAATCATTCATGTCTTCATACCTACAAAGCTAGAGTGGAGCTATGAATATTTGGCAGGTGTAACAAGTATGTCATGCTTAGCTGGCGTGACACCATATCAGAAAACAAATGCTTGCCCATATATGAAGAGAAATACTTAAACTCTCATGGCAAACAAGACTATTGTAATCAGAACAGAGCTGCATTAGGCACAGCAGCTGGTACAGTGTGAATTACACAGGAATAAACAAAATGCCTTAATTTAAAAGTTGGAATGGTAAATGTTGTATATATGTTGATTAAAATTGAATATTCTGTGCAAAAAACGTTTTCATTACCCATGCAATGCTGAGCATTTATCTAGTAGAGGCGGTATATATGGTGGTATATATATGGTGGTATATATATGGTGGTATATATATGGTGGTATATATATGGCGGTATATATGTATATGGCGGTATATACGGCGGTGTATACGGCGGTTTGTACGGCGGTGTATACGGCGGTGTATACGGCGGTATATACGGCGGTGTATACGGCGGTGTATACGGCGGTGTATACGGCGGTATATACGGCGGTATATACGGCGGTTTATACGGCGGTGTATACGGCGGTGTATACGGCGGTGTATACGGCGGTATATACGGCGGTATATACGGCGGTATATACGGCGGTATATACGGCGGTATATACGGCGGTATATACGGCGGTATATACGGCGGTATATACGGCGGTATATACGGCGGTATATACGGCGGTATATACGGCGGTTTATACGGCGGTATATACGGAAATATATACGGCGGTGTATACGGCGGTTTGTACGGCGGTGTATACGGCGGTGTATACGGCGGTGTATACGGCGGTGTATACGGCGGTGTATACGGCGGTGTATACGGCGGTGTATACGGCGGTGTATACGGCGGTGTATACGGCGGTGTGTACGGCGGTGTGTACGGCGGTGTGTACGGCGGTGTGTACGGCGGTGTGTGCGGCGGTGTGTACGGCGGTGTGTACGGCGGTGTGTACGGCGGTGTGTACGGCGGTGTGTACGGCGGTGTATACGGCGGTATATACGGCGGTATATACGGCGGTATATACGGCGGTATATACGGCGGTATATACGGCGGTATATACGGCGGTGTATATGGTGGTATATACGGCGGTATATACGGCGGTATATACGGCGGTATATACGGCGGTATATACGGCGGTATATACGGCGGTATATACGGCGGTATATACGGCGGTATATACGGCGGTATAAATGGTGGTATATATGGTGGTATATATGGTGGTTTATATGGTGGTTTATATGGTGGTGTATACGGCGGTATATACGGCGGTATATACGCGGTATATATGGCGGTATATATGGCGGTATAAATGGCGGTATATATGGTGGTATATATGGTGGTATATATGGTGGTATATATGGTGGTTTATATGGTGGTTTATATGGTGGTTTATATGGTGGTATATACGCGGTATATATGGTGGTATATATGGTGGTATATATGGTGGTATATATGGTGGTTTATATGGTGGTTTATATGGTGGTATATATGGTGGTATATATGGTGGTTTATATGGTGGTACATATGGTGGTACATATGGTGGTACATATGGTGGTACATATGGTGGTACATATGGTGGTACATATGGTGGTATATATGGTGGTTTATATGGTGGTATATATGGTGGTATATATGGTGGTACATATGGTGGTATATATGGTGGTATTAATTCCCAAGATAAAAATAACTGTTTCTAAAGTGTTCTACCCAAATAACTTCTAATAAAATGTGCTATAAAACTGGCTAAAATGATAAAATGTATATCAGTAATTTGATAAACCATAAAACTTGCATGTTGTTTAGTAATACACAGGCAATTGAATGGCAAGTATAAAATAGTTGTTGCATACTCTTATATAGCATTTAATAGTTCGCAGTTCAGTCTCATGCTTCTAATATTCTAATCTAATTGATTTAGCGTCACTCAAATTCAAAACAATTAGTTTGGAATCGTGGGATCAAGTTCATCAACATTGATAGGGTTCTGGCAGTAAATAGTGGAATTATTTGGGCTGTTGTCTTTTTGCTTCAACTTAACTTGTAGTTGCCTTTTTATACAAGAATACATAATCAAGACATGTCACCTGCATATAAACGCTACTTGCATATGCATGTCAAATTGCATATGCATGTCAACTTGCATATGCATGTCAACTTGCATATGCATGTCAACTTGCATATGCATGTCAACTTGCATATGTTGACTTGCATATGCATGTCAACTTGCATATGCATGTCAACTTGCATATGCATGTCATCTGCATGTCACCTGCATATACACGTCACTTGCATATACATGTCACTTGCATATACATGTCACCTGCATATAAACGTTACTTGCATATGCATGTCAACTTGCATATGCAAGTCAAAACTTCTTAAACTTTCTAGTTACCATTGCTATTTTGTAGCAAGTTGTTTTCATAGTGATGTTATTATACCAATCCAATGTGCAACTGTTTACACTTTTATGCTACCAAATGAAAAAGAATACATAGTGGTATTTTAATAATTATAATATCAAATTACAAAAAGTTGGAATATAAGGTTTTTAGTAAAATATAGACAACATCTGCTTCAGGCAATAGCTTCTTCAATAACTAATTTAATTTTTCTTGATTTATACAAAGTAGAGAAAAAACTTGTTACACACTTTATCAGTTTCAAGTTTATTTAGGTTCAGAAATATTTAGCTCCTTTGACAAGGATGGGTCAAATTATAATAGCCTATGTATATTATAATATGAAATTTATATAATAATATACAATATATATTATTATATTATTAATTATATATGTATACACACACAAAATCTATATACATGTAATATAATACTGTTAGATTATATATTACTCCAACAAAAAAGATTTGTTTGATCTTTAACTAGGTAGATGTAATCTTAGATCATAACATTTCTACAATTCCAAACATCCAATCATCAACATAACTGTGGTACAAAACTATCCTCTTATAAATGTACAAAACACCTTTTTTCAAAAGCTCGATGAGTACCAAGGCTAGTAAAGGGAAGCTTTGAATTTGTTTTAGGCTGGTTGTTAAACCAGGTCAACAATAACTCCTTCCTTATTAAGTAGTCGATAGAGTTATTTAAACATATAGAAATGAACTGTATCTACACCAGTGAATGCCATTCAAAGCAAATTAGACCCGGAGACTAAAAATAAAAAATAGTCAAGTAAAATTTGGAGTATTGAAAGAAGCTCTATTTGTATATATACTGTATACTGTTTTATAATGTGTATTGACAAGGTGTTGGTATCTGGTAGTTAGCTTTACAATTTACACTGCAGTTTAAATCGATACATAGATTGACATTATGCTCGGATTAAAACTCAAAACTTGATGGGATCACAACATTAGCTTTTGGTTGAAACAATGAGCTTTTCTCAACTTACAGTGCTGAATGTGCTCATGCGTGGAAAGTCTTCCACTTCTGACAGGCTTGATGTTTCAGGGGACAACTGCTGGGGAACATTCTCTACCAGTGCACTCACCATTTTGAGTGTCATCTCTCTTTTCATTTCTTCTCTAACAACACACGTACCGCATGTGTACAGACAAGACTATAGCTGCAAATAGATACTGCACAAATAGTGGGTCCTACAGCTGATATTGATTAATGAGTTCAACCATCTTGTCAAAAACTGTTCAAATAGCATCTTTTGACTCAATACTTCATACTACAACTTTCAAAATGGATAATACCGAGTTGTGTTATGTTAGTGTATCTGGCTGTGACTATAAGCTAAAGTTTTTTCCTTTGTACCATTGGACATCAGTTGAACTATTTACCAAATTTAACTTTGAAATAAAAATTTCAACTTTAAATTTGAAATTTTATATTAAGTTTGCCAAATTTTGATTCAGTAAATTGTTGTTGTTTAGTACAAGCTCTATAGTACGCAAACAGGTTACGGTTGGTCTTAATCTAATCTTAACTGGATTTTACAGACAAGTAGGCCTATTTAAAATCTAGCTTCAAATCTTAGTGTCGGTTTGACCAAATGCATAGTAGAGTACATACAAGCGAATGCATGAATAGATTGATTAATTTTTAATGTGAATTGTAGTTGGGGCACCGAGTTTGAAAGTTATTCATTTTAAACTTGATGGATTTATAAGCATAATTGAAATTTTTTGAGTTCATCTACTTTTTTACAAAGGTAAAATACAATAACTTAATAACCTTTTGTGGCATCACTGCTTACACTAGAGTAGCGACACTTGGTGCTCATTTAAATGAATTATTGCTTTTACACGGAAATTTCCTGACCTTTCTTTAAACCGTCTGGTCCTTGTTTCCTTTTTGTACCTCAAAAGGAGATAAGTAAGAGCAGCTATCAGGATGGCTAATAGTAAGCATATCACCAATGGAATGACAACTACAAACAAAGCAGTAATGAGGCAGTGCGAAGTGACAAGAGTTCTAAAAAAGAATTTCAAGACTATAAAACCAGCGTTAAGGTAAAGGCCCTTTGGACAATGCAGGGCAGGACGCAATTAGCCTATGCTGCACTCGAAGTTAAAAGCAAGGTTTACTCTATTTGTCAAAATTAAAGGTCAATATTATACAATCAATTACAAAAAGCTGTATGTATAGAAATTAGCCCCACATTTCTAATCCACAGTATACCAGGTATGAAGCTCTCATTTACATGCACTAATCTTTTACTGCCCTTCTTTCCTTAAAAAGTATCTATATCTGTTCAACACTGTCAGTCTGAAATAATTTTAACAAAATTTCATTTATTTTTAATATTTCATTATAAATATGCCTGTGCAGATGATCACACCACACTGCATATCATGCGCTATGAACATTATAATAGCATTATTACGTCAGCGCTAGTAACTGTACTGAGAAGTGTTCAAGAGAAAATGGAGACGCTTCCGTTAAAAGGTCATATAAACACGCTGTCAGCAGTAAAAGAACTCAAACGTGGAATTAATTGATGGCTCAGACTAAAAGGTTAAAATGAAGTCTTTGGAAAATCCTTTTTAATATAGTATGCTTACCGCAAAGTAGCACTTGGCACTCACAAAGATGGGTTCCAGTTTTCACGCAGCCAGTACCATCCCGCTAGCAAATTATTGATTATAAATAACAAAGCAAGCAAGAGTAGTACAGAAAGGTTGTGCTGTGAATAAGCATTTCCTTAATAGTCAGTAAGCCACCTCCAATTATTGTTCAGTTCCGCTCCAGTTGCATGGATATACACTGTGTAAACTGTGGGTTATAGAGTTGAAGGTGCTGAACAACATGGCAGGTAGTAACTCACTGCAAACCGGCACATTCACTCAGAATTAATGATTTTTTGGAAAACTAAAATTGAGGAGTTGCCCTCTCTTGCCAAACGAATTTCGGCCATTTGATTGGTTTAGAGCGCAAGGTCGTTAATGAGTTAATACAGTGTGTGGAGTTCTAGCATTTATTTATATTGAGAAATTGAGTTCCAATCGACTTGTTTTTGATTTCTGAGTAAGATAATCAGCATTATGATTTGTTGCTGCACTTTCAAGGCACTAGCCAAAGAAATCTACACAAACAACTGAGTCAGCAATGCTATGATAAGTTGCTGAAGTATGCCAAAGACTGGGTAGTTACTAATAAAGATTCTGAAAGAACTTTGTGCAAGGAATTTATACATTCTTATACTTATGATGATGCTGTTGATAAGTCTACTGCATGATAGCAAAGCTGAGCTGCCTTTAATCCACTAAACCTGCTATGTAAGGATAACCAGCTTAGCAAAGCTCAAATCAGCACAACAGTCAAATGTAAGTAATCTTATAATTCTGAACTAATCTGCCGTACCTAATGTTTTAAAAATTTTAAATTACATTTATTAAATTAAAATTACAAACTTTGAACTAGGTTTTCACTGTTGTTTAGACAACTCTGAATGATGAATGAAATGTATGAATGCCTGCATCTGGTTAAATTTTATTGGTACATGTTTCTTTCAAGATTGTAACTCATGAGAATGAAGATCCTGAGCCAACTGCTAAACAATTGCGCTCCTCATCCTCAATAAGAGCTGAAACTATGCTACCCAAACTATGTGTTATTTGTGGAAAAAAGGAGTGGTGGACTAAGAAAGCTGGTAAGCGCATCAGAGATGGTCTACTAAGGGCAGAGACCAAAGATGCTGGTAAGTTAGGTAACATTATGTTTATGTTTATCACAACATGTTTAGCATTATGTTTATCACAACCATGGTCTACCGTAAGGACTAATTAATCTAGCATTTGTGAAGATTTGTTGAATTGTTATGTTTGTTTTTACAAGGTAAATTAAAACAAGCTGCTGAGCTAAGAGCTGATCATAGCCTCCTGGTACATTTTTTCTCTGCTGACACCGTCGCTCAGGAGATGTGTTACCACAGACAGTGTTACTACCAATATCCAGGGCTGAAATCATTGTATAACTCCCACACACAAGACACGGGGCGCATCATCCAGGTTGGTGTAATCACTGTACATTGTTATCTGTGTGAATATGAACATTATTGCTGGATGTTCTGTACATAACTGCTCCCATCATCCAATATCAACCAAAACCAGAGTACAAACTAATATGACATGTCCACCATATACTTAGATTTTAGCAAAGCACCAAATGAAATATGAAAAGTGTGTAAATTGTGATTTACGTCAATACTTAATATGTAGATTTTAAATTATTTATAACATGCCATAGTTCAGCTATACTCTGTTTCTTTTCAGTGAATCTTTACTCAATCAGGTAAAAACCTAATATATGTAATACTGCACAATATACAGATTGTGTGAAATGTGGCTATTTCTTTTGCAAAACAGTAGAAATGCCCCTATTCTAAATTCACCAGCTGATTCAGATACCGATCCGATATACCAATTCTCATTGAAAAATAATCCGCTTCAGATTATTTTGTGTTGCATAGATTATTGGTAATCTTATTTGTTGTGTTGCACAGATAGTTGTTCTTCTTATTATGCAAATACAAACATAATGCAAAGAAAATATAAATGTTAATGTATTTATTTGTTTGTATTTATGGAAAAAATATACATGTATATGCAAAATCACACACTGACATACCGTGCATGTGGTAACAAAACAGTCCGTGTTTCTTGTAATTTGTAAATAAAGGTAATTACTGTTAGTGGTACAGTTCTCTCTGTGATAACAAAGTCTCCCTTTTATTGCTGGATCAATTGCTGTGTCTGTACCAGTTTAGAGCAAATCAGCGTTTGTTTTAATTACCGTTAGTGATTCAATTCTCTCAGTAAGAAATGTCTTTCTTCTATCAGTATCAATGTAGCCAGTCGTACTGAAGGGCGATGACACAGATGATGAAGGACAGGCTAAATACCGATAAGCCACTAAGGTTACCATTTTTTATACGGTACAAACGATACATTGTATCGTCAGGATCAAGAAAGTGATAGATAACTTTATACACCGACTGTTTAAATTACTTTCGTAATGCTAGCAAACAGAAATATTACCCTGCGTTTTTGTCTCCGTATTTGTTATCTTGCTCGTGATCGGCTGCAATAAGTCCTATCGCCGTAATTGGGAAATACCACACTTTGTGATTACGTTCTGACTAAAGCAAAAAGGTTCCTTAGCTGTGTTTATCAGGCTATAGACATGAAATAAATTGTGTGGCAGGCCTGAAATTCATTAGGTAAAAGTAAGAAGCTTGCCGCTGATGATTTTTTATTAGTGTTGCAGGCTAAAATACGGTTTTCTGCAAAATAGTTGATCTGTAAAAAGTATCGGAAGTTTCAGAAAGTTTCAGAAAAAATCGGCCGATAATGATTCAGATACTTAACACCCATATCGGCACCAATACCAATTCCGATACCGAAATCGGGGCAACTCTACAAAACAGGATGCATAATCTAACACCTAATACACTTTCATCCTGTCTGTGTATGTGAAATCGGAAAAACTTCTTAACCTGGCCTATGCTGGACTGGTATCCTTCTAAACAATAAAAAAATTGATGATTGTTTCTTTGGTGAGGGAGCACCTTCTTATGAATTACAGTACATGCTATCTGAACATAACGGTACATGGGAATCTATTGCAACAAGCAGTACCATATGCATTTGTAATAATGTTTTACTTATTTTTTTAGTAACCTAGAGACACGACTCAGCCCTGCCTTCTGCCAGGAAGTGATCACCATGAAGCAGATCTTATCAATGACTCAGTTAAGAGAGCTCCACAATAAGTATGATGATGCCCCTGATATCGAGAGGTATGCATGATCAATACATAGCGCCAGTAATGAATTGTTCATTAGTTCACTCGGAAAAATGTTTCATTTGTGAAAAAAAAACCAAACATGATTTGATTTGCAGCCAAGAATATCTTAAATTGCTCAAAAACCTGTTGGTTTGCCAATAATAGTTTACAACCTGATCATCATACTTTTTTGTCTAGGTGCTCTGCTAAGATGGTATCTCACACAGAGTGAGGAAGTACTCAAAGATGCCTTTTGCTCATGTAAGGCTAGTAAATGTCAGACAGGACAATGTGGCTGCTATGAGCAGAACCTGAAATGCACTGAGTTCTGTCAGTGTTGTCACTGTAAGAATAAAGCTGGAGGAGATGACAACGACGAAGGAGAAATCCAAGATCACGACGACTTTGATGGCTAATTTCAGTTCTGGTGTATTTGAATTCATTATTTTCTTCATTTGTTCCAACATAATCTAGTTTTAACTTTTCCATAGACCAGTGGATAATCAAACAAATCAACTATCAATGTTTTTTAACTTGTTTGATAATTCGCAAGGCATGTGCCAGCAAGGGGGCATTTCTATCCACCCCTGTGATTTTTTTATAATCAAAACCTTTAGTTTTGCTTTCATTTAAAAGATATGAGTGTTCAGTCAATAAATTTAAGAAAACTTAATACTCAGTTTGAATTTAAATGATTACCATATGTAATGAAGAGGGTTTGTTCGTATTTTTATACACCCCTGTTTTCCCGGCTATCGTGCCGGTTTAGAGCGAGTTACTACCAAGATTTGAAAAATTCAGGTTTTTTTGACCCAGAAACCACTTAAATTGTGTATATCCATGTAACTGGAGCGGAACTCAATTTTTAGGCCACTTTTTAGATAGTGGCTTACTGACTATAAGTGTGTCCACGAAATGCTGACCATTGTCCAATAATTCAGGGTCATCTGTCGGTCATACGGTCCAGCTAGCTTCAACAACTGCATACTTATTACTTGCAATCAGCAACATAAAAATATTTCACAGGACAAAAATTATTCTCAAAGTAAATTATACAACTTGTTTTTCATTTTAACCACATAAGGAATTTTAAATATATATTGCCAGACTATTTACATGAGTAAACTAATAATTATAAAGGCTGCAAGTGTTTTTAATAAATCAACAAACAAATGAAAAAATAATAAGATTAATATGTAAATGATAAAAATAATTCTGAGTAGCTTTAGTTTCCATGCATAGATATATGTGAGTATACATAGTAAAATATTATTGATATATAATCAAACTGACAATTATAAGGGCTGCACATGGTTTGTAATAACTCGACAAATCAAGATTGTACCACATAAGCCACACTGAACAGCTTTGGTTTTCATGCACGTATTAGTGTACAGAGATGTTATAATAACATCAGTTTATGCAAGTAGCAATATTATCAAAGTCTGACAGCTTCCCTACATATATTTATGCTGACTTACCATTGTGTGGTATGTTCCACCTATGACCAACTGGTGTCGAACAACAATGAAAGTGTTGCGAGCTGGCAACTATAGATAATACTAAGCTATTGGAGATAGCTCACGGCTTTTAAAAAGGTAATCCAGTGTATGAAGCTTTTAGGACTTGTTTTGGTGCGCAGAATACGCATTTTTTATCAGCATAACGCTGGCAATCCCCTCTGATAAGTTGCAAGCAGTTCCTTGCAACTTTGCATTGGTTGTCATCAAACAATGACATGACCCAACAAAAAGCTTATACACATTCATTCTTGAACAAAATACCAAATCAATGCGATTCAATTTCTAAACAGAGACTCGGCAGATATGTGATTGCAAAATAACTTAGTTTTAGATATTGCATGTATTACTTACATATTTACAGACTCCTGTACATGAGGTACATACGAAAAATAGTTTATACCTGTGGTCATGTGTCCACTTGTGACACGAGCCACAATAGCATGCAGCAAACAATGAATATGACAGAGTCGTTATAGCGGTAAACAGTAAATCTTTGAATGCTGCACAAATGGATAGAAGACGCAAGCAGCGTACAAATTCCGTTTAAGGCAACACAACAGTACTAGAGAATAAAACTTGATTACAATGGTCGCTGCGATAGAGTCCTGTATGGTCTATTGTCCGATGAGCTAGATATACAGCTCTGTGGTCACTGTTATGTGCGTGGCGCTGCAACAAATTCCACCATGAAATGTCCTCTTTTCTTTGCATCCGTTCTTCTGCATATCATCAGATCCTTAAGTGTGATTTATTCTTTGTGACAAACCTAAGGAGAGATGGATGCAAACAGCAATGAACACTACGGATGTACAGGATAGCAGAGTGACCTCCAGCACATATACACTGTGCTTCCATGAGGCAGTGATCCAAAGGTTTGTTGTCACCCGGAAGATGGCAACGGTAGAAATCCCCAAGTTGAACGAGGTTTGTTACTCGCAAATTTTTCCGAATGTTCAATGCTGGTAAAAATGGAAATTGCACTTGCAAATGATACGCAAAAAAATGCGAGGATAGCTATTCCTTTTTAAACATTTTTCCGACTTCAATTGTTGATATTTCGATTTGAGCGGTTCCAAAAGCTCCGCTAAGACCTCTGACATAGATATCAACACATCTTATCGCACAGTAACTCAGCGTGCACACAACTACAAATCTGCATCATGGAAACAGTGATAGGAAGGAATGAGAGTAGGCACTCAAATGGTCATTCAACTAGCAACTAAAGCAATAACAGATTATCCACCTGGTTTTCTGATGATGTCAGACTACATAAATATCTCCCAAGGTTGAATTATAGAACGAATAAAGCATTCACTTAAATAGTATGCATGGGTCAACAAAAAAGCACACATTAGCCATGACACACCTAGCTCCGTTCACATATGGAAAGGAGATCATTGAAAAAAAAGGCCAGTCGAACATGAGACAGTACAATAAGAGTAATGCTCACCTGTCAAGAATTTCCCAGAAGCGCTGCAGATTCGCTCTATCCAAGTGCCTTCTATGCCTGTCCAGAGCCAATATGGTAACATCCCACTTCTTGACATTAGCTTCAACAGGCATGTCTTTGAGCTGGAAAATTTAAAGAAAAAACCAACTTTAAAACAACTTAGAGTTGTCTTCTCAAACAAACATTATTGAGTCGACACAATGCACATTGAGCTACAGTAGACACTCCTACAATGTATACCTTCTATAACATAAATTCCAGATAATGTACAAAATATATGCATAGTTTTTGCTTCCTACTACGTAAAAAGGTCCATATAACGTAGTGTAAAGTCGGGGCAACTTCTCAAATTTAATTTGAATGGTAACATATCTCGTCACACTTCTGAGAGAAAAACGATGTACATATATCATTGTATCTGTTATAAATACTACTTTTAAGACATTTTAGTTTGTCGTGATATATCATGAGATGTGTCGACAAAACAGGGAATAGGTACATGTAAAATTATTCATAAATACTTTAAGGCGATCGATTGGCGCAGTTGTTACAGTGTCGGTCTACCAAGCTGAATGTCACGAGTTGGAGGATCGTCGAAGGTTATCTTTTATCCTTACCTTGACACCTGAATACAGACAAACAATGAACAGGTAGACACTGCTCTTTTTAGAGTAAAATATATTTTTGGGTTGCTTTATTGTAAACGTATAAAATATTTGTTATTAGTTTTACTTTGCAGAATAGACTTTGTTGTCTACAACAAATAAATGAATCGTTGTAAATGGATGTAGAAGTTGCACGTTTCACATCAACTTATTGTAAAATTACCGCAAGCAGTCTATAAAACCAATAAAATTGAACACAAAAAAGAGAAAAGTTGTCAAAGCAAACTTAGAATACTGCAGTTTGGTACAATCGGCAAATTAAAAAGTTTAGTATTTTCTATTTGTACAGCCAAAGGGCTGAGCTTAGAGAGATCTAGGAGCAAATTAGGCAATTGACACATATTTTAATGTTTGTATAAAGTAAATCCTTATAACGTAAACGTTCCTGGAACGTATTTTGAAACGCTCCTACAATGTGAATTTACGTTGTAGGAGTGGCTACTGTATTTGCAAAAATATATCAGTGGTGCAAGGTGTTACATGTTATATTATAAATAAGGCCATAACTATAATATAAGTAAGGTATTATTGATGCATATTATAAAATATATAAAAATATTTAATGTACAAACTAATAGTACATATTATATAATTATCATGTTTAAATAAAATGGTCATCTCTGTGTTTGTCATATCTTTCTAGTCTATTAAATTAGGAATATAATGTGTCATATTATAACAGGGCCTAAGTTTGCATGTTAACCTCAAGATAACCACTGAGGTAACAGCAGCATTGCAGAATATCTATTAACAAAATGGAATGTTTAACCTAGCAAATGTGCACTAACCACTAGAAAATATAAAGGCTAATGCCAGTAAAGCAATATCTTGATATTGTTGTTGAAATGCTTGAGGTAAGCTGGCAAAAAGGAATAAGTGTGCTTACATTACAGTTGCATACCCATGACATTTAGGATTGGAAAAAACATGTTTTGTAATATAGTAACTCGTGTTACACATTGCTGAGTGTAATCAATAAGCAAGCATTAATATAATCAGATTAAATTTAATGTTAAACTTGCATCAGTGTTTAATATGCTAAAGGCTGTTTGTAAGAAACAATCGAGATGATTAAGGGCAGCATCAGAATCCAAAGTTAGATTTTCTTTTCTCCCATTTGAGTGATGTAAATAGACACCTACAGCTGGAGATTTCCCGATTCAAAATACAATAGCCCATCAAGATACTAAAAGGTTACTCCATTCACATGCTGATCTCCATGGAGTTACCAGAAATACTAAAAAAAAGTAGTTTTTAGTACTGATCGATACTAAAAAACTAATATTTTAGTTTTATAATTCTAGTAAACAGAAGTATGACGGTGCATTCCTAGCAAGTGGTTGGTTGCAATAATTTTTTCAAAGTTGCAAATGGTAATTAAATTAACTTGGTGAGCAAAACAAGGTGAGAACAAAAATATTTGAAGAGTATTAAAATTTATTAGATATCTGAGTGAAAGCATGCCGAGTTTTAGTTTGGCTTATACTCGATCTGTTTATTAGCCCAGATACCAACATAGGGGTAAACCTTATTAACAACCTGTAGTTCAGTGACCACATTCATACTTCATATCTGCTACTAAGGATCACATGGAAGACTTCTAACATTACAATTATAAAATAGCGCAAGCACTGGCTCTGGCCTGCTGACAATCTCTGTCTTGTAATTGTCAGTCACGCGGCGAAGATAAAACTTACATGCATGTGAAAGCCTTTCATCCGTGAGAATATATCTGTAGGATTGGGCCATGGCCAAGACTTGAATTGCCAGGCAGGTCCTTGGACAAACACTGCGACGACTCTATCCCTAAAGAAAAGGCACAACATCAGCTACTCAACAGGCAGAATTGGTGATATATATCGCTTGATATATATCATCGATATATATCGCTGATAGATATGATATTTTTGGGTCGAAAAAATCGATATTTAAAAAAAATATCCATTTTATCATTCCGTTTTCACCTCACAACCATTGCTAATAATCTAAAAATGCTAAACAACACCTGAAATCATCAAATACTTGCATAGGGACCTATTAGGTTTACCCAACACAGACAAACAAAGACAGCCAGACCAAGGATGTGACATCGGTTAGACCAATTAATTAGTGTTTGAGTTGAAAAGAGTTTTTCAGATCTAAATTGTATTCCTTCATCCCAGTGCTATCTCCCTAACCTGATTATCTCATCTCATGTTAACTGTTATATTGTATTGCCTTATTGGAAGGCCAGCCTGCTGAAAACCCTTTCAACTTCATAATCCATGATTTTGAATTGAACGATCTGACACCCAGAAACAGAATTGTAAGCACATTACACTGACTCACTGAGATGACAGAGTAACTCATCTCATCATTTTCTGTAAAAATCTTTTAATGAATAGCTTCAAAGTAATTTAGCTCAGTATAAAATCTATAAATATGATGGTATAACTCTGACTGCTAGTGTTGAGTGTGTGTTTTTTTTCATGTGGACTGGTTCACAGCAAGTTGAGAAGGTGTCCCGGTGTGGTGAAGGCTGGCAAGCTGGTGTTTGTTTACAAATACTTAAACTAGACAAGAGTAGGACATTAGAACATGTTTGGACTATCATAGTGTGTATTTACTATTTGCAATATTTTGTTTGCACTTTGCATCCATGTCACGATTTCCAATCCAATGTTTGATGAACATTTTCATATTTATAAATATTATTATTATACTAGGCCTACAATAAATCAAGTGTTTGGTATTTTGCTATTAAACGTTGCTGACTGGTCCATACAACCTATAAAATACATCAATCACAATGTAAACACCATACAACTTCAACCTAGTGTCAAATTTTTATCAAAAATATCAATAAATATCATGATATATATCAGTGATATATTTTTAAAAATATCGATATTTTTGCCAATCTTGCCAACAGGCCAGATGAGATAATACATCAAAACAAGTAAATTATAAATATAACGGATCCCAGTACTCAAATTGAACTCATAAACCGAAAACCCACCAATCATGGTGCTGCAGTTTTAGAGGATTATCAATAACTCGGTAAGGAATGGTCACGTCCCCCCGTTTGCGCTGTATCAGCACTTCATTGTCTCTCTTGGCTCCTTCCTTTCTTTTCTGCTCAGCCGATACATACCTACATTAGTGTCAGGAAAATCACTTCATTTATATGCTTGAACCAGAATAGCTTTTCTACTGCTCAAACATGCTTAGATAGCATGTAGAGCATTAGAGTATAGCAGTAGATAGCATGTAGAGCATTATGGTTTCTGCACATTCAATGCCAACAAAAATGACAAGTTCATTACTCTAAAAAATCTTCGGGTCAAATAAATAGTATAAAGACACTTAACTGGATGCTAGCCAAAACAAGCTACTGAACCAGATAGCGATGTTACATGAATTTTAAGACGCCATTTTGTCTTGGACAACAGAAATTTACACTCTATAGTATTTGAAAATACAAGACAGAAAGAAAAATGCTGTCAAACTATAAGGTTTTTTAAACATCTAACAAATGTGGAAAATCTTTAATTGACAAAAAGTCTTAAGCCATACTTGTAGTCCTGTAAAATGTCCTTGGCATTGATCATCTGTATGAGGGAGGTTGTGGCTGCTGGAATAATTATTATGGGGGTGCGAGATGTCTTCTTGTTGCTGGGAATTGGACGAGCCTCAGAGACAGGCCTCGGCACTGGTCGAGGCTGTTCCACAGCCTTCCTTCCGGTAGAGACTCCCTCTGTGACAGACTTTAAGGAGGCTCCTTGGAAAGTCTTCGTTACATCAATTCTGAACTCGTCAGTTTCTAAACGGAAGTATGGAGTAGGTGATATGAGAAGCGCTTGGTTCTGTAGCCATGGAGTTTAGCAAGCCATAAAGCACCAGTGCCTTTCATAAATTCACCAACACTTTTGATGTTACAAAAACTTTTACTTATTGTCATTAAAAAATCTGACTACCGGGCACATGGCACAAAGAACATGTAAGATTAAAAAGGAGCTATGATTTTTCAGGACAGTTTTCAATAATAAAAGAATATATACAAAAACATGGGTATTAGTACATTGAATAAATGCATGTGCTGGTATCTGTATTCATGTCATCACTTGGTCATCAGGAATATCGAGTACGAAGAGTAACATGATATATATACCCTCTTTTTGCTTGAAGCTCTCCTGCTCGTATCTGTTATATGTCGGAGGCTGGTTGACTTTAGGCGGGGCTCCATGAGGAGCAGTCGTGTGTGAGGAAGGTGCGCTAGATTGCTTGCCTTCTTCTCGAGCTTTCAGTGAAGCTAAGATGCCAAAAATATTTTGCGCAAATTGCTTCCCATTACTGCAAAGGTATGAAACAATATAAAAAAGACAAAAATATGCCACATACACAGAGTCGACACCTACTACTAGTGTCAGAAAGACAGAAATATGCCACATACACAGAGTCGACACCTACTACTAGTGTCAGAAAGACAAAAATATGCCCCATACACAGAGTCGACACCTACAACTAGTGTCAGAAAGATAAGAATAAAAGAAGAGAGATAGTGAGTGACAAAAAGGATATAAGAGTGAAAGAAGAAAGATCGGAATGACTGTGAGAGAAATGACATTGTAAAAGAGATACAAATGAAATCCCAGCAAAAATTTTTGTGAGTTTATGGAGATAAAGAAAACTAGTGGCGGGCAGAAGCAGTGAGAATAAGTCTACCTCTGTACCTCTGTAGCACTGTGACACGGGTTCTCCAGAGACGCTCCTTGCTGATTATGTCTCTCGAAACAGCCACTTCTGCATCGACAAAGCTCCTCTGCTCAAACGCAGATGGCTCTTCATCAGCTAAAGGCACCATGAGAAGTGTTTGCTGCTTCAATGTGCAATGGTTCAACCATTTCAGCTCGTTCACCCAAAACTATTATGCTTGATTGCATTTTTCTGCACTAGACCTACAGCTTACAAACTAAATAGGAACCACATTGGCTATTGCATTGCCTATTGTCCTGCCCGAATTAGCCAAAGTACTGAAAGAAAACAAACTGAAAAAGCAAAATATTATAGCTGAAGAATCCACCAGACATCAAGCAGCATCGAAATACCTTTGATAGTGGTTCGCTTCGTTGCGAGTCTCTTTGCCTTCATAGCAGCGATCTGTTCCATTGTCAACATGCTAGATATACTTGATTTTCTGCATGACATACACAAATAGACATGCTGAGAACTTGTGCAACTTTTCAGTTAAAATATGAACGATAAGGTTACTTTAATACTTGTAGACTCATCAAATGTGATAGTAAAAAGAATGATAAGTTGCTCAAATGTGTTGAATTCCTGCTAGAACTCACTTAACAAAACAACTTAATTGTCTTCAAGTCTCTGTGTAACAGATAAAGAGACAACCACTCACTCAACACCTTGTTGGGGAATAGCAGTAGTGGTGGTCTTTGGTCCATCAAGTTTCGCAGCTAATCGCTCCTTATCCCTTTGTACCTTCTCTTCTTCAAACTTCTGTCTCTTATTTTCATGAGTACTTGATTCATCCGCTTGTCTCTTGGCAGGAGCCACAGGCGCTAGCCATCAAATATCAAATGATGCATAAGTATTTTAAAATGGTTCAAATGATGAATGCTGCAGCATTTCATAAAATGTCCAACGCGGAGCCACATGCTAGTTACACAGTTATGACTGCTAAGGGCAAACACCTTTGCCTACCTGGTTTTGGGGCTGAAATGGGTATTTCCAGTGGTGCACTTTTATCTATACTGCCGGATGTGTTGGTCTCGGCATTTAGGTAGGAGAGAAGATCTTTTCGGTCAGGACGTCGAACCACTGGAACGTTGCCACCCTAACAAAAGGGCAGGGTCGGAGCTTGTAAAAAGTAGTGCAAACTACATTTGAAACCAATTGACAATGACTATAACATATGAAAAATAGCAACTAAATTGATAAACATCAGATAAGGTGGTGCGCACTTACAGCGGCCTGACGAACGTACATAGCATGGGGGAGGTGTACATTTTTTAGAAGGAATAGGATACAGTCGACAGTATAGTATTCTTTTGCAACACTCTCCTTGCCTGTGCTATAAAACACGATTCCTTTGGTAAAATACCAAGTAAAAATGTTATCTACCTTCAGCTTTTAAACGTCAAACTAGGCTCTTTTATACGTGTCTTTATACGCAAAGCATTTAAGAGTAAACAGCAGTAACAACAGATAAACGAGAACATACATCAATAATTCAATATCAAACGGTATGTTGTAAGCACAACTACTACGGAGATAACACTACAACTGCAAAATTTGCATTATTGAAGGCTACTACGTTCTCACCCATAAGCCACATAATTAGTCTTTGCTGTCTTTTGCCATGCTTTATCTCCAAATATAACCAGATTGTCGCGCTCTTCTATGTCTTTTTTGCTCACGTTGTATTCACGTATAACACTCAACACATCAGCCATTGCGGTTGATTAGAACAGAGTTTCAAGTGCGCAAATTCCTACTTGTATAAATGTAACACACATTTATGACATTAAATATTTTAAATAAAAGTTTTAAAGTAAACAAATTAAACAAGTAAATTTTATTTAGTGTTTAAGTTTCAATAGTTTATGATATTGTTGGTTTGGAGGGTTTATAGCATTTTCTCGCGTCCTTTGTCGGGGGCACTCCATAGCCTGTAGTGCTGTTGGTGTACAAGTTTGTGAACGTATCTGAAACATCGAAACGGTCTCTCATAATTGTCAAAGTAAGGCCATCCGCTTATTAATTCGGAAATATTATTACATTTTCGATGTTTTTGGTGGTTAAGCTTTCTGCCGCGAAAGTTAGAATGCATGCCTTCGATGCACCGCAAACAAAACATTCGTGTAACACTTCTTACTGTATGTAAATTTATATTATTACGTATATCTGCTCTTGTCTTAGCTTACGTAGCCAAGTTTTACATCGACTAAAATTAAGATTGATTGTTATAAATATGAAGTGTGTAATAAACGCTAACCAATTTCTTGTTAAGAGTTATGTAACTTGTAAGTGTTGTAAGTTACAAGAGGACACCTAGGAAAAACGGACTAGTTTAGGAAAAAATGCAGCATTTGCCTTGCATAAAAATTATTAGGTAATTACAAAAAATTTTTTTTTCTGTAAATAGAATCAGTTGCCAAATGAGACAGAGGTTTTGATGAAGTCTCGTCAACTTTCCCAAGCTGAAAAAGCTTAATGACGTAGTTGTATAAACTATGTCATTAATGTCAAAATAAACAACTATCGGCCAATTTCACTGACAAGCATCCCTTTTAAGCTCATGGAGCACCTTATTCTACATCACCTCAATGATAAACTTGATAAAGTACTGCACAGTAGACAACATGGTTTTAGGCAAGGCCTTTCTTGTGAAACTCAGCTGTGTAGTACTTATCATGATATTGCACGCAGCACCGACCAGGGAGACACCACTCATGCCGTAGTATTAGACTTTGCAAAGGCCTTCGACAAAGTACCTCACCAACTCTTGATGAGCAAGTTATCCAGTATATCTGACATAGATGATAAAATCCTTATGTGGATACATGCCTTCCTAATGGCCAGAAAACAAAGGGTGGTAGTTGATGGACACAAATCCGATGAACTAGCTGTGACATCTGGAGTTTCACAGGGATCAGTGCTGGGTCCCACACTGTTTTTAGTTTATATTAATGACTTGCCCCAGCAAGTTGACTGCAATATTAGTTTATTTGCAGATGACACCTTGATATACCAACCCGCAAACTGCCATGCTGATAAACAACGATTTCAGGTAAACATTAATGTCCTGGAATCATGGGCTAACAAATGGAAAATGCTGTTTAATGTATCTAAGTGCTCTGTCATGGTTTTTAATGACAAAAATAACTCTCCCTCAGCTGAATACTTCCTAAACACTGAACAATTAGAAATAGTTGAAGAAACCAAATACCCAGGTGTTATCCTACAATCTAACCTAAAGTTTGACAAACATATAGACTCCAAAGCCAGAAGGGCGAGACAGCAGTTAGGCATGATTAAGCGTGTGCTATATGAAGCTCCTGAAAAGGCCAAACTCTTAGCATATGCTAGTCTTTGCAGGCCACATATTGAGTATGCCTCCACTGTGTGGGACCCTTCTACTAAGCTACTACAACATGAACTTGAAATGGTGCAAAACAACGCACTACGTTTTATATGTAAACTGAAAGGAAGAGATAGCATCACCAAAGCTTTAGATACTTTAAATATGCAAACACTATGTGAAAGATGGAAGGTCAGTAGACAAAATCTGCTAATGCGACTCCTCTCCTCTGACCAGAATCACAACTCATTAATTACCTCCTATGATGAATTAATGCAGGACCGAGTTAGTACGACTGTCACACGAGCTGCTGGAAGAGGCGATCCTCCTACTATATATGCAAGAACGTCTGTTTATCACAACAGCTTTTTACCAAAGACTGTTCGTGAATTTAAAAACTGTACATCACATCAACAATAAACAATTATTTGCTAATATGGCAATAAATTACAATATTATCTAGTGTTAACAACTGCTCAACATATGAGGCGTGCCGCTTGCCGCAACCGGCTTTAGTACGTTCTATGAAGAAGATGTAAGATGTTTTGCTCTTAGCTCTTCATACCTGCCAACTCTCACACATTGGGCGTGAGACTCACGCAATCACCCCAAAGAAAAAATGAAAATGCGTGAGAAATGCGTGAAATTTTTTGCCCCAATTTCCACAATTTTATATATACTATCATTGATACTTCAATTGCCCCAAAGCCAAATCTCATGCATTGCCCCACTCTTGGGCTGCCAGGTCTGCTCTTCTTCCTTAGAACACATTAGAGCAAATGCAAAAGATGTGACTCTTAAATTCAAGTTATTAGCCAAAATTTGGTAATTTTTTGTATGAAGTCGGTATAAGTGTTAGTTTATTGATTACGTGTGTGGGTTAGTGTTGTATTAAGCGTAGTTACAAACTAAGAGAAATATGTTGTTTTCAGGGAGATAAAGATGAAGTTACTTTCTATCCATTTATTCGTAAATTGCAAGACAACATGAGATTACCATAGACTGAGAAGTATAGAGCAAAATAAGCGTTTTACATCACCTTCCTTTCTTTATCACTAGAAGAAACTAGAACGAACAAAGCAGAAAAAACGCATAGTATAGACAAACCAGTCTTTGAGTATGCTTAACTAAACTACCATAAGTAGATCTAATATGAGATGCAAACTGAGGCAAAACAAACGAGTTACATGGCAAGCAAGATTGTCTGTGAGTATAAGAACAATTTGAAGAGTATTATAAGATGAGACTAGTGACCGGAGTATAAAACCAGTAAAGTAATATGTAACACATCAAACGGAAACCCATCACATTACTATGAGCTAGTTAAAGATCGAGCTTATTCGGCGGCATGATTTTTCTGCTATAACAAGAAAACTGATATGTTGCGACTACTCTCTTGGTTGTAAAACTTGAAGGGGGTAAGCTACTACTGACTGGCAGTGAATCACGAGAACTGTTTACCAACAAACTAAAAGAACTATTGCTTTTTGAGGGGGTGACAACCTAGATACTAAAGTTCTGATCTCTTACCAGTTTCGCCAAACTTCTCTACCCCCAGTGGTTTTCAGGGTATAAGATTTGGAGGGTTGAGCCACAGGCTGTGTGACTAGCCTCGCTATTTAAATCTTTAACAAAAACTTTCTCATTCATTTTCAAAGACTGCAAATCTCTTCTGCAATTATTTAGGTAATAGATCTCTTTACTCCTCTCTTTTTTCATTTTCTCCTTTTACTCTACGCCCTGTTTGTCCAATAACTGAGGTTTCAACAACTTTGGCAGCACAGGCAAGGTAGTCTTGAGATACCTGGACCTCAATAGCTTGGCTGGAGACAACCCATTTTCAGGAGGGTCGGTAGACTAGTAGGGCAAGATAAGGGTCAGAACTCTTCTTCTGTAAATACTTTGCAGTTTGCACTGCATGCTCAGCAGGGCTGTTTGCTTGAGTGTTTGGGAAAACTGATCACATGGTTGAACTGATATTCTCGGTAAACTGACGAAACTCTGCTGAGGCTTACTGGGGACCGCTATCTGAGACTACTAGATCCAGGATGCCATGTCTAGCAAAGATACTACTCATGTGTAAAACTATTTCTCTTGTTGAAAATTCTGACAACAATGCTATTTCTGCAAATCTCGAATAGTAGTCCACTAAAAGGAAATGTCAACAACTGTCATAGTGAGACATATCACTGCTTATCTTCTCATAGGGTCTTTTTAGAAGCTCAGATGGCAATAATGGCTCACAGACTTTGTTAATGTGCGATCTACAGGTGTTACAACTCCTAATCAGCTCAGTAATTTGTCGCAATATTCCAGGCCACCACACAATCTGCTTAGCGCATGTTCTGCATTTGGTTATTTCAAGGGGTCCTCGATAGATATCTCCAAGAACTTTGAATCTCTCGATTTAAGGAATAATGATAGGATCATCCAACACCAGTAAGCTATTTTGGACAGAAATGCGCTGTCTATTTTCAAAATACGACTGTAAGCATTTGTTCTCACTAGAAAAATAAGCGGGCGACTGATTCTCAACAAACTTGAAGATTTAGAAAAGGATCTCATCAGCTTTTTGTAGCTTAGCTAGCTGAGCCAGCCTTTTTCTGGCGGCATAAACTCTTTGGAACTGTGACAGCCCATACTCAATATCTCTGACAAAATCTAAGTCAACTAAACAAGGGACATTTTAAAAACAAGATCAGCATCTGTTATGATACAGTTGATAGCAGAGATGCGCTCTACAGCATACGAAAGCTTCAAAACCTTATAAGGCTCATACTAAACCACTGTATGCGCATAGTCAACTTTTCCAACTCTCAGCAACCCTGCAAAGGGCTTGTCTCTCTGGATGTTTACAGGCAGCCCTATCATGTCACAGGTCAACCCTAACCTCTCACAGGACCACACAACTCCAAGCGCTTCTTGCTCTATGGCAGAGTAATGATATTCAGTGTTAGTGAGAGACCTAGAGGCAGCAGCCACAACCTTGTTACTTCCATTCGACTGTACTTGATTGAGTACTTCCTGTACTATCCTCTCCTATACTGGTTTAACACTGGAGACAAATTGTTATTTTCAGGAAGCTTTCGATGAAGTTACTTTTTATCCGTTTATTTCTAAGTTGCGAGATAACATGAGATTATCATAGACTGAAACGTGTACGGCGAAACAAGCGTTATACAACAGCTAGTGTAAGATCTTTGATTTGAGTTCTCTATCAGTTTGTGGTAGGAAGCTGTTGCAGTAGGCAGCTTTTTTGGCGTATATTATCTGTGCTTCTCCGTTGGCCATAGCTCTAGTGGAAACCATGGATGTCGGTTGGTCTTATATCAAATCACCATATGAACTTGACAGTACGGTGTGTTTTTCTTTGTTAGAGTGCGAAGTAGGAGTGTGTGTTTTGTTTTCTTGCACCATTCAGCAAAAGTGTCAATTTTGAGTCTTTCACGTGCAGATGATACACTTTCTGTTCTTTTTCCTTTAGACATATATCTGGTAACCTGGTTTTGTACCATTTCGATCTCATGGACAAGCTTGTTAGTTGGTGTGTCCCATACTAAAGGTGCATATTCAACTTGTGGTCTACATAGTGTAAGCCAGACGTTACGCATTTTTGGGAGCACGAAAAGAGCACGTTTGATCATCTCTAGTTGGCCATTGGTTTTGTATATTTTACCTTGTACATGGAAGTTGGACTTCATATCAGCTTGTAGATATCAATAAACCAACTTCAAGGTATTTAGTTTATTGTACGCTTAGGGGTGTATTGCTGAGGTAGTAGTTTGGAGGTGGAGATGTTCCAGTTTGGTTTAATACCATTATCGAGCATTTACTAACATTAAATAACCTGTATCAGCTTGTTGACCAAGCTGCCAGTGAGTCTATATTGTGTTGAAAGTTGTTTCTGATAGTGTTTATGGTTTGATATATTAGAGTACCATCAGCAATTAGGCTGGTGCTACAAGAAAAACAATTGAGTAGATCATTTATGCATGTCAGGAATAGAATTTGGCGTAGTACGGATTTTGAGGTACTTCTGATGTTTTGTTTGCGGTCCATGAGGACGTTGTATATTCATGTATAAATCGCACATAGTTGTTTCACAGGAAAGTCCTTCGTGGAACCCATACTGATGACTATGGAGCATGTCATCTAGAACAATGTTTAAGTGATGGAGGATGTGTTCAAGTAGTTTACAGGGTATACTGGTTAGAGATATAGGTCTGTAGTTAATAGGCTGATCTGTTGGTCTGCATTTATGTAGAGGAGTGATATGAGCTAGTTTCCATTCATTTGGTAGTTTAGATGTTGATAGAAATCTTTGAAATATTTCTATTAGGCATTTAACAGTCCTTACAGGCTCAATAAGGTCTTCTTTACAGATCTCGTTTGGACCTGGACTTTTGCCATTTTTCTGTACATGAAGGATTTCGATGACACCGTCAGCTGATATGTCTATCTGATTTGTTGAGTTTACATTATAGCTTCCATCTTCTTGTAAGGTGTGTTGTTTGCAGAATTGTGGACTGAAAAAGTTATTGAGTATATTGGCACACTCGTTAGGGCCTTCAGTATGAACTCCATTTTCTTTCAGTAGTTTGATTGATGCCATCGCAACATTCTGTGTTTGTTTGAGGTGGTGGTAGAATGGTTTGCTGTTGCTGGGTTTGAGTGGCCTACACACGAATCAATGATGTAGTCGTGTTCAATAGCTCTATGTTCAATTTTACGCTGCCGTCTCTCCAGCTTATATTTGTGTAAGTAGAATGGGTATTTTGTGAGTTTATGTTTGTTGCAAGTTTTCTGATGTTTTGCTACCAGCTTAGCTGCGTTTCTGTTCAACCAATACGATTGGTTAAGCAGTTTTGACTTTAGGATATGTGTTGGCATTACCTTTTCCACTGCATTTTTTAATTCAGTTGTGAAGAGAACCCACATTTCATTCGTATTAGCCATTTTGAGAAGCTTGAGTTGGGTGAGCCAGTGTTTTCGAGAATATGTCAACATTCTCCTTGTGGTACATTCTTAAAGGTTTTGGTGTGAAAGTAGGTTTCTGGTGGTTGTGTTAGCTCGACATCTATGATAAAGTGATCACTGATACCCGGTTCACCGCAATGGTTGATAAATTTGCTGCATAAGATCTAGAGTATTTTCTTCCGCATAAGTCAGCTTGTTTATTATCTGGACAAGATTATTTTTAATTAGGAAATATTTACAATCATTGTGAATGACCTTGTAAGCAGCATCAGGTTTGATTGCATCTTTGTCCCAATCAAAACCAGGAAAGTTCATATCTCTAACTATTACGAAGAGATCCTTCGGGAATCTTTCAGCTATTTTTTAATAACTCACAGTAATATTGGAGATGTCAACATTTTGGTTGTTGAGATGTTCCTTGACACGTACAAACAGCTTTTACCCCCCAGTTGTCCTGGTCAATTTCCCTTGTCTGTAGCACGTTGCTTACACTGTCACCGTATATGTTACAATCTTTACGACAGAACCCTATGTCGTCACGATTTATAATTGATTTGCTAGTAATAGTGCTATCAATGTAAGTTCCTGTAAGGCAGATGATATCGTAGTCAAGTGGCAAGGTTGTGAGTTAGTTTGATTCATTTTTGGCTGAATGACAGTTGGTGTAAAACAGTTTTAGAAACTCAAGTTTTTGACCCAGTGGCTTTAAGTGTCTTTCTTCATGTTAATTCATTCCCCGATGAGGTCTGAACATAGATCTCGGTATCTCTTGCATGGCATTTCTCAGCAGTGTTTGTCAGCACAGTGCGCCCTCGGGATACAAAGTTGATCTGTTCCCAGGTTGGCATCGTATGGTGAAAAAATTGTATGTAGGGGTATAAAAACCATTGTAAATATATAATGCAAAATAAAAATGGTAAAAATCATCTAAAATTTTATAAAAAAGCTGTACATATTGAAAATTAGTAACAAAATAGTATGTTAACTTTAGTAACTATAGTTACCTACAGTAGCTGCATAGTATTAAGTGCTCATATTGATTATGATCTGCAATACTGTAAAATGCAACATGTGTGTACCAAGTGCAGTAGCCCATGTACGGTAAAAAGTTCTTACCTTTAAGACGTACGTATAACATAAAATTTCAGTACACTTAAAATAAGCTTAGCTTACTAAACTCACACTTGAAACTAAGTTTTAGTATGTTTTTCAACTATTTTACTGAATTTCAACTTTATATCACAAAAATTTTATTCTTCATCAGTTGCTGTCTTCACTTTCACATTTAGCGTGTCTGGTTAAAACCTTTTCAACCTAATTCAATAAGAAAGGCCAAGCGATGCAGTTATCGAAAGCGGCCTCTTGCATACTTGACCATTCAATGGCCATCGAAAAGAAAAAAGAAATTTTATTTACTATACAAGACGTACATACCTTTGGAGTAACGTGACTTGAGCTAGTACATGTAGTGAGTAGATCCCTTAATACAATGCAGCTACTGTAGGTAACTATAATAACTAAAGTTAACATACTACTATTTTGTTACTAATTTTTAATGTGTACCTTTTTATAAAATCTTTGGACGATTTTTACCGTTTTAATTTTGCATTGTATAATTACAATTATTTCTATACTACATACGATTTTTTTACCATACGATGCCAACCTTGAAATGGATCAGCATTGTATCTCAAGGGTTCACTGTACTATCAAAACATGGTTTCTGGCTACTTACACGACTCTCAAAAGTTCATGCAGATGAGTATTTGTTAGTTGTGTTCTATGATTGTTTCTCTCTAAATTCATTGCTGAAAACAATGGTTCACATAGGTAGGTGAAGGCAAAGCAAGTAAGCTGTCTTCTAGCTAGGCTAGTAGTAATTCGGTACTTTTCAAGCTTGCAGGTGATGACCAAACACATTTGGATCGGTGATAAAAATCTTATCTCCTTTGAGGTTACACAGCTCTACATGTATTTGAGGTACCAGTAAAATGTACTTAGCTGTAAATTGGGTTTTTAAAGTGCCATTAACATCCATGGACAGTAAATGTGACACGATGTCCATGACAGAACTGATTGCATAAGATCCTTGAACCTATTTTAAAACTCAATGTTCAAATTTTCCAGAAATGTTGGAAATAGTAGCAAATCAACATCACAGCAAGCTTCTTGGAGAGTCACTTTCAAGCATGGGGAGTGGAGCATATCTTTGGTGACACCTGGAATGAACATTAATAATTGTTGCCTGAATGATTTCACTGTGGACCACATTTGAACAATAGTGTGACCTTTGCCTTGTAGCTTCAGATTCAAATTACACAGATGGGCAAAAAAATCAACAAAAAAGCTAGATTGCATAGATCGGTACCCTCAAACAGCGCACTGTTTTGATCTTTTGACCTTTTTCATTAAAAAACAACACTGACTCTCTACACAAGCTCCACAGGCTTCTCAAGGCATTACTTTTCCTCAACCATCTCACATTATTATGTGCGAGTAAATCATCAAATTCTGCGTCATTCTGATTACGAAATTCTCTCAGTTGGCAGTGTTTGAGCGATGAGCTTTTTTTTCAGTTAGTTGATAAAGTTCCAACGAGTTAGTCATCAGCTCTTGAAAGCTCCCTGACAGCTTGGCGCAGAGGACATACAGGTTGAGTATGCAATGAAGGCAATACTCGTTTCTCAATTCGCTGACAACACCTACAGAAGAATGAGTTAAAAGTGTATGTAAATCGGAATGTGTCATTCATTAAAGTCGTCTTGAGATAGACCAATATGAATAAACTTATTTTCATTATTAGTGCAATGCAATAAACAAACCTGAATATTTTGCTACTATTAAGGTTACCTTGAGATGCTTCGATCATGACAGGTGCACCACCAGTTGAAGTTGCACATATGTTCTGAATTGGCAACTGAAGCTCCATAAGAGTTTCTAGGAAAGAATCATATATAGCAACAGCGGTAGTATTACCTCCAAGCATTATCAGCTTTAGCAGTTCTTCAATGAAAACTTCATTATAAAAATATTTGAATATATATATCGCAAGTTGTCAGTCATACAGGTGTAATGTAATGACATGCGTGACAGGGTAAACATTTTGCATCATATGTGATACAGTTAATTTATTTAATCTGGATGCATATATCACATCAATACATCATAATAATATGAGCTGACCTAACAAATATAGAAATATGAGCAAAATCGGTCTTCTTTGTTGATTCATCTAAAGCTATTGCATAACACTCGGCATCTTGGAGTTCAACCGCTGTTTGGTTCATCAAATTCTTGGCAATGTCAGTCTGCTCATACATGTATTTCTAGAGAGTGGCAAAGATTCAATGCTAGCAATCACTTATTTCTTGCTTGGATGTAGGACTTTGACAGTTTCAGTGAGGCCTTTCTTCACAACCTCAACATGTTTGTATGGCACCATATGTTTTTCTGAGATGTGGCTGATGCTTGGCGTTGCTTCAGTGGATCTTGATTGCTCTGATACAAATGCTGAGAGATATTGTTGCTGTGAATTGTTGCTTTTGGCAAGTGAGGCAATTTTCTGTTTTCTGACACAAGAACCTGGTGGATAGTTCGCACTAAATTCTTCGTGATGAGAAAAAAAATGTTGTTTGACGTTTTGACTTATAATCAAATCCGTGTCATATCACACAATAAACACCTAGGATGATTACTTGGATTGAGTAGAAACAAGCATTCCTCTGTCCAGTCAGGGTTGAACTGACTGTTCCTGTATCAATTTCATGCTTTTTGCTACTACACACCATGTTAATAGCTTGCTAGTAGTGCTCTACAAGAACCAATATGACACTCTCACAATAGTCCTGATGCTCGTAAACTTAATTTTTGAAAAGCCTAAAATATATATGTCTAAGAAAAATTTACAAATAAAAAATAATAGAAATTAAAACATTTTTTCCGAATCAAAATATAAAACGAAGGGCTTCAAAAGGTTTCTTTTACCATTAACTTGAACATTTCACAAAAAGCTAAAAGAATCCGGATCTAGATTCACCATTTGGCCAGTTTTTGGAGAGTTGCTTGCATGAGCTGTGGTACCACGTATTACAGCAATCATATTGAAAAATGAGGTGGCATTTTGGCTCTTCAGGTTTATCAAACATAAGGCGCATTTATTTCCATTCCTGTGTGGCATTATAATACCTGTTAGTGGGTGAGTGTAATCTGGTTTTATTGCTGGATAATGAACTTACATTGTAGATTGACTTGAATGGTTTTATTTGAATTTCAAACGAAAGAATCAAAGCTGCCATTCACGTCGTAGCCGGAAGCCTGTGTTGTTGGCGTTACATAAAACAATAATGTTTAATGTTGTGTTAGATTTCTGGCAAGTACTGGAGGGCCTATAAAAAAGAAAGGAGAGATGTGATGGTGAAGACTTGGAAAACCTTTTCCAAGTCACAAATGAACCTTTTTGGTGCATTCGAAACTTTTACAAATAGATGTTGGTCTTGTAAAACCAAATAAGACTTGGCTATCTTCAATTTTACAAGATATAGATTTCAAAGCTAGTTGTGGTTTTAACAGATATTATCACAACAGCTTTATGCACCGCAATATGAAGGCATTGCAGAAGATTGCTTTAGATCTGACATGGTATAGGGCCTTATTCGTGAGTCAGTCTATGTAAGAAGCATGGCCTATGTCTGAAATATCCAGTGTACTGTATTACTTTAATTGAAAGTGCTGTCTAAGCTCTGGTGTTCTTGTTCATCTTTTCAATAGGGTGTAAAATGCTGCTGATAAAAAATGTGGCTTAAGTAATGTCTGTGAATGACCTTTATCTAGATAATCTAGGGAACAGCAAACAAGTCCACCATTGTTTGTTTTGTAAATTTACTTTTTAATACCACATGCTCCCAGGCTAATATTTCACATTCATGTATTTGTTTTTTATTAGTTTGTCAAGCTTATGTTGACTTCACTCTTTTCACTGTGTCAAGTACTGTAAAAGTGCACCTATTAATTGTTTAGCTACCAATACATAAACTTGTCATGTTGTTGGCGGAAAACAGTTTAGATAGTGTGCAATATACAGTGCGGATGCATTTAGAATGTGCATATGGTGAACAAGCTTGTTAATAATGCTTGGCAGGTTTGGTGGGAAAATATGGTTTTTAGTAATATAGTTTTGGGAACATTCAATCAAATGACATAAAACTAATCTGTGTTGTGTATAATAAATTGTCCTATTTCATTGTGTAATTGCTGTTTTGTGCTAATAATACAGATAGACTGAAACTGCACACTGAGCACTTTAAAGCTTTTACAGAAATGAGCAATCTGAAATAAAAAGGAATGGTAATAAAAGCATTTATAGTATTGCTCAGCAGTCTTTTCAACAAGGCAAATTAGTGTAATGAGTCCAAAGCAATGATCAAAAGCCATAGCTGTATTGCTGATATTATGGATGAGATGGATAGCCTATTTGTAAATTGGCCAAGTCTGCTGCCAATTTGTAAATTGACAGCAGACTTGGCAAGCATGGACACAGTATGTTGCATCTGGTACATGACTGAAGCAACATTAGCAACATAGATGATAATCCATTTTAAAGTGCTTTTCCTATTACTACATGTGATATACAATAAATGGTACACGCTGCTCACTTTTCATCCTGCACTTAACCAGAAGGTTCTATTCTAATGCTGTCTGAATGTAAACAGCTAATCCTCATGCAGTAAGTTAACATCAATCAAATATTTGTGTTGTCACTTTCATTGCTACAACAATGAAAAAAGTTTTTAAAAAAAATTATTTTTAAAAAACTTATCAATGTGTGCTTTGTTTTTTTTATTATGAGTTGTTATTTAATAATTGTCTGATATTTTAGCTAAAAACCAATCAATTTTAATATAATTAAGTATGATTGCGGCTGGTTCAGTTTGATTTCCAGTTTCATTTGTCTTAGTTTAGCAGGTATTAATCCTGTAACCGTACGACACTAGCATATATAAGTGTAGGAAACTTATTAGCTGTAGATTAATGTAGTTTAGGATTGTAATAAAAGTTTTTACTATTTGCACTGTAGAAAATTATAGAAACACTAGTTACAGAATGACAGTCTTGCGGAAAAAGTTAAACCGTTAAGCAATGGAACAACACATGGCTTTCTTGTGTTTCTATTAGTTCGGCAAGCATTATATATAATATATGCTGTCGGCTTTTAATTGTATCAATTCAATCATTTTGTTTTTTAACTGTCCTCATTACACATTTCTGACCCTTTTCTTGAGATCTAAGCTGCTGGTAGTTATGTTAGAGATCTAAGCTGCTGGTAGTTATGTTAGAGATCTAAACTACTGGTAGTTATGTTAGAGATCTAAACTGCTGGTAGTTGTGGTAGAGATCTAAGCAGCTGGTGGTTATGGTAGAGATCTAAGCTGCTGGTAGTTATGGTAGAGATCTAAGCAGCTGGTGGTTATGGTAGAGATCTAAGCTGCTGGTAGTTATGGTAGAGATCTAAGCTGGTGGTGGTGATGTTAGAGATCTAAGCTGGTGGTGGTTATGTTAGAGATCTAAGCTGGTGGTGGTTATGGTAGAGATCTAAGCTGCTGGTGGTTTTGTTAGAAGTCTAAGCTGCTGGTAGTTATGGTAGAGATCTAAGCTGGTGGTTATGGTAGAGATCTAAGCTGGTGGTGGTTATGTTAGAAGTCTAAGCTGCTGGTAGTTATGGTAGAGATCTAAACTGCTGGTGGTTATGTTAGAGATCTTGTAAACTTCCTTCAGTTTTTCGATATATTTATAGCCAATCATCCTGTTAAATCCTAGGTGCATTTTAACTCTCATAGAGGTACCTGCAACTTGCAATTGATCTGGCATTTCTAATTGGCTGTTAGAGCTTTTGAGTTTGTATATGCTATCTTAGACAAGTTTTATAATATGCACAAAGCTATCATGGTATTCATAAATATGTCGTCATATGCAATGTGTATAAAAGCTATTTTGTCATCCCGGATGCTAGACGGGTTGAAATCACCAAAGAACTTGTGTCATGCTAGTCCTTACACATTATTCAACCTAATGAGTTAACATGGCAGCAGCAAGTTATAAACTGATAAGTTATTTATTGGTCAACATGCATGTACCTATGCTCTTATTGCTCAATAATTGCCAACGAAATGCCACAAGAAGTATTTAGGTCATCTTATTTGACATTTTATAAAAAAAACTTGAACAACGTAAATATTGGCAGTATGTTGTGGAATGTTATCTAGACATTCTTACGGGGATATTGAGTTTGCTGTTTTTGCATGCCAAAACAATTTTCTGGCAAGTTGGCGATCTTTGACCTGAAATAGGTACTATACAGTTTTTAAATTTGGCTGCTTGCTCTCACATTTGCTGTTCCGACAATGTGCGGTCAGTTTGAATGAAACGAATTTTCTTAGCTGGAATGCTTCAAACAAGCAGTCAGCAAGATGATGATAGTCATACAAAGTACGCTTTATATATCTTTCAAGGTTTTGTGTGTCAGTTTTATCTGTTTCATTGTTTAGGAGTTATCGCTCCTTAGTATACATGGGCCTACCTTTTCTACCACTGAATCTTCACATAAATGTAGACATCTATTCCTCATTTATTCTTGCCGTAGCCTTAAAGATCTATTCACAGCAAACTCTAAATAGTTCACAAAATTGTGACTGGATGGACAACTTTAGAATTAGAAATAAATCTCATGTAAAACAACTGAAAATCGTTTGGCATTTTTGTGCCCAAGCAGTAGGGTAGGTCAATTACATACTCAAATTATTGTCATTATGGGAAAGTAGCTGACTATCAACTCAGCCAAAAAAATCACTTCTTTAGGCAACACATTATTATGTTTAAAATAGCTTGACATTTGTCACGAATACAAATCATTTTACTAGCATAGGTACAGCATCATGTTATAAAACCTAAAATTTTAGGTATGCATAGCATTCAGATTGTATCAAGTTTGTGTAAATATTACAAAACCAGAAAATTCAAGATTAGCTCTCCCAAAAAATGCTAACATGACCCATTTTTCTAGCCTTCCCTTATATATAATTCCCACATGTAATGCATTGCAGAGGCAGCAGTAAAGAGAGGTAGTTTGGCAGCATTTGAAAACAACATCACATAAAGGGCAAACCAAAGGAATCAAATCTAAATTTGATTTTGAAATAAATCAAAACAAGATAACGTTGTTTCTGTATAAAGTTTCTAAAATTAGCAATAACATTTCTGGTAATCTCAAAATAGATACACAGACGTTAGCAGAAGAGGCTATTAGGGAATTATACCTGTCGTCGAATCTACTCAGTTTACCAATTTAATCAGACACAGGCTAGCAAAGGATCACATGAACAAGCTAGGAAAATATATACTGTATAGGAATAAAGTAATATTGTGAATAATATTAATATTTTGTTATGTATAAGTAATCGTTACAAAATCTTGAAAGTTAGTCCCTGAGACAACTGGAGTTGGCAGCAAATGCTTTTGAAAAGGTTATAAACTGGTCACATCCAAACTTCCTAGAAATAGTAAATGCTCAACTAATCGCAAAAGTGCCTGACATTGGCTAGAGCCGTAACTAGGCGAGGGCATTTGATACCTACTAGCAATGCACTAATCGTAAGCCGTTTATCTGTTGAACATCAAGGACATTTACTTTTGTCACTACAGTTCATGTGTGACTAAAATGAAAGGAGAAACTGGCATGATTTATCTGGAGATGAATTTGCTATGTGTCTCACTGTCTCGGTACTTTCTCATTATCAAACCATTATTGCTCAGTTGTGTCTATGTTTTACACTCTGCCATGCATTTTGCTTTGATTTGTAGAGGTTCATTACTTTCTATTACACTTGTCACCAACTGGGACTGAGAATAATTGAGACAGACACCCACAGACGAGCATAAGGCATAATAATGGTCGTAAGTACAATTGTAAGATTTTGGTTGGTGCGTATCACCCGCTTTATAGATACGCTTTAAGACACACAAACATGCATCTGTGCTGCATTTACTCAATTTGAAATCGCAAATATGCCAAAGATCCATTCAAATCAACTTTTTTTATGAGGAAATGAGCGCAATACGACTTTAAAACTTATTGCACTCTTGATGAGGTTGAAGTAAAATGCTGAAATTTAAAAAAAAACAGTTTCCCATGTTGTAAGCAACATTTGAACAGCATTTGATAAATACAAAGTGTGGGACTATTTATTTTGATAATCTATCATAAGCCTCTTACCATAAATTTTAAGCAAGGGATCATTGTGAATTGACCAAAGAGATGATTAAGAGAAGCTTGATGAAGTGGTGAATATCTTTATATTTGTATTAAATTGTATTAAGTATTGAGGCTGCGATAGCCTGTGCACCAGTCTTATTTGATTACAAAAGTTTATTGGCATTTGCATCAACTATTTTCAAAAAACCCGCTCAAGGGTCCCAACCTTAAAAGTATTTTCATCAAGTAAATCTCCGCTACATGTATTTTTATTGAATGTGTTTATTTGCTTAACCCTAAATAATTGTTTGGTAAACAGAATACTTTTCATGCAAATTTTTATGTTATTTCGTTACTTTTTATTCATGTTCAAATATTTTAGATCACTTCAAAGGAAGATGTAAATGTGTCAGGACTCATACTATACTATTCAAAATGTTTGTGAAAATACTTCTAATATGGCTGATAAAAAGCTCTTGCACCCATGTTTAAAAATCATTGAAAATTTGTGGCAACAGCCTTAACATATTACTTTGATCCTTTTTTGTCACAATTTTTTTCATGTTTGCAAACGGAGTTGATATATCGAGGCTAATATTTTAAACAACTGCAATTTAATTTTGAAATGATTATCATCTGAAATGTGTACGAATTTTCATTCAAATTTGCACCCATTCGTAGTAACGTTAGAGGGCTGGTCAGGTAGTCATTGAGACCAAAGAGGTAATGATATCTTGGTTTACAAGTGGATTGAGGTTTTTTAAGCAAAATAGTGCACAATTTTTTTAACGCTAGCGCATATGTGTAGCGGTATATGTTTGTATTCACTTATACTTGCATGTGTATAATGCACACATTTAACAGATGAGTGTGTTTGAAATACCCAGTGCAGCGATATTCTCATGCAAACCTTAAAATATATTGAGTACAAAAGAGAGAACTAAAAAATGCTGATTAGTTTAACAAACAGAAAATTTGAAATGGTTTCATGTAATTTCAATGGGCTAACGTTTAGCTTAGGTCACCTGCATAATGTAAAAAAATTTTCTTTAAAAATGATTACGGAATGCCCATTAGAAGTATCCAGTCATACCTAGATATAGGAGCTTAATGCAGTTCTGGAACTGCTCGTATGTTAATTCGCTCGTGTCTCAAAGCACTATTTCCTATATAAAATAACTAAATACAAATTAATTTGGTATCATACTACGAAAAAAAACATAAAACAGGATGTTATGGTGAGAAAACGTGTTTTTGATGGTTTATTTTAGTACCTATGTTAACAAAGTAACAAATACCTATTTAGTTGTTGAAGTCTGCAATAAAATGTAAAATTACTATGTACACTACCTTTTAAAATCTTTTTTAAACCAATTCGAGGCGAAAAACTGAGCAATGCTTCTCTCGAAGCGGCTTCTCACGTACTTAGCCATATTTTGGCCATCGAGAACCGGCTCGTATCTCAAAGGTTACCCATATTTCAAGGAAAAAACTAGTGTGAAATTGTACTCACATCTCAATTTTCTCGAATGTTAGGTCACTCGTATGTCGAGGTATGACTGTATACAGTGTACATGGATATGTATATATACCTAATAATACAGCTTATATGTATCTACCATTATGCTGCTTTTCAACGTACGATGAGCACATTAAAGGCTGCGATGAGGGGCTAAGGATGTGTTTTTAAAATGTAAGCTAGAAACGTATTTAATTAACATTATTGAGTTTTTTGCATTGGTGGCATTGCCTCTCTTAAGCTGATATATTCCGTTGTAAATAGATTACAGAAATAGCAAAATTGCATCCAGCTGTGATTGCTTTACTACAGGTTTAGACATAGTTGCAGCAAGAGTTTTATTTGGTTTCCTGATTGATTTTATAGCTACATGTAGTATTCATACCATGGAGGTCTTGTGTACACTTGATTGTTTCGTACTTTGTCAAAGCCTCACGTATTTCAAAACACCTGATAGCGAGGAGCATTTGTGTGTTTGTTGTTGCATTATGGGATGAGAAGCACTAGCTTTTCTGTTGCATTATGGGATAAGAAGCACTAGCTTTTCTGTTGCATTATGGGATAAGAAGCACTAGCTTTTCTGTTGCATTATGGGATAAGAAGCACTAGCTTTTCTGTTGCATTATGGGATAAGAAGCACTAGCTTTTCTGTTGCATTATGGGATGAGAAGCACTAGCTTTTCTGTTGCATTATGGGATGAGAAGCACTAGCTTTTCTGTTGCATTATGGGATGAGAAGCACTAGCTTTTCTGTTGCATTATGGGATGAGAAGCACTAGCTTTTCTGTTGCATTATGGGATAAGAAGCACTAGCTTTTCTGTTGCATTATGGGATAAGAAGCACTAGCTTTTCTGTTGCATTATGGGATAAGAAGCACTAGCTTTTCTGTTGCATTATGGGATAAGAAGCACTAGCTTTTCTGTTGCATTATGGGATAAGAAGCACTAGCTTTTCTGTTGCATTATGGGATGAGAAGCACTAGCTTTTCTGTTGCATTATGGGATGAGAAGCACTAGCTTTTCTGTTGCATTATGGGATGAGAAGCACTAGCTTTTCTGTTGCATTATGGGATAAGAAGCACTAGCTTTTCTGTTGCATTATGGGATAAGAAGCACTAGCTTTTCTGTTGCATTATGGGATAAGAAGCACTAGCTTTTCTGTTGCATTATGGGATAAGAAGCACTAGCTTTTCTGTTGCATTATGGGATAAGAAGCACTAGCTTTTCTGTTGCATTATGGGATAAGAAGCACTAGCTTTTCTGTTGCATTATGGGATGAGAAGCACTAGCTTTTCTGTTGCATTATGGGATAAGAAGCACTAGCTTTTCTGTTGCATTATGGGATAAGAAGCACTAGCTTTTCTGTTGCATTATGGGATAAGAAGCACTAGCTTTTCTGTTGCATTATGGGATAAGAAGCACTAGCTTTTCTGTCTTGCGGCATGAATAACTTGGGGAACATTTCACTCTTTCTCATCAGGAAGTTTTCCACAAAAACTGCATCAATCATTAAAGATTAAATAATTGCCATTTTATTATTTTATGTTAGACTCGTCCATAGATACCAACTCCATGGCAACTGACACGATTAACACAACTAAAAGTGCAATGGAGTTTCTCTCCATTTTTTTCAACATTTAATTATTAAAAACTCTACTAGCTTCATGGAAATCGAGTACCAGTTATTATATATGTATATCGATAGAGATGTGTATGTCCATGTCTACGCATAGTTGAGACCTTTTTATACGATGTACTTAAATGCGTCGCGTAGTAATAGTACATTGATGAGGGTTTTAAAATATTGCTTTACAGAAATAGCGCTAATACGTAAACATAATATGAGTGGTTTATGCATCTGTTAGTTTGACATGCGTCTACTCTGGCTTCCACTGAACAACGAAAGATGCTTAGCAGGGGGTCCTGAGTCCAAGAGATCACTCCAACAGTAGACTAGGTAGAGGGTTAGGTATAGAGAGCATCCCGTGAAGGTGGCGAGGATGTTGAGAAAGTAGGCGAGGCGACTGTACCTCTTGGCAAGACCTTTTTTCCCTGCAACACAAATGGCGTGGTCTGTCATAGATGTTACTTACACATCTATTTCCTCTTGTACATCTATTTGCATTGTTTATTGAATGTGTATTATTCCATCTACATTCATTCTATAAACAAGTCAAAGCTTCCAATTCCATGCAAGGAATCCGCTGTCCTTGCATGGAATTGCTGTTTGTATCACAAAGTTAGTATTCAGATACAGTATATGGCTATTTAGTGTACTAAAATGAAACTATGGATATAGCCAAAATGCTTGACTTACACCCGCTAAAAACCCCAATATTGTTTGTATATACTGATCTTAGAAGGTTGCATCAATCATTTTAGTTAAACAGCCTAGAGAATGGCTCTTGATGACTTTAGATTCTCTACGGTTATCAATAAATATAAATTATCGTTGAATGGGATTTGTAGTCTGCATTATTTCGTCACGCACATATTCACAAACATGGAGTTGTCCTCCACCTGCCACTTTGAATGATATGAAACTGATATATGATATATATATATAATATATATATATTTATATATATGTAAATATATATATTATATATATAAACTTATATATATATAAGTTTTAAATCTTATGAGATTTTGTGTGACATGAGCACTTCCAGATTCCCTACATATAAACATACCTTTCGGTGACTAAGCATACACAATGAGCTATTATTCATGTAACCAAGATAGCTGAACTAAAAACAACTAAAAATAAATGTGGAGTTATTCTCTACATTCTGCTTTCAACAAAGTAATTAGTCTAGGATTCTAGAATTCGTTGTGAATGAATCCAGCAGTTTAGATTTTCCCTCGGACTTTTTTATTTTATTTTAGCTAACAAATATGAACTACTGAGGAAGACCTCATTGTTGCATGTTAGAGGCATACATTGTTTACTCTGTACCTAATGATAGTGTACTATTGTGTAACACGATCGTCGTCATCATCGTAATCAAGATGAGTAAATTTGAATTTGATTGGCATTGAAAGCGAACCCCTACAGCTATCCTCTACCCTCAGGCAGTCTAAAAGAGCCCAAAATCATACATTCTTCAATTTTAGATTTGACAGAGCAAGTTAGTTTGTTTCAAGTTGTTTCAATAATAGCACAATCTTCGCAAAAGTAAAAGAGTTTTGTTTGATAAAAGCAGTATTCCATAAACCATTAAAGTACACATAGCAGGTAATATGTAGCGTGTATCTGTGGTGCTGTCAAACCCGTGTTGTTAAAGCACCACAGATACACATACGGATTCCAATATGGTTTCAAACTATCTACTTCGATTGTTTTGGATTTCAAGTTGCATAGTTTTAAATTTGCTTGTTTTTTGTTTATTTACCTGCACTTAAGTCCAACAAATCTGTTGTTTCCAATACAATTAAAATAAAATTGGGTAAAATGTGAAAGCAACATGTATTTTATTTATTAGTGTGCGAAAGAGTCGTTTAGGGAGCAGGGAGCAGGGAGCAGGGAGCAGGGAGCAGGGAGCAGGGAGCGTGCAATCATAAATTATCAAAAAAGCTTTTACTTGTCATGCCAATTCTTTCCAATCAGTTAAGGATAAGTAGCATTAATGACTTGGATGGACACCAGATGTGATTTCCTCAAACCTCCCAACAGGATGCAGATGAACAAGCAGAGGCACGGTGATGTTAGCTCCCCCCCCTTAGAATATTCATAGCCATATACTCAGCCAACGTCCATATACAATTCTATGAATATTGCAAGTGTCTAGCTTTCAATAATTAGTAGAGCTACTAGCTAGCCATTCCATTGTCATCCATGGATGATAGACACGTAGTCCGCAGACCTATTAAGCATCAAGTGTAGTGACGATTTATAAATTTAGTTTAAATTGTTTGCTAAATATGAAAACACTGGCAGGTCACTGCAATGCACAGTGTCTCTATGAATGTACAGTATGTCGATGTTCGGGGGTTGACAAATGGAATTTGGTTGACCCATTTTTCTTTCTGGATGTATAGACAGCACGCTTTGAGTTATGCAACTCATGCTGGTTTACCGCAGTAACATCGCTACAGTTTGAAGTTAGAGAAACGATGTCCAAGTATTACAGTCAACTCTTATTGATCAGATATAGAACACTGACATTGCATGAGAAATATTAGACATATTTATGCAAATATCAGTTTTTCTATCAACTAAATTACTGAACTTTATGTGTCCTTGACATTAAAAGATGTTGACTTAAGCCTGGTTTCCATATGACAGTGCAATGATCGTGCGCGGCCCAGTGATCGTGCGCAATGCATTTCTTGGGCTGCGATGCAGTGTTTCCATAGCGGACGTAGAGGCCATGCTTGCATTGGACAGGGTGGGTAATTTCATTACTTTTTTGTACGGGAGACCGATTTCGGAAAAGAGCCCTCCGTTGCGACCTTGCGCTGTCATATGAAAATCAGGCTTTTTCGTACGGGAGGCCAATTTTTTCGGAAAACAGCCCTCCGTTTGAATTGTGGGATAGGTTGAAAAGATCGAGCGGTGTATTGTGGGATACATTATCGCGCGCACCCGTCGCAAGGATCCATTCTGTTGGATCCTTGCGATCAGCGTACGCACGTTGGGCGATCGTCGTACGATGACGTTTTCACAGCCGACCTACGCACGACGTCGTGCGCCTTGTTGCGCGCCTTGCGCTGTCATATGAAAACCAGGCTATAGAATCACTGACCCTCTGCATGGAGTTTTGCCTCGTACATGTAGATCTCTGTATTATCAGAAAACAAGAATATATGGACGCTTGTCAGTGAAGGCACTTTTCATGCTGAAACAGGGCATAAGCAGAGGGATTTCCTCACTATTGAGATTGATGAACATTCGTTTTCGCTAAGCGCTTAGGATAAGTAGTACTACATATTGCCTGAGTAAGATTCGCTGTCATATAAGTAGGAAAAAGTTTGGCGGTCGGATATTGGCAACTCTACTGGGTCTATATTCATTTGCAAGGCTGTTACAGAGACCTATCACTATGTTTCCATACTACGATTAATCCGCAAGTTTACGCCATCTGCGAGATGGAAATGACAAAAACCGAGTCATGCTACTCACAAGTTTTATCGAATGTTACATGCTTGCGAAGGATTCGCACGCACTCGCAAATGATGCACAAAAAAGTGCGGCGCAAGCTATTCCGTTTTCAACATTTTTCATACTTTAGTCGTTCTTATTTTGATTTGAGAAAGAAAGCATGCTGTTAAGTGAGACAGCAGTAGGCTACGCCACTATGACCTCTGGTGTAGATTCATAGAATTCCTCAGATTTGTTAACAGAGCACCGGCGTTAATCCACAACATGCGAATGTCCATGGAAACACTTATTGTACGCTAACTCAATGTGTGCACAACTCCACATCCATATAATCCATACAAAGGAAACAGTGATTGAGGACCTATTTCGCACTGTTCATATTCCCTGAAATTCAGTTCCTTTGTCAGTGATGTCAAAGCAATGCATTGTGTAAGTACTGAAAATCATGGGACTGTCATCATAATAGCCTTACATGTCGTTAATGGTGAGTTAGCCTTCCATTCATCGACTTTGAAAGTACCCTATAAAAGCAAGTCATTTTAGAAAGTCCAGTTACTGGTATGTATTTGCCTTTTGCTGGCAGATGTGTCATTTACTGCCATGTTGTTGGCCTTCTCTGCCACTAGTCTTACTCATAACCAAATAATAGTTAGAAGCTTATCTTGATTGGACACAATGATAAACATGTGTGTAAAAGAATCACTTGAAATTTGTGAAAATAACAAAAACATTTAATAAATGTATTCTAAAGCATTGATAGTAAATTCTAAAGCATTATATTCTATAAGCCCTGTGATGGGCAAATTCATCTCCAGAGGTCCCCCTTCCACGAAAAAATTACCAGTTGATGTTTTGCATTCACTTTTTTGGTCATGACTCAAAATCAGTTTTTCCGATCTTCATTAACTCCGAAAATTCCCCACAATTTGGTGCCAATAATCATTAGAATACATCAATATCAATAAGCTATTTCCTTGTTGTGGTTGCCATGGTTTTAATGACGAGTGTGTCTTAGAAGAGCGTTCATCCGAATCATCAGAACTACTCTGATTCGAATTCGCTAAGGTCTAAATTCGATCGATTGTCTTAAGATTCGCCCATGAATTGATTTACGACCTGATCTGAAGGATTTGAAACGTTTAGATGACCGACTAGAATGCTCTTCAGGAGCACCGCGCGGCGTACTAGCATCAGGGGCCACTATTTTTATGGCGCATAGAGTTAATTTGATCAACTCTAACGGTTGTCGTTTTTTCTCTCAAAATAATGAAAGTAACACGATTCAAGTAAGTTAGAGTTCTACCAGTCTTAAAGCAGTCTCTTGTTAAACTCGGTTTGATGCGGCGACGTATATGAAACCATTTTAAACATTGGTGAGGCCAAAGACATTAATGTTGCACTGTCATGGGAGAATGCAAAATACAGGGGTTTATTGCGATGCTGTCAAAGGGTTAATATGCTTAGAAATAGGGATTTGCTAATTACTGGTATCCATTACCAAGCAGCGAACACCATGAAGTTTATGATGAAAAAAATTTATTGACAGGGATATGCGGTGAGCAGTCATTATGGCCTATCGATATCTATAAAGTTGAAATTATTCTTTATCTAACACTCTCAAGAGCATGAGAAACACCATAGTTGTTACTCACTCGATCAGAAAATGAATCTAATGAAAGAATTTAGCATTCACCAAAAACCATCAGTGGTAGTGACCATGATGTACATGTGGTTCAATAACATCATATATCATTGATGATATAACATTGAAATATTTATGAAGATTTTGGGAAAAATCTTATAATGATTCTTCAACACGCAGGCGTATTCACTCGCTGTCAGCAAATCTTACTAGACTCGGCTATCGCACGCGATAGTGTACTCAACACTATTGTAATTATTTGGCTATTGTGAAGGGTTCATGATTGGAATACAAATACTATTCTCATGAGCACATTACCACTATTCATGTAGGGAATCCATCAGCACTTTTAATAGTCTTGTCTCCAAATAGCTTTAAAACACGGGCACACCGATCGTTGTGATAGGCGAAGGCGAGAAAAAAGAGAGAAAGGTATATTAAAAAAACACACCATTTCATTCATTTTTAAAAATGCTCTCAATTGAAAATATACATCAAATAACCTAAAAACCAAAAATTTTACCAATTAAAACACTCACCTTTACTAACAATATATACAACTTTCAAAAGACACTTTGTGGGCGGAAACAAGGGTTTAATGTAGACCTTTGAATATTGGGATTCGATATATAAGGGCTACAGGAGAATATTTACCAAATGCAAAGGCTGTTTGTGGCTAATCCAAGGACAAGGTCAGAGGTTCATTGCGTGAGCTTGTCTTGTAACCGTTATATATCGAATCCCAATGTTCAAATGTCTACATTAAATGCTCGTTTCCGCCCGCAAAGTGTCTTTTGAGAGTTGTATATTGTTAGTAAAGGTGAGCGTTTTAATTTATAAAATTATTGGTTTCTAGGTTATTTGATTTATATTTTCAAATGAGAGCATTTCTAAAAGTGAATGAGATGATGTGTTTTTGTAATATACCCTTCTCTCTTTATTTTCATCGTCGCCTATCGCAACGATCGGAGTACCAGTGCTTTAAAACTAGTTAATGGATGAATGATTATACATTTCCTATGTGAAAAAGTTAGATCTACACATGTTCACCTTTACATAGTTTTTGTAAAATCCTTTACATAGTTTTAACAAACAATAATTAGACATCAGTTATGAAGTTTTGGCGCAAAAATTCCTGTATCCTCTCTACCACATAAAGCAAGTTTTTTCGGTTTAATGAAATTATTTAAGCAAGGTCGAATTATTGGGGAGTAAAAGCTTAATTTGTGGTACCAAAGCCTGTCCGCATATACCGTAAAACCTCTAATTTAACACCAGTTATAGTCGAATGTCACCTCTATTTGACCGTCACTACGAGATAAGGGTTGAAAAATAGAGCACCACCCTCTATTTGACCGTCACTTTGACTATCTTTGATCTTTATCAACCCAAAATATCAAGTGATCTGTAGAAAAGCGTCCACAAAATCGTATTGATAATAGATCGTTTACATTAATAACAAACAATTCTTTCGTTGTCCAACTCCAGAGCTTTTCACATTTTTCTCGTTAACACTTTGAAAGCAACACCATAGAAATAATCAATAACGGTCTCAGGCGAATAGTAGTTCCTTGTTTAACGCAGTCTTGATACTTTGAAGTACATGTACCTAGATAAAAAATGGTTTAGATTTACGTTGGTAGATGAACTTTAAAAGCAACACCATAGAAATAATTCAAATCTGCCTCAGGCTAATAGTAGTTCCTTGTTTAACACGGTCTTAATACTTTGAAAAACATACGTATGAAAACGGTTTGCAAGTTTTAGGCCAAAAGTTACGTTTAGCAAGCAATCTTTTACGCTTTGAAGAGAGACACAGGCTATCATATTATCGCAGGTCAATTGCAAGCATTAGATATCAACTGGTAGATATACATGTATTTCTCAGTTTCTCAATGCATATTTATTACGAGATCTTTGACGAGTTGGAGGTATGTTAGCAGCTTTATTGCATCCAAAAGGTTAAATATCGCTCAACTGAAAAAAGAAAGCAAAATATGAGCAACATTCGCTTTGACCGTAATAGGGCTAAATTTATCTTCCGAAAATTCTGACGAACCATTTAAAAAATAGACCACCAGCCTCTATTTGAACGCCCACTCCAATTGAACGCCGCCTCCAATTGACCGCCACCATAGAGGAAGGGTTGGAAAATGGAGATAGTTTGCTTGCTTATACATCTGAGATGGGTTCTGTCCACAACAGCTTAAATGGCATTTATTGGGATAATTGTTGGCATTTATTGGGATAATTGTTGGCATTTATTGGGATAATTGTTGGCATTTATTGGGATAATTGTTGTAGACATGGTCGAACTTGAAGCACATTTCACTTCGGCGCTTTGCAGCTTGATTTATTTTCATTTTCATTTTGATCAACCAAAGTATGTTTATAATTTTTGCTTATAACCCAACATGCAGCTATATGTTTTACCGATAGTACAAAATAAAAATCAAACAATTAAGTACAACATTATATCATATGTAACTACCTGTAAAGGTTCATCCCTCCGGTTTTCAAAACCATAAGACATGATTCTGGTGTAACAGCTGTGAACATTTCAATACAAAATGACTCATTCAGGTAGAACCTTTCATCATGACACATTACTATTACACATGACATGCTAAAACTACTTTATACCACTTGACCAAGCTTATTAACAATAGCCTGCTTTATTTCTTTGGGCGACAAATACAGGAATTGAATAAAATTAATTAACTCAAACATATGAGTATCTGCATTCTAGATTGATGTAGGGAGGAGTATAGATGTTTGTCGCAAAAGGAACTAGTCCATGCTTCAAAGAAATATGGCTCATCCTCAGGACTCCGAGTACAAAATTAGAACATCAACAAAAGAAAATGATCTTTTTTTGAACTTAGCTTTGTTTAGCACCTACTATTTACAGTGAACGTGATAACATTATGTTTTAGCTTAGGACATCACTCCTAATAACACTGGAGACATCTAAGGGAGGATGCAGCACCACAAACTTATCCATTAGTCTATTAAAAAGCTTTTCATTTATACCTACTTAGTAGTATACCATCCCTACCATTGCTCTTGAATGAAGATGACTTCAGTGAGCAGACGAGTGCAATCAGTCCTATGACAACTCCACAGAACAGTGTGTTCATGACAGACCAGGGAATGTAGCTGTCTTCTCCACTTGGATATAAGATAGATTCCAACACTTCTATGTCCTCGCTCTTTTGGTTTTTGTCACTAAGTAGGCTGATTGGCAGGGCATCCTCTTTTGGTCTGTTTGCTAGATGATCTTCAGTGTCCATATAGGCTTGGCTGGTATCATATTCTCTTGCATTTGATTGCCCTGGCAATTCATTTGCGACCCTGCTTTGTATCTGAAATTCTTCATCCAAGCAGTCGTGGTCTATAAAGAATATTGTTTCAGCTTAGATAATGTGGAGTTCATGAGCTATTCGAGTGATCATGATCATACTGTTGTCATACAATGAGTCTTGACTTTATGTCTCGCAGTTAGAAGATGTATCATAAAGTTGGCTCCGAACAACTACACCCCCATAATCAAGGTTTCAAAGACAAGCCAGCTATAATGTGTTATTCCCCTATTCATTACTCTCCTGGAGCACATCAAGCATGCAAAGTATATTTGTACACTAGTAAGCTCTTCTTTCAACAAGTTTGCCTACCTGTAAGAACTTCATTTCGTTCAGCTCTGTCCCACATGATAAGGCAGGTGTCTGTCCAGGCGAGGATTGCTCTTTCATATGCCTCTCTGCTTTTTCCTCATACCAAACTTCGTGTTCAACTCAGGCGCCTCTCTTGCTATTACTTTCTGAGTTAACCCTGAATCAAGATATAAGCATCGCATGGTTGATTGCTCCCGCCCATCGCCTCTGTTGAGGGCTGAGCTTTTAGTGAGCTGCGTACACAGGTTATATATAGCTGGTGGATGTGGTAAAAGCAAATCGTTGTCAACCCTGTGATAGTCAAAAGGCCAGTTAACTAATTCAAATTATAACCCTGTTCCCTATCTACATAAAATATTATTGCTGGCTCATCTATATAATGCCAATGGCTGACTAGTTACTAGTGGTAGCGTTTATTATACCTGACTGAAACATAACTCGCCATTATCTGGTATTTTGCTATAAAGCTGTAAAATTCTGAGTAGACTAACGTTAAGTCATTGTTACTGACCTAGTGGCAATTAATAGCTGTTTCAAGTCAGGGTGAGCCATTTCCATTCGTGTTTAAATATTTTGTTTTGGTTGTACATGTTTAGTATTTTTAAACTAAAATTATGTTACATATTCGTTGACTGATTTCACCAATCAGTCATGCATGTAACATCGCTACTCTATGGTAAAAACAGATAAAGACCTGCTAGCATTCATTGTTTTTTCATAGTTTCATTAAAAGCCTTGACAACCATTTAAAGTTCTTTTGAATCAGCGTTGTGTTGTAAAGTTTTAATCGATAAAAAACTCATTTTTTGAGTTCGTTTGTCGACATTATGCTAAGAATTAGGGTTTATTACCTCATTCATTCTGATCCGAGTCTAGATTACTTCGATTTTACTATAACTTAACCGTTCTGCTAAGTGTTTGAAAAGCATCCATCGTGCATTCAGAGACTTGTTCACGTTTCGGATAGAGAAACATGTATTTTACATATCCAATTGGGAGATCTATAATGAATCATAGCTTGTATTAAGTGATCAACCAACATTTGTTGATATTATCTAATCATTCAAGGAGATATTGGCATAGGCCTACTACATTTACCCAAACTTGTACACAAGTGATTACGAACATTGGTTTTCATTATAAGGTTTACTTCGCCACAAGGTAGCCATTTGTAACCCAGGTTCTTTAATGTGTGAGAGTCCTGACTTTGATGTTGAATGGAAAGGAGAGCCATTAAGTGAAGGCCATTTCAAGAAATTAAAGTTTTGTTGAAAAACTGCGATTTAAAGTGATATTTAATACATGTATATGAAATGCCTGCAGGATGTTTTATATATACTGTTGTTAAATGGAGCATTCAGGTTGCCTTAAATACCGCATCTCAGGCGATCCATAAAATTAGTGAAATCCTATTTGGGTCACCGCGTATGAATAGAAGGAGTTGTCCGTTCAATGTTTTGGTTCACCTTGTTCCTCGAAGGCAGATAGGGTTGACCACCCTACATATTCATGTTTACATCAGATGACAGTCATATATATTTTATGCGATGGTTTATATATACATGTATATACACTTCAAATTAGTTTCTTGTCATTGCATCATCACTATGTCTTCATTGTGTGGATGATGTAGATTTCAAATTCTCCACACGTTCAGTTACTGTGTGATGTGTTTCAATGTGATGTGTTTCAATGTGATGTGTTTCAATGTGATGTGTTTCAATGTGATGTGTTTCAATGTGATGTGTTTCAATGTGATGTGTTTCAATGTGATGTGTTTCAATGTGATGTGTTTCAATGTGATGTGTTTCAATGTGATGTGTTTCAATGTGATGGGTTTCAATGTGATGTGTTTCAATGTGATGTGTTTCAATGTGATGTGTTTCAATGTGATGTGTTTCAATGTGATGTGTTTCAATGTGATGTGTTTCAATGTGATGTGTTTCAATGTGATGTGTCTCAATGTGATGTGTTTCAATGTGATGTGTCTCAATGTGATGTGTTTCAATGTGATGTGTTTCAATGTGATGTGTTTTAATGGACATTTACAAGTTTTAAATTGGTACGGGCACTTTGTTAAAAAATCTAAGGATTTCTATGCCAGAGGTCATGGGAAGGGATGCAATAGCAGTAGGTATAGAGAACAGTCAACCATACAGTAGATATAGAGAATACTCATACATACAGAAGATATAAAGAGCACTCAAACATACAGTAGATATATAGAGAACACTCAAACATACAGTAGATATATAGAGAACACTCAAACATACAGTAGATGTATAGAGAACACTTAAACATACAGTAGATATAGAGAACACTCAAACATACAGTAGATATAGAGAACACTCAAACATACAGAAGATATAGAGAACACTCAAACATACAGTAGATATAAAAAACACTTACACATACAGTAGGTATAGAGAACACTCAAACATACAGTAAATATAAAGAACACTCAAACATACAGTAGATATAGAAAACACTCAAACATACAGTAGATATAGAAAACACTCAAACATACAGTAGGTATAGAGAACACTCAAACATATAGTTGATATAGAGAATACTCAAACATACAGAAGATATAGAGAACAGTCAAACATACAGTAAATATAGAAAACACTCAAACATACAGTAGATATAGAAAACACTCAAACATACATGTACAGTAAATATATAACCTACCTTGATTGATTTAATGGGTGGAAGACTGATAGTCTCTCAGAGTGACTGGGATGACACTCAAATAATAATACTACAGTTATGCTGGCATGAGAACCTGTCTGAATACCCTGAATTTAAAGTTATTATAATTGCTCCAGTTGACTTTCCTATACAAGCAAAGACCAAACATAAAAGCAAGCATAATATTCTTCAATTGTGAAAAATAATTTGCCGAGCAAGTAGTGATGGAACCATGCAGTTTCTTTCTGCTTTTTTGTATTTAGTCGAGTTAGGGTGTTGAAAAAGTATCGAATTCCCTCTCAATAAAAGTTTTACGAAATGTGTCAACAATCTGTTGTGGAGATATTTGCTGTTGCTGCACACAGTCGCTACTAAACGATGCGTCAATTTGTCTAATATGTTCGGGACTGTTCAAACTGAATTAGGAATGACGGAAGTGTGGAAAATGTTTACAATGGAGTAGCTTGCGCTGCATTATTTTTGCGCATCATCCTCAAGCGTCATCTCCATCTTTTACAAGCTTGAAACATTCTTTACAATTTTGTGAGCAACAAAACCCGCTTGATTTGTGGATTTTGCCTCCATCTTGTGGATGATGCAAACTTGTGGTTTAACCGCGTCATTCAAACATAGTGTATGTTAGCCCTGTGTACACCAGGTCTTAGTTGGGAAGTAAACTGAGCAGTGGTACATTGAGTGCGTTGTCCTTGCAGTTGTGAGCTTTGCATTCTATTAATAGTGGAAAGCTTTCTAAAATACAAGTAGTTTTCACAATCAGTTGATACAAACTCTTCTATCTCACGGTTGTTATTATTGTAGTTTATTAACTCTCTTCCTACCCAATTAATCCTTTTACTGAGACATAATTCAATACTTGTTAGAACCTAATTGACAAAGGCACATAATTATGTTGTCATAACTTTTGAACCATGAGATCTATTTTAATACTAAATTAATCAGCATAAAATTTTGCGTCAGTTTATCCCACACAGAAGGCTACAAATTTGTTGCAGAATGAGCTCAAACACTTTCGGTAGCTTCCTCTACAGCTTGAGCATGTTCTTTGTTAGAAGTGTTATCACTGTAACTATAGCTTAAGACAATATTATTAAATTAGCTAAAAATACAATAATCGCCATCAATAGTGCTATTACTCAATAGATAATACTCAGAAGTCCATTGATCTACAATTAGTGAAGCCGTGGTAGCTGTAATGCGTCTGACATAGCTGGTCATCGCAAGGAAGTTGCGATAAAAAAGAACTTTTTTGTTAAGCGAAACTCAGCTCAGAATAGGTTGTAAAAACGTTTCCTATTGGCTCAACGCAGCTAAAGATTTTTTCTTTCGTTTATTTACAGGCGGGATAGGCTAAAAACTATAATTAATTACTCACGAGTCAAAGACAATTTGTCCGAAGCCTACTAAAGCCTCCCCGTGCTGCTCTTAGCCATAAACCAAACGCTGTGCCGAGCCATATCACGCGGCTCCTAGTGTACCATGATTTAAAAGTTACAACAAAACATTCTGAGACAACTGCTTTTCGTTAAAAAACTTGTGGTTTGCTTACACATAAATATCTATTGTGTTTACTTAACTGGCACCGCTTCTGTTTCAGAAAGGTAAGAAGAATGACAAGCATAAGGCAAGAAGAGACCAAAGGCGAGAGGTGCGTTCATACTCTGTTTACTCAGTATTTATTTTATTTTTACTGCAGTAAGTAGACAAGCTGTTGAGTTTGGGTATTTATCTGCCCACCTCATGTTAATTGACATACAATGGCATATAGCTCTCTGGTTTTGTTTTATTAATGGTTGATGTGTTCTTATTCACCTTTAACATGTAGGTAGTAGTGATTTTACTTGACACGTTATATCACTATGCGCTAAAGATAAGTCTGTTCAGTGTTTCAAAATAAGAGCATATTTCCTTAAAGAATTTATATTTGCTCACTATTGACTAAAGTTTTAATAGCTATAGTTGGACATACCTAAGGACAGACAGACGACAAACTTAGAGATTTATATATACATGTATATACAGGTTAGCTCACTACTCATTGTTAGTCACTCCATCGGTTAGTAGACATGGGTTCTGTTGCATGGAAAGTCGGTGATTAGCTGTTTGTCACCTTGTAGGAAGCTAAGAAGATTGCTGAGCAGCAGGCCATTGTTAATGCTGCCAATGCAATAGCCAATCCACTCGCTCTTTTGGCTCCCATGTTCCGGAAGTACGACCGCAATAGGTTTGTGTCATTGAGTCACGCATCGCTATACTCCTCTCTGTACGTTTGTTTCTAGGTGATTTACTTGTGATGTCATCAGCAAGGTCTCGCTCTCACAGGCGATAGATAAACTTGTTTAGGATGGCCAGCAACAAGCTAAACATATCATTTGATAAGCTCTATAAGCTATTTTTAGGTCGCTACAGACAAGGTAGTGCTCAGGTACAGACAACTCTCATATGTTGGGACTAATTCAGACTGCGCCATGTCTGGACATTGAAAGATTCCAGACATTAAAAATTGATTACTGTGCATTAAACAGCCTATATTGTCTCAAACACATACTTCTAGACTACAATAGTGTACAAGATGCATGTACAGTGTATATATGAGAGAGTAAAATATGGTTATACCTGTAATAGGGTATAGTACACCAGTATACCAGAAAATTACGGTACAACTCTGGTGGGAAATACATGCTTCGCTTGCGTCGTCTGTCACGAGAACCACCTATAAGTCAAATCTGTCATTCTTCAGACAGCCATGGCCGTATCGGACAATTGTCCAGACCCTAGACATTGTCCAGACAATCGAAAATTCGAGCAAGTCCGAAGAAGCGGAGCCAACTATACCAGCTACATTGCATTTAGAGTTGAAAGGTTTTGTAAATATTCGGATCAGTGATCCTTTTGTTAGGATGTCCCAGGTAGGGAGGTTGACATAGCGCGTTGTCGATGGATTATATCTAGAGTTTAGTTAATATAAGCCTTATGAAAACTCACAATCGCCTTAATAAACTAGAATTACCTTCTCATGTTTTCTTTCATGGCCAAAGACATTAAGAGGGTTTTTCAATCACAAATATGGTCAAACTTACTAGCTAGGACATAATTTGTAACAAAAAGTGATATGTAGCCTTGGTGTTTTGAACTGGAATCATGATAATAAAGTTAAGTGAATTTTATTTACTACCATATGAAACTCGTCATAGTAAAACCTGGAGTGCAATGCTGGTATGGCTTTTACATTAACAATGCAAATGTTTAGAAATTACTGTTTTTTGCATCTGATTTCTGAAAACATTCAACTCGGGTATTATCTACATTTGCTATGTTTAAGGCTAATCAGAGCGCAGGAAACAGTAAGCCTTGTCATTTACATCGTTACTATTCAATATGGTGGCTCACCAAGATTTTTTCTGTGTGATACATAAAGTTTTGAATAATTTCTTTTGCTAAAATAATGTAAACAGTTCCAATTTGGATTTTATTGGTGGCTTGAGGTGCTTTTGGACTTGTTGTGCCTAGTAAGTACACTATTAGGAAGGCCTATGCATGTGTGGTTCATATTCACATCTCATACTCTTCACAAATGTAGAGGATTTCCTGCAGTTTATGGTATGATTGAGGTACACATGTGTATGCGGTAACATTGTCAAGTAGGGTTTGCGGGAAGTCGATAAGCGCATGTCTGACAATACAGCATTAAAAGCCTAGCCCAAGATCTTTATAAATCAGTAATGGTTATAAGTCATGATAATCAAATGGTAGGCAGAAGGAATTCGCTAGCACCTTCAGTTTTTAGGAGTAATTTGAATGCAGTTATAGCTGGGAAATCTACTAATGCTGTGTTTTATAAGCCTATCGAGCATTATCGTGAAATCGCCAAAAGTCTGTTAACCATCGGTATGGTTGAGAGCTGTGGAGTCCATGAATCCTCAGGTTAGTACAGGTATACATTTGACTTTTGTTTGTAGAAAATGCTTTGAATGCTTGATTATATTTCCATGCCATAGAGCTGACTTGAATTGTGTAGGCCTACTCAGTTTTTTATATTAAGTTTGGGGAGTTTGAAAATTTATCATTTGATGGAAATACTGTAAAATACTTGAGATAGATTTTATTCTTTACATGCTTTCTAATCTATTTAGTTGTAATAACAAAATGAACTGCAATAAGTTGAAAGATTTAACTTTATTGACATAATAAACTACCAGCATGAAACCTGACTTTTTGCCAGTACCATCCGTTACAAATATCTAGTATTTTATAACTTTACTGATGACATTACTGCATGAAGTCTGTACAATGTAACTTCATAAACATTGAGGGAATGATGAGCAGCATCATGAATAACAACTGATAGCTGGCAGTGATAAACATGTTTCACATTCTCATTACAAAGCCTAGTGCATTGTGTAATTCTGTGGTTATATAATAATATTAGTTCTATTATGTTTTCAGGGTGTAGAATAACAAAGTAAGGGAGTGCTATCTCATGTCTCACTCCTACAGCCTAAAGCCTGGTTGTACTACAATGTATATCGCAGTATGTCGGCGGTGTCGTTTCGGCGTTCATCGTCGACTATGTACACCGGGGATAGCATCGACGAAGTAATGTGGATATGTCGGAGAAGTTTGCAGCTGTCAAACTTTCCCAATATTTCGCCGAGCATCGACGACAACTTGTACAATGTGAACCATTTCGGCGATAGTAATTTGTGCATAGTGTGATTGCTTTATTTCCGTTTATGATAGTTGCTGCAGGACTAGTATTTGATTCGAGCACACGAAATCAAGGATGTTACTTCGCGAAAAAAGAAAAAGGAGAACACTATGTCACGGAGTATTTGCTGATGCAAACTTGGATGGTTTTGTGATAGTGTTAACATGGTTATCATCGACGATCACCAAAGTATCGTGGTATCAATGCTGAGATACAGCGATAGAATGTGAACCAGCCTTTAGCGTCACTGTCTCATGACTTGACAAGATGATGGTGTCTATACAACTGGACTCGCATTTTAGAAGAGGATAGGCTCAGACAAAGTCCGTCTAAATCATGCTCTTCACGCAGACCATGATAAAAGTGCTTGTCCTCTTTTATTTTATCGCTTTTGTTTATTTATATCCATTTAAAGGTGGTTGTTTGATGGAGAATTGGTTTTTCTGTGCTTTAAAATTTCACTGTAATCACAAATGTTGAATTTGAGGCTTAGAAACTGTTTTGATAGGTAAACCCAAAATACTAACATCTACTAACATAACACATGTTAACATAACATATACGGCCATAAAGCTTAAATGCTTCTGAGATTTCACTAATCACATATTTTAAACAGTCTTTTCCGCAGCAGCTGTAGTTTTGGGGCTATAGTTCAAGGATATATTTGTAGTCCGCTTTGCAAACTTATTTTACAGTGCAGAAAAAAGTGTCATATATATGAGATTCTCGAATTATGATCATAATGCTAATCTTGTTTTTGCAAACTTCTGTAATTAGCATTTTTAATATTTTATAATAGAAGAAAATTCTCGATTTTTTATTATATCTTGATTGCGTTTTCAGATAAGCAATAATCATAACCAATAATCATGGCAAAAGCATGTAATAGTGACTGTTGTTTGTTAAGTACTATAATCTTTAGCATATTTAGTGCCGAAGATGTTCCATCGTGTCTCGCAAATATTTGCCATACTTGTGTGACTGATCCCATGTAGTGTAATTTGTGTTTTTTTATTTATTGTATTTTGGTTTACTCTCTTTTACATTACTTCTTGTACTTGAGTGCTTTTGGGTCTCATTCTATTTGTATAGATTTAAATTTTAGTTGTTTTAAATACAAATACTCTGATAATATCTGGGTTTTTTATTGCCAAAAGCCTGATGTTAGTAATAGAGGCTTTATTCAAACATTATTTTACTTTTGCAGTCATATTTTTTCAGCCCATGATCAATATTTGCTGAGTTACAAGCAGCAGCACGCATAGATTTTGACCTTGATTAAACTTTTCATTGATAGTCATGGTTGTTTCAATTATATTATGATGATAAATTTTGTTAGTGACCAAGTTCAATTTCTGTTGATCGTTGTGCTACCAAGGTTCTATCAGTAGATAGAATAGCATAGACGCCTGAATTGAAAATGTGGATGTAGACTAAACAAACCAAAACAAACCACAGCAAGCTAAGCTTACCAAAATCCTTTCAAACATAGAATTAGTATTCGTAATATGTAGCCCTTTTTGTCTTGGATGCATAACTTTACAAAATAATGTTTTCTAGGTGTAATGATGTTTAGAGTAAATGTTTTATCGAATTTCATTTTCTTTTTAATGTCTTTTTGATCTTCAATTTTCTGTTATTAATGAATGTTCATTTTTTGTGATTGTAGAGCCAGGACTTTTAATGCTGGGTTTTTCATGCTGGTACCTAGTCAATAGTATACAAATACTTGCAGGTGTTGTAGAATGGATTGATAGATTTTTTATATTAGATTTTGGCAGTTTTATGCTTTGTCAAATATAGGGGCATTTTTGACTCCAGTGAATTTGCACAATGAAGACCTTCAAACTCCAAAGTTTCGAAAACAAATTAGAGAAATGAATTTCCTCTCATTGTTTTATTTTCATGCATTCCATTTGTAGTATCATCAAGTTTGGTGTAGCAAATCTTGTGTACTAGAGAGGCATTATATAATACTGAAAAGTATTTAATATAGTCAGTGTCATCTGTAGTGTAAATTGATTCTGTATTTACAGTCTCCAAGTGGAGTTTGAGTGCGACTTTGCAAAAAACTGGACATCAGAAATACAAGAGTGGGGTTTTGGCATCACCAAACGGAACATGAAAGACCTGTACGTTACTAGTTACTTACTTTTTATAGCCTCTCTGAGGTTGTATTGCTGTTTATTCTCTTGCCATTCTGACTAGAAGTTGAGCTGTTATCAGAAGCCTATTTAGGTCGAAACCTTAAATATTCTCTTGAGCAATTTACGTCCACTTGAGTTTCTAACCGTTTACTGAGACTTTCCCAATGTAGTTGCTCCTTCTGACGCTTGTGTGCAGATATGGCAAGGAGTGGAAAGACAAGGAAAAGCAAGAGGAGATGTTGGAAGATACAGCTCAATATCTTATAGCCAAACAGGAAGGCAGTCCTGTTGCCTTCTGTCACTTTAGGTTTGACATGGACTATGACCTCGCTGTCCTTTATTGGTAAGATACTGTTACTTTTCTGTGCACAACATTTTTGCATGCTGCATTGTATTCATTTGATGTATATGTGTGCTACACTTCGATGCCATAAAATTTGAGATAAAATTAATCAATTTTTTTTCAAAATGACAACGTTTAGAACCACTAGCTATTGCGGGAGGGGGGTGAGAGGGTAAGGAGGCTATAGTGTGTCGCAAACTCTCATTTGCGCTCTTAATATATCTCATAAAATCTCTCAACTATTATTTGTACAGATGAGCATGATGCAACAAAAGCTTTCTTGATACTACTAGCTGACTGGAGATATAATAACCAACTATGATAGTTTATAAACTATTTTTGATACTCGTTGATATACTTCGTACAAGTTTAACTATTACATTTAGTTGAAAACAATTGGCCCGGTAAAAGTTGATTTTTTATAAACTGATGGCTATGAGCTGGCTGAGCTAAACCGCTTCAGCTTGATTTTTGGCACAAACTAATTTTGTGAATACAATTCGTCATTATCTCCTCTGTTCACAGATATAAAATTGGTATTAAATCTCTCTCTATAGTCGCAAACAAAAAGGCACATCTGAAAATATTACCTATTATTTCCCATAAGTAATAAAGCTGTGACAATTTCAAGCCTCCTTTTTTAATATGTATGTAAATATGTGTCAGGTCGAAGATATTGATTTTATTGCCACAATGGATTGATAAAATATTGTGCTGAAAAAATGTTTATATTGTAAATTGTTGTTCCGAGGCATTTTATTTTGGCACTATCAATTCAGTTGTGGCTTAAAATAGTTTGATTAGACGGGTTTCTTATAATTGTATGAACGTTATTACCTCTTTGATATCCATCATATTTCCTCTTAACGGTCACCTGGTTTTCCTGAACGGTTGCGCAACTCCAAATCTCAGCCATTGTCAAGTCTAAGCATTGTTACTCATTGGGACAATGTATCTCGTGTCTTTTTCTCTGATGGAGTTGTCTTTGAATGAAACAGGCTAAACTTGTTAATAATACTAGTAGATTGTATACGAGCAGAACTAGCTGAAAGTGTATTGTTTTTATTTACCTGAATACGAGAGACTGCTGCACATCATTCGTCAACTCTCATTGGGTTTTAACTAGTTGAGCTGCACAGCAATTAATATGTCATATTCGGCTACAGCCAGAATCACAGTTTATAACATATATCACTTAATAAGCATATAAAATATCATTACACTGCTTTGTGAATGTAAAGTATGTCTAATAGTATTGACAGGGATAAAACAGCTATGTGAAGATGTTGTTATTGGTAAACCATTCTCCAGTTTCCACTACACGCTAAACTTGTTTACAAATAATGAGTAAGCCGCTTAGACTAGAGATTGTGTTATAGTATCTCAGTAGAGAAGCAATGAAATTCAGAGTTGTCTGCTCATTCTTTTTTTGTTGTATTAAATGTATCTCACTTTATATATATGTAGCAGTGTTCAGAGTAAATATTAAGGGACTTTAACTACAATCAAAATCAATTTCACTTGATAGAGAAGGGTATTTTAAACACTATATCTCAAACCTTTTATTTGATTTTAGTGGCTAACTGTTGCCCCTTTTCTTTTGTGTGTGTTTTATTATTCTTGTTTGGCATAATTAGAAAAAGATTTTGATTTGAAATAAAATTATTGCCAATAAAGTAATATCAACACTGAAATGCCTTCCGCTGTTGAGAGCAGAAAACTCTTTGTTAAACGAGCAGCAGCTGGGTTGTGATTAGCAATTTGTGTCAGAATTTGTGTCAGACCTTTCATCACTTTAGACACGCTTTCCTCAGGGCGGTAAGGGGCTGTAGGGTATCTCACAAACTCTCACAAATGGTGCATTCACTCAGTATGTCTTCAAATTCTAAACAAACTTCTTGTCACAAAACTTTACTCTCTCTTTAGTATCTTTTTACAATATTTTATATATGCACTTGTACATCTTTAATGTCTTACTGTTTCTATTCGCAAAGACTGAGCAAATGATGATTTTATCATGAGAAGTGATGCATTTTTGATGAAAAATTAAAAAAATGAAAACACTATGTCACGGAGTATTTGCTGATGCAAACATGGATGGGTTTGTGATAGTGTGACCATTGTTATCATCGACGATTGCTGAAGTATTGTGGAATCAACACCAAGACACCGCGATATAGTGTGAACCAGCCTTGGGGAACATTTTAAAGAGACCCTGCAAAAGTTTTACCAATAACAGCATCCTCACATCGCTGTCAATATCAATACTATTGGACTATTATTGTAATGATATTTTACATGCTGGTAAGTGGAATATGTTTTACTGTGTACATGCACACATACATACACCCATTCATACACATACATATACAGTCATACTTCGACTTACGAGCTTAATGCGTTCCGAAACTGAGCTCGTATGTTAATTTACTCGCATGTTGGTGCAATTCATTTATATATAAAACCAGTAAATATATATTGATTGGTTTCCATACTCTAAAAAATGCAAATAAAACACTCAAAACAAGATATTGTAACAGAAAGAACATGTTGATTATTGTCCTAATTTACCATACGCTTTTAAAAAGCAACAATTAAAAAATAATGCAAGGAAATGTGATTAATTAAAATGTAAAATTAAATACATACAATCGCAGCTACCGCTAGCATTTGCCAGGGAGGGAGATATAAGTTATCCTTCATTACAACGGTTGACTTTGATAAATTTGGATTTTATCAATGTCTTAAAAGACAAACTTAGAGGCAAACATAAAAGCAAACATTTATTTTTAACTTAACGTAATTAAAATTTCTTCGGCGTTCGTAGTTTCTCGCTGGTTAGCTAATTTTTCCTTTGTTTCGCTTTCGCGACTAGCCGGCCGTTTTAAGATAAACCTAAGGACGTTTGCCTTTGTCGCCCTTTCAACATGTTGCGATTAGGACGAACACAGGTGTCGTCACAAAAGGTTAATGTACGACCACTAGCCAACTTGTCCGAATGTCTATTTTTATAGTTTTGATAGATCACACCGGCCTTTTCACATAGCATCGTTTCAGTTACGCTGTCACCGGCCAATTGTTTATCTTTTATCCAATGCCTGAGCAGTCTCTCCATCAGCGGTCGTGAAGATCGCTGCGCCGTTTAGAAACTATGGTTTGTCCTTTGCGAACTAAAAGCCCTGAATATAATCCTTTGATAATCCTGTTTGATAATTGTGGATGTATTTCTGTCATATTGCTGAGCTAGCTCAATCACGCATACATATTTCGCACATTTTTCAATAATTTTCCGTTTAATATCAACTGTTATCATTCGCTTTTTCTTTGCATTATCTTTCATTTTACTGGCAAACTTTTGGTCAACGCAGAGTACTTTTAATTTACATAATTCTGCACGGAAAACCCCACACAAAAAACACGGTACAAAAGTATAACCTAAGCAGTTGAAAAATACAGAGTGATGCTGTTCTCATAAAACACCGCCGGCATACTTGGCAACTGACTCACGAGCTCGTATCTCAAACATGGCTCGTATGTTAGTGCTAAAACTTGCTTAAAAGCTGGCTCGTATCTCAAGTTTCTCGTACGCTGGAGCACTCGTAAGTTGAAGTATTACTGTAGATACATACACACATACATATATATGGCAGTGGTATTAATAATAACTGAGAGAATTTAAAAAAGGCTTTTGGCGTCTTTTCGATCAGTCAAAAGCAATTTTGATTACATAAGGTGGTTTAATGTTTTCATATCTATTTCACAACCATGTCACGATGCTGCTGAATAATTTTTAAACATGCGGCAGCAGTAATTAAAGCACAGTTCAATTGAATATAGTTCTACATTGTTATGTCAGTTTTGCTTGGAAAAAGCTTTTTCACTTAAGGCACTCAAGGAGTTACGAGGGCAGAGAAAAAATATGCTATGTGGCTTATGACTACCTAGTAAAAGTTGAAGAAAGTTCTTGCAATACATGCTTCTCTAACAAACCACCATTAGTTGCTTTCCATGTTGTGGAGTTGTCAGCTCAAACTTAATTGATCAACAGTGGGACAACTCCAAATGTTTTGCAGTTATGAAATACAGCTGGAAGAATCGGTACAAAGAAAAGGCCTAGGCAGGTTCATGATGCAGCTGCTAGAGCTGATGGCCTTTCAGTGAGTATTTGGTTCCTCGTCAGCTAACTAAAGACATGTTTACTGTTTTAGCTATACATGTACTTGCATTTTGTGCGTGTCTACAGTTTGCCTGTCTTGTACGCAGTTATAGCACTTCTTTATATTCATATATCCTAACAATATGCTGACAGTCCCGTCCCATGCGCGGTGAGAGCTAGTCAGGTGTAATAACTATGTGCAAAATTATTCTTAGATGTGGAAAGGTGGTCGAGTTGTTGCAGCTGTTGGTATACTTGGCTGGAAACTAGAGTATTAGAGTTCGATTCCTGTGCCAGGCAGTATTTTTTCCTAACTCTTAACATGACTTTGGTCAAACGAACAGACGGACACAGCTCTTATTATAGTAAATATTTATCAGTATACTTCAATAGTTAACCACAATATAGTACAGCTGTTGCTAACGCTGTCCTTTTCTATCTCATGCAGGACACAAATGCGCAAGGTCATACTCACGGTATTCCATGATAATAAAGCTGCCATGTCATTCTATAAATCTAAACTAAGGTAAGTGTTGTGTTTTTTTGTAGCCATTTTACACTTAAGCCAATGTTTAGACTTCTCAGGTGATACAAGGTGACCTTAAATATTTCAACAGAAGATTTACTCACCTTGCAGTTAATTTATTGATTTAATTTTATTGATCTTTTGAACGCTTTAAATGCGTGTTAGTGAAATGCTTACATAAGCTTGTTTACTGAAATACATCATGCTGATTATGCATGTTTGAGTTGTTTGCTCTCTGCGTGTTTGCTGTGAGTTCCAGAGCATGAATCACAATTCCATGTGTAATATTCTGGTGTAATACTCCGAGTTCTAGTTTAGCTGGCTATTTCATTTGTTGAACTAATGTGGTATATTCAAAACTCAATTACCGTAAAACCTTTATTCCAACACCATGCGCTTTTTTTCAATCCTTTTTGAGTGGTGCTTTATTAGAGGTGACGTTCAAATAAAGGGTGGCGTTGTTGTTTTAAACGCCTCGTCAGAATATTTAGAAGACAAATTTAACCCTTTCACGGGTGAATCAAATGTTGCCTATATTTTGCACTACTCTCCTTCAGGCAGAGTAACATTAAGCCTTTGGGCAAAAAATTTTGCTAACGTACCTCCAACTTGAACATCTCTAAATATGCCCGGGGAAGTTGATACATGCCTCTACTAGTTCATATCTATTGCTTGCAATTAGCCTACAATGATCTTATAGCATGCATTGCAATTTGTTGGAGTTTTCAAGTTTTTTATTTTATTTTAAATTTGAAGGCATATCATTATTTTATAACTATATCTAACAAGGTTGCATAAAAGCTTATGGCACTCATCGATATGTTTGCTACAGTTTGCAGCCAAAACTGGTTTTTTATATGCAATAGAAGAGGAGTTACCATCGTCGATCCATTGTAAGCCGAGTTCATATTACTGCAATGATGCTATCAAATAATGTGTTGTAAATCTCCAAATTTATAATTTATATAATAATAATCTATCAAATGCTACAAATATATATTCAAGAACAAGTGACATAAACAAACCTTGATTAAAATACATTCAGAAAAAAATTAACATTTTTAGAACAAAAATATTAGCATCGTTTGGTCAGTCAGTTGCGTTCTGATTGTTGTTTTCGTTTGGAGCCATTTAATATTCTTCTGGCTGTTCAATATTTCCAGTGTCTTTTGACCTCAACTCCTCTTCTGCACAGCTGAGCTATTCAATATTAGCGACCACGCAATTTTTTAGCAGAGCAAGACTTTTACGCGATGCGCTTTAGAATACATTTATACACTTCTTTCATGAATAAAGAGAAATTGCATATTTTCAAAATCCCCTCAGAATTTTAGCCTCAAAATACCTGGTAGCACAGATACCATCGTGCGCAAAACTTTTTTCACATACACCGAAATATCAAGACTGCATCAAAAAATAACTACTATTAGCCTGGCAGTTACTAATTGTTTTTACCGTATTGCATTCAGAGTTTTAACAAAAAAACCATAAAGACTTTGAGTTCGAAAACGGACATCGATACGGAGAGAAACAACGAACGAATTAATTGTTATTTATGTAATCAAGTCAGTATTAGTACAGTTTTGTGGATACTTCTGCTGATCACTTGCTATTATGGGTTTGTAAAGATCGAGAATGTCAAATAGTGGTGGTCAAATAGAAGTGGCGTTCAAATAAAGAGTGGTGCTCTATTTTTCAACCCTTCTCCATAAAGGTGGCGTTCAAATACAGATTTTATGATACATTTCTGCCACACTGTCAGCCTAATTATTGTAAGTTGTGCTCTCTTGAGATTAAAAACTGGATAACATCAACAGGAATATACAATTCATTTGCTAAATGTAGGTATACTAGTAGTAAATAAAGGTTTGGCTTATCTAGATATATCTTTCCAATAATACATCGCACTAGGAAGCCCTGTGAGACTCTCATAGTATGCGTTTTAACTTGAAAATTATCAAGAAACCCTTCTAATTAATTAAATTGTGTCCAATCCACTCTTTTATTTGTCTCAGGTTTCATAAATGCTTATAGAAAGTGTTCACTGCCAGCCTCACTCTCTGCTTCTCTAAACAGGTGACAGCCATCCAAGGTGATAATCATTGTCTGTTGTAGTTACTCGCTGGACGAGACAAGTCCGTCAGCAGTGGATGTTGAATGGGAAGTGAACTATGAAATATTGAGTAAACCAATAAAAAGCAAACAGTCTTCAATCGCTGCCTGATACATAAAGATTTTTTAACTGTAATATTTAGCTGTCTAGTGACTGAAAGTTTTTTAGCTTTGTATGAAATACGATGTAGCATTATGATCAGGGCTGCCTATATCTAAGTTCAATTTATGACTAATACGAATGCAATGTTTTAACAGTACTGCGTTTCGCTGTATTCTAGCATAGCATTTACAGGTGATGAATAGCATAACATTTACAGTTGTATAACTTATGTGACATATACACTGATTTGGTTCTGTCAGTCGTAATAAACTCGTTAATTCATTAGGTGAGCAACAAACAGTGTTCAGTAGTACCAAATAGTAAATGTTGGACTCACTACTTTTTTATAAAATTAGTTTAGAAGTTTTTGTTTCTACCATCAACATTTGACAGACCAGAAGGTGATTGGCTCATTTCACTGCTGACTCGTTCAATTTATTTGTCTTGTAAATATGTTCTGTCAATAAAATATGGAAGATTAGTAAAGCCCTATCTCTTCAACTGTATCACTCAGCTGCCGAGCTAATTTGCCCGTATCAGTAAGAGTCAGCTGCCTGGTACCGTCTGATTGGAGGAAGAACATTGGTCAGTCAGCAACCACTTGAAGTTATTGATAAAGATAAGAGTCTCTATTGATCTTACCTGGTCTTTCTTGCAAGTCCTCCTCCACTTCTGTTAACATTAAACAAAATCAATTTTGAAGTTTCTGACTCTTTGAAAGTCGCCTGCAATGAACTGTATCTATTCCAGGCAACGTAGACCATGTAACAGCAGCTGACAGGGAATCGATTCAACAAAAACAGTTCTTGTTGAATGATATGCCTTCTCACATAGCTTTATACATGGTTCCATCTGAAAAATGTTGGTCCTGAAGCTAAGGAAAAACTTGATTTTACTATCGATCATCAATTATGTCTCGATAAAAGAAGGATTTTCACCCAAATTGCATTTTATGATTGGCCCGCAATTCCTTAACTGTCATACTTTGGGTTGCTTAATATAATGACACATCTTATCAGCCCGATGCGGTCGCAAGGTGTGGTATCTGTACACTAGTTTTATCCTGATAATTCTTTGATTTACGATTTGGCAACATTCTTATCCTACATTTAAATATATGATTGCACTGTATGCATCATTAGCAACTTTCGATTTCATATAATCTATCAACTGAGCTCTAAACTCGCTTGTAGGCCTACAGAACGGGGAAAAGTTACTGGTACTGGTTAAAGCTAATCACTTATTTTTAGAAACGGAAAGCTTGCATGAGCTGTTCTGTTTTGCCATTTTTTTCAATTGCAAAAAAGAAATTTTTTAAAAAGCCTTATCGGATATATGATTATGTATGTTTGAGTAGAAAACAAATTTAACATGTACATTTAAAAGAAATAAAATCGCATTTGCGAACTGATTACAAGTGCTGCTTTATTCTCATGTAAAATCTAATGATTACTGTCAGTATCTCATGTCTGCTGGCTGAAAGGGAGTCAAACACGCCGCTTGATGCCTAAAAACAGATTTATAAGACGGTATCTCGTCTATTGGCTACTTGTGGTGTTTACTGTTAGTATCTTGTCGTTGTTATTGTAAAGACTTATTTTTTCAAATACTCGAAATTTGAACAGGAGTTGGACACTATTTCATTAATAAATTACATCACCTAAGCGTATTGTAGTAGTCATTTCAAAGTCTATCAAACAAAAGCCTGTTCTCTTTCATCCCTGCTTCCATTACATTGATTATCTTACAAGATTATCTGAGGAAAATTGATAGCGCGCTCGTTAATATGATTTAATTTGACAGTGATGTTCATAATTGAAAAGCAATCAAGCCTGAAAAATGGAGGTAGATGATATTTTAAATAAATCATGACTAAGAGGAAAGACTTCTGAAGTCTGTCAATGAGGTGTGACAAGTCGATGCTTGTGTAGTCATAGATGTAGAGAGTATCCTTCACGGCACAGCAATTTACAGATCCATGTAAATGGAGTGAACAAAGCTTATTTTTCTATAATATATTTCTTCTTACTTCGATATTTTTCTTATATTTATATCACAAGCTTGAAATGCATATAAAGGTTGTATCACACATGGAAATTGAATTAACTTTGTCCAACATGTTAGCCCATGCAATGCTACCTGATCATTCCCTACTCTTTTGTCTAAATTTGTTCAATTATGTTGTATGAGTCATTATAGAAGCTGATGAAATAATGCTAGAAAAGAAGAGATAAAAATACAACCAGCCTTGAGTTCGACGGCTATTACTGAATGAACCACTTGCTCAGCCAACACAAATGGCCTCAGTGGCAGCAGTCAGCTGATGGGTAAGGGTGAGCCCTGCAAGCTGCTCATAGAGAATTCTCTCCAGGAAACTGCTATCTATTCAATTGCTGACGTTGGTACGGTCAGATATCAATATTGTCATAATATTTAGCATAGTAATTATCAGCCTTTCTGTTTGCACAGCCTTGGTGCTTCTAGCTGATTACATATTTGTAATATCTGCTACCCTGCTGATTGCCTTCTGGTCCTTCGCTGCCGAGGTCAGCTATTTGATAGCTTACATACAATTTTTTGACTATTTAGCTGGCCCTGTTTTCTCCATCAACTGACAGCTCTTACCGCTTTATTATGTACATGTAGAAAAGAATGAAAAGCGCTCGACTGTCTGCCTCAATCTTTTTATATACACTCAAAATAAATTCTCGTTAATACAAATCGCATATGCAACCCTGAGGTGAAGCCTGTAGAAGTGCTGCCTCAATTAGGGAACATGATGTCATACGTTAAGTCGCAGCCAACTTGAAAGCGTTAAAAATAAGATGTTTGAGCTTCAAAAAGAAAGCCAAGAGAAATAAAACTTGCAATGTTGGTCAGAGGGGCAGCAGTAGCGTATGCTGAGAACCTGTCTCCACGCAATGATCTTCTTTCAATACTGTCAGTTTGATTTGTGAATATTTGGTGTTCACTTTCATTTTAATAAAAATAAAAATGTTGACGTCTATCTGAAAACTAATGATCCTCCGGTGTATTACTGAATTATAAATATTTACGGCATTTACAAAGGTCGTGTGAAGGTCACATTATTGGTCTACTAAATATGACATCAAATTTCAACAAAAGTGTCCTATTGATAGTTGGGTGGGTAGAGCCTGGTCTTTAATCAACATTTTTAATGAAGCCAACGAGTTACCGTTATCTATTCTCTTGGTCAATCTACCTGGAGAACAAATTACTTTATAATAATTTAAATATGAAGAAAAGTCAAAGATTTCAGAGATTTTTTACTTGTAAGTTGTACTCTGGTTCATAAAAGTCATGCGTGTACCGCGACAAACAGAACATTTATACGTAGGCCTATGTGGGAATACACACTGACAGAATATTTACACGTATGTGGGCATTTACAGTAACAGAATATTTACTTATATGTGGGCATGTACAGTGTCAGAATATTTACTCATATGTACTCATGTACAGGCACAGAATATTTACTTATTTGTGGGCATGTACAGTAACAGAATATTTACTTACATGCGGGCATAGAGTTTAGGGTTTAGAGAAATGAATGCAAACATACATGCCTGTATTCATTTCCTCTACATATTATACACATTACTTATAGCCATAAAACTATGTTTAATAACTTTCTCAACTTAGGTTACTCTTATTAGCAAAATCCTTGCAGACCTAATGAACTCCCATCTTCTAGTGTAAGCTGTAGAATGCAGTAGGTGTAATACCCAATGAGCCTCATCTTCTAGGGTAAGCTGTAGGATGCAGTAGGTGTAATACCCAATGAGCCCTCATCTTCTAGGGTAAGCTGTAGGATGCAGTAAGTGTAATACCCAATGAGCCCTCATCTTCTAGTGTAAGCTGTAGGATGCAGTAGGTGTAATACCCAATGAGCCCTCATCTTCTAGGGTAAGCTGTAGGATGCAGTAGGTGTAATACCCAATGGGCCCCATCTTCTAGGGTAAGCTGTAGGATGCAGTAGGTGTAATACCCAATGAGCCCTCATCTTCTATTATAAGCTGTAGGATGCAGTAGGTGTAATACCCAATGAGCCCCCGTCTTCTAGAGTAAGCTGTAGGATGCAGTAGGTGTAATACCCAATGAGCCCTCATCTTCTAGTGTAAGCTGTAGGATGCAGTAGGTGTGATACCTAATGAGCCCCCATCTTCTAGAGTAAGCTATAGGATGCAGTAGGTGTAATACCCAATGGGCCCCATCTTCTAGGGTAAGCTGTAGGATGCAGTAGGTGTAGTACCCAATGAGCCCTCATCTTCTATTATAAGCTGTAGGATGCAGTAAGTGTAATACCCAATGAGCCCTCCTCTTCTATTGTAAGCTGTAGGATGCAGTAGGTGTAATACCCAATGAGCCTTCATCTTCTAGGGTAAGCTGTGGGATGCAGTAGGTGTGATACCCAATGAGCCCCCATCTTCTAGTGTAAGCTGTAGGATGCAGTAGGTGTGATACTTAATGAGCCCCCATCTTCTAGGGTAAGCAGTAGGATGCAGTAGATGTAATACCCAATGTGCCCCCATCTTCTAGTGTAAGCTGTAGGATGCAGTAGGTGTAATACCCAATGAGCCCCCATCTTCTAGTGTAAGCTGTAGGATGCAGTAGGTGTAATACCCAATGAGCCCCCATCTTCTAGTGTAAGCTGTAGGATGCAGTAGGTGTAATACCCTATGAGCCCCCATCTTTTAGTGTAAGCTGTAGGATGCAGTAGGTGTAATACCCAATGAGCCCTCATCTTCTTGGGTAAGCTGTGGTATGCAGTAGGTGTGATACCCAATGAGCCTTCATCTTCTAGGGTAAGCTGTAGGATGCAGTAGGTGTAATACCCAATGAGCCCCCATCTTCTAGGGTGAGCTGTAGGATGTAGTAGGTGGGATACTCAATGAGCCCTCATCTTCTAGGGTAAGCTGTAAGATGCAGTAGGTGTAATACCCAATAAGCCCTCATCTTCTATTGTAAGCTGTAGGATGCAGTAGGTGTAATACCCAATGAGCCCCATATTCTAGGGTAAGCTGTCGGATGCAGTAAGTGTAATACCCAATGAGCCCCCATCTTCTAGTGTAAGCTGTAGGATGCAGTAGGTATAATACCTAATGAGCCCCCATCTTTTAGGGTAAGCTGTAGGATGCAATAGGTGTAATACCTAATGAACCCCCATCTTCTAGGGCAAGCTATAGGATGCAGTAAGTGAAATACCCAATGAGCCCCCATTTTCTAATGTAAGCTGTAGGATGCAGTAGGTGTAAAACCCAATGAGCCCCATCTTCTAGGGTAAGCTGTAGGATGCAGTAGTTGTAATACCCAATGAGCCCTCATCTTCTAGTGTAAGCTGTGGGATGCAGTAGGTGTAATACCCAATGAGCCCCCATTTTCTAATGTAAGCTGTAGGATGCAGTAGGTGTAAAACTCAATGAGCCCCACCTTCTAGGGTAAGCTGTAGGATGCAGTAGCTGTAATACCCAATGAGCCCTCATCTTCTAGTGTAAGCTGTAGGATGCAGTAGGTGTGATACCTAATGAGCCCCCATCTTCTAGGGTAAGCTATAGGATGCAGTAGGTGTAATACCCAATGGGCCCCATCTTCTAGGGTAAGCTGTAGGATGCAGTAGGTGTAATACCCAATGAGCCCTCATCTTCTATTATAAGCTGTAGGATGCAGTAAGTGTAATACCCAATGAGCCCTCCTCTTCTATTGTAAGCTGTAGGATGCAGTAGGTGTAATACCCAATGAGCCTTCATCTTCTAGGGTAAGCTGTGGGATGCAGTAGGTGTGATACCCAATGAGCCCCCATCTTCTAGGGTAAGCAGTAGGATGCAGTAGATGTAATACCCAATGAGCCCCCATCTTCTAGTGTAAGCTGTAGGATGCAGTAGGTGTGATACTTAATGAGCCCCCATCTTCTAGGGTAAGCAGTAGGATGCAGTAGATGTAATACCCAATGAGCCCCCATCTTCTAGTGTAAGCTGTAGGATGCAGTAGGTGTAATACCCAATGAGCCCCCATCTTCTAGTGTAAGCTGTAGGATGCAGTAGGTGTAATACCCAATGAGCCCCCATCTTCTAGTGTAAGCTGTAGGATGCAGTAGGTGTAATACCCAATGAGCCCCCATCTTCTAGGGTAAGCTGTAGGATGCAGTAGCTGTAATACCCAATGAGCCCGCATCTTCTAGTGTAAGCTGTAGGATGCAGTAGGTGTAATACCCAATGAGCCTTCATCTTCTATTGTAAGCTGTAGGATGCAGTAGGTGTAATACCCAATGAGCCCCCATCTTCTAGTGTAAGCTGTAGGATGCAGTAGGTGTAATACCCAATGAGCCCCCATCTTCTAGTGTAAGCTGTAGGATGCAGTAGGTGTAATACCCAATGAGCCCCCATCTTCTAGGGTAAGCTGTAGGATGCAGTAGCTGTAATACCCAATGAGCCCCCATCTTCTAGTGTAAGCTGTAGGATGCAGTAGGTGTAATACCCAATGAGCCTTCATCTTCTATTGTAAGCTGTAGGATGCAGTAGGTGTAATACCCAATGACCCCCCATCTTCTAGGGTAAGCTGTAGGATGCAGTAGGTGTAATACCCAATGAGCCCCAATCTTCTAGTGCAAGCTGTAGGATGCAGTAGGTGTAAAACCCAATAATCCCCCATCTTCTAGGGTAAGCTGTGGGATGCAGTAGGTGTAATATACTTTTTTATTTACTACACCAGCTAAAAGATAGAGATTTCAAAAAAGTTAATTTATGCTTGATGTGAAATGTTGCACTATGATAGCACGATTCTCCATTGATCCCCATAAAGTGACAGCACACCTTGACATGATGTCTTTTCTGTAACCTTGCTAAAGCATAATACTCCACAGTGAGCTTCTTTATAACTGTCATTACAGCATTCATGGTAGTTATTTGAGTAATTATTGAATTAATGGGGAATTAAATTGCTTTAAAATGCAACTTTTGCTGATTATATTGATTTATGGTTAGCTAATTGAAGATGGTATATGCTGGGAAAAGCTGTTCGTGCGCAACACTTTCTTGGCATCGCTGGCGGTGCCTGCAGCATTTGGCACTTCGTGGAACAGTCAGTCCAGTTCTAATTTTCATATTCCTAACATTAAATAATTATTTTTCAACCAAGGGGAGATCAGAGCTGGTAAGATAATTCTATGCTTATGATATCTTAGTTTGAAGAGCTAACAGTGTATCTTTCAAGGTGGTTCGCTATCATTTTCATTTTATGCTATACCCAGTATAATTAAACTAAAAAGAACTCAACACTTGCTGCCAGAGGACAGCAGAAATTGTACAGAGGTCAAGTAAGTCAAAATTTGTTACGTATGCCATAGATTAGACCCCTCTCTGCCTTTTTCTTGTTTGGAAAATCTTCTTTTCATTTATATGATAGAGAAATTCTACTACTTTCTATAGCTAAGCTACAATCAGACATAACTGCATGGTGTTGCTGAGTTAGCCTTTAATGTTTTGCCACAAAATAATTAAATAAAATCAATAGTTTACCATAATTAAAACACTTCAAAGTATTAATTAATTCAAGTGTCTAAAATTTGGTATATCACTTATCTTCGGTTTAAGCATTCCAAGATTTTTAAAGAGCATTTGCTTTATTAAATAAAAGTGCAAAATACATCGCAAATCAAGAACAATATAAAAACAAATTATTAGCATGCAGAGAGCTAATGTGAAGTCAAATTGTTAAATGTAAGAAAGTTTTTTAATGTCAGTTGAGTTTTTAATAGTAAAGTACAAAGGTTAAAGGTTATAGGCCTATCTATGAAACTGGATGCAAAAGAGCCAATTTGTAAAAATGCTGTAATTGGCTCGTATTTTCCTCATCAGTGTGTGCATGAAAACATGACAGATACTGTCTTTGATCTTCATCTACATCTTCACACAGAATAATATATTAAGCTATTTTCCTTCCTTTTTATTACACAGCCCACAAGCATCATATAATTCTTAGGTTTAGAATTTATATAAATGTTTGCCAAAGGGTTAAGGTGAATTGTTTCCCATGTATAATTGAGTATTGTCGAGCCTGACCGTATCGAGTTACGGCTTGGACTGGTATAAGTCCTGCAAATACGGCTTGACTCTGGTCTAATGTCTATCCTTGTGTTTACACATGTCTGATTTATCAGCTACACATCCTGAATTATTACGCCTTGACTCGTCGCGACTCATTTCTTCAAATCTACCAGCATACACGCCATTCCTTAAGAGGTAATAATTCACTGCGCATGAAAACGTCATAATCTCCACTCATCAATTTCAATGCACTTTAACGTGCACAATTTTACTGTTTATTAAATAAAATTAAAATGAAGGTGTAATGATTAACTAAGTATAAAAACATTGCAATTTCAGCTTATTAATTTCAACCTAATTTAACGTGTCCATTGTTACTTTTAGTTAAATACAAATTGAAAGAAAAAAAGTATTTTAAGTAAGTGTGTGTGTATCTCAGTAAGAGAAATAAAATGTTTGTATAGATGCTCATAAAAACTGATGCTGACTGAAAAATACATAAATAAAATAAAAATGTAAAACCATAAAAATCATATTACTTGGTAAAAATGTGATTAAGTTATGTTATGATTAACTTTCTATAAAAACATTGTAATTTCAACTTATCATTTTCAAATTACTTTCATGTGTCCAAATTTTACTCTTATTTAAATAAAATTGAAAATGAGAAAGATAAAAAGGACGAAAAATAATAATAGTGTTTGCTTCATTTAAATTTGATCATCAACACTGTACTTGAGGTTTTCTATAATTCTCTTTTAAAGTGAACAGCAGCTATAAAAACATTGTAATGTGATAACAAGATAATAGATTTTATTTAATTTTTTCACTAGTGTAGTAGATGTTTAATCATGTTGTTTTGTATACACTTTATACACATACATAAGTGATATACGCTTACATGTTTATATTACATTTGCATGTTTACAAGTACCCAATGCATGCGTTACATGTACATACCCAATGCATGTGTTACATGTACATACCCAATCGCAAATGCTAAGTGTCATTATAGGTTTTTCAAAACCACTTACAATCGGGATGTGATGTTGTCACAATCTGGTGGAGTTCTTTAGAAGTTCAGATCATTTTATCTCGTTTGATTTTTTGAGATTTGTAGTTTATCATATTTCTAATTTTTTCATACGTGTTGGACAATGCCTGTTAAATTAATGCAACCTATTCCAGTGCAATCATATTTTACGATAACTTGCAGCTCTATACCACCGATGTAGCTCGATCCAAGCACAGTTAAATATTTCTATCGGAGATTTGATATTAGTATCCATGTAAACCACTCATTCTTTTTATAAAACTATGAGAATGTTTAAACATAAGGAACAATAGAGAACATTTATTCAAAAGTATATAGGAAATCAGATGTGTCTTTTTTAGAGTTATTGCTGTGAGAATTTTAATATGCTGCGCACGATTTTCAAAGGTAACTTGATATAGTGGAGTTATAGATGACTGCTATTTATGTCTATAGTATCTCATTGGCTATTTGAGATCTTACACCTGCCTTTTTATCATAACACAAGCATTCTCCGACGATCATCGTCTCCTCCTAAAACTTCCTATTTATTGATACAGTCCTGCCAAGCACTCTCTCCTCCAAAGATACTCAAGTATAAATTCTTATTTCACCTAAAAAATTGCAGTTTTCTCTGATTTGCCGCGTCAATTTTTGTTTGCAGCTTTAAAAGTGATGAAACAAACTTGCGTTCGAGGATTTTATTGTAAGTTTCAGCGAACAGATATTTTCCATCAAGTAATCGTCCAATGATAGGCCAGTCTGTGTGCAAACATTGAGTTATACTAACAACACACTCGTGTCGTAAGAGCCGCCCCTGATCAAGCCATCGCCAAACGTAGTATTGGTTTTGTCACCTCAGCAGATTGCGCATTCTCAGCTCTCTCTGCCACACACGAGTGCTGCACACTCGAACCTACTAGATAGTAAGTGTTTCAGCTCTCACCACCTCAAGTGTCAGGCGTACAAGAAACAGTAAGTTATATAAATGTGTGTATTTCTTGAGGGCCAAGCATAATTGCCAACAATCGTGCACTGTTGACTTTGCTTTCAAACGAACCCGTGTTTTCTCAATTAGTTATTTGCCAAAGCTCTTCGTGATTTAAGGACAGTCAACTGTAAGGGTCGTTTTAACAATAACAGTTAGTGAAGGAGTTTAAATAAGTGTGCATGTATGTGTCCCAGCCACTTGATCACGGCGCAAATATTTCAATAGAATTTTGCTGGCTGGTTTTCAGGCGTACAATAGTTAGGGCTACCTATGAAGAAAATGCCTGGTGTTGGAATGCTACCATTAAAATACACAATTAGCTACTACTTGTACTATTATTATTGTCATTATTATAATTATTATTATTATTAACTTAATAAAGATGGAATATAGGCAGAATTGACAATCGTTGCTCATTAATATGGTTTTAGTGACCAAAAACGTTAATAAATTTTACAGATTGCTAAATATTATTTACTATGCAAATAAATATTTTAAATGTTATTTACAGTTAACTAGTGTTTTTTTACTAACTATTGGTTATATATTAGAGGTGCGAGGTGGTGATGAGCTATTAGCGTTTGTTAGTTACGAAAACACCGTCTGGTTTGCTCTAATTTTTAGCAAATCAGAAATACGAGCATCGCTAAACTATGACAAAAGACTAAAGCAGAATAAAATCATTTATAAAACATTGTACATCAATTATTTTCAGCACTTATATGAATTTTTATAAAATTTGTTTTCCTATATATATAAATCATTTTACTTAATCATGCAAAATCATATTTAAACAGATATTTGTGTAGTATGCTTTAAATTTCATTAAACAATTCTTCTGCACAGAATTAGCATTTTAAATTGTTTAACCAAAAAGTTAAAAAACTCTTTTATTCAAATAGTAAAGCCAAAACCATTTTAATGCAGACACAACTCATGAATGACGCAAATTTCAAACTTTGAAGTCTAAAAGCTAGAAATGATCACAGAAATGAAATGCTGTACCACATTTAAATTGAATATAAAATATATTTAATGTCATAGTTATGTTCTATAGCAAAACAGCAAACAATAATAACATCAGATAAGATTTATGCCCTATTAAAAATTAAGAAGAAAAACAAGAGAGTAAAACACCACTATCGTGCTGCTCCTTTGTGTCTGTATTGATCATAGGAAATAATTTCCCTGAATCAGGGTTATAAATTTGGCCATTATCAGATAAGACTAACCCAAATAGGCTTTCATCTCCAAGGAATGTCTGCCCGCTATCACCTATATGGTGCGTAAGACAAACTCCCAACTTTTCCATCATTGACCTTCATCTGATTCCAAGACTGCCCGAGGTTTTAAAACAACCTTTTCCCAGACGAGTGTCTCACTTTTGGTTTTAGGAAAGATTTTTTCCTTAAAAATGCAGACACCCAAAACGGTCATTTACCTGTTTGAGATTATCAAGAAATTGCTTGCGACTTGAGCACAAGATAAACTCAAATACTGGGATGATATCTATAAGATGTTGTGATGATAGCTTCTATGGATTGCTTCTATGGATTGCTTCTATGGATTGCTTCTATGGATTGCTGTTAATTGTCAAATTGGCTGATGAACTTTTGTCTCTTGAGTTAGTTTAACATAAAAAAGCCTATTTCAACTTTTCACTATAACTTTATATAGTCTGGTGGTAAATGCAATACAAGTCATTAAACATAGCAACACTTTTCAGTTGATGGCTTCATTTCTGTTAGTTGTCATCTCATCTTTTGTTTGAACCACTTCATGAGGGCAGTCCAAAATTTTCATCTGCAGACACATTTCGCAAGCAGATGGTTTTTTTTACCAGATCAATTGCTTCGTGCACCACCCTATGTACTCTGTAAAAAATTTTACCCATACCCTATGTATTCTATCAAGTTTTTATCTATACCTTATGTATTCTACCCAGTTTTTAGTCCATTTTCTATGCATTCCATCAATTTTTTTATAATTTCTGCTAAGGTTTATTTATTTACTCTCTGTAATTACCTGTTGTTGTCCTTCAATTCACTTTACGGCAAAATTTAATAACACTTTTTTAGTGCAAACTGGTAAGCATCTAGCGCTTCCTGCGCAAGTGACAAAAACATTACCCGGTGCCGGTGTGAATATTTATTTTTCATATGTTGTTCATAAGGTGTATACGCTCCATTACACGAGTGAAAATAGCTTATGCCCACGCTCACCGCCAGCCAATATTTCCTCAAGCACCAGATAATTGGACGAAATAAAACAAAGGTAACTCGATGTTAAGTTAATGGCAATAAATTGTTTATATTGTGGATGCTATTGAACAGAAGTAGCTAAAAGCAACAACGCCTCTTGAGCATTTCCTTCCTTATTCCTTCCTCTGCATTGCCACCTCATCATCATCTGCTAGGATACCATTGTATCATTTCTCTGTAGCTTCTGACAGAGCGTGCGTACAGCTTTTCTATGGCATATAGAAATGCGCAGGTCATGTCCTCTGTTATTAACGCTGTAAAACTTTCATAAAGAAATTTGCCTTAACTTACAATAAGCATTGAAATGTTTGTGTAAAGATTGTGGTATTTTGATCTGGCATCGGTTCACCTATATATGAATCATACCAAGGAAAATCGGCCAAACGAATGCCACAGTTACCACTGAGAAAGTTGCGCATAGTTTCAATTTTAATCGAGGCCCACTATCACCTATTTGGCTGCACCCAATTAACCTGAAATAGCCTGGTTTGTTGAACAATGCGCCTGATAAAAGATTGGCGAGCCATTGGTTGAGGCATAGCGAAGCCAACAGACTTGGCTACCATCGAGGTGGTAACCAATGACATTAGACAGCGTAGAGAGCGTGTTGGAGCACCTATGGCTCACTCCCAAATAGCCAGCCACCTGGTCATTTCTCCTAACACCGCATATAACGACCATCTATTCTCGTATCTTGTTCATGAATACATGTTGAAATGAGTAACTGTAGACATGTTCAAAAAACTCCGGCTGCGGTGTTAGAACTCTATCACGATCAATACAGGCTCTATGGTAGCTTATCAATGATAATATTAGCTGCTCTAATCTGACTAATGAATCAGCCCAACAATAGAAAGCTCGGATTCTAATAACGCGGCAGGTGCTTTTATGGGGACATGAAAGCCGAAGTGCATCGCAGATAAAAAGAAATAATATTATTTTTATCACTCAATATCGTGTTATAATATTGAATATTACTGCAGGCCGCTATCAATGTATAACACCTTAAAAGAACTGCGCCGCGTCGTATCGTACACTATATTTTTTGTAGCACACGCCAATCGGCTAGTAAAGAGAAGAGAGAAATGCGGTGCGGGATTGTGAAATGATATAACAAAAGCTTGAGGTGCCAATTCGCTCACTAAATCAGCCAGTCTGCCCTAATCCTATGCTAATATGTGCTGATAGTATTTTAACAAAAGAACTTTGTTTTTTGTCAACAGATATCCATCTTTAAAATGTCGGGCTATACATAGCGTTGTAGTAATAACCTCAGAGATCAAACATAGCGTGTCCAGTTTGGCATAATACAGGTTTTGAACGGGTGCATCGTCTGCCCCTAGACGGCATGCCGTGATGACCCAAACGAGTACATGCGCAGTTTTCATTTTCTTGCTCCTTTGCAAGCATTGAACAGCTTATCACTATAAGTTTTAACACCGTACATATTTTATCACCTTCTTTTTGACTTCAAAAGATATGTCAAATATGTTTTTCTGCTCGGCCTCCATTCCTTCTCTTACGTCTTTTTGATCCATGTTTGTCAGCTAAAGTCAACTAATTACGGAATACCAGACTGGCTATAAATAGCCGTTAGCATTTAGTTTTGTGCCCAAAAACAAACAATTATGAATAACTAATGACAAAGCCAGAGCTTCTTGAAAAAGGTTGTTTTCCGCAGAAAGGAGTTGCAAAAACGCATTCTCCTTGTTCTGCTGGTAAACATCTCATTCGTCTGGGAAGGTAGCAAAATGGTGACATATAATAACATGCCATCATCATTTCTACTCCTTTAATTGGTTTTTAAAATTACAAAAAGAGGACTTTCTCCTTTGTATTGTTTGCAGCACCATCTTATCGTAAGTTCACATTCTTGTCAAACAAAAGCATATACACAGAGCACTGTTTTACTCCAAACCAGGCACTGGTATGTTCAGCTCGTGCTGCGCACGGCCTCGCGCTAGACATGTTCATGTTTGTTCAAAAAGATTTTGTGTTTCTCGCAGCTCTTTCAATTCTTTCAGAGGTGGGCATACTTTTTGGGTTTTTAAAACTTACTGCAGGTGATATATCTGCCATTATAATTGCGAGTTTGATTAATGTGTGGTACAATACTTTTTTCTAACGGTGTTAGTGTGGCTTCATACAAACGGACAGACCAACAAACAAACGGACGGACAGACACGGCTCTTTTTATAGCAAGATTTTTTCTATAATGCACCTAGTTGTGTGACTTTTTAAACCATTATAAAGCTAGCCTAAGCAAGAAAACAATATTAGTGCATAGCAAACACTGACATGCGCAGGGCAGTGCCCTTTATTCAATATGGTCACCCTGAAACAACTGAGTCTGCTAAATCATTAAGTAAGGTCGCAGAGGAAATATTTGACCATAAATATTACTATTGTGAGTAATTTTATTATAGGTAGGCTACACAAAGAGGTTAATAATTTGATTTTGGGCAACAGATATTGCGTTATTGTGGTTTTACAATTAATTTAGTTATCCAATGAAATCTATTTTCCTCCTTAGCATACAGTATGTCACCAAGTTTGGTAATTGATATTATGGAGTTACTGTCTATGATACAAATCTGATCAGCAAAATTTCGATATATTAGGATATATTAGAAGGTCGATAAAATTATATCCATGAAACTAAATCTTGCCAGCAAATATTAATAAAAGTTGGATCCATACCACTGCTGTGATCAACGATTAATATAAGTTGGACCCATACCATTGCTGTGATCAACGATTAATAAAAGTTGGATTCATGCCATTGCTGTGATCAACGATTAATAAAAGTTGGATCCATACCACTGCTGTGATCAACGATTAATATAAGTTGGACCCATACCATTGCTGTGATCAACGATTAATAAAAGTTGGATTCATGCCATTGCTGTGATCAACGATTAATAAAAGTTGGATTCATACTATTGGTGTGATCAACGATTAATAAAAGTTGGATCCATACCACTGCTGTGATCAACGATTAATAAAAGTTGGATTCATACCATTGCTGTGATCAACGATTAATATAAGTTGGATCCATACCATTGCTGTGATCAACGATTAATATAAGTTGGATCCATACCATTGCTGTGATCAACGATTAATATAAGTTGGATCCATACCATTGCTGTGATCAACGATTAATATAAGTTGGATCCATACCATTGCTGTGATCAACGATTAATATAAGTTGGATCCATACCATTGCTGTGATCAATGATTAATATAAGTTGGATCCATACCATTGCTGTGATCAACGATTAATATAAGTTGGATCCATACCATTGCTGTGATCAACGATTAATATAAGTTGGATCCATACCATTGCTGTGATCAACGATTAATATAAGTTGGATCCATACCATTGCTGTGATCAACGATTAATAAAAGTTGGATCCATACCATTGCTGTGATCAACGATTAATAAAAGTTGGATTCATACCATTGCTGTGATCAACGAGTAATAAAAGTTGGATTCATACCATTGCTGTGATCAACGATTAATAAAAGTTGGATTCATACCATTGCTGTGATCAACGATTAATAAAAGTTGGATTCATACCATTGCTGTGATCAACGATTAATTAAAATTGGATCCATACCATTGCTGTGATCAACGATTAATAAAAGTTGGATTCATACCATTGCTGTGATCAACGATTAATAAAAGTTGGATTCATACCATTGCTGTGATCAACGATTAATAAAAGTTGGATTCATACTATTGGTGTGATCAACGATTAATAAAAGTTGGATCCATACCACTGCTGTGATCAACGATTAATAAAAGTTGGATTCATACCATTGCTGTGATCAACGATTAATATAAGTTGGATCCATACCATTGCTGTGATCAACGATTAATATAAGTTGGATTCATACCATTGCTGTGATCAACGATTAATATAAGTTGGATCCATACCATTGCTGTGATCAACGATTAATATAAGTTGGATCCATACCATTGCTGTGATCAATGATTAATATAAGTTGGATCCATACCATTGCTGTGATCAACGATTAATATAAGTTGGATCCATACCATTGCTGTGATCAATGATTAATATAAGTTGGATCCATACCATTGCTGTGATCAACGATTAATATAAGTTGGATCCATACCATTGCTGTGATCAACGATTAATATAAGTTGGATCCATACCATTGCTGTGATCAACAATTAATAAAAGTTGGATCCATACCATTGCTGTGATCAACGATTAATAAAAGTTGGATTCATACCATTGCTGTGATCAACAATTAATAAAAGTTGGATCTATACCATTGCTGTGATCAACGATTAATAAAAGTTGGATCCATACCATTGCTGTGATCAACGATTAATGTAAGTTGGATCCATACCATTGCTGTGATCAACGATTAATAAAAGTTGTATTCATACCATTGCTGTGATCAACGATTAATAAAAGTTGGATCCATACCATTGCTGTGATCAACGATTAATAAAAGTTGTATTCATACCAGTGCTGTGAGCAACGATTAATAAAAGTTGGATCCATACCATTGCTGTGATCAACGATTAATAAAAGTTGTATTCATACCATTGCTGTGATCAACGATTAATAAAAGTTGGATCCATACCATTGCTGTGATCAACGATTAATAAAAGTTGTATTCATACCAGTGCTGTGAGCAACGATTAATAAAAGTTGGATTCATACCATTGCTGTGATCAACGATTAATAAAAGTTGGATCCATACCATTGCTGTGATCAACGATTAATAAAAGTTGTATTCATACCAGTGCTGTGATCAACGATTAATATAAGTTGGATCCATACCATTGCTGTGATCAACGATTAATAAAAGTTGGATTCATACTATTGGTGTGATCAACGATTAATAAAAGTTGGATCCATGCCATTGCTGTGATCAACGATTAATAAAAGTTGGATTCATACCAGTGCTGTGATACGGTTTGAATGATCGACCCTGTCGAGAAACTAATGTTTACCGAAAAATAATCAGCCCAGAAGGATCAACTGGTTTGTGCTGAGAAGTAGTCGTAATATTGCAAAGTAATAAATATGGTGAACAAATTGAGAACAGTCAACAGGATTTTACAATAAAATGTTTTGAACCAAATGAAAAGATGAAAAAGTATAGTGCCGATATTCAATCAGCTTTAGAATGTCTGCAATTGTTCAATTTTATCAGCATGCTGAATGAGACGTCGAGAATTAAAATAAAAAAACGTAGAACTTATGAAGTGACAGAACAACTAACAAATGTCACAACTTGGCTTTAGCAAGAGCGATATTTCAGAGGATCGATTGACTTTCAGTTCCGGGCAGCGATGGTAGTTGAGAAGAATACTCACTTAGCTTTGAAATATCCTTTCGGTGTTGTGTTCCTGTTTTGTAAGGATTTATCCTGTTTGTCACCTAGTGTGAATCAGTAACCTAGCTAATAATGCATGCTTGATGAGTTTGCCTAATAGGATGATGCAATCTTTTTCACTTTAGCAATAGAGTAACATACCAAGCTATACAATAATGATCTATTTATCACGATCCCCTCTGTTCCACCTTATCTTTTTATCTGCTACCTGCCTATATATATGCCTACCTATTTATTTATCTGTCTATCTGCCTATGTGTCTATTTGTCTATCTGTCTATCTATCTGTCTGTCTATCTGCCTATCTATCTATCTGCCTACCTATTTATCTATCTGTCTGTTTGTATATCTGTCTATCTGCCTATCTGTCTATTTGTCTATCTGTCTATCTATCTGTTTATCTGCCTATCTATCTATCTGCCTACCTATTTATCTATCTGTCTATTTGTCTATCTGCCTATCTGTCTATCTGCCTATATGTCTATCTGTCTGTCTATCTGTCTATCTATCTATCTATCTATCTATCTATCTATCTGCTTATCTACCTATCTATTCAGATGTTTACCTATCTGCCTGTTCACCTATCTGTCTATCTGTTTATTCACCTGTCTGTCTATTCACCTATCTGTCTATCTGTTTATTCACCTGTCTGTCTACCTGTCTATTCACATATCTGTCTGTCTGTCTATCTGCTTATTCACCTGTCTGTCTGTCTATTCACATATCTGCCAATCTGGCTATTCACCTGTTTACTTAAATGTATCTGTCTGTCTAACATCCACTACTCAACGGTTTCAATTACCATGTAAATACAAATAAATACTGATAATAGTTTTTTTCAAACTTTTACGAAGTCATGATGGCTATTTTTGCATTGCTTGCGACATATTTGCAACCTGAAGTTTTATATTGGGAAATAAAATATGCTTAAAACATAGAATGTATAGAACAGCTAAGGTAATATTGCAAACACGCATGACTAAACTGGGAAACGCAAAGCAATAATTAATGTACATACTAAAGTTAATTGACATGTTGCTATCACTTACCTGCGGCATTTATAGATAAGCACTTTAGATCTTTTTAGAATTTGAACAAAGCACATGCTTTGTTCAAATTCTAAAAATAAAAAAAGATAAAAAAACATATTCATCTGGTTTAACCGTTTGTTGGATAAATCAAGTATTGCGTGTACAAAAGATTGGCAGGCTGCGAGTCAGGAGTATATTTTGCAGAAATTTGTTAAATGAAAGAGACGAGCGGAAACGAACAGCTGACTTTGGAAATGGTTATGAAGGCGGACACAGATTCAGGGATGTCATGCAATGCCAGCCACAGTGTCAGCATGGCAGCGGAGTCTGTAAGTGTCAGTCGAGACTCCCACTGGGACTCATTGAATATCTATCAAACTGTTATATAACCATTTATGCTTACATTGAGCTGCTATCAATTGGAGGATGATTCTTCTTGCCAAGAGCTAGTAGATATCATTTTTAGCTTGTTATCACACCTCGCCAGCCAAAATTAATGTTTAAGTAATCAGAACATGAATTTTTTCTGACTATTTTATGTATATAAGAAGTTATTTAAACAAACAACAGTGTCAAAGTAGCCTTCAGATGTAGATTCCTTCTAGCATTGTGTCCTAAATGCCACGTTTATAAAATGCTAGTAGGTCTGACAAATATATTTTTTATAGCGCAACCTCAACTTACAATCATACTAACATACAAATTATTTTGCACATGATGTGAGTGTTGAGCTAAGATTAGGCTCTGCTTCTGAAGTGAATTCTAGAACACAACTCTTCAAATTTCTTTAACAAATTAATAAAAGTAAATGTCTATTTTAATTTTATCTAGCTCAAGTTAGAGTAAGTTATGATATACACGTTTATGGTCATCTCTGAAAATAAGCGCTGTTGAACCTACCCTTCCATTAGTGTCTCTATGGCAGCAATATCTCTTTATGGCAGCAATATCTCTTTACGGCAGCAGTATCTCTTTACGGCAGCAATATCTCTCTATGGCAGCAATATCTCTCTACGGCAGCAGTATCTCTCTACGGCAGCAATATCTCCCTATAGCAGCATTAAAAACTTATTGACATTAATTATTATTTTGCAAATTGAACTCTCTTTATATAATTTAGTTCTGTACATACTTTTATGTGATGTATTTATTTTAATGCTATGCATAGTTGCATGGTATACTTATAGAATTTTGAGCTGCAGAGAGAAATACACAAAGGACAGTGTACTCTTATAGGAATATAAGATACTAACACATATGATGGTTTCATCGTACGAAACAAATCTCAGAATGAATTAGTTTTGTATGTTCAGGTTCAAGAATGTTTCAGTAAAGTTGAAATACATATATACTTACATGCAATTAATTAACTAATGGATTTGTTGTTACAATCATAAACTTGTAGACTGCTTTGCTGTATCTTTTTGAAATTTGCGATATAAAAAATATATATATATAATGTAAAACTTGTATATTTTTATTATAATAAAGTTTAGATAATACATCCTAATGCAATCTTATGAGTTGTTATATAAAAACGTTTTAGCTGGGTTTTAAAGTAGTTACAGTACTTTGAGTTTGTTCAAAAAAGGCTTTATGAAAAGTATTCTAGAAGCATTGCAAACAATTGAAACCTCTGTACAGAATAAGAAGATATTCTTCAAAGTTTAATTAAAAGTGTTAATATAATTATACTAAGTTCAAAGTCTGTCTGTCTGTCCATGGCATGTAAAAAACAAGCAGACAAAGTGTTAAAACTAAAAAATACATAAATAAAAACTTCCCAAGTTATTCTACAAGTTATCGCGCTCTCTAAATAACTTGCAAAGAATGTTAATTCTTTTATACGGACATTTATAGACGTCTAAGAAATGTGAAACTTAAAACTGTTTCACGAATTTGAAAGTGTAATCTGCTTCACATTTGTAGCCTTTAGCATGTCACATATTAAAGACGTATGATATTATTAATAAAGCAAAGTATTTCTATCCGCATACTATCACATCTTTTGCGAAATGTAAACTAGAGTTAAGGATGCCTGCCTCCTGCGCCAGGTAACTGATGGTACAAGAGTCAGTTTCAAGTGTTTCGAGCATTTCTGTCTATTTTACTATTTCATGCGTTGCCATGGAATCTGTAGTCAACAGCCTCGCTGTGGTACTTCATTATGTAGTAAATATACATGTAATAATTATTTCAAGCCAGTGATTTCATTATAAAAATAGTTAGAATTTATGGCACAATATAAAGGGTAGACATTATTATAGTAATTTGATAATCTTTACTATAATAAGAGCTGTCTCTGTTCGTCCGGAGCCATAGTGGAAGTTGGAAAAAACATCGCCTCATGTGGGATTTGAACTCGTTTACAATAAAAATGTTCCAGAGCACAAATTTGCATACATAAGTTTTAAACAGAGTCTTTAGATAAGTTTTAAATGAGTTTTAAATAAAGTCTTAGAGCGGTGATTCTACAGATGTGAGAGTCATAAAGGGGATAAAATGACCTGCTGTTTAAGTCAGTCGATGAGGCATCCACATCTGTGTGTGTTTAAGGCGAGTTAAGATCTCGAAATCAACAATTAATTTAAACTCTGTGATGTTCTAATTGCTATTGAGAACTGATGTAGAGATTAGTTTAGGTAATAATTATATGGCGACTCCGTGTCAATCATAGTGTACCTCTCTCTCGCAATCGGCTCCATTCACTCACCGTGAAATGAAAGCAAGGGATGATCTGCTGAAAGTTGGCTTGCAAAAATTGTGTTAGCTGGCTCCAAGATAACACCAGCCTATCGCGCTTTGCGTATTCAATCCATGGGCATTTTTTCCTTATTTTATACATTCATAAAAATTATTCAAATCTCTTTGTATGAAATTTATTTTCCCAGAAATGTGATTACCCGAAATGAGCACCCAATGAAGTCCATCAAGTGATTCGTCACATCTCAATGTCAAGTTTTTTATTACCTCCAGTGGTTACATAAACACAAACTGGCTATTTTTAGCTTCGTATAAATTTTTAGAGGAAAAATTAGACATCAAACAGTAAAAACTGGTAAACCGAGTGAAGATCAAAGACAGGGCATAGGTTGAGACTGTCGAGCTATCGACAGCTGGTCACCCGCAATGTCTTTAATCTTATATGACTAGCCAACAAGGTGAGGTACTCGCCGAACCACGAGAGACCAGCACTTGCCAAACTTTACCTACCCTTGCTAGCTGTGACAACGGCTTACACGGCGGTGAAGGCATCGCCAGCCCGATACCGGATCAATGGTCAACCAGAACTTCCAGCATCTCCTCAGGACTGTCAATGGTCCCCAGAAAGAAAAATGTTAATTCATTATCAGGCCCTCAGACGCCTTCTTATACTTGTGGTATAGGTCAGTTAGGTAGACATTTTGTTTGGTTTTACTCGGTTAGACTGAAACCATCAATCACTACATAGGCTGTAATTGAACAAGGGCTCAAGCTGCTCACACACAAAGAGCTGCTTGCTGTCAAACCTCTAATTTTCTCAATTCGAACACTGTATGACATGTGAGGTACCTGTTGACTCTTGTCCGTCTCGTTATTAGCTCAAACTTTCCGAGACGAATGTCCAAGCGAGACTGCAGAGCAGAGCAGGTCCTGATGCAGCAGGTTCAGGGGTGGCAGCTGATGTTCCTGGTGGCTATCTCACAATGGCTGGCGACTATAGCCAATGGATCTCATCTATTGGACAGGAACCCAACTTTCAGCGTAAGATTGTTTTTCCTTATCATAAGCCCAGTTAGGTATATAATTGTCTCGCATGGAAATCTTTTGATGAATTTTAACCATCTTATCATTTTTTTTAAACGAATGACATAAGCATTGTGTTTTTACAAAGCAGTGAAATCATGCAGCATCTAACAGCTCTGTTTCACAATTTATTCTAAAGGAAATCACTGAGTGTCATAATATTCCCTTAATACTTTAATAAACTCTCGTGACTGGAGGCAAAAAAATGAAGTAAAAAGAAACTATTTAAAATAGTTTTGCCATTATAACCAGTTTTCCTCATTAGAACTAGTCTGAGCAATGACGCGACCTTGACATTCAAACTCTAGTTGGTTTTCTTGTAACAGCAGTTCAACTAACAACGTAGCATGATTTTTGTAAAATATATTGGTGGACCAATTTGCAACTACTTTGTGGTTCTGTAAATACAGTATAAGTGCATCAATCTGATTGGTTCATGGCAATATAAGCAAACCAATTTGATTGGCTGGAGCCTATATATTAAGAAATTTAATTTTTTGTAGTTTTGTTAGGTTTTTAACCATCATGCCACCAATTTTCGAGGCATGTTTTTATTCTTTGAGTTCAGCGGCTGTGTAAATTCAGGTCGCTATTATGTCCTGTCGTTCAGCTAGTCGGTTTTTCTATTTCTAGTTAGTAGTTAAGTTTATACTTTCCTATTTTCCCCATCAATAGTACAATGAGTTGAGAAATAATTATTGCTATCTAGGTTGACACCAAAGCAAATAAGTAAAAAACCAGAATTTATATGCAAATCCGGCCATAATCCATTGAAAACTGATTTGTGGTCCCTCATAATGAGTATATGATTGTCCGAATGAGTTACCACTAATCGCAGACATTGTTATGTAACAGCTGTAAGTCGCCCCCTTACTAATCACCCATCACCTCAGTTCCAGTTCTGGGCTTTAAGCCGCCTCACGGCGTCTGGCGTCTACTGCCTACGATGCGCATCCCCATTGGTAGACATGTATTCAATGCTCAGTGCAAGCTGATAGCCGGCATGTTAATATTGTAAATTATTCTGAGAAAATTAAAATAACAAGGATTTAAGCTCAAAACGGCTGATTTAAAAAAGGAAATTCCTAGACAAAATAATATTACTATTCCGCTGAGAACATGGCCAGTTGTTGGGCTGTAATCTATCACCATGAAGCTAACACGATGAATATTGAGAGATGGGACAACAAATGAAGTTCAATTGGTGCATCTGGTTTGGTCTCCCATATTGGGTAACGCATGCATTTTTGCTAACCTCATATATTCTACATTAACTTGCATGCCACTGCTTGTTGCGCTAAGCCGGGAGACCTCTTACAGAAAACCTTACACAACACTTTAGTAGATTTTATTATAAACTATTGGTAAGTTTCCATCAGTTACGATTATTTTTGATTTGAGGTTATTTAACTGCCAGAATTTAACTGTTGGTATCTCTGCCAAAGTGCAACTACGGATGTCATAATTACACTTTCACTTGAATCTCAATATTTTAACAAGGATCAAGTTTTGTTGATTTTAATCTTGATACATCCTGGCAGTCAAATCGTCTCATATATCAAAAACAATTGCAAATGATAAAAAATACTGATACTTTCGGATAAAATTTACGAAATTTTGTGTAAACTCATCATCAATTTGGTACATATCATTGTAATAATCAAAAGCGTAGAATAGCTCAACCGAAAATGAAAATGGAGAGTAGAGACACCCAGACACAGCGGATTACTTTTCCACTATAGAAACTAAGCTATAATAGTTTTGGATGTCGGTGACCTTGTTGTCAATGTTGGCAATGAATCACAAACTATGATTTCAACTTGCCAAAAGTAGTAATTCCTTAAACAGGTACCGCTTGTTTATTTTGAAAATAATATTACCAGAGCATTCTATGGTTATCAAGGAAGAAGAATGTTGGCTGCCACCACTCTTAGTCATATGCTGATTTGCTAATCAATTTTCAGGAAAAAGTTTGGTTCCAGCAATTTGTAAAATTGCCTTGTTTGCTGTTTTGCTTTCCTCCGTCAGGTGTTTCACAAATAGGAAAACTAGCAAACAATGGCACGATGAAAAGACTATGGAAAGTTGTGAACTGTGAATGACTCTTGACCTTGTTGAGTCCTTAGCACAGGATTGCAACACTAAATGGGCATTCTTGAGTCGGGAGAGCGGTCGCTAATTAAGCAGCAAACAAACATGTCGGCTGACCTCACCGCGCATCTGCCATTAGTTTTCAACTTCTTCGTCTGTCAACACAAATCAACATTTATCACTCAATTATTTTCAACTAAACAAATTGGTCGATTGTATAAGTTCGATTGAAAAGTTGTCTGGCTCGTGTTCAAAAACCTGGCTTTTAATATAATTTTATCTGTCATAAGTTTACTTTTTTAATTATTTCATTTGTTTTATTAGATAAAACATGAACACAATTGCTTTTAGTAGAAATTTATTTAACAAAGTACATTTTTTATAATAATACATAAGCAAGGGCTTGCGAAAAGGGTTCCAACTGTTCCATGAAAAATGACAGAGATTTCAATGACTTTACTATAATATCAAATATGTAAAGTTATGCAGCTAAACAGGTTCTTAGTCAAAAAAGAAACATACAATAGGCCCTATTTGTACTAATTAACATATTTTATAGATGAAAAAACTTGTCTTAGTATAAATATAGAAATATTTTTATTAAATTTGCACAAAGTTTTTTAGCCAAACCCTGCAAGATGTTTTTTTTAATGAGACAACAAATTGCTGCAGAGTCGAATTTAGAATTTTCAAACTTTAGTTAACTTTGTTTTGATGAAATTTATGTTATTATCTCAAGGAAAACCACTGTCTCCATGTGTATATCTTTGATTTGCTTTCAGCCAGCTCTGCCTTCTCCTTATTCATCAAAACAGCGTTACATCAATCAACACATATGGTCAGGCTCTTTTGTTCCGACTTCTTGCCGGAACAATTGGGCCACTCAGCAAATAAACGCAGAAAAAACATAGAAAAACAAGAATCAAATTTCTTAAAAACACATTGGCTAGGTTGGTAATGGTATTAACCTTCTTACGACCATAAATGGACTGTCATCTGAAAGCCACACAATGGGGCTCGTTGATTCGCTCCAATGCCTGCGGTCTGTACCGATCTATTTTTAGAGCCCTGGCAGTGCTCGGCAGGTACAGCGGGGTTTCACGGTTGAATGTTCGCGTATATAAGAGATAAAGAGGCGTATAGTAGAGATTAATTTGCCAAAGGTTGCTGAGGTGACCAGCACTCCAGTCTTGAGGTTTCTCATTTTCATTTCTATCTGTTGATCTCAAAGGATATTCTTGTCACTAAATGTTGAACGGGCAGCAGCCTGCTACAAACACCATGCTATACGTACCGACTCAGTGGCGTGACCAATGTGAGTGATTTAAGTTCCTCACAATTCTGTGCTTAACTTGTCTGTTTAAACCATTCAGTTGTGATGTTCGCTGTTGACTGGCGACGGCGCATGTTTTATTTAAAAAATTTATATCTATATTCATTTCCTATAATCAGATTTAGTGTGCGCTTGTTAATATATATATATTACTTTATTGCGCATGATTTTATTTCAAACAAAGGTTTTCTAAATTTTTCCATACTTATAGATGGCATAATTTATGCTTTTGACAAATTTATAGAGTTGTTCTGTAGGTAGATGTGACTATATAGTGTCAAACCTAGATGTGCGAGACTTGAGGCATTACAGTAGAGTATCAAATCTACCTGTGTGTGAAACTATAGGTGTTCCGGTAGAGTATTAACTCTACCTACATATGAGACTATAACTGTGGCAGTGCAGTATCAAACCTACCCAAGTGTGAGACTAGAGGTATGACTATTGGGTACCAAAGCTATCGTCTCACACGTATAAAGTCATTTTTGCCGCAATGTTAACAAAGATCAAAGCCGCTGCCAATCTGGTTGATAGGATTGATACTGTTATCAAATCAACATTTAGCTAGCAGAAGAACAAACTGCGTCCCTGATCTGAGAAGAGGTCATTCGGTTTTTCATTAGTGCATAATAACAATGATTGGATAAAAAGTTCATAGATAGAACGAAACCAGTTTGTTGGTAGCGTACATTTTTATATCGTACATGAAGACAAATTTGGGCATCAGCATTTTTTATAGCAGCCTTAGAATCTTTCATCAACCGATGGTGCTGTTAGCACAACCAATTTGCTTCTGTACAGTACAGCGTGAGAGCCAGTTTGTTGTAGTGTGCACTATCTCCTGTATACACACATAAAGTTTATAGTATGGATAGATCAGCATGTGCGGTAGGAAGGGTTTCATTTAAAGGCAATTATTGAAATACACATATGCTTAAGCGCCTTGCCAAGTTCTTTGAAAGTTGAAAGGGAAAGATGTCATGGAATTGCACTTAATTAAATATAATCAGAACCACTTTGTGCCTTTGCCAAAGACTTACAGAACTATTTATATATTTTTTTAATCGTCTAATCGTCTAATTTTTAATCGTCTGCTGTTTCTGTTATAACAGTTGCAAAAAACTGCTGCATTTTATTTTATAGATCTGATTCCAACAGGCAACTCAATGGATGAAACCAACTGTCTAAAGGCACATGACGACCTGTCCAACCATGACGGTAGCCCAGATTCTCCGCTAGAAGCCGATGACGATGATGCAGCGTCGGACGGAGTTACCGATAAGAGCTCTGTGGATGAAGGAGATAAAAAAGAAGGTTCCAGCAAGAAACGCAAGAGAAGGGTGAGTATGAAACTGTATAGCTGAGTGCAGGTGTAACCAGGGCTAATGGTAATTGATTACACATGCTGATTAATAGGATCGCCTTTGATGTCAGGTCAGATAGGGGTGTATTCGTAGGCCTCCTTTGTTTGTCACCAGTTTGTTGATCCGCTTTAACAAAACAGCTCATTCGCGAGGAGGCGCTAAACTCATAGCCGGCACGACATTCCGTTATCTCTAAGCTTCCATCACTCAGAATGTTACAGAGTTAATAGAGGTGTTTGTCAGCCCAGTAACCAGCTTTTCATGTAAATTGTCAAAAAATTGGCTCTTTGTTTGATTAATGTATTCCGCAAATTGTATGGCTGTCGTCTTGTTTACTCAAACGCTAATCGTATATTTATGTTAATTTGCAGGTTCTTTTCTCTAAAGCGCAAACATATGAGTTGGAGAGACGATTTAGACAGCAGAAATATCTATCAGCACCGGAAAGGGAACACTTAGCGGGAATAATTCGCCTTACCCCAACTCAGGTTAGCATTATTATGTAACAGCAGCATTCTTTCCAGCCATTGAACTTGTGGTGAGAATAACCAGCCATATCTTAGTAAATACGAAGCCTATTTTTTCATGGCCTAGGTTTTAGAGTGCCATTTACTTTTGGGAACAATCCTGGGTGTGGTATGACTCAGTTCATGCTAGGCTGCTTCTGCAGACACGCAGATGGCTTGACTTTAAACCATAAATAAAACTCAGCGGTGAAACTGCAGACAATTCAATGAATTATAATTATGATTTTATGATTTGCAATACGGCGGCGAAGCTTCTATGATTGTCAATTTTCAAATTTTTGATGTCGTTTGGAATGATTAATTGAATAAATTTCATGGTTTCATAAGAAAAGTTCAATAACTTTGATAATTTGAGTTTTTGGGTGGCTCAGTGCAGCGCGGCTCTTCACCTAACGAATGCAAAACTAATCCTCTGAAATGAAATTTGGCAAGGGTTAAGATTGTAAGAGTCAAACCGACGCCACACTTTGCTGTCATTAATAACTGCCCTTCAATCAAATGTCCATTGAAAGTTTTAATACACGATGAGTGAAAGGCCTTTACCTCTCATAATTTATAATCAACGGGTCATGTAAGAGTAGCTTAAAAAAGAACAGTATTCAGCCTGGCAGTCTCATCCTTTTAAATCCCGCTTAGTGACAGAACAGCTCTTACATGGACCCTAAAACACCTCACTCACCTAATCTCTACATTTCTTTTTCAGGTCAAAATTTGGTTTCAAAACCACCGATACAAGATGAAGAAATCTCGATCTGACAATAAGGTCTTTGAGCTATCTTCTGTTTCTGCGGCACGTCGAGTTCCTGTGCCGGTCCTAGTACGAGACGGTAAACGGTGTCCCAGCCCGTCAAATATCTATCCAGGCCCAACGCCAGACTATAATAACCCGATGGGTAATCATGCAACAGCCTTCACGAGCACAGCTCAATCCGTACACAATAGTCTTATGAACGCTGCTGCTCACTCCTATAACGCAGTGTCATCGCAGTATCCTCCTGCGACTTACCCACAGTACCCTGTCGACACAGGGCATGACTCCTACCTCTCTAACAATAACTTAGCATCAGCAATGTCACCAACCATGCAGTCGCAGATGCACAGCTCGAATCACATGGCTGGCTTCTCGACATATAACCCTCCACTTGTCCAACAAACCTGCCGGTGGGGTTGGTAGGCAATAGAGCCCTCTCCTTTCTCAATCAAATATATGTACAATTTTTATTTGGAGTTATCCGAGCAATCTTTGTGAATTGTGTTGTAAGGTTGTTTCACGCTTGGCTTTAATATGACCTTTTTTAACTTAATGATATGAGAGCTTGATCTCTGAGATGTACGCCTGCGTCCCAAACTTTCTGTCTTAGTACTTCCCTTTCTACATTCCTTTCACTGCTAAGCATTCCTCCGTGCTGCCTCTACAAAAGCATTTGAATCTCCAGGCATCAACCATAACTTGTTGGTGTGGGCCATAAGGTCTTTACTCTGTATTTTACGTTTAAGATTTTTTGTTTGCGCAGTCGCAAAAAAGTATGACAGCTTTCTGTGCATTGAAACGTTCAATCATCACATCCCCATATATGGTAAATTAGATATTTCTAAATAATTTATATACCTTCAGTACTTTCTGTAGCAGTAAGAGCTGAATCGATGTCAGGTTGTATATAAAGTCAATATGTTTTGTCACAATCAAATATCAATGTAAATCGTGATTTATTTTCCTCTAAATATATTATCTGAACTTACGCAGTTAATCATATTCTTTCTTGTCATTGGCCAATGAACGTCGAACTAGGAGAATAACTGCATAAAATAACTACAAGAACGAAAACCAACATTAAATTTTCATCTTTTAGTTAGCGAAAGCAAGCGTGTAACAAAAGGTTATCTTTTAATTCACATTTGCTGAAGAGTTCTATGAAGAAGCAATTCTTGTCTATAGAAATGAAGTGAACATGGATCTACTAACAGATAAGGATTTGGGCTTGAAGCCCACTACATATGATTACACCATCTGGCATTATTGCTGCTACGCAATTGGTAATAAATAACAGCCATCACTTTCTCTCTAGCGTGAGGTTTAAAAGCTGATGCTATCAGCGCAAGATTTGCATAGATATTTCTCATTGAGATCTATGGCGAGATATGAGTTTGAGCAGAAATCACAAGGCTGTGACCAAACAGGAATAGTCTGCGAGTGAGAGAGTTAGTTGAATAACTTACAAGGTTTGTAGATAAAAAACAGAGTGTAGAGAGTGTAGCTGCGTCCGTTTAAAAAAACTTGTAAAATATATGGAGAGATTGCGTTGATGTAGAGGTTAGATGAAGGTCATTAGATACCATGAGGTGGGATCAGAGCTTTCATCTGAACCTTGCCATCTTCAAATTGCATAATGATAGTGTGTTTAGGGATTCCATCTTGTTGACACACGAATGTAAATGAAGAATAGCCAGCTCATAGCAGGATCAGCTCAAAAATTATTTTGCAAATTTTCATAAAAAATAGTTATAATGCATATGTTCTGCCAAGCTATATATGTATATGCATGAAATTTGACATATTCCAAATGAATAGATACACCTATTATAATATATATAATAGGTGTATTAATATAATTATATTATAATAGCTGAAAGTAACATAGTGTGTATAATACACCTTTTGCCAATGAAAGTCTTTTAAAAAACAACATACTTTGTTTATAGTTTTGGCACAAAAGTAATAGAGTGTATGACACATGACAGTGTTTTGGTCTGACGGCTTTGTAAATTGCCAGTTTCTTGTGAAATCTATGTAGGCAGCAAACAGTTCCTATTTAAACTGAGCAAACTTTCCCACAATTCAATTTTTAAAGTGATTGTAAAACTCAAATTCACTTCATTTTCATGAATATATCTAATCTTCACAGTATTTGTTTGTTTGTGTATTTGCAAATTTGAGGTTCATTTTATGTTTGCTATTGTACAAACATAACAGGGCCTTTCCACATATAATAGCAGTAAAAAGCCTTATAAAGGCATTGTCTCCTCTTGTATCTATATATAGCGAGCTGTTTTACAAACAATTGTAAACATGTTTGGGACAGTCTATGAAAGTGGTAACCGCTTGACTGGATTATCTTTTAGTTTCCTAACACACTGAAACTGCTGATTATTCTCTGGTACACAGGCTAGCAAGTAGAAAACTCTCACAATAAACAGAGTCTACTGAGTTTGGTTATAAATGCATGAAAAGCCTCTAGTTTATCAAGATTAAAATTAATCCAGGGATATACTGACTAAGGGAGAAACCTTATCACGATGCCGCATTAATTATAGCATGCAAAAACGTACTTCCTACTTTAGTAGCCAATCAATCATCAGCTCTCTTTTATTACAAGCAAAAACAAAAAAGCGCATTATATAAGACAATACCACCGAGCAACCAGCACCTTTACATAATTAATATCCATCAATAAATCACTCGCTTATTAGTTTCGTGTCACAATTTTGTGGTTGCCGAAACGGAATTTTTCTTTTCCATGTTCTTTCAAATAAGTATGACCAGTGTAATTACATGCTCTCCAACACCCACAAGCTTACATAAAATTCATAAAATGAAAAGAGCTAACTTATGGTGAAACCAATGCCAACATCCGAATAGTGCTGACCATTTGACAAGCGGGATAAGGAGGTGTTGTGTTACCAGAGTCCATAAGCATATATGAGAAATTATTATATATACGCCTGTATATGTATTGCATATGTAGGTGCGTACTAAAATTATAACAAACAGGAAATCTACACTGAAAAAAAATTTCTGTGAAGTAAAATAATAATATGGGAAAAGAGAAGAAATATTTAGTTAAAGCTCACTACAAATCTGTTCTGCGCAACTATGCTCTTTAGGTGACAAGTGGCAACGGTGCTTTTCAAATTCGTAAGGACTTTTAGCTAAATTTTTTTCCTTTTACCCATATTATATATACATGTACATGTATATCACATGTATATGTTATACATATACATTATTCATATTAATAATACCTATAACATATATATATATATATGTGCTGTGTACCTGACTATCTGTGTATATACACGCATATGTATATTAATATGTACGTATTTAATAATAACATGTTACAATATAATCACATATAATAATTATATAATCATACAACATCATAGTATGTATTTTAATAATAACATATTTATTCAGATACACAGCACCTTTACACAATGTAATAAAATGAAAGAACCAGACCTACCTTTCAACTTACCTATGTCAACCAAAGAACAAGCAAGTATGTAACGGTAGGTCTTTAGAAAAGCTCAGAAGCCAGCGAATGATCAGTCGCTCACCCTGTAATTTCTTACTCCATCTGGAGTCAGCCGACTTGTGAACAGCATTATACACCATCTGGAGTCAGCCCACCTGTGAACAACGTTATACACCACCTGGAGTCGGCTCACTTGTGAACAACACTATACACCATCTGGTGTCAGCCTACTTGTGAACAACATTATACACCATCTGGAGTCAGCCTACTTGTGAACAACATTATACACCATCTGGAGTCAGCCCACTTGTGAACAGCATTATACACCATCTGGAGTCAGCCCACTTGTGAACAACATTATATACCATCTGGAGTCAGCCTACTTGTGAACAACATTATACACTATCTGGAGTCAGCCTACTTGTGAACAACATTATACACCATCTGGAGTCAGCCTACTTGTGAACAGCATTATACACCATCTGGAGTCAGCCCACTTGTGAACAACATTATACACCATCTGGAGTCAGCCCACTTGTGAACAAAATTATACACCATCTGGAGTCAGCCCACTTGTGAACAACATTATACACCATCTGGAGTCAGCCCACTTGTGAACAACATTATACACCATCTGGAGTCAGCCCACTTGTGAACAACATTATACACCATCTGGAGTCAGCCCACTTGTGAACAACATTATACTCCATCTGGTGTCAGCCCACTTGTGAACAACATTATACACCATCTGGAGTCAGCCCACTTGTGAACAACATTATACACCATCTGGTGTCAGCCCACTTGTGAACAACATTATATACCATCTGGAGTCAGCCCACTTGTGAACAGCATTATACACCATCTATAGAGTCAGCCCACTTGTGAACAACATTATACACCATCTGGAGTCAGCCCACTTGGGAACAACATTATACACCATCTGGAGTCAGCCCACTTGTGAACAGCATTATACACTATCTAGAGTCAAGCTACCATCATCATGTATGCTTACCTATATTCCTTCTCTACAACTCTGGCAAAGGTATTGAAGCCTTACACTTGCTTTTTTCCTAGATGAGTGAGAGTATAACCAAAGAGGAATTTTATTTTTTAGACAGTTGACAGTGGAGCCTGACAAAAAGCTTTTGTTACCTCATACTCAAATTTCATAAATAGTTTGTTTGTGTTTTAATAGATGAAAGTTATTTTTACTCCTGTACTACCATTAGTTAGCAGCCAGAAGTTTGCAGTAGCTGATTAACCGGGCTCTCTTCATAATTTGTTTGGAGAGTCTTCATTCTTCGATAAACAACAGTTCTGAAGATAAACCTGCGCCTAGCCAAATACGTGTGTCACCATCACAACTATTTATATATTTTTATATAAACAAATAATAAATAATAAATATACTTTCATCCAAGAGCACATATCTACTGGTTATATAAGGATAATCAGTACAAGCTAATACGATGCCGCGGCCAAGAACAACTCTTCAAATATTTTCAACCTTTGATAAATCAATTTTGATTTCCCATTTTTACACTCTGGCAAAATGTCAAATTATAAGTCGTCAGCTAAACCATAATTTTGGAATTTTGGCTTGAGCACCGAAGTTGAGCATTTGCCGAGGTTGTGATCATCAGAGTGGCTAGAATTATCCGTTGTCGGCGTAGATAATAACTAAAGATTACATTGTGTGAGCTTAGCAGTCAGAATGCATCAATCCGTACTTCAAAGCAATATATAACCCTTCGTCGTCAGTCAACAAAAAAAAAATTAAAATGTCAAATATAAAAGAATTCAGCGAATCGTAGAGATAGTAAGCATTTCCTCTGTGAGTCCTTGCCTGGCGCTATCTAAGTGCAATATTGACATTAATGTTCTCTTACATCCCTAATGTGATCAGGTGTAAAAACCTTGGATGTTTAGGAGAAATTGTGGGTCACTCAGCTTACACAGGTTTGTGAAAATACATGGTGTGCTCAGCCCACTAGCCTGAATTCACCAAAACATCTTAAAAATTATGGGAAAAAAATTGTACTTCCCACTATTTTTCAAATTTTCATCACCCATTGAAGTGTTTATGTTATATAGAAAAGAAACATATGTATGTTAATGTTTTTTCATTTAAAACATCTTTGCATGTTCTAATTTATTTCGAGCAAAAATTCTAATTCAAAACTAGAATGATCTGAGAGTTTAAAAATTTTTTTTAGTAATGTAAAGCTGCTTAGTGACCTCTTCTGCAGTCATATGCTGTCTTGCTTTAAAAATTTTCAAAAACAGCAATATAAAATCTCACAATTTATAGGTTTTTTCTGATAATAAGAAAACAGATTTTCACAAGCATTGTCAATCATTAGAGAACAGATTATGATAATAGAAATCATTATAGTCTGACAACCATTGTATCATGGACGCTGTCCATAAACACTGTCAGTTTATTGCATAATAAAAACTAGTTCTCTTGCATAAGTTATAATAAAACAAAACTTGTTACTCCCCAAATAACAAAAGGTTGTCAATTGTGTTTATGGCTTACGATTATACTAAAAAATAAACGAGTTCTTTCTAAAAACTCCATTCCACTAGAAATAAGCATTCCAGCAATTATACTTACATTTTCTAAAAGTGCGCTGTACCTGTAAAGGCTGGTTTGCAATAAGCAAGTTTATAAGTGATTTTACCATCTCAATTCATTTGCTGCTGAACCTTATATATACAGCAGACGACAGAGCAAACTGTCAGCGCTGACTTAGAGAGACTTTGCTATCAGCGACCATGAGATTTTCATGTATTAGTCATATCATATAGCCTTTGTATTCGAGCATTATTTTGAAACAATCATAACTAGAGCTATATTATAATACACTGAGAATTAATTATTTATGACCTTATGACCTTAAGCTGATCTAAATCTGATCAACAAAAGCTATTGGTGTTCACATGAAAATGCTTAATATTGCTTGCTATTGCTGAATATTGGCTACTCGAAAAGGAATATTTAAACATATCCAAAAGCTGCTTTCAAAAAGTGGCCATGGCCTTCCGCTATCAACTGATTTTTGCTTGCAAAGGGTTGACATAACAATTATTGTTCTATCAGCGTGTTCTCCATAGAAAACCTTTTCAAATGCACCTCTTTGGGATGACTGATCTTGTATAAGCGCCAAGTTGTGATCAGCTTGCTTTTACTCCAACATGTTTTTAGTGTCAGAATACTACTACCAGAGCATTTGCTAAGCAGCCCCACAAACTTATGCATTGTTGTTGATCTGGAGGTAGATAACAACCAGCTCAATATTAGCTAATTAACCTGTAGCTAATAAAACATGAAGCCTGTGATGTTACTGGCAATCTAGTCAACCTAGTTCTATTACCGACTATTTTCACAAATTTCTTTATTAAATTTACAAACTTGATCAGATTCTGCTAGGTAGTGCGCAATAAAGGGCAACCAGATTGATTGTTCACACATCATTAGCAATCCAATGACTCCCTTCTACTAACTCTCAACTCTATTAATATGTCTCTTCTACTATCTCTCAGCTTTACACTTCCTGAAAAAAACTAGACGATTTGGCCGCTGACAAACCCTCTATACTATCTATACTTGACTTTCAATTTTAAACACGAAAGAGGTACTAAAATGTGACGGTGAGCGATCGGAGGCAATTGCTCTTTCCGGATATAGCAACAGTTTTTTTTGTGTGCTCAATGTTGTGATTTAAAAGTGTTTTAAGTTTTTTTCTATTTAAACATCATTTGTAGATGGTTATATTACCATTCGTTCTTTCAATTGATTTTTTCAAAGTGGGGTCACGAAGATTCAAATGCTTGCTCAACACGTGTTTGCATTTCAGTTCTTTTAAAATTTCTATAGCTTGTATTTTGGACATATCATCAATTTTACAAAGCAATACTGCCTTTTTAGTTTTCTATATATGTATAATAATTTACATTCACCTTCAGATCTCCACAACAATTATTAGCACGTTTCTTCTTATGCCAACAGCTTAATGTTACCTAGAGCAACCAGTAACAGTTGACACAGTTGATGTTGATGTACCGATAAAAGGTGAATTTATTAAATTGCTTTATTATTTTATATTTTATTATGCAATAATACATTATGATACAATATATTATATTGTATAATACTATATTATAATATACTATATTGTACTATATTATTCTGTGGTGTAGTGTATTATATTATTCAATGCTATTTATTATATTATTATATTGTGTTGTATTGATTGTATGCTGTTATACTGTGTGGTATTGCATAGCATTGAGCTATATTTCATTATGTATTATTGAACCGTGCATTATGCACCTATTGTATTTAATAGAGTTTACTGCATCCCATCGCAATGCTGCATAGGGAATGTAATGTGTAGTATTATGGCATATCATGTTTTATTATAGCCTAATACACAATCAACAGAATAACATGATATAATACTTTACTATCTTTTGCACAATACATAGACTATTTATGTTCTAGTTCACTAGATTTTTGCTATTGCACCTTTTACATTATACAATTGCCTTCGCACCAATAAATATCTGCCCTAAGCAAATTCAAGCGTACAAACCTTGACTTCTTCAAAGCGTGACTTCTTCAAAACTACAGAATCTGATGATTCGTAATCCCTTCATCTATCTGACCAACAATGCCTCTTTTTCGATAAAAGAGCTGTGGCTCTCACCACTGACCATGCACAATTGACCAGATAAAATAACTGGTGGCACATTATGCTATAGAACCCAGAAGGACAAAATTAACTAGAAATAGCTAGTTTTTTCAAAGGCAAGTAACATAAAAAGCTGCCATCCTTGCTTTGTAAAATAACACCTTTTGAACCTATATTATAACTGAAACATTATTACAGTATAACAAATATATCTTCTCTTGCAACAAAGTTGACTAACTTTAGTTCAGCCATTCTTGTTTAAATAGGCTTACTTATAATCTGAATGAAGTTGTTCTAGCTATGGTGGAGATAATGACAAGCGCTATACAGATTCTTACTGCTTTTTGTTATAACATACATGTAAGTTAGACTAGAAAATCAAACATTGGATACAAGCACCGAATGTCACTGAGTATTTTATTAAAACCATTATCCCTTTCACTAGATGAGCTCACGGCAAGGAACACTCCACTCTGGCGTAAACAATTTTCTAAAAACTTCGATTAGGTAACTATTATTTTTCTTTTTTTAGTATTTCAAAAAAATTTTTAGTATTACAAATATATGGTTTTAATTAGTAATGATTTAGTTTTGAAGAAGATAGGTTGTGTTATTTTATTTATTTGTTGCTCAAAAATTTTACAAAACTTTATTTTTGAATTAGTTTAGGTGTATGTTAAATATGGTAAAGAGATCCCCGGCAGCCACAGACATGGCACAGATTTCAGATATTATCATTCAGAAAGTCAAACTTCTTTGGATGAAAAATATGAGCTTTAAATTTTCAAATAGTAGTTTTCTGAGTGATTTTTGTAGATTAGTTGGTAAATTCATCCAATTTACAAGTTCTCAGAATAGAATTTGCATTTTTGTTGGAAAATTAAAGGTTCACGAAATGCTCAACATGAGAAGTGATATTACGCGTAGCTGGCACAGGGGATAGCCTCAGGCGACCAAATGGTGATAAAAGGTGGAAATATTTGTACTTTATAGCACATTTAATTGATTTATGAGATGTTTTCTTTGATCAGCTTTTGCAATATGGAAAGTCAATTATCACCTTAAATCATAATAAAAATGACTCATTTAAATGAATCTTGCTTTAATGAAGCCTGGCCGTATTCACTCTGCAGTTTATCAAACTAATGAACTTCCTGGACCCTTTTAGGTTTTTCTCTAAATAGGACTATTAAAAACTGAGAGTTCTGATTTGGTCTCTGCTCTTGATAACGATTATTATAAGCTATTTTTAATCTTCTTTTTAGTAAAAGTCAAGTAAGAGTTTGTCAGTTTACCGAGTAACAGTAGTAGTTGTTTGGCAGTAACTATAGGTAACAGTAACTGTAAGTGTCACTAAGCGTAAGTACCGGCAACTGTAAGTGTCACTAAGCGTAAGTATCGGTAAGTGTAAGTGTCACTAAGCGTAAGTATCGGTAACTGTAAGTGTCACTAAGCGTAAGTATCGGTAACTGTAAGTGTCACTAAGCGTAAGTATCGGTAACTGTAAGTGTCACTAAGCGTAAGTATCGGTAACTGTAAGTGTCACTAAGCGTAAGTATCGGTAACTGTAAGTGTCACTAAGCGTAAGTACCGGCAACTGTAAGTGTCACTAAGCGTAAGTATCGGTAAGTGTAAGTGTCACTAAGCGTAAGTATCGGTAACTGTAAGTGTCACTAAGCATAAGTATCGGTAACTGTAAGTGTCACTAAGCGTAAGTATCAGTAACTGTAAGTGTCACTAAGCGTAAGTATCGGTAACTGTAAGTGTCACTAAGCGTAAGTATCGGTAACTGTAAGTGTCACTAAGCGTAAGTACTGGCAACTGTAAGTGTCACTAAGCGTAAGTATCGGTAACTGTAAGTGTCACTAAGCGTAAGTATCGGTAACTGTAAGTGTCACTAAGCGTATGTATCGGTAACTGTAAGTGTCACTAAGCGTAAGTACCGGCAACTGTAAGTGTCACTAAGCGTAAGTATCGGTAAGTGTAAGTGTCACTAAGCGTAAGTATCGGTAACTGTAAGTGTCACTAAGCGTAAGTATCGGTAACTGTAAGTGTCACTAAGCGTAAGTATCGGTAACTGTAAGTGTCACTAAGCGTAAGTATCGGTAACTGTAAGTGTCACTAAGCGTAAGTATCGGTAACTGTAAGTGTCACTAAGCGTAAGTATCGGTAACTGTAAGTGTCACTAAGCGTAAGTACTGGCAACTGTAAGTGTCACTAAGCGTAAGTATCGGTAATTGTAAGTGTCACTAAGCGTAAGTATCGGTAACTGTAAGTGTCACTAAGCGTAAGTATCGGTAACTGTAAGTGTCACTAAGCGTAAGTATCGGTAACTGTAAGTGTCACTAAGCGTAAGTATCGGTAACTGTAAGTGTCACTAAGCGTATGTATCGGTAACTGTAAGTGTCACTAAGCGTAAGTATCGGTAACTGTAAGTGTCACTAACTGCAAGTATTAGTAACTGTAAGTGTCACTAACTGTAAGTATCAGTAACTGTAAGTATCAGTAAGCATAAGTGTCAGTAACTGTAAGTTTCACTAACTGTAAGTATCATCAAGCGTAAGTATCAGTAACTGTCCAGGCTTTAAGAGAAACTATTAATCTATAGCGATACTTGAAGAGGTAACAATATTTTAGCCTCTAAATTCTATTAGTGATTCTGTTTGTCAACATCATGTGCTTTTCAGCTGCTTTATTGTGTGTAGCCAGGGGAAGGGAGGGTGAGCACCCCCACAGGGGGAGGGAGGATGAAGCACCCCGACTGGGGGAGGGAAGGTGAAGCACCCCGACAGGGAGAGGGAGGGTGAAGCACCCTGACAGGGGGAGGGAAGGTGAAGCACCCCGACAGGGGAGGGAGGGTGAAGCACCCTGACAGGGGAAGGGAAGGTGAAGCACCCAGATGGGTCGACCTTAAAAAAGAGGTCATGTGTCCTTATAAAATCTTTTGCTTCACAATTGTTTTTAAGCAGCAGCCTGGCCAGCTGCAGCAATTACTGAGTGTTTTACACATAGTCAACGAGAAAAAAAAGATAATACATAATCAATTGCTACCTTAAACAAGCGTTTGAAATTCAGAATATAGATGGCTACCTGCTAGATTGTTAAGGTCGGCATACTTCACTGATGTTACACGGTCACTCACGGGGAGTCAAATTAGCATGCGCCACCCAGCATGCTACAAGAGAGAAACCTTTTAGATGCTGACCTCGAGCGTGGCAGCTGCTAATGTGCTGCGTCGTGTTAAAAAGAAGTAATGCAGGCAGATGTTTTTTATTTCATAACACAGTTTTGTCGACAGTTGTCTCTCATTTTTGTTAGTTATCATAACACTTGGTTTCTAGTAGCAAAAGGAATTACTAAAAATAATGTTATTGCATTATTACAGTAGAACACAGTCTAATACGTAATATTATCACATATTACAATAGAACACAGTCTAATACGTAATGTTATCACATATTACAGTAGAACACAGTCTAATACGTAATATTATCACATATTACAGTAGAACACAGTCTAATACGTAATATGATCACATATTTAACCTTATGGTAAAAATAGCAGGTTTAAAATTTAATAGTGGCTCAAGCTGTATGAGACTCCTAATCACCGATATAGTCAGGAACCCGTTAGTTAGCGCTGCCACTAGAGTTCCTTGTAGCAGTGACCCTATTGGCATAGCCTTCAGCTGAGAACATATCTAGGCAAGGTTTTTCTTGTTGGTGGACTGTTCTGGGTGACATCTAGATCCATCCGTACATGATTCAAAAAAATCAATAACATCTTAAGAGCTGTTCTAAATACTCAGGAATTAATTGTTAAGTTATGCTAACTGGTTTTGTTGCATCGACATAAAAATTGTCTATCTTTGCAACATTGGTACATTTTATGTTCTCCACTCTGATAAGGCTACTTTAAGGATTTGTAAAAATGCAAGACAAGTGCGAAGACTAGAACAGACAGAACTTGTACATGAAGCAGTTTTGTTGTACGTTAGACATGCCACCTTTTCTATTCTCTGTAATTACAGAATTAGGACAGTTCATAGTTAAAGGATCAACTGGTAATTTCAGCACCCAATCAGATGGAGTCTTAATGAAAAATAGCCACAACTTCAGTACCTAACATAATAGGTTTTGTCTTATTTAGCGACATTTTTGACATAGATTTTTAGTAACCAGCCAAAGGAGAGTGCACCCAGAGTTACGAAGAATCAAAAATATTTATAGAATAAGACACAAGCTTGCCAAAGAAGAATCTTTTATCCGTGGGAACCGGGGCATGAGCGAGCGATACGGCCTTTCCTCCCCTATCCACGCAGACTCCTTGTCTCACTCTTCCGTCACTATTTGCCATTAATTAAATTTATGACTGCCGATCTGGCCGAACGCAATGGGTATTGAATGGCCGAATAATGCAGCCATACAAAGGCACATGAATCAGATTGACTTCATAAGAAATGATCAACTCAATCAATCGATACTTTGATCTGCGAGCTTCAACATTCATACACGGTATCCCTGCTCGCAATTGCTCTCAATTTTGGCAATGTACTTCTCCTCATTCCATTTTACACAACGGTTCTGTACTTCGACTTTTGCTAATTTTATTATAGACCAGCAAGTAACCTTATTCGCCGCCTTTTCTTTTTCCTTTTGCCTATTTCCATTAAAGTTTGTGAGTGACGATATTCCCTCTTTTTCCTATATATATATCTAAAATTTGCTTTCAGCAATCTAATGTTTTTTATTTAATTGAGTATTTTTACTTTTTTATAAACTCAATGAAGCCTCAAACATATTTTGGGGGATGTCAAGCACTGATACATTGAAGGCTGTTTGCAGATGAATGTCTTTGCTGTTTATAAAAAATGAAGTGTCAAAGAAAAGCCAGAATGACAAAAGAAGTGCCTTTGTTACGCTCATTGTGTCTATTGTGTCTCCGGTCGGCCAATAAAAATAGACTGATAGCTGTTTCTGCTATCATTTATCCACTTTTGGGTTCTTGAACTTGCAAGAGCCCAAAATAATGTTGCTCTGTAGCTATTGATATAATCATCGATTTTTCTTTAGACATCTGATAAAATCTTTTTTAACAGCTGTTTCATTTGATTATTTTGATTTTTGTCTTTTCTGTAACAAGTAACTTTCATCTCAAATCTGTGAAGTACCAAATATTGCATCATCCTTTGTTATCTTTTCATGTCACGCTATTCTTTCCCAACTTATGAGGCGTCTAGAAGCATCTAGAACCCGGTAAATCAGCAACCAGCCGCTAGATCTTATCTTACTCAGAACAATGTGGAAATATAAAACTCATACTTGAATCGCTGCCAATTGCGTCATCATATTTTATATTCTAAAACTGAACATTTTTTATCAAAACTAGTTTCTGCCTTTAATGATCAAAAATAATTACTAGCTGCAACTTTAGGTATTATTGTTTTCTGTTTTGTAAAAGATGTGTTGTTTTGTATTTAATTCTGTATTAGGATGTCTAGGTTCACCGTGGGCATGACAGATCGCTTTGCTGTTTCTATTAATATAACCACGTATAAATGCGTAACGACATCATATTGACAGCCATTGCTACAGTATATTCTAGATAGAGTTACAAATTCTTCATCATGTTCTGCTTATGTTCACAAAAACCAAGAAATATCTATTAATGAAGACAGAGTAAAGCGTGAACAGGTAACGGTTTTGAGCTTGACTGTCCGGAAGTTCAGAGAAGGCCACTTTCCTATTATTCCATACATCTTACTCAGAATGTGACATGTTTGTTGGTTAGAAGCCCCTGATTGCTGTTTGCACGCAATTACGCAAGGCAATGAGAACAGCTATTGCACAGCCTGTTGTTGTGCTCTTTGTTAGTCGCCAAGATAATATATGCTAATAAATCAATCAAACAGACAGCTTACATCAATAACTTCTGCAAGCAAAATATTTGGTATACCGAATTCGCTTCCATTCTGGCTCTCGGTCTGACATTGATTGCAAACAAAATGAATCGTCTTTTTATTAAATAGCTGAACAGATGGCAGAGGTTAAAAGAGCTAATTAAAACCTCAGCAAAAAGCAACAGAAGTTTTGGTAAAATATGATAATTTTGTTCGTTGTGAAACTACCCTGACATAGAAGTCAGCGTGGTCTATGAACAACTTCCTTTGTCTACATGGTAGGTACTTGTTAGTGGTACTCATGTAATATCATGTTTATTTTAATGTTATAAGTAAGGCGGTGCAGTGGTGATAATTTTTAAATAATTTAATTTTGTATTTCTATCGGTGGCAATATTTTATGATGCCTGAATTAGACTCAAGACTACAAGCTACCTACCTCAGCTTGTGCTGCTTACAGCACTTCACGATAATCATAAAAATAGATTGATAGATTTTTTTTCTCTATTAAGTATATAAAAAGTCAAAATCTTTTGTTTATTTTTGATTTTTTTAGGTAAGATTTGACTATTTCATGTTTTTACTAAGCTCTCTAAGCTGTTAGTTGTTTACTGACTCCGGCTCGGCCACAAGAAGAAAGACTCATAACAAGTTGGCAAACTAATTTGCGGATAGAGAAAGCTAACAGTCTGTGTGAATCCTCATAACCACAAGAGCTTGAGACGGGCAAGGTCGGGGGTTCAAACCTCAAACCGGACTGCTAAGAAAACATGCTAGCCTTTCACGAAACCAGCAAATGAGCTTTAATGACTTCATTAAACACGACTCACACTTTTATGAATATTTGAAGCTTTGTAACAGCTTCTCTTTCTACTCAAAGGTATTTCTAGACCAAAAAAATGCTGCTATCTTTGTCTTGGTCAAGCAGACTAGTATGATAGATCGGATGGAGCAGTGCCAAGAAAACTGTTCGCTACTTCACAATTTGAAGAGTGACATAACATGTTTTCTCGTAAACCTGAGTGAAATCATCTCAACTGCTTGTCTGAAAGAACAAGGACTGGTGTGCGTTGAAAGAGAAAATACAAATTAGTCGTTTAATGTGTTTGACTGATTTGTGACATGACCTTTGTATCCACTCTATTTTTGGTTCGGTGTGGTCTCTGATTTCATTATAAGCATCAAATTCTCACCACCTTCCGGGAGGTCATGAATATTAATTTCACAATTCAGGGACCGACCTCACTTTGTCTTTATGCGGACGATTAGCGGGCCAAGTATCAGCAAGTCTCACGCAAAATACAACCGGTCAGACAAGAGTATCTTGCTGGTGAAAAATCTTCCATTTTTACGCAGACTGTTGGCATAGCAATCGACAAGACGAGTTACAAGCTTAGGTAAGCCGAGGTCTGCATGAAATTGTCAGACAAAATCAATTACAATATAGTTACCAGATTTGTTGGCAAACTAACATGTGAAATTTTAATAAATTATACAATGCTCACCACTCGAAAAGCATTTTAAAAACTCCGTAGACTTCACCATAGCAATGATACTCATAACTGTTTAATGTTGGTCGAGATGTAAAGGCGTAAATGCCATTCAGAGCCCTGCGACCAAGAGAAAATTGTATATTAATTTCTGCAAAATATCAAGCAAGCGTGAAATATTGCACATACATGTATTGGAATATGGAATAGTTTCAAGTCATTAAAATCTCAAGCAAAAGTTTACTTTGGCTGCTCGGTGATCATGCTTTACAGCGCAATGACCTTTATCTGCTGCAGCTGTCTAATATCTGGTGTGTTTTAGTTCTCTACAAAAATCGGCAATAGAAAGTACTACCGTTAGGTGAACAGGGAGCCATATAAAATACAAAACTAGCCGAGTATCTATACCCAAGAAGGGCACTGATGAGATGTTCTGCTGGGAAAGCTCACGCTTTTAAAAGCATTATTGGTCTAAATTTTATAAACACAAAAAGATTTTACGACAGAAATTTCAAAAATACGCCTACTAATTTGTACTGATACGGCGTAAGAGGTATGCAAACTAAACTTCAAAGAGAAGACTTGAGGCAAGGTCACTACCGCTATCCAAGCCATCATTTATGTCTGTTTATTTGAGGTTTGCCATTCCTTCCTCCTCGGGTTGTCAGGGTTCGGCTGAGAGGCAAACACAGCATCAATAATTATCTAATTAATTACGTAATGATAAATAAATGTTCCTCTAAATTATAATTCAGGTGAGTCTGGCTTGTTGAAGTAGTTAATTGCTCATCTATGTTTTTCATTCCCACAAGTCTCTCCCTGATGAACCGTGCAGCATGCAGGGTGCTTATGTTTATTACAAAATATCATAAATAATCCAGCCTTTTTAGTCAACCCTGGTTTATAGAGCGGCTCTCAAAACTACTAACAATATTGGCGGAATCATAAAATATATAAATATTACTCATTAATTAAATCACACAAAAATAAACGGAGTATATTTTCCTCATGAGCACTCAGCACAACTTTTAATACTATATGTTTCAGTCAAAATATTGTTATAGCAACTAATAAATAGCCCTAGAACTTAAATTTGCTCATAGACTGTGAGCATTCATTTGTCATCCGCCACCGTTGTTGTTTTTAGTCTTTATCCCCTTGTTCCTCTCAGTGCCAGCATGCTGTTCGTCCGCTGCTAAATAAGAAACGCTGTCATAAAGTTATAGCCAATAAAATATTAAAAGAGGCTATTGCTGTTTATGCAAATGTTGAAATACTTAAAATTTTATCCTACAAAGTAGTTGATTTATATTAAATTATTGAAAATGAACCATAATTAAACCGTGTTATTGAATGACTCTTTGGTGATCATTATTTACACCTATTCCCAAGACATATAGACTGTCTACTATGTATTAGCTCATGCTAGAACAATAGTCTCATGAGTTCATTTATTTTAACACTTCTGCTACGAGCTGTGTACTTATATTATAGTATTATATAAGCCCTTACAAAGATGTAACCTTTGTCTTTTATTTGGCTGTAAATACAGCTAAAACAATAAAATGATTCTCCTTGGCATGAAATTGATGTTTTAAGTATTATATTAATATACAGCGCTGTATGTATATTAACTTATCAAAAAATTAAAATGACGTTGTGGATACAATTGCCTGAGACTGAGGAAACACCATATACATTTATACTGATCGACAAATTATCTATATGTAACAGCAAGGAATATTGTTATTTCTATGCTAATAATTAGTGAGAGCTGATGATTCTCTGTACAAATTATTTTCTGGAGTCTCTTGTTTACGAAATAAAATATTTAAAAAAGATTTTTTGTAAATTATTTGCTTCATTCACATAAGATTATTAGCATGATGCTGTGCTAGACAGCGTTTAGCCAATCCTGCTACTAGCAGTAGCTGTAGACATATTCATAGACATATCCATAGACATATCCATAGACATATCCATAGACATATCTATAGACATATCCATAGACATATCCATAGACATATCAATAGATGTATCAATAGATGTATCCATAGACATATCCATAGACATATCTATAGACATATCCATATATATATCCATAGATTGATACTCAGTAAACTCATAGAAATTTTTTTATTGGACTTTATTTTGAGATTAAAACCTGACACCTGCAGGTGATAAAGTACTCATTAAAATTGTTCTTCCAAACTTACTGTTCTAAGTTTAAATGTAATTAAATATAATCCTATGAGCAAAGTGTGGCTTCTGCAGTAAAATTAAATTGTTTAGTTTGTAATTGTGAACATAAAAGAGATATAGACAGGTAATGTTGCAGCTTTAGGAAAAGGAGTTCTTTCTGGTCGTTAAAACTTAAAATATGCAAAACACGAAACCCAACGCTGTTCAGAATATCTTGTTAGATACTGGCAGCTGAGAGCATTGAGCACCTGCAGGGACAAAATGGCAAAAATTATGAGTTAGAAATTATGCTTACCAGTCAGGGGAGCCAGTCATAAGAGCTGGAATGTGTTGTTGAGGTGGGCACGAGGTAGACTCCATTGCTTTTTTTCGAGGAACTGTTAGGCTTACTTGTACGATTTTTAAAACGTCGATTTTGGTCTCGCCTCCTTCTTCTACATAAAAAAACTATTTGTGAGAAGTAAGTTAAAAGTGAAATGAAACTTAATTATCTGAGCAGCAGTTCCAGTAATAATGATATATTTGTCAAATATATATTCAAGAGAACACAAATCCCAACTATTCTATCCCAACTTTTCCAACTATAAACTTTACTTGAGTAAAATACCAGAAAAGGAAGAATGGTATGATAATAATAAAAGAGAGTCTTTTGCCGTAGTGAGGTAATTCTACTGCTAACAACTTCAGGAGTTATCACCTCCCATCAGAGCTTTCCCAGTCGCTCCGAATCAAATAAATGACCAAACTTTAAAAGTTTGATCAATTCCAAAGGATCATCTAAAGTAGATATCATCTTACCATCAAATTTAAAAAAAGGTGAAATATTTTAATGTTGTGCCTGCATTAAATTTAATGTGTATATTTCTTCTTTGGAAGCTGTTTGTACTGACAGCAGGTATAATTGCAGCCTCTAGTTTTACAGATGTTAAGTTTTAATGTTCAGCAGTTTCTTATTTGCAAGCTTAGGTGTCCTGCAGTTTCTTCAACCAACAATCTTTAAAATAAAAGCCATGATTAACCTTAAAAAAATTGCTTTGAGCCAACATAGTGTTATTCTTAACCACTGGTTAGACTTTTTACAGAGCCTTATAACTACTGGTATGAACCAGAGGCTAAAAAGCGCTAAATAATTGATTATCATGTAAAACAATAAGATTGATGTGGTAAAACTGCTACATCAATTCAAACAGGTCTCGTTGGAACACAATTAAACAGGAAGCATGAATACATTAGCGTCATTCACGAGAGTAGCAAGCGCTACACCCTGTCATTGTTATCTGCTCAAAGCTAATGAGTTTGATTAATTGGCAGTTCTTTGAGGCTCTCCCCAACACCACATCGTGTTATGATAATGGCCTAAATATGAAAGTATTTTGCTTCGTTTTCTTACTCTCGAGTAATAGTAGCATCTGTTAATAGCTTAACATTGTGAGAGTTGTCTATCTTGGGAAAAATAGTTTTAGAAGGTTGGTTTACTCCGCTGTTCACAAACACTCAAATTTTTACTTTTTTGAGCTCGTAAGTAACCTACATACAGACATATTCATATTTTGATAAAACATCAACCATATATAACCAAATTAAATCTTTGCTTAATGTGAGACAGGTCTGCTCTATTGTTAGTTGTAGCTAGAAGTTGTCATACTTTAATAATTAAAGAAAGGACAACTACATGTATAGATTTATTGAGTTCAATCGAATTCAATTCATGAGTTTCAGCTTAATCTGCAATAAGAATAAATGATTTTATTGAGCAGTCTTAAATATGAAAACTGACACAAAATTCTACAAAGAGTATTCTTATATAACTAACATTATTAATTTATATTTTGAATTGTTTTTAAATTAGGAATAGATGTTTCAGGTGTCGGCAGTATGGAACTCTTTGTCAACTAACCTCCAACAAATAAACAATTTTAATCACTTCAAAGCAAGTCTCAGGCAACACTTCCCTGATCTACTCAAATATTCATTGTGTTTTTTTTGGCTAAATTAATTAATTAAACTCCTTCAGCTAATTCAGTTATGCTTCTGCACATGTACGTCCTCATTGCACCTTTTTTTTGTTTCTATTTCTCACTGTTCTGTGTTTTTGTTTCAATGAAGTAAAACATACAAGTTACTACAATGAATATTAAAGGGCCCTGAACTGGGATCTTCTCTTATATCCTCCATACTTTATTTTTTGCTCTACTCTCTGAGCACATCTAATGACCTTGAACTTAGCCAGCTAGATCTTAAAGGTTCACTCTTACAACTACCCATATGAAATACCGTAGATACAATGTGATTCTCTGTGGTGCATCATATGCTGTACTTATGACTATTTAGTAAAAATAAAGTTACCCTTGGTAATAAGAATAATAAAGTTATCCTTGGTAATAAAAATAATAAATTTGTTTTTAGTAAAGAGAATAATAAAGTTATCATTAGTAATAAGATTAATAGAGTTATCTTTGGTAATAAGAATAATAGAGTTATCCTTAATAATAAAAATAATAAATTTATTTTTAGTAAAAAGAATAATAAAGTTATCATTAGTAATAAGAATAATAGAGTTATCCTTGGTAATAAGAATAATAAAGTTATCCTTAGTAATAAGAATAATAAAGTTATCTTTTGTAATAAGAATAATAGAGTTATCCTTGGTAATAAAAATAATAAATTTATTTTTAGTAAAGAGAATAATAAAGTTATCATTAGTAATAAGAATGATAGAGTTATCTTTGGTAATGAGAATAATAGAGTTATCCTTAATAATAAAAATAATAAATTTATTTTTAGTAAAAAGAATAATAAAGTTATCATTAGTAATAAGAATAATAGAGTTATCCTTGGTAATAAGAATAATAAAGTTATCCTTAGTAATAAGAATAATAAAGTTATCTTTTGTAATAAGAATAATAGAGTTATCCTTGGTAATAAGAATAATAAAGTTATCCTTAGTAATAAGAATAATAAAGTTATCTTTTGTAATAAGAATAATAGAGTTATCCTGGGTAATAAAAATAATAAATTTATTTTTAGTAAAGAGAATAATAAAGTTATCATTAGTAATAAGAATAATAGAGTTATCCTTGGTAATAAAAATAATAAAGTTATCCTTAGTAATAAGAATAATAGAGTTATCCTTGGTAATAAGAATAATAAAGTTATCCTTAGTAATAAGAATAATAGAGTTATCCTTAGTAATAAGAATAATAGAGTTATCCTTGGTAATAAGAATAATAAAGTTATCCTTAGCAATAAGAATAATAAAGTTATCCTTAGTAATAAGAATAATAGAGTTATCCTTGGTAATAAAAATAATAAAGTTATCTTTTGTAATAAGAATAATAGAGTTATCCTTAGTAATAAGAATAATAGAGTTATCCTTGGTAATAAGAATAATAAAGTTATCCTTAGCAATAAGAATAATAAAGTTATCCTTAGTAATAAGAATAATAGAGTTATCCTTGGCAATAAAAATAATAAAGTTATCCTTAGTAATAAGAATAATAAAGTTATCTTTTGTAATAAGAATAATAGAGTTATCCTTGGTAATAAGAATAATAAAGTTATCCTTAGTAATAAGAATAATAGAGTTATCCTTGGTAATAAGAATAATAGAGTTATCCTTGGTAATAAGAATAATAAAGTTATCCTTTGTGATAAGAATAAGGAATGATAAGCTTCAAGACAAATATCCGCCAGAAGGTGATTGGCTGATGTTTAAAACTCAGTGAATGGCTTTAAATTCGTTCTCTCAGTTTTATATTCTACAAATAAGGCAATCATAGCTGCTAGCATGTGTAATTGTTGTGTGTTCGTCATATATGCATAGCCTTAACCCATCGACGTAATTATACATAACTTAAGCACTAAGGCTAAACATAGACTTAGGTCTTTGCCCGGGTAGTTACTAAAAATATTTTAATGCTTTTTTGTTAAAATTGTTCAAACTTATTTGGAAAACACTAGTTCGTAATCACTTTATTCTTTATAACATTTAATAGTTTTATTTTTTAATTTTGAAGCTCTACCAATCAAAATTGAACTTGGATTAGTAGAGCTTTGTTGAAGAACCCAACTTTTTGTTAACAATTGAAGTAGATATTTTTCTTGCAAAGTTAAAATTAAATTTTCCTTGTCACTATATAGTCAAACATCATATTTTAAAAGTCTCAGATGTCGACTAAACCAGAGTTCAAATTAAAAACTTGTGTTTTTCGCTTCGTATGTTGAACAAATAACGTACACCTCAGAAATGAGTCAAAGAAATTCAATTACGTGGTTTGGTCAGCTGTCGGTTTGTCAAAATATAAAAAAATTACAGATTCTATTTCGTGTTTTGTACAGTGTATTATTTTGTTTTATTTAAAAGGCAATTGTTAAACTTTTTATATTTTACACAACACTTGGATAAAATAAATCTGGGATACCAGCTGCTACAGACGCAGCAGTACATTTCACACCTTGTTCTCCCTATTAGTAGCGTGTTTATAAAAAATTCAGGGCACTATGTATTACCCAGTCTCTTGATACACAGTTTATAATATGATATCAAAATGCTTGAAAACATCCCTTTTTAGTCTTGAAATAAATTCAAATAATTCAAATTATTGGTAATGAAAAGAATAATTTTTAATTTGAAGAATTTGTTGTTCGAGCAACCTTCTGAAATAGATTGTGGTCAAAAACCGAGGCCAAGCTGTAAGTTATATTTAATATATGTCATAATAAATAAAACTTTAAAAAAAACATTGAAACTTAATGACTCACCTTCGCTATAGAATAACCAACCTGAGTTCAAACAATGCTGCCTTTACTCACCGCTTTTCTCTTAGTCTGATTGAACTCGCTGATCTTCGTCGAGCTTTGTTTTTCTGGAAGGAGCTGGGCCTTCGCTTAGTCTCTGACGCTGGTTTTCTAAATAGGTGAGTCCTTGGTAAATATCCTGTAGTGAGGCAGACTGCATAGGATGAGGATGAGGAGTCTTCCGTGTCTTGAATATCAGATATACGATGCACTGTTGCTGAGCTGGAACTGTGAATAGGGTAAGGTTAAGTGAAAAAGACATTGCTAGCAATCTATATAATATTCAAAATATTTGTACAATGTTTTTAGATTTTGAATGATCTGTTTACCAACTTTCAAGTTTTGAGATGAAAAAATAAGAATTTTTTTTTGACACCTGAGAAAGAGTAACCATCAAGCTTTCTTATAATCAGTGTAAATTATATTCTATGCTAAATCAACTGGATATGATAATTACATCTGTGTTGTGCTGATTAGTCTACTGAAAGAACAAAAGAAAACGTAAGTGTGAAAATAAAAGGCTTTCGATCTTTTTTGGTAGTTATCTACTCTTAAAATAAACAACTAACTATTAATTATCTGTAAATTGCTCAAAAATTATATTTGGTTTAATTTTTACAAAGTTTTTCTTACAGTGTAGTTTTATATTTAAGGCTTTTTAATTTTTATATGTCTTAAAAACAGCGTATGTTTTCATGTAAACAGCGTATGTTTTCATGTAAACAGCGTATGTTTTCATTTAAACAGCGTATGTTTTCATGTAAACATTCCAGGATTGGCAGTTTAAATAAACTACAGTATTGCTATTATGTGCTGCTTTTGAATATGTGAAGTATGAATACAGAGAATGTTTTTATTGAGCAGACTATATCAAGAATATTTTGTGTTCCATGTTGTATTATGGAGTTTTTTTAAACAGTTTAGCAACTTGTGAGCTCATCAGAGATACACTTTCAAAATAAGATATAATCAATGTATAGTTTGCAGGTGATTATAGTATAATAGTAGGATATATTCCGAGCCACTGACCAAAATCGTTTAAATAAGGCCAGTAACTTTAAACGGCTACTTATTGGCAAGTTGCCAAACTCATTTGATTGAGTAAATTTGGTTAGAAAACTAGTAAAAGAGTATTATCCTTTTTTGTATTAATATACCCAATCAGTCTCTACATGGAGCTGGTTTCTTAACTTCCACATCTACATGTAAGTTTAAAGCCTTCCTACTACCGGTATATTGCAATTTTAGGAGTTGTGTAAACTTGGCTAACAATGGAAGACAATTTTTAAAATAAAGAGTTCTTAGTGCGCTGAGTTAATGATTGCTGGTTTGGTTAGGTTATACAAAGGATCGGTATTCACTTGAAAAGCTGAACTTCTAAAAGAAAGATAAATAGACAAAGCAGAAGACAACAGAAAACTAGTTTCTAAATTACAATTTAGAGTATAGATGGACATAATCTTGATGTTTTTCATGTACTGTTTTTAAAAATCTATGCAAACAGCCTAAGAGATATGTTATAGTTTGTATTGTTGATAACATTTTTTTCAGAACTTTAAAGCTTGGCAAAGATTTTACAGTAACACAAATTTCATTCAAACACAACTTTTTTAAGTCGATGTTTATAAATTATGCTTTGTGAACTTTTCTAATTTTGTAAAGTTTTTCTAAACTGCATGGCTAAACAGAGGTTGTCGTTAAAATATTTTCAGTACAGTTGAAGCTTTGTCAACACTACTCGTGTTTTGTTTCATTTGTTGAGGTGCTTTTACATGCGATACAGGCTCTCCCAGAATGCATGGCAGCATATAATTCTAATCCAATGAAAAAATTGTCAGCTGCTATAAAGCAAGAATCAAACAGCCTGGGCTGTTGGATGCCTCAGAAGTACTAATCTTTAGTGTATATTTCAGAGCATGCTAGCGGTGAGTAGAGATTTAACAAGTAACTAAGGCATATATCACCAACTATTGTGTCTCAAAGCTTTATTTGATGATATGCCGGCAGCGAGATGATCATGTGTCCTCTTTCTAAAGAAATCACACAACCATTCTAAAGCCTGGCTTCCATATACGCCGCAAGCCCCCGTGACAGCACCACAGGGCTATCAGCGGAGAAATGTGACCCTGCGCGCTGAGTACCGCTGGTAGTCGGCGATGGTTAACGCAAAAGTTCAGCGCTGTTGAAGTTTTGCAAAGAGCCGCAGGCAAAACCTCCCCAAAATGCACTGTACAGGCAAAGGCCAGAACTTTCAAGACGGTATGGATAGTGACGATTTTTATGCGATCACCAATGACGCAGCTCTATGTAAACATTAGCCGCCAAGCCTAGCGTCGCAAGTGTTTTGCTGTGTGAGACTACCGCTGGAGTCTCGCATTCGATATGGGAACCCGGCTTTAAAGCTGTCTTACCAATTTAGCAAAACAAACAAAACATCTGCGCAGGAAAGATAACAACAACAAATTAGCTATCTCTAGACAATGGTTTGAGTACAATCAGAGGAATGTTATCCAAGCTCTAAAACCTCTAATCAATCACTTAGATACCAGCCTTCCACCCACGCCCTATAACTCCAAAACTCTGAGCACAACTAAATTATACAACTTTCATTCATGAGTTTGTGACTCTTTCTAACTTACTACTCTTTGACAAAATATGTGCTTGCTTCTATAACAGCATGAAAATCATGAGGTTGTGACTCCTCCTGCCTTACTACTCTTTGACAAAATGTGTGCTTGCTTCTATAACAGCATGAAAATCATGAGGTTGTGACTCCTCCTGACTTACTACCCTTTGACAAAATGTGTGCTTGCTTCTATAACAGCGTGGGAATCATGTGGTTGTAGCAAGATGCTGGTGATACTGTAGTTCGCGGGGAGTGTTCAGAGACAGACAGCAAGAGCCTAGCTCTAAGAGCCTCCCTACATTCTTAAAAACTTGCGACTAGGATACACCTGCTTGGCAGCACTCGCCAATGGTAAATAACAATAACCCATTCCTCCCATACACACCCCTTTTTGTAGTGGCATGTTTTCCATACATGTTTACTCATTTTGTGTATGCTAATCTATGTATATATAAATCTCAGAGCCTGTCGTTTGTCATATGTCCAGTTCTAGCGATAGTTTTAGGAACGAAAAATCCGTTTTGCACTGGATTTGAGCTTGGGACCTCCAGGTCTGCAGACTGGCGAGCTAAACTAATACACTAAACTGTCCTTACCTTACTATGGTATAATAGGGCACATATTTATGGAGCGCTTGCCGAAATACTATTGGACATTACGCGTTACGTCAAGGTGGCTTCATGACTATTATTATAGTAAAGATTTAGACCTAAGTCATCAGATTACTAGGTAAGTTACTCAAATTCATTGGGTAAGTATTTTATTACGAGTGCAATGCCGAGCATTCAGTAGTATTTACTATAATAAGAGCCGTGTCTGTTAGTTCATCTGTTTGAAGCCACGCTAAGAGTGTCAGAAAAAGAGATTCCACTGCCCAGGATATCGATATCGGAAATTTGGTTTAACAGCCATGCATACTACCAACTGTGCCATGTGACCACCTTTCTACATGTAAGAATAGTTGTGTGTATAGTTATTACCTATGACAATCTCTCACGGTCCGCAAGACTGCTAGCGTGTTAGTGTTAACTAATTCACAACCTGCTCTTTGTTGTCATTCAGTTTAAGAGAGAAACAGTTTAATACATTGCCCTTTATAATTTTGACCAAGGTTTATGACAATGATTGCTTCTTACCTCGTTCTGTAGTTAAACATTGGATTGTGAAACACAAAGTTGTCCTCCCTCTTTCGCCGCGGCACTCGAGCCTGAATGTATATAAATGTGACAACAGCGGCTCCAAGGAGCAGCAAGGCAATGCTCACTGTACTCAGTACGAGTATTTTCTCTGCTTTTGTCAGTGGCTCAAGAAAACCTGGCAAAAACTGTGAGATTTCCTGTAGTGACCCTTCAATGACACACAGCAAGTTGGTTCTATACTTTCAGTAAAGACTTGTGTAATTACAGATCGTTTCTAAATTCTGACAAAAAGAGTTTAGGATGACATTGAAGCAAAGGAAGACACAGCATTGATGAATGCTGTTGATTGTTTAGCAGTCTCCAACCTGGCAGACGCGTAGTAATCAAACTAGCATGGTCAGGAATCATGGGATAGATATATCTATATAATCAGCATCAATCTGATTAACTACTTGATATTTTTCTACATTCTCAAGAAAACCTGTGGTCAGCTGTATTGCTCTTCTAAAACTTGAATGAGTTAGGCTCACATGAACTCATGAGGATTTCTAGCGTTATATGCTTACAGTAAGGTTTCAGTTGAAGTTGCAGGACTTATTTGTGTTAAATCCTTGCTATGCTCAGCTGCTTAGTCTCCATTTTGTTAACATATCACTAACATTTTATTGTTAACATATGTTACTATACATTATATTGTTATCGTATTACTATACATTATATTGTTAACATATATTACTGCCAGTCTTCTTAGTTGATGTTTTGCTGAGTTGATAAACAATGGTGAAAAGAAGCATTGTGCAGTTTTGTATTTTCTTATATTTCTTTTATTTGTCAGACACGGAGGTAAGGCAGATAGATGTAGAGAATAGAGATAAAACTAGCTTCAAATATGATCCAAAAGTGAAAAATTTCTTTAACTTTCACAGCCTGACACGGTTTCTAAACAGGTAAACCTGCAGTTGCTATGAACTCACCTGAAAAGCTGGATCTGGAAGGTGTAGTCATATTTATGGTGTCTTCCATGACCAAACTAGATTTTGTCTTTGACTGCAATTTCGCTCAACTAAGTCGTTTTAGCTAGATTTAGTGCTGTCAACGGCGTTTGTTATTTGTAAATCGGCAAGCTTTCAAATTAGAGGTGAATACCCGTCTACATATGCCACAGCACAAGCTCCTTTATTATTACAAATGCCTGTGAATTCTGATTGGCTAACTCTGCGTTAGGGAAAGACAACTGGCATTATTCCCTCAATACTGTGAAAATATATTTAATATTGATGAAGCTCTTTTATTTGTTCCAAATAGATGTTTTGATGCTATTAAACAGCAATATACCTATTACCGCAGACCGCAACTACAAGATCGGTAAAAGAAGTCACTAAACATGGCCTGACATTGATGAGTGCTATGGGAGAATAACTCCTGACAGTATCAGGATCCTCCGCTATATTAGACAATAGTATGCCTGGCACCACTGTTAGTAGCAGCAACCATTTTTTAGCACTCCGCTGTTAAAAAAATTCCTGTTGAGATCAGAGATGTCAATGAAGTTTATGTAGCAGTGTATCAACGTTGAAGCATGCAGCAAGTGCAGTCTACTTCCAATGAATCAACTAGAGCCCACAGAGATAATACAAGACTAGAGGCTGAGTGAAGACAACTTGTTCAATACAAAGTCAGCAGGTGACCTGCAGTACCTGGAGTGCTGTGCATTTATGCTCTCATCCTTCTGCTGTTGCCTTTCTCATGTATTACAGTAATAAATCTACAGCGGTATTTATCCAGTTTCAATGAATGTGTTGTCTCATGCTTTTCGCTCAAACAAGACCAGATGCATCACTGTTATATAGTGAAAATTTTCATAAGATGACCAAAATTGCATGCAACTTGCGATTCAACCATAAATAGTCACAGACAGTGAGAATAAACTGCGAGATGTTTGAAGAGAATTGCTGAAAATTTAATGTTTAAACAGTAAATGAATAACAATAAATCTGTAATATATGTATAAGTGCGTTGTACTCACAAAAATATAGTAGCGATTTCATAATTATTATAAGCACCTCTTGATGTGCTCATGATATCTCTAGCACTGTAATTACATGAGGACTAGACGTGAAAGAGCATAGGTCACAACTAGTGAGTTGAGGTAAAGAGCTCTCTAAAACCTTACCAGTTAGAGTTAGCATAGCACTCCAGCAATAACAAATATAATACAATTCGGAGTCACTTGCCAAACAGTAATATAAATAGAACATGAATAACGGAGTTGTCCTCTCTTCTCTATAGCCAATTATTAAAGGAGACAACTCCTAGTATAGTTAACGTCAGGAAACTCATGCTTGGCACAGGGCTTTCAGTTTGGAAGGAGCTCCACAATAATACAGCCAGCCAAGCTGATGTATGATTTATCTTTGTATTTTTGTGTAGAATGTCTGACAGCGCTATCATTTGCCCATCCATCATATACTATCATAACCGGAGAAGAGCTTAAAACAGCCAGCAGTAAGGAGAATATTACCTAAAACATAAAGACAAATGAATATCCACGTTTTATAGCCACAGCAGGGCAGTCAAATCTAAAAATAGACTGCGCAAATGAAACCAGAGCAAATGTGACAATGAACGTAAATAGAATCAGCCAAGTAATAGAGTTCGATCAAGAAGGACAATGGCCTGCCGAGATATTGATCATTTGACCAAGGGCTGGTGCCAAATAGAGCAGCTATGGTAATACGACGCTGGCCATAAATGTAGTCGATGGTGTAGAAGATATCAAAAGAATTTGGACCGCATATGAAGGAGACACATCTGATAATTGGGACCGCTTATAAAAGATGCATAATAGGAAGGAATAGACCCTCTGGCTGGCACAATTCCCCACACAGCCTGCTCGCAAGCCTCCACACTGATTCATAGCAGTCACATGACTGGTTTACTTGTCTCCTGCTAATAGACTTGGTGATATCACTAAGTCTGCAGAGAGACTATGTAGCTCGAGGTCACTGCATGCTCATCATGTTAGACATGAACTTGCTTTATATTCAGCAAGCGATTATGTCCAGTCTTTTGTTGGCCTTCCTCGTCACAAAACAAGCTAGTGATATGATTGCCGGAGCTTGGTGTTTGAGCAATTAAATGCACTCACTAACTGTTTTAGTGAACTCTTTCTAAGTATACCATCAGGTGCGATACATTTGCTGCATGCCTTGTCAATCTCCTTTCCAATTAAATAGAGAAATATAGCACCGCATAACATAAAATCATGGCAAATAGTGACTATTTGACAGAAATTTTACATCACAAAATTTCAAGACAGTATTTTCTAGCCCAAAACAGTGACAGCGACTGAATATAACTGAATTATGAATGTCTGTTTAAACTGCCCAGCTATTAATATGTGCATCGACAACAGATTCCGCACTTGCCTGATGCTACACTAACTGCTGCCGGCAACCTATCACACCAACTTGTGACAGTAATTAGGGCTGTTAAATAAACCGGGTGATAAACTGTGTCATCTACATAGAGATTAGTAAGTCATATAGAACACTAAGTACTAACTAATTTGGAGGCTGTAATCTATTAGCAATGAAGCAATTATTTGGCAACCATGTGCACCGTAAACCGATGCATTCATCGAGGCAACGGATATGTTGGAAAAGATTGCAGCGGTCAAACTTTCCTGATAGTTCGTCGAGTATCCATGACAGCCTGTGCAATGCGCATCACTTTGTAATGGTCATTGGCTTTCGTGGATTGCTTGATCTATACTTTCTTTCATGACAGTTGCTGCGGGACTAGTATTCCATTATTACCATGAACGCATGTATACTGAAAACGCAATTTCACGGACAATTCACTGATGTAAACACTGAAGGGTTTGTGATAGTGAGAACATCGTTATCACAGATGATCACCGTAGTATTTTAGGATTAACATCGACATGCGGTGACATAGTGTGAACCAGCCTTAAACCATAACTGCCACGTACAACTTTTAGCGTCTTTTCTAGGTAAACCAGACACGCTGATTACGATTTTATACTCAAAATAAAGATTGGGCCACTAACTTTCAAAGCCATGAGGGCTTTTTTAAAGCGTTTCAATATCCATCTCGAAAACAACACAGTCGGCAAAACAAGCCCATAAATATGTGACGTAGCCTAGCTTTTTAGGAACGAAAGTTGGGGATGTCTAGTCCGATTTAGAATGATAAAGATGAGTGTATTAAAACCCATTATTATCTAAATTCAGCATGTAAAATAATCTGTCTTTTATGAAAGGTTGATAAACTATTTAAAATTGCCCATAGCTTGTTACATGATGTTTAATAGGCTAAACGCCGAGAAAAATGAGCTCAAAAAAGCGCGATTTTATCACAAGCTTTTTGAGCTCAGTTTTAGATATGCAATGTTAAATAGCTTATTTACCTTTCAGAAGGGACTGAGATTATTTTGAAGACACCCATCTCTATCATTCTAAATCGGACTGAACATTCCTAACTTCCGTTCCTAAAAAACTAGGTTACGTCACATATTCATGGGCGGAGCTTGTTGTGCCGATCGTGTTGTTTTCGAGACCAATATTAATAAGCTGGAAGAAAGCCTTCATTACTCTGAAAGTTAGTGGACCAATCTTTATTTTGAGTACAAAATCGGAATCAGCGTGTCTGATTTACCTAGAACAAAAGATAAAAGTTGTATGTGGCAGTTATAGTTTAAGATTCAATAATCAGATACAATTTGAGGGAAAGAAAGTGATAACAATAATATAGGTTGAGGAGTTTGTAGAGGAGTGACAGGACAGCAGGCTATCATACATACAGGTTGATAATTACTCTGAGGCTATGAGTATCAAAACGATGAACGTCAGATGATGACCCGTCAGTCATAGCTATTCAGAATATTTAGCTAAAAAAGTGGCACAAATTATAAAACAAATTGCTTATCAGTAGTGAGTCAAACCTTTACGCCTACCTACACAGGCAGGCACAGTTATGGCTGCCATTCACTTACTAGTTGATAGTAACTATAGAACGCCCTCATAGAATAGAGGCAGATACAGCACAGCCATACAGTAGGTCCATAAGAGACTAGGCCAGTGTGACACGCTCACTAGCATGACATGTCAGGCAAATGATAAACTGAGTTTGCCTCCAGGCAATGCCAATAAAACCAGCAAGGCGCATCACTAGCTAACATCTTGCTCGGCAAAAGTAATTTCCAATTGAGTTAGACTCACGTAAATAAAGTCACAAAAAGCGTCAACACTCTCCCTAAAAACCTTCTGTTTTCCAACATGGAATTTTAATTAATGAATCAATGATAAAACTGTAATGCAGCAAACACCCTGTTAAGTTGTCTATGACATTAAATATTTACCTCTCTAAGCACAGTATTTGTGTAAACAACAATGACCACCGATGTGACTTATAGCAGCTTTGCATGGCATTAAGTAAAACATATTACAGGCGGTTGAGCGATGGTAGGACAACTACAGCTAAGATCTAGAAAGAAAGAATATTGCTGACAGTGAAGGTGATTATGTATTTAAAACAACATTAATGATTGTACCAAATCATGAGCCTGTTTTGAAAATAAAGCAACCTTGAAGTTCGGGAATGTGTACATTTGGAATGCGTGTTCGATGAGTTTATTCTTCTAAAAAGATATGCGCATAAAGATTTACAGCTAGTGCAGCAATGTGTAGACCTTTCCACTGTTGGACCAGATGTTCACAATACTAAACATTCATATCCATGATAATAGCTCTACATGTATCTTCATTTGGTGTACCAGGTGTTTAAATTTAACAGCGAAATATACTTTAAATGTGATATTTAACTACTATCCATGACACAAATTGGATCAATCTTTTGAAAGATTGATGTAAAAAAGTACGGTTCGATAAGTGTGAGATACAATGTAAATCCAATCCGCAATGTCTAAGTCTATGCATTAATGAACACCGAAGTGCCTTCTATAATGGTCTATGCTGTCAAGCTTGAAAGCATAAAGTGCAGACTTCAGAAGTTGTATGTATTTTTTAAAAATTTATCTTATATATTAAAATTTTTTATTGCTTAAAAATATATTTCCGAGTACCCAACTTTCACAAACAATATGTTCTCGACAGAATCGACTTTTAAATTGTTGATCTAATTGCATCGATCTAATTTATGTAGATCTTCACTGACGCGATGGTTGTTTCGAAACATGTTACTGCGTCACAGCTAACCTCAGAGTCACTTGAAGACCTACAGTCATATATGGTAGGTGAAGCGTATCTTTGTTATCATCGATAATCTTTAGTAACAATTGCTGCTGGAAAGATATTACAGCTGCCAACAGTTCAACAATAGCATTACTCTTGCTAGTAATATTAATGTCAAAATGTTGAGGAGGGTAAACCAGCTTACAGAAAGAGATAAACTGAAGGACAAGGGTGTTATAACACTTGTCATCTATAACAGTATCAACTCATCCTCTCCGATACATTGTCATCACTCTTAAGTATAATCACCAATTTAGTCATGCTCTAGTAATCAATGGGGGCTTTCATTTGATAGACATGTTTCCATGGTTTACACTCGTGCCTGCAGCATGAGCAGATTAGAAGAAACCAAGTGGTAATCTCCAATTAGGGGTTCCTAAACCTGAAGGTTACTTAGGATGTGATCTTTGATGGACTCAACACTGACACATACAATTAGGCAATGGAATATATTCTAAATTCCATCACTGCGTGACACAACTGACTCAACGCTAGGCATTTCCAGTGGCCACAACTAGTCCTAGTGGAGGGAGAAATACGCCAGCATATATGCTGGTAAATATTGGCATTATGGAGACAACGTGAATGAACAACACATTGCGCAACCAGTTACCCTATTGGAATCTATTTGCAGAATGGGCTCACTAATTTCAGTAAACAGAGACGGGAGCTCAAAATAAGATTACAACTTTTCTTAACGAAAGAATACAAGTTTCCAGGAAACAAATGGTCATTCCTCAAACCTTTCACTTAACAGCTTGTAATTGGCACAGTGAAAACTTTATTCGCAGAAAAGTCTCAAAGGTGAAAAGGGTGCAGGGAAAAACATCCTTCAATAAACAGACTTCCATATGTAAGTACTTTTCATGTTCTACATGTGTAAGTACAAGTATATGTTTTTAAACATTCATTGGGTCTTATTTTCCATGAGCCTTAGCACTTTAGATCTAGACTGTCTAGCACCTCTTCTAAACGACCCGCATCTGCCATCTCTGTCATGCTTGAAGAACTAGTATAACTACTTGCAGGTAAAAGAGGAGAGAGATTGATAAGTGATATCTGCATCATTTAAAGGGTCCAACTCGTGTGCCAGACAGAATACAGGAGCCATCCAATGGTGGATAATGGGTAGAATTTAACACAATTTAGTAATACCTTTGGATATTGTTTATTTTGGTGCGAGAAACCTGTACCAATTTATGTACATCGAACATAAAAATATTTATCATTATTATTTGGATTACCGATAGAGATAGATGCTCCATTTGACTCACATGATATGGGTAGCTAGTGATAGTAACAAGACACTCCATTTGACTCACATGATATGGGTAAATAGTGATAGTAACAAGACACTCCATTTGACTCACATGATATGGGTAAATAGTGATAGTAACAAGACACTCCATTTGACTCACATGATATGGGTAACTAGTTATAGTAACAAGACACTCCATTTGACTCACATGATATGGGTAACTAGTGATAGTAACAAGACTATCACTAGTTACAAAGGTAGCGGCAGTAAATGAGGCCAATTGGCAGCCCTTTTCATGCTGGCTGACATCTTAGTATCCAATATTATAGAGAGATAGGAACTAATCAGTGTTAACTGAAGGAGAAGACCATTCGTACAGCGCCTAGGCAGCGCACAGCAATACTGGCATATAGAACTTATCAGAGAGTAAAATTCTAATGCTCAGAGATGAATCACCAATCTGGGGCACTTGAAAATTGGCACAGGGAAGTGGCTGACCATCGTGTGAAAGAGCAGTGTGCATGCACATGATATCCACTCCATCAAGTTTCATGCTTCAAGTTTCAAGAACATCAGTTTCATGCCTTTGCAGACTGCACAGGCACAGCCAGTGGCTAACCAAGATAAGTTCTCTATCTACTTTCAATTACTTTATACACACACGCACATACATATACACATATATATATATACATATACACACATATATATACATATACACAAATATATATACATGTACACACATATATATACATGTACACACATATATACATATATATATATACACCCATATATATACATATATATACCCATATATATACATATATATACATATATATACCCATATATATACATATACACACATATATATACATATACACATATATATACACATATACACATATATATACATATACACATATATATACATATACACATATATACATATATATGCACACATATATATACATATATATATACACAAATATATATATAAAAATAGATACATGTGTACATATATACAAACTCGGTCAGAGGTCTGCTCATTGGCACTTCCCTGAGACCTCATTGTAAGGACAGTATATATGACATTCTTTATCAGTCACAGACAGCCACTGCTGCCAATAGCAGCCTATCATCAGCAGACAGCTATACGGTAGGCTATAGCTAGGATTGTATAGCAGTCACTCTGTCTACATGTATATATATATATATATATATATAGAAACTGACCCTTTGGAAATAAAAAAGAGGAAGAAGTAGACAAGACTACCGGGCAGGCTCGATGTCTAATAGATTTAACTGTGTGGATACTGGCAGCTGCACTTCATATCCACCTTTAGACTTCAATTGGTCCTGCATAGTAGAAACCTGAAACACAGTAAGTTATGAATATCTAAGAGCATCTGAGCAGCGACTGTAAATATTTGATGAAAGTATTTTAACAAAAAAGACTATAGATGTGCCGATTTGAAAATAAGCAAGAAGAGCGCGGCTTAAGGAGCAGGAATAACAACAGGGTAAAAGAACACGTTCTACTGTAGATTCCGTGTAACTGTCTACACTGCCAATATATAAATATACTTTCCGTTTACATATCTCAGTAACATCTCCAAGTTTTCATTAGAACAACGCTTTCCTATTGCTAAGTATACAAAGCAAATCATTGTACTAGTAAATAGGTGAGTCAGAGTTTCTCAACTCTGACTCATGCGAGCCATTTACAACAACAAACAATATTTATCAAAGCGTGCATCACGGAAAGAGTATACCCCGTGTAGCTCACATCTGCCAATCTCTAAACATATACCCGTAAACCCTCTAATTGAATGCCACCTCTATTTGAATGCCACCTCTATTTGAACCCCACCTCCAATTGGCTGCCACCTTGAGAGAAAGGTTGAAAAATAGAGCACCATTCTCTAATTGAATGCCACCTCCATTTGACCGCCACTTTGACATTATTTTATCTTTATGAGCCCAGAATATCAATTGATCAGTAGAAAAGTGTCCACAAAATCGTATTAATAATGAATTTTTAAAACATCAATAATTATTAATTCTCTCGTTGTCCAACTCCAAAACTTTTTCGCTTTTTTTCATTACAACTTTGAAAGCAACACCATAGAAATAATCAATAACGGTCTCATGCTAATAGTAGTTCCTTATTTAACGCGGTCTTGATAATTCAAAGTACATTTACGATGGTGCAAAGGTTACCTTTAGCAAGTCAAACTTTTATGCGTTGCAAAACTTTTATTTGTGCTAAATGCATTGCGTAAGTTTTGCTCTACCAAAAAATTGCTTGGACGCCGATATGGACCAGTTTTGCAGTGCAAAAGAAGAGTTGCGTCCAGAAGATATTGTGGAAGGTACTGAACAACCAAAAGAACGTTCCATCGAAAGCAACAATGAGAAAGCGGCTATCCGAGCAAACGATGCAAATATCTTTTGTTTTAAAAACGTTAATTTTGTTTATGCATGTAATATAAGTATGGTTCATTTATGTCACTTGTTCATGAATACATACCTATTTGTTGCATTCGATAGATTATCATTATATAACTTATAAATTTGCAATATATAGCAGACTATTTAATAGCATCCTTGTGGTTATGTTATCGGGAAGGGGAAGGGGGTTTGAGGGAGCTTTCACAATGGATCGACGATCATAACTCCTCTTCTATTGCGCATAAAAAGCTAGGTTTGGGTGCAAACGTATCAATGAGTGCAATGATATTTTATTCAACATTGTTAAATATAGATATAAAATAAAAATATGTTTTCAAGTTTAGAATAAAATAACGAACTAAAAGCTCTAACAAATTGCAAAGCAAGGAAAAGGCTATAATATAATTACAGATTAACTGCAAGCAATAGATAACAACTGGTAAATTTATCTCTTGCCTTCCCAAAGCAAATTTCATTTAGAAATCTTTTGACAAGTTAGAGGTAAGGTCCAAACACACTAGGCGATTTTATCGCGAGCATCATGAGGAGAGCGGAGATATCGCTGGCTTGTGCCTAAAGACACTTGAGCAATTCACTAGCAAACGATATGTAATGGGGCAAGCTCACAAACTGCCAATAAAATTCCGTATCATTAGTTTCTTCGGAGTTGTTAATAAATTCGGGTAAGTCAATATGGCGCCGTCTAGGCAACAGTGTAAACAACTTCCGCTTTCGTTATTAAACCTATCTCATTTTCACAGATTGTACACTACAAGAAGACATTAGAAAAAACGATTCTTGTATTTTTAACGGTAATATTTTACGATTTTTATATATATTTTATTTTGTAGTACTTTTTGATATTTAATATATTAAATATTTACCATTGTCAAGATGGTCAACCTGCGCAGCGATCGACTCCAAATGTTAGTTTTCAACTCGGATTTTTTGTAATTATTGTTTGTTATATCATACAGGACTGGAAGTGTTTTTATTAAATTTATGAACAAATCAGTGTTCATTCTGATGATGTTTCAATCGTAAAAAAACAGCAAATTATCGCTGCTGTACATTGGTGAACATCAATAAGCAATAATTACCCGCCATAAAATTGCCTTCTGGGAAAAACCAACTAATCAAAACGCATCGCGCTCGCGATAAAGTTGTGCAGAGAAAGCCTAGCGTTATCGCTTTGCATGAGCTCGCTGAGCAAGTTCTAGCGCAGATTAGCGCCATGCAGCTCGATATCGCGCTAAATATCGCCTAGTGTGTTTTCACCTGTAGGCTAAGTTAGCAGATTTATTGCATCCAAAAGGTTTAACATTGCTCCACCAGAAAAAGAGGGCAAAATACAGGCGACATTCGCTTCGTCAGTAGAAGGGTTAAATTTATCCTCCCAAAATTCTGACATGCCACTTAAAAAATATGCCAGCCTCTAGTTGAATGCCCCCTCCAACTGACCCATACTAAAGAGAAAGGGTTGAAAAATAGAGCCCATGGTGTTTAATTAGAGGTTTTATGGTAACTATCGATGTTTGTTGTGACCGCAACAAACGAAAGCTAACTGTGTACAGAGAGAAGAAATTATTCCAAGTCGTCGGTCGAACAAACGAACAATTTCAGCTATGCATAAAGTCGCAGCCGAACAAACAAACTATTTCAGCTATGCATAAAGTGGCTAGCCACAGACATTGACATTAAATAGAGCGGTGACTCAGTTAGTAATAGAGGCAACATAGTTCTTGCAGCTCATTAAGGGGCATTTTGTATTCCTTACTTACACCCCAGAGGGGCACACATATCAATAAATGAGCAATAATTTAAGTCTATGGATATCCACAAACATGGAGTTATTCCCTATACACATAATTCATCAGTCAGAGGAAGACCCGCAAACAAATCCAGTGAAAACATTCTTCGTATATCGGTTATCGTATCCTCCAAACATTAACTATTTATATAGCTCTCTGGCAGTGGCAGCACTTAACTACAGTTAACAGCGCCACCCACCTAGCTTATCATTTACTTTCTTGTGCCCTGTATAGACTAAAGCTAACTTAATTTTTCAACGATTGTGATGGGTAAATGAATAGAGCTTAAAAGCTACACATTTACCCTTTTGGGCACCCCATAAGAGTGTAAAAACATAGTATCACCAATTTGCTATGTGTACCCATATATGGCTTAGCTGAAGTTTTGGGCTCAAACATATAGCCTGAGGTTTTACAAAAAGTCTGGGGGAAGGACAAAAAGATTGCATCAATGTAAGATGTTTTGCTAACCTTGAGGACTGGCCAGATCCCTATCAAGCCATTACCCTGAACAACAGCATAAAACATTTTAAATTTTGTTTAAAATTCATGTTAATCAATATGACAGTTTGTAAGAAACCGCTGATTGGAAGAGATAAGGCTATGACATGAGAACAAAGGCTATGAGCACGAACGGTGAGTAATCCTACCTTGTCTCCTGAATTGCCAGACGCCATATCTCCCGAACCTATGTGTCCCGTATGCACAAAGTTTGTTGGTTCTCCAATCATCGACCTATCTATTCTTCGTCTCCGCTATAAAGAAAGAACGCTGTACAGATACAATAGTGCAAGGAAAGCAGCTAGTATCATGGTGACTTTGATGCAGCATTAATAAATACATTAGAGCTCCTGGAACCACCTTGGCTGGCACTCGCTTGTTGCTGTTAGTCGGCATATTGAGACATATACACTGCTGAGGTGGGAGTAGTCTAACCTCTTTCATAGAATATAAAAAGTTTGACACTATGCGAATGTAATTATAACAACGAATACTTGATCCCATTATGGACTACACATCAAAAATCACAAGCGATCTGTCATCCCTTGGTTTCAGCTGCCTGACAAATCAAGGCATAGACGATCACAGGCCACAAAGACTGATATATCAGCACATGGTCTTGAGTCATGTTAAAACGCACTCCATCCTTGTGTAGCTTGGGTGAATCACCACCTCTTGAACACACTATGGGCCGATCAACTCTGGCACACACCTCGCTAAAAAGGAATTGTCTTTTGTGATTAATTTTTTAAATACACTGAAGAAATACAAAGAGCATAAACCGATACCAGGTGGTCGATAGTTTAGCGTATTCTTTGTTACAGCCTGTTTTATGAACCAGACAGAGGCACGTGTCAAGATACTGTAAAAAGTCGTTGAGTTTATCTGAAGATTTTCAACTGTCAGCCAACACTGACAGAAACTTACCAGCACACACAATAGCGGACTGTGAGTCTGGAGTCGACGAGTTCCGGAGGGCAGGGCGCGCCATCTGTCTGGTGTAATGTCGACAGAGCATTGTATGAGCTTTTAATATTGGCATATCCTCATCGGGAGAAAATACCGCGCAACAGGTTGGCTGTACGTAACAGAACACTCTAATCTGAAGCAGCAGTTGGCATAACAGCAAAATATTACAGATGCTTTGACCTGCTGAATTGTGTAGTATGGGCACTGAAGAGTCTGGGCTATTAACAGTTTTAACATTTATATCAGAGAGATACTGCAGTTGAAGTGGTGTTTTTTAAATCAGCAGACGACATTTCGAAGTTGTGATCAAAAGTTAAAGTTTGTTATCAAATTGAGCATTGGTCAAGCTCAATTTGTAGGCTACAACTTGGCCATGACTTTGGTGGGATGATTAAATTGTGAACAACGATATTAACAAATTATCATTTTGCTTCTCATGAACAAATGGTCACAATATATTCTGTAACAGGATATACCATTTGTGGTGGTGGCCGCTGAATGAGAAAACCCAAAAGGAGAAGATGAACAAATTATCATTTTCTTATCGGCTTATTCACATTGAAAATTAAATCATGAAAAAGTATATTTGGTTTTAAAAATCCTAGCATTTCAGAAAGACTTATAATGACACATCCATGCTTGTACAATCTGGATTTCTCTACTGATTGTACAAACAGGCTATACTCAGAATACTAATTACAGTAACTAATGCAGCCCTAACTACTAGTACTCATGTATATGTCACAATCCACATGATGAAGATCTCTCTTTCATCTAAGATCTCCGCTGAGTATATTTAATAATATTGTTCATACAGCTGTCTGCTTTGACACAAAGGCCATACCAGAATCTATGTGTTCTGAACACAAAAGTTCTGTCTACTGAATGAAAATGTCAGTTCGATGCTTTTCGTCAGTTTAATACTGCTATGGCCAGTATCGACAAGTATAAATTGGTAAACTAGCTCAAATGACATGTGGCACAGTAGTACTTAATCTAGGTTCTACTGAACTTTAGGGGTTTGGTGGGTCAACCACAGAGGTTCAGCGAGGTCAAGACATACAAGTAGTCTCACAAAGGCAACAACAGAAGTCACACTGATCTTTATGAAAAGATATGTTATTTGTTGTGAGTTCATGCATTGTATTGATTTTGTTCTTTGAACACAGGGATGTCAATACACAGTTCATTATGTGTACCAGTAAAACATATACCTATGTCTTAAATGTGAAAAAAACATTTTATTTTTCAACAAAGAAAAGAATAAAGCGCGTATGAAACCGGCGAGGTTTACTACGTCCAGCAAGGTTAATAACTACTGATCTAGCATGAACCAGGCTGAATAATTGCTGGAAAGTTTTCAACTACTGTTCTGGTGTTTATGCTGCTTGGTGGAGCTTAAGTGAGAACTCATTAAAAGCCACAATCAAAGTTGGAGCTCATTAGAAAGGTCATTTGGCCCAAGATACTGTGATCTAATGAAACAGTGGCAGCCAGAGCAAAGAAACCAAGAGGTAGTCAGCGCTGCTGGACAAGCGGAGGTGATGCACTCATAGTGACTGACACGACAAAGAATAAACTCATCACATAGTAATAAACTGGTATTTCAAGGATCCTTTGGTTCCTTTATCCACGATATAAACTACGCAGCAGAGAGCTTCGTTCAATCAACATCTGCATCCAAGGCATTCCAACTGACATCAATTGGATTAAACTGAATGTTTACACCTGAGTGACTTCAGACACCTAGCACTAGGCTCTGGTCACTGGGTCACAGATACACTCACAACCTGAGACTTTTCCAGCCCTCATTAAGTTTACAAGATGAGGATAAAATGAGGGCATGAGGGCAAATGCTGCCATGTTGAGTACAACACAAAAAAACTCATCGAGCTGTTAAATGACACGAGGCTTTTGCTTGTTCCAAGTGAAACTTATGGTTAGTCAACAGAATCCTGAGTAAAATACAAAATATTGTCATGTAAGACCACGATCAAGCTCTTTAGAATGTCACGTGATGAACACATAATCAACTGACTGATATCTGATAGGCTGATAGCACATCGAGGCATGAGCCATGCTAGATATAATATGAGAGATAATACTGGCAATAGCCCATCAATGGCGGACATAAAGACTTACCACTATGAACCTCTGTATAAAAGCCCACGCAGAGGTTTGTTAAACAGCGAAAATCACCCACGATGCACATCAATCGAGGTCACACTACTTCAACGCTGCTCAATCCATCCATACTTCCAATTCCTACCATCAACATATTTCAACCAGACGTCATCAACCCAGCCCAGAGAACATGACGAAGTTGAGCTAACAATAATGTTGGTAAACTCTTATTCATGGACATCATTATCATTCCTCATCAACTTTTAACAAGAGGCATTCCAGCAATGAGGAGGCCTGTATTACAATAGCCTCTTACTATTACAAATATCAATAAACGCAAATAGCATTTATAAAGACCTCTACAAAACCAGTAAGTGTTTACATTTGCGACTAGCTGTATTAGGCCCTGGCAGTGTACACATAACCTGCGCAATGACATCAAACACTTCATAAAACCCTCCAATCCAACTAGAAGAACAAGTACAAGCATACACACGAGAATGCCGAGCTGTGATTGAAAAGCCTAGACTGAGTTATGCATTTGAGATAGTTGACCCTTATCACCAGGCTATAGCCATTAGCTCGTTACAGAGATCAACGGCCTGCCAATGTTGATAAGAATAGCGCCTTTGAGATGCCATTGCCTCTGAGATGCCATTGCGCTTTCTCAGGCTTAATATTATAATGCACAGCTGTGTGTTACGCTTAACAATGATGTGCATTACAAGCGTTCAGCCTAAATTGCTTCCTATGGATTTAGATCGACTATCTCATATATAGAGCCCAACTCCAATGCATCAGGCTTATTCTTGTCAGCGTCTTATGAAGACAATACTCGGGTGCAGTAGCGAAGGATCTACGGGTTTCCTAGCGAGCTACAGTAACATAAGCAGCTGATGAAATACGCTCCTCTTCGTGTGGCCAGCTATGACGAATAGGAGAGGCCTGATAAATCTTCAGTTTTTGTCACAACATTTATCAACCAATAGCAAGCATTCATCTGCTGCGAATTAAAATAGCGGCTGCTAATCTTCTAAAAACCTTCCAAATTGAACCTCCACATTCTAACACACAGCAGCAATAAATCCGGTCGTTTTGACAAGTGTGAGGCTGAAATACAGCCAAATTGAAGGTGCAGGATGGGGGACAATGATTGATGACTGGGGGATTTAGAGTAGCGGCAGAACAATTAATAAGGCAGGGCGGCACCCATCTATGACTACATTATTTTGTATTTTCTAAAAAGCTACTACTATGATTAAGTGAACAGTTCACTGAATATATGGCGCATTTTGCCAGATATTGCACCAGGGCTTGCAGAGTAATCTGTAGCTGAAAAGACTAAGCCAGCGCAAGACTACTTACCACAGGTTCCTGTGGCTGAGGTCGAAAACAAATAAGACTCATTGTCATAATCCCAGTGTTCAGCCGAAGCCTTCCTTTTCTCTGCCCGAAGCAGTTTTCGCTACAAAATACCAGCATGTGCCATAAATAATTCACATAAGAAGCCTTAACATGATTCTATTAATTAGATGCCAAAGCCCTTACAATATGGTGATAATAGCAACATACATGTAGTAAATCAGAGAACTAACTCAAAAGTTATCAATATTTATACAACCTCTATGAATCGCATATTAAAATGTATATTGTTCTTAACTTACCAGGTTTTGTTAAGTAATAGCAACTGTCAACTTTTTTCTAAAACCAACAAAAGAGTTACATAAACAAGCTTTTTGATGGAGGGGAGGATTAATGAGATGCTCCCCACCTCTATCAAAAATGGTCTAGACTCTAGAGGATAAACAGAGAAGAAGAAGAATCACCCTTTATACCCTAGATACCCACTATAGCCTAACTGGTAAATATTTTGAAGGCACTTTACCTTAATCTTGCTGTTCAAAGATTTGTGTTTGGACATTAACCAAATAAACTGTCCAAATTGTAAACACAACAAGCAACAGATAACAATGCTCAAAGAAATTAGCTATATGTGTCACTGATGACGTAAGTTCACATATCAACGCCAGGGGAAGGCATCGTATTTATTATGGCACTAAAAGATTAATTTTCTTATGTGAGAAAAATCCAAAATGAACTGCATCATTGCTACAATAACATAGCAAAACAATTATTACGTTGATGATAAAATAAAGTTATGGTACGGGGTCTGAGCCAACATACAAAATGACCCATAATTAGTAGGCTATTACTCTAATTTAATACAAGTACTATTTGATGCTAATTATGTAACATAATCTTTATTATCAGGTTTAATTATTGTAGTAAAACCGCTACTATTATCAATCGTATTTCAAGTAAAGCAGTATTACTCGTAGATAGTAGTCGTAGTAATTGGCAACTAATAGGACAAATAAGTAATTAAAATTGATTACATACGACGATATTGTATTGCAGAACTCAATCACAAACGTAAATCCATAATTCACCATTGCTATAATTCATGGTTTCGTGTAACTTTCAGCTAGCCAAAACCATATAAACTGTAGAATACTGGCTACACAAAAAAGAACGATTAAAGTAGTAAAACGATTACAGTAGTAATCCACCAACACTAGCGATCTAAACGATAATTAATGCTGTGACTTACTATAAACGTACAACGTCTTTGTATATCGCTGCTATTTTCTATGTATCTGTGCGTTCGTTTGGAACAAGTAAAACAGCACTGATATTACTCGCAAATCAGTAGGAGAAAAATCGCTCCGTGATTTGAACTCAGAGACCTCTGACTCACAAATGTCCTTGCCTGTGCACTTAATGTTTAGCTTCCTGAACAGTTTCCCATGCTCTACAATAGCTTACTATTAGTGCTTTTAGGATCTAGGGTTATACTTTCACGAGGGCAACTTTTTAATTATGCTAAGGCCGTTGCGATTAACCAATCAACAGATAGACCATTTAGGCGCAAAGCTTAGGCAAGTCGAGACAAGACAACTACCATTTTATCTAGTCTGTTTCAGCATGGGCAATACAATACATGTATGTGTACTTACAGTACATACATGTGTGTATAGGGGCGGATCTACTGTGGTGCATATGGTGCAAATGCACCACCATAAATATGGCAAAAAATTAAAATAAAAGATTTAAAATCCATCAAGAATTGAGTAAATTACAATTCATTTCACTGAGAACTTGCTTTGGGAGGAAATGAACAAAAACGGGCTAGTAGAGCTCGTTATAATGAACCAGTTTTAATAACATTGACCTGAATTTGAATAGCTTATAAACAAATGAGAGTGGTCCCAATAAACATCCCCAATTGAGCCACAACTTTTTCGAAAGAAGTACTACAAGCAATTTTAAAAGCTAAATGTCTCAAAAGGAAGGTCAAGAACGAACTTTGGATCATTTCTTTCGACGACAAAACAACAATTCAAAAAAGTATGCCCTAATATGTCTGTTTTATAATAGCATCGTTATGTAGCTAATACTACGAAACATTTTTATGGTAGTTTGCAGAAATGATGGCTAATTTCTGCACAGCCAAACCAAATGGCTGTTGAGGTTTTGTGATTGATTTTGTCTTGATTTTATTTTATTGCACAAATGTTTGTTAACTTTCTGTTTACATGTAATCTTGATATACATAGTATAAGGAACATTATAAAACACCAATTTAATTAATCATTTCTAATGTCAATTTTTACCTCTAAACTTGTTGTTTGCCGCAAATAAATGATTACACTTTTTTGGGCTCAAACACACTTCTCCTTCAGTCTAAGATGCCTAAATTTCAAAACGTTCCGCTAACGTGGGGCCAGGTAAGGGGGTCGCCCCGCGCACCCCCTCTCACTCTAGATATATTACACAAATTTTGTACCACACACTTTTTTTCTAGATCCGCCCCTGGTGTAGATCTGTGACATATTACATATTGTGTGAAAAACAGAAAATATTTGCGACCAATAGATTTCTTTTACAAACAGTTCTATATGAACTTTTTAAGTGCCATGATTATTGTTGTCAAGATTGAAAGAGCTTCAAAATGGAAAACAGCCTTTTTAGTGTGGCAAGGCTCGAAGTATCTTGTAATATTACAGCGGAAAAAACACCTAATTTTCTTTTCTCAGACTTATAGTTTAAATAAATAAATAAAGTAACAGCGTGCATGAGAGTACACAGGTACGAATGTATGCAAGTTCATTTACATATGTTCACGTAGATGGATCATTCAGCTACAGCCTGTACTAGATTTAGCATTTAGTTCACACATTCATATTTTACTGTAATATATTTTTGTAAATAAATTGCTGGTAACTTCAGGTTTGCATGTAATTATCTAGCAATTAATTTTAGCATGCAAGCTAATACTATTTGAGTTTTACCCCGAAAGTTGGTACAGTGATTAATTTTCTCTTACCAATCGCCAAATGAATGCTGACGGGCAGAGGTTGGTAAAAGTTTTAATCGGTTGCCACCATCTTAAGCAAAAGCCAACAACCTAGTTGTCTTGCACATCATGGTTGCTAGCCTGTGCACCATAGGCTGTCATGGGAGCTGATAACTTCTCCTTTTGGTGAATATGCTGGAGTGAATGTTTAAAGAATTAGTTCATGTACAAGCTTTTTAAGGTATCGATCGGACAACCCCGGTTTAGTGAGAGTAGCCACACAGCGTCCCTCAGCAGAAAATAATGCTCAGAGTTGTACGCTCACTGATAGAGCACAGCTAACCCTACTTTCAACCCTCTCAGGGATAAATCTAATAAAATATTTTATTTTTGTTTCTTAATACTTTTCACTCGGACTACCACACGCCTTACATTAATGAGCTCTAATTGTAGATTTGTTTGCATGAGAGATGCAAAGATAAAACCAGACTCTGATTAAACGGGTTAATAATAATATAGTAGGAATATTAATTTGCTCTAAGCAAAAACTAGCCAAACACTGTACTGTAACGGAAGCATTAGGCTAGGTACAGAGAGTGTCAGCCGACTTTGAAGTAGAAGAAAAGCTGATAATACGGACAGTGTAGGCTGCAGAAAGTGACCGGTAAGAGAGTTGACCTTGTGAGTCCGATGTTAGCTGGGGCACCTCAGTAGTAAGCGGAACTTACAAGGCTGACCCGCCGCTGAGATCATACACAAGCCAAGCTATAAAGTTGGACAAGCAGTATGAGTAAGTGAGGCAATATAAAGGTGGACAAGGAGTATGAGTAAGTGAGGCAATATAAAGGTGGAAAGAAAACCAGCCATAGAATCTGTTCTTTAAAAAAGTCTGTTTAATATTCGCAGCCAATTTAGGAGGACATTTTGTGTTTTCAAACCGTTTTGAAAACCGTTCACATTTGTGGCAATTCATCATGTATTTGATGTTAAAAGTTATTCCAAAGATAATTCTGCCTCAGTTTAATCCTTACATGAAAAGCAGGTATTATCACCAGTCTCACTCCTTGCTCTAAAACATCAACACTGAAGGACAATATCAAGGCTAATACATGATAAGAGCGCAAAATATATCTAATCTCGGCACATTGCTCAAACACAAATCAGGTCACGCTTTAGAATTATGTAAACACAATGGGAGATTTCTTCACAAATAATTTATAAGAGTGGTTTGAGGCTTTGTTTATATTTGTTTTCACTAACTTCTGTAACAGGAATATATTTGCTAGAAAATCTTTGCTACAATTGACTACCGGTATGCAGCATTGTGACAGCCATCTTGAGATCTACCTTATCAGAATACACACTCTTAAATCACTAGTAACATTGGATTGCATCAGTGACTGCTTGGGTCCATCTGATCTTAAACACTCTCTATCTCGCTTCCTTGTTGTGCATCCGTCAATCTATTGCATAGGATCTCTGTATACATGTCATATGACTCATCTATATCACAGGGCTTGTATTACTGGGCTAATTTGTATTTTAATAGATGAATAAATAGCCACTTATGTCAGAGCTGATAAAAATGGAGATAACAGTGTGAATAACAAATATCTTTATAGCACGTTGAAGTACATTTGATGAGTTTCACACAGATTGTAGTAACCAATAGTGATGGCAAACAAATAGCAAATATCAAAATCAGCAAATTAAAAAAAAATTGTAATATAAATGTAGTAATTCTTTTGGGTCCAGCCTATATTGTAGGAAGAAATTAGAGCAAATTAATCTTGATTTCTGAGTATTAATCAAAACATGCAGTGAAAGTCTGATGACAGAGGAATAAATATATTATTTGTATCATATTTGTGTATGTTCAATGAGTTCTATGGGGATAAACAACTAAGAGGTAAAGGTGATCACTAGCAATGATAAACAACTAAGAGGTAAAGGTGATCACTAGCAATGGTAAGCAATACCATTCTCTACTACATGTAGTTCTAAATGTATGAGGAACTTTATAACACAAGTAAAGAGGTTTATGAATCTTGAAACACTGCATTCTAGATGTTTCTTGATAACAGTAAAACTGCTTATTACAGCAAAAAATACAAAAACAAAATTTTAAAATAATTTATCATATTTTAAAATTAATAAAAGACTCTAAATAGGAAGATTTCTCCTCCGAATTGTGTAATAAGTGAATTCCTAAAATTTTAGGATGGCCACTATAATGCAGCTTATTACTTATATAACAATGTATTTTAATTTAGTTAAGATTGAATTTTGAAAAACTTTGTAAACATTCGAAATTTTTTTAAATCTTCACCTAGAGGCCAGTAGCCTACAATACAAGTTTTCAAAAAAGTTTTGGCATTTATTTGAAAGTCCACATGATTTAAAAATTTACAGAGCGACACCACCCACACACATACCATCCAAACACATACCACCCAAACACATACCATCCAAACACATACCACCCACACTCTCACCACTCACACACGTACTACCCACATACACCACCACCAACATGCAAACCATTCACACACATCACACTTACTATACACACATAATACACACACGCACGCACACACACACATGCTGCGTGCTCTGTGTGTGTGCATGTGTGTCTGCATGCTGCACGCAGCATGTGCATTTGTTATATTTATAGTTTGGGCTCTTTCAAGGTTACATATTGTAGAAACATTCATAGATTTCTTGCAATTGTGAGAGGTAATGTTGGTGAAATCTGAACAACATGTGCACCCATCATGTTCACCTTCTACATAGGATATCTAAAAAGGACAAAAGTTTTAGTATCGACCAACCGTATAGGAAATGAATTTAATATTGACCAATCATATTGGACATGAGTCTATCGTGCTATCGTGCTATCGTGCTATCGTGCTATCGTGCTATCGTGCTATCGTGCTTACCTTGACATGGAAATGTAGGCTGTCATTTCACTTTTAAAGTTTAATAGAAGAGAGAAAATATAGGGGTCTGCAAATATAATTTGATCCTCTTAGGAAGTGGTTAGAGATATTATAATAATATAAGATATTTCTTAGAACCTGACAGCCAGTGCACTATTTCCTTTTTTCTTTCTTGTCAAGCCTTTAATTTGGGTTTCCAGTTGTTTAGTTGCTAGGCAACAACTGCCCCAGCCTGTACATCATTTCTATTTCCTGTATAGTTAAGTGAATTCATATTCTGAGAAACCTACAATTAATGTGCTGCCGCCTAGCAGTCTTGGTCAGCTTAGCAGCATCCTAAAATAGATAATAAAAGAAGTTGATCATATGAAAGTATTGATCATATATTACTCTACAAACATACACTCAACTATTACCAGTTTAGTCAGTGAGCAGATGTTACAGAATACAGATACTTTTGAATCATATTTCGACTACCTACTTTAGTTTTCGTTTCAAGAAAATGTATTCGGTTAAAGACAGCGGTTATGCACTGAGAGCAGAAGCATACTTTACCACTCTAGTCTCTTGAGGGCCATTTAAAAATAAATTTTTAACAATAAAATTAGGTAAATAGCGTAAAAAAACGCCCAGCATTCCTACATGTGAAAAAGCCAAAGTCAGGAGCAATGAAACATAGAATGTAAGGCTTAACCATGCACCAGAAGCGATTGTAAAATTTGACATACCTGGACTAACTATACTGCTAGAGCAGGAATGGTGATGGTGAAATTGACGGATGAATCATAGATATTATGCGGGCAGCTGAGAAATTATTAAATTTGCAGAAGATTACTAAAGGCTATGCCCACATTCATCATTCTTCCATACGTCAATAGCTACACATGACTAGATTTGTTATTTATCGGGTGAAAGTATGACTTCACAGCTACAACGTCACAGGTAAGATTAAAGTGTTTACCTGTCATGTAACCAGTGTAATATTGCATCTCAATGTCATCTGGTGTCAAGGTACGTATTAGTAAGTAATAGGTACTAGGTGTTACTAAAAATAGATTTAGTAGCAGTTAGTGCGTAAGAGCCCGGCTACTATGTGCGTAGTTTGCCTGGACTAATAAGTGCTGGACTGAGTAGACTAAAGAGAGAAGCAGAAGAACTAGCTGTCTTAGCTGTGATTGGCTGTCTAGGCAGCCCCAACCTCATGTCTTTGTGCATAATTCAAGTTTGTACATAACGGTGATTCTTTCTACAAATAGAGAGAGGGAATCAGCGTTAAATGCAGTCAGGTTTGGAGCAATGACTAGTTTAAATGCCTAAAACCAGATAACTTTTATTCTGCTACACTAACTCTTTTAGACCTAGACCCTTCATACATGCATAGAATCACGCACTAATGTAAACTTTCTGTTAGCTGATTTTAAAATAAAAAAGAGCTCATATGTTTCCTTGACAGTTTTAAAACTACTGAGTTTGCTGACTGTTGGTATCGATTGCTTTTGGATTTGCTAGCAATATCAAACACTTGGCATTAATACAGCGTGCATATTTTTTCAATTGTTTTACAAAATCTGACACCATCTTAATTTCTCAGTAAACTTTGTGAATTACTCAGATACTACTTTCTGCCCTGATAAAGATACCTGCTAATTTGTATTTGCACCATTGCTCATCCTCTACAATTTATTCCAATGTTAGGATTGACTAAACAACCTCTAGAGATACTGTATGTATGTTGACAGTCCTTTATCAAATGACTTGATGTATGATGAACATTGGCTACCAAACTAGCAAATAAGTAAGTTACTCATATATTATGAAGAGGCATCTTTTATTATTCTATGGTAACAAAGTGACATTCAGATAATAATGGCAAGTAATAAATAGGACTAAATAAAATGGCTTACCATTTTTATTTAGTCCTATTTAATAATTGGGAGTTTTCTTATCAATTGTAGTTGTTGGCATTGACTGTATAATTCCTGTTGTCTACAAGACCTGTTTAAGAATATCATTCTAAAGTATTCTATTTACATTACCTTGTAGTATCTTTTATCTTCAAAGATAACGGTTACAGTATTTTATGTTTATAAGAAATGTAAAACAATAGTTAAGTTACTTCAGCAAATAGAGTTCATAGATGTATCCATAGAGCCTTTTGTTTGCATTGTGTTGTGAGTGATCAATATATGTATACATATTGAGCACTCCCAACATACATATTGGTATTTATGTGTCACAAAAGTGTAGCATATCAAAGGTGTTGCCATCAAGTATCTTTCCCTTTCTCTCTCCCTCGTACTCGGTGCACACCGTCATTAGTCATCATCTGTTTTGAAGATAAAAGCTCCATATAGTACTTTGCATAATAATGTTTACATTTTATTGCAGATCATGACCATTAGACCGGTATTTGTTACTATGTGAATGTTGGTGGTGAATTAGAACCATTAAAACATGTTTTTCCATTTTAATATCTGTTTTAGGTGTTTTTGTTTTAGAGGGTGGGAACGGATTAGTTTCTAAATACCATAGTTATTTTATATGGAAAATTGATGTGAAGTATGAGTGAATTGACACACACGAGCTCAGGTCCCAGAACGCATTAGGCTCATATCTCAAGATATTACCCTAGTTGTTTTGTACCACAAAAACAAATGGTAGCCGCCCCATATGAGGTTAGAAATTGCTGCACTGCAAAACCTCGGAAAAACCTCTTTCGGAGTCTTCTGGAGAGTAAATTTCTTTCCGAGTATCCTCTCAGTACACTATGTACTACTCTGCTCATCTGTTAGATTTATCTCACCAATACAATTATTTCACCATTTGAAAAATGGCAGAGCTAGCGCATAGACTTGAATATACATTGGCCAAACCTAGAGCAGAGAAAGGTGCCAACTCGAGTATTTTGTCCATTCAAATTATTTAGTCTTTTGGTGGTTTTGATAAATTTTGCTTTACTTTTAGCCGTTGTCAACACTGAAGGGCACAAAAACTTAGGCTTGCCTTCTTTAGCCTCCTCTTCTCTCTCAACTTCTAAACTGAGAAAAAGTTGAAAACTAAAGTTAAAACTTGCTCAAAGTTAGGAACTCAGGCGTGACCATGGGGAAACAGTTAGAGGCCATCTGCTACAATAGATGAAGCGTTAAATAAAATTTCACATCTCTCATAGTCATGACTCAGCAAAGTAAAGTCAATCTAATGAACGGATTAAATAAATAACTGCATATATTTTGTGTAGAAGTTGCCAGTTCATTAACATTAGTTAGCAGGTACTTACATGAAAGTTTTGTGTAATCAAATACTTTAAGGTTTTGCGCAAATGCGTGTCATCTAGTATGGCAATGGGATTCTATAAATAAACATTGATCATGACTTGATGACCACATGTACAGTTTAAAACAAACATTGAGCAACGTGTTCTGGTGTAGCGGGAACTAGAGTGGTCAATTATTGGAGCATGTTTATTTTATAAGAGCGTGCCATTATTGGCCATTAGCAACTATTGGTTGTAGTTATCAGTACTTTCTTAGAGAGAATACAAATCTTGTTTTTACACTGTCTTCGCGCCTTATGCTGTCTGCCAGGTTGAGAGGCTCCATGCTAAGAGGAGTTGTTTGTCTTTGCAGGAGGAGATAAGTCTCTAGTCTAGCATTCCTATCTACATGCAGCTTACCTATAATAGTTCAGGGGAGGGTTTAAGAACTTTCTCAATGTTTGCAAGTTACAAGGCTGACTGACTAGAATACACAAGTCATCTTGAACTGCTGTGCCACACACTTTCTTCCTACCAGCTTGGTCTCCTTAGCATTTTTGGTCTCAAGGCATTGTTTTTTGTTGTTTGTTTTTACACTTTTTCTCATTTTACCTTGTTTTACTACTATTGCCATAAAACTTTACAGTCCCTCTGAACTAAAATAACCTCCTTCAATATGCAGCAAGATGCCACTATAAGACTTTACAAGTATCACTTACCTTAAAGAGTCAAGCTTCTCATTTCTCGGCTTGTCAACTCGGTTGCATATGACAGACCGGGTTGAATATTCCTCCCCAAGTCATCACCATAGCAAACAGTCTACAAGCATGTTTTCCAGCAATAGCTTTGAGCAGTTTTTAATGATTATGTTTGTCTGATGAAATAGTGTCTTACAGACTTTGTTGTATTACATCTCTAGTTGTTGTTGTTTACATGTAAAGTATAGTTGTTATGTTGACTCCTGCAGTAGGAGCTCGATGAGATAATCACTATTTCATCATTATATTAGTACCTGAACAGCATTAATCATTCAAACTTACAAATAGTCACATCAGATGAACTATCTCTTTAGGTCCATACAACTTTGTAGACTTCATTAAATGTTTTGCAGTAGGTATTTGTTGAACTTGTTAAAATAATATTTTTTTATTTTTTCAAACCTACTTTTCATTAGGAGATATGATTGGTTGATCCAAAATACTTTTACGGCCAAGCATATATTGGAACTGTGGGATATTATGTGAATATTCGAGGCTTTCCTGTGATTAGCCTGTCATGCAGGGACAGGTTTTCATGGAAAGCCAGGGCTTTGAAAAGCTAGCTACCTTTTCACAGGAAAGTCAAGGAACTAAGAGATCTCGCTATATAAACGGGCATGAATCCAATGTTTGTGAGAAACCTCAGTAAGGAGAGCGAGTGAGCTGATCGAGTGAGTTGCCGTGCTTGTACTGAGAGAGAATCTGCGTGTGGCAGTTTGACTTAAGATTTCATCGTATAGCGGGGAGGCCGCTTATTTGACAGCCTATAACAGGTTGACAGTAGGGACTGCCATTAGATTCGTGACAGCAATCTGCTGTGGGTGTGAAGGCTGTTGGCAAGAGGGAGGTTGGTGTGCCATCGTAGCAGCTTGGTGCTGCATAGCAACATCCTTGTTGTCTTTCTGACAGGAACACCTTTTGAGAGTAGCCGTGTGCTAGTGGTCTAGAACGTGTCGCCTACAAACAACAGATTGGGGTTCAATTCCCAAAAAATGCTGCCGATGGAAACAGGAATTACATCAAATCTTCAATTACTCTCTGCAACTGGGCATGTCTCCGTCATCGAGGTTCCCTTGCTACCAGACTCGGACATGTTAAGCCAAGATCACAGAGCTGTTGCAACAATGCTCTTGAAAATACGCACAGTCTTTGCTTGCAGTAAGCCAAACAGATATCATAATCGATCTTCGAAGGATTGCTCCATAGATATATAAACCTATGTTTGTAAACCATGTAAACCTATGGTTTATATATCTATGGATTGCTCTCACACGCACACGCACGCACACATGCGCATTTGCGCATGTGTGCGTGTATGCACACAACGTGTGTGCGTGTATGTGCACATATGTGCATGTATGCACACAACTTTATGTGTGTGCACACACGCACACACATAAAAAATCCACCATCAGTTAGTTTTGCACATGTGAAACTGCATGCCATTGTGAGAGTGATCCCAATAGTTAAATCTGGGGCAACCGAAATTTCCACTTTTTTCTAATTAAAATATTAAATAGCCTATTACTACTTATTTCGAGGGAAGTTTATTTGTGTATAAGGAAATATTTGCAAGTACACTCGCTATTCTATCATTAAGAACGTTGCGCTTCACAATAGTCTGATGATGCAGGCAGAGTCTTGTTCTTCATAACTTATGCACAGCACGTTGCTGCCGTCATCATCAATTTTACGAGTTGCATCTATCACTACTTCAACATCTTCTTCGTCAGCATTCAAGAGAGCTGAACTTTTTGCTTGCAAGGTACATAACTTATTAGTGATCTTCTTGTATTGCCTAGAATAGAACATTTAATGGTGTTATACAAACTACCATAGCATTTTTGTCTTCGTAAAATTCTGTTTTTTCATTGAGCTTTACAAATACAAACATACTACTACTAAAACTATTGCTACAAAAAGTTTCACCACTCCACAAATGCTACTACTAATATTGCTACTATTACTACTACTACTACTACTACTACTACTACTACTACTACTACTACCACTACTACCATTACTACTACTACTACTACTACTACTGCTACTACTACTACTACTACTGCTACTACTGCTACTACTACTACTACTATTACTGCTACTACAGCAGTCACTGTTACTGGTACTATTACTACCAACACTACTACAGCTGCTACTACTACTATTGCTACTATTATTACCGCCACTAATGCTACTACTACTACAACTGCTACTACTAATACTACTGCTGTTACTTCTACAGCCGCCGCTACCATAATTATCTTCTTTATTACTATATAGTCTTTGTTATTACTAGTGCTGCTACTACTACCATTTTAATTACTCTAATAGCAATCATTATTAACTACCTGAAGTTAGTAAACCTAGTAACCTTTTTTGTTACCATGAGTGTTCTGAGGGTAATTATAATTTTAAAAAACTACCTGTTGAGCTGTGTTACTGATTGTTAATGCTAAGTGAATGTTTTTAATGCTTACATTGTTTCCATAAGTAAGTAGAGGTCAATGAGGCAGCAGCCTATTGTTTTTCTATGAATTCAAACCTGACATCTTTTTTGGCCCATGCAGGAGTAATTGGGAGGAGCAGGTTTGTTAATGAATAGAACTTTTGCGATCGGTTTTGCTTCTTTGTGTAAATGAAATAATGGCTGAGCAAAATTGTTAAAGTGAATCTCTATTTAGGGTTTTTTTCCACTTTTTTTGTACTGGGTTTTCAGTTTTTTGAGCATTGCTAAAAAATATTTTGGCTAAAGTAAGCCCAGTTGTAATGCTCTCCAATGCAGATTATAGTCAGAGAGTGAGAAACCAATGTTAACAAAAAGCTATGATGTCAGGAATCATACAAATATTTCAAATTCCTTATTTATTTCACTAGATAGTCATAAAATACAATTGAATAGCTTTGATTTAACATCAGATTTTTCATTTAGCCTAAATTATTGGCTAGTAGATTCTCTTTTTAACAGGTCCAAAAGTTTACAAAGTTCACAAAGCTTTCTGCTAGCAGCCAAACTTCCAAATCAATAGAATGACATAAATTGCATGTCTTTAATAAGTTACCATTTTTATGAAAAAATTTGAGATGTTTGACTATACTTTAGTCTGTTTGGACATCAACATGGCTGGTCTGTGTGATAATATTATAAGTATGCCAATGGGTTTAATTCTCCTTTAGTTGCCAGAAAGTGACAAGGTCTGGTTTGTTTATTTTAACATTTTTAACCCCTGATTTACGGTACGACATGAAAATTAAAGCACTTTTAGGTTTACAAAGTCTAAAATCAGTTGAAATATATTATTGTGACTCTGGAATACTAATTGTATACCAGTATTTTGTGAAATCTTCTTTTATAGGTTAATCCATCATTTTCAAATACTAGAAGAACTGACTACAAATCTTGTCACAAATATTCGTAAAAACATTAAATCTTTTCCACACCAAACTCCATGTAAGGTACAGGCCTGAGATCCACTTCACCAAATCTGCGTATGAAAAATTGTGAAATTTAAGGAAAGCACACAAATTGTAGAAAAGCGATTACGTTATGTTTGACTGTGTGTTTATCATAGTCTGACATGTGCCGTAGTTAGAGTGAATGATTGGTTTATTCAAGAATGGTTGTTCGACTAGGACTTCAAAGTAGTTGATAAGAATTCTTTTATTTTGGCTGTTGCAATGAACCATCTGAGAATTAACATTACCTATAGATCTAATTAGAGACAGGCAGTGGTATATACTAACTAGCTAAAAAGAAGGTATAAACCTTATACATCCAAGAGTCAAATGACTCTAATGACACCGGAATATTTGTAGAATATACTGCAACTGCTTCTACAAGGGGTATGGGTTGGTGAAATTGGGATTGTACAAGATATGTAACTCGATGGTTGCCCATGAGCGTGTTCCTGTTGTGCATGTGAGATTGTACAAAGCTGATTAGTTAAAAACTACAGTAGGTTCTACCGTGACTGAGGCAAAAGTCTCCATCACATAACTTACCACTGAAAATTAACAAATACAAACAGATAAAAACCGCCTAACTACAGCGTGTACCAGAATTGACGTCATTGGATTCAGCTGTCTAGCTCAGCATCAACTTAATTTGTAAAATGTTATTATTTGGGTAGTTCTATTGGGGAAGTAACTCATTTCAAGATTTTTGTTGATTACTACTATATAATTGATACTATAGAATTAATAATATATAATTGATGTTATATAATTAATACTGTATAATTAATACTATATATCTAATACTATATAATTAATATTATAAAATTAATATCATATAGTTATTCCTATATAACTAATACTATAGAAGTAATATTACATAATTATTATTATTGTATCTTTAATACTATATATTTAATACTATGTATTTAATACTATGTAATTAATACTATGTAATTAATACTATATAACTATAACTATAATTAATAGATACTATATAATTAATACTATATAATTAATAATATAATTGATAATATGTAATTAATACTATACAATTATTGCTATATAATTAATACTGTATAATTACTCGCATCACTCAAACCTCTAGAAACTAGAATAGTACGGATAAAATAAAATCAAATTAGCCTGTCTGCTGCCTATCCAGACATAATTCTAACTCTATATCTAAACTTGGCCTGTGTTGCAGTTCTACTACCAGATCAGCTTTAATCAGACATTGTCTCTGTATGTTTGCAGGTTGAGACTAAGTACAAGTAACTGATACCACCGTTATATAAACACAGTTGGAAAAACCCTGCATGGTTCTACTCATGAGATCAGAACTCATAGAAATAACCCTGCTAGTTTACGCTTACGATATTAATACTGCATTTTAGCAACATCGTCACTGCATGAGCACACTCGTTGAAACAATCCTGCATCGCCATACTGATGATATTAATACTGCATGAACACAGCTATAAACTCAGCCCTGCATGCTCACACTTTTGATGACAACAGTGTGTAGGCACATGTAAAGAATTAACGTTACATGGCCACACATACCATACTACAGCTACTTAGGTGGCACTCTTAGTGACACTGTCATGGTATTAGCTTTTTTAACGGTACTACATGTAATATCAGTGTTACCTGGTTACATCATCATATGGGTTGTACTTTTTGGTATATTTGAAACGTTTAAACATGTTCAAAATAAATGAATAAGTTGTCATACTAGCATTACATATGTACATAGCTATAAATATTACGCTCATCATACTAGCATTGCATATGCACATGCTCTTACTAAATGGCTGTACTCATCCTACTATTATCACATTGGTACATGGGTGTATAAAATGGACGGACTCGTAATAGCATTACATACGTACATGTTCATAATAAATGTATGCACTCATCATACTAGTATTGTATTGGTACATATTTGCTGTCTATGCTGCAGATTGTGCTTACTGAAGTAATATCAGCAAGAAAAATCTGAGAGCTGCCAGTTTTTTGTTTTTATAAAACTAAGATAGGCCATAACAACTGTTTAAAACAACATAAATATGTTATCAATTGGTATAGGAAGCACAAGCTCTTTCTTGTTTACTGATTATGTAAAGATATTTTAGATTTTAGTATTTACCTATCAACTGCTGTTGTTATCCATCTCACACTCAACTTCCCATCTAAAGTGAATACGTAACATTTATATACTCTAGATTTTAACTTTGCACCAGTGCTCTAATTGGATACAAATATATTCAGGTTACTAATACAGAGTCCAATGAGATTTAGGAAGATCAACAGGATTAATCATTCATTGATTTTTGAAGCTTAATAAATATCGATTTATATTTGCTATTCCTCCAACTAGAAGGGGAAGGAAGTAGAAGGGGACAAAAGGCTCTATCACCTTTTACTAGATATTGGTTTAAACTTCATGTCTTCTGATGATTTTGAAACAAGACAATTTATAATACTTTAGTATAACAAACCTTCAGTAACAAGACTATTATAATAATTTAATTTAAACGTTCTTGCACAAACCATCAGAATTGACGGCTGGTGTTAAAATTCCTTCAGTTCCTAATGTTTACACACTGGCCCTTATAATATGTAATAGCAACGGTGTACAAACAGGTAAGCAGTAAGGACATAAGCAAAAAGTGTAGAAATCTATTCAATGGATCTGAAAATTATAAAAAGGCCAAAAGTTATATCTATTTAAATATTTACTAAGTCTGTTTGAGTTTAAGTTTCAATCTATCAATAATAATGTTCATGCCCTATATACTAACTCTTAATTCGCAATTCTATTCTTAGTTACAGTCATAGTTACAGGTATAGTTATAGTTATACATACAGTAGATATAGTTATAGTTACAGTTGGTACAGACATACTGTAGTTGTAGAGTTACTGAGTTGGTATAAAAGCAAACTTGTGGCCAGAAGTCAGTGATAAATGTAACGAGTTTTTTTCCAAATATAAAGATCAAACTGTAACAAGTATTGTCTTCTGCTTGCCTTGCAAGCAGTAATATTTTATGACAGAAAAATTGTAAAGTTTTTTGCATTCTGCATGGTTTGCTGAGAAGTCAGTTAGGAACCATCTTCACATGAAATTCACACCTATGTGAACTTAGCTTCATTTTCATTTATTGGATTTGCTCACACCATGTTCTTGAAAAGGTTTGATCTGGCATTGTGATGAACAATGGTGCCTGTAGAGTGTAGACTATATTATTGGTTGTGACAGAGATGCAGCCATAGACCTATTACCTATAAGTATAGTTAATAGATCTATGGATGTAGCAATCACTGATTTTTATAAAGCTATGTGTTACAGCTGCACATAGCAATATACGGAAGTAAGTATAAGAAAAAAGGAATTCTAGACAAATCTACATGTAACAGCTTTTTTCACTATACCTCTACACTGAAATAGTCGCTCTACATAACAGGAACCTGTTTATCGTTGCCACAGCTGCTATTCATATCTCTATTCATCTAGTAGTATCAACAAGTGTTAATAGCTGTCATAGTTTTTACTTATATCTCTAGTCAGCGAGTAGTATCAACAAGTGTATATAGCTGCCATAGTTGTTACTTATATCTCTAGTCAGCTAGTAGTATCAACAAGTGTATATAGCTGCCATAGTTTTTACTTATATCTCTAGTCAGCTAGTAGTATCAACAAGTGTTTATAGCTGCCATAGTTGTTACTTATATCTCTAGTCAGCTAGTAGTATCAACAAGTGTTTATAGCTGCCATAGTTGTTACATATATCTCTAGTCAGCTAGTAGTATCAACAAGTGTTTATAGCCGCCATAGTTATTACTTATATCTGTAGTCAGCTAGTAGTATCAACAAGTGTTTATAGCTGCCATAGTTGTTACTTATATCTCTAGTCAGCTAGTATTATCAACAAGTGTTTATAGCTGCCATAGTTGTTACTTATATCTCTAGTCAGCTAGGAGTATCAACAAGTGTTTATAGCTGCCATAGTTGTTACTTATATCTCTACTCACTTAGTAGTATCAACAAGTGCATATAGCCGCCATAGTTGTTACTTATATCTCTACTCACTTAGTAGTATCAACAAGTGTTTATAGCTGTCATAGTTGTTAATTATATCTCTAGTCAGCTAGTAGTATCAACAGTGTTTATAGCTGCCATAATTGTTACTTATATCTCTAGTCAGCTAGTAGTATCAACAAGTGTTTATAGCTGTCATAGTTGTTACTTATATCTCTTGTCAGCTAGTAGTATCAACAAGTGTATATAGCCGCCATAGTTGTTACTTATATCTCTACTCACTTAGTAGTATCAACAAGTGTTTATAGCTGTCATAGTTGTTAATTATATCTCTAGTCAGCTAGTAGTATCAACAGTGTTTATAGCTGCCATAATTGTTACTTATATCTCTAGTCAGCTAGTAGTATCAACAAGTGTTTATAGCTGTCATAGTTGTTACTTATATCTCTAGTCAGCTAGTAGTATCAACAAGTGCATATAGCCGCCATAGTTGTTACTTATATCTCTACTCACTTAGTAGTATCAACAAGTGTTTATAGCTGTCATAGTTGTTACTTATATCTCTAGTCAGCTAGGAGTATCAACAAGTGTTTATAGCTGCCATAGTTGTTACTTATATCTCTAGTCAGCTAGGAGTATCAACAAGTGTATATAGCTGCCATAGTTCTTACTTATATCCTTAGTCAGCTAGTAGTATCAACAAGTGTTTATAGCCGCCATAATTGTTACTTATATCCTTAGTCAGCTAGTACTATCAACAAGTGTTTATAGCTGCCATAGTTGTTATTTATATTTCTAGTCAACTAGTAGTATCAACAAGTGTTTATAGCTGTCATAGTTGTTAATTATATCTCTAGTCAGCTAGTAGTATCAACAAGTGCATATAGCCGCCATAGTTGTTACTTATATCTCTACTCACTTAGTAGTATCAACAAGTGTTTATAGCTGTCATAGTTGTTACTTATATCTCTAGTCAGCTAGTAGTATCAACAAGTGCATATAGCCGCCATAGTTGTTACTTATATCTCTACTCACTTAGTAGTATCAACAAGTGTTTATAGCTGTCATAGTTGTTACTTATATCTCTAGTCAGCTAGTAGTATCAACAAGTGCATATAGCCGCCATAGTTGTTACTTATATCTCTAGTCAGCTAGTAGTATCAACAAGTGTTTATAGCTGTCATAGTTGTTACTTATATCTCTAGTCAGCTAGGAGTATCAACAAGTGTATATAGCTGCCATAGTTGTTACTTATATCTCTAGTCAGCTAGTAGTATCAACAAGTGTTTATAGCTGTCATAGTTGTTACTTATATCTCTAGTCAGCTAGGAGTATCAACAAGTGTTTATAGCTGCCATAGTTGTTACTTATATCTCTAGTCAGCTAGGAGTATCAACAAGTGTTTATAGCTGCCATAGTTGTTACTTATATCTCTAGTCAACCAGTAGTATCAACAAGTGCATATAGCCGCCATAGTTGTTACTTATATCTCTAGTCAGCTAGGAGTATCAACATGTGTTTATAGCTGCCATAGTTGTTACTTATATCTGTAGTCAGCGAGTAGTATCTACAAGTGTTTATAGCTGCCATAGTTGTTACTTATATCTGTAGTCAGCTAGTAGTATCAACAAGTGTTTATAGCTGCCATAGTTGTTACTTATATCTCTAGTCAGCTAGTAGTATCAACAAGTTTTTATAGCTGCCATAGTTGTTATTTATATCTCTAGTCAGCTAGTAGTATCAACAAGTGTTTATAGCTGCCATAGTTGTTACTTATATCTGTAGTCAGCTAGTAGTAGCAACAAGTGTTTATAGCTGTCATAGTTGTTAATTATATCTCTAGTCAGCTAGTAGTATCAACAAGTGCATATAGCCGCCATAGTTGTTACTTATATCTCTACTCACTTAGTAGTATCAACAAGTTTTTATAGCTGTCATAGTTGTTACTTATATCTCTAGTCAGCTAGGAGTATCAACAAGTGTTTATAGCTGCCATAGTTGTTACTTATATCTCTAGTCAGCTAGGAGTATCAACATGTGTTTATAGCTGCCATAGTTGTTACTTATATCTGTAGTCAGCGAGTAGTATCAACAAGTGTTTATAGCTGCCATAGTTGTTACTTATATCTCTAGTCAGCTAGTAGTATTAGCAAGTGTATATAGCTGCCATAGTTCTTACTTATATCCTTAGTCAGCTAGTAGTATCAACAAGTGTTTATAGCCGCCATAATTGTTACTTATATCCTTAGTCAGCTAGTAGTATCAACAAGTGTTTATAGCTGCCATAGTTGTTATTTATATTTCTAGTCAACTAGTATTATCAACAAGTGTTTATAGCTGTCATAGTTGTTAATTATATCTCTAGTCAGCTAGTAATATTAACAAGTGTTTATAGCTGTCATAGTTGTTACTTATATCTCTAGTCAGCTAGTAGTATCAACAAGTGCATATAGCCGCCATAGTTGTTACTTATATCTCTACTCACTTAGTAGTATCAACAAGTGTTTATAGCTGTCATAGTTGTTACTTATATCTCTAGTCAGCTAGTAGTATCAACAAGTGCATATAGCCGCCATAGTTGTTACTTATATCTCTACTCACTTAGTAGTATCAACAAGTGTTTATAGCTGTCATAGTTGTTACTTATATCTCTAGTCAGCTAGGAGTATCAACAAGTGTTTATAGCTGCCATAGTTGTTACTTATATCTCTAGTCAGCTAGTAGTATCAACAAGTGCATATAGCCGCCATAGTTGTTACTTATATCTCTACTCACTTAGTAGTATCAACAAGTGTTTATAGCTGTCATAGTTGTTACTTATATCTCTAGTCAGCTAGTAGTATTAACAAGTTTATACAGCTGCCATAGTTGTTACTTATATCTGTAGTCAGCTAGTAGTATCAACAAGTGTTTATAGCTGCCATAGTTGTTACTTATATCTCTACTCACTTAGTAGTATCAACAAGTGTTTATAGCTGCTATAGTTGTTACTTATATCTCTAGTCAGCTAGGAGTATCAACATGTGTTTATAGCTGCCATAGTTGTTACTTATATCTGTAGTCAGCGAGTAGTATCTACAAGTGTTTATAGCTGCCATAGTTGTTACTTATATCTGTAGTCAGCTAGTAGTATCAACAAGTGTTTATAGCTGCCATAGTTGTTACTTATATCTCTAGTCAGCTAGTAGTATCAACAAGTGTTTATAGCTGCCATAGTTGTTACTTATATCTGTAGTCAGCTAGTAATATCAACAAGTGTTTATAGCTGCCATAGTTGTTAATCATATCTCTAGTCAGCTAGTAGTAGCAACAAGTGTTTATAGCTGTCATAGTTGTTACTTATATCTCTAGTCAGCTAGGAGTATTAGCAAGTGTATATAGCTGCCATAGTTCTTACTTATATCCTTAGTCAGCTAGTAGTATCAACAAGTGTTTATAGCCGCCATAATTGTTACTTATATCCTTAGTCAGCTAGTACTATCAACAAGTGTTTATAGCTGCCATAGTTGTTACTTATATCTCTAGTCAGCTAGGAGTATCAACAAGTGTTTATAGCTGCCATAGTTGTTACTTATATCTGTAGTCAGCGAGTAGTATCAACAAGTGTTTATAGCTGCCATAGTTGTTACTTATATCTGTAGTCAGCTAGTAGTATTAGCAAGTGTATATAGCTGCCATAGTTCTTACTTATATCCTTAGTCAGCTAGTAGTATCAACAAGTGTTTATAGCCGCCATAATTGTTACTTATATCCTTAGTCAGCTAGTAGTATCAACAAGTGTTTATAGCTGCCATAGTTGTTACTTATATCTGTAGTCAGCTAGTAGTATCAACAAGTGTTTATAGCTGCCATAGTTGTTACTTATATCTCTAGTCAGCTAGTAGTATCAACAAGTGTTTATAACTGCCATAGTTGTTACTTATATCTCTAGTCAGCTAGTAGTATCAACAAGTGTATATAGCTGTCATAGTTGTTACTTATATCTCTAGTCAGTTAGTAGTATCAACAAGTGTTTATAGCTGCCATAGTTGTTACTTATATCTGTAGTCAGCTAGTAATATCAACAAGTGTTTATAGCTGCCATAGTTGTTAATCATATCTCTAGTCAGCTAGTAGTAGCAACAAGTGTTTATAGCTGCCATAATTGTTAATCATATCTCTAGTCAGCTAGTAGTAGTAACAAGTGTTTTGTAGTTTTTATTACTCAATGCAAAGCCAACAGTTCAAAAGTTTTTCTGCATTATACACTGTATAACAATATAATATTATACAACAGAGTGTCAACTACAGTGTATATCATTCATTTATTCCACCAACTGGGTTTTTCTTACACCCCAATGATTGACGCCAATTGTGAAACCTTGTACAAAATATTTTCATTTTCGTTTCTAAAGTTTTCTTGGTTTAAACCTTTGTCTTCAAATGATCACGCAAGCAAGGGGGTGGCGAAACGTAGAATACCAATGTTTTTATCCCAATACTGTAATATTCTGTATTGCGTCTGAAACTTGCATTAACAGTTTAATATAACCCAAGGAGAATACAAAGCCTATTTAACAATGTACAATCCACATCTACTTGCCAAGCTACTTGTAAAAAAATTATTAAATTCATGGAGAAGGATATCTAGATGAGGTCAGGTCACTCTATGTAGCGGGCTATTGTTTTACTCTACTGTTTTAGAGTTCGGAAACTGTTCAAAAGCTATTCAAAGCGCATCCTGTTCGTTGGATCAAAGCTTGCTGTATTTGACATCTTCACTATTGCCCTTCCGAGTGTCTGAATAAATTCCTTGTTATCAGTTGCAAACCGTTCGACCTACAAAACACATAATCTGTATTAATGTTCATTGAATCGTTTAAATGAGTATTTAACATGCTCAAAAATATTTGTCAGTTATCTGAAGAAGAATAACGCTTCCAACCAGGAGTATGTAAAAGTCACATGCAGTAACCTGTTTTATACAAATTTTAGCACAAAGTTCATATTTTGAAAGTACAGCATTTTTAACATTGGGAGTTACTCAGACCAAATAGAGGAGTTTCTGTATCGGCATAATGCTAGCCTTCATTAAATATATACATACAACTCTTGAAGTGCCCCGAGCTTTGGAGCAGCGGTCGGTAGTTCGACAGCTAGCCTCTTTTCTGCTGCCTCTCAATGTTATCCGATGTTGTAAGACTATATCTGCATGCAGCATCATTAGGGGCTTACCATTCCTCGTCGCTCCTGACCACTGGTGGGACCTGAAATATGACACAGAAGATTCATAAACAATAGAAAAACGGAAAAAGCGTTGTTTCGTCTAGTGAATCTATCTTCAAAAGAATAAGCCAACTTAATTGTATCGAATGAAAATTACACTAGTGCTTTAACCGATGTCTGTGAAATATACATGCGCTTATGGGTGTTGCCATTGGGATACACATTTTTCTTCCAGCTCTGACTTGCCAATCAAACCACCCAAGTAACCACAAATGATGAACTCTAGAAGTGGTGATTGATTGTGAATTTGGTCCAAACCTACTAGTATTTGACCAGGTTATGATGTCACACCCTACATATCTCCATATCTATCCTTACTTTACTTTGTGGCTGTAATTTGAACATAACGTTATGAAATAATGTAATATTGCTCTATCATAATGCTTTGTACTATATTATTTAATATTATATTATATTAAATTTCATTATAATAGTCTATATTAATAAATCTTATGTTGTCATTGTGTGTCATTGCTTTGCGTTTCTACATTTCTTGCGGATCTCATCTCAGCTCCACACTCGTATGCTCTGTGCCTTCCACCAGATCGCCAAAATGTTTGGTTTAAAAACTTCATCTGGTTCATATGAACCAGCCTCTCAAACACCAACCTGCAGGCTCTCTGATTGGAAATAAAAGAAATCCCTGGCATTGCTGGGCTTACTACTAGCTTATTATATTATGCTGTACTTTATTAAATTACAATATATTATAATATAATGTATTATATTATTGCATCATGGTGTAATAAACGGTATTGATATTATAATAGCGGTAGAAGCTGACATTGTTCTTACCCAGCAGTAGATACAAACTCTTGTTTCCAGTCAGTAAGTGCGAGAGCCTCAAAGTAGCCATGATCAAGTACCTTTGGTGTCAGATCCCAGTCTCCATTGAATCCAGAGATGTCGCTATGTGCGGATCCAAGAGAGTGACACCCTGAAACAGTTCAACTTTCAACAATGGCTAAGTTATTTAATTGGTTCAAACTATCATGAAGGTGACATAGTTTAATAACTCAAGATGGTGATGTATTGTAGGATGTTATTTTGCTTTAATAGTGAAGTTGTATCAAAATATTCTTTTCATTGTGATTCATTAACCTGTGTGAATATATACCTGTCTACTTGTCCCTAATATATCTGTCTGTGTGACTGTCGATACAGGCCCTCACTATACCTACTGATGAACCAACTTATTTACATGCTGATGAATTTATTATTTATTGAAAAACCCACGGCATTAATGTGAAGACATACTTATATTGGACTCGTCTGTCAACTTACGCTCTATGAGTAGCCTATTGTAAAGATAATCTGCTCACTTGCTTGTGTGACAAAGTTGGCTGTAAACATAGAGCTATTTTTGTATCCTTGTGTGTTGACTCCTCGACTTACTCACCTACTTGATCGCTTTTGTAGCTACCTAGCTAATCATATACCTGCCTATCAACATGCCAGCAATAATAATAATTAGTATTATCATTATTATAATAATAGTAATAATAATAATAATTAGCAATGGAAGGAGTTATCATATAATATGGAACGCTAAGTTAATAAGAGCATCAAATATGATGCATGGTAATATGGTATGCTTGACATTCATGTTGATGTGTAAACAACCCAACTCAGTTCAGCTATTCGACAAGTTTATGTACTCAAAATTTACATGACATTATAAAAATCTAAAGTTTTTGCATCTAATAAATTACCCATATTTGACAAATGGTTGATATCATGCAAAAAATCTTGCTGGCAAGTCTATCACAGCTATATGGCAGGTCTGTCTATGCTCTGTTGGCCTCTGTTTATGCAAAACTGACAATGCCTGTCTATGATAATTGGCAGCTCTGTTCGTATTAGTTGGCAGGTCTGTTTATGTTAAGCGACTGGTCTGTCTATGCAAGTTGGCAGGTCTGTCTATGTGACCTAGTTAGCATTTATGAATATCTGCCACTTTTGTATATTAATATTTAGATGTGACACAAAGCCTCTGTGTTTTTCCTTTGGCATAAATCTAAATTTCAATTTAAATGAAGTTTGTATTCTCTTAATTAATCATTTCTATAAATTTTAAAGCACCGTAATTACATGTAACTGCAAATAGTTAAAGTAATGTAATCATTGATGGTGTCGTCGGTGTGAAAATCTAGTCATTGGAAATTTCAGTGTATAACCAATCTGTAAAAACTCAGTACCCGATTCTACTAGCGCAAATTAAGTAGTGAAAAATAAATTTTTTATTGCTGAAATATATTTATGGTAGAAGTAAACAAAAGTTGAAGATGATAAGTCAGAATAGATACTTGTTTAATAGATGCTAATTGGAGGACAAAAATTCTTGGAATGATAATAGGTTGAAGCATGTTGTCACGGGTGTGTTGCATATTTACATATTTAAATATGTCTGCCATATGCACCATTACTATCAGCGTCTAAATATCTTTAATGCTGATGAGCTAAACGTGTTTTTAGATATTTGCTGTTTAAAATACTCTAATCGTATCTCCAATCTGCCTGACCATCCATTACATTCCTACTTCCCAAAAAAACTGCTACACCTTATACCAGACACCAACACCTTGACATATTACATTATAGAACAGTATTATACAAAAAGAGCTTTTTCTTTCAATACACATAATTTTAATTTACTACTCTTTAGTTTTCCTTTCATGGTATAATTTGCTTTAAACGGCATTGACTGGTAAAAATAAAGTTGTTATCTATACTTAACCAGAAGCTAACTTGAAGAGGTTCGTTTTAGTTACCTAATATCATGTCTGCTGCGGCACCTACCCTTACTATAAGCTATAAAAAACTATAATAACCCTTACTGTCTTTTTTAGTTCAGCTTCAGCCCTTCATCAATACGCTCTTGGTTACATTGTTTTCCATGGTAACGTGTCAATGCAAATTGAAAATTAGAACTATAGGCTAACTGTTAACTGCAATTATACAGAATTATGCTCACCCATGAGTGCCACAGTCTCAGCTTCAGTCAATCCAAAGGGCTCTTCCACCATCCTCTGAGGCGTGGTAATGTCATCACCTTTTGGAAACTCTGGAGTGGGAGGGTTGTCTGGGTTTATACAAGAGAACCTACCAGAGGTAAATGGCAGGTTAATCCGGCAGCGTGTGAGGACATTGCACATGTTGGTCTCAACTTCGACAGCAGTTCGTATAGCTTCATAGAAGCTGATCACTGCATAGTCAGCAAGACTCGTCACATTCTCCCATCTTTTGTGCATTCGTCTTAGCTCAGCATAGTGCGTCACCAATCCTAGTGAAAGAAAGAAAGAGTTCTATGTGATCATACATCAATCCTAGTGAGAGAGAGAGAATACTATGTAATCATACACCGGTCCTAGTGAAAGAGAGAGTACTATGTGATCATACACCGATCCTAGTGAGGGAGAGAGAGAGAGAGAGAGAGGGAGAGAGAGGGAGAGAGAGAGAGGGAGAGAGGGAGAGAGAGAGGGAGAGAGAGAGGGAGAGAGAGAGGGAGAGAGAGAGAGAGGGAGAGAGAGAGAGAGGGAGAGAGGGAGGGAGAGAAGGAGAGAGAGGGGGAGAGAGAGGGAGAGAGAGAGGGAAAGAGGGAGGGAGATGAAGAGAGAAGGAAGAGGGAGGGAGAGGGAGAGAGAGTTTCCCATGTGATCATACACTAGTTCTGGTGCTATAGCACACCATGAAGTGGTATTCTCGTCTTGAAGAAATAATATATAATGTACCATGTGCATATATACCATGTCATCATACATTGACCTTTGAAAGAGAGACTACTGTACATCATATGATCATACACTAATCATGGAGGGAATACACCGATTGGTGATATACCCAATCCTGGAAAGATAGTACATTGCGTCATCATATGGTATCCTAGAAAGAACATCATTTTACCATGCTAATATCTAAAATAAACAAAACTTAAAATTATCAACATACATTGTAAGTTATATAAAAAGTCATGACTTATATAGCACGGAACATTGTTGGTGAAAAACTGTAAATAGTATAACTATGGGTATATATACACTATGTATAATATTATTATTTATATATACATGAGTACTGTATATGTAATTGTTAGAGAGTTGGTGCGCCTACCAGCATTGGATGTATCATTCGTATTCAAGCAGCCATCACAGCCACCAACACAAACATGGAAGCCCATCTGTACATATCGGTTCACCTTTGCACTCTAAAAATATTATATATTTTATCGGTAAAGTATTACAAACTCATAGCATGTGAATGGGATTATAATGGACAGGTCGTAAGTTTCATATAAGAAATCTGTAGCTACTGCTAGACACGCTGCAAGAAAGGTTCTTCTGATTTTTGTGCTCTAGCATGTGGTAATTTGATGCCATTCATGTTATTTACTGTATTATATTCTGTTGTGCAGCATTGACTTACTTCTAGTTGTACTGGGTGATAATGAATTATAGATTAATATTGGATAAAATATTAATTAAAATACCCGACACAGCTCGAACAAGTTTTGCCTTAAACTTATTCTCTCTACATGTATACCTATTTCTTTTCTGGATGTTCACAGGCTAGAAAATAGATAGTTTTATTGCGACAAAAATGGATATGTTTTGGCAACTTCTTACTTAACTTATTAGCAATTTAAATTTAATAGCCTGGAAAAAAATGTGATGTCAACAAATGCTTTCATAGAGTTATAAATCAGCTGTTGGAATTGCCGAGGTAACCAACATCACACAAAAAAATGTGTTGCTGTACGACTATAGTTACCAGAACTCGCTAGATTGTTGATATTGCTCTTGTCACTATACGTAATAATAAAAAGTTGTGTTTAGATTTTGCTTTTGATGTTGAGTGTAAATTCTGTTTATAGTGTAGGTTCTACCAAAAGTTACAAGTGTAGGGGAGTTTTTACAGGCTATGACAATCTAACAATCACAACTATCAGGTTACGGAATGGTCAGATGGTAACCACAGTATACTTTGTCTATAATTACCGTTCTGCAGCTCCACAAATGCCGCTTAAAACGTACAAAAGTTGCGGAGCAAATATGCTAGCAAGATGAGCCAAAAAACATGAAAAAATCTAATATATAAAAGATTGTAACAACTACTATTATAGGTATTGGTATTAGACTTTGTGTTAAGGATTGAGATAAGTGAAATTGTTATTATTGATATTATTAATTTATTAAAATTATTATTATTATTGATAAAAACTTACGTTATTTGTAAAAAGGCGAGCAAATTCCTCCCTCATAGCCATGAGATTATTGATGGAAAGTGGGGGCAGAGTAGCATTGATGTTTAACAATGTCCTCTCATCAATTCGTACAGGAAGTGGAGTCGTGGTTGTAATTGTAGCAGGCGGTGCTCTGATTCTTTGAAGAAGGGCCAGAAGAGCATTTCGAAACCGACTGTTTTGTGCATGAGAGCGATGAAGGCTGATGGCCAAGAAGAACACAACTACTATAGATTGGTAGAACCTATAAATAGCCAAATACATAACAGCAACCTCCATCTCACCACAAGTGGGAGGCTATGAGCTTCCTATTTAATTTTCCAGATGCATAAACATCAGACAGTAATACACAAAAATATATGAGTTTTTATGCACATTGGAAAGCCTAAAATTTATGAATGCTAGGACCTGATTGATTGCCTGATTGGATGTGTGCCAGTACCACACATGTTGACTCGTGCCATCAGGTAAATTAAACGAGGGACACTTTATGGTGTGAGCTGTTTGGAAGTTGAAGACAGATTTGTTGGCAATCATTCAAATGAGCTGCTGGCAACTGAAAAATCTATTTAAAAACTTGACCTCTTTAAATTAACGTTAGAGACGGTGCTTGATTCAGCTCAACCAATTTATTTGGAGTTATGTCATCATATGTGCTGACACACTGTGGCTTGAGATGCCATCAGCGTGTCAATGAATGCTTGAATTACTTTCACTGTGTGTGAATATTTTAAGAATCGATATCTGCAAACTCAAAATATAAATATTGAAAACCTCCAAACAGTCTCTAGGTCTATAGTTGTGAGCTATAGTTGAGTTGTGAGCTATATTTGAGTTGTGAGCTATAGTTGAGCTGTGAGTTATAGTTGAGTTGTAAGCTATAGTTGAGTTGTGAGGTATAGTTGAGTTGTGAGCTATAGTTGAGTTGTGAGCTATAGTTGAGTTGTGAGCTATTGTAACAGTTGGGAGCAACAGCTAAACCAAGTTGGAAAAGGAAAGGCTAGTGTAAATGAAATATAATGAAAAACTTTTTTAGAAAATCACTATCTTTTCCTTTTGTACTTTAGAAAGTTTGTTCATGACATCCAAGTACTGCATCACTAGCAGCAACAGTGCTGAAGTATGTCTAATTGGCAAGGCATAGTAACAACCTTTAACCAATGTTCATTGAGTCAAGTATGGTGTTTCACTGGAATTTGTAAGTTTTATCGTAGTATATGATGTCCTTAGACTGCTTGGATCTGTTTATTTTCAAACAGCTGAATTAAAAAAAACAGCTTTATTTCAGTCACTAGGTAAACTTGCTAAAATTCAGACTCAACATCAATTCCCTTGACATTAATACGATTTACTTTCTCTCCCATTATAATTTTTGTGTGACATCTGCATAGTTGATCAGTGAAGGCAGCGATAGGTAAGTTAGCTGCTTAACTTACTTTTATATTGGTAAATGTGTGAGTGAATTACTAGACAGACACCGTAAATATTCAGAGTCTAGCTGGAACTATCACAATGAAAAGCACGACAGCGTAGTAACTTCTGAAACTAACACACCACTAAACGCTGCTTCACACTGTCTCGAAGTATGTAAGCATTAATCCCACAATACACTGGTGATCGTCTCTAATGTCATTGTATGCACTATCACAAACCCATACACGTGTACATCGGCGAATAGTTCGTGACTTTCTCATTGTACAAAGCAGTCACTGAAATGATGAAATATTAGTCCTGCAGTAACTATCATGAAGAGACATACTAGACTGCCAATCACCATCGTCGAAGTGGTGCACATTGCACAGGCTGTAGTGGATGCATGGCAAATATCGGAAAGTTTGACAGAAGCAATGTTTCTTGACATATACGCATTGTCTCGGCATCAGTTTGCAGCACACAAAATAGACGAACTAATGCCGAGAGAGCAATCCCAAAATATGGTGGCATAGTGTGAACCAGCCTTCAGTCAACAGAATATACACATGGAACGTCACACAAACTGCCCAGGTATGCTTTTGGAACCAGTAATAATTCATCTGGTTCAGTTTGCTCTAACTCATTGCTCCTGCTTCTTGGTTTAATCTAGTAGCAAATTACACCCTGTAATTTTAAATGCAAGATATTCTAACTTTATTTAAGATTTTGAGAAATAAAAAGCTATATTTTTATTACATAAAACATTTGCGTTATGTGAGATTTAAACCTACAACTAACAAGTACTATTTGCTTGTTTGGCCTGGCAACCTGCTTCTAACTCAAAAAATTATGATTCACTCGAACCAAGTTTCGAAATTTCTCATTAGCTTTTTACATAGATTTCAAAATCTACATGTTAAATATTGCTACATATAATGATGAAAGTTAACAGTGTATTTTACACAACTCAGGATTTTATTGATAATTTTTCATCTCATTAAAACAGCAATCAAATTTTTGTTAAAGTTAATAGATGTTTTAATAACAAAGCAGGCTATCTGATGTCGCAATCGCAGACACAGCAGTAGTGCAATACATATTGTAAACAGCAGTCATCATGTTTGATATGACAACTAGCTTTAATCATAAGCCGATGCCACAAATTACGATCATTCAAAACCTACAGCCAAAAACAAACAGAGGTGTGTACCCTTTACCTCATATCTGTACGCTGCTGCCTGTTGTCAAGTAGGAGCAAGTTACTCTCTCTCAACGACCATTCGTGTCCGCCGCTCCCAACTCATCTGGGTTGAAGGGAGGTGCCTGCAAGAATATATAATTTGTCTACGTTTAGCATCCCAGCTCTGATAGGGAGTGAAGGAGTGCATAGGTGGATACAGGATGTGACATATTTGAATAAATTATAATCATTGACATTAACTTTACAATCAATCATAGATTGGTGGGTGGTGAATAATCTTAAAACAGATGATTTGCTGAGCCAATTAAATAACAAAGGAAGACTCATTCCAAGTAATACAAAAAAACAAAGTTTTTTACTGAATGTATTTTTGGCAAACAAGCTTTATTTTCTAATCTGCTTGTGACACGTGTGCTTTGAACAGAGACATGAGTGTTCTCATTGATAAATCTGTGTCCAAAAAGTGATTATCTTTTGAATGAAGACTAGAAATGACGTCAGTAGAATGATTACCAAATTTTGACACATTAAGGACAACCAGCAAAACTGAAGGAGTTTTTTTTGCAAATTGTAAGATTTTCAACAGTAAATAACAACTGCAGGCTTGAATACCACTGCAAAACAATTTAATCAACTATTCATCTTAATATTTTTAGTTATAGACCACAAAAACCTTTCAACTACCCTCTGAGAATTTTCTAGAACAGTTTAACATCTGGAGACTGAACACCAAAAAAGTAACCTTGGCAGCCTGTTTTAATGCTTACGTAAACAATTAAACGTGCAGGTATTGTCATTAATGAGGGAGATGAGGTTGATGGGTCAGGTTTGAGTACCACACTACCAAATACGACAAGTACGACAAGACAAATACCAAGTACAACAAATATGTGATAACAGTGTTGTAGAGATGCCCAGCCATAAATATGCACTTACATGTAGGTAGAAAAATTCTACTGAAGCCAGAAAGAGTAATCTTTTAGCTATATAATGAGACCAAATTTAAATGGTCTGCAACGAGTCATGTGACCTGAGAGCCATCTTTATTTGGTTCCTTCCAAATTTGAAGTAATTTGCTAAGTTTACCAGAACTACCTGGAAACATCATAATATGATAATAGGTAGTGTAATAATGTAATAGTTTAAACTAGTGTAATAATATAGAAATACAAAGTTTGTTTTTATATCATAAAATATAAAATAGAGGTGCAAACTGGTGTAAATTGAAGTGAAACATTGAATATTCTACCAAATTTTTAGTCTGGGAATTGTGTGGTAAAAGAGTTAGGGTTGGTCTCCTGTTGCCATCCTTTTTTGTCAATGAATTCCTTACCAACTTCAAATCTACTTCAGGTACACAAAATCATACACAAGCATGTGATTGGTCAGTTCTCATACCGCTAGCTAATAGGCTTATATAATGACCTTGACATGTTAAACCAAAAAATGATCAATGTTATTGATGATAATATGCTGCAGCATATGCACAGCTTTTTATCTTTAGAGAACACTTTTGGTAGTTGCCAAGGTTATGTAGGTCAAATGTCTAGTAATTTCCTTCAAGAGAAGACGAATGCTCGAGATATACACTTCAAGGAGCTATGGCGACTGTCACTATAGCCATGCAATATGTTATATGATGTTTGACTTGCTCTACATCAGCTGTCCATAGCAGATCATGAATGTAATCTATAAATAAGACTATTTATTGTGAAAATTTATTTTACAAATTTGTAAACTGCATTATACTATAACAATGTTTTTCATTTCGCACTAAAGTACCAACATTCTAAAATTATAATAATTATAAATCTGAAGTTAATAAACTACAACACATCTATGGTATATTATTTTGTGAGCGACTAGCTTATGATTATTTTAGCCGTCTGTTGTCCTAGTCTTCATACAAAAGGACAGGAAATCTTTTGTTTTGAAAAGCTGTTCTAGTGAAATAAAATTATTTCTAACCCATTTACTTGTGCAAAAAATGTGAATAATGAGTCGAGCTAAAAACTTGACTTTTAAAAGAGCACCTGACAAACTTGTCTGAAACAACTCAGATTATCTGCTGTTTCTACAACCAGCCGATATTTGAATTTCAAACTAAACAACTGCGAGGGTGTTTACGCAGGCCAACGCTTGTGTTTGTTATTGAACAGTTGTTATTTATAATAAGTTCTTGACAGTCATTGATGAACGGATTAAGAGATTATCTTGTGGTGACCAATTTAGACGAGGTCAAAGTGAATCAGTATCATAACTTTCAGGTGGTAAATAAAATATGATTTAGAAATGTCAAGCTTTGGTTGGTAGTAGCAAGAGATTCGCTGTCTAATCCTATTGTTTACTTCTGTATTCTTGCATTTTATTAAAAACTAGTGACAGACATGTGGCATACCCTTTGTGGCAAGAGGAATGCACTAACTTGCTGACAGGTATTCTGATTGGCTTTTTTAATATGGCAGTTTGGAGAGTATAAACTTGAAGATACTATAGGAACTTTTCATCGTTTTCTCATTTTGTGACATCGACTCTTCATATGCCTGGATTATCTAAAACTAGATCTAAAGCTAATATAGCTCAAGCACATGAGATATTGCTGTGCCATTCTATCCTTGACAGCATAAAATCTTCAATAACAATTTATGAAATGCAGGCTGCCGGTTTATATAACAACCTCTCAAGAAATAATTGGTATACTCTGACTGGTTAAAACATTCATAGTGGTAAAGGTTTTAAGACTTGTAATCTCATCAAACCTTCAGAGGCTCCTACTAGAAGAGCAACACAAAACTATGTCTTATCTATAACTAGTGTATTAATTGTTCTACTGTTTCAAGACCAAAATCTTAAACATCCCTACCAATTTCTTAAATACCACTATCAAGTTCTTAGATACTACTACCAAGTTCATAGATGCAACTATCAAGTTCTTAGATATCACTACCAAGTTCTTAGATGCCACTAACAAGTTCTTAGATGCCACTACCAAGTTCTTAGATACCACTATCAAGTTCTTAGATATTACTACGAAGTTCTTAGATGCCACTACGAAGTTCTTAGATACCACTACCAAGTTCTTAGATACCACTACCAAGTTCCTAGATACTGCTATCAAGTTCTTTGATACTACTACCAAGTTCCTAGATACTACTACCAAGTTCCTAGATACTACTACCAAGTTCCTAGATACCACTATCAAAACACAAAGTGCTAAAAACGTGAGCATTCTTAAAAGTTGTTCTAACTATAAAACAGTAGTACGTGTATTGCATTCTCGAAAAGAAAAAACAACTCCAAATAAATATATTTGGCTGATAGAGACTTTATCACATGTGTTTAGGTAATACTTACCGTGTTGTATTTCTGGGGGCTATTCACGTCACGCATACTAATTGTTTTAATATATTCTCTTGCACATGGAATAGTGGTTTCCATGGATACATATGCTATTCACAAACTTGCCTATCCCTATGTTTGGTCACTATTATCAGTTTCTTTCAGGGGAAAGTAACCCTAACATGGTGGCTCAACCTCTGTGCAATCCGCAATGTGGGGTAACCGTACAATCAGTATGCTGCCCGCTTGTACTGGCAGGGGCAGATAAACCTGACTCTTGTCTGTAATACTAAGCTGGTTTGCAAATTGGGTGGCTTTTCACTTGATAGCTACAAAATTTCTACTAACTCTACTAGTTACTGCTACAGGAGTGTCTTTAGTATTAGAGAATCAATCCATATACAAAAGGTGGGCATACTCTAAAGAACATTAAATTATATATATTATAGATATTATATATGTATATAAATATTATATATGTATATAAATATTATATATGTATATAAATATTATATATGTATATAAATATTATATATGTATATAAATATATATATATTATAAATATTATATATGTATATAAATATCAGTGTCTGTCTGTCATGCATCTGTCCAGTTATAGCAATAAAGTTTTATGCGCAAAAAATCCACCTCACACAGGACTCGAACTCAGAACCTTTGGGTTTGCAGACCAACGAGCTAATCCACCACACTACATTGTCCTAGCCTTGCTGCAGCATAATAGGGCACATGATTATGCATCCATTGCAAAGACACTATTGGCCTGCTTGAAATTACGTGTAACATCATTACACGTAATGTCAAGCTGGCTTCACATTTATTATTATGGTAAAGATTCAGACTACTAGCTTCCCTGCAAGTTACTCCTATTCATTGATAATTATTCTATTACCTGTGCAATGCTGGACATTCAGCTAGTACATGTATATTTTTTATAACACACATATGAACTGTCACAGTGCTTTTGAGCTCAGTGCTTTCCATACATCTCTATTCTTGTGTGCCAGCATTGCCCAAGCAGTAATCCTATACCACTTATGACATCACCAATCTGATGCTCCTATACCCCTTGTCACCACTCTAGTTTCCATCGTAGTTTTGTGCTAATTGTCAAGCATACATACCACGCAGGAATAGTCAACTAAGAATAATACAAGTCCACAATACTGACCTGAAGTTGTTACCAGCTGACTGCGTAAATGGTAAATACATAGATAGTTTTTAACAATTGCTGTGTATAACTTTTATTTGATTTGACAGAAAACCTAATCTGTTAGGTTTGTTTAACGTTTTAACATATTACATTGTGTATGTAAATATATTAGTTTGAAAATGCTATTTAGTCAATTCTGGTTGAACTTCATGTTTGGAAAATGCTAGAGATCATGCTCCCATTTTATTTTTGCTATAATAGACAAAACTCAATACGTTCATGTGTATTATTTGCATTATTTGCAAAAATAATACATGTCTCTAATAATTGTACAGGTAGCACCAGTCTATAAAGACACAAATAGAAAGCCTATTGTCAGAGAGATTGATAGCACATTAATGCTCTTACTCTATGTTATTAGTTGTGTTATCAGGTTAAAAGACTTTTATTTACGTAGGATTTCCAATGCTTTCATCAGCGAAATCAACTTATGTATACGAACTTTCTGTATAAATTATATTAGTTTTTCTTGCCCATCTGAAAGATTGTACATGGTGTCTGCAAACATTTTAATCAATCGTGAGCATTATTTTTATTTTACAACAGTTCTCAAGCTCGAAGTAAATTTAAAAAGAACTAAAAAATTAAAGAATGCTAAAATTAGAGTTTCTAATTGAATATGCTGACAGACAGCATATCAATTACTCTTGATTAAAGTAAGTGTGTTTAAAAAAAGTGTAGATTCATTGGTAAACAATTTATTTTCCCCAAATTTGTTAAAAAAAACCATCAAGTCAACAAAATATATAAATTATTTAAATAGTAATAACAACAATGTATAACATCCGACTGCTGTCTCAGGTAAAGCGTTGTACCAGCGTTATGAGTATTGACGTTTCACTCCGTGATTTGTTTGACCTCAAAATAATAAATAATTGTTTCTCTGTTTTTAGAATTCATTAATTAAAGACTTGGCGGCGCTGAGGGTCAAAGGTCGCTGTGTTGCTCATCTTTGTTATTGCTCGTCTCAACACTCTCAAAAAAGCCATGTTATCTGTGGCAAACCGATCAACCTGTGAAAATAAAATTTATTCGTTAAATTGACACTATGTGCAAATAAGTCTAACAAGAAAATGTAAGTATGGTAATATATATATTATGTAAGTATGGTAATATATCAAAGATATATCATTGAAAATAAAACTTTATAGCGAAGTTTCAAATAGCGGTACTTACAAAGGTGGATGTAGTGACGGCTAAAGGACAGCCACGGCTTTCTTGACAGCTGGCCTCATTCCGTGATCCAGATACAGTGAACTGGTGCTGGAGTATCATATCAGCATGCAACATAGTTAGATTCGTGCCACTGCTCGTAGTGCCAACCCACTGTGTAGCTCTAAAAGGTCAAACAAGCGACATTGATAGAGGGCGCTCTAAATGATAATTCTCATTTAGATGTGGAGTTGTCTATCAGCATACAGACTGATGGGACAACTTCAGCTATTACTTCATTTTTTTAATAGATTGGAAAAGCTAGCAAGTTTGGTAACACATAGTGTGAAATTATATGGTAAATATACATTCAAAATATTTTCATTATTGTTTCTTTAATTTTCAAATAACGAATTTTTTGCAGTCACAATCACAAGTAGTCGCAATCACTTCTCCTTAATACTGGTCATCAAACAATATATTTACATTAGTATATTTGTTGAAAGATACAAAGTTCTCTCATGTATTTTATGTACTTATAATTATGCATGAAATGCTTACCCTGCCTTAGGCTGGAACACTTGGGAGAACCGAACACGGGTCATAGCTTGAAAATATCCATTATTGAGAACGGTTGGGGAAAGGTCCCATGGTCCATCAAACCCTGTTACATCTGCATGGTTTTGCCCCACCGAGTGACAACCTAAAAGAGTATGTAATATTATTATTTATTAATAACTACAAGAAACAAAGTTACATTTAGCATAATTTTAAATCACTAAATTTAAAAGCTTGGACAAATCAAAAGCTCAGTTCTAACTTGAAGTGTTAAAAATGAAAGATCATATAATAGAGTCAGAGGTTACAAGAAGTGATAACTGTAGAAAGATGCAAATAAGAGAATAGGAAAGCAGGCATCGTCTCCACCTACCCATTAAGGCGACCATCTCTTCTTGAGTAAGACCAAAGTCATCAACCAATCCTTGAGGAGAGTGAATGTCTTGTCCAAGAGGAAAGGCTGGCTGTGGTGGGTCATCAGGGTTGTCACAGGTCACCCTTCCAGAGGTGAAAATGAAGTCAAAAGTACATCTGTCTTGGTTGCAGCCGCTGTTGTCTCTTTCCACCCCGGCCTTGACAGCCATGAGGCCGGCGAGAGCTCCGTAGTCAGCGAGGCTGATGAAGTCTTTCCACCTCTGATGGTTTGCTCTCAGCTCATTGTAGTGAGGAATAAGACCTGGATGTACATATAATAGTCAAAATTTAGACTCTTGGCTACAAGCAATGCTTGAATGTTATATGATAATGTCTAAAATGACTATAAATGAAATGTATATATATATATACATATAAAATATATTAAGAACTGAAAACTTGACCTAAACTGAAAAATGACCTAAGAGGCTCCGTTACCACTATTACAGCTAAAATAAGTCTATGGATATGTATGGTAGTACAGTTATGATAAGTCTATGCATACAATTGTATTTATTTGTGAGATGACCACAAAAACCACTTTAAATCTTGGCTCTAAATATTTTTTTATGAACCATGAAAACAATTCAATATATGCCATCGGTGAATGGCTTATCCAAGTTATATTTTTTAAATCTGTAATGGCTTCTGAAGTCTTGCCAATAGGTAACATTTATATGAATTTTTCTTAGCTTGCAATGAAAATAACTGACAAGTTGTTATTATTTTTTGTTGTTAATATGACTGATGAGCCAGCGCAGACAAGGTCAGGTATTTTTTAATATCTCCAACAAATCTTTCCGATGAAATCACAGGCACGCTTGCGGAAGAGAAATATTGTTGCTGGCAATAGTTGTTTAGAGGATTAGCGAGGCACGAGCTCCGGATTGCACCGGTGCTGGTGTGTGCTGGCTTATTAATCACATATTACTCAATGAATAGAAATGCTTGAGTGAGCTCTCCACAAATGCCTCAATACAGGAACCGAAGCAAAAATCACATTATTTGGTGCATTAATCTTTTAATTCAAAGTGCGCAGACTTGCACTGTGGTACTCTGCAATGGAAACATGACAAGGCATTGTTTTTTGCTTTTATTTTGTGCATTTTTTGCGCTGTGTTTAACAGCGAACAAAGTTTTGAGACATATCCTACACTTTAGCCTGTACCAACCTGAATTTCCAGGATCTGCTACATTTAAGCACCCGTCACATCCAGCTGGACCGACGCACATATGGAATCCCATTTGTACATATTTTGCTATCTTTGGAACCTAAAACATGCAATTATATATATTAGCTAATGAGCAGGGCTTGAAAGCGTTTTCTACTGACTACGATGGAGGGTTTACTAGTTGTTTTAAGCGAATCACAGTATTCTTTAATCATATGAAAAAGAACTGCGCTGCTTAGTGCCAGCTTCTAATGCTCTATTATCTAAGCACCAATTACTCAAACTTAATAAAAGCAAATGTATACATACATCGATGAACAGAACTTCAAACTCGTCTTTCATGGCTTCCAGACGTTGAGCAGTCAATGGTTGCGCCGTTCCTGGAGACTGAGTCGCTGTCGTCTGAAGCACGGAGCGAGTCGTTGACCTCCGCGGTGGTCGAGTTGTTGGCCTATCTTTTCGAGTCGGTCTTGTCACCGGGAACGGTGCTTGGGTTGATGCCGAAGAAGCCGTTGTTGTATCGGAGTCCAGAGCTGAGAGAAGCTTGTCTAAGTCAAAGCCGTTTGTACCGATATCTCTAAGGGCTGCCTGCACAGCTGCCGAGTCAGCCCAACCACTTCCATTCCTAGGTCTGGCACGGGTTGTTGCTGACTGACAGTGCACATACACTATCAGTGGCAGCAACAAGCACATCATCAGCTTGTACATCCTGCAAGAATTAATTATCACAAACATGAATTAAGAGCTAAAATATCAGAAGATTAAAGTTAGATATTTAAAATAAAAAAACAAGTAAATGAAGTTTAAAACACTGCAAATGAACATGAACTGTATTTGTTATAAATTATACATTATCAGTGACATAATATTTAATTTTTCTGCTGTAATTTTAATTCTGCTGCTTTTGATCGCTGTTCTATCAATTAAATCTTACCTCATTTTGCTTTCAAGTAAGTTAAATATTTCGAAGATATTTCTGTTATATTTCAAAACTGTGTTGTTCACTCCTCGCTTAAAGCCTGTCTGGTCATAATGCTAGCTGCAGCTTAATATATCCCCTTGTAATACGGTTTCATGTCCAGCCCCGGAAAGTTGTCACGACTCCCATAATTAATGGTATTCATGGTATGGCCAGTAACGAGTAATACTCACTCGACTGTAAGATTATGGTAGAACCAAAGCTGGCTCGGAGTGTTGCAACGATGAGTTTGACAATGATAAACGATGCTTATTACCCTTTCTTCATATGTCGAATCTTTTATAGAAACATGCCACACGCCCCTGATTCAGCATTCAGGCATGCATGCTAAGGCTATGCGCTAGACATGCGTTGATGTAAATGATTTTCTTCCTGGCACGGCGCAAGTCTCTGGTTTGCATTTTGTTAATATGAACATAAACAGAGATAAGTCGAGGTAACACGCTCCTTACGTCTGTCCACTTTGATGGGTTATGACTAATACACATAGCGCTGGATTAATCTTGCCAAGTACTCATTCTCTCATACATTGTAAATCAACAGATAGTGTGTTGTCTTTTCACTCAGAGTCCGCTTGTAACCAAAGAGCAGCAAAGTCACTGCGCAACCAAAGATACTACATTTTATCAATCAATACATTCAAAAAACTTTATGTCATATAAGCTTCAAAATTGGAATTTTGCAGCCAATCATACAGCTGAATTGTAACACTGAATATACACATGTTCAATTCAAACTTTTATTTTATATTATCTTAAAGTTTTATTATTTAATTGTAAAATTTAGAATTATGAATGAAACAATATTGCTTGGTTATCAGCTTACTGTCCGATAGATTAATACTTTTTCTTATTCTGCTAAGGTGTGAAAGGGATCACAGTTGTCCTACGTGTCAAGTGTTATATTTTCTTAGCATTTTACAATATTTTCTGTATTTCAGAACCAGAATGTAAGCCACAGAATGACTCATGTGACGAACCTTCCCACATTATAATATATGTGGCCAAGGACACACACTGTTATTAATTATCTATATACATAAACTCAAGTGTTTGTTGGTTGGTTTGTTATATGCCCAGCTGAAGCGATTACAAAATTAGAAGCGAAAAAACTGCTTCATGCTAGAATTGAACTCGAAAACACTAGCTTTGCAGACACGCACCCACCTTGGCGCGCTATAAAATAATCAGTGACATTATTCTTACACATGCCAATCCTTATTGACAATTAGTTAAAATACGCATTCTTCACACTTAGCTAGCACAGTCGAACTACTAAAAAAAATACATGCCCAGAATTTCCCGAAATACTATAAATATATGCATATACATATCATAAACTTAATTAAACTTAGATCACACACAGAAATAAACAAACATCTCTATTTAAAAGTTAGAACGATAAATGTTGTATGTGTTGATTAAAAATAAATTTTCTGTGCAAAAAAACTTGTTTTATTACTCCTGCTATGCCACGCATTCACCTAGTTATCAGATATTATCTTTTGCAGTTAGTCGTTCCAACAATGACTGTCTTATGGTTTAGGTATCACTGACTTCCACGCAGCTCTGTTTTTTGCCTTCTCTTGCCATCTGTACCAGATACAGAGAACATAAAAAGCTACATAAAGGATGTACAACTAGCTATAAAGTAGGTAGTAAATATTAGTCACTGATGCTGAAACACATTCACCTGCAGCTTTTTCTTTTAATCTAATAATAGCCAGTTTGATTATCTAAATTTATTGTACTGTTGGTTGTTAATACTACACTATCCTATGACACTTTTATTGTACTGTTGGTTGTTAATACCACACTATCCTATGACACTTTTATTGTACTGTTTGTTGTTAACACCACACTATCCTATGACACTTTTATTGTACTGTTTGTTGTTAACACCACACTATCCTATGACACGTTCATTGTACTGTTTGTTGTTAATACCACACTATCCTATGACACTTTTATTGTACTGTTTGTTAATACTACACTATCCTATGACACTTTTATTGTACTGTTGGTTGTTAATACCACACTATCCTATGACACTTTTATTGTACTGTTTGTTGTTAACACCACACTATCCTATGACACTTTTATTGTACTGTTTGTTGTTAACACCACACTATCCTATGACACGTTCATTGTACTGTTTGTTGTTAATACCACACTATCCTATGACACTTTTATTGTACTGTTTGTTGTTAATACCACACTATTTTATGACACTTTTATTGTACTGTTTGTTGTTAATACCACACTATCCTATGACACTTTTATTGTTCTGTTTGTTGTTAATACCACACTATCCTATGACACTTTTATTGTACTGTTTGTTAATACCACACAATCCTATGACACTTTTATTGTTCTGTTTGTTGTTAATACCACACTATCCTATGACACTTTTATTGTACTGTTTGTTGTTAATGCCACACTATCCTATGACACTTTTATTGTACTGTTTGTTGTTAATACCACACTATCCTATGACACTTTTATTGTGCTGTTTGTTAATACCACACTATCCTATGACACTTTTATTGTTCTGTTTGTTGTTAATACCACACTATCCTATGACACTTTTATTGTACTGTTTGTTGTTAATACCACACTATCCTATGACACTTTTATTGGTCTGTTTGTTGTTAATACCACACTATCCTATGACACTTTTATTGTACTGTTTGTTGTTAATACCACACTATCCTATGACACTTTTATTGGTCTGTTTGTTGTTAATACCACACTATCCTATGACACTTTTTTGTCTGAACAAAATTAGAAATATTCTGAGTTCATGTAATTGTCTCAACATTTTTTTTCAAAGGAACCAGAAAGCTGTTTCCTGATTTCCTGAAGCAACCGGCTGAAAGAGACACAGTGGCAACCAAGCAGCTAATAGCGTACAGCAGCGTGGTGGATGATTCAGGTGATAATCGCTGTAATCTTTTCAATTGCTGAGCTAAACGTGATTCTTTGAAGCTGAAAATAGCCCAGCGTAAGTGTAATTAAGACTTCCTTGTTGGCTTAGCTCAACTTCGTTAAGATTAGTCAAGCGAAAATATAAGAGGTACTTGTAGCAAATTTGGCTGAATCAAGTAAGATAGATTTCATTTTTATTTAGAGCTTAGCCTGACCCATTATTTTGAGGATTTGAATGAAATGCGATTTATATACACAAACTAACCATAAAATTTATATGAGACTCTTCTTTTAATGGCACCAGTCAGGTAAAGGAGTGATAGCTAATCCTAAGACAGTTTGCGAGACAAATAGATAATAACCCAAAATTTTATCCATGCTAAGAGCCTGCGTGTAATAGGATGAAATGCTAGTTTATTGCATTAGCGCTTGTAGTAGGTGTACCAGCTTGAGGCAGTCTTAATCATATCCTTTGTCATAAGTTTTTTTTGAGTTTCTGTCCATATTTGACGTGGTTGGCTAGCTTCCACCAACACTTACGTAATGACTTTATTTCCAACCACAGCTGTCAGAGTTTTCATTAACAACTAGAGTGATTGGCTGCTTTAATTCCATAGCTAGCTTTTTATGATTATCGAAACGAACATATCCGCAACTTGAGGATATCTCGTCGAGTTTCTCATATCTGGTGCATAATTGATGTGGTCTCACGTCTACTAGCGATTTATTTGTCTCCCCACATTCAGAGAATGTAGCGTTTTGAGTTTCCATTTCATTTTCATCAAAAATAAATAATAAAAAGTAATAAAGAGAACATCCACTAGCATTTAGAAAGTGTTATGATGATACTCGAATGCCCGATACGCTTTTGATCGAAATTTTCTGTAAAAAGTACACATGCCTCTGCTAAAGAAAAAGCTTTTCAACCTATTAAAAATTCATAAAATTTATGTTATTGGAATTTTTTTTGGAACAAATAGTCTTATCATACAGATCTCTGTTTTCAAGTTAACCAAGTAAAGCACTACACTGCATAGAGTAATGGTAGTAGATTAACTTAAGATTAAGATAGATTAACTTAAGATTAAGTAGTAGCGCATGCTAGCAGCCGTGGCCTAGTGGTCTAGAATGTGTGACCTACAAACAACAGGTTGGGATTAAATACCCAAAAAAGGCTGCTGATGGAGACAGGAATGGCATACAACCTAAACTCTGCAAGTGGATGTGTCTCCAATCTCGGCTTGATTCCCTTGCCCTTTGACCTCAGACACATCTAGCCAAGATTACTACGCTATTGTTTGCGAAATAACAACATGGGCAGCCTCTATATGGAATGCTCACACACTAGCTTGGTGTTACGGATGAGCATCTTGTAGCTTATACTTTGTAGTATATTGTAGCATACTTCAGACTAGTAGTAAACATTTTACTTAAAATGTAGTTTAAATAAAAAATGTAAATACATTTTAAGTAAAAAATGTATTTTCATGATGAAGAAAAGTTTAGCTTTTATATAAACCTAACTCAGCAATTCTTCCCTATTTTTCACTATTTCACTATTTTTCTCGAAAGAAATCTATTTTGTTGGTGTAATGCTTATGAATGGTTCTCAAAGATTCAATAAACAGTAAAGTGACATCTTGCATAGACAGCAAATTGTAGAACAAAAGTCCTTCGTTGACCTTTTCAGCTCATGTTCAAACATCTAAACTAAGGTTTGGTGTTTTTAAAGATCTTTGTACGCAATACAGATGTCCATGACAACAACGTCCCAGCTTACGCAACTCTCTTTTGTCTCTCGGTGTGGGTTTGCATAACACTGAGGTATTCACTTAGCTAACAACATCACAATCATCATGAACTGAGGGGCGGTTGTTAGCCTAAGGGAAACAGACTAATGCGTGACATCATCCATAGCGGCTAACATTGCTACGTTATGATTCCTTGTGTTCACTGAAAACAATTTATTGGCAATTCAAATAGTTGGAATGTAAATGGTGCGAGGTGTACCAGCCTAGGATACGGTCAGGTTGGTACGACTATGCCAATAATATCACACTTTCTTAAGCTCAGTACTAAATTAGATTACTATTAAAACTGGAGGTGTTAGATTTCACTGCGATAAGACTGCAACAATAAAGATTTATGTACAATATAATAGTTTAATAATTTTACTTAAAGATTGCTACACCGGCTTCATCAGGCCAATTGGAACATTGCTATCGATCTTTTGAGTTCCGCAAAATTTCTTCTCATATGTTGCAGCTACCTTGAAACGACGAAAACCTATTCCAAACAAGTTAAGTTGTAGCGATGTCATAACATTCCTTGGAAATTGTGAAAAAGGTAGAGGTATAGGAATACAGTTGTTTCAGACAGACTAACATCATCTATATGATGTATCTATGTATGTCGACACTAAACTCACAATAATAACCATAATCTATATATATATACAAATCTCAGTGTTTATCTGTCATCTGTTGTTTGCCCAGTTATGGCAATAAAGTTTTCGCGCAGGGTTTGAACTCGGAACATCCAGATCTGCAGACCAACGAGCTAATCCACACTACACTACGTTGCTATTGCCGCACTACGGTATAATAGGGCACATACTTATGCATCGCTTGCAAAAATATAAGACACCTAAAGTTCAAGATTGTGTTATAGATCATTACGGGTAACGTAACAAGCTAGCTTCAGACGTAGGACACGACTCCCACTATAGTAAGTTACTAGCTTTGCTGGCTAAGTTACTCAAATTCATTGGGTAATTATTTTATTATTAGTTTATTATTACTATTATTACTAGTGCAATGCCGAGCATTCAGCCAGTCTTTGCTATCATTAGAGCTGTGCTCACCCATCTGTTCAAAGTCACGACGAGATGTTTAGAAAAAATAACGAATCACACAAGATTTGAACCCAGACATTTGGCTCAGCAGCCCTGAACACTATTAACTGTTTCACTCAACCATCTTGCTTCATCTTGGAATAATTGTACAGACATTTATTAGCCATGACGATCTCTCCCGATCCACCGGACTGCCCGAGCGCCAGTATATATAAAAAGAGTATATAAAGAGTTTATTTACTTATTACTCGTGCCTGAAAGTTCCTCAAAATGGATTAACCTTTGCGAGAGGGTGCGACGCGTGCCACCTCATGTCATTAGACTGTCATGAGAAGATGTTGTCAAAGTACGCCTACAAGCCATTCCAAGCATTGATCATATGACATGTATTATGGATTAACTCAGTCATTTGGTCATTTTTGATGCTCCCACTTTTTCGTTTGTAAGAAATTTCTGGTTTATTTTATTTATGTTTCTAAAAGAGGTATACGTTTAATATTAAGCAATACAAATTTTAATTTCAAGTGATGTTTTAATATATTTGTAACTGTGTTATTTTATATATCCACGTATCTACTGCATGGTATTATCTAGCAAAAGAGATGTGAAAATTCCCATATGATATGTGTAGAAATACTCACCAGGTGTGATACATGTATGTGTAGCTCATCACATGTCTTTGCCCAAACATAGACATATTAGTGAAGAAAAATCCGATATTCCAGATTTGTTTTAGTTTATATAATATACATGTGTATATTTGAATAGTTTAAAGTAAAGTACATAATTTATATAAGTATATATATACTATGTATGTATGCATGTATGTATGTACGTACGTACGTATGTATGAATAGATATAGATAGATGTACTGTATTGGGCAGTCCGTAACAATTGTTTACAAAAATGTTTTTAGTATATGATACCATAGAGAAGTAAGTAGCTAAATAAAAAGAAAGGAAATTAACTGTAACATTTTCCATACTTCTGAGGTTCTGTAGTTAAAGTGGGTTTTCAAAAGATGATTAGAAAAGCAGTGATAGCAACAGCTCCATATTAGTAGACTCAACGTCAGAGCTGTACATCAGTGATAGCAACAGCTCCATATTAGTAGACTCAACGTCAGAGCTGTACATCAGTGTACATCCTATGAAATATTATATCGTATTACTTTATTAATGTCTGTAAGACATTGCTACAATTATGGCTCTCTTCCGGTAGTTTTTAGATGCATCTCAGTTTAAGTTGGAGATGTTTATCGGTTAAAAAAATATAAATTTCTGAAAGTTAAGAAAAGACTGATTATACAATACTTCACAACGCAATTTACCTAATTACCTTTTGTTTAAACTTTTGTTTCTGTAATTTTGTAATTTATATTAAAAATCCTGAAAATAATGTTGATTAGTAATATATAGTTTTTAATTTAATTTTTCAGAACAGCGGCATCACGTTTTTATGCTTCAAGTAAGTTCCACATTAATATGAGCATGCAATAGCAAATTCAGACCTACAATTGTGGAGCAGAATGCCGCAAATGTGATAAAATAAAAATGAAAAACTCTTTTGCAAGGAATACAGATAACCAGTCAGTGCTGGTGATGAAAAAATATGTTTTTCAGTGTTTGATAGGAGCATTCTGAAACGTTTCTGGTTCTCTTACCTACGACTTGTATTTGTGCATCCGTATCATTCCGCCTGGCTTTGTCACCCCTTTCTTACAAGCTTTGTATGGCTGATGTGATTGCTTTACATAATCAAGGTTTTATTAATAAATAAAGACAATTAAAAACAGATAAATCAACAAATATTATTGGTAATGTGACTGTTTAAGAGTACATTACACGAGCTTGCTAAATGTACATCTATATATATATATATTTCTCAAAGTATGTGTGTCTGTCTGCATTCCGGCTATAGCTATTAAAATCTTGGAATGAAAAATTCTTACCTCAGAAGATCTGATCTCGAACACTTCCATTCACCATTCCGACTCGTACCAATTAGGCCACAGAGATTGATTTGTTCGCTAGCCGATATATGTCGCTACATTGGAGCAAATACCCAACCCCTTTGCATACTACATAGGGTGATCGCATAGCACCACTGCATAGCTCTCATTAGTAAGCATACTCAATTTTTCCATTGGCATTGTGCCAGACTAATAGCAAGTGTTAGGCAACTCTCATTACTCCTCATTATTTATAAGCTGATTTTTATTACCCAGGCAACGCCGGGTAGCACAGCTAGTACTCTTATATACTGGATAATCAAAATATAAATTTAAAGAAATCAACATTGCTTAAGCAGCAGAGCCATTCTAACATCTGCATCAACGTTACTGCTCACTCCATCATGAGCTATATATCATGTCAGAATAATTCACTTTTGATGTCTCAAGATTTGTGGCTGAGTATAAGGTCTCACGATTGAACGTTAAGACTTTTATGGTCAAATATGGTTGATGTAGAGATATCGTGGATGATTATATCACTTGTTTTAGCCAGAGATGTTTAGAACTGACACGTATCGCCAAGTATGACCCTGTATGACCCTAGCTGCACTCTCACCACTTAGTGATGTTAGAGTTACTGAGTTATATACAAAACACTTAGTGATGTTATAGTCACTGAGTTATATTCACAACAATCAGTGATGTCAAAGTTATTAGTTATACTCACAACACACCATGATGGTCGTGCCATTGAGAGCAATATTCTTAATGCTTGAACATGTGAACAGCAAAAGTAAACTTTGCTAAGCCTTTCCTAAACAGAATAAGCAATGACGGATACAGAACTTTAGTTGCTATTAATGTCACGAAGCACATCCTGTCACAATCTGTCACGATAATCTAAGATAAAAAATTTAAGTTCCAAATAATATTTTATGTTTTAGACTTGACAGCCACTGTGTCAATAGGTGCTATCTTCTGCTGTTAATTCTGGACTGTCATTGCAAATGCTTAAAATCGGATCAAAAAATGAGTTCACAGCGCTGTTGACACAAATGGTTTTACTAGGAAGGCACAGTAGTTACTAAGCGTACACTCAAGACCAATCACTAGACTTATGAATGACACTTGGGGTGCCAGGGTGTTGAGCAGGTGTACTATGGTTCTAACATTTATTTGTTGTCTTAGCAAAACTGCGTATATGACTAAAGCTCCCACTATTGTTCATGATTTCACGGTGTGTTGAAGGACCCACTTTATTGTTAATACATTTACATGTAGTTTGTTGACCCATCAGTTTCAAGAACACTGCAATTTTGCAACTTCAAGTAGGCCTGTACATGAATACATATCCAAGCTGAGAGTGTAAAGCAACTGTCATTTGTACGGACAGTATGTGACATGAGTCGAAATTTCTTTCAGTTATTGCTTTCAGCCTTTGTTACAGGTAGCCACTGTTCAAAGAGACTTATCACATCAAATAACCATTTTTCCTATACGGACTTCCTGTTAACCAGATGGTCAAGCGTAAACGTGATGTGAGACTATGGATACGAGCACAGCAGCGCTAGCCTTGTGAGTGAGAAATGTATTCTAAATATGGCAGTGCATTACCTCAAATGTTATAAGATATCATCTCAGACTGTCTACACTCCCTGTAAAGGGAAAGAAGATCAATTATGAAACAATTGCAAGAAACATGACGAACATGTTAGTTTGAAAGTGCCTGTAATGCATCATTAGCTAAAAGCCAAATGGTACATCAAACTTTTTAGCTTCACAATATTTACAACAATTATCCTGGTTGCTGGTGGTCATGTTCTATGGCCTGGAACTTGACAAGTTCAGCTGAGCCAGTCTCTACTATAGCTATAGCTAAGGGTATTGTTATGTTATATTTTTGCTATATTAAGATTGTTAAAAAGGCCTTTTGCATGATTAATCTATTTGTTGGTAACAATATAAAAAACAAATCTGTAACAACATTATTTCACATAGAAGAGCGCTTTTGTGCTGATGCATTTTTATTGTGATAACGTACTAGTTAGTGCTTACTTACGGGACCTCATCACATAAAACTCAGAGATTGATGATAGTCCGATACCTCTGTGAAAAGCTACCTGGACTTTTCTATCGGGTTTCACAGATTTCGGGCTGATCTAGAACAGGAGTGATTGCAATTGGATGCTCTTCCTAGCACCATTAATGATGCTTGTGCGAATCGAACCACCGGCCTACTGACCACAAGTCCCTGACCCCTGAGCTATCGCTGCTCCATGGCACCTCATCACTAATGGTCATATTTACCATAATAAAAATCATATACACCCATAGCTACAGTTGGAGTTGGGAAAAAATCACACAGGTGTCAAATCCGTGACATTCAGCTTTCTGCATGGCTGCTGAGGTGGCTGAGGTGGCTGCCAGGCGGCTACCACCTGTGCCGACCTTTCACCTTTTATGATGGCAGCAGCCATGGCCTAGTAGAGAAGTCTTGGCCTAATGGTCTAGAATGCCTGGCTTGCCAACAACAAGTGGGGGTTCAATTCAAATAAATTTTAAAATTCCTAATCTTAAATTGCTCTCCGCAATTGGGCATGTTTCCAGTCATCGATGTTCTCTTGCCACTGGACTCAGACATGTTCCGCCAAGATCACAGATCCATTGTTTGTATAATAGTACTCTTTGAAACATGCACAGCCTCTGCAGACACCATACTCATATCTGTATTATATCATCGGATAGTAAAACTACGGTGCATATACCTCTACTCTGTGTTTTATCAGCACACCTGATGATCTCTCATAGCACATCAGATTGCCAGAGTACTAGTAGGCCTATACATGTATGTATATATATATAGCTTATGGAATAGATGTATATGTATTTACAGACTTTTTGTAAGGGCGTCACAATAGTGCTTGTAATAAAATTCACTTGCAATAAAAGGTGATGATAGATTACAGGTCAAGTCAAGCTGGTGCTAGTCGAGTTGGACTCACTCATTCAATTAGAGTGTGAATGGAAGTCTAGCCTAGGATGAGGGTACAAGTCCATAAGTAGACAGTCTGCCTCACACTGAGTATTGTCTGTTATCTTGCAAAGATTGTTCCTTGCGCTCTTCCGTTGTTATGATCTGTATCCTGAGTTTCAAGAAGCAGTTGGGGGCAGATCAGTTTTGGTCTGCTGACTCAATTCCTCTATTCTCTGCTCCTCTTCAACTCTTAGTCTTTCCTGTAAATCTTTTCTCCACTAAAATAAATGGAATCAAAAGTTAAGAGCCCACTACCGGTATCTTGACTGATTGGCACGGAAGGAGAGAAAACTTTTGTTCCTAGGTAATAAACAACCGGAAATTAAATGTATGCGCTACAGCTTAAACCTAAAATAGCCCAACATAAGCTGGTTCCACATTCAAGCTTATCCTGCATTCTTTTACTGTTTAATTTTAGAATATCCGCATAGAATGTACATTGTTAGCGTCATAAAAACTGACTTCAATTGGATATGTAAATTAAATTAGGGCAAAAACGGTAAAGGCTTTCAGATTGAGGTAACCAAACTCTGCCCACGCTTGAGCAGTGAAGATAGATAATAGATTATGACTGATGAGTCATTCACCAAATTATGAGATTAGCATATACAAGGATGTTACCTCCATCCTCTTTGAGGTTCACAATAAGAACAGAGTTTGACTTGACTCTAAATTGACCGCATGGTTGCAGTGAACTTTACTCGAGCTCAGTTTAGATACACGTGAATACTTCATCTGTTTGTGCCAAAGATGGGGTCAGACACCTTCTATGACTCGAACAAGATCACAGCCGTAGCAATATTAAGTACATGTCTAGTCTGGGTTGTTTAGTTTTTAAGGAGGATTTATAAACTTCACTATGAAGTATAAGTTAGATATGTTAGCAAAATGCTGGGACTTGACCCAATTTCAGTTCAGTTCCATTATTCTATGGACATTTTCAGTTTGATTTTATGACCACGTTTTTGTGATGTGTTTGCTTTTGTTTTATATTCCCTTCATCATACTGTTTCTTACTCTTTGAACAAGCTTTAGAAAAATCACATTCAAAATTACCATGTTGCAAGACAGGTGCATTTTACCTACAGTACAAAAGCAGAACCGTTGATAAAACAAGGGAGTAAGAGAAACTAAATAAATAAAAAGTTTGTAAAACGTTTAAAATGCATCAGTACTGTTTTGATAAAAGTGAGAAGTTGGCTGTTACACCCCTTTATGAACCTCTAATCATTTAACTAATTCTACCATGTCATCACCGATATTATTTGGTCATCCCTGTCTTAGTGTATTGCATGTGTAAATAAAATTCTTTGAAGTACAAAGACCTTTCGATTATTTTTATAGTTACATGATAGAATATTATGGTATACCTCTTTAATATTACAGCAAGATAGTTTGTTTAGCAAATGGGCAAACTTGCTAACAGAGTTGTCCACTATTTTGCTTCGCAGATGTCACAATTTTGACTAAATGCTGTTTACAGAGTCCATTACTTACCTTCATCAGACTATGCGTATCTAGACATCACTGCTGAAATAATGGCCTAACATAAAGTATCAAGATATGACAACTACTGCTGACTTCATACTAGAACAGTTAGCACTAGACTAGACAGTCTGCTGAGCTCACCTGATCCTCGACTATTCTCATAAGGTCTTTGCTAGTTCGAGAGTTAAAATCAGGAATGGGTGGGTGGTCTGTGAGAGCTGCTAGCTTGCTCTCTTCTCTGCAACAAAATAAGATAACCGTGCAACAAGAAAAGTTATCAATGTCAAATTAGAGCCAACATTGTGGTGTGATTTTTAGGTTTGTAGGCTAGAACAAACAATGGTCTAAAATATCTCTAAACTATGGTACTTTCTACTGGAGCTAACATCTAGACAGGTGAGACCTAGAAAATGATTGATTTATTAAAAGGTTAGGTAAAAATAACATATTTTATATGTTGTTATACCAGTTGTTAAAACATATATGTTTTAACAACTGGTAAAAATTAGGCCAGTAGTAACAGCATCAGCTCTCACATCTTTGCATCTTGTAAAGTTATGAACTAAGTTTTATGTGTTTGAGTTTCTTGTTTCTGCTTCTCATTAGTATGGATTTTCCTAGATCTGTTCAAAGTTTACAATCTATAAAATGGTTTTTGTCATTACGATGAAGAGCTAGATCATGATATCTAATGGATGATGTTTGGTGGCATAAAGGCGTTGAGTGAGTGGAAATGAGCTGTTTTCCTTGCAAGAGCCGCGCCTCATGTTTTATCATTAGTATAATAACATACTCTGGTAAACACCATAGTACATGCTTAAAACATGTATTGGAATAACCATCTCTTGTCACTACCATAACTCGTATAAAATAGCCCTTTTCTTTCACTATGTAACTTGTTAGGAGTAGTCCTCTCTTGTCAGCACTAACGCTTACAGTTTTCTGTGAAACTCACAACATACAAAAAGCAATGTCCGCTGCTGCATGCAAAGACTCTGCGAACTGCTTAAAAGAAAAAAATTTATGCAGAGAATTATTATACACATAGAGATACTGGGCTGAATATTTTCTATATTCTTAGTATCAAAGATAAATTATTTAGTCAATATTTTGTTAAAGCATTATTTGTGACTTTGTTATGTTTGTACGTTTTTTAATGACTAGCATTTGTTTCAGTGACCAGCATTTGTAACAGGTCATGCAACGTTAATACCACCATACACTAATGTGACTAGTATATCTTAACTGTACTGAAATGGCCCAGAGTGACAAACACCAGAAAATAAAAGTTTGTAGTGACTAATATACTCTTAAATGGCTCACTTTGCTTGAATGAATTATTGGCATAGCATTGAGCATATGTACGAGTAACAGTAAGACATGCTACAGTAGTAAGATAGAACTCATCAAGTGACAGTGCTGCAGGCGTTACCTTAAACTGGTTCGGACCACAGCAGGTTTTTTCATCGCTGGCTGCTTAGGAAGAGGCTTCTTAGCTGGTCGGCAAGGAGTTGTCTTCACTAGCGGTAGAGATGGTAAATATCTCTTTGCCAACCCATTGGCTAATCTGCTACCCGCATTACTTGCTGCTAAGCCAGTAGAAGCCATTGAAGTTTTCGTACTTACTTTCTGCTTTACTGTCACCTAAAAATGTGTGAGTAGTGTTAGCCTCAACAGTGGCTTAAAAATATCTTTAGCGTTTCTACCCAGATTAAGATGTTTCATAAATACAGCGAGTGCATTACATTTATTTATGCTTAAAACTAACTGCTCCAAAGTCTCATAAGCTTGTAATAACTACATAGTATTTCAGCTCACCGCACTTCTTCCAATCACATCACAAAATCTTTAAACATTTTGCCTTATCCCATTTGTAGGACAGGTTTCAAAATCGAGCCTAGACTGTACCCAGAGTATTTATATTTATCCTTCCTTACAAATGAAGACCATCACTATTCTGACTCCTTCACAATACTATTAGATTAAAAAGGTTTAAAAAACCTTTGTTCAACTCACTCAATAATTCTTGATTTCTGTCTTCTCATTTTTGTTTTTGGCGCGTAATGAAAAACATTTTGTTGATTATTAATGCCAATAAAAAGTTATACATACATCAGCAGTATTTTTGTAGAAAGAGTGAAGCTCCGTGTTATTATATTATAACAACATGGAGCTTTTAAAGTGTTTTGTTCGAATTATTCAATAATTTCTGATTTATCTTCTTTTTTTGGTATGTAACAAAAACACCATTCTGTTGATGATTACTGTTGCCAATAAGAAGTTATACGTACAAACATACTGGGCTGCCAGCAACCATCTGTGACTGTTCAACAGTTATGCATGAAATTGGCAGGAGAGTAAAATATTTCTTACATTTGTCAACATAACGATGTACTTCAATGAGCAGGTAGGATATGGTTTTGACTGCAGAATTTACCTGCCCCACTTTAAGAGCTTCCAAAACTCTCTCATCACTCTCATGGCTATTAGCTTCGACAAGAGCTCTCCAAGCTGCGTTATACAGGCCATCGGCCATATTATCTCCATGAAGATGTCCACAAATCTGCACAAGACCCTGGGTGGCTGAGTACCTTACTCTCCATGACCAGTCATTGGCTACAGAAAAAATATCTCTCAACAACTACTGGATGTGCTTTTATATTTTTGTTTTATAGAGCCTAGAAATGTTTGGTTAACCTTTGGTGACACCATGTAATGCTTGGTATTGGTTGACATTGTGACTACTACAGTTATGGCCTTGTGGTCTAGAACCACCGACTTACAAACAACATATTGGGGTTCAATTCCCAAAAAGAGGTACTGGTGGTGACAGAAATCACATCCAACCTCACATATGCTATCTGCATACGGACATGTCTTCAGTTGTTGAGGTTCTCTTGCAACTGTACTCAGATATGTTCAGCCAAAATCACGGAGCCATTTCTTGTACAACAACGGCTCTTAAAAAACATGCACCGCCTCTGGTTGCAGTAAGCTAAGCAGGCACCATACTCCATCTTCGGCACTACTGGACTGATTGATAACAAGTACTGCCAGTTTTACTTAGTGTGAACTATGTTACAGCCAGCTTTTAACTTTAATAACTTGTTTTCTTAAAAGACTTTCATGTAAATATTTTAGAATAGTTGTTAGAGCCTCTCTAAGGTTCTTACTTGCCATAGGTATACGGTATATGATTTATAGATATATGCTGCTTGGCTGCAAATTTAATATAAACATAATAGAGTTAATGCTTCTATGAGTTCCATAAGACTAACCATGTTAATATAAACACAATAGAGGTAATGCTACGTAGAGTCCCATAAGACTAACCATGTTCATATAAACATAATAGAGTTAATGCTTCTATGAGTTCCATAAGATTAACCATGCTAATATAAACACAATAGAGGTAATGCTACGTAGAGTTCCATAAGACTAACCATGTTAATAAAAACACAATAGAGGTAATGCTACGTAGAGTCCCATAAGACTAACCATGTTCATATAAACATAATAGAGGTAATGCTACGTAGAGTCCCATAAGACTAACCGTATCAATATAAACACAGAGAAATCGAAAGACATAATTAATTACATGCAATAAATATATAACTAAATACAATTAACATATATCTAAATACAACAAACATATAACCAGATACAGTAAACATATACCCAGATACAATTAGCATATAACTAGATACAGTAAACATATACCCAGATACAATTAGCATATAACTAGATACAGTAAACATATACCTAGATACAATTACTATAGAACTAGACACAGTAAACATATACCTAAATACAACAAACATATAACTAGATACAGTAAACATATACCCAGACACAATTAGCATATAACTAGATACAGTAAAAATATACCCAGATATGTCAAAAAACCGATTCCCTAAGGTCTAGCAGTGTCTCCTGTATGTTGTTAAACCTACATGTCTGCTGAGGGGTGTGAAAGTAGACCATATCCAGCAATCCAGCACTCTCAAGGGGAGGAGGAGAGACTTGGTGATAATGTCGGTCTGGTACGTTGTGTGTACCAAATAAAGCTCTCTTTTTTATAGAAGTGAGAGAAGCATTCATGACTAACTCTGCGAGTAGGTCTGTGTAGACCACAGCCAGCTCCCACTGCCAGCCCTGTATTCCAGGTGTGTCCTCTAGCTACAAGTAGAGAGCTACATATAGCATATATACATTTAACAGTCCTTTTTATAAATTCTGAAGCTACGGAAAATAAAGCATTGTCATTAAATACTGTGAAGCACTTTGTGTCTGCAACAGGTCAAGGACAACTGACCAAACTTATCGATTGACAAGACCTCTAAGAAAAGAAAACCTGTACATGAAGATATTCATGGATTATGATACACATGTAACATGCGGGTAAAGCAGAACTAAAGCTTACATTGGATGGAGTCTTTGTATAAAATGTCATAACTATAACCTGCATTGTTATTATAAAGCAGGAGTACTCTGAAAATCTAGTGGATCGTAAGAGGTTGTCAGATGTAATAACTATGTGCACAATTATTCTGGAATGTCAACGGGTGGTTGAATGGTGCAGTTGATATATCACGCTGAAAGTTGTGGGTTCAAATCCTGCAAGATGCAATGTTTTTTCTTACTTTCAACAGTGGCTTAGAACAAACATGGCTCTTACTACTAAAGTAAAGATTTGGTGAGGTCTTAATTATCTTTTTAAAACTTGTGAACAAAGATTACACATTAACGCTGTACTTAAGGCTCAGAGGGTAACTAAAATGTATGCTGATGAACTGTTGCTGCCTCTAGAAGTTCAACAAACAGCCAATACTAAAAATAGCATGAGGCTATAAAGAAAAGAAATTCTATATAAGTATGCATAGCAATACTAACAGGTGAGTTTCCATATGTACTTGGTGAGACAGTCTCTCTATCATGGTATTTGGTACCAATGTTTGCTCTCTTTCCTGTTTCTGGATTGTTAATATACTCGACTGGCTCTCTGCTGAGAGCTCGTTGAGACTGACGAGTTATCTGTAATATGATTGGTCGACAAAACTTTTGTTTTTCTTTCACACATTATTAAATATAATTATTCAAAATGTTCAAACATTTACAATATAAGCCGCAAAATATCTGTTACATTGAGCTGATTTAAAATCTCACCAACAAATTTAGTTAACTGATTGCTGAAGCATTTTTTTGTAGATATCTTTCCTAGGGAGCTCACGAAAACATATAATACTCATAGACACAGATACTAGCAGTACAGATCATTAATGACTAAATATGAGTCAATGCAAAGAATAACCCAGCAGAGCATATAGTGAACTGTTTACAAACCAAATACCCCTCCCAATACTTGACACAGAAGAACAAGATATTGTAAGTAAACTCTCACTTTATGTAAGTTTGTAGGGGTTTTATGCTGGGCATTCGCATCTTCAAGTGCTTCTTGTATCTCCTTCAAGTCATCTACGACCTGTGCTGTCACTTCAGGAGGCAGATTCTTTGAATTTTTTACCATCGGTTCTACAATTTAATTGATAAAAATATTACAAGGCCCTTAGAGCTCACACTAGGTTCTGGTATGAAAGATAGTCTATCAGTTGACCCACCTTGTTGTTGTGATTTTATCATCTGTTCATGTATGGCTGTAGAAGGCTCCTCGTGATTATCCTCAGTTACTATTATCGACGAAGGAATGTAACCACAGGCTAAGTTTTGTAAAACTCGAAGAGTAGACAAGTTGCGCTTAGCAGCCTCCCCAAGAATTAGCATCGCAGCAGCACCATCTATCCTACAAGCAAATTTTAGAGTGAGCTTGGTGACCAGTAGCCATGTGACCTTTGACCTTATTTGACCTTAACTGAATTTAACTTAACAATATATAGAAGTGGTTTGCTGCTGGTGCCGTCAATGCTTTCTTTAGCTAGCCATGAGCTATATTTTTTTGTTACCAGCCATGTTTACAAGTGAATCAACTTTCCAAGCATGTAATCTTCTTCTACTTTATACTTAAACTGAAATAACAGTAAAAGCAAACTTAACGATATTCTTCTAAGGCAGTAGTTGTCTCCACCTTGTGCAGACAACACACCATATCCCGACTATGCAAATCAACGACTAGCCTAAGAATGTGGTGATAGTATTTATGATTCTTTTCTTGCATTTTTATGCACTAGAATTATAATGTGAAATTCCAAATTCTTTTTTTTTAAATTCTCAAATATGGTGCCATAAAAAATAAAAAAAGGTATTGCCATGTGGTGCCATAAACGCAAAAAACGAAAATTTATACAAGGAAGACTGAAAATTACTAAGCTTGCGTATAAATCTTAACCCTTTCGACAATTAAAAGACTTAGCAATACTGTGCATATGTTGCTCACCAACTTCGCTCATGAATGTTTAAACCCAATTTCTGGTTTTCATTTATTAGACTCTGATGTAGGTATCCAGCCCAACTTATATGAACTCTTTTTACCTAAGTGTGTGCAATGTCACTTTTCATAGCTTTAGTTTTAGAAAACAAAAATATCAAAGTTTAAGATTTTAGCCCAAATACACACGCTTCAAACTAAATTGTAGGATCCCCGCATGCATTTTAAATGCCTACCAGCTCTCTAGAGACATTCCAAGACCACACTTGGCCAGAGCATAGAGTGCCTCTTCTATAGAAGAACCGGATATCGTCACACACCGCCAGACATCAAGAGAATGCCAAAGAGTTGGCGTCAGGTCATGGACACTTCTGCTGATGGCGCTCATCGCTGACCTGTGGTGACAAGTTCAACTTTTGAGACATTGAAAAGCATCAGTAGGCAAGAATAGAAAGTTGGAAAAGCTCAGTAGTTGAGTATAAAAAATTTTCAACTTGACTATCAGACTATACTAGCATCTGCAATTAACATTTCTATGAAAGAAACCAGTAATGTTAGTCAGTCAAAATCATTTTCTCAAAGCTCATCAATAGGTTTCAAGTAGTCATTGCTACTCGCTACTAATGACTTCTGCTGCTGAGTTATCCTCTCTCAAAGTCAGGTAAGACAACTCTGAATATTTTTATTTGTTGCACTGGGCCTAACACAAACTGTACGTATGTATATATCATTTTTTATTAACATTGGTAATCGTCAACAAAATGATGTTTTTCATTATATGTCAAAATAAAAAATAAAAATAATAAAAAGACAGAAATCATGAGTTATTGAGTGAATTGAAATAAACATTTTAACAGTTGATAATCTAATAGTATTGCGAATGAGTCAGAATAGTAAATTAAAGGTTGTAGTAACATTAACTGTGTTATTATGTCAAGGCCAACTACCTACCATGATCTAGACTCTCTCCCATACAACCATTCTTGAGTCAACTAGCGATAAATAACACAACTAGTTCATACTAACAAGGAGCACATGACTCACTAGCAGTATTACACAGATGCAATCACAGACATGCATGCATTAGTGAGAATACAAAAATATAAACAATTGAGTAAAAAGACTCATGTACTAACCGAGGCTGACTAGCTGTACTGGACTGAGTGAAATGGGATCTTTCTTGGGAACCACTCATTTCCTTTACTTCTCCTACATCTAAGTCATCGTCGAGAAGGATGACTTTACCAACTTCTATGACATAGCGAAGGCAGAGATGGGCATTAGGGTATGGACTGTAGGCTTCTTGGTACTCACCCAACCCTGTCATGTACACCAACCTTATGAATGCAGACATTCTCATAAGAGGTGAGCTTAATGTCACTCAAACATGAGACGTGGAGATAGAATAATCCTTACTATAATAAGAACAGTGTTCAGCCGTTCAAAGCCAGCATTAGGAAAATAGATTGCATCACAATTTCTCATACATTCATGATCTTTAAGCATGCTAGCTGAAGCATCCAGTAGACACGTAGCTTTCTTTTGCGAAGAACGTTAGGACAAAGGATATAACCACACACAAACACAGATAGTCAGATTCAAAGCCAAGCGTACTACTCCTGCACCCCTCGTCCACCTTGCTACATCTACATGGAAGAATGTTTATGCACATACTTATTACGCATGAGATCTCTTACGGCGCCCGGGACTACCAGCATATTAGTGTATATAACTTATAGCAATTGAGTTACTAACAGTATTTACTATAATAAGAGTCGTGGTCATTCAAAGCCACGAGTGGCTGTTTAGAAAAAAGGATTGCAAGACAAGTGATTCAAACTCTAACACTTGACTTGGGAGCCAGCACACTCCTATCTGCACCATTCTACAATAATGCCGTGTTATGGAATAACTGTGCAAATAGTTATTACAGATAACGATCTCTTATGACACACCGGACTGACAGGAGACTAGTAGATATAAAATTATATGATATTGCATTTAGAAGTATTCTGTATTCGACTTGATTAGTTTCAAATATCTGTTGATAATCACTGACTGGTACATATTGAAATAGTTTAGCACAGTTAACAAGTGGTAAATAGTTAGAGTTACAAGCAATTAGGTCACCAGATTATAAATAGGGCTTCTTATGAAACACTATGAACAATCCATGAAACTAGCTAAAATTATGTGTAGACATGCTGCAAATTATACACACATTTATGATTTTACTAAAACTGTCTAATTACTTGAGAACACTTACCATCAAGATACATGAACAGTCGGCTCTTAAATAGCCCGTGTCCCTTTAAATCTCCAACCATATGATGATAGAATAGCCTTAGAAACACCATATACGCCATCTGTAAAAAGGCAAGCAAATGTACAGTAACAAATGAAAACCTGATACAGAACAACTGGTAATGACTGTTTGATGCTTATTAAAGTGATACAAAAAAGGTATGTTACCTTTAACAATTGAATTTCAGAAGCTCTGAGGTAAGGGCTGTTGATCGCATCTGTTCTGAGCCAATACAGAACTGTTTCGGCAAGAAAGAAAAGGCCTTGGATATGACCTTGATCAAATGAGGCTCGGTCTAGAGTAGCCAGCAAAACAGCTAAACTTTCTAAAATCACAAAACTATGGTGTAAAACATATATTTGTTCCAAGATATACTTTCCTGAAAGCTTCAAGTCATAAGAGCTGCATCTCAAAAAAGTCTCAATTCTGATATCATGAACGTTGTAAGCTACTAAACAACAAATTTTATTTTGTAGTACAATTAAAATCCTGGAGTCGTTTCACTCTTTAATACCTAACAGAATATAGCTAAGTTTAGAATAAAAAGTCATGGTTTTTAGTAAAAATTTAAATACTTTTAGGAAATATATATAGTAGAAAATCGATTTCTAATAAGCTTGTTCTATACATAGATTCTAGCAACAAAGCAGACAATACAAACCTTCTTGAATCTTGCCTTTGCATTGAGAGAGAATTGTGAGATCTACCCATACTTCATCCAACTGCTTGTCTGGCACTCGACAGTTCTTGGACAAGCCTGCTTTGGTCTGATTATAAAAGCGATGTATTCAAATAATCAACCAGATTACAATGAAATGTATAGACAGGGTGCAATGAGCTTTCAAGTCGTTCTGTGACTTTTCAGTGACTATTAAATATGACTAACGAAACTTGTTGTTCCACTAAAATACAAGTAATAGATCTTCTATAACTTTTGTATAAAAATTTACTATTGCATTTATTGAATGAATATTGCGTTGTGGAATGAAGAATGTTATCTAAAATGTGCCGTTGCAACAGAAAATGCATTTTACTTTAAATTTAGATTATGAAAGATTATCAAAGATAGTTTATGCACGTATATAGCCTGTCATATCTCATAGAATCTTTATTGCACTGCCATGTAGAAACCCTACCTTTAATCTTTCAATGTGCTTGCGGGCTTGCTCTTCATATTTCTCTTTTTCGTCTATCCCACTCGCACTATTGAACTGATGTACAAACGACTCTTGCAACTCATAAGGGTTTCTTCAAAATATGAAATATTTATAAGCTCTATTCAAATTTTACAAAATGTAACAAAGGGAAAACTACAGAGTACATTTATTAATCAGTAACGAGTGCACTAGCACTTCTCTTACAAAGGCACAGTTAATACATTGATACGCTTAAGTGCTGTAGAAAAAAAGTCCATATAAATAATTTTATTATATTTTTGGCAAAAATCTTATATTTATTTTAGCAAAGAACTGTTTGCTTTATTAACATGATTAGATACGGGAAAGCGTTTTATCTTACAGTTCATGTTTGTCGAATACGATACTCATTTACAACCTGCTTGTAACGCAAACGCTGCTATATCATTCAATGCATGCTATTTGGCATTAAGTAAATTATACACAAAAATAAATAATTAACGCTTTTAATAATTGACTGTGAAATTTTGATTTAAAACGTCCGTCAAAGTGTCTGGCGTTCAACATTGTTTTTGGAGCTCTAGCAAGTAATGAAGTATTCGCCAACCTAACACCCCTCTCATAGGGTTGAGCTGTGGCTTCTTCCACTGCTTTTTTTAGCAGACGTTCTTGCAAATTTAATCGTTGATTGTGTGATATAATACCAAAACGATGGACAACCGGAACTTTTTCAATTGGCATAATGGCATCAAGCAAAATCTATAGCCGATAATCACAATACACCGCCATTATGCTTTTGCTATGGAGATTATCACGTGACAATCATGTGACTTTGATGTTTAGTACTAGTTTTAAATATTTTTCATAAAATCATTATGTTCAATTTAAAAGTTACAGTTGGTAACTGCCAAAAGCTGCTCAAAGGTTATAATTTACTTGTAGCGAAACGAGTTTATTCAACAATTAATTTTTGCGGGAATGACGCATATAGTCTAGACTCTTTTTACAGTTGTGACGGTGGTCCGTCAAACCCCCGAATTGCAGTTATCAAAAAGTTTGATGTTTGAAAATTTAATAGGCTAGTCACCTTCTGAAACCTGATGGATTTGCGCTAGGAGAGTTTAACGATGCAGAGAATTTCATCTCACATAAAGTAATGAGTCTTTTGAAGGGGATTTTAAAAGCAGTACAAAGTTTAGATCAACATGAACATGGGTAATTCTTATGTTCACTCTATTCAAGTATCAGGTATATTAACATATTAAAAAGGATGACGTATGTTACCCCGAAGTCTACCATTTAGTAATTATCTAATGGCAACCAGGCCCATGCCTGCCAACTCTCACGCATTGGGCGTGAGACTCACGCAATCACCCTAAAGAAAAAATGAAAATGCGTGAGATTTTTGCCCCAATTTCAACAATTTTATACATACTATCATTGATACATCAATTGCCCCAAAACCAAATCTCACGCATTGCCCCACTTTTGGGTTGGCAGGCCTGACCAGGCCTGCCAACTCTCACGCATTGGGCGTGAGACCTACGCAATCACACCAAAGAAAAAATGAAAATGCGTGAGATTTTTGCTCAGTTTCCACAATTTTATATATACTATCAATTGATATATCAATTGCCCCAAAACCAAATCTTAAGCATTGCTCCACTTTTGGGTTGGCAGGCCTGATGGCAACTGATAGCAGCTATAAAATGCGACCTGCTATTTTTATAATGAAAAAATCAAATAGATGAAATAACAAGAATGGTGGGTGAGCAAGTCTGCGTACCTAAGCGATATTTTACATTATGGGAACCTTCACTGTAAATCCCATCAGTAATCCCATTGTAACTAAGTAAATCTTTCAGACAATTCTGCTATGCCATTTTTTAAATGTTCAACACGGCTCAAGCATAGTGTCTATTTGATAGCTGCATTGTCATATGATTTGACAGAAATATTGATACCCCTATCTTGAATATCCCTTAATATGTTTGTCTGGCTATGCATGTCGACACTGCAACCTTGGTACCTTTGTATATTGTTTATAAAGATACATTATAAAAGCTGAGCTAAAAAATTTTGTAACATTGCTAATGGCTCAGCAGTAAAAGTTGCATGAGAAAACAAATCTAGACAGTATGTGTCCTTGTACAATTCCCCTGGATGACATGCAGTTTAAGGCAAAAAATCTAGTCATGTTATATTTCATTAGTTTGTGGCAAACCAGATAATATTTGCAGAGTAAGTTATTACTAAAAAAGTACATAACATTAGCCCTAATATGGCGCCTTACAGTGCCTCGCGTTGCGCGTTCACAACTCGAGTTGTACAGCTCGAGTTGCCGTGTTGCACAACTCGAGTTGCCGAATTGTACAACTCGGCCTGGGTTTATGATTAACTCGAGTTGTGTTATACGCAAACATGGGTTTGTAAAAAAAGCAAAATGAGTAACTGGGGTGTCTCATTTACAGAAATTTAACACTAATAATTTAAATATATATACACATTTAAATTATATAATTATATTGGCGATATTTGCGCATATTTATTTCTATAAATATAACGAGACAAAAAACAATTGTAGAATGTAAAAAGCAAACTAAAAAACAATCTATGTGTGAGGTAGGCCACTTCTTTTTTCAAATGAAAAGAGTTATCTCTCTAGAACCTGACAAGAAACTGAATGAACACCGAAAATGAACATAGAAATTATTTCAACGGCGTTTAATGATGCACCAAAATAAATTCCATATATAGAAAATATAGCTAGAGAAAATGAAATGATGAGATGTTCTCAAGCCGAGTTGTTGAACTCGAGTTGCTGTTAAAAGAACTCGACCTGGATTTTTGATGAACTCGAGTTGCAAACTCGGCGCAGTATAATTGGCTATTAGTTCTAGTTTTACAGTACATACATAGTTTAATTTCTATTAGCTAACGGGTGCCTATTGATTTACCATTGTTAATATAACCAGATCTACGGTTATGCTACCGTAATACCAATATATTGCACCTTACTTTTGAAAAGTCGCGTTGCGAGTTCACAACTCGAGTTGTACAACTCGAGTTGTACAACTCGAGTTGTACAACTCGAGTTGTGAACACACAACGCGAGGCACTGTAAGGCGCCATAGCCCTAAGGAGGGCATTCAAACAATTGCTCAAAGTAAGTACTAAAAATTAACTCATCATTTGATAACTTGATTAATTTAGCGATGATACCATATATTTACAGTTTAATTGAAAAAAAATTTAAAAGCATTCAAATGTAAGCTTTTATAAGACACTATTTTTGATATGTAAGATACTATTATTATAAAGCGGCAGATTGCAATGCGATTTGTCACATCACTGCAAGGCTCCATGGACTGCAATCAGAAATGCAATTTGAATTTTGTGAGAGCAAGTTTTAGTGACGTTGCGCATAACACAGAGTTGCTATGAATGTTTTAACCAAGATAATGATTATCTACCCACTGAATTCATTGTATCCCGCGTAGCCTAATGGATTAGCTTGTCGCCTTGTGAGCGGGATACTCCAAGATCTATTATTTTGCAATACGGTTATTTCAATGCTAGATTTTAATAGCTATACCTGGACATAGCTGGTGCTCCATAGGGTCTACAAAAAGATCCTATGGGGCACCAGCAATGACCTATGGGGCACCAGCAACGACCGACAAGGAACAGGGGTTGTTAGGGCCAAAGCTTTTAGTTTTGGACCAAAGCTGCAACAAAGGCATTGTATCCTAACATAACTCAACTAACACTTTGGCTGTGTACAGTATTCTCATCAACACATCTATGCGAGTCTGCGTTTTCCAAGATGAACCTTATCAAGTCTAAGCAACGATCAGTCCTCATGCAAGACCACCTTCATCAATCAATAAAATTAGCATGTACCCAGAAGGAACCAACCTACAAAAACATTTTGAGTGCTACAACCCAATTCCATCCATTACTAGAATTTTATTGTAAACCCGTACTTTGTGTGCCCTGCATTAGTGGATGTATAGTTAACATATTTTTGATGTATTTTAGTGTATATCTAAAATATACACTAAATTTTAGATATACACTAAAATATATTATATGCTTATATTATATTTATAATATAAATATATATTAGACTTATATTATAAATACAGTGAAACATGGATAACTCGCCCTCGGATATAGCGAACACATGGTTAACTCGAATGGATTTGCTTGGTCCGTTCCCACGCAATGATAAATGGCTCTATATAACTCGAACTCAACACTGTTAATTCGAACTGTTTTTTGCCCAACGGCTACCAAAACGGTTGCTATCGCTTTAGAAAATCACTTTATTCCAAGCCATAGAGGTAAACCTCAACTTTTCATAATTCATAAGCGTCGTTATTACCACCATCGGCAAAATATTTTTGTCAACGACTTTTCTAAAGGTTTGGTGAAATTTGATTTATACCAAACATCCGCGTAGCGATCGCCCTTCGGAAGCGAGGTAAAGTGAGGTAATCTTTGCATAAACTTCAAGAAAAATCGGCAAAATTGATCGTGGGTAAAACGCTCAAAAGAAAAAGATGTCTTTTCTTTTGAGCATTTCAACAATGATCAAGTTTTGCCAATGTCAATCTAAAAAACGTCCTGGCAATAACATCACCTCAAACAACGAACCAATCTCAAGTGATAGAAAAATCTCTATACTTTTTGATAAAAACGTTTTAAACTTTACATTAGAAGCATTTAATTTGAAACAAGCCATTTGTGCTTTTGCTTTATATTATAGTTTGTATATGTACTGATGTCTTTTCTTTTGAGCATTTCAACAATGATCAAGTTTTGCCAATGCCAATCTAAAAAATGTCCTGGCAATAACATCACCTCAAACAACGAACCAATCTCAAGTGATAGAAAAATCTCTATACTTTTTGATAAAAACGTTTTAAACTTTACATTAAAAGCATTTAATTTGAAACAAGCCATTTGTGCTTTTGATTTATATTATAGATTGTATATGTACATGTATCTACTAATAAATAAGTAAATACATGGACTTGTGACAGTGCTCTGATAACTTGAACGCTCTGATAATTCGAACACTTTTGCTCGGTCCCTTGAAGTTGGAGTTATCCGAGTTTCACTGTATATTATACAGTAAGTATTATATTTATATCATAATATAAATATTATATTATAAATATTAATTTATATTATAAATTAATATTTATGATATATGAATATTAATAAATCATTTATATAATTTATAACATATAGATGATTTATAATAATTTATAAATCATTGATATATTATAAATATATAAATGGTATTTACAATAATAAATAAATTATGTATTATCATAAATAATTTATAATAATTTATGTTCTGTTTAAATGTAGCATAAATATTGTTCATGGCCTGTGTTCATTACCTGTCACTAGGCCTATTGTTTTTGTGAAAATACATGTTGTTATGAAAGCGAACCTAACTGCTTGGTTTCTAAACTTTGGCTCACTAGCAAAAAAGTTTGGCTATCCCTGTTATTAATTGACTATAAGGGTCGACAACTATTCTTCAAACTGACATCATGAATTTAAAGTAAGTTCTAAGATGTATCTAGCTCTTGGTTAGCTATGATGATCTACCAATTAAATACAGCCAAGGAAGCACAACTTCAACAAGGTTCTGATTTACACATTCTCAACTTTTGATCTGAGTTCGATGTTTTAAGAAAGAGGAGAGAGGTGAGGAGAAAGTTATCTTCAATTACATTCCGTACCAAAAAGGAAACAGACCAGGCTCTCCAAGAGTGTTGTTTTAATTGAATCTGATATTTAAATAATTTGGGAATACATGTAGCCAATTGCAATACTGGTTAAATATTATACTAGCAAGTTGCTACTGATATTGTTTTTTGTACAATAATCTATTTAATCAATATTAATGCTGCGCACAAATTTCCAGTTGTTGGAGGACACCATTCAATTACACCACTCTCAAATGGTTGCATTTGGAACTCAAATATTTGTCAATATCAGATAGGACAATACAGGTGTTTTTTTATCTATACATGTAATGTATGATAATAATTGAATAAAAACACATTTTAGCTTATCACAAATAGTTTCAATGAAATGCTAAATTTGTTTTTTTTTGGAAATTGGTTCTTATTGGAAACTTGATAAAGCCATCTGCTGGAAGTGGTCTACTTTCTTTAAAGACGACAAAATGTAGCGTGATCAATCTACGAAGATTATCTCCTACAGATTCACAATTTCTAACTTTGTCATTCAATAGCTTTTGCATTTTACGAACAATTATTTTTATTCCTTCCTAGGAACTAGATGTCCTTTTACCGTTTCTTTTGTTGTATTGAAGTTCTTTCACTTTAAGTAGTAAGATGAAGAACTTTTGTCCAGAGGTAACAACAGTGCAAGATGTTAATGTCTCCATTTCTAGGTCATCATCTGACAAATTTATCAGTGGCCATAGAAACTGTCGGACATTCCTAGTCAACCATGTGTTAACAGACCTGTCCAAAAGTAAGTGTGATCCAAGACAATCATTGAAGCCTTTCTTCTATTTAACAAGTGTCAACCGATGTTATCAATATTGGTTCCCAGCATTCTCATCTTGCATGCTCTACCTACTTTACATTGAGTTTTACTAGCCAATCGGTGAAGCACCTCACTATCTCCTTTGAAGTCTGTTTTATATGCATACAGATCTGAGTGGACAGAAGGCATCGGGGGAGTTTGAAATAGCACTATCCTTTTTGGAGCACTGCAGAGAGCCACCGGTTCTATCTGGCATATTTCATTTCAGTGATCCTCAATCTAAGGGTATGCAAATCCATTGTTTTGTAATCGTTTTTCTTCTCGATATAACAGCAGAAACCAGAACATTGAAATTCTTTGTTCATATTAAACAACGGATATGCAGCATTAAATTTGCTCTTGCATATTCAGCAGAATTACAAAAGTTTTCATCATTTCGATGAAGATACCACTCTATCCTCTAAAGGTTCCTTTGTGGTTGCTGTGGTAACTGTTGACTGTTTTTACAGATTTTGCTGTGTGGCTGCAATCAAGACTGGTGCGCATCTATGCGGCACCTACTAGAACCAGTCACCATGCAAAGACTCTTTCTGTGCACAGCACCATCTTGGAAGTGATTCTTGAGGATGATGCGCTTGCTTTTGCTGAAATGACTGGCAAGCTTATACAGCTTCTGGAAGGTGTGTTCTGGTCAGCTTGTTCATGTAGTTTTATTCTCGTATGATTCGTCTTGATGTACTTATACTCTCATCTAAACTTTATTGCTATGATTATACTCTCATCTAAACCTTATTGGTGTGGTTATACTCTCATCTAAACCTTATTGGTGTGGTTATACTCTCATCTAAACCTTATTGGTGTGGTTATACTCTCATCTAACCCTTATCAGTGTGTTTATACTCTCATCTAAACCTTATTGGTGTGCTTATACTCTCATCTAAACCTTATTGGTGTGGTTATACTCTCATCTAACCCTTATCAGTGTGTTTATACTCTCATCTAAACCTTATTGGTGTTGATAGATATATTATGAGCTCAATGTACAGTTGATGCAAAAGGTTATAGGAGGAGTTGTTTGTCTTGACCTGATTTATGACATACATGTACTTTAATTTGTTTAGTTGTAAACAGAGCTACCTTACATGCTACAGCTTTAGTTTGAATCAAGATACAGACAAAACTTGACGTACAAAGTTAATTTGTTTAGAGGTTTCCTTCGTATATTTAACCCATTGTATGTTGGAACAAACATTTCCATAGGAACACACTGGATTTTAATTAATCTGTTCCACAGCGTAAAAAACTGAAAATGCTCCTAATAAACACTACAAGTGCTTACATTTGCTTTACCCATAGGATTAAAGCAAATGTATTATATGCATGTAAAACTATGTGGAATAATTCAATGTAAAATGTATTATATGTGGGATTCTATAAAGTGTATTTTTATTATTAGATTTAATTTAGAGACGCGCATTGGGAAGTGTAGGCTCAGCAATGCATAGACTTGAAGATGATAGAGAGTTGGCATGTAACTTAATCTATGACTCGAGGAAAGCTTAAACTAACCTAGTTTATATATTTGTATTATTTTTTACAAGTTAATTTTTTATTATCAATAACCTCTTCCCTGCCACTTACAAAACTAGCAACTCGAGAAACTTTAAACAAGATTGTTGAAATTACATTGAGTGTAGAGTTGAAGATTTGCTGAAATTTTACAGCCTATCTTAAAAGTTCATCTATTAAGATGATAGTAAGTAGAGATGGACTGTATTAGCAAGGATGGTGTGAGTATGAATTCCTTAAATGTTCTTGTCAGCAACAATGACATTTCAGTAGTAGATGTCAGCAAATACGGAAACGTGTGGTCTCAAGACTTGAAAGACATTAGTTGACTACAAAAAAGTTGAGATCTTTCATGTTTTCAGACTTGTATATGACTTGAAGTGCATAAAGCCTTATGAGCATTCAAGATGTGCTGTTTGCTTAGAGGATCAGCCACCCATATGGTATATTTTAGATATTCACACCAGCTGTGAAGCCGGTAAACCTTTTCAATGTGCCATCAGCACAGTTGATATCATCAGACCACAGACATCTGATCCATTATTAGAACAGAGCATGAAAAGGGTGGATGTTGAAGTCAGTGAACTGGTACAGGTACAGCTCCTGCAGTCTTGCATCATGTAAGTAACCATAATGAAAAAGTTATAATGAATTTTCAACTTTGCAGATGCTTATACTCTTCTGGTGTCTTCTCTAATATTACAGGAAGCTTTTGGGTAAACATATCCATTCTGTCATTAAACATGTCACCACTCCTGTCCTCTCCAGTCTTGTGACGTCTATTTGCTGGCATATAGAGTACAGCGGGATGACTATCAAGGCAGTAAGTATACAACCGATATACAGACTAGTATCAGAGCGTGTGTAGATACACCTAAAGAGTATGTGAGGTACTAGTAGAGAGTATGTGAGGCACTAGTAGAGAGTATGTGAGGTACTAGTAGAGAGTATATGTGGTACTAGTAGAGAGTATGTGCGGTACTAGTAGAGAGTATGTGAGGTACCAGTAGAGAGTATGTGAGGTATTAGTAGAGAGTATGTGAAGTACTAGTAGAGAGTATGTGAGGTACCAGTAGAGAGTATGTGAGGTACTAGTAGAGAGTATATGCGGTACTAGTAGAGAGTATGTGAAGTACTAGTAGGGAGTATGTGAAGTACTAGTAATGAGTATATGATGTACTAGTAGAGAGTATGTGAGGTACTAGTAGGGAGTATGTGAGGTACTAGTAGAGAGTATATGCGGTATTAGTAGAGAGTATGTGAAGTACTAGTAGGGAGTATGTGAAGTACTAGTAATGAGTATATGATGTACTAGTAGAGAGTATGTGAGGTACTAGTAGGGAGTATGTGAGGTACTAGTAGAGAGTATGTGAGGTACTAGTAGAGAGTATATGCGGTACTAGTAGAGAGTATATGCGGTATTAGTAGAGAGTATGTGAAGTACTAGTAGGGAGTATGTGAAGTACTAGTAATGAGTATATGATGTACTAGTAGAGAGTATGTGAGGTACTAGTAGGGAGTATGTGAGGTACTAGTAGAGAGTATGTGAGGTACTAGTAGAGAGTATGTGAGGTATTAGTAGGGAGTATGTGAAGTACTAGTAGCGAGTATGTGAAGTACTAGTAGCGAGTATGTGAAGTACTAGTATAGAGGTAGGCGTATGCTCTTACAATACATTTATGACTAGTGTTTAGGGTTTATAGGCTATTCTAACTGCTTCAATTTTAAATTTTCATGTTCCGTTGTACCACATTAGCAAGTCAAGAGTAATTTCTCTTTTGTCCTGTTTGACATTACAGAGTGTTTAGTAATATGTACTCTTTGCTAAATTTACCATTTTCAACCGACATGTTTGTGTGATTACTAGTGTTTGAGATTTAATAGCTACTTTTTTTAAACATCAGAATCACAGGCTAATGTTTTAATCGCCATCTCTTGACATCAAATGACTTGACTTCAATCTTTACATGTTAGTTGACTGGCTCCTGTATTGTGCTGCCACAATGTGATGGTGCTTCAATAATTCTCTCAGCAGCAACTGCAAGTTAAACTGGAGAATTAAATGGCAGCACTTCATAGCGTTTTACCCTGTGTCACCACGCGTTTGAATACAACCAGTTGATCTGGTGTTTTTGTTTTGTGTTTGTCTATGTTTATTCTCATTTTAGAGCACCTGTGAGCTCCTGTCCATGATCTTTACCTCTGACGCATTGTTCGAAGCTGTAAATCAGGCCCAGCTCTACAACCTGTTAGCGTGTGTCGAAGTTGTTGCACTTCATGCTTTACGCAGGTATGTTTTAGCGGAATTCAGCTTTAAATGTACTAGTCAAAAATTGACAAGTCCGTGTTGTCCAGTTCATTTTTCCAAACAGATGTAGTCTGCAGTGCTTTGCACTTCTTTTCCTATCACCATGTCTGACACATCAAATTTTTGATGGTTGCTAGTGAGTTACAATGGATTTCTTTAACGGTTATGAAGCCATTGTTATTGTAGTTTATCTGTTGTTTCGCATCACTGACAACAAGAGACACAACTCGGTATTACCGAGAAGAGGTTTGTCAGGTTCTTAATGCTCACAGAAAAGTCTAAAGCATTCATACTCTATTCCAAATCTTGCTTATGGGTAACTGTATTATCATTCATGTTGTTTAGCGCTCTCTGTCTTACAGGTGTTAGCATCAACTTTTGTACATGCAGTTGTTTCTTGCCTGTCAAGCATGCATTGATGTCTCATATCAGATGCTTGAAAACAGACCACAGGCTAATCCTTATATAAAACAAAAGCTGGTTGTGATCATTGCAATTAGTGTACTAATACTTCCTCTAAGTAGGAATTTCTCGTAGGTACTATTCATCTGCACACAACACTTTAATAAGTTTTGGAAATCTGTTGCAAATGGCTGCCTTTGTTCAATTTTAGGCAAGAATTTATTATTTTAAAGTTGATGGTAGTGTTTTGATTTTAGGCACACAATCTTTTCTATGCACACCTTTGTCCAAATGTCAACTTCTTTTGAAATTTCTGCAGTTGATTTTATTTTAAGAGAAGTATTTTGTAAGTGGTACCTCAAGAGAAAATTTTTAGTCTGTGATTTACAGTACAGATGAGCAGCTGCAGGAGACCGTCGCTGCCATGCTGACATCACTGAGTCGATTGCCTTCTGAGCGCTCTACTCAGCTCAGCATGATGCTGATGGAGTCTATCACAGACAGCACTTTCTCTGTGCCTGATGAGAGCCCTGCAGTGACCGCAATGTTTGACCTGCTCCTCTCGTCTGCTTCTACTCAGTCTATTATCTCCATGGCGATGAACAAGCTTCTCACTGATTGGATTATAAATCAGATACAGGCTGGAAACGCGTGTGAGGTGAGATTTGTTATGATTTTTGTAGCTACTCGTATCTTCATAGAATTGAAGTATTGGTTCACACCCAGCAACAGTTTGAGAAAGACAGTGTAGAAACAGGGTTCTTTAAAGGTTTCACATTTGTTAATAACTGCTTTAAAAAAAGGTTGGAATATAATAAATAATAACCAGTAATATAATAAATATAAAACCTTTTTTATTTTAAAAAGCATTTTTACAGCCAACAGTATACTAGATTAATAGAGTGACTAATGCTAACATCCACATGAGTTGATATTGACAGGTAGTAGCTATCTACCATCTAGTAGGGGGTAAAATTTGACCCTGTCATTAAGCACAGAAGCAACTTCATATTTTGTCCTCTTATCAGTTTTTAATTAGAATATATTCGTATTATTTTCAGTTATACTGAGGAAAATTACCAAAAAGGTTGATTATGTAACTCGCTTGTGGTCTAGACCTGCAAATAACAGGTTGGGTTTAATATCTAACAATGGCCACTGGTAGTGACAGGAATGACATCCAACCTTGAATTGCTGTCTGCAACTGGTCATGTCTCCAGTGGTCAAGGTTTCCTTGGCACTGTACTCAGACATTACAACCAAGATCACAGAGTCGTTGCTTGTGCAACGATGCTCTTAAAAACACGCGCAGCCTCTGCTTGCAGGTAGCAGACATCATACCCGATTTTCAAGAGATTGCTTATACATTTAATAAACCACAGCACCATAGTTTCAGCAAAACTAGCCATGAGTTCAGTCTGATTCTCACCCTACCATGAACAGCCAGCGGTGGGCCTGTGTCAGCAGCGGTATCCGAGGAGGCTGTATGTTCTCAGTGCCTACGGTACCAGGGGATCACGTAATTAACGAATTATTTATTCCTAAACAACAGTATCCTTTATGCATGAAGTTAAAATATGTGCGTTTCCAGGTCAAGGTCATATTAATTCCTTTACCGTAATCGAAAATACGAATTAACTAAAAAATCGAAATTATGGATATTGTACGCACAATGCATTCCGAGTACGCAGGGCGCCTGTGAATGGTTCTCATTACCCGCGACGTTCTGCAATCTACACCATGGACTGTAGGAAAGTGCAACTCACTGAGCTTTGCCGGCGGCCACCACCAGCAGAACAATTGCCGCCGACTCGCCGGCCATCTGGTTCTCAGCAACCGCCGGTTGCACCACCGCCCGTTCCTTACAGTAGGGTGAGAACCGGTCTTTACAATGTCTATTTCTGTAACTGACACACACTGAGACATACTGTTTTATGTTCAACTACATCATTTTTAGTGAGTTTGGTTTCTGTCTTTATTATATGTCTCTGTTTGGTCAATCAGTGTAATAACCAGACTACATTAAGTCGTGGGAGGCAACTTTTCAGGCTCAATATTCTCTCTGGTCATCAGCATCACAGTTGCAGGTTATGTGCAGCTCTGTAACATATACTCGTAGTATATTCCTCACCAATACCTCATCCACCAATGGCTCAGTTTCAAAACTGGTTGTTTTGCAACAAAATATCACTCGACCAATGCAGTTTTAAATCAGCTTTCGGAGTCATCTTTTCTATACAATATAGCATATATAAATTTTAGTGTTTGTATTCCTTTTGATAATTGCATAAAAAGGATGAATAAGAATATTAGCTGTTTTAAGAATCACTGTGATTAGCAGCCACAATAATTTGTGGTTAGTTTACTTTTGAAACTAACTTTAAAATTATTTACATACATATATATAATTGTTTATTATACAATAGAAAGTAAAAATGATATTTTGTTATTAGGTTTGTTTATAGGATTTGAAAGCAACCTATGAAAGAGTTAAAGATTATTATTGACTTTAGTTAATGTTGTCATAATTTTTACGAACTGTGCCAGCCTGTTAACACATGGGTTGTAAACATAATCAATTAAATACAGGTTAACCAGAGATTTTTATGAAAAAGATTTTAAATAGCATGATAATCAGATTATTTATTGACAAATTCGAAATAAAATACCTCAAAAGTATGAAAATGTTACTAATTTTCTGCTTTGAAGTTGTCCTTACGTTTACTGGGAAAGCCAAGTTATCGCGTCTATGAAATGTCATGCCATGAGCATTTCCTTTTTTGTGCTGAATCATGTGTGAACTAGTGATTTTCACATTTTGACCTGGATTATTTCGGTATTAGAATAATGCGGCTTTTAAAAAATTTAAATGGTAGGCTACAAACATAGGTCAGAAATCTACAAATATAGGTTGATAATCTATAAATAAAGGTCAGTCATTTACAAATATAGGCCAATAATCTACAAATCTATTTCAGTAACCGATAAATATAAGTAGTTAATCCACAAATATAGGTCGGTAATCTACAAATATATGTCAATAAGATCACTTTTAATAAAAAATTAATCTGCCTTAGACTACTAACTGATGAGCAACAGATTACGACCTATATACCCATAATACTATATTGTTTAAAGTCTTCCCTAGTCGTATACCATGATTGTTCTCAGGAAATGTTCTGTCATCTCATGAAGTAGACGAGATTGATAATTTGATAATAGATTGATACTATACATTTGGTATGATTTTAAGTTTGTCGAAATGATTTGTTCATTAGATATTTTTAAAGTTTTAAAACATTTAAAGTCAAGATATTCATGATATAGAACCAGTTGAACTTTCAAAGCAGCCATGCGTAGCCGCATAGCCTTGCTTCCTGACAAACCCGCAACTGTACCAACTCTTGCTAGGCAGTATTGTTCACTGATAGAATTTTTCACACAAGAATTAGGAGTGCGGACTTGAGTGACATTATCGCCTTCTTCTGTAGAGTATGGTATACTGTCTGGGGGACCTGCTCAAGCATCAGAAGCATGAATCACGCGTCTACAACCTTGGCATGCTCAAGCGGGTGCTTTTAACCTTGGCCAATAGTGACATTGAGTGCGAGGTCAACACAGTGCTCATGGTTCGACACTGCTGTCATGTTCTCGCTCACGTCTACCTGAACATGTCTGTCAGCTCAGAGTTGTAAGTTTCAACCCTCCTTTTAGTCTACACACAACTCATATGAACATATCCGCATAGATGTGAGATCAAGTCACAAGTGCTGGAGGTCAAATGAAATCTTCAGGGTAAAGCAATTGTTTTCAATTCAAAAATTCTGTAAGAATTTTAAACTGAAATTATTTCTTCAAAATGTGACCAAGTGCAATCTTCTCACTTCTTCAGTCTTAGAATTTATGGTGATAAATATTTGGGTCATAATCTTTATTTCTAATTGTCTCCTGTGCGCTAGCTGTAAGGATCCAACAGATGACCTCTCTGACCTGTTGACCTCTCTTGTCTCAAGTTGGCGGAAACACCTAGCTGCTGCTGACGGTCAACTGCTGACAGAGGTTTATATTCATGTTGTGGAGAGTATTTCTTCCCTTCTTGCACTCTCAGGTCGGTTGCCTTGACCTTGCCCTCCAGTTATTTTTCTATGAATCTTCAATTAGCCTTCCCTCTAATGTCTGCCATAACCTTTGTGCTTTGAGTTAAAGATTGACTTACACAAAATTTTTGTAGATTTTATCAGAAAGTATCAGTATTTTACTATTATTGTGATTGTTGTTGATGAGCTGATCTGACTGTCAGGATGTTTCCAAATCAAAATTGACCAAACTTCATAGCGGTCAAACCGCTATGAAGAAAAACATAATTACATCACACGCATTACTGATGTCACATTACACGATTACACGCATTGCTGATGTCATATTACGCGAATTGCTGTTGTCATTTCACACGCATTGCTTATGTCATATTTTGATTTTAGCAGAACAACAATTAACAACAACTGATCACTGTTATATTTGTATCATATTGCAAGGCTGTTTTCTGAGTGGTAGTTTAGGCAACTGTTATTGTAGACGTAGTTACATGGAATGGGGAGATAACTACTGCCCTGCTATTTATATCCTCTTTGCCATGGTTACACACGCCAAAGATGGACCTTGACAATGCTGTGCCTCCTGATCTCACTGATTTGGCCGTCTCGCTGAAGTCTTTACTCACAGACCATATTGTAACCTCTGCACTCTCATCCATTTCGCTCTACGGCCGGGAGTTGTCTCCCAATTGGCGTATATCGATATTAAGCAGCGTGGCTGTAAGTAGTGCTGCCCAATACAATCTTGTCTTATGCCACATCCTTATACGAGGCCTCATCACACGATACCTCATTTCGCAACACACCATTATCACTACCTCATCACAAGGTACTTCATTATGCAACACACCATTATCACTACCTCATCACACAACACACCATTATCACTACCTTATCACAAGGTACCTCATTACGCAACACACCATTATCACTACCTCATCACAAGGTACTTCATTACACAATACAGCATTATCACTACCTCATCACAAGGTACTTCATTACACAATACAGCATTATCACTACCTCATCACAGGGTACCTCATTACACAACACGCCATTATCACTACCTCATCACAAGGTACCTCATTACACAACACACCATTATCACTACCTCATCACAAGGTACCTCATTACACAACACACCATTATCACTACCTCATCACACAATACATACATGCCACTTCATGACTTGACACACCTTCCCAAGAATCAAGTTATGAGTTTGAGTTTATTGTCATCACAGAAACAGATGCACCCAGAGACAAACTAAATAAATATACATATATGAATGAGCAATCACAATACAACAGGATGTGATGAAGGCCTACGTGCACAGTAGCAGGGCTAATCAAGGTGCAGGGCCCGAGTTGACATTTTTCTTAATATAATAATGTTCACATATTAAAACCTAAAGCCATCCCAATGAGTCAAGCAGGTGCCTCTTTAAAGCAATCCTAAAACTATTCGAATTTTCAATGTACCTGATCAATATTGGTAAGTCATTCCAAATACTGGACAACTGGTAAGTTACCTGTCGATGTCCAGCTGTAGATGTAGACTTATGGTAAAGTAAGTCATAAGAAGAATAACGAGTAGCATAAGAGTGTTGTTGAACATGAGTGTCAGAGTAGAATGATGAATGAGTGAGAATACCTAAACGGAGTTTGTATAACTCTTTAATTGGAAGAACATTAGCCTTTTTAACAGATCAATTGTGTGGTCTTTGAATTTTTTATGGAAGATTATTCGCATTAGACGCTTTTGAATCAGGAATATTTTATTCAAATGACACTCTGCAGCATTGCCCCACGCTTCTAAACAATAAATTAGTTTACTGTTTATTAAAGTTATGTCAAGGCTGTCCTAGCATGTTTAAAAGTTATCGCAAACAGCTGTAGTAATGTCAGATCTTTCATAAGTGCAACCTTGCACAGAAATACTTCTCATAGCTGAAGTAATTTTACTAACTGTATCAGATTAGCACTTTCTCATCACACCTACCAAATCATACCTCCTAATCATACCTACAGATCATACCCACCGATCACACCCACCGATCATACCTGCTGATCATACCCACCGATCACACCTACCGATCATACCCACAGATCATACCTACCGATCATACCCACCGATCACACCTACCGACCATACCCACCGATCACACCCACCGATCATACCCACCGATCACACCCACCGATCACACCCACTGATCATACCTAGTAGCCATAGTTACTAATCTTTTCAAAATCTGTGGTTAAAGAATATCACTTGTTTTCTTTGGTTCTAATATACCCCAGGTACAGGCAGTGCTCTACAGCCAATGACTGTGAATGAAATAGTGTTTCTCTCTGTACCTGTAGTAGTCTTAAGGTACAGCCGCACATGCCGAATGTTTTGGCTGAAATCATGAACTATACAAAAATATTTGGCAATGCAATAATATTTGGCCGAAACTCACAGAATTTTCAAAGCCGTGCATACACACTGAAATCATTGACGATATACACTTTCGATTGGCTGAACAAATTATTAGCGAGCTAGATTTCAGCAGCTTTCACGATTGGTATAGTCCAAGACACATATAACGACACACAGGAAAAATACTGACGCAGTTCAGCATAATACATACGATGCAACTGATTAAAAGAGGTACCATCTCTAGCGCAATCTAATCAGTTGCATCATTTGTACTATCTTGAATAGCTTTGGTGTTTTTCTCTCGATTCGTTTTATGAGTCAAACTATACCAATCGCGAAAGCTGCTAAAGTCGCACTCACTAATAATTTGTTCAGCCAATTCAAAGCGTGTGTTCAATGATTTTGGTGTGCATACACAGCATTGACAATTCTGTGAGCTTTGGACGAATATTTTCGTGTTTTTAAATACTTTTGTATATTTCGTGATTTTAGCTGAAACATTCAGCACACGTGGCTGTAACTTTAATCTGTCACACAGAGTCAATATGGCTGTTACAGGCAACCAGAAGAACCGTCCCGCTAGCTGCAATAGCTGAAACAATGCCGTGGCTGATAAGCAGGTTGGGCCGAACATCTCTTCACCTCATCTATGATTTGCTTCATCCACTCCTTTCCCTCCAAAGTTCACTTGTGGATGAATCTTTGGCTAGAACCATGGGATGCCTCTCCTGCATTGCTGCTGGTACTACTCAACTCAAGTGGCTTTCTGTACCGACCAGATCATCCATATACAGCCTCGAGAGAATCTATTGCGAACACTGTGGTGAGTTATGCCCTCTCTATGAAGGATAATATAACTTCGTAATCCAAATTGTGTGGAAAGGTGTTTATTTAGGTATATGTACTTGTATTGAAAGCTGTATGTGAACTGCTTTCAGGCACTAGTTAATAATGGTGATTTAGAAGTGAAGTCAAAGTTGTCTTTGTAAGGAGATTGCCTTGTGATACTACTGTTCATCGACCTGTCTTGTGGTGCCACTGTTCATCGACCCGTCTAGTGGTGCCGCTGTTCATCGACCTGTTTATTGGTGCCACTGTCCATCGACTTGTGTAGTGGTGCCACTGTCCATTGACCTGTGTAGTTGTGCCACTGTTCATCGACCTTTGTAGTGATGACACTGTTCATCAACCTGTCTAGTGGTGCCACTGTTCATGAGCCTGTCAAGCAAAGGTCAACTCACTTTATCCAAAAACCTGTATTTTGGCTCAAAGGATACTCTCCAATATATACGTTCATGATTTTTATGAATTTGTCACATGCTCCTGTAAAGCTTTGAAAAGGCATAGAATACATTGTGGCATATCAAGACTCCTACTCTGTGGCCAAAATTACATGAAGAAAGGCATCAGTTGGCCAGTAATATGCATCACAACATGCCTTTGGGTACATTTCTCAGCTTCCACAGTTCTGTCTAACAGACAAATGCGTTTTGTCATTATATGAATGTTTTTTTCGCTTGCCTTTTAGTGTAAAAAAATGCTTGCATCATTTTTTATTGCATAGATATGTATCTGTATTCATGTTACATGCAGACGGGGAAGAGGAGCTCACGTCTCATTCCGTTGACCCTGGTATGTTTGAGCCTTACATGCAGCTCATCTTCAAAGACAGCGATGACATCAGATACGAGATGGCGAGAAGTGTCTCAAGACTCTTTTCCCATCTGAAGATCACCTACTCGAACGGTCTGTCGGTTTGTAACTATTCTATATAGCGGCCGTCAGACTCACTCTCTGATTGAACCTTTACAATAGCAGTAGCAATTTATTAATATTTGTTAATTCTCTATGGTAAAATCTCTGTGATTGCTATGGTGGTCTTGCAATTGGCTAAAATTTACATGCATATTTGGTCACGCCTTTAAAAGCAACTATGGTCTCAATTAGTCATTCGTTGCCATTTGTGAAGAATTACACGTTTTTGTTTATAAAAAGTTAATCTGAGTTTCTTAATGATTTATCAAGATCTTATGCTATCAGCGTGTCTAGAACATTCCACTAGTACATCCAGGTATGATACTGTTTAGTGGAGCTAGCAGGTGAATTGACTTTAAATTACAAAGACTGCCAGCGCCATCACTTGAATATATTTCTTGTTTGAAAGTTTACAATTCTTTGAAAAAGTGAGATTGTTGAAAATGATCAAAGGAGATGGGAGACAATGAGCATAGGTTTCAGGTATTGTTTGGCAGGGGAGACAATGAGCATAGGTTTCAGGTATTGTTTGGCAGGGGAGACAATGAGTATAGGTTTCAGGTATTGTTTGACAGGGGAGACAATGAGCATGCTACAAACAACACTCAAGCTCATATCTGACCCATGCAAGGCTGTGAGGGTCGCATTCAGCAGCAGCCCACATCGTGCATTTAGAGGTAGCTCCATGGAGGTGATTGGTCAGTTTGTAGACAAGATTCTAAGTACAAACACCGAGACTGAAGACGAGGAGGTCAAGGAGACTCTCATAATGACAGTTTTTTCTTTAGGTAGGCAAACTCTCAGACTTCCTGCAGGCTACGCAGGCAGGTGAATTAGCGGCGTTCCTTACTGTTTGATTTATCTTTGGTGTAAAATATTATTAGCCAGCGTCTAAACTGTAGTACTTAATTAATCCATTGCAGATGGCGTATTAGTTGAACAGTATCCCAGCATTAACCACAAGTTTGCACTCCAATCTCTTTTATTTATATGAACCTTCAAGTAGTAACGTATATGTTGTAGATTTTTAGATTTTTTAGTATGGAAGTTTCTTTTAAATTTCAAGTCACGTTTCAACATCTTGTCTAAAACAATAACTAAATTTTATTTTCACTTTCAATCCAGATTGCGTATGTGGAACATTATTAGATTCTATTCTAATCCGAAAGAATAACTAGAAAGAGATGCTACATAGCTAACTAGAAAGAGATGCTACATAGCTAACTAGAAAGAGATGTTACATAGCTAACTAGAAAGAGATGTTACATAGCTAACTAGAAAGAGATGTTACATAGCTAACTAGAAAGATATGTTACATAGCTAACTAGAAAGATACGTTATATAGCTAACTAGAAAGATATGTTACATAGCTAACTAGAAAGATATGTTACATAGCTAACTAGAAAGAGATGTTACACAGCTAACCAGAAAGATATGTTACATAGCTAACTAGAAAGATATGTTACATAGCTAACTAGAAAGCGATGTTACACAGCTAACCAGAAAGATATGTTACATAGCTAACTCGAAAGATATGTTACATAGCTAACTAGAAAGAGATGTTATAAGCTAGTTTTGCTAACAACTTGGTTTTACTCATGATTAATGAGCATCGGTACTCAATGCTTCTCCACTAACCTTCTACCAGGGAAATTGAAGGATGAAAACCTGCTGCCAATCTGCATACGATTCTTAGTAGAAAGTTACCTTTCCACAAACGAGAGTGTGTCTGCAGCTGCCTTCACAAACCTGCTGAGACTAGCCGAGTACAGAGGCCTCAGTCCAACTCAGGTAGGCCAGATTATTTGTTTTTACTGAGGTGTTCAGTGTTGCCATGAAATGTACAATCCAAGTATATGGATGTCATAGTAAAAGAAAAGGTGAAACCTTAGCAGGCGCAGGAAATTTTCATCAAAATCTGCTGCACTATTGATCTGTAGCACCATTTGAAGAACCAGTTAGCTGTTTTTTGTTATTTCTGTGCGTGTCATCTTCACTCTGGTTTTAGTGCAAGTTGTTTTGAAAACTTTAAAATATTTTTAGTTTTTTTAGTAGGAAAGTTTGATTAACAGTAACAGAAGAGTGAGTGTTCATTCATCATCATCTGCCTCTGCATATGTGGTTTAGTTTTATTGCTGTCGGCAGCAGCGGTAAAATATCTCATATTATTATTCCAACTTGCATCATGCTTATTCCAACAAATGAACTTTTTAAGTCTTTGAATCTTCTTACTTTACCTATGCTAAATATTTATTTTGCATCAAGTAAAAGTTTCAAGATCTTTCATGGTTTGTGTCCTCATTTTTACAGGTTTTCAATTTATTTCAACTCAAGTAATATTAACAAATTGCATACAACTTCTAACAATTATTCTGAAAATATCATCGCTCGCTGCTTTAACAATCCTCCACCTAATATCATCGCTCGCTGCTTTAACAATCCTCCACCTAATATCATTGCTCGCTGCTTTAACAATCCTCCACCTAATATCATTGCTCGCTGCTTTAACAATCCTCCACCTAATATCATTGCTCGCTGCTTTAACAATCCTCCACCTAATATCATCGCTCGCTGCTTTAACAATCCTCCACCTAATATCATTGCTCGCTGCTTTAACAATCCTCCACCTAATATCATTGCTCGCTGCTTTAACAATCCTCCACCTAATATCATTGCTAGCTGCTTTAACAATCCTCCACCTAATATCATTGCTCGCTGCTTTAACAATCCTCCACCTAATATCATTGCTAGCTGCTTTAACAATCCTCCACCTAATATCATTGCCAGCTGCTTTAACAATCCTCCACCTAATATCATTGCTCGCTGCTTTAACAATCCTCCACCTAATATCATTGCTCGCTGCTTTAACAATCCTCCACCTAATATCATTGCTCGCTGCTTTAACAATCCTCCACCTAATATCATTGCTAGCTGCTTTAACAATCCTCCACCTAATATCATCGCTAGCTGCTTTAATAATCCTCCACCTAATATCATTGCTAGCTGCTTTAACAATCCTCCACCTAATATCATTGCTCGCTGCTTTAACAATCCTCCACCTAATATCATTGCTCGCTGCTTTAACAATCCTCCACCTAATATCATTGCTAGCTGCTTTAACAATCCTCCACCTAATATCATTGCTAGCTGCTTTAACAATCCTCCACCTAATATCATCGCTAGCTGCTTTAATAATCCTCCACCTAATATCATTGCTAGCTGCTTTAACAATCCTCCACCTAATATCATTGCTCGCTGCTTTAACAATCCTCCACCTAATATCATTGCTCGCTGCTTTAACAATCCTCCACCTAATATCATTGCTAGCTGCTTTAACAATCCTCCACCTAATATCATTGCCAGCTGCTTTAACAATCCTCCACCTAATATCATCGCTAGCTGCTTTAACAATCCTCCACCTAATATCATTGCTCGCTGCTTTAACAATCCTCCACCTAATATCATTGCCAGCTGCTTTAACAATCCTCCACCTAATATCATTGCTCGCTGCTTTAACAATCCTCCACCTAATATCATTGCTCGCTGCTTTAACAATCCTCCACCTAATATCGTTGCTAGCTGCTTTAACAATCCTCCACCTAATATCATCGCTAGCTGCTTTAACAATCCTCCACCTAATATCATTGCTCGCTGCTTTAACAATCCTCCACCTAATATCATTGCCAGCTGCTTTAACAATCCTCCACCTAATATCATTGCTCGCTGCTTTAACAATCCTCCACCTAATATCATCGCTCGCTGCTTTAACAATCCTCCACCCAATATCATTGCTCGCTGCTTTAACAATCCTCCACCTAATATCATTGCTAGCTGCTTTAACAATCCTCCACCTAATATCATCGCTAGCTGCTTTAACAATCCTCCACCTAATATCATTGCTAGCTGCTTTAACAATCCTCCACCTAATATCATTGCTCGCTGCTTTAACAATCCTCCACCTAATATCATTGCTCGCTGCTTTAACAATCCTCCACCTAATATCATTGCTCGCTGCTTTAACAATCCTCCACCTAATATCATTGCTAGCTGCTTTAACAATCCTCCACCTAATATCATTGCCAGCTGCTTTAACAATCCTCCACCTAATATCATTGCTAGCTGCTTTAATAATCCTCCACCTAATATCATTGCTAGCTGCTTTAACAATCCTCCACCTAATATCATCGCTCGCTGCTTTAACAATCCTCCACCTAATATCATTGCTAGCTGCTTTAACAATCCTCCACCTAATATCATTGCTAGCTGCTTTAACAATCCTCCACCTAATATCATTGCTAGCTGCTTTAACAATCCTCCACCTAATATCATTGCTCGCTGCTTTAACAATCCTCCACCTAATATCATTGCTCGCTGCTTTAACAATCCTCCACCTAATATCATTGCTAGCTGCTTTAACAATCCTCCACCTAATATCATTGCTCGCTGCTTTAACAATCCTCCACCCAATATCATTGCTAGCTGCTTTAACAATCCTCCACCTAATATCATTGCTCGCTGCTTTAACAATCCTCCACCTAATATCATTGCTAGCTGCTTTAACAATCCTCCACCTAATATCATTGCTCGCTGCTTTAACAATCCTCCACCCAATATCATTGCTAGCTGCTTTAACAATCCTCCACCTAATATCATTGCTCGCTGCTTTAACAATCCTCCACCTAATATCATTGCTAGCTGCTTTAACAATCCTCCACCTAATATCATTGCTAGCTGCTTTAACAATCCTCCACCTAATATCATTGCTAGCTGCTTTAACAATCCTCCACCTAATATCATTGCTCGCTGCTTTAACAATCCTCCACCCAATATCATTGCTAGCTGCTTTAACAATCCTCCACCTAATATCACTGCTCGCTGCTTTAACAATCCTCCACCTAATATCATCGCTAGCTGCTTTAACAATCCTCCACCTAATATCATTGCTAGCTGCTTTAACAATCCTCCACCTAATATCATTGCCAGCTGCTTTAACAATCCTCCACCTAATATCATAGCCAGCTGCTTTAACAATCCTCCACCTAATATCATTGCTCGCTGCTTTAACAATCCTCCACCTAATATCATTGCTCGCTGCTTTAACAATCCTCCACCTAATATCCGTTCTATTAACAAAGAAAGGCACTTTAAACGCTATATGTCACACCATTTATTTTTAGTGGCTAACTGCTGCCCTTTTTTCTTGTTTTTTGTTTTGTGATTCTTGCATGACACAATTTGGAAAACATTTCTGTTTGAAATGAAATTGTTGCCGATCAAGTAATATATATACGATGCTATAAATTAGTTTGCCATACATGTGATGCCGCTACCACCTTCTGTTACTTTTCATATGCTATTAATTTTGTCTGATTCGTTAATTATTTTTTTTACATTAACAACATTTTCGGCTTGTTTGAGCAGACCTACCAACATAACCAGAGTCTGTTAGCCGAGTGTCTAAGTGAGAAAGTCGTGGAGATCTTGTCACGCAGCTACTCGGAGGGGTCAACAGTTATGGACCTGTTCCATAATGCCAGTCGGCTTTTCCACTACGAGTCACCAGCCGTCTTCCTCAGGAGTCTTGAGAAGCACATAGTTCCATTTTTGATCACGAGCAGTCATGCAGAGATACCAAAGGTTGGCTCACGCTCTGTCACTCTTCTTTGTCACTCTTCTCTTGCCTAGCCTGTACTCCCAGATAAATTAGCTTTATATAAATTAATTTGATAAATGCTTTAGCTACTCATCTATCGTTTGGCATTCACCCGCTACTTATTAGACTGTTACGACTATCGGATGTTTGACATGTTTTGAGTTCCTGAACCTTTTGTACAGGTGCTGAGGCTGTTGGCTGGTCAGGTGGGTAAAACCTACCAGCAGTTGTTTACTTCTAACATGCAATACGTCTTCTCACATCTTGTGCGCTTTTGTGACCGTCCGACCTTTGAACAGAGAATTGCCTTTTTGGAATCGGAATCACGTCTCACCATTGGTAAGTTACAAATCAGTGTAAGTTACAAGTCAGTGTAAGTTACGAGGCATTGTATCTCTATCTACCGCTGTATGTGAGGCCCCAGATATTTCACATTGCTAGCTGATTGGCTCACTGTTTCAAGGGTAGATAAATAACACTTTTTGTTACATAATGATAATAGCTGATGGTCTCTGTCTGAGTCATATGTAGCTTTCCATGTAAGAGCAAGCGATTCCACGAGTAGTGCTATTATCGCAGAAGCAGTGGTTCAACTTGTATTATTTTTAGAAATTAATTCTCTTTACCTAAATTCAGCCTTTTGAAGAAGTGCATCGATATTGGCTATTGTTATTACAGTCAGCTTCCGACATTTCGTGTCATTCCTGACAGTCGCCAGGACATACGGAGTGTCTAAACTGTTCTCTTAGCTTTATGATTAGTTGCAAATTTGAGCACGTCGCCACCTCAGCATAGCACTTAACAGTTTCCTTTTTTTTAGGCAGCCTTCTGAGACGCTCTTTTCAGGGAGTTCTCCAGCATCTCCTTCTTTACATTGGCTGCCGACAGCAGCAAATCAGGCTTGGTTTGACTTTTTTCATGAGCCAGGATGGCCAGACCCAGCTGGCCCCTGGTACTCAGGTTTGTTGGCTATGTCATGCCTAATTGTATCTGTTAACATGTAGGTTATAGCTGCATCGCCTAGCCATCCACTCCATATACAGTATATACATAAATATATATAGTACAGTGGAATCTCTACTTGCAATAGACTGCATACAAAGTTTTAAAGCTACGAAACATCTTATGGTAGAAATTTTGCTTTGACTTGCAAAAAGATTTTCTAGATATAAAAGGCCGTTTGCATTTTGGGCCATTCGTTTGGTTCGTGTTTTGGACTGTTTTTCTGGTTTGTACGACGTACTATGGGCCTGACTCAGTTTCATTTGCTAGCTAGCAAAATTCAGTAAACGACAAGTGTTGCGTTTTTCATTCATTATGTAATTTGGAGTTATCATGTGTCACATAAAGAATAGGACAACTTTAATTTCTAGCAATTCAAGCTATACCTTTTTGTATGCAGGCACCATTTTTTCAGTGCGAAGTCAATAGATTTTTTACTTATGTTCTTAAAACATTTATTCTAAGCAAAACAAAACCGGGACAACAAAGCAACACCCATCTTTTCTAACCATCATCCTCAAACTTCCCATTGTCTATGCTTAGCCTTGTCTAGATGGCCAACGGCAAAAATAAGCAAACACCATTTTTAGTTTTTATTCGTTATTTTTCTGGTCTTTTTCTATATGTACTTTATTTATTAATTATGCGGTACCATAACTCTAGCATCTATTTGATATAATTATGTCACCTGCATTTATAATTTATACAAATATCACATCTGAGTTTTGTAGGACTTCAAACGGATTAGGGCATTTATATGATAAAATCAGTTTCTACTTATGAAATTTTCTACTTACGACATGATTTTCGGAACGAATTATTTTCTCAAATAGAGGTTCTGCTGCAAATGTATATATGATATATATATACATATATATATATATATATATATATATATATATATATATATATAGAAATGTATCATACTTAGAACTAAAATCAGAGTGCTCAACATAGGATGGAGCAGTATAAATTAGAAAATTAAATAGTTCACTTATCTTTCAGCCACTGACAGTTTCCTGCTAGTGCATTTCTCAGGCTGTAGACTTCAACTTGTATATACATGTATATATATATATATGTATATAAATATATACATGTACTCATGTACTCATGTATAAATATATATACATGTACATATATATTTGTACGTATAGCTCACAGTGAGCCTTTTTGTTGAATTCAGCATCTCTATTCATTTGAAAGAGTCAACTGCCAGCACCCTGAAGGGTGTTCCATGATCATCATTGTTGATAGAGATGGGCACCTGTAGGCTCGCTTGTAAGCTAGCGCTGCCCACTGCCACTCATCTGTCATATTGCTACATCTCTTACTAGTTACTGTTTTGTGGTGCTGAAGGTCTCAGACGAACAGTTGGCGGAGTTTGTCGAGAGACAATTCCTCGGGGTGCTCGTCTACTTTGATCAGACTCTCCTACAGAAGTCAAGCGATCTGAAGAAGAAAGAGCTCGTCATCTCCAGTCTTATTCAGCTGATCAAACTCCTCGGTATTAAAAGGGTCACACAACTCAAGGTTAAGATCTCAACCTCTCTAAAGTAAGTGAAGCTCTCTTCATATGCTCTAATGCGTTTGGTTATGCAGCAACTCTACATATAGTAGAGTTGCGTGCCTTGTTTATCAATAGGTTTTTTAGTAATTTCAATGACTATTAGCTTTTACATGGCAGTTAATTATCTCGTTACAGAAAGGCTTTATAACGGCGTGCCTTAGTACCTATGCAGAAACATTGATCACGGATCACAGAGTTAACAGATTCACCCAAAATTTTACCTCAATAAATTTAGGATATTGGGTTATTATTTCGCCAAAACAACAACGAACCAGTTAGTTTTTTGTTCTCTCAGAATTCACAGTATAAAATAACGGTTTCCAAATTTTTTTATGTTCTTTTTATGATATAAAAAAAAATGTAAACAGTGACCTAAACATATTTCTGCTAGCGGAATCCTTCAATATTCGACCTCAGATATTTCTAATAACTATATGTATTTTATATCATTGAATCGGGTCTGTTTTTTGTCAAACTACGAAAATGATAGCGTTTTTCTTTTGCAACCGGTTTCACTAAATTAAAATATTTAATGTCTTACGTTTGTCAAATGCATTGATTCTTGTGCAGAAATAATTCCAAAAACTTTAGATTGAAGCTCTATGACAGAAATTCGGGCTTTTACAGTAAAAATATCGAGTAAACATCAGCAACAGGTTATCGGTATGAATTAATTCTGTGAGAACAAACAGAAGATTCTGTAAAAAAAAGTTAACTTCGGTTCATAAGAGTTATATTTTTTAGTATAACAAAGATTTGTTCTCTCGTGTTATTTTAATCAAGAGAAAACAATTCATCTCTCATTACCATGACCTATGACATGAATTTTTCAACATAAAACATCGAGCAAACATAGGTCTTGACATTTCAAGTACTTTCCAACTTCTCTCCAAAGTTCTTTAATACCGCAGTTTTGTAAATTAAAGGAATATAGTTCGCCAAAATTACAAATAAAATGTAAAAGTTATAAAAAATATTTAAGGTGCTTCATTTAAACTATATTTAGTGCAATAACACATTTATTTTAAAACTATGGAACTAGTGGAGTATTTATTATTGTTTTTTAAGCTCGAGAACTAATTGAATTAAATAGAATAATATTTTCTTATAAGAATGTTTTCTCCAACATATAATGACTTCGCAGTGCAAAGCAAATATCGGAATGGATCAACTTTGTATGTCAAGTTTGGACTGTATACTAAGTGTCATTAAAACATTTCCCTTTTCAATATATTGGCTGATGTAGAGGCTGCTGGACAGTTTCTCTGGATACTCGAATATTCACCTCTCTTCATCATCCTAATCTACTAGCATCTTTTGCTAGTTTATCTCTGCGTGTAGCCATTGTGAGGATTTACCTGTAGGGAAATAGTTTGTCACATGAATTGTATTTTTAGGTTGGCGCTGGCAACTACTACTGGCAACTTCCCTAAACTGTGCTGCGAGGCGTGGCTTTGCTTTGTTCAGCATGTCGAGGTCACAGCTCTCAAACCAATGCTCTCCTTTATTATTGTAACCCTACTGCCTCTTGTGAGGACGCTGCCGGAGATGGTTGCTCAGGTGCTTAAGTACCTGGTGATTACCTGCAAGTATGAATGTTATTATTGAATAAGTCTCCGCCCACTTAACACTGGTTCTTAATATTAACTGTCTCCGCCCAGGTGGCGCTTAATTCTATTGATTTACCCTCTCCTTCCATTTATCATGTGGTGAATATCCTTAAGAGGCTAAGAATATGTTATACATTTAGACGCATTATTCAGACTTATTATTCTTTTTATAGGAAACAATTGAGCAGCTCGTTCAATGAACTCTATTTTGTGCCAGACATACCAGAGTTAGGAGAGGTCAATGCTGTTCTCAAACGCTACGTTATTTTCTCTGGTCGTCCCGATGCCTTTCCGCTTCAGTTGAAACAGTACTTAGCAGGAGTAGACCATGAGAACTCCGAGGTCAGCAAGCAGGCTCTCTCTAAGCTGCGTCAGCTGCTCACCGATCATAAGGGTCAGCTACATCAGATGACCTTGGGAGCTGAGACAGTCGATCCTCTCATTACAGAGACTATGCTTAAGGTAGGAGATAGCTCTCTGATTCTTGCTATGTTTGGCAGCTTTTTCAGCAATTGTGAACAAAGTTAGGGGCCCAGAGGGTTGGAGCGAGGTTTTTCTTTCCTGTAAAGTGGCCGTAAGTACGTCCGCTGAAGTCAGTTTCCTTAATTTTTACTCCCCTACTCATAAAATTCTAGCTGGTATTAGCATTAAATATTGACCTAATAAATGATAAACTCATTAAAGATGAACTCACGCATAATTTTAATAGATGTTATTAGAAAGTATCATCGGTATTCTATTATTTGCGATTGTTTTTGATGTTCGAGGTGATCTGACTGCCAGGATGTTTCTAGATTAAAATTGACAAAACTTGATTATGGTTAACACACTCGGATCAAGTGAAAGTGCCATTATGACGTCTATAGTTGCAAATTACCGACACAATAGAGACCCGTAACGTTGCAACTTGAATGCAATATGTCAATATGTTTTATCGTGATGAAAACAACTAATGACCTCATTTCAAACATATTTCTGTTCTGAATGTTTTAACAACGATCAAGTTACGTTGATTTTTAATCTTGCCAGTCAGATCACTTCCAACATCAAAAATAATCGCAAATGATAGAAAAATACTGATACTTTCGATTAAAATTTACTAAAATATTGTGCAAATTCATCTTTAAGCGCCTTTAACTCTTTAGCTGCAGAAAGCAGTTGTAACGCATATATCGCTCTGCCCTTAGTACCTCACCATAGTACCTTCTCACCTTGGTTTGATGCAAAAACAAAGATCATGGATTACAGAGTTTACAGCTCAACCCAAAATTTTGAAACAATAAATTTAGGACAACGGGTTATCATTTTGTCAAAAAAATGAGCTAGTTATCTTTCTTTTCATTGAAAATTTACAGAATGCAGTTTCCAAATTTTTTTATTTTCGGTTTAGAATTAATGAAAAGAAAATTGTAAATGGTATCCTAAACGGATTTCTGCTAGCGAAACTTTTTTAACAGCTATTTCTGATATTTCTCAGATATTTCTGATAGCTATCGTTAAAACCTCTAATTGACCGCCACTAAAGAATAATAGCGCGCCATGGCGTTCAATTAGAGGTTTTACGGTATATATTTTTATATTTGAAATAGGTCTGCGCTTTGGTCAAACTTCAAAAACTTAAGCGTTGTTTTTGCATCCGGTTTCACTAAACTAAAAAAATATTGAACATTGCTCTTCTTTAAAATGTATTGATTCTTGTGCAGAATTTTCTGCTAATTTAAAAAACTTTAAATTAAGGCTCTGTAGCAGAAACACTAGCTTTTATAATAAAAAACTGAGAACGTCAGCCAAAGTTTTTTGTTTGAATTAATTCTGTCAGAATGAGCAAAAATCTTCATAATGAAAGAGTTGAACAGATGCGTAGAAAGACCTTTGTAGGTCACATAATTTGCAAGTTTTTTTCTTGATAGGAGACAACTCATAGAAGCTCGTGAAAAATCATTAGTTTTTATATGTTATGTTACATTACTGTTCGTAAAATAGTTGGTAACTCCAGTATTTTTACAAGCAGGAAGGTGAGGCAATGCTGTCTATTATCACGGATCCCTCCTATTATCAACAAATGTAATGTAATTAATCTAGAACTTCTCAAATTGTTATCTTAGCTGTCGGTCAAAGTGGAGCTGTGTGAGATCCTATAGGTTGATTGTAGTTTGTGTTGGAGATAGTCTATTGGTTAATCATAGTTTGTGTGCGAGAGGTTCTATTGGTTGATTGTAGTTTGCATGCGAAAGATCCTATTGGTTGATTGTACTTTGTGTGCAAGGCATCCTATTAGTTGGTTGTAGTTTGTTTTTGGAGGATCCTATTGGCTGATCATAGTTTGTGTGTGAGAGATCTTAATGGTTGGTTGTAGTTTTTGGGAGATCCTATTGGTTGGTCATAGTTCGCTTGCGGCTCTTATACATTATAAATTGTAGGAGTGTTGAGGAATTTTCTTTCTCTGTAATGATTATAAAATGTCTTATCAGGAAATGAGTGCTGTTGATGCTTTGCTGTTTCCCTAATATACATGTAACTGCAAAGAGTTTGGTGGTTTTAGTACAAGTTATTCGCATAATGTCCTAGTCTTAATTGGTTTTGAGAATATCAGGAAATATAGATATTACCTTTTATGAGAGCAGCATTTCAAACAAACCTGTTCTTATTTGTCAAAACAGTTAACAAGCAGCAGGATGAAGGCTGATGATGAAATGAAGCTGCTCTACGCCGACTGCCTTGCCGAGCTCGGTGCCATCGACCCTGGCAAAATGATGAACATCGCCTTGAGCTCTCCAACTAGGAGCAAATCTAGCAGGGATCTGGGAGTTATTAACTCCCCTGCATTCACTGTTGATTATATTGAGGTTTTGGTGACGGCTCTTTTGTCAGCCGAGACAACTCCAAAACAGGTACGTAACTTTATATACAAAAAATTCGGTTGAGGGTGAAACATTATTATGAATGAATATTAAGATTTCGTTGCTGTTTGTACGTCATCAAACAATTGTTGTAAGTAATGTACATGTATTATTATTTACATGACTGTAATGGTAGTGTGTTGCTTCATGTCTCTCCTCATGAATCAGTAGAAATGATCTTACATGTGTTTCCTACCGTCGCTAGCAAAGGTCCCATGCTATCAGTTGTTGTCAACCAAACAGGCAGACGCTTGCTCTACCATAATAAAAAGATTTTTCTTTGAGTATTAGCTTACTGATTAAACGTAACTCTGCAATACAAAGAGCTGTCTACTCTTTTCCTAATACTTCCTCGAAATATGGTGATGGTCTGTCCGCTTTCTTAATCTGAATTTGCTAGCAAAGCGTTCACTGAGCCTTCAAGAAACTTTATTAGTTTTTCACACATTTCTTGAAAGATTGTTAGAACCTCAGGCTTTGTTGGTTGTTAAAAGCTTGTCTTCATAGAATGCCTTTAAGATATCTATCTAATGCCAGGAGACAGAACTGTATGAAGCTATTTTCATATATTATTGTCTTTTTAGATCATGTGGCTAATCAAGACAAACTGCTTGTAAAATAGAATTAGAGCTAACTGTAGTCTGTCGTATGCTTGTTGGTTGTGTTGTTGTTCATACCGAGTGAACTAGGAGTTTTATTCTTACCTGTCATCCATTCCTCCTATGAGTGTTGTACATTTGCTATTGTTGAGCAGTGTCAGCATTTCTCCTGGGTGGTTTTGTAACTATGGCAGCTGTTTTAGGACTGTATAGCTCTAGCCATTCAGGGAGCACTCACTCTGTTTGACGTGAAAAATAGTGAGAGCAATGAGATATGGAAGAGCCTCTCATCACAGACTCAAGACATTCTCCCTCCTTACCTCGAGTCAAAGTACTTGTCTACGTCCACACATATACCTACTTAAATCTACAAAGCTGTCTAGTCAGAGCCTTGGTGCATATGTGTCTATAGTTTTGTAATAGTCTCATCAGAGTATTTTTTAAATGTATGCATTTGTTTTATGTCTATGGAATCTCAATATTAAGTTTGGAGAGTCCTACTGCTCCAGCAAGTTTTCTTCAGTCACAGAGTTATGCGTAGATTCAATTTTAAACTATTTGATTTTTTTTGCAAAGCATGTAAGTATTTCAGATTGCATTTCATCACATGTAAGAACTTCAAATTTATTTTTTAGTTTACTCTGAATTTTTGATCAGAAACAAAATGTTTAATTTAAGAAAAGGCAGCTCATTGGCTTCATCAATTCACGGAAAAGCATGGCGAGGGCAAGAAACAGAATGTAGTAGAATTGATAAAATCGGTTTGGTCTAAAATCCTAGTCCTTTGCATGTGCGACAATCAATCATAGAAAGTGGCATTAAGCTGACATCATTTTAAGGACTGTTTGCATCACTGTATAACAGTGAGCTCATTATAGCTCATTAAAGGCCCGTATTTCCAGCACTAGAACTAAAAAAGTCTAACTTTTAAATTTTTTTTACTTTTGCATTTTGATGAAAAATACAATTAACAAGTTGTTACCTCGAATAGAAAATATTGCTGTAAAACACAAGCATCTGTTATTCATTGCCAGCGAGCAGTTACCGATATTACTTGCTATCAGCCCTCGCTACAAGTTGCAACAAGGGAAGGCAATTCTGGTTAGTTCACTCAATTAGAGTGTATATGTTGAAGAAGGGATAACTGTCATGAACATAGTTTACCTCATTTGAATGTAGCAGTTATTGGTTACTGTAAAAGAAAGATATATTATTCACATCAATGCGGGTACATCAATGCTGTCCTCTAGCGATAAGTGTATTGCAGGTACACCATTGCTGACCGCAACTGGCTGAAAGTCGACTCTCCTGTCTATAACAGCTCGAAAGGAACTCTGTTTACTGACTGGCTCTGCAATTGGACCGCCCTTCTTGCCAGCAAGGTTTGTCCGGATAACTTTAAGCTAAGTAGGTTTTGGTGAATTGTTTCATTTAAAATAAAAATGCATTTTTTTATTCTCAGGATGTTTCACATTTTAAGTTTATGTAGAAGTATTTTAAAAAGTTACTTAAGCACACATCTGCTCGGCATAAAAGAAATTTTGCGTAGCTACCAGCAATCTTGCTGAATGATGCTTTTGGTGTGTAACTTTCAGTTTAACTTTTACTGACACCGAGGTAGGTGATGGCTCAGTCTTCAGACTATGAGCCGCCTCATAGTCTTCATTGTATTTCCCAATTCTCTCAAGTGATCATAAATGTTATAAGTTACATGTACCATTTCAGGGTCCCCTACTCTGACAGCGCTGATAAATATGAAGCAATTTTTAACAATATCCCAAAATTCATAACAGATCATTTATTGTCATGATCTGTAGAAACATTGCAATTTGTATTAAGAATATGTTGAGCCACTTTACAAAATTTCTATGTTAGTCAACTGCACAATCTTTACTTTACTTGTTTGTTTCATGCATTTGTGTTTTCTATTTGTGTTTTCTATTTGTGTTCTGTTATGATTAGATACACCCTATCTGTAGGTTGCTGATGGCTTTGCTCGTGAGCTATTTGGAAGCAATATGGCTGCCATCTCCGCGAGTGTACAGGTCGCCATGTTCATCCTGCCATATATAATAGCATATGTACTCGCAGAGGACAAGGACAGTGCTCTAGTAAGCTGGTACCTTTATGTTTTGTTGTATCATGCACCTGCGGTACCGCTTGATGGTTTTATAGTGGGTTGTTGCCAAGGTATCAATGTCTTATTTTTATTTATTTTAATTCATGCGATATGCATGCAAAGTTATTTCTTCTCATGATCTGCTTCATTTGTTAAACTGAGCAAATTATTTTAAAATATTGCATCACAATTTGCTACATAGCTCAAAAATTATGATAATAAAATGATAACAAGTATATATTATACAAAATTATATAAAGATGTAAATATAAAAAGCTAAATTTTATGTTAAAATGATTAAATTAATTTAGTGCTAATGAAGAAAAGGAGGTTGGTAGCATTGCTATAGCTTAAAGACAAGTGAATGCGAGTAGAGGTTTGACAATGCAGATGTTCAGAGGTGAAGGAAGTGATAGAGACACACTTTGTAACTTACTCTCATTCAGATTGGGAAAAGTTGTATGCTGGAAATTACTTTGGGTGCACAGTAAAAGATTTGCTCAAAATATGCATTGTATGTTGGAAAATTTATATTTAGGAGTTTGACTGTAATAAGTTTTATAAGTACTTTACCAAAATTTGTTTAGTTATCCTTATATGGCAATACGTGTGGTGTGTGTCTGTCGGTAGGTGTTATCAATTTATCCTTATATGGCAATACATGTGGTGTGTGTCTGTTGGTAGGTAATATCAATTTATTCTTATATGGCAATACATGTGGTGTGTGTCTGTCGGTAGATGTTATCAAGATATCCTTATATGGCAATGCATGTGGTGTGTGTCTGTCGGTAGGTGTTATCAAGATATCCTTATATGGCAATGCATGTGGTGTGTGTCTGTCAGTAGGTGTTATCAAGATATCCTTATATGGCAGTCAGTACATGTGGTGTGTCTGTCGATACAGTGTTATCAAATTTGATAACTTTGATAACACTGTATTCGTGTACACATCTCTATATCGAAAGTGGGGAACTAGCTCTGGTTTTTCATCTCCTCAAGTGCTGTCTGGTGGTACTCTGTACTCATATTGCAAATGTTCAGTTCAAAGCCTCAATGGAGTTGTCTTTCCATGTCTGTTAAGGTGAGTGATGAGATTAGAGTGGTAGTCGAGGAAGCTCAAACAGAGGATCTGTCACAGTTCTGTCACATGGCTCTGCAGACGATATTCTCAGTTTTTGATGAAATTAAGGCTTGGATTAATGAACCAAAGCAGGCGACATCAAAAGGTTCGTGGCCAACATTGTATGTTACATGTGCACCTCTCGGTTGTTTCTTTATGAATTCGCTGTGAACAGTTGCATTGTCAACTCACTAATTTTTTTATACTACATACTTTGCTCAAGCTTGTCACAGCAATAGTCATATTAACAGGTTATAGACAAATTGTCTCACCTGTTTCCTGTTGGCAGGCTGAGAGCTGACATTAAGTACAGGTGCTTGGCTAGCAACTCTGCCGTTTAAGCTGTTTGTTTGCTTTTTAATATTCAGTGTTATGTCACTTGTTTCCATCTGTTACTTAATCTCTTGTCGTCTCGTGTTCCCTAATACTTCTTGCTAACCTACAGATGGACCGACAGGCACAGAAGATGTGTCGCTAGAAAGAATAAATAAATTCATGGATGACTTTCCCCATGACACGATAGCTCGTGCTTCTCTCAACTGCAAGAGCTATGCTCGCTGCCTGCTGCACTACGAGCAGCACATGGCAGGAGACAGCATTCACGAGCACCTTGACACACTACAGGTAGCTTACATGCACATTATGCTATCTCATGACCGATGATGCTATCTCATGGTTTTATGTGACTATTTTTTACTGTCACTTGTTAGCTCGTGGTGTCACAAGTCGATTTCTTGGGTGTTACAAGGGAATTTCTTGATGTCTCAGTCTCTTGATGTCATATGTGTATGTTTTAGTGTTATATTAGAGTGTTATAGTATCATACGACATTGATTGGGTGTCACATAGTATGTCTTAGTGTCATATGAGAACATTTTGTTGTTATATGGCGTTGTTTTGGTGCTACGTGGCAACGTTGCGTAGTACACTGTCAGCTCCCTCCTCTAGCAGCCAAAAACATATCTGTATCAGGTACCAGGACAGTAGATTAGAGACTGACGTAGATAAAGGATCCATAATTCAGGCCAAACATTTAGCTTTAGAAGTATTGAAATTTCCCAGTGTTTCTTTTCTCTGTTGGGGTTTTTCTCTTGTAACCTACTTGAAGCTTTGTGTAACCTACATTTACAACTGGCGAGGAACTGATTTGCTGCAGGAAATATATGCTGCCATGGGAGAGACAGATGGTGTCAGTGGTGTGGACTCTATCAGAGAGAAGCCAGCCACCTTGCATCAGCAGGCTGTTGTCTGGGAGAATGTTGGTAAGCTTGAAAATCAGTTAATAAAATATCTACATTTATAACAATACACTGTATTGTCTTGTTTACTTTGTGTTAATTTATAGTATTATGAATATAATCATACTTCGGCATATAAAGATAATACATTTGGATATTTGTTTCGTATTAAAGCCAATGAATGCTCGTGTGAGAATTCGCTATATTTTGTTTTATACATTTTAGATCCCAAAACATGATATATACTTTTAAATTATTTTATATCATTAAAACAAATACATTATATGTAACTTAAGTTCAAATCTACATATAGAACTTTAATTATATGTAAAAACTAAATTAATGAAGTATTAGTCAATAATAAAAGGGTTTTATTAATACTTTACGATGAATGGAAGGGTAGACTTGGCAGGGCATAGGTGCAGAGGTTAAGTGATAGAAATATGCACCATAACTTACTTAACTTACACCAGCTGTGCTTCACATTAACCTAATGTATATTTTGTTTCATTGTTTGTATATTTTGTTTTTGATCTCTTTTATCGTTCAATTCGGCGTATGTTGGAAATTTCTTTGTCCAGAAAAATCTTTTCGTAAGCTGTAGCTCATATGTCAAACAATTTGCATGCAGAATCTTTACTGTGTTTACTCATATATACATGACTATTTTAGTTAGTATTAGTTGATGTTGTATGTTCAACACAGCATTAGTTTTCTTCTCTTGGCTATCATATGAAGTAGAGAATAACTCCCAATGCCATGAAGCTTTAACGGTAGTCACTTCCATGTGTTTCAGCATCGGAGATTAAAATTCAGTATTATTACTAATCCTGTGCAGAACAGTTTCCTAAGCAGATTCACTTTGAGACACCTGTCAACTATTGACAATGAGACATTACGATGCAGACTGACTATGCGACACTTGTCAACAAACTGACTATAAGACGCATATCAGTAGCTTGACTATGCAACACATGTCAGCGAGTTAAAACAAGACACCCAAGTGATATAAGAGCTAAGTATCATCCTGTGCAATCTGACAAGCTGAACTGTATTACACAATTATGGTTGTGTAGTCTAGGAGTTTAAGGGTGGGAAAGGATTGATGGGAATATACCTTAATTGTAGATAAACTTCGAGATGCCATGGTCTGCTATGAGGAAGCAATTAATATCAATCCTACAGATTTATCCGCTCATGAAGGGTTAATGAAATGCTATCTCAACTTGGGCAACTGGTACCAGGCACTATCGCACTCTCCAGTTAGTCTGGGTGCCGACAACTCCCTCCTTCATACCAAACTTCTCTCCTACAAGGTTTGCTTCTTTTTGTTATTCAAAAAGTCAGGCCAATCTTCCACCATGATACTGTGGGCAGACTAGCCTGCTCATATTAGAGTAATATTGTATAGGCTCTGTGCTAGAAGAACTGAAGACCAAAAGTTGCAGAAGAAAGACTTTGTTTTATTATTTATGACTATTATTGATTGAATAAAATCCATTCTCCATCACAAGTTCACAAGACTGACAGCTCACATAATACAATGTCATATTTGCACTCTCATTGGACTATAACACCATTCTATAAGTTTATAATTTGTAAAAATTTAATTTCCCTCAAGTTCACAATTATCTACCGTATGCATTTTGAAAGAAAAATGGGACTTTTTTGTGCAGGGGCACACATCCCTTTGAACACTGAGGTTAGGCTTTACGTTATTACAGAGGCGATTGTCACTTTCACTCATAGGTCTGTCATACGCCTTATCTGGTTAGTTCATGCTAGTCTAGATTTTACACTTGCTTTATGGCAGTATGGTTCTCATGCTTTACACTTGCTTTATGGCAGTATGGTTCTCATGCTTTGTTTACACTTGCTTTATGGCAGTATGGTTCTCATGCTTTGTTTACACTTGCTTTATGGCAGTATGGTTCTCATGCTTTGTTTACACTTGCTTTATGGCAGTATGGTTCTCATGCTTTGTTTACACTTGCTTTATGGCAGTATGGTTCTCATGCTATATTTACACTTGCTCTATGGCAGTATGGTTCTCATGCTTTACTGGTTCAGATACGTGACCTTCAAAGTTTGTTCACAGGTGGAGGCGGCGTGGAAGCTGGGCAACTGGAATATTCTCAAAGAGATGGTTGGTACTGAGGCTAAGGGAGTACAATGTTGGGGAGTTGGCGTCGGGAGGTTACTTCTGGCCGGTAGAGACGGCGCGCAGGATGAGTTTAACGAGATAATGAGCCAACTGAAAAAGGTTTGTTGGTGTTTGTATTTCAGTAATTCTACCAGTTTCTATTCAGTGGGTTTATGGCACCTCTGAGCATTATCCTCATTCTGTCAGCGAAAGACAGCATCTTTTTGAATGTTAATGTTACAGTTTGCAATGATTTTTCATGTAGTCTTTTTAGAATATATATTATTAGATTTATTCAAGTGATGCCTTTTCTAACATTGTAAGTAGAAAATGGAAGTATTGTTGTTTAACCTCATGACCTCCACTGCAGGATATCATTGGCCCGCTGTGTGCAGCAAGCATGAAGAGCAGTTCGTTACAGAGAGCCTATCCCTATCTCGTTCAGCTCCATATGCTAAATGACATCGAGGCTGCAGCCAAACTCTGTCTTTTCAGATCGGAACAGAAAGATCTTCACCTGCAAGCACTGCTGAATCGACTGGACACTCGGTACGCTTCCCACCCTATCTTATGCCTGATTGGTTGGCATAAGGTTATGTTAACCGATACTATTCAATGTACAATGTCTCTGTTCAATGCAACGATATATCACATCATTGTTTTAACAAAATTCACCGTATTTCTTTTCTAACACAACTCAACTGCAGGTTCAGTGTGGTCCAGGCAAGCATGGCTACCACAGAGCCCCTCGTCACACTCAGACAGTCCCTCCTTTTGCTCATTCAGGAGGCAGTGCCACAGGCTAACTTGACTCAAAGGCTGCAAAAATGCTGGCTGACGAGGGCGAGCATAGCGAGACAGGCTAACCAGCTCTCCAATGCATACGGTGAGGGAGCCGCACCATTACCCTGACTGCTTGTTTAAATTGTTGAATACATTTTTATTTTTAGTATGTTTTCATATAGTATTACATGTGATCAATGAATATTAAGATTTAGCTCTCTGCTAGAAGAAGGTAGTATCATAGCTCTTCTCCTGTTAACTGAATAAGTGATATGCTTAACATGATTCTGTTGAAGCAATGACATGCAGCGTTGTAAACAAACTAATGACTCCCTAGGATCACCCGGAGTCAAGTAGTAGACTGCCAAAGTCAGCAAATTGTTTACTCACTTGTTGCTAACTTAGCTGACATAATGCTTGAATTTATAGGAGAAGGAAATCGCTTCACCTCACCTTTAAATGTTAAAAATCACCTTTAAATGTTAAAAACATTTAAACTACATGTATTGTCAAAACTTATTCATTGAGTTCAGGTTCCTATTGACTGAAACCGACAGCCCTCAGAGACCTGGTGATATCTCTATTTCTTACCAAGTAAAAATAAGGATATGTCAACTGGAAATATCAGATTCAGATCCATTTGTTCCATCTTTACATAGCACTTCATATCTTATCCATCTTCTGCTAGACATCACCTAAATGTTATAAAATGCTTAAGGAGAAAGTGATACATAGGCAATTGGAAACATAAGTATGCTAACGAAGGCTTCCAATACACATGAATTCCTTGTTAATATCAGTGCTAATTGTTGTTTGAACTAGCACTACGGTGCTTCAATGTTATTGTTTTTTCCGCCATTGGCTTTTAATAGTTGCCGTCTGCTGACATTTGACAATGAATGATGCTGTTTCTGCTGTAACATATCTCAAAGGAATTCATAGTTGAGTTGCTGAGCTATACAGTGTTTTTTATGTAAATTAACATTAAGTAACTGTGACTGACAAGAGTAGGCAATTACCGGTAGTTGTATTTTAAGATATTTACTCACTGGAGTAAATAACTTGCCAACCCTCGGCTTATGTAGCCTACCAGCACTATATCTTGTAGGGTAAACAGATGATGTATTGTGTGATCTATGATCTTAGGAGGTCTCTTGCTCTCCATCTAATGAATCTATAGTGTTCCTTCAACCAATCACGCTCTTGCTCTCCATCTAATGAATCTATAGTGTTCCTTCAACCAATCACGCTCTTGCTCTCTATCTAATGAATCTATAGTGTTCCTTCAACCAATCACGCTCTTGCTCTCCATCTAATGAATCTATAGTGTTCCTTCAACCAATCACACTCTTGCTCTCCATCTAATGAATCTATAGTGTTCCTTCAACCAATCACGCTCTTGCTCTCCATCTAATGAATCTATAGTGTTCCTTCAACCAATCACACTCTTGCTCTCCATCTAATGAATCTATAGTGTTCCTTCAACCAATCACACTCTTGCTCTCCATCTAATGAATCTATAGTGTTCCTTCAACCAATCACGCTCTTGCTCTCTATCTAATGAATCTATAGTGTTCCTTCAACCAATCACGCTCTTGCTCTCCATCTAATGAATCTATAGTGTTCCTTCAACCAATCACACTCTTGCTCTCCATCTAATGAATCTATAGTGTTCCTTCAACCAATCACGCTCTTGCTCTCCATCTAATGAATCTATAGTGTTCCTTCAACCAATCACACTCTTGCTCTCCATCTAATGAATCTATAGTGTTCCTTCAACCAATCACACTCTTGCTCTCCATCTAATGAATCTATAGTGTTCCTTCAACCAATCACGCTCTTGCTCTCTATCTAATGAATCTATAGTGTTCAACCAATCACGCTCTTGCTCTCTATCTAATGAATCTATAGTGTTCCTTCAACCAATCACACTCTTGCTCTCCATCTAATGAATCTATAGTGTTCCTTCAACCAATCACGCTCTTGCTCTCCATCTAATGAATCTATAGTGTTCTTTCAACCAATCACACTCTTGCTCTCTATCTAATGAATCTATAGTGTTCCTTCAACCAATCACACTCTTGCTCTCCATCTAATGAATCTATAGTGTTCCTTCAACCAATCACGCTCTTGCTCTCCATCTAATGAATCTATAGTGTTCCTTCAACCAATCACACTCTTGCTCTCCATCTAATGAATCTATAGTGTTCCTTCAACCAATCACACTCTTGCTCTCCATCTAATGAATCTATAGTGTTCCTTCAACCAATCACACTCTTGCTCTCCATCTAATGAATCTATAGTGTTCTTTCAACCAATCACACTCTTGCTCTCCATCTAATGAATCTATAGTGTTCTTTCAACCAATCACACTCTTGCTCTCCATCTAATGAATCTATAGTGTTCCTTCAACCAATCACACTCTTGATCTCCATCTGATGAATCTATAGTGTTCCTTCAACCAATCACACTCTTACTCTCCATCTGATGAATCTATAATAGTGTTCCTTCAACCAATCACATACAACTTAGTAGATTATTATATGGTTTATTAGGGCCTCGTTGGTGTAGACATTTACTTGCTCAACTACACTCTTCCGTGTATTGCAACTTTCCATATTATTTATTATATAGCTTTTCTTATCAGACTAAAAGGTGAAATCAAACTTTGTGTTGGTGGTTTATTCCGAAAAAGTATCTGGTGAAAAAATGGCTTCGCTAAAGCGTAGCTGTATTTTCTGCAGGTAACATATTTGCTACAGTCAGTATTTGGTAATAAAGAGTGCCATACTAGATGTTATGATAGTCTGAGTATGTTAGTACTTTATTATAGTAAACTATAGCTGATATATAAGTTTCTACGTTTTATGCTCTTGATTATCCTTTACTCAAATACTGTTTACTTACTTCCTTGTTAGACGCTTGCAGTTGAAAAGTGAAATGTTTGACTCACTCTCTCTGAAAGCCTGTAAAGACTGACTAATTAATAGCAATATGACTTGTCACTTGGCATGTGTCCAGCACTTTTTGCTTCATTGGTTTAATAGGGGTGGAAAATAATAGCTATGTTCAATGCACCTGGGTGTATAGGTGCAATTTGCAAAACATCTGAGCAGCTCAGTATATCAGTATGGTGGTTCTTAGCTTTTTTAGAACAGTTTATTGATTTTACCTTGTAGTTGATTTATGATTAGTGAAATGAATTATAATTGTGGTACAAGCAAAATCCTGAACAGAAGAAAGTGTGTCACATGGTGATTACCACACTGCATAAAGTGTCACTTACAGGCAGCTAAAAGTGGCAACATGGAAAATGACCAACGTAAATTCTATGGATGTAATAAAATAATACATGTATTATGTAATAAAATAAGTGTAAAATGATAAATTGCAATAAAATTATGAGCCACGAAATAACAAAATAAATTTCAAAATTCGGCCTGGCCTTTGCGCGGTACTACGAGGGAAAAGTCAATAATTTTATCTGTAGAATGTACATGTCGCAATATCGAAAAATAAATGCGTCGTTGTGACTTACAATTGTTGTATGTAACCACCATATATAGGTTGAGGTTCAGTATGATGATAGAGAATATACTGCGGTGCTGACTACAGTTGAGTGGGTATAGCACCCGATTCTAGCTCCATAAATGTTAAATGTCGTGGAATGCAGCAAGCTCTTACAAATGATGATAGCGTGTATAAGCTTGTCTCCAGCGTAAAGTAGTTATTACAGTCATTGCTAGGATTTGATAATTATATAGGAAGTTTGGGCCCTATATGTTAACATTTCGGCGGCTACTATACTACTGAAAAGCTATGGCGATTAGAAAGATTAAGATGCATATAATAATGCGCAGACAACTCCCTTTAATACTAACACACCCATGTTAACAACTCACGATCAGCTGAAAGTTGTAAATGTGTAGGATCGCTGGAAAAGGCAGCTCGTTATGGCCTGGCCGAGAGGGAGGTGGAGAAGGCCAAGCTATTTTGGCATAGGGGGGATGGCAATCATGCCCAGACTTGTCTAGCCAGAGTAATAAACTCACATTATGACAAGGCATCTGTGGTGGATGTGCACCACAAGAATAGGGCAGACCAGCTCGCCCATGCTGAGGTACTTTCTCTTTTCTAATATCCATTTAGTAGATATGTGTGGTTGCGTACAAATATTTTGACACGCAATATGATCTCGTACTTCAATTGACCTTATCCCAGGTCAGAGATGATGCAGCCCAAAGCTCGGCATGTAATTGACAATGCTCATGTTTGTGACTCTATTGGCCGTGTTACTCTATAATTACTTGGTTCTACAAGCAGAGTTGGCTACCAAGTCCGCTAAAAGTGGACGAGGTATGCGTCCAAAATTAATGATGGCAGACCGTACAACACTCTTACACAAGAGGTGGGATCCGCTGACAAATAGGGCTGCCATTTGCCAAAACACTACATTTCCGATTGCTGATACATAAGACTGGCCTTTTCTAACTCATGTTCTCATCTATTTTGCTATGTTGCATATTGAATATTTATATATATATATATATATATATATATATATATATATATATATATATATATATATATATATATATATATATATATATATATATATAGTACTTTATTGGCAATAGTTTCATTTCACAAATAGAAATGTTTTTCAAATTAGGCCATACAACAATAGTAAAACAAAAAAATGGGATAATAAAAACAAAAATATGGAAATTGATGTTTCCAATAAAGCACAAATCCTATTGTTGGTTGCTAATTCTATTTCATTATTGCTCAGGTCTTCAACTATGTGTTTTACGTAACAGCGTAAACCTTTCATGTAGGTTTACTTGCTCTACGCCTGGTATCACGAGGGTGACTCCAAGTTTGAGAGGGCTGAGGTGATGCGGCACTATAAAAAGGCCATAGAGTTGTGTCCACAATCAGAGACGGGCTACTTCAGGCTGGCAGTCTACTATGATAAATACTTGGCAAGTCGGCCAGATAATCAGCCACTCTATTGGCGGGTCTACAAGCAGACGGCACAAAATTATGGTGCGTTTCTTCGCTGTGACTAACTTTCTTTCCTGTTTGTGTGTTCTTAGTGAGATTGTCATGGCTGAAGGAATAACAGATATACACTTTTAATTAGAGTCTATCGAGGAATGACAGAGTTTCCATAATAGAACCAGAAATGGTGTTACGTGATGGTCAAGCCCACTGATAATATGTTTGCATAACTATTTTACTGGCGTATATAGTTGCAAAGAGGCCGACAGAATAGAAACGAGTAACACCGTAACCTGAGCGCAACAGCCGATATGAACTATAGCAACGATAGCAGCTAGTGACGTTATTTCACACTTTTTTTTTAGCATTTTAACCGTGATCAAGTTTTGTTGATTTTAATCTTGAAACATCCTGGCAGTCAGATCACCTCAAACATCAAAAACAATCGCAAATGATAGAAAAGTATCGATACTTTCTGATAAAATTTTTTAAAATTTTGTGTGATCACATCTTTAATGTTATGTTTAACTACTCAAAGTATTTATTATTGATTTTGAGCTGCAGACCAGATTATAAAAAACACAATCTAATGTATTCTTATAAGAGTATCGCTTCAATGTTTGACAGATTTCACATACGAAGCAAATGTCAGAGCAGGTTACCTAACTTTATGCGTTGAAGTTAAGCTGTACAATTCATACCGACAGGCCTTTTATTCTTACTACCACAAGTTAGTCTGAACAACTAATGATTTTGGCAGAATTACAAAATCAATTGTCGAAGTCTGAAGACAAATGTTTGTGTTTAGTGTATGACCTGTAGTCAGTGCGATTAGCCTGGTAATCTGAAGAATGCTGTCCTAAAGCCTTTCTCAGCTCTTATGCTCTCTTCTCACCATTTTCAAACAATATAACAATAAGGAGAATTATAACGATGAAAAGCCGATGTTATTGTAGCTCAGTCAGTGCGACACGGCAGCAAGAATGTCTATCAGTCCATGTCACGAGCTATCAGCCTTTGGCTCGATCTTGGCAGCGACATTGCTGCTAAACAGTACAAGGAACGGTTGAACACGGAGACAAAGGAGATCTTGAAGCATCAGCAGGCAACATTGGCTCTCATTCACACAGAGGTGAGGGTGGATAGTACGGCATCAGCAAGCACGAGTTGTGGGAATGAGGCTATGAGATACTATCTATGAAATGAAGTGCCGTGCCTTGATCTTGTGCTTATACTGTTACATACTGTTAACATACATCCTGTGGTTATACTGTTATATATTGTTAACATACATCATGTGCTTATACTGTTACATACTGTTAACATACATCCTGTGGTTATACTGTTAGACTTTTACATACCAAATTGACTCATTCCTTCTGCTATTATGTTGAAAGCGTTGTATGTTGGATCAAGTACTCCCGTAAGGATACATAGCAATTAGTTTAATTAGCTCTATAGTCGAAAAACATTCTATCATTCTTTAATAAATGCTACAGGTAACTATACAGCATTAAAACAAATGCATTCTATAAAATTATTATGCAAAACTTGATTTGTATGTAGAAAATTAAATTAATAAAGGGAGACTTTTACTGTTGCTTTACCTTAAAAACAAGCCAATTTTGGTGCAGGCTGAGTTAGCAGTAATGGTGCTGATAGAGAGAAATGATTTAGACTAGATCATTTTATTATTTTTGTGCCACCAGCTCCTTTACTTTTATGAAATTGCAATCATTTTGTGTAAATGAAATTATAAATTTGCTGTAATTTCGCATTTTATTCTACAAAACTTGTAGGTTGAGACAATCTTAGCTAGATGTTTGACTGTACAAGTACTAGAACCCTCATCTCATGCTCCACAAGTACTAGCACCCTCATCTCATGCTCCACAAGTACTAGCACCCACATCTCATGCTCCACAAGTACTAGCACCCTAATCTCATGCTCCACAAGTACTAGCACCCTCATCTCATGCTCCACAAGTACTAGCACCCTAATCTCATGCTCCACAAGTACTAGCAGCCTCATCTCATGCTCCACAAGTACTAGCACCCACATCTCATGCTCCACAAGTACTAGCACCCTAATCTCATGCTCCACAAGTACTAGCACCCTAATCTCATGCTCCACAAGTACTAGCACCCTCATCTCATGCTCCACAAGTACTAGCACCCACATCTCATGCTCCACAAGTACTAGCACCCTAATCTCATGCTCCTCAAGTGCTAGCACCCTAATCTCATGCTCCACAAGTACTAGCACCCTCATCTCATGCTCCACAAGTATTAGCACCCTAATCTCATGCTCCACAAGTACTAGCACCCTCATCTCATGCTCCACAAGTACTAGCACCCACATCTCATGCTCCACAAGTACTAGCACCCTAATCTCATGCTCCACAAGTACTAGCAGCCTCATCTCATGCTCCACAAGTACTAGCACCCTAATCTCATGCTCCACAAGTACTAGCACCCTCATCTCATGCTCCACAAGTACTAGCACCCTAATCTCATGCTCCACAAGTACTAGCACCCTCATCTCATGCTCCACAAGTACTAGCACCCACATCTCATGCTCCACAAGTACTAGCACCCTAATCTCATGCTCCACAAGTACTAGCAGCCTCATCTCATGCTCCACAAGTACTAGCACCCTAATCTCATGCTCCACAAGTACTAGCAGCCTCATCTCATGCTCCAAGTCTATCGCAGAAAGTACCGCTGCTCATATCTTGTTGCTTTCTCATAATAAATATATTAATTGTCAAACATTTTCATGTATGAGTCATGCCCTGAATATGTACAGACCTGCCTTGTTTAAATCATATCCAAAGCGTTACAGACCTGCCATCCAAGCTGATAAACCAGAGCGTATTAGCCAACAGTTGCTTGTCGTTACAGTGCATTGAGCCTATGAAGGAAAATGCAGCGGGGTTCCAGTGGCTGACTGTCTTTTCCCAGCTTGTCTCTCGTCTCTGTCACGCCCACAATGAAGTGACAGCCTTGTTACAGGTACCCTCTGCTAGCTAGTCTATCTGAAGCCTTGTTACAGGTACTCTCTGCTAGCTAGTCTATCTGAAGCCTTGTTACAGATACTCTCTGCCAGCTAGTCTATCTGAAGCCTTGTTACAGGTACTCTCTGCTAGCTAGTCTATCTGTATGACTTATTGCTTGGCTTCTACTCAAGCTCTTTATACACATTTCCATAATGATTTTGACACAAATTCTCATTTTTAAGTTCAAGTAATTTATACACAAAATATTTCATCCTAACATCATCCTAATCATCCTAAAAGTTGCTATTTTATAACCAGTATTTGTATAGAATCATGTCTGTGCTTGCTGCATATGATTCAGTTACTAAGACTTCAGAGTGATCAATTATGTCTGCTCTAGTGTATAAAATATAAATCAGTTGCACCTGCTTTGCTTGATGTAAACCATCTCATGTCACTATTGCAGCATTTTAAAATTATACAGGCCTTCAACTTATTTAATTTTTAAACTTTTTAAATAAAATATATGTAAATATGCAAGCAACCCAATATATTGAGCTTCTTATTGTTGGCTGACCTAAAAAATAAAACAGCTTAATTGTTAGGTGTGTGTTATTTAGTCGTATATGAATTACCTATTTTGTAGGCAGCCTTAAAAATGCAGTCAGTCGTGGCTGAGCGCACTGCCACACCAAGGCCCTACCAGCCTTGGTGTGGCAGGGCATCAAATAAAATTTTTTATTTCTATTCGAATGAAAAATAATGTTGTTTATTTAGCGACCTAAATCCTCTTGCTAATACTGTCAATAAGTTGGTCAATCTCAAACCCCTCCGAGTCATCAGGTCATGTTCTATGCAATGGGGATACAACTCCTGATTCAACTATCATTACAATCTTCACTATCTAGTCTCTGTAGGCAGTGTTACCTACCAAAGATATGCCTTATAGTCAGCAACCTCTTGCTGACTAGTGAAAGAGTTGTAAATAATTATTAGTACTAGACAGAAGTACAATAAAAAATATTCTCATAAAGGCTCCACAAAGGGGAGATAACTTTGAGCTCATTTGATATGGAAAATAATAAGTTAAAATATTTGCCCGAATAGTCCTGCTAAAAAATTTTCATCTCAAGGCTAGCTAAGTTGTTAGATAGCAATTGTTCTCTCTTGTTAGAAAAGTAGGTATTCCTTAGAACTATCAAAGTGCACTTTGTCACTCCACTCATGTGTAGATAACCAACATTTATGTTTTTGTTATGCGTGCACACAGTCTATATCGGAGTGGCTAATCTTGTTTCTCTCCTACAGGATGTCATAGCTCACCTAATAGTGCAGTACCCGCAGCAGACGGTCTGGAATATGATGGCGATATCTAAGTCTAGCTTTCCTATTAGACTTGAAAGGTGTCAGGCAATATTTGAGAAAGCCAAGAGCAAGTCTCCAGCCCTACATATCTTCTTTAGAGACATCAACAAGCTCACAGGTGGCAAGCTTGTCTCAACTCACCTGTTCGCTGTTGTTTTTTACTTTTTATTCCTTTTTACTTGTCACTACTCCTACTTACCTTTCTTTATTTCTATTAATCGCTACATAATCTCTTTTCACTCTTCTTTCTCCTCCATGTATGTCTTCTCCGTTTAGTCGCTAATTCTCATCCTTTATTTTTCTGTGTCTATTTTTCTTTTTTAGTTACTACCATTCTTTTCATTGTTTTTCCTCGTTATTTTCGTTATTCAGTCCTTTGCGTTCCTCATTTTTTCATTACCCATATTCTCATTTCTCTTTCTCATTGCCCGAATGTTTTTATCTTTTTTTTAATGCTCATCTTACAAGCGCAAGTAGCCAATCACCAGCAGGCTTACAAGCGCAAGTAGCCAATCACCAGAAGGCTGGTGATTGGCTACAGTGTAGTCCTTCCACCTGTTGACCTTCTGCTTTAGATCGACTGTTGGAACTCACCAACAAGCCAGTTCAGCAGAAGGTTTACACCCTTTCACTTGGTGACAACTTCAGGTTTCTCAAAAGGCTTCTGGATGACCCTAACTTTAGTGAAATAATGCTGCCAGGGCAATCTGCCATGACAGTGACACTGCCAGCTGACACGGATCTGACAGGTTTTTGTTTGTACTTTGCACAATTGACTTTGCTTTGCAGTAAAATTGTTGATTTGGGAGACAGTTAAAGATTACTTCATATTCAGCCGTTCACTTTGAGTAGCTTAGTATGAATTTCACCGAGGAGTCGTTGTTATCTTATAAGTTTCGGTTTGAAATTTTCAAAATGGTAGTCTGTTCTCACCACCAGTTGTCCCACAATATGACAGCATCAGAAAAATGCTTTAAAGAGCCGCACTTGGAGTTTTCATTCAAAGCAAAACAGTCGGGCAACTTCATGACCAGCATCTCTTTTTTTAAGTACCGTAATTGCAAGCTCTACCAGCTTTTCTAAATGCATACAATAAATGTAGCCTCATTCAAATTAAAAGCCCAAGTGTCCAGTGAAATAATGTTGCTCTTGCGGTATAGTAGAATGTTGCTATAAGCCTTTACTGGGTTGTACTTTGTCAACTATGAAATCTGATCACATAAAGGTACTTTAACCAAACACAGCTCATCAGCAGTTACCATTTATAGGTATTCCCAAGGACCACAATGCTTTTGCTGCTGGCTCTGTCTACCTCATCGGTTTCCTCGACAAGGTCGACGTTCTCAGTTCCATGATTCGTCCGAAAAAACTTACCATGATTGGCTCAGATGGTAAATCGCATCCATTTCTCTGCAAACCCAAAGATGACTTGAGGAAAGACGGGAGACTGATGGAGTTCAATGGTATCATCAATAAACTCCTGAGGAAAGATGCGCAGAGTCGAAGGATGCAGCTCTATATTAAAACATACGTGAGTTGTTAGCTTAAACTTAAAGGTTGACTTGCAGCAAAATTCACATTACAGTTATTTGGTATCAAAAGATTCACCATGTCTTACTCTGTTGTGTTGTAGGTGCCACATATGTGGAAATGTAATTACGAGCTCTTAAAAGCGCAAAAACGAAAAGCCGTCGTAGATTGGAATCTCTTTATTTCTCTGACGTAGCCATGAAATTTGGTTATCGTCTTGTCACTTGATGTTCTCCCGTGAATTGAAAGGGCAATAAAAAGCTCAATATGAAACTTATTGTAGCACTAGTTTATGAGATGCTCGCTACTTTACAGTTTTGTTTCGGTTTGGTCTAATCGGCAAGTCGTAATCTGATCATGTGACCCAATACTTCGCAAATAATTTCTGCAGCACTTTTCGATTATCGCAAATGACCAACAGGCTCGTCATGATTATCAGACAATGATATGTACTCCTTCAAGCTAAGGCTAAAAAATTAAACGAATTTTTACGGTAAGTTATAAGATATCACAGCTAAAAGTGACAGCATTAAAATGACGATAAAACAGACGCGTAAGAACAATAGACATGGTTTTATTGAATGCGTGAAGTATATTTGTGAAATACTTCGACGAATAAGGTTGCATGAAAGTGTAAACAGAAACCATCTAACACAGCTACGTCACATTTGACCCGTTTTGGAAATAGAATCCAAACTACGGCGGTCTCGTGTGGCCGCGATTAACTGTTCGTTTTTGAGCTTTTAAGAGCTTGTAATCACATTCCCACATATTTTGCACGTACAACACAACAGAGCAAGACATAGTGAATCTTTTCATATCAAATAACTGTAATGTGAATTTTGTTGCAAGTCAACCTTTAATGTTGCCACAACTAAAAGCTTTTAGCATGGAAATACCAAGGCTATAAACTATTAATATGGAAATACCAGTGTTATAAACTATTAATATGGAAATACCAGTGTTATAAACTATGGAAATACCAGTGTTATAAACTATGGAAATACCAGTGTTATAAACTATGGAAATACCAGTGTTATAAACTATTAATATGGAAATACCAGTGTTATAAACTATTAATATGGAAATACCAGTGTTATAAACTATTAATATGGAAATACCAGTGTTATAAACTATGGAAATACCAGTGTTATAAACTATGGAAATACCAGTGTTATAAACTGGAAATACCGGCTGTATAAACTGTTAACCCATATTGGTCATTGTTTTTTTTCACGTGTAAAACAATGTTTCTCATCGTAGGCTGTGATTCCCTTGAATGAAGAATGTGGGCTTATAGAATGGATAAACAACACCTCCCCGTACCGAACAATTCTGAACTTACTCTATAAGGAGAAGGGTTGCTATGTCAGCATGACTAGCTGTATGAATGCATACAAGGCTTTCCACAGCAAGTTAGTATCTATGGAAGCTGTGACCTAGTTTTTCTTCCTTTGCTAACATTGCGGTTGAATATCTAAATTTTCCCTTTGGAACTCTTTTTTTGTAGAGTGAGATTTGTTTAGGTGTTGATGCTTTGTTTTTAGAGAGTTGCTTGTTAACAAGTCACCTAATAGTGCTATCTATTACAAACAGCACGTATCACTTAAATGTGTGGTTCATATCACTAAACCTTGTCATTAGTATGACCAAAATAGGCTTTGACTTTGGTCATACTGATGAAATAGCCGATTTACTTTGCGAGTTATTAATTGTTAAACCATATGCTAATACGTACAATATAGCACTAGATTTAGTTAAATGGAAGGTTAAAAATGTATATTAGAAACTAGGTGTACAACGCTAAACAGCACAGGACTATGCCGTTTGCATGGAATTGTTAAATTCATTAAATTAACCTGTAAACTCGTGCCACTTAAAATGACAATATACCCCAGGTGTCTTTATCTAACACTGTTTATCAATATTTTATGTATAACTATATTTATAGTTAAATTGCTAATTGCATTGCCTATAGTTGCAAATAGTCATAGTATAGTCATAGTATAGTCATAGTACAGCCATAGTATAGTCGTAGTATAGCCATAGTATAGTCGTAGTATAGCCATAGTATAGTCGTAGTATAGCCATAGTATAGTCGTAGTATAGCCATAGTATAGTCATAGTATAGCCATAGTATAGCCATAGTATAGTCGCAGTATTATAATCATAGTATAGTCGTAGTATAGTCATAGTACAGTCATAGTATAGTCATAGTATAGCCGTAGCTTGTGTTGGATTCACTCTTGTGACTTGTTTACTTCTTAACAACATTCTCATCAATGGTATTATTAGTTTGTTGAGATAGCTATGAGGTAAGCACAAGGTAGGTACTGTTAAGATGTCATTTCATATCCGCAGTTACAAATATGATGAGACATCTTTGCTTAAAACCATTAAAAATATTTGTCTTTTTTACATCGTTGTCTATTAAAATGAGGTTTAACCTGATATGTCAAGTTACAACTCTAGTAAAACGCATACAATTTTAAGAAGATTCCTTCTGTTGTTGGCATAGAGGCATCTGATGTATTCTCCTGTAGATCTCCTGTAGACGTCAGGCTACCAATATTCAGACAGACTCGAGACAAATTTCCTCCGATCCTTCACCTTTGGTTTCTCCGCAACTTCCCCGACCCTACATCATGGTAAGTACAGTTTATCTTTCCGACTTCTATATTTGCAAATTGTCTATATTAATAAATAACACTCTATCCTGCTCAGTTGAGTATGTTGCTAGCAGAAATTCCAATTTATCGTTCATGGCAGGTTTGACAAATTATGATTTTTTCCAATACCCTAGATTTTTTTGATAAATTTGATTGCTTTGCTCATTTTTGCCCACGCAACCTCTCTGTGTTTCACACCAGAATGTTGGTGAATCCACTTGTCATTATTAGTGGTTTAATTTAACAAATTTCTTATATTTTTTGCATTCAACAGCCATATACATGTAAATTATAAAGTGTTAACTACTAAGTTAGGGGAGTAGAGCTACTAGCAGTCTCACATTAAGTACGAATGAGAGTTGAAGAAATGAAAAGTCACTATGAAATATTGATGCACCTTCTTCCTTGGTGTGATCAATGCGATTGTATGCAAAATATAAACACTAGCCTGCCAGTGTTTTCAGTACCTAACTGGTTTCTGATTTTTGAATGAATGAAAAGAAAGGTGGAGAATACTCTTCAATGCTTGCACTTCAGCTGATTGCAGTAAAGAGTTTGATGTCATAATGTCATTTATTGAACAGAATAGTGAGTGAAAGCTGCACCAGTTTCAGTTGTTACCTCACAGATAATCCTGTTTTCAAGTTTACTAAATAAACTCATAGGTCCCAACTCTAAAAGTCCTTCTGTAACATTATACTAGACATGCAGTTAATTATCTTTATCACATTTTGCTCATTCACAATAGTGGAGTGTTTACAGATTTATTACACACATCAAAACAAGACTGTTTGTCAAGAAACACTCATTTTGGCCAAGATTATAAAAATAGTTTAAAATTTTTTTTTTTCAAAAAAACATGATTTAAATGACTATTTAAATTAATTATTCAAACCATTTTATTAAATTAATTATTACTCACTTATTAAACAGAGTAGTGTGAGAAAACTGTAGTCACAGTTGCTATCCTACGATTAATTCTGCATTGAGGTTCACTAAATAAATTCATAGGTCCTAACTTCAAAGGTACTTGTGTACCGTTGTACTACACATGCAATTAATTTTCTCCACCATGCTTGCTAATTCGTGATAAAGGAGTGCTTATAGATTTATTACACACATTTCAAAACAAGATTGTTTGCCAATAAACACTGATTTTTGCAAAAGTATGAACAAATAAAAAATAAAGATTTTTCCATGAAAAAAATCATAATTTACACATAGATCATGATTCAAAGTCATCAATTTAAATAATTTGATTTTTTCATACCAGTCCTACTTTATGGCAAACAAAGTATTAATATTACCAGCTTTTCTAGAGTTTAGATTATCTTTGCTCATATTTTAGCTATAAACATCACTTGTTATGTTGCTGTACCATATGGCCTCGTGTGAGATTCTATAAACATCACTTGTTATGTTGCTGTATCATATGGCCTCGTGTGAGATTCTATAAACATCACTTGTTATGTTGCTGTACCATATGGCCTCATGTGAGATGCTATAAATATCACTTGTTATGTTGCTGTACCATATGGCCTCATGTGAGATGCTATAAACACCACTTGTTGTGTTGCTGTACCATATTGCCTCATGTGAGATACTATAAACACCACTTGTTATGTTGCTGTACCATATGGCCTCATGTGAGATGCTATAAATATCACTTGTTATGTTGCTGTACCATATGGCCTTATGTGAGATGCTATAAATATCACTTGTTATATTGCTGTACCATGTGGCCTCATGTGAGTTTCTATAAACATCACTTGCTATGTTGCTGTACCATATGGTCTCATGTGAGATGCTATAAACACCACTTGTTGTGTTGCTGTACCATATGGCCTCATGTGAGATGCTAATTCATAGCATACAAAAAACTTGCACATATTTTTATAGCTTATGCCATGTTGTCCATCTTGGCATTGTGTTTCTGCAAATGCAGTTTTTCAAGATCAGCATTACTTGTTGTTTTCACGCTCACACTTGCAGGTACAATGCCAGAGTAACCTATGCCAGAACCTTGGCTGTCATGTCTGTCATTGGGTATATAGTCGGCCTTGGAGATCGGCATGGTGAAAATATCTTGCTTGACTCTGCAACTGGTGGCATCATGCACGTTGATTTCAACTGTCTCTTTAATAAGGTGAGAGCGTTATTCCTAAATACCCAAGGTACACCATGAAGTCTACAGTTCATGGCTTCAGTTCATACATGATACACCAAAGACCTTTTCTTACAAGTGATAAATGCCTAGTCTTGAGATTCCAACTCAATGTTGCTGTTAGTTGTTATAGATAAGAATGTGTTATGCTTGGCAATTTTAATTTTTTGTCATATCCAAAGCTTAATCTGTCTGCTCATCTGCCACCTTACTCAGCTTCGTTTGACTCGCTGTCTGTTTGTATATTGCAAGATTGTGAAAGTTGAATGTATATGTTAGGGCCTGACATTTGATTGGCCAGAAGTGGTGCCTTTTCGTCTTACACACAACATGGTGGCAGCAATGGGTCCGCTTGGATATGAAGGAATATTCAAAAAGGCAGCCGAGGTTACACTCCGTGTAATGAAGCAGGTAAACTCAGTGTTTCAAATATTCTCTTGCTAGTAGTGCCGATTACAGGGTTGTCTCTACTTGCAATGGTTGGTTCGCCTGTTTGTATGATGCATGCTATTTTTCAGCATATTAGCCTTGAGTAATATTTCGATTTACTGTATATAATACCGTTGGGGGCTAGTAGTATAGAGCGCCTGAACTGCAAACAACGGGTTGAGATTCAATTCCTAAAAAGACCACTGATGGTGACAGAAATGACATCCAACCTATGTGCATATGGACATGTCTTCAGTTGTTGAGTTTTCCTTGTTTTCCTTTTCGGACACCCAAAGAGAGCTGTGTTGATTCACCCCACCTGAAGTGTAAAAACAAGTTGATGTTATCAGCTGCAGTGCACAATACAAGCAATACTGTACTATGTTCTTAAAAGTCTGCTGTAGCCTAGTAGTTTAGAGCTGCTGTAGCCTAGTAGTTTAGAGTGCATGACCTACAAACAACAGGTTGGGGTTCAATCCTCAAAAACGGCCACTAGTGGTGACAGGAATAACATCTAACCTTAAATTACTTTCTGCAACTGGGCATGTCTCCAGTCGTAGACACTGGACTCAGACATGTCCAGTCAAGATCACAGAGCTTTTGTAACACTGGCTCCTGAAAATACGCTCAGCCTCTGCTTGCAGTAGGCTAATCAGACATCACACTCGATATTAGAGGGGTTGCTTACAAACAGTTATATCAGATACAGTTAGTTTAATCAATCGAATCGTATGGTTATTTGTGCCAAGTCTCCAAATCAATGCAGTATAAAGACTGGGGTATTTCAAACTAACCATGGCGATTAGCCATGGCTGTATTAAACTGTTAGTTACATCACTGAAGCTTGGTCGCTGTTACAATGCTGTTAAAGTATGTATGATTAATGGGCAGCTGATATTGGATGGCGAACTGAAATTAAATTTAAAGGTTTGCTTATTTTTGTTCAATGAGTTGAAGTTGATTTCCAATACATGATCGCTGTTATCATTATGTTAGGTTGGCGTTCTTGATACAGACAGCCAAGAAAAGTATGAATTTGAACAACTAGTTTTGGATTAGAAATTTAGCATTCATTTGTCAGCCAACGATGTTACCACCTTGAAAATGAATTTTAAACAATCAAAAAGAAAAAAATAATGAAATTACAAGCATATTAAATCATTAAATTTTAGTTTAGGGTTACTAGGTTTGTTAGATGCACTGAGACAGCAAGTAGAAATGTGTGAAGATGAAGATGCTAATGAGAATGTTCCGGAAGCACTCACAGACTGTTTTCTCTCAATTAGCCTCATACACAGTGCCAGCTGGCAGTAGCCTAGATCATATTTCTCTCTCTGCTGCGTTTAATGTAGCCATGTTCTACTGTGTCCTCATGTCGTGAACCCTCCAGCAGTTATCTATGCGCTGTATTTGTTAATTATGACTATAATTCAGTTCTTAACTATCTAAAAGTTCTCTCCTATTACTCACTATGTTCTATTTAGTACACTCTCTATATTTTAATTTAATTCTGTCTATATTCTCTTTCAATACTGTCTATATTTTCTCTTAGTACTGTTCATGTTCTCTCTTAGTACTGTCAATGTTCTCCCTTAGTACTGTCTATATTCTCTCTTAATACTGTCTATATTCTCTTCAAGTACTGTCTATATTCTCTTCAAGTACTGTCTATATTCTCTTCAAGTACTGTCTATATTCTCTTCAAGTACTGTCTGTTCTATCTTAGTACTGTCTATATTCTCGCTTAGTACTGTCTACATTTTCTCTTAGTACTGTCTATATTCTCTCTTAGTACTGTCTATATTCTCTCTTAGTACTGTCTATATTCTCTCATAGTACTGTCTATATTCTCTCTTAGTACTGTCTATATTCTCTCTTCAAGTACTGTCGATATTCTCTCATAGGACTGTCTATATTCTCTCTTAGTACTGTCTGTATTCTCTTTTAATACTGTCTATATTTTCTCTTAGTATTGTTTATATTCTCTTCCAAGTACTGTCTATGTTCTCTCTTAGTACTGTCTATATTCTCTCTTAATACTGTCTATATTCTCTCTTAGTACTGTCTATATTCTCTCATAGTAGTCTATATTTTCTCTTAGTACTGTCTATATTCTCTCTTAGTACTGTCTATATTCTCTTCAAGTACAGTCTATATTCTCTCTTTGTACTGTCTATATTCTCTCTTCAAGTACTGTCGATATTCTCTCATAGTACTGTCTATATTCTCTCTTAGTACTGTCTATATTCTCTTTTAATACTGTCTATATTTTCTCTTAGTACTGTTTATATTCTCTTCCAAGTACAGTCGATATTCTCTCTTAGTACTGTCTATATTCTCTCTTCAAGTACTGTCGATATTCTCTCATAGGACTGTCTATATTCTGTCTTAGTACTGTCTATATTCTCTTTTAATACTGTCTATATTTTCTCTTAGTATTGTTTATATTCTCTTCCAAGTACTGTCTATGTTCTCTCTTAGTACTGTCTATATTCTTTTCAAGAACTGTCTATATTCTCTCTTAGTACTGTCTATATTCTTTTCAAGTACTGTCTATATTCTCTCTTAGGACTGTCTATATTCTCTTCAAGTACAGTCTATATTCTCTCTTAGTACTGTCTATATTCTCTCTTAGTACAGTCTATATTCTCTCGTAGTACTGTCTATATTCTTTATCAGTACTGTCTATATGCTCTTTTAGTACTGTCTATATTTTCTGTCTAGGTACCATATATACTCTTTCTTAATACTCTATATAGTCTTCTCTTGTTGTCTCTTTCCATGTTTTAGTGTTCAACTCATACTCTCCTAGTAACCCAGATACTATTTCATAGGGCTGCATCTATTCTCTGGAATGTATTCAATGTTTTGTTAACCAGGAGAAGGACCAATTGATGTCCATACTTCGACCTTTCATATATGATCCCCTGGTTGAGTGGAGCAAACCCTTAGCCACCGGGAAGCGTAAGGGCAAGCAACAGAGTGACACCGGGGAGGTGAACAATGAGCAAGCTATGACTCATGTGCAGACAATAGAGAACAGGCTCGCAGGTAAACCCTTTAACCATTCTGATAGGCTAACCAGCTGCTCTATTCAGTATAAACATTTTTCAATTTTAAGGAACGCTGCATTTGGATCTAAAGACATCGCAAACTGGAAAGTTACTCTGGTTTGAGTTTGCAAAATTGCAAAACTTACGCATAAAAGCGTGAGCCTGTGTTCTAATAGTGCTACAGGAACATTGCTGCATCAATTTTCAAAGTTTTTGTATAGAAGATGTTTTTTCGTTATCATATGCCTGATAATAAGTTTAGCTAAATACTCATACTATGTATAATATATATACCCGGTAATAATATATGTAATATAAATAATATATCGAATTTTATGTATGAAAACTACACAAGAAAAACAAAAAAGAGGCTCTCTATGCAATAATCTATATATATATATATATATATAAATATCTCGATGTTTGTTTGTCTTTTGCTAGTCTGTATGTCCGTATGTTCAGTTATATATTGATAGTTTGTGGTAGCATGATAGCCTATCAACCGTACGCCTCGAGTTCAACCTCCATGCAAAGGATTATTTTTTTCAACGCTGTTAGAGTGGCTTTGGATAGACGCACGCACACTGTTCTTATTGTAGTAAAGATTGCATATCACTTCTTTTCTGTTTTTTCTCCTGTTAGATTTTTGGTATATGAGGATCTATTAGTTTACATTTGTTGTGGTAATTACAAACAAAGGATTTTATATCAGATCCTTACAGAAGTTATCATCTCTTTCTTCTATCATCCTCTTTCAACACCGTAGGCACAAACTTCACCAATTAGTAACTGTATCATATCTCATGGATTTTAGAAGGTGAGTCGGGTCAGGATAAAGGTTTGTGGTTGTCGACTGAAGGTCATGTACAGGACTTGATCTCTGAGGCTACGGACGAAAAGAATTTAGCTAGGATGTACGTCGGCTGGGCAGCTTTCTTCTGAATTTCAGGTTTTAGCTATTGAGCTGGACTACCGGAGTAGGATTCTATGTAGGCTGGCTATTGACTCTAATCTGCTCGATGGTTCTCTCACACTACAACTCTTGTCATTCTTGTTTTTTATAGATGAAGAAGTTAGTTTTATTGATTCTACTGTTATTAGACAACTTTGTTCTGTTGGCTTAAATGTTGGTTGGTTTTATTTCAAGGGTAATAAACCAATATTGTTGATAAGTTTAGCTAGAGGTGTCCGTTCATAGTTAATGATTTGCTCAAAGACACATGAGGGCTATTTTCAAAATACATAGCCTGAGAACTCGTAAAGGGCATATCTGTTAATACGCTTCATATACAGCTCTATGGTAATTCATATGAAAAGAGTTAATGTGATATGGACCATAATCAATAGCAAAAGATGGAATACACTGAAGATGGGTTAGACCAGAATAAAGACAGTCATTGGTGCATCAGCAGGTTGGTGAGATGATGAAACTTCATTAGCTAATGCATATCATTTGCTGTCGACAGAATCGTGCTTACATTTGTTACTCTCACAGCTGCCAGATGTCTACATTCCACTAGCGTGGTGTGCCATGTAGCCATTATATGATTATTCATCTTTTCATTTAAAACCATACTGGTGTATAACTCATCTTAGACTAGATATGAGCATGCTAGCTCTCAGAGATGTAGCTTGTGCGGTAATTAAAATATATATTAGCATAATACATGTAGCTCCCAGAAATGTAGCTTGTGTGGTAAGTAAAATACATATTAGCATGCTAGCTCTCGGAGGAATGATATTGCGGTAGTTAAACCAGATATTGTCCACAAGGCATATCAAATTATCTGCAGTGTGTTATAGATGGAATATTTTATTGCTACGTTATATAATCATTTAAATATGGAAATATATGTGGTACCAATTGACACTCATATAATCCTATGCAATAAACCCTAGACATTTGTCATTTTAAACATGTGTCACATATCAGAAGTTATGAGGTCTTTTCTGATTGGACAGCCTGTGCACTCATTGGTTGATAGTCCACCATTCATGTGCTCCAATCAGATACGGCGTTATAGAGCAACCACACTGTGCATAGACCTCATTATGTTGGTGCATCGAGAGACATTGTAGTCAAACCTGACAGCAGCACAAAGCAATAATTCAAAGAGCGGATAATCGCATATTAAGCTGCTAAGGTAATGAATAAACTCCACTATATTGTTAGAAGATTACTCTGCTAAAATAGCATTTGTGCTCTCGTTGTGACTGTTTTTATTTCGAGTTTCTGGGACTGATTATCTATATATTGTATAATATTAATATTTCTCAAGGTTTGTGTGTCCCTCCAGCTATAGCTATTAAATATTTGTCTATATATATTTCTCAAGGTTCGTGTGTGGATATGTGTGTCTCTCCAGCTATAGCTATTAAAATCTTGGAATAAAAATCCAAACCGAAAAATATTTGATCTCGTACCCTGCCGTTCACCAGTCCATATTGCTCTAGAGACAACTGAAACTCTCCCGCAATTCTCAATAGTGTACAAACAAACATTTCATACAACACTGTAGACAAAGTCTATGTAATGGCCTACAGCTAAATACAAATAGTATTATAACAAGGCGCAGCTAAGTTAAGAGCAGTATTCAGGTATGATATATTCTTCTGATTGCTGTAGCTATTTTAAAGTCAGCTGAAAGACTTCAATTGGCAAAGAAGAATTGAAGTTCAAAAGGACGTGGGACCAAAAAAAATAGTGAGCTAGTATGTTCCCAGGCATCTGATTTCAGATGTGCTAGGTATTTGGCACGAATTCAAATATTTTGGTTAATCAGTGATGCATGGATTCCAAGTGGACATTTAGTAAAGCAAGGATCAAACAGGAAATAGAAGAGAATGACAAATTGACAAATGAATACAAAGCGGCTAGAGGAATACGTGTACTAACAAGTTTCAATTATATATAACAGCTTGAGTTTTTATGTAGTAGTCACTCTGTTGGCAAAAATATATTAAGCTTTTGTGTTAACACCTCTATATGAAGAATTTTTAGCACAAAGTTTTAAGCGCTTCATTTTGAAAGATTGCCATTACTTTGTTCAAAGTCCCGGGTGTGACACTCCGTAAGCTGGATAACTTTTGACTTGGATAGTTAAAGGAATATTAGATAACCTCAATATATTCAATTCATTTCGTTTGGCTTTCAAATCAACCTTCTCAAAGAGAAGTCTATCAAATGTGTATAGCACAGACACTTTCACAGCCGACAAAGGCCTGAAATGACTGCGAATCCGACACGTATCGGTGTAATTGGTGCTGGCATCATTGGCATGTCTTCTGCATACAGACTTCAGACAGAGCTTGTCAACACAAAGGTAATGGCTTTCAGTTTTCACTTATGGTGTTCATCTGCTATGTTCCCCTCGATGCCTAAAACTAACTACCCAAGTAAAACTGAAGTGCTCATTTGGGTAAAATTAAATATTCATTCATGATCCTCTAGAGAATGATTTACCTTCTCTGCTAGTTATTAGTTGTGAAAGACATTCAGTCAATCACATTGCTAGTACTTCCTCCATTTTCTTATTTGAAGGTGACAGTTGTTGCTGATGCCTTTACGCCAAACTTAACTTCAGATGGATCAGGAGGTCTATGGGAGCTATATGATTTCTTCAACACAAAACCTGAGAGAATTCGGTAAGTTTACTACTACAAGCTACTGATATGCTGCCGATAAGAGAGAGTGAAAATGTGTCTTTAAAAACTGCCAGAATTTTGCAGTCTTGGAATAACCTATGTATGAGGTGGTTAACCAATAGAAACAATATTGATGAAATATTGACCTCACATATGAATGTTGTATGCTAACTCCATAGTTTCAGCTATCTTTACACGCTGGTTGATAGTCATGGCTGACTCTTACTAATAGCTAATAGCTAGTTAGTAATGATCACTAAATCTCATTTGACTAGTTGGCATCATCCTACTTCATGTTGATAAAATACCAAATAAGGTTTTCAGGTCATTCACTCACTTCCTATGTTGAAGTTACCATAACTAGATGTGTACTTTCTCCTGGTTTGATAACTAGATGAGTACTCTCTCCTGGTTTGCTGACAAGTCTTATGTGATAACACACTCTCTTAGTTGTTTTTTGAACCTGATAGTAGCTGGGATGAGGGTGTCAAAAAGTATAATGAGCTTATATATTTCTTTATCTATAAGCTTGTTGGCTCCAAAGCAGTTAGTAACTTGATTGGTTGTAATTGTCTATTTGCAGAAAGTGGGGGAAAGACACTTACGCTTATTTAAAAAAGCTCTGTCTGTCACCTGAGTCTCGAATTGCAGGGACCTCATTTCTACGTGTGATCACTCTCTCTCGACAAGCAATAGAGGTGAGCAAAAATTTTCATTTCCTTAGCTTATTTTAAGTATGTTTCAAAACTATTAATTAAGATTTGTATTTCCTTGAGTTAACTTACATAATGATGTTCTGTTGGTATTGTTGACCTAGCTCAGTATGCTAAAGAGTTAAGTCAGGGTTGACCTAAACATCGTTATCTTTTATCAGTAATCTCTTGCAGTTGCCATCATTCGCCAATGAGGTTGAGCACTGCAGAAAGCTATTGAAAGAAGAACTGGAAACAAGGTTTCCTCAATGTTCTGATGGTTTTTCTTTCACCTCCATGACCTGTGAACCAAAGATTTATCTCCCTTGGCTGTCACAAAAGTAATGGTCTTTGCATGAGCCACAGCTGATGAATATTGAATCATTTTAGTGAATGAGCTTTCGCTAGTAAAAGGATATTGATATTTTTCTGTTTAGATAAACATGACATAGTCAGGTTTGCTGTTTTTAAGTTGGTTTAAAATGATATCAATCAATGATAAGATCATCCTTGATTCATTGCTTATATTCGGCTCTCGCCCTCTCTCCATCTCTCCCTCTCTCTCTCCTTCTCTCTCCCTCTCTCTCTCCCTCTCTCTCTCCCCTTCTCTCTCCCTCTCTCTCTCCCTCGCTCCCTCTCTCTCTCCCTCTCTTTCTCCCTCTCTCACTCTCCCTCTCTTTCTCCCTCTCTCACTCTCTCTCACTCTCTCCCTCTCTCTCTCTCCTTCTCTCCCTCTCCTTTTCCCTCTCTCTCTCCCTCTCTTTCCCTCTCTCTCCGTCTCTCACTCTCTTTCACTCTCACTCCCTCTCTCTTTCTCCCTCTCTCCTTCTTCCTCTCCCTCTCGCCTAACCAATGCTGATGTTGCTTTATAGGCTACCTAACACTAAAGCAGCTCTATATTCAGGTTACCTGGCACTAAGGCTGATCTATATTCAGGTTACCTAACACTAAGGCAGCTCTATATTCAGGTTACCTAACACAAAGGCTGCTCTATTCCCAGGTTACCTGACACTAAGGCTGCTCTATATTCAGGTTACCTGACACTAAGGCTGCTTTATATTCAGGTTACCTAACACTAAGGCTGCTCTATATTCAGGTTACCTAACACTACGGCTGCCTTATTTTCCAGTCATTACATGTATATATCCGGGAAGTTCTATAATACTATCAGATATTTCATTATTTGTGCATCAAAGAAAACACAAAATCTTACTGACAACTCAACCCACAACACACTGAAGGCTGAAGTTTTCTGGTGCTTTGACTATCACATAACCTGGAGATTCTACCCTATTATTTATACATTAGAAACAAGATCTTGCTTTATCTATTCATATTTATAGAGATCACGGACCATTTGGTTTAATATATGTTTTACTATGGTGTGATCAGCAGTTCTGAGGTATCACAAATGAGTCATTAACTACTTGTAGGTTCATGGTGGCTGGTGGGGAAATGAGGCAAGAAAAAGTTTCTGATCTTTCAGTGGTGAGCCAATCCTAAATAATGAATGCAGCGAGTATTAGTATTATTATATCTCATGTGGTACAGTGTTAGTAATATTATATCTTATGTAATACAGTGTTAGCATTATTATATCTCATGTGATACAGTGTTAGTATTATTATATCTCATGTAGTACAGTATTAATATTATTATATCTCATGTAGTACAGTGTTAGTATTATTATATCTCATGTGATACACTGTTAGTATTATTATATCTCATGTGGTCCACTGTTAGTATTATTATATCTCATGTGATACAGTGTTAGTATTATTATATCTCATGTGATACACTGTTAGTATTATTATATCTCATGTGGTACACTGTTAGTATTATTATATCTCATGTGGTACAGTGTTATTATTATTATATCTCATGTGGTACAGTGTTATTAGTATTATATCTCATGTGGTACAGTGTTATTAGTATTATATCTCATGTGGTACAGTGTTAGTATTATTATATCTCATGTGGTACAGTGTTAGTATTATTATATTTCATGTAGCAGTGTTAGTATTATTATATCTCATGTGGTACAGTGTTAGTATTATTATATATCATGTGGTACAGTGTTAGTATTATTATATCTCATGTAGTACAGTGTTAGTATTATTATATCTCATGTGGTACAGTGTTATTATTATTACATCTCATGTGGTACAGTGTTAGTATTATTATATCTCATGTGGTACAGTGTTAGTATTATTATATCTCATGTAGTACAGTGTTAGTATTATTATATCTCATGTGGTACAGTGTTATTATTATTACATCTCATGTGGTACACTGTTAGTATTATTATATCTCATGTAGTACAGTGTTAGTATTATTACATCTCATGTAGTACAGTGTTAGTATTATTATATCTCATGTGGTACAGTGTTAGTATTATTATATCTCATGTAGTACAGTGTTAGTATTATTATATCTCATGTGATACAGTATTAGTATTATTATATCTCATGTAGTACAGTATTAGTATTATTATATCTCATGTGGTACACTGTTAGTATTATTATATCTCATCTGGTACAGTGTTAGTATTGTTATATCTCATGTAATACAGTGTTAGTATTATTATATCTCATGTAGTACAGTGTTAGTATTATTATATCTCATGTGGTACAGTGTTAGTATTATTATATCTCATGTGGTACAGTGTTAGTATTATTATATCTCATGTGGTACAGTGTTATTATTATTATATCTCATGTGATACAGTGTTAGTATTATTGTGGTGGATGGCGTCCCTTACATTTAGCCAAGCCAAGTCAATGTACAGCCGAGTCAAGCATAGCCAAGCCAAAGCTATACCGACTGAAGACCGAGCCGAGCTGGACCGAGCCGGGCCGAGCCGTGCCGGGTCTAACCAAGCAGAACAGGGGCGGAGTTTAGCAGCTATATAAGCCCGAACATTTGTCTAGTAGAGCAGAGCTTTTCTGGGCCTGTTCATGGCTTGTCACTTGATTCATTTATTGTACACTTTGATGAACTAAGCAGAAATATATGTATTGTACTCATGCACGAGTCTTGTACTAGTGGAGGAAAGTGAAGGTCGCACAAAACCTTTACACTGGTGGCAGCAGTGGGATTGGTAACGATCCCAAGAACTCTACCACGAGACTTGCATTGGATCACTGGACTCTGGATAAACTGGGCTGCCAGAAAAACGGCAGCACTACTCCTACTGAAAGAACTTCCTACTGGAAGAAACCCAGAGAGAGTTGTGAAAAGCCCTACAGGATTAGTAGATGCACTGCTTCGAGAGCAGAAACCTACTAAGAGGACCTATCTGAGGAGGCAGCAGGCTCCTACTGGAAGAACTTCCTACCGAAAGAAACCCAGGAAAAGCTGCGGAAAGCCTGCCAATCGGACCGGTAGATGCACTGCTCCAGAAGCAGAAACCTACCAAGGGATCTGGCAGAACTTGCTTAAGGAAGCGGTGTGCCTCTACTGGAAGAACTTTCCATGGGAAGAAACCCAGAAAGGAGCCAGCAGCCGCAGACACAGTGAGGCACTGCTCTGGGAGAAGAGTAGAAACCTACTAGGAGCTAGACATGGCTAACAGGAGAGCCAGGAGCGCTGACCCAGGTCCCGACCGACTAGTCGAGGCACTAGAGCGGGTGTTGCTGATGCCGAGAGCTCAGGAACCTGCGCCGTGCTTCAGGACTCCCCAGTATACTGGGAAAGGAGATGTGGAATATCTTATTGCTCGCTTCACAGAAGTAGTCGACGCCAACCAGTGGACGAAAGTAGCAACTCTATTGCATCTCTGGGAAGCATTGGGCGAGCAGGCTGAGAACTGTGGGTGAGCCAAGGATCAGGAGGCCATTTTCAATGCCCTCTGGGCAAGGTTCGGACTATCCGCTAGGCAGGCGCTGAGTCAACTCAACGCCCTTAAGAGAGAGGAGGGAACGACGCTGCAGGAACATGCTATGGAGGTGGAGAGGCTGGTGCGCATTGCGTACGGGGACCTGCCAAATCGCCACCAAAATAGCATGGCTATAGAGACTTTCTGCAGCTCGCTGAGAGACCCTGCCCTGCAAAGACATCTGTTGGCCGTACCTACACCCACGCTGGCGGACGCTGTACGAGCCGGAAATGACTATCTCCAAATCGCGGAAGGCGAGCGTAAGCCCACAGGATCTTCAGTGCGAGTCCTGGAGGGAGGAACCTCTGACCAGGTGAACTCGGCCGAGACAGATGTCATAGGAAAACTAGCCCGGCTGGTCCAAACTCTCACGAACAAGGTGGAGCGGCTGCAGGAGCAGGTGCACGCCCCAGCTGAGAAAAGGAGTCAGCTAGCTACTCTTTGCTGGGGATGTGGCCAACCGGGGCATGTACGAAAGAACTGCCCTTGCCATGCCAGACCGGCTTCGGGGAAAGAAGGACGGCCACAGCAGTAGCTCCGACTACTGGCTGTGCCAAGGCCAAGCAAACACGGAAATATACTAGGATTTCACGGGACTCGACGACGGCTGATGGCTAGTCTCAACCGGCAAGGACTAGGCTAAAGAAAATTCGTGTACAGGAAGGACCTGTGGTGACACGGAATTATTACCAGTCCTTGGGTGAGATTAGTTTGGACAGCCCCCTTGTCCTGGATATTGCCTACGCTCCTCCGTGCAAACGGCAGAGACATAGCCCGAAGCGTAGGAGGGTGACCCCCAAAATCCCCTTCGCCCCAGACACTGAGAACTGGAGATGCCCCGATTCTAAATTCACCAGCCGATTCAGATACCGATTCGATGTACCGATCCTAATTGAAAAATAATCCGATTCAGATACCGATTCAGATCTTTTGTGTTGCATAGATAGTTGTTCATTTTATTATGCAAATACAAATATAATGCAAAGAAAACATAAATATTATTGCATTTATTTGTTTGCATTTATGAAAAAAAAATATATATATATTCACATACTGACATACCGTGCATGTAGTAACAAAACAGTCCATGTTTCTTGTAATTTGTAAATAAAGGTAATTACTGTTGGTGGTACAGTTCTATCTGTGATAACAAAGTCCCTCTTCTATTGCTGGATGAACTGCTGTGCCTGTACAAGTTTAGAGCAAATCAATGTTTCTTTTAATTACCGTTAGTGATTCAATTATCTCAGTAAGACGTCTCTTTCTTCCATCATTATCAATGTAGCCAAGCGTACTGAAGGGGGAATTCACTTGCCACAGATGTTGGAGGACAGGCTACATACCGATACGCCACTGGGGTTACCGTTTTTTGTACAATACAAACGATCCATTGTATCGTCAGGATCAAGAGAGTGATAGATAACTTTATGCGTTGACTGTTTAAATTACTTTCATAATGCTAGTAAATAGAAATATTACACTGCGTTCTTGTCTCCCATTTTTGTTATCTTGTTCGTGATTGCCTGCAATAAATCCTATCGCTGTAACTGGGAAATACCACACTTTTTGTTTACGTTCTGGCTAAAAAGTTTCCTTCGCTGTGTTGATCAGGCTATAGACATGAAATAAATTGTGTGGCAGGCCTGAAATTTATTAAGTAAAAGTAAGAAGCTTACAGCTGATGATTTTTTATTAGTAGAGCAGGCTAAAATACAGTTTTCTGCTAAATGGTTGATCTGTAAAAAGTATCGGAAGGTTCCGATCTTTTAAGAAAAGATCGCCCGATACCGATTCAGATACTTGACACCCATATCGGCACCGATACCGATTCCGATACCAAAATCAGGGCAACTCTACTGAGAACCATTCCTACTGGACCGGACAGTCGGAAGCCTGCCTTAAAAGCGGCAGGTCTGACCCCTTCTCCGCCTTGGGAGTGGCAATCACGGGAGCAGCAGAACTGCTCTGGGCGTGGTACGGCCCGAAGTGCTGACCCCGCCCCACCATGGAAAGGAAGCCTTCCAGGCCTCACGGAGGATGTTCTGGAGGACACCATTAGGGCGCAAGCCCTCAGCCGATCACACTCCACCAGCTATTTCCTCCCAGGAAAAGTGGAGGGGCGGCCCATCTAGTTCCTACTGGACACCGGATGCACTACCAATCTGATCAATAAGCAGGTATTTGATCGATTGCCAGGAACCATGTGGGACCGACTCGAAGAGAGTGACAGCCATGGACTATTGGCTGATGGAACACGGCTTCCCTTCTACGGAATAATCGGTTTAACTATCCGCTTGAAGGACGTGAAGACGGAGGAGGTTCTCATAGTGAGCCGACTGAGCGAGGATGCCATCCTCGGAATGCCGTTCTTCGTGGCTCATCAATGCGCTCTCGAGTTTGAGCAACCGGTGGTTCGAATGGATGGCTGACAGCTAGTCTGCACGGATCGGCATGGGCGGTTGCTCCAGAGCAAAGTGCAGGTGATAAGGGGAGTAGTGGTTCTTGCCCGGACAGAGATGGCGATACACTGTCGCATCACCACGCGGAACTATTGCCCCATGGGACTAATCGAGAGATTTCCCGACGGACCTCTCGTGGCCAGTAGCCTGAACCAGCTGGGACCCAAGAGACAAGTCATCACTCACTGTATGAATATTATGGAGCGGCCGCTGACTTTACGGTCCGGAGCCACTATCGGCACGTACACGGGAGTGGAGGCCCCGCAGGTCGAAGAGGACGATCCCTTACTGTGTGACGCCGGTCCGACTTCAATCAATGGAGGGCCGGCTCACCTCGAAGAATTGTTCCAGTCGGCCCGGCCGAACTGTGAGGAAAGGGGACAAACATCCAGGTTGGCAACTTTGCTGCGTCGGTATGCCATCGTATTTAGTACGGGTGATGACGACGTAGAAAGGACCTCGGAGGTGGAACATTCGATTCCACTTAAGGAGGGTACTCGGCCAATCTGACAACTCCCTCACAGACTCGGACCAGAAAAGGAGGCAGAGGCCGAGAGGCAGGTCCAGGACCTGCTCAAATGAGGACTCATCGAGCCCGCCGGAGGAGCTTGGAGCTCCCCCGTAGTGTTGGTCCGGAAGAAGGACGGGAAATGGCGCTTCTGCATTGATTTTCGGCGTCTCAACGCCGTCACGAAGCAGAATGCTTATCCGCTACCCAGGATCGACAACAGCCTGGACGCCCTGTCCGGCAGTCGCTATTTTAGCACGCTCGATCTGGTGAGCGAGTACTGGCAGGTACCCCTGGATGCTGAAGCGCAGGAGAAGTCAGCCCTCTCGACACGGTTTGGGCTGTGGAAGTGGAAGGTGTTGCCTTTCGGACTGACGTCCGCCCCACCACCTTCCAAAGACTCATGGAACGCATTCTACATGGCCTCCACTGGAGAACGCTGCTGCTATATCTAGATGATATTATCATCATCGCCCCTGATCTCGATACGCATCTACATCGGCTGGAGGAGGTCTTCCAGAGACTCCACAAGGCCGGACTAAAGCTGAAGCCCTTCAAGTGCGAGCTACTACAACCTCTGGTTCGTTACCTGGGGCACATAGTAAGCCGGAACAGAGTCTCTACAGACTCCGACAAAGTGGAGGCAGTAGCGAAGTGGCCGAGTCCATGCGAAGTAAGGGAACTCCAAGGATTTCTCGGGACGGTCGGTTATTACCGACAATACATCCCGGAGTTCGCCACTATAGCACACCCCTTGCACCGACTGACTGCTAAGGGAGAGCCCTGGAGATGGACGGAAAGAGAGCAGGCCGCCTTCGACACGCTGAAGGAAAGCATCAGCACCGCCTCGATCTTGGGCTATCCGGATCCTCGGAGGCAGCATTTTCTGGACACGGACCCCAGCGGATGTGGAGTGGGGGCCGTGCTGTCTCAAGTACAGGAGGGCTGTGAGAGGGTCATTGCCTACCACAGCAAGACCCTCTCGGAACGCAATTACTGCGTCACTCGACGGTAGCTACTTGCAGTAGTGAAGGCGGTCAAGCACTTCCGGCCGTATCTGTATGACCAGGAGTTCCTCCTGCAGACGGACCACGCGTCACTCCGGTGGCTGTGCCGAAGGAGGAAACCCTCAAACCAAGTAGCCCGGCGGCTTGAGATCTTGGCGGAGTTCTGCTACATCCTGAAGCACCGGTCAGGGACTCGCCATAGGAATGCGGATAGATTGAGCAGGCAGACCTGCGAGGACTGCCGGCAATAAACAGCATTGAACAGAGAAATGGGGGCCCCTCACGGAAAGAGCTAGCAAAGGAACAAGGGCTGTTAGCCGCGTTGGTACCGACCAGTTGCCTGGATGGGACTTCCGCCCTCGATGGGGCGGGATCGACCCTGGGCAACGTCGCATACCCCGGGAGGCCGGCCAGCAACCAGCACGGGACTCCAGCCCCAACAGTGGCGGGATTGAACCTGGGTGCCGGGGGCTCCCCCAAGGGGCTATCAGGCCCGCCAGGAGTGACAGGACCAAAGGGCGAACTAGCAAAGACACTGGCTACCGGTTAGGAACCAGTGGCCATCATGTACCGTGCCATCGCCACCGAGGAGGAGGTGCCAGCAGAACACCTGGGGGTCGGGAGCAGAGAGCTGGACATCCTGCATCACATGCGGGGCTCTCTGCGCATACGACAGTACGGCGTGCTGGAAGCACACGTGGCTCCGCAGGGCCACGCTAAATGGTGCGCCATCTGTCCCCCGGCCATGCGAGAAACCACAGTGTGGCAAACGCACGCCCTGGCTCACTCTGGGGTGGGAAGGATGATAGGTCGCTTCCAACTGACGTGGTATTGGCCCGGGCTGACATCCACAGTCAGGCAGCTCGTCAAGAGTTGCGAGGTGTGCCAGGCCACAAAGCATGGAGGGACAAAGGCAGCCGGAGGAAAAAGGAAGCTCTACGCAGGATGACCCTGGCAGAAGGTGGCTGTGGATCTGGTGGAGCCATTTCCTGTCATACCAAGGGGGACCAGCGGGTACTGGTTCTTACCGACCATTCACCCGGTAGCAGGACGCATTGGCACTACCTGACGCCACGGGCCCGGTGGTCGCCAACGCACTGGATGAGCGGGTCTTCTGCTACCTGGGATTGCCCGAACAGATCCACACGGACCAGGGGGCGCAGTTCGAGAGCCAACTGATGGCCGAACTGTGCCAACTCTGAAACATAGAAAAGACCCACACGACTCTGTATCACCCACAGGCGAATGGAGTCGTGGAACGGAATAACTGGGGACTCAGAGATTCTTTGAGGGCACTGCTTTTGACTCGGGAACAGGATGAGTGGGACCTACTGCTTCTCCAGCTGATGAGGGCATACAGAAGCATCCCCCACTCCGCAACTGAAGAGACGGCCAACATGCTAATGTTGGGACAGGAGCTGAGGTTGCCAGATCAGCTGGAAAGTCACCCCCACCGACCGAGTTCTTTCCTGCCCATGAGCACGCTCTTGAGTTGCAGCGGAGACTGCAGACAGTGCACGATACGCTCTGGCAAAGTCAGATGGAGGTGTGACAAGAGGATAAGGAAGAACCACCGCTGTACGCCCCAGGCGACTGAGTATGGCTTACGAACAAACGCCGAAGACGAGGAGAAAATGCCAAGCTACAGGCAAAGTTCATGGGACCATACCAGGTCTTGAAGGCCTGGGGGAACCAAACATATCTGGTGGAATGGCAGAGACAGTCTTCCATCCAGAGCGAGGAAAGGCTGAAGCCTTATCACGCTTGCCCAGAGAGGTTGGGGCAGGCCCCAGCCACTCTAGAGCCAAGAAGGGGTCCAAACATGAAGGGCACTCGACCCAGCAGGCTGGAGAGAAGGCAAGAGGAGGGCAGGATAGATCCTGTACCAATAATGCCACCCCCCAGCTGGCAAAAGTTGCTATTAGAGGCTGCAAAGAATCGAGGGGAGGAGGTAACTCTCGGGGAAAATTCAGCTGGACCAGAGAAAGAAGGAAGTCAAGGACGCCCTCCTAGTTCCGAAGAAATCAATCCGGCCACAAAGAATAAAGTTCCGGGAGAACCGGAATCAAACCCGGTAGAGAACGAAGAGACCGCAACACCAGATCCCATCAGCCCCGCAATCCAATCAACTCCAGTCCGGCACAATTCGAGGCCCGGCCCGGAAAACCAGGAGGGCGGAACGATACGAAGATGGTATATGTTACTCGATTGAATTAACGGAAAACGGTCCAGAGGTCGCGCGGGAAGGAGGTAGAACGGTTCTCACGGACGCAACTAAGGATTTCTTATTAAAGCACTCACTTTTTCTGAACGACATCAGAGCGCTGGAAAAGATGGAGAGCAAAGGCAACACATCTCTACAGGAATTACTGACTTCGGTCACAATAAGTTTAAAAGAAACTGGAGAAGGAGTGGGTAGGCCAACACCGGCAAACGTGGTGGCCTACAAAGGGAATAACACGGAGAGGGATGAGGCACGATGGCCAGATTCTGCCGTGTTGGAGATTACGGAGGAGGGAGCAGAGGCCTTGCTGGATGCCACTCTGACAGAGGACAGCGTAGAGGAGCTACTGAATGAAGTTATGCCGGAACCAGTGGAAGAGGAGTGCCGGGTGGATGCTGTATGCACGAAGGAGAGACGGATCAGTCCCCCTTCACCCGAGCTGTCTTCTTCTCCGCCGGCCATTGCCGAGAGGGAAAGCACACTCGTGAGGCAGCCGAAGCCAGAGAGGGTCAGGCCATAGAAGAAGATCATCGTGAGGACAATTAAGTACCTGTCTTCCCAGACTGTGGCACGAGCGGAAGAGCAGGTGCAACATGGGAGTTGCCGGATCTGCCAGTTCACAACCAGCACCCGGCCGTGTTTGTGTGCCCCTGCGATTGGCAGCACGTGTCAAGGGACCAGATGTTACTACACCACGCGACTCACCAGCAAGGAGGAGTGGAGCCGGTGGTATGTCTGGTGGATCAAGACTCCTGGGAGCAGTTTTGCCAGGAGAACATGAGGGGCTCCCTGATGATGGCCGCCTGCACACCCACTACCAGAAGAAGGAGACGTCACAGCCCCCGGAGAGGAGTACGGCGGGCTAGGAAACCACCGTGCCCCCCAGCCTGGGTCCGCCCAGCTTCGACTAGGAGGAGCAGGACGACCGTGGAGCTTGCCGGGTCACGCACACTGGCCGAAGTGATAGGATGGACTCCCGCCAGCCAGACCCTCCTGCAGACGCAGCGCAGCTGGGCCCGGTTGCTAGCGCAGGACGCACAAGATTGGACGAGGGCTGCTGAGACTATGCAGGCAACCCTGCTGCAGAAACACCTGGGGAGCTGGGAACGCCAGCTACTATTGGAGGAGATAGAGCACCTCCGCTATGGAGCCCGCCAACATGAGGCTCTGGCCCAGCTAGTCCTCCCACAGGATGTGAATTGGAGACCTTAGTCGCCAATGGGGGAGTGTGTGGTGGATGGCGTCCCCATACATTTAGCCAAGCCGATGTACAGCCGAGTCAAGCATAGCCAAGCCAGAGCCGTACTGACTGAAGACTGAGCCGAGCTGAACTGAGCCGGGTCGAGCCGTGCCGGGCCTAACCAAGCAGAACAGGGGCGGGGTTTAGCAGCTATATAAGCCCGAACATTTGTCTAGTAGAGCAGAGCTGTTCTGGGCCTGTTCATTGCTTGTCACTTGATTCATTTCTTGTACACCTTGGTGGACTAAGCAGAAATATATGTATTGTACTCATGCACGAGTCTTGTACTAGTGGAGGAAAGTGAAGGTCGCACAAAACCTTTACATTATTACATCTCATGTGATACAGTGTTAGTATTATAATATCTCATGTAGTACAGTGTTAGTATTATTATATCTCATGTAGTACAGTATTCGTATTATTACATCTCATGTGGTACACTGTTAGTATTATTATATTTCATGTGATACAGTGTTAGTATTATTATATCTCATGTAGTACAGTGTTAGTATTATTATATCTCATGTAATACAGTGTTAGTATTATTATATCTCATGTAATACAGTGTTATTATTATTATATCTCATGTAGTACAGTGTTAGTATTATCATATCTCATGTGGTACACTGCTAGTATTATTATATCTATTGTAGTACAGTGTTAGTATTATTATGTCTCATGTGATACAGTGTTAGTATTATTATATCTCATGTGGTAAAGTGTTAGTATTATTATATTTCATGTGGTACAGTGTTAGTATTATTACATCTCATGTAGTACAGTGTTAGTATTATTACGTTTTTATATTAACCAACCTTCAAGAACTATTGCGCAAGTGTAATGATGATTTTACTTGTTTTCTACCGACAAAATAATTATTCAAGATATTATTGCAGTTCTGTGACCAATACGACCTTGTCATCAACTGCGCAGGACTCATGGCATCTACTTTGGCCAATGACAGTTCTTTGTATCCAATAAGGGGTCAGGTGATCAAGGCATGTATTTAGTTTAGCTGTGCTCTCCAGTTTTGAAAGATTGACAAGCTTGTTATAATTCATGTTCAAGCAAACTTAGATGTTTTGCTGATTTGTCAGCATTATGACACAAAAGCTCCTTATTCTAAGATTGTTTCAACATACCTCTTATTGTAAAAATTGTTTTTATTTTATCAAATGAATTAATGTCATTTTAGGTGAAGGGAGTCGACTGCCTAAATGGTATTCTTTTGAAACCGTTCTACATTTTGCCTGGGTAGGTTTCATCTCTGAGATTTACAGCAGGGCCACAATGTAGTTTGTTTCTGTAATGAAAGAAAAAGCCAGCAAACCTAATTTACATAAAACAATTGAATATTTTTAGTTTAATATGATCATCTTTCCTATAGACTTGCTAACTAGCCAAGTGAATTACAATCCACTTGGAAAAAGCTGGTACTTCGAAATTGCTGTGATATTCAGTGAGAGCTGTTACAGGCCAGACATGAACTTATTTTTGTTACAGTTTGAGTTTTTGATAATTTCAGTATATTGCAGGTGCTCATAGCAAGAAGGTCCTACTATATAGCTAGCTTCATATTTTCATTCTGCACATTCATCAGTTTGTGTGACTCTAAGATAGCAACAAATATTACCGTCAAAACTTTATAATGAGGTTTTTGATATATAACTCTATATAATGAGGGCAAATAGAGTTGTACATCATAAGGTAAATTAAATACCAAAATCATCTGAATTTATCTTCTCTTTTATTACATTCCACTGAAAATTTTTCTGTCTTAAAATAGATGATTTGTATATCAACAACCCGTGTTTATAGATGTCATAGTTGTTACTTATATCTCTTGTCAGCTAGTAGTATCAACAAGTGTATATAGCTGCCATAGTTGTTACTTATATCTCTAGTCAGCTAGTAGTATCAACAGGTGTTTATAGCTGTCATAGTTGTTACTTATATCTCTAGTCAGCTAGTAGTATCAACAAGTGTTTATAGCTGCCATAGTTGTTACATATATCTCTAGTCAGCTAGTAATATCAACAAGTGTTTATAGCTGCCACAGTTGTTACTTATATCTCTAGTCAGCTAGTAGTATCAACAAGTGTATATAGCTGCCATAGTTATTACTTATATCTCTAGTCAGCTAGTAGTATCAACAAGTGTTTATAGCTGCCATAGTTGTTACTTATATCTCTAGTCAGCTAGTAGTATCAACATTTGTTTATAGCTGCCATAGCTGTTACTTATATCTTTAGTCAGCTAGTAGTATCAACAAGTGTATATAGCTGCCATAGTTGTTACTTATATCTCTACTCACTTAGTAGTATCAAAAAGCATTTGAATTTTTCCCTGAATTAGCATAAAGATTAAGTTGAGAAGATTTACTCGGTGCATCCAGAGTGTGAGCCCGGTACAGTCTGAGTGAGTCTGGTACATCGTGTTTAGTCTGGTGTGAACTAGCACATTGTAACGAGTCTTAATCAACTGCAAGCTTGTTTAAGTTAGCGTCTAAGATGCTGAGTTTGATTGTGACTCTCATCTACAACTCAGTTCCAACCAAACACCTACTCCACATATCAAACACAAATGTTGTTCATCTATCAGCTCAAAAAATATGTAAAAGAAGAAACCCATGCTAGCAGTGCTGGAATGTTTGATGGCAAACTCTTAAATTTTGTTTAGCCTTGAGATAGCAACTCTCGGAGGCACTCATGAAAAGGATAACGATGACACTACTGTTGATGAAAACGCAAAGGAAATGATAATGAAAGGCTGCTGTGAGCTTGAGCCGAGTTTTAAGGTAGGAAATTGATGCCTGAGTAGTTAAGTGTCAATGGGTCGCTTGGTTCACTGTGACGAGATGTTACTGTGAAAGTAATAAACTAATAATTCAGTAGAATAATGTGTGTGTAACTTTTTACCAAGCACTTAGTTTAGGTGTTTGGTAACTACCGGCATCTGGAGTTTGAGCTTCAGAATAGAAATGCTGCATTCACTTTATAGGGTCATCATTGCTCTTACACATGCGATATCTATTGACTCTTATTCTATTTAGAGTTATCACTACATGGTCCTATGGATTGTATTTTGTATTCAGACACGTTATCTTAGTCTATAAAATATCATGAATACTTTGACCGTAGAATGCTGTGGTTGAGATGGATTGGGTTGGATTGAGGCCAGCTCGAAGAAATGGAGTCCGCCTTGAACTAGATACAAGCTTTCACCCGACAACCAAGGTTAAACTTCTGCACAATGTCAACCTTTTATAAAAATAAAATTTTATGATATAGCAGTTCCCAGCATTTTTTATTTATGTTTTTATGATAAGATATTATGTTATAGTATATTACTGAAATAAAACTCAACCTAGACTGAGCAGCTTCTTCCTTTCTCCTTCTCACCGCTATGCTCTCGTTTTTCTTCCCCCTTTTCTCTGTTTTCCTTTTTTCTTCTCTCCTTTTTTCTGCTCTCCTCTTTTTGTATATTTTCCATCAGCATAAATCAAGTTTGTTATTCAACCACTAAAAATGTGTGAGCTGACCTTTTGTGACACCACAATGACCAGCCAAACAAGTCATAGTGAGTAAGTCATGGTACACATGAAAAGCTATGAATTGTTTGGTTGAATTGATGATGTGATTGCACTAATTTTTTCAAATGCTTTTCAAATTGTGATAAATTTAAAAACACAATTTTGAGCCACCAGTTTGACAGAATCATTTGAAAAGTACTCAAAAAATAACATGTTTTGTCTTAATATAGTATTTAATGAATCTATCACAAGTTTCCACCACCTCAAGTCACTCTTTGTCTGACACGCATGTCCTTACACCATTTCCCTGTACCTTATTGTCTTGCAGGTCATACACAACTATGGACATGCAGGAATTGGTGTTACTACACACTGGGGTTGTGCAGAGGAAGTACTGAGCTTAGCTTGCCAATGCTTAGCAGTGGCAAACAAAGCAGCATCTTGAACCACATTCCATTGACAAACGCATTACATCTCTTATAATTTACCTACTAGTTCTATTTGACTAAAATAGATAACTTGCTGAACAAAATAACTTTTGCTACCCTAATGTTTAGCGGTTATTTTGATAACTTTTGCACTTATATTATAGAGGTAATATATTGTTAGCATTTAACTGATATTGCTGGGTATCAACTGTTCAGCTCATCGTTATTTCTGCCCATCTGCTACTTAGGCAAAAACTGTCAATGAATGAATTAGTTGAATAATACAGCCGGAACTCAGTGTTATCTTTTCTTGCAAAATCTTTTATCGAGTGAATGTTAACTATAAAATCTCACTGAACTATGTGAATGACCACTTTTCTGCACAAAAGTCTTTGGACAGAAAATTTATTTGTATTTTAACATATACAATATTTACCATTCTAACTTTTAAACTTCATATCATGGGAAAAGTGTTTTTTGTGCAGCTCAAATGAATTAAGAGAAAAAATGAAACAATTGTAAAGGTTTTCAAACATTTTCAAACAGCTGTAACTTTTAAATTTCATATAATGAAAGAAGTGTCTTTGTTGAAATAAATTAGGAGGAAAAATAAAACTGTAAAAGTGTTTAAAGGTAAATGTGAAATCATAAGCAAGTAGTGGCTAAATATAGTCTGTTTTGCTATGATTACAGTGAAAAATTATTTGAGATACGGTTATATGATTTTAGTTCTTTTCGGTGTTGGCATCATAAGGCGAAAATATCGTATAGATGTATAGAGTGGTATAGAAACCCATAGTAATTATCTAATGCAATCACTTCCTGGTAAGAATCATCAACATCATCATTAAAAAATAGTAACAAAACAATATGTTAGCCTCAGTAACTATAATTACCTACAATAACTTTATTGTATTTAATGGTTATGATCTGCAAGATAATATAACATTACAATGTACTACGTGCAGAGTTCTTACCTTCAAGACAGACATGTAACATAAACGCTGAATCTAACTTATGAATTTAGCTCAACAAAAACATACTTGAAGGAAGTTTTAGTATGCATATTAGTGAACTTTTAATCAAAATTTATCACTTATCTGTTTGCTAAGCCGTTTGTTACCATAACGGATGACACTGAATTGAGATACAATCGCCAAATTTAATTTCGAGAGAAGTTATTGTTGATATCGTTTTGCGGAAAACAAATTCGCCCTAGTAGACGAGGACAAAAAGCAGCATCTTGTTTTATAGAGATATTACTAGAGTTCATAGATTTAGCAGATAAAATCGAAAAAAAGGTATATGCATATAATATATAGTTCGAGCTACCAATCGTAAGAGTCTTCATAGACTCGTAGTTAGATCATAGACACCTTTGGATTTCAAACTTGCCGTTGCAATCTTTGTGAGTTCAAATCCAGCAGGTTGCAATATTTTAATTCTAAGATTTTGTTGCCTATAGCCGGACATACTCAAGTACACACATACAGACAAACTTTGAAATTTATATAGATTAAGATTATATAGATTATGGTGATCATGCTGTGGTGGCTTTAATAAGTTTATTAACACAACATAACAGTTCGTTATGAAGGTAAATGAACAGCTTGTAAGGGACAAAGAGGAGGTGATGGCTGATCACCGGATGTTCAGTCATTTTTTACTAGTGAATATTTGGTTATTTTACCCTTGTGTAAGTAATATTCTATGGATGATCATTCTATAGTTTTGAATACTTTGTTATAATAAAAACTTGTCACACACAGCTAGTAGAGCTAGCGTCACTTGATTCTACTCTGTTGTGTGTATGTATAACCTTCCATTGGTATTAGTAAATCCTCAATAAAAATGTTGTTTTTCATTACATGCCTATTGCTGATGCAATTGTTGTTTCACAGGAAATTAAATTATTAGTACATGTTCACTAATACTGCTTACGTACGCGTGTTAAGAGATTTGAGCAAGCATGCATCGAAAGGTATAATAAGATCTTAACCTAAATTCAAACTAATTCATACTTTCAACTCCAGTTAGTTGCTGACGTAGATTGATGGGTAGATACCAGATGTGCCTCAGTTACCACAAATGATTAGTTAAAAATACATGTAACTGCTAATTACAGCTTCGTATGATTTTAAAATATTTGAGACATTTGTTCTAGTTGCATATTGTTAAATTGTTGAACTCTCATTCGAAATAATATTAGTATCAGCAAAACAAAGAAGTTGGTACGCATTACCAAGATGCAACGATGGCGCACCAGCCTCTCCTTTACCACCAGCCTTCACCGCCACAGCATTACATGTCCGTAGCCCAATACCTACAACCAACCTTTTGACAGTTCCCATAGATATACAGGTAATAAACCCTAGATATGCCAATAATCAAAATACAGTGTAAGTGAGGCCTATAAATAGCATGACGCAACGTCATGGTGATGTGTAGAGCGAATCAGCTGATCTATGAATCCTATTGACTTAACACCAAAACCTGCACAATTATTCCATAGTTTGTGCATCTGAGACTGCATATTTTATTGAAAATATATGAAACTTACATAATGACTTTGGATGAGAAAGGCAAGAATCTTACACACATGGTAATGAATACTACCAATGATTTGTCATTGGTAGTAAATATTATCATTGATAATACAAAGAGTGACCAAATAGAAATTAAACTCATCACAAACTAATGAACCAAATGAGATTTAGAAGCAGTTAAGCTGGACAACTGTATTAAACACCCATTAGACATGACTGAAAATAATTAGACAAGATAGTTTTTGTCTAAGGTTGGTTAAACTAGATATCTGTTTTGAAGTGGCATAGTGTATTCTGATTTTAATATAGCGATTTACTATAGTTTTGAGTAGATTGGTGGCATGTACTGTGCATGTAAAACCTTGACTGAGGTTATGTAATAAGACATATGTTATTGTCTGTGATGTTACTTGTTTAAAAACTATCCTTGTGATACCACAGCTCTCCATGTGTGAACGTAAGCGCTTTTCTGCAGCAATACATATTCGACCTATTAATGGGGTTGGCGTCACCAATCCTCCTCTGTTTTTAACTGAGATTAGGGTTATGTCATCGCTACTTCTACTTCCCACTACTTCTACATCGGTCAACAACCTGACACAGTCATCACATTTGAGTTAGAAAAAGTTCCTCGTCACCGAACTCCTCATCTTCACCTTCCTCAGCTTTTCTCTCTTCTCTTTTCTTCTTTCTAGCCAGAAAATGTAGCAAGAGGTGGCCAGTTTTTTTCAGCCCTGCTCACATCCAGATCAATACAGTTAGCTTTGGGACTTGGTGTGATATCTGCTTTTATGAGCAATGCTCGAAGTGCAGGTCTAAAGCACTGCACATCCGGGTTATTGTTACAGCCAACCTTAGATCGTATTGTGGAAAACAGAGTCTCGATGTGATCCTGGTTGATCTTAGAGGTTAGGAAGTAGTTGATGTAAGGGTAGTTGTTGAAAAGATATTGAACAATGCCATGTACAGATTTGGCTGCTGACTCAAAACCAATGATGAAGGTTTTCCTATTATTTTTCACTAGCAGCTTTCCGCTTGGTGTCTTTAATTGGCATAGATAGCTTATGATATTGTTGAGAACTTCTTGTTTTGAGTTCAAGCTCGGTCTTGTTACGGGCAATTCAGGATATACCTGGGGTGTTGTAGTCACCTCTGGTGACATTTCACCAAGAATTTGGTCTTATTGTTACATTTATGACTTGAAAACTAGTATGACAAGCATTCTTTCATTACTAAACTCATTCCTCAATTGAAGGTTCTGATGCTGTGACGCACATCACTGTGACGTAACGTCGACGTCTGAAAACAACATATAGCTATTCGCCATATTAGGGTTTACTAGTATATCTATGGCAGTGCCTAATGCCAACATCTGTATGTATGCCTATAACCACTCAGCTACCTCTGCTGCTATATGCCGGTCTGTCTGCCTAGACCACCATGTAGAAATTTTCCTGTCAATGAAGGCATGGCAACTAGGTAGCTCAGTTCACTGCTTCACTCTCCTCGCTGAAGTTTCTGTTATTAATATTTTCTGTTATTTACTCCAATTACTGATTCCCTGCCCTATATATAGCGTGTGCCGCTAGCAGTCCCCTGGCTTTCTGCTAGGCGTATGACATTTCAAGCATGTGTCACATCTCAGAAGTTATGAGGTCCTTTCTGATTGGACAGACTGTGCACTCATTGGTTGATAGTGCACCATTCATGTGCTCCAATCAGATACAGCGTTATAGAGCAACCACATTGTGCATAGACCTCATTATGTTGGTGCATCTAGAGACATTGTAGTCAAACCTCATTTGTACACATTTTAGTCAAACCTCACCTCTTTAACTTGTAGTCAAAGCCAGCTGAAAGACTTCAATTGGCAAAGAAGAATTGAAATTTAAAAGGACGCGGGACCAAAAGAAAAGAGTGAGTTGGTATGTTCCCAGGCATCTGATTTCAGATGTGTTAGGTATTTGGCACGGATTCAAGTATGTATTTTGTTTAATTATTTATGAGTGGATTTAGAAGAGAATGATAAATTGACAAATGAATACAAAGCGGCTGGAGAAATATGTGTACTGACAACAGTTTCAATGATATATAGCAGCTTGAGTTTTTATGTAGTGGTCACTCTGTTGGTAAAAATATTAAGCTCTTGTGTAAGCACTTCTCTATATGAAAGAGGTCAGAGGTCACACAAAGGTCTAAGCATTTCCTTTTGAAGGATTGCCATTACTTTGTTCAGAGCCTCTAGTGTAATACTCCGTAAGTTGGATAACATTTACTTGAATAGTTAAGGGGATATTAGATAATCTCAATAGACTCAATTCATTTCTTTTGGCTTTCAAATCAACCTTCTCAAAGGGACAAGTCATTCAGGTTTGGATAGCACAAACACTTTCACAGCCAACAAAGGCCTGAAATGACTGCGGATCCGATACGTATCGGTGTAATTGGTGCTGGCATCATTGGCATATCTTCTGCATACAGACTTCAGACAGAGCTTGTCAACACAAAGGTAATGGCTTTCAGTTGTCATTTATTGTGTTCATCTGCTATGTTCCCCTCGATGCCTAAAAACTACCTAAGTAAAACTGATGTCATCATTTGGGTAGAGATCAATATTCATTCGTGATCATCCACTCGAGAATGTTTTACTTTCTCTGCTAGTAATTAGTTTTGAAACACATTCAGTCAATCACGTTGCTAGTATTTCCTCCATTTTCTTGTCTGAAGGTGACAGTTGTTGCTGATGCCTTCACGCCAAACTTAACTTCTGATGGATCAGGAGGTCTATGGCACTTGTATGATTTCTTCAACACAAAACCTGAGAGAGTTCAGTAAGTTTACTACTACAACTACTGATGTGCTGCTAATAAAAGAAAGTTAAAATGTGTTACCTTGGCCGCAGACAGTCACTGAAAACTGGGAAGATTATACATTTGTGAAGCAACTTATATGTGATTGTTAGCCAGTAAAAACATTGATAAAATATTGACCTCACATATGAACACTGTCTGCTAATGCCATATATGTAGTTTCAACTATATTTTCTTGCTGGTTGATAATCATGGCTGACTTTTATGGTTAATAGCTATTTAATAATGATCACTAAATTTTGTATGGAAATTTGGCATCGTCCCACCTTTAGTTAATCGATCTCCAAATAAGGCAAATTTTCTAGGACATTCGCTCCCTTGCTATTTCTAAATCACCCTATCTAGATGTATTCTACTGGCTTACTGTTGTATCATTATGTAATCAAACACTCTCCCAGTTGTTTTTTTACGTATGATGAATTTATGTATTTCTTTAACTACAAATTTTCCAGCTCCAAAGCAGTTGGTAACTTTATTGGTTGTAATCAGTGATGTAGTGCTACCCTAACTCTCCTTAACTAAGTTATGGTTAGAAAATTTGTGTGTTTTTTAAGTATAACTATAGTTAAGGTTAAAAAATTTTAGACTTTGCCAATTCTCAATGCAAATTATAGCTCTATTTCATTGGTTCAAATACACTAATGTCAGTATAGTCAACATTCAATGGCCATTCAATATAAAAGCAGCATACAGTACAATACAGTGATGTAATGGTCATGTAACATGACAAGATTGTGATCCTAATTGGTTGTCTACAACAAAGGCTAAGATCAGATTACAGCAAACCAATGGCAGTCAGCAGTTATACCGAAGGACAAAGGCAATGATTTTTATTATTTTCTCAACTTATTTATTACTATTCGCCACTTGATGTGCTCATTTCTAATATCAAATACATGATTTTAAAGCCCTGTAGGCTTTGGCAGCCACGGCTTCGCCCCGGGCCCCACTGGGGGCTTACAGCGCTCTCAGCTGTTCCAACCGCCACTACGTGGCGGTGGAGTTGCGTTGTGACTCTTGGTCGACTACATCCACTCATCTCAACTTTACAGTTATGGTTAAAAAAGGTTAGCACTAGATCACTAGTTGTAATTGTCTATTTGCAGAAAGTGGGGGAGAGACACTTACGCATATTTAAAAAAGCTCTGCCTGTCATCTGAGTCACGAGTTGCAGGGACCTCGTTTCTACGTGTGATTACTCTCTCTAGAGAAACAATAGAGGTGAGCAAAAATTTTCCTTTCCTTAGTTTATCTTAAGTATGTTTCAAAACTATTAATTAAGATTTGTGTTTCCTTGAGTTAATTTACATAATGATGTTCTGTTGGTATAGTTGACCTAGCTCAGAATATGAACAAGAGTTAAGTCAGGGTTGACCTAAACATCCTTATCTCTTATCCGTAATCTCTTGCAGTTGCCATCATTCGCCAATGAGGTTGAGCACTGCAGAAAGCTATTGAAAGAAGAACTGGAAACAAGGTTTCCTCAATGTTCTGATGGTTTTTCTTTCACCTCCATGACCTGTGAACCAAAGATTTATCTCCCGTGGCTGTCACAAAAGTAATGGTCTTTGCATGAGCCACAGCTGATGAATATTGAATCATTTTAGTGAATGAGCTTTCGCTAGTAGAAGGATATTGATATCTTTTTGTTTAGGGCCATGTTAGGGCTTTCTGTTTTCAAATTGGTTTAAAATCATATCATTAAATGCTAAGATCATCTCTAATTCATTGCTGTTTGTCCTATATTCCGCTCTCTCTCTCCCTCTCCCACTCCCCCTCTCTCCCCCTCTCTCCCTCTCTCTCCCTCTCTCTTTCCCTCTCTCTCCCCCTCTTTCCCCTCTCTCTCTCCCTCTCTCCCCCTCTCTCCCCTCTCTCTCTCTCCCTCTCTCTCCCCCTCTCTCTCCCTCTCTCTCCCCCTCTCTCTTTTTCTCCCTCTCTCTCTCCCTCTCTCTCTCCCTCTCTCTCCCTCTCTCTCTCCCTCTCTCTCCCTCTCTCTCTCCCTCTCTCTCTCCCTCTCTCTCTCCCTCTCTCTCTCTCTCCCTCTCTCTCATTGTGGTTGCTCTATTGCATTCAGCCTATCATATGCTAATGTTGCTTTATCGACTACCAGTACCATATACTAAAGTTGTCATATTTAGGTTATCTGACACCAAAGCTGCTCTATATTCAGGTTACCTGACATTAAGGCTGCTCTATACTCAGGTTACCTGACACTAAAGCTCCTTTATATTCAAGTTACCTGACACAAAGGCAGCTCTATATTCAGGTTACCTAACACTAAGGCTGCTCTATATTCAGGTTACCTGACATTACAGCTGCTTTATATACAGGTTACCTGGCACTAAGGCTGCTCTATATTCAAGTTACCTGACACTAAGGCTGCTCTATATTCAGGTTACCTGACACTACAGCTGCTTTATATACAGGTTACCTGGCACTAAGGCTGCTCTATATTCAAGTTACCTGACACTAAGGCAGCTCTATATTCAGGCTACCTGACAGTAAGGCTGCTCTATATCCAGGTTACCTGACATTAAGGCTGTTCTATATACAGGTTACCTGACACTAAGGCTGCTCTATATTCAGGTTACCTAACCCTAAGGCAGCTTTATATTCAGGTTACCTGACATTAAGGCTGTTCTATATTCATGTTACCTAACACTAAGGCTGCTCTATATTCAGGCTACCTGACAGTAAGGCTGCTCTATATTCAGGTTACTTAACACTACAGCTGCCTTATTTTCCAATTATTACGTGTCTATATCCGGGAAGTTCTATAATACTATCAGATATTTCATTATTTGTGCATCAAAGAAAACACAAAATCTTACTGACGACTCAACCCACAACACACTGAAGGCTGAAGTTTTCTGGTGCTTTGACTATCACATAACCTGGAGACTCTACCCTATTATTTATACATTAGAAACAAGATCTTGCTTTATCTATTCATATTTATAGAGATCACGGACCACTTGGTTTAATATATGTTTTACTATGGTGTGATCAGCAGTTCTGAGGTATCACAAATGAGTCCATAACTACTTGTAGGTTCACGGTGGCTGGTGGGGAAATGAGGCAAGAAAAAGTTTCTGATCTTTCAGTGGTGAGCCAATCCTAAATAATGAATTCAGCAAGTATTAGTATTATTACATCTCATGCGGTACAGTGTTAGTAATATTATATCTTATGTAATACAGTGTTAGCATTATTATATCTCATGTGATACAGTGTTAGTATTATTATATCTCATGTGATACAGTGTTAGTATTATTATATCTCATGTAATACAGTGTTAGTATTATTATATATCATGTGATACAGTGTTAGTATTATTATATCCCATGTAGTACAGTGTTATTATTATTATATCTCATGTGGTACAGTGTTATTATTATTATATCCCATGTAGTACAGTGTTATTATTATTATATCTCATGTAGTACAGTGTTAGTATTATTATATATCATGTAGTACAGTGTTAGTATTATAATACTTGATGTGGTACAATGTTAGTATTATTATATTTCCATATCAACCGATCTTATAGAATTATTGCACAAATGTACTGATGATATGACTTGTTTTGTACCAACAAAATAGTTATCTAACTTATTATTACAGTTCTGTGACCAATACGACCTCGTCATCAACTGTACAGGACTCATGGCATCTACTTTGGCCAATGACAGTTCTTTGTATCCAATAAGGGGTCAGGTGATCAAGGCATGTACCGTATTCAGTTTAGCTGTGCTCTCCAGTTTTGAAAGATTGACAAGCTTGTTATAATTCATGTTCAAGCAAACTTAGATGTTTTGCCGAGTTGCTAATGTTATAACATAAAAGCTCCTTATTCTCAGATTGTTTCAACAGACCTCTTATTGTAAAAATTGTTTTTGTTCTATCAAATGAATGGATGTCATTTCAGGTAAAGGGAGTCGACTGCCTAAATGCTATTATTCTGGAATCGTTCTACATTGTGCCCAGGTAGGTTTCATCTCCTAAATTCACAGCTGCCCCACAATGTATATTTGTTTCTGTACAGAAAAAACCACCAGCAATTCTAGTTTGCATAAGACAATTGAAGCGTTTTAGTTTAAAAGTTTAGTTTCATCTTTCCTATAAACTTGCTAATTAGTCAAGTGAATTACAATCAACTTGGAAAATGCTGGCCCTTCCAAACTGTTGTAATATTCACTGAGAGCTGTTACAGGGCAAACATGAACTTAGTTTTGTTATAGATTTAGTTTTTGGTAATTTCAGTATGTTTCAGGTTCTCATAGCAAAAAGGTACTACTATTATAGTATAGTTAGCTTTATATTTTCAATTTGCACATTCATCAGTTTGTGCGACCTCTATGATAGCCACAAATATTACTGTCAAAAACTTCCAATATAATGAGGGCTTACAGAGTTGTGTATCATAAAATAAATTAAAGACCAAAATTATCTGAATTTATTTTCTCTTTCATTACTTTCCGTTGAAAATTTTTCTGTCTTAAAATAAATAACTTGGATATCAACACCCTGTGTTTATAGCTGCCATAGCTGTTACTTATATCTCTAGTCAGCTAGTAGTATCAACAAGTGTTTATAGCTGCCATAGTTATTACTTATATCTCTAGTCAGCTAGTAGTATCAACAAGTGTTTATAGCTGCCATAGTTGTTACTTATATCTCTAGTCAGCGAGTAGTATCAACAAGTGTTTATAGCTGCCATAGTTGTTACTTATATCTCTAGTCAGCGAGTAGTATCAACAAGTGTTTATAGCTGTCATAGTTGTTACTTATATCTCTAGTCAGCTAGTAGTATCAACAAGTGTTTATAGCTGTCATAGTTGTTACTTATATCTCTAGTCAGCGAGTAGTATCAACAAGTGTTTATTGCTGTCATAGTTGTTACTTATATCTCTAGTCAGCTAGTAGTATCAACAAGTGTTTATAGCTGCCATAGTTGTTACTTATATCTCTAGTCAACTAGTAGTATCGACAAGTGTTTATTGCTGCCATAGTTGTTACTTATATCTCTAGTCAACTAGTAGTATCGACAAGTGTTTATTGCTGCCATAGTTGTTACTTATATCTCTAGTCAACTAGTAGTATCAACAAGTGTTTATAGCTGCCATAGTTGTTACTTATATCTCTAGTCAGCTAGTAGTATCAACAAGTGTTTATAGCTGTCATAGTTGTTACTTATATCTCTAGTCAACTAGTAGTATCAACAAGTGTTTATTGCTGCCATAGTTGTTACTTATATCTCTAGTCAACTAGTAGTATCGACAAGTGTTTATTGCTGCCATAGTTGTTACTTATATCTCTAGTCAACTAGTAGTATCGACAAGTGTTTATTGCTGCCATAGTTGTTACTTATATCTCTAGTCAACTAGTAGTATCAACAAGTGTTTATAGCTGCCATAGTTGTTACTTATATCTCTAGTCAGCTAGTAGTATCAACAAGTGTTTATAGCTGTCATAGTTGTTACTTATATCTCTAGTCAACTAGTAGTATCAACAAGTGTTTATTGCTGCCATAGTTGTTACTTATATCTCTAGTCAGCTAGTAGTATCAACAAGTGTTTATAGCTGTCATAGTTGTTACTTATATCTCTAGTCAACTAGTAGTATCAACAAGTGTTTATTGCTGCCATAGTTGTTACTTATATCTCTAGTCAGCTAGTAGTATCAACAAGTGTTTATAGCTGTCATAGTTGTTACTTATATCTCTAGTCAACTAGTAGTATCAACAAGTGTTTATTGCTGCCATAGTTGTTACTTATATCTCTAGTCAGCTAGTAGTATCAACAAGTATTTATAGCTGTCATAGTTGTTACTTATATCTCTAGTCAGCTAGTAGTATCAACAAGTGTTTATAGCTGCCATAGTTGTTACTTATATCTCTAGTCAGCGAGTAGTATCAACAAGTGTTTATTGCTGCCATAGTTGTTACTTATATCTGTAGTCAGCTAGTAGTATCAACAATTGTTTCTAATTGCCATAGTTGTTACTTATATCTCAAGTCAGCTAGTAATATCAACAAGTGTTTATAGCTGCCATAGTTGTTACTTATATCTCAAGTCAGCTAGTAGTATCAACAAGTGTTTATAGCTGTCATAGTTGTTACTTATATCTCTAGTCAGCGAGTAGTATCAACAAGTGTTTATTGCTGCCATAGTTGTTACTTATATCTGTAGTCAGCTAGTAGTATCAACAATTGTTTCTAACTGCTATAGTTGTTACTTATATCTCTAGTCAACTAGTAGTATCAACATGTGTTTATAGCTGCCATTGTTGTTACTTATATCTCTAGTCAGCTAGTAGTATCTACAAGTGTTCATAGCTGCCATAGTTGTTACTTATATCTCTAGTCAACTAGTAGTATCAACAAGTGTTTATTGCTGCCATAGTTGTTACTTATATCTCTAGTCAACTAGTAGTATCAACAAGTGTTTATAGCTGCCATAGTTGTTACTTATATCTCTAGTCAGCTAGTAGTATCAACAAGTGTTTATAGCTGTCATAGTTGTTACTTATATCTCTAGTCAACTAGTAGTATCAACAAGTGTTTATTGCTGCCATAGTTGTTACTTATATCTCTAGTCAACTAGTAGTATCAACAAGTGTTTATTGCTGCCATAGTTGTTACTTATATCTCTAGTCAACTAGTAGTATCAACAAGTGTTTATAGCTGCCATAGTTGTTACTTATATCTCTAGTCAGCTAGTAGTATCAACAAGTGTTTATAGCTGTCATAGTTGTTACTTATATCTCTAGTCAACTAGTAGTATCAACAAGTGTTTATTGCTGCCATAGTTGTTACTTATATCTGTAGTCAGCTAGTAGTATCAACAATTGTTTCTAACTGCCATAGTTGTTACTTATATCTCAAGTCAGCTAGTAATATCAACAAGTGTTTATAGCTGCCATAGTTGTTACTTATATCTCTAGTCAACTAGTAATATCAACAAGTGTTTATAGCTGCCATAGTTGTTACTTATATCTCTAGTCAGCTAGTAGTATCAACAAGTGTTTATAGCTGCTATAGTTGTTACTTATATCTCTAATCAACTAGTAGTATCAACAAGTGTTTATTGCTGCCATAGTTGTTACTTATATCTCTAGTCAACTAGTAGTATCAACAAGTGTTTATTGCTGCCATAGTTGTTACTTATATCTTTAGTCAACTAGTAGTATCAACAAGTGTTTATAGCTGCCATAGTTGTTACTTATATCTCTAGTCAGCTAGTAGTATCAACAAGTGTTTATAGCTGTCATAGTTGTTACTTATATCTCTAGTCAACTAGTAGTATCAACAAGTGTTTATAGCTGCCATAGTTGTTACTTATATCTCAAGTCAGCTAGTAATATCAACAAGTGTTTATAGCTGCCATAGTTGTTAATTATATCTCTAGTCAGCTAGTAATATCAACAAGTGTTTATAGCTGCCATAGTTGTTAATTATATCTCTAGTCAGCTAGTATTATCAACAAGTGTTTACAGCTGCCATAGTTGTTACTTATATCTCTAGTCAGCTAGTAATATCAACAAGTGTTTATAACTGCTATAGTTGTTACTTATATCTCTAGTCAACTAGTAGTATCAACATGTGTTTATAGCTGCCATTGTTGTTACTTATATCTCTAGTCAGCTAGTAGTATCTACAAGTGTTCATAGCTGCCATAGTTGTTACTTATATCTCTAGTCAGCTAGTAGTATCAACAAGTGTTTATAGCTGCCATAGTTGTTACTTATATCTCTAGTCAACTAGTAGTATCAACAAGTGTTTATAGCTGCCATAGTTGTTACTTATATCTCTAGTCAGCTAGTAGTATCAACAAGTGTTTATAGTTGCCATAGTTGTTACTTATATCTCTATTCAGCTAGTAATATCAACAAGTGTTTATAGCTGCCATAGTTGTTACTTATATCTCTAGTCAACTAGTAGTATCAACAAGTGTTTATAGCTGCCATAGTTGTTACTTATATCTCTAGTCAGCTAGTAGTATCAACAAGTGTTTATAGCTGTCATAGTTGTTACTTATATCTGTAGTCAGCTAGTAGTATCAACAATTGTTTATAACTGCCATAGTTGTTACTTATATCTCAAGTCAGCTAGTAATATCACCAAGTGTTTATAACTGCCATAGTTGTTAATTATATCTCTAGTCAGCTAGTATTATCAACAAGTGTTTATAGCTGCCATAGTTGTTACTTATATCTCTAGTCAGCTAGTAGTATCAACAAGTGTATATAGCTGCCATAGTTGTTACTTATATCTCTAGTCAACTAATAGTATCAACAAGTGTTTATAGCTGCTATAGTTGTTACTTATATCTCTAGTCAACTAGTAGTATCAACATGTGTTTATAGCTGCCATAGTTGTTACTTATATCTCTAGTCAACTAGTAGTATCAACAAGTGTTTATTGCTGCCATAGTTGTTACTTATATCTCTAGTCAACTAATAGTATCAACAAGTGTTTATAGCTGCTATAGTTGTTACTTATATCTCTAGTCAACTAGTAGTATCAACATGTGTTTATAGCTGCCATTGTTGTTACTTATATCTCTAGTCAGCTAGTAGTATCTACAAGTGTTCATAGCTGCCATAGTTGTTACTTATATCTTTAGTCAGCTAGCAGCATCAACAAGTGTTTGATATTTTTCGACGTATTAGCCCACAAATTAAGATGAGAAGATTTACTCAGTGTATAAAGAGTGTAAACCACAGTCTGGTACATCGTGTTTGGGCTGGTGTGAACTAGCATACTGTAATAAGTCTTAATCAACTGCAAGCTTGTTTCGGTTAGCGTCTAAGATGATGCCAGTTTAAGATTTGTGTTGTGGTTCTTATCTACAACTCAGTTCTAATCAAACTCTTTCTCCACAATATCGAACAGAATTAGTGTTAATCTAGTGGCTCAAAAAATATGTAAAAGAAAAACTCATGCTGGCAGTGCTAGAATGTTTGATAGCAGACTCTTATATTTTGTTTAGCCATGAAATAGCAACTCTCGGAGGCACTTATGAAAAAGATAATGATGACAGGACTGTTGATGAAAACATTAAGGAAACAATAATGAAAGGCTGCTGCGAGCTTGAGCCAAGTTTCAAGGTATTACAAATTGACAACTGAGTAATTAAGAGATTAAAATTAAGATTGGAATTAAAATTAACGCGACACTTTTGTTTAATGTGACGAGATGTTTCTGCAAGAGTAATTTGGTATACTATTGTGTGTCGCCGTTTCTCCACGCACTTAGTTTAGGTGCTTAGCTATTATCTGAATTTTAAGCAAGAGTTATTCTTTTTCATAAGGCGAATGCAGCATAGAATTTCCGCATTCACCGTAAAAGGCCATCATTGCTCCTACATGTGTGGTATCTGTTGACTGTTATTCTATTTGAAGTTATTATCACATGGTCGAGTGGGTTATATTCTGTATCTTAGTTTATAAAATATCATGAATACTCGGTTCCGTAGAATGCTGTGGTTGAGATGGATTGGGTTGGATTGAGGCCAGCTAGAAGAAATGGAGTCCGCCTTCAACTAGATACAAGCTTTCACCCGACAACCAAGGTTAAACTTCTGCACTATGTCAACTTTATATTAAAATAAAATCTTATTATATATCAGCTTCTAAAATCTTATATTTGTCTTGTTATGATGAAATATTACAGTGTTTTTACTGATGCAAAACTCCACCATCCAGACTGATCAGCTCTCTCCTTCTTTTTCCTTTTCACCACTCGGCTCTCATTTCTCATCTTTTTTCATCTAAATGCTTCTATTTCTCTTCTTTTCTCCCGCTCTCTCTCCCCTGACTCCGATCGCCTTTCATCATTGTTCTGTACTTTAATATCTTGTAGGTCATACACAACTATGGACACGCAGGAATTGGTGTTACTACACACTGGGGCTGTGCAGAGGAAGTACTGAGCTTAGCTCGCCAATGCTTAGAAGTGGCAAGCAAAGCAGCATCTTGAACCACATTCCACTGACAAACGCATTACGTCTCTTATAATTTACCTACTAGTTTTATTTGACTAAAATAGATAACTTGCTGAACAAAATAACTTTTGCTACCCAACTGTTTAGTGATTATTTTGACAGCGTATGCGCTTATATTGTTAGAGTTATAATATTGTTAGAATTTAACTGATCTTGCTGGGTATCAACCGTTCAGCTCATTGTTATTTCTGCCCGCCTGCTCCTTAGGCAAAAAACTTCCAATGAATGAATTGTTTAATAATACAGACAGAACTTAGTGTTGTCTTCTCTCACAAAATCTCTTATCAAGTGAATGTTAAGTATAAAATTTAATTATGGTGATGATGCTGGTGGTGGCTTTAGTAGGTTTATTAATATAAAGTTCGTTATGAAGGTAAGTGAACAGCTTATAAGTGAAAAAGAGGAGGCGATGGCTGGTCATCAGATGTTCAATTATTCTTTACTAGTGAATATTTGATTATTTTACCCTTGTGTAAGTCATATTCTATGGATGATCATTCTATTCTATAGCTTTGAATGCTTTGTTATAATAAAAACTTGTCACACACAGCTAGTAGAGCTAGCATCACTTGATTCTACTCTGTCGTGTGTATGTATAACCTTTCGTTGGCATTAGTAAATCCTCAATAAAAATGTTGTTTTTCATTACATGCCTATTGCTGATGCAATTGTTGCTTCACAGGAAATTAAATTATTAGTACATGTTCACTAATACTGCTTATGTACGCGTGTTAAGAGATTTGAGCAAACATGCATCGAAAGGTATAATAATATCTTAACCTAAATTCAAACTAATTCATACTTTCAACTCCAGTTAGTTGCTGACGTAGATTGATGGGTAGATACCAGATGTGCCTCAGTTACCACAAATGATTAGTTAAAAATACATGTAACTGCTAATTACAGCTTCGTATGATTTTAAAATGTTTGAGACATTTGTTCTAGTTGCATATTGTTAAATTGTTGAACTCTCATTCGAAATAATATTAGTGTCAGCAAAACAAAGAAGTTGTTTGCAGCACCTAGATGCAACGATGGCACACCAGCCTCCCCTTTACCACTAGCCTTCACCACCACAGCATTACATGCCTGTAGCAAAATATCTACAATGAACCTCACAGCAGTCCCTAATGCCAACACCTGTATGCAAGCCTATAACTGCTCAGCCACCTCTGCTACATGGTGGTCTGTCTGCCTGGACCACCCCACGTAGAAAGTTTCTTGTCAACAAAGGCATGGCAACTAGGTAGCTCAGTTCACTGCTTCATTCTCCTCGCTGAAGTTTCTGTTATTAATATTTTCTGTTCTTTACTCCAATTACTGATTCACTGCCCTATATATAGTGTGTCCCGCTAGCAGTCTCCTGGCTTTCTGTGAACTGTAAAAGCCAACTTTTGTAATGCTGGCTAATCACTGGAAAGCCCTGGATATTCACATAATATCCTGGTTTAAAACATTTATTTGTAAAGCAAATAGTATTTAACGAGTTTTTTCTATTTTTCAAATAAATATTAAGCAAACATTCCAAAGATTAATCGTACTTAAAGATAGTATCATAGTTCAATAAAGTGGAAGACTTGTTGTATGCAGCCAGAAAGAGATTCGAAAACATCAGATATTCATATAGAGGCATAAAACTAAAACTCTTGGATACTCTTACTACAAGCGGATAGTTATTGTACTATGTTACTTAAGCTTTCTCTGACAGCATCCAGCCTTTACATAAAATTAACAAATTAGTCTTGGGTCTCTTCTTAGAGACAAGAGTCACTGTCTGCCATGGAATGCGGAGGAATTAGTAATGTAAAAACGTTCTTTACTAAAACAATAAGTTTTTACGATGTACAACTCATAGTTGGCTTTGGTTTGCTTGTGTTTAAGTTCCATGATATTCTGTACATTGTTACGCCTGCTCTGGTAGAATAGTTAATAATATGGTTAATAATTGGCTACTTAGTTATTTATCGCCATTTAGGGAGTTAGTAAAAGTAATTCATACAAAGTACACGTTTCAGGTTAATCATTGCTTAAAGCCAAGAAACGCTCAAGTAATGATAACTCCTTCACGAATCTGACCAAGCAATGGTTTTAATAACATGTCATAGCAACTGTATTATTGAAATCAGTGATGTTTAAAGTTCAAATTTTCTAAATTTCTCTTGACTTGTGTTTGAGTTTAAATTCAGTAAAGCACTGCGCAGCAAACTACCTCTTATAATGCAGGCGCATATTGGCAGCAAGCTAGTGCATATTGCCTTCATTGGATTCTCCAATATTTCTATGTAGAGTGAGAAGAGCATATCTTATTAGTAACTAGTGAGGGGCAACAGATATCCAGACAAACATGAGTTTTGTTTGTAGATTTCAGGCTAGATCAAAAGTCTGCAGATCTTGACTTATGAGGAATGCGTATCCAGTTATACCAAGCACTGTTGTCAACCTTGTGGAAAGAGAAGCATGTCTGGGAATAAAAAATGAACCTGCGGAATCAGAGGATTTATGGCTTTACTAGTTTTTAAAAGTAATAAAAAGTAATTTTTCATCAATGTGCTGGCCTCTAACTTGCTTGTACAAGTACATGCAGGGTGTAAAATGCTTGTACAAGTACTTGCATGGTGTAAAATGCTTGTACAAGTACTTGCAGGGTGTAAAATGCTTGAGAAGCCAACCTTTTTCATCATAATTTTTAGTGACTATGAACCAGCCAGTTCTCTCTTGAGCCTACCAAACTTTCCTTCGCTTCTACTAGCTTTTTCCAATCACTGATGTCAACCATACCTTGCACTAATACTGGCCTGACAGCTGAAGCGCAGGAGCAATTGTGGTCAGACACCCTTCCTAACACTGAAACCACAGCTGCCCAAGTCTTATGAGTAGAGTACAATATTAGCTGCAGATCACACACGAGACACTCACATACAATAGCATGTCTGTACATAAAGTTTGGCAAAACAGACTCTTTACATAGCAGAATGCTGCCCTATTACTAATAGCTGAAATGGATCAAAAATTTGAATACGCTTTTAGGAGAGTTGCGTTCTCTTGACATGTATAACCTTCTTAGCTAGATGGCTTGACTAACTCTTTGACAGTATTGAATTTGTTCATATTTTACAGCAGTACCTAACAATAAAAACTGAATGAAAACACTTGGCCAACTTGCTAGTTGCCATTGTGTAAGTGAACTACTCAAGAAGAATATGGAAGCTATCTGACTGGTCACTTCACCAGATTGAATCACAGTTAACATAACAAAAGTATGATAATTCTGTATAAGCTTTTTTTATTCTTTTCAAACAAGGCAATTCTTGGCAATACGAGAAGAAAATAACCAAAATAATAATCTATGAGTGCACAAAAATAGTACAGGCGAGCAGACAACTACTTACTAAAACTAACTACAAATCTTCAGCCGTTACAAATTAACTACTAGCGGCCGACTATACAATTCACTGCGTAAAGTAATTCCACTAAAACATTGCAAAGTGCCCCCAGCTTTGAGGAGGCATCCAACGCTGACCCTTCTAATCCTTGCAAAACAATGTGATGTCAAAGGAAGCATAACTACACTGATTGATTACCACCGAAAACAACAATTGAGCTACGTAGTCAGACTTCTTCATGTTCCAAGTAGAATCTTCATTGACCATGATGACATCAGAATGCGTCAAGAAACACCCAAACCAATTTTTCAGGAAACGCTGGTGTAATGGCACAATCGGTAAATGGCTATTTAAACCATTTCTACTTAACTAAGTTCATTTCATTGCAAACAAATAAAATAAATAATCTTATTTTTTGAGCGATATCATTTGAAAGGAATCATTTTAAATTAGGTTTTTATGATAGAAAAATATAGCACTGAATTTGATTTTCATTGCACCTCAACACGAAACTCTGACAATTCTGTTTCCGAGGTATAACAGGTGATAACTTTTCTACATTAACCTATAAGATTGCTGAACAATTTACCAAGTGTTCAACTGCAGAATATTAAACCGTTCAGCCATGATGTTATCAATAGATAACTCGATGCGTTTAGATATCGTCTGCGAAGTCAGCTACTATCAGCAGCGTAATGCCAAACCATTTATATCTCTAGCTGAGCGTCATCTTATTCAGTTATAAAGGGCTATACTTCGGGTTGGAGGGAGACTCGACAAAAGATCTCAGTTCGTAGGAAGCAACTCTTGAGTCAAACTCAAACTTGTCTCTCGCGTAAATCAGACGGATGTCTGTGTGGAGGAATATCTGTAACAAGTTATTGAAATACAGTAGATCAGACGGATGTCTGTATAGAGGAATATCTGTAACAAGTTATAGAAATACAGTAGATCAGACGGATGTCTGTATAGAGGAATATCTGTAACAAGTTATAGAAATACAGTAGATCAGACGGATGTCTTGATAGAGGAATATTTGTAACAAGTTATTGAAATACAGTAGATCAGACGGTTGTCTGTATTGAGGAATATCTGTAACAAGTTATAAAAATACAGTAGATCAGACGGATATCTGTATAAAGGAATATCTGTAACAAGTTATAGAAGTACAGCAGATCAGACGGATGTTTGTATAGAGGAATATCTGTAATAAGTTATAGAAATACAGTAGATCAGACGGATGTCTGGATAGAGGAATATTTGTAACAAGTTATAGAAATACAGCAGATCAGACGGATGTCTGGATAGAGGAATATTTGTAACAAGTTAATGAAATACAGCAGATCAGATGGATGTCTGTATAGAGGAACATTTGTAACAAGTTATAGAAATACAGTAGATCAGATGGATGTCTGTATAGAGGAACATTTGTAACAAGTTATAGAAATACAGTAGATCAGATGGATGTCTGCATAGAGGAACATTTGTAACAAGTTATAGAAATACAGTAGATCAGATGGATGTCTGTATAGAGGAATATTTGTAACAAGTTATAGAAATACAGTAGATCAGATGGATATCTGCATAAAGGAACATTTGTAACAAGTTATAGAAATACAGTAGATCAGATGGATATCTGTATAGAGGAATATCTGTAACAAGTTATTGAAATACAGTAGATCAGATGGATATCTGTATAGAGGAATATCTGTAACAAGTTATAGAAATACAGTAGATCAGACGGATGTCTGTATAGAGGAATATCTGTAACAAGTTATAGAAATACAGTAGATCAGACGGATGTCTGTATAGAGGAATATCTGTAACAAGTTATAGAAATACAGTAGATCAGACGGATGTCTGTATAGAGGAATATTTGTAATAACTTATAGAAATACAGTAGATCAGATGGATGTCTGTATAGAGGAATATTTGTAACAAGTTATAGAAATACAGTAGATCAGATGGATATCTGCATAGAGGAACATTTGTAATAAGTTATAGAAATACAGTAGATCAGACGGATGTCTGTATAGAGGAATATCTGTAACAAGTTATAGAAATGCAGTTGATCAGACGGATGTCTGTATTGAGGAATATTTGTAACAAGTTATAGAAACACAGTAGATCAGACGGATATCTGTATAGAGGAATATTTGTAACAAGTTATAGAAATACAGCAGATCAGACGGATATCTGTATAGAGGAATATCTGTAACAAATTATAGAAATACAGTAGATCAGACGGATGTCTGTATTGAGGAATATCTGTAACAAGTTATAGAAATGCAGTTGATCAGACGGATGTCTGTATAGAGGAATATCTGTAACAAGTTATAGAAATACAGTAGATCAGATGGATGTCTGTATAGAGGAATATCTGTAACAAGTTATAGAAATACAGTAGATCAGATGGATGTCTGTATAGAGGAATATCTGTAACAAGTTATAGAAATACAGTAGATCAGACGGATATCTGTATAGAAAAATATCTGTAACAAGTTATAGAAATACAATAGATCAGACGGATGTCTGTATTGAGGAATATCTGTAACAAGTTATAGAAATGCAGTTAATCAGACGGATGTCTGTATTGAGGAATATTTGTAACAAGTTATAGAAACACAGTAGATCAGACGGATATCTGTATAGAGGAATATCTGTAACAAGTTATAGAAATACAGTAGATCAGACGGATATCTGTATAGAGGAATATCTGTAACAAGTTATAGAAATACAGTAGATCAGATGGATGTTTGTATAGAGGAATATCTGTAATAAGTTATAGAAATACAGTAGATCAGACGGATGTCTGTATAGAGGAATATCTGTAACAAGTTATAGAAATACAGCAGATCAGATGGATGTCTGTATAGAGGAATATCTGTAACAAGTTATTGAAATACAGTAGATCAGACGGATGTCTGTATAGAGGAATATCTGTAACAAGTTATAGAAGTACAGTAGATCAGACGGATGTCTGTATAGAGGAATATCTGTAACAAGTTATAGAAATACAGTAGATCAGACGGATGTCTGTATAGAGGAATATTTGTAACAAGTTATAGAAATACAGTAGATCAGACGGATGTCTGTATAGAGGAATATCTGTAACAAGTTATAGAAATACAGTAGATCAGATGGATGTCTGTATTGAGGAATATCTGTAACAAGTTATAGAAATACAGTAGATCAGACGGATGTCTGTATAGAGGAATATCTGTAACAAGTTATAGAAATACAGTAGATCAGATGGATGTCTGTATTGAGGAATATCTGTAACAAGTTATAGAAATACAGTAGACCAGACGGATGTCTGTATAGAGGAATATCTGTAACAAGTTATAGAAATACAGTAGATCAGACGAAAGTCTGTATAGAGGAATATTTGTAACAAGTTATAGAAATACAGTAGACTAGACAGATATCTGTATAGAGGAATATCTGTAACAAGTTATAGAAATACAGTAGATCAGACGGATATCTATATAGAGGAATATCTGTAACAAGTTATAGAAATACAGTAGATCAGGTGGATGTCTGTATAGAGGAATATCTGTAACAAGTTATAGAAATACAGTAGATCAGACGGATATCTGTATAGAGGAATATCTGTAACAAGTTATAGAAATACAGTAGATCGGATGGATGTCTGTATAGAGGAATATCTGTAACAAGTTATAGAAATACAGTAGACTAGACGGATATCTGTATAGAGGAATATCTGTAACAAGTTATAGAAATACAGTAGATCAGACGGATGTTTGTATAGAGGAATATTTGTAACAAGTTATAGAAATACAGTAGATCAGATGGGTATCTGTATAGAGGAATATCTGTAACAAGTTATAGAAATACAGTAGATCAGACGGATGTCTGTATAGAGGAATATCTGTAACAAATTATAAAAATACAGTAGATCATACGGATGTCTGTAATGTCTGTATAGAGCAGTGGTTCCCAACTACCTTGGAGCCGTGGACCCCCTGAGCTCCTTATCTAAAAGTCACGAACCCCTTTATAAACATCATAATATATTGTGTTTATAACAATGCATTGTAAATTGAAATGTTTTATTTTCCATGGATCTTAGTGTATCACTGAAATCGAAGAGAGAGAGAGAGAGAATTACGTGTTTGCTGGTTTCAGATTTTGTCGTTTTGTACTGCTAACCGGAAACCAGGTACTCTCCAGCGATTGATGCACATAGGTGATAAAAGTCTGGACCCAAAATCTTACCAAGGCAACGCGACCACCCCGCCGGAATTGCATTAGCCCCGAAACCCAGGCTAGCACAATCCCAGCCGAGCTCGATTATTAAACCCCGTCCATATGATAGCCATCACCTATCTTTTTAGGGTTTTATATCATTGATCCAGCCACTATAAGACAGAACTAGCTGTAAATAACTAGCTAGGTAAAAATAATGCTGGCACCAGCCTGTGAACCCCCTCAAAACCTCCTGTGGACCCCTAGAGGTCCATGGACCACCAGTTGGGAACCACTGGTATAGAGGAATATCTGTAACAAGTTATAGAAATACAGGAGATCAGACGGATGTCTGTATAGAGGAATATTTGTAACAAGTTATAGAAATACAGTAGTTCAGACGGATATCTGTATAAAGGAATATTTGTAACAAGTTATAGAAATACAGTAGATCAGACGGGTGTCTGTATTGAGGAATATTTGTAACAAGGTATAGAAATACAGTAGTTCAGACGGATATCTGTATAGAGGAATATCTGTAACAAGTTATAGAAATACAGTAGATCAGACGGATGTTTGTATAGAGGAATATCTGTAACAAGTTATAGAAATACAGTAGATCAGACGGATGTCTGTATAGAAGAATATTTGTAACAAGTTATAGAAATACAGGAGATCAGACGGATGTCTGTATAGAGGAATATTTGTAACAAGTTATTGAAATACAGTAGATCAGACGGGTGTCTGTATTGAGGAATATCTGTAACAAGTTATAGAAATACAGTAGATCAGACGGATGTCTTTATAGAGGAATATCTGTAACAAGTTATAGAAATACAGTAGATCAGACGGATATCTGTATAGAGGAATATCTGTAACAAGTTATAGAAATACAGTAGATCAGATGGATGTCTGTATAGAGGAATATCTGTAACAAATTATAGAAATACAGTAGATCAGATAGATATCTGTATAGAGGAATATCTGTAACAAGTTATAGAAATACAATAGATCAGACGGATGTCTGTATTAAGGAATATCTGTAACAAGTTATAGAAATGCAGTTGATCAGACGGATGTCTGTATTGAGGAATATTTGTAACAAGTTATAGAAACACAGTAGATCAGACGGATATCTGTATAAAGGAATATTTGTAACAAGTTATAGAAATACAGCAGATCAGACGGATATCTGTATAGAGGAATATCTGTAACAAGTTATAGAAATACAGTAGATCAGATGGATGTCTGTATAGAGGAATATCTGTAACAAGTTATAGAAATGCAGTTGATCAGACGGATGTCTGTATTGAGGAATATTTGTAACAAGTTATAGAAATGCAGTCGAAATAGATTAGATCATTTATTAATACTGTGTGAAGGGGGCTTTGTTGGAGCTCATGAATTAGCAAGCATTCAACTTTTCAACAGCTTGTGTTCAGCCACAGTCTTACAGCTTTCTAATTATCTCTATTTAATGTAATTGACCTAGTTAGGAAACCATACACTAGTTGGAACAAACCTGCCATACCTTCAGTCGTGCAAACTGACTCAGATTTGAAGGGAGTGGGGGAGAGTGGCAGCAACCATGAGCATGAAAACTTTTTAATTCTGAACTTTGACCACTGCATACTGCTTTAATTCTACTTGCTAAGTGCAAGATTGTCACGGTACGGTAGAGTTGTTTCAGAAACAGAGAAACTACCTCATCTTTCGCTAAGTCAAAAATTTCTGTGTGCAGAACCAATGTTTATTTCCTGGCTAAAAGCATGTTTAAATACAGTACCCCCTCCGGGTTACGATGCACCTGTTTTACAGTTATTTCACCTTATAATGTTTTTTTGTCCACTCATTATGGTATTTTTTTCACCATACAACATCAACAAAAATGTCTCTCAACATTAGAATTTGACGGTTGGTGTGCTGCGTACGTTGGAATAACGAATATGTCGATATACTATTCGCCAAAATCCCCCTACAACACCTAAAAGAGATACGATGCTCTCTCTGTTCAGCATGCTTGGTGTTTCGTAAATGCTTAATATTGCGCGAGTGAAACGAAAATTAGTGAAAAGTGAGCGAAAGTGAAATTTTATTGTGCATTTTAGCATTCAATATAATATTTTTTATAAACTTTAATTCATTATACGTATATAACTATATAACTACATATATAACTTTGACTCGTTAGCCATGGATCCTAAGTTTGATAACAACATTAAAGGAAGAAGAATCATAAGCATTATCATAAGCAGATAATACCCACTAAATACACTAAAGTTACTGTAGGTAACTATAGTTACTAAGGTTAATATACTACTTTGTTACTAATTTTTAATATGTACAGTATGTATAAAAAAATTTGATATTTTTACCAGGAAGTGTTTGCATTAGATAAGTACTATTGGTTTCTATAGCCCTCTATATGACATTTTTGCCTTACGATGCCAACACCGGAATGAATTAATGCTATATTTCTTAAAGGTTGACTTGCAACAAACATTCACATTACAGTCATTTGGTATCATAAGATTCACCATGTCTTACTCTGTTGTGTTGTAGGTGCAAAATATATGGGAATGTGATTACAAGCTCTTAAAAGCTAAAAAACGAACAGTTAATCGCAGCCACACGAGGCCGCCGTAGTTTGGATCCGCTTTCCAAAACGGCTCAAATGGGGTGCAGTTGTTACAGGATGGTTTCTGTTTACACTTTCATGCAATCTCATTTGTTGAAATATTTTCACAAATATTCTTCACGCATTCAATAAAACCATGTCTATTGTTCTTACGTGTCTGTTTTATCGTCATTGTAATGCTGTCATTTTTAGCACTGATATCTTTTAACTTACCGTAAAAAATCGTTAAACTTTTTAACCTTGGCTCGAAGGAGTACATATCATTGTCTGATAATCATGACGAGCCTGTTGGTTACCTGTGATAATAGAAAAGTGCTGCAAAATTATTTTCGAAGTATTGGGTCACATGATCAGATTACGACTTGACGATTAGTCCAAGCCGAAATAAAACTGTAAAGTAGCGAGCATTTATATTTGACACGGGGTCTTTGGTAAAACCCGAAGTGTTTGTCATAAACTAGTGCTACGATAAGTTTATATTGAGCTTTTTATTGGCCTTTCAATTCACGTGAGAACATCATGTGACAAGACGATAACCAAACTGTAATGAATTCGTCAGATAAATAAATAGATTCCAATCTATGGCGGCTTTTCGTTTTTGAGCTTTTAAGAGCTTGTAATCACATTTCCACGTATTTGGCACCTACAACACAACAGAGTAAGACATGGTAAATCTTTTGATACCAAATAACTGTAATGTGAATTTTGTTGCAAGTCAACCTTTAAAATAAACGGTAGAGCACTATATAAACTAGCTTACAGAACGGCAACTTTAATAGTTACCTTGTTGGATTTGGTGCTGAGAAAGCGGAGGTGGATGAGGTATCTGAGGTAGGTAGGCAGCTTCGTACCATCACTCTCCTTGCTCTGCCACGGCGTAGGCCCCTGCTGCTCACACGGCGCATAGATAGTCTTCTGTCTGATGAATGTTTGGCACTTGGCAGGCATGTCGGTGAGATCGTAAGTGACGACAAACATCTTGTTGACCTTATGGTTAGGGTAGAATAGTGTCTGCAACAGATAAGGTGAGGCTATAGCAGACGAAAAAGCATGGAGGAAGCCAGACAGACTACAGACAGACATTGTTACAGATGAACTTTATGGTGCAGATAAACTTACTATTTGCAGAGTTCCTTTCCTTGGTATCTGATAGCCTCGACGACTCACTTCTGATAGGTCGACATACCCCTGAAACATCGTAGTAATTGTCTATTTATTTAATTTCAATAACATCCATTTGTTCAGACAAACTCATGTAGAATTTCATGATAGAAGATTAATTGTCGTGAACAGTAATTAGTTAACAGCGGTATTTAGAATATCTGACAAAACTTTGACAAACCTCTAGTGATCTACCTCAAAAAAGAAAATAAAAAAAAGCTGATCGTTACCAAATAAAGAAAAGCATGTCTGTCTCAAATAAAAAAGCTTATTTTTACCAAATAAAGAAAATCTCATCTTTTCCCACTAAGGAAAAGCTCATCCTTACCAAAAAATAAGGATAAGCTGGTTCTTACCAAATAAGGAGAGGATGCATCATCATCAGTGAGACTGTTGAAGAAGTATGCCTCAACTGGTAGAGAGACATGCTTTGGACAGAATGATCCGGAAGCTCCAATATCCACTGTGAATCCATCGACAACTCCAGCTGGGTCTATCCTACCGTTGAGCAGTGATTCCTACGACACATTGGAGAAAAACCTTGTGATATGCTTTGTTCAAACACAATGAGAATTTAGCAAATAAGGTTTTTGTGAAAGTTTTATCGTGATAACGGAGTTCAGTGAGAAATTCTCCACTTGTTAAATGGTTAAAACGCTCAGAAGAAAAATAGATGTAAAATGAAGTCACTAGTAGTTATCGCTGCGATAGTTGATATCGGTCATTGCGTTCAAGTTGCAGCGTTACGCGTCTCTGGTCTGTTGGACACTTTGCAACTGTTGACGTCGTAATCGCATTTTCGCTTGATATGTGCGTTTTAGGCCTGATCAAGTTTTGTCGCCTTCAATTTTAATGATGAAACATCCTGGAAGTTAGACCTTCTCAAACATCAAAAAAGTTTGCAAATGATAGAAAAATATCCTTACTTTTCGATAAAATCAACTTAAATTTTTTGTAAGTTCATCCTTAAAAGCTACTGCAAGAAAAATCAGCAATTTGAAAAAATTCTTCTAGTGCAGGTGAGGAAGGAGAGAGAAGCCTACACAACTATCACTAGAAGATTTCCGTGCAAATATTAGTTGAAGGCCATGCTGCCTATGTACCTCAAAGTTTCCAAGTAAACTGTTGTATGATTGGAGGGCGGCTGAGGTAAAGGCGGGGGCACTCGAGCTAAGAACCAGTTTGCCTTTTTCTCCCTCCTGCTGAGCAGTCTTGGGGTCAGAGAGAGATGTACAGGAAAGAGCGCTGGCAATACAAAAGCAGTATTGTCTTTAAAAGCACACTAATCTCACAACATATGACTTTGATAGCAAGTATTGTAGACAGTACAATATGGCAACTGATGTGACTTGTCAGTAGAAGCACCAGTGTGAACACCAGTGTGACCGCCAGTGTGAACACCAGTGTGAACACCAATGAGAGTACTACTTCATCCTAAGCTAAAACCAGATATGAGGATGATTACGAGCTAGCAAAGAGATAAAAGCAAAGAAAGGGCTGAAAGGTGTACCGGCTCAGTTAGATTTCTGAAGCAACATCATTTTATTTGATTGATCGTTTCTAGAGTCCATACAAAGCAACTCGGGAGAAGACAAATCCAAATGTGATCAAATAAAAACAACTCACTTTTTGATCGCCTCGATACTGTTTAAACTCTTATCATAGCCAAAGGTTGTACTTCCAATTCTCTTTACGGGAGCCTAAAAAAAGGGTCATAAATTTGTCAGTTGTAAATTGTTTACAAACAAGAAAACAACTCATAGTTTAGTTGGCATACAACCAGTTAACAAAATCAGAGAACTATCATGCAGTTAGTAAAACCACCTGACCAAAGGCTACAAAAATAGCTCAAAAACTGATTTGATGAGCAACAAATCAACTGAATTGGTAAATAAAAGAACTCAATCATGACATACAATGATGTAATCAGAATAGTTACCGGACTAGATTGAAGAGGTCTTTGTTTAAACAGACGTGAGCGATTGCCCTGCGAATGCTTGACAGCCTGCAACTATAGCACAAGTAAATAAGTAAAATAATATAATTCTGTGCAATCCAAAAGCACACAACATGTAGTATGGAGCTGAGGCTAACCTTTTTATTGGTTGGAGTGTTAACAATTTTATCACCATCTTTATCGTTGATGGTGTGCTGTTCTTCCTGAGATTGATGCTTCCGCGACCGTCTGCTCACTACTTTTTCACCTGCACCATCGATATTCTGAGCTGTAAGATCATTAGTTTGAAATCCTTTTCTAAACCTGATTTCTTCACGACAGCCATTTTCATTACTATGTTGATTATTTTTAAACAGTTCGTGTAATGGTTCTACGTCTCGCTCACTACTCGAGTGTTTACTTGTCTTAGCGTTTCTATTACAATAAGGTTGGCTGCTGGCAGCCACGCGAGTCTGCTCTTTGAGTAACTCTCTGCGTACTTCCTCTGTGTTACTCTGAGAATTAGGCATAGCTTGCACCTTTTCACAATGTTTTGAAGTCGATGATTTAATGAATCGATGAGATTTGTAATTAGTTGAGTTCGCTTCCACATTACCGTGTTCAGTTATTGTTTTATTTTTAATAATGCCATTTGTCTGTTCATTATCGGAGTTTTCCTCTCCCAAATTAAACTGTGGCGTAGGTTCTGGACCAGTCTGACAGTCAGAATCTGTGTCAGCAAGTGTGTCAGAGTTGAGTTGTGAAGTGAGATCAGAGCTGCAGTTGATGGATGGAACCGCAAAAAAATTGTTTCTGACTGTTGTCCTAGTGAATAGCACTTTAGGGCTCTTCAGAGACGCCGCCCTTCCACTTGCCATAGATAGCCTGTTAACCAACAACATTGAGAGAATTTATAAAACACAGACCATTGCCTGATATACATACATGTAGGTAGCATCAGTCTTCTTTCTTCAATTGCTCATTGGTATATGTGTAAAGAATTAGTCCACAACCAGCTAAGGAAACAACCAGAGGAGAACAAACGGTAAGTAGTAACAAGTGGATTTGATCCAAGACCAGCTAAGGAGACAACCAGAGGAGAATAAATTGTAAGAAGTAACAAGTGGAGCTGATCCAAGACCAGCTAAGGAAACAACCAGAGGAGAATAAATGGTAAGTAGTAACAAGTGGATTTGATCCAAGACCAGCTAAGGAGACAACCAGAGGAGAATAAATGGTAAGTAGTAACAAGTGGATTTGATCCAAGACCAGCTAAGGAGACAACCAGAGGAGAATAAATTGTAAGAAGTAACAAGTGGAGCTGATCCAAGACCAGCTAAGGAAAGAACCAGAGGAGAATAAATGGTAAGTAGTAACAAGTGGATTTTATCCAAGATCAACTAAAGAGACAACCAGAGGAAAATAAATGGTAAGTAGTAACAAGTGGATTTGATCCAAGACCAGCTAAGGAGACAACCAGAGGAGAATGAATGGTAAGTAGTAACAAGTGGATTTGATCAAACATACAAATACTTGATAGAAACAACCACCAGTAAGTAGCCATGTAAGGTAAGCCATAGAACACAACTGTAAAGTTCAGAACCTGTGAGGAGGAGGAGAGACTCTGGGTGTGTCCTCTTCTCGAGACCTCATCTCATTGGCTGACTGAGTGCCGGTAGAGCATGAGATAAACTCGAGATTGTCTATGGAGTTGGCAGGAAATGCTGAAAATGAAGCTAGCTGCTCAGCAGCAGATAGATCACTGCTTGGAGGCTTTGTAGCGCTTAAGAAACCACTATGTCTCTGCGTCACTGTACGGTGGCAGGAGTCTGCAGCCGACTTTCTTCCTGTAAACATCCATGCACATCAACTCTGTGAAGCTGACAGTAGAATAAAAACCTAATTTGTTAATGCAATGGATTTGGTACGATTGGTCTAATGACGATTGGTTTAATACAGATTGGTCCAATCCAATTGGTCTAATAAACCAATTCGCCTAAAGAGATTTAATCTAAAACCGATTCGTCCAATATACTATTAAGGCCAATGACTATTCGCCTAAAATTCATGTAAAGACAAAGATGAATAATGAAAACTTAAATCAGACACTTGTATTAGTACACATAAGTTGAACTAGCGGAGATTTTATTGGATCAGATGTACATTCAGGTAATTTTTGTGTACAAAATAAACTCTAAAAATACAGAAAGAAATAAACATTTAACATTGTAAACAATATTGTAAGTTTTAATTTTAGCTGAAAACTTTAGAGCGTGTGCCAGTGCTCGTAGAAGCTAAAACATCGTTATTGTCCTCGCTAAAAACAGTCAAGATTTTTTCTTCAAGTTTGATATCTTTTTACTAGCTGTAGATTCTCTTATAATGGGTTCAGTCTACTCTTCAACATTTTTTGTTCTTTTTGTTGCTCAGTATTTACTGCAAAAATTGGTTTTAGATCAACCGTGTGATTGGACCAATAGTACCATTAGACAAGTTGATTATAGACAAACTGGCTTTAGACCAATTATACTTGGACCAATCGTTGTTCGACTCATTGTTAGGGACTAAACACACCACTTTATGCTAACGATTAGTTTATCCATGCAGACTATTCCAGATATACTGGCTATTTTTTTAAAGCCATGGACCTTTAGTGTCAGCTGGTGACATATGTTTCTCAGTGATGACCCTTTTGTAAGTAGTGGCCAGTCATCTCAAATAGGTGAGACGTAAATAGTAATGGTTCAAAAAGACATTACGGCTGAAGAATATCAAAGATGGAGAGTTACCCGTTAAATCCTGGATGCCTCGCACACTTTTTGACCTAGAATGGGTTCGTTCACTAGTGGTATTAGCTCTCCCTAGGTCACAGCCATCAGCCTCTCCTTGTTTTTCCAAATTGTTGAAGGACCTTCAATAATGTACCATAATCTCATTAAATAGATCAATGTGGTAAAGCGTACCATGCAACATAGAAATGTACTGAGCAGATAATTTCATCAGCACTTCAGCAGCTGTCGGTATGGAGTAATTCCTACTGTTTGCTGAGAGTTCCAAATACAACCATTTTCACTTCAGTGCCTCAACCTCAAGGCCTTATATAAATACAATTTGTAAATGATAATGTTTATCCTAGTTTACGAAGACGTCCTAAATTTTAATTTTTGTCAAGTCAGTCAATTAATATATTATTATAACAAGCCTTGCCACACTCTACCACCTAACATATTATGATATACCATACACCTAGCTATATTGTACCACCCACCATGCCAAGCTAGACCACACACTGTGACACGCTGTACCACATACCATACTACGATATACCGTACTAGACACCTTCTACACTAAATCACATACCATACTATGATATACTAGAAAGCAGAAACCTGCTACACTGTATCACATACAACACCACACACCATACTACACTATACCATATGCTACGGCAGGTTGAAACACTCTATTCCAAAAAGCAATTTAGGCCATAGGACGTAGATTTTTGTGAATGCTTGTATTTAATGTATGTATTATTATTAGTAAAACCTTAGCTTTATTTAAATGATATGTCAAGAATAGCTAAACATAGCAAGATTGACAAGTAGGCAGCCACCTTCTGGACTTCCTGAGTAATGGAGAGGCATCTTTAACTGCGAAGAGCTTGTCTCGGCTGGCGATACTGATTTCATACGGAGTGAGTGATGTCCGGGGAAGGCTTGACAGTGTGACTCTGAGGGCACGTCTAGACTGGCCCAATGAGGCCTCAGGAAATTTGTGGCTTTGAGGTGACATAACAAATTTGTGTACAAACCATTCACCAGGCGCTGTCAGTCTGTAACATAGCAACAGAAATGACTTGGATTACACAAGATAGGAGCCATCACATTGAATGAGAAAAGGTTTCATATTCATATGAAGGATGCTTCATAGTTGAAGGTTTCACATTAGATGATATGGAGTTTCACATTAGACGCTATGGAGTTTCACATTAAACGATATGGAGTTTCACATTAGACGATATGGAGTTTCACATTAGACGATATGGAGTTTCACATTAGACGATATGGAGTTTCACATTAGACGATATGGAGTTTCACATTAGACGATATGGAGTTTCACATTAGACGATATGGAGTTTCACATTAGACGATATGGAGTTTCACATTAGATGATATGGAGTTTCACATTAGATGATATGGAAGTTCACATTAGATGATATGGAAGTTCACATTAGATGATATGGAGTGTCACATTAGATGATATGGAGTTTCACATTAGACGATATGGAGTTTCACATTAGATGATATGGAGTTTCACATTAGACAATATGGAATTTCACATTAGACGATATGGAGTTTCACATTAGACGATATGGAGTTTCACATTAGACGATATGGAGTTTCACATTAGACGATATGGAGCTTCACATTAGACGATATGGAGTCTCACATTAGATAATATGGAGTTTCACATTAGATGATATGGAGTTTCCCATTAGATGATATTGAGTGTCACATTAGATGATATGGAGTTTCTCATTAGATGATATGGAGTGTCACATTAGATGATATGGAGTTTCACATTAGACGATATGGAGTTTCGCATTAGACGATATGGAGTTTCACATTAGATGATATGGAATTTCACATTAGACGATATGGAGTTTCACATTAGACGATATGGAGTTTCACATTAGACGATATGGAGTTTCACATTAGATGATATGAGTTTCCCATTAGATGATATGAGTTTCCCATTAGATGATATGGAGTTTCACATTAGATGATATGGAGTTTCACATTAAATGATATGGAGTTTCACATTAGATGATATGGAGTTTCACATTGCATGCAGATGGTTAAGATTTTCACATTATATGATTTGGAGTTTTACATTGGATTGTGAGGAGTTTCGCATTTGATGATAAGGAGTTTCGCTTTAGGCCTAACAAGTTTTGCATTTGATATCTAGTAAGTATACATCAAGTTTAGTGTAGGAACTTACATTCTAACTTATAATTACTTTCCAATGGTTCATCAACAGCATACTCACAATATCATAGAATACTCTAGTGGAGTGAATAGAATTAGTTCATACCTATAGAATATGTGTTTAGGAGTGGATCCTTGAGACATCTGAAACCAAGCGGACAGCTGCGAGAAGCACAGCTGTGATCGGACAGCATTGCAGAGGTTCTGCAGAGACTGTGAAGGGCTCTCCACCCTGGAAAGATACAATATTGGTAGCTTAAAGGTTGACTTGCAACAAAATTCACATTACAGTTATTTGATATCAAAAGATTCACCATGTCTTACTCTGTTGTGTTGTAAGTGCCAAATATGTGGAAATGTGATTACAAGCTCGTAAAAGCTCAAAAACGAAAAGCCGCCGTAGATTGGAATCCGTTTATTTCTCTGACGTAGCCATGACAGTTTGGTTATTGTCTTGTCACGTGATGTTCTCACGTGAAATGAAAGGCCAATGAAAAGCTCAATATTAAACTTATCGTAGCACTAGTTTATGACAAACACTTTGGGTTTTATCGAAGACCCCGTATCAAATATAGATGCTCGCAAATTTACAGTTTTGTTTCAGCTTGATCAAATCGTCAAGTCGTAATCTGATCATGTGACCCGATACTTCAAAAATAATTTTTGCAGCACTTTTCGATTATCACAGGTGACCAACAGGCTCGTCATGATTATCAGACAATGTTATGTACCCCTTCGAGCTAAGGTTAAAAAGTTAAATTAATTTTTACAGTAAGTTATAAGATATCGCTGCTAAAAGTGACAGCATTACAATGACGATAAAATAGACGCGTAAAACCAATAGACATGGTTTTATTGAATGCGTGAAGTATATTTGTGAAAATATTTCGACGAATAAGGTTGCATGAAAGTGTAAACAGAAACCATCTACCACAACCACGTCACATTTGAGCCGTTTTGGAAAGAGAATCCAAACTACGGCGGTCTCATGTGGCTGCGATTAACTGTTCGTTTTTTAGCTTTTAAGAGCTTGTAAACACATTCCTACATATTTTGCACCTGCAACACAACAGAGTAAGACATGGTGAATCTTTTGATATCAAATAACTGTAACGTGAATTTTGTTACAAGTCAACCTTTAAAGAAGCACCTGTACCGCTGAGCCGCCTTGGCTGACCTACCAAGGCACGGTTGAGACACACTCCTTTATAAAGACACTCAAATGTACTTTCGCCCTAACTTGAGAACAAGTCAAGGTGTAAATAAACCTAGGTTAAGCTATGTCAAGGGCAATTGATGGACTTGCATTGGTGTCCGTATAAGAGAAAGCAATGAAGTATAAATAGGTGAGTAAATCAAGCATGACTTAACAATCCACAACTTGTTTATAAAAATGCTCTGTTTAGGCTCAAATACGATAGCTTTACTTCAGAAATCAAATTTAGAATCTATAAGGAAGTAAAATCATAGCTTCTAGTTGAAACGTGATGGATGACCACAACATCACGATAGAAACCAAGCAGACTTGAAGCTTATATAATTTTATCCAAACTAACCGATAGTGTCAGGTTTTTAATATTTAAAGCGAGACAGAGAGTAGAAGTGGTTTCTCATGGATGTATATTACCAGCGGTAAAGCTGAATGAAATGTAACAAACATACTTCCAGGCTCAATCGTGAGCCATCGACAGCTGAGTAAGCATGCCTCAATACGGTTGGATCATTTCCTGTTGCAAGTCTATCGAATTCACAACCATATGAGTATTTGTTTGCTATTGCAAGAGGGCAAAAACTCGGATGTTTGTTTGTTCTTATCGAGTTACCAAATGAGAAATAGGATATATGCAACTGACAATGCCCTCTATACATTTGTGAAACACCAGGGGTGCACTACAGAACTTTAAACTATACTTGAACAGCTTCTGCCTACTCCCACCCCCAACAATGCGTTTACTCTTGACCAGACATCAGCTAGTACCATGCAGGCACTGCAGCTAGAAGTACTTTAGATTGCTGTTGATGGTAGTCAAGAGTAATCTATGACATGTGCTCGTTGATTAGACAATTGATAGGAGAGAGGTGAGTCGAGGGCAGCTAGACATCGAGCACTCTCCTTTGCCCTCCCTAAGAGGCTATATGCCATTAGCTGCACGTGTCTAAGAACTCTCGAGTATACACCTAGCTAGTCACCTAGCTAGTCGAGTAGCATTAATGTAATCATACGTAACAGCAATTATAGTGTGATAGAGATAACAGCCTTGGCATTTGTGTTATAAATTATCTCTTCACGCAGTTATTCCTAAAAGCAAATCAAGTCTAAAGCGACAAAAAAAAATATAATTCTTGGAAGAACAATAATGTAGTGGCAGCGAGTCTCCAGGTATAGCTGCCAGGCGATGCTGCCAACACATAAAGTGCTTTGAAAACTTAAGTAAAGCAAGACATACAAAAATAATAACATAGATTAAGTAAAACAATATTTTTATACATAACAGAATTACCAGCGATAGGTAGGTGTTGCTGATAGAGTTCAATGATCCAAATAACTTTTAAATGTTAGATTTTTCTGAATGCAGAACGTGTTTTGATGTGTCGAAGAGTTAAAAACGCCACAAATATCATAAATTCTGTGTGAAATTTCATTAACTGAAACTCATAATCCATGACTATATCTAAATCAAGGCCATTTAACATCTGACTGGCAAAAAACCATTTTGCCGACGTGATTTATTTTATTGATTTTATTGCTCACTCATTGGCTAACAGAAGGCCAATGAGTGAGCAATCACTGTACATCCTTGCTTTAAAAGGTCAACTTTTGTATTGATATTTGACTAATAGAATCATTTTAAAACAAGGAGAATATCTTTGAGTTATCTTACAGTATTGATTCTTCAAGGAATGAGACTGCTTAGGGGCCTTTTGGTGATCAAACTCAGCAATATTACAAAGTTCCATCCGGACAGGACTTTTCTAGCTTGCGTTTAAAACACCAGCCACTTATATTAATATATTCTAACAATCTATTTGGAATTGAAAATTAAAAATGCAAACAGCTGATCACCGATAAATAATTCAATGCAAGTTAACCACAAAAATGAACATAATTACTGTAAAACTAGTTAAAATCAATTTTAATATACCCTGCGATACCGATCACACTGTATTTATGTGATTCTGGCATGGCAGCGGTCTTAAAGTTGACAAATATGAGCTATAGGCCTATATGCCCTTCTCTGATCAAGTACATCCAAGGCATAATAACTCCTACATAGGATACATCATACATACATGGAAATGCAGAGATCAACCAACACTTCAGTGTAGTTACTAACCTAGAATGAACCTGCTGAATAGTCCACTGCTCCAAAAGGACGTAGGAATCGGAGTGGGCGGAGCCTACTTCATGGGTAGGATCAACATTAGCAATTGTCTGTTCAGTGCACTTGTCAGCTGCTCCGATCTCACACATAGGACAGAGGAGGACCTCCGCACACAATGGGATACCATTATAGCACAAGTTGGCTATCACCTCTTTGTACCGGCGAACTTTCACGCACTGGAAATCAATCAAATTCAGATTAAAAAATCAAGCAAGATAATTTTTGACAGATAAACATCGTTAGACTAGCAGAATGAAGAGCAAAAAGACCCTAATGAGTTTAGCAGTGAAACCAGCAATGATTATATAACAAAGCCTTAGAGCAATTTCGCTATAAACAAACTATGGTGACATAATATAATTATAGCTCACTGGTCATTGGATACTTGTTTGAGGAAATTCGCAGTGTTGATCTCTAATTATACATTTACATACATGGTTATTTTTCATAATATATCGTACAGCTGACATAGAAAAAGAATTCTAAAATATTTATGTTATTTTTCCTTCAACCTAGAAATGCAGTGAAATAGTATTCAGAATATTGTGACTTATGTACGGAAATGAGTGAGTGTACACTGTACACTAGTATACAAAATAGGAAAAGTGAGATTAGTAAAAACTTTATCCATTGCTCGAGTTCAGCTGAGTTCAACAACTTTATAAAAAAGAAAAATTGTTTATTTATTTATATGGAAAAACTCAAATCTTATTTAGCCTGTGTACATGTTTCTATTTGGCAAACATCCCCTTTATTTTATGGATAATGTGGAAAAATTCACATCGGCTATTTTCTGGACTTTAATCTTTCCAAAAACATGCTATAACATTCAAGTTTTGTCTAAACAGTTTTTAGTAAATTATTTCTTAACTTTTCATAGTAGTTATCACGGAAACTTTTTATTAGGCAGCGTTATACTTTATTCTACTGTTTAACTTAGTTGAGATATTTGAAATATTGATTAGCGCTATTACAATATTACAAATATTACAATATTACTTGTACTGATAGACAGCGATATGCAATAAATCAAAATTCTTTCTCGATAGGTATTTGACAAATTAGATGTGATAACAATGCCTCTACAATTACATTCTTAAGAGTTGTTTTTGTGACAAATATTAAGCTATTACCCAACAAACAAAGGAAAATGATAGGGTAATAATATGTTGCCCATTGCATTAAGTTTTTTCATATAACAACATGACAATTTGTGTTTGTTGTTAACTTGCATGCGTATAATGTGTGCAATGCATTTATAAACTGTTCTACGAGAAAATGACTCCTGATTAAAATAATGCAGCTCGTTTTGTCATCATTTCTGCTGCCGGTGTCAGACCTTTAATCCAATAATTCAGCAAAGTTGCACGTTATTCTCTTTTCCACGTCTATTTGAATGGCCTTAAGCACGCAGACAGGCAGTCAAAACTAGGCTAATGATCATCATTACATACAAGCATTTTAATATATGACATAGAATTCGAGCAAATATCAGTTTAGACATTCCGAGGTAATTTCCAACATGTGATGTTCGAAATTTTTTAAACCAATGCTGTAAATAAAAATTATAAACCTAGCCTAAACTAAAACAGAGTGCAAAAATAATTTAAATATATATAATTAAATTAATTCATTGTAATTTAGAATAAGTTACGCTGCATATTCCTATTACTTTACTTACACACTGCTGAACCTACACTACCATTTACATGTTTCTAATGTAATGTACATGTAACGTACATGTAACATACATGTAACGCACATGTAACGTACATGTAATGTACATGTAACGTACATGTAACGCACATGTAAACTACATGTAAACTACATGCAACAATAAAACTATTCTACTTGCCATTACTTTATTAATTTGTTTTATCGTTTACATACAATACAAGTTTTTACATTTAGTTTTTCGAATAACTTTATATACTGCAATTGTTTTAATGTAATTAGTTGAAGAATTGATCATTGCTTTTTGAACTGAAACAAATTAAACAAGATGCAAGGTATTCATATATATTCATACGTTTCTAGATATAAAGCGGCTATTGGAACCAATTTACTTGGTATGTCGAAGTTTGACTATGCGAACAGAATCATTATAGCAAGGTAGAGTTGAGATTTTAACTGAAATTCTTGCTACAGGCAGTAGTCTTGGAACTCTTGTCTGTCTCATACAAATATAACCTCAGTTTGTAAATCTATCGGCGTCGTGTTCAGCACGTAAAGAAAGGGTGGGTAGATCGATAAGAGCCTCTAGTGGAGAGCTCTTGAAACCGAGTTCCAGCGCAAGGGAAATCTTTAACTACTGAATAGCCCTAAGGCTAGACTAGTACTGGAGATGGGCAACACCTTATACCTCACTGGAGTTACCTTACTATATAATACACTGCGAGCTGTGTATGTTGTGACCACCTTCACATGCCTTATTTGGTGCTATTAAGCATCTACACTAAAATAACACTAAAACGGGTTTAAAACTTTCCTTTGACATAAAACTAAAATAGTACATAGAAAGATGAATAATAAACTCACATATGCCTATAGATGCTACATTTTCTTCTTTTTAAAACTGCAGACGTCAACTGCTCACTTTCTTGTAGTCATACAATTTGAAAGTGTATATAATCCAAATATGAAGGCACCTGCCAGAGAGGAAATTAACTGCAGCCACAATTCAAATTATGTTTAGTGGAGTGTTTTCATGATGGTGAGTTTGGAATAACTTTTTAGAAAGATTTTTAATAACAAGGAACTAACAAATGGCAGCAGCAAACTTCATGCATTTGCACAAATATTAAGAAGCGGGCAGTTCAATTTTAATCAGAAGTTGTGTCCTCTTAGAATCAATTTGCAATCATTTGGCATGTGGTTGCGCTAACAATGGTTTTTAGCAACTGATATCACCATAGAACCATTAATAACCTCAAAATGCAGATGCTCTGGCAATAAACAAAGTACCTTTATTTGTTCATCACGAAACATGCATGTCTGTTGTGCTTGGTCACACTACTGCTGATGGCAAACTACGTTTTATTAGTTTTGTACTACTTAAATAAAATCAAATATTATATAATGAAAGCAGATTTGTAACTAATTAAAACAAATGCTATATAAACAAAAATTAAAATGTTTCTCATAAATACCAGATTTAGAAATCTACAAATTGGCAGAACTTTAATTTTATCGTGATATAGTCAGTCATACAGGAATTACTAAGCAGGCAGCTGTAGAGATGTGTAGAGATGTGAAGTCAGCAGATCGTAAACATGCTATCGAATGAAAATCAGATCCAGAAAAGAAACCGAGAGTTTAGTTCAAGCATTAATAAGATGGTAAAATAGTCATTTATTTGAAAGAGTGAGATCATTAGGCTGGTGAAAGTTCTTATCTAATACGACGATCAATTGGAAACAAATAAGATGCAGAAAAAATGCAAACGCACCGATCAGAACCTATTTTTGTGACCATAACATTTACCTGTACATAATCACAGACCAGCAACTTCAAGGGATCACAGTTGCTCAAGTGAAATTCATCTATAAATAGCCTGGCACAAAGGGCGAACTTTGAGCATTCAAGCAAAAAATATTTCAGAGAATGATGATAAGAATAGATCAATCAAGTTGGCTGCTATTCATCAAATGCACTCAGTAACGCTGTCGGAGAGTCAAGTACATTGTACATTTATTATAGTTGGATGAAACAAAGATGGCACAATTTTTCAACTGTTTGTATAAAACCTGGGAAAAATGACCGGGAATAGGGCAAATATTTAACATTGAATTCATTTATTGTGAAGTTCCACAAAACCGAACGACAACTTATTGTTCAAATTATTTAAAACAGGTTTTAGGAACATTTTTTACAGACTTTTATAGGCAAAATAGTGACGAGCCAGATATTGTCAATGTGTACCGGGCCAGTTAGACTACCTGATATTGGTGTCTTGCACCAGACTGGTTAGACTACCTGATATTGGTGTCTTGTTCCAGACAGGTTAGACTACCTGATATTGATGTCTTGTACCAGACAGGTTAGACTACCTGATATTGATGTCTTGTACCAGACAGGTTAGACTACCTGATATTGATGTCTTGTACCAGACGGGTTAGACTACCTGACATTGATGTCTTGTATCAGACAGGTTAGACAACCTGATATTGGTGTCTTGTACCCGACTGGTTAGACTACATGATATCTTGCACCAAACTGGTTAGACTACCTGATATTGATGTCTTGTTCCAGACGGGTTAGACTACCTGATATTGATGTCTTGTATCAGACTGGTTAGACTACCTGATATTGGTGTTTTGTACCAGACTGGTTAGACTACCTGATATTGATGTCTTGTATCAGACTGGTTAGACTACCTGATATTGGTGTCTTGTATCAGACGGGTTAGACTACCTGATATTGGTGTCTTGTATCAGACAGGTTAGACTACCTGATATTGGTGTCTTGTACCAAGCCAGTTAGACTACTTGTTTTTAGTTTCTGTCAAAACATTTTTGGAAGCTCTTGCAGCCAGAATGATAATTCTTGTTTATTTAAAGTTTTCAAAGTTTACTAGCTAAAGTTAATTATTTCCATGTATTGTATAAAAATTTGATACGATGGATAGGTTTAACATATGTGACAGCGCGTATCATTTTCAATACAAACGCGGCATTTCATATAGCGCACAATAGGCTCTCAAAGTGAAACTGGTCCATGCAGCTTAGACTTTTGGAATTTGAGGTCATGACTTTTCTAGGGCGAATCATATGTCAGGAATCAGTTTCTGAGGCGTATGATTAGCTAAGATGCTTTATTAGACTGTTTTGCAGACTTTGAAGTGGTTGCTAAGGATAACAAAAACAGCGATATTTCATTTCCGGTTATTCAGTCTATGTATCGCGTTTTAAAATGTCTTACTGATTTATCGTTGGTGGTGACTTTTGGAAAGAAATTGAGGAGGTCGATGTGAATTATTTAGATATACAGGGTAGAGAAGGAAGTATTAGTGATTTTCGAAACAGTAAGATCGATTTAGATCTTGAGAATGATGGATTAGATGGAAATTTTCCGCCAAGTTTTACTGATAACGGTCGTAGTTTAGAGATTCTGTCGTCACGACAATATCTAACAGAAGGTTAGAAGCTTGGTACCAACACTCCTTTGACTGGACCTCATGTTGCTCCCTATGGCTTTGATTATGCACAGCAGGTAGGTCAAAAACATTTTTTTAAACATTTCTTGTTGCTTGTTGCAAAACGCAAATCTTATTTCATGTTTTCGTCAATAACGCACACGCAGCCCAAAATATAACATTAATTAGTCGACTATTACAAGGTATAAAGCTATTAACGTAGTGTTTTAAGTTGAAACATTGCTGAGTTTTAACAATTAGCAATTGCAAATGCTAATTAAGAATTATAAAAACGATCCAATTTATAAGCAAAAATATACATTTAAAAAATAAAATATAAATAGTAAATGTACTTGCATGTCTATAGAAAAACAACAAATTTTCGTTCTGTTTAATTCTTGGGTCCACTACCCTGCCAACCCACAGCAACCTGGGCCAATGTATTTCAAAACCACTTGGATGTGTGCGCTATTTGGAGTGGTCTGTGACACCTTCCCTGCACAAGTGAATTATCTGATTGATGAGACTGCTTGTTCGACAAAAGGAGCCAACAGCGTCATATCTTATATTCATCAGTATCTAGAAACCTATTGCCTTGATGAAGAGAAAGCTTTGTTCCACGCTGACAACTGTTGGTATGCAAGCAACAACCAATGTTTTGAAGTTTCATGTTTGTATTGAAAATGTATTGATGCAATTATGTATATCAAACCCTTTTTAATGGCCAGAATAAAAACAACGCAGTAATACAGTACTTGGCTTGGCGCATTGCAAGCGGGCTGTACAAGGAGATTGAACTGAATTTTCTCGTCGCAGGTTACACGAAGTTCAGCTGCGATTACTGCTTTGGCTTGCTAAAAAGGAAATGCAGAACTAACAGAGTTCCTCTCTTTCTGATATAGGTGAGGTATGTTTCTCATTTTGTCAATTAGTGAAATGAGAATTTTCAAATCTTGCTTGGGCTATTTATACAGAAACTATCTAAAGGTTCTTGGTTACTTAATCTGAGTTTTATTTAATTAGGTAGTAAATGGCTTGGCTTGGCTCGCCTAAACAGTGCCCAGCTTGTCATGGATGATCATGGCAATGTGCTTGTTCCAATAAAGGACTGAAGTGGATTTTTCATGCAAAAAGCAAAAAGATCAGCCAAATTAAGAGCTACCACCAGTTTATCTTATTGGCGGAAAGATTAGGCCTACTTTGTTTTGTGTTCTTTGCCATCCTGAATTTTGGCTTTGAAAGTACAACATAGAGAAATTCAATAATGTTGTACAATAAATGTAATACTAATAGACAGTGTGTGCAGTAATCGTTGTTTTGCTGCAGGCAGTGTCCAAGTAAAAAAGCATGCCAATAGCGTGGAGAGTGAAGATATACAGCTTATGTCTGCAGAGTCAGCCAGGTCAGGGTGGCCTGAAATCATTCCGCCTCCTTGTCTGACTGTTGAACGTCAGCAATATCTTTTCAAAAAAATCAGAGAGTTATGTGATGAGAGCAAAAGAGATATTGTGTGCCCAGCGCCTATTCAATAGCCATCACAGCTCAATACGTCAGCTCAATACATCACAGCTCAACCGCCGCAGAAACCAAAAAGACTACTAAAAAGTCTACTAAGGCTAGCTCTATCGCCCCGATACGGAAACGTAAACGTCAATCATAGACAGTAGCAGCAGTGCTACTAGTTTATTTTTTTATTGATATTATATTATTATATTATATTCATGTTATTTTGATAATATTTTAATCAATCTTAACTTGCTTTAACTTGAATCTAATTTAGCTACTAAACAAGTAACATTGATCTCAAATTGTCTCCTCGGGCTCAGAAGCCTGGATCGTCTACCCTAAAGACGCTAACTCATTCATCTCAGTAAAAGTTTTGTGAGTGCATTGGATTATTATTCTAACACTGATACATTTGCATCAATTTTATGCTCAAAATAATCAATTCAATGTGCAACACAATTTGGTAGTAACTCCTTTACTGTGCATCAATGTGCTCCTTTTCAATGACACAACATGTGACCTTGACCTCACTGTTTTATGTATTCGAGCTGAAGTGACATCATCGGGACCCATTTCATATCGTTCGCCATGTTCTCTTCCCTATAGATCTCAACATTCATGAAAATATAATGTCTGTAGCGTGCGGTTGCTATGACATTCCAAAACGTCAACAAATACTACGGTTTAAAATTCAATCCATCAACTTTAAAGACGAATTTCTCAATTTGTGGTGTCGACCATATTGACCAACACCTTCTAAGATAAAAACCTGTATCTCAGGTTAAGTTGCTTCGATTTCAATTCCGAAAACAGTTTTGAAAAGCTGAGAAATTGATCTATTACATTGGGCTAAAAAACAATTTTGTGATCTGACCTCATTTGTATTGAAAATGACACGAACTGTCACATATTACTAAATGTCATCTTAACAAAGTATTTATATTGATAAACTGAGCCCTTTTACATCATGAGCTCCATGTAAATTATGGCATAACATCTGTTACATAACAAAAATGAATATCTTGCTACACCGCAAACAAATCAGTATTGTCCAACACAACCACGTGACAAGTAGGTGACCTGTAAAAGAAATGCTATAACCTACTGCAACCAATTAATGTTTCGGTTATAAACTACGGTAAGTGATATTTATAATTTAATTTTTTTGTTAGAAAATGATAATGCAGTTCTGCTCCAAACAAATACTATCAAACAAACTCGGGCTATATTTAGATGCAAATTTTGTTACAACAACATACTGATAAATAGAGACGATTACAATCAATTCTTAAGAATATGTACAAGAAATGTGAACTACACTTTGTCACCCGTCGTCACTAAGGCCAGCTTTTTACAAATCCAGCATCAGATATGATTATATCACCTTTATGTTCACACAAGAAAAATGTGGAGGAGACTATACGGTGCAATGCTTTAGGACACTCATGTTAAAGAATAGAGAAAGCATAATATTATTATGCTTTAATAGTTATCTTGAGGTGTTGATTGATGTTCTAAAAAAAGAATCAAGGAGATTGACCCACTAGAAGCTGAGATATAGACAGCCAAACACAGGTCTACCTAATAAAGAATGAGAGGAAAACCCTTCGAAAATCCCGAAAACTGTGACGTATAAAATCGACTTAATGGTCATGTGCCGGAGTTGCGCACCCTTACCGCCGTTATGTATAATGATTGTTTTGGCTACGAGATGTGAAACGCTTCTCGCGATAGTAAATAATTTACATACTAGCTCTGGTTTCTCAGGAAAATCATCCCAACATTGTGTGGTAAAGGCATTTGTCCACAACCCCTCGCCATGATTTTTCAAAGCAGAAGAGCAGATTTTGACTATTGTGCTTCAAACTTTAACTCGATCTCCACGGATATGCTCCGAAGATCATCTGTTCAACGAATGGCGCGTGTATAGTCTATATGCGATATCCGCGAGTTGCAGTTTGTTTAGAATAAGAAATAGGAATGGGACTTTTTGTTCCTTCATCATTTTTCTACTGTGTATCTACTGCAGCATTCTTCTACTGTGTATCTACTGCAGCATTCAGTTGATTTTCATGATTATCGTCACTATTAACAGACTGGAAGTTCACTACAGCCATAATATTAAAAAGACTAACTTGATCGTGCTGCTCTTGCTATAAGAAAAGAAAACGATAACTTTTGCTTTGATTTTTCTATTGATCTATTATCTTATCTATGATTATTTTTTATGATTTATATAATATTCATAATGCATATTATACAAAATAATAATATAACTGCGTATAGAATAAATGATGTAACTAATATAATTTGTAGAAAATTCCAAATGATAACCGAGATTGATGATTGATTTAATTGATTCCATTTATTAGCTATAGTTAAAAAATCTGAACAACGCTAAAGATGAGTCTGAATAGGGAAGCTAAGTAGGAGAACAACAAAACTGAGCTGAACTAGCAAGATAGCGAAATGTTGCGAAATAATAGATGCGTGTAATTATTTTATGCTAAAACTAATCTACACGTCAGAGGGACTGGTTCGGAATTCTAGGAGCGATGATTGTTAGGCCCAATTTGATTGTTCTATACTTCCAGGGATTAAACCAATTAAAACGCCGTGATTGTTATAGGAGAGCGCATTAGTTGGCTTAATTGACCAATGGCACACAAGTCGATTTCATACGTCATATATTGATGATTACTAAAACACTTATGTTTTTTGGTAGACCTGTGTTTGGCTGGCTATATCTCAGCTTCTGGTTGGTCAATCTCCTTGATTCTTTTTTTAGAACATCAGTCAACACCTCAAGATGAATAATAAAGCATAATAATATTATGCTTTCTCTATTCTTTAAGGAAGAGGCATTCCATTGATGCTTTCAAATGATGCTTTATGTTAAATTGTAATACTTCAACAATACCTACACTAGCTTACAGATTGACCCGTAAAAGGTGCTTGTTCGAGGCTATTTTTTAACTGAAAATGATATTAATGAAATTATGGAAGACCATTTCCAGTCAATTTTTTCAAAACATAAAATGTGTTCATCAAAAACGGGATTAACCAATAACAAGCGAGCAGATGCAGAAGCATTCCTATCCAACATGATAGATCCGAGTACCAATGCACGCACCGGCTGAATGCCATCGGTACCAAGCACCGGACTGTAATCAATTTTTCACTATATAGCACTATTTATAGTCCAGTTATTGACCTTTTGTCAAACCTGCTAGGTTTAGCACTTTAATGTGCAGTTTTTCACTCTGCAGGATAAGCACTAGCTGACCAGAGTAGTCATGCTAAGGTCAACAGCTAAATACTCTTTGTTTGCTGCATTTTCATCTATAACTCGTATTATTTAAATCATATGAACAGGATAATGTTATCTAGATATCGAGTGGCCTTTTGAAACATCCATTATCAAGATAACAAAAACAATCGACTTGTCCTCATTACTGGAGAGCTCGTGTAATAAACATTGACAATCTTGTCATTTTTAATCTCCTGTACATTTGACGCTATGATGGAAATCTAGTCAAATATTGTGGGCGGAACCATCTGGTGCTACCAGATAAAGGTACGGCCAAACGTAACGATTTTTCCGTTCATTCTGACCGAAATCATGACATGAACGAACAACACAGAATTATTCGGGCAAAATTCACAGAATTGTCTGAACTGTGCATGCACACCGAAACTGTCGACAAAACGCTTTAAATTAGCTAAACACATTGTTCGCGAGCAAGACTCTAGCAGCTTTTACAATGCATATAGTCTGAGACACGTATTACGACACACAATAAAAGTACCAGTGCAATTCTACATAGTACATATGATGCAACTGCCTAGATCACACTATTGTTGATTATTTATCGTCCGGACAGTACGGCTACAAATCGTGTCTTTTTTAATAATAACAAATTCTTTTTAGCAGCAAAAGTTCCGTTGAAGAAAGAGTTGCCATCTTTAGCAAAATCAAGTCAGTTGCATCGTATTTACTAAGGCAAATCGCGTTAGCAATTTCTTGCGTGTCGCGTTAGGTGTCTTGGACTATATACATTGCAAAAGCTGCTAGAGCCGTGCTCGCTAATAATTTGTTTAGCCAATTAAAAGCGTTTCGTCGACAATTTCGGTGTGCGTGCACAGCTCAGACAATTCTGTGGATTTCAGCCAAATAATTCTGCATTTTTCATTTCGTGATTTTGGTCAAAATGAACGAAAAAATCGTTACGTGTCGCCAATATATTAATGTACATCCTTCTTGCTTATCGCTGTTTAATAAGTTTATCTTATTTCATGCTATTCATCCCGATTCATTATACTGAAATACTCTTAGCTGACCCTTGAAGGTCTAAAAGAAAAGCTACTAGCCAGAGAAGCGAAAAAGATGGACAGAAACCAAGAGCTTGTTGAAAGGTTCCCTCACAATAACGCATGGATTTAGGAATATCATTTTGATATCCGAGGTCTGACATTTAGGTCATGTAATGCAAATCGTTTCTGTAATAAACCATAATTATATCATGAGATTTGAAAACTTCGGCAAAAAGTTTCAGTGCAACTGATAATTGTGAAACTGCATTGTTACAATGGAGCAGCAGTGCACTGTTGGGGAGATAACTTTGGCTAGGCAGCCATTCTAGCAAATGATATGTCAAATTCTAAAGCTTGCATTTCAAAAATCTATATTTTCTTCTTAGTATTAAATTTATTCATATAACGCAATGTTTGAATAACTCCAATACAAATACATTAGTTGTTGGTTCGAGTTATCTAGATATATAAAATCCCTTGAAGAATTATTATCCCAATAATACTGTGTTTAAAGGGAGTTTTAATGCGCATAAATAAGTTCCATTTTATAAACAACCCTGGCCTATAGAATGGCATGAATTGGATCACGCCCTTGTATGAACTCTATTTGGGAAGTTGCTTTGGGGAGTTGCTTGTATGAATATAGGTAATACCTTCCATCGCACCAGCATTACTGGCATGTCACACCTAGTTATTCGTGAGTAAATAAAAATTGCGAAGCCAAATGATTGATGTCACCTCAACTAGGTTTGCTAATAACTTAAGTATGCTCCATGTTTCCGTGTAAGTAAGAAAAACAGCACAGTATGTTCATGTTTACAGTATATATATATGATTTGATGAGAATGCCCGCCTGTAAAGATTCATTGGAAGTCATTGTCTATAATCTATGTATGATAAATCATATCGTCTGAGAACTAGAGCTTCTTGATGTGCTGATTGAATTGTTTGGTGGCGATGTTTAAGGTAAACGATTTGAAAATCACTACCATTCAAAGAGATATCGCCAGTCGTATAAACGATATAATCGTGTAGTGGCCATTTATTTCACATCTGACAATTTTCAGGGTGATCGATACTGAAACTCAGTCTCTAGTCTTATAATAAGCTCATTCCATGGCCTTCCACGAACACGGGCATTCATAAAATAAATATTTCTTATTACGATGTATCATGAACACAAAGCAGGTTTTTATAAGTTAAAATATACTAAAAAATTTTAACAAAAACTCTAAACAATTCTTTACAAAATTACAATTTTGCGATACATCGCGAATTGTCTATTTCCAATATCGAGTCATCTGTGATTTTCAGAAATCCTGAAGCTCTATCTTCCCTGACAACACAGACTAACACTTTTTGCTGTTTTTACATTTTCCATTCCCATAAAGGTTGGTATGACACACCCCCTTCTTGACTCGAGAGTATTTCACGAAAGAAAGACTACTAACCTCTTGATTGTCATCCTGGCACGGTTTGTGCAGTGGTATATTCTGCGGGATATGCACCCCTTCCCGCCTTCCTTTAGCTGAGCGCTCAGCTATTCTCGACTCCGTTATGAGAAGGCCAACAGTCTCATAGGCCTTGTAGAGAGACATCTCATCATAGTCATCATTGCTCGCCCCTAGCGCCTCACCAGAGTGACCTGCGCAGCCAAACACTCATTACATAACCTTGCTGCGCTTGTCGTGAAGCACCTGCATACCCTGCCAGGGTTGGCAGTGTTTTGACTTATAGTGGTATGAGAACCTATGAAACTAATGTTGTTAAGGATAACAAAGGTAAAGATGATGAAAGTGAGATCAGAAACAGCTAGACTATATGACGAACACGAGAGAGGAGCAGAAGGAACTGGGAAGTTGGGAAGGAAACGAGATATTTCTGAATAGTTTGTAATAGTTTATGTATAGTGCCTCCAGTCATGTAAATGCTCTCAGGTGTGATACCCCAAGATAGTCTCGGAGGATTGCCTTTCATAAGAATAAGATACTATGGGAGCATGAGGCGTTACCGATAACCAATGTCATAGCCCGTCGCTTTCATAAAATTCTCTCATGAATCATTTATTCAGGAGATGAAAGAAAGAAAAACCACTTTGCACTGACTGCGGTGGCATCCAGCTCAGTGGCTTAACTGACATGCCCTGGCATCATGTTTATAGCCCATAGCTTTCAGAGGCGAGCAATACTGAGCTACTATTTGGAGTTGCCCTACACTGGCTAACATGACAAATGACAATTTATAATTGAGAGTTGTTTATCCTTCCTAGTACATGAAACCGCATAGGAGAGGTGTGGCATTCAATCTATATTGATTTTTACTAAATAGGGCCTTCGACGTGTAAGTAGTATCCAGCTTTTGGTTCGTAATTTTACAAGCAAACGTTTTAAGAATTTAATGTTGTCACTTCTACTTAGAATTCTTGCTGCCAGCTGAGTTAGTTTCACTGCGTCATAACTTTCATCTGCTATATTCAATCTGCAATAACATGCTGTCAAGAGCATGACTCTCATTCTAAAGAGGTACAATGTCTGCACACTGTAAAGGAAATCAATAGGAATTCACCCTCGTATTTTGCTAGCAACCATGCATTGTCACTTCCGTTGATAGTGACAACATTTCTTGAAAGATAATAGTACTAAATAATTGAATATCAATGAGGGAAAATGCAAAGAACCGCTAGAGATGGCAGCATATCTGTAGACACTTGTTTTGTTCAGGCAGTTGACCAGCATTACGCATAGCCCTTATACAATACAACTCTCTCCGCTATCAATCTGTAGGCATCAGCTCACTACCAGGCATGTTAACCATAGTTTGACAAGCGGTGTATTACTTGTGGCTAATTGCTTGTGAGTCATATTATATCATACTTGGTAGACTAAACCCCTCCTTTACATCTCTAAAAATACTTGTTTAATGTTTGTGACCTTACTATGACCTCTGGTACAATTACACTGATCTATTTGCCTGAGATATGGAGTGAGTGCAGCATTGTGATGGCTGAGTACAGATGTGAATTTGCTGACAACTGTCGTTATGTATCATATGATGTAATAGGATAATTTAAAAGCAGCGTTGCTACAGATTTAGTGCCGGCTGCAGCAGCTATTTCGTGATAGGCTGCTATGCAGATGGCCATGTATGTCGGTCGAGATGCCATTGTTTTAGGGCAGAGCCCCGAGTCAAAGCATACTTATCAATATGCCATATCTCACTACAGTATAGATTTTTGCACTTGGCCGTTGCATAACAACAATACCTAACTTGCAGAGACATTAACCCGTACGCATGGGTTACATATGATTATGTATCCAACAGAGTTATAATTGCTTGCCCAATCATTGATGGTCCTCACTGCACATATGGAGACACAAACCGAAACTCTGTGTTTATTTTAGTGCAGCTATGTGGTAATCATGGGGATGCGGATATGCCCATTTCTAAAAATAGCACAAGTCAAGATTAATATATCACAGACGGCACGTTGCATAACGTTGAGCAGAGCTAGTTGCGAGCTGGCCAGGCTAGAAGTATACGCAGGAGCTAATCAGCTGACTCAAGTATGCCGTTACGCTTCACCGGTCAACATACTGTTATTAGTTCCTCCACCTACTAGTTAACCAATCAATGCTGGTATTACTAGGTCGGTGCACTCTTGTAAATGGATTTACAGTCAGTTACCAACTCGTATATGTTAATTCATAAGCAAAAAAGGACTCCAAAATAACGCATAAAAAGACAAAAACAATAATGTGGAACAGATCTCAATGTCCTAACAAGTGTCCTAACAGATGCATGCCTGACCGGTTTTGATAGCATGATAACCGCAGTTTGCATGTCTTAGATTAGTTGATGAAAAATAAGCCATAAATAGCATTCCTTCACGCAGAGAGCTAGAGGTACTCAGCTGCTCCACAAATATGGAGTTGTCTGCTGATACCAGGATTACCATGTAAACTAACGCTTTTTTAGCATTTAGTAGAGGTGCGACAAGAATTTTACAAAAGTTATTCTGTAAAGAATTTTTTCATATATTATTTATGTCCAAATGCTGTTGACAACTATACACATTTACTGCTGCCTACACATAACAAAAAAAAGTAAAAAATTTAACAAACTGTCGAATTATTGACACTACATAACAATATTTTTATAATAATAAATGAAATCTTTAGCGATGCTTGTCTGAAGAATTTGAGCAATATATAATTATAGCTGAGTTGGTTGTCTTGATGAATGTTAGGTTACCTCGCAAGAGCTCTGACAAAAGAATATGATACTTTAATACTCCATTTCCTGTTGCATGGTTTTCAGTTGACCAGACAATAGTCGTCTACATACAGGTAGCTATAGCAACCGTAATTCATGTTTGTCATTGACTCGCCCTGCTAGTCGTAGGCGAGCATGGGCAAATGATTATAAATTACTCCGCCGAGGAAATACTTATGATTAAAACGACATTATCTGTAGACATCACTGCTGACATTATCTGCAGACATCACTGCTGTCATACCTCTTTTAAGTGCAGAGGCATCAATCAATGAAGCCTGTTTAGAAGGAAGTACACCAGTTGACACATTTTACAGCATTATTTACAAGACAACTTTATAGTAATCAAGAGCAGTGTTTGCGAGAAGCGATGACAAAATTTGAGTCAAGTAGCCGACATCTACTCTTAAAAAACTTAATGAGCTGGGCAATGCCTCATCACTGCGTTGTTTTCTAGTTTACGAGGATGCAGTAGATATTGAAACAATCAAATAATTAGAAATGTACTAATTCTTACTAAGGAACTAAGCAATCTGTACTATAATGAGATAGTTTGTTCGAAGTTATACTAAAAGTGTCAGGAAAAAAATTGCTCCGTATGGAAATCAAACCTGTTTATTTCATTTTGCATACAAGTGCTACAAACTGAGCTACTTTATTGCCTACCATAATGAAGAATAACTGCACATATGGATATTAGAGCTGATGATCTCTCACGGGGCGCAGGACTGCAAGCTACTAGTATTATAGATCACATTGTAATCTAGTATACTAAATAATATTATTATCTATCTACATAAAACTAGGCGGTTTTTATGACGAATTTTCTTTGTGGCAGCTACAACGCTGTTTCACGCTTGACGCTCATCAGGTACTAGTTTCAGCAGCCTGAAGAGCGCTAAGCATGAAACAGCATTGTACCTGCCGCAAGAAATAGCAGTCACAAAAACCGTCTAGTTTTAATATGATCAACCCTTAAAGTCTAGAGATCTTCTTTTAATTTAATTTGAACCAACATGTATATACAATGTACATTGTATATACATGTATGTACATTGTATATACATGTATATACAATGTACACGTATATACATGTATATATGTTATATTACAATAACTCTAATATCGGTAAAGTTTAATATTAGTCAAATTTTTATTGTCTTTTTTATCAACTTATTGAAATATTATCTTAATATTTTAAATGATATCCATTATCTACGCTATTTATTATTATTATTTATTATAATATATGGAAACAACCCGCTTTCTCAACTGTGTATAATATGGGAATTGCGCAGTCGGCAACTACAATGCAGAGTCATCACCATTCCAACAAACCATCGCAGAAAGGACAGAACAAGGGACCAAATCTTTAATATAATTGGTCTTGAGATGAATCCAAGAAATTAGATCACTCCTCCTTTAAGGACACTGCTGGGCGGCGTTACACGTTTCTGTTTATCTCAATCCCTGGCGTATAAAGAATATTATTAGTTGTTATATAACATAATAGCCGAACAAAAGGCGAGGGAGCCTATTATACACCAACGTTAGCCTTAAGCCTCGAACTATTAGTTGTATGAAAAGGGGCGTACGAATTACACCCCTCCCTGCTTCTCACTATGACTAGGAGTCGATATGGTAATAATTATTCTCTGGGAGTAGTTTTACGCAGATAAGATGAGACTCTTTATCCAATTAGCTATTAGCAGCCATGCAGTGAAAACTGTTGGCAAAAACCCTTGCTAAACACGTTTCAGTTTAACGAGCAGAGAAACAAATGTCAAAACACAGGTTGTGCAAAAGGAAAGCAAACAATCCTGCTACTACACGGTGAGAGAGAACAGACACTCCTTGCGGCTGCATGTCCTCTCTCCAGGACCTGTGAGTTGGCGTGTTCCGCTTTTTTATATCCCGTTCTGCCATTTAATGCTGTAGTCACGGCGAACCAGGTGTGGTATTCTAAAAACAGTCTCTCCATCGTAGTGCGCAGTTGGGCCAACTTATCATCAGGCACTAAGAGCTTTGGCTAATTTCATATAGGAGCTTAAAATGATTCATAAAAGTATGCAATGACTTCCACAAAGACAGCTAAATGCGATAGAAAGAACATCAGTGATAGGCATGTGTCTAATATAGCTCGGCTATGATCCTAGCCAGCAACGAAACACTGACAGCCTGAGGCGAAAAAAGGTAGATACACTGTGGGTAGTATTTACACATCGTCAACAAGCCATTCAACGCACATTTTCAACATTGCATCAGTCGGAGGCTGTGAACCTGTGTACCTAGATTATTTGTATTTATTAGAAATAGGCCAGGCATAATAGTAAGCGATTGTTATACAATGTATTGTTGCAGGGGCTCTCAAGTCATTCTCCATGTATTGACCTGATGTATTCAGGCTTGACGCCCTAGTACGTACACCTAATACTAACATTATGCCATATGACCATATAAAAACATTCACTCATTCTTTGTGTGGACGCAATTTGCAGAACCTCTCGACAACCAGGCTATATTTAAAAACTACAGGAAGAAAACTGAACAGCTTTGCATACCAATGATATGTTATATTTAAGGAGTAAAAAACTGTCTCTACTTCATCATCTTCACATCCGAGTAACCTGCACACACTTTCAGTTATAATGTTCGAATATCTTGTAAAATTTATTAAAAGTCACATATTAATAAAAAAAAAATTGAACTTGCACAAATATTTTTCATAGATGAAGGTTTTAGTTGGCACAATGCAACTTTCTTCTAGCTAAATCTAGTCACTAATTAGGCATGCTATCAACAAAGTATAATATGGCTGAATGTAGATATCAAAGAGTTATCACTGTTACTTTATTATCTTTGTATAGATATGCATTAATCATCATTCTTACAGCGTTACATTTCTCCAGTAAAAAAACTTCTTGAGAAACATTTTAGGGGTCACTGATTTTAAACTCTGTTGTTGTTGTTTACTTTTCAGGTTTACAACTTCAACTATGAGGGCATATGCTAGACAGGCAGTCATCAGTCTGATATTGACTCCTTGAAAATCAGTGCTTGCCTAACTGATTCTACCTAGCTGTTCTTGAAGCTTTGCCTAATGCATTTAAGATACAGGGGAAAGATTAATGGTTGCAAAAAAGGAACAAAAAATGATGCCTCAACTGAGTCTTGCTAGGCTCGTGAGGTGACCAGAGACATGGCTGCCAATAAAAATGCTAATATATATATGCATGTATATAATGACCTAAGCTTAAGAAGGACATTATATGTAGTTCCCTGCCAACTATCCTATCTGTTAGAATGTAAGCCATGCAAAAATGGTTGCCTAAGCAACGAGTGCAAGTAAATAAATCTCTGGCCACTGAATTGCAACAATGTCCAAGACATGATACAATCCAAAATGACTGCAGCAATTCAAAAGTCAGCCCTATAATACTACGCATAAGACAAGCCCACAGTCCCAGGAAATGTTGAGAAATGAGATGAGCTCATAATAGGTGAGGTTATAGGTGGGATATCATCTATCACAATTAGTTATTTATTAATGAGTCATCCCTTACTAAGACAAGTTTACAGGTTTCAGGTATGACATGGCTTCCAAACCGGAATGCAATAATTGAAAAAGAACATTAAGTCAGTGAGACTCCCTTCACCGCTTAGATATTATGCGCAGGCGATATTAGATCCAGTGATAAACCAAGAACACAATTTCAATCCAAACGCATGCCAAACTAGCCAAGTGTGAACGTAAAAAATTAGTTACTCCACACTCTTACCATTAGCCTTAGGCTTCATCTTGCAAGGGAGTCTCTTCAAATGGCTATCGTCCAAAACCCACTAGCAGTAATGACTTTTTGTGGGCTATCCCATCTCCGCTTTCTTCACGAGATTTCTCTGTAGGCAAGATATTGACAAATCATACGCTTATTTATATACCCATGCTACTCTGTTAATAGCGTGATTGGTGTAGCATACTTGACTGAGATTTCACAGCTCAAGTTTAGTATAAACTCGATTGTGCAAATGATAACGTTTTATTCTAGGTTTGATTTAGCCCAAAGTTTAAACTGTAAAGTTTGTTACCATGCAGAAGTTTTTCAAAAATTTTCACTAAAATTGGTTTGTGAATACAAAAAATACATAGTTAGCAAATGTAATAGCCGTTAAACAAAGCACACACCTACACTTTCTCGAATGCATTAAATCATAGCAATAATGCTAAGTATTAAGCCTTAAAAATAAGCTTTATCGAGTCACAAGTTTCAGTTGGGTGTACTATTTCTAATACTGTCACAAGTACGCTAGTTTGAGAGAATCACAGTTTAAATAGAGTTAATGATACTGACACACAAAATTTAATCCATGTGGAAGAAACATTAGTGTTTTTGATACATACCTAATCCATGTTAATTCCAAATATGGAATAAACAATTCGTTGTTAGATTTTCCGATAGAGCATCTATTTTTGTGCGTCGTTGAAGCATAATAAAACTACGCAATTCAGAGCTTAACTCAAATTAAAAAATACAACACAAAACTACAAAACCCTGTATTAGTGTTATAGTTACGTAATTGTTTCCAACACTAGGTAATAATCACAATAGACTACATAAATTATGAAACTAGTGTGATAAAATTTATAACTTACTATCACTTTCAAAGAAGCAAATATTAGAAAATACATATTGAGAAAGTATAAATAATAAAAACATTTTAAAGCTTCGTCAAAAGCATCAGACACGCAATACCATACCATTTAATACTGAAGCCACAAGCGGCTTTTCTCTTCGTTGATGTGGAATGAAAAATGGGGCGATTAGGTTAAGTTTCTAAGGTTGATGATATAATAAAACCATCAATAAAGCAGAAAAAGCTTCAACGAGTTGCTTTGAGATAATTAGCTTTTCGATCTGACGACCACCTTTCAAATCCTAGCAATTTACCTAATCAGCTGATGGCTAGGGAGTGTTTAGGTTTTGTTGATATGGCAGGAGTCTGGTACGAAGTTTGCTCCTATCGAATTTAGAAAAACATTCCCTTTTTTGTTATAAAAAATAATTGAAAATATTTATTAAAAGCAGTATTGTATTTTTTAAGCAATCGTAAACAAATAATTAAAACTAATTTTCTACGATTCATGAGAACAACAAAAGATTACCGTAAAGCTCCAATTCGGAAACGTATTTTTACAAAAATCCTTGATCTTTTCGCGATTCCATTGGCTCTATTTCCCCGGTTTCACGCTTCAAGTTCGTTAGTACGTATTCTTTAGCAGCTTAAAATTTGTTGTGTCCATTATAGGTCTGATGCAGAGATAGTATTAAAAACATTTGAATTGAAAAGTATGATTTCAGTTTTGTTGAATAAGTGTCAATTGTGAAAAACATTAGCATGTTATACCCCAACATATTAATTTGATGTCGAGTCTTTTCAAGTCACACAGAGCAACGATGCGGTACACTTCCACGGAAGACAGGCTGAGCTTGCTTGTATGAATATGAAAACACTAATCTAAAAGCTCTATTAAATAAAAAATGGTGAATGTAGCTTTTTGCAACTTGACATAAAATTGTTTATATTGGCATTTGTCTGAGACACGTCTTTTGGTTTAACGTGAAGAAATCTCCGAGGTAGTGATTCAAATCTGTATAAAATAAAAACTTTCAGTTTTATTCGCATGTTTCAGTTACCGGTATATAAAAATGTGAAACAACTTCACTCAAGGTTCATTACTGGCAGTGAACCGAGTACCGCAACAAAAAATATATAATAGACCACAGCTGCCGAAGAGACATATCACAATAACCCTACCTGCATATACAATTAATGAGTAACATATGACTCAGATAACTTGTAAGATGCTTAAAAGAAAAGTATACTTCATGTAGCTCTTTTTTGAAACTGCAATATAATATATAAGTTACAAAAGTACCAGCTTGACTAGATAGTATGTACAATCAGGGAGGCGGTGAGGACAGGTAAAATTTGCAAAGTTCGCTTACAAATTTTCAACTTTTGTGACCCAGTCTTTTCCATTAATCAAAAACAATGTGGTGGTCCAGGTAGTGATTCAGAAGTCATTATTTTTTCAGTCGGTGGGCAAACAAATTGCAGGCAAGACTCACAGTAAGGCCAATGCAATGGAGAAGTTCTGAGCTTACCAAAGTTATGATCTTGCTAGAAGACTTATTCAGCTACATGAGCTGCACAAAAAAGGTTTTAAACCAAACATCTAATGATTTCAATGGTTGATGCTAGCTGTTGTATATGTGGAAATTTTAAGTATTTCAGGAAATAAACAATTTCTATGAAATCTTGCAAGTTTTTTTGGTCTGCTGATTGTACGTGAATCAACACTCTAAAGCAGTATCAGAAATTTTCAACCTTCAGTAGTTTTAAGCCTGACGCTCTCACCCAGCTTTAGTAACATTAAAACAAGGTAGCTGCCTCTGTTGAGTGCAGCAAGGAGGCTATTCAGCTCTGCAAAAAGAACAACCCTTTATTGAAACTAAAGTGGGCATATTGATTGGCCCTTTATCCTACCCTAATTACAGTAACAGGACAAAGTTTAAAGCACAGAAAGCTAAATAAAGTAATCAAAACATGGAGATAATCTTAGAACAAGCTTGATTTTGTAAGGACTAGGAAATCTACCCAAATAAATAGGATCAAAAGCTGTACAGTAGTAGCTAGTTTCAATCATGAAAAGAGCCAATTTTTAGTAGAAATTAGCTGTATAACTAGGTTGTGAGCAAGCATTTTTTAGCCAAAATATTGAAAATAGCCAAATACACAGCCTACACAAAGTCTTAACGGACTGCAAAAAGTGGCTGATGATTTCTATCAAAAAGCATTAGACAATTCCAACTCTGTTTTTATGGCCCAGTATTCTAGTTATAAACAAAAAATTCTCATGATAAAACTAAGACAAAGGATCATAGTGGCTTAAACACTTTTTCAGCTTGGCTTTCTAACACGTGAAGGTAAAACATGCATTGTTGACTGTCTCTGATGGCACATGCACCACCTGGAAAAATGATACAATTGTTTTGAGGAGATGAATGAAGGGCTACCAAAAAAAAACTAAAGTTCCACTGTTGAGGGAGTATAGCTAATTGTGACAACTGGATCACATGCAACAGGATCAACGGTTACAGTAGAAATCAAATCATTCTTTAAATAAAGGTGAAAAAAAGCTGAGCGCATCGCCGAACGTCATACTAGGTGTTGTTGGCTAACTAACAAATGGAAAGTTATGAATGAAAACTATTGATATGTTATGTTAATCACAGTTAGAGGAAACTGAATACAAAAACTGTGGAACATGAAAATGTTTTATATATGCTTCAAATGCTTATATGCTTACTAACACCATGGCTAGCTAAGGTCAAATTGTGAGGGTGGATCAGTTTATTGCAAAACTTTTTACAAGAAAATAAAGCAGTAAAACTTTAGGGGAGTCAACCTTGTAGGTCACAGAATTACTTGACATTCTCAGCTACAATTATTTGGCTCAAATGGAAGGCGCCAAGTACATTAACGCTAAATTTACAACTTTGCCAAACACAATTGGGCCTTAGTAATTGCTTGTCATCAACAGTTACAGACTGGACAACCTTAGGTGTCCAGGTCCAATAGGTCAACAGGTCTAGTAGTTGACCTGATGTTACCGGATGCCAACCTTTAACAAGAAAAATTTTTGATTATCACTTTAAACCAATTTTATCCTTAACTAACAGCTCCAATTGTGGCTTATGAATGCATCAGTAGTTTTTCTCTTATTTTGACCTCCCAAACATGTCAACGCCACTGTAAAAGCAATTGAAACTTATTGGCAGTTTTTTACCACTTCCTGGTTATGAAGTGGTAAAAAAAAATAACAAGACAATTTGACGAATGAATTGACTTTTTACATAAGGTCATGAGAGTTTTTGAGACACACTCCTTTTTTCTGTAATGTTATGATGGTGGGAAGTTGGCTAAGAATATTCTGTATCTGGCAGGTGCCTCACGTCGTTATCTTTTTCAACTGTTTGGATTAGACATTTTAGCAGTTCTTTGGACCGGTGGTGAGGTGTGTTCCTGTTGTATGCCTCAGGTTTCTTGTCAGGTTTTCTCTTTTATTAGTGCATCGTGGGAGCAGTTGTGGTTGGGTGCCCTTCTACCCACTATTAAAGGCCCATGTGTGTCGGGAATCACTGACCTACTGATAATAAGCCAGCGCTCTGACCACTGAATCCTGGTTTCTGAAATTTTTAACAGTTAACCTATAAGACGCTTGAAGATGTCTGACAATCGTGAGGATGTCTCAAAATTATTGAGACTTACCTAAAATACACATGAGGCTCTTTAAAAAAGTAACAGTAAAGCCAATGTGGGCCCTTAAAAGAGCTATTTCTTTCCTGTTAGAGATTAGGTATAGATGCTATTGGTAAGGATCAATAAATGAATGGTGTAAATTTAACCATTCATTGATGAAACAATAAATGGTTAAATTTACACCAATGATGTTCAGCACAGGCTGAAAGCATGCTCTTCTGCTTATTGGATATATTATGTTCAACGTTTTGTTGCATTGTTAAAAAGGTTGACAAGCAACAAAAGGTACTCACTGAGTAGCTGCCACCAGCTTTTGATTTCCAATCCATAACTGCAAAGACAGGAAAATAGGCTGGTCACTGGTAGTAGACCTCCTATGAGAAAGTTTTTTTGGAGATGTTCTGTTCCATTCATTTTTTTAGCTCTTAAGCCCTGAACTGCAAATCTAGCACAACTTTTGTTCTGCTTGGTTAAAATGACACCCACCCAATTAATTAGATTACACATGTAGCGCTCATTCCAAAGGTGATCATAACTCCGAATAGGATATCACAGATTTTCAGGATTGAGAGTGGCTAGAGGCAACCTATTGGCCAAAATAGAATTGGCGAAGACCAGAAAAAACAACAACAAAGCACAAAAAACACACATTCTCGCATCAAACATTGTGAGTTATACTGGGTAGGAATTAATCAGTTTGTTGCAATTATTTTAAAAAATGGTTTGTTTCACAGAAAGCATTGTCGATAGCCAGCAGGTTCATAAATAATCAATGGCTATATTTAGATCTGCAATAGAATTAATAGTATATAAAGATATATCAGATGGTGCATTACTTGGTTGGGTCCACAGTCCATGAAGGAACGCAGGTTTAGATCTTATGCTGAGTTTTTCTCAGTGTTTGGATGCCTAGTATGTAGGTTTTTGGTTTTAGGTGAGTTTTCATGTGGCAGAGTATTTCTGTTTGCCATTTTTAATTCATTTCATTTATATACCCATCAGCTACAGTTTGGAATCCCGTCCCTTGACAAAAAAACTTCAATGTGCTGTAGGCGTCTCACAACAATACGGTGTACAATATGTGCCATAGTTTGCCAACAAGTTTTACTCCTGTATTTGTAAATAATTGAAACACATGCTTTTTCTAATTGACTAGTAACTTCATTTTTGTGTGAAAGTTGAAAGGTTTTGAGCTCTTCAAAACTTTTCAACTATTCAAACACATTCAACAGTTGGCATACTCTCAGGTTGGTGATTTTATTCACTTATCTTGTAGGTTATGTGGTTGTCTGCTCATGGTGAAAAATCTTATCAACCTTAGTGAGTGCAGAAAGACACCCATCAGCCAGTGCTTGGACTTGGTAGCACAGTTATTTCAATGTAACCATAAATATTAAGTTTTGTGTATATTTTTAAACTTGTTATAATTTGGCTTATTTTATGCCATGCCCTTTTTGTAATTTTATAGACTGAATCAAATATTTTTTATAGTTTATGTTGTAATTTATCATTTGTGTAAATCTCGCAGTACTAAACATAACTCTTGCGCTTTCATGGTAACATTTGTAAACAATATTAATATTTGAGACAATTATTGATGATATTCAAAGAATCTCTAACTATTGCTAAAACAAATAATTGGTTGATGCTTTGCAGAGGCGGTTAAATTGTTATGTCAAACTCTTTTACATTCAGACATTCAATACATTCACATTAGGTATTCCTTGGCTGTGCTTGCTGAAACAGTAAATGAGCTCAGCCGATGTTCTTTATTTTTAAGGTTTTTATTATTCTAATTTATTTACTAATTTAAAATAGTGAAGCATTAGATTTGGGTTTGCGAGTTTTATTTAAGTTTCCTTGACACAAAAGATGAGGATACTAGTTCTGAAAAACTACGGTGTTTTAGTTAGAGCCCATTGAATAATGATTTACATTCGTTTATGGCAATCAGAGTATAATTGGTTAACTTTATGTTTTTTTCTTCTAGGTCATCCTGCATCTGTTCTTGAGGATGCGATGGAACAGTCTTTCTCCTAGTTGGAAAGTGTTGTTTTTAGGAACAGATAGATTTGCTATCAAGATATTAGATGCTCTTTATGTTGAGTTTCTTAAAAGGTAAGAAGTCTTTGAGATGCTTGTCACTTTCAGGAGTTATTCTTGGCAAATGCCATACTAGTAGCCAGTAACTTTGCTGGACTTGTTACGTGGTGCCATTTGCTTTTTTGAAACCCACTTTTACGTGTTCCAGAAGCAGATAGCTTCGTATACAATTATTTTAGAGTGCTTACTATATACGCTACTCGATGTACTTGTACGTATACTATATACTTGAGATACTTGTACGTATACTATGTACTTGAGATACTTGTACGTATACTATATACTTGAGGTACTTGTACGTATACTATATACTTGAGGTACTTGTACGTATACTATATACTTGAGGTACTTGTACGTATACTATATACTTGAGGTACTTGTACGTATACTATATACTTGAGATACTTGTACGTATACTATGTACTTGAGATACTTGTACGTATACTATATACTTGAGGTACTTCAAGTACTCGTGCATAAACTCTATAATTGAGATGTATTATGATCTTAAATTATACAATTTATGAGCATATTATGATCCCAAACGTACTTCTGTATCTTCTCTTTATTTTCATAGAGAATCAATAGTTGGAGGAAGGCAATTGGTGAAAAGGCTTGATGTGGTTACTAAACAGTCAGAGGTGAGTGTAAGCCATTAGATTGATATGATACAGTAAGTTTTGCTCTGGCTAAGTCGATGGTATTATGACTACACTTACCCTTTTGCTTTCCTTCTCTGTTTAACACATTTGTATTTTTGCATTTTCTTCCTTCTCTAGAATTTATGATATAATTTGCGTAAAATTTCTATAATTTATATCAATTTGCGTAAAACGTGCTAATTAGGCTTACTATATGTTCCCACATAAAAACCAATTCTCGAAAAACAGGCCTGAAATCAGGGAATTCATAAGAAGCCGATCCTGTGATTTATTTGTAATACGCCATACGTACCTATCAAATAAAAAAGTTCTGGAAGTAAAACGTTTCTGATTGGTAGTTGTATAATTAGTCTAAAGTGTAATTAATCAAAAGGAAACAATCATCTGTTTTCATTGAGCCAATGGAAAACATGTTTGCATCTCTTACTAACCTTAATTTCACTTTGCAAAAACACATATTTATAGCTTCTTTTTTTTCATGATGATCAAAAGCATTACAGCTACGTAGGTTTCACGAATCGCAGATCAATAGACATCTAATGTTTATCTAATGAGTAATAATAACGCTGACAGTGAGTATTTATTTTTTACAGTAATAATAATGCCTTAAACTATGGTAATAGTGGTAGCTTGTCTGACTGTATGAAGAGTATGAAGAGGACAAAAAAGTGTCTGAAAGCATTCCGCAACACACTTGTAGTCTTTTTATGGCTTCAGATTATGTAAAACTTTATGCTAATTAATTTGGTCAATGCTATGACAACTTATATGCGCCAATGTCAAGCAGTTGGTTTTACCCAATATTCATTTGCCTCGGTAATAAAATTTATTTGGTAGCAAAAGAGTTAATGATAGTGGTAGCCATAATTGTTATGTTATTCCTCCACTGCTTTTAGTTTAAAAGAAGCAGAGTAAAATATTCATTTCCTTTTATATGTAAAATCTGATATTTCTTCGGTAAAGTCTTTTTAACTGTTCTAGCGATAGTTTTAATGCTATTGCATGTGATGCGCGTAAAACGCGAGCGATCATGTGTTTGACCAATCAACCAGACTGTTATTGTCGTCATAGCGTGTTATCACTAAACAAAAGCTGCTTCATGTGGGTGAGCATGCTCTTATCGTAAGAACAAAAAATGGACAGAAAAAGGCTGAATGCATGTTGAAGGATTTTTGTTGCATTTTTTGTGTAAATCTTCACATGTGGCTTTTCCCCAAGTGCAAGCTATCGCTACTGTATAAAACAAAATGAGAGTAAAAGGCTACCAGTCGCATGCTTAGCTCGAGTTGTAGCTATTGAAATTAAGTTTGCATAATTCCATTTTGTTTGCTTTCAATCAGAGTTACGCGCGTATAAGTCGGACCCCTTAGCTCGGTATGTTTTTGCGTTCTAGAATCGGCATACATGCGGGGATATACATTAATCCACTAATCGGCATACATGCGGGGATATACATTAATCCACTAATCAGCATACATGCGGGGATATACATTAATCCACTAATCGGCATACATGCGGGGATATACATTAATTCACTAAAGCCTTTTGCTGCCTTTTCTTTCTCCGCTCCCACATTGTTCCTTCCTTCTGTCACCTTTTACTGCACATCCTGTACTATTCACTTTTTATTTTCTCTCCTCGTGTCTCCTTTATATAACCATTTCTATTCTCTTTTTACTGTTTTCTTATATATTTTAAGCTTTTATCGCTTCTCTTTTTTATCACTTCTCTTTTGCCATCTCTAATATGAAGCCATTTAATCAGCGAATATTTTGTTACAAAGTTATACAAAAGAATTGGTAAATATGAGCTGTAGCCAGTTTCCCACTGATTCATTACTCTGTGGCAGTCACTATCTGTTGTTTATTCTTTTGTTCAGGGTGCTGTGAAAGACTTTGTTCGTGGTAAATCCACAGATATGAAACATTTCATCTGGCCAGATGTCGGTATCGAAGCAGGAGAGTTTGATGTCGGAGTTGTGGCTTCATTTGGACATTTACTTCCCAAATCATTCATAGACCTCTTCCCATAGTGAGACTAAATGTTTATTAACATCTTGCTGTGCTTCTTACTGTATTCGCTTTGACAATTTCTTTACATTACCTTCAAAATTGTTAAAAAACGATCAGCAAGCTTACTGACTGCATTAACTGTGACTAACATAATGTTCTTTAGCAGAATGTGATTGACTCATCGCTCAACTGAATGTTCAGAATCTGACTGCTCAGTTTTTTTAGATGCCATGACTAAATGAGGAATACAAATATACCAGATTTAGCAACTTTTTGTAGCTCATTTTTCACACCATTGTAGAGTAGTAGTAATAATAAAAGCAATAAACGCTAACAATAATAATAATAGTAACAGATACTAATAATAGTAATAATAATAGTAACAGATACAAATAATAGGTAATAATAATAGTAACAGATACTAATAATAGGTAATAATAATAGTAACAGATACTAATAATAGGTAATAATAATAGTAACAGATACTAATAATAGGTAATAATAATAGTAACAGATACTAATAATAGGTAATAATAATAGTAACAGATACTAATAATAGGTAATAATAATAGTAACAGATACTAATAATAGGTAATAATAATAGTAACAGATACTAATAACAGTAATAATAATAGTAACAGATACTAATAATAGTAATAATAATAGTAACAGATACTAATAATAGGTAATAATAATAGTAACAGATACTAATAATAGTAATAATAATAGTAACAGATACTAATAATAGGTAATAATAATAGTAACAGATACTAATAATAGTAATAATAATAGTAACAGATACTAATAATAGTAATAATAATAGTAACAGATACTAATAATAGGTAATAATAATAGTAACAGATACTAATAATAGTAATAATAATAGTAACAGATACTAATAATAGTAATAATAATAGTAACAGATACTAATAATAAGTAATAATAATAGTAACAGATACTAATAATAGGTAATAATAATAGTAACAGATACTAATAATAGGTAATAATAATAGTAACAGATACTAATAATAGGTAATAATAATAGTAACAGATACTAATAACAGTAATAATAATAGTATTAGATACTAATAATAGTAATAATAATAGTAACAGATACTAATAATAGGTAATAATAATAGTAACATATACTAATAACAGTAATAATAATAGTAACAGATACTAATAATAGGTAATAATAATAGTAACAGATACTAATAATAGGTAATAATAATAGTAACAGATACTAATAATAGGTAATAATAATAGTAACAGATACTAATAATAGTAATAATAATAGTAACAGATACTAATAATAGGTAATAATAATAGTAACAGATACTAATAACAGTAATAATAATAGTAACAGATACTAATAATAGGTAATAATAATAGTAACATATACTAATAACAGTAATAATAATAGTAACAGATACTAATAATAGGTAATAATAATAGTAACAGATACTAATAATAGGTAATAATAATAGTAACAGATACTAATAATAGGTAATAATAATAGTAACAGATACTAATAATAGGTAATGATGTTTTCATCTCGAATCGTTGATTCTTATTTCAGTGGCATACTGAATGTGCACCCGAGTCTCTTGCCCCGATGGCGGGGGTGTGCCCCTATTCCATACACGATACTAGCTGGTGACAAGAAAACTGGTGTGACCATACAGCAAATTCAGCCATATAAGTAAGCGTATGCGTTTTACCGTGAGGCCTTTTTGCTACGATTTTAAAGTTTGTTGTCAGTTTAACCCGGTTCAGTTCGATGCAAGCAGTTGCCGGTAAACTCTTCCTTTTCATTACGATTTGGAAACTCATTTGTTTACAAAGTGGCTACCATCCTTTTCTATTTTCTGATTTTTGTATTTTTAGTTTAGTTAATCTAAATAAATATATCATATAAAGTTGATTTGGGAATAACTATCTTGTACAAACTCACACTTTATATGGCGCCATATATATATGTTTTCGCAGTTGTTACAACATTTATACTATTGAGGTTCAGTAATACTGCTTGTTTGGTTTTCCTGATTCAAAGCAATTTATTTGTTGCCTTTTCAAGGTCTTAAGCAAGCTTTGGAATTTGAGGCGATAGTCATTCTATACTAATTGTTTTTAGATAATAATTGTCTATAAGCCTCAATAGAGTTATAAGTATAGCTATAAGTTAGCTATACTATACGTTAGCTATACTATAGCTATAAGTTAGGTGATTGCTCACCAAGTTTGAAATATATTTACGAGGTATTTTATTAGACCTTAAAACTATAACAATCTTTTTGCAAAGCATTTTATGTTTAGGTTTCTTATTGTTTTGCTCTTTTAGAAAGGTATCCGGTTTATTTATCAGTAGTAAATCAAATAATTGGTTGTACAATCATGTAAAATTTCCGTTGTTCATGAATAAGTTTTCTTTTGTCTGGCATATGATTTATTAGAATATAGAGTTGTCATTCCTGTTGTCTCAGTTACGCATCTACGTACACAGTAGTTGAGAGATTCTTCACTGGCTGTTGCTCATCATCTCCTTTAGGTTTGATGTTGGGCCTATTGTGAATCAGAGGGAGATACCAGTTCCATCTGGTGCTACTTCTTTACAACTCCTAGATATTCTCGGTGATCTTGGTGGAGATCTGGTAAGTTCAATTTTCTGATGTCATCCACGGTTGCGTTTAGTTGTAATAGATAAACCTCTGAAGTAAGCCCAATCACTACTCAAGGTCATTTGTTATTACCACTCAAGGTCATTTGTTATTATTACTCAAGGTCGGTTGTTATTACTACTCAAGGTCATTTGTTATTATTTGTCAAGGACGGTTGTTATTACTACTCAAGGTCATTTGTTATTATTTGTCAAGGTCGTTTGTTATTCCTACTCAAGGTCATTTGTTATTATTGCTCAAGGTCGTTTGTTATTACTGCTAAAGGTCATTTGTTATTACTACTCAAGGTCATTTGTTATTAGAGCTGGTCAAAAACCTCTACAGGATATCTGAGCTAAAACGGATAGTATTTAAGTTCATAACTACTATATTCTGTTTATTGTTGCTTCTCTGAAGCGCTACATGCCACATGGAATATATTGACACATAAGCCTAATATTGAATGTTAATTTCCTCTTCCGTGTTCATGTCAAAACTGTGTGATCACAGCAGAATAAGGTGGACTGCCTGATCTATAGACAGTTGTGGAGTATGCCATCAGGGTAGTAGGTGAACACTGTCTATGACTTGTTATTGTAGCTGATAGAGACTCTGCAAGACCTGTCTCACTTGGAGGACATAGAAATAGACCAGGATGACAGATATGCTACTTATGGCAAGTGGTCTTCTTACAATACTTCTACTTATTACAGTGTGTTTTATTACAGTGTCAATGACTGATGTAGGCTTCCATATTCAATTTAGGAGTTCTCCTTTGACTTGGATAGCCTGCTTCTATCGTATATTTTATGTATGGGCTCTTCCTTCGTTTTCATTGCTTTCTTGTACTTGTTTTCTCGCCATCCATTCTTATTTTTCTATGTACAGTAATCATGCTTCTACAGACCACCTCTTAAATTCACAAATAATAGTATATGGTAATACTTTTATGGTAAGTAGGGTGAAGATCAATATCCAGGACTCTTAGTGATGGTAGAAAGAGCATCTGACTCGAATAGCTTTAATTATGGGTAACTAAGTGCAGATTTTGCATATTTATAGAAATTATTAGCTAGTCTCAGTCAGCATAAAATAATTACTATTGTCTGTCGTTTGTAGCCTACAAGATCAATAAACAGGATAGCAGGTTTTTAATAGATTGGAACAGTGACACCTGCGACCTAGTTGACAGAAAGTTCAGAGCCTTTGGTGAAATGGTGAGTTACAAAAACAGGTCAAGATCACGGATGTTATTTGAGCTGTATTATAAATCATATTCAGTGCTCCCAGGATGCGATACACACTGCATCATTAACATTAGTTTCAAGTAGAAAAGTCACAGTACTTGTATGCATAAGGTGGTGACAACTTCTTTAATTGAATAAAGTTCATTAAATACTTATTTCACTTTATTTGAAAATTTGTGTAAATCATATTATCTACAACTGCGTATTAGTATGGTGAAAAGTGTAAAATCATGTTTCAGCACAATATCTGGACATACTTTGGGGAATACAAAGTGAAACTGAGTAAGTTGGTAGCCCCAAAGGAGATGCAGTGGTACACCATGAGAGACCCAAGGCTAGCCGGCCGTGCTGGAGCTTTGGCGTATTTGGGTCAGAAGGATTGTGTCGCCATTCAGTGCACAGTATGTAGTCGACAAGCTACTGTATTTCCTGTTCTGCTAGTCTCCTCCCACTTTATATAACTGGTTATCAATAAATGAAGGTAAATTGTAGACTGAAGTTGTTCGTTGGATGTGTACAATATGATACCCTTAAATGTCAAGATCATTTGACTATGTGAGGGACCAAGTATAATGTTAATGTATTACTGCATTGAGAACCCAGTCATTGCACTAGCACCTGCGCAATGCCTAAACTTGATCCAAACAGATAGTCTAAGTCCTACACAGTTGTGAAAGAACTTCCAATAGAACTATTCAGATGGTTCTATAGCGTATCATTTAACAGCAGATTTGTTTCTATCCCGAACAGGAAATTCATTATAACTGCACATTTCAATCACCTTGCTGATGGAATTTTTAGGTGTGTTCTTAAAGAAGTTAAGAACACAGGCTTTGCTAAAACATGAACTGCCGCGTAAATATGTTTTAAGTGTTTCACATTAACAATCATGGTTTTAGATAGCCATGGATCTTTGCATTGAAATAACTGTTCAGTTTGTAAATACAAACCCACTGTTTTAGGATGGTCTGGTGGGAGTTCGTGAGATAAGCGTGAAGAAAGCTATGTCTGCTAAATCATTCTATAATGGTTACCTATCAAAACCTGAGTGGAAATATGCCAAGTTCTCCAACAAGGTTGAACCTTTCGGACCAACCAAACAGCCGAAGGTGCTGACATTAAAGAAACGGCTGGCACATCAGAAGCACTGGAGGCAGCAGCTGCTACGAATGCACGCTTTACCTTCAGACGGATAGGTTCGCTTTACCTTCAGACGGATAGGTTCACCACTTTAATATTACCGAGTTATCTTTGAGAAAAAGTTTGGTAACTGGATTTCTAGAGCTTAGGCTAGCAAGCTGGTCTATTTTTTAGACAAGTTAAACTAACCAAGACTGTGCTCCTACATATTCATGATTGCAGCATTTATACTGCACACTCACCGGCATCATTGAACACTCTTAGGGAGGTCAGCTGTCTGGCCTTACTTTTTCAACACTAATATAGCAATCAGCTGCTTTGCCCTTGGATATTGCTGTTTTGTGTGTCTAGGAAATCTTCAAGTTTTATTTTATGTAAAAGATATTTGTTATTAATATACCTGAAATTGAGTAAACAAACTTTAGGGCAGTTTTTTGACATACATGTAGGTTGTACAACTACCTAGTATTGTATGAATGAGTAATGGTGAGATGTGAACATAGATATGGTTAAGATGATTTCTTCATACTGATATCATAAATAGCCAGTTTTGACAAGGCTATACAGATATTTGTTCTGCATCCAAATAGTTTTTATTGATTACTGAAATATTCGTTTAAATTTGTTGCGAAAGTATACAAGTGGCTATGTGAAGTCAGAGAATATTACTCCTTTTAGAGTGACATTTGAGCTTGCTATAATTTGTTTTTTTTTGTATTAACACTATCTGCTCACAAATGTAAAGAATTTATTAAATTATTACTGTTAATAATTCTCTCGTTTGATGTGAATGGCATGGCATGTTACGTAAAATGTACACGTGTAGAACACATGGAATATCATGACAAAATATATACAAAAATTATAAATTCACTAATGTTTTTCTCAAGATTGCTTTAAAATTACGAGCTCCATGAGTAATTACTTCTGTTAATAGCCTGTGGTCAAACAGATTCTCCACGCTCACTGCTACAAGTTGGACAGGAATGGAGCATTTCATGCACAAAGAGATCACAGTCTAGACAGTAGAAGTTCTGGCAGCAAGAGCAGCAAAAGATCTAAAAAATAAGTGATTATTAGGCATTAGGGAGCCAATCAGTTGTGAACATGTACAACTCTTTGACAGTTGAGTAATTCAGGTAGTGATCGACTTACCGGTGGTTCTTTTAACAGTGTAAGACAACCAGCGCAATGCCTACAAACACAAGCGTTCACTTCAATTACAAAAGCCTGGTTCAACATGAAGGATTTACTCATGAATCTTTAAAATACGCACAAAATGGAGTCTAACACCATTATCTTGTCTAGCATCATTATCATAGGGAAACAAAGATATGATCAAATAGCAATAAAAAGTTTCTATCGCTCAACTGCCGTCCTCCAGCTGTATTGCATGCCTCATAGCAACGAAATAAGTATCGGCTCTCAACATCAACCTTGACCCAGTAGCCGGTAACACAGAAGCAAGCGGGGAGACAACTATACTATGTCAATTCGGTCACCAAGGATGAGTTAAGCTCAAATAATTATTACAACTAATGCAGTCTACTCAATCCAGAGACCCCCTAAAGCCTGAACTCCAAACCACCACATCTACAGATATGCGAACCAAGTAAAGCTCACCGGTATTTTGAGTCACTCGCTCTAGAAATATTGACATTCTTCAGTCAGCATTAAGATACTTTTATTATAGCTGATGATAGACTAAAACTGGCAGTGGCAGTTATCTCCACCACAAATGTTATAAAACAATAGGTTATGTGTGAAGGAGTGAGTGAGTACCTAAAATACGATCCTAAAAATGGTGAGCAATTCAAAACGCTTTAGAAGTATTTCGCTATTACAATTAAGGGGGCAAATAAAACGCACTCCCTGTACTTCAAGTTCAACTATCTGAGGCAACTTAAAAAAATCAAAACTATGTCTAAAGGAGGAGATTATGTATGATTATGCCTTTGTAGATTATGGTCAGTTAAAAAGGTTTAAAATTGTTAAAAATTTGTTAAAAATTGACACTAAGAACTATTCATAATATGAACTATTTGACAAAATACTTTCAGTATGGGTAGTACAGAAGATAAAAAGTTATCATCAAGACCTGATGGAATGTTTTGCGTATGGTATGAAATGTTAAAGAGCTACTCTGGTAACTGGTTACTCATGGGCATCCTATTAAGAGTAGCTGAATTTGTTAAAGAGCACATGAATAAGTCAAGACTAAGTGCCATTTTAGAGGTCGGTGACAAGAAGGGCATCTCAAGCCTGATTTCCGTATGACAGCGCAATGATCGTGCGCGGCCCAGTCATCGTGCGCAATGCATTGCTTAGGCAGCGATGCAGTGATTCCATAGCGCGCGTAGGCGCCATGCTTGCATTGGACAGGATGGGTGATTTCCTTACTTTTTCGTACAGAAGACCGATTTCTTCGGAAAAGAGCCCTCCGTTGCGACCTTGCGCTGTCATATAAAAACCAGGCTTACTATTTCGTACGGGCAACTGATTTCTTCAGAAAACAGCCCTCCGTTTGAATTGTGGGATTGGTTGAAAAGGTTGAGCGGTATATTGTGGGATACATCATTGCGCGCACCCGTCGCAAGGATCCATTCTGTTGGATCCTTGCGATCGGCGTACGCATGTCGCCCGATCGTCGTGCGTTGACGTTTCCACATCACAGCCGGCCTACACACGACGTCGTGCGCCTTGTTGCGCACCTTGCGCTATCATATGGAAACCAGGCTTTACTGTAAGCGCCTATATATACCTATATAAAGCTTTAAAAACTGGAAGACCTAGATCTCTTAGCAACCTGGGCTAAAGCTAAGAGTATTGATTTGCCAGAGATGGAAGCATCTGAGCTGTGTATATATTTTGCTAACAGTGCAGTCATCGTACAAGTAAAGATAAACTCAATCAATGCTTTAGTTCTATTATAAAACTTTACTTTTATCCAACAACCCGAAATGATGTCTCTAGAGAGTTTCTGAAGGGTAAAATTACCCCATAGCTATGGAACAGATCAGGAAAAAGTGCATCAGTTGATAAACACAATTTAATAAGCAGTATGTACTAGCAAACTCGTGTGGGACAAACCAAACACGGACTGTTGGTGCTCTAGTGACTCACCTTAAGTGCTCAGGTGGGAGAGAAGTGTGTTCCTCAAATGGTTGGATAGGAAAGAGGTGATGGTAGGAACGAGCAAGGTGCGGCGCTGAGACAAGTATTAATCCTACAAAAGAGAACAGGACAAGATTCGTACAACATTTTTATCACTTTCTTGCTATGCAGGAATAATCTGTTCATTGCAGGAGGAAATGTAAGAAATTCCTAACGGCTCTCTGAATGTCATGCTAATTAGTCAACTGCTCTGCAATCGGTTGGAATCCTTCACATCGCAAATCAATTTATTTTCCTATCTAATAAAAAATAATAACCTAAACTTACCTTTATTGTATAAATCTCTCAAAACCAAAACTAGTATACAATAATAACTTGGACTTAAAACTACATATTCATTAACTCTTCATACTTAACTAGCCTTAGATTTCACTTAGACTGCAATTGTAGTATTGAACTTACCACATATTTGACATTCAATAGGTAATTCGCAGTACTTGGACTGACACTGGGGACAGATGTAGCCTTTGTTACTCAGTGTAGAGCCACCCGCTGAATCTTGATGACTAAAACGAGTGACAAGCAAAATGAGCAAGTAGAATTATTGACTAAGTTTACATACAGTGAACTGAATCGCTACTCTGGACTACTCTGGACGCTGGGCTGACAAACATATCAGGGTTCCATAGGCATTGATTGATCAATTCCATAGATGCTTGTGCACCGCCATTTAAAGACCTTTTTACAGACCAATGGGCGCACAAGTCGATAAGGTCGTTTCCATGGCACAAAGATGGAACAGCGACACTGAATCTCAACGGAATGAGAGCGACACGGCGACTTCCATGATGGCATTGCAGTGCTATATAGGGGTGAGTCGCTGCACTATCACGGAATAAAAACTTAGTTAATAACAAATTCTGATAGCAAAAAGAGTTGGTAATAGTCAAATTATAATGATGAACTTACAACTATGGCCAAAACTACATTCTCAATCAACATCCTTCTATCTCCATCCAAAGCTATTTATAGAATAGACATACCGTCCCATTTCTGGCAGGCCCGTATAAATCTATTTTATAGGGAAGTGTGATACATACCAGACACACATGGATGGCTTCTCCTTGCCAGTGATGCTGTAGTGACTAGGAAATCCCATTTTAATGAGTGATGACTCTACGTTAGTCTAAAGAGGAAGAAGGAAATGAGCCACATAAAGGACTAGCTTTCAATAGACAAGCTCAATCAAATTTAGTAACCCTGAAAATAGCCGCAAGGACTGGCTTAGCAACTGATAGTTGACTACACTGAATTATTTTCTGTTCCTGTAATGGCAGTGAGCACTCGTTAACATTATAACAAGCTACAGTCTGCATTGGCACTAGTACAGTGCAAAACTACATACATGCATGCACACACAAGCGCGCATGCACGCACAATGTGATATAATGTACTTGTATAAGTCATATTATACACTGCAAGATAATGTACATGCCACGCACTCTGCTAAGAGAAGATTTACACCAGCATTATTCCACTAGTGAAATGTATGCATCAAGATCATAAAGATGTCAAACAAATGATAAAAAGTTCCAAGTAATAAAATTATTCAACTATTAAATCACATCTTATAAATATAATTACCTGATTGTCTTAAATTAAATTGTTAAATCTGATGAAAAAATAAGAAGAGTACTTTGTTTTGGTTAAGCTCACGCTAATCCCAAATATACTTGGAATGAAGAAGTGAGACAACTCCTGATGAAATATTTTACTTTAATATTTACTTCATTTAGGCTCTATAAATTTTTTTTCTGTGAGATAGAATAAAATGTGGAAAACTGCAGATCTGTGAATAAAAGTGACAGAGCAAAACCAGCAGGTAAAAATAAGCTACTGCGTCACTACTGCTAGCAGACAGACTCTACTTACAGCACTGGCTTGTGGTAGAGCGTGGGCATTGAGCAAATCTTTAAAATGGCTCTCATCCAATATAATTCCATAACTTCCTGCAAATGAAAGGTTTTAGATATAAGCAATCCCAGTGCATGACCGATGTATTGAACATGGTAAATTCATTCCTTGGTGAATTAGTAAAGAGAGCTGAACCTGCGGTAATGATCGAAAAATCCACTCTACTCTGGTACTGCGTTCACTATAGTATACAATATACATATAGTAGAAAGTGTATATACGTCTATATGCATAGTATATATACGTATATAGACTATATGTGTCTGTGTGAGCAATCCCTCAAAGATCAAGTATGTCTGCTTAGCTACCTGCAAGCAGAGGCTGTGTGCGTGTTTTTAAGAGCATTGTTGGACAAGCAATGGCCCTGTGATCTTGGCTGGACACGTCTGAGCCCGGTGGCAAGGAAACCTCGACAACTGGAGACACGCTCAGTTGTAAAAAGCAATTTAACGTTGGATGTCATTACATGTTACCACCAGTAGTCGTTTTTGGAAATTGAACTCAAAGGTCAGGCGCTCTAGACCACTAGGCCCGACGGCTCTAAATAGTATACGCATAACATACGAGACGAACTAGCGTTCAGATATTCTTTGATCAGACAGCAACTACTATCAACTAAAGATCAACTACTAAATAAACCTTTTGAGACGATGTGGGCATCTCATATTACAAAATAGACTACATAGATGTAGCCATCAAACGGCAGGCATATACGGAACCTGAGGTCTTGGTGCAGAGCTCTTTACAAATCCTAACTTCAGCGGCTAATCCGATCACAGAGCACTTGACAGCATTCTGAGACAGAGCGCTGATAGTACCTTGAATATCACTCGGATCACATGTTGTCAAACTTCCCATGATGACTATCACCTGGAATAACAACTGTAGAATATAAGAGAAAACAACTACCAACAGAATTTACACATGAGATTTATGCTTTTGTTTAATGCTTGCATATTCATCAACTTGCGGAATGACATTTAGTTTTTTACCCCAACTGTATTTTACTACCAGGAGGCAGAGTATACTGATAGTGTCAAAGGGATCAGAGGGTATAGTTGTAACAAAGGTTAGATAAAATAAAAGGTCTATTTGGGTGACACTCCCTTTTTTATTGCAATTATATCTGACCATTCAGGTTTTTCTTTCCGTCATAAAGTTGATGGAATCTAAATAATTGCATTACCTAAAACTTTATCATTTGTTCAATAAAAAAATAACTGACATGCATTGTAATTTGTACAAATTATTTCATAAATAAATTAAGACTAGTAATTGTACATATATATATCTCTATATTATATATTATTATACTTCCCAGGATTACATCAGTTGTCTATATTTCCATTCTTCAATTATATATATCATGACATATAACATGAATCCTATCTAGACTATTCAAGACAAAATGAATTGTACCTATCATAGTATGATTATTATTCCTATTACAAACAAGCTTAAAGGCGACGTGACACAAAAAAATTAACAAAAAATCTTGATTACTTTTTCATGCTTGGATTTACACAAAAAAAATTACAGATTTCTATTTATGTTTATACAAAAGTAAATTGAAAAATCGCTGTTTTATATTTGCAGAGCAGCCACAAATAGATTTTGCATGAGCTGTTATTGTATTATTTAAATAAGTTTGATCAATCATAATCAAATTTTTCAAATCCTGAATTACTGTAATAGCTATAAAATTACTCAAACTAATAGACAATGACACACAATAGAGTTCTATTCCTTAGCAATTCGCATCCAGAGAGTTATGTAAATGACAGAACTCCAACTTCATACTTCTGCTAAGATTTGTTTTACATCATAGTAATACAAATCTTTTAAATAGCCTAGTATGACACACACTATTTGAAAGGAAAATATTCGAAAGCCTCAGACAACAAAAAACGGCGCCTAAAGCATTAAATTTTTAGTAGGTCAAGTAGAGTAACAGGACATGATGTCGCACTTGTCATTGACCTGATTGTCTGCTAAAGCGCCAGTGTGTCAATCAATTATAACTGCTCACTGCCAGTGTGTCAATCAATTATAACTGCTCACTGCTAGTGTGTCAATCAATTATAACTGCTCACTGCCAGTGTGTCAATCAATTATAACTGCTCACTGCTAGTGTGTCAATCAATTATAACTGCTCACTGCTAGTGTGTCAATCAATTATAACTGCTCACTGCCAGTGTGTCAATCAATTATAACTGCTCACTGCCAGTGTGTCAATCAATTATTAATTATTTGACAAAGACATTACTCTTGATTAAAGTAAAGTTGCTTGCCCTGTAATACTTTTCATAAGGAAGCGTAGACTTTGTCAATATCCTAGAACTACAGTGCACCCTCAGGATACGATTACCCTAATATACATTTTTCCCCTTACAAAGTGGAACATGATGATTTTTTCACCTCACCATACAAATCTTTTTTCACCATATGAATTCTACCAAATTTTTGCTCGAGTTCAAATTTGGCTGTCGGTGTGCTTATTACGTGTGTCCAAATAATAAAGACACCAAAATGCTGTTCGTCGAAAATATTTTCACAGTGCCTGAAAGAGACACGATGACCGATTTCTCCGAGTTCAACAATTCTCGTGTGTAAAACAGTAACATTTTCCCTTTAAAAGCAGTAGCAAAGTTGGAGTTGCGATTCCCTTCATACCAAAAGTCTAGTGGTCAGACAACTTAAGTAACCTGCTAACAAAATCCACTTCATTACAAAAACACAATAGTTTGGGTTTTCTTGCCTAATTCGGTTGAAAAATATTTTAAACAGGTTAGGTAAAGGTTACAGTGAAAGCAAAGACAGAAACGAATTAGTAATAAAATTTAAGTGGTAAAAAGTTGAAATTCAGTAAAATAGTTAAAAATACATACTAAAACTTAGCTGCGCGCGTGCGTGTATTCAAATTTAATGTCATACATCTATGTACGTCTGTCTTGAAGGTAAGAACTCCCTATAGTACATTATAATGTTACATTTTATTGCAGATCATAACCACTAAATACAATAAAGTTGCTGTAGTTACTATAGTTACTAAGGTTAACATACTATTTTGTTACTAATTTTCCCACGAGCAAACAGAGCGAAGCGATTGGTTGGGATATTTATGATAAATGCACATGTGCACACAACTCCCGAAAATTATTCATCAACAATGAGACGAACCCTTGTATCAAAATTTCATCAACAAATTCAACCATCGTTTTGTAGAGTCGTTAAAGTATAATAACGATACAAAACACATACAAACCTATTTAAATATGTTACCAAGTCTTTGTAAACCGTCGTTATTATCTTAAAACTTACCCATCTGATCGGATTATACACAAATAGACAGATTTATTTGGACGAAAATCGTTATTAAAACTTGCTAAGCCTCACTTTTATAAAATTTAAGACCGGAAATTGAAACGCCGAGCGACAAAGAATAGAACGATTAAGTTGTGCGCAGTTCACGAAAAAATAACATGCACTTTTCACCAGTCTATAGCATTGTCGGATTGCCGAAGGTTTCGGTAATTAACATAGGAGTACTGAAATCGTTTCATTTTTGCCGGTTTCAAATTAACTGACATTTCAGACACATTTGAGTACTTTGGTATTCTAACTGATGTCCAACGCAGTGTAAGTAAAGGAAATGACGATGATATTTTTTTCTAACAATTTTTATGAGATTACGATATTTAATTATAAGTTTGGATACTCGTCTTGATACTTCTTGATATTGTTAGCTATGACGTTTTAAAATGTAAACAAAATTGTGCATTGGTTTTCTATTATTACTGTATTACTATTACTACGTTTGGATATTCTTTTTGATACTTCTTGATATTGTTAGCTATGACGTTTTGAAATGTAAACAGAATTGTGCATTGGTTTTATATTATTACTATATTAATAATGTTGGTTATTCTAATAATATCAGTGCATTTTACTTCTGATATTGGCCAATATTGCATTTCTCCTATTGCAGGGGGAGAGATATAAACATATAATCTTTTCCTTTCATTATTGCTGTTTGTTGCACATAACACCCACTACATTACAGCTACCATTGCAGTTATCCTATTGCACTGCAGTGCCATTTGACTGCTAATATTGCATTTCTCAACCATCAGTACCCTTTCTTTTTTCCAATATCACTTTGGTCGTGGGCTGTATGACAGTGGAATTTCTAGTTAATATGTACAGCAATTAGATAAAAATTTTGATGATTTTTACCAGAGGATGTCAGCATTATATAATTACTACGGTTTCTATAACCCTACATATGATTTTTTCACGAGGGTGCACTGTACTAGAATTAATATACAAGAGTTCACAACTCTCATCTATCCTAGCCGACCCATCACAGTTTCCATTTACCTCCTTACTGGTGTGTGCAGGCACATGCTTGAGTGTATGATAGGCGAGCTCGAGGCTGTTTTGCAGAGAGAATTCCCCGGTACATTCCGCCTTTCTTAGCTTCTCTATGCAGCTGTTCAATCTCTCTGGGTTTCCTATGAGTCAAGGCAGCTTTAGATACAGGAAAGTTAATGACACAAAATAATGACCTGAACAACTAACACTGTATTATAGGCAAATAATAAATGAAACATTTTTTTCACAATGTCGTCTTCGCTATGACCAGTCTTGTCAGACATATTACGGCTATGGAGGTTTCACTAATTGAAGATGAATGGAGTTTTGGTGATTTTTATTGAACAATAGTACTACTGAGAATTTAGCAGTCATAATAATGCCGTAAGCTATAATAACGCCGTAAGCTATAATAACGCCGTAAGCTATAATAACGCCGTAAGCTATAATAACGCCGTAAGCTATAATAACGCCGTAAGCTATAATAACGCCGTAAGCTATAATAACGCCGTAAGCTATAATAACGCCGTAAGCTATAATAACGCCGTAAGTTATAATAACGCCGTAAGCTATAATAACGCCATAAGCTATAATAACGCCGTAAGCTATAATAACGCCATAAGATATAATAACGCCATAAGCTATAATAACGCCATAAGGTATAATAACGCCTTAACCTATAATAACGCCGTAAGCTATAATAACGCCCTAAGCTATAATAACGCCCTAAGCTATAATAACGCCATAAGGTATAATAACGCCAGAAGGTATAATAAAATTGATGTCTTGTCCGACTCAGAATATGCTCACAGTGGTAGAAAAATGGCTGAAAAAGTATTCGAGCATTCTGTAACACATTTGTAGCCCTGTTCTTATCTTGTAGCCCTGTTGATGTGAAACTTTATGCTGATTAATTTGGTATCTAAACTTTGTTATGGATTGTGTGGTTCAAACGTTATGACAATTTATATACATCCTTGTCAAATATAAGAGTTTTACCACATATTTAATTTTGAGGTTATAAGATTAATTTGGCAGCGAAGGAGTTATTACAACAGAAAAAAACTTCTTTAATATCAAGTTTACAATCTCACGCAAGAGAAACTAAGAACATGAGGTTAGAGGTCAAGTAGATGTACATAGTAAGTATTCTATAGGTATAGGTAAGTATTCAACTCTCCAAGCGCTGACTCATCAATACAATGAATAAGAGAGCAATGTATGTAGGCATGTGATGCCAGTGATATTCAAGCTGAATTTAGCACAAAATCCTTACATCATAAACAAATAGCAACAGAATGCAATAGCCTCACCTCCAAGCTCTGCCACCTTCTCAGCTCTTTTCTTACTAGAAGTTACAATCCCGAGTTGGCTTATCGGATTCTGATCAAAGTAGGAGTCTATGAAGAGCTCGCACAACTGCAGTAGATAATAAATATCAGCCATAGACAGCAACTCACAATAATGACTATCAACAGTCACTTTCGACAGCGACTGACAACAGTGACATTCAGTAATGACTATCAACAGCGGCATGAAACCATAAACATTAACCACGGCTACCAGTGACAGACAACAGCGAGTACCAACCATCGATATTGGCAGCAACTGACAACAGAGACTATCAACAGTGACTAACAGTAACTAATACAAACCACATGAGAAATCAGTGAGCGTGACATAATCGCTGACTTAGCATAACATGTTATGAGTCAGGCTCATCACATTACTGAGTCAGCGCTAGTGCTTAGAAATGCCAACCCAAACTCTGCTAGCCATTTTAAAGAGGGCAACCTTATCATTTGTCCCCGATGAAGGGAGATGCAAGCAAGTCTTATTAAGTAGGTGAGCTCACCTTTAAAGCCGAGTGCCACCTCGTAGGGTGAAGATCTTTGTCAGCCATAGAGCTAGAACCATCTAATATAATAAAAGTGTGTCTCATCTGCAATCATCCGACAACCAATTTTAAGGAATTAAATAAATTTCATTTCTGCTACCAAAAAATCTGTCTAAAAATCCAAATATACTAATGTAGTTGAAAAACCGCTATAATACACATCTAGCTGACTTTGTGTACATAATTTGTGACGATGATGTACAGCCTATCAGTATATCTCCAATCAATTGAAAGCGTACAGCTACTATAAAGTAAAAGGCAAGTAGGTTTTTCCCATTTTTGATGTATGAAATACAAATATGTATTTCTGCATAAATATTTCTGTATAAATCAGCACAAAATCACCAGCAGTGCCAAAGTACAAGAATGTCATACTTTATTCTACTATAAATAAAACACAATAAATTACCTATATGATTTTGTATAACTGACCATGCCGAGCTTGGTGTTTGGTACTCGACTTGCACGAAGGCGTTTTCTAGCTCGTTGAATTTCAGCGACACTGGCATGTAGCGTTCCATCTTGATCTTCCGTTATAGCCTCCCTACAACAGACATTGAGAAATCTTCGCAAATTTGTAGAAAAAATTATCAAACAATCTCTGGGGAATGAGTTTTAGACAGCACGGCCCGTGATAGGTTTTGATAGGTTTAGCTGGGTAAGTGGTCTAGAGTGTTGGCTAACCGGGGAGGTCCTACACACCTATTAGATCGAGAAAATCTAATAATAGAAAAAATCTTCAATTTGTAAATTGGTTTAACCAGAAAATAAAACTTCTAATATGAATTGATCGGCTCTACTAGTGAGTCCCCTTATGACCTACTAGACATTATCATATACATTACAAATGATAATTCAGTCTTACATCATTCTTACTGCTAGCAAATTTCATTGAGTCACAATTATAACCTTAAATATCTACAGCGACTTTTTGAAGGAAAACATCTTCGGTAGGAAAGAAGTAGCTCCCAATTTGGTAAAGTCAAATTTAATAGAAATATGATATATCTAGCGAGTGTGTCGGCACAAATGAAAAAAATTTAGGTTCAGTATCAAAGTTAAAAAGATGAATGCAAACTTGATTAGACAGTATCATCAAATAAAAGCCAAGTATAGGGAATCACAAAAACAGCGCTTTATAACTTTCACTGAAATTGATAAAAACTGGTAAAAAAAATTCATTTCTATTCTTTCTGCAATATGTAAGGGGATCCAGACGCCAACTCCAGACAGGAATTCCCATTTATATTTTTGACATCACGGAATGAAGAGGTCAAGGACAAAAGAGAGATGGAAAGTGTTTGCGGTTTGTTGAGAGTGCTGGAGAAAGGCTGGAGTGAAGGCTACAATTATATCGGAGACATCCTGAGTCGGCTCTTGCGGAAGATGAGCAACTTGCAGACTGACAATCAAGTAAGACCATATAGCTTCATACGGTGTCAGAATATACCAAACCTACAGGCTTTATCGTGTAAAACGTTTTTGTGTAACAGTATTTCACAATACAGCGAGTTCATGAGAGGGCATAGATTCGCTGGAAGCTGTTTGCGTTGAGGCCTAAAGGTTGCAGGAAGAGTGCGAACTCAATTGTTGTGAGTAATGTTTCCTGGAATTTCGGCCCCATTAACACTTACGACCAATAGTGAATGGTTCCGCCATTTTTTTATATTTCGGTGTTAACTAATTTGTTGCCTGTTAACCACAACCCCTCATATCTTCTTGATTGTGGTGCGCTGCCAGTATAACAGTATAAAGTATGTCTGCTAGTGGTGAAACCAAGTCTGAAAAGTTTGTCAAGCCCCTGGATTTTTCCTCTGGCAACCTGGCCACTGCTTGGAGAATTCTTAAAGAGCAATTTAATATACAGTGCACCTTCAAGATACGATTACTCTGATACATGAAATTTTCACCTTATGAAGTGGAGCATGATGATTTTTTCCCTCACCGCATTAATCTTATTTCACCATACGAATTCAACAAAATTTTAGCCCGAGTTTGAATTTGGCAGTCAGTGTGCTTATTACGTACATCAAAATAATAAACACACCGAAATGCTGTTTGACAAAAAAAATTTTCACAAGGCCTGAAAGAGACACGATGACTTCTCTCAGTTCAGCAATTCTCGTGTGTAAGACGTTAATATTTTCCTTTGAAATCGGTAGCAAAGTTAGAGTTGCGATTTCTTCACAGTGGTCAGACAACTTCTCTTAACCTGCTAACAAAAATCAACTTTATTATGACAACAGCATCATTTGGCTTTTTTGCCGAGCTAGGTTAAAAAAGTTTTAAAGAGATTCGCCAAAAGTTATAATGAAAGTGAAGACAGAAAGCAATGTGATAAAATTTTGGTGATAAAAAGTTGAAATTCAGTAAAATAGGTAAAAATACATACTAACACTTAGCTTTGAGTGTGTGTGCTTGGTAAGCTAAACTTATTTGAGGTGAATTCAAAGTTGATGCTATACGTTCGCCTATTTGAAAGTAAGAGCTACCTACGGTACATTATAATGTTGCATTTTATTACAGATTATAACCATGAAATACAATAAAGTTACTGTAGTTAACTATAGTTACTAAGGTTAACATACTATTTTGTTACTAATTTTTACTATGTACAGCCCTTATATATCGTATCCTGAGGGTGCACTGTATGTGATTGTGAAGAAATTAGGAGAGCTTACTGCAGACGAACAGATTGGTCCAATGCTTATGACCATGGGTAGTGACTCTATACCGGCATACAATCAGTTCACCTTTGTGCCATCGACAAGGACAAAGAGAAAACTCTAGGCAATTGCATAGAATTTTTTAATACATATTTAAGCCTGTTAAAAATGTTATTTTGGAACGCTCAGTGTTTAATAAGACGGTGCAACAACCTGATCAATCTCTGCACCAGCTTATAGTAAAACTCCAAGTCCAGAGTAAAAATGGCGATTACGGTGATATGCGAGATGACCTAGTCAGGGACAGAATTGTGATAGGGATGCGTGACCTCGAGCTCCGCAAAAACCTTATAGATAGGCCTGATCTCACACTGAGTTATGCATTCAAAAAGCGAAGCAATGTGTCAAATCAGGAGCATGCAGCTGCAATGGCTTCTACATCCGGTGCACTGAGACCCGGTAAAGAGAAGTATGCTGGGAATGTGGATGCGGTACAACAGTAAAATGCCGGATTGTCTAAACAAATGACAGGCACTGAGGAAAACAAGAGCAGTAACGCGAAGGACAACCAGTGCTCAAATTGTGGAAAGTGGAAACATTTTGGTGGTCGCTGCCTGGCAAAAAGTTTGGGCTGCAACAAATGTAAGAAAACAAATCACTGGGCAAAAATGTGAATAGGAGCCAAGCAAGTACTCAAACTGGAAGAAAATGACGATAGATTAGAGAGTTTGTTCTTAGGGAGTTCCCAATGACTGAGCCGGGTAAATCACATGGGCAAGATTTCGGAGACCAAAAATGCCTTGTACATAGAGTTACAGGTAAACACTAAAAAGGTGAAATTTAAAGTACACTCTGGTGCTGCAGTCTCCACCATACCAATTAGTGTCTGCGATGATCTTGGTTTGAAACTGACATTTATGACTCGAGAATTTTTCGGCGCTGGGAATGCTAAGCCTACAGTAATTAAAGTGGCTATCGTGGAATTGTCTAATGAAGGAACATGCCACAAAAATAATGTATACGTTATTGAGGAGCTAGCCAAACCACTATTAGCCAAGCCGGCCATCAAACGGCTGGGCATTCTCAGAGTATCTGAAGTCTCAGAGGTCTCCTCAACAGGTTGGAAAGATAAGTCGCCGTCATTGTTCTCATGCTTAGGTACCAAGAGATCCAAAGTTCATATTCAGCTGAAAAACAATTAACCCTATTCGCTCAATCGACTCCCAGAAGGATAGCGACAGCCTCTGCAGAGAAGCTCCACAGAGCGAAGAGGATCAGAGTCATTCAGAGGATAGAGGAGCCCATAAACTAGTACGCTCCTTGTATCGTGGTACCAAAGAAAGATGGGAAAATCACAGTATACATAGATTTCACCTGCTTGAATAAAGCAGCGGAGAGGGCATATCACCCACTTCCAGCCACTGATAAGACAACAGCCAGCCTGGGTGTATCATGAGTATTCTCGATATTAGATGCACACTGCAGATACTGGCAGCTTCGGTTAGATGAAAGTTCACAGAAACTGACTACTTTTATCACACCGTTTAGTAGGTTTTTCTGCACGCATCTACCATTTAGCAGCTTATCCGAATCTAAAATATTTCAGAGAGAGATGCAGAAGGCCCTGGAAGGTATTGAAGGTGTTTTGTGTCAGATGGATGACATATTAATTCCTACTGTGACTGAAAAAAGCCCAGCAGTAAAGTGAAAGAGGTCCTATCTTATTTGGCTTCGGCATGCATCACTTTAAACGAGACAAAGTGCAAGTTTTTCCAGACTCGTGTCACCTTTCTGAGTCACATTATTGAGAAATTGGGGATACATGCAGATCCAGGAAAAGTATTAGCCATACAGGATTTATCTATCCCAAAAAAACAGGAAAGGCTTGAAAAGATTCTTTGGTAACTTGGTATGGTTAATTATCCAGGTAAGTTTATATCTACTCTAGAGGATGACGCTGTCAAGATGAGATCTCTCCTGAAACCGAAAGATGATTGGTATTGGACATCTGGGATGACCGAAGAATTTGAAGTGCTGAAGCAGAAGATCTTCTAATTCCTGGTGTTAGTCCTATTTAATATGGAGGCCAAAACCTGGCTTTTTACCGATGCGTCCTTCAATGGTTTGGGAGCAGCTATGTTCTAGAAAACTGCTGATGGCTTCAAGCCTATAGCCTTGGCATCGTGGGCCCTTATGAACACAGAAAAGCAGTGTGCCCAAATAGAAAAAGAAGCTCTGGCCATGTGTTGGGCAACGAAAAAATTCTACTAGTAACTAGCTGGCTTCGACTTCAAAATCAAAACTGACCATAAACCCCTGGTGACAATCCTGGCGGAGAAAGAACTGTATAAACACTCCATCCGTGTTCATATGATGTCACATACGTCTCTGAAGGAAAGTTGATATTTGCTGATGCCCTGAGCAAAGCCCTAGCAGAAACAGAACGAGTGTCAGCACCAGAGCCTCTACTCATTCAGGAAGTGATGGAAGAGCTCCTGCTCCTCGAGCTATGGAAGATATCTCGAGCCAAGAGAAAAGTAGTCAAGGTTGCCCTCTCAACAGACCCATAGCTAGTCAGTTGATAATATATATTTAGAATGGCTGGCCAAACTACCGTGATCTGCCTTAATGTCTTAAGTATAATTCATTCAAAGAGAAAATTACTGTCATTGGAGGATTGCTATTTTATTACAACAGATTGTATATACTCCTGGGTGAACGGGAGAGGGTTCTGTATGACACTCATAAAGGGCATCTGAGGAGGAACCTTTGTCTCAAAAAAGCCCAGAAAATGATTTGGTGGCCAGGGATGTCTCAGAACATCAGAGAGATGGTAAAGTGCTGCAACACATGCCTTCACTTTAGAAAAATACCCACTGAGCCATTGATCCTACTCCCCTTCCCGAAAGACCATGGTGGCAGCTTGCAATAAATTTCTCCACCGTTGATGATAGAAGCAGTGAGTATTTAGTTATTAGTAACTATTATAGTCAGTTCATGGTCGCTGAAAAGTTGGGATATTCAGATCTGTGCAGAATTGGCGACAAGGTCATATGTGCATTAGGTGTACCACACATCATTGTATCAGATCACAGTCCATAGTTTATTTCTGAAAACTTCGCTCAACTCATGGAGAAATGGGATACTATTCATCGAACCAGTTCCCCTAGAAACCCTCAAGCAAATGGCTATGCAAAAAGAGGAGTGCAAGCACTCAAAAAGCATGTAGCGAAAAATGTTGAGATTGAATCTGCTATTATGCGTTATAATGACAGTCCTTTGCAGAATGGCTATACCCCTGCCAAGCTGCTCATGGGAAGAGGTATGAATTCATAAGGCTATCTCGACAACAGTCCAGTGAACGTAAAGAAGTTTTGTGCTTATGAAGCTGATTACGGAGGTAAGCAGGCTCATAAGTTCAATCAGTAACACAGGGCGGTTGAACAGGGCCCAGTGCTTATCGGAGCTTTGGTGGTTTTCAATTACCCCTCAGCTAAATCTTCAAGGGCTATTGTGATGACGTTTTCAGGTAGAGAAGTTGAGCTAGAGAAGTTGCATTGAAAACAATGGAGCCGTGCTGCGCAGGAACAGAAAACTAGTGCAGATCAATAATCGCATCGAGTCGTCCCCATCTGAACATATGTCAAGAGAAGAGTCTTCTAATCCGACACTGAACACTGGAAGTGAAGCGAGCACCAGTCAGGTAACCACTATGCCTAAGAGAAAGAACTTCACAAAGACTGGACCTCGACAGTCGCCGGTGCTAGATGCGCCTACTTCTGCACCTCTACGATTACAGACTCCTCAAGTGAAGAAGATTGGTTAGCAATCATCTCCCTCAGAAAGCGGTTGCTCTCCACCTGCACTAACTCCGGCACTTGCTCGAAAGCCCATAGAATTCGGTGGATCAACCGGTTTCGACGGTCAGTCTCAGCCAACACTTGCCTCCTCTAGTACTCATCGTCAAAGTGTACAAAACCATCGGACGCAAGCTAAGAGAGTTGTAAAACCTCCAGATGGATTCGATTTGTAATAGGCGTATTTGCGTTTGATGCCTTGTTTTGTAAATAATGTCCATGTTTCTATACTCACTGACTTTTATGTTGTTAACCTTGTCATTTTGCTAGTTTTGAATTTCCGCCTCTCCTCCATGGTGTGCCGACACTTACGGTATAAAGATTTGGATAAATCTCGGGGGAAGGTGTAAGAGAATTCTAGACAGGAATTGTTATTTATATTCATGACATCACGGAATGAAAAGGTCAGACAAAGGAGGGACAGATAGTGTTTGTGGTTTGATGAGAGAGCTGGAGAGAGACTAGAGCGAAGGCTACGATTAGACTAGGAGGCATCCTGAGTCGGCCCTTGCCTAAGTCGAGCAACTTGCGGACTGATAATCAAGTAAGACCATATGGCTTCATACAATAGAATTCTTTTGCTCTCCATTGCAAAATTTAACTTTTAATTTTAGTCAGGCTATTTTTCGAGGTATTTGAAAACAAGCCTAGCTATAAACATGGTATACATTAGTTGTCTTTGTCGTTTAGGAGTTATATTTTATTCAGATTTGTTTTGTAATTCAAATGCAATGAACGTAACTTGATTTAACTATGAGTTCACAAAAACACATGTTGAGTATCTTAAAAATTAGTATTTTCCTCATTATACCAAATCCAAATAAATCTGATTTTTACAATGAACGGTATCGTATGTAAAACTTATTTAATACACACCAGGTCTTTTCGTATCCAGTTTCCCATCTGTAATTCGCATCACTAGTGCTCGGTTCTAAATCATCGCCAACATTGTTAGTAGTTTTGTACATAGACATGACGGACCATTAGCAAAAACAGCACAAACGAAAATGTTACAATGCTAATAGTCAGCAGTGATACGGGTGTACTCGGTGGGTCTAGCGCGGCTTTGGACATAAGAAAATTCGGAATGGGTTCGCGCTTTCGATGACCTTTGCCATTTGCATTTGCCAATAAAAATTTGGCTCGGCTCTTGACAACCAATAAAAAATTAGTAAAATAAGCTAGGTTCGTGACCATAAATTATTAAATGTTCGCGACCACAGGTAAAATAATTTGAAATTTTACAGCCACCGGAACTACGTGCCAACTTTTTCTTTGCTCGCTGTGTACACGACGCCTACAATTGCATAAAATGTCGCTTCTATGCAGCTTATAAAATGTAGTAATTACTTGCAATCGTATTATCATATGACGGAAATTTTATTGATGTCAGTTTCTCAAAAACAGGACTAAAGGTTAGGAAAGTTACTTTTACTAATGAATTCGAGCTAGTAATATTAATGTAACTTGTATCTGCCAAGGAACTTGCCTCTGTGCTGCTACTGAAACATGTGCTGCAGAACTTTAAAATAGTTGTTGGGTGGAGAGTATCCACGGGTACTACACGCATGTAGTATTTGAGAGAGAATCTATTTGTCAAAAGTTGACATTTCACATAAATTTGTGTGGTAATACTGAACTTTTTATCGTGGGAAGCGCCTGGTGATAATAGGTAAAGTGACGAGCTGAATTCTTATATAGTATTTAACATGAGCACGTAGCGTGAGCTTAAAGTTCACGTAACGAAATTTCAAGCTGACAACACCAATTTAGACAGTGGTGCTAGTATTCAGGTTATAGAAGTTGAGTCATCTGCCACTGCTCTAAACACTAGCAATGCATCTGCATTATGCTCTGCTCTACACTACTACACCACTAATCACTGGGATAAAAACTCCTACTTTACATCAAGTTGTATGGGATATGTTCACTTTATGTGATAAGATTTCTACTCTGTATTTCTTCAATCGTGTTTGACTAAAGATTCATTCTGAAATTTCCATGTTTTTTCTTTTTTTTTCTTGTAACAACTCCCACAGTACCATCTTTAAGAGATGATTCCACATATGTATGTTCAATACTCAATCATGCAGCTATAGTAGGTGATGTTAATTAGACTTGAAATTGCAAAAACCTTGGTCAAATTATAAAAAAACTATAAAAACCAGTTTAAACCAAAAACCTGGTTTTTTTATAAAAACCGTGGCTTTTCCCAACCCTGCTTGGTGTGACAGTTAAATAAGAATGTGATCATGTATTTCTTCTTTCCTACTGCTCAAACTCCTCGACACACCGTTATCACATAACGTCCAGCTATTCAAACGAGCTAACAATAAGTCAATAATCTACTAAAGGAAAAATAACACAAGTAATTTAACCATTAAAAATAGTAGAAAACCAGTATTTACAAATTATATAAAGAATGTTATATAAACAAGGCATAAACCATAGCCTCACTTGGCTGTAATTACATTATCTGTTGTGATCTATTAATTTATACAATATCAGTAGGTACAAGGAGATCTGAGTTAGAGTCTCAGTTTTATATTAGTGTGACTAGACTAGAAATCTGCTCGACTATAGCACATTTTCCAAATCATAATGGTGTGTAGAAAGCTCTGTACAAACAAATACTTTCTCTTTATACCTTCTGAGACACTGTTAGAAAAGGTTTCTCATGACAAATCTGTGACGCAAAGCAAGTTACAATAATGCTTTAGACCTTTGTGACATGAGCATTAAATTTGGTCATGCATTAAGAAGGCAAGGTTACAGACCAGACATGGAGTATTTTCTAGCACTTTTTTTTAATGAAAATCGTAATTATTCCCATAGTGGTCTAAAACAATATGGAATGGTTTTATGTGCAATTGTTGTGGAAGTGGTGTAAAAGGTAATTAAATTTTGGTGATTATATGATTGCATCTATTGTTTCAACGATTTGCTATTTATTATCATGTTAATGCTGCACAATTACTATAAAGTTATCTCAAAGCTTAAAAAGCGATTGATCTATGAATACACAGCTGTCTATCAGTCGGAGTCTTTACAGCGAGTCTTACACTACCAATAAGTCTTGTCTGCTAACCCCTTTTCCCACCAATGCACTTCAGTTCTTCTTTATCATATTTATTCTCTACACTAACTTTTTCTTGTCAAATACTGATTACTTCAGCCATTTGTTATTGTAGCCTATTATAGGTTTTTTACAACATTTACCACTACGTTAGGAGTCTGTTTACTATTTCACAAATTAAAATATTTTAATAATTTTAGTTTGTGAAAAAAGCTTAGATTATGTGTGAGCGATCACTCGGAGATCGAGCACGGTGTTTGCTTAGAGAGGCTGTGTGTGTTTTGAGAGTATTGTTGCACAAACACTGTCTCTATGGTTTTGGCTGGTCATGTCAGAGTCCAGTGGCGAGGGAACCTCAACAGCCGGAGACACATCCGGTTGCAGGGAGCATATTTTAGGGGCTATGTCATCCCTGTCATCACTAGTTGCCTTTTTTGGGAGTCGAACCCGACCTCTTGCTTGCGTGTCAGTCTTCTAGTAGTTTTCCGGTCAGCTGTTGTTATTTGTTATCCTAGGACAGCCACAGCAGAGGTATGCCTATTTGGTTATGCATTTAAATCTCGCTCACCCTTATCAACTCCGCATTCTACCGTACGATGTATATGGAAACTTGAAGCAAGTCCTATAGCCTCTTATGGATGGCTAAAAGATACTTTGATTTCTCTGTGCATTTCATCAACAATGAAATGTGCATAGATTTTTTTCTTAATGTTAACTGTTTACCCAACTGACTGCAACTCGGAAGGTCTAACTAAACCTAGTAATTAATCTCCTTGTATGATTTTAGGTGCTCAATGCATACCGAAATAGCTTGATCCTATGGCTGTTATACTCCTTAGGAGACGGTCCACAGTGTATGGCCTGATTGTAGCTGCAATCATCACTGCTATAATCATCACTGTCTACTTGACTTCTTATCATGTCTATTTACCAACCGCTAAAATAAGGATAGTAGATCCGGTATCAGCTGTTCAGGTCCTTGAAAACAACCCAATAAGTGGTAGAACAGTCCTCAACGCCAGCTCGGGGAGCCATGAAGGTGATAATATGCTTACAAACGCAGAGATGTACTCAAATATAAAGAGGAAAAAATATGTGTGAGTTAACACACTGTATTATTGTTCTTGACATCTTTATGTTTTTTAATTTGCGGTATGATATAATTTGACATATGAAATTTTTTTAAATGTTAGGGGATGTGGGAAAAATACTGCCATTTCATAGCATTTATTGCATTATAAAATTGAGCAACTGCATTTATTTAAAACTCTATTAACGAAATATTGATCTTTTGAGACATGTCACCTAGATATTCTGTATCTACTTTGCAATAAGTATCAAATGTATAATGTGCCAAACCATATAGGCTTTACCAAAAGATACCAGTGAGCAAAGAGAGGTTTGCACATTTTAGGGTATATATTACTCGCTATATTTATGATAAAAACTGGTGGTCTTGATTGAAAGTTGAGTCGAAACAAGTTCCTACTTTGTATCATCCGAGTTCTATGCAAATAAAACAATGACTCTCATCCATTGTCAACCTATATATGATTGCTACAAGTGTCTTATGCACTTGTAAAACAAATTAGTGGCGAAAATAATAGAGGTGTTGCTAGGTTTGTTATGTAGGCCTAAATGCATGAAACAGACTACTTTGCTAAATTGAGAAGACAACTCTTATAATAGACATTTATCCGCAAGTTTTGAGTGAAAAACTTTTTTGTAAGGCGTATGTAGTTACTACCAGGTCATCCCTGTTATGTGCTCACTACCTAGACAATACAATTAGCAGTAGGCAAGTGGCATGACCTACTAGTAGCTGTCGTGTGCTATTCTTATCGTGCCTACCTACTTCACCCCTCACTAAATTGTTTACAATTTGTAGATGAAGCTAAATATGTAAGTACAGATCCAAATTGAATAAATTGAGTGAAATATTTTCGAATGCAGAACTTATGTTTCCCCTATAGTTTTACTATATTTACATGTATTATAGTAACCTGGTACACGGAAAGTTAGGTGTAATAATTAATTAATCACACTAATTTTCCTTAGTCTGGCTGGCACGCATTTGGCGCAGATGGTAGAGTGTCGGTCTAGCAAGCTGAATGTTTCTAGTTTAAATCCTGTTCAAAGCAATCTTTTTTCCTTACATTGAAACGAAACTACAGACAGATGAACGCGGCTGTTATTATAGTAAAGATTAATGTTTTTACGTAACTATGAAAAGAATATCCTTTAAAGTGTTGCTTTTTCTGTAAAAAAGAGAATCCAAAGAAACATGAGGTCGATGAATGGTTCCTTGAGCAACTTTTACTGAGGAGTTTATTGTCTCTCAAATTTGGAAAACTGCTAAGGAACATAAAATCTTGAATGCATATTGGAAAATAGAAGTTGTTTGCATTTCTATAATTTTTGGTTGGTAAATACTATTAGAATCATATTGTTTTCAAGAGCTTGTAGGTAACTGCAAGGTTTGGTGGCTTGTCATGTGCATGAGCTGTGTAAATGCATGCCTAGGGAGTGAGATCGTTTTATTAAAACAAGTAGGAGGGAAGGTATATTTTACACAAGTCACTGGCAGGAGATTCTTTTGTTAAAGATGGTTCTATTACATGTTTACGTTTCAAAGAAGAATGTAACCAACGCGTTGTTAGGCCTCTGGATGGCCGAGTGAAATTCTGGCTTGCTATAAGTACTGTTTGTGGACCAATTAACTAGAGTGTGATAAAAGTGCAGCGTCAGTACTTTTAATAATAAGCCAACTAGACGGCGATATCAGTTTGGAATTACATAACGGAAGGAATTGTCTTCCCATATAGCAGGTGGCAGGTTGGTAGCAATCATAGATCAACCGCTGTTGAAGTTTAACTACGCATTGAAAATAATATATTTCCTGTCGTTTTGCCTACTTTCTGTATTATTTGGTTTGGATAAGGTTGTTGATACCAGCAGAGTATTCTACTAGAATACTTCTAGCTTTCATCGGTTACATGGTTTCTCGCAGTATGAAGCTTGATGGCTTAATTGTTTTTGTCTGCACTACATGGCATTTCTTATATTCCTAAATTACTTAAATTCAAGTATTTAATATTTTTTATTGACTGAAGAACGAGAGCCTTTGTGAGAACACAACTCCCAATTACTAGTAAATAGCTTACGCTGCCAACTATGTAGTCACATCTCTAAAGCTCTAATTCTTCTCTTAGCTTATTGGTAATGAGGAATTTTAAAGCTGATCAGTTATGTTTGTTTGAGTACTAACTACATTTGTTTATATATCCGCTAGCACTTGCATCATCCTCAGATAATAATACGCGTGATGTAGGCTATTTGGTTTTCCCGCATTCATATTGTAGTAGAAATATAGCAACCACAGTATACCTTTTATTTCTAAAAAGATTAAAGTGCTTTTACAATTTATCAAGAGTCACAAACATTTTTTTTAACTTTAAAAATGCAATTACTATCTAATTTAAATTGAAATGAAGAATGAGGAGCTAAATTTAAAGTTAACATCAATAATTAGCTGTGGCTATACAGTATTTAAAAAATTATCCAGTGCTGTTTAATTACCAAAGTAATATAAGTTAGCAATAATTTTATTTGTAGCATCACAAGTTGTTTGAACGCTCAAGCTCCTGCTTGCATTAAACACTAAAATGATTCATCTTGTATCAATGCGGCAAAGTAAACATGTACACAACTGCCTTACTTGATTTGTCTTCTCTTTGCTAGAAGACAATCTCTCCGTACCTCTATTCCAGCAAAGGCAGCACGGAAGAAGGAAGTGAAAGGTTACACGGAAGTGAAGTATGAAAATGATTTATTCCATGGGCGTTGTTATAACTTTCCTAAAACTAAGAGAGTTACCCATCCATTATCAGCGTCTGAAATAGCTCAGTCACTCGGACGACATTTTGACATCTCAAAAAGAACTCTACAGGATATAACCGAGGCTGTACAAATGAATTTAGTTAGCATCAATAAGAGTGACATAGATAACATAAAGGTGGTGTTAGGCTATCACGGTTACGAACACACTCCACACTATACATGGTATAACTTCTCTCACTGTGAATATACAAACTGCATTCCACTAAACCCTCATCGTTCAATCGAGCATCCGATGGCACCAGACAACGTGGCGAAAGCTGCTAGTATCATTCTCTTCAATCTTGTAGAGATGTATCACGGAGATACCTTGCTCAAAATTCCCCGTCGTACTGATCAGTATTTTGGAGTTACTTCGTTGGAGTCAACAGGGTACTCGTTCAACTTGATGCCTCCTACTCTCAATGGGCTAATGAACTTTACTGCCACCTACAGCCGTAGGTCTACTGTTCCTGAATGGCACATATTTAAGGCGTGTATGGATAAGAGAACTACAAAGCTTCCAACTAGAAATTACTCAGAAGGCAAATCCAAAGGTGCAATCGCATATGTTAGCAATTGTATGTCTATGCAATATAATAGGCTTTCATTAATGAAAATGCTGAAGTCATACATTCCTGTTGACATATATGGTGGATGCGGGAAGCCCGATCCATGCAGGGGTCATTCAGATCCTGGGCAATGCTCCCGAGATCTTCATAAGCAATACCATTTTTATCTTAGTTTTGAAAATTCCCTCTGCGAAGACTACATTTCTGAGAAGTTCTGGGATAGATTATCGGAGGCTACATACATGCTTCCTGTTGCTATGGGAGGCCTGACTGTGCACGAGTACAGCGAGCAAGCTCCCAACCAGTCGTTTCTGCACGTTCGTAATTTTACTAGTATCGAGAGTCTTGGGAAATATCTTCACATTTTGATGAAAAATCCTGAGTCATATAATGCATACCACAGATGGCGGGAAGAGTGGGATGTGTATAAGCGGCCCATATACACACGATTTCCCTCGTGCGACTTGTGCAGGATAGCCAATGAGCAGCCATATATGCCCTCAGATCCTAACCTCTCCACCAAATACAACGATCCATCTCTCTGCAAGAATTATGAGCCTTTGTGACTGTTAAATTTATTTTACGGTTTCTCGAAAATCTTATATCATGCATTAGCTGCTCATTTTGCTGAGTTCCTGTGTTGTCATACCTTAAATGATATTTTTAACTTTGCTCTATTTGCATCTCAAGGTCGCATTATATAGTAAACCATTCTCTGTATCTCCTTGCTCACTTTTATTCAAGATATTAGTTTGTCGCATTAGCCATGCAAACAACTATGTATAATTATTTTAGTTTAACAGTTTCAATTTGTGTATGGTCGATTTACCAGTTAATTTATGGTCAGCTGACCAATTTATATAGGTCAACTTCAATTGTTCTCCAATATATTTTTCATTGATCGCCCTGTTTTGTGTTTTGTCTTGCAGCGAGTTGAAAACTAAATGGCTAGCCAGCCTGTCTAATGACTGCAAAATCCTGGTTCCAAAACAATATAAGGTACATGCATCTTCTAATTGTAGGTTTAAAATTCTGTGCAACTGTCAATGTATGTCAGAGATACTAAATTATTTCAGCAAATGGTAACATGTACAGCGAGGCATTCGGTGACACTAAACCTCCTAAGGGTTGTGAAGCAAATTTAGATTTCAAAACTCAGTCAGATTGAGAGCCAACAGCTTGAAAATTGGTTGCGGTGCGAGAATGAGAGCCTAATCGTTCGCAATATGTATTTGCAATTTTCATTTGTTGAAACTGTTCAATTGACTTCACAAGCTGTCTATTGGACATACAACACTATTTTACCTATTTGAAGTGCATGCATCAAATTAAAAATAAATGGTTTCCTTTTCCTGCCCAGCGCCGTTTCATGTTGTCAGTGATGCGTGAGGTGCTATGATATTAAAGGGCTAATCCATGCATCTTATTGTTCCCACAAGCGCATTGGCTATGGATTATAAAGGTAATGAAGTGTGGCAGATGTATCAGCACTTATCACAGTCTGAGTGTATGTACAGTGTCATGCTAGGTAAGTAACTATACTTTCTGACTTACATCACCGCTGAATCACTAGTTCCGTTCCAGCGAACAAAAAAGGTTTTTTAAGTCTGTGCGCTAAATACTCCTTTGGTTAATGAATTGTGTAGCATTTCCGTGATTAGCTGATACGGTTGCATGACTATGTCACTCGGTGATCAGCTAACTGAACAAATAGATGTCACTGATCCTCAAATTTTTGTGCAGAAGAAATTAGTCGCGAGTCGAGGAAACATTGATCATGATACTAAAATATAGTTTGCTTTGTTTGTCATATCTACTGCTTTATGTACAATCTCAACAAGTTGTGGTGAACAGCGGAACACAGCTGACACCAGAGGAAATTGCAGAGGTAGGTCATAGTTTATTACAAAGTTTAAGTTTCGAGAATAATACTAATATATAGCATATTCTGTGTCTAGACTCGCTCCAAAGGTACACTAAACTGATTGCAATAAGTTGGAAACGTCAAAAAATATATCGGATAATATTGAGGGATTTTTGCTAAACTTGATATGTAATGTCTTTTTACAAAAAAAAAGATAAAATAATAATCAGAAATTAAATTATCAAAAATATAGTTTCATATATGTCTTAGTAATAAAATTGACTTATTGTTAACAATCGGCAAATAGTTTTGATACATGTATGTGTAACCTATGTTTTGATTTTAAGTGTTTACAATGACAAAGTAAGAGTACATCATTTGTTTCTAAAATTCTTTTTTGTTCTGTTATTATGCTATTTTTATGTTGCAATCTTCAGCAGAACATCAACAATGATCATTTTAAGCTATAAGGACAGCTTTCATGTAGATGACACTCGTTCTTGACTGCATCTCATCCACTGACTGCATGTTATTACATCTTGTCTCTAGATAGAAAGATCCTATGAGGATTTTGTAAAAAAGAACAGAGTGAGAAACACAGATAGTTCAAGGTCATCCGGGAGAAAGACTCAGGCTCAGGGAAACTCCCAGCCTAGTAGGGTAAGATATTTTTCTCAAGTACAAAAAGTCAAAATACACATAGACAGGTACAAAGTGAAAGTATACACTTGAATGTTCTTTGTTTTGCTGTTGATGCTTGTTTCACTTTGAATATTACTATATTGCACTTTCAATTACTTGTTTCTATTATTCCATAATATGACATTTGATAAGATCTGTAAAGCTACGTGTGAGTTTACATTTCAGCACTGCCGATGTCCAAGTCTGTGTTATTTTGCTGCCAGCACTGTTTTATAGAGGGTAAGAACATGTATATATAGTGAATGCATTTTACAGGAAGATGTTCAGAATGACCGCAGTTTGTCACGAATTTCACTCATCACCCTGGGAACTGTCAATTTTAACAATATTATACCAGGAGTTGAGAGAGGGGATGTTTTTCCGAGTCCCAATGACAGAGAATATCGAACAACTACAGTAAGTGTGTCTACCATTCGTAGGTATGTAGCAATGACACCTACAGTAAGTGTTCCAATCATTCGTAGACCTGTGGCAAACTCACCTACAGTAAGTACTTCCTTATTCATAAACCTGTAGCAATGTCCCAAACAGTAAGTGTGTCCACCATTCATAGATCTGTTGAAATGTTATCTACAGTGAGTGTGTCTGCAATTCTTGAACCTGGCAACGACACTTCAGTAAGTGTGTCAACTATTCTTAGATATGAAGCAATGACACCAAGTATCTCCCTGTAAATTGGCTGTCTCACTGAAGTAATTTCAGTTAGACATACACTTGTGTTTGCAAAAGGTAAGTTTATTATTAAAAAGTTATTAGAAGTGTGGTTAAAGGCTTTTTGACAGTCTTACCATGTATGTGTTTGTCACACATTGAATCCCTCATCATAAATAACTTGTTGGTTGATCCAAGGATCTGAGAGCGGTAATAACTTTCTATGCATGTCTATGCATATGTCTATGCATGTCTATGCATATGTCTATGCATGTCTATGCATATGTCTATGCATGTCTGCATTAGACATTAGATGAACATAGCCCCTCAGATCACGTGTTTTTAATTCTTATCAGAAAAGATTAGATGGAATCGAGTAATCATGCCTGCTAAGGTAGCCTGATGCATGTATATGTGATATATATTTAATCGCTTTACAATCTAGTGCATTGCAAGTTCTTATTTTAAGTAAAATAGATTTCTAATTTCTAAAGATAAAAAGCCCGTGTTACTGACCTAGAATAGCTAGGCTGATCATGTAACATTCTGGTATACCTACTACAATGTCACATTCTCTCAGATGCCGAATTTCCTCGACAAGTGCATGTAGATAAAATGTGACTATTGTTGCCCAGCCAATAGGTTAAACAGTTTAAAGGAAAAAATTTTAAATAATGCTTAGAAAAAGCATTTGGTAAAGCCATAACATAAACGTTCAGGTCAGTTTAAAATCATATTATTTCCAGAACAAGCATAGAAAGGCTAAAGTGCATTTTTACCGTTATTAAATGGTAAACATTTTACTAGACTTTAAAACAATCTCAGCAGCCCTTATGCGCGGCAAAAGAAACTTACTAGACAGCTAAACGTATAGACCAGTTCCAATTGTTCAGCTTGTCGCTGCTACAGGGATACCTAAAAACACTCAGGATATATCATCTAAGCTGCCTCTTAGATGATTGTGAAGTTCTCTGGTTGCTAAGGTGATGCAACCCCTGCCTCTCACTCAGTGACTAATTCTGGTCTAATCAGACGATATTTATAAAAGATTTTGCGCAAGTCAATCGTGCATAGCAGTTCTTGGTACTAGACACGCCACCAGGATATAGAGGGACTCAGTCCATTACCTCCAACTAATCAACCAGCTACTAGCCTTCTTATCCTTTGTTCTGTCTATTATATTTGATGGTGTCATCACCTCTCCAATACTATTTCAACTGCTAATTAGATACATGTATAACCAAAGCAGGAAACAAGTCTATGCTTAGCCTCTGTTTTTAACAAAATACAGAAATTTCTAAAGTTCAGGCTTGCTGAAGGATTTGATAATAATTATGAAATGGATTTAAAATGTAAATATCGTCATTAGTTTTTCTTAAAGCTAGTCTTCAGGATTAATTATGTTAAAATTTCAAGAAATAAAACTGTTCAATTTAAAACTCGCTCTGAAAAATTTTGTAAGTGGCTAGGGAAAAATATTTTGTTTAAATGCAAATGCTTCATACTAGCATCACTATTACTTCATACTAGTAGTACTGTTACTACATAATAGTAGTACTGTTACTACATACTAGTAGTACTGTTACTTCATACTAGTAGTACTGTTACTTCATACTAGTAGTACTGTTACTTCATACTAGTAGTACTGTTACTGCATACTAGTATCACTGTTACTTCATACTAGTAGTATCGTTACTTCATACTAGTAGTACTGCTACTACATACTAGTAGTACTGTTACTACATACTAGTATCACTGTTACTACATACTAGTAGCACTGTTACTACATACTAGTAGCACTGTTACTACATACTAGTAGCATTGTTGCTTATTTTTGGCAGACGAGACCTACTAGAAGAAGTCTCAGTAGCAGAAGGACAAAAAGAAAAGCTATAAATACTCTATACAATGTTGTGGAAAAGTGGGACAACGCCAAGCTTCATTATAGAGTGGAGTCATCTTCTTTTTGTGAGTGTTTGAACATTATAAAACAATCAAATGCAGCAAGCAGAGCGTTGAATGGGAGAATGTTCGTTTAACTATTCTAGAGCTGGGTGATAAGATCCAAGAATACTTGTGATATTTTCATTGCTTGATGTCTTTTTTGTCTCGATGACAAATTTGAGTTGATAATAAGTCTAAAGGTGCATTGACACCGGGCTGTTGACACCAGGTTGTTTCAACTCTGACAAAGTCGGCCTGGTGTAGAAGGCAAATCGGTTGTAAAAACTGCCTTGTCTCAGTCACCGACACAAAATCGGTGAAATGGTGAAAATCGGTGAAAATGTATTTCAAATCATAGACAGACTAGAAGCGGTTCCAACTCCGACTCTATCGGAGTTGAAGCAACTCTGATAAGTCAGCCCGGTGTAAACGCACCTTAAGATGCTCTAGTTGCTTGATGTTATTGCTCACATCCAATTTAGTGAGTTAGTCAAGTCAAAGTACAGATGCAATGTACTTTGACAAGATTGCAGCCTTATTCCCAAACTTACTGTATAAGGTGCTACAGTCTCACTAGTAAAAAGAAGTGCTTGTCTAACATCTTTAGATTAGTTCTGTATAAGAAGAAACGCGAGTCAAATGTGTAACAGAGGTAGTAGAAAAATTTATACATATATTGGCAGTTTCCGCATTTTTAGCCTTATAAAACTTCTGTATTCTGCATAATGCTGTATTGCGTTATTTCCTTGTTTTTTGTGTTCATTGTATGCAGCTGACGCGAATGCTTTACGAACTAAAATAAGAAGTTCATTGGCTCCTATAGAACAGAATTCTTGCGTTACGTAAGTTGTTATGTTTACTCATATATACACCTCTAACATTCTACTATTCTGTAACATCAACATACTATATGCACCATCGTATGTTTCAGTTTATGAACTTTCTCTAACTACAACCTTCAAATTCACAATCCCGGCTCCTCCGCAATATTACATTTAAAGCACTAGTACCATCCTCTAAGCACACTAAGTACTGACCCATCCAACCTAAACACTATCCAACTTTTCAAACACATTTGTTCAACTCACACATTAATTCCTGATTTCTGTCTTCTCACTTTTGTTTTGGCATGTAATGAAAACATCTTTTTGTTGATTATTACTAACACCAATAAGAAGTACAACATACATTATATTCGTATACTTTATCTAGACCCTGTTACCTTCTAGATGTACGGCTCAACATTAGCATGTCTCTAGGTAATGCTAAAATACCTCTGTTAATCTTTTAGAATGACCTTTTTTGCGCAATGGCTTTCAGTAGCATGCGCCTGTATGCCTGCGGACTTGTATACATATGAGTGACGATGTGCTTGCATGCGTGCTTCAGCGTTTAGTACATAATTGTAGGCATGCAGCGTGTAAAGTGTGTGGCTTATCGTGTTTAAAGTGTGATGCATAATGCTGGTGTAGTCTCTCTGTGTGTGAGCTCTCTGCTTTCACAAATTTTGTTACTATTGTTTATATATTATGTAATTCAGTAGTAATAAAATAGAAGCAATGATATAATTACAGTAAACCAAAATTTTAGCTCCAATATGTTTTATGTTACTAAAAATGTTGTGTCGACATTTGCAAAACTTTCTCAAGTGAAATCTGTTTTGACAATGTATACGTTTTACTCATGTACACACCGTCACAGTCTATTAGCATTCACTATCTGACAGTTAGTCATTTACATCATATGTCTCCACTTGTGTATATGGTTTTACCTGCCAAGATACAATGTCATAAATACCAGTTGCCAAGAGTCTTTCTCTAAATGCTATGCATGTATGTACGTATGTACATATCTACGCATCTGCGTATGTGCATATTTACATATCTGCGTATGTGCGTATGGGCGTATGTGCGTATGTACGGATGTATGTATATGCGTATATATGTATGTTTGTACATATGTGTGTATGTACATATGTATGTACGTATAACATACTATATCTACCAACATATGATGTGATATGATTGGTAGAAGTGAGGTGAACTGGAATGCATGATTGGTAGCGCAGAAGTTTTAGTTTAGATTTCTGTACGAGGAATATTCTTTTCTGCTGTCGGGATGGTGAGACAGGAAAATATATATCAGCACCATTGATCAGTTGACAATGCATAAATTGAAAATAAAACGACAGCGCAGTCTTTCCGTATATATAATATATGCATTGCTTCAAAAGAACCATATTTGATGAAAGTTTACTGCAAACATGATCAATATGTTTGGACCATGTAAGGTCCTCACCTATGAGGAAGCTGAGTACAGTAGTTATAAACTTATAAAGTTATAAACTTATAAAGCTTCTCTAAATAGTTTTTAGTGTATCTCTACATTTATTTTTCATGCAATTTTACTGATGTAATTTTTTAGCATTTGTGTTTATCAGGGTGAGCAGTAATGAGAGTAAACTAAGCTTGCAGCAACCTGTTAGTTTCTGTCAATCAGGTTACCAGGAAGACTTCCAGTTGCATCAGTTTAGGAGATTACTATCCGAATGCCCTGCGTTCCAAGGATAATAAATAAGTTTTTGCACCAAAGATTTATTTTCAATCAATATAAACAACATTTACCATTCAAACTTTTAAATAAAAGTATTTTGTTCATTTCTGTGTTCTGTGTATACTGTACCCGCTACAACGCCTATTCCAACTCTATACTGGTTGCAATAATTTGCCAGCCCTGTGAGTTTAAGAATTTTCCTTCACGTGTAGGCACGCATTTTTTTTAGTATGGCTTCACGCTTAGCACCAGCTGCAGTGTTGAGCATGAAACCCTTAAAGATTGACATGTGTAATAAGTATGTGTCCAATTTATTCTATAGTACAGCCAGTTAGACAGTGTAGTCTACTGGATAAATACCTGTGTGCAGATCTGGAGGCCAAGGGGTTCAAATCCAGAGGACAGTAGCGATTTTTACAGATGACAGACAGAGTATAGACAAATATGGAGATTTATATAGATGTAATTATATTTAACATGACATCATGTTGACTGCCACTGATCTCCACTTCTTATTTCTCCTGACCATCTATATTTGGAGAAGATGTTACCACTGTTTATTGCTCATTATGGTTGGCAGGTTTGAAGAAGTTCTAGAGACCCAGATTTGGCCATCTGGACAAAGTCTGGTAGAGGTAGTAGACTCTGGATCTTGTGCTTCAGTCATTGGTAGAGTTCCGAATACTGCGCAAAGGATGTCTCTAGCTCCAGGCTGCCATGTTGTAAGTTCTGTTGTGCTCAATCTAGACAGCCATTAACAATGTTAAGCAATGATCTAAGGGACTACATAGAAGTAGGGAATTTACTTGCTGGCTAGTTTACACACAGGTCTATGGTTGTAAATTGCTTTTCTAGAATATATAGACAACAACAACCTAAAACATGTGGCGGTGCAAAACAAATTTTTAACATGGAGATTAAGATTTCGCACTCGGTCATTCATTTTTTATTATATTGGTGTTTGTTTGATCAATTATTTTCAGCTGGAATTTTGTGTTCTGTCAATTCGGTCTCAATTGAAATATATTTTTATGTCATTTTTAGCCTTAATATACTGTATTATAACAGTTATTGTTGTGTACATTCCTCTTGCTTCATCTATAACTCTGATTATGTAAGACTGAAAGGTTTGAAAATTCAAAGCATATAAAAAAAAAGTTTCTACAACTTTTAGACTTCAAAATAAGCAGTAAAGAGTAACAGACTGAAGGGATACTTTAAAGGGATAAGTGCTTTGCTGTAAACATTGATGAAGAAATGTTAAAAATGGCGTAGCTATTTTTATGTATAAGAAGTCTGTTGTTACAGACTGGAACCATACAGCATGAGTTCTTACATGCTCTTGGGTTTGGGCACGAGCATGAGAGGCCCGACAGAGATGGTTTTGTTGCTATCAACTCCAAGTATATACAAGAGGAATATATACACAACTTTTTCAAGGAGCCATACCCTACTTACTCCACTGACATCGCTTACGATCTCTCCTCTATTATGCACTACTCACAGAACGTATGCACTCACCTTTGTTGACATGTTGTTTCCTTGCATAGACACGCGTATTGCTACCCGATCAAATGTATAATATCTAAAAGCTTACAGAATTTTTGGCTTTATTAATGCTTTAATACTGGTTCTCTGGTACAACAGAGAACTTTAGTGCAACAATTGACTTGTAGTTTTTATGTTTTGAGTCGCATTGCAGCAATTCAGCATTGATCTCTCAGCAAACACAATAGAGTTAAGAGACCCGTATCTGGCCATAAGCGCTCTAGACATTGGGCAGAGGATCGGCATATCATGGTTAGATGAAGTGGCAGTCAACAAATATTACGACTGTAAAAAGGATTGTCAGATATCGTGTGCCAATGGTGGCTATGTAAGGAAGCTTACTAGTGGCGTCTGTACCTGCGTATGTCCTCCTGGTCTAGGTAAGAGCTTTCTTTGATATTCTTTTCTGCTATATTATGGTGGTAAGAGATCTTGAGGAGGAATGCAGGTGCCCAAGCTAATAGATATTTAATTTGACCTTCGTCCGTCATTGGTTTGGTTATTGAAAGAGAACTTGTACTATTTATACAAAAAATTTATTTGTACAAAAAATATTGAAACTTAAGCTCTCATATGGTGTACCTAACACGATTGCACAAGCACCCAAATAGCTATGAGATACTGTTCTAAAATGCATAGTTCTTTGTTGCTTTACAAAGGTTGTGACTGGGTACTTCCATTTTGTACAGACCTGATAAGCAAGCATGCTATCTGCAATTTTGAATATTGCCATCAATAATCTGTTCTCTTTCAAAAAGCACTTGATATATTTTATTTGTAAATGTATAGAGTAACATTTGCATATTACCTTATAAGAAATTAACTCTTGGGAATTTGTGCTTGCATAATGACATACTTGAAATTAAAAACGATAAAAGACATTTTTTTTTAATGTACAGTGCATCCCCAGGTTATGATGTCTATTTTATATGGTTTTTTACTTTATGAAGTGGAGCAAACTTTTTTTTGCTTCAGCCATACAATATTTTTTTCGCCATCCATTTTCAACAGAAATTTCTTTCGAAATTCAAATCTGGCAGTCAGAGTGCTGAATACATCGGAATAATAAAAATGTTGATATGCTGTTCACCGAAATCCCTCCCAAAACGCATGACAGAAATATGAGGCTTGTTCTCCCTTTCTCAGTTCAGCATTCTTCGTGTTTCAAAGTTGCTTGATACTGCGTGAGTGAACCGAAAATTTGTGAAAAATAAGCAAAAGTGAAAGTTTTTTGTGCATTTTAGCATTTAATATAACATTTACTATGAACTTTACCTTATTATACGTATATAATTACATACATGACTTCAACTCATTAGTCTCAGTTCCTCAGTTTGATAACGACGTTAAAGGAAGAAGCAAGAAAATAATTATCATGGCAACGGAGTTGGAGCCGCCACGTTAACTATAAGTTAACTATAATTAATATACTATTTTGTTACTAATTTTTAATAAATACTGTGAAATAGTGTCGTTTATCATTTAGCAGCCACCTGCATAGATCTGTCAGTTACAATTCCCTTTCAATTTTTCTCAAGAGTGTCAATAGAGCCTTTGTCAGGTTTGATAAGCTGCTTATTAAACGGGCTATTAGACAGATAATACAGTTGAAAGGTTTAGCTTTTGTGTCTAAAGCTGTTCGTTCCAGAGGTGTGGCGCATGAAGTGTTTATTCCTATGGTTACTGTTTTGATGAAAACGTGGTCTTCGCATAGAAGGGCTTTGTTAGAGTTTTTGTATTAAATTTTTTGAGCCTTACTTGTTACGCACCTTCCATGTGTTGCAATTGGTCTGTGGTGTTGAATTATAAGTACAGGGTAAGACAAGCATTTGTCATGTCTGGTGATGCTGGAAAGACAAAGCACTGCCAGGGCAAATAACCATGTGTTGTTGGTCCTGGCATTGGCCAAGTTCTTTTCTCATTGGAGTTTTCTCCCAACCCCTTTTCTTTTCACCTGTTCTCTCTCACTTTATCTCTCACTTATCTTTGTCTCCCTCTCTTTCATCTTCTCTCTCCCTCTGTCTTTCTCCTACTAACCGTCTTCTTTTTCTAATTCTCTCTGATTTCCTCTCTCCTCTTTCTTTCTGATTTCCTCTCTTTTCCTGTCTCTCTCTTTTTCTCATTGCTAATACATCTAAGAAAGGAAACCATTGCAGATACTGCCGTACGATAAATTACATCATCAACTCAACCACTTCAAATGGAACACTAACTCTAGTTGTTGGTTGAGTCGGTGTTCTCTACAAGCAAATAGAGAATTTCAAACAAATCACAAAATTACCAACAAATTCAAACCCTTCCATTATATCTCCGTTTCTCTGTCTCCTTACCCTCTTCTTTCACCTTCTTTCCGTTTATTTCTCTCCCACTCACTGTTTTTCTTTCTATTATCTCTCTCAGTTCTTATGCATCCGAGAGAAGTCATGTTTGCGGATGCTGTTGTATGATAAATCCCATCATCAATTCAACTTTTTTAAATAGAGCTCCAACTCTATTTGCTGGCAGAGAGAGCAGTATAAAGTCATATTCCCTTCCTGTAACGGCTAGAGACTGCCAACTCCAGTCTGTAGTTCAGAAGTCACGCGCTCTAAACTAGATTTATCAAGTACACTCATCATAAAACAGTACTGTAATCTGATAGCATTGTTTAGCTTTTTACCATACTTAACTATGTCAAAGACTTATCAAGGTAAAGCTTTAGTGCTATTATAGAAGTCAGTATTATCTGAACCTATCGTTTTTGTAGCCGGCAGCACCTGTGAGGAAGTCGTTCGGCCATGTGGTCGTTATGTTGATTTGACTTCAGTGAGGCAGCAGGTCGTGACCTCACAAGGTAAGAATACAGTAGTTGTAGAGAGAGTTTAGATCATCTTACTATTAAAATGATTAAAAATTAGACTTTCCAAAATTATGCTTTAGGGTTATACTACATGTTATGGACAGTTACTGTCAGCGTCTAAATCCCCTTAACACTGAGTAGCTAAATGTGTTTTTATATATTTGCTGTTTAAAATACTCAAATTTTCCCAAAAAAACCACTACACCTTATACCAGGCTCTAATGCCTTGCCAATTTACATTATATCACAGTCTTATGAAAAACAAGCTTTTGCTTTCATTAAACATAATTTACATTCACTTTATTGACTATTTTCTGGTTTGGTTTGTGTCTCATGGTATAACTTGTTTTAAACGATATTGACCAGTGTAAATAAAGGTAATATTTATCTTATATAATATTTTATATATATTTTATTATATATTATATCTTTATATTTATCTATCTACTATTATAGACGGTTGGGTAAGATAATTTTACTGCTAACAAACTCCTGCTTAGTTGTATTCATTTTTCTTATGAAATGCACAGATGCTGCTCCAACATAAATAGAGACAGTAGAAGACAACTCTACTTTTAAATGTCTCTTAACACCACAAGTTGAGAGAAGTTTGAAATGTTGATAGCTACTGTATATAACGCATTCTTTTTACAGATATTTTAAATTTATATATTATTCTTTGCTATGATCTAGAAATGTTATGGTTCTATACTAATAGTAAACCTGATATTTCTAACAATTGTAGGCTTCAATGGGCAGACAGACAATGTTCAAAATGATGTCTGCTACTTCTTTATCAAAGGACCCGGTTACCTCGAACTGACTTTCTCTCACTTTGATGTAAAATGTGACAACAATCTGGAGATTCGCTCATTTCATATCAGTCAGCCTGCTCTAGGGTAAGATCTCCTAGTAGTAAATCTCCCGGTCAACTCCAAACTTCGGGTGCGGCTGACCAACTCGTTATAAACATGGAGACTTTTGTTATGTTGGCTGTTTTTTTAGACTAAATCCTCCAGTCAGAAGATTGAATATAATTGGCATGTAGCCCCTTTATGAATACCACACACTCTATTAGACTAGAAATCCCTAGATGCTCATACAGTAGAACAGCACTATACTAAACTGGATACATGATCGGCCATGATAGCTGATTGGTCAAATATAATTATATTTTATAATTTGCATTTTGTATTATCAAAATAATGCCCTATATCATTGGCTGTTATATCCATTGCACATAATCTTACTTTACCTACTGTTCTTTATCTTATTTTGATAAAGTTCAAAGCTCAAAGCTCAAAGTTCTTATCTATTTATTTATCTATATGTCTGCCTGTCTATCTATCTGTCTATCTATCTGTCTACCTATCTATCTATTTATCTATCTATCTGTCTATCTATCCACCCATCTATCTATCTGTCTATCTGTCTATCTATCTATCTGTCTATTTATCTGTCTATCTATCTGTCTATCCATCTATCTGTCTATCTGTCTGGCTATCTATCTTTCTATCCGTTTATCTGCCTATCTATCTGTCTATCCATCTACCTGTCTGTCTATCTATCCATCTATCTATCTGTCTATCTATCTGTCTATTTATTTGTCTATCTATCTGTCTATCTATTTATTGGCTGAATAGACCAGCATGGGCATACGGGTATAAGTCAGCTGTGAGATGCACCGCTTTTGGTAAACGTGTACTAACTAGTCAACATAATAAAAAGTATAATCATGGTGTTGTGCTCACTTCAGGTTATGCGGCAGCACGGAACCAGCCCCCGTTCGCACCATCTTCTCTCCAAACCCTGGCATGATGATGCTCGTCTATGATACGACCCAGTCTGTTTCAGGAGAAAGAGGTTGGTCTCTTACCGCAACATCTCATACAGACGCTTGTCTTCAGGATCCTTGCCACGGGGCACCCTGCACACCCACCCCTGGCTCAGATGTTCTATACACCTGTAGTTTCCCTGGTAAGTTTTTTAGGTGTAAAAAACACAAATCTCAATCTTAAGTGAGTTTTATTAGAAGAATAATGGTAACTCGCAAAATGTTGCTAATCAAGCGTTTCTACTCATATAATACTTAAATAAAACTGAATACAATAAAATGCTCAGCTTTCATCAAAAACTAACAACATTCCATAAAAAACAGTGGCCTCTGAACTGAAAACTGATCAGATGGGCAATTGTTATTCCTAACCATCAGGCCCTTTGATTTAACCATCAGGCCCTTTGGTTTAACCATCAGGCCCTTTGGTTTAACCATCAGGCCCTTTGCTTTAACCATCAGGCCCTTTGGTTTAACCATCAGGCCTTTTGGTTTAACCATCAGGCCCTTTGGTTTAACCATCAGGCCATTTGGTTTAACCATCAGGCCCTTTGGTTTAACCATCAGGCTATCCTGCAAAGGGTACATGACTTCTCCTACCATTACATATAGCAGAACATTGACTAGTCATCAGGTCAGTTCAAGTAATATTTTTTATGATAACTATAAAGAACCATTTCACTTAGTTTAACTTTTTATAAAATCAGTAACGCTTCAGGTCCGCAACAAGCTTAGGCGAGAGCAGTGGTTCTTTACCTGGGCTCGATTGAATCCTTAGGGTTTGGTTAATCAGCTTTAGGGGTTTGGTAGAGGTCTCTCAAAGGCAACAGCAGAAGTCACACCGATTTGCATGTCTATCTCAAAGATCAACTGTCATTATAGACATGTCTATGACATTGTTTAGAGCAATAAGTGATGGGTTATAATCCAGTCTTTGTTGGTTTGATGATACTTGCCTCTTATTACTATATAACAATGCAGTGATGAACTAAGTGCTGCTCTACAATTTGCAGATCACGCTATGCACTGTGACTTTGAGGAAGGTCTTCTGGGAGCTTGTGATAGAGTTATATTCAACAAGTATTATCAGCAGCCAGGAGACTTTCAGATGGCTTGGCAAGTTGCCTCAAATAACAACCCACACATGTTCACCAGCACAGATATCACTTCTCTGCCTCAGAGAGGCATCGCTAGTATTACTCCACACGATTTTACGGGTTTGTATTTATTGTGATAGTTTAACAGCAACATCAATAAGGTGTTTGGCACACAGTTGAAAACCAATCTAACAATCCTTCAAACTTGCTCAAAACTAAGCATTCATTTTGCACTTTAACAAAGCTTTGATGAAACTAGAGCTCGACATGCTATGATGTCATTTGATGTAGCATGCGTTTGATTAGTACACCCTCTCTGTGATTACTCAAAAAATTATTTGCTCTGATGAAAACCATTTTAGAGCTATTACTCACTGAGTTGTTCTAAAATTGTCACGCAACCGATCTTACTATATGTAAAAGTAGTCTTCACAAAGATTGTTGACAAGTTGGTTAACCTGTACATAATGGTTTGGAATTTTTATAAGTAAGTTGCAGTGTGGGCTAGTTTGCCTGATTGTATGCATCTAACAATGATGATTTCATATACAAAAATGGCATATTTTTTATTCTCATATTAATGGTGTAGGTCTATGAAAGAATAAAGTGCCTTTTATGTTTGTGATTAGTAGTTTTAAATGTACCAACTTTTATGCAATCAAAAAATCTTGTACACGCAATTAATGAGACAACTAAAATGTCGACCAATACTGAACTCAAACCCATCACTTCAGCTTATTAGACTGAGGCTCTAACCTACAGAACTAATCAGCCATTTTTCGAAGGCTCAGAATAATAGTGCCAATCAGAAAATAAAGATTGCTTTTTACAGAAAAAGTAAACAGACCGATGGACAATAATACTATACGTAGATGGTGCATGAGTCACCTAATCACAATTCGAATTATGTGTACAATAATAGTGCACAAGTAATGCTATCAGATATATGTGTAATATATACATACAAATTGACTGCTGTATAGTTGGTAACAACACTAAACCATTTTAAGGAGCATGCTGTCTCCACCAACTCATATCACAAAACAAAATTAATATATTATATTGCTGACTTAGTAGTTCAAACAATTCGATCATTAACAGACACCCATCGCTTTTTTCGCAGCATCAAAGCACTCATTTTGGTGATTGTAGGTAAGCAGTGGTGCTTTAGTTTCAAGTATAGAATGAATGGAGATGACATCGGAACTATTAACCTCTATCTTGTCAACAATAAGCAGTTGACTCCAGCGAGCAAAGTCTTTACTGTAACAAATGATCAAATGAGTTTTTATGCCACCAAAAACATCGACATCGATGGTCGCTCGTTAGCAGATTCAGACATGGTAGAGGTAAGCAAGACGACTAAAGGTATTCCCAGGTTTTTGTTAGTACAAGACAATTACAACCCGCGTTATGGTTGAACAGAGCCATGAAAAAAGCTTTTTCATCCAGTACTCATAATTTTACCTTACTGTTCTTTATTTTTAGTCTCATGATATAATTTGCTTTGAACAGCATTGACCATGTGTAAATACAGTTCATATTTACCTACATGTATTTATAGCTAGCTATTTATCCACCTATCTATCCATCTACCTACCTATGCAGTGCTTTAACAGAAGTCAGTGTTACAGACTGAACTCTAAGTAAATGCTTTAACATATAAAAGACTAGCTCTCTGTCGGCTGACGTAACTATCAGTGAGTATAGCACATCTTAACATCAGTCTAAGGTTAAGGATAATTGACAGCGCGTTATGGAAATAATCAATAGCAAATAGAATTACAAAACGTGTTTTAGAATATCATTGTATCAGTTTTAGTAAATGTTATATTTTAGCCACATTGTTGAGTCATATAAAACTACTAAAAACATTTACGTTATTTAAATGCATTGAAGAGTTTATACAATGTATGTACAGTGTTGAAATTACGGTTTAACTTTATACCAGTAATAATAATAAGTTATCTTTTTGTTTCTTCAAGCTTCCTTCTGACATCATCAGGATGTTTATTTTACAGTTAGTTTTTGAAACACTCTATACAGATGAAGGTGCTGGAATAGATACAGTGGATATCGATAACCTTCACCTTATTCCTCAGCCCTGTCCCCCAGTAGGAGGTTTGTCGAATTCCCTTTAGAAATACTTAAGCCTCTTCCACCAAAAACAGCTAGCAACTTGTCTAGTGAAAGTTAGTAGTGGTCAAACCAGCAACTGATAATACATGTCAGTTATTATAGTAGTTAAGAATCACTGATATTAATTGTAGTGACTTATAGTTGCTAGTAATTGTATTAGTACATGATAGTCTCTGATAGTAATTTTATTCATTGATAGTTACTAATCAATAATGCTAGTCACTAATCACTGGTAATAGTCAGTAATCTCTAATAGAAATCACTAATCACTAGTACTAGTCACTAATCAATAGTACTAGTCACTAATCAATAGTACTAGTCGCTAATCAATAGTACTAGTCACTAATCAATAGTACTAGTCACTAATCAATAGTACTAGTTACTATTACTACTAATCAATAGTAATAGTAATCAGTAGCCATCAGTAGTATTATAATAGTGGCTAACGGTCAGGATAGTAACCAGTAGTAACTAGTAATTGTACTAGTAATCAATAGTTATTAGTATTCATTACTATTAAATCACATTTTCTCTTTTCAGTTGTTAGTTAACATGATTACTAATATTTGTGATATTATTAAAGAAGCAATCATAACATAGTTTTCATTACTAGAATAAAGTTGTTTCTTTGTCAATTTTGATGAAAAATATCTCACCATGGATTTAGAGGTTGCTGGTTCTTGAACTCTCCTTGAGAAATGATCACTGGTCAGAAGAGCCTATTCACATGTACAGGTAGTTTCCTGTCAGACTCTGTAATTAGATAAGCAAATTGAAGAGAATGCTAGAGTGGTTGTTCTGGTGCAGGTTCTATGTAGAATATTAGATACTATTGTTTACTCCTAAGATTTAGGTAAACCTGTGTTTCCACAGATGCGTGTGCTTCCTTCTCTTGTGGAGACAGAGACTGCGTGTCTATGAATGGCGCGGCTGTCTGTTCTTACCCTGACACAGATATTCACTGTGGATTTGAGGCAGCAGAGAATGGATGCAAGGCTGATATAGAGTATTTCGGTAACTTGAACAGGAATGATAATGCTGACTGGACATCGTATAGCGGAGCCACTTTGACACCTGGCACAGGTAGTTGGACATTTTTAAACGCTGATTCATTCTACACGATTGCACTATGACGAATCTTTTGTCATGATGTAACGCTGTTCTGTTGGCGATAGTCTATTTAGTGTATGAAATAGGTAAGTACCAACTTTATGTCAATAGTTTAACAATCCTACACATAAATATGGTCATCTAGATACAGTATTATATACAGTCTTAAATTTATGCTTAATATTTTAGGATTAGTACATTGATGAGACAGTTAATACCTTTTAGACAATATGCTTTGCACTTTTAAAAACACAGCATTTGGGAAATGAAAACAGTTTTCAAAATTCTATACACATATTCAAGTAGTTCCACCGCAAAGCATATTAAATGTGCTAGACCTTGCATTGAGTATATTGATTTAAACTAATTTTTAAAGGATGGTAAGCTTAATTTTTTTAAAACCCATATTTTGACATGCCACTAATATATAACAAGAATACCTGCCTCCAGGTGCGCATGAACAGTTAGTTACCGTACATTTCAGGACCTGATGAAGCTGCTGTAGGAAATGGTTACATATACACTGAGTCAAACTTCCCTCCCAGCCCTGGAGTGCCTGCCGTTAGAACTGCATATCTTAGACTATCTCCTAGGCGATCTGGAAACAGATGTCTCTCTTTTCAGTATCACATGTTTGGCCCTGCGTAGGTATTCCGTCAACTGTTGAGAATGCTGAAATACCGTTTACTCTATCACTCTACTCACCAGTCATAATCGTGAAATTTAATTTTTACAGGGTGGTTAGACTGGAAGTTCGTGTGGCAATCTATGACAGCTTTGTGCCAGGTGTTGTGAGACTCTGGGAGCGGAACGGCCAACAAGGCAATGAATGGAAGTCTGCTCAAGTAGATGTGAACATTAATGATAGATTGCCCAATGTAAAATTACAAGTAAGTTGCCTTTGGATGATGAAGTCTGCTATCGATATCAAAACTTAGTGAAAGCAAGCGGTGATGCTCAAGTCGCTTCTCTGATATGAAATTAACACGTGGTTTGCTTTTCAACTTCATTCATTCATCAATCATATCATATCTATATATAACTTGTCTTTGATTTTAGAAGTTTCCAGAATGTTCTAGATTAAAAAAACTTTTATCATGAAAAAGAAAAATACTACCTAGTATGCATTTTACCTACTTTTAGGTATTTAACCAAATATAAGTAGGTATTTTACCTGTCTGAGGCATTTTACCTATTTCAAAGGTATTTAGGTAAAATGTGCTATACTCACTGATTTTTTCACCATTAAAATGGTAGTTTGCCTATAAAATAGTTATTTTACCAAAAAATAGGCGTTTCACTTATGAAATTAATTTAGAAGAATTTTCAGTTGGCTATTGCCAGAAATTGCTATACTAATGTACAAATGAACCCATGCTTACCACTGGTTGCCTGTTTGTAAGACCGAACTTGATGAGGCACGATGAAGTTGGTACATGTATTAGGGAGTCTGCGTCTCAAATTCTCATTGCTATAAATATCATTGGTTTCTACTGTCAAACGCAATTATCTTTTAGGTGGAGATAATTGCCAAGGGTGGCAGTAAGTTTTCGGATATCGCACTTGACGACATTCATCTGACAAAAGGAGCCTGCAATAGAGACCCAGGTAGGCACTTTGATTATGTTTGATTATGGTTTAGTTGTATTACTTGAATCTGAACGATTTTGATTTGAATGAAGAAGAAACATTAAATCACTCGCAATTTGGTAAAGTTCAGAAAGGAAACTTTGCCTCTTCAGATTCTTATGCGCAATCTCACAGCTCATAGCACCATCTAGTGCCATATCTACCTAATAGATCTCTAAATTGTAAAATTGTGCCTCTAGACTATGGTAGAACTCTGGGTAGCTTAAGTTCTTACAGTGCTATGATATCACATCTATGAACAATCTAACAATATTACATGCATGATATTGCATGATACACGCATGATATTGCCCATAGATATGCAATATCATGCATTCAATACATCATTTTGGATGTGAAGAAGACTCAGATAGATAGGACTCAATTTACATGTTTAGCCTTTTGTTTTGCTGCAGTGAATGGAGTCTGGGGAAATTGGGAAGCTTTCAGTGACTGCTCTGTTACCTGTGGAGAAGGAACAATGACCAGAAGTCGCACTTGCACACCACCAAGAAATGGAGGTGCTGACTGCACTGGGGATGCTACAGAGGTCACAGCTTGTCAAATTAGTGAGTGCAGTGTTGATGGGCGGCTAACTGATTGGACAACTTGGGGTAGCTGCTCAGCTACATGTGAAGGCATGCAAACAAGAACTCGTGAGTGTATTCCGCCACAAGGTGCTGGACAGCCTTGCCCTGCTGGAGAGCTAGCGCAGGAACAGCAGTGCGGTGTTGGGATTTGTTCTATTGATGGCATCTGGGAAGACTGGAGTTCGTGGAGTACATGCTCCAAGACTTGTGGAAGGGGAGAGCGAGTAAGAAGCAGAACTTGCATTCCACCACAGCATAACGGTTTACCTTGCTCAGGAGGAAGTCGTGAGGTTACAAGTTGTAACACAAATCTTTGTCCAACTGATGGTGTTCTTGGTGAATGGGGAGAGTGGAACGACTGCTCCCAAACCTGCGGCACTGGACAAAGAATAAGGTCTCGCCCTTGTATTACTGAGGCACAAAATGGGGGTACCACATGTGCAGAACAAGGACTGACATCCTCTGAAGAATGCAATACTAACGCTTGTCCAGTAGATGCAGTTCTCAGTAACTGGAGTGACTGGAGTTTGTGTACTGGTCTGTGTGGGGCAACAACTCAAACCCGTGAGAGAACTTGTGAACAGGAAGCTCAACATGGAGGAAAACCGTGTGAAGAATTTACTCTTGTTGAAAGCCAAGCTTGTGAGACAGTAGATTGCACAGTTGATGGCCGGCTGTCTGATTGGACCGATTGGTCAGATTGCTCTGTCACTTGCGGAGATGGCCAGCAGGAACGAACGAGAACTTGTGTGCCACCACAAAACGGTGGTGAGCCATGTCCTTCAGAGCCTCTATCAGAAAGTCAACCTTGCACTGTAACAGGATCCTGCGTTGAAGATATATTTTCTTCATGGACTGATTGGAGTGACTGCTCTGTGACTTGCGGTAGGGGAGAACGAACCCGATCTAGGACCTGCACTCCTGTCACTTCCTCAGCAGAGTGTGATGGGACTGTTTTGTTACAAACCATCTCGTGCACAGGTGGTAGCGCTTGTCCAGTTGATGGAGTCTGGGAAGACTGGAGCAGTTGGTCTTGTTCAGTCACATGTGGATCAGGCACCAAGTCAAGACAAAGAGAATGTATAGGGCCAATTAATGGAGGAATGGACTGCTCTGGACTTTCTCAAGAAACTGCAGACTGTCAGGCGGAGACCGAAAACTGCCCAATTGATGCCATAGAGGGAAATTGGCAAAGTTGGAGTGGATGCTCTGCATCATGCGGAGCAGGTTCCCGCACAAGAATACGATCCTGTACACCTCCACAGTTTGGAGGAAGATCGTGTGGTGAGCTAGAAGAATCAGCTCCATGTTTCATGACATGTGAAATTGATGGAATTCCATTACAATGGTCCCATTGGAGTTCCTGCTCAGTTACGTGCGGCAGAGGAGTACACTCAAGGTCCCGCACATGCACAGCACCACAGTTTGGTGGCTCACCATGTAACGTTCCATTAACAGAAGTAAAAAGCTGCTTTGGAGTTCTTGCGTCTTGCGAGCGAACATATAATGAATGGGAAAACTGGGGAGACTGCAGTCAAAGTTGTGGATTGGGTGGGAAAAGTGTACGAAAAAGAACTTGTACCGGTAGAGCTTTGTGTGATGGAGTAGATATAACCGAGGAAAGAAGTTGCAATGAAGACGTAACTTGTCCGGTGGATGGATTTTACAATCCTTGGGAAGATTGGAGCAGTTGTTCAGTTACTTGTGGAACTGGGTCTTCTCGACGTACAAGAGTCTGTACTCCCCCGATAGCTGGAGGCAATCCCTGTGTTGGCCCAACATTCCAAGAAAAAGATTGTGTTGTGGACTGTCCTGGTAAGACGGAATAGTTGTGCTATACATAAAATGCATTTTTACAAGTTTTTCACAACAGTAATAGGGCAGTTCATGAGTTGTTCACCAAAAATTCACATTGCATGATCATTAGAAAGTCCAGGCAACTGTTTATAGAATATAGAAGAACTCCAGCCAAATACATGATCACAAGTTCTCTTCTTTTTTTCCTGATGATTAAAACATACAAGATGATAAATTCTGTATATTGGAACTTATCGTGTTATTTTACCATAATTATCCTACTTAAGAGCTCGCTTGATCAAATTTATGTTCCAATAATTAGTGAACAGGTCATGAACTTCTCTAGTGTGTATCTTTTTATGATGTTTTGCTGTTACTATTTTTCACCATTAGTTGTTGATAGGTGATTAAAATGGTTTGTATATTAACGCAATGACCTATCTCTATGACTACCATCTCCATCGTCGCAGATAAACTGAACTGGCCTTACTAGTCAAACAACTAACATTTTGACTAGCACAGTAGAATATAATGATTGCAGTTGATGGAACTTGGGGAGAGTGGGGTGACTGGAGTCAGTGCTCTGTGTCATGCTACACAGGAACTTCTACACGTTCGAGAATTTGCATTCAGCCAACTAATGGAGGTGCTAATTGCGCCGGATTTTCTTCAGAGGTTACTTCCTGTGTCAACCCTCCCTGTGAAACTAATGGTAAGAACTATATTACATGCAGCTTTTAAATCAAAAATATGCCAAACAAAGTTGAGTGGTGAAAATAGCTGAAACTTTATAGAAAGCATATACATACATCTATATAAAAGAGTAAAGAGACAATCAAATGATAAACACTAAAGCCAGTCAAAAACCCACAGTTCTCAGTTTAACTGCTTTATGACATGCATCCTGCTGTAAAGTTGTGGCAAGGGTGAGTGATGACTTTTCATAGAATCATCCTAGATGTCTGTGTTTTTTACCAATGATTACCAATCTATCAGAATAGTAAGCTTTCGTACCATAGGGGGATGTAGAACTGCAGATAATCCGTAAGAGATCAAAGTACAGCTCAGGAACCTACCTTTGCCAAGTGTATTGATAAGATGATAAACAGGGGAAATAGTAATAGGTGTATTGTGATCACTTGGCAACTATATCTTCTCATCCATTTTTTTTTAAAGTTTGCCAACTAACAAACATTTTTATTACATACAATCGCTTTTCACTTTTACTGTTTGTTGCTTGCAGAATTTGCTCTATAAAGCTTGCTGCGAGGCATCCATGTGATGTATCGTATATCAAATGCTATGCGGTGGTGCAACTCTATCTGTAACTAGTATAGAGTTTGCTGCATGAAGGCCGCTAAGACCCTAGTCAAGAGGTGACAACCCTAGTCAAGGGTTATAACTAACCAAAATGTTTAACGGTGTCACTAGTTTCTGTAGGCTTACACTCTCTGCTTTTCACAAACATGGCTTATTAGAAAAACATCTCTGTTTTTTATGAGCATATCATCATTTAAAAGTGTGTTTACCCCAGGACGATTTGTTGGAGTTGTGTTTCCGCTGAAAAAATTGTTTCTATTCGGTTTACAATTTGGAATACGTTTTTGCAAAGACTTTACACCAACTGGCTCCAACTCAGTAGTTAGCTAGTCAGTATGCTTTTTTAACTGATCCTTTGGGTGAACAGAATATATCTTCGCTGTGCTTTTATTTTCAGCCCTAATGTGAGATATGATTTGTCAATTCTATGTTGCACTCCATCAATGACGGCCATAAAAATGGCTAACATAGTCTGCAGCATTTCACTGATCTTGTGTCGGTGACACGGACACAGTAGTTTTTACAACTATTTTTCGCTTTACATCAAACAGACTTTGTCAGGCTGGAAGTCGTTCTACTGTATTTACACCTTAAGTTCCATATACCGAAAATTCTTTTATGCTTGTTTTATTTTCAAAAACTTTTTACCAGATAATTGCAGCGCCAGCAGCTTTTATGAAGGTCATCAAAGCGCGCTATGTCATTATGATATTTTATACTTTGTTACTGTAGATGGATTTTCTCCATGGAGTGAATGGAGCTCTTGCAGCACCAGCACCTGCTCCTCGTCAAACCCACGGGCAACTCAGTTCAGAACAAGACGATGTGTAATCACAAGCTGTAGCTTTGAGCCGACATTTGAAATTCGTCAGTGCGTACCAGACTGTAATGGAGGAGGCGGTACGATTGCCCAGACAACCACAAGTGCGACTACTACATCACAAGGTTATTCAGCCTACTTACATCAACGTTGCAGCTCTTCATATTTTAACGTTTTTTACTCTACAAGCATCCAGAGGTACTGTTGCCCTATAATGGTTGTAAGAATGACAACCACTTGTTAAACTTTAGGTCGTATAGACGGAGGCTGGGGTGAGTGGACGGAGTGGACAGACTGCCCAGCAACTTGTCAAGGGTTAAAAACAAGAAACAGAATATGCAACTCACCAGCCCCAAGTTTTGGAGGAGCGCAATGTGCAGGCAGCTCCTCCGCTTCTCTTGATTGCTCTAATGACCCACAATGCAATGGTATGCATTACTATCCTCATTTGGTACTTGCTAGAATGTTTTCTAGTAAAATATAGTAGTATCTGAGAATTAAACAGAAGATACTCAGAGTTGAGTTTATTTTACTTCTTGGCACAATTTTGAGCTGCACGTCTTTTATTAACTCATTTGCTTAAAAATGGTAGTTTTTGCCCTAAAGTTTGAATCTAAAAAATTTTTAAATTAGCAGAAAATTTTGCACAATAATCATTGCATCTTAAATATAAAAGCTATGTTTAATATTTTTTGTTTATTAAAACCGTTTAACAGTTAAACGGTTAATCAGTTTAACCGGAAAACAATCCCCCATTTCTCTAGATTAGAAATATAGTTATCAAAAAGATCTAAAGTTAATGTTGAAGAATTTCACAAGCATGAGCTGCAGATGGTCGCTGTTTACAACTTTTCCTTTCAACCTTACTAAACCAAAAATTAAAATTTGGAAACGACAATATTATGCAGGGAATTCTAAATAAAAAGGAAACTGTTTTGTTATGACAAAATGATAACCTAATATCCTAACTTAATCCAACTCCAAATTTTGGTTGAACCTGTTACCTCTCTGCCTCATGATGTATGTTTTTGTGAAGTTACTAAGACGAGCCGCTTTAAAGGCTTCCAGTAGAAAAAAAGTTAAAAACATGCATTTATACATCTGCACCACAGAGAACATGAAAATTAAAGGGTGTATAGCTATTCCTAGCTATTTCTGTTCCATCAAGCTGTGATAGAGAACTCTAGCCTGTGCAGGATACAAATGTATTGAGCTTCCAACTGCAAACAGAAAAAAAACACATTTCGCGATGTCTCTGCCAAATGTATTGTAGTCCATATTGTTTTTTGTGTTACAGCATTGGTGTCACGACCTTTGGTGTGTGAAGGCTTTGAGCATAGCAGAAATATTGATACGTATGGACAAGCAAAGGTATTTAGAGAGGCCTTCTCCATACAGTCTGGTCCATCTTTAGGCTATCTGGCCAACTGTGAGTAACGCGTTGTCTCTCTTTGTTCATCTAGTGACCGAGTGTTTTCTCAAGAGTCTGTGAATGATAAACATAGACACAACACTGTGTTTCGTGGTTACAGTTAAAAACAACCAACTTATAAGAATAGACTGGTATATCACATTAATAAAGGTGGTCATGTATCACAATTACTGATGAATTTCAAGTCACTAGCATGACTTGTAATTCATCAGTAATGTAATTCATGACTTGTAGCCTAATAGTTGTCACTTGTAAAAAGAATTTCAAATATAAGTTCAATTATGATATTAAATTTTTTCTTATTTAGCCCAGAGATTTGGTCAGACAGGGCCTAGTTGGGCAGTTGAGGGTCGCAACTATCTCCTCTTATCGACTAATAGACGATCTCGAAAAGATTTCGTCTTTGACACAGAATTCAACTTCACAGGTGAGCCGGGCCATTGGTATGTTTACAGAAGCTCAAAAATATCTATTAAGCAAATTGATTAGCTTAAGAACCAAATCTGTTTGACTAAATGCAAATGGTTTTTACTAATTACAATATATAATTTGATATTCCCTATTGTCAGATAACTGTGTTCCAAAAAACTTAAACAATGATTGTATTGTGTTAACAGATGGCGGTTGCATGCGGTTCAAGTACAACACTCATGGATCTGCTTGGCGTGACGCAAGTTTGCAGATGGGTCTGTACAATGCAGCAAATGGCAGACATTCTCAAGCTATGTGGGAGGAGACAACTTCAAATCAGCAACATTGGCAAACAGCCAGGTTTTCTATACCACCACAGCAGTTTTTGTTTAGCATGGCAAAAGCTGTACTTACTATCCAAGGGGGAGGACAATTCAGTGACTTCGGATTTGATGACTTTCAGATTGGGTCAAAGACTTGCGAACATCACAGCAATAATATTTGTTCTGCGCAAGGTATGTTGAACAAATGAGTTGCTAGTAGGAAAATTTTGCTTTTATGACTATTTTGCCTTCTGTATCATTCAGCATGATCAGCCCTGGTTTTGTTTGAATATTTGTTAAAGTGTTTACTCCCTTCAAAGAGCTTAGAATTAAATATTCTATAGAAATATGATAGTTGGTGGAATACTAGTTTAGAACCAGAAAGGACTGTAAATAAATACAATGACCACTAACTTCCCAGTGTTTAAGCTCTTAGTTTTTAGGATTCATACAACTCCAGTGCTTGCAGAGCCACTAACTAATAGAACATTGCTAACGATGAAACAGTTTTGAGAAGTCCTTCAAACTTCAACTTGATCTGATGAGGTTTTTACTTCTCAATGCTAATCTAGAGATGGGTGTTAAATTACAGACTTGCCAACAAGAAGGTCTTGCGGCTTTGAGGATGGAGATGACTGCAGTTGGGTGGACAGGGATGTACAAGGTACAAACAATTTGTGGAAGGTCTGGAGAGGTGCCCAGCCCAATACTAACAGTGGCCCCACATCAGCAGCAAGTGGTTAGTTCTTACTATTTCACATTCTTAAATGCAGAACATGTGTGTCTGAAGAGTTGAGTTTATAGAGTGATGGTGCAGAGGAGGCCTGAAAATTTCCTTCATGTCACACCACACCAATTGCACCGGGGTAGTTCAGTGTAGACATATATGTATTTAACATATAAGCATATACAACAAAGCACAGATAGTGGGAAGGCCAAAGATGCTGTCTGTTTCGCGCTTTATGTCCCTCCTGTACAGTGCTTTTCGTAAGGTAGGCTCCGCCCCACTGTATCTGATCTTTTGTTGGTATCCTGGCCGAGTCGAGTCTAGCGAAGCCGAGTCAACAGGCTAGTTTGGACACAAGGCCGTCTGGCTCTCGCCACAATAAGCCACTCTCAAAGAGGAGTAACGTTTCTCACATAATCTTGTGTTTCATCCCACATGTTTCACTATTTTCTATGTTACTCATAAATAAATAATAATATATATACTAATATACTATAATATGTTACTCATAATAAATGTCCAAATATGGAATCACTCATTGACAACAATATCTCATCCATGATAAGTTAAACTAACAAATGACTTCATTTCTCACATGCTTTACCTTCATTGCACTCAGCTCAAGAAAATCAAGTTTTGCAACCAAAATCATGTTATGAACATTTCAATGTCTGCTCAAACTTTACTCCAGAAGGTATATTTATGCCCTTTTGAAGAAAACCAGCTTGTGATCAGTACACCATACAAACTCTTCTCTTGTGCATCTTGAGTCTTTTCTGTCTCTCAGTTTTCCTTCCAATAAACAGATTGAATCATGAGTAATAGAGATAAACCTTTGCCAAATAATCTCACATTTGATTGGTTTTAGGATCCAACTATATCTTCGCTGCTGGAGCCCCAAAAACACTGATACTAAAGTCATTGACAGGTGGGTTCTATCACAGTTTGCTCTTAAGAATATACAGTTTGTATAATATACCATATAATGTGTATAATACATATGTGTATAATAATTATATATAATGTGTATACATATGTATAATGTGTATACATATATATATGTGTATACATATATATATATATACATATGTGTATACATAACTGGAATGTTGGAATAGGTTAAATGGCTAATGCGTTTACACACACACACACGCACACACACGCACACACACGCACACACACGCACGCACACACCCACACATATATATATATAAGTGTATCATATATGTAATGTGTATATATATATATATATAAGTGTATCATATGTGTAATGTGTATATATCTATATAAAATATATAAGTGTATCATATATGTAATGTGTATATATATAATGTGTTTACGTCAAACAGTATATCAACTCACCTAAGTTCGTAGTCCTATAACAGCATGCCATTAGAGAACTGGCATTACCAGCACCACATATTATCTACCATTGTGTTACAATCATAAAGGAAACCAGAAATAAGTCGACCAAATAGTGAGAATGTTAAATATATGGGCCCTGTTAGCTTGTCATAGCCAGTATTGTTAGTACAAATGGTAATTTAGTATCTTCAACTTTTTATGTAATTTATCTAACTTGCATAGCAGTTTGAAAGATCTCTATATCGAACTTCCGTTCCACTTAATAAAATCAAGCAGAGCCTTTCTAGCGAGTCCTTCTTCTCAATGTTTGTATTTCATTTAACAGTGGGTAGAGGATGCTTAGAGTTCTCACTCTTCATGGTGAGGAGCCGGAGATCTGGGCAACTTCTAGTAAAAACTGCACTCAACAACAGAGTGGCCTTCAGTCAGTTCAGAAACAAACAGGCAATATGGAGGACTCATCGGGTGACCATTGATATACCACCTTCAGCTGGTGGACCTCAGGTATGTTGCTTGTAATGGCTTCCATACGCTACCGTCCTTTGACTTTCTCTAAAATAACATCTATGTAAAGGAATACTTTGTACGTGTGGGTTGCTTGCTGGCACTAAGCATAGCTTGCTGCCAGCAAGCAAGTTATTCCTTCATATTGTTGCCTTATTATTCCTTATATAGATGTTTAGGTTTACATATATTTATACCCACCTTTAGCTGGCTGAAATCTGCTCACTGCATTCATATTGCCTGCTTGTGTGTATATAACGGCAATCTTAATAGAGTTGTAAAATCTATTAAATTCCAAAGTAAATGCTACTTTAGGTAGAAATTTCCTTGAATACACCTTTCATACAGACTCAATGTTTTTTAAATAAACGGCCAAAATATATATCTGAAGAATTGAATGCTTGAAGAAGACAACTCCTTTGCATTAAATATAGTTTAATTGGATAAAAACAAAGCGATCTCATTTGCTTGTTTCTAACCAATCGCAGGCTCTCGCATGCCCAGTAATGAAACTCAATGTATAAACCTTTGAATATATTTGTGCTATTAAGCCATGTATTGGGATAGTTACTGAATATACTCATCCATGACAAATATAATTTTATAGATAACGATAGAATATGCAGCTCGAGGAAGCAGAGTGGAAGGTTCGGCCGCGATAGATAGACTAACATATACATCTGGAGTCAGCTGTTAGCATCGAGCATATAGAATCTCTAAGAATCTCTAAAAGACAGCCATATGAATAGGCTTCACTGCTCCAAAACAGAATGACTAGCAGAGACAAAACTGGCTATTTTAACAGTTCCAATTAAAATCAATGTAATTATACCTTTCCAACCTATATTTTTACTGTATTGTAGTTTAATAAAACTTTTAAAGTTCAAAGTCTGAGACTGATAGACAGGAAGTGCTCTGTACTTACTCCTCCAAAGAATCCATACTGAAGCAGCACAGTAAGTAATAGAGTAAGTGTTACAAACTACAGTTGTTCTGATGAAACACTCCCAAGAATAAACTAGGGTCACTCACATGAAATATTAAAATATTTTATCAGAAAACTTAGATACTTTGCTATCATTTGGGATTTTGTTTGTTATTTGAGGTGATCTGACTGCCAGGATGTTTCAAGATTAAAATCTGTAAAATTTGATCGCTGAAAAAAATACACACCTGAACCTTTCAAAAAAGTGACGACAGTAGTCATGCATGTTGTTTATAAGTGACAAATATATATTCTCATCAGGTACTTCTATGTTTGCACAGCATTTAGTGAGGAAAGTCGGACAATTTCTAACCAACCTATCTTTAAATTGGTTGAAACATCTATATAAACATGTCTTTGAGGCTATATTTAAAGTTTTATTTTAACAACCATTAACAAATACAAATAAAATATATGTCAACAGAAATGCGTAAGACTGCATTTTAACTTAACCGATGTCATAATAGGAGAAACAAACAAAAAACCTGAATACTGACTTGAGTTTTAGAGCAGTTTTCTGAGCATTTAACCGTGATAAATTTTTGTCGATTTTAAACTCGAAACATCCTGGCAGTCAGATAACCTCAAACAACAAAACCTCAAATGATTGCAAAGTATAGAGATTTTCTGATAAATTATTTTTAAACTTGATGAGAGTAACTCTTCAATTACCATGAATACCATAAGCATTAACTTAATTGTTCATCTCTCCATTTTTATTATCACATAGGGTTGTCATAATTATAAAACAGAACATGAAGTAAAAATGCAATTTATGACGACCTACAATGATCATGCAAAACACCATTTGATGGTAGACAAACCACCAAGTACAGTTCATCAAGATCTGAAACCCAAACAGTGCACTTAAGTTTCTTAGAGTTCCGAATGCTGGGCAGCTTGAGTATTTGCATAAGAACAAATGTGTGCACGACATACAGGACAGTACTGGAGCCTTTGCACACAAGAATCACAAATGCACTTGTGACGACACGGGAGTACGAAACAGGAAGCAGTGTTGGTCAGACAGACTGAACATTCCTCTTCTACCTCGGAGCTACTTGTGAACAGATTCTGTAAAACAAAGGTTTGAGATAACTATGGATAAGAATTCCACATAGACATAGACAGTTTGTCTGCGTCTCTATAGCAGTGAACAATTTAGTATAAAGCACGAGCAAGTTGAACTTTTTCCAATACACGGCTCCAAAGTTTTGTTCAATAGAAGAATCTTTAATATAACAATTGCCAATTGCTGTGTTCTTCCGTCCAACTGAAGCCACGTTTAGAGGATAAAAAAAAAGCATCGCATGAGAATTGAACTTGAAAATTTGGCTTAACAGCCATGCACACTATCAACTGCACCACTCGACTGCCTTGCTGTGGAGTGGAATAATTGTGCACATAGTTGTTACATATGATGATTTCTTACAGCACACAATACTGCCACCGTACTAGTCCTTACTATAATAAGAGCCGTGTCCGTTCGTCTGTCTAAAGCCATAAATGAAAGTTGAAAGGAAAAATATTGCAACATGCAGGATTCAAACTCCCGACATTTGGTTTAGTAGCCCAGCGGCTAGTAGCCCAGCGGCTAGTAACCAAGCGGCTAGTAGCCCAGCGACTAGTAGCCCCACGGCTAATAGCCCAGCGACTAGTAGCCCCACGGCTAGTAGCCAAGCAGCTAGTAGCCCAGCGACTAGTAGCCCCACGGCTAGTAGCCCAGCGGCTAGTGGCCCAGCGGCTAGTAGCCCAGCGACTAGTAGCCCAGCGGCTGGTAGCCCAGCGGCTGGTAGCCCAGCGGCTAGTAGCCCAGCTGCTAGTAGCCCAGCGGCTAATAGCCCAGCGGCTAGTAGCCCAGCGGCTAGTAGCTCAGGGGTTAGTAGCTCAGGGGTTAGTAGCCCAGCCGGTTACCAACTGCACTAATCATTCACCTTCATGAAATAGTTATGCACATACTTATTCCTTGTGCTTTATTGACACACCTAACGATCTCTCACAACCCACTAAACTGCAAGGGTACTAGTAAACATAATATTTCTCATGACCTCAGAACCCCGATTCACTCAAACAAGAACAAGAGACTAAATTGTCATGTGTTAAGGTCAGTGTAATACAGCTTACTCCTTTCTTACTTCAGATTACCCTACTTTTTACTGCATTGAATGTTTCTGGAAAGAATAACAACATAAGATACAAGCCCAGCGATGCTAGTCTGAACTATAGGTAATCTGAACCAGCAGTTTGCTGATTGGACACAGGTAAACCTACGCCTGTGAGAGAGCAGCGGTTAGAAAACAATAGTAGAGGGTTACTAGTTACTAGCAGTAAGCCTGGCAACGCCATAGATTTTAAAATTTTAATCAGAAAGCCTGCAGGTGGGTCTTCAAGAGGCTGGTTTTCGGGAACTAGACGGAATTTTGAAACCAAATATTTGTAGCGACCTGGCGGAAGGCATGGAGCAAGTGTGTGTGATGTTTGGATGAGATCGACCAAAAAAATGTGGGAACACATAGCATTTACGCGGACTGTATGTTTTTTTACACACACACCCATACATACATGTATACACACACACACACACCCACCCACATACACACACACCCACCTACATACACACACCCACATACACACACACACCCACATACGCACACACACACACACACACCCACATACGCACACACCCACCCACATACACACACACCCACCCACATATACATACACCCACATACACACCCACCCACATACACATCCACCCACATACACACCCACCCACATACACACTTACACACCCACCCACATACACACTTACACACCCACCCACATACACACACCCACATACACACCCACCCACATACACACCCACTCACATACACACTTACACACCCACATACCCACCCACACACCCACCCACAAACACACCCAACCACCCACACAAACATCCATGCAATGACAATGTGGGATTTATTTATACTGATTGCCATTATAGATGTGCTAATTATAAAGGGTACCAGAGACTCATTCAAGATGTAAACAAAACAGTAAATATTTTTCATAGATTACCGTGAACAACAATCATGCAAAACTTGAAAAATGTAGCAAGCTTTGAAGTTTGTTAAAAAACTCATAAAATTGGAAGTGCATTGATTCAGCCTCATCCCAAGACCAACAGCAGTCGTGGCAGTGACAGTACTAATAGATCAATAAATCAAGGATTGTTGAAAGAGAGCAATACATAAGCCAGTAGAGCCTGAAGGACTTGCTAATGGTCTGTACCAACTTCCTTGTTGAGATCACTCACCATGTTTCCATGCCAACAGTCACTATGTTTCCATGCCAACAGTCACTATGTTTTCATGCCAACAGTCACTATGTTTCCATGCCAACAGTCACTATGTTTCCATGCCAACAGTCACTATGTTTCCATGCCAACTGTCACTATGTTTCCCTGCCAACAGTCACTATGTTTCCATGCCAACAGTCACTATGTTTCCATGCCAACAGTCACTATGTTTCCATGCCAACAGTCGCTATGTTTCTATGAAGCGGTTGATCTTCAAGTTTGTATCATCCGCAAGATAGAAATAGCAAAAACAGGCAAAACGCGAGTCAACTGGGTTTGTTACGAATGTTCTAAACTAATTGTTGTTGCTCAAACTACTACTACTACTAGTACTACTACTACTACAATATGCCTGCCACAGTCTTTTAACGTTTTCATTACCTTACATTGACTGTTAATACTCGCAGCTCGCTGAAAGTTTTCAAAACAAACTATAAAACTTTTTCTGCAAAGGATTACGTCGAAGAAAGTCAGAGCTGAGTTGTTATATGCTTCCTTTCTTTTGTCTGAAGAACAGTTATATAGTTTGGACTATTAAGAATAGTCCACTATATTTCTATGCGAATTAACTTCAATTTGTGGAAAACTTGCTTACCTAAACATTACACAGTCCACCTACAATATATCCTATAACAAAAGAAAATGACATTCTGTTTCGACCTAGTGAACACGTAAATCACACGTAAATTAATAGAATTTAAGTTTGAAGTAGTGTCACCTACATGATTTAAAGTGATTTTTACAGACTGCTTCTTGAAGGTCAATGACCCACAACCACCATCCTCAGCAGAGTAAACCAGCATCACAACCTGGTTGACTCTGCTACGTTTAAATAAAATATTTATAAGTCAAATTGATAGTTGAAAATTGCAAAAACCCTCTTCCATGATGGCGCTATGATTCTGCTAAACTCTATGGACAAACAAACTTTTACTAGCAAACAAAAAATTTATGTTTGTCATGGAAAAAGATATGGTAAACCTTCAGGTATATAAATGATATAAACACAAACCGTGAGGCGGTGAAAGATTCCAGAAGGATCTCTGTAGAACTGGGCTATTATATAGCTTGTGGGCACCGCATTATCAGCAATGTGCACAAGACAGAGCAAAGTTTTCTACAAGAAAATCACCCAAATGGCTCGTACCATCTAAAATACCCAACTAAACGAGTTACATACTGATTCAATGACAACTTTCATCGAGTTGCTAAAGAAGAATCTAGAATACTGCCGAGAGTGACAGTGCACAAGGTGATTGAACTCTTATAAGAGATACCTGGGCATCTGTGGCAGCTAAAACTAATGGATAAGTGGCTCTTGGTTCACTTCTATCAACGCTGCTTTCCCGAGGTGACAGCTGTATAGTGTGGGTTTCAGGGCTGCAAACAGTGAGAGTAAACATTTCCAGTTAACCTACTTGATGCGTCGTCTTCTTCTCCTCCGACATAAAAATTGCATATTATACAGAAACCTAAGTAAATTACCACAAACACCATACAAACAAATCAGTTGCTATGACTGTAGAAGCCTGCAATGTGATAAGCTTTAAAACTGCAAAAAAAGAACAGTGTAAACTACTAATATAAAGTACAAATGACATCGTAATCATTTATCTTAAACACTTGGATCCTCTTTAACTTCCATCATAGCAATTCAACAGCGTTTTGATAAGCTTGTAGAGTATATACGGCAGAAAAACTCTATCTTCTCATCAAAGGGGAAAGTGATGAATGTATAATCATTACAAACTGGTGTATAGCACAAGCCTGTGTATAAGATGATATACAATCATCTGTATAACATGACATACAAACACCTACATATCATGACATATAAACACCTGTATAACATGACATACAAACACCTATATATCATGACCATGCTAACACCTGTATAACATGACATACAAACACCTGTATAACATGACATACTAACAACACGCGTATAACATGACATACATACACTTGAATAATATACAACGAAATGCACACAAAACCTGAATAATTATGTTTGAAGACACAACACAAAAGGCCAGTAAGACAGATCTAGGTTCGTGATGATCAATTCAACTTCCAGGTAAAGCCGTAGTTAACTAACGCTTTAAAGAACTGATGTTTGACAGAAAAGTTGCTCCAATACTTTAGTTCCACAGGGTGTGCATGCATAATAATGTTTCCATTGCCATGTTTCATACATTTTTGTTACTTATCAATGTCTGTGCTGTTTGTGTATGATCAAAAAAATTCTGCATCAGCTTTGCGTGTTTTAGCTGTTTTTCGTATCAATTGAGTCAAAACCCTATCACAATGGAAGGTTTGTAATTTCTGGTAATTTTTTAAGCGCAAAAATCACCAACAGAGCTGGGATAATTAGCCAATGGGAGAGCCAAAGCAAAAGTATTATAAAAAAGCAACGCAATACAGATCTAAGTCCTGATACAGTCGGAAGTGTGGAACTCGCCAGCCATGTATTGATGCTAAACATCAGAATCTGCGTAGCCACTGGCTACAATACAATCAGTATGTCATGAAATTATAATCATATCTTGTACAATACCTGTCATATTCTGTCACATTATTTGCCTGACTATCGCAGTCTTCGAGCAGCCGTAAGTAATCTTCATTACTGCAAGACTGTAGCATGTCTGTCAGAACCGTGGATATCGCTATGTCTTTGTATGTATGAACACGCCAATGGGTGGTGAGAGAGATAATAGAAAGCTGTTTGCGGTCATCGCTAAACAATGTAAAGGAAATATACTGTAAAACCTATATTTAAACGCAATGGTGTTCTATTTCTGGCACTTCTTTTGAAGTGGCAGTCAAATAGAGGTATTACGGTAATTGTGAATTTGACTAACTAAAAGGATAAAAAACAGAAAGGGAGGGAGAAAACTGGCAAAGATCGACAATTGCTAGAGAATTACCTGACTATATAAAAAGAAAAGACAAATGAGGTGACAGAAAAATACCGAATGACCATTATCAATACAGTGCATCATCAATACAATGCAATATCAATACAATGCAATATCAATCAATACAATGCATTATCGAACGCGGGAAGTTAATGCAAAGTACCTCTTTAAATACATGCATCTAAGCTAGCGAACTTTATAACACATAATTATACCAGTAGTCATCTATATGTATGTACACTAGTAGACATCTATATAGATGTATACTAGTAGTCATCTATATGGATGTATATTAGCAATCATCTATAGCTGGATGTATACTAGTAGTAATCTATATGGATGTATACTAGTAGTCATCTATATGTATGTATACTAGTAGTCATCTATATGTATGTATACTAGTAGTAATCTATATGTATGTATACTAGTAGACATCTATATAGATGTATACTAGTAGTCATCTATATGGATGTATATTAGCAATCATCTATAGCTGGATGTATACTAGTAGTAATCTATATGGATGTATACTAGTAGTCATCTATATGCATGTATACTAGTAGTCATCTATATGGATGTATACTAGTAGTCATCTATATGTATGTATACTAGTAGCCATCTATATGTATATATACTAGTAGTCATCTATATAGATGTATACTAGTAGTCATCTATATGGATGTATACTAGGGGTCATCTATATGTATGTATACTAGTAGTCATCTATATGTATGTATACTAGTAGTCATCTATATGCATGTATACTAGTAGTCATCTATATAGATGTATACTAGTAGTCATCTATATGGATGTATATTAGCAATCATCTATAGCTGGATGTATACTAGTAGTCATCTATATGTATGTATACTAGTAGTCATCTATATGCATGTATACTAGTAGTCATCTATATAGTTGTATACTAGTAGTCATCTATATGGATGTATATTAGCAATCATCTATAGCTGGATGTATACTAGTAGTAATCTATATGGATGTATACTAGTAGTCATCTATATGTATGTATACTAGTAGTCATCTATATGGATGTATACTAGTAGTCATCTATATGTATGTATACTAGTAGACATCTATATGTATGTATACTAGTAGTCATCTATATGTATGTATACTAGTAGACATCTATAAAGAAGTATACTAGTAGTCATCTATATGGATGTATATTAGCAATCATATATAGCTGGATGTATACTAGTAGTAATCTATATGTATGTATACTAGTAGTCATCTATATAGATGTATACTAGTAGACATCTATATGTATGTATACTAGTAGTCATCTATATGGATGTATACTAGTAGTCATCTATATGTATGTATACTAGTAGACATCTATATGTATGTATACTAGTAGTGATCTATATGTATGTATACTAGTAGTCATCTATATGGATGTATAGTAGTAGTCTTCTATATGTATGTATACTAGTAGACATCTATATGTATGTATACTAGTAGTTATCTATATGTATGTATACTAGTAGTCATCTATATGGATGTATACTAGTAGTCATCTATATGTATGTATACTAGTAGTCATCTATATGTATGTATACTAGTAGTCATCTATATGTATGTATACTAGTAGTCATCTATATGCATGTATACTAGTAGTCATCTATATGCATGTATACTAGTAGTCATCTATATGTATGTATACTAGTAGTCATCTATATGTATGTATATTAGTAGTCATCTATATGTATGTATATTAGTAGTCATCTATATGTATGTATACTAGTAGTCATCTATATGTATGTATACTAGTAGTCATCTATATAGATGTATGCTAGTCGTCATCTATATGCAAAGAAAAGCAAATAATATATGCAGAAAATGAGAAGAGATTTATACCTAATTTTAATGCTAAAAGGAATCTCTAATTTATTGACAGGAATGCTGTAGGGCCCAGGTTGGTTCAAATTGTTGCCATCAGCAAACCACTCCATCATCGTGTCACCCCATCTAAACAAATTATTATGTATAATAACACTACAACAAAACATTCCATAACATGTCACTCTATCTAAACATAGCATTACAACTATATAGTATATGTATGTTCACTTAGAGAGACATACTATATAATTACAGTATATAGTTTTAGTATTATTCTCATGTATATTCAGTCTACAATAACACAATAAAAAGTTAAGAGCATACTAACTGACAAGTTAATATACTAGGTTGTACAGCAATATTATTCAACTAACAATCTGCTAGCAAGCTCATGTTATAAAGACTGTTTGTTACCTTTGTGACAGTAAATGTCTGACAACAACTGAAGGTCATTTGCAATATACAACTTGAACATATGATCTTAGTTTGTTACCATCAGGTCACCCAAACCTTAACAGATTCAAATATTATCGACTTTGAGCTTTATTTAAATAATATTTAAAACATATTTAAATAATATGAACTTCAAACTTCAGAGTATTAATACAAAAATCTAATTAATTTAAGTTCTTACCTTCTCCATAAGAGAACAACCATTAAAGAACTAATGAGCATCAGTGATATATAGATACCATCATCTAATTCAAGGAACATAGTGTGATGCAAAGATCTTGTCAGTGACTAATAACTCGCCAGCAGCTGTTAAAAACTAAAACAAAATGGAATCTAAATTTGAAAATATATTACATCATAAATATGCCAGCAGCTTTAGAGCTCACTGATAATTCCTGTTCATAATATGGCTGGCCTTAAATGGGAAAGACACTCTAAATAGTGATAATGCATTGAGGTAGCACAAATCAGGCACAACTGCGGATACTACAAACATGATTTGCTAATGAAACATGCACTTTACTACTTCGCGCTGTGCACAGTTCAGCGCATTATGCTTGAACAATGTAAACAGGTGCTTGAACAGTGTAAACAGGTACTTGAACAGGGTGAACAGGTGCTTGAACAATGCGAACTAATTTTGCATGTGGTTAAACTTAGAACTTATATTATTGAAGTCCATCATACCACTCTTGTCATATTTATACTTTATAACTTTTCTTACAAGTTCTATCAGTGGAACACCCAAGAAACAACCATCTTAACATGAAAATACAAACACTAATAGGTATACGCATGCAACTGTTTCATAAATACATATACAAACATAGCTGTCCTACAAGTACATATACAGGAAACTGCTCTGCATATACGTATACACATGCAACTGTTCTACAAATACATATACGTATACACATAATTGTTTTACAAATACATATATACACATAACTGTTCTACAAATACATATATACACATAATTGTTCTGCAAATATATATATGTATATATATACACGTCACTGTTCTGCAATTCCATACATATAGACACGTTACTGTCTTATGAGTACACCTATCTATATATATATTTCTCAAAGTTCGTCGTATGTAGGTTTGTAGGAATGATTGTCCGGCTATAGATCTTAAAATCTTGGAATAAATATTCCGTACCGAAGAAGATTCAATCTCGGACCCTGCCATTAGTCAGTCACACGCCTTACCCACTAGACTACAGAAATCGAAATGCTAGCTTGCCAATGTAAGTCATTATATAAGAGCAAATACCTAACTGCTTTGCGTATGATGCGAGTCATAGCATAACGTCACGAGAAGCTGTTCGCTCACATTATTAAACTGGCTAATAGCTAAAACTCTCACTACTTCTCATTGTATATAAGACAAAAAACTTTTCTCATGATATGTAGTTTGATAGTTAGAATGGCAAAGGTTGTTATATGGTAAATACAAATCCATTTTCTGTCCAAAGACTTTTCTATTACCCGAGCAACGCCGGGTGGCACGGCTAGTATATATATAAATGTGAACTCACAGGGCTCGCGTGTCCAGTTGTAGCAATAAAGTTAAAGAAACGCAAAAAAACCAGTTCATACTGGAGTTCGACTCAGAATCTCCCTGTCCACAGACGGGCATGCTATCCCCTACATCACAAGGCCTATTTGTCATACTATGAAATAATTGTGCACATACTCATTACACCTATTAAAATACGCACACTGTATTTTACCTGCAGCACAACTTGTCACTTATACTTGGACATGATAATGAGTTTGATTCATGATGCCAAGTTAAAGCATGGTGAACATAAGCTTCTAACTGACAGGTTAATTTGATAGCTAGCAGTGAGCAAGAACAATGCATGAAACCTTGACCTCTTAAACAGGCTATATAGTCTTGTATCCCGGAATAAAAAAATTATTTTTAAGAAAACAGAGGATTTTTAAAAATCAGGTCGCTTTTTGGGTCAGCTAACCATGGTGAAAAGTAAATATCAATCTAGTTCGAATATTTCAGGAGTATTGGGAAGAATAGTTGATTAGGTTGCTCTGTATCTTGCGATTAATCCTATGGTGTAAGTAGTCTAAACGTTAAAACGCAAAAATTAAATGCTGAAATTAAAATGTCTAACAACTATTGTCAAGTTTAAAACAAGTAGTTTGCAATTACCTATTTTATTATCACTAATTTACTGTGATATACCATAAATTAGAAATCCCAAACAGCAGACCCTTCAAATTTTCAATTGTGATAACACTGAAGTTCAGGACAATGTAGTAGGTAATTTAATCACTAGTAAAATGTTGCTGAAAACTGTAAACTATCAATAGTCACTTGATAGCATTATTTTGTTATGTATATCACCATGAATGAGCTTGTAACATCATAGTAATCCCTGTATACACTGTATCCAGCCAGCCACCTATGTTCTCAGGTAACTCAAAAACATTCCCCAAAAATACTATTTCATCATTCTGTCTAAGTCAATGCAGAAATTGTGAGTCATGGTGCTGAATAGATAAACTGACTACATTGTTCTGCAGTTTCAAACCAAACTTATACCACACCAAAAAGGGGTGAAATATCACATTCAGTTGATGCTCTAAATATGAGCTGAATAAGTAGTCAATAATCTACATATGAGGTGAATAAGTTCAGTCAATACTCTACATATGAGGTGAATAAGTTCAGTTAATACTCTACATATGAGGTGAATAAGTACAGTTAATACTCTACATATAAGGTGAATAAGTTCAGTTAATACTCTACATATGAGGTGAATAAGTTCAGTCAATACTCTACATATGAGGTGAATAAGTACAGTTAATACTCTACATATGAGGTGAATAAATTCAGTCAATACTCTACATATGAGGTGAATAAGTACAGTTAATACTCTACATATGAGGTGAATAAGTACAGTTAATACTCTACAAATGAGGTGAATAAGTTCAGTTAATACTCTACATATGAGGTGAATAAGTTCAGTTAATACTCTACATATGAGGTGAATAAGTTCAGTTAATACTCTACATATGAGGTAAATAAGTACAGTTAATACTCTACATATGAGGTGAATAAGTTCAGTTAATACTCTACATATGAGGTGAATAAGTTCAGTCAATACTCTACATATGAGGTGAATAAGTTCAGTTAATACTCTACATATGAGGTGAATAAGTACAGTTAATACTCTACATATGAGGTGAATAAGTTCAGTCAATACTCTACATATGAGGTGAATAAGTACAGTTAATACTCTACATATGAGGTGAATAAGTACAGTTAATACTCTACATATGAGGTGAATAAGTACAGTTAATACTCTACAAATGAGGTGAATAAGTTCAGTTAATACTCTACATATGAGGTGAATAAGTTCAGTTAATACTCTACATATGAGGTGAATAAGTTCAGTCAATACTCTACATATGAGGTGAATAAGTTCAGTCAATACTCTACATATGAGGTGAATAAGTTCAGTTAATACTCTACATATGAGGTGAATAAGTACAGTTAATACTCTACATATGAGGTGAATAAGTTCAGTCAATACTCTACATATGAGGTGAATAAGTTCAGTTAATACTCTACGTATAAGGTGAATAAGTTCAGTTAATACTCTACGTATGAGGTAAATAAGTTCACAGGTTTGCTTGTATGCTAAAATTTTTGCATGCTAAAGCAAATGTACAAGTTTTTTAATGTATTGAGTAAGCAAAATATTTTCTAAATTCTGATGAATGGCACTAATCTTTTTACTACTTGAAGCAATATATAAACATTATATACTTTAAGACAAACATTGGATTTTTGGCTACTTTATGTTATATGCGATCTTTGCAATGAATTCCTGCTATTCTCAATTATGGTGATCAACGAAGAAATCAATGTCGATGATATGATATTTTACACACTCATTAAATATATAAACTGAACTTAGGGGGTAAAAGGAGACAAACACTAAAAGCGGTATTGAATGTAGTCAACAAACTGCTCAACTACAACAAAACATTCTCATCTGTAACATGCCAAGTTGCTATCAATTTGAAAAGTGTTACATGTTTTCAAAACTGTGGCAAATGGATTAGGATTACTGTTTCAGAGAATAATTTTTGGGGCAAGCAGATTGTTAACTCGAATTATTAAAGGAAGATTCTAATGCTATTGATGGGAAGCAGTAACTAGTGATCTCAAGTGCCTGGTGCAAAAACAGGGTGCAACCCGATTCCTAGAATAACCGCTAGTGGTTACAAGATTAACATCTAAACTTCAAATTGGTCATTCTGTGAAATCAAAGAGAGCAACCATAACTACAGCTAAATGACTATAGCTAAATGACTACGGATAAATGACTACAGCCGTGGCTCCTTTAAATAGCAATTCGCGGAAAACTAAACTTTTTTTACTACTACATGTATGTGCTATTATAAAATAAAAATTGTGCTATTAAAGTACTAGCTTGACATTATTGACAGTAAATGTAAGGTCATCTTTAGACTTTAATATGTCAATTCAATGTCAAAAACTGGCCTTTGTAATGAAAAGCAAACATCTTATGTTTAAAGAGTTGAAAAATAATCTAATTTTGGTTGCCAGGCTACTAGAGGGCGACTTGCCGTGTAATTGTAAATTTACCATTTTCTACTTTCTATGGTAAACTGCTGGATTGGCTTTAGCAATGCTTGTAAGTGGAGATCTTGGGCAAGAATGTCAATTGGCACTTGCAGTGGGCTTCAGTGAGAAAAGCTGGATGAGTAAGCAACATAAGGATCTCAGTGGTAGCCAGAGAATAAAAAGTTGTCTGACTGCAATAGCAAGGCTTAAAAAGCAACGCCTTCACCAAGATGAAGGCTGGTTTAGTGCCAGAAGTGGCTAGAGCAAGAAAGACTGTGATTGCTTCTATGCTCAGAGACACAGAGCATGCTGATTGGAAAAAGGTCTCCAATTGTAACTCCCAACTACATATCATGAGGCAATGAAACCTGGATGTCGGAATGCACAGTACCAAACATTGTTTCTAAACTTTTCACTATGTTTGCTGCGACATTACAAATTTAGGCTAATAACATCTTTTATTCAGTTTTCTTCACGCTAATCTTTCCTGTCATCTTTGATTACTACCGCTACTCCATCCTTCCTAACGTAATAACATGCAATGTTTCTTAAAATAACATCAACAATGGTTCAAAACCGGGCAACACGATTCATAGCCAATCTTAAAGGTAGAGATAGTGTCAGCAACACCCGTGAAAAGCTAGGTTTACAATCGCTTGAATCCAGAAGAAAAAACCATAGAGTAACTTTACTGATGAAGATCCTATCACATGAAAGTAAGCATAATGTTCTAGCTTCTGCTTATGATGAGCTTACTACTGACAGAAAGGATACTTCTGTAATCACACGTGCTGCTGCCCATAGTGAACCAACATCAATATATGCCATGACTCGCCTCTTTCATGACAGTTTCTTACCCAAAACTGTTGGACTTAAGACTAAAATCTCAGACTGAAACATAATTCAGCTTAATGCTGGAATCTAGGTGAACCAAAAGCTTAACCAAAGTGTTACTTCTGAGGCACTTTCTCAAAGCCTCTAAAGCTAATTACAAGTGTACTATTACTATCAAGTAAGTAAGTAACGCAACATGCCGCTACTGACAGTTGTATGTAACTGTCAGTAGCGGCATGATCAAGGTAAGTAGTCTTTTTAGTATGCACGGTTAAAAAGTATTACCTCGTAGGATTCTTCACGCTAAACCACCTAGGGATGTAAGGGGCGTGCCTCAATTAGACCCAAATGGATTTTTTCTTTGTAAAACAATGTTCCAGTAATTGGTTTCATAATTAGAATCTATGAATTAATGTTACATAGAGGTCTGCAATTTAAGGTCTCGTATTGTCTTTGGTAAAAAGCTATTGTGGAAGAGTGACCTGAATTAACGTAACGACGTGAATTAAACAAACAAGCTGAATAGTGTGTGTACAGTCAAACCCAGCGTGTGTTATACCATGTAGTCAGACCCAAAGTGTCTTACACGATATTTGTTTAATTGTATTTTGAGTTTCGTCAGTACTTTTCTAAAACTTAGCAAAAGTCCAAGTTTTGTCGAACCATGCTGTTTCCTTTTCCGGTTAAATGTCATTGACTGTAGCCCGATCAGCGTTAAACCACCAACAAAAAGAAAGAGTCTTGTGGCCGCGAATCATAAGGAAGCATAGGTGCTAGAGCTACGGTTAAGCGATCTGTTGAGGTCGATCGACTTGGGGACAGCCCTATGTTCCGCAGGCCCTATGTTCCGCAAGGCCCTATGTTCCGGAAATCGCTACGGCTCAATCAGTAAATTTATTGCTGTCTAGACGTTGCGGACGTAAAAGTGACTGATGATTCGTCTCAGCACATTAGCTCTGCCGATGTTTCTCACGCAAGAATACAATAAACAAGTTTATGTAGGAATGCGTACTGTATAAGTTGTCCAAGCGATTGTATTATAATTAAATTAAAAAAAAACTAAAGCCTGTTTTCTGATTATTTGATTTTGTAAATATAATCAAAAAACGTATGTTACTCGCTGATTGTTAATGAAATCATCAAAGCATATCTTCCTCACTGAATAATAACATCTATAAAATCATGGAGGCCTATGCTCCTCATTCAATATTGCGCAGTATACTCGCAAGGGCTGATGTTCATCACATAATATTTTGCAATGCACTCAGTAAGGTATATGTTTCTCACTCAAAAATATTACAAATATAATTCTATATTTGTAATTATTTTATTTAATATAATGTGATTAAATTAACAATTACAATATATTCTGTATTGTCTTGTATATAAACTCTGCATATAAGTCTTGCCGTGAAGCAATTTCTGTTTGCTGCCAGTATGATTTTATTTTGCTACTTGTAATTACCATCTCTACATAACCGTTTCGTTATTTACATCTGACAATCTCACCTACAGATGGGGAGTTTCCTTCTCATGAAATATAATTGAAGATATTTATTTTTGCCTGCAAATAGAAGCGCAAATAATATTATATTTGATATTAATATTATTTCAATGAAGATTAACTAACTACAAATATAATCATGAGGACCTATATTTCTCACTCGATAATAATATAAATATAATGATTGAAGCCTAAGTTTCTCACACAGTAATAGTATAAAAATCATCATGAGGACCATGTTTCTCACTCAATTATTTTATAAAAATAACCATGATGGCCTATATTTCCATTTCATATTGCGCAATATAGTCAAAGGGCCTCACTCGATATTGTACAATACACTCGCTTCGGCCTATGTTCCTCGCTTCGTATTGCGCAATATAATCAAGGGGCCTATGTTCCTCACTTCATAATGAGCATATTATACTCCCTTGGGTCTATGTTCCTCACTCGAGATTGCGCAATATAATTAAAGGGCCTATGTTCCTCACTTCATAATGAGCATATTTACTTGCATGGGTCTATGTTCTTCACTTGAGATTGCGCAATATACTCAAAGGGCCTATGTTTCTCACATCATAATGAGCATATTTTACTTGCTTGGGTCTGTTCCTCATTTGAGATTGCGCAATATACACAAAGGGCCTATATTCCTCACATCATAATGAGCATACTTTACTTGCTTGGGCCTATGCTCCTCACTTGAGATTGCGCAATATACACAAAGGGCCTATATTCCTCACATCATAACGAGCATATTTTACTTGCTTGGGACTATGTTCCTCACTTGAGATTGCTCAATATATTCAAAGGGCCTATATTCCTCACATCATAATGAGCATATTTTACTTGCTTGGGTCTATGTTCCTCACTTGAGATTGCGCAATGTACACAAAGGGCCTATATTCCTCACATCATAACGAGCATATTTTACTTGCTTGGGTCTATGTTCCTCACTTGAGATTGCGCAATATACACAAAGGGCCTATATTCCTCACATCATAACGAGCATATTTTACTTGCTTGGGTCTATGTTCCTCACTCAATATTGCGCAATATACACAAAGGGCCTATATTCCTCACATCATAATGGGCATACTTTACTTGCTTGGGCCTATGTTCCACACTTGAGATTGCGCAATGTATTCAAAGGGCCTATGTTCCTCACATCATAATGAGCATATTTTACTTGCTTGGGTCTATGTTCCTCACTCAATATTGCGCAATATACACAAAGGGCCTATATTCCTCACATCATAACGAGCATATTTTACTTGCTTGGGTCTATGTTCCTCACTTGAGATTGCACAATATACTCAAAGGGCTTATGTTCCTTACTTAATAGGTATTTCAAAAAAGCAGCAACAGAACCAAGTACATGTAGTTATATCTAGCAACTAAATGATGACATTGTCTAGTAATTTATTTAGTGGAAACTGGTAAAATATCCTCATGTGACATTAGTGCCATAAATTGCAACAAGTGCTTGTTAAAAAAGTTTTTACATCTCCTCTTTCTACTTTACATGTTCTACTCTTCACATGCCTAATTTAAATAAAAGAAATGAGCTAATCGATGTAATAATATATTATGTAACTATAATAATAAAATGTGTTTTAAACATCTACCATAAACAACCAGCCAAGTAACTAACGGAATATTTGGATATTATATAGCCGATATATTTAGGATTTTATCTTGTTCTAGCAATTTCATCTGAGAGCCCCAACAGGTATGAACTATTTTTTAATAAATAATTTTACATACAAAAAGTGTTCTCTGACAATCAGCTGAATCGATAAATACAATATACAATAGATTTTTATGAAGTGACTGCGGGTAATTTTAAATTATTTCATTCACAGCATATTTTATCGCTCGCCAATAGCTAGTTATTGTTCGCTTTCCCTGCTCCAGCTGTCTCTTGAGTTTTTGGATTCGTTCTTCTAACTTCTGCCACTTTTTGCGCCTGCGAACTATCAGTTTCCCTGAAATGAAAATTATTGCATATAAATAAAAATGCATTTGAAAAGCGTTTAGGGTATATATATATATATATGGTTTGCCAAAGAAGGTAGATTATAATGATCGTTCCTATATTTTTTCGTAAAAAGACAAACCTTTTTCAGCAGCTGCGGCTCGTTGTTTATACAACACTTCTTCATCTTTTAGACATGAAATGAGAAGCCATATCGAAGGGTGCTTCCTTCCAACGACGTCATTGAAATGGCTGTTCCAGGCTAGGCATAAAAGACAAACACTGCAGAATAAACTCATAGTATGATTAAGCTATACGAATGATCTTTTTTAATCCAAAATTTCGGATAAAAATTGCATACAGCTTTTATTTTTTTTGTGGAAGCTTATTTCTGATTTACAGCAGATTGCTGTATGCTCACGAGCCTTTTAGGATCTTAACCTAAATACTGGGGACTGCACATTCGCACTGTCATCTACGTAATGTTTGATATGCACATATGCAGTAAAATACTTAAAGTTTGTAGTGAAGGCAGCGGCTTTTCGAACGCTTCTCTTTTTTATTTAATTACTTTGAGGAAGACAAAATTATAAATTGAGTGTCAATAAACTTTGCTGGTTTTCAATATGTTAAAACAGCAGAATAATATGAATCAGAATCAAAGGATATTGGCACATGATGTATCATTATAGAATATAGTCTTAAGAATAAAAATCTGCCTGCATACTGCTGGCGAGAATTGTTTTGCTGACAGATATTTTTGTTAACAAGATTCAACATATTCCACAAATGTAAACAATATGCAATAACTGGGGAAGCCGAATTTCCAAGCATCACTAATATTGTGTAAAGGACGATGTCTGAGTTTTTTGATATTGTAATTTGTTTCAGCTTTTTATATTCACCTTCCACATAGTTGTTAGTCCGTGTGCTTATGTCTCGAAAATATACATTCCATACACTGATTGGAATGACTCCGTGTATAAAGGTATCATGGAAATAGGCTAGTAACATCTCCATGGCTGGGAAATGTTTCGCCGCCTCCCTTACAGCTACTGAGCTCTTTAAGCTACTACAATAAGAAATGAGAAAACATTAATTAAGGATTCAGATGTCATCGAGGAAGCATGGTGGAAATCATACTATGAGATGTTTGGCTGGATTTATAGGTGGCGAACTCAAACGTTTGCTGCATTTGCTCTCTTGCAAAATATGTACTTTGTAAAACTGTTTCATGGCAATTGGTAGCTCATATTTTTTGGTTGCTTTGAATTTACACTGAAGTTATATTATGCTTATAAGTTATATTATTTTTGAAGAAGCCAGATGAAAGGTTTCATCCAATATATTCGTTAGTAATAAAGTGATGGTTAATCCTATCAATGCCATATTTCAGAAAACAGGCCTATTTGCTTTTAAACCAATTTTTAATGCACACATCTGCTGATCAGCATTTGTTCATGTTGAAAATGGTACTAGCATTTGTTCATGTTGAAAATGGTACTATAACCCTTTCTCTGTGACCTTACATCATTATTGTCTCCTACTTGTATGTTTAGATAATTTATATCTTAATAAGCCAGTTCATTGCATAATTAGTCATGGCACCTGTAACAGTTGTTGCCTGGACTTTGTCTAATAAAGGTGTTTAACTTGAGAAGACTATCCAAGGATATATACATTTCACAACCCAGTTTCAACTGTTCAAATGATTATCATGTTAAGGCAGACCACGTTTTTACTATAGGAATTTCAAATGAAATAAATAAACATATATAACAATAAAAATCTTCATTAAACAGTCATGCTAATTTAATACAACTCACTCAAATGCCCCGATCACGTGATGTGGTGGAAGGAAACCTATACTTGATAGCTTTTGTACAATATCTTGTACATTACAATCTTTCTGGTATGCGGATTTCAGACCAAGCGCTGTCACCTTCCGAGAAACACTCTGGGTGAAGTGGAAATAGCACCCACATATTGCTACATTGGGCCATGCTGATTTTACCGCTTCGTGGAGACTAATCTCGAAATCACAAACAACCTCCAGAGCATTCATTTCTTCAGTGCCCTTGACAACCTTGAGCATCTACAAATTTATAAAGTCATTCAAATTCAGGCAGCAATTTGGAAAAATTACAAAAAACTTTTAACATGGTATAATTATTAATAATTAGCGACCATACATTGTAGGGCACATTTAGCTTAGATTTTATGATAGGCAATAATGTGTAATAAGTATAAGATGGTTAGCAATTATTCACCACTGCTGAAGCTTTTGCTAGGAGTTATTCATCAGAGCCGCTTGAGCGCGATAAGTGTAAGAAGCTTTCTAAAGGATTGAACCCTCTGTGCTTATCCATTGACTAATAAGCCGATGCGGTCTAAAAATAATTGGCCAACGGGCTTTCATTTCCATTAGGAGTACATGTACATAATTTAGTGATATGTAATACAGTGTCTCTAGTAATATTTACTAGAAAATAATAATATTATTACTAAAGACACTTTTTAAATCAAACACTCGGGCTGTTATCATCAGCATAAGCTAATCTGAAGCAACAAGTTATTGTTTTTAATAAGATTCAATTTCAATATAATAAATAAAACCACCAAATTATTTGCGTTTTTTAATTGTTTAATGTGTTTTAATCAGGATAGTCATTTAATTTTCACGTGACTGTATAGAACTGTGGTTCCGGTGACGGTTAGTGGGACATAGTAGTTAGACTATATTGTACTAGGCGGATAGTCCAGTACACGTAATGAAGAGTCAAACATCGATCAATCAGGCTTACGGTCTTCAGCAGCCTCATGAAAATTTTAAAAGATCTCGTTGATTCAGTACATAATGCAGCATTTTATAACCATGCAGGCAGTAATACCTCAAATATATTTAAGAAATCAATGATGAGCTCTGTAGATTAAAACATATAGGGCGTGTGCCTACAACGTAAATAATCGCTTCCAGGAACCTTTACATAATAGAGATTTTACGTTATAAGAATAATAAACTACATGTATATTGCCTAATCCATTCCAATATCTTCCCAAACTCACCCCTTAGTCATACAAAAAACAACATTTTAATTTGTCAGCAGTATTATTGATTTGCAGCGACAATGCTCATTTACAACGATTTGCTTATTTTTTCTAAACAGCAAAGCCTATTCAACAAAGTGAAACTAATAGCAAATGTTTCAGACATCTAAAAGTAAGCAAAGCAAAAACATATATTTTTATTATAAAACTAGCGGTACTACCTGTTCGTAGTCTATCTGTATGCAGGGGTCAAAGTTAGTATAAAATATACCTTTCGGTGGTACTAAAACTCGTGACATTCAGATTGGTAGATTGACACTGTAACACCTGCACCAATTGATCACCCTCAAGTATTTCTGAATAATTGCGCAGCTACCTTATCCTCAGTTTTGTCGACACATCTGACGATTTATCTTGACAATTTAGAATGTCACAGAAGCTATACATATTTAATAGTAATGCATTCGGTTTGTTCTTTTGCAAGTGTGGTGAGATGTGCTGCCATTCGAAGATAATTTGAGAACTCACCCGACTTGACTCTCTACGTTATATTTTTTTATGGTGTGCGAAGCAAAAACTTCACATAAATTCCAAATAGCGTAAAGATTTAAGTTATAGAAGTGTTTACTATACTGAATGATTTTTATTTATTAAAACTCGATATCATCAGATTCACCATGAAGCTCATTTTGTATGTATATGTACATGACTATAGATATGCACTGTTTGTTTTTTTACTACCTCCTGAGCAGCCCACACCCAATTGAGAACAGGCAATGCTTAACTTTTGTTTTAGCATGTGATCCATTCACAAACAATATCATAAGTGAGTCAACCAAAACCTCGTTTAAAACATGCCGATGAACTCTATTTATCATATCGAATAAAAAACTTTTGAAAGCTATATTTTTTTTCGGATAGCAACAATCGATACAGTTATAGTGCTTCTAAAATATTCTGGAATAGCGGGGTGAACTTATACATGAGTAATACTTACAATAATACAATTTTTGCCTTAAAAATGCCTATCCACTTGTAAAGAATTGCCATTTATACTAATGTAAGCGTTCATTTCATATATTTTTGTAAGATTCTATTAACCAAATACTCTATGTAGAGCTAATCTTCCAGGCATAGAACTGCATTGATTACTATAGCATTAAACAACTTCTACTGTAGTTTGCTTATTAATCAGTAAAATACTTTCCACTCTTGATTTGATCGTTAGTCCTATCACCACCATTTTTCGATAACCAGGTGTATTAACTTTTAAATAACTTTTTAATGCGCACAATTGCTCATCAGCTTTTGTTCAAATGTTTATCATGTCAAATAATATTCAAATGAAATTAATAAAATTGTATAACAACAAAAATCTACCTTACAATAATCATATTAATTTAATACAACTTACTCAATGCCCCGATCACGTGATGTGGCGAAAACGATCCTATACTTGAGAGTGTTTGTACGATCTCTAGTACATTACAATCTTTATTGTATGCCAATTTCAAACCAAAAGCTGCAACCTTTCAAGAAATACTTTGGGGGTGTGGAAATAGCACCCACATACTTCTACATTGGGTCCTGCTGCTTTTATTGCTTCGTGCAGACTGATCTCAAAGTCGCAAACAACCTCAAAGGCACTGAATTCTTCAGTAAAGTTGACTACCTTGAGCATCTACAAATGTATACAGTAAAGCCTTAATGCTTTATTATTTTTACTTGCCTTTTTATTTTAATTTGCAAAAAGAGAATGTTTTGAAAAACTCGACCTCATGTAATGTCATTACTTACTTTGTGTGTTGAGACAAACACTTACTAAAAATTTCATGGTATGTTAAAGATATTGTACATAGCGGTGATGATAAACCTTATCAAAGTAAAAACATTATTTTAAGAACTTAAACTTCTGACTTAAATTATTAAGTCAGACAATCAAACGGAGCAAATGTTTACGACAACATGTATATAAATGTGGCTGCAATAAGACACTTTTCTGACATACCCTCCAATAGCCTTAATTTTTATGAACACAAATAATAATGTCACAACATAACTTATGCTCAACTGCTGCTGGGCACAAGGAAAACTAAAAAAGTGAATAACAATTCTCAGGTTTGATAAGCTGGCAGTTGTCAGTCCTGAATTAGTGCCCATATTCCCCCATAAGCCTGTTTTATTCTGCTGGCTACGTGTTCAGTGGGATGATCAGTATAGGTGCTTTTATAAAAACACCATAGGCATAAGAAAACGGCTATCTACAGCCATCTCCTTTCTCGGCGGTCCCTGATGATCAGACTCAGAGTTACAGAGCCTGAGTGAGTATGAGTTGGCTGAAACATACGACATATTTATTGTTGCTGCGAGCATAACCTTCTGATGTGAAATATGATCTTTCAGCTTTATGAACACCACCCAGGGAGCCTGCATAAGCAAAGTTGAATTAGAGTAGAATGACAAACAGGACTCCCTGAATAACTTACATTTATAATAGGCCTAACATCACATAAGCATAGGCCCCAAACATACTTGCTGGTAGTTGTAAGATAAACTGCACCTCTTTGGTCAGTTGCAAATTTTTCCAAAGCTGCTTAAAATGCGCTGTTGCTGGCTTGGTAGCAAGTAAACACAAATACATTATACATCGCTAAATTCAAAATCTCATCATTACTTGGAATACCTCATCACGCTATGGTTAGAATGCAATAAGATTGAATTTCCTGAACGTTCCCAAACCCAAGTTCCCAAAAGTTATTGATTAACTTGAGCATCATAAGGTTTCACCACAGGTTTTTGTATTCTAAAAGGAAAGAGTGTAAATGTATTACTCCAAAATTTGAGTCTTGAGGTCATTTATAAAGGCATGTTTTGTATAATGCCAGAAAAAAAGTTTTTTTTGTATACAGTATACATAACTGAATTGTCAGTTTCAGCATGGCTCACCCCAGTGAGCAACAGCGAGTTGTTTTACGCGAGAACAAGCAAGAAAAATCCGACTGGGCAGAGCCAAACATAGGGTCACACACATAGGCAATTTTTTTTTACTTTTTTGTGATCATAATTTTCTGTCAATTAGTGAGTAAACATGTTCAGACATACAGAAACAAGAAAGTTTTTATAATGAAATAATCTCTCATGATGATATGGGGTATGCAAGTAGATTTTTCTGGTATGGTGTGTGACGGGCGGCACAATAGGTCATCTTTCTTAAAATTTTGCTATTCATTCTGAAATAAATTTTGCTTTTCTTTTATAATCAATACAAAAGTAGATTTTTAGCTTAGGTGTTTTTTCCTAACAAATGCAACTTTTTTTTACCATTCGCGTGAGCAAAGAATAGCTTGTTCCACGTGTCACAATTTTAGTGCATTTAGTCGCAGCCTGTTCTTCCTAAGTTATCTGAGGTAAAAATCTTTTATCTATAAAACGAGATTTGGCGAGAATTGGCGAGTTTGACCAGCCAAACTTGCTAATTAGCTGAAAATATAGCTAGTTTCGGTTTTATGGGCACATGGAAGTATTTGTGACACGCCGAACAATTTTAATAATATGACGATGTCTGCCTTTGTTTGAGATTTCATTTTGATACCTTGCATGGGAAAACATCGCTGGATATTCCAAGGCAAAAAAGCCAGTTTCTTTGAGAGAAATAAAAAATTAGAATTAATTTACGATGTTTCGAACTCAAAACATGGAGTTGGTCAATATTACCCTACTGATACAAACACTTGGCGTGATGCCCGTCAAATTGTGAGGTAATCTTTGAACTGAATGTGTGTTTTTAATGTATGATTACAAAAATCACATCGCATGGCGAAGGTGTAATAGATGGTATTGAGGAAAAGCATCAAACAACAGGTGCTAATGGCAGTGTACCGGAAAAAGTATGCCGTAAACTCAGCAGTCATTTGCGAAAGCTGCAACAACAATAACTTCCAAATCAGCGAAACCAATAAAGATATTCTCTATCTCAAAAGATAAGATTACTGAAACTGCGCAAATGTGCAAAGAACCCTGGTCCATGGTGCCTTTAATTCATGGCATTTGATCGTGCCATCACATTGCAATTAAAAAATAGTTATGTTGCTCTGATTGATTGATCCCACCTGGCAGCCAATTCCACACACACAAAGCAGCGAACATAATCAAGAAGTTACCACAAGAGATACTTCACAAACATTAATGGAGTTTTCACCACAAATGCTGGTCGCATTGGCCTATGACTCTGAAGTCAACACGGGAGAAATTCTCATTGCAAAGGCCAATGAAAGTAGCTGAACTATAAAGTACATGCACAGTGCACGCAAGAAGTTCATGCAGCCAAACCCCAACGACAAAAGAACCACCCAGATGAACTTTCCTCTTAAAGTATCTCCAGTTATTGCACCAGGGGTAACTATCAGGTCACTGTGGTACTTTTTACTAAAAAATGAGAAAATGATAACGCCAGAATATGACGATTTTAAGAAAAAATTGTTTACTGCATAAAAGTCTCACAATCTTTGAATCGTATGTGTCTTATAATTCACGGTTAAATAAAATAAGTATAATATATACTAATTTTAAATTATTAGTTGGTTGACCACATGTATATGGGTAGATGTTGTGACTCCAAATCATGACAATTTGTTGTCTAAATACTACAAAACGTAGAGAAATTCTGGATTTTTCGTAGTGTTATTTTTGTCCCACGCGTCACGGTACCGCGCGTCACAGTTCCGCGCGTCACAGGTGGTAGTCTTCTTTCAAACCTCACAGAATCATTAAACTTGGTCCTAAAAAACAAAACAGTACATATTTTAAGTAGAAGGGTAGTAGAGATATGAGCTTGCTGAACAATAATGTCATGTGTCAAAAACTTCAGAAGATTTTTGCAATTGATCACAAATCAGTTTTTGATGTCAAATTATGGTTATCACACCAGGTTTGATATTTAGTAATTTTTCAATCCATTACATGACAAGGATGAAACCTCATTCAGTGATAGTTGGTGCCAAGTGCTGCCTAAAGCAGCATAAATGATAGCAAAAGTTCACATCTAGGCTGTAAAGTATGCGAGGGAGCATTCCAATGTGCTGCGCCTCACAATCATGCCAAAAATGGCTGTGTCTGACTTTATGAGATCTTAAGAGCTTTATATGATCTAGCAAGACTAGCATGCAATATCAAGGAAAAACCTCGGCCATATGACTATTCATGATATAACAGAATGAAGAACACAGATCCTACTGATTGTATTTATATCAGGATTGAGTGACTAACATAGCCTCTTTAAGCATGTTCCGCATTACCAATTGAGGATTATAAGCCCAAGCAATCGAGTGAGAAACCTAGGCCCAAGGGAGTATATTGCCCAATATGAAGTGAGGAATATAGGCCCTTTGAGTATATTGCGCAATCTTGAGTGAGGAACATAGACCCAAGTGAGTATAACATGCTCATTATGAAGTGAGGAGTATAGGCCCTTTAATTATATTGCCCAATTTCGAGTGAGGAACATAGACCCAAGGGATTATAATATGCTCATTATGAAGTGAGGAGTATAGGCCCTTTGAGTATATTGCGCAATCTTGAGTGAGGAGCATAGAGCCAAGCAAGTGTAGTATGCTCGTTATGGAGTTAGGAATTTAGGCCCTAGTGAATACCTATATCGTAATATCTCGAGTGAGGAACATAGGCTCAAGCGAGTACGTTGTACAATATCGAGTGAGGAACATAAGCCCTCATGATTATAATTATATTATAATTGAGTGAGGGACATAGGCCCTCATTATTATATTCATAATAAAATAGAGTGAGAAACAGAGACCTTCATGATTATATTTATATTATAATAGAATGAGGGACATATTATATATATAATATAAATAACTATATATAGTTATGAGTGAGTAACTATATACGTAACTAGTAATAATATAACTAATTTAGGTAATAAAATATCAAAAATATAATATTGTTATAGTTATAATAAAATAGAGTGAGGAACATAGTCTTTCATTATTGTATTTATATTATAATTGAGCGAGGAACATAGGCCTTCATTATTATATTTATAACATGATGGAGTGAGGAACAGAGACCCTCATGATTACATTTATAATATAATAAAATGAAGAACATATTATTTTATAATATACATAACTATATACAGCTGATAATATAAATAATTTAACTAATAAAATATATATAATACAACATTGTTACATTTATAATAAAATAGAGTGACGAACAAAAACTCTCATGATTATGTTTATATTATAATAAAATGAGAAACATATTATGTTTATAATATACGTAACTATACATAGCTAATAATATAAATAATTTAACTAATAAAATATTTATAATATAACATAATTATATTTATAATAAAGTATAGTGAGGAACATAGGCCTTTCACGGTTTTTATTTTTATGCTAATAAAATGAAGGACACAGGCCATCAGAGTTATCTTTATAACAGAGTGTAGACCATAGGCCATCACGATTATATTTATAATATATTAGGGTGATGAACATAGGCCCTCATGATTATATTTATAATATAATAGAGTTAAGAATATAGGCCCTTATTACTATATTTATAATATAATCGAATGAGGAACTTTGGCCCTAATGATTTTATTTATAATATAGTTGAGTGAGGAGTATAAACCTCATGATTATATTTATACAGTATTATAATTGAGTGAGGAACATAGCCTCATGATTTTGTTTATTTACTATATCATTTAGTGTAGAGCATCGGTTTTCTTGGCATACAATATCATATGGTGGAACATTACGCCTAGAAGAAAAATTGTATAATATTACAGAGTACGTAACATAGGCTTACATGATTATGTTAATATTGTTATGGAGTGAGATATATAGAGTTTATGGCTTTTATAATTAGAAATGTAGGCTTACAAGAACGCTTGTCTATAATTAAATAAAAAAATGAAGTAGCCTTTGAATTTATCTATATTACTTTAAAATAAAAATGACTGAAAAAGATGGGTTTTTTTGCGTATTCTAATTTGATAATTCGTGTATTATCACTACTAATTTTTAGTGAACGTTCATTCGTCAGATCTTTTTATTTTCTCTCAAGTTCAGCAGAGCGGTTTGTATTTTCCCAACGGCGTGATTTCACAACGACGGTTTTAATTTAAACAGCAATAATTGCATTTGCTTTAAAAGTTGTCTGTCCTTTTCAGAAATTTTATCCGATTATGCGGAAAAGTGCGGAACATAGGGCCTTGCGGAACATAGGGCGTGCGGAACATAGACCTGTCACCGATCGACTTCAACGCTAAAAATGACGACGAAAGGCAAAAGTAACAAGCTTGAAGCTGACATAGAACGCTACAGAGGCCTTCAGAATTGGGAAAAGGCAATAGAATTAACTAAAACACAATGGAACAAATCGAATGTTGGCTTAGGTTAGTATTTTTTCTTGCAAAGCGAGTATGACTATTTTTGCAATCCTGGCAAATTTTGATTGTGCTAACTGATGTAATTTTCTGTGCAAGTAGTGGCAATTTGCTTTTTATAGTGTGCTGTGCACACTCAAATATTATGTTGACCACAATGCATCCTTGTGCTAGCACCCTTTATTGTTTCCACCCTAAACTCTCACTACAGTCAAAAGTCTTAGCAGACCTAAACTGCAGTTGCTTGCTGTACGTTTTTGTAAAAAGTTTTAATAAAGTTGATATCCGCAAGTACCACTTATTAAATCTTCTAGTTATTCACTTATAGTATGTTTCCTTAGTATGCTAAAAAGGTGCAAAAAGTTATGATCAAACTGGAATAAACTAGGCTCTGTGTTTAGCTGTTTTACATCTGGTTTAGTTTTCTGAATTTGTTATTGATCAGTTGTCATGACATGTTTCAGTGGACCTGAGTGGTAAGTTTTGGGCTGTTGTCATTTGTTCATTCTCCTTAGTTTGCATGCATGCTGTCTACTACCTTTAATGCTGATTTTAGATTGTTAAACGCTCAATTGTTAAGTGTCAAATTTGGTATTTGTTCTCTTTGGCGAACTTATGTTTTAAAGATCTTCCCAATTTAGTTTAGTAGTAGAACTGGTGGCTGACAGCTCTCTCTCTCTCTCCCTTTCTCTTTTGTCATGTTAACCAGTGGCAGGCTGCACTCTATTGTCGTGTGAACCAATGACTGGCAGCACTCCGTTGTTTTGTTACCCTGTGGCTGACAGCACTCTATTGTTTTGTGAACCAATAGCTGGCAGCACTGTGTTGTCTTGTGAACCTTTGGCTGGCAGCATTTTCTTGTCTCATGAACTAAATACTTATCTTCTTTACCAACTTTGAAAACATATTGTATATTATGGTTGTCAAACTAGATGGCTGTTCTGTTTTATGGCCCAGTTTATTCAACATCACCTTACGTCTTATCTTACGTCTTACCTTACGTCTTACCTTACGTCTTACTTTACGTCTTACCTTACGCCTTACCTTACGCCTTACCTTACGCCTTACCTTACGCCTTACCTTACGCCTTACCTTACGCCTTACCTTACGCCTTACCTTACGCCTTACCTTACGCCTTACCTTACGCCTTACCTTACGCCTTACCTTACGCCTTACCTTACGCCTTACCTTACGCCTTACCTTACGCCTTACCTTACGCCTCACCTTACGCCTCACTTTACGCCTTACCTTACGTCTTACCTTACGTCTTACCTTACGCCTTACCTTACGCCTTACCTTACGCCTTACCTTACGCCTTACCTTACGCCTTACCTTACGCCTTACCTTACGCCTTACCTTACGCCTTACCTTACGTCTTACCTTACGCCGTATCTTACGTCTTACCTCATTGATAAAGAAACTGTTTAGTCATAGTGTCTGCTACATATAGTTGATTGGCAAGTCAAGTTTTCAATAGCCTTGAAATGTAGCAAAGAAACCATTGGAATGTAACACCTATTGCGGTAGAGAAACTTTGCTGACAAGTGGGTATAGTGGCTGGTTTTCTGCGCTTACAATGCTGGCTGGTTGGCATGGCAAGGTTATACACCTGAGATATCAATTGGGAAGCATTGTTCTCCTTAATCTCATAAAGGACAAAGTATTATTAATAAATCTCAGCTTTTCTTGATGTCAAAGTCTAAATGCTTGTAATTACATTTAAGCTGTACTTCATGGGTTTTCCCTTGCATTTGCTCGTGCCCTGTTCCTTGCTTGACTTCTCTTTGCTTTTGGACATTCATTTACAAAATTATCGTCTGGTTTGGTGCTATTCAGCGAACACTCCGCATAGCTTTCACAGATATACTTGTTCCATTATGGCAAAAACAATCTCCTTTCCACTTGGAACATAACTGAAAGAAATGCCCCTTTGAATCTGCTCAACAAAATATTGGTAGCATGTAAAACCACTAGCTATGGGTTAATACAGAGTGACTGTCATTACTGACATTCTGTGGCAGTTTGACATCAATCAATCAAAACTATATTAATGAGAAAAGTAGAAGCGATTTAGACTTATAGAATGTTGGAATTGTATGGCTATGAGCCATTACTTTGTTTAATTTTCACAATTTTTCAGCATTTGTAAATATTTTGATAGCTTTCCACTATTATCCGATCATTTTATGCCATTGTTGACTAACAATAATATGTATTTGAAGAGGTTGCAAGGGATAAGCAGCATCAAGGTAGGCAACTCCCAATTTCTCTCGACCCATGGTCATCTATTCTTGACCTACACATATGGGCTCTCACGTAGTTAGAGGACCATCTATGTCTGCTTGTTATGATAGTCTCTTTACGCTCTTCTCTAGTTCTCATATGATTTGATTTTTATTCTCGAGCATTTCCTAGAACAGTAATTTCAAGTATCTACAAACGTGTTCAACGGACATTAGAGGCAATGCTGTTGTGGTAGATTTGTGTATTCGGTTTTTGCTTGTTAGGTAATGCTGAAAAATGATTTCGTGTTGTGGCAAAACTTGAGTTTATTCCATAAATATTGACTAACTTCCTCTTTGGTGGCCTTATATTCCAATAATCTTACCGTGTACATCTCTATACATGTACATGTTCTTTGCATGAGTTGTTTTTATTGATATACATTGCAGCTATTAGGAGGCGCTTTCACGTGTTTCAGTCTGTACAGATATTTGTTGAAGCATGGAGTTTATTAAACGATAAAAGGCTATTTTCTGCTTGCCTGCTCATATACGGCGTAGATAATTCCTGCAGGCTGAACATACCATGGTGATGAATGCTATGTTCGAGAGTGACCTATTTACTGGCTCCAGCTTCGCGCTACTAGTGATGACTGACAGAATAGTTAGCTTAGAAATATGCACAGAAACATCTTTCTTTTTCAAGATGTTTTGTCCAACTTGCTACAAGGAGAGAAAGAACTAGAATCATACCTGCTGAACAACCCTCCAGTTGAAGAGAATGTCGAGATGGCTAAGGAGAAGCTTGTGGCAGCAGAGAGACACCTTCGATATGTAGCTCAGCGATGCCCTAAAGAAAGGGTTGGTGTAATTACCAGTTCAGGCTTTAACTGTCACTGACTAAAATGTGTAGAAATTACTTTTTGATCAAGTATTACAGTGTGTATAAAGAATAACGAAGGCCTAATGGCACATCATATTGTGTTGCTAGGAGACGCTAAAACAGGAAGCGGTGCTGTTGTTAGGCAAGTTGTTGTTTGCTGAGGCGAAGTATGCGGAAGCGTTGAAGGAGTTTGACAGCATCAACATGGACAAGCTGACCCTTCATCTAATCACCAACCGGATGCTGAAGATATACGCTGAGGGTCTCGCTGTCAAAGGTGCGTTAGTCAGTTCTGCGCATCAACGTTGAGCTCTACATTGCAAGTGATCGAACCAATATTTCGGTGCCTCTGGTCGGTGTAGAAATACTCTAATTTGTTTTCATAATGTCGCTGTAGACATTGCATCGCTTGTTCTTTTCTAAAGATTTGTATTTTATTGGATTGTTGTGTCTTGCATGTTTGATGATCCAATGATAAATCGGAAAATTGTTATTCTAATCCTCTATTCCTACATATACATGTATGTATCGATTTCTCACAGCCATGTGCCTGGAGAAATTAATCAGCCAAGGGAAGGGCAAACAGTCTGCTGAAAATGAAGAGCTAATCATCAAATACTACGAGCAATCTGGCGATATTCTCCTTCTTTATCTCCAGAACAGGTTGGATGTTTCATTGACTGCGAATGAATGTAATTACTGTATAACATCAAAGGTTAGTAGGCGTTGCTTGATCGACTAATGCTCTCATCATTTTAGGGACTATGCTGATGTCAGCTCGAGTCCAACGTATCCGAGCACTATGACGTTGGGGGCTCCTAGTGCCACCCCGGCTAACGCTGATGCCATTGGTTCAATATTAGAAATGGCAGTTCAAAAATCACCACTTATTCATATAGAGAAGGGGTTTGCTATTTTTATATAACTTTAATGATGATTTCTTTGCATAATAACTAGGAGAAAGAAGGATGCTCTTGTTTATCATATTGTTTTTTTAATTATTGCAATATTTTTTTTTCAATTGAAATAACTTGATCATTAAACCATAACATAATAATTTAATTTGTTTGTTTCTTTTAAGCTAATTTTGTACAGTTTTTTAACACAGATGACAGCAACGCCTGTCATTTGGGCTTTTTATGACATAATTACCTGTTCTTGGCAGAGACGTCGGCAAAGGAGTGGAGAGATTCCGAGAGCTATTGAGAGCTGTCGCACCAGCCCAAAGCAAATGTCTTTATAGACTGGTTAGTACACAGGTTATCCATAAAGGATTACGAGCAAAGGTCTGACAAATAATTCTACCTGGAAAGAATTTGTCGCTCCTTTAAACATTAAAACAATTGGACTCCGCCATTCTACACATATTGATAACTGTAGCGTTGTGTAAATAGTTTAAATTAATATGGCACATGCGTCAGATGTTAAAGCTTTTTATTTTAGATATTAGCTCGTCAGTTAGCAGAGGTTTTGCTACGGGGAATTTGTGGTGCCACATATATTCCCATCAAACTCCAACAAAGCAAGCCCAAAGGAGCCATCAAGGCCAGCCAGTACGACAGCCCCAATATGTTCATTCCTTCTAATGAGGAAGAGGAGGCCTTGCTGCTGCTCCTTATAGCTGAGGTACATACTATTTGACACTCTCTCTGGTAAAGTTACCAAACACCCCTTGATATTAATCCCTATGGTAGGTTCTTACCTGCGGCCTTGTTCTATCAATTTGTGTGTGTTGTGAACTTATTGCGTTAAAGAAGGTCGAAGGTTTTTATGGCAATTTTGTGTTTAAAAACTGTTTTATGTTGACTAAAGGCTGGTTCACGCTATGTCATCGTATGTAAGTGTTTATCACTCAATACTACATTTGTGATAACATTGCTCAGACTATCACAACCCCAATTGCGTTTCATTAGCAAATAGTCCGTGACATATAGCCTTCTCATTATACAATGCATTCATGGTAGCGATGGAATACTAGTCCCGCAGCAACTGTTGTGAAAGAAAATATAGATCAAACAATCCACACGTTGCAAAGGCTGTTGTGAATGCTCGGCAAGCTCTCGGGAATGTTTGACAGCCGCAATCTTTTCCAATGTGTCCGCGTAGTCTCGACGATGTTATCGGTTTGCGGCGCTCTTAGTCGATGAATAATCATCGAGAGGACAACTCCGACACATGGCAATATAGTGTGATCCAGCCTTTAGGGAATTGGGAAAAGCCTTTAGGGAATTGGGAAAAGCCTTTAGGAAAAGCGGAACTGTAAGCATATGGTTGTACTACTGACCTTCATGTTTTAACAGATGTGCAAAGAGTGTATTTAACAATATTACTCATAAAGCATTTTGTTTATTTGGAATTCATGTTTAAATTTAGTCGGCTCATCAAAGTACTGCAGAGCTAGTTGCCCTTGATAGGTGGTTATGAGAGGTTGCATTATGGTTGTTTATATAAGTAGGTTTGTTCAAGATGTGACTCGTGAGAGTGTACCTTTACAAGTGAATCCGCATGTGTCACGATTATATATACAGGGTATGGCTAACAAGGAGGCCATCTTGGAAAGGAGTGCAGAGCATCAGCAGTCTCGGATGCATTCCTATGATAATGCAACCGCTGTCTACGATCTTCTAGCAATTTGCTTGGTGCGGAGGTCCAACTGTACAATACTAGCGGAGGTCTGTACTATACGCCCTTCCTGATTAGACTAAGTGTGCCCTGATTATTCCAGTCTACAGTTGGGACAAGACGGCTTTAATCTTTATGGGTATTAGTTTTGTTTGTTTTGAATTATAGTCAAATTTTTAACTAAATTGTATCATAAATTTTTGTTCTGATCGTCACTTGTATTTATTTTTGGATAGGCGTTAGAGAGAGCAATGAAGTTCTCATATGAGGAGCCTCATGTCTGGTACCAGTTTGCCCTCTCACTTATCGAGACAGGAAAGGTTGGTTGTCTATATGGTCTCTGCATCCATTTTTGTGAATTTATTGGACCGTCAATTCAAGATGGAAAAAAGCAAAGAAGCCTATTTAATTTCTGTAGTTGAAAATCAAGCTAAGCATGGTGTTTTTTTGTAACTTAGATTAATTAGTCAGAATGGGAGGTGTATGCAAGTGTCATAGCTTTTATATATCATATTTGTGTATATTTGTATATAATGTATGTAAGTAAAAACATGTAAGTAAAAGTTCATCAAATAATTTTTTCTTAGTTCTCAAACTTGGATCTTCTTAATTTTTACTTTTTGAAGGTTTAATTTCTTAATTTTGAGATTTTCTGTTTTGCAACATATTTCAATTTACTTTGGAGAATTGACTAAAAATAGTTTATATAAATTGATTTCACAGCACAGCCCTATGCCTGCCATACCACCATTTGCAATTAGGAGACACAATTTACTAATTACAGAGAGTTCATTGGCTGTACATCTGTCTTTATTATTAGCTCTGCATTGCATAGGTAACTCGAGTGCCACAAGTCAAACGCTTCCTTACTGTAAGAATACCTCTTGCGTAGCGCTCTAGTTGTTTTAACAGATTTAGCTATGACATAAGTTTTTGTGTGATTTGTGAAGCCATAAAGATTGAGTTGTTGAATGCAAAACAATGTGCTGCAGTTTGACAGAGCATATCTAGTGCTGAAAGAGTGTCATAGAATCGTACCTAAGGACTTTACCATACTCTTGCTACAAGCTAAACTCTGCTATGACAAGTTGCATCAGGTAAGTATTGCTGTCATTCTCAAAAGGCGAGATAGCTCCGAATATTTGCTACTTTATTAGTTTTATCTGCTCATACTACATTTAAATGATAACACCTGGCTATTTAAAAGTAGCATAAAGCTTCTAGTTGTCAGCCATGTGGCGAGGCAGCCTTTTATCGCTTCATGACGTACCAACACATTATTTACGTTATTAATCTTATTTCAATTTTGTGCTTCATGGTTATTCATGGTGACTCAACATGGTCTTTGGCAGTCTTCTAGCTATTATTTTTACTAGTACACTGTCCGTCCCGTGCGCCGTGAGAGATCATCGTGTGTAATAACTATGTACACAATTATTCCACTATGTAATAAGATGGTTGTTATTATTAATACTAGTACCCTGGTAGTCTAGTGTGCCGTGAGAGATTATCATGTGTAATAACTATGTACACAGTTATTCCACTATGTAACAAGATGGTTGTTATTATTAATACTAGTACCCTGGTAGTCCCGTGTGCCGTGAGAGATCATCATGTGTAATAACTATGTGCACAATTATTCCACTATGCAGCAAGGTGGTGCAGTGGGTAGTGTGCCTGGTTACTAAGAGAATTATCCAAGTTCAATTCCTGTGCGATGCAATTTCTTTTTCTAAAGTTCTAAGCGTGTCTTCGGACAGACACAGCTCTTAGTATAGTAAAAATTGTGCGTCTTTCTTTAGCCTGTGCTTTTATTTTTCTGTGTGCGTTGCTTTCCCTATGCCATTTACTTCTACCAATCACTTAGATCGTAAATTAATACGTGTTCTTTGCAGATAGATGATGGCATACAATTATGTGAAAAAGCGGTCGAGCTGTGTGAGGACCCGATTTCTAAGAGTAAATGCTTGCTTCTGCTGGCCACAGGCTATAGCTACAAACTTTCTGAATGCAGAGTCAATGACAAACGGGAGGAACTTGACAAGCAGGCCTTGAGTGCTTACACCGAGTGAGTTAGTTTGGGTTTCCACGGCAACAGAGTTCACCTTCTCATTCATTCACTCTAGTCTGCTGTGACTGTATGAGGCAGAATAATGCTGGTGTAGATGTTATACACCTTCCACATTGTCGGACAGAATAGTTTGTTCAGCACCTGTTATTAATGTATAACTAGAAGTTTATATTATAAATGGTATATTGTATTACATGTATAGATAGTATTATAATCATATATAGTAGATGCTCCTACAAAGGAAAAAAATAATCCAATTTCAGAATGTTTATGTTATAGGAATTTTACTTCATACAAACAGTAAAATACATGTAAATTGCCTAATTTGTTCTAAGATCTTTCCAAACTCACCTCTTTGGCACGTCAAATGGGAGTAAAACTAGACTCAACTTTTTAATTTAATGGCTGTACTGTAATGCAGCACTATTGGTTTGTATCGACAACTTTTGTCATTTTTATCACTTTCACTTGGTTTAGGTTTCACGAATATGGTAATAAGCCACTTTCTTAGAGGGCCTTTGGACAGACAGATGGACACAGCTCTTATTATAGTAAAGATTAGACAAGATATTATACATATTCAGTAAATGCTAGTTTCCCTTCGCTCCAGGGCCTACACATTAGACAACTATAATGTGGAAGCAGCCTACAGGCTTGGCTTGCATCAGGCTCTCCAGAGGAAATTGAGTGATGCCTTCAAAAGTACAAGACAAGCTTTACGGGTTTGTTGTTTGTACTCTATAGTCTCATCTGTTGACTTCATCATACCTACTCTTTTACTTTTGCTTATTATTTCAATATTAGCATCCATCTCCTTGTCTCTTGGGAATTTAATGAGCAACAGAACTTCAATATAAACATGGGAAGTAGAAGTGGAATCAGCTGTTGTAAATTCCAACTAGTGTGCATAACTCCAAGAGTAATGGATATCTCTTTTCAGCTGCAGCCAGACCACATGAACAGTTTAACTCTTCTCAGTCTCCTCTATTCATCTGAGAAGAACCAGGAGAAGGCACTACAAGTTATTAAAATAGCCTTAGGGGAGCATCCAGATACATTAAGGTAAACTAGCTTTAGGGGACCATCGAGATACATTAAGGTAAAATAGGTGGCTGTGTGAATGAGTGATTTTATGTATGATTAAATTTTGTTTCTCTAAAGGGTAGTAGGTATTGCTAAAGCTGTGTATCAAAAGATGGCACAATCCCCGAGGAGCATGAATGGACCCAGTATGGCGCTTTGTACTTCCTGTGACATTACTCTCTTCATTTTGCTCTGACATAAACCGCTGTAAAACCTGTATTTGAACGCCACCTCTATTTGAACGCCACCTCTATTTGAACGCACCTCTATTTGAACGCACCTCTATTTGAACGCCACCTCTATTTGAGCTTCACTATGGGAGAACGGTTGAAAAATAGAGCATTTATGCAACCTTGTCAAATCTATATATATATATATATATATATATATATATATATATATATATATATATATATATATATATGGATATTTTTTCATCGTTACAAGTTGCTCCAGTGTCATAAAGCAATGTAGGGGAGGAAAATATCACCACAAGTATAAAAGGGCTATATTGGTTCCATTCACACTTTCTTGATGACAACTCTCTGTATACATAACTCTAAGTATTGCCTGGGAATAAATTTATTTTTAATGCTCTAGAATTTGATAAAACTTTAAAGCTAAAGCGCTTGTTGGCTGGAGGACATGCTTATGGTAACTTTATGAATTATAAACTTTACCTGACTGGTCTTAGCCTAGAAATTGTGCAATATTTCTATCTGCAGTTTATTGTTGGTGCGCTGCAAGCTAGAGAACTCCTTGGGTCTTTTCCAACAGTCCCTTTCGACTTGTTCACAGATGCTAAGTCTATGGAAGCATGAATATCAGTCGATACAGCAGTAAGTTGTCTGCCTTCTGCAATGTTGATCTAATCTATGCAGATTGCGCTCATACCTTTGTTAAAGTTAAATTTGGCAGATCCCAAAAAAGACACTTCAATAGCTGAGAGGTTGTTGTAAATAAGTTTTTAGCTGTCAACAAGTTTGCCGTAACTAAATGTTTACTTGATATGGAAAGCTATATTCAGTTATTGCTTTCGAAGTAATCTCGCAATCTGTTGATAATCTATTCTATAATAATAGAAACTCATCAACCATTTATAATATTAAATTATGATAAAGTCAGGATAGTAAACTGGAGATTACTGAACAACTACTCAACAATCTGCCTGAAGCTGGTGCAGGAGCCACGAGTTTTAAAAATGTACAGTTACATGTACACAATTGTACATTCATTACTGAATGCTAACTAGAGAGAATTCTAGACTGAAAAAAATATCTATATACTAAAATAATAACAATTATATGGGTAAAAGGAAAAAAATACTTATCAATAGTCACTACAAATCTGTTTCGTGCAATCGCGCTTTTCAATAGACAAGCTGCAAAGATTTGCTGATTGTTACGTGAAGTATTTTTTTATTTTACCATAGTATTACAGTTACATGTATGTCTTTAGCTGATGTCTGTTTCATGATTTCTCAATGTCTATACAGTTGCAGTTTGCTTTAACGATGGAGTCAGCTTTGACAAGCGGCTTTCTAGCTGGTCGTTGTGCGCCTTTTTACTCAATTCCTCACCTGTGCACCTGGTCAGTTGTAGCGAATTCGATCTGTTGCACATGTATAAGCTATTCTGCAGGGAAGAGAACCGGGGCACGGGTCTATTGGAAAGATTCACAGATAATGGCAAAGGACTTCTACTTGTCGCTGACACAGCCAATGGCAGCGGTAAGTCAGTGCATTGTGACGTTGTAGCAGATATCTCTTACACCTCCAAGTTATCAACAGTTGATATACCTTATTGTCTAAACAGCTCAGATGACAAGCACTTTACACATAGTACATGCCGAACATCTAAATGTGAAGTAGGCGAAGTTTTTACTCATCTCTTACCTTAAATAGTGTATCCGCCTTTAGTTTACTTCTGTGTCTAGTCTCAGCTCTCTGAGATGTTTAGCTATTGTTTTAGACTGTGCCTATGTGGAGCTACATGCTTGTGATGATAAAGGTAATAGCTCTGTAGTTATCATTTCCTAGCGCATAATACTAACACTACTATTTTGAATGATGTCCCTTACAATAGACCCTCAAGTTTACCATTGTATCATATCGTACAACCCAATTGCTCGATGTGTACCTGTGATGAACCCCCCAGAAGTATGCACAACAGCTGCAGCTGTTTCTTTCAGAGTGTTCCTTGTTGCTAACTTTCAGGTTTATTCTGCATTAGAGCTCCACTGTTCATAATTAATGCAATCCTTTAGGATCGTAAGTTGATCCGTTATTCACTGCATGATCTGTAAAAGGAGGCAATTTCATAAGTTCTTTGGTAATTTTCAGAAAATACCCGCAAGAATTACAGTAAAGATCGATATAGTTCAGTACACTTTATAAGTTTATAGAGAAGGCTACTATTTGTTGCATCTTCACACAGTTGTAAATGATGTCTGCATGGTCGAGGAGGTTGTTTACCGTGTATGCTTAAGTAGTCTTGCTCGGCATCCACTTCATTGCATCCTTAGCTCTATCAATTCACTCATGATTCTTGCTACCTTGTTTTCCATAAAAAGCAGAGTAATTGATACCGATGAGTGCATCCTGGTATCAAGGCATGCATACCTCTGCCATTACTAATCACTGCCTAGTTTAACACAATGTTGCTATATCCTGCACCCAATCAGCAGTCGTATATTGAGGAGCCAGTATTCCAGGCAAGCCTTAGGGTCCTGAGATGAATCAGTTGGCATACAGCGCATTTTCCAACTCTATTGGTTATGTCCTGATTCAATTGACTCGGTTTTCTAAAACATTTACAACTATTAAAAATCGATTGTTGAGATCTGCGCAGGGTTTATGCTAAATAGTGTAATTGTTCTCAGGTTATGGTTTACTTTTTATAATTATGTTTTTTATAATTTTCCTTAGTCTATTAGACATTTCCTACAATTCTGTTTCGTAGAAAACGCAACTGTAGAAAACAGTTTTCTCAGTTGACTGGCTGTATACAACAGACATGCCATCATTTTTATCAGCTATGATAAAGCAAACAATTTTTCCACTTTCATTGCTGAGTTTTTAGGCAATATGCCTTGTCATTTCTTGTAACTATCTTACATGAAGGTATGACTGTGGCAGCTGCATACATTGCTGTGTATATCGCTGTATACATTGTTGTATACTTCGCTGTGTACATTGCTGTGTACTTCGTTGTGTACATTGCTGTGTACATTGCTATGTACATTGCTGCATACATTGCTGTGTGCAGTGCTATGTACATTGCTATGTACATTGCTGTGTACATTACTATGTACATTGCTGTGTACATTGCTGTATACACATGAGCTGTGGGTCGCACCATAAAGGTCAGCAATGTTGTGATATGTAGAAACTCGTCTAACAGAGTTCCTCTTATAAGATTTTTGACTACCACTTAGTTCACTACCAAATAATAGATGCGGGGCGCTGTCAGAACTGATTTATGGCTCTTGCTGTTTCGTAGGCTCTGTGAGAGAACTTGCGGCAGCATCTAAAGTAGAGAAGGCGTTGTCAGAGGTAGCGTCATCTTACCAAAGTTCTCTTTGGGTTCCACATGGACCTCAACACAGCTGGTCAGTGCAAGCACAGATCTGGATACATTTAGGTATGTCTATGGCAGACTATGGTATGTCTGTGGCAGACTATGGTTTGTCTATTGCTGGACTGACAGCAAAGTTAAACTAGTATCCATAAAGTCGTACAGTAGGTGGAGGACTGCGGTGCAGGAGGTGCTTAGGTAAAAATCTTTTACTAAGGTATTGCTCGGGTGTCTAAGAACATCTTTTACCCTAGGACATTTATGTATTCGCCTCATCTAACTTTCGCGTTTTCGCGGAGTCATCCTCTCGCGAAAATTTCATGAGCGAAGCTAAACTATCATAATGAACGAGCGAAAACGCGGAATTAAATAGCTTTGTTCATTGATAGTCCAAAAAACAAATAGCAGCAAGTAATCCAATTGCATTATTGATCTCGGCCACAATTCTACCTGCGGTTCACAATTACAAACTAGTCCCAAATTAAAAAAAATTTTCTTACCGGTGAACCGAACCTGAGGAATCTAATTATGCTTGTTCCAGGCCCGTATTCTCTGGGGCGGCTGGCCGGCTGAGCCGCCCCAACTTTTTAGGAACTTTCCGCGGCTAAGTACAGTCAAACTCGGATAACTCCCCCTCGGATAACATGTAACATTTCATCTCAAACACAAGGTTAACTCGAACGGATTTGTTTGGTCTGTTCCCACGCAATGATAAATTGCTTCAGATAACTCGACCTCAACATCATTTATTCGAAAAATTATTTGCCCAACGGCTATGGAGACTGGTTTTATCGCTGTAGAATATCACTTTATTCCAAGCCATAGAGACAAACATCAACTTTTAGTAGTTCTTAGGCGTCATTATTATCATCATCAGTGGCAAAATATTCTTGTTAACGACTTCTATAAAGGTTTGCAAAATATCAAGTTTTACCAAACATCCGCTTGGCTATGTCCCATCGAAAGCGTGGAAACCTCCGTATGAACTTAAAATAAAATCGGCAAAATTATCTTTGTTAAAACGCTCAAAAGAAAAAGATGTCTTTTTTCTGAGCGTTTTAACTACGGTCAAGTTTTGCCTATTTTAATTTAAAAACGTCTCGTCAGTCACATCACCTAAAACAAAACAAATCTCAAAAAATAGAAAAACGTTGAAACTTTTCGATAAAATTTTTTAAAACTTCACATGAGAGGCCCAGCTGAGGCCCTACATAAGAGAAACCTGTTGGGGGCTTACACCGCCCCCCTCCACACCTCCAGGTGTTCATAACTAGTCGCCTAACATTAGTCGCCCCAACTTGCAACCAGTGAATACAGGCCTGGACTTTGTTCCACTGCATTTATTTTCACATCACTATATTTTCGCACTCATCAGAGCTGCGAAATTAAGTTGCAGCGAAAGTTTACTCTGTATGCTACTCACGAAACTAAATACTAGCGAAATATAAGTTTCCTATGGTAGCAAAGAGCTACAGCGCAGAATCACGCAATAAAAACTCAACCGCTATATTATCTGATTAAGTGGCTGGAAAGCTCTCATATCCTCTTAAAACAAGACCTACACCACAACTACCAAACTACAAGTGTCAATATGCATTGACCGTATCAAACGGTTATAACCATTTGGCTTCAGAAATCAGTTTGTTTAAGATAGCATATGAGTCATTTACTAAGTTTATTAGTAACTGTTACCAAGTTCCATACAGCGATTGTAGCGACACCTGGGTGCAGACTGCAGATCATGTTTTCATAGGGCGCTATAGTAGAGCAATTAGTGTGACGCATTATGTGCGTTATGTCAAGAGCGTTTCAGTAATATAAATTTTTGCATATGAAAAAAGCAAGACCTAACCTATGCGCATGCACAAGTACGACACAGTTGGTTGCTAAGGCCGTTTCCATGGCACAAAGATGGTGAATCACATGGTTGTTTCGCTATCAAACCGCCACACTGATTCGTGACAGAATGAGAGCGATACGGCTTTTTCCATGATGGTATTGCAGCACCATATAGGGGTGAGTCGCTACACTCTCGCTGTATGAAGGCTTGGTAATTGTGTTATATCTACTAGCAATCATGAAAGGAACATGAGGAAATTTGTTAGTCTATGGCTTGACTACATATGTTAGTTAAATTATAAATGTGAGGCTTCACTTTCTTTGCATGAATAAAATCTACCTCATTTTAGCTGATAGGCTCAGTAAGAGATCTCTTCGTTGACAAAACAATACGAAAACATTTGAGCTAGTTGGCTCACAGCGGATTTGATTCTTATTATATTAAATCTTACAGCATAGCTTTAACCGGATATAACATTTGAAGGAGTCGAAATGCTGATTTGCTCTTGTAATGCCTACATCTATCAAGTTTCTAAGTAACTTGATAGTCTGGCTTTGTTTCACATAAAATCTTCATTTATTGTTTGTTCATTTATCCCACGAGCAAACGAGCGGAGCGAAGTGTGGGAGTTTTTATGATAAATGCATGTGCACACAACTTACGAAAATTATTCATCAACAATGAGACGAACCCTTGGCTGGAAATTTCATCAACAAATTTAAGCATCGGAATTTAAAGTCGTTAAAGTATAATAACGATACAAAACACATTTAAACCTATTTAAATATGTTACCAAGTCTTTGTAAACCTCCGATAATATCTTAAAACTTACCCATCTGATCGGATTATACACAAATAGACAGATTAGTTTGAACGAAAACTGCCACAAAAAGCTTGAAAAGCTCGGTTTAATAAAAGTTAAGACCGAAAATTGAAACGCCAATAAAGCCGTGCGACAGATAGTAGAACTATTTAGCAGTGCGCATTTCACGAGAAAACCGTGCTCATTTCATCAGTCTATGGCATTTTTTACTTGTAATCGAATTTATTCGAAGGTTTCTGTAATAAACGTAGACCGTTTGAGGCGTAGACCGATTTACAGGTACGAAATTGTGGTACACAGTTTATCAGCCTGTGTTTTTTGTCCAATCACCGAAGGTTTCATTATTTGAAACGTTAGCCAAAATTCTTTACAACTTATGTACAAGCTAGGGCCGAACTACAACGCCCCTTCATGACGAGAACATTTTTTATTTTGCTACAGTTTTATACGCGTGAATGCGGCAACTCGCTTTCTGTTAAAGATCGCTTATCAAAACCATTCTAGGTACATTCAACGCAACCAACTTTCAAACTGTGTATAGTACACAGTAGCTTGCCATTTTACTTCTAATTTTGCATTTCAAAGTTATAATAAACATATTTCTTTATTGTTGTTGAATTACATACATTACAGTAAATTAGGCCTACAGCTTTATAACACTTTTATAACAGCTTTTATTTTGCTGTAGTTTGCAGAAATCTTCGAGACGCGTAAACGCTCATAGGTTTTCTATTATTGCTGTATTACTATATTAACAATATTGGTTATTTTAATAATATCAGTGCATTTTACTTATAATATTGGCCAACATTGCATTTCTCCTATTGCAAGGGAGAGATACAAACGTGTAATATTTTCCTTTCATTGTTGTTGTTTGTCATGACCAAACACTTTTTAAATAAATTTTCTAAAAACCTATATAAATACCACAACTTCTCGATATTGCTACCTATGACGTTTTGAAATGTAAACAAAATTGTGTATTGGTTTTCTATTATTACTATATTAATAAAATTGATTATTCTAAGAATATCAGTGCATTTTACTTCTAATATTGGCCAATATCGCATTTCTCCTATAGCAGGGGGAAAATATAAACATCTTTTCCATTCATTATTGCTGTTTGTTGTATATAATAACACCCACACCCAGTACATTACAGCTACCATTGCAGTTATCCTATTGCACTGCAGAGCCATTTGATTGCTAATATTGCATTTCTCAACCATCAGTACCCTTTATTTTTTGCCAATATCTCTGGCCATCTCTTTGGTCGTGGGCTGTATGACAGTGGAATTTCTAGTTGTACTATATACCTACTTGGAGATTAATATTGCATTTAGCATAACTTGAAATGAGAACCGTGTCGTTGCTACAGACAATTGTTCAAATAAGGGGTTCACTGAAGGGCGAAATACAAATGAAAAGTGCATTGAGCAAGTTTGCAATATGGCGAGGTTTTTAGTATACTTACATGAATAATAAGGTGTGTTTAAGGACTCCCACTGGTACTACTTTTGGTTAGAGCATAAGCTAAATAATTTTTTCTCAAAAAATAAAAATTTCGCTTTGATTAGTTAGTACTGGAAAAATTTTGAACTTGCAAAAGATAACATGAAGTTAAAAAACATTTGTTAGTATGTTTATGGCACAAAATTCTATGTGATATAGCCGGATGAAGCCACTTTTGCTTAGCTTTTACATATTTAACAAGCAAATTGTTTCATTGTTATAAAACATGTCACATTACTATGGCAAAGTGTCACAGTGCCTCCTCTATTGCTAATATAATTTTATTCAATGCATATCGCTCGGTCTTGAAAATGCTAGCTTGAAAAATGAGGACAAAGTAAAAATTCAGCATAAAAAATCTGAGAGTCTCGTAACAGTGACAGTTTGTCATATTGAAGAGTTGCATTAATTATCTTAGCAGGTCAGTTTTTAGTATCACAGCATTGAACAGTGACCAACATTCATTTAAAGGCATCATGGCAAAGACTAGGTATTCGTGAGACAGTACATTGTAGGCTCTAAAAGGAATCAATTGGGACATGATTTGGGTTCCATATACTGCTCTCATCACGACATAAAATTGCCTATTCTGTTGATGTACTTATGATCAGTTGTAACTCAGCTATAGCCAGCCGATTATTTTCCGAAGCTTGAAACGACAGTTTTTATTATAGGTTATTAAATATACACTGCAAGGTAAAATAGATTAACTAATCGACTTCAACCATTGAAATTTGATTTTAAATGGTTGTTCAAAGCAGCACTATTATACATCTACATTATGCGATCATGAAGAATGTTACAGTTTTTCATGTTTTGTAAATAGGTTTCAGATACAAGAAAGCGCTACTGTCTGTTTATTTCAATGGCATATTAAAGGTGGCAGTAGCTCTATTACCTTTAACTTTGTTAGTTTAGTAATAACACTGCTTATCAAACCTTTAACTGTCTTATACCAAGTATGAAAGTACATGCATAACAATACACAATATATGATTTAGCTGAAATATATCTGGAGGCAGGTCACGCCAATGAGGCTCATGAGTGTGTAAAAGAGGCCATGGCCATATTTCCTCTTTCACACCTCGCTAGCTACATGGTGAGTTGTTTCTCCTTTTCTCTTATTTTCAATTATTTCCATCTTGTGCAACCCTGTCCAGGCTCCAAGTGTGTTATGAGTTTTCTTCTCTTTACGTTTGAGCCCCTCTTTGTGAGTCCCCCACCCTCAATCATTCTGTTTTGGCCAGCAGTCCTTTGTCCACCCTCTCACCTTTTGTCTGAATTTGTGATCCTTTTCTTTTGCACAATTCTTTGTTTTGCAGCTAGATGATTGGCATTTCCTTTCCTCAATCTAATATCAGTGTATCTCTGAATGATCAGTAGATTTCAGATCATCACCGGTTTTGCTGTTTTATGAAAACTCCAAAGCAATGGTTATATTTTGATTGTTGAAGGGATTATCGTCACTTGTATCTAGCATTTATCAGTTTTGTGATTGGCTGATTTTAAGATCATTAGGATGATTATACGGAGTCATTCAATCTAAAATGACTAGATTTAAGGAAGTACTAGCTGAATGTCCGGCGTTGCACGAGTATTAAAAATCAGCTTATAAACCGTGAAACATATTGTAGTTACCTGCCATTATCCTGGCACATTGCCAGTGGCTAATTTGAGTAAGCTAGTCCAGTAGACGCTCTTATAACGTATACCTCCTATAACGTAAATTCCAGATAACATAAAAATAAATATGTGAAGATTTTGCTTTCTACGATGTAAAAATTCCATATAATGTTAAGTACCAAGCCGGGCGAGTTCTCAAATTCGATATGGACGTTAATCTATCTTGTTGCACTTGCTGAAGAAAAAACGACTTGCGTATAGTGTAATACCTATTATATATGTACAACTTTCGGAACAATCTAGTTCGTCGGGATAGATCATCAGATGTGTCAACAAAACCGAGAATAGGGTAGCTGCGCATTGGTCACAAATACAAAGGCGATCGATTGATGCAGGTATTACAACGTTGGTCTACCAATTCAAATGTCACGAGTTGGAGTACCATCGAAAGTTCTTTTTATCCTAACCTTGACCCCCTGGATACAGATAGACGACAAACAGGTAGTACCGATTTTTTTGTAAAATATTTTGTGCTTTTGCTTTTTTGTAGACGTATAAAACATTTGTTATTAGTTTTACTTTGAAGAGTACACTTTGCTGTTTAAAAAATGAGCAAATCGTTGTAAATTAATGTCAAAGATGTGCGCTCCTCATCAATTGATAAAACCAGTGAGAATGATCATAAAAAGGCGAAAAGTTGTCGATGTAAACTAATAATACTGCGGTTATGGTACAGCACACAAGTTAAAAAAGTCAAGTTTCTTTCCTTTTTGTATGCCCAGAGTGGTGAGTTGAAAAGATCTCGGAATGAATTAAGCAATTTACATGTATGTTACTGTTCTTATAACGTAAAATCCCTATAACGTAAATGTTCCTGGAACGGATTATTTACGTTGTAGGAGCGCATACTGTATTGCTAAACTTACTAATAAAGGCTGTGAAAGCAAGCATAAAATGATGTTGCGCCGTAACACAGAGCTGTATGTGTATTTTCACTTACATAGCGACATATATTGCCCAATGAATCCATCAATTTCACGTAGCTCAATGGTTTAACATATTGTCTGGGTAATGGGAGGTTCTGAGATCAAATCTTCTGCGATACAAATTCTTCATTCCAATATTTTAATAACTATAGCCGGACAAGCCGAATCACACACATTTTGAGATTTATATGTATAGATACATACTACATCATAATACACAGTTATGATACTCTACAATATGCACTTGTTATATATACTATGTGGTATACATTTAGGATACTTCATGTTATACAATAAAGATACTCCATGGTACACATTTGGAATAGATATTCCAAGAATATTCCAATAGATATTCCATTGATACACTGAAGATACTACATTATATACATTTGGAATATTTCATGGTACTCACTTGAGATATTCCATGATACACACTTGGCAAGTTTCATGATACATATTTTGGATATTCCATGATATACACTTGGGATATTCCACGATATACACTTACATGTAGATACTCTATGATATACGCTTGGGATACTCCATGATATACATTCCGGTTATACCATGATATACACTTGAGATACTCCAGTATTGGATGTTTCACGTTATGCCCTTAACTTTGAAACACACTAATTATTGACATATGTAATTGCCTGGACAGAAAATACTTTTGCGTTTAAAACATCTTACCAAAAAACTAATTAGGATGTTTTTTTTTGTATTTGGTATTTGATTCAAAGCTCTCTAACTTATGCTATATGCCTCCGCATGACCATCTATAATGGTTTATCAACTCTCTGTATGAGATACATTTTTTGTGCTATACTTGCTCTTACAACCTTCTATAAAGTTTCTCACTTTGGTAACTATCCTTTTCTGACATTGTAGAAAGGCCGCGTGTTGGAAGTAGAACAAAATTATGAAGAAGCGAAGTCATGTTTTGAGGCTGCACTAAGCATCAACCCTTATCATGTTAAGAGTATGACATATCTGGTATGTAGGCTATTATTATTATTATTATATAAGACATGCTGTTTAATGTAGTGTGGTCATGGAACATTTTTACAGCCAGTTGAAAGGTCTAAGTTAATAGATGTTCTCCATAACTTTTCAAATATAGACCACTGGACTAGTTAGATATATGTCACTGGTCAGTTATTACTATGATTCTGTAAGCCTAAGGTCTATGTACTCATAGAGGAGAAATTGCCTTGTTAGCTATATATACAATCTACAATTTGTAGGGCAAGACGCTGCATATGATGGGAGCTCCTAAATTGGCAGAGAAAATGTTACGGGATGCGGTAAATGCTGACCCAACTTCACACCAGGCTTGGTTTGTTATTTCCTATTCTACAGATATTTATTTGCTAAATTAACCAATATGCAATACAATATTCCAACCCGCTACCTTGATAGTTCTTTTGATGCAAAATAGTGTAATTCCTTGTGGGGTTTGTATTGCGCTGAGCCCACAACATTGGCTTGCTTGTTGTATTGGAAACAAGGCTATACATTTTTGACCATACGCAGCATTAAAACAAATGAATTAAATAAAACTATTTAAAAACTTCAAGCTAAATTGTTCTTAAAGAATAAATTAATGATGTAATCTATATATATATATATAAATCTAAGTGTTTGTTTGTCGTATGTCCAGTTATAGCGATAAAGTTTTAGGAACGGAAAAAGTCACTTCGCACTAGAATTGAACTCGGAAACCTTGATTCTGCAGACAGGCATGCTATCTACTATGCCACACGGCCTACTTGTAATACTATGGAATAATTGTGAACATGCTTATTACATCTGTCAATATTTAATGGCAATTGGTTAAAATACGCGCGCTTCATTTAGCACGCTTGAACTACTAGAAAAAAAATACTTGCCCAGACTTCCCCAAAATGCTATAAATATATGTATACTAGCTGTGCTACCCGGCATTGCCCGGATAATAGAAAAGTCTTGGACAAAAAATTGATTTGTTGTTAACATAATTATAACAACATTTGCTATTCTAACTTTCAAACTACATATCATTAGAAAAGCGTTCTGTTTTACAAACAATGAAAAGTAGTGAGAGTTGCTCGATATCAGCCAGTACGTTTAATAATGTGAGCGAACAGCTTCTCGTGACATTATGCTATGACCCACGTTGTATGAAAATACGTTGGGTATTGGCTAGCCTGGGCATGGCTCTCTTGGGAAGTAGGGAGAGAGAGCCTGGGACACATAGCGAAAAAAAGTAAGATAACTTCTGCAAAACGAGCGACATATTATGTTACATATGATGCTCAGACTGATACTAATAGAAGTGTGTCGATAGATTCAGATTTCACGATGTATTAGATGTGGCGCGTTTAAAAGCCTATCGTCATGATCACGTGACTTGATCTAATAAAAGGCCCTGTGTTTTTGATAGGTTAGGTGGTTACGTAATACTCCGTTTGATAACAAAACGATAAGAACCATAGGTTACTATTCTCTTGCGTTTTCACGTTTGCAGTTTCATTTCATATACTGATAAAAAAATGGAGCAATTCAAAAATCATCTATCAAAGCTAGGCATAGTCACACTGAGACCAGAACAGTCTCAAGCTTTACAACATATTATCGCAGGTTTTGACCAATTTATAGTTCTTTCTACTGGCTTCGGAAAGAGTTTTTGCTTTCATATGGCACCGTTTTGCAGTGGTAGGTCCGAGTTGTTCATAATAACTGTCGCAAGTAATCGTAATACTCACAAGTAAAATAAAACTGAGATTACTTTTTACTAAATAAACTTTTCTTTACTAGCAGCGTGCGATTCATTTTTGTTGTTCTATTGCTATTCGTTTGCTATGTTTGTATTGTTATTGTGAAAATTTTTTATTTAATTGATTTAACTTTTTATTATAATTAAATCAAAACATAATTAATTAAAACATATTAAATAATATAACTCCCGTAATTGATTTATTATGCAACCAATATTTCATACTTACCAACCAGCGTTTGTTTGCTGCCAATTCAGATGAAAAATAATACATAATATTCGCGTAGATCATAAATAAGATCGTCACATGATACTCATTCGGAAATAACGATTGTGATATTAACGACTGCAGAAGCCAACTTTTATAGAGTTGTCTTCTCCGGGTGTTGCTAAGTGTCCCAGGCTCTTTCTCCCCAACTCTCAAGAGAGCCATGCTCAGGCTAGGTATTGGCTCTCATATACTGACTTATATTGGCAAGGTAGCAATTCAAGATCTGTGGTCTAGTGGATAGAGCGATGGTCTGGTGTACAGCAGGGTCCATGATTGAATATTCTTCAGTACGGAATCTTTATCCAAAGATTTTAAGATCTATAGCCGGAATGCATACACACATATTTTGAGAAATATATATATAGATATTGCATAAACCTAATTTAAGTTGTAGCACACATAGAAATGAACAAATACATTCAATTAAAATGGCAAATGTTTTATATGTTGATTAACACCTTCGTTACCGAATTTATTTCTAGCTCTGCCCGAATTTTTTTTCTATTCACACAAATGTTGACATAACGTTACTAATTTTGTTATAACTTGAGAAATAATGAAGATATCCACTTAATTAAAAACAGGTTGTTGAAAAGAAAATACTTTATTAGGAAGTAAAAAAATTTTAATTAACTGCATTTGAAAATGGTAAATTTTTTGTACAAGCTTTACCAAAAATATTTTGCCAGCAATTTCAGTAGTCATATTTTGACTGTCGCCATAATATTCGGTTACTATTACAATTTTTCACATGAAATACATGTACTAAAAGAGTCAGAATCACTCGATATAGAGTCACTGGAGTCCCAATGGCTAAGAATGTTAGAAGCTTCTACAGCCTAAATTATCGCGGTATTCTTTTTTGTCCATGCTTTTTCCGCAGTGAACTTTCTGTTTGATAATCAGTGATTTGCTAGTGGAAGGCCTGCTAATTAGTCTATAATGTTAGCAACAGGTTTGTTTTCATGGAGACCAGATCTTATTAGTCTATCTGAAGCGAAAACTGAGTTATTATTAATAAATTATAAATAAATAAAGCCGATGTATCGGCTTCCGGCCACAAAAAGAAGGTAACCCGAGCCGATACATCGGCTTGCGGTAGTGAAAGAGTTCAAAAATTGATTTTCTGTTTAAAAATCTTTATTACCTGCGCACCGCCGGGCATTCAGTAGTAATCAACAAAATTAAATTGTTATTGTTACTTTATCTAACAGACATTTGGATGGAAGTGTAGTAAGTCTGGCCTGAGTATGTTCAGAGGTAGAGGTGATGATAAGGATATCTGTTGTAATTTACTTCAAATCTGATTAAGCAATTTAAACTAACTTAGCTTATAAATTGCTCATCGTTAGTATATCTTTTTTACATTTGCTTTTGAATTGTAATGCTTTAAGGAACTTCGAACATTGATTGTATGTTGGAAATTATTGACAAATTTATATGTTACTAGTTCTTTTATGTCAGGCGCGCAATAAAGGCTGTTTTCATGAGGTTTGCATTGTTTGCTATAGATGATATGTATCTATGTTAAAAGAGCAAATTGTACTGCATGGGTTGGCTTGGAAATTAATGTTATCCAACATTTGATAAAACTCATAAATATTAGTGTTGTTCCATTTCTTAATGCAACTTCATGTAAAGGTTTGTCTGTAGTATGTAAATTGCTCTACGATGTCGCTTTGTTCTTACATTTGATATATTTAAATACATGCATAACAAATACTAGTTGTATGAAAACCCTCTGCAAATGATGGTTCAATTTTTTTCATTAGTACCATTTCTTTCCAGGAAAGAACTAGGTATTGTGCTGGAGTCGGGAAACGAGCACGACACTGCTGCTGAATGTCTCATTACTGCCATAAATCTAGAATGTTCTACACCGGTACTTCCATTTGGCACATTGCTCAGAGTCATCTGATCTCGCATCATTTTTTGTGTTGCTGTTTTGATTTGCTGCTCAAATACTTGCAACAACTGTTGTAATCCCAATAGGTGCAAACCATGATAAGTGAATGTGCTAAATTATTGTTTTTTTTTCTTTTCCACTCTTTTCAGCTTCACACATAGTAAATGTTGTTTTGCTGAGATCATGTGTCGTCTGAGCACTTAAGAATGTTAGTGCATAAATGTAGATTTTATATACAGTGCATCTGTTTTGTTGCTATATGTTTTAGCACATGTATTAGGGTGTAAGATATGGTTGTCAAAAATGTAAAGGTATTACAACTGAGATTATTCTCAACACTGGTTTTGCAACATTGAGTTATAATTCACTATTTTTGCATTTGCTGCAACTCAATCAGACATGTTTATTAAACTTTACCAATAGTTGTGAATGTAGGTTGTGCGTAAGCTCTTTCTTATTTTCCATACTTCTACCACACATGTTTACATTCATGTGTAGCTGTAGCTCCAAAATTACTAAATAATAAATTTTGTCAATCAATGTTACAATTTTAATGTAAAGTATTGTGTGCTATTTGCTGGCTAATGTGGAACTTCACAGACATATACTAAATTTGTTTTTCATTATGTACAGCCGTAGCTTAAACAGGTCTCGATTTTTTTAAATAATTTCTAGCAAGTTTTAGTAAATCTGTACTACATCGCCATTTGGTTTTAGTTAATATTCAATGTTGAAATGGTGTATATTGATAACATTTCGGAAATCCTAAAAACATCTATTAGGCTTTTTGCAGACGATGCATTAGTATATCGCCTTGTAGAAACTCAGACTGATAGACAAGTTTTTCAACAAGACCTTGTTTTACTGGAGCAGTGGGCTGACAGAGAGAAAATGTTTTGTTAATACGGATAAATGTCAGGTGGCTCACTTTGCCAAGCAATGCAGTAACAGTGATTATAAATATTACCTTAATGGTAAGCAACTAGATACTGTGACACATTTTAAATATCTGGGAGTATATATTATTGATTTAAACTGGGACCTGCACATAGACTCAAAAACTGCCATGACGCCCCAAAGGCTTGGTATGATTAAGCATGTTTCGTATGGCTAACCGGGTAAGTGAAACGGATCGCATACCTCACATTGGTTAGGCCAATAATGGAATATGCCAGTGAGGCATGCAGGGTTGGAAAAAACTACGGTTTTTATAAAAAACCAAGTTTTTTTGGTTTAAACCGGTTTTTATGGTTTAAACCGGTTTTTATAGTTTTACTAACGTTTTTGCAATTTCAAGTCTAATTAACATGACTTACTATAGCTGCATGATTGAGTACTGAACATACATATGTGATATCATATATTAAATATGGTACTGTGGGAGTTGTTATGGGAAAAAAGAGAGAAAACATATGGAAATTTCGGAATGAGTCTTTAATCAAACATGATCGATGAAATACAGAGCAGAAATCTTATGGCATAAAGTGAATATTTTACGTACAGTTCCATGTATAAGTAGAAATTTTAATCCAAGTGATTAGTCGTGTGATAGTGTAGAGCAAAGCATAATGCAGATGCCTTGCTAGTGTTTGGAGCAGTGGCAGATGACTCAACTTCTATCTCCTGAATACTAGCATGACTGTCTAAATGGGTGTTGTCAGCTTGACATTTTGCTACATGAGCTTCAAGCCTATCTGCGTGACCTCGCGTTACGACAGCACACCTATTACATTATGCCTTAGAACCTTTGCCTTTTGCAGTTCGAATGAAAAACTGTCAAATGGAATCCTATGTGCGAGGTGTGTTGAAATTTGAAACACAACTTTAACTTTTAAAAACACAAAAAGCTTGATAAACTGAATTCTAACAATCCAACTACTTTGGCTTGTGCCCAATAAATGAAATATTGGTTTGCAAACTTAAAGATTTTGCCCAAAAGGAATTTATTGTTTTAATTTCTAAGTAGAAGTAATCTTTTCTCACTGGCCAGACTTGAGAAAGTATTCATTCATTGTTAGAGACGATGATTGGATTAGTATATTTCACATGGTTTTTCTATTTCATCATTAAAGAGGCCATTATATCACTTGATAAAAGCAATTGAAAATGAAGTTCACTAATTTATTGTTGTGCTAAGATTTCATGTAGTTTTAACTTGAATTCTGCCATCAATTTACTAATGTGTCCTAAATAAACTTCCACAGCTGATAATTACATATAACTGCATTTCTATCGCAAATAAACCACTACGAGCTTCAAATATTATGTTTTTCAAAAGAAATAATGAAAAAACCGGGTTTTTTAGGCTGGTTTAAACCAAGCCAACCCTGGAGGCATGGGACCCATATTTAATAAGACAAATAACACTTTTGGAAAATACGCAGAGGAAGGCAGTTCGTTTTATTTCAGCAATTATATACAGCCCCCCATATATAGGGGGCTGCATATCATTGATTTCAGAGATTAAGGGTACACTGAGTGTATCGGAGACACGCAACATTTTTAATATCGAACTCTTAGCACAGATGAAAGAATTATCGCATGTCGTTAATGTTACGGTTTTTATCCGAGGGTGTTCACAGTTCGATTATCAACAGTTTTGAACACCTACTCACAGAACTGCCAACCCAAGAATGGGGCAATGCGTGAGATTTGGTTTTGGGGCAATTGATGTATCAATGATAGCATATATAAAATTTTGGAAATTGGGGCAAAAATCTCACGCATTTTCATTTTTTCTTTGGGGTGATTGCGTGAATCTCACGTCCAATGCGTGAGAGTTAGCAGGTATGTGTTGTAGTAGTCGTCTTCTCTCGTTCACATATATACGTGTATTGTATCCGCATTATCCCAGTAGGATTATATATTAGGTTATGTGGAAAAATATATCATTCACTCTCGCTTCCGGGCAGAACAACACAAGATTGTTAATGACTGAATAAGAAAATCTATCGAACGCATCTAGTCTAGTGGCCGTGCTAAACCAATTTTACTACATGGTGGCAGCGGTGGGAGGTCTTCAGCAATGTTATGGGAGACAGTGAGCATAGCGCGGAAGAAGATGCCGCTCCTGTGGTACATAAACATTACTCAATTCCAAGACTGAATCCACCGGACAAATTTGACTTCAGTGACCCAGGACAATGGACTAGGTGGAAAGCCAGATGGCTCAGGTATCGGGAGGCAAGTAGATTATGTGAGCAAAGGGACCGAGAACAGACTAACGCCCTTGTTTATACGTTAGGCCCTCAAGCAGAAGATATCATCTTAGCCAAAGCTATCCCGGAGGATACGCACGACAATCTAATTAATGCTTTCGATACATATTTTGGTGTTCGCACTAATACGATAGTAGAACGCGCGAAATTCAACAAGCTTGCTCAAGGCAACGATGGCATGGACGTATTTATCAATAAGCTGTATAGACAAGCTGAATATTGCAACTACGGTACATTGAGAGAAGACGACTACTACAACATCTCCCTTAATACAAAATAAGAAGTAGGTGAGGCATATGTGGATTGGGCATACAGAAAGAAGGCATTACAAACTATGCTGAACAGCAAACATATAAGCCGTAAACTGAGAATAACAAGAGTGAGTATAATATGTACAAGACCTAGCAACGAATGAATGCAACGGCTGCTCACCCGCGATAGATTGGTTGTTGGCGTTACTGATGATTTGCTGAGCAACAAACTACAATCAGAATTAGATTTGACTCTCAACACTGCTGTAGACATTTGCAGAAGATATGAATCAGCAAATCAGGCACAGACGGTATCGAGACCTGGCATTGAAGGTTCGTCGGCGTCAGTAGACAGCGTTAAACATTTGAAAAACCGTAGATCTATGAAAGCGACTGCCAAGAATGCTAGGCCCATAACGACTGGTGCTGCTAGTTATAACCCTAATCCAGCCAGTAAACCGAAAGCCTGTCACAGGTGTGGAAAAGGCTTCCACCCGAAATCATCATGTCCAGCTATCAAATCTGTATGTAACCACTGCCGGAAGATCGGGCATTGGAAATCGGTATGCCGACAATTATCTAAGGTTTCAGAAGTTCAAGTAGCTGAAAATATCTCGACACCACATTTCCTAGGTGAGGTCAAGCCACTCAAAGTAGACAATCGCAGCTGGTCGGTGAGAATAAATATCACTTTCCACAACTGTCCCGAGGTCGTAAGTGTGTTCAAACTCGATACAGGTGCTGCTGTATCTGTATGCAGTGTAGATACTTTTGGAGGTAACATTCATAAACTGTCTAAACCCGACAAGCAACTTGTAGGACCCGGTAACACTCACTTACCTGTACTAGGTTATGCCAATGCTAAGATGCGCATTGACAACCGACACATTGTTGAGAAAGTTTATATAGTTTCTGATCAGAACACTAATCTGTTAAGCAAGGACGCCTGTATTTCTTTAGGATTGGTTACTTGTGATGTAAATCATGTATTCAATGTTAACACTGTTTCTGGTGATGTTGTAGGGAAACATGATTTTAAATCTGAATACCCTGATGTTTTTTGTGGTTTAGGCAAGCTCGCAGATCCATACACGATACAGATACGAGACGATGCGAAACCAGTAGCGTTGCATATCCCGTACGAAGTATCGATGCCCCGTTTGCAGATCGTAAAGAGGCAGCTGGACGATATGGAACAAAAGGAGGTCATTTCAAAGGTAACCGTACCTACAGACTGGTGTGCGGGTATGGTCCAGGTTCCGAAGGCAGACCAAAATCAGATCCGAATTTGTGCCGACCTTACAAATTTAAACAAGGCCGTACGGCGTGACACATATCCAAGTACGTCGGTCGATAGCTCGCTTGCTAAGATATCAGGTGCAAAGTTTATGAGCAAGCTTGATGCAAACTCGGGCTATTATCAAATTCCGCTATCTGACGAATCCCGGCTACTCACGACATTCGTGACTCCTTTTGGGCGTTATTGCTACAATAGGGTTCCATTCGGACTAGTCAGCGCCGGCGACATCTTTCAACGGTGTATATATAACATTCTCGAAGGTCTTGACGTTGTTGTCTGTCACATGGACGACTTATTAGTATACAGCTCTGTCAGCGAACAGGAGCATGATGATCGTGTCCGCAAAGTGCTCCAACGCCTGAGGGCGGCCGGCATGACACTTAATGCGGAGAAATGTTGCTTCAGCCAACGCTCCACGAAATTTTTAGGTCATTTAGTAGATGCAGAAGGCGTGAGACCTGATCCCGATCGTATCAGAGATATTCAAAATCTCGCTGACCCGACAAATATAACTGAACTACAATCACTCTTAGGTACCGTGAATCAGTTGGGAAAGTTCTCGCCACGCATCACTGAATTGACGATACCACTTCGTGCTGTCCTCAAGTCGCCACATTGGGTCTGGGATGTTGCCCAAAAGCAAGCCGTGTCTGACATTAAGTGTGAATTGTCGAAGGCTCCGTGTTTAGCATGGTACAGCATCGACAAACCAATAATCATAATGTGTGACGCTTCCAATCAGGGTCTAGGAGCAGTTTTGCTACAAGTGCAATCCGATGGCTCTCGAAGGCTAGTAGCATGTAAATCCCGATCTCTAACCGGAACCGAACAGCGTTGGTCATCTATAGAGAAAGAGGCACTAGGTATAGCGTGGTCATGTGCTAAGTTCGATAGGTACATTCTTGGCCATCAGGACGTGACAGCCGAAACTGATCACAAGCCGCTAGTGCCCATATTTAATTCGAAGGCGGTAAACGATCTTACGATTCGCATTCAAAGACAAAGGTTTCGTGCAATGAAGTACACTTTTGTGACTAAACATGTACCAGGAAAGTCGAATTATGTGGCAGATCTGCTTTCACGCCGACCAGTAGGTAGACCAGATGTCGAGGACAAGAAGCTCGCTGATGAAATTGAGGTGTACACTATATCGTCTCTATCGCAACTACCAGCGACGGACTGCAGGCTTAACGAGATTAAACACGCACAGCTGGAGGATACAACATGTAGGCAAATCAGGCAATACGTACGACATGGTTGGCCATTTTACTTATCAGACTTGCAGACGAACCTGAAGCCATATTGGCAAGTTCAAGAAGATCTGAGTCTGGTGGACAATGTTCTCATGTATATGGACCGTTTGGTAATACCTCTTCCGATGCGCGCAGACATTCTTTTTAGATTGCATTGCGGCCATCAGGGCATCACAAAATGCAGAGAGAGAGCCCGCCAGTCAGTCTGGTGGCCAGGCATTTCTTCCGAGATTTCCGAAATGATAAAGTCATGTAGAACATGCCAAACATACTCTAGCAAAAAGACTGAACCGTTGCAACCGTCAATCTTCCCCGACCACCCATGGCAGCGTGTAGCCACCGACATGTTTCATTGGCAAAGCAAAGACTATGTACTAGTTATAGACTATTATTCTAGGTACATAGAAGTGATAAAGCTAGATCGAACCGATAGCGACTCCGTGATCAACGCACTGAAGTCCGTATTCGCTCGTCACGGTATTCCACAGTCTGTTATATCTGACAATGGCCCACAGTACGCTAGCCAACAGTTCAAGAGGTTTGCCGAAGAGTACAATTTCCTCAGCATAACCAGCTCACCGAGATTTCCACAAGCTAATGGGGAAGCAGAGCGTGCCGTGCGCACAGTTAAGAATCTGCTGCACAAATCATCCGACCCGTATAGAGCGCTACTAGCGTATAGGAACACGCCCATACAGAACGGTTATTCTCCTGCCGAACTACTTATGGGACGCCGTTTAAGATCGGACATACCCGTTGATCCGAAGTCACTCCTACCGAATCCTCCTGACATAGAGATAGTCAAGTCGAAAGAACAGGATTACAAATCCTGCATGAAGAGAGACTTTGACAGCCGCCACAGAGCGAAAGAGTTATCTCCGTTATCGCGAGGTGACGACGTGTATATTAGGGATCTCGACAGAGAAGGCGTTGTTACCAAAAACCTTCCAGGACGCTCGCATGAAGTACACACTCCGAACGGCAGCGTACGTCGCAACCGTCAAGCCCTCTGCCGATTGTCACCGAACAATCAGGACACTGTCGAACCGAGCACTCTCCCACTAGTTGAGCGTGAGGCCGGATCCAACACTGCTGCAGTACGACAACCTATGTCAATTTCTGACAATCAGCCACCAGTACTACGCCGCAGCACTCGCATACGTAGACCTGTAAAGCGCATGGATCTGTGAGCAGCCGTTGCATTCATTCGTTGCTAGGTCTTGTACATATTATACTCACTCTTGTTATTCTCAGTTTACGGCTTATATGTTTGCTGTTCAGCAGTTTGTAATGCCTTCTTTCTGTATGCCCAATCCACATATGCCTTACCTACTTCTTATTTTGTATTAAGGGAGATGTTGTAGTAGTCGTCTTCTCTCGTTCACATATATACGTGTATTGTATCCGCATTATCTCAGTAGGATTATATATTAGGTTATGTGGAAAAATATATCATTCACTCTCGCTTCCGGGCAGAACAACACGAGATTGTTAATGACTGAATAAGAAAATCTATCGAACGCATCTAGTCTAGTGGCCGTGCTAAACCAATTTTACTACAGTATGCCTACACAATTTTATTCACAACCATGAGACAAGACAGGCAACATTCCGCGCACCCCTGGCATTATCCACAAACCAAACATTTTATCACCAAAGCTTTGCACCCTGAACTTTATGTAACTTGCTTGACTATGATTAAAGGGCACTAACAATTTATATTTTTTGCGTGTCCATGTGCAAGGTTTTTTATAGAGCGTCATCGAGTTGATGGCCTTCTTTTACTCGGCCCTAGAGTCTAAGGTTTTATTTAACTTAGACTTTCTCATTGTACCAAAATCTAATTAATGAGTGTTGACGGTATTTTGTACTCTGTACAAACAATAAGCAGGAATATCGCTTGTTTAAAATCAGAGCCGTATACGGTAGATTCACAGCAGTGGAGCTGAATAGCTCTGTATAAAACGGGCTGTCGCCAATCGGTGTCAGGAACAATAGCTTGCACGCATGTTCGCGAAAAGATTTCACTAGCTAACGCTTTCATACGACAATGGCTCAAACTTTGCTAAGGTCTCATAAAGGTCAATGTCGATTGGGCGGCTGTGAACCGCTATATCATGCCTGAAATAAAGCTTGATCGAGTAGTTTCTGTGAGCAGTGAAGATAAAAAATATCCTGCTACGAACCTGCTTGGTCCTGCAGGTTCTGGAAAATGGAAATCAGGTTCTGCCGGCGAAAAACAGCTTTCAGTGATACTGCAATTTAAAAGTTCTTGTAAGCTTTCAGGGATACACGTCGGGAATGACGGCTCAGCTTTTGTCGAAGTGCTCGTTGGTAAGGAAAGTGCAGCATCTGATAATGATTGGAAGGTAAGGTTATTTAGCTGCACATAAACATCAAAATACGGCTATAAAGTCAGTAATGTTCATAAACCACTTATGAGTAACAATTATCTAATATATTATCTTATACTATAGCTAATATTGTAGTTAAATGTGTAGGTTAGGATCAAGAGAACACGATACTTTCCATTTTGTATCCCAACTATTTGATTTACTGTCAAAAATTATCATAGAGAGGAAACAAAACCGATCTACAGCCTTAGTAAGGAATTTCAAAGATGATCACTTTATTGTCTCAGTGCTGCAAATTGTGAACAGTACAAAATATTTATATGGAGACAAACAAATTTTGTGCAACACAGCTTGGTGTTTCATTGCTGCAATTCTTTTTATTAGTGCTGTGAAAAAGAAGCTACAGCTATTATTTTTACACGTATGTGTAAATAATTATGTGATACCAGTAACTAATTATGTAATGCAGGTGTGAAAGGTGTGCGCGTGTTCTCCACACTATTGTATAATCTGTAAACTGTAACACTAGTACGCAGCTTTTAACTCTTACAAAGAGTATTATATTACCAGTTAAATAGCTCTCCTCTTCACATAATTAATAAAATGGTGAAAAACAACCATGAACTGAATAAAAATGTAAGGTCGGAAATGCCATTTTGAATGGTTTGTTCTGTTTGCATTCAACATTAAGCATGCCCCATGACATGCTTTTTCAAAGTGTCAGATTCGATCATGCCATCATACCACTGAATTGGCATTGGGTAAAGACTATTAAATTCAATTTTCTTTGATAAGCAATGAGAAGCTGCTAATAGTGTTGTATATAGATCTCATTTAAATTCTACGCAAAATCGTCCTAAATTTTTAAAATTTAGTATTCACAAGATTTCTCTAATGTTAAATTAAATACAACAGCCACAGTACTTCCATTGTTACTCATTTCATCAATGCCTGTGATCCTCCTTGTAGGTACACCTGCTCTTTGTTTTAACTTTCTACTTTTTCACAGATCGGCAACATAAACAACTGCGCAATTTAATCATTCTGGATTGAAGTTATTTTAGGTAATAGCATCTTAAAACTGCGTATTTTCGCATAAGGTCACTCCTGTCTCATACTAGCTGTCCACATGAAACCGTACTCTCTGTTAATTTCAGGTGTTGTAGTAAATGGTTATTGTATGAGAATGTATAAGGCTTGTATGTGTGTTTCTGTAAATGAATAGTGACAAAATCTAGTTGTACAATTCAAGTAAAATGCATGTACATTTGGATATTTTAGTAACAGTAAGGGGCTAGCTTAAAGGATTACTGACTATTGAGTAACAATTTTGCTTTCTCAACTCATTTACTCTGCTCACCTGTTAAACTGTAGTGCTTTATTTTACTGATGTTCAGCTCAGATATCAATAAAACAATGTTTCATATTTTATATAAAACAAGATTGAAAATTTTTATGGTGCTGCTGCAGCTACGCCTTCATCTGCTACCATTCTTTGTTGTGTGAAATTCTCTCAGGTTATTCTTGTGGCATCCTCCCTGATGACCCCTGCTGACGCGCGGTCAAACACCAATCTTCACAAAGTCAGGATGTTCAGTGCTGACAAGCTAAGCAAGTCAGACAGTGAAGAAAAGTGGGATAGGGCCAAAGTGATCTGTACACAGCCATTTAATAAGAGTCAACAGTATGGCTTGTCTTTCATCTCTTTCCTTACTGATGAGGAATCTAAAGGTGCAGACACAAACCCCTTACAGACCTCTTTCTGTATGATTCCTGTTAATTTGCTCAACTTCTTCGTGTAAACTTACCATCTTAACTAGTGATTAGTTGGTCTGCCATTAGATAAATCAAAATCGATCAAGCTGGGCGCTTACACCTTAAATGATGGCACAGACAGTGATGAGCCGAGCAGAACTACTGGTGGAAGTGTCTTTTCTGACCGAGCTAGGTTGCAGGCCAACATTCCACCACCAACAGCAGCTGCTGCAGTACGTGCTGCCGCTAGAGAGGCTGACCAGAAGGTACTCTTGTTTTTACAGAGTGCTGTAATAGTAGGCTTGATATTCTCTTCAGTTGATGTTAGTAGAACTCGATTTCTAACTTAGGAATTTTGTAACAAAAGCGAAACAGCTTGTGTGATGTCTGCCCTCAAAAAGACAACTTAACAGTTAAAGAAATTCATGGCACTTGGCAAAACTTCTGCAATTTTGACAATTACTATTCATCTAGCCGTGTAACAGGTAGCACTTTTTCCAGCTGTGAGAGGAGTGCACACGCACTCAACAAAATTAACATGTTGTGTTTTGCTGTAACTTAAATGTGTAATAGGTTGGGGTTAAAAAGGAGCGAGATACTTCGAAGCCCTCTCCTGTCTCCAAAGCTGATTCTAAGGCTGTCAAGCGTCCTGCTCCTTCCATAACCTCAGAACCACCGAAATCAAAACAGAAGAAAGCGAGCTCTGCACCAACCGCTGAGGCAGCTAGAGCCGATGGCTCACCCTCAGGTATCTTTAGTATGTGATGATATAGTAATACTAAAGCCCATCTCTATGTATACATTTGTTTTTATGAAATAAGAACATTAAAATGTTGATGTGGCTTTGAGTTCAAAGATCGGTTACCGATCAATAGAAAAGGTTTTTCTTTAGCCTTTCAAACACTTTTTATCATATTTTCAGCTCATAGAAGTTGACACTTTTACTGTGTTAGCATTGATATGGCTAAATGGGTGACATCAGTAAATTGAAACTCAATTGATTTGCTGCTTTGTATTACATTCTTTAGCATCTGAGTTTAAAGACATTTTGAAAGGAGTTGTCTTCGCATTGAGTGGCTTTAAAAACCCAAAGCGCGCAGATCTGCGAGAGAAAGCCATATCACTGGGTGCTCGATATGCACCCGACTGGGACAAGAATTGTACTCATCTCATATGTGCATTCACAACAACTCCCAAATTCTCACAGGCATGTATTTACTGTAGTCCTTATTTTAATATCAGGCTAGCATCCACCTCTCCATAATTTGACTTTTCCATTATTAATGGCGCCATAATCTAGTAATGAGACTTGTTTGTATAGTTTATAGGTGTAACTTGGTGTTACAGGTGAATGGCAAGGGGTACATTCTTACAGATGATTGGATACTTGACTCCCATAAACTCAAAAAGAAACAGTCTTGGAGGGATTACAGGCTGGGCAGAGCAAAGTCTCCTCCTCGAGCCAAAGAAGATGATGAGAAAGTGAGGGAGTTTTTACAAGAGTTGTCTGTCCCTTAAGCATGCTGTTATGCCTGAAACGTGAAAGAAAATAAAGAGACCTAGGTTGTGGACCATCTGCATTCATATAGCGGATTCAATACTGCTTGTTGGTCTTTCATACACGCGTGCACTCACTCTATGTTGTTGCAGGATGAACTTGCTAAGAAAAGTGAAGAATCACCTATATCAGCAACAGCAGCACATCCTAAAAAGGAAGATTTTGATACTGGTTCTACAGATATTGATAGCGGTGAGCTTCATTTTTTGTCATTTGCTTATCTTTTCTGTGATGAAAAATAATCGTGTAGTTAACCTAGCCAGCCAACCAGAAATTTAATGAGGTACAATTATTATATGAAAGACGTGGTAAACGTTCTACAACTTGTTACATCGTCAGTGACAGTGGAAAAAATTAATTTTCCAACACATGTGGAGTTGTATTCTCACTACTGTTGCCTCTCGCGGAGAGATGCACTAAGCAAACTGTAATATGTTTGTTCCTTGAACTGACATGCGCCAGTTTTGCCAAGACATGCTTGAAGCTATGTAAAAATTGATAAATGCTGTTTATCCAACAGATGATGGTGCGGGGCAGCCGGATGCTACCCAGGTTGACAGCGATGCCACAGAGATTGATACAGATGATGAGATAGCTGCTCATCTAGCTAGTGACACATCACCTAGTAAAGGTCAGTCAGCTTTTACTTAGTGAAGTCTAGTAAATGCTTCTGCAATGCAAATAATCTGTTCGGAGAACTTTTACGATATAGGGATTTTACATATGTGCAATAAAATACATGTAAATTGCCTAATCCATTCTAAGATCATCCCAAACTCACTACCTCGGCCCTTAAAAACGTAGAAAAACACAAAAGAATTTTGTTATTCAAACACTATACAGTGACTGTGGTATTATTGGTTTCTATCGATAAATTTTCACTTTTTTCTTATGAAAGATTATGAAAGGGATTTTACATTATATGAGCAGTAAAATACATGTACCGTAAAACCTCTAATTTAACGCCATGGCAATCTATTTTTCAGCTTTTCTTCTATAGTGGCAGTCAATTGAAGGTGGCATTCAAATAGAAGCTGGCTGTCTATTTTTCAAATGGCTCATCAGAATTTTCGGAAGATAAATTTAGCCCCATTACGGTCGAAGCGAATGTCACATATATTTTTGTCTCTTTTTTCGGTGGAGCGATAATAAACCTTTTGTATGCATTAAAACTTTTAACTTCTAACTTGTCAAAGATATCTTAATTAATTTGCATTGAGAAGTCGAGAAATATTTGATATCTATTGCTTGTAATTGACCTGCGATGATATTATGGCCTGTGTCTTTCTTTGCAATTTGTTGGCATTTTAAATTTTTATTTTATTCTAAATTTGAAGACATATTTTCATTTAAGATCTACATTTAACATTGTTGGATAAAAGCTCATTGCACTCACTGATATGTTTACTACAGTTTGCAGCCAAAACTAGCTTTTGATGTGCAATAGAAGTGGAGTTATGAGCATCCATCCATTGTAAGCCGTGTTAAGATAGCCGCAAGAATCTTATTAAATAACATGCTATAAATCTGCATGTTTACAAGTTATACAATAATAATCTATTGAGTGATACAAATATATCTTTATGAACAAGTGACATAAACGAAACATATTTATATTACATGCAGAAACAAAAATTAATGTTTTTAAAATAAAGATATTTTCATCGTTTGCCCGGATAGCTGCGTTCTGATTGTTGCTCTCGCTGGAACGAACATCTTCTAGTTGTCAAATACCTTCCACAATATCTTCTGGACTCAACTCTTCTTCTGCACTGCTGAACTAGTCGACGTTTGCGTCTAAACCCTTTTTGGTAAAGCAAAACTTTTACGCGCTGCATTTAGCACTAATGCAACCCGTAAAAGTTGGCTCGCTAAACGTAACCTTTGCTCCAAAACTCGCGAACCGGTTTTTAAACGCATTTCCTTTGAAGTATTACAACCGCGTTAAACAAGGAACTATTAGCCTGAGACAGTAGTTTATTCCCATAGCGTTGCTTTGAAAGTTCATCTACCATCATAAATTTAAGTCGTTTTTATATATGTAGGCTACTTCGAAGTAGAAAACCGCGTTAAACAGAGAACTACTACTAGCTTGAGATCGTTATTGATTATTTCTATGGTGTTGGTTTCAAAGTTTTAATTAAAAAAAACGAAAAGCATTGGAATTTGACAACAAGAGAATTAACTGTTATTGATATAAACGATTCATTATAAATACGATTTTGTGGACACTTGTCTGCTGATCAGTTGATATTATGGGCTCGTAAAGATCAAATAATGTCAAAGTGAGAGTCAAATGGAGGTGGCGTTCAATTGGAGGGTGGTGGTCTATTTTTCAACCCTTCTCTCAGGGTGGCGGTCAATTGGATGTGTCATTCAAATAGAGGTGGCATTCAATCACTAGTGTTACATGCTACGAAGTTTTGTCATATTTTTCATCTTCATAGCATGTAAATGGTTTAAAGCGTCGAATCTTGAATTCTTTGAAGCGATTCAAACCTCCGTTTCAAGGGGGGATATTGTAGCAAACATATCATCAACGAAGTACTTCGTATGATGTAAACATCAATATTCGTATTATTGCACTAATCTTTGCGATCGGAGACTGGATTTTCATCGTCTTCATTAGTGGCGTCTTTATAGCATCCCTACGCAGCTCTGTTTTTAATGCATGTGTTTTGAAAATATTCTCTCCGAAATAAAAAATATTAACTCAGAATTTGAAAGAAAAATTTCTTACATGCTTTGACATTTGACCATAGACGCATTTTACGAGTGTCAGTCGCGATATATATTATGCACCCTGTTGTAGATAAAAGCGCAACAGACTAATATAGAAAACGCCGAGTTGTGTGACAATTGCTTCGTAGCACGTAAACTCATCAGCTACGAATAATTGCGAGTTGTGCGATAACTCCTGCGTATCATGTAAATACATCCTCCTCATTCCTACGATCAAAACCACAACTTCGAAGCTCAAAAATTCGTAGCGTGCAACACTAGTGATTTAGAGGTTTTACGGTAAGTTGCTTAATCTATACCAACATCATCCCATACTCATCTCTTTGGCCCTTCAAGTAGAAAAACACAAAACAGCGTTTTTATTTAACTGTGGTATTATTGGTTTCTATCAATAAATTTCTAATTTTTCGTATCACTTTCATTTGGTTTAAACTTCGTGATTACGGTAATTTCATGTTAAGGTAAGAGGGGCGCACACCTTAAATGTCAATTTAAATTGATTCTTTTTACTTTTTTCTAGACAGCAACATCTATGCTGAAAACAAAAAAATAAAGTACAACAAAAATATATTTACTATCGTAATGGCGGTGTATCTCTGTTTTTCCGAAGCCAGAGTTAGATGTTGGGATAAAATATCGATTTCATTAAGACTCTAATTCGAGACAATCAGATTGCTAGACTGACATTCTAACACCTGCACCAATCGACTGACTCCAGTTTCTGAATAATTTTGCAGCTACATATTCTCTTTGTGTTATCGGCACACCTAATGATCTCTCGTGGCAAACTAGACTACTAGGGTACTATTATATGTAATAGAAATAACCCTATACATCGCTTTCTCTCCCAAATACAGAAAGAGAGAAGATGATATTTTAAGGCTAACTACGGGACACTCGGTATTCAAGTCAAATTTGAGAACTTGCGCCAACTTGACACTATGTTATAGGGAATTTCGTACGAATGCAAAGCAAAAACGTAACATAAATCTTTTACATCAAATGGAATTTACGTAATGGGAATGTCTACTGTACTAGCTTTTTGATTGAATTCCACTCGATGGTGACAATACATTCACTAAACATTCTTGTTCGACACAGAATTTTTGTAAATGTACTTGACCAATAGAGATGTTTTACAGGTAAAGCACTGGCAAGTGGCAAAACTGCTGTGGTAAAACAATCAAAAGAGCTCCCAACAGGTTCCAGGCGTTCGCTGCCAATTCTTCCTGATTATCTGTTAGACAAAACATTCTTTCTGTATGGAGAAGTAGCCAACCGACGCAGTGTATACCGGTGTATACACGCGTACGGGGGGCAGGTAGAGGAATACATGTGTGATGAGGTAAAGTTTGTCATAACCGATAACTCATGGGATGATAACTTTGACAGCGCGCTGCGTGACAATGATTCTCTAGTATTCGTCAAATCAAAATGGATTAATGACATTCACGCACAGCAGAAGTTTATTCCGCACCAGAAGTATGCCATTGTTCCCTAGACATCTCTGCAGATGGGTAATAAAATGGTGATGATATACTTACATGTACTCTAACATCACTGGCAGATTGTTAAAATGCATGTCTTTTCCTTGATTCTTGGAACTATTTATTTCTCTGGTGTGCAATTCACCTTTTCTATTATAAATGTACATGATTGTGTAGTTTATTGTACCTATGCTTGCATGTAGAAATGCTTTGTACATATGTTGGAATGTACGTAAAAATGTTTTGTACACTTTATAGAGGCCCTAAATGGAATGTATATAGCCATTGATGGCCAATTATAAAAATACATGTAGTAATTATATTGAGAAAAAAGCAAGGTCAAAAGGAATACAAATACATATATAGCAATGTATGTATGAGAAAATGGACAAAGAAGTACACAGTACAATTGGACTGAGTTGAATGAACCTTGAGCAAAGAGAATGACTAGGAGCTGTATGACATCATCCAACCTGCTTCTGTTTGAGATATTTATCACGGATATTCTTCACAGCTGGCTGATTGAGACGCACAGCCTCTTGTGAAATTTTCATCACCGTCTCTACTGAGTCTGAACGAATAGCCAGTAAGTAAGCATTTCTCAGTTTTCCGCACATGATGTATGCGTCAATCTATAAAATTCGTGAGATTGGGAGATAATACACACGGACTACATTAGTCATAGTAACTGTTCTAGTGCTGAGCAACAAGCGTTTATAATTTAATGTCATTTGGTTGATCAATGCAGTTTCGCATAACAAAAGTAATGCAGTAATGCATAGTGAAATGACTAATACAGTGCATAAGCGTAAAGTGTAATGCAGAGCTAAGAAAATAGCACTACACAAACCAGCGCCAATCTAAGAGAAAATTTCAGTAGCCGATAGACTGGCAAAACCCTGACGTAAATTAACAAATACAGCATTCTAGTGATAGGATCAATGATCTTTGCATTTCTTTGAAGAGAATTACACTTGCAATACGTTGAAGCAAATGCCCATTTACTGCAATAGTCAATGCAGAACTTTTAGTCCTACATGCTAACTACAATTCGTGTTTGTGAAAATCTAATTGTTGAATGACAGCGAAATATATAGAAAAGAAATGGAAGGTACATTTTCAATGTAATACAATTTACAATTCATTTGGTACTCACTAATGCAACATAAACAACTAAATACAGCGTACTACTTGTTGCGCATCATCACACAGGTCTGTTCAATCGAACCATTTTTTCTCTATCAGAGGAGTTAGATGGAATACTAATGTTCTACAAGTAAACATATGTTATAGCTCTAAGACTAATGTTAATAAACAAAGGAAAGCTGTTGTATGTAAATGTTAGGGTTTGTTAGGGTTGTTTTTACTTATTTGCTCCAACTAATGGAGTATAAGAGTGCAAATACACAAACTATGAGAAGACTCACAATACGATATGTAATGAGTAACAAGCTGAGATATTAGATAAATGCTAATGCATACACAAGTGCTACCATCAGCGATACTCAAGGGAGATGTATTACCAAGGTTGGAGGAGACAATGCAGAAGATGATCAAAAAAGGGCAGGTGCCGTGCACAATGAGAGATCATAGCATAATTTATGTAATGCCGTAATAATTATGTGCATAATTATTCCATGGCACATCAAGGTGGTCGAGTGGTGCAGGAGGAGCGTGCCTGGCTTCAAGTCTGAATATGCGAGTTCAATTCCTGTGTGATGCAATTTTTTTTCCTAATGTTCCTAGCGTGGCTTCGAACAGATGGACACAGCTCTTATTATAGTAAAGATTAGTCTAGATATTATACATATTCAGTAAATGCTAGCCTCTTACTGCTCTAGGGCCTACACATTAGACAACTATAATGTGGAAGCGGTCTACAAGCTAGGCTTGCATTAGGCTCTCCAGAGGAAGTTGAGTGATGCCTTCAAAAGTACAAGACAAGCTTTGCGGGTTTGTTGTTTGTACTCTATAGTCTCATCTGTTGACTTCATCATACCTACTCTTTTACTTTCGTTTACTATTTCAATATTAAAATCCATCTCCTTGTCTCTTGGGAATTTAATGAGCGACAGAACTTCAGTACAAACACAGGAAGTAGAAGTGGAATCAGCTGTTGTCAGCTCTAACGAGTGCGTATAACTCCAGGAGTAAATTATATCTCTTTACAGCTGCAGCCAGACCACATGAACAGTTTAACACTTCTCAGTTTCCTCTATTCATCTGAGAAGAAGCAGGAGAGGGCACTTGAAGTACCATAATTAAAATAGCCCTAGGGGAACATCCAGATACATTAAGGTAAACTAGCCTTAGAGAAGCATCTAGAAACATTAAGGTAAATTAGCCTTAGAGGAACATCCAGATACATTAAGGTAAACTAGCCTTAGAGGAGCATCCAAATACATTAAGGTAAACTAGCCTTAGAGAAGCATCCAGATACATTAAGGTAAACTAGCCTTAGGGGATCATCCAGATACATTAAGGTAAACTAGCCTTAGAGGAGCATCCAGATACATTAAGGTAAACTAGCCTTAGAGAAGCATCCAGATACATTAAGGTAAACTAGCCTTAGGGGAGCATCCAGATACATTAAGGTAAACTAGCCTTAGAGGAACATCCAGATACATTAAGGTAAACTAGCCTTAGGGGAGCATCCAGATACATTAAGGTAAACTAGCCTTAGGGGAGCATCCAGATACATTAAGGTAAACTAGCCTTAGAGGAGCATCCAGATACATTAAGGTAAGCTAGCCTTAGGGGAGCATCCAGATACATTAAGGTAAACTAGCCTTAGAGGAGCATCCAAATACATTAAGGTAAACTAGCCTTAGGGGAGTATCCAGATACATTAAGGTAAACTAGCCTTAGAAGAGCATCCAGATACATTAAGGTAAACTAGCCTTAGGGGAGTATCCAGATACATTAAGGTAAACTAGCCTTAGAGAAGGATCCAGATACATTAAGGTAAACTAGCCTTAGGGGAGCATCCAGATACATTGAGGTAAACTAGCCTTAGAGAAGCATCCAGATATACTAAGGTAAACTAGCTTTAGGAGACACTCCATGGTACACATTTGGAATAGATATTCCATGAAATACACTGGAGATACTACATTTATACATTTGGAATATTTCATGGTACTTCCTTGAGATATTCCATGATACACACCTGGGAAATTTTTTGATGCACATTTTGGATATTCCATGCTATACACTTGGATACTCCATGATATACGCTTGGGATAATTCATGATATACATTCCGGTTATACCATGATATACACTTGAGATACTCCAGTATTGGATGTTTCACATTATGCCCTTAACTTTGAAACACACTAGTTATTGACATAATCGCCTCGACAGAAAATACTTTTGCGTTTCAAACATCTTACCAAAAAACTAATTAGGATGTTTTTTTGTATTTGGTATTTGATTCAGAGCTCTCTAACTTATGCTATATGCCTCCGCATGACCATCTATAACAGTGGTTCTTAACCTTTTTCAATGTATTTCCCACTTTGACAAACTACACTTCGAGATTTCCCCCTCTCTAGCAGCCGAAAATTGTGGTACTTTTGCCACTCTCAGATTGCAAGAGGAGGCTTTTCAGGATAGCATTTTGCCATACAGTCAAAATGAATCAATTATTAATTGAACTGTGATAGAAATCATATTTTATGGATAGTTTGTCATGATATACTTTTTATTTATGGAAAAATAATGCTCAAGATAAACACAACAATAGAGTAATTTAATTTTAATAAAAACAGCACAGTACAAAGTTAGCAGTCATGATCTTAGTGGGCCCTCTGCTGCTGTTTGTTTTTACTAGCTCTGGGGTCCTCCCATGTTTTGTGACGATTCTGACGACCCGACGACAGGGATATTTAAAAAGTGACAGACGAGACGACCATTTACCAATGTAGGTGACGAGGATTGCGTAAATAGGATTACTAAAGGTACGGCTGCACGTAACGAATTTTTCGTTGGTTCGGAGTTCTGGCCGAAATCACGAAAAACGCAGAATTAATCGGTCAAAATTCACAGAATTATTTGAGCTGTGCATGCCCACCGAGTTCGTCGACGAAACGCTTTTAACAGATTAAACAAATTATTAGCGAGCACGATTCTAACAGCTTTAGCAATTAGTATAGTCCAAGACATGTACCGTGACACACAATAAAAATACGGAAGCATTTCAACATAGAACACACGATGTAACTGTCTAAGTCGCGCTATTATTAGTTAGCAAACACGACTTTAGCAAATTTTAAGATATACGTAGTCCGAAAACATAATGCGACACACAAGAAAATTATTACAGAAAGTTATCATAGTAAATACGATGCAACTGACTTGTTTGCGCTAGAGATGTCGACATTCTCTACCACAAAACTTTTGCTGCTAAAAAGGAAATATAATTAAAAAATAAACAAATTGTAGCAATAGCGTCCAAACAATAAATACATTCAATAACGCAATTTAAGCAATTGCATCGTGTGTACTATGTTGATTTGCACTTATACTTTTACTATTGTGTGTCATTATACGTCTCTTTGACTATACTAATTGCAAAAGCTGCTGAGATCGTGCTCGTTAGCACGATTCTAGCAGCGCAGAATAATTCTGTGTGCTTCAATCATTTCGTGATTTTGGTTAGAACCAACAGAAATTTTGTTACGTGTTGCCGTACCGTTACTAACTTATTATTTGTTCATAAATCACCACGGTCAACCGAAACTTCACTAGTTTTGGTTTGAAGCACCTGGCCCAGCATTTATAGACTGCCAAATAATTAAAGCAATGAAATGCCACGACATTGACAGCAAATCCGTTTCCAAGTCTATGACTGACAGTGATTATTAAAGGCAATCTCGGTCTATTTTCCGTACAAGAAATATAGCTCTAAAAACCTAAGACGGCTGTCACTCTTCGCGGAGTAATCAGCAACGCTCCCAAACATCACTATTATGTTTGTGAAGGTCGCTGGTTGAGCCATGCTTTTGGTGAGCAGAAGTTCAAACCTAGCGAGTTTCAGATTTTTAACGCAACCCAGTGCCACCAGTATAGATATTTGTATTAAAATAACGAATGTGAAGAAAGAGGTTGTTTTGGTTACCAATTTGAAAAAGGTGACAGTGATTTTAAAAGTGACGACAGTGATTTTAAAAGTGACGACAGTGATTTTAAAAGTGACTATTCTGACGACAGCTTTGTGTGGTAGGACCCCCAGCTCTGGTATGTTTGGTGTATGCTTGTGTGATGCCTCAGTAGTATGGTAGTGATTCATAGCTGATGCAATGCAGACTAATTATCCAATAAGCTGCTTGATACATCACGAGGCTTGGTTTCCGTATTACCGTAATACAGTTGTACCCACAATAAAAGCATGTATCTGCATCATGTATGTGGTGAAAATACAGTACAACAGCTAGATCCTTGAAATGTGCGTAATCGATATTCTCAATCTGAAGCTTGAGAATTTCCCACCTCAAATTTCCCACTGGTGGGAAATTTCCTACTGGTTAAGAACCCCTGATCTATGGTTTATCAACTCTCTGTATGAGATACATTTTTTGTGTTATACTTGCTATTACAACCCTCTATAAAGTTTCTCACTTTGGTAACTATCCTTTTCTGACATTGTAGAAAGGCCGCGTGTTGGAAGTAGAACAAAATTATGAAGAAGCGAAGTCATGTTTTGAGGCTGCACTAAGCATCAACCCTTATCATGTTAAGAGTATGACATACCTGGTATGTAGGGTATTATTATTATTACATAAGACATGCTGTTTAATGTAGTGTGGTCATGGAACATTTTTACAGCCAGTTGAAAGGTGTAAGTTAATAGATATTCTCCATAACTTTTCAGATGTAGACCATTGGACTAGTTAGATATAAGTCACTGGTCAGTTATTACTATGACTCTGTAGCCTGAAATATATGTAGTCATAGAGGAGAAATTGCCTTGTTAGCTATATATACAATCTACAATTTGTAGGGCAAGACGTTGCATATGATGGGAGCTCCTAAATTGGCAGAGAAGATGTTACGGGATGCGGTAAATGCTGACCCAACTTCACACCAGTTTGTTATTTCCTATTCTACAGATATTTATTTACTAAATTAATCAAATATTCCAACCCGCTACCTCGATAGTTTATATGATGCAAAATAGTGTAATTCCTTGTGGAGTTTGTATTACGTTGAGCCCACAACATTGTCTTGCTTGTTGTATTAGAAACAAGGCTATACATTTTTGACCATACGCAGTATTAAAACAGATGAATTACATAAGACTATCTAAAACCTTAACTTAAAGTTAAAATATTCTTAAAGAATAAATTAATAATGTAATCTATATATATATAACTCAAATTTTTTGTTTGTTTGTCTAATGTCCAGCTATAGCGATAACGTTTTAGTAACAGAAAAAATCATTTCGCACTAGAATTGAACTCAGGAACCTCAGTTCTGCATACAGGCATGCTATCCACTACACCACTAAGTCTGGGATGAGTACATTCTGAGGCAGAGATGATGATAGGGATATCCGTTGTAATTTACTTTAAATCTGATTAAACAATTTAAACTAACATAGCTTATAAATTGCTTATCGTTAGTGCATCTTTTTTACATTTGCTTTTGAGTGTTTTTGAACTGCAATGCTTCAAGAAACTTTGAACATTGACTGTATGTTGGAAGTTATTAACAAACTTATATATTACTAGTTCTTTTAAATCAAGAGCGCAATAAAAGCTGTTTCCATGAGGTTTGCATTGTTCACTATAGATTGTATGTGTCTATGTTAAAAGAGCAAATTCTACTGCATGGGTTGGCTTGGAAATTAATGTTATCCAACATTTGATAAAACTAATGATTATTAATTTTGTTCCATCTCTTAACGCAACTTTTAAATATATTTAAATATTTAAACATATGCATGACAAATGCTAGTTGTATGGAAACCCTCTGCAAATGATAGTTCAATTTTTTTCTTCTGGACCATTTCTTTCCAGGAAAGAACTAGGTATTGTGCTGGAGTCGGGTAACGAGCATGACACTGCTGCTGAATGTCTCATTACTGCCAGAAATCTAAAATGTTCTACACCAGTACTTCCATTTGGCACATTGCTCAGAGTCATCTGATCTCGCATCATTTTTTGTGTTGCTGTTTTGATTTGCTGCTCGAATACTTGTACCAACAGTTGTAATCCCAATTGGTGCAAACCATGATAAGCGAATGTGCTAAATTATTGTTTTTTTTTAACTTTTTTCAGCTTCACACATAATAAATGAAGTTTTGCTGAGATCCCTGTATGTTTCAATATTAGGGTGTAAGATATGGGGGTCAATAATGTAAAGTATTAGAACTGAGTTTATTCTCAACACTGGTTTTGCAACATTGAGTTATAATTCACTATTTTTGCATTTGCTGCAACTCAATCAGACATGTTTATTAAACTTTACCAATAGTTGCAAATGCAGGTTGTGCATAAGCTCTTTCTTATTGTCAGTACTACCACCACACATGTTTACGCTTGTCAGTAATACAACAACGATGTTGCTGCGTAGCACCAAGCTGCTACGACGATACACCAGCCTCCCCTTTGCCACCAGTCTTCACCACCATGGGATACACGCCCACAGGAGAATGCTGTCACTAATCTCACGGCAGTCCCTACTGCCAACCCGTAGGCAAACAAAATTAGCAGTCTCGCTGCTAACCCCGCTGGACTCTCAAGTCCGATCTCCACAGCGCAGATTGCTTGTCAGTAGAAAATAGAGCAATACAGACAATCAGCTCACTTGCTCTCCTACTGAGGCCTCTGACAAGCATCTGTTTAATGCCTGTTTATATAGCGAGACCTGTTAGTCCCTCGGCTTTTCTATAGAAAACTACCTTTTCAAAGCCCTGGCTTTCCATGAAAGCCAGCCCCGTGTTACCGGCTAATCATTAGAAAGCCTCGAATATTTACATAATATCCCACAGCGTTCATGTGTAGCTGTAGCTCAAAAAGTTACTAAATAATAAATTGTGCCATTCAATGTGACAATTTTAATGTAAGTTATTGTGTGCTATTCGTGTGCCACGCACGCACACACGCACGCACACCCACAGAGTGAGTAAATCTCTAGTACATCGCATGTCCGTTTAGTTGATACTCAGATTTTCATTATACAGTTTGCCATAATCTAATTAACGTGTTTCGACCATAGATATAGTAAACCCTAGATATGCGAATAATCACAAGTGAGGCCTATAATTAGCATGATGCAACGTCATGGTGATGTGTTAAGTGAATCAGCTGATCTATGAACTCCTATTGACTTAACACTAACAACTGCTTAATTTTTCCAGTTTGTGCATCTGAGAAAAAAAATTTTTCTCACTAAAAAAATTTTTTTTTAGTGAGACTACATATTTTATTTATAGGGTAATATATAAAACTGACTTTGGATGAGAAGGGCAAGAAACTTAGACACATGGTAATGGATAATACCAATGATTTAGAAGCTTCTATATAATTGATAATACAAAGAGTGACCAAATAGAAATTATACTAATAATAAACTAATGAATCAAATGAGATTTAGAAGCAGTTATCTGCGGATGGCATTCTTCAAATTCTTGATGACATCTGTCATGACCAAAACCATGATCGGATAGTGCGTAAATTTGGCAATGTAAGTTGTGTCCGCAGGTATTCATAAGCCTTGGACGAATAATAGAACAATGTTATGGCAAACTCTTACCTTTTTGCTGTAAGTCTTTTTAGTCTTTCTAGCTTTGTTTGTGGTTTCATTTGACAATAATTCTCCTAGACATCCATCCATCGATGTAACCTCTATATTGTTAAGTTTATTGTCCTTTTTCAGTATTGTGATCAAACTATTTTGAATCCTATTCCTCTGCTCTAATCGATTCTTCTTTTTAATATTGAAATACGTGTGACAGCAAGCTGTTTAGGTCTATCACCACCACGTCGGCAGCTCGTTGTCGAGGCTGTAGGTGTGTCCTGATTGTCAGAAGCTGCAGGTTGCTCATCATCATGGATAGTAGTATCACCAGGTGTAGTATTTTCAGGGTCAGGTATTTTGGTGCTGGCTGCTGTCGGAGATGTTCTTCCACGTTTCGGCAGGCTTTCTGTTCTTATGGTTTGTGTCCGTCTTTTCACAGCTTTTGGCTGAAGGTAGGTTGGATAAAGTGTAAATATTGTAGGTATTGCATCAGATTTTAGCATTGGTTTTCTTCCAATACCTGGTGGAACCTTGTAGCAGTCTTTCTGAAAGTTATCCACTGCATAATACAGAGCTTGATGTTGGAGTCCAGTCCTGTCTTCGCACTCCCTTAGGCAAGCATTACGGGTTTCAGCTCGTTTTTTGTTTGGAAAGCGGTGAAACGCCAGATCTGGGAACTTTTCAGGATTGCTTGAACAATCATAGGCACAGCACCAGCTGCGGCTTGACTTTTTCTTAGCCTAAACATTAGCAATACATACATGTAGTAGAATGAATATGATTACATTACTTGGAATGAGACAAAAAAAGCATTTGATCAATCATGCCAAGCTAGATTACAACCCTATCAGCTGAGAGACAAGTATGTAATATATGTTGTTGTAATCAGTCTAGACACTCTTTCTTTTGATAGTCCCAAGCATTCATTCACTTCACTTTCAATTTAGAATAATCATAGAAAGGTATGTTCGTTGTTATGAGACCATGATAAGACAAGTAAGTTCAGTTGAGTTGATAATTGGTTTGTTTCCAGTATTTTCTTACAACGTGAACCAATGATATAGTACACATGCAAAGGTTAGTTTTACCAAATATTTAAAATTTGTATTATGGGTTCACATACCTGGGGTGTTGTAGTTTCCTCTGATGACATTTCACCAAGAATTTGGTCTTATTGTAACGTTTATAACTTACAAACTAATAGGACAAGCATTCTTTCACTGCTAAACTCATTGCTCAGCTGAAGGCTCTGTTGCCGTTATGCACATCACTGCGCCCGTAACGTCGTGAGAACAACAGCCAATTATAGGCCTCACTTTTGCTCCATTGTAATGATAGCTATTCGCCAATCTAGGGTTTACTATATCTATGGTTTCGACGGTATTTTGCACTCTGTGCCGTTTAGGCTATGGGCCGAAGCAGTTTATCTTGCATTTCCGTTGGCACCCCTTTCAGTAGCAATTTCTGCAGTGATTTAGACTAATTTGGGTATGGAGAATTCAGAACTAAAGAGTTGCCGCAGCTACCATTCCTACTTCTATGAGAATTTTAATAAAAATTATATTTTAGGATTTATTTCCCCTGTAAATAAGATTCCTTCCATAGAAGCATCAGATTTGCAACTTTTATTATAATTATTTGGCAGTGATTTAGAATGTCAGTGGTAAAGTCAAAATTCATCTTCTACCTATTTTCGAACATTCCATGTTCTACGATTGTTACACGCACATGTAAACTATATACAGTACATGTATATACGTATATGTACATTTGTATATAATTGTATGGTTTAATAGCTTTATTTTACAAAAAAGTTTAAAACACTATAATTACGTTTTATAACTAGACACGGATGAATTATGTTTTATAACCGGACACTGATGAATCATAGAAAATAATAAGAGCGCTGCAAGCAGTGTGAACATGGTGATTATTATTAGCATTATTATTAGTAGTAGCTATTATCAGTAGCTAATATCAAGTCTTACAAAAGGAGCTGAGATATTTCCAAATATCGCATATCCTAACTATTTGTTCAATATGTTAAGTTCTTAGTCATTGTCCTCACCATCGGCATCCTCTGATACTCTCGCTTCAGTTTTGTCTTAGCGCACGCATGTGCAAAGCTCTGTGTGAGGTAGCTTTGCCATGATACTGGCACATCAGTTCCCTCGGCACCTGGATCTTTGACACTCCCATAGAACTGCTTGTAGAATATCAGATGAGGCGATGATTCTGATGACACTTTACTACATACTCATTGTTTTTCTTCTACAGTATCCACCGATGTAAAGAAGGAAATGGTACAGTGGCAAGTTATGTTGTTGCCTCTTTTTATATACATGTAGGTAGCTGCTACATAATTGACACAATGTACGCGTTTTTTCAGCAATTGAAGGGAGGGACTGACTGGCCTAGACCTAGACACAAAAAGCCTGTCCCTTAGTCAGTTGAAGTCTGTGCCATTTTCCTGGGTGCGATCTTCTTGGCCATAAAGTCTGCGTGTGTAAGTCTCACAGAGAGAAGAAAGTTGCCCCGAAACTTATATGATTCTCAGAGTCGACTTCTATTTTGATGAGTTTTCTATGACTGTTTTTTCCTTTGCATGCAAAGGATGAAACTGCATCACAGCTAAAGAAGTCGTGCAAACCTATGAGATTTTCACATTGGAAGTTGATCTCCGAGCTTAGTAGCCTTAGTAGCTCTATTCTTGCAAAGTTTTTGATCTCAAAATCCACACAAGCAGCCTTGTACTTCTTAGTATGAGCACTAAGCACATCAAGAATGGTATCAGCAAGTTGATGGTTGACTTGCAACAAAATTCACATTACAGTTATTTGGTATCAAAAGATTCGCCATGTTTTACTCTGTTGTGTGGTAGGTGCCAAATATGTGGAAATGTGATTAAAAGCTCTTAAAAGCTCAAAAACAAAAAGCCGCCGTAGATTGGAATCTCTTGATTTCGATGACGTATCCGCGCTGTATGGTTATTTTCTTGTCACGTGATGTTCTCGCGTGAATTGAAAGGCCAATAAAAAGCTCAACATCAAACTTATCGTAGCAATAGTTTATGATAATCACTTCGGGTTTTACCTAAGACCCCGTATCAAATATAGATGCTCGCTACTTTACAGTTTCGGCTTGGCCATTCCGTTCGACTATTCATGTCTGAGTTGCGATCATAAAAAATGTCAAATTCTGAAGAGTTAAGACCCTGGCGTTTCGAGTCTGACGCTCTATCTGAAGAAGATCCTCAACAGAATCAAACCTCCCAGCAAGTAAGCACCGCCACTAGCCAGCTCTTATGTGCCAAGCTAGCTAGTAGTAATAGTTTTAGCTTGAGAGTGATAGAAAGTATATTATTATATATGATTTTAATGATAATAATTATCGCTTCAATATTGCGAAAAAATAATTACAGATTTTTCTCGAATGACAACATTAACAATTTTAATATTTAAATCTAGTGCTGCACTGATATACTGTTGGATAACATCGACCTGATGTATTAGCTATGGTTGCATAGACATATCTGTTCATTTCTTTAGGAGCTAATACCACCGGCTACAGAGTGGTGTGCCTGCGAGCGTTGTCAAGACATGCCATCTCTTCCTGAATGTTTGTGCTGCCATTATGCTGAGTTTGCGCATTGTCTCCTTGACCGAGGGGAGCATGAATGCCTGCGTATGCATCCTGGTGTAAACGAATTTGTGGCGTCTGCACCCCTTGAGTTGAGGTGGAATAATTACCTGCGATATCATAGTGAGTTGGATATTCATTTAATGCCAACAACACCAAGGCTATGCTAATGTGTCAAGCATTATCTACAATTCTTGTGTTACACATTTAATGCATCAGTTGAACACACATATTCTGAACTCGTGGAACACAAGGAGAACTGGTATATTTGGCTTGTACACTTACTACAGTAGAGAGTGTATTAGTTTTATGATTTTATTATATAAAGATCGAGATTATTTTGATGATCAGCAATTATTGTTTTTCAATAGTTGTTTTGGTAGATAATCTATTCCCATTTGGAGAGCCATCGCCAAATGCTCGGAAAAGGTTGTGTGCATACCGCAATCTTGTGTTTTGGTTTATGCCGCAAATCTTGTTTGCAAGTCTGCAAACTCTTCTTCATCATCCGTTGGTGGGAAAAGAGCCCGAATCTTAGACACCAAGCATGCAGGTAGAGGCCGTCGCTCACGGCGACAAATTTGCGGCATAAGCCAAAACACAAGCTTGCAGTATGCACACAACCTTTGTAACAACATCCGTTGTAATGGACCTCACTCTCAGGCCGTGGGAAATTAGATCGGACTGGCATCGCTTGAAGCCTTCCAGCTCCATGGTGTTAGAGCTGGTGGTCTCTGTTGACTGCAAAGTAAAGAAAGTTACGACCAACAATTACTTTCACATTATTTGAATGAACTATTTAGCTAGATGAGCAACTTCATGTTTATGTATTGATAACTACTAAAAAATTTGGGTTTTTGTCAGGCTGTGAAGTAAAAACTGTCAAAGTTTTACCTTGACAAGATGGCTGCTGACTATTAAACCGCAGCTCTGATCCATCATAGTGTAGGCTCTGTATAGTGCGCAATGCCCCGGACTATCGCATCTACCGTCACCTGCCAAATCAAGCTCCCAATCGATTGCTGCCATCAATCCCTCGTTATGCAGGGTGTACTGCTCAGCAATACACTGTAAAATATTGTAAAACTTCATTATACAAGATTAATTTGTATCATTATCATTAGTCTAAGAATGTAGAATCCTCTTCCCCCTTTTTGTGCTATATTATGATGAAGAATCAGAATTTTGAATTATAATGTATTTTGCTTGAAGGATGACATATTTTCATTTCAAGAAAAAAATTGTTTCTAAATGTCGTTATTCAATTAGTGTGCCAAGCTTTTACTCACATTTTCCAAGTTTATGAGTAAATATTAACACTCACACCATGTAAGTATTCTCTTTGTTGGTAGAGGCAAACGCTGTGGCTTGGTATTGCGATGTTCAGGAGCGACAGAAAACGGAGGTTCTGCGTAAGGCATCCGCCAGAAAAGAGTGATGCAGCTGCCAGCAGGGGGTTGATGACGTGAGCTCTGTTCACCCTGGCAGTTGTTTCCCAAGTGTACGATCGGTGACAGGAGGCACATGTAACCTTGAACTCTACCCATCCGCCTTCTCGCACCATCGTGAATGAGCAGGGGAGGGCGCAGGTGTGACAGTGAAATAGTCGCTGGAGTGCTGTCACACTTACTATTATTTTCTCCTCTTTGAAGGAGGATTCGGGTCTGAAATCACAACACAATAGTTGACTTGCAATAAGATTTGTACAACATCATTTCCTGTTATTATATCATATTTGCTTGATCAGAAAAAGAATAAATATATAGCCATGCAATCATGACACAGATTTTACAAAACCCTATCAGAATCCATGATATTGTAAACATAAAATGTGAGTAATAACTCTATGGATATTTTTTATATTTTGTCAAGTTTGGTTTAGTTCAGCTCTATCTTACATGTAATTGGAGAGCGTTTGACGCTGGCCAACATAGCGCTCAAACTCTTCCCAGTCTTCAGTGGTTGGCACAAACTCTTCATCTAATAATAATCAACTAATAATATTAATATGCTAATAACGATGATACCAGAAAATGACAATAACTATTTTATATAACATATCTATAAGTGAGTGGGGGTTAAGAAATTTGGCGAAATTAATCGTGAAACAACATTATTTTATCAATTATATATTACGTTTTACAGATAGATATGCAGTATGAATTAGTTTTGTTATTATAATAAGAATAATACACGTAATTAAAAAGATAAAATACTAATAATATAATATTACAATTAAAAGACATTAATATTGTTATATTAAATATAGATTAATACAGTACTATTAGGAGAATAATAGAAAATAACCCGAGTTACAACTACTAATACAAGTAGTTCATAAAATAAATTACTCACGTGCTTTGGTGATATGTGGAGTATTCAAACAGGTTAGAAAACATGTCGTCTTTGAACTGGCGAAAACAAAGGTAAGAGTAAGCAGGCGAATAAATAAAATTTGTCACATCCAGCTTCACCCAGTTGCTCCACGCCCGGTGAAGGTCTGGTCTTTTCTCAGCTCTTGGCCAAAAAAAGGTGCTTCTCAGCTTGGCAGCTGAGAACACTGTGTGGCGCGTTAGTCATGATGACGAATTGAAATAAACAAGTTTAATATGAGAAAGCGTGTTTGCTATTTGCGATAGATCAAACTTGAACTGAAACTAACATTATCTGATCATGTGACTTACAATTCCCGCTATATGGCGCGAAGAATTTCTACAGCATTTTTTAACCATCATAGCGGACCAAAAGGCTCATCATTTTTATCAGAGGATGATATGCAATCGTTCAAGCTAAGCTTAAAAAATTAAACATATTTTTATGCTACGTTTTGAGATATCAGTGCTCAAAGTTGCAGCATTACGATGCCGATAAAATAGACGCGTAAGAACAATAGACATGGTTTTTATCGCAAGCGTGAAGTATATTTGTGAAAATAGTTCGACGAATAAGGATGCATGAAAGTGTAAACATAAACTATCTCGCACACATTTTAGCCGTTTTAGCACACATACGTCACATTTTAGCCGTTTTGGAAAACGAATCCAAACTAGGGCGATCTCGTGTGGCTGCGATTTTCTGTTCGTTTTTAGCTTTTACGAGCTTTTAATCACATTCCCACATATTTGGCACCTAGAACACAATATAGTAAGACATGGCGAATCTTTTGATACCAAATAACTGTAATGTGAATTTTGTTGCAAGTCAACCTTTAAAGGGATGGCACTGGCAGGCAAGGCTTAGATAAGTGCCATGGCATCCACAAGGATGGCCCCACATCTTCAGTAGCTTGGAGTCACTGCATTTATGGTAGTTTGATCATGTCTGTTATAGATATGAACTGGTCCTCTGAGAAGGTTTCTAACTCAGTTGCCATCTGGGAATCTGGGCTATAATATCCACGACTGCAGTTAGAGGCACAGCTCTCTGCTTGTCCCTTTGAGCCTGGTTTCCATATGACAGCGCAAGGTGCACAACAAGGCGCACGACGTCGTGCGTAGGCCGGTTGTGATGTGGGAACGTCAACGCACAACGATTGCGCGACGTGCGTACGCTGATCGCAAAGATCCAACAGAATGGATCCTTGCGACGGGTGCGCGCTATGATGTATCTCACAATACACCTCTCGACCTTTTCAACCTATCCCACAATTCCAACAGAGGGCCGTTTTCCGAAGAAATTGGTCTCCCGTACGAAAAAGTAAGAAAATTACCCACCCTATCGCAGCCCAAGCAATGCATTGCGCACGATTGCTGGACCGCGCACGATCATTGCGCTGTCATATGGAAACCAGGCTTTTACATAAAAAGTTCCAAGATACCATAGGTAAGTAGTGAACAATCTTAATTAATTCTGTTGAGGCAAGATTGATCAACATTTTCACCAATTACGCAGTCGTGTATTGAGTATTACGCAGATACACTTGTCATAACATTTGTTATGAGAGGCCATATTTAAAACAACCACATCTTGATCAAAGTTCTACAAAATACACGTTCTTCCTGTTTGATGGTAGCAGCATTCTTCAACCCATCTGCATATGTAGACAGGTGCACCGCTCCGCAAAATTAGCAAGTTGTTTACGCAAAACCATGCTTGAAGATGTCACTAGGAGTTTAAATCCATTGTTGGGGAGCCATAGTTGCTTGTAAGGCGATGTGATGCCAATCATTGGTGCAATACCAGTACAAGTTGGTCTGCAAAACAATTATGAGCACTGCTCATCAATTACTTATCAATTACTTAATCATAGTCAAAGCAACTGAAGAAATCATATCTTAGGTTAATTTACAGGATAGATGGACAGACCAGCAGACACAGTTTTGGCCACATGAAGTACAGCTTTGCAAGTATGTAGTTGATTTGTGTGAGTAGTACCACACCTTCTTCTCACAAATCATGCATACATGTTTAAATGTAGGTCTTGATGTGTATAAGTGGACAGCAGAATTGAATCTTGTGATTTTCTTTGGTAGCTCATTTTCATCTAGACATGGTGTATCATGAGTAGCAGGTTTCCAACTCTTTTCATGTGGCTAAATGAATGCCAGGACAACATTGACTGAGGAAATCATCACCACTTAGTCGGCTTAGACCAAAAACTAGAGTGAATACATGCATGATTTGTCCATTTGATAAATGAGGGCAAGACTAATGGTTAAATGCCTTGCTGGATCGAAATTTAGTTATTTTTCAAACTGAATACAAGCATCTTGATCAGTAGCCACCACTACTGGTTTTTATGAATTACAATGTCTGCATTCCTTCCATCTTAATAATGGTTATTAATTATGTACTTAAATTACATTATAATAATTATTTTATAGAATAATTATAAGACCCATTATCTCACCTTAACTGTTTGAGTGGTAAAGTACCCCAAGTCTAAAAAAATACTCACCTCACTGTGTTTTCTCATACCAAGCTCAATTTTGCTGTTAGTCAGTCTCTGATAGCATGTTCTGTGAATCTGGTAGCCCTTGCAGGCAAGTTGAAGGCATACACCATTGGAAACAGGCCTTTCAAGCTATTTAACAAGTGTTTTTTCAAGCTTTCTAAACAGTGAATAAGTGTTTGACCTGTATGCTTAGGCAGTGTTTATCAAATTAATTTCTTGAGAGCCATGTATGTGGGCTACACAAGCCAAGTCAAAGCTCAAACCATGAATGCACTTATCTTGTATCTTATTATTTTCTATGATTCATCAGTATCAGGTTATAAAACATAATTATAGTGTTTTGAAATTGTTTTGTAAAATAAAGCTATTGAACCATACAATTACATACACATGTACATATATATATACATGTATATAGTTCACATGTGCGTGTAACAATCGTAGGAGATGGAAAGTTCAAAAATAGATAGAAGATGAATTTTGACTTTACCACTGACATTCTAAATCCCTGCCAAATAATTATGATAAAAGTTGCAAATCTGATGCTTCTATGGAAGGAATCGTATTGTTGTGGAAGTCAGCGCTGACTAGCCACTAGCAAGTGGGTTCTGCGTACAAGTTGTCTTATACCGAATGAGTAATAGCTCTCATGCACAACTGTAATTGTTGCAAAGGGTCTGGTGAATAATGGCTTTTATTCACACAAGCTCTATAAACATGAAAAGGTGTAACAATTAGAACAGTTCACTACAATCAAGCGTAATGCTGAAATGAGTTAAAGAATAAATACTCAAAACAGTTACACTTGTAAATGTAAGAATGTTAAGCAATATATATGTTACCAAAGATATACAAAGCTGCACAAAGGTAAGTTAATGTTACCGCACTGTTGTTAATGCAGATTATGAACGTAACTCTCAGTCTTTATTTCAGTCGTTTGTACTCTGTATCGCTAGCTCTGTGCTCTTTGTTTTCCCGTCTTAACACTGAAGCACCTTTGTTTATATAGCAAGGGCTGAGTGTTAATCAACGGGCTTTCCACGAAAGCTGGCTTTTAAATTATAGGGCTAATCTGAGAATAGCTAAATGCTTATGGCAATTAAAGCAGCTCAGCTTAGTAAATCCATCGGAGTATTTACAGGGGAGATAAATCCTAATATATCATTTTTATCAAGTTTCTCATAGAAGTGGGAATGGCAGTTGTGGCAACTCTTTAGTTTTGAGTTACCCATACCCAAATTAGTCTAAATCACTGCAGAAATTGCCACTGAAAGGGGCGCCGACGGAACATCATTTCTAGAGCTCTTTTGTATGCTCGGTCCATAGCCTAGTTATGCTGGGCGAATAATAAGCTGAAACACTGTTTATATTATATATAATAAACTGGAACACCGCTTCTATTATATAAAACCGTTTTATATTTGTCTAATATCGTTGTCAGGAACAATTTTTATAGATTGCACGCATGTTTGCGAAAAGATTTTAACTACTGTATCTAGCTCTTTCAGACGACAACGACTCGAACTTTGCTAAGGTCTCATAAAGGTCAATGTCGATTGGGCGACTGTGAACCGCTACATCATGCCTGAAATAAAACTAGAACGAGTAGTTTCTGTGAGCAGTGAAGATAAAAAATATCCTGCTACGAACCTGCTTGGTCCTGCAGGCTCTGGAAAATGGAAATCAGGTTCTGCCGGCGAAAAGCAGCTTTCGGTCATATTGCAATTTAAAAGTTCTTGCAAGCTTTCAGGGATACACGTTAGGAATGACGGCTCAGCTTTTGTCGAAGTGCTCGTTGGTAAAGAAAGTGCGACATCTGATGATGGTTGGAAGGTAAGGCTGCACATGGACAACAAAATATGAGTGTAAGATCAGTAGTGTTCATAAACCACTTCTGATTAGCAATTATCTAATATACGTATTATGTTATAGCTAAAATTGTAGTTAAAGGTGTAGGTTAGGATCTAGAGAACAAGATACTTTTCCTTTTGTACCCCAAATCATCGATGTACTGTTAAAAATGATCATAGAGAGGAAACAAAAGCGCTTTGCAGCCTTAGTAAGGCATTTCAAAGATGATCACTTTGTTGTCTCAATGCAACAAATTGTGAACGGTACAAGTTTATAATATGCTGACAAACAAATTTTGTGCAACACAGCTTGGTGTTTGTTCTCTGCAATTTTATTTACTAGTGCTTTGGAAGAGAAGCCCCAGCTATTCTTATTACATGTATTTGTAAATAATTATGTAATACAAGTAAATAATTATGTAATGCTGGTGTGGGTGTGTGAGCAGATGCGGGTGTGTGTGTTGGTAGGTGTGTGTGGATGGATGAGGATAGATGTGGGTGTGTGTGAGTGTGCGTGTTACACACAACTGATAATATGATACACTAAGAGTATCATATTATCAGGTAAATAGCTCTTAAAGAATTGGTGAGAGACAAGCATGAACTTATATCTCGAATTGAGTAAAAATGCAAGGTCGGAGATGGGAATTTAAATTGTTCATTCTGTTTGTATTCAATATCAAGCATGCCCGATGACATGCTTTTTCAAAGTGTCAGATTTGATCATGCCATCATACCATTGAATTGGCATGGAGTAAAGACTACGAAATTCACTTTTTTTATAAGCGATATGAGAAGCTGCTAATAGTGTTGTATATCTCATTTAAACTCCTCGCAAAATCGTCCTAAATTCTTAAAAAGCCCGTGAACGTGTATTTACAATATTTCTCTAATATTAAATTAAATTCCACAGCGTTTCCGCTGTTACTCATTTCATCACCTGCAACACTCCTAGTCCTTGTAGGTAAACCTGCTTTCTGTTTTAACCTTTTTTCTACTTTTTCCCCAGATCGGCAACACAAACAATTGCGCGCAATTTAATCATTCTGGATTGAAGTTATTTTAGGTAATAGCATCTTAAAACTGTATTTCCGCATAAGGTCACTCCTGTCTCATACTAGCTGTCCACATGAAACCGTACTCTCTGTTAATTTCAGGTGTTGTAGTAAATGGTTATTGTATGAGAATGTATAAGGCTTGTATGTGTGTTTCTGTAAATGAATAGTGACAAAATCTAGTTGTACAATTCAAGTAAAATGCATGTACATTTGGATATTTTAGTAACAGTAAGGGGCTAGCTTAAAGGATTACTGACTGTTGAGTAACCATTTTGCTTTCTCAACTCATTTACTCTACTGACTTTTTAAACTGTAGTGCTTTATTTTACTGATGTTCAGCTCAATGATCAATAAAACGATGTTTCATATAAAATAAGAGTAAAGATTTTTATGGTGCTGCTGCAGCTACGCTTTCATCTGCTACCATTCTCTGTTGTGTGAAATTCTCTCAGGTTATTCTTGTGGCATCCTCCCTGATGACCCCTGCTGACGCGCGGTCAAACATCAATCTTCACAAAGTCAGGATGTTCAGTGCTGAAAAGCTAAGCAAGTCAAACCGTGAAGAAAAATGGGATAGGGCCAAAGTGATCTGTACACAGCCATTTAATAAGAGTCAATAGTATGGCTTGTCTTTCATCTCTTTCCTTACTGATGAGGAATCTAAAGGTGCAGACACAAACCCCTTACAGACCTCTTTCTGTATGATTCCTGTTAATTTGCTCAGCTTCTTTGTGTAAACTTACCATCTTAACTAGTGATTAGTTGGTCTGCCATTAGATAAGTCAAAATCGATCAAGCTGGATGCTTACACCTTAAATGATGGCACAGACAGTGATGAGCCGAGCAGAACTACTGGTGGAAGTGTCTTTTCTGACCGAGCTAGGTTGCAGGCCAACATTCCAACACCAACAGCAGCTGCTGCTGTACGTGCTGCCGCAGGAGAGGCTGACCAGAAGGTACTCTTGTTTTTACAGAGTGCTGTAATAGTAGGCTTGATATTCTGTTCAGTTGATATTAGTAGAAGTCGATTTCTAACTTAGGAATTTTGTAACAGAAGCGAAACAGCTTGTGTGATGTCTGCTCTCAAAAGGAAAATTGAACAGTTAAAGGAAATTCATGGTACTTGGCAAAACCTCTGCAATTTTGACAATTACTAGTCATCTAGCTGTGTAACAGGTAGCACTTTTTCAGTTGTGAGAGGAGTGCACACGCACTCAATGAAATTAACAGGTAGTGTTTCGTTGTAACTTATATGTGTAATAGATTGGGGTTAAAAAGGAGCGAGATACTTCGAAGCCCTCTCCTGCCTCCAAAGCTGACTCTAAAGCTGTGAAGCGCCCTTCTCCTTCCACAACCTCAGATCTACCTAAATCAAAACAGAAGAAAGCGAGCTCTGCACCAACCGCTGAGGCAGCTAGAGCCGACAGCCCACCCTCAGGTATTTTTAGTATGTGATGATCTAGTAATATTACAGTCCAATTCTTTATATACATTTGTTCTGATGATATAAAAACATTAAAATGTTGATGTGACTTTGAGTTCAAAGATTTGTTACCAAGCGATATGGCGTGCCATAGTAAAGGTTTTTGTTTAGTCTTTCAAACACTTTATCGTATTTTCAGCTCATAGAAGTTGACATTTTTACTGCGTAAGCATTGATATGACTAAATGGGTGACATCAGTAAATCGGAACTCCATTGATTTGCTGCTTTGTTTTACATTTTCTAGCATCTGAGCTTAAAGACATTTTGAAAGGAGTTGTCTTCGCATTGAGTGGCTTTAAAGACCCAAAGCGCGCAGATCTGCGAGAGAAAGCCATATCACTGGGTGCTCGATATGCACCCGACTGGGACAAAAATTGTACTCATCTCATATGTGCATTCACAACAGTTCCCAAATCCTCACAGGCATGTTTTACTGTAGTCCTTAATTTAATGAGTACATCAGGCCAGCATGCACTCCCTCCTCATCATTTGCTTCTTCTATTATTAATGGAGCCATAATCTAGTATAATGAGACTTGTTTGTATAGTTAATAGGTGTAACTTTTGGTGTTACAGGTGAATGGCAAGGGATACATCGTTACAGATGATTGGATACTTGACTCACATAAACTTAAAAAGAAACAGCCTTGGAGGGATTACAGGCTAAACAGAGCAAAGTCTCCTCCTCGAGCCAAAGAAGATGATGAGAAAGTGAGGGGGTTTTCTACAAGAGTCGACTGTCCCTCATACTTATACCTCAAACATGAAAGAAGATAAATGCACCTAGGTTTCAGGCCATCTGCAGTCATCTAGCGAATTCAATACTCTATATTCATCACACTCTATGTTTTTGCAGGATAAATTTGCTAAGAAAAACAAAGAATCACCTATATCAGCCGCAGCCCAACCTCAAAAGAAAAATTTTGATGCTAGCTCTACAGACATTGACAGTGGTGAGCTTAATTTTTTGTCATCCTTGCCAATCACTTCTGGAATGAAGGATAATCGTGTAACTAACCCAAACCAGCCAACCAGAAATTTAATGAGGTATAATGAGTGTATGAAAGACGGCGGTAGACATTCTACAACTCGTTACATCGTCAGTGATTTCGGAAAAAAACTCGTTTTTCGAGAAATTTGAAGTTGTATTGTCACTGCTGTTGCCTCTCGCGGAGAGATGCACTAAGCAAACTGTAATATGTTTGTTCCTTGAACTGACATGCGCCAGTTTTGCCAAGACATGCTTGAAGCTATGTAAAAATTGATAAATGCTGTTTATCCAACAGATGATGGTGCCGGGCAGCCGGATGCCACCCAGGTTGACAGCGATGCCACAGAGATTGATACAGATGATGAGATAGCTGCTCATCTAGCTAGTGACACATCACCTAGTAAAGGTCAGTCAGCTTTGAATTAGTGAAGTCTAGTAGATGCTTCTGCAGTGTAAATAATCTGTTCGGAGAACTTTTATGATATAGGGATTTTACATTATATGAGCAGTAAAATACATGTAAATTGCCTAATCCATTCTAAGATCATCCCAAACTCACTACCTCGGCCCTTAAAAACGTAGAAAAACACAAAAGAATTTTCTTATTCAAACACTATACAGTGACTGTGGTATTATTGGTTTCTATCGATAAATTTTCACCTTTTTTTTATCATGTTCATTTGGTTTACACTTCATGATTAATTTTATGTTAAGTTAAGAGGGACACACACCTTAAATGTCAATTTAAATTGATTCTTTTTTACTTTTTTCTAGACAGCAACGTCTATTCTGGACACCAAAAAATTAAGTAAAACAAAAATTATTTATTTACTATCGTAATAGCAGTGTCTCTCTGTTTGTCCAAAGCCAGGATTAGAGGTTAGGATAAATGATTGATTTCATTGAGACTATAATTTGTGGCATTCAGATCGGTAGACTGGCATTTTAACACCGGCACCAATCGACTGACTCCAGGTGTTTCTGAATAATTTTATTTGCGTTATTGGCACACCGACGATCTCTCACGGCAAACTAGACTACCAGGGTACTAGTATATACATGTATAATAGCCCCTGTATAGTACCCTATACATCGCTTGCTCTCCCAAATGCGAAAAGAGAGAAAATGATATTTTTAAGGTTTACTACGGGACACTCGGTATTCAAGTCAAATTTGAGAACTTTCGCCAACTTGAAACTATGTTACATAGAATTTTATACAAAGCAAAAATGTAACATAAATTTTTTACATCAAAGTGAATTTAAGTTATGGGAGCGTCTATCGTACTAGCTTTTCGATTGAATCCCACCCGATGGTAACAATAGACACGGTCACTTAAGATTTTTGTTCGACAGAGTTTTTGTAGATGTACTTGAGTAATAAGGATGTTTTACAGGTAAAGTACTGGCAAGTGGAAAAACTGCTGTGGTAAAACAATCAAAAGAGCTCCCAACAGGTTCCAGGCGTTCGCTGCCAATCCTTCCTGATTATCTCTTACACAAAACATTCTTTCTGTATGGAGAAGTAGCCAACCGACGCAGTGTGTACCGGTATATACACGCGTATGGGGGGCAGGTGGAGGAATGCATGTGTGATGAGGTAAAGTTTGTCATAACCGACAACTCATGGGATGATAACTTTGACAGCGCGCTGCGTGACAATGATTCTCTAGTATTCGTCAAATCAAAATGGATTAATGACATCCACGCGCAAAAGAAATTTATTCCGCACCAGAAGTATGCCATTGTTCCCTAGATATCTCTGCAGATAGGTAATAAAATGGTGATGGTGGTGATATACCTACATGTACTCTAACATCACCCGAAGATAATTAAAATGTGTGCCTTTTCCTTAATTCTTGGAACTATTTATTTCTCTGGTGTGCAATTCACTTTTTCTACCATAAATGTACATGATTGTGTAGTTTATTGTACATATGCTTGCGTGTAGAAATGCTTTGTACATATGTTGGAATGTATGTAAGAATGTTTTGTACATTTTATAGAGGCTTTAGACTGAGGCCCTAAATGGAATGTATATAGCCATAGGTGGCCAGTTATAAAAATAGTAAATATATTGAGAAAAGAGCAAGGTCAAAAGGAATACAAATACATATATAGAGATGTATGTATGAGGAAATGGACAAAGAAGTACACAGTACAATTGGACTGAGTTGAATGAACCTTGAGCAAAGAGAATGACTAGGAGATGTATGACATCATCCAACCTGCTTCTGTTTGAGATATTTATCACAGATATTTTTCACAGCTGGCTGATTGAGACGCACAGCCTCTTGTGAAATTTTCATCACCGTCTCTACTGAGTCTGAACGAATAGCCAGCAAGTACGCATTTCTCAGTTTTCCGCACATGATGTATGCGTCAATCTATAAAATTTGCGAGATTGGGACATAATACACACGGACTACACTAGTCATAGTAACTGTTCTAGTGCTGAGCAACAAGCGCATATAATTAAATATCATTTGCTCAATGCAGTTTCGCATAACAAAAGTAATGCAGTAATGCATAATGAAATGACTAATACTGTGCATAGCCTAAAAAGTAATGCAGAGCTAGGAGAATAGAACTACTCAAACCAGCGCCAATCTAAGAGAAACTTCCAGTAGCCGATAGACTGGCAAAGCCCTGTAAATTAACAAATACAACATTCTAGTGACAGGATCAATGATCTTTGCATTTCTTTGAGGATAATTACACTTGCAATACGTTGAAGCAAATGCCCATTTACTGCAATAGCCAATGCAGAACTTTTAGTCCTACATACTAACTACAATTCGTGTTTGTGAAAATCTAATTGTTGAATAACAGCAAACTATATAAAAAAGAAGAGAGGATTCACTTTCAACTAAATACAGCGTACTACTTGTTGTGCAGCACCACACAGGTCTGTTTAATTGAACAACCTTTCTTTATCGGAGAAGTTATGCAGTCACGCTGCATAACTTCTCTGTTGTATGTAGTTAATGCTCTACAAGTAAACATATGTTATAGCTCTAAGACTATCGAAAGACTCAAAGGAAAGCTGTTGTATGTAGATGTTAGGGTTTGTTAGGGTTGTTTTTACTTATTTACTCCAACTAATGGAGTATAAGAGTGCAAATACACAAACTACGAGAAGACTCACAATACGATATGTAATGAGTAACAAGCTGGGATATAAGATACATGTAAATGCTAATGCGTACACAAGTGCTACCATCAGCGATACTCAAGGGAGATGTATTACCAAGGTTGGAGGAGACAATGCAGCAGATGATCAAACAAGTGCGGGTGAAAGCAAGGACCAAAAGTCGAATACACAATATAGAATGCTCCAATAGATAACTTTAGATAACCTTAAACTAGCACACGATAATAAAGAAATAGTAACGGTTTTAATTCTGGTAGTGGCATAATTGGAAGGGCCATATTTCTGCGCCTTGGGTCAATTTCAATGATAGTTTATAAGCTACAAGTCATTGGCAATGCAGTAGAAACTATACTTACGAAATATCTTTTAATAGAAATATTGCTCCAACTTAGCAATGATGTTTTTAGATACAAAAAGCCTTTCGTATTTTAGCAGGAGGAGACAACCATTTTTCCATCAAGTAAAATAAAAGACTGGAAAATTCCATGAGATTTCTGAATTCATTGAAAAGAATAACCCAGAAAGGTTTGTACCAATGGGGCTATTGCTCATTTTAATAATGTTTGCTTTACGCATTTCAGAAGAATTGTTACAAGTTGACAAAAACAAACATCGTTAGATCGATTCTTCACAATTGTCAGTCAACAGCTATTGCTGCGAGTCAACATGAATTAAAGGAAACGGGAGAAGATGATGATATGTGTAAAAGTCAAAACAAAAGAATATGAACTTAACAAAAATTAAGTAAAATAGACAAGCAAAATAAATTTAAAAAGCAAAAAAACAAGAGACAGAATTTTAAATTTTACTGCGCGTTCATTTCGAATTTACTGCGCCTGTTTTGAATTTAGTGTGTGTGTGTGTGTGTGTGTGTGTGCATGTGTGTGTCTCAGCTGTCCACTGTTTGCCGCCTTCTTCCACCTTCTCTGACCGCCATCCTCCCGCTCACTCAGTCTAGACTTCACGTCTAGTCTTTCAAGTCTAGTCTACGTAGTCTAGACTAATCACCAAAGGTAAATAAACATACCGATCGTAAATTATCTGCTCTTTCTTCTGTCTATGTGAATTTTTTCTATTCATTGTGCAGAAATATATTTCTAACATACATTTGTTAGAGGTTTTAAAAGTTTATTATTATTTATAAAATATTATGCCTGAATTTTGTGGGGCTTTGCAACGGATTAGGGCCTTTACATGCTACAATGCGTTCCTATTTACAAAGTTTTCTACCAACAAAACAGCTTTCGGATTGAATTAATCTCGCAAGTAGAAGTACTACTGAATTCCATAATAGCACACATTCTTTCATTGTTGAAAAACTGAGCTTAGAAAAGGCTCCGCCCCCTTAAGAATACTATTTAATTTTAAGGATCAGCAACTAATAAAAAATAAATTTGTCACCATCTTCACACTAACCTAATCTACCTTCACTCTAACCTACCTTGCTGTTCTCATCACCTTCACCCTAACCTACCTTGCTGTTCTCATCACCTTCACTCTAACCTACCTCGCTGTTCTCATCACCTTCACTCTAACCTACCTCGCTGTTCTCATCACCTTCACTCTAACCTACCTCGCTGTTCTCATCACCTTCACTCTAACCTACCTCGCTGTTCTCATCACCTTCACTCTAACCTACCTCGCTGTTCTCATCACCTTCACTCTAACCTACCTCGCTGTTCTCATCACCTTCACTCTAACCTACCTCGCTGTTCTCATCACCTTCACTCTAACCTACCTCGCTGTTCTCATCACCTTCACTCTAACCTACCTCGCTGTTCTCATCACCTTCACTCTAACCTACCTTGCTGTTCTCATCACCTTCACTCTAACCTACCTTGCTGTTCTCATCACCTTCACTCTAACCTACCTCGCCGTTCTCATCACCTTCACTCTAACCTGCCTGGCTGTTCTCATAATCTTGCTACCCTAACCTACCTTGCTGTTCTCATCACCTTCACTCTAACCTACCTTGCTGTTCTCATAATCTTGCTACCCTAACCTACCTTGCTGCTGTCAGCGTTTAGAAGTTTAATAAGTCCTTCGATCTCATTAGAGTTGAGAGCATCCGGTTTGGCAGCCTGTATGCCGCTAAGCAGAACCCTGTCTAAGAGAGCGGCATCACACAGCCCCGAGTCTTTGATACATGTGAGGAGTGCCCTAAGGCTAGTGTATGCTTCCATCTCACTGAACCGTCGTGCTGCATGAGTGTACACTTGATTATAACTTAGTTGGCAGTCCTAAAATAACAACAGAATCAATTGACAAATTTGAGCGAGTTATCACCATGGAGTTAATCCAAAGTGATCACAAGTCTGATGTGATGATCTGCAGTGATTTAACCCTTTCAGGCCAAACCTTGAATTCTTCGAGAAGAAGTTGTTATCCCATGGGCCGAATCCCTAATTTTTCAGGAATTTTTTTAAGTGATTTGTTTAAAAGTCATTTGTTATATTGTAATTGCAATATTTCGAAAGTACACATTCTAAGCTTTGAAATGAGTTCCAGTTTGTTATACGTTAGAGCTCACAAAATGAACTAATAAGGCTTTTTCTGTTAAGTTGGTGTAAGAAAAATCTAGTGTACTGGCAAAAATTAAGGATAGTTTTTTCAGCAGTATCAATATCAATATTATATTCCAACTCTACAGCTTTATCACTTTACCACTAGCTCTAGATAAGTCTCAAGAGCAAATGAGATAAGATTTTCTTACAGGTACGTACTAGACCTTGAATAGAGAGTGAGGAAGACATAAATAATAACTATGGTTTCTACTCTGACTGAGTCATTCGCTGCTAAAATTGGGCCTATTGACAATAATAACTACTCAATAACAGGTGAATACAATCAGAAGTTGACTAACCATGTTTTACATAAGCACAATTATCTGATCTTGTAGTCCATACATCTTCATCATTTTTTCTGCTCATCCTAACAGATGCGCCTACAACCTAAACTTATAGTTTTCTGAGTTGGGTTTGTTTTTCATGCTTTAGTAGCTAGTACCTTCTTTAATAGTTTAATGATCTGACGCAATTTTTTTATTAATTATTTTGATCATAAAAAAGTTCTTTAATTGTATATAACTAGATTTAATATAGAAATGTAGCTTGAGATGTTTCCTTCCTGAATAAAAAAACAGAAGATAAAATTAATACAAAAGGAGATACAGGTAATTTAGTAACACTGATTCTATCACTTGTGAGCAGCCAATTGATTAATGGGGCCTGGATGCGAGCAATAGAGTTATTTAATTGGAGCTGAAAGGGTTAAATACCAAACACCTATTTTAAAATAGAAACAATAAAGAATCAAAATAATAAACATTTTAGTATAGGATATTTTACTTCACAAAGGTAAATTACATTTTCGCTAGTTTTGGTTAACATCTACCGAAAAAATCTCATGGTTACCCATTCTCAGAGAATACTGTGTATATTCCGTAAAAGCTCTAATTGATCGCCATGGCACTCTATTTTCCAACCCTTCCTCTTTAGTGGCGGTCAATTGGTGGTGGTGTTCAAATAGAGGCTGGCGTTGTATTTTTCAAATTGCTCGTCAGTATTTTGGGAAGATTTTATACCGCCTATATTTTGCCCTCTTTTTCCAATGAACCGATGTTAAACCTTTGTGATACAATTAATCTGCTAGCTTACCACTAACTCGTCCAAGGTCTCTAAATAAAATATGCATTGGGAAGCGGAGAAATATATCTACTAGCTGTTATATATTGCTTGCAATTAATCTAATTTATTAATTTATAATTAATAAATTATACTCCAAAAGGTGGTTTACTTCCTGTGGATTTGATTAGTGTTCCCTCATTCGCTTGACTAGAATTGTGATAGACTACCTTCTCACCTGAATTATGCGAAAAGCCAATTCAAATCCAACGCTGACACTTTTCTCAGTGATTATGACTAATGAAGCGAGAGAAGCGCGTTCCTGCTGTTCCCCAAACAGCGAGAGCACTGGACCCTTGGCGAGAGAACTTGAACTCATGTGCTTCGCAACATCTATTTGGAGTTTCACCAAACTGACCAATCTGAATGCATAGATACAGTGGTTTGATTGCCTGTCAGGGATGATGGTGGGAATACTGACAGTACAAGCCAACCTGACATACTGAAACACAAGCTAACCTGCAGCAATGCAGTACCAAGAATATGGTATGATTCTAACACAACCAGCCTGCAGCAATGCAGCAACAGGGATACGGTATGATTTTAACACAACCAGCCTGCAGCAATGCAGCAACAGGGATACGGTATGATTCTAACACAACCAACCAGCAGCAATGCAATAACAAGGATACGGTATGATTCTAACACAACCAACCTGCAGCAATGTAGTAACAAGGATATGGTATGATTCTAACACAACCAACCAGCAGCAATGCAGCAACAAGGATATGGTATGATTCTAACACAACCAACCTGCAGCAATGCAGTAACAAGGATACGGTATGAATCTAACACAACCAGCCTGCAGCAATGCAATAACAAGGATATGGTACGATTCTAACACAACCAACCTGCTGCAATGCAGTAACAAGGATACGGTATGATTCTAACACAACCAACCTGCTGCAATGCAGTAACAAGGATACGGTATGATTCTAACACAACCAACCTGCTGCAATGCAGTAACAAGGGTACGGTATGATTCTAACACAACCAACCTGCTGCAATGCAGTAACAAGGATATGGTATGATTCTAACACAACCAACCTGCAGCAATGCGTTAACAAGGTTGGTTAACGCATTGCTGCTTTGGTTGGAATATCCCAAAATCTTTATTTCCCGTAATGAATGCTATGCTTAGTTCATGTTAAGTTTGTGCTGCAGAATAGTTTACCTTCGCACTTCTGACTCGGGTAGTTTGAGTCGTCCTGAGAGTTCGGAATTCTGACCAGTGCCAGAAAGTTGAGCCCGCTTTAGACGTGAAGCCCTTTCAGGTCTTGGTGGACCGAGGTAAGATTGATAGTGCTCTAAGGCTTTGCTAAGGTGTTGATTCCTGTTGTTCAAGTCCCCGTATGACTTAGCTTTGTTGAGATAGAATGCTTGAATACATGTCATGGCCGCTCTCAGGTGATCCTAGACATTGAACACATTTGTACAAGCTGCTTTGACAACCTGCTGATTTGCATAAACAAAAGTATTTTGAGTCTGGCGCTTCCCTGGAAGATACTGCTGATACAAACGCACTTATAACACCATGACTGTGTAGCGTTGTGTTACCTCCTTTGATACCGATATATCAATAAAAAGTGTACAACAATGTTGACTGATAATGAAAACCATACATCGTAAAGATGGAAACCGAAAATGCTTTAGACAGGCGTGTGATGCTTCAGGTGCTAAAATTTACGTGGTGCAGTCATAGAATCTAGATGAATATATACATAGAAAGTTTTGAGAGGCTATAAGAAGGCATCGGGAGAGTCATAGCAGATAGTACATACTAAAAAGTGGTACGACGGAAACAACTCATCAACAACAATCAATCGATAATCAACTTATAGACTACAGTCTTACCTTGATAAAAACTTGCATCTGGTAGAGCACATGATATTTATTGTATCTGGCGAGATGGCGACAGACAGCAGTCAGGTAAGAATTACAGCTTTGCAAGCCAGAATCCACAGTCAAGAGCTGTTCTTGAAGAAAGGACAACTCTCCTCGAGCAACAGCTGGTTGGAAAATGCATTCGATGAAGACGTCCGTTGAGCAATTCTATAATCAGAAAGATTATATGCAGAGTGAAAATGCATAAAAATCGTAAAACAAATAACTCACTCATGTCAGCTGAAAAAACTTTAAAACTGGAATAAGCAAGAGTTTCAAAAGCTCAATGAAATATAAACAGTCTGCATACCTTGTCAATACAGTATTGTATGGCTTTTAAGAGGTAACCGTTGTCAGCATAGAACTCAATAACCTTCTGGTGGTTGGCAAAGGTGTTGAGGTAGTAAAGACATTCTTCAACATTTTCCAAGTTCGCATCAATTTTGCTGCCGTGAGTTGGTAAAAGTGGAATCTGCAGACAGTCAACGGTTCAAGCAGCAATAAAAACAGAAAAACATACAAAAACTTGTCACAGTATTGCTAGATGTAACAAGATTGTTATTCACTGCTGCTGTAGTCAAGGCAAGGCCAATGTTATTACTGCTGTTTATCTAGTATTTTGCAATATTATCACATATTCATTATATACGCATTATGTGGCTCTCAGCATGAAGGGCCAGGCTTGTGAGGCAGAGCTAGCTAGAGAGTGGTAGAATACACACGTGAATAATAAAACCTGCTCTGAAACACTTACTAGAACCAACATCTACATACAAACATAAAACACATCTTATGAAGATACCCACTGTTCTAGGTTGTTTATTTTCTTAAGTCATGTGTATTTTAAACCTAAACATAAAAAAGTAAAAAGCAGCCAAGCAGGTAAGACAACAGCTTTAACTTACTTTAACTTACTGTAACTTACTCTAACGTACTTGACTAAATGCCTGGCTACACACTAACGCACCCATGCATTTTTTCATTGCCTATGAGTAACGTAGATGATTGTGGCTACATACAACGACGCTACTAAGTGATTTGTCATATTGACAAATAAATTCACTAATGAAAATTGGCTTTATTCGTGTGAAGCCCATGACGTCCTTACTCAATTCTCCAGTACACTTGCGTAAGTATATATACTAATAATAATAGCACTTGTATAAGTATCGCTAAGATATTTGTTATTTAATAGAGATCATCCGAGATTTGTTGTGATCGCAATAATGCTTGTTCATCATTTTGTATTGCAGTTTTTTTATCAAGAGAAAAATGCTACACATTAACTATAGAAAAAGCTAAGTACAAACATACTCCTGATTCGTTACATACATTAAACTACAAAAAGGATTATAATATGTTTAATTACCAAAAGAATTATCTGAAATGTAAAGAGTTATATGAGATATTTTAAATTGTAAGAGTAGCTATCGTCTAATTGCTACAAAAAAGAATTTTTTTTTCATGAATAAATAAATGTTTGCATAAAGCACTGTTGTCATCACCGGTCAAAATCCATCTTGGACACAACTTACTACGTTGGAAATGAATAAAATTTAAACGCGATCGTTATAATAAACTATTTCATCCATCACAGCTGGGTTGGTGTTATTTCTAGTCAACTGAATTATTGAATCATCGGCCACTTACAGATTTACTAATGTCCTGTCCAGACGTCAACGCTTTGAGAGTGTTCTTAATAGACAATTGGGTGTAGGAGCAAGGACCGACAGCGGTCTGTCCCAGCAAGGTATTTAAGATATCATTCAGTATTGTGCCAAAGGCTATAGTCTGTGAGCTCTTGTCTTTCAAAGGCTGCAAAATTAAGTTTCAGTTTGCAATCAATATTCACCGTATGAATGAATTGTAAGGAAACAGGCAAAATGAGTTGTCTAAAATGCTTAGCTAATTTTCAGGAAACAGCCATTGTTGGCCTTTTCTTTCAGCGAGTTAAAATTTTAGTAAGTTTAAATAAGCTCTGCAAACTTAAGATAAATCGAGGGTATAAATCAGGGCATAATAATAGGGTATAGGCAAAGAAGAATCCAGGGTAGTGGAATCCAGGTTGGTGAAATCCAGGGTAGTGGAATCCAGGGTAGTGGAATCCAGGGTAACGGAATCCAGGGTAACGGAATCCAGAATGGAGAAATCCAGAGAAGAAAAAACCAGAGTAGAAATATTGGTTGGCAGTTGGTATTCAGGGAGTACCCCTAAAACTTTTGATAGTGAAATTCCAAATATTATAAGTTTTACTAATTGGTATCAAATAGAGCTCTAAATTTTAAAGAGCAAAACTTGAATAGTCTAAGTTTGCTACGATGAAAATATGAGAAGCTCTGAGTCATACAAGTTAGAATTGAGTATATCCATGGTTTGTTGTGATAAAATTTAGGCCCTTTTTAGTTTAAGTTGAGAAATTCCATAAATCTTATTGCAGCAGTAAATGCAGAAGTTGTATTTCAACCTTTCATGGATTAACCTGAGATAATTTGGAAGCCGTGTTTTCAAAAAATTAGCCCAAGCACCAGATATTGTGGAAACAGCAATACGCAAAACTAAAACTGTCTCGGCAAATTCCGACTACTAGAGTGAAACTAACCTAAGATATTTTGAGCTGAAACAAATTCTAGTTCCACACTACTAACAAATACAGGTAAGTTTTATCCCCTTGGAATTCCAAGCTAGTTTTCTATTTTATTTTAGCTTGTGTAAAATCTGCATAGAACAGGTACAATTGTGTAAAATACGTTTGAAAACGCTCCAACAAAAAATACGTTTTTCGAGGAGTTCTTCAAATAGGAAAAAGATGGTTTGCATATGTGATAATCATGTTGCTAACGAAATAACTTTCAACTCATGCGAGTGTGCTGAACAGTGTAAAAAAGAGGAAAAAAAAGAGAAGGCATGGCCAGTCCTCTAGAAGACATGAGACAAACCTTGAGAAATTTTGAAAACTTGTCACGAGCAGCCTTGTAGTCGCCTTTGCGGAGGCAGGTGAGGCCCCATGCAGACCATATGGCTGTGGTCTCCAGACCAAACCTTGTTGATATTTCCATGGCTAGTTCAGGTCTTTCGTCCTCCATCAATTTGTCCCTCAGACGCCTGATGGGCCAAAAAGCGAGAGAAGGATGCACTAGCACAAAATGAATGCTTTAAATCTGCTAATTCAATACACGAGTTCCAATTATTCTCACCATTAGCATAGTAAATTACCAAATTGGACACAGTAAATTACCAAATTGCACACTGAACGCTTGCAAAATGCAAATAGTGTATCTTACTTGGACTATTTGAGAGAACAGCCTCACCTGACATTATCTATTTTTGCCAAGTCCTCTACTGTTGGCAGGTTTACATAGTAATCAGAGATGAGTAGACTGAGCACCTCTACCCTGTTGGTGTAGGATTCACATAGACCCACCCCATCTATATAGTGCTCCTTGACAAACCGAAGTTTGGCGTTGAGTAGTAAAAATTTCATCATACTGCAGAAAAAAGAAGACAACTTTGCATGAATCAGGCAAGACTACAAAGATATTACTATTTAAACCATAACTGCCACGAACAACTTTTATCATATTTACTAGGTAAATCAGACATGCTGATTCCGATTTTGTAATCAAAATAAAGATTAGGCCACTAACTTTCAGAGTAATGAAGAACTTTTTATAGCGTTTTAATATCGGTCTCGAAAACAACACGATCGGCATAACAAGCTCCGCCCATAAATACTTGACGTAACCTAGCTTTTTAGGAACAGAAGTTACGTAGGGATGTTTAGACCGATTTATAATAATAGAGATGGGTGTTTTAAAATCCATTAATATCTAAATTCAGCCTTAAAAATAATATCAGTCTTTTCTGAAAGGTAGATAAGCTATTTAGCATTGCATATTTAAAAAGCGCAATAACAACGCTAGCTCGTGATAAAACCGCGCTTTTTGAGCTCATTTTTCTCGGCGTCCAGCCCATTTAAAAGTCATGTAACAAGCTGCGAGCAATTTTAAATAGTTTATATCCGTTTCATAAAAAACTGAAACTATTTTACAGGCTGGATTTAGATAATAATGGGTTTTAAGACACCCATCTCTATTATTCTAAATCGGACTAAACATTCCCAACTTCCGTTTCTGAAAAAGCTAGGTTTCGTCACATATTTATGGGCGAAGCTTGTAATACCGATCGTGTTGTTTTTGAAACGGATATCGAAACGCTTTAAAAAAGCTTAAATGACTTTGAAGGTTAGTGGACTAATCTTTATTTTGAGTACAAAATCGGAATCAGCGTGTCTGATTTACCTAGAAAATACGATAAAAGTTGTTCGTGACAGTTATGGTTCAACACAAACCTGCAGATGAGAGGCTACCAATTAGTGTACTGACAACTCTAATGTTATTTGCTGTGTAATTTATTACACGGATTATACTTGTTACTCTTTATATTTCTCTTTTATGTTTTTCTTTATGTTTCTTTATGTTACTCTTTTAATTAGTTATTAGTAATTTTATATCTTCTTTACCCTAGCACACTTATGTATTCGCCTCATCTAACTTTCGCGTTTTCGCGGAGTCATCCTTTCGCGTAAATTTCATGAGCAAAACTAAACTATCATAACGAACGAGCGAAAACGCGGAATTAAATAGCTTTGTTCATTGATACTGTAGAATGGAATTTTATAACGACATTTATTTTAACGTTTTTAACGACCACTATAGCATCGTTAAAATATAAACCAAAAAAATTATTTGACTGTCAAAATTTATTACGTTATTATTTTGCAATTAATTATGATTATTTTCCCATTAAGAATGATTTATAATGATAGGAATTTGATGTCAATGCACACGCATTAGTAGGGTTATCGTTTGTTGGGGACATCAATCAATGCAGTGAGCACCGCATGTTGAAAGAAAATAAGACACACTGACACTCACAGTACTACACAAGCAGCATGGCTCTGGAACGGTTTGGATTCACCACTGACACCTCTTCAATAACTTGTAATGGTTCAGAAGATGAGGCAATAGAGAAAGAGTTAGCTCTGATAAATAACACTAATAAAAAGGAAGAGAAGAAGTTATAATAACTACACACTGTGCTAGTACATTGTATCTGTAGCTGTAGTATTACTAGCAGCTGTATCATGTATGTATTTGTATACAATTTTTAATTACTGTAATAAAGATGTTCAGCAATTATTAGCAGCAGTTGAGTGTTTGGGAAAACGTTAAAATTAAAATACGTTAATATAAAAACAAGCTAAATTGTGACAAAAACGTTAAAATTTTCAACGTAATTAAATTCCATTCTACAGTAGTCCAAGAAACAAATGGCAGCAAGCGATCACATTGCATTATCGATCTTGGCCATACAATTCTACCTGCGGTTCACAATTACAAACTAGTCTCAAAATGAAAAATTTTTCTTACCGGCGAACCGAACCTGAGGAATATAATTATGTTTGTTCCACTGCATTTATTTTTACATCATTATATTTTCGCACTGATCAGAGTTGTGAAATTAAGTTGCAGCGAAATTTTACTCTGTATGCTACTCACGAAACTAAATACTAGCGAAATATAAGTGTCCATATGGGTACATACGCGCTGACTTGCCACTCTTTTTCACTCTTCCTCTGTTTCTCATACTATTACAAAGTTTTCATACAGCATAGCGACACACCCTCATATGGTGCTGCAATGCCATCATGGAAACAGTCGTATCGCTCTCATTCTGACGTGATGGTTGTGCGGTGCCTTGACACAAGGCATCGCACAACCATCGCCCAGTAGAAACATTATCTGCTTGTCGGCCCAGTGTAGCGCTTCGACACTGGCCCATGGGTTATTACTGTGTAGACCCATGGGTCATTACTGTGTAGACCCGTGGGTCATTACTGTGTAGAAACTTGGTGAATATGTAGCAAGTTAACAGCAATTTTTACTCACTCCTTCAGATTCAACTCAACAATATTTTATTAGTTTACAGGTAAAAGGAAAGCGCAGAAAGCAATAATCTCTCATTTTTGTCAATTAACAGATTCAACCTACTTTACTTCACGCAATTGTAGAGACCTTAGCAAAGCTATATAGTTTTACAATACTCAACTAACGCATTGGAGTGTGGCTTATCTGAACGTTTTCATAAAACTACAAGTGGTATAAAAACTGAGTTAAAAAAGACATGTAAGCGAGTTATATTACACGGTTGTGAGAGCAAGGGAGGCCAATCGCAAAGCCATCAGCACCGAAAGGAGCAGAAATATACACGTATATTCGAGCTATGCTTTGCAGCAGCCTAAATGAAATTTGAGTGCGCACTGCTGATATTACTGACAATGTTTTCTAATCGAATTTAAGAAAGCATTTGTCCACTGACCTGATAATAAGGTTGTAATCCACTTCCTGATTAGTCGATCGTTGTTCAATAGGTTTTATGATATGAGAAAGTTTCTCACAAAGTCGCAGCATATAACGGCCGCACGCGATGCCACCAGTATACAGCTGGAGTATCGAAGTACAGAGAGACACACTCGGAGCCTGCATCATAAAGTGACTAATAGAAGTTTCTAGATGAGAGGATCGGATAGCATCAGAGGTAGCCTTAGCACCACAAAGTAGCCTTAGCACTACAGTACATCTATTGCTGATGCTATCACCTACTGGGTCATATATGACAAAGCAAGCGGGTAAGAAATGAAATACTGCTAAACATTATCTATACATAAACTAAACAATACTGTATTATAGCACATCACTGACCCATTATAGAACTGTCCAATATACAATATAGCATGTGTAGTGAGTTCCATCTGACCAGAGAGCCTGAGTGTTAGAAAGCTACATGAGATACATACAATTATTCTAAGGTTCCTATTGAGACTGACCTATCAAAGCACCCTATTTGTATCAGTTCGCTAATTTGAAATGTTTATAACTTTGATTCTAAAAAAAATAATAAAAGGATGACACATATGGCTTGGAAAGTTCCAGACATTATAAGAAATTTTAAATATCAAACTGTCACAGATTCTGAGTGCTGTATATAGTATCATAAACAAAGTTATAGCATGACAATAGCTATTGCGCAATACGCTGATGAGTCATGATCATAAATTTAGAAGCATTGTTCTATTACTTGATTTTTCCTGAATGGATTTTCTGGAAGTTTCTAGAATAATTGTAAGGAGGTATAAATAGCCTGACTGCAGCAGTTCATAACATTTCAGTTTACAGCGTGCATGTCTACAAGTCAGCAATAAAGGATTATATCATACTCTCACAGCAATCTTCTGCATATTATTACTTATACATAGTTAGCCGCAATATTACACCCGGACGTCTTAACTCTTAGCCTTGTGCAGACATCAGGATACAATCACAACACCAGATATCTCGAACCTGTCACATTGCATCACCACTTTGTGACACAAACTGTGTCAACAACGCGATATACTCCGAAATGACAACATACATCGCATATATTTTATATCATAGTATTGGTCTAAACATGAAAACGCGTAGCATTTAGGGGCGATATGGCCAATACATTTACCTTTTACAAACTCGTGATATTAGAATATATCATATTGTAACTCCATGCTAAAGGCAGCGCAAATCATAGCATGCCTTTGTAATTTACTATAACTTAGCTTCAAAACCTAATTATCATGTCTGAAATAAGAACTTTGCAGTTTAGGCTGTCTCTATTATAAGATCACTGTATCATGTATCCTGATATTTTACTGAGGCAAACAATACATTTGATTCGTATAATAAAATCGTATGACCAACACGGAATAACATGACTTACACAGGATAACATGACTAACACGGGATCCCATGACTAACCCAAAATCACATGACCAACACGGAATCACATGACCAACACGGAACTGCATGACCAACACGGAACCGCATGACCAACACGGAACCGCATGACCAACATGGAACCGCATGACCAATGCAGAATCGCATGACCAACACAGAATCACATGACCAACACAGAATCACATGACCAACACACAATCACATGACCAACGCAGAAGCATATGACCTCTACAGAATCATATGACCTATACAGAATCAAATGACCTATACAGAACCACATGACCTATACAGAACCACATGACCTACACAGAACCACATGACCTACACAGAACCACATGACCTACACAGAACCACATGACCTACACAGAACCACATGACCTACACAGAACCACATGACCTACACAGAACCACATGACCTACACAGAACCACATGACCTACACAGAATAACATGACCTATACAGAATCACATGACCTATACAGAATCACATGACCTATACAGAATCACATGACCTACACAGAATCAAATGACCTACACAGAACCACATGACCTACACAGAACCACATGACCTACACAGAACCACATGACCTACACAGAACCACATGACCTACACAGAATAACATAACCTATACAGAATAACATGACCCACATAGAATCACATGACCTACATGATCATAAAAGAAGTCACTCCGCAACTCTTCATTTTCTGTCTCTGAGATTCCAAGAAGCCATTCAGGGGCCTCAGGATTTCCCTGAGAAAGAGGCATTTGCAGAGTAGTTCTAGGGCTACTGGTCGGAGAAAGTGTCGGAGAAGCTACAAGCACAACTAAAATGACTAGCAGTGGCTAGACACATTGTCATACAAACTAACTAGATAAGTACTGAGTTAGAATCTGTCATCTCCATGTTTATCATCTACTAATATACCTGAAGGTTTTTCCTTAGACTTTCTCGACTGACTGGACGGAGACGTGTTACCTCGTTGCCGAAACATGTACTCATAGCAGTGTTCACACACTCGCACGCTTCGCCCACCAATTGGGGCCGTACGTGAAGAGCAGGTAGCGCAGACAACTAGGCCGCAGCGACGGCAATGGTGTCTCCTCGTGAACTGTCAAACCATAAACATACGAACACTAGCCGACCATTGACTGTGCAACAATTATGATCTATATCTATGTGGGTGACAGATGCAGTGAGGATACACATCATGGCCATTAAAGATGTGGTTGCGTCAAAAAATTTGATTTAATGAAATTAAGACCCATAAAAGGCTAAAACATCAGCTACAATTTGATGCCATTTTTGTCTTTGTAGACCAACCCTGTCCAGAGATATATGCGTTTGAATGAGGCCCTCTTTTAAAAAGCTCACGTTCCAGCGGGTGCTTCTTTCGTGACGTCACAAGCAATATATCTGAAAAGAAACCACGAGCGATAAATATGAGGTCGCTTCCTTAGCCAATCATCAGCGCGAAATTTTTATATAGGCCGTAATAAATGTTATCACTCGTAAGACGCGTTGGCTGTGATCTCAAATTTAGGAATTTTACTCCATTATCAAATCGCATCGACATCGATATTTACTAAATTAATTAACATCGTTACTTTAATGAATTACTTGATCGACACGTTTTATTGGCGAACAACATAATTGTAAAAATTGCTGCAAAGGTGACTCCGAGTTTTCTTGGCATCAGGTAGTAAAAGTTCTACGGAGGAAGATCGGAGAATGGAGGTAAATTTATCTTTCACTTTGACTCTCCTATAGAGTTTCCTGTTGAGTTTACACTCAGATTATATTTCCCTGTTTAAGGCTAAAATGTAATTTCCTGCGTGCGCGAGATACGTATGTACAGTGAGTTCTTGACAGCTTCTTTTTAATCTTTAGCATCTCGCAATACAATGGCTTAGATTGATGAATATACTAAAGGTAATATTTTAGTACTCACTAATACATGTACTAATTAATAAAATTATAACTTTTTGCGATCACTAATCGTTTTATGGTTTTTTATCGGTTCTCCTAGCTACATTTGCTTCAAATTTTCTGTGGCAGTTTTATCTAGTAAATTAAATTTATGATTTGACTTCAGATGTTCACTTTTCACTTGTAAAAAGTGAAGAAAATCGATTGATCAATGCAAATCTTTAATTTCCAGAACCAAAGCTCCGAATCGTTGGCTTGGCGTACTTGTGCCTTTGTTAAACGTTTATTCGTTTTTAAAATTACACTCGCAATCTATCAAACTCCCAATTTGAAAGCTTTCAGTAGATACGCTTTAGAATGACATATCTATGAATGACATATATATTTATTGCATTTGTTTTACTGATTGCAGGATGTTTATGTCGTCCCACCAGCCGAAGCAGCTTTGTCAGTGTGGAAACTGCCATAAGGGGGAAAGAGAGACTTGAATGTGTGCTGCATAAACCATGTTTTGTTTTGAGTTTCTAGCAGTAGATGAATTTGTCTTATTGTATCAGCTAAAACTATGTGAGTGGCCACGACTTGATGAATATTTTTAATAAAAGCTTTATGCCGAGATGAAAATCTTTTGCTTGTAAAAATTATATAATAAAATTATATTGTTGAAGATAATGCAAAACATGATTTGCAGAATATTGTAGTGAATTGGATATGGTATATGGATGTCCGCAGAACTTGAGAATGTGAGTTCAAATCCAGTTTGCAGCAGACTTCTCATCCTTAAAACTCTATCACTATGTATATTATTTTCAAAGGTAGTGAGAAACTAGTTTTCAGTGTTGGCAATGACATACAGCCCCGCCCCAAGGATAGGCGACAGACATAATGTGGGCGGAGCTTTTGGGAGGCTGTATATCGTTATTGTGGGTAGCGGAGGAAGTGTGTTGATACAAAGACCTTATTCTACAGTTAACTTGACAGAATTACCGTAGACCGGTAGAATTGGTAATCGGTACTCAAATGTTTACACAGCATTTAGAGAAAGTGAGTAAGACAATTTTTCAATTTTCGTTATTTGAGGCCTTTGAAACATTCATAATAATGTATCTGTAGCAGAGTTTAAAATTTTATTCTAACCAACATGAGCAAATACAAAATAAAATATATGCCAATAGAGCTGCGTAGGACTAGACTTTTATCGCAAATAGCCGATGTGAATACGAGATATATTGACAGATAAATTCACTTGTGACATCATTTTGGGCAAGTCTGGGCATGTTTTTTTGGTCTGAGCGTTTTTACGGCGACCAGATTTTTTTGATTTTAATCTTCAAATATCTTGGCAATGAGATTGCCTAACACAACAAACAACATATCAACGAAAAAGAGAAAAAAAATGCTTTCTTTTAAAATCAACTCAAATTTGACGCAACCACATCTTTAAGCCTCTCAATGAGCATTCGCATGAAATATTTCATCGCACAGCATGTGTATTACCTACAAACTACTGACAGCTAATCACTCGGCTGCGAAAAAATAACAAGTGTCCAAAATGTGAAGAAAAGTTACAGTTTATTTGCAGATGGATGGAATACTTACCATACTGAAAGTTTCCACCTGACAGCGCATGCACACGAGTGCCTGGTCATTAGGCACCCATTCCTCTTTGGTGGGTGCCTTCTCCGGGAGAGCTCCATACTTTGCCTTTTCAGGAGTTGTGGTTGTAGTAGGAGAAAGAGAGTCGGGAGTCCTAGTCACTGCCATGGCAGCAAGTTCGCCTGGAGCTGTCGTTGTGCGGGACAGTCTTGGCGCAAGTGACTACGTAAGAGCAAGAATATGTGAAAAATAGCAACTTAAGTAAACCTCGCTCGACAATGGTGGTTATCGCAACTACTACAGATTGTTTCAGCTCATCTTAAATGCTCAGACTATTTGCTATTACATCATTAGCTATTCCATTATTTAAGCAAAGTTTTAGCAACTCTATGAGCTATTAAGGTATTTTAATAACCGGATGTTGTACTGAACAGCGATTGTCATGCTCTTTCATCTTGCAAAGTACAACAGCACAGTGAAGTATACCTGCTGAGAAGTACAACAACACAGTGAAGTATACTTGCTGAGAAGTATAACAACACAGTGAAGTATACCTGCTGAGAAGTACAACAACACAGTGAAGCATACCTGCTGAGAAGTACAACAACACAGTGAAGTATACCTGCTGAGAAGTACAACAACACAGTGAAGTATACCTGCTGAGAAGTACAACAACACAGTGAAGTATACCTGCTGAGAAGTACAACAACACAGTGAAGTATACCTGCTGAGAAGATGACTTTCTGAGAGATGAGCCGAGTAGCGCCCTTTGTGCCAGACTTGCCTTTGAAGGTGACCCAACGACCTCCAGTTTTCTTACAGCCTTCACATTTGGAGAGATGCTCGTGGCAGCACCTGTAATAAGCAAATTGTCAATTCTGGAATATAACTCACTTTCACCATATATAAAGGCATCATGAAAAATTTTCATATATCGAACTCAATAAAATCAGGCCTCGGCATACTAGCAAATTCGAGTAGCTTGTTAGCACAGACTGTTGTTTTCATCTATAACTGACAGCTGTCAATAATGACTTACACAACCTAAATAATTTCCAGAGGCCAATCAAATGACTGCAAAAAAGTCACTCTGAGAAGTTGAATAAAATTTCAGTTTCAAGAAAGCAAATTTAATAAAAATTCAATTAATAAAATTCAAGTCAAACCTGGTCAAGATTAGCACAATATGAGAGTTTTTTCACATATATATTTACAATGTCTGATGTAAAACGCCATTATTTTTGTCTATAACGACCTTTACTTGACACACAAACTTTGCTGCTAATTGTAGGTGGCTGACATAAAAATGATTGTGAAAAACTCTGTGATACACTTAAATTTTTCCTTCTTGAAATCTGATGAAATGTAACGTTATCTCATTCGATGTTTAGTTTGTACAGCCCAAGGTTCAATTTTGCAAACCTTTAATATAATGAGTTCAGATTTTTTATACATAAAACATTCAGATTCTAATCATGGTCACATCACGCTGTAGAAGAACTGTGGCTATTTCTCTCAGGCATATGGCTATATATAGGTTTTTCGGAGGTATATGTAAGCATTAAGGCTATTTTTCCCTTGTACAGGTTTATACAATAGGCAAATATACTTAAGTTTAATTAAGTTAAGTATATTAATAAGGTATAAACCTAAGGTAAATTACCTGGTGATAAGTTATAATCAAGTACCTAATACACCTGGTTTATACCTAAACAGCCGCAGAGACTTTGTTGACAGTATGTACATGTATGTCTCCACTGAACATTCATCAACAATAAATAATGACTTATAGATTGCCTTATAACATACATACTCACTAAAAGCTACAAAAGTTATTGAATTAGTCCGCAAGGCTTCCACTGCTCAATACCCTGTCAAACAACTAACATGACAGAGAGAGGATAACTCCAAGTTAATGACTTGATTGCTCATCATGTACCTCCCTGTTAATGACAGAGAATTTCATGTGTGTTCCAAGGGCTTTCAAGGGGACTTTCCTAAGCCAATATGCTTAGGAAAGTTAGAAACACCCTAAAACAACTTTACATAACATTCTATGCTCTGTAGAGGCTTCCTTTAGTCTTCAAACCTAACAGCGCTAGATCAAAATGGAGGCGAGCAAAACCTTGCTGGTTCCACACATCAAAGATAAAAGAGAATGTAAACCAACATCTTGGCTAATAGTAAAACGAGCTTGTGTCCAGTTGCCATTGTTTAACATCGCTGACCAGCTGTAGGCTCATAGCGGTTGACACTCAGTCATGCTTAATAAAGAATGAAAAAGACAAAGCCAATCTGCGTGTTACGATACAATAACCAGTTCCTAAGGCGCATGCCAAACCTTGCCAAGTAACTAAAGTCAACAAAAGTACAATTAAATGTGATAATTCCACATCCGTATATGTCAGTTTCGCTTCAATTCTCTATCCTTCAATTCACTATCCCAACTCCTCTACAATACTATTAGATTACCAGCTTTCAAAACACTTCTGTTCAAATCACTCCATAATTCCTGAGTTCTATCTGTTTACTTTTTCTTTTTTGACATGTAATGAAAAATCTCATTTTTTTGATGATTACCAATGCCAATAAAAGGTTACACAAACATATATAAGTCAGCAGCAGATATATATTGTGTTAAGAGTCTAAGGCCACACATTTAGTCTAAGGCTAAATGCTTAGTTTTTACCTAAGCATAGCATTCACCAGTGAGTGCTGAGTGCTGCCAGAAATAATGAGACCACCCAATTATTTGAGACTTTGCTTATCTTGGCACCCTTCCTGGAGCCATGTCAATCCATTTTTGTTTACCGCATATTGCGCATCATTAGATGCAGAAATTACTCTTTGTTTCAGCAAAATAAAGCAAAAGCCTTCCAGTCTCATTTTACAGCAGAGATGTTAGAACTAGAGTCATCATGTTATATCTTCATTATTAATGGTAATACAGCTACTTTCCACACCCAATGGACCTTTTCAAGGCCATTAGGGTGTGGAATAAATCATTAAATGAGTTGTTTCAATTACGCTGCAATGGTATCACAAAATTAATTAGTTAAGAATATAATAAGCAAATAACTAGGCTACCTTTTGATTTTTAATATGGTCAGTTGCATACGCATTTCCATTGAAACATATTAATAGCCAAATGCTGCTTATTGAAAACTCACTCCATATTATTAATGGTTAGAAAATTCTGCATCTAATGATACATGTACTTTACATGGTTTGTAGTGGTTTCTACTGATAGATATATAAACCTAGATTGGCCAATAATAGCTATTCCCCCCAGGGCTGATACTCTGAAAGAAACACCCACCTGGATAGGCCCAGACTTGGCTATTGTACCCAAAACCACCTGGTTGGTCAATTTGAATTTGGATATTGTACCCCCAATCACCTATTTGGTCAATTTGAATTTGGATATTGTACCCCCAATCACCTGGTTGGTCAATTTGAAATACACCCCCTAAACACTGGGAGTTCCCTAGAGGGCGCCCATATTTCACGCCCTGCTAAACATCCAATATGATTCATGCATTAATAAAGCAGAAAAAACCTACAAACAAAATTCCCAATTTTATTCAAATATGTTTTTATTTCGGATTTTTCGTTTGTTTAGTATTGCAAAAACGATCGTTTTTTTCTTCTGTAAACGGCTTATTTTTTGTTGCTAACAGAGACCAATATATTGTAGTTTACTATTGGTAAAAAAATTAAACAAAAAAAGGCAATTAGCTAACCTTAAATAAATTTATAAAAACCGTTCGTGTGGGGACATAATAGTCGCTCTGCCTACTAGCATCAGTATCGCAAAACGACAAAATGTCGCTATGCCAGCAAAAGGGTTAATAAAACTGATTCCAAACATCAACCATCAGATCATCATTTTCATTTACAAAGGAAAACATAATGCATATCAATGAAAGAAATATCATATCCTTCGTTCTGAATATATTGCTAAAGGGTTGCTAAGATGATGCAGTGTCGACTGTCTCTTTTCCCTTCCTTTCCCCGTCAGCAAGCATGCAGATTTTAATGCAATCTGCATTAAAATGAAGACTGGAACTTCGGTACAATTTCTTGGTATTATTTTAGCTGAAAAAAACCTTAATGAGCACGGGCCTTTTTACTGGTTTGGCTGTGGAAACCCCCCCCCCCCAAAGTAGCAAATTCATCGACAGTGCCCCATGGTCTGAAAACCCCCCTAAAACGTGATTTTGGGCCAAACCTAATGGGCCTTTTAGGAGGAGTATCAGCCCTGGGCTATTCCCATCGGTTGCCTTGTCAGACTTAAATAGCATGACGTTACGTCATTGTATTGTACCTCATGCTTGACTGCACTGTTGTTTACAACGGAGCTAATGAAGAGAAGGTGACAAAATCACATTTATTTTCACATAAAAACCTTCTTGGATACATAATCCAGTAAACTAAAGCAATTCTGTGATAATATCTGATAACCACCATAGATTAAAACTATAAAAGCTATGAAATGTTGCACACAAATCATGAGCCATCAGGGCTTTATTTGCCACCCTCTCCTATCCCCATTCTCTCTTTGCCCCTTTTCCAAAGAAGAAGTGAGAAAGGGAAAAGAGAGAAGGGGGAAAAGATAAGGGGGGGGGGGGCAAATAGCCCACCCACTCAAAGAGCCAGACCCTGGCTAAGTAAATAGACTAATATCATGCTGAACTAAACATGACTAAATATGATGAGTATGCAAGTATGTCTTAAGTCAAAAATGAGACAGAATGATTATTTTACAGCTGGCTATGTAGCTGGCTAGGTCACCAAAGCTGAAGTGTAATGATTGTATCACTAGCATCGTGGATGTTACCAACTAAGATGTAAACCAAGCAACGAATTCCCTAATTGTGGTGGCTTGACTTTGTCTTCGCCTGTGGTGATTGAGATTTGCAACCACAATGAGAAAGTGACGAGAGTGTTGCTTAGTAGTGCTGGATTGGTGAAAAAATTTCTCAAGCTAGCACTAATTGCTGCCATGGAGAAGTTGCTGAGGTTCAACACCATGCTATTGTTGAAGTGTAATCATCAAACTAGTAGCCTAGCTCGTGAGATAGCAAAGAGATATATTTCGATTAGGGCGCATTATGAAGCTAAGATTAGAGCTGGCACGGGTAGCTTGTCTGGTCTTGACCCATCGGGTCAGAGGTGCCCGGGTCGAGCCACCCAACCCTCGAATCTTCCTATACAAAGACACGGGTAGGTTCATGGCTAAACAACAGCGGTTGTATATCGCTTTTTAAGTGCGATTGAAATGGAGTCGCATATAGTCCTAGCGCGGAAGGACCAGGCAAAATAAAACAAGGTGAGTCAAGACTATATTTTTACGTCTGCGACAATAGTCTTTGGACTATAGGTTTCACAACATTTTTCGGCAAGAAATAATCAACATGTCGGTGGTCTGGGAATTCATGAAGAAGCCAGTCACGAAAGGAAAATACCAAGTTATTTGTACAATATGCAAAAGCAAGTTAAAGGTTGACTTGCAACAAAATTCACATTACAGTTATTTGGTATCACCATGTCTTACTCTGTTGTGTTGTAGGTGTGAAATATATGGGAATGTGATTACAAGCTTTTAAAAGCTCAAAAACGAGAATGAGAATGCTCAAAAGAGAGAATGGGGATAGGAGAGGGTGGCAAATAAAGCCCTGATGGCTCATGATTTGTGTGCAACATTTCATAGCTTTTATACTTTTAATCTATGGTGGTTATCAGATATTATCACAGAATTGCTTTAGTTTACTGGATTATGTATACAAGAAGGGTTTTATGTGAAAAAAAAGTGATTTTGTCACCTTCTACTCATTAGATCCAATGTTAACAACAGTGCAGTCAACCGTGAGGTACAATACAATGACGTTACGTCATGCTATTTAAGTCTGACAGGCTTTTTCCCTATTGGCCAATCTAGGTTTATATATCTATGTTTCTACTGAAATCAAGGCAGTAAATCTTCACTACCAGCAAACGTCGCTTAAAATGTGAGGTGATCTCATAATTTCAGACTGCTCTGTAAATCAGTCATGGCAAGAGGAGTTGTCACTCACCATCCTTGTCTTCAGTAACACGCAATAACGGAAAGTTTATTGCTTTCTCAGCATAAGTAACGAGCAGCGTGTTGATCTCTTCAGTGAAATGGGTCTTCCCGCGAGTTTTTAACAAAAGGGGAGCTACCCGAGCTGCCCAGGATATCTTTGCATTCATGAGCAACTGTTCAAATATGAGTAGTGGTTGGAACATGAGCTGTCTGTATTGTGGATGGACTGCCTGGTCGAGTTCTAGCAGCATCTACACATGATAGACACCAAATGAGAGCTATCTATTACACCAAAGATCGGTCAGAGTATGGATCGACTCTTAACCAGTACGAAGAAAACCTAATAATCGAAAACTGTACAAAATTAATCATAAAATGTATTTTTTTAGGTTTCCGATCTTTCAAATTACGCAGACTAATTTTGGACCGAATTAATATGCTAGAATAGAAAGGGTCACAGCTTCTGATTACGTCACACCTGCTATAGGCAGCCATTTAAAAGGTCAAGTGCCCCGAATACAGAGCAATAGACCACCATGTGCCAGGTGGAACATTAGCTTGCAATGATGCGATAGCTACATGGCAGTCCTGAAATGTTTACCATTACATCCTGTGTAGATTTGGTAACTGGTTAGACATTGACAAACAATTATTCATAAATTTTACAAGTAGCTACTTCTCATGAAAATGTGAAAATTTTTCCATAATATTCGTTCTCATTACCATGAAGTACACATAGACAACAGATTAGCTGCTAATTTCTTACTGACAGTTATATGTAATTGATAAGTTGACACTGACACGCTGCAGCAGAACTCATGACATAAAGTTGACAAGTTGGCATTGGCATGCTGCAGACTACCTCATCACATGAGGACAATAAACTGGCACTGGCATGTTGCAACAGAACTGATGACATGAAGTTGACAAGTTGACACTGACATGCTGCAGCAAAACTCATGACATGAAGTTGATAAGTTGGCAGTGGTATGTTAGAGCAAAAGCTAATTTAACATACACTGTATTTATCATCACAGAATACATCAGAAATCATAGTACAAATGCAATCGCTACTCGAACAAAGAATGAAAAACAGTTGTACAAAACTCAGCTGGTAAACGGATTGCATGTACAACTAGACAAAGGTAGTGTATACGGAATTTCTCCTTGCTTTATTTAAGCTGCTGATCTAAATACTCACCTGCACACCTAGATGGCCAAGATCTAGATTTTCCTTCTGCTTATCCCCAAGGGAATCTGCCATGTTGCGAGACATAAAGGAAATAATAACAAGCATGCTGGAGGGATTCTTCAGTGCCTGAAGTACTTGCATACAGAGACTGAAGCACCAATGAACATCATCCTCAACGCTGCCACGCAAAACGCTTGTTATTTCATCGATATTAGCCGGATTGGAGTCGAGAAAGTTCACTATGTACCGCTTATATACCAACTGTAAAGACAAAACGAGGTAAAGTTAACGCCATCCGTGAACACTAAGTCTAGATTTCAAGGAGCTAGTTGGTATAATCAACTGTCATGCAACTAAACAATAAAAACCGTATTAATACACCCTAGTGAAGATGCACAAGGGATTAGGCGATGTCTGGGCTATGAGGAACAGACAGCAGGATTTGCTGACGGAAACAGGAAGTGAAAATGCTGAAGTGCCATCATTGCAATTGCTCATTCATTCCCAAAGAGGTGCGACAGCAGTGCATCTACAGGCTGTAGCACAAACAACTACATTCTAATGAAACTAAGAGGAACTTACTGAAACAACTTTAAGTCTTTTGCCGCGCTCTCTGTTACAGTTATGTAACATATTAACAGTTATGTAGTCATTTTTTCTTGCCCAAGATTTGCTAGAACTTTCTTTAAAATAGTCTAATAACCTACACAAATCTCATCACCAATATAATTATGGGCATGTTTTTAACAAACCTAACTTTTTAGGTGGCTAAAGAATTTAAGTGTATTATACGTTGCGGTCTATCAACATAAGCAACGTTATACGTATATTTATTCCAACAGCTCTAAACTCAGCAAATTATATTACTAGTTATTTGGTTTTGTTTGTCTGTTTTAACTAGATTGTTTGGTTTTCATCAAACATGTAGAAACATTAAAGAATTAGTTCCCGCTAAATCGCTTACGTTTAGCTGCGCAAGAAACATTACAACAGCTCATTTTTCTTTTTTACCAAATACGCTCATAGAAAACATTGTGCAGGCAGCAACTAAAATGTGCAGTCAGCAACATTTGACTGCACTGCTACACGAACGACAAACTGTGAGAGGCAGATCTAAAGTTTGGTTTTGACGAATCAAAATATAAAAAAGTTCTGATTTGTGTAAATTTTGTAAACTCTGTGTCAAACCTGGCTTGAGGCCAAAAGTGTTATCGTGAAATTACCCCACTGGAAGTGTTAGGGTAAAACGGGCACATCAGAAGAGTTAAGGCAAAGTTAATGAGTGGTAGTGCATACTGGGGACCTTTGTGAACCTGTTTTGGTTAGCTCAGAGTGTAGTGAAAGCAGTTTGTGTCACAATGGCTGAATTTCTAAGCACTTGTTGAAGCCTATGGGAATGAAAGCAGCATAGCAGCTATTCCTATATCCCTCAGCACCATACTTCTCTTACATAGATCACTCCAATGTATTACATGCCGATATCAGGATACAATATGTCATGCGCTTAGTTACCAGTCTGAGATCTTTATCCTCTTTCTCTTGAATGTCTATAAGTTTCTTGGCAAACTGAAACTCTTCAGCATCAAAGAGTAGGTGTGCCACTTCTCTCGGGTGCTCGCTGAGCATCACTCCAACGCTTTGCCACGCAGAAGCCAGAGCGCTGATGATCTGTAATTAGGAAGACAACTTGCAATCAGAAAGAAAACTCATGCACTGATCACGACACCATTTCAATCACTGGGAACACCTATGTTCAACACAGGCATAAGCATAAGATAAGCACAGATAAGCATAGGCGAGCAAGATCTTGTTATGGCAACGGCAGCTGCAAGAGACGCAAGGAGTATTTTAAACATTCAAACAGACTGCCCTTACAATCAGACTGCCCTTCAAATTGCCCTTACAGCTTACCAATATCCAATATGTAATCTATATACAGTAGACGCTACTATAACGTATACCTCCTATAACGAAAAACCCAGAAAACGTAAAAAATTTATGAGCAGTTTTTGATTCCTACTACGTAAAAACTTCCATATAACGTAGTGTCAAGTCGGGGGGAGTTTTCAAATTCAATTTGAATGTTAATTTATCTCGCCGCACTTGCGAGAGAGAAACCACCGTGCATATACCGTCATATAATTTATATGTAACTTTCGCGACATTCTAGTTCGTCGTAATAGATCGTTAAATGTATCGACAAAAAGGAATAAGATAGCTGTGCAATTGATCATGAATACAAAGGCGGTCGATTGGTGCAGCTGTTACAGCGTCGGTCTACCAATCTGAATGTCACGAGTTGGAGTATGGTCGAAAGTTATTTTATATCCTAACCATGACCCCCTGAATAGTGATTGACGACGACCAGGTAGAACCGCTTTTTATAGTAAAAATATTTTGTTGTTTCGCTTTATTGTACACGTACAAAATATTTGTTATTAGTTTTCCGCGGGTAAATACTTTGCAGAATAAACTTCGCTGTTTAAAAAAAAATAAGAAAATCGTAGTAAATGAACATCGACAGTAAGTGGTCTCCTTCCACTTGTAAAGTTACTGCAAAAATGGTCTATAAAACCAGTGAGACTTCTCATAAAAAGTAGAAAAGTTATCGATGCAAACCAATAATGCTGCAGTTACGGTAGAGCACACAAATTAAAAGAGTTCATCAAAGTTTTTCCTTCTTGCATGGCCAGAGGGGTGAGTTGGGAAAGATCTTGGAATGGATTAGGCAATTTACATGTATTTTACTGTTCTTATAATGTAAATTGCCTATAACGTAAACGGTCCTGGAACGGATTATTTACGTTGTAGGAGCGCCTACTGTATATAATTTTCAGTGTTTGTCTTTTTGTTAAACCCTGTGTCCAGCTAGACCAATTAAAACCTAACAATGAAAAATCCGCATGGCACTGGATTAGATTTCGGGACCTCCAGATCCAGAGGTGGCAAACACGGATTACAGTGGATCCATAGGGCAAGTAATCATTACATTGGTTACGATAGTCACACTTGAAGCGCTTGCTTCAGGTTAATAATTAGCACTATTAATCATTACGCATAACAATTGTTGGGCTGGCCCAAAACGTGGGTATTGTTTTAGTAATGATTTTGGTAAAGGTTTAGCTTTCCAGGTAAGTTACTCAAATTCATTAGGTGATTTATTCTATTATCTGTGCAATGCATGCGGCTAGTATATTCATAAAGTAGAACTAACTTCTGGTAACACTTGTTATGCCTGTAAAAGACATGAGCTAGAATAGCGGATAAAAGACAAACATGCGGGTACCTTTGCTGGGCAGCCCTCTATCGTCATCTCACGCTTGGCCTGCGCGTGCAACATTATTCTGTGATACGCAGACATCTTTGTGTGAAGATTATTTAAATACAGCACCAACGAGTTGTCTCCCTTGTCGAGTAGCCTCTTTTCACACAGAGGGAGTAATTGTAAGCACTTCTCAGCAGTGAGCAAAGACTTGTGCAAACTCAGGATGACTATGTTGGCCTGCAGTCGCTCACATCGCAAGCATTTAATGCAGTTAAGGGCCTCTGTTGACACTCTGAAAGTAGCCCATCAAATATTGACAAATCTTATTGGCATTTCAAATGGGGAATAAATGCTGTATACAATATTTCAAACAGAGAATACAATAAGAGAATTATGACACATATTAGTGTTGTCCACTTATAAGTATTGTCCACACACAAGTATTGTCTACATATGAGTATTGTCCACATATGAGTATTTTCCACATACGAGTATTGTCCACATACGAGTATTGTCTACATACGAGTATTGTCCAGATACGAGTGTTGTCCACACACGAGTATTGTCCACACACGAGTATTGTCCACGTACGAGTATTGTCCACACACGAGTATTGTCCACATGTGAGTATTGTCCACATACGAGTATTGTCCACATGTGAGTATTGTCCACATGTGAGTATTGTCCACACACGAGTTTCATATATACGCGAGTATTGGTTGCCTTGAAACTGATCCAGCAATAAAGCCAACAAGAAACTCTCCAAGCATATAGGACTGTCTACAGTAGGAAGAACTACAGTATATACTGCTTGAACATTTATAAGTGTGGAAGAAAAGCTGGTTTCATAAGTTTTGTGAGCAAATATCAGAATTTTAGTAGAAGAGTTAAAAGTAGAGAAGAGTAAAGAAGCTGCTGCAGACTCGGCAACACCTTAAATTCATTAGTAAACTCTTGGAGAAAAAGAGTCAACAGTCAGCAGAAGCGACAGCAAACTACTGCTTGCTATAAGAGAATGTCTTACTTAGGAAAGCGCGAATTAGCCATTTACACAATACAGTTATGCAAGTAAAACTCACTGTTCAGAGGCATTCTTTATGAGTGCGTAGTCTCTGATGGCCAACCAATCAGAGCAGCTGTCACCTGTTAGGGCTGTCAGCCTGTGTATGACATCTACGACCTCGTGATACTTGTCATCTTTTATAAGAGCGTCTAAGCACCTGCTGGCTGCATGTTCCAGGTGGAGACAACTCTTGTGTGTTAATATAGCTGACTTGATATACTCCGGTAGCTCTATCCTGGCCAGCTAAATGATACATAGCATCATAGACCTATCAACTATACTTAATAATATAGTATAGTTAATTGGTCTATGCATAACATAGATAATCAGATCTCATGTAAATATATAGCTGTCAGACTGATACATGTATGCATCCTGCTATGTTATGGACGGAGGTAGTAGCAGAATTTATAATAAAATTTATATTTAAAAAATTTATAGTTGTAAGAAAGACAAGCTGGAGTAAAATCTTACTCTGACCTAATCTCTTTACCCAACCATCATCTACTAAAAATTGAGAGCAACGTCCATCACATAAATCACTGTGTGTTCGTGCCCACTGCCCACGAAATCGCATCTTACCGTTTCAACGATTCAGAGTTGCCTCAAAACAAAACTTGCTAAAGCAGATTCACTTTCTGGCCCCAGTCTCTTTTCAATTCATGCGTAGTCAACTAGTTGCACTAACTAAGCCAGGACGCTTGATCGCAACGCTAAATTTTTTCCATCTATTGGGGGAGCTTAGCCGAGTATTATCGATTCGGATACATCAGCAGTGTGTATTTCTATCATGTTGAATAGTACTTTCACAGCGAATGTCTTTGCACAATTTAGCAAGGCGAAGTGGCCTCGAATGCATTTGGATTTTACTATTTCTATGATTGGAAGTGGAAGCAACTCCAAACTCACTTGAAGCATGGAAAGACAGTGATTATATTTTTGGTGGACACTCATAAACAATATTATTAGCGTCTGAACTCGTAGCCTCTCGATGGTGAATCTCTTTTTAACAGACGTATCCAAACAGAAGGGAACCACTGCCATTTAACACCAAGGTTCTCAGATGTCTTTAGAAAACATGGTAGAAAAGTGACACAACAGGCTACAAGGATACATACACAAAGCTGACCGAACTGCTGGTTGAAAATTACATTAGAGAATTCTGCAGAAGTCATGTCACTAACCATCTGCCATGCTAGATTACGTAAGATAAATTAGGTGTGTTGCTCACCTGTTCAGAATTTTTATAAAAATTATAATGTAATACACTGACAGAGATGATAGAAATATTTTAAACATCACAAACCTGATCAATATCATTGACCTCTTCGTAAATGTGAACGCAAAGTGGAGCGATAAATTGCATTAGATATCGTTGCAAATGAGGATACTCTTTTCGCAATATCTCACTACTGAAATGCTTGCCACCGTCTCCATTAAAGCACATATCATCATAGATAATATCAAGAAGCATTGCTACCACTGGAGACTGTTCCCTCAGGTACTGCAATTATACACAAACAGTTGAAAGGATAATTCATCAGGGCATTTGGATGAAAATGTCAAGGTCATCGAAGGGCTTACAAAAGGAATACTGGTCTTCAAATGCTCCTTAGTTTTCATTCATCTCAAGTAAAAACTCTAAGCAAGATGTTCATAATGACGAGTGATAATAATAACAATGACAATCTATATAAATATAAGTGTTTGTTTGTCTGTTGTATGTCCAGTATATTGGTTAAAATAAGCGCGCTTGCAGCGTTTGAACAGCTAGAAGCAAACTACTAGAAGCACGCTTGAACTAATAAAAGAAAATACTGGCCCAAACCTCCCCAAAAACAACGCTTGTTGCGTAACAACAAATGATGTGTGATAAATATAAGCACAATTATTCCTAGCTGTGGCAAAGTAGCTGCACGGTTTAGTGGTAGTGCACTTGGTTTAACGTCCATGTATCTGAATGTACGCGTTCGATTTTCGTGAGATGCAACCATTTTTATAACGCTCAGATGGAAGGACGGACACAGCTCTTATTATAGTAAAGATTTAGACTAGCTTAAGTTACTTAAATGTATATTCATGAATTCATAGGTTACTTAAAAGCTGTTTTTATCACAGGTGTCCTTTAGCGGGATATTGGCGAAGCTGAGGCCGGGCCGTAGTCTACACACACAAAAACAACAAAGGTCCACGTAGTTATGAGCAAAAACAAAAGTATTCAACCAAATATCTCACCAATTCGATGAGAAGCACACACAAAAACTAAACCAATCGCATTGTTTGAGGGGCATTGTTGTGTGCTCCCGAACTTTTTGATTCCCTCTTTTAGCAATGCCCCGATAGTTAGTGAGATGTTGAATCAGGACGTTAGGCTAGCGGCAACCATTTCTAAAACAGCAATCGGACAGTCTCAAATTAATAGGGACTTGGGGACAAGTTTTGAGAAACCATAAGGTGAGTTGTTCAAGACATGACTTGAAACTTGGAATATTTTGACATAATGGGTGGCTCTGTCGATTGGTTTAGTTTTTGTGTGTGCTGCTCATCAGATTGGTGAGATATTTGGTTGAATACTTTTGTTTTTGCTCATAACTATGTGGACCTTTGTTGTTTTTTGTGTGTGTAGACGATGGCCCCGCCTCGGCAATATCCCGCTAAAGGGCACCTGTGGTTTTTATTACCCGCCAGCCATTCAGCGAGTCTATATGTATATTAATCTCAATGTTTGTCATCTGTCCAGCTATGGCGGTAAAGTTTTAAAACAAATATTCAGTTTTGCAGAAAACTCGATCTCGAAACCTCCAGGACTAGCCACAGGCATTAACCACCAGGCTACCCCGACCTTTCAATGTTGGAAAGTATTCGGGAAAATATTTATGCAGCGCTTGCGAAAATACTAGCAGGTTTGGCTCTTAGTTTGCACGCACTCATTGAATTTGAACAAAACTTTGCCTCTTCTCTTTACTTCAGTTTTTACGATAGGTTTTTATTTGTTTTAATTAAAACTAATTTCTTTTACAACTAATTATGCTCAATCGATTTTATGTAAAACATTGTCAATGGTATGAATATTTTTATTTAAGATGAACATAGTATACTAGTGTGTACAATTTCCTTCGAGAGTTCGTTGCAGTACTTGCTTTGTGTATCAGCTTACACATTTTTTCCTTCGAATTCCACAAATTCGTGATTCACATTCTCTCTCCACTCAGCCGGACAAGGAACATTGTTTACCCTCGCGCGCATCAGTGATGTATTTAATTACGATACCCAATTTTTACATTTAAACCGGCATCGCTGCATTCAAAATTTTGATAGAGAGCGTCTACGGCAATGCAACAGTAATCTTACGTTACATTTTTTTCAATGCAACAGTAATTTTTTTATACAAACACTACTATGTACTCATTGTTATTATTAATTCAACATATTTCTGATTTTTATTTTGCTTTCTTAGTTTTGTATTAATTGTAATCAAATTGTTTATTATTAATGATAATTATTATAATTATTGTATTATCACTTTTGTAAAAGAGACAATCCAGCCATTACTTGCTAGCTATTTTCTATTTAAATACCTTTCCTGTTGTCTTATTTTTTCTGTACATTTTTTCGAACTGGTATAAAGCACGTTTCTCATGATATGAAGTTTAAGATGATTTCTATTTTCATTATAAACTTTAATAAACTTTGTGTACAACAACCAAATTCTTTAGATAATACAAATTGTATAAAATTCTGGTGGTTGATATGCCTACTGAGGAGCCTGCCACCCTAAAATATGTGCAATGCATCATTTTTTACCTTGTGATAGTGTGGATATGACGATAGTAGGTATCATCAAATATATAAATAAATAAGTAAATGACTTCATTTAAAAATTAGCATAGTATGTTGTATGTTAACTGAAAGTTAATTTTTTGCGCAAAAAACTTGTTATTATCCGTGCAACGCCGAGTATTCATCTAGCCTTTACTATAATTAGAACTAGGTCTGTCTGTATGTCCATAGCCACGGTTGAATGTAAGGAAAAAAATTGCATCATGCTGGATTCAAACTTACGGCATTCGGATGGTAGACCGACGTTCTAACAGTTGCACCAACCGCCTACTGGCATTTCAAAATAATTGTACGTATAGTTATTAAACCCGATGATCACTCTCAACACACTAGATCGTCAAGTGTGCTAGTAACAATAGTAACTGATCAGATGCATACCATTTATCATGTGAACAACAAAAAGTCTCATACTCAAAGGTTCGCATATTATGTTGCTGCTCCCTGATTGGCTAGCAGTTGAGCCACTCAGCTCCTTCTAATAACAGCATGACTAGTAGCTTGTAATCAGCCGCGTCATACCTCGATACATGTTAATCAATAGTGGAGAGTCTCAAGCCAACTGACCTGCACAGCCACATCAGAGATCTTAAACTTAGCATCTTGTAAGATACTGTCTGATATGCTGAGGCTGCAGCCGGTGTCTTCTTCTGGCACTTCGGTCTCTTCACCATCTTCTAGAGTAGTAGTCTGTGGATCAAGAGAGAAACCGAGTCTGTTATGGGCAGGAACTATTAATACCGAGGCTTCTTGAGAAGATTCCATAGATGAAAGAGAGGGTGCCGTCCCTTCCGTCCCTTCCTCAGCTACAAACAGAACAGAGAAAACTAATAAGAAACGGAATAGCGACAAAAAAAGGAATATCGTTTTTGTAAGCAAGGTCAGTGAGCACAATGAGTGCTTTACTATTACAAGAATCTATCAAAACCTGACTGAGGAATCATAGACTTGCACTTTTATATTGTGTTAGTGAAATGGTGGTGTTTGAGAAGCTGATGACAGGTAACCTGTGGCATGCTGGCAACATGTGTGTGACAGACAAGCTTATGGCTATACAGGTAACCTGTGGCATGCTGGCAGTATGCGTGTGACAAGCTTATGGCTATACAGGTAACCTGTGGCATGCTGGCAGCCAGCGTGTGAGAAGCTTATAACCTGCCAAATATTGCCTCTGTAGAATATCAGCAAGGATGACAGTCTTTTTGCTCTTTAGGTATTCTAAATTAAGGACTTGATTCAATGTAGAAATAAATACATGTATATGTAGATGCTAAATTAGGAAATTCAACTCAAAACATGTTTTTCAAGTGTCTGGCTTTCCGAAGCTTGAAAAACCCTCTAAAAACACCTACAAATATACCTACTAAAGCACCTATAAATTAACCAACACTCACATTTGGTGACTTGAGGATTTCCTCGCTTATGCTCGAGCTTATCAAGAATAAGTTTCATCTCACTCCAGCGAGTCGTCGGCTGGTAGTCGAGTATCCAGAGCAGCACTGCCGCATGCTCGTACCGAGGAAGCCCCGTCTCCACCTCAATAACTAATTCCTTTCTCACCCTCAAAAGCTGATCCGGGATATGTATCTGCGTGACATTGGGATAAATATGTACAGAGACGTTAACAACTTTGCTGCTTTAAAAAAAAATACAAAGATTGTGTAACCTCAGAGTATGCTAGAACAGTTGGCTGCAACTGCGCAGAGCCCGAATCAGCATTAATCAGCTAAGGCTAATGAATGATCAAGTAGGTGTATTTGTAAATACTTCCAGCCTGTATTTTGAACATCTAACTTAGTAACATGCAAACTGTGGAAAGCAGAAACATCAATGATAATAACAAGACCAAAGTGGTGGGTTGATCACAAGATGCACCATGTGTGGCATGAGTCATATTATTTTTACATTAATATGGGTGAACAGAACCAATTTGAGACTCGAGACAATTTAAGACTCGTGGAGAAGCACTATAACCGCATTAAATATAACTGCATATTAAATATACTGATTCCATGATGACTGGTAGAAGAAATTAGTGACAAGGAGTCACAAGCTTGAAACGAACGGCATGTATTAACTCCGGTACATCAAGAGCAACAAAAACATGCAAGTGAAACGAAGCCAGCAATATTTCTCTCTTCGTAGTTGATACATTAAGCAAAAAATCCATCTATCACACAAAACAGAAGTGAAAGTCACAATCGAACCAACAGACCTCAAGTGAATGTGGAGAAATGATAACTGCCCTCCTCATGTACATAGTCACCGAATCGGAAATCTCATTGTCAACGGTTTCAGCAGAGGTACACTTGAGTGGCAGCACATTTAGCCTTCCGTCATACAGAGCAAAGACAGTGAGTGGGTTTGGTTCAGGCGCGTAGCATGCCCAAGGGTGGTCAATGCACATATCTAGCAACATAGCATATGACCAAAATGTTAAAAATCTAACAGGAGAACTTGAAGAAGTCAAGAACATTGACCTCTTCTCGACTGTCTCTTTATGACTTCCTGATGTTGCAACAGACTCATTGTAGGGCTTAGCAATTTACCTGATAATTACATTGATAGCTTACTTGGATGATTCATTTACACATATTATATTTATTTAACTTACATATAATACTTAACTTACACATATACTTAACTTACACATATACTTAACTTACACATATACTTAACTTACACATATACTTAACTTACACATATACTTAACTTACACACATACTCAACTTACACATATACTTAACTTACACATATACTTAACTTACACATATACTCAACTTACACATATACTTAACTTACACATATACTTAACTTACACATATACTTAACTTACACATATACTTAACTTACACATATACTTAACTTACACACATACTTAACTTACACATATACTTAACTTACACACATAGTTAAACTTATTTAAATGTCTAACATACCCTGTAGTTCAACTTACCCATATGTTTTACGACATTGACTCGGAGAAAGAACTGCTGTAACTCGAATACGCTGCAGAGTCCAAGCTGACCAACAATATAACTGACTCTCATATGGAATGCTGCCGCAGTAGACATAGAGTCCAACATTCTCTGCAAATAGTTTTATGAAAGCAGCTACCAGAAGAGTGAGAGTAAATATTCACCTACAGCGGATTCATGACTTATTGCGCAATCAATGTGTATTCCTGTGTGTTTGACCGTCGCGTTAGTTTGGAGTTTTCCAAAAGCAAATAATGTGATAGTTGGCTGCAGTGTAGTTAAACACCAACTGTCTTTCAATCAATTATGAGAAGAACTCGCAGATTATATAAAACTTTATTGTACTCTCGATACCTTGCTGATTTGCAGACTAGTCTTGCATACTAATGAATCTAAAACACAACCTTATATACCATTCATAGAAACTGGTGGAATTCCAGGACCGCCGTTGCTATGATAATAATTAATTACATCGGAAACATTTATGTTTACGCAGGATGCAAGACACAAGATCATGAGCAAATCAGGATGCCGATGGCAAACCAGAATCGACATGTCAAGATAACCAGCTCGATTGTAACAATATGAAGAGGCAAATATTGTTGACTTCTTCTGATGGCTTCATAAACATTGTGCCACATTTTGATTATTGTTCTACTGGCAAAAATATCTTCATTGTATCAATTAGGTGGTGACAATTTAATCAAGTCAACCAACCTGATCTAAAAAATGATTTTAAGCTTTTGTATAAACTGTATGAGTGTGGTAAGATAGAAAAAGTGTTATGAGATTGTACTGAACTTCTATCTTATAATAAGTGACAACAGGGTTCAACAGAACTATTGTGATAGAAATCAAGAAAAAGCTCAGTAAAACAATGAGTGAGCAGAGGAGACGTCTCTCCATCAACGATTTCAATGTAGTAGTAGTTTATCACTTCATCTACTAACCTGAGCTCTTCGCTGCGTTACCATGGTCTCAACAACCCCATGCAGGCTCAACATGTTGTGTAGGTTGATGAAGAATGCCAGTTTTTGTTGATTAGTTGTGAGTAGCTTAAGATCCACACTTTGCAACTGCCTGCATTCGTCACAAAACAAGCTATACGCTTCCGTTTCCTTTATCTTTATGGCCAAGCACCTGTCTAGTCGCTTCTTGTTGTTCATGACCAAAGTTCCTGTAAATAACAAAAAACTTGCAAATGAAACGGCTGCTGTAGATATACCTGTTAAAAATATTTTCGCAAAATTTTTTAAACAAGCTGAAAATAGCGTGTATGTAGACTACAAAATATTATTGACCAATTTCATTTCATCATTGTTCTAAACGGTAAAGAACTAAAAGCCATTTTTTGATAAAATGGAAGCCCATCTCCATACATGGCTAACAACTTGAGTATTGAAGAAAGAATGAGTGAGATATAGTTATAAAGAATCAAGTTATTGCCCAACATCTCATCTCAGTGACTACAGCATTCTCGAAAGTACCACACGTTTGACCTGGTGGTTACCCATCCTATACTTGTCCATCACTTTTCATGTACATAAATATTTTATCCAGTTGTAAATGGTAAGAGCACCCTTTAGTTACTATGCCCCATTTTAAACACAATACTAGCCTCCGAGCATCTTCCCAGTATAATACTCTTAACTCCTCAAAGAAAGCCCAGAGTGCAAAAAGGGCAACAATTTATTGCAATATTTTATGAGATATTTTCATATTAGCAAGCAAAGCATGTCTCAACTATCCAAGCCCACTATTATCAATCATAATACGCATATGAAAAGAAATAAAATGTATTGTACACACAGCTGCTCTCTTCATACACCCGTCTCTATCATATGCATATAAATGTACAGTCCACACCAGTGCTTATAGTAAACCAAGAGTTTACTAGACGTACCGTTCAATAACTTGAGAAGTGATGTAAGAGCATTTGATACGGTAACCAGAGGAGGCAAGAAGAAGTCTACAGCATGAACATGGCTCTGATTCAGGACCCTCCTATATCCGAACTTCTTGTCAGCGACCAAGCTCTCCTGAATTCCTGATTACAATAATAAAAATCAGTATTTATAATTTTATCGTAAAAGAAAATGAGATGGAACTGCTCTACATGTCAATAGTAACACTCTTACTGCAGCTTTAACCTCCATTCAAGCAGCCCTAACCAATCACTAAATGACCACAATAGTGAAATACATAATTATATCCTCGGACTGATGGAATACTGCTGGCAGTGACTGGAGACACCAGTAACCTGTGCTGAAACTATGCGTTTTGGTCCACTTCTAAAGTTTATAGCACCCACATGAATGAACAATTCATTTTGACAAAAGGGAACAAAGTCAATTTTTACCAAAAATGTCTTTCTGGCTTCTTATTTTAAATGCCTTACTCCACTGGTACTGCTACTTACCCTCTATAGCATGTGCATCTTCCTCAAAGGGCTTGCATCGAACAGGGGGACAACAACTCCTGACAATCACATGGGTTAGGTCTAGCTTCACTTGTTCAGCTACAGATGCCAGCCTGCATACAAATAAAATCAAGTCGAACATGTCAAAATTAATATTTCTTTATGGTACACGAGTACTGATGGACTAACAAAGTATATACAATAGACTAACAGGGTATATACAATAAACTAACAGGGTATATACAATAGACTAACCAGGTATATACAATAGACTAACAGGGTATATACAATAAACTAACAGGGTATATACAATAAACTAACAGGGTATATACAATATATTACCAGTTTATATACAATAGACTAACAGGGTAGGTACAATAGACTAACCGGGTGTATACAATAGACTAACAGGGTATATACAATAGACTAACAGGGTATATACAACAGACTAACAGGGTATATACAATAGACTAACAGGGTATATACAATAGACTAACAGGGTATATACAATAGACTAACAGGGTATATACAATAGACTAACAGGGTATATACAATAGACTAACTTAGTATATACTGTAAAATAAACTAACAGGGTATATATCTTTTAATAAATCCTGCAGGAAACAAAGCGTAGACATACTATTAGTAAATCTGAATAGAGAATTCTATGAAGCCTGAATGTATTAAAACAGTATGCATGTGAAACACAGATAACAACTCATTGATCTCTTTAGGAATAGAAAAGAATACAAGGCACTGGTCCATTTAAGGATAGGGTGAAACACAGGTAACAACTCATTGATCTCTTTAGGAATAGAAAAGAATACAAGAGAATACAAGGCACTGGTCCATTTAAGGATAGGGTGAAACACAGATAACAACTCATTGATCTCTTTAGGAATAGAAAAGAATACAAGGCACTGGTCCGTTTAAGGATAGGGTGAAACACAGATAACAACTCATTGATCTCTTTAGGAATAGAAAAGAATACAAGGCACTGGTCCAATTAAGGATAGGGTGAAACACAGATAACAACTCATTGATCTCTTTAGGAATAGAAAAGAATACAAGGCACTGGTCCTTTTAAGGATAGGGTGAAACACAGGTAACAACTCATTGATCTCTTTAGGAATAGAAAAGAATACAAGGCACTGGTCCTTTTAAGGATAGGGTGAAACACAGGTAACAACTCATCAATTTCTTTAGGAATAGAAAAAAATACAAGACACTGGTCCTTCTAAGGATAGGGTGGAACACAGGTAACAACTCATTGATCTCTTTAGGAATAGAAAAGAATACAAGGCACTGGTCCTTTAAGAATAGAACAAACAAAGTAGAATAAAATGAATGCCAGTGCATGTGACTAAGCTAAAGAAGACAAGAACTATTGAATAAGTGTTAACCAAAACCTAAAAGCACATGATCTCATTAAAAACTAGTTATTCATAAACTGTATTGCGATCTGTTACTGAGAATTGTCTTCCCACTGAAAAGATAACTCTAGACTGAGCACTCACCTTGCAGGTTCAATGTTATGTTCAAACATAAGTCGACCCATGGTCATGGTTGGTCCATCATAAAGAACTGCAGCTACTCCTGAAGCAGAAATCAAAACTTACATGCCTTTGTCTAATCTAAATTATGTCAGCGTTTAAACATTTAAAAAAGGCCCGTCTAACCAAAAACTATTACACAACAAATTTAATAAAAATTAGAAGGAAGCATCCTATTGGCTTTAGGTCTATTGCTTCTTAGCTCTGTGTTATCTATTGCTACTCATTGTTGGTGCAAGGTCTTTACAACGAACCCACACAAACTCAGACATGCACACACTCACACAAGCACACAAACGTGCACACACGCAGGCATATACAGCTTTATACACACACACTCAAGCATATACAGCTTTATACACGCACACATTTAAGCACGCACACACAGACATGTACATGCTTAAACATGCGTATGTGCACACATACCCATGCACACATGCATGCACCCACACACCTTGAGACGCACAAACCTGAAGGCGGAAGAGCATTGTCTTTGATAGTCTTTTGTAAGAGAATCAGCTGGTCACTCAGAATTGACAAGTACTGCCTGGCAAATACATAGACATGCCTTGAAACAACAAAAAACTAAAACTGATGCATTGGAAGATGAGAGAGATTCAACGCAGAGTCGAGCGAGGAGTCGAGCGAGGAGTCGAGCGAGGAGTCGAGCGAGGAGTCGAGCGAGGAGTCGAGCGAGGAGTCGAGAGAGAAGTCGAGCGAGGAGTCGAGCAGTGAGTCGAGAAAGAAGTCGAGAGAGGAGTCGAGAGAAGAGTCGAGAAAAGAGTCGAGAATAAAAATAAAGACAACTTGTTATGCGTAAGACATTCTAGGAAGGTTGCTACACAAAGCAAAAATCTGCATAATGAATATTCTATGGAAGTCAATTAAAAGTAACCCCTAAGGATCTATCACAACCAACAATCCTTCTGCATTAAGACATGACTAGCAACTTCAACATTTTCTTACTAATAAACAAACAACATAAATAAATAATAAAAGCTTTCCCCAAAAATTCTAGACATAAACTGAAAAACCTAATATAAATATTTACAGTCAATAAAAGTATTACATATTTTTACCTGGAATCCTAAGCATTGCACTCTGTACATACCTGCTACCTGGGAAGTGTTTAGAGAGGATGCGGAGCACAGGGGTAAGTTCGAGTGTTTGTGACCGCTCTTTCGCAGGAATTTTCAGGTAATGACCAATTGCTTGCTCAACAACCTTCACCTCTTTGCACAGCTCCATTAGTGACACTATCTAAAAATAAGTATATTTTTGTCAGCTGTTGCCAAACTAAGTCAACCCCTGGTCAACCTCTTGCTGCATGCATATATAGGTAATTAATCACAATGGAAACTGAATGTTTCCATTGCGATTAATTAATGCTTCCGAGGAACTCATCATCAAGCCTCAGTGAGGACAAAGGTCAACATTGTTAATGTCCTAATTCTCAGTTTTAAGATGTTCAAACTTCCGATAAATTCAAAGTATTTGTTAACTTTTACTTATATTAGCAAATTCTATAGTTACTAAAGGATTGCATCTAAACACAGTCTGTAAGTATTGCAGTGAACTCCCAAAAGGCAAGTAATGGGGTTGAGATTGCAAAAGAAGGATATAGAGAGAAGAACCATAGTTATAAGAAGTGAAGGCGTTGGCCACTGACCTTCTCGCTTAGTTCGCCTGTGTCCATGGTGAAAAGTGTAGACAGAAGACAACTCTGAAGGGAATGCATTTCCTCGTCCAAGAGTAGAGAGAGTAGTTTGGACAGGTCAAGTGAGACAGCAAACTCATTCAAGGAGAGGCACTTCTTGATCCAGCTCTGCAAGCCTACATATATAAAAAGTGAGTCCGGCTTACATAGTACCTGAGAGTAAATTATGTTAGTTACAGACTGGTCATAAAATAGAAACATTCCTTTGCTGCCTTCCAAGCTAATAAAAAACTACCGTACGACGTTATCCACACACCTCAGCCTCTTTGTATATAATAATTGTTTCACAAGCATGGCAATAAAAGATAAGGGTAAAGTTGGCTCCTACCCGATGTTGATCTGGAAGATGAAGTGGAGTACTTCCACGCAGTGGTGAGAAGGTGGTGTGACCGCTGGAAACAGTCAGCATTAGCGCAGGCTAGGTCAGCCAGCACCATGCTGGTTGCTACTTGAGAATCCCTAGCATTGGCACCAAGAAACTTATCCACCTACATATTCAACAAACAGACGTACATGACTACTCCACTGGGTATAGCAGCTAACCTCACGATGTTGATGAACAAGTGTCTAATCTTAGCACCCAGCAAAAACTTTACCGAAGACTTTACCAATATATTTCCATTGTGTGGATGATGAAGATTTGGAATTGTCTACACATTGAGTTACAGTGCGATAAGTGTTTTAATGGACATTGCATGTTGCGGGTATTGCGGTCGCTTACTAAAAAACATAAGGAATTCTATGCCAGAGGTCATAACGACGCACCTCTGTCTCACTTATCGTACGCTTTCAAAATTGGAAAGACTAAAGTAGGGAAAATGTTTAAAATGGAATAGCTTGCGTGAGACTTTCTTGTGTATCACTCACAAATGCCGTTTCTATCTTTCGCGCACATGAAACATTCGGCAAAATTTTGTGAGTAACAAAAGTCGCTTGACTAGCGAGTTTTAGCTGTTTATATCTTATAGACGACGCAAAAATTAACCGCATCATGGAAACATAGTGTATGGCACCTAGCAGCTTTCCAAAACAATATCCATTCATGAGCAACAACTATTGTCTTTCGAATAAACATAACTTTTTACATACTTAGTCTTTGTAAGTCTAAGTTATTACGGCTGAATCTAGTATGGCAGTATGCAAAATACACAGAAAGCTTTAATCAGCAACTAGCTTGCAAAATTCTTGCATTTACAAAACAAATTTATTTTTAATAATAGCAGAATTGCTTTTAAAAATAAAATTTACAACCTACTGTTTGCATGTCAGGAGTTGTAGACCACTAGACCAGGACATGTAAACATGTCAGGAGTTGTAGACCACTACACCAGGGCATGTAAACAGGTCAGGAGTTGTAGACCACTAGACCAGGGCATGTAAACAAATCAGGAGTTGTAGACCACTAGACCAGGACATGTAAACGAGTTAGGAGTTGTAGACCACTAGACCAGGACATGTAAACAGGTCAGGAGTTTTAGACCACTAGACCAGGACATGTAAACATGTCAGGAGTTGTAGAGCGCTAGACCAGGGCATGTAAACAGGTCAGGAGTTGTAGATCACTAGACCAAGGCATGTAAACAGATCAGGAGTTGTAGACCACTAAACCAGGGCATGTAAACATGTCAGGAGTTGTAGACCACTAGACCAGGGCATGTAAACTGGTCAGGAGTTGCAGACCACTAGACCAGGGCATGTAAACAGGTCAGGAGTTGCAGTCCACTAGACCAGGACATGTAAACATGTCAGGCGTTGTAGACCACTAGACCAGGGTATGTAAACAGGTCAGGAGTTGTAGGCCATTAGACCAGGACATGTAAACATGTCAGGTGTTGTAGACCACTAGACCAGGGCATGTGAACAGGCCAGGAGGTGTAGACCACTAGACCAGGGCATGTGAACAGGTCAGGAGGTGTAGATCACTAGACCAGGACATGTAAACAGGTCAGGAGTTGTAGACCATTAGACCAGGACATGTAAACATGTCAGGTGTTGTAGACCACTAGACCAGGGCATGTGAACAGGTCAGGAGTTGTAGGCCACTAGACCAGGGTATGTAAACAGGTCAGGAGTTGTAGGCCACTAGACCAGGACATGTAAACAGATCAGTAGGTGTAGATCACTAGACCAGGACATGTAAACATGTCAGGAGTTGTAGACCACTAGACCAGGGCATGTAAACAGGTCAGGAGTTGTAGACTACTAGACCAGGGCATGTAAACATGTCAGGAGTTGTAGACCCATAGACTAGGACATGTAAGCCATTAATAATAGTGTAAGATTAGCTGCTGACTTGCAGTGCACATTAGAGTCTTGGCTAAATCTTCCTGCCTACGTACATGTACATCCGATGACTTGAAATACAATGGCCTAATATGCCTCTAACAATAACAACACCTATGAGCGTGCAACTAGAGCCTTCACACCATTATGATTTTTCAACTTAAAACTAGTATAGTCCAAGCAGGCTCTCACCTGCAATCCACCCTGAGTACGAGGAAGAGTCGCTGCCAAGGCTAAAGTCTCTGCCTTCAATGAGTCATCCATAGTGGTTAAGCTTTTAGCAGCCATGCTACGCATAAAGGACAGATTTTCTACTGGTTGAGTTGACGACTTTTTAGCGACAGGCTTCGAAGATCTTTGCTGTTTGCCTTGTTCCAAGAGGAATTGCTTATGTGACTGAGCGAAACTGAACTGTCTGCCTTCCACACTTTCTTCGAGATTATACAACTGTGAAAATGAAAGCGAGTTAATAACTACATCAGCCACAAAGTGAAGTTCGTGTTTGCTAAAACAGCGCATGAAAAATCACTATCGCTCACGATACTCACTTTAAGCACTTGCCGAGCCTGCGTGTCATTTCCCCTGTTGATGCAGATATTGAGGAGAGAGATAGGGGATGCCAGCATCTTTGGGATAAGTCCCTCCATAGAAGGCAGAGACAGCGCAGACTTTTGACTCGCCATTCGTTTTCTATACCTAAACGTGAAAGTTGGGAACCGGCTGTGAGAAGATCAAAATCTGTTTTCCAGCCTGCTACCTAGACTGATAACAAGCATTCAGACTTGTAGTATTAAGAGTGTTAATGTTAATAGTAAAAAGAATAAACTGAATTCATGTGAATTTTTTCAAAGCTGAGTTGAACCAAGATGTCTAACAGGAGCATACATTGTAAAACTCATAGTTCTATAAAGATTAAAAAGATAAGCAAAAGCTGGAATCTCTAATGATGCTGATGACGCCATGTTGTGCAACTGCTGACAGCGTGAGGTGCAGAGACTTGCGTCAGTGAGGAGTAAGGTCAACTGACTATTAATGGAACGTTAAAAAGAGAAGAACGCTTGCAGAATGACATGAGAAAAAGCGTAGACAGAGAGAATCTAAACACTAGAAAGACCGAAGCTAGAGATGAGGAAGAGCAGTGCCAATTACCGCTTGTTTTTACTGAGAGCGGCTGGTGTGTTAGTACCACTGCTATATGTTAGTATCTCACTACTCAGTTCAGACTCTTGGCTCGCCTCTCCTGACCTCTGAACTCCTAATGATGATTTGCTGGCTGTCATATTGGGAAGACTTCTCTCAAACACTCCTGCAAAAGGTGTAAACCTATTTTAACAAACGCAAAAGAATATAAAAAAGGATCAAGTCTCAAATAACTTCAGCCTGTGACCAGGAGTAAAACAGTGATAGTTCTGAGAACAGGTCAACTGATGTAAGTAGAGCTTGCGGTGAGAAAATCGGAGCAGATTAGCAGCAGAGCAGCTGATTGCTGGATGAGTACGTGATACTCTTACTAAAGCAGTGGAAGAGTCAAATTACACAGCAAATGAGAATAAAACGCGAGGTTGGCCAGATACTGACTGCAATGCAAAGACCAGCTCATAAACAAGTGTTCTACAGCCTGCTTAACTGCGTCTCATGGACTTTGGACCTTGTCTCCCTATAAGGAGAGACAAGAAACAAGTTGAGCACCATAAATACGCTGTAAAGGAGAGAGCGTGAGGGGGTAGAGAAGATTCGATACTTTCGGGTAAGTGTCTCTGTTCAGCTCCTCATCTGAACTACTCAGCTTGGAATAATGCTGAAAGACCATCGCTACGACGTAAAGAAATGCTAAAGAGCGTTCAGAGTAAAGCTTACCATAGCCATCATCATTATGCACACCAGTATCTGTGGTGGGGCGTAGAGTGACGCTTCCAAACTCTTTGACCACGGAGTCCTGAAGCAGTAACTGGTACCTCCAGAGCGCCTCACTAACTCTCTGCTGCAGCTGTGAAAGGCGGGACATAAAGTTGTTTTCTGAGATAGAGCTCAGTATCACCTGCCTTAGCTCGTCCTCCAACCGTTTCTCTATCTACACAGTAAGTAAGATAGCCTCAGGTCATCAAACAGCTACTCACGGGGTAACTATGACGATAAGCTCAGTAGCTAAAGAAAACTAGTCTAACCGCAGAGAGAATCTGTCTACCTGTAGTCTATTTCCGAAGGGCTTCCAGTTATAACAGGTTCACACGTTCTGAATACTAGACTACTTCATTTCCATCAGACATTCAAAGCAACAAAACTACTGGCTTCCTCTCCACTTCTGAAAGACTGTTGATGTACTTTTATGGTTAATAACAGCGGTAAGCTTCGGAAAACTCATAACAACATGTAGCTGACAGTCTTTTCAATTGTATGCTCTAGTATATTAGTGACCTTAGGGGTTGCTCTAGCTTGTACCTGTACTTTGTTGTTTACAGAACAATCAGCTTACCGCACTTCCTCCAATCACATCACAAAATCTTTGAACATATTGCTTTATCCCAAACTTGCTCGTTTCTTCATTTGTATGACAGGTTTCAAATTACTGCGTAAACTATGCCCAGAATATTTGTATTTATCTTCTACGCATTTGAAGACCATCACTATTCTGACTTCTCCGCAATACTATTGGATTACTAAAGTTTAAAAAAATTTTTCTCAACTCACTCAATAATTCCTGATTTTTATTTTTTTATTTTTGTTTTCGGCACGTAGTGAAAAACATTTTATTGATTATTAATGCCAATAAAAGGTTATACATACATCAGCAGTATTTTTGCAGAAAGAGTGAAGCTCTGTGCTGCTATTGATTTTCACTATTCGATCATAAACCTTATTGCTTATCTAAGATTTGTAAGTGTAATTTATCAACTTTTCCTGTTTTTTTTACTAAGGAAAGGTCTGGGCCTATAAACTAAACATGAGAGAACAACCCCCAAGCAGAAGTTGATGAGCTTCTCATAGTTGTGGAATAAAATTGCTAAAATAAGAGTAAGACAAAAATGTAGGTGCCCTGCTATCTACAAGTTAGAAAAATCTCAGTGTCTAAATGCTTATATATGTGGGTCAAAAAAATGTTTGACCCACATGCATATTCGTGCGACCTATAGGTACCCAGGCACCTATAGGTACCCAGGCACCTATAGGTTGCGCGAATATTGCCAAGCAGGATATTATACTGGCAGAAAATTTATTTATATATACACTCAGAGCAGAAAATGTCTGTGTATACAAGTACATGCGCCATAGAAAAGTTAACTGAAAATTAGTTTTAATGTCTTGTCTTCTGTAAAACTGGATATTGTGAGACATTGTCAAACAAATGACGCAAAGCAACAACCCATTCATAATGGGTCAATTAACTTCAAATGAGTGTAAGGCCTTGGCAATACATAGCATGCTTATCAACGCCTACTCAGCCCTCCCAGACAGATTCTAAAGAAGCACATTACACAGATTAGAGTTAATGAAATGTAACAACCAAAATGTGCCGTGGTACTCACTAGGTTGTTCCTAATCTCAAAGCTACTGGCTGTCACATCTGTTAAGGCCATCTTGATAATGGTTAAAATATCTCTGGTGATAAATTCATTAGCAATGAATCCTACTGCAGTAGTTTGTATGCCATCTGTGTTTGGGTTCTCGTCGCTAGACCTTTCCGTGCGACTTGATTGTATTTTGGACTTGGGCACTTTTAAATAATCAGTCTTGGAGCGACTCTACAGAAAGAAATGTGACTAATTCATATCTTTACTAATAGACTTAAGACAGTTGTCCTCTCTCAGCAGTCAGTTGAAGATGCAATGTATGAAACTAGTTTATGGGTAAAACGCCGTTTCGTTGCCGGTATAGTCTTAGAAGCATTGCTCCTAACGATAGGTTATGCTTTGTAATACATACGGAGTTGTGTTTAGTAGGTTTGCTCGTGCTCACCCACTCTCTCGCACTGTGGTAACACTCTGGATCGTCTTCACTCATCTCCGCATACGATGATTTCTCTTGTCCCATGGACTGAGCCTGATATAAAGTAATACCAAAGTGGGATAACGCTGACCTGGCATGTTTTGACAGAGAGCTAACGAAACAAGAATAACTAAGCTCTAAATTATTCATTTCCAAAAAGATAAAGCAGATGTTTGTATAGCGATAAAAACACAAGTGTGCAAAAATTCATTGCAAAGTAGTTATAAAGAAATGCTTCCTCTCATCCAAAAACCACAAAAACAAGCCAGACATGAAAAAATGATCACTAGTAATCATGGCATGCACTTCAATTATTTCAATAGAATCACACATTGTGATAGATTGCAAACATAGTTGTCAATATAAAAATACTAACATAATAGAAAAGGATGTTAACTTGGAGCCAGTTCAGATCATATTTTACTTTGAAGACTACCATAGTAACTTGACAATTATCTTGAAGAAATGCTTTCAAGTAATAACTGTGAGATCCAATGGTAAAAGGTTACAGCTCTGAGTTGTTTTCTCTTTTAAATTAGCTCACATCTTACCATGTCAGCTCGGGCATGCTGTGAACTAGTCTTGATATCCTGACTCATCGCAAACAATAGGAGGAAAAGATCTTCAATTACTTCAAGTTTTAGTGTTAGAGGTCGCAAGTCTACGAGGAGGTTTCGAAGTGTGACCAGAAGTGGCACAACATCGCCTGCGTACCTGCAAACAAGTCTTGGAATATGTTTCATAGTTGTGTACTCCTACCATGTAGGTTAAGGTGGTGATGGCATGAGACGCGAGCAACAAGCAAATCATCGAGTCTTAGCCAAGACCACTTAGTTCAGCCTTAACCTTTTCGTTTTTATCCCCGGACTCCCTATGACTGATGACAGCAATCTTGCAACCCCTTGTTTAGAATGAAATGAAAAGGGTCTAAACAATGAAACACAAACATATTTGAAATATATGAAAGCATAATGTCATTCTACAAAGAATCTTACATTTCACACTGAAGCAACATACAAAAACAACTCACTTTATGATATTTGACTTTTCTCCAGCCTTTTCTCTCCTATTATCTTATTGAAATGTGGTTCCTTACGGGTGAGTGGAATGCGCAGATCAATTTCAGAATTTATGGCATTACGACATTTATTTTTCATTTATAGAAAATGAAAATCCTGATTCACATAGCCAGGTGTTGCGAATGGAACAAGAATTTTCAATGCGTTTTTGAGCGAGTTGGATAACCAGCCGTACACAACTGACTCTTGCACGAATAACAGCTCGGACCGCCTAGGGAAGTGAGCACCCCTAAAGGTCCCTGAGGCTTCTTGATTAGGAGTGCAAGCAACCCTAATCAGGAAATCCTGACTTAAATTGACAGTGTTTAACGTCAATAGTGTACATATGTATAAGCAACCCCTCAATGATCAAGTCTGTTTATCTAGCTGCAAGTAGAGGCTATACATGTTTCTATCATCAAAGATTATGTGTGTTAATCTAGCTGCAAGTAGAGGCAATACATGTTTCTAAGAACAATGTTACACAAACAAGGGCTATGTGATCTTGGTTGAACATGTCTGTGTCCAGTGGCAAAGGAATCTCAATGACTGGAGACATGACCAGTTGTAGAAAGCAATTTATGATTGTATGTCATTCCTGGCACCACCAGGGACCTTTTTAAGAATTGAACCCCAACCTGTTGTTTGTACGTCAAGCATTCTAAACTACTGGCTGCTTTTCATTGGTAGGAGATAGCGTGTCACCTCTATCAATTCTTGTCAGCAGCTTTGATAGAGTTTACAAAGGTGTGTAAAATCCAGCCCATCCATCTAGATACCAACCTCATCACTCCATGTGCTAGTTCTTACCAGGTGCTTTCACTATTTATCGCAAAACAACTTGTGAAATGAAAACTACCTTTGAGAGAAAGCAACTCCACTAATATTTTCGGACGCTTTACAGAGGGCTTGCATGAAGCTGTCAATGATGGTAAAAGCATTGAAGAGGTGAATATCACGCTGCTGCTTGATGGAAAGCGAGTTGCTGCCTGACATGCCGAGTTCATACTGATCCAGAAGAGCTGCGATGAAAAACAGCCTATGATGGTACATCATCTTAAAAAGATGTTTGAAACAAAACTAAGAGGGATGTAAAGCAATTTAATCTGCAGTCTCGAGCAACTCTATGGCAGGTGACACGTTACAGATGTTACAGGGATTGCTAGTAGTAAAACATCATATGACAAATATTACAAGTATTTATAATACTTAAGATCCAGTTGACATATGATATGCATTTTTTCAGCATTAAAAAATCCTCTGGCAGGTGATGAATGTCCTCTTAGAGCTAAAAACCTGTCAGATGTGACAGGTGCTTCCACCATTAGCAAACCTTATGGACAGACTGTACAGATATTTCTAATATTAAAAACCTCTATGGGATATAGTGCAGGTACTTCTAGTCTTAGCAAATCCTATGGCAGATTGGTGCAAGTACTTCTAGCATTAGCAAATCCCTATGGCATGTGGTGCAAGAACTTCTAGCATTAACAAACCCCTATGGCAGATGGTGCAGGTACTTCTAGCATTAAGAGGCAAAGATAATGGTAGTGCCAACAAACTCTCGGATAAATATTATATGCACCTATTAAGAGTGTACACAAAAGGTCTGCAGAAAATAGCAACTTTGGTCAATGCCAATGAACAGATGCTAAATATCTTCAAGATACTTTATCTTAAAGGTAAATAAATGTGATTGCTCAAATCAAAAGCCTATATGCTGTAATGCTTAGTTATCGTAAATTCTGAAAATCAAAGCTTTCTAAAAAATATGAAGAAAATTTTCATGACATGCAAACTCTTATATCAAGTATGATATCAACAATTCGAATCTCAAATGAGAAAAAAACAACCGCTGACGACATAGAAAGGTTGCTACCGCAGTTCTATTGCTAAATTTGTTCTCGGCTCTGACCTTAGCCGAACAGAATATACATACCGTACGCACTCTCCGCTGTCAATGTTTTCATCATCTTCTGGTGACTCCAAGAGTCGAGGTTTGAGAGACATATGTACAGAGCGTGCAATACGGAGTGAGACTTGAACACCGACAAGTCTCCTGACTTCATGCTGGATGGTGTGCGACTCGTGGTGCTACAAGAGCGGTCTATCAAAGTCACGAGACAAATCGTACTGAGTGAATGAAAAGGTTACTTGCGCTTAAAAGTAGTTGCATCAGATACACGCAAAGACTCAAACTGTATTCACAATACAAACAGGATATAACAGGATACAACGGGAATATCAGCCACCCTGGATTGTCAGTGGTTGCAAGGAATGTAGTGTTTAGCCTATATTCTACCCCAAGCAGACCAATAACTGACCTGTAGATGAAATTGTACCATGTAAACAGCTGACAATTAGCAACAATTCTAATAACATTAAAATAGGCTAAGAACCTACTGTAGTTCCCGGTTAGGCTACCTCTAAGGGCACATATAATTTACCTTGACAAGTCGAGACTCTGCTCTATTATGTCAATCCTCTGGTGCTCATTAATCAGTGCAGCAAGTTTTTTATCTTCCACCTGAAATGAAATACATAACCTAATGGGCCGTGTAGACAAGCATTATGATTCAAGACTAAGAGTGCACAGAATGTACAATGTTTGTTTCATACAGCATTTTAGGGTGACATGAGTTTTAGCTGAAAATTTTCTAAACATAGTCGCATTCATATGAGAACTAAGGAAAAAGGTCAACAAAAATATAAGGTGAAATATTCGCATGTATACAAGAATATGAAGACAATTCATCATGGCCGAGTTGTCTCTCCTTCTGGTTTCCTTACAGCTCGTTCTGCTGCAAGGGATTCGAGAGAATAACATAGTCAAGCTACCATAATATTGACTCTCAACATAAAGAAGATTGGAGGCAGCGTCTATGATCAAGAGATGTCTAGTATGTACAACTATTTAAACAAAACAATCTTAACCTTAAGGTAAACTAATTTCCTAGTCTAATCATTTTGAGCTGCTAAATTGTCATACGATGAAAATAATAAAATTGCATAAGTCAAAAATTTATGAACAATTTTATAGGTCTGTATGAAGAATTTTAGGTAAAAATTTAAAAAAACATTGTTATACATGCACGTTCATATATGTAAGATCCAAGTGCCCTACCTGTGAGAAGGCAGCAATGACTTGATGACTTTGTTCAGTATTGCTGCAGAGTCTCCAAGCTCTATGGAAGACAAAAGGAAACAGAGGGCGCCACTCTGGCGTATCAAACATTGCCACCAGGTCCTGGTATCTGTGCTCCTTCATAAACTTATCAGAGTGGGTCTACAACATATTGATGGAGTAAGTACTTATGCAATAGACTTAGAAGGCCAGATGACCTTTTTATACAGAAAATGAACTACTTAATACAACTCTATGCAATTGCAGTTGTCTCAATCTTACCACTAATCGGTTGAATTGTAGATAAGTTTTTGGTATGTAAATGTGTATCATTATAACACCCAAAAAAAATACAACACAACAACAAGTAGAACAAACATATACCATATCTGATAACCAATGCATTGCCAAGAAAGGACAAACATTGGAAACATACCTAAAGAATTATGTATGAGCGATAAAAATATAACAGCTCAACTCTCTTAGGAATCTGTTAAAATCTTAAGGCACCTCTATCAGTCACTTGAGCTAATAAAATCTAGTAGACAGTCTAATCAACCTTAAGGCATCTATGTCAGTCACTTGAACTAATGAAATCTAGTAGACAGTCTAATCAACCTTAAGGAATCTCTGTCAGTCACTTGAACTAATGAAATCTAGTAGACAGTCTAATCAACCTTAAAGCATCTCTGTCAGTCACTAGAACTAATGAAATCTAGTAGACAGTCTAATCAACCTTAAAGCATCTCTGTCAGTCACTAGAACTAATGAAATATAGTAGACAGTTTAATCAACCTTAAGGCATCTCTGTCAGTCACTTGAACTAATGAAATCTAGTAGACAGTCTAATCAACCTTAAGGCATCTCTGTCAGTCACTTGAGCTAATGAAATATAGTAGACAGTCTAATCAACCTTAAGGCACCTCTATCAGTCACTGGAACTAATGAAATCTAGTAAACAGTCTAATCAACCTTAAGGCATCTATGTCAGTCACTTGAACTAATGAAATCTAGTAGACAGTCTAATCAACCTTAAAGCATCTCTATCAGTCACTTGAACTAATGAAATATAGTAGACAGTTTAATCAACCTTAAAGCATCTCTGTCAGTCACTTGAACTAATGAAATCTAGTAGACAGTCTAATCAACCTTAAGGCATCTCTGTCAGTAACTGGAACTAATGAAATCTAGTAGACAGTCTAATCAACCTTAAGGAATCTCTGTCAGTCACTAGAACTAATGAAATCTAGTAGACAGTCTAATCAACCTTAAGGCATCTCTGTCAGTCACTTGAACTAATGAAATATAGTAGACAGTCTAATCAACCTTAAGGCATCTCTGTCAGTCACTTGAGCTAATGAAATATAGTAGACAGTCTAATCAACCTTAAGGCATTTCTGTCAGTCACTTGAACTAATGAAATATAGTAGACAGTCTAATCAACCTTAAGGCACCTCTATCAGTCACTTGAACTAATGAAATCTAGTAGACAGTCTAATCAACCTTAAGGCATCTCTGTCAGTCACTAGAACTAATGAAATATAGTAGACAGTCTAATCAACCTTAAGGCATCTCTGTCAGTAACTGGAACTAATGAAATCTAGTAGACAGTCTAATCGACCTTAAGGAATCTCTGTCAGTCACTAGAACTAATGAAATCTAGTAGACAGTCTAATCAACCTTAAGGCATCTCTGTCAGTCACTTGAGCTAATGAAATATAGTAGACAGTCTAATCAACCTTAAGGCATTTCTGTCAGTCACTTGAACTAATGAAATCTAGTGGACAGTCTAATCAACCTTAAGGCATCTCTGTCAGTCACTTGAACTAATGAAATCTAGTAAACAGTCTAATAAACCTTAAGGCATCTCTGTCAGTCACTGGAACTAATGAAATATAGTAAACAGTCTAATCAACCTTAAGGCATCTCTATCAGTCACTTGAACTAATAAAATCTAGTAGACAGTCTAATCAACCTTAAGGCATCTCTATCAGTCACTTGAACTAATGAAATCTAGTAGACAGTCTAATCAACCTTAAAGCATCTATATCAGTCACTTGAACTAATGAAATATAGTAGACAGTCTAATCAACCTTAAGGCATCTCTGTCAGTCACTTGAACTAATAAAATCTAGTAGACAGTCTAATCAACCTTAAGGCATCTCTGTCAGTCACTTGAACTAATGAAATATAGTAAACAGTCTAATCAACCTTAAGGCATCTCTATCAGTCACTTGAGCTAATGAAATATAGTAAACAGTCTAATCAGCCTTAAGGCATCTCTATCAGTCACTTGAGCTAATGAAATATAGTAGACAGTCTAATCAACCTTAAGGCATCTCTGACAGTCACTTGAACTAATGAAATCTAGTAGACAGTCTAATCAGCCTTAAGGCATCTCTGTCAGTCACTTGAACTAATGAAATCTAGTAGACAGTCTAATCAACCTTAAAGCATCTCTGTCAGTCACTTAAACTAATGAAATCTAGTAAACAGTCTAATCAACCTTAAGGCATCTATGTCAGTCACTTGAACTAATGAAATCTAGTAGACAGTCTAATCAACCTTAAGGCATCTATGTCAGTCTAAGGCATTTCTGTCAGTCACTTGAACTAATGAAATTTAGTAGACAGTCTAATCAACCTTAAGGCATCTCTAACAGTCACTTGAACTAATGAAATATAGTAGACAGTCTAATCAACCTTAAAGCATCTCTGTCAGTCACTGGAACTAATGAAATCTAGTAGACAGTTTAATCAACCTTAAGGCATCTATGTCAGTCACTTGAACTAATGAAATCTAGTAGACAGTCTAATCAACCTTAAAGCATCTCTATCAGTCACTTGAACTAATGAAATATAGTAGACAGTCTAATCAACCTTAAGGCATCTCTGTCAGTCACTTAAACTAATGAAATCTAGTAGACAGTCTAATCAACCTTAAAGCATCTCTATCAGCCACTTGAACTAATGAAATATAGTAGACAGTCTAATCAACCTTAAGGCATCTATGTCAGTCACTTGAACTAATGAAATCTAGTAGACAGTCTAATCAACCTTAAAGCATCTCTGTCAGTCACTGGAACTAATGAAATCTAGTAGACAGTTTAATCAACCTTAAGGCATCTATGTCAGTCACTTGAACTAATGAAATCTAGTAGACAGTCTAATCAACCTTAAGGCATCTATGTCAGTCTAAGGCATTTCTGTCAGTCACTTGAACTAATGAAATTTAGTAGACAGTCTAATCAACCTTAAGGCATCTCTAACAGTCACTTGAACTAATGAAATATAGTAGACAGTCTAATCAACCTTAAAGCATCTCTGTCAGTCACTGGAACTAATGAAATCTAGTAGACAGTCTAATCAGCCTTAAGGCATCTCTGTCAGTCACTTGAACTAATGAAATCTAGTAGACAGTCTAATCAACCTTAAGGCATCTATGTCAGTCTAAGGCATTTCTGTCAGTCATTTGAGCTAATGAAATATAGTAAACAGTCTAATCAACCTTAAAGCATCTCTGTCAGTCACTGGAACTAATGAAATCTAGTAGACAGTTTAATCAACCTTAAGGCATCTCTGTCAGCCACTGGAACTAATGAAATATAGTAGACAGTCTAATCAACCTTAAGGCATTTCTGTCAGTCACTTGAACTAATGAAATCTAGTAGACAGTCTAATCAACCTTAAGGCATCTATGTCAGTCTAAGGCATTTCTGTCAGTCACTTGAACTAATGAAATTTAGTAGACAGTCTAATCAACCTTAAGGCATCTCTAACAGTCACTTGAACTAATGAAATATAGTAGACAGTCTAATCAACCTTAAGGCATCTCTGTCAGTCACTTGAACTAATGAAATCTAGTAGACAGTCTAATCAACCTTAAGGCATCTCTGTCAGCCACTGGAACTAATGAAATATAGTAGACAGTCTAATCAACCTTAAGGCATTTCTGTCAGTCACTTGAGCTAATGAAATATAGTAAACAGTCTAATCAACCTTAAGGCATCTCTATCAGTCACTTGAGCTAATGAAATATAGTAAACAGTCTAATCAACCTTAAGGCATCTCTATCAGTCACTTGAGCTAATGAAATATAGTAAACAGTCTAATCAGCCTTAAGGCATCTCTATCAGTCACTTGAGCTAATGAAATATAGTAAACAGTCTAATCAGCCTTAAAGCATCTCTGTCAGTCACTTGAACTAATGAAATCTAGTAGACAGTCTAATCAACCTTAAGGCATCTCTATCAGTCACTTGAGCTAATGAAATATAGTAAACAGTCTAATCAACCTTAAGGCATCTCTATCAGTCACTTGAACTAATGAAATATAGTAGACAGTCTAATCAACCTTAAAGCATCTATGTCAGTCACTTGAGCTAATGAAATATAGTAAACAGTCTAATCAACCTTAAGGCATCTCTATCAGTCACTTGAACTAATGAAATATAGTAAACAGTCTAATCAACCTTAAAGCATCTCTGTCAGTCACTGGAACTAATGAAATCTAGTAGACAGTCTAATCAACCTTAAGGCATCTCTATCAGTAACTTGAGCTAATGAAATATAGTAAACAGTCTAATCAACCTTAAGGCATCTCTATCAGTCACTTGAACTAATGAAATATAGTAGACAGTCTAATCAACCTTAAAGCATCTATGTCAGTCACTTGAGCTAATGAAATATAGTAAACAGTCTAATCAACCTTAAGGCATCTCTATCAGTCACTTGAACTAATGAAATATAGTAGACAGTCTAATCAACCTTAAAGCATCTATGTCAGTCACTTGAGCTAATGAAATATAGTAAACAGTCTAATCAACCTTAAGGCATCTCTATCAGTCACTTGAACTAATGAAATATAGTAAACAGTCTAATCAACCTTAAGGCATCTCTATCAGTCACTTGAGCTAATGAAATATAGTAAACAGTCTAATCAACCTTAAGGCATCTCTATCAGTCACTTGAGCTAATGAAATATAGTAAACAGTCTAATCAGCCTTAAGGCATCTCTATCAGTCACTTGAGCTAATGAAATATAGTAAACAGTCTAATCAGCCTTAAAGCATCTCTATCAGTCACTTGAACTAATGAAATCTAGTAGACAGTCTAATCAACCTTAAGGCATCTCTGTCAGTCACTGGAACTAATGAAATCTAGTAGACAGTTTAATCAACCTTAAAGCATCTATATCAGTCACTTGAACTAATGAAATATAGTAGACAGTCTAATCAGCCTTAAGGCATCTCTGTCAGCCACTGGAACTAATGAAATATAGTAGACAGTCTAATCAACCTTAAAGCATCTATGTCAGTCACTTGAGCTAATGAAATATAGTAAACAGTCTAATCAACCTTAAGGCATCTCTATCAGTCACTTGAACTAATGAAATATAGTAGACAGTCTAATCAACCTTAAAGCATCTATGTCAGTCACTTGAGCTAATGAAATATAGTAAACAGTCTAATCAACCTTAAGGCATCTCTATCAGTCACTTGAACTAATGAAATATAGTAGACAGTCTAATCAACCTTAAAGCATCTATGTCAGTCACTTGAGCTAATGAAATATAGTAAACAGTCTAATCAACCTTAAGGCATCTCTATCAGTCACTTGAACTAATGAAATATAGTAAACAGTCTAATCAACCTTAAGGCATCTCTATCAGTCACTTGAGCTAATGAAATATAGTAAACAGTCTAATCAACCTTAAGGCATCTCTATCAGTCACTTGAGCTAATGAAATATAGTAAACAGTCTAATCAGCCTTAAGGCATCTCTATCAGTCACTTGAGCTAATGAAATATAGTAAACAGTCTAATCAGCCTTAAAGCATCTCTATCAGTCACTTGAACTAATGAAATCTAGTAGACAGTCTAATCAACCTTAAGGCATCTCTGTCAGTCACTTGAACTAATGAAATATAGTAGACAGTCTAATCAACCTTAAGGCATCTCTGTCAGTCACTTGAACTAATGAAATATAGTAGACAGTCTAATCAGCCTTAAGGCATCTCTGTCAGCCACTGGAACTAATGAAATCTAGTAGACAGTCTAATCAACCTTAAGGCATCTCTGTCAGTCACTTAAACTAATGAAATCTAGTAGACAGTCTAATCAACCTTAAGGCATCTCTGTCAGTCACTTGAACTAATGAAATCTAGTAGACAGTCTAATCAACCTTAAGGCATCTCTGTCAGTCACTTGAGCTAATGAAATATAGTAGACAGTCTAATCAGCCTTAAGGCATCTCTGTCAGTCACTTGAACTAATGAAATCTAGTAGACAGTCTAATCAACCTTAAAGCATCTCTGTCAGTCACTGGAACTAATAAAATCTAGTAGACAGTTTAATCAACCTTAAGGCACCTCTGTCAGTCACTTAAACTAATGAAATCTAGTAGACAGTCTAATCAACCTTAAAGCATCTCTGTCAGTCACTTGAACTAATAAAATCTAGTAGACAGTCTAATCAACCTTAAAGCATCTATGTCAGTCACTTGAACTAATGAAATATAGTAGACAGTCTAATCAACCTTAAGGCATCTCTGTCAGTCACTTGAACTAATGAAATATAGTAAACAGTCTAATCAACCTTAAGGCATCTCTGTCAGTCACTTGAACTAATGAAATCTAGTAGACAGTCTAATCAACCTTAAGGCATCTCTGTCAGTCACTTGAACTAATGAAATCTAGTAGACAGTCTAATCAACCTTAAGGCATCTCTATCAGTCACTTGAGCTAATGAAATATAGTAAACAGTCTAATCAACCTTAAGGCATCTCTATCAGTCACTTGAGCTAATGAAATATAGTAAACAGTCTAATCAGCCTTAAGGCATCTCTATCAGTCACTTGAGCTAATGAAATATAGTAAACAGTCTAATCAGCCTTAAAGCATCTCTGTCAGTCACTTGAACTAATGAAATCTAGTAGACAGTCTAATCAACCTTAAGGCATCTATGTCAGTCTAAGGCATTTCTGTCAGTCACTTGAACTAATGAAATTTAGTAGACAGTCTAATCAACCTTAAGGCATCTCTGTCAGTCACTGGAACTAATGAAATCTAGTAGACAGTTTAATCAACCTCAAGGCATCTCTGTCAGCCACTGGAACTAATGAAATATAGTAGACAGTCTAATCAACCTTAAGGCATCTCTGTCAGCCACTGGAACTAATGAAATATAGTAGACAGTCTAATCAACCTTAAGGCATCTCTGTCAGCCACTGGAACTAATGAAATATAGTAGACAGTCTAATCAACCTTAAAGCATCTCTGTCAGTCACTTGAACTAATGAAATATAGTAAACAGTCTAATCAACCTTAAGGCATCTCTGTCAGTCACTTGAACTAATGAAATCTAGTAGACAGTCTGATCAACCTTAAGGCATCTCTGTCAGCCACTGGAACTAATGAAATATAGTAGACAGTCTAATCAACCTTAAGGCATCTCTGTCAGCCACTGGAACTAATGAAATATAGTAGACAGTCTAATCAACCTTAAGGCATCTCTGTCAGCCACTGGAACTAATGAAATATAGTAGACAGTCTAATCAACCTTAAAGCATCTCTGTCAGTCACTTGAACTAATGAAATATAGTAAACAGTCTAATCAACCTTAAGGCATCTCTGTCAGTCACTTGAACTAATGAAATCTAGTAGACAGTCTAATCAACCTTAAAGCATCTCTGTCAGTCACTTGAGCTAATGAAATCTAGTAGACAGTCTAATCAACCTTAAGGCATCTATGTCAGTCTAAGGCATTTCTGTCAGTCACTTGAACTAATGAAATTTAGTAGACAGTCTAATCAACCTTAAGGCATCTATGTCAGTCACTTGAACTAATGAAATCTAGTAGACAGTCTAATCAACCTTAAAGCATCTCTGTCAGTCACTGGAACTAATGAAATCTAGTAGACAGTCTAATCAACCTTAAGGCATCTATGTCAGTCTAAGGCATTTCTGTCAGTCACTTGAACTAATGAAATTTAGTAGACAGTCTAATCAACCTTAAGGCATCTATGTCAGTCACTTGAACTAATGAAATCTAGTAGACAGTCTAATCAACCTTAAAGCATCTCTGTCAGTCACTGGAACTAATGAAATCTAGTAGACAGTCTAATCAACCTTAAAGCATCTCTGTCAGTCACTGGAACCAATGAAATCTAGTAGACAGTCTAATCAACCTTAAGGCATCTCTATCAGTCACTTAAACTAATGAAATATAGTAGACAGTTTAATCAACCTTAAGGCATCTCTGTCAGTCACTTGAACTAATGAAATCTAGTAGACAGTCTAATCAACCTTAAAGCATCTCTGTCAGTCACTGGAACTAATGAAATCTAGTAGACAGTCTAATCAACCTTAAGGCATCTCTGTCAGTCACTTGAACTAATGAAATCTAGTAGACAGTCTAATCAACCTTAAGGCATCTCTATCAGTCACTTAAACTAATGAAATATAGTAGACAGTTTAATCAACCTTAAGGCATCTCTGTCAGTCACTTGAACTAATGAAATCTAGTAGACAGTCTAATCAACCTTAAAGCATCTCTGTCAGTCACTTGAACTAATGAAATCTAGTAGACAGTCTAATCAACCTTAAGGCATCTCTGTCAGTCACTTGAACTAATAAAATCTAGTAGACAGTCTAATCAACCTTAAAGCATCTCTGTCAGTCACTGGAACTAATGAAATCTAGTAGACAGTCTAATCAACCTTAAGGCATCTATGTCAGTCTAAGGCATTTCTGTCAGTCACTTGAACTAATGAAATTTAGTAGACAGTCTAATCAACCTTAAGGCATCTATGTCAGTCACTTGAACTAATGAAATCTAGTAGACAGTCTAATCAACCTTAAGGCATCTATGTCAGTCACTTGAACTAATGAAATCTAGTAGACAGTCTAATCAACCTTAAAGCATCTATGTCAGTCACTGGAACTAATGAAATCTAGTAGACAGTCTAATCAACCTTAAAGCATCTCTGTCAGTCACTTGAACTAATGAAATCTAGTAGACAGTCTAATCAACCTTAAGGCATCTATGTCAGTCACTTGAACTAATGAAATCTAGTAGACAGTCTAATCAACCTTAAAGCATCTCTGTCAGTCACTTGAACTAATGAAATCTAGTAAACAGTCTAATCAACCTTAAGGCATCTCTGTCAGTCACTTAAACTAATGAAATCTAGTAGACAGTCTAATCAACCTTAAAGCATCTCTGTCAGTCACTTGAACTAATGAAATCTAGTAGACAGTCTAATCAACCTTAAGGCATCTCTGTCAGTCACTAGAACTAATGAAATATAGTAGACAGTCTAATCAACCTTAAGGCATTTCTGTCAGTCACTTGAACTAATGAAATCTAGTAGACAGTCTAATCAACCTTAAAGCATCTATGTCAGTCACTGGAACTAATGAAATCTAGTAGACAGTCTAATCAACCTTAAGGCATCTCTGTCAGTCACTGGAACTAATGAAATCTAGTAGACAGTCTAATCAACCTTAAAGCATCTATGTCAGTCACTGGAACTAATGAAATCTAGTAGACAGTCTAATCAACCTTAAGGCATCTATGTCAGTCACTAGAACTAATGAAATCTAGTAGACAGTCTAATCAGCCTTAAAGCATCTCTGTCAGTCACTTGAGCTAATGAAATCTAGTAGACAGTCTAATCAACCTTAAGGCATCTATGTCAGTCACTTGAACTAATGAAATCTAGTAGACAGTCTAATCAACCTTAAAGCATCTCTGTCAGTCACTTGAACTAATGAAATCTAGTAGACAGTCTAATCAACCTTAAGGCATCTCTGTCAGTCACTTAAACTAATGAAATCTAGTAGACAGTCTAATCAGCCTTAAAGCATCTCTGTCAGTCACCTGAACTAATGAAATCTAGTAGACAGTCTAATCAACCTTAAAGCATCTCTGTCAGTCACTTGAACTAATGAAATATAGTAGACAGTCTAATCAACCTTAAGGCATTTCTGTCAGTCACTTGAACTAATGAAATCTAGTAGACAGTCTAATCAACCTTAAAGCATCTATGTCAGTCACTGGAACTAATGAAATATAGTAGACAGTCTAATCAACCTTAAGGCATCTCTGTCAGTCACTAGAACTAATGAAATATAGTAGACAGTCTAATCAACCTTAAGGCATTTCTGTCAGTCACTTGAACTAATGAAATCTAGTAGACAGTCTAATCAACCTTAAGGCAGCTCTGTCAGTCACTTAAACTAATGAAATCTAGTAGACAGTCTAATCAGCCTTAAAGCATCTCTGTCAGTCACTTGAACTAATGAAATCTAGTAGACAGTCTAATCAACCTTAAGGCATCTATGTCAGTCACTTGAACTAATGAAATCTAGTAGACAGTCTAATCAACCTTAAGGCATCTATGTCAGTCACTTAAACTAATGAAATCTAGTAAACAGTCTAATCAGCCTTAAAGCATCTCTGTCAGTCACTTGAGCTAATGAAATCTAGTAGACAGTCTAATCAGCCTTAAAGCATCTCTATCAGTCACTTGAACTAATGAAATATAGTAGACAGTTTAATCAACCTTAAGGCATCTATGTCAGTCACTGGAACTAATGAAATCTAGTAGACAGTCTAATCAACCTTAAGGCACCTCTGTCAGTCACTCAACTAATGAAATCTAGTAGACAGTCTAATCAACCTTAAGGCATCTCTATCAGTCACTTGAACTAATGAAATCTAGTAGACAGTCTAATCAACCTTAAGGCATCTCTGTCAGTCACTAGAACTAATGAAATATAGTAGACAGTCTAATCAACCTTAAGGCATTTCTGTCAGTCACTTGAACTAATGAAATCTAGTAGACAGTCTAATCAACCTTAAGGCATCTCTGTCAGTCACTAGAACTAATGAAATATAGTAGACAGTCTAATCAACCTTAAGGCATTTCTGTCAGTCACTTGAACTAATGAAATCTAGTAGACAGTCTAATCAACCTTAAGGCATCTATGTCAGTCACTTAAACTAATGAAATCTAGTAAACAGTCTAATCAGCCTTAAAGCATCTATGTCAGTCACTTGAACTAATGAAATCTAGTAGACAGTCTAATCAACCTTAAGGCATCTCTATCAGTCACTTGAGCTAATGAAATCTAGTAGACAGTCTAATCAGCCTTAAAGCATCTCTATCAGTCACTTGAACTAATGAAATATAGTAGACAGTTTAATCAACCTTAAGGCATCTATGTCAGTCACTGGAACTAATGAAATCTAGTAGACAGTCTAATCAACCTTAAGGCACCTCTGTCAGTCACTTGAACTAATGAAATCTAGTAGACAGTCTAATCAACCTTAAAGCATCTATGTCAGTCACTGGAACTAATGAAATCTAGTAGACAGTCTAATCAACCTTAAAGCATCTCTGTCAGTCACTTGAACTAATAAAATCTAGTAGACAGTCTAATCAGCCTTAAAGCATCTCTGTCAGTCACTTGAACTAATAAAATCTAGTAGACAGTCTAATCAACCTTAAGGCATCTATGTCAGTCACTGGAACTAATGAAATCTAGTAGACAGTCTAATCAACCTTAAGGCACCTCTGTCAGTCACTTGAACTAATAAAATCTAGTAGACAGTCTAATCAGCCTTAAAGCATCTCTGTCAGTCACTTGAACTAATAAAATCTAGTAGACAGTCTAATCAACCTTAAGGCATCTATGTCAGTCACTTGAACTAATAAAATCTAGTAGACAGTCTAATCAACCTTAAGGCATCTCTATCAGTCACTGGAACTAATGAAATATAGTAAACAGTCTAATCAGCCTTAAAGCATCTCTGTCAGTCACTTGAGCTAATGAAATCTAGTAGACAGTCTAATCAGCCTTAAAGCATCTCTATCAGTCACTTGAACTAATGAAATATAGTAGACAGTCTAATCAACTTTAAGGCATCTCTGTCAGTCACTTGAACTAATGAAATCTAGTAGACAGTCTAATCAGCCTTAAAGCATCTCTGTCAGTCACTTGAACTAATAAAATCTAGTAGACAGTCTAATCAACCTTAAGGCATCTATGTCAGTCACTGGAACTAATGAAATCTAGTAGACAGTCTAATCAACCTTAAGGCACCTCTGTCAGTCACTTGAACTAATAAAATCTAGTAGACAGTCTAATCAGCCTTAAAGCATCTCTGTCAGTCACTTGAACTAATAAAATCTAGTAGACAGTCTAATCAACTTTAAGGCATCTATGTCAGTCACTTGAACTAATAAAATCTAGTAGACAGTCTAATCAACCTTAAGGCATCTCTATCAGTCACTGGAACTAATGAAATATAGTAAACAGTCTAATCAGCCTTAAAGCATCTCTGTCAGTCACTTGAACTAATGAAATCTAGTAGACAGTCTAATCAACCTTAAAGCATCTCTGTCAGTCACTTGAACTAATGAAATCTAGTAGACAGTCTAATCAGCCTTAAAGCATCTCTGTCAGTCACTTGAACTAATGAAATCTAGTAGACAGTCTAATCAGCCTTAAAGCATCTCTGTCAGTCACTTGAACTAATGAAATATAATAGACAGTCTAATCAACCTTAAGGCATCTATGTCAGTCACTTGAACTAATGAAATATAGTAGACAGTCTAATCAACCTTAAGGCATTTCTGTCAGTCACTTGAACTAATGAAATCTAGTAGACAGTCTAATCAGCCTTAAGGCATCTATGTCAGTCACTTGAACTAATGAAATATAGTAGACAGTTTAATCAACCTTAAGGCATCTCTGTCAGTCACTTGAACTAATGAAATCTAGTAGACAGTCTAATCAACCTTAAGGCATCTCTGTCAGTCACTTGAACTAATGAAATCTAGTAGACAGTCTAATCAACCTTAAGGCATCTCTGTCAGTCACTTAAACTAATGAAATCTAGTAAACAGTCTAATCAGCCTTAAAGCATCTCTGTCAGTCACTTAAACTAATGAAATCTAGTAGACAGTCTAATCAGCCTTAAAGCATCTCTATCAGTCACTTGAACTAATGAAATATAGTAGACAGTTTAATCAACCTTAAGGCATCTATGTCAGTCACTGGAACTAATGAAATCTAGTAGACAGTCTAATCAACCTTAAGGCATCTCTATCAGTCACTGGAACTAATGAAATCTAGTAGACAGTCTAATCAGCCTTAAAGCATCTCTGTCAGTCACTTGAACTAATGAAATATAGTAAACAGTCTAATCAACCTTAAGGCATCTCTGTCAGTCACTTGAACTAATGAAATCTAGTAGACAGTCTAATCAACCTTAAAGCATCTCTATCAGTCACTTGAACTAATGAAATATAGTAGACAGTTTAATCAACCTTAAGGCATCTATGTCAGTCACTTAAACTAATGAAATCTAGTAGACAGTCTAATCAGCCTTAAAGCATCTCTATCAGTCACTTGAACTAATGAAATATAGTAGACAGTTTAATCAACCTTAAGGCATCTATGTCAGTCACTTGAACTAATGAAATCTAGTAGACAGTCTAATCAACCTTAAGGCATCTCTGTCAGTCACTTGAACTAATGAAATCTAGTAGACAGTCTAATCAACCTTAAGGCATCTATGTCAGTCACTTGAACTAATGAAATCTAGTAGACAGTCTAATCAGCCTTAAAGCATCTCTGTCAGTCACTTGAACTAATGAAATATAGTAGACAGTCTAATCAACCTTAAGGCATTTCTGTCAGTCACTTGAACTAATGAAATCTAGTAGACAGTCTAATCAGCCTTAAGGCATCTATGTCAGTCACTTGAACTAATGAAATATAGTAGACAGTCTAATCAACCTTAAGGCATCTCTGTCAGTCACTTGAACTAATGAAATATAGTAGACAGTCTAATCAGCCTTAAGGCATCTATGTCAGTCACTTGAACTAATGAAATATAGTAGACAGTCTAATCAACCTTAAGGCATCTCTGTCAGTCACTTGAACTAATGAAATCTAGTAGACAGTCTAATCAACCTTAAGGCTTCTCTGTCAGTCACTTAAACTAATGAAATCTAGTAAACAGTCTAATCAGCCTTAAAGCATCTCTGTCAGTCACTTAAACTAATGAAATCTAGTAGACAGTCTAATCAGCCTTAAAGCATCTCTATCAGTCACTTGAACTAATGAAATATAGTAGACAGTTTAATCAACCTTAAGGCATCTATGTCAGTCACTGGAACTAATGAAATCTAGTAGACAGTCTAATCAACCTTAAGGCATCTCTGTCAGTCACTTGAACTAATGAAATCTAGTAGACAGTCTAATCAACCTTAAGGCATCTCTGTCAGTCACTGGAACTAATAAAATCTAGTAGACAGTCTAATCAACCTTAGGGCAGCTCTGTCAGTCACTTGAACTAATGAAATCTAGTAGACAGTCTAATCAACCTTAAGGCATCTCTGTCAGTCACTTGAACTAATGAAATCTAGTAGACAGTCTAATCAACCTTAAGGCATTTCTGTCAGTCACTTGAACTAATGAAATCTAGTAGACAGTCTAATCAGCCTTAAAGCATCTCTGTCAGTCACTTGAACTAATGAAATATAGTAGACAGTCTAATCAACCTTAAGGCATCTATGTCAGTCACTTGAACTAATGAAATATAGTAGACAGTCTAATCAACCTTAAGGCATTTCTGTCAGTCACTTGAACTAATGAAATCTAGTAGACAGTCTAATCAGCCTTAAGGCATCTATGTCAGTCACTTGAACTAATGAAATATAGTAGACAGTCTAATCAACCTTAAGGCATTTCTGTCAGTCACTTGAACTAATGAAATCTAGTAGACAGTCTAATCAGCCTTAAGGCATCTATGTCAGTCACTGGAACTAATGAAATCTAGTAGACAGTCTAATCAGCCTTAAAGCATCTCTGTCAGCCACTTGAACTAATGAAATCTAGTAGACAGTCTAATCAACCTTAAGGCATCTATGTCAGTCTAAGGCATTTCTGTCAGTCACTTGAACTAATGAAATCTAGTAGACAGTCTAATCAACCTTAAGGCATCTATGTCAGTCACTTGAACTAATGAAATCTAGTAGACAGTCTAATCAACCTTAAGGCATCTATGTCAGTCACTGGAACTAATGAAATCTAGTAGACAGTCTAATCAGCCTTAAAGCATCTCTGTCAGCCACTTGAACTAATGAAATCTAGTAGACAGTCTAATCAACCTTAAGGCATCTCTGTCAGTCACTTAAACTAATGAAATCTAGTAGACAGTCTAATCAACCTTAAAGCATCTCTGTCAGTCACTTGAACTAATGAAATCTAGTAGACAGTCTAATCAACCTTAAAGCATCTCTGTCAGTCACTTGAACTAATAAAATCTAGTAAACAGTCTAATCAGCCTTAAGGCATCTCTATCAGTCACTTGAACTAATGAAATCTAGTAGACAGTCTAATCAGCCTTAAGGCATCTATGTCAGTCACTTGAACTAATGAAATCTAGTAGACAGTCTAATCAACCTTAAAGCATCTCTGTCAGTCACTTGAACTAATGAAATCTAGTAGACAGTCTAATCAGCCTTAAAGCATCTATGTCAGTCACTTGAACTAATGAAATCTAGTAGACAGTCTAATCAACCTTAAAGCATCTCTGTCAGTCACTTGAACTAATGAAATCTAGTAGACAGTCTAATCAGCCTTAAAGCATCTATGTCAGTCACTTGAACTAATGAAATCTAGTAGACAGTCTAATCAACCTTAAGGCATCTATGTCAGTCTAAGGCATTTCTGTCAGTCACTTGAACTAATGAAATCTAGTAGACAGTCTAATCAACCTTAAGGCATCTCTGTCAGTCACTTGAACTAATGAAATCTAGTAGACAGTCTAATCAACCTTAAAGCATCTCTGTCAGTCACTTGAACTAATGAAATCTAGTAGACAGTCTAATCAACCTTAAGGCATCTATGTCAGTCTAAGGCATTTCTGTCAGTCACTTGAGCTAATGAAATCTAGTAGACAGTCTAATCAACCTTAAGGCATCTCTGTCAGTCACTTGAACTAATGAAATCTAGTAGACAGTCTAATCAACCTTAAGGCATCTATGTCAGTCACTGGAACTAATGAAATCTAGTAGACAGTCTAATCAGCCTTAAAGCATCTATGTCAGTCACTTGAACTAATGAAATCTAGTAGACAGTCTAATCAACCTTAAGGCATCTATGTCAGTCTAAGGCATTTCTGTCAGTCACTTGAGCTAATGAAATCTAGTAGACAGTCTAATCAACCTTAAGGCATCTCTGTCAGTCACTTGAACTAATGAAATCTAGTAGACAGTCTAATCAACCTTAAGGCATCTATGTCAGTCACTGGAACTAATGAAATCTAGTAGACAGTCTAATCAGCCTTAAAGAATCTCTGTCAGTCACTTGAACTAATGAAATATAGTAGACAGTCTAATCAACCTTAAAGCATCTATGTCAGTCACTTGAACTAATGAAATCTAGTAGACAGTCTAATCAACCTTAAGGCATCTATGTCAGTCACTGGAACTAATGAAATCTAGTAGACAGTCTAATCAGCCTTAAAGCATCTATGTCAGTCACTTGAACTAATGAAATCTAGTAGACAGTCTAATCAACCTTAAGGCATCTCTGTCAGTCACTTGAACTAATGAAATCTAGTAGACAGTCTAATCAACCTTAAGGCATCTATGTCAGTCTAAGGCATTTCTGTCAGTCACTTGAACTAATGAAATTTAGTAGACAGTCTAATCAACCTTAAGGCATCTATGTCAGTCACTTGAACTAATGAAATCTAGTAGACAGTCTAATCAACCTTAAGGCATCTATGTCAGTCACTTGAACTAATGAAATCTAGTAGACAGTCTAATCAACCTTAAGGCATCTATGTCAGTCACTTGAACTAATGAAATCTAGTAGACAGTCTAATCAACCTTAAGGCATCTATGTCAGTCACTTGAACTAATGAAATCTAGTAGACAGTCTAATCAACCTTAAGGCATCTATGTCAGTCACTTGAACTAATGAAATCTAGTAGACAGTCTAATCAACCTTAAGGCATCTATGTCAGTCACTTGAACTAATGAAATATAGTAGACAGTCTAATCAACCTTAAGGCATCTATGTCAGTCACTTGAACTAATGAAATCTAGTAGACAGTCTAATCAACCTTAAAGCATCTCTATCAGTCACTTGAACTAATGAAATCTAGTAGACAGTCTAATCAACCTTAAGGCATCTATGTCAGTCACTGGAACTAATGAAATCTAGTAGACAGTCTAATCAACCTTAAGGCATCTATGTCAGTCTAAGGCATTTCTGTCAGTCACTTGAACTAATGAAATCTAGTAGACAGTCTAATCAGCCTTAAGGCATCTATGTCAGTCACTTGAACTAATGAAATCTAGTAGACAGTCTAATCAACCTTAAGGCATCTATGTCAGTCACTTGAACTAATGAAATCTAGTAGACAGTCTAATCAACCTTAAGGCATCTATGTCAGTCACTTGAACTAATGAAATCTAGTAGACAGTTTAATCAACCTTAAGGCATCTCTGTCAGTCACTTGAACTAATGAAATCTAGTAGACAGTCTAATCAACCTTAAGGCATCTCTGTCAGTCACTTGAGCTAATGAAATCTAGTAGACAGTCTAATCAACCTTAAGGCATCTCTGTCAGTCACTTGAACTAATGAAATCTAGTAGACAGTCTAATCAACCTTAAGGCATCTATGTCAGTCTAAGGCATTTCTGTCAGTCACTTGAACTAATGAAATTTAGTAGACAGTCTAATCAACCTTAAGGCATCTATGTCAGTCACTTGAACTAATGAAATCTAGTAGACAGTCTAATCAACCTTAAGGCATCTATGTCAGTCACTTGAACTAATGAAATCTAGTAGACAGTCTAATCAACCTTAAGGCATCTCTATCAGTCACTTGAACTAATGAAATCTAGTAGACAGTCTAATCAACCTTAAGGCATCTATGTCAGTCACTGGAACTAATGAAATCTAGTAGACAGTCTAATCAACCTTAAGGCATCTATGTCAGTCTAAGGCATTTCTGTCAGTCACTTGAACTAATGAAATTTAGTAGACAGTCTAATCAGCCTTAAGGCATCTATGTCAGTCACTGGAACTAATGAAATCTAGTAGACAGTCTAATCAACCTTAAAGCATCTCTGTCAGTCACTGGAACTAATGAAATCTAGTAGACAGTCTAATCAACCTTAAGGCATCCATGTCAGTCTAAGGCATTTCTGTCAGTCACTTGAACTAATGAAATTTAGTAGACAGTCTAATCAACCTTAAGGCATCTATGTCAGTCACTTGAACTAATGAAATCTAGTAGACAGTCTAATCAACCTTAAAGCATCTCTGTCAGTCACTTGAACTAATGAAATATAGTAGACAGTCTAATCAACCTTAAAGCATCTATGTCAGTCACTTGAACTAATGAAATATAGTAGACAGTCTAATAAACCTTAAGGCATCTCTGTCAGTCACTGGAACTAATGAAATCTAGTAGACAGTCTAATCAACCTTAAAGCATCTATGTCAGTCACTTGAACTAATGAAATATAGTAGACAGTCTAATAAACCTTAAGGCATCTCTGTCAGTCACTTGAACTAATAAAATCTAGTAGACAGTCTAATCAACCTTAAGGCATCTATGTCAGTCACTTGAACTAATGAAATCTAGTAGACAGTCTAATCAACCTTAAAGCATCTATGTCAGTCACTTGAACTAATGAAATATAGTAGACAGTCTAATCAACCTTAAGGCATCTATGTCAGTCACTTGAACTAATGAAATCTAGTAGACAGTCTAATCAACCTTAAGGCATCTATGTCAGTCACTTGAACTAATGAAATATAGTAGACAGTCTAATCAACCTTAAGGCATCTATGTCAGTCACTTGAACTAATGAAATCTAGTAGACAGTCTAATCAACCTTAAGGCATCTCTGTCAGTCACTTGAACTAATGAAATCTAGTAGACAGTCTAATCAACCTTAAGGCATCTCTGTCAGTCACTTGAACTAATGAAATCTAGTAGACAGTCTAATCAACCTTAAGGCATCTCTGTCAGTCACTTGAACTATTGAAATCTAGTAGACAGTCTAATCAACCTTAAGGCATCTATGTCAGTCACTTGAACTAATGAAATCTAGTAGACAGTCTAATCAACCTTAAGGCATCTCTGTCAGTCACTTGAACTAATGAAATCTAGTAGACAGTCTAATCAACCTTAAAGCATCTATGTCAGTCACTTGAACTAATGAAATATAGTAGACAGTCTAATCAACCTTAAGGCATCTATGTCAGTCACTGGAACTAATGAAATCTAGTAGACAGTCTAATCAACCTTAAGGCATCTCTATCAGTCACTTGAACTAATGAAATATAGTAAACAGTCTAATCAACCTTAAGGCATCTCTATCAGTCACTTGAACTAATGAAATCTAGTAGACAGTCTAATCAACCTTAAGGCATTTCTGTCAGTCACTTGAGCTAATGAAATATAGTAAACAGTCTAATCAACCTTAAGGCATCTATGTCAGTCACTTGAACTAATGAAATATAGTAAACAGTCTAATCAACCTTAAGGCATCTCTATCAGTCACTTGAACTAATGAAATCTAGTAGACAGTCTAATCAACCTTAAGGCATCTCTGTCAGTCACTTGAACTAATGAAATATAGTAGACAGTCTAATCAACCTTAAGGCATCTATGTCAGTCACTTGAACTAATGAAATCTAGTAGACAGTCTAATCAACCTTAAGGCATCTCTATCAGTCACTTGAACTAATGAAATCTAGTAAACAGTCTAATCAGCCTTAAAGCATCTCTGTCAGTCACTTGAACTAATGAAATCTAGTAGACAGTCTAATCAGCCTTAAAGCATCTCTGTCAGTCACTTGAGCTAATGAAATATAGTAAACAGTCTAATCAACCTTAAGGCATCTCTGTCAGTCACTTAAACTAATGAAATCTAGTAGACAGTCTAATCAACCTTAAGGCATTTCTGTCAGTCACTTGAACTAATGAAATCTAGTAGACAGTCTAATCAACCTTAAGGCATCTCTGTCAGTCACTTAAACTAATGAAATCTAGTAGACAGTCTAATCAACCTTAAAGCATCTCTGTCAGTCACTTGAACTAATGAAATCTAGTAGACAGTCTAATCAACCTTAAGGCATCTCTGTCAGTCACTTAAACTAATGAAATCTAGTAGACAGTCTAATCAACCTTAAGGCATCTCTGTCAGTCACTAGAACTAATGAAATATAGTAGACAGTCTAATCAACCTTAAGGCATTTCTGTCAGTCACTTGAACTAATGAAATCTAGTAGACAGTCTAATCAACCTTAAGGCATCTCTGTCAGTCACTTGAACTAATGAAATCTAGTAGACAGTCTAATCAACCTTAAGGCATCTCTGTCAGTCACTTGAACTAATGAAATATAGTAGACAGTCTAATCAACCTTAAGGCATTTCTGTCAGTCACTTGAACTAATGAAATCTAGTAGACAGTCTAATCAACCTTAAGGCATCTCTGTCAGTCACTTAAACTAATGAAATCTAGTAAACAGTCTAATCAGCCTTAAAGCATCTCTGTCAGTCACTTGAACTAATGAAATCTAGTAGACAGTCTAATCAACCTTAAGGCATCTCTGTCAGTCACTTGAACTAATGAAATATAGTAGACAGTCTAATCAACCTTAAGGCATTTCTGTCAGTCACTTGAACTAATGAAATCTAGTAAACAGTCTAATCAACCTTAAGGCATCTCTGTCAGTCACTTAAACTAATGAAATCTAGTAGACAGTCTAATCAGCCTTAAAGCATCTCTGTCAGTCACTTGAACTAATGAAATCTAGTAGACAGTCTAATCAACCTTAAGGCACCTATGTCAGTCACTTGAACTAATGAAATCTAGTAGACAGTCTAATCAACCTTAAGGCATCTCTGTCAGTCACTTGAACTAATGAAATATAGTGGACAGTCTAATCAGCCTTAAAGCATCTCTGTCAGTCACTTGAACTAATGAAATATAGTAGACAGTCTAATCAACCTTAAGGCATCTATGTCAGTCACTTGAACTAATGAAATATAGTAGACAGTCTAATCAACCTTAAGGCATTTCTGTCAGTCACTTGAACTAATGAAATCTAGTAGACAGTCTAATCAGCCTTAAGGCATCTATGTCAGTCACTTGAACTAATGAAATATAGTAGACAGTCTAATCAACCTTAAGGCATCTCTGTCAGTCACTTGAACTAATGAAATCTAGTAGACAGTCTAATCAGCCTTAAGGCATCTCTATCAGTCACTTGAACTAATGAAATCTAGTAGACAGTCTAATCAACCTTAAGGCATCTCTGTCAGTCACTTGAACTAATGAAATCTAGTAGACAGTCTAATCAACCTTAAAGCATCTATGTCAGTCACTTGAACTAATGAAATATAGTAGACAGTCTAATCAACCTTAAGGCATCTATGTCAGTCACTGGAACTAATGAAATCTAGTAGACAGTCTAATCAACCTTAAAGCATCTATGTCAGTCACTTGAACTAATGAAATATAGTAGACAGTCTAATCAGCCTTAAGGCATCTCTATCAGTCACTTGAACTAATGAAATCTAGTAGACAGTCTAATCAACCTTAAGGCATCTCTGTCAGTCACTTGAACTAATGAAATCTAGTAGACAGTCTAATCAACCTTAAAGCATCTCTGTCAGTCACTTGAACTAATGAAATATAGTAGACAGTCTAATCAACCTTAAGGCATCTATGTCAGTCACTTAAACTAATGAAATCTAGTAGACAGTCTAATCAACCTTAAAGCATCTCTGTCAGTCACTTGAACTAATGAAATCTAGTAGACAGTCTAATCAGCCTTAAGGCATCTATGTCAGTCACTTGAACTAATGAAATATAGTAGACAGTCTAATCAACCTTAAGGCATCTATGTCAGTCACTGGAACTAATGAAATCTAGTAGACAGTCTAATCAGCCTTAAAGCATCTATGTCAGTCACTTGAACTAATGAAATATAGTAGACAGTCTAATCAACCTTAAGGCATCTCTGTCAGTCACTTGAACTAATGAAATCTAGTAGACAGTCTAATCAACCTTAAGGCATCTCTGTCAGTCACTTAAACTAATGAAATCTAGTAAACAGTCTAATCAGCCTTAAAGCATCTCTGTCAGTCACTTAAACTAATGAAATCTAGTAGACAGTCTAATCAGCCTTAAAGCATCTCTGTCAGTCACTTGAACTAATGAAATCTAGTAGACAGTCTAATCAACCTTAAGGCACCTCTGTCAGTCACTTGAACTAATGAAATCTAGTAGACAGTCTAATCAACCTTAAGGCATCTCTGTCAGTCACTTGAACTAATGAAATCTAGTAGACAGTCTAATCAACCTTAAAGCATCTCTGTCAGTCACTTGAACTAATGAAATATAGTAGACAGTCTAATCAACCTTAAGGCATCTATGTCAGTCACTTAAACTAATGAAATCTAGTAGACAGTCTAATCAACCTTAAAGCATCTCTGTCAGTCACTTGAACTAATGAAATCTAGTAGACAGTCTAATCAGCCTTAAGGCATCTATGTCAGTCACTTGAACTAATGAAATATAGTAGACAGTCTAATCAACCTTAAGGCATCTATGTCAGTCACTGGAACTAATGAAATCTAGTAGACAGTCTAATCAGCCTTAAAGCATCTATGTCAGTCACTTGAACTAATGAAATATAGTAGACAGTCTAATCAACCTTAAGGCATCTCTGTCAGTCACTTGAACTAATGAAATCTAGTAGACAGTCTAATCAACCTTAAGGCATCTCTGTCAGTCACTTAAACTAATGAAATCTAGTAAACAGTCTAATCAGCCTTAAAGCATCTCTGTCAGTCACTTAAACTAATGAAATCTAGTAGACAGTCTAATCAGCCTTAAAGCATCTCTGTCAGTCACTTGAACTAATGAAATCTAGTAGACAGTCTAATCAACCTTAAGGCACCTCTGTCAGTCACTTGAACTAATGAAATCTAGTAGACAGTCTAATCAACCTTAAGGCATTTCTGTCAGTCACTTGAACTAATGAAATCTAGTAGACAGTCTAATCAGCCTTAAAGCATCTCTGTCAGTCACTTGAACTAATGAAATCTAGTAGACAGTCTAATCAGCCTTAAAGCATCTCTGTCAGTCACTTGAACTAATGAAATATAGTAGACAGTCTAATCAACCTTAAGGCATCTATGTCAGTCACTTGAACTAATGAAATATAGTAGACAGTCTAATCAACCTTAAGGCATTTCTGTCAGTCACTTGAACTAATGAAATCTAGTAGACAGTCTAATCAGCCTTAAGGCATCTATGTCAGTCACTTGAACTAATGAAATATAGTAGACAGTCTAATCAACCTTAAGGCATCTCTGTCAGTCACTTGAACTAATGAAATCTAGTAGACAGTCTAATCAGCCTTAAGGCATCTATGTCAGTCACTTGAACTAATGAAATCTAGTAGACAGTCTAATCAACCTTAAGGCATCTCTGTCAGTCACTTGAACTAATGAAATCTAGTAGACAGTCTAATCAACCTTAAAGCATCTATGTCAGTCACTTGAACTAATGAAATATAGTAGACAGTCTAATCAACCTTAAGGCATCTATGTCAGTCACTTAAACTAATGAAATCTAGTAGACAGTCTAATCAACCTTAAAGCATCTATGTCAGTCACTGGAACTAATGAAATCTAGTAAACAGTCTAATCAGCCTTAAGGCATCTCTATCAGTCACTTGAACTAATGAAATCTAGTAGACAGTCTAATCAACCTTAAAGCATCTCTATCAGTAACTTGAACTAATGAAATCTAGTAAACAGTCTAATCAACCTTAAGGCATCTCTGTCAGTCACTTGAACTAATGAAATCTAGTAGACAGTCTAATCAACCTTAAAGCATCTCTGTCAGTCACTTGAACTAATGAAATCTAGTAGACAGTCTAATCAACCTTAAGGCATCTATGTCAGTCACTTGAGCTAATGAAATCTAGTAGACAGTCTAATCAACCTTAAAGCATCTCTGTCAGTCATTTGAACTAATGAAATCTAGTAGACAGTCTAATCAACCTTAAGGCATCTCTATCAGTCACTGGAACTAATGAAATCTAGTAGACAGTCTAATCAACCTTAAGGCATCTCTATCAGTCACTTGAACTAATGAAATCTAGTAGACAGTCTAATCAACCTTAAGGCATCTCTGTCAGTCACTTGAACTAATGAAATCTAGTAGACAGTCTAATCAACCTTAAGGCATCTATGTCAGTCACTTGAGCTAATGAAATCTAGTAGACAGTCTAATCAACCTTAAGGCATCTCTGTCAGTCACTGGAACTAATAAAATCTAGTAGACAGTCTAATCAACCTTAAAGCATCTCTATCAGTCACTTGAACTAATGAAATCTAGTAGACAGTCTAATCAACCTTAAGGCATCTATGTCAGTCACTTGAGCTAATGAAATCTAGTAGACAGTCTAATCAACCTTAAAGCATCTCTGTCAGTCATTTGAACTAATGAAATCTAGTAGACAGTCTAATCAACCTTAAGGCATCTCTATCAGTCACTGGAACTAATGAAATCTAGTAGACAGTCTAATCAACCTTAAGGCATCTCTATCAGTCACTTGAACTAATGAAATCTAGTAGACAGTCTAATCAACCTTAAGGCATCTCTGTCAGTCACTTGAACTAATGAAATCTAGTAGACAGTCTAATCAACCTTAAGGCATCTCTATCAGTCACTGGAACTAATGAAATCTAGTAGACAGTCTAATCAACCTTAAGGCATCTCTATCAGTCACTTGAACTAATGAAATCTAGTAGACAGTCTAATCAACCTTAAGGCATCTCTATCAGTCACTGGAACTAATGAAATCTAGTAGACAGTCTAATCAACCTTAAGGCATCTCTATCAGTCACTTGAACTAATGAAATCTAGTAGACAGTCTAATCAACCTTAAGGCATCTCTGTCAGTCACTTGAACTAATGAAATCTAGTAGACAGTCTAATCAACCTTAAGGCATCTATGTCAGTCACTTGAGCTAATGAAATCTAGTAGACAGTCTAATCAACCTTAAGGCATCTCTGTCAGTCACTTGAACTAATGAAATCTAGTAGACAGTCTAATCAACCTTAAGGCATCTATGTCAGTCACTTGAGCTAATGAAATCTAGTAGACAGTCTAATCAACCTTAAGGCATCTCTGTCAGTCACTGGAACTAATAAAATCTAGTAGACAGTCTAATCAACCTTAAAGCATCTCTATCAGTCACTTGAACTAATGAAATCTAGTAGACAGTCTAATCAACCTTAAGGCATCTATGTCAGTCACTTGAGCTAATGAAATCTAGTAGACAGTCTAATCAACCTTAAAGCATCTCTGTCAGTCATTTGAACTAATGAAATCTAGTAGACAGTCTAATCAACCTTAAGGCATCTCTATCAGTCACTGGAACTAATGAAATCTAGTAGACAGTCTAATCAACCTTAAGGCATCTCTATCAGTCACTTGAACTAATGAAATCTAGTAGACAGTCTAATCAACCTTAAGGCATCTCTGTCAGTCACTTGAACTAATGAAATCTAGTAGACAGTCTAATCAACCTTAAGGCATCTATGTCAGTCACTTGAGCTAATGAAATCTAGTAGACAGTCTAATCAACCTTAAGGCATCTCTGTCAGTCACTTGAACTAATGAAATCTAGTAGACAGTCTAATCAACCTTAAGGCATCTATGTCAGTCACTTGAGCTAATGAAATCTAGTAGACAGTCTAATCAACCTTAAGGGATCTCTGTCAGTCACTGGAACTAATAAAATCTAGTAGACAGTCTAATCAACCTTAAAGCATCTCTATCAGTCACTTGAACTAATGAAATCTAGTAGACAGTCTAATCAACCTTAAGGCATCTATGTCAGTCACTTGAGCTAATGAAATCTAGTAGACAGTCTAATCAACCTTAAAGCATCTCTGTCAGTCATTTGAACTAATGAAATCTAGTAGACAGTCTAATCAACCTTAAGGCATCTCTATCAGTCACTGGAACTAATGAAATATAGTAGACAGTCTAATCAACCTTAAGGCATCTCTGTCAGTCACTTGAACTAATGAAATCTAGTAGACAGTCTAATCAACCTTAAGGCATCTATGTCAGTCACTTGAGCTAATGAAATCTAGTAGACAGTCTAATCAACCTTAAAGCATCTCTGTCAGTCACTTGAACTAATGAAATCTAGTAGACAGTCTAATCAACCTTAAGGCATCTCTGTCAGTCACTTGAACTAATGAAATCTAGTAGACAGTCTAATCAACCTTAAAGCATCTATGTCAGTCACTTGAACTAATGAAATATAGTAGACAGTCTAATCAACCTTAAGGCATCTATGTCAGTCACTTAAACTAATGAAATCTAGTAGACAGTCTAATCAACCTTAAAGCATCTATGTCAGTCACTGGAACTAATGAAATCTAGTAAACAGTCTAATCAGCCTTAAGGCATCTATGTCAGTCACTTGAACTAATGAAATCTAGTAGACAGTCTAATCAACCTTAAGGCATCTCTGTCAGTCACTTGAACTAATGAAATCTAGTAGACAGTTTAATCAACCTTAAGGCATCTCTGTCAGTCACTTGAACTAATGAAATCTAGTAGACAGTCTAATCAACCTTAAAGCATCTCTATCAGTCACTTGAACTAATGAAATCTAGTAGACAGTCTAATCAACCTTAAGGCATCTATGTCAGTCACTTGAACTAATGAAATCTAGTAGACAGTCTAATCAACCTTAAGGCATCTATGTCAGTCACTTGAGCTAATGAAATCTAGTAGACAGTCTAATCAACCTTAAAGCATCTCTATCAGTCACTTGAACTAATGAAATCTAGTAGACAGTCTAATCAACCTTAAGGCATCTCTGTCAGTCACTTGAACTAATGAAATCTAGTAGACAGTCTAATCAACCTTAAGGCATCTATGTCAGTCACTTGAGCTAATGAAATCTAGTAGACAGTCTAATCAACCTTAAGGCATCTCTGTCAGTCACTGGAACTAATGAAATCTAGTAGACAGTCTAATCAACCTTAAGGCATCTATGTCAGTCACTTGAGCTAATGAAATCTAGTAGACAGTCTAATCAACCTTAAAGCATCTATGTCAGTCACTGGAACTAATGAAATCTAGTAAACAGTCTAATCAGCCTTAAGGCATCTATGTCAGTCACTTGAACTAATGAAATCTAGTAGACAGTCTAATCAACCTTAAGGCATCTATGTCAGTCACTGGAACTAATGAAATCTAGTAAACAGTCTAATCAGCCTTAAGGCATCTATGTCAGTCACTTGAACTAATGAAATCTAGTAGACAGTCTAATCAACCTTAAGGCATCTCTATCAGTCACTTGAGCTAATGAAATATAGTAGACAGTCTAATCAACCTTAAAGCATCTATGTCAGTCACTTGAACTAATGAAATCTAGTAGACAGTCTAATCAACCTTAAAGCATCTCTGTCAGTCACTGGAACTAATGAAATCTAGTAGACAGTCTAATAAACCTTAAGGCATCTATGTCAGTCACTTGAACTAATGAAATCTAGTAGACAGTCTAATCAACCTTAAGGCATCTCTGTCAGTCACTGGAACTAATGAAATCTAGTAGACAGTCTAATCAACCTTAAGGCATCTCTGTCAGTCACTTGAACTAATGAAATCTAGTAAACAGTCTAATCAGCCTTAAGGCATCTATGTCAGTCACTTGAACTAATGAAATATAGTAGACAGTCTAATCAACCTTAAGGCATCTATGTCAGTCACTTGAACTAATGAAATCTAGTAGACAGTCTAATCAACCTTAAGGCATCTATGTCAGTCACTTGAACTAATGAAATCTAGTAGACAGTCTAATCAACCTTAAAGCATCTCTATCAGTCACTTGAACTAATGAAATCTAGTAGACAGTCTAATCAACCTTAAGGCATCTCTGTCAGTCACTTGAACTAATGAAATCTAGTAGACAGTCTAATCAACCTTAAGGCATCTATGTCAGTCACTTGAGCTAATGAAATCTAGTAGACAGTCTGATCAACCTTAAGGCATCTCTGTCAGTCACTGAAACTAATAAAATCTAGTAGACAGTCTAATCAACCTTAAAGCATCTCTATCAGTCACTTGAACTAATGAAATCTAGTAGACAGTCTAATCAACCTTAAGGCATCTATGTCAGTCACTTGAGCTAATGAAATCTAGTAGACAGTCTAATCAACCTTAAAGCATCTATGTCAGTCACTGGAACTAATGAAATCTAGTAAACAGTCTAATCAGCCTTAAGGCATCTATGTCAGTCACTTGAGCTAATGAAATCTAGTAGACAGTCTAATCAACCTTAAAGCATCTATGTCAGTCACTGGAACTAATGAAATCTAGTAAACAGTCTAATCAGCCTTAAGGCATCTATGTCAGTCACTTGAACTAATGAAATCTAGTAGACAGTCTAATCAACCTTAAGGCATCTATGTCAGTCACTGGAACTAATGAAATCTAGTAAACAGTCTAATCAGCCTTAAGGCATCTATGTCAGTCACTTGAACTAATGAAATCTAGTAGACAGTCTAATCAACCTTAAGGCATCTCTATCAGTCACTTGAGCTAATGAAATATAGTAGACAGTCTAATCAACCTTAAAGCATCTATGTCAGTCACTTGAACTAATGAAATCTAGTAGACAGTCTAATCAACCTTAAAGCATCTCTGTCAGTCACTGGAACTAATGAAATCTAGTAGACAGTCTAATAAACCTTAAGGCATCTATGTCAGTCACTTGAACTAATGAAATCTAGTAGACAGTCTAATCAACCTTAAGGCATCTCTGTCAGTCACTGGAACTAATGAAATCTAGTAGACAGTCTAATCAACCTTAAGGCATCTCTGTCAGTCACTTGAACTAATGAAATCTAGTAAACAGTCTAATCAGCCTTAAGGCATCTATGTCAGTCACTTGAACTAATGAAATATAGTAGACAGTCTAATCAACCTTAAGGCATCTATGTCAGTCACTTGAACTAATGAAATCTAGTAGACAGTCTAATCAACCTTAAGGCATCTATGTCAGTCACTTGAACTAATGAAATCTAGTAGACAGTCTAATCAACCTTAAAGCATCTCTATCAGTCACTTGAACTAATGAAATCTAGTAGACAGTCTAATCAACCTTAAGGCATCTCTGTCAGTCACTTGAACTAATGAAATCTAGTAGACAGTCTAATCAACCTTAAGGCATCTATGTCAGTCACTTGAGCTAATGAAATCTAGTAGACAGTCTGATCAACCTTAAGGCATCTCTGTCAGTCACTGAAACTAATAAAATCTAGTAGACAGTCTAATCAACCTTAAAGCATCTCTATCAGTCACTTGAACTAATGAAATCTAGTAGACAGTCTAATCAACCTTAAGGCATCTATGTCAGTCACTTGAGCTAATGAAATCTAGTAGACAGTCTAATCAACCTTAAAGCATCTATGTCAGTCACTGGAACTAATGAAATCTAGTAAACAGTCTAATCAGCCTTAAGGCATCTATGTCAGTCACTTGAACTAATGAAATCTAGTAGACAGTCTAATCAACCTTAAGGCATCTATGTCAGTCACTGGAACTAATGAAATCTAGTAAACAGTCTAATCAGCCTTAAGGCATCTATGTCAGTCACTTGAACTAATGAAATCTAGTAGACAGTCTAATCAACCTTAAGGCATCTCTATCAGTCACTTGAACTAATGAAATATAGTAGACAGTCTAATCAACCTTAAAGCATCTATGTCAGTCACTTGAACTAATGAAATCTAGTAGACAGTCTAATCAACCTTAAAGCATCTCTGTCAGTCACTGGAACTAATGAAATCTAGTAGACAGTCTAATAAACCTTAAGGCATCTATGTCAGTCACTTGAACTAATGAAATCTAGTAGACAGTCTAATCAACCTTAAGGCATCTCTGTCAGTCACTGGAACTAATGAAATCTAGTAGACAGTCTAATCAACCTTAAGGCATCTCTGTCAGTCACTTGAACTAATGAAATCTAGTAAACAGTCTAATCAGCCTTAAGGCATCTATGTCAGTCACTTGAACTAATGAAATATAGTAGACAGTCTAATCAACCTTAAGGCATCTATGTCAGTCACTGGAACTAATGAAATCTAGTAGACAGTCTAATAAACCTTAAGGCATCTATGTCAGTCACTGGAACTAATGAAATCTAGTAGACAGTCTAATAAACCTTAAGGCATCTCTGTCAGTCACTTGAACTAATGAAATCTAGTAGACAGTCTAATCAGCCTTAAGGCATCTATGTCAGTCACTTGAACTAATGAAATATAGTAGACAGTCTAATCAGCCTTAAGGCATCTATGTCAGTCACTTGAACTAATGAAATATAGTAGACAGTCTAATAAACCTTAAGGCATCTATGTCAGTCACTGGAACTAATGAAATCTAGTAGACAGTCTAATAAACCTTAAGGCATCTCTGTCAGTCACTTGAACTAATGAAATCTAGTAGACAGTCTAATCAGCCTTAAGGCATCTATGTCAGTCACTTGAACTAATGAAATATAGTAGACAGTCTAATCAGCCTTGAGGCATCTATGTCAGTCACTTGAACTAATGAAATATAGTAGACAGTCTAATCAGCCTTAAGGCATCTATGTCAGTCACTTGAACTAATGAAATCTAGTAGACAGTCTAATCAACCTTAAGGCATCTATGTCAGTCACTTGAACTAATGAAATCTAGTAGACAGTCTAATCAACCTTAAGGCATCTCTGTCAGTCACTTGAACTAATGAAATCTAGTAGACAGTCTAATCAACCTTAAAGCATCTATGTCAGTCACTTGAACTAATGAAATATAGTAGACAGTCTAATCAACCTTAAGGCATCTATGTCAGTCACTTAAACTAATGAAATCTAGTAGACAGTCTAATCAACCTTAAACATCTCTGTCAGTCACTTGAACTAATGAAATCTAGTAGACAGTCTAATCAACCTTAAAGCATCTCTGTCAGTCACTTGAACTAATGAAATCTAGTAGACAGTCTAATCAACCTTAAGGCATCTCTGTCAGTCACTTGAACTAATGAAATCTAGTAGACAGTCTAATCAACCTTAAAGCATCTATGTCAGTCACTTGAACTAATGAAATATAGTAGACAGTCTAATCAACCTTAAGGCATCTATGTCAGTCACTTGAACTAATGAAATCTAGTGGACAGTCTAATCAACCTTAAGGCATCTCTATCAGTCACTGGAACTAATGAAATCTAGTAGACAGTCTAATAAACCTTAAGGCATCTCTGTCAGTCACTGGAACTAATGAAATCTAGTAGACAGTTTAATCAACCTTAAAGCATCTCTGTCAGTCACTTGAACTAATGAAATCTAGTAGACAGTCTAATCAACCTTAAGGCATCTCTGTCAGCCACTTAAACTAATGAAATCTAGTAGACAGTCTAATCAACCTTAAGGCATCTCTGTCAGCCACTTGAACTAATGAAATCTAGTAGACAGTCTAATCAACCTTAAGGAATCTCTGTCAGTCACTGGAACTAATGAAATCTAGTAGACAGTCTAATCAACCTTAAGGCATCTCTGTCAGCCACTTAAACTAATGAAATCTAGTAGACAGTCTAATCAACCTTAAAGCATCTCTGTCAGTCACTTGAACTAATGAAATCTAGTAGACAGTCTAATCAACCTTAAGGAATCTCTGTCAGTCACTGGAACTAATGAAATCTAGTAGACAGTCTAATCAACCTTAAGGCATCTCTGTCAGCCACTTAAACTAATGAAATCTAGTAGACAGTCTAATCAACCTTAAAGCATCTCTGTCAGTCACTTGAGCTAATGAAATATAGTAAACAGTCTAATCAACCTTAAGGCATCTCTGTCAGTCACTGGAACTAATGAAATCTAGTAGACAGTCTAACCAATTTTAAGGCATCTATGTCAGTCACTTGAACTAATGAAATCTAGTAGACAGTCTAATCAACCTTAAGGCATCTCTATCAGTAACTGGAACTAATGAAATCTAGTAGACAGTCTAATCAACCTTAAGGCATCTATGTCAGTCACTGGAACTAATGAAATCTAGTAGACAGTCTAATCAACCTTAAGGCATCTCTGTCAGTCACTTAAACTAATGAAATCTAGTAAACAGTCTAATCAACCTTAAGGCATCTCTGTCAGTCACTTAAACTAATGAAATCTAGTAGACAGTTTAATCAACCTTAAGGCATCTCTGTCAGTCACTTGAACTAATGAAATCTAGTAGACAGTCTGATCAATCTTAAGGCATCTATGTCAGTCACTTGAGCTAATGAAATCTAGTAGACAGTCTAATCAACCTTAAGGCATCTCTATCAGTCACTGGAACTAATGAAATCTAGTAGACAGTCTAATCAACCTTAAGGCATCTCTGTCAGTCACTAGAACTAATGAAATCTAGTAGACAGTCTAATCAGCCTTAAGGCATCTCTATCAGTCACTTGAACTAATGAAATCTAGTAGACAGTCTAATCAACCTTAAAGCATCTCTATCAGTAACTGGAACTAATGAAATCTAGTAGACAGTCTAATCAACCTTAAGGCATCTCTGTCAGTCACTTGAACTAATGAAATCTAGTAGACAGTCTAATCAACCTTAAGGCATCTATGTCAGTCACTAGAACTAATGAAATCTAGTAGACAGTCTAATCAGCCTTAAGGCATCTCTATCAGTCACTTGAACTAATGAAATCTAGTAGACAGTCTAATCAACCTTAAAGCATCTCTATCAGTAACTGGAACTAATGAAATCTAGTAGACAGTCTAATCAACCTTAAGGCATCTCTGTCAGTCACTTGAACTAATGAAATCTAGTAGACAGTCTAATCAACCTTAAGGCATCTCTGTCAGTCACTTGAACTAATGAAATCTAGTAGACAGTCTAATAAACCTTAAGGCATCTCTGTCAGTCACTTGAACTAATGAAATCTAGTAGACAGTCTAATCAGCCTTAAGGCATCTATGTCAGTCACTTGAACTAATGAAATATAGTAGACAGTCTAATCAGCCTTAAGGCATCTATGTCAGTCACTTGAACTAATGAAATATAGTAGACAGTCTAATAAACCTTAAGGCATCTATGTCAGTCACTGGAACTAATGAAATCTAGTAGACAGTCTAATAAACCTTAAGGCATCTCTGTCAGTCACTTGAACTAATGAAATCTAGTAGACAGTCTAATCAGCCTTAAGGCATCTATGTCAGTCACTTGAACTAATGAAATATAGTAGACAGTCTAATCAGCCTTAAGGCATCTATGTCAGTCACTTGAACTAATGAAATATAGTAGACAGTCTAATCAGCCTTAAGGCATCTATGTCAGTCACTTGAACTAATGAAATCTAGTAGACAGTCTAATCAACCTTAAGGCATCTATGTCAGTCACTTGAACTAATGAAATCTAGTAGACAGTCTAATCAACCTTAAGGCATCTCTGTCAGTCACTTGAACTAATGAAATCTAGTAGACAGTCTAATCAACCTTAAAACATCTATGTCAGTCACTTGAACTAATGAAATATAGTAGACAGTCTAATCAACCTTAAGGCATCTATGTCAGTCACTTAAACTAATGAAATCTAGTAGACAGTCTAATCAACCTTAAAGCATCTCTGTCAGTCACTTGAACTAATGAAATCTAGTAGACAGTCTAATCAACCTTAAAGCATCTCTGTCAGTCACTTGAACTAATGAAATCTAGTAGACAGTCTAATCAACCTTAAGGCATCTCTGTCAGTCACTTGAACTAATGAAATCTAGTAGACAGTCTAATCAACCTTAAAGCATCTATGTCAGTCACTTGAACTAATGAAATATAGTAGACAGTCTAATCAACCTTAAGGCATCTATGTCAGTCACTTGAACTAATGAAATCTAGTGGACAGTCTAATCAACCTTAAGGCATCTCTATCAGTCACTGGAACTAATGAAATCTAGTAGACAGTCTAATAAACCTTAAGGCATCTCTGTCAGTCACTGGAACTAATGAAATCTAGTAGACAGTTTAATCAACCTTAAAGCATCTCTGTCAGTCACTTGAACTAATGAAATCTAGTAGACAGTCTAATCAACCTTAAGGCATCTCTGTCAGCCACTTAAACTAATGAAATCTAGTAGACAGTCTAATCAACCTTAAGGCATCTCTGTCAGCCACTTGAACTAATGAAATCTAGTAGACAGTCTAATCAACCTTAAGGAATCTCTGTCAGTCACTGGAACTAATGAAATCTAGTAGACAGTCTAATCAACCTTAAGGCATCTCTGTCAGCCACTTAAACTAATGAAATCTAGTAGACAGTCTAATCAACCTTAAAGCATCTCTGTCAGTCACTTGAACTAATGAAATCTAGTAGACAGTCTAATCAACCTTAAGGAATCTCTGTCAGTCACTGGAACTAATGAAATCTAGTAGACAGTCTAATCAACCTTAAGGCATCTCTGTCAGCCACTTAAACTAATGAAATCTAGTAGACAGTCTAATCAACCTTAAAGCATCTCTGTCAGTCACTTGAGCTAATGAAATATAGTAAACAGTCTAATCAACCTTAAGGCATCTCTGTCAGTCACTGGAACTAATGAAATCTAGTAGACAGTCTAACCAATTTTAAGGCATCTATGTCAGTCACTTGAACTAATGAAATCTAGTAGACAGTCTAATCAACCTTAAGGCATCTCTATCAGTAACTGGAACTAATGAAATCTAGTAGACAGTCTAATCAACCTTAAGGCATCTATGTCAGTCACTGGAACTAATGAAATCTAGTAGACAGTCTAATCAACCTTAAGGCATCTCTGTCAGTCACTTAAACTAATGAAATCTAGTAAACAGTCTAATCAACCTTAAGGCATCTCTGTCAGTCACTTAAACTAATGAAATCTAGTAGACAGTTTAATCAACCTTAAGGCATCTCTGTCAGTCACTTGAACTAATGAAATCTAGTAGACAGTCTGATCAATCTTAAGGCATCTATGTCAGTCACTTGAGCTAATGAAATCTAGTAGACAGTCTAATCAACCTTAAGGCATCTCTATCAGTCACTGGAACTAATGAAATCTAGTAGACAGTCTAATCAACCTTAAGGCATCTCTGTCAGTCACTAGAACTAATGAAATCTAGTAGACAGTCTAATCAGCCTTAAGGCATCTCTATCAGTCACTTGAACTAATGAAATCTAGTAGACAGTCTAATCAACCTTAAAGCATCTCTATCAGTAACTGGAACTAATGAAATCTAGTAGACAGTCTAATCAACCTTAAGGCATCTCTGTCAGTCACTTGAACTAATGAAATCTAGTAGACAGTCTAATCAACCTTAAGGCATCTCTGTCAGTCACTTGAACTAATGAAATCTAGTAGACAGTCTAATCAACCTTAAGGCATCTCTGTCAGTCACTTGAGCTAATGAAATATAGTAAACAGTCTAATCAACCTTAAGGCATCTCTGTCAGTCACTGGAACTAATGAAATCTAGTAGACAGTCTAACCAATTTTAAGGCATCTATGTCAGTCACTTGAACTAATGAAATCTAGTAGACAGTCTAATCAACCTTAAGGCATCTCTATCAGTAACTGGAACTAATGAAATCTAGTAGACAGTCTAATCAACCTTAAGGCATCTATGTCAGTCACTGGAACTAATGAAATCTAGTAGACAGTCTAATCAACCTTAAGGCATCTCTGTCAGTCACTTAAACTAATGAAATCTAGTAAACAGTCTAATCAACCTTAAGGCATCTCTGTCAGTCACTTGAACTAATGAAATCTAGTAGACAGTCTAATCAACCTTAAGGCATCTATGTCAGTCACTTGAACTAATGAAATCTAGTAGACAGTCTAATCAACCTTAAGGCATCTATGTCAGTCACTTGAACTAATGAAATCTAGTAGACAGTCTAATCAACCTTAAGGCATCTCTATCAGTCACTTGAACTAATGAAATATAGTAGACAGTCTAATCAACCTTAGGGCAGCTCTGTCAGTCACTTGAACTAATGAAATCTAGTAGACAGTCTAATCAACCTTAAGGCACCTCTATCAGTCACTTGAACTAATGAAATCTAGTAGACAGTCTAATCAACCTTAAGGCATCTCTGTCAGTCACTTGAACTAATGAAATCTAGTAGACAGTCTAATCAACCTTAAGGCATCTCTATCAGTAACTTGAGCTAATGAAATCTAGTAGACAGTCTAATCAACCTTAAGGCATCTCTGTCAGTCACTTGAACTAATGAAATCTAGTAGACAGTCTAATCAACCTTAAGGCATCTCTATCAGTCACTTGAACTAATGAAATATAGTAGACAGTCTAATCAACCTTAGGGCAGCTCTGTCAGTCACTTGAACTAATGAAATCTAGTAGACAGTCTAATCAACCTTAAGGCACCTCTATCAGTCACTTGAACTAATGAAATCTAGTAGACAGTCTAATCAACCTTAAGGCATCTCTGTCAGTAACTGGAACTAATGAAATATAGTAGACAGTTTAATCAACCTTAAAGCATCTCTGTCAGTCACTTGAACTAATGAAATATAGTAGACAGTCTAATCAACCTTAAAGCATCTCTGTCAGTCACTTGAACTAATGAAATCTAGTAGACAGTCTAATCAACCTTAAGGCATCTCTGTCAGTCACTGGAACTAATGAAATATAGTAGACAGTCTAATCAATCTTAAGGCACCTCTATCAGTCACTTGAACTAATGAAATCTAGTAGACAGTCTAATCAACCTTAAGGCATCTCTATCAGTAACTTGAGCTAATGAAATCTAGTAGACAGTCTAATCAACCTTAAGGCATCTCTATCAGTCACTTGAACTAATGAAATATAGTAGACAGTCTAATCAACCTTAGGGCAGCTCTGTCAGTCACTTGAACTAATGAAATCTAGTAGACAGTCTAATCAACCTTAAGGCACCTCTATCAGTCACTTGAACTAATGAAATCTAGTAGACAGTCTAATCAACCTTAAGGCATCTCTGTCAGTAACTGGAACTAATGAAATATAGTAGACAGTTTAATCAACCTTAAAGCATCTCTGTCAGTCACTTGAACTAATGAAATATAGTAGACAGTCTAATCAACCTTAAAGCATCTCTGTCAGTCACTTGAACTAATGAAATCTAGTAGACAGTCTAATCAACCTTAAGGCATCTCTGTCAGTCACTGGAACTAATGAAATATAGTAGACAGTCTAATCAACCTTAAGGCACCTTTATCAGTCACTTGAACTAATGAAATCTAGTAGACAGTCTAATCAACCTTAAGGCATCTCTGTCAGTCACTTGAACTAATGAAATCTAGTAGACAGTCTAATCAACCTTAAGGCATCTATGTCAGTCACTTGAACTAATGAAATATAGTAGACAGTCTAATCAACCTTAAGGCATCTCTATCAGTAACTTGAGCTAATGAAATCTAGTAGACAGTCTAATCAACCTTAAGGCATCTCTGTCAGTCACTTGAACTAATGAAATATAGTAGACAGTCTAATCAACCTTAAAGCATCTCTGTCAGTCACTTGAACTAATGAAATCTAGTAGACAGTCTAATCAACCTTAAGGCATCTCTGTCAGTCACTGGAACTAATGAAATATAGTAGACAGTCTAATCAATCTTAAGGCATCTCTGTCAGTCACTTGAACTAATGAAATCTAGTAGACAGTCTAATCAACCTTAAGGCATCTCTGTCAGTCACTTGAACTAATGAAATCTAGTAGACAGTCTAATCAACCTTAAGGCATCTCTGTCAGTCACTGGAACTAATGAAATCTAGTAGACAGTCTAATCAACCTTAAAGCATCTCTGTCAGTCACTTAAACTAATGAAATATAGTAGACAGTCTAATCAACCTTAAGGCATCTCTGTCAGTCACTTGAACTAATGAAATCTAGTAGACAGTCTAATCAACCTTAAGGCATCTCTGTCAGTCACTGGAACTAATGAAATCTAGTAGACAGTCTAATCAACCTTAAAGCATCTCTGTCAGTCACTTAAACTAATGAAATATAGTAGACAGTCTAATCAACCTTAAGGCATCTCTGTCAGTCACTTAAACTAATGAAATCTAGTAAACAGTCTAATCAACCTTAAGGCATCTCTGTCAGTCACTTAAACTAATGAAATCTAGTAGACAGTCTAATCAACCTTAAGGCATCTATGTCAGTCACTTGAACTAATGAAATCTAGTAGACAGTCTAATCAACCTTAAAGCATCTCTGTCAGTCACTTGAACTAATGAAATCTAGTAGACAGTCTAATCAACCTTAAGGCATCTATGTCAGTCACTTGAACTAATGAAATATAGTAGACAGTCTAATCAACCTTAAGGCATCTCTATCAGTAACTTGAGCTAATGAAATCTAGTAGACAGTCTAATCAACCTTAAGGCATCTCTGTCAGTCACTTGAACTAATGAAATATAGTAGACAGTCTAATCAACCTTAAAGCATCTCTGTCAGTCACTTGAACTAATGAAATCTAGTAGACAGTCTAATCAACCTTAAGGCATCTCTGTCAGTCACTGGAACTAATGAAATATAGTAGACAGTCTAATCAATCTTAAGGCATCTCTGTCAGTCACTTGAACTAATGAAATCTAGTAGACAGTCTAATCAACCTTAAGGCATCTCTGTCAGTCACTTGAACTAATGAAATCTAGTAGACAGTCTAATCAACCTTAAGGCATCTCTGTCAGTCACTGGAACTAATGAAATCTAGTAGACAGTCTAATCAACCTTAAATCATCTCTGTCAGTCACTTAAACTAATGAAATATAGTAGACAGTCTAATCAACCTTAAGGCATCTCTGTCAGTCACTTGAACTAATGAAATCTAGTAGACAGTCTAATCAACCTTAAGGCATCTCTGTCAGTCACTGGAACTAATGAAATCTAGTAGACAGTCTAATCAACCTTAAAGCATCTCTGTCAGTCACTTAAACTAATGAAATATAGTAGACAGTCTAATCAACCTTAAGGCATCTCTGTCAGTCACTTAAACTAATGAAATCTAGTAAACAGTCTAATCAACCTTAAGGCATCTCTGTCAGTCACTTAAACTAATGAAATCTAGTAGACAGTCTAATCAACCTTAAGGCATCTATGTCAGTCACTTGAACTAATGAAATCTAGTAGACAGTCTAATCAACCTTAAGGCATCTATGTCAGTCACTTGAACTAATGAAATCTAGTAGACAGTCTAATCAACCTTAAGGCATCTCTGTCAGTCACTGGAACTAATGAAATCTAGTAGACAGTCTAATCAGCCTTAAAGCATCTATGTCAGTCACTTGAACTAATGAAATCTAGTGGACAGTCTGATCAACCTTAAGGCATTTCTGTCAGTCACTTAAACTAATGAAATCTAGTAGACAGTCTAATCAACCTTAAGGCATCTCTGTCAGTCACTGGAACTAATGAAATCTAGTAGACAGTCTAATCAACCTTAAAGCATCTATGTCAGTCACTTGAACTAATGAAATCTAGTGGACAGTCTGATCAACCTTAAGGCATTTCTGTCAGTCACTTAAACTAATGAAATCTAGTAGACAGTCTAATCAACCTTAAGGCATCTCTGTCAGTCACTGGAACTAATGAAATCTAGTAGACAGTCTAATCAGCCTTAAAGCATCTATGTCAGTCACTTGAACTAATGAAATCTAGTGGACAGTCTGATCAACCTTAAGGCATTTCTGTCAGTCACTTAAACTAATGAAATCTAGTAAACAGTCTAATCAGCCTTAAAGCATCTCTGTCAGTCACTTGAACTAATGAAATCTAGTAGACAGTCTAATCAACCTTAAGGCATCTCTGTCAGTCACTTGAACTAATGAAATCTAGTAGACAGTCTAATCAACCTTAAGGCATCTCTGTCAGTCACTTGAACTAATGAAATCTAGTGGACAGTCTGATCAACCTTAAAGCATCTCTGTCAGTCACTTGAACTAATGAAATCTAGTAGACAGTCTAATCAACCTTAAAGCATCTATGTCAGTCACTTGAGCTAATGAAATCTAGTAGACAGTCTAATCAACCTTAAGGCATCTCTGTCAGTCACTTGAACTAATGAAATCTAGTAGAGAGTCTAATCAACCTTAAGGCATCTCTGTCAGTCACTTGAACTAATGAAATCTAGTAGACAGTCTAATCAACCTTAAGGCATCTATGTCAGTCACTTGAACTAATAAAATATAGTAGACAGTTTAATCAACCTTAAGGCATTTCTATCAGTCACTTGAACTAATGAAATCTAGTAGACAGTCTAATCAACCTTAAGGCATTTCTGTCAGTCACTTGAACTAATGAAATCTAGTAGACAGTCTAATCAACCTTAAGGCATCTCTGTCAGTCACTTGAGCTAATGAAATATAGTAAACAGTCTAATCAACCTTAAGGCATCTATGTCAGTCACTGGAACTAATGAAATCTAGTAGACAGTCTAATCAACCTTAAGGCATCTCTGTCAGTCACTTGAACTAATGAAATCTAGTAGACAGTCTAATCAACCTTAAGGCATCTCTGTCAGTCACTTGAACTAATGAAATCTAGTAGACAGTCTAATCAACCTTAAGGCATCTATGTCAGTCACTTGAGCTAATGAAATCTAGTAGACAGTCTAATCAACCTTAAAGCATCTCTGTCAGTCACTTGAACTAATGAAATCTAGTAGACAGTCTAATCAACCTTAAGGCATCTATGTCAGTCACTTGAACTAATGAAATCTAGTAGACAGTCTAATCAGCCTTAAGGCATCTATATCAGTCACTTGAACTAATGAAATATAGTAGACAGTCTAATCAACCTTAAGGCATCTCTGTCAGTCACTGGAACTAATGAAATATAGTAGACAGTCTAATCAACCTTAAGGCATCTATGTCAGTCACTTGAACTAATGAAATCTAGTAGACAGTCTAATCAGCCTTAAAGCATCTCTGTCAGTCACTTGAGCTAATGAAATATAGTAAACAGTCTAATCAACCTTAAGGCATCTATGTCAGTCACTGGAACTAATGAAATCTAGTAGACAGTCTAATCAACCTTAAGGCATCTCTGTCAGTCACTTGAACTAATGAAATCTAGTAGACAGTCTAATCAACCTTAAGGCATCTATGTCAGTCACTTGAACTAATGAAATCTAATAGACAGTCTAATCAGCCTTAAGGCATCTATATCAGTCACTTGAACTAATGAAATATAGTAGACAGTCTAATCAACCTTAAGGCATCTCTGTCAGTCACTGGAACTAATGAAATATAGTAGACAGTCTAATCAACCTTAAGGCATCTATGTCAGTCACTTGAACTAATGAAATCTAGTAGACAGTCTAATCAGCCTTAAAGCATCTCTGTCAGTCACTTGAGCTAATGAAATATAGTAAACAGTCTAATCAACCTTAAGGCATCTCTGTCAGTCACTTAAACTAATGAAATCTAGTAGACAGTCTAATCAACCTTAAGGCATCTCTATCAGTCACTTGAACTAATGAAATATAGTAGACAGTCTAATCAGCCTTAAAGCATCTCTGTCAGTCACTTGAACTAATGAAATCTAGTAGACAGTCTAATCAGCCTTAAAGCATCTCTGTCAGTCACTTGAGCTAATGAAATATAGTAAACAGTCTAATCAACCTTAAGGCATCTCTATCAGTCACTTGAACTAATGAAATCTAGTAGACAGTCTAATCAACCTTAAGGCATCTCTATCAGTCACTTGAACTAATGAAATCTAGTAGACAGTCTAATCAACCTTAAGGCATCTCTATCAGTCACTTGAACTAATGAAATATAGTAGACAGTCTAATCAACCTTAAGGCATCTCTGTCAGTCACTGGAACTAATGAAATATAGTAGACAGTCTAATCAACCTTAAGGCATCTATGTCAGTCACTTGAACTAATGAAATCTAGTAGACAGTCTAATCAGCCTTAAAGCATCTCTGTCAGTCACTTGAGCTAATGAAAAATAGTAAACAGTCTAATCAAGCTTAAGGCATCTCTGTCAGTCACTTGAACTAATGAAATCTAGTAGACAGTCTAATCAACCTTAAAGCATCTCTGTCAGTCACTTGAACTAATGAAATCTAGTAGACAGTCTAATCAACCTTAAAGCATCTCTATCAGTCACTTGAACTAATGAAATCTAGTAGACAGTCTAATCAACCTTAAGGCATCTATGTCAGTCACTGGAACTAATAAAATCTAGTAGACAGTCTAATCAACCTTAAGGCATCTCTGTCAGTCACTTGAACTAATGAAATCTAGTAGACAGTCTAATCAGCCTTAAAGCATCTCTGTCAGTCACTTGAACTAATGAAATCTAGTAGACAGTCTAATCAGCCTTAAAGCATCTCTGTCAGTCACTTGAACTAATGAAATCTAGTAGACAGTCTAATCAACCTTAAGGCATCTCTGTCAGTCACTAGAACTAATGAAATATAGTAGACAAACTGATCAACCTTAAAGCATCTCTGTCAGTCACTTGAACTAATGAAATCTAGTAGACAGTCTAATCAACCTTAAAGCATCTCTGTCAGTCACTTGAGCTAATGAAATATAGTAAACAGTCTAATCAGCCTTAAAGCATCTCTGTCAGTCACTTGAACTAATGAAATCTAGTAGACAGTCTAATCAGCCTTAAAGCATCTCTGTCAGTCACTTGAGCTAATGAAATATAGTAAACAGTCTAATCAACCTTAAGGCATCTCTGTCAGTCACTTGAACTAATGAAATCTAGTAGACAGTCTAATCAGCCTTAAAGCATCTCTGTCAGTCACTTGAGCTAATGAAATATAGTAAACAGTCTAATCAACCTTAAGGCATCTCTGTCAGTCACTTGAACTAATGAAATCTAGTAGACAGTCTAATCAACCTTAAGGCATCTCTGTCAGTCACTAGAACTAATGAAATATAGTAGACAGTCTGATCAACCTTAAAGCATCTCTGTCAGTCACTTGAACTAATGAAATCTAGTAGACAGTCTAATCAGCCTTAAAGCATCTCTATCAGTCACTTGAACTAATGAAATCTAGTAAACAGTTTAATCAACCTTAAGGCATCTATGTCAGTCACTTGAACTAATGAAATATAGTAGACAGTCTAATCAACCTTAAGGCATCTCTATCAGTCACTTGAACTAATGAAATCTAGTAGACAGTCTGATCAACCTTAAAGCATCTCTGTCAGTCACTTGAACTAATGAAATCTAGTAAACAGTCTAATCAACCTTAAGGCATCTCTGTCAGTCACTTGAACTAATGAAATCTAGTAGACAGTCTAATCAGCCTTAAAGCATCTCTGTCAGTCACTAGAACTAATGAAATCTAGTAGACAGTCTAATCAACCTTAAGGCATCTCTGTCAGTCACTTGAACTAATGAAATCTAGTAGACAGTCTAATCAACCTTAAGGCATCTATGTCAGTCACTTGAGCTAATGAAATATAGTAAACAGTCTAATCAACCTTAAGGCATCTCTGTCAGTCACTTGAACTAATGAAATATAGTAGACAGTCTAATCAGCCTTAAAGCATCTCTGTCAGTCACTTGAACTAATGAAATATAGTAGACAGTCTAATCAACCTTAAGGCATCTATGTCAGTCACTTGAACTAATGAAATCTAGCGGACAGTCTAATCAACCTTAAGGCACCTCTGTCAGTCACTTGAACTAATGAAATCTAGTAGACAGTCTAATCAACCTTAAGGCATTTCTGTCAGTAACTTGAACTAATGAAATATAGTAGACAGTCTAATCAACCTTAAGGCATCTCTGTCAGTCACTTGAACCAATGAAATATAGTAGACAGTCTAATCAACCTTAAGGCATCTATGTCAGTCACTTGAACTAATGAAATATAGTAGACAGTCTAATCAGCTTTAAAGCATCTCTGTCAGTCACTTGAACTAATGAAATATAGTAGACAGTCTAATCAACCTTAAGGCATCTATGTCAGTCACTTGAACTAATGAAATCTAGCGGACAGTCTAATCAACCTTAAGGCACCTCTGTCAGTCACTTGAACTAATGAAATCTAGTAGACAGTCTAATCAACCTTAAGGCATTTCTGTCAGTAACTTGAACTAATGAAATATAGTAGACAGTCTAATCAACCTTAAGGCATCTCTGTCAGTCACTTGAACTAATGAAATATAGTAGACAGTCTAATCAACCTTAAGGCATCTATGTCAGTCACTTGAACTAATGAAATCTAGTAGACAGTCTAATCAACCTTAAAGCATCTCTGTCAGTCACTGGAACTAATGAAATCTAGTAGACAGTCTAATCAACCTTAAGGCATCTCTGTCAGTCACTTGAACTAATGAAATATAGTAGACAGTCTAATCAACCTTAAGGCATCTATGTCAGTCACTTGAACTAATGAAATCTAGTAGACAGTCTAATCAACCTTAAAGCATCTATGTCAGTCACTTGAACTAATGAAATCTAGTAGACAGTCTAATCAACCTTAAAGCATCTCTATCAGTCACTTGAGCTAATGAAATCTAGTAGACAGTCTAATCAACCTTAAGGCATCTCTGTCAGTCACTTGAACTAATGAAATATAGTAGACAGTCTAATCAACCTTAAGGCATCTATGTCAGTCACTTGAACTAATGAAATCTAGTAGACAGTCTAATCAACCTTAAAGCATCTCTGTCAGTCACTTGAACTAATGAAATCTAGTAGACAGTCTAATCAACCTTAAAGCATCTCTGTCAGTCACTTGAACTAATGAAATATAGTAGACAGTCTAATCAACCTTAAGGCATCTATGTCAGTCACTTGAACTAATGAAATCTAGTAGACAGTCTAATCAACCTTAAAGCATCTCTGTCAGTCACTTGAACTAATGAAATCTAGTAGACAGTCTAATCAACCTTAAAGCATCTATGTCAGTCACTTGAACTAATGAAATCTAGTAGACAGTCTAATCAACCTTAAAGCATCTCTATCAGTCACTTGAGCTAATGAAATCTAGTAGACAGTCTAATCAACCTTAAGGCATCTCTGTCAGTCACTTGAACTAATGAAATATAGTAGACAGTCTAATCAACCTTAAGGCATCTATGTCAGTCACTTGAACTAATGAAATCTAGTAGACAGTCTAATCAACCTTAAAGCATCTCTGTCAGTCACTTGAACTAATAAAATCTAGTAGACAGTCTAATCAACCTTAGGGCATCTCTATCAGTCACTTGAGCTAATGAAATCTAGTAGACAGTCTAATCAACCTTAAAGCATCTCTATCAGCCACTTAAACTAATGAAATATAGTAGACAGTCTAATCAACCTTAAAGCATCTATGTCAGTCACTTGAACTAATGAAATCTAGTAGACAGTCTAATCAACCTTAAAGCATCTCTGTCAGTCACTGGAACTAATGAAATCTAGTAGACAGTCTAATCAACCTTAGGGCATCTCTATCAGTCACTTGAGCTAATGAAATCTAGTAGACAGTCTAATCAACCTTAAGGCATCTCTGTCAGTCACTTGAACTAATGAAATATAGTAGACAGTCTAATCAACCTTAAGGCATCTATGTCAGTCACTTGAACTAATGAAATCTAGTAGACAGTCTAATCAACCTTAAAGCATCTCTGTCAGTCACTTGAACTAATAAAATCTAGTAGACAGTCTAATCAACCTTAGGGCATCTCTATCAGTCACTTGAGCTAATGAAATCTAGTAGACAGTCTAATCAACCTTAAGGCATCTCTGTCAGTCACTTGAACTAATGAAATATAGTAGACAGTCTAATCAACCTTAAGGCATCTATGTCAGTCACTTGAACTAATGAAATCTAGTAGACAGTCTAATCAACCTTAAAGCATCTCTGTCAGTCACTTGAACTAATAAAATCTAGTAGACAGTCTAATCAACCTTAGGGCATCTCTATCAGTCACTTGAGCTAATGAAATCTAGTAGACAGTCTAATCAACCTTAAAGCATCTCTATCAGTCACTTGAACTAATGAAATCTAGTAGACAGTCTAATCAACCTAAAGGCATCTCTGTCAGTCACTTGAACTAATGAAATCTAGTAGACAGTCTAATCAGCCTTAAAGCATCTCTGTCAGTCACTTGAACTAATGAAATCTAGTAGACAGTCTAACCAACCTTAAGGCATCTCTGTCAGTCACTTGAGCTAATGAAATATAGTAAACAGTCTAATCAACCTTAAGGCATCTCTGTCAGTCACTTGAACTAATGAAATCTAGTAGACAGTCTAATCAACCTTAAAGCATCTCTGTCAGTCACTTGAACTAATGAAATCTAGTAGACAGTCTAATCAACCTTAAAGCATCTCTATCAGTCACTTGAACTAATGAAATCTAGTAGACAGTCTAATCAACCTTAAGGCATCTATGTCAGTCACTGGAACTAATAAAATCTAGTAGACAGTCTAATCAACCTTAAAGCATCTCTGTCAGTCACTTGAACTAATGAAATCTAGTAGACAGTCTAATCAGCCTTAAAGCATCTCTGTCAGTCACTTGAACTAATGAAATCTAGTAGACAGTCTAATCAGCCTTAAAGCATCTCTGTCAGTCACTTGAACTAATGAAATCTAGTAGACAGTCTAATCAACCTTAAGGCATCTCTGTCAGTCACTAGAACTAATGAAATATAGTAGACAGTCTGATCAACCTTAAAGCATCTCTGTCAGTCACTTGAACTAATGAAATCTAGTAGACAGTCTAATCAACCTTAAAGCATCTCTGTCAGTCACTTGAGCTAATGAAATATAGTAAACAGTCTAATCAGCCTTAAAGCATCTCTGTCAGTCACTTGAACTAATGAAATCTAGTAGACAGTCTAATCAGCCTTAAAGCATCTCTGTCAGTCACTTGAGCTAATGAAATATAGTAAACAGTCTAATCAACCTTAAGGCATCTCTGTCAGTCACTTGAACTAATGAAATCTAGTAGACAGTCTAATCAGCCTTAAAGCATCTCTGTCAGTCACTTGAGCTAATGAAATATAGTAAACAGTCTAATCAACCTTAAGGCATCTCTGTCAGTCACTTGAACTAATGAAATCTAGTAGACAGTCTAATCAACCTTAAGGCATCTCTGTCAGTCACTAGAACTAATGAAATATAGTAGACAGTCTGATCAACCTTAAAGCATCTCTGTCAGTCACTTGAACTAATGAAATCTAGTAGACAGTCTAATCAGCCTTAAAGCATCTCTATCAGTCACTTGAACTAATGAAATCTAGTAAACAGTTTAATCAACCTTAAGGCATCTATGTCAGTCACTTGAACTAATGAAATATAGTAGACAGTCTAATCAACCTTAAGGCATCTCTATCAGTCACTTGAACTAATGAAATCTAGTAGACAGTCTGATCAACCTTAAAGCATCTCTGTCAGTCACTTGAACTAATGAAATCTAGTAAACAGTCTAATCAACCTTAAGGCATCTCTGTCAGTCACTTGAACTAATGAAATCTAGTAGACAGTCTAATCAGCCTTAAAGCATCTCTGTCAGTCACTAGAACTAATGAAATCTAGTAGACAGTCTAATCAACCTTAAGGCATCTCTGTCAGTCACTTGAACTAATGAAATCTAGTAGACAGTCTAATCAACCTTAAGGCATCTATGTCAGTCACTTGAGCTAATGAAATATAGTAAACAGTCTAATCAACCTTAAGGCATCTCTGTCAGTCACTTGAACTAATGAAATATAGTAGACAGTCTAATCAGCCTTAAAGCATCTCTGTCAGTCACTTGAACTAATGAAATATAGTAGACAGTCTAATCAACCTTAAGGCATCTATGTCAGTCACTTGAACTAATGAAATCTAGCGGACAGTCTAATCAACCTTAAGGCACCTCTGTCAGTCACTTGAACTAATGAAATCTAGTAGACAGTCTAATCAACCTTAAGGCATTTCTGTCAGTAACTTGAACTAATGAAATATAGTAGACAGTCTAATCAACCTTAAGGCATCTCTGTCAGTCACTTGAACTAATGAAATATAGTAGACAGTCTAATCAACCTTAAGGCATCTATGTCAGTCACTTGAACTAATGAAATATAGTAGACAGTCTAATCAGCCTTAAAGCATCTCTGTCAGTCACTTGAACTAATGAAATATAGTAGACAGTCTAATCAACCTTAAGGCATCTATGTCAGTCACTTGAACTAATGAAATCTAGCGGACAGTCTAATCAACCTTAAGGCACCTCTGTCAGTCACTTGAACTAATGAAATCTAGTAGACAGTCTAATCAACCTTAAGGCATTTCTGTCAGTAACTTGAACTAATGAAATATAGTAGACAGTCTAATCAACCTTAAGGCATCTCTGTCAGTCACTTGAACTAATGAAATATAGTAGACAGTCTAATCAACCTTAAGGCATCTATGTCAGTCACTTGAACTAATGAAATCTAGTAGACAGTCTAATCAACCTTAAAGCATCTCTGTCAGTCACTGGAACTAATGAAATCTAGTAGACAGTCTAATCAACCTTAAGGCATCTCTGTCAGTCACTTGAACTAATGAAATATAGTAGACAGTCTAATCAACCTTAAGGCATCTATGTCAGTCACTTGAACTAATGAAATCTAGTAGACAGTCTAATCAACCTTAAAGCATCTATGTCAGTCACTTGAACTAATGAAATCTAGTAGACAGTCTAATCAACCTTAAAGCATCTCTATCAGTCACTTGAGCTAATGAAATCTAGTAGACAGTCTAATCAACCTTAAGGCATCTCTGTCAGTCACTTGAACTAATGAAATATAGTAGACAGTCTAATCAACCTTAAGGCATCTATGTCAGTCACTTGAACTAATGAAATCTAGTAGACAGTCTAATCAACCTTAAAGCATCTCTGTCAGTCACTTGAACTAATGAAATCTAGTAGACAGTCTAATCAACCTTAAAGCATCTCTGTCAGTCACTTGAACTAATGAAATATAGTAGACAGTCTAATCAACCTTAAGGCATCTATGTCAGTCACTTGAACTAATGAAATCTAGTAGACAGTCTAATCAACCTTAAAGCATCTCTGTCAGTCACTTGAACTAATGAAATCTAGTAGACAGTCTAATCAACCTTAAAGCATCTATGTCAGTCACTTGAACTAATGAAATCTAGTAGACAGTCTAATCAACCTTAAAGCATCTCTATCAGTCACTTGAGCTAATGAAATCTAGTAGACAGTCTAATCAACCTTAAGGCATCTCTGTCAGTCACTTGAACTAATGAAATATAGTAGACAGTCTAATCAACCTTAAGGCATCTATGTCAGTCACTTGAACTAATGAAATCTAGTAGACAGTCTAATCAACCTTAAAGCATCTCTGTCAGTCACTTGAACTAATAAAATCTAGTAGACAGTCTAATCAACCTTAGGGCATCTCTATCAGTCACTTGAGCTAATGAAATCTAGTAGACAGTCTAATCAACCTTAAAGCATCTCTATCAGCCACTTGAACTAATGAAATATAGTAGACAGTCTAATCAACCTTAAGGCATCTATGTCAGTCACTTGAACTAATGAAATCTAGTAGACAGTCTAATCAACCTTAAAGCATCTCTGTCAGTCACTGGAACTAATGAAATCTAGTAGACAGTCTAATCAACCTTAGGGCATCTCTATCAGTCACTTGAGCTAATGAAATCTAGTAGACAGTCTAATCAACCTTAAGGCATCTCTGTCAGTCACTTGAACTAATGAAATATAGTAGACAGTCTAATCAACCTTAAGGCATCTATGTCAGTCACTTGAACTAATGAAATCTAGTAGACAGTCTAATCAACCTTAAAGCATCTCTGTCAGTCACTTGAACTAATAAAATCTAGTAGACAGTCTAATCAACCTTAGGGCATCTCTATCAGTCACTTGAGCTAATGAAATCTAGTAGACAGTCTAATCAACCTTAAGGCATCTCTGTCAGTCACTTGAACTAATGAAATATAGTAGACAGTCTAATCAACCTTAAGGCATCTATGTCAGTCACTTGAACTAATGAAATCTAGTAGACAGTCTAATCAACCTTAAAGCATCTCTGTCAGTCACTTGAACTAATAAAATCTAGTAGACAGTCTAATCAACCTTAAGGCATCTCTATCAGTCACTTGAGCTAATGAAATCTAGTAGACAGTCTAATCAACCTTAAAGCATCTCTATCAGTCACTTGAACTAATGAAATCTAGTAGACAGTCTAATCAACCTAAAGGCATCTCTGTCAGTCACTTGAACTAATGAAATCTAGTAGACAGTCTAATCAGCCTTAAAGCATCTCTGTCAGTCACTTGAACTAATGAAATCTAGTAGACAGTCTAACCAACCTTAAGGCATCTCTGTCAGTCACTTAAACTAATGAAATCTAGCGGACAGTCTAATCAACCTTAAGGCACCTCTGTCAGTCACTTGAACTAATGAAATCTAGTAGACAGTCTAATCAACCTTAAGGCATCTCTGTCAGTCACTTGAACTAATGAAATCTAGTAGACAGTTTAATCAACCTTAAGGCATCTATGTCAGTCACTTGAACTAATGAAATATAGTAGACAGTCTAATCAACCTTAAGGCATCTATGTCAGTCACTTGAACTAATGAAATATAGTAGACAGTCTAATCAGCCTTAAGGCATCTCTGTCAGTCACTAGAACTAATGAAATCTAGTAGACAGTCTAATCAACCTTAAGGCATCTATGTCAGTCACTTGAACTAATGAAATATAGTAGACAGTCTAATCAACCTTAAGGCATCTATGTCAGTCACTTGAACTAATGAAATCTAGCGGACAGTCTAATCAACCTTAAGGCACCTCTGTCAGTCACTTGAACTAATGAAATCTAGTAGACAGTCTAATCAACCTTAAGGCATTTCTGTCAGTAACTTGAACTAATGAAATATAGTAGACAGTCTAATCAACCTTAAGGCATCTCTGTCAGTCACTTGAACTAATGAAATATAGTAGACAGTCTAATCAACCTTAAGGCATCTATGTCAGTCACTTGAACTAATGAAATCTAGTAGACAGTCTAATCAACCTTAAAGCATCTCTGTCAGTCACTGGAACTAATGAAATCTAGTAGACAGTCTAATCAACCTTAAGGCATCTCTGTCAGTCACTTGAACTAATGAAATATAGTAGACAGTCTAATCAACCTTAAGGCATCTATGTCAGTCACTTGAACTAATGAAATCTAGTAGACAGTCTAATCAACCTTAAAGCATCTATGTCAGTCACTTGAACTAATGAAATCTAGTAGACAGTCTAATCAACCTTAAAGCATCTCTATCAGTCACTTGAGCTAATGAAATCTAGTAGACAGTCTAATCAACCTTAAGGCATCTCTGTCAGTCACTTGAACTAATGAAATATAGTAGACAGTCTAATCAACCTTAAGGCATCTATGTCAGTCACTTGAACTAATGAAATCTAGTAGACAGTCTAATCAACCTTAAAGCATCTCTGTCAGTCACTTGAACTAATGAAATCTAGTAGACAGTCTAATCAACCTTAAAGCATCTCTGTCAGTCACTTGAACTAATGAAATATAGTAGACAGTCTAATCAACCTTAAGGCATCTATGTCAGTCACTTGAACTAATGAAATCTAGTAGACAGTCTAATCAACCTTAAAGCATCTCTGTCAGTCACTTGAACTAATGAAATCTAGTAGACAGTCTAATCAACCTTAAAGCATCTATGTCAGTCACTTGAACTAATGAAATCTAGTAGACAGTCTAATCAACCTTAAAGCATCTCTATCAGTCACTTGAGCTAATGAAATCTAGTAGACAGTCTAATCAACCTTAAGGCATCTCTGTCAGTCACTTGAACTAATGAAATATAGTAGACAGTCTAATCAACCTTAAGGCATCTATGTCAGTCACTTGAACTAATGAAATCTAGTAGACAGTCTAATCAACCTTAAAGCATCTCTGTCAGTCACTTGAACTAATAAAATCTAGTAGACAGTCTAATCAACCTTAGGGCATCTCTATCAGTCACTTGAGCTAATGAAATCTAGTAGACAGTCTAATCAACCTTAAAGCATCTCTATCAGCCACTTGAACTAATGAAATATAGTAGACAGTCTAATCAACCTTAAGGCATCTATGTCAGTCACTTGAACTAATGAAATCTAGTAGACAGTCTAATCAACCTTAAGGCACCTCTGTCAGTCACTTGAACTAATGAAATCTAGTAGACAGTCTAATCAACCTTAAGGCATTTCTGTCAGTAACTTGAACTAATGAAATATAGTAGACAGTCTAATCAACCTTAAGGCATCTCTGTCAGTCACTTGAACTAATGAAATATAGTAGACAGTCTAATCAACCTTAAGGCATCTATGTCAGTCACTTGAACTAATGAAATCTAGTAGACAGTCTAATCAACCTTAAAGCATCTCTGTCAGTCACTGGAACTAATGAAATCTAGTAGACAGTCTAATCAACCTTAAGGCATCTCTGTCAGTCACTTGAACTAATGAAATATAGTAGACAGTCTAATCAACCTTAAGGCATCTATGTCAGTCACTTGAACTAATGAAATCTAGTAGACAGTCTAATCAACCTTAAAGCATCTATGTCAGTCACTTGAACTAATGAAATCTAGTAGACAGTCTAATCAACCTTAAAGCATCTCTATCAGTCACTTGAGCTAATGAAATCTAGTAGACAGTCTAATCAACCTTAAGGCATCTCTGTCAGTCACTTGAACTAATGAAATATAGTAGACAGTCTAATCAACCTTAAGGCATCTATGTCAGTCACTTGAACTAATGAAATCTAGTAGACAGTCTAATCAACCTTAAAGCATCTCTGTCAGTCACTTGAACTAATGAAATCTAGTAGACAGTCTAATCAACCTTAAAGCATCTCTGTCAGTCACTTGAACTAATGAAATATAGTAGACAGTCTAATCAACCTTAAGGCATCTATGTCAGTCACTTGAACTAATGAAATCTAGTAGACAGTCTAATCAACCTTAAAGCATCTCTGTCAGTCACTTGAACTAATGAAATCTAGTAGACAGTCTAATCAACCTTAAAGCATCTATGTCAGTCACTTGAACTAATGAAATCTAGTAGACAGTCTAATCAACCTTAAAGCATCTCTATCAGTCACTTGAGCTAATGAAATCTAGTAGACAGTCTAATCAACCTTAAGGCATCTCTGTCAGTCACTTGAACTAATGAAATATAGTAGACAGTCTAATCAACCTTAAGGCATCTATGTCAGTCACTTGAACTAATGAAATCTAGTAGACAGTCTAATCAACCTTAAAGCATCTCTGTCAGTCACTTGAACTAATAAAATCTAGTAGACAGTCTAATCAACCTTAGGGCATCTCTATCAGTCACTTGAGCTAATGAAATCTAGTAGACAGTCTAATCAACCTTAAAGCATCTCTATCAGCCACTTGAACTAATGAAATATAGTAGACAGTCTAATCAACCTTAAGGCATCTATGTCAGTCACTTGAACTAATGAAATCTAGTAGACAGTCTAATCAACCTTAAAGCATCTCTGTCAGTCACTGGAACTAATGAAATCTAGTAGACAGTCTAATCAACCTTAGGGCATCTCTATCAGTCACTTGAGCTAATGAAATCTAGTAGACAGTCTAATCAACCTTAAGGCATCTCTGTCAGTCACTTGAACTAATGAAATATAGTAGACAGTCTAATCAACCTTAAGGCATCTATGTCAGTCACTTGAACTAATGAAATCTAGTAGACAGTCTAATCAACCTTAAAGCATCTCTGTCAGTCACTTGAACTAATAAAATCTAGTAGACAGTCTAATCAACCTTAGGGCATCTCTATCAGTCACTTGAGCTAATGAAATCTAGTAGACAGTCTAATCAACCTTAAGGCATCTCTGTCAGTCACTTGAACTAATGAAATATAGTAGACAGTCTAATCAACCTTAAGGCATCTATGTCAGTCACTTGAACTAATGAAATCTAGTAGACAGTCTAATCAACCTTAAAGCATCTCTGTCAGTCACTTGAACTAATAAAATCTAGTAGACAGTCTAATCAACCTTAAGGCATCTCTATCAGTCACTTGAGCTAATGAAATCTAGTAGACAGTCTAATCAACCTTAAAGCATCTCTATCAGTCACTTGAACTAATGAAATCTAGTAGACAGTCTAATCAACCTAAAGGCATCTCTGTCAGTCACTTGAACTAATGAAATCTAGTAGACAGTCTAATCAGCCTTAAAGCATCTCTGTCAGTCACTTGAACTAATGAAATCTAGTAGACAGTCTAACCAACCTTAAGGCATCTCTGTCAGTCACTTAAACTAATGAAATCTAGCGGACAGTCTAATCAACCTTAAGGCACCTCTGTCAGTCACTTGAACTAATGAAATCTAGTAGACAGTCTAATCAACCTTAAGGCATCTCTGTCAGTCACTTGAACTAATGAAATCTAGTAGACAGTTTAATCAACCTTAAGGCATCTATGTCAGTCACTTGAACTAATGAAATATAGTAGACAGTCTAATCAACCTTAAGGCATCTATGTCAGTCACTTGAACTAATGAAATATAGTAGACAGTCTAATCAGCCTTAAGGCATCTCTGTCAGTCACTAGAACTAATGAAATCTAGTAGACAGTCTAATCAACCTTAAGGCATCTATGTCAGTCACTTGAACTAATGAAATATAGTAGACAGTCTAATCAACCTTAAGGCATCTATGTCAGTCACTTGAACTAATGAAATATAGTAGACAGTTTAATCAACCTTAAGGCATCTCTATCAGTCACTTGAACTAATGAAATCTAGTAGACAGTCTAATCAACCTTAAGGCATCTATGTCAGTCACTTGAACTAATGAAATATAGTAGACAGTCTAATCAGCCTTAAGGCATCTCTGTCAGTCACTAGAACTAATGAAATCTAGTAGACAGTCTAATCAACCTTAAAGCATCTCTGTCAGTCACTTGAACTAATGAAATCTAGTAGACAGTTTAATCAACCTTAAGGCATCTCTGTCAGTCACTTGAACTAATGAAATCTAGTAGACAGTCTAATCAACCTTAAGGCATCTCTGTCAGTCACTTGAACTAATGAAATATAGTAGACAGTCTAATCAACCTTAAGGCATCTATGTCAGTCACTTGAACTAATGAAATCTAGTAGACAGTCTAATCAACCTTAAAGCATCTATGTCAGTCACTTGAACTAATGAAATCTAGTAGACAGTCTAATCAACCTTAAAGCATCTCTGTCAGTCACTTGAACTAATGAAATCTAGTAGACAGTCTAATCAACCTTAAGGCATCTATGTCAGTCACTGGAACTAATGAAATCTAGTAGAAGGTCTAATCAGCCTTAAAGCATCTCTATCAGTCACTTGAACTAATGAAATCTAGTAGACAGTCTAATCAACCTTAAAGCATCTCTGTCAGTCACTTGAACTAATGAAATCTAGTAGACAGTCTAATCAACCTTAAGGCATCTCTGTCAGTCACTTGAACTAATGAAATCTAGTAGACAGTCTAATCAACCTTAAGGCATCTCTGTCAGTCACTTGAACTAATGAAATATAGTAGACAGTCTAATCAACCTTAAAGCATCTATGTCAGTCACTTGAACTAATGAAATCTAGTAGACAGTCTAATCAGCCTTAAAGCATCTCTATCAGTCACTTGAACTAATGAAATCTAGTAGACAGTCTAATCAACCTTAAAGCATCTCTGTCAGTCACTTGAACTAATGAAATCTAGTAGACAGTCTAATCAACCTTAAGGCATCTATGTCAGTCACTTAAACTAATGAAATATAGTAGACAGTCTAATCAACCTTAAAGCATTTCTGTCAGTCACTTGAACTAATGAAATCTAGTAGACAGTCTAATCAGCCTTAAAGCATCTCTATCAGTCACTTGAACTAATGAAATCTAGTAGACAGTCTAATCAACCTTAAGGCATCTCTGTCAGTCACTTGAACTAATGAAATCTAGTAGACAGTCTAATCAACCTTAAGGCATCTCTGTCAGTCACTTGAACTAATGAAATATAGTAGACAGTCTAATCAACCTTAAGGCATCTATGTCAGTCACTTGAACTAATGAAATCTAGTAGACAGTCTAATCAACCTTAAAGCATCTATGTCAGTCACTTGAACTAATGAAATCTAGTAGACAGTCTAATCAACCTTAAAGCATCTCTGTCAGCCACTGGAACTAATGAAATATAGTAGACAGTCTAATCAACCTTAAGGCATCTCTGTCAGTCACTTGAACTAATGAAATATAGTAGACAGTCTAATCAGCCTTAAGGCATCTCTGTCAGTCACTTGAACTAATGAAATCTAGTAGACAGTCTAATCAGCCTTAAAGCATCTCTGTCAGTCACTGGAACTAATGAAATATAGTAGACAGTCTAATCAACCTTAAGGCATCTATGTCAGTCACTTGAACTAATGAAATCTAGTAGACAGTCTAATCAACCTTAAAGCATCTATGTCAGTCACTTGAACTAATGAAATCTAGTAGACAGTCTAATCAACCTTAAAGCATCTCTATCAGTCACTTGAACTAATGAAATCTAGTAGACAGTTTAATCAACCTTAAGGCATCTCTGTCAGTCACTTGAACTAATGAAATCTAGTAGACAGTCTAATCAACCTTAAAGCATCTCTGTCAGCCACTGGAACTAATGAAATATAGTAGACAGTCTAATCAACCTTAAGGCATCTCTGTCAGTCACTTGAACTAATGAAATATAGTAGACAGTCTAATCAACCTTAAGGCATCTATGTCAGTCACTTGAACTAATGAAATCTAGTAGACAGTCTAATCAACCTTAAAGCATCTATGTCAGTCACTTGAACTAATGAAATCTAGTAGACAGTCTAATCAACTTTAAAGCATCTCTGTCAGTCACTTGAACTAATGAAATCTAGTAGACAGTCTAATCAACCTTAAGGCATCTCTATCAGTCACTGGAACTAATGAAATCTAGTAGACAGTCTAATCAACCTTAAGGCATCTATGTCAGTCACTTGAACTAATGAAATCTAGTAGACAGTCTAATCAACCTTAAAGCATATCTGTCAGTCACTTGAACTAATGAAATCTAGTAGACAGTTTAATCAACCTTAAGGCATCTATGTCAGTCACTTGAACTAATGAAATCTAGTAGACAGTCTAATCAACCTTAAAGCATCTCTGTCAGCCACTGGAACTAATGAAATATAGTAGACAGTCTAATCAACCTTAAAGCATCTCTGTCAGTCACTTGAACTAATGAAATCTAGTAGACAGTCTAATCAACCTTAAAGCATCTATGTCAGTCACTTGAACTAATGAAATCTAGTAGACAGTCTAATCAACCTTAAGGCATCTCTATCAGTCACTGGAACTAATGAAATCTAGTAGACAGTCTAATCAACCTTAAGGCATCTATGTCAGTCACTTGAACTAATGAAATCTAGTAGACAGTTTAATCAACCTTAAGGCATCTCTATCAGTCACTTGAACTAATGAAATCTAGTAGACAGTCTAATCAACCTTAAAGCATCTCTGTCAGCCACTGGAACTAATGAAATATAGTAGACAGTCTAATCAACCTTAAAGCATCTCTGTCAGTCACTTGAGCTAATGAAATATAGTAGACAGTCTAATCAGCCTTAAGGCATCTCTGTCAGTCACTTGAACTAATGAAATCTAGTAGACAGTCTAATCAGCCTTAAAGCATCTCTATCAGTCACTGGAACTAATGAAATCTAGTAGACAGTCTAATCAACCTTAAAGCATCTCTATCAGTCACTTGAACTAATGAAATCTAGTAGACAGTCTAATCAACCTTAAAGCATCTCTGTCAGTCACTTGAGCTAATGAAATATAGTAGACAGTCTAATCAACCTTAAGGCATCTCTGTCAGTCACTTGAACTAATGAAATCTAGTAGACAGTCTAATCAACCTTAAGGCATCTCTGTCAGTCACTTGAACTAATGAAATCTAGTAGACAGTCTAATCAACCTTAAGGCATCTCTGTCAGTCACTTAAACTAATGAAATCTAGTAGACAGTCTAATCAGCCTTAAAGCATCTATGTCAGTCACTTAAACTAATGAAATCTAGTAGACAGTCTAATCAACCTTAAAGCATCTATGTCAGTCACTTAAACTAATGAAATCTAGTAGACAGTCTAATCAACCTTAAGGCATCTCTGTCAGTCACTTGAACTAATGAAATATAGTAGACAGTCTAATCAACCTTAAGGCATCTCTGTCAGTCACTTGAACTAATGAAATCTAGTAGACAGTCTAATCAGCCTTAAGGCATCTCTGTCAGTCACTTGAACTAATGAAATCTAGTAGACAGTCTAATCAACCTTAAGGCATCTCTGTCAGTCACTTGAACTAATGAAATCTAGTAGACAGTCTAATCAGCCTTAAGGCATCTATGTCAGTCACTTGAACTAATGAAATATAGTAGACAGTCTAATCAACCTTAAAGCATCTCTGTCAGTCACTTGAACTAATGAAATCTAGTAGACAGTCTAATCAACCTTAAAGCATCTCTATCAGTCACTTGAACTAATGAAATCTAGTAGACAGTCTAATCAGCCTTAAGGCATCTCTGTCAGTCACTTGAACTAATGAAATATAGTAAACAGTCTAATCAACCTTAAGGCATCTCTGTCAGTCACTTGAACTAATGAAATCTAGTAGACAGTCTAATCAACCTTAAAGCATCTCTGTCAGTCACTTGAACTAATGAAATCTAGTAGACAGTCTAATCAGCCTTAAGGCATCTCTGTCAGTCACTTGAACTAATGAAATCTAGTAGACAGTCTAATCAACCTTAAGGCATCTCTATCAGTCACTTGAGCTAATGAAATCTAGTAGACAGTCTAATCAACCTAAGGCATCTCTGTCAGTCACTTGAACTAATGAAATCTAGTAGACAGTCTAATCAACCTTAAAGCATCTCTATCAGTCACTTGAACTAATGAAATATAGTAAACAGTCTAATCAACCTTAAGGCATCTCTGTCAGTCACTTGAACTAATGAAATCTAGTAGACAGTCTAATCAACCTTAAGGCATCTCTGTCAGTCACTTGAACTAATGAAATCTAGTAGACAGTCTAATCAACCTTAAAGCATCATGTCAGTCACTTGAACTAATGAAATATAGTAGACAGTCTAATCAACCTTAAGGCATTTCTGTCAGTCACTTGAGCTAATGAAATATAGTAAACAGTCTAATCAACCTTAAGGCATCTCTGTCAGTCACTTGAACTAATAAAATCTAGTAGACAGTCTAATCAACCTTAAGGCATCTCTGTCAGTCACTTGAACTAATGAAATATAGTAGACAGTCTAATCAACCTTAAGGCATTTCTGTCAGTCACTTGAGCTAATGAAATATAGTAAACAGTCTAATCAACCTTAAGGCATCTCTATCAGTCACTTGAGCTAATGAAATATAGTAAACAGTCTAATCAACCTTAAAGCATCTCTATCAGTCACTTGAACTAATGAAATATAGTAAACAGTCTAATCAACCTTAAGGCATCTCTGTCAGTCACTTGAACTAATAAAATATAGTAGACAGTCTAATCAACCTTAAAGCATCTCTGTCAGTCACTTGAACTAATGAAATCTAGTAGACAGTCTAATCAACCTTAAAGCATCTCTATCAGTCACTTGAGCTAATGAAATCTAGTAGACAGTCTAATCAACCTTAAGGCATCTATGTCAGTCACTTGAACTAATGAAATCTAGTAGACAGTCTAATCAACCTTAAAGCATCTCTATCAGTCACTTGAACTAATGAAATATAGTAAACAGTCTAATCAACCTTAAGGCATCTCTGTCAGTCACTTGAACTAATGAAATCTAGTAGACAGTCTAATCAACCTTAAGGCATCTCTATCAGTCACTTGAACTAATGAAATCTAGTAGACAGTCTAATCAACCTTAAGGCATCTATGTCAGTCACTTGAACTAATGAAATCTAGTAGACAGTCTAATCAACCTTAAAGCATCTCTATCAGTCACTTGAACTAATGAAATATAGTAAACAGTCTAATCAACCTTAAGGCATCTCTGTCAGTCACTTGAACTAATGAAATCTAGTAGACAGTCTAATCAACCTTAAGGCATCTCTATCAGTCACTTGAACTAATAAAATCTAGTAGACAGTCTAATCAACTTTAAAGCATCTCTGTCAGTCACTTGAGCTAATGAAATCTAGTAGACAGTCTAATCAGCCTTAAAGCATCTATGTCAGTCACTTGAACTAATGAAATCTAGTAGACAGTCTAATCAACCTTAAGGCATCTCTATCAGTCACTTGAACTAATGAAATCTAGTAGACAGTCTAATCAACCTTAAAGCATCTCTGTCAGTCACTTGAACTAATGAAATCTAGTAGACAGTCTAATCAACCTTAAGGCATCTATGTCAGTCACTTGAACTAATGAAATCTAGTAGACAGTCTAATCAACCTTAAAGCATCTCTATCAGTCACTTGAACTAATGAAATATAGTAAACAGTCTAATCAACCTTAAGGCATCTCTGTCAGTCACTTGAACTAATGAAATCTAGTAGACAGTCTAATCAACCTTAAGGCATCTCTATCAGTCACTTGAACTAATGAAATCTAGTAGACAGTCTAATCAACCTTAAGGCATCTATGTCAGTCACTTGAACTAATGAAATCTAGTAGACAGTCTAATCAACCTTAAAGCATCTCTATCAGTCACTTGAACTAATGAAATATAGTAAACAGTCTAATCAACCTTAAGGCATCTCTGTCAGTCACTTGAACTAATGAAATCTAGTAGACAGTCTAATCAACCTTAAGGCATCTCTATCAGTCACTTGAACTAATAAAATCTAGTAGACAGTCTAATCAACTTTAAAGCATCTCTGTCAGTCACTTGAGCTAATGAAATCTAGTAGACAGTCTAATCAACCTTAAGGCATCTCTGTCAGTCACTGGAACTAATGAAATCTAGTAGACAGTCTAATCAACCTTAAGGCATCTCTGTCAGTCACTTGAACTAATGAAATCTAGTAGACAGTCTAATCAACCTTAAAGCATCTATGTCAGTCACTTGAACTAATGAAATCTAGTAGACAGTCTAATCAACCTTAAAGCATCTCTGTCAGTCACTTGAACTAATGAAATCTAGTAGACAGTCTAATCAACCTTAAAGCATCTCTATCAGTCACTTGAACTAATGAAATCTAGTAGACAGTCTAATCAGCCTTAAGGCATCTCTGTCAGTCACTTGAACTAATGAAATCTAGTAGACAGTCTAATCAACCTTAAGGCATCTCTATCAGTCACTGGAACTAATAAAATCTAGTAGACAGTCTAATCAACTTTAAAGCATCTCTGTCAGTCACTTGAGCTAATGAAATCTAGTAGACAGTCTAATCAGCCTTAAAGCATCTCTATCAGTCACTTGAACTAATGAAATCTAGTAGACAGTTTAATCAGCCTTAAAGCATCTCTATCAGTCACTTGAACTAATAAAATATAGTAGACAGTCTAATCAACCTTAAGGCATCTATGTCAGTCACTTGAACTAATGAAATCTAGTAGACAGTCTAATCAACCTTAAAGCATCTCTGTCAGTCACTTGAACTAATGAAATCTAGTAGACAGTCTAATCAACCTTAAAGCATCTCTATCAGTCACTTGAACTAATGAAATCTAGTAGACAGTCTAATCAACTTTAAGGCATCTCTGTCAGTCACTTGAACTAATGAAATATAGTAGACAGTCTAATCAACCTTAAAGCATCTCTGTCAGTCACTTGAACTAATGAAATCTAGTAGACAGTCTAATCAACCTTAAAGCATCTCTATCAGTCACTTGAACTAATGAAATATAGTAGACAGTCTAATCAACCTTAAGGCATCTCTGTCAGTCACTTAAACTAATGAAATCTAGTAGACAGTCTAATCAACTTTAAGGCATCTATGTCAGTCACTGGAACTAATGAAATCTAGTAGACAGTCTAATCAACCTTAAAGCATCTCTATCAGTCACTTGAACTAATGAAATCTAGTAGACAGTCTAATCAACTTTAAGGCATCTCTGTCAGTCACTGGAACTAATAAAATCTAGTAGACAGTCTAATCAACTTTAAAGCATCTATGTCAGTCACTTAAACTAATGAAATCTAGTAGACAGTCTGATCAACCTTAAGGCATCTCTATCAGTCACTTGAACTAATGAAATCTAGTAGACAGTTTAATCAACCTTAAAGCATCTCTATCAGTCACTTGAACTAATGAAATCTAGTAGACAGTTTAATCAACCTTAAGGCATCTCTATCAGTCACTTGAACTAATGAAATCTAGTAGACAGTCTAATCAACCTTAAAGCATCTCTGTCAGTCACTTGAACTAATGAAATCTAGTAGACAGTCTAATCAACTTTAAGGCATCTCTATCAGTCACTTGAACTAATGAAATCTAGTAGACAGTTTAATCAACCTTAAAGCATCTCTATCAGTCACTTGAACTAATGAAATCTAGTAGACAGTTTAATCAACCTTAAGGCATCTCTATCAGTCACTTGAACTAATGAAATATAGTAGACAGTCTAATCAACCTTAAGGCATCTCTATCAGTCACTTGAGCTAATAAAATCTAGTAGACAGTCTAATCAACCTTAAGGCATCTCTATCAGTCACTGGAACTAATAAAATCTAGTAGACAGTCTAATCAACTTTAAAGCATCTATGTCAGTCACTTGAACTAATAAAATCTAGTAGACAGTTTAATCAACCTTAAGGCATCTCTATCAGTCACTTGAACTAATGAAATATAGTAGACAGTCTAATCAACCTTAAGGCATCTCTATCAGTCACTTGAGCTAATAAAATCTAGTAGACAGTCTAATCAACCTTAAGGCATCTCTGTCAGTCACTTAAACTAATGAAATCTAGTAGACAGTCTAATCAACCTTAAGGCATCTCTGTCAGTCACTTGAACTAATGAAATCTAGTAGACAGTCTAATCAACCTTAAAGCATCTCTGTCAGTCACTTGAACTAATGAAATCTAGTAGACAGTTTAATCAACCTTAAGGCATCTCTATCAGTCACTTGAACTAATGAAATATAGTAGACAGTCTAATCAACCTTAAGGCATCTCTATCAGTCACTTGAGCTAATAAAATCTAGTAGACAGTCTAATCAACCTTAAGGCATCTATGTCAGTCACTTGAACTAATGAAATCTAGTAGACAGTCTAATCAACCTTAAAGCATCTCTGTCAGTCACTTGAACTAATGAAATCTAGTAGACAGTCTAATCAACCTTAAAGCATCTCTATCAGTCACTTGAACTAATGAAATCTAGTAGACAGTCTAATCAGCCTTAAGGCATCTCTGTCAGTCACTTGAACTAATGAAATCTAGTAGACAGTCTAATCAACCTTAAGGCATCTCTATCAGTAACTTGAGCTAATGAAATTTAGTAGACAGTCTAATCAACCTTAAAGCATCTCTGTCAGTCACTTGAACTAATGAAATCTAGTAGACAGTCTAATCAACCTTAAAGCATCTCTATCAGTCACTTGAACTAATGAAATCTAGTAGACAGTCTAATCAACCTTAAGGAATCTCTGTCAGTCACTTGAACTAATGAAATCTAGTAGACAGTCTAATCAACCTTAAGGCACCTCTATCAGTCACTTGAACTAATAAAATCTAGTAGACAGTCTAATCAACTTTAAAGCATCTCTGTCAGTCACTTGAGCTAATGAAATCTAGTAGACAGTCTAATCAACCTTAAGGCATCTCTATCAGTCACTGGAACTAATAAAATCTAGTAGACAGTCTAATCAACTTTAAAGCATCTATGTCAGTCACTTGAACTAATGAAATCTAGTAGACAGTTTAATCAACCTTAAGGCATCTCTATCAGTCACTTGAACTAATGAAATATAGTAGACAGTCTAATCAACCTTAAGGCATCTCTATCAGTCACTTGAGCTAATAAAATCTAGTAGACAGTCTAATCAACCTTAAGGCATCTCTATCAGTCACTGGAACTAATAAAATCTAGTAGACAGTCTAATCAACTTTAAAGCATCTATGTCAGTCACTTGAACTAATAAAATCTAGTAGACAGTTTAATCAACCTTAAGGCATCTCTATCAGTCACTTGAACTAATGAAATATAGTAGACAGTCTAATCAACCTTAAGGCATCTCTATCAGTCACTTGAGCTAATAAAATCTAGTAGACAGTCTAATCAACCTTAAGGCATCTCTGTCAGTCACTTAAACTAATGAAATCTAGTAGACAGTCTAATCAACCTTAAGGCATCTCTGTCAGTCACTTGAACTAATGAAATCTAGTAGACAGTCTAATCAACCTTAAAGCATCTCTGTCAGTCACTTGAACTAATGAAATCTAGTAGACAGTTTAATCAACCTTAAGGCATCTCTATCAGTCACTTGAACTAATGAAATATAGTAGACAGTCTAATCAACCTTAAGGCATCTCTATCAGTCACTTGAGCTAATAAAATCTAGTAGACAGTCTAATCAACCTTAAGGCATCTATGTCAGTCACTTGAACTAATGAAATCTAGTAGACAGTCTAATCAACCTTAAGGCATCTATGTCAGTCATTTGAACTAATGAAATATAGTAGACAGTCTAATCAACCTTAAAGCATCTCTGTCAGTCACTTGAACTAATGAAATCTAGTAGACAGTCTAATCAACCTTAAGGCATCTCTATCAGTAACTTGAGCTAATGAAATTTAGTAGACAGTCTAATCAACCTTAAGGCATCTCTGTCAGTCACTGGAACTAATGAAATCTAGTAGACAGTCTAATCAGCCTTAAAGCATCTCTGTCAGTCACTTGAACTAATGAAATCTAGTAGACAGTCTAATCAGCCTTAAGGCATCTCTGTCAGTCACTTGAACTAATGAAATCTAGTAGACAGTCTAATCAACCTTAAGGCATCTCTGTCAGTCACTTGAACTAATGAAATCTAGTAGACAGTCTAATCAACCTTAAAGCATCTCTGTCAGTCACTTGAAGTATTGAAATCTAGTAGACAGTCTAATCAACCTTAAGGCATCTATGTCAGTCATTTGAACTAATGAAATATAGTAGACAGTCTAATCAACCTTAAAGCATCTCTGTCAGTCACTTGAACTAATGAAATCTAGTAGACAGTCTAATCAACCTTAAGGCATCTCTATCAGTAACTTGAGCTAATGAAATTTAGTAGACAGTTTAATCAACCTTAAGGCACCTCTGTCAGTCACTGGAACTAATGAAATCTAGTAGACAGTCTAATCAACCTTAAGGCATCTCTGTCAGTCACTTGAACTAATGAAATCTAGTAGACAGTCTAATCAACCTTAAGGCATCTCTGTCAGTCACTGGAACTAATGAAATCTAGTAGACAGTCTAATCAACCTTAAGGCATCTCTGTCAGTCACTTGAACTAATGAAATCTAGTAGACAGTCTAATCAACCTTAAAGCATCTCTATCAGTCACTTGAACTAATGAAATCTAGTAGACAGTCTAATCAACCTTAAAGCATCTCTGTCAGTCACTTGAACTAATGAAATCTAGTAGACAGTCTAATCAACCTTAAAGCATCTCTATCAGTCACTTGAACTAATGAAATCTAGTAGACAGTCTAATCAGCCTTAAGGCATCTCTGTCAGTCACTTGAACTAATGAAATCTAGTAGACAGTCTAATCAACCTTAAGGCATCTCTATCAGTCACTGGAACTAATAAAATCTAGTAGACAGTCTAATCAACTTTAAAGCATCTCTGTCAGTCACTTGAGCTAATGAAATCTAGTAGACAGTCTAATCAGCCTTAAAGCATCTCTATCAGTCACTTGAACTAATGAAATCTAGTAGACAGTTTAATCAGCCTTAAAGCATCTCTATCAGTCACTTGAACTAATAAAATATAGTAGACAGTCTAATCAACCTTAAGGCATCTATGTCAGTCACTTGAACTAATGAAATCTAGTAGACAGTCTAATCAACCTTAAAGCATCTCTGTCAGTCACTTGAACTAATGAAATCTAGTAGACAGTCTAATCAACCTTAAAGCATCTCTATCAGTCACTTGAACTAATGAAATCTAGTAGACAGTCTAATCAACTTTAAGGCATCTCTGTCAGTCACTTGAACTAATGAAATATAGTAGACAGTCTAATCAACCTTAAAGCATCTCTGTCAGTCACTTGAACTAATGAAATCTAGTAGACAGTCTAATCAACCTTAAAGCATCTCTATCAGTCACTTGAACTAATGAAATATAGTAGACAGTCTAATCAACCTTAAGGCATCTCTGTCAGTCACTTAAACTAATGAAATCTAGTAGACAGTCTAATCAACTTTAAGGCATCTATGTCAGTCACTGGAACTAATGAAATCTAGTAGACAGTCTAATCAACCTTAAAGCATCTCTATCAGTCACTTGAACTAATGAAATCTAGTAGACAGTCTAATCAACTTTAAGGCATCTATGTCAGTCACTTAAACTAATGAAATCTAGTAGACAGTCTGATCAACCTTAAGGCATCTCTATCAGTCACTTGAACTAATGAAATCTAGTAGACAGTTTAATCAACCTTAAAGCATCTCTATCAGTCACTTGAACTAATGAAATCTAGTAGACAGTTTAATCAACCTTAAGGCATCTCTATCAGTCACTTGAACTAATGAAATCTAGTAGACAGTCTAATCAACCTTAAAGCATCTCTGTCAGTCACTTGAACTAATGAAATCTAGTAGACAGTCTAATCAACTTTAAGGCATCTCTATCAGTCACTTGAACTAATGAAATCTAGTAGACAGTTTAATCAACCTTAAAGCATCTCTATCAGTCACTTGAACTAATGAAATCTAGTAGACAGTTTAATCAACCTTAAGGCATCTCTATCAGTCACTTGAACTAATGAAATATAGTAGACAGTCTAATCAACCTTAAGGCATCTCTATCAGTCACTTGAGCTAATAAAATCTAGTAGACAGTCTAATCAACCTTAAGGCATCTCTATCAGTCACTGGAACTAATAAAATCTAGTAGACAGTCTAATCAACTTTAAAGCATCTATGTCAGTCACTTGAACTAATAAAATCTAGTAGACAGTTTAATCAACCTTAAGGCATCTCTATCAGTCACTTGAACTAATGAAATATAGTAGACAGTCTAATCAACCTTAAGGCATCTCTATCAGTCACTTGAGCTAATAAAATCTAGTAGACAGTCTAATCAACCTTAAGGCATCTCTGTCAGTCACTTAAACTAATGAAATCTAGTAGACAGTCTAATCAACCTTAAGGCATCTCTGTCAGTCACTTGAACTAATGAAATCTAGTAGACAGTCTAATCAACCTTAAAGCATCTCTGTCAGTCACTTGAACTAATGAAATCTAGTAGACAGTTTAATCAACCTTAAGGCATCTCTATCAGTCACTTGAACTAATGAAATATAGTAGACAGTCTAATCAACCTTAAGGCATCTCTATCAGTCACTTGAGCTAATAAAATCTAGTAGACAGTCTAATCAACCTTAAGGCATCTATGTCAGTCACTTGAACTAATGAAATCTAGTAGACAGTCTAATCAACCTTAAAGCATCTCTGTCAGTCACTTGAACTAATGAAATCTAGTAGACAGTCTAATCAACCTTAAAGCATCTCTATCAGTCACTTGAACTAATGAAATCTAGTAGACAGTCTAATCAGCCTTAAGGCATCTCTGTCAGTCACTTGAACTAATGAAATCTAGTAGACAGTCTAATCAACCTTAAGGCATCTCTATCAGTAACTTGAGCTAATGAAATTTAGTAGACAGTCTAATCAACCTTAAAGCATCTCTGTCAGTCACTTGAACTAATGAAATCTAGTAGACAGTCTAATCAACCTTAAAGCATCTCTATCAGTCACTTGAACTAATGAAATCTAGTAGACAGTCTAATCAACCTTAAGGAATCTCTGTCAGTCACTTGAACTAATGAAATCTAGTAGACAGTCTAATCAACCTTAAGGCATCTCTATCAGTCACTTGAACTAATAAAATCTAGTAGACAGTCTAATCAACTTTAAAGCATCTCTGTCAGTCACTTGAGCTAATGAAATCTAGTAGACAGTCTAATCAACCTTAAGGCATCTCTATCAGTCACTGGAACTAATAAAATCTAGTAGACAGTCTAATCAACTTTAAAGCATCTATGTCAGTCACTTGAACTAATGAAATCTAGTAGACAGTTTAATCAACCTTAAGGCATCTCTATCAGTCACTTGAACTAATGAAATATAGTAGACAGTCTAATCAACCTTAAGGCATCTCTATCAGTCACTTGAGCTAATAAAATCTAGTAGACAGTCTAATCAACCTTAAGGCATCTCTATCAGTCACTGGAACTAATAAAATCTAGTAGACAGTCTAATCAACTTTAAAGCATCTATGTCAGTCACTTGAACTAATAAAATCTAGTAGACAGTTTAATCAACCTTAAGGCATCTCTATCAGTCACTTGAACTAATGAAATATAGTAGACAGTCTAATCAACCTTAAGGCATCTCTATCAGTCACTTGAGCTAATAAAATCTAGTAGACAGTCTAATCAACCTTAAGGCATCTCTGTCAGTCACTTAAACTAATGAAATCTAGTAGACAGTCTAATCAACCTTAAGGCATCTCTGTCAGTCACTTGAACTAATGAAATCTAGTAGACAGTCTAATCAACCTTAAAGCATCTCTGTCAGTCACTTGAACTAATGAAATCTAGTAGACAGTTTAATCAACCTTAAGGCATCTCTATCAGTCACTTGAACTAATGAAATATAGTAGACAGTCTAATCAACCTTAAGGCATCTCTATCAGTCACTTGAGCTAATAAAATCTAGTAGACAGTCTAATCAACCTTAAGGCATCTATGTCAGTCACTTGAACTAATGAAATCTAGTAGACAGTCTAATCAACCTTAAGGCATCTATGTCAGTCATTTGAACTAATGAAATATAGTAGACAGTCTAATCAACCTTAAAGCATCTCTGTCAGTCACTTGAACTAATGAAATCTAGTAGACAGTCTAATCAACCTTAAGGCATCTCTATCAGTAACTTGAGCTAATGAAATTTAGTAGACAGTCTAATCAACCTTAAGGCATCTCTGTCAGTCACTGGAACTAATGAAATCTAGTAGACAGTCTAATCAGCCTTAAAGCATCTCTGTCAGTCACTTGAACTAATGAAATCTAGTAGACAGTCTAATCAGCCTTAAGGCATCTCTGTCAGTCACTTGAACTAATGAAATCTAGTAGACAGTCTAATCAACCTTAAGGCATCTCTGTCAGTCACTTGAACTAATGAAATCTAGTAGACAGTCTAATCAACCTTAAAGCATCTCTGTCAGTCACTTGAACTATTGAAATCTAGTAGACAGTCTAATCAACCTTAAGGCATCTATGTCAGTCATTTGAACTAATGAAATATAGTAGACAGTCTAATCAACCTTAAAGCATCTCTGTCAGTCACTTGAACTAATGAAATATAGTAGACAGTCTAATCAACCTTAAAGCATCTCTGTCAGTCACTTGAACTAATGAAATCTAGTAGACAGTCTAATCAACCTTAAGGCATCTATGTCAGTCATTTGAACTAATGAAATATAGTAGACAGTCTAATCAACCTTAAAGCATCTCTGTCAGTCACTTGAACTAATGAAATCTAGTAGACAGTCTAATCAACCTTAAAGCATCTCTGTCAGTCACTTGAACTAATGAAATCTAGTAGACAGTCTAATCAACCTTAAGGCATCTCTATCAGTAACTTGAGCTAATGAAATTTAGTAGACAGTCTAATCAACCTTAAGGCATCTATGTCAGTCATTTGAACTAATGAAATATAGTAGACAGTCTAATCAACCTTAAAGCATCTCTGTCAGTCACTTGAACTAATGAAATCTAGTAGACAGTCTAATCAACCTTAAGGCATCTCTGTCAGTCACTTGAACTAATGAAATCTAGTAGACAGTCTAATCAACCTTAAAGCATCTCTGTCAGTCACTTGAACTATTGAAATCTAGTAGACAGTCTAATCAACCTTAAGGCATCTATGTCAGTCATTTGAACTAATGAAATATAGTAGACAGTCTAATCAACCTTAAAGCATCTCTGTCAGTCACTAGAACTAATGAAATCTAGTAGACAGTCTAATCAACCTTAAGGCACCTCTGTCAGTCACTGGAACTAATGAAATCTAGTAGACAGTCTAATCAGCCTTAAAGCATCTATGTCAGTCATTTGAACTAATGAAATATAGTAGACAGTCTAATCAACCTTAAGGCACCTCTGTCAGTCACTGGAACTAATGAAATCTAGTAGACAGTCTAATCAGCTTTAAAGCATCTATGTCAGTCATTTGAACTAATGAAATATAGTAGACAGTCTAATCAACCTTAAAGCATCTCTGTCAGTCACTTGAACTAATGAAATCTAGTAGACAGTCTAATCAACCTTAAGGCATCTCTATCAGTAACTTGAGCTAATGAAATATAGTAGACAGTCTAATCAACCTTAAAGCATCTCTGTCAGTCACTTGAACTAATGAAATCTAGTAGACAGTCTAATCAACCTTAAGGCATCTCTATCAGTAACTTGAGCTAATGAAATTTAGTAGACAGTCTAATCAACCTTAAGGCATCTCTGTCAGTCACTAGAACTAATGAAATCTAGCGGACAGTCTAATCATGCAATCTCTGATCAACCACTCACCAAGAGGGTGTCAAAAAAATGTGTCTGACTTGTGAGCATGTTTAGAGCCATGTCTCTCCATTTGTATGCTTGTTTATCAGACTCTTCTAGTGAATCCATGTGCAATGTCTGTGCAAGGGTGTAGATGCGCAAGTCAGAACGACTGGCTGAGGCAGTCATTATATCCTCATAAGATAGCCATCTTTCATCTTCACCTAGTAAGAAGTAATCTGGCCAAATATTGTGTGATCAATATAATTATCTCATACATAATACTGTGTGGTCCATATTATCTCATACATAATACTGTGTGCTCAATATTATCTCATACATAATACTGTGTGGTCAATATTATCTCATACATAATACTGTGTGGTCAATATTATCTCATACATAATACAGTGTGGTCAATATTATCTCATACATAATACAGTGTGGTCAATATTATCTCATACATAATACTGTGTGCTCAATATTATCTCATACATAATACTGTGTGGTCAATATTATCTCATGGATAAAACTGTGTGGTCAATATTATCTCATGCATTCAATATGACCCAAGATGGAAAAGCTCAGAGACCCTCATTGCTAGAGTCAAAGTATCCTTTCAGGCTGAAACATTTTAGAACCAACCTGTCAAAAGACAGTCAGCAAATGCTTTGGCAAGTATCACCTCAAGCCTGTCTTTCGCCCCATCCACATTTAGCTCTAACTTTCCACGAGCCAGAAGCTCTCGCAGCGAACTTTGGTTCTGTAACAACGACAAACAGACCCAACTGTCTTTAAAAAAGCTGAAGCAACTCACAAGCTATTTTCTTTTCAGAACAAACATAAAATTAGTAAATCAATGAATGATGTCGCTTTTGGTATTTTTCAAGGTTAGCATTAAAATGATTCATGAAGCAAAGCATGAACTTTTACATCTAGCCAATGAGACTCTTTATCAATTTATATAACATTAACAATTAGTATAAGAACAGCAAATGGCATCGACAGAGTTGTGGTGACGTCGACAGAGTTGTGGTGACGTCGACAGAGTTGTGGTGACGTCGACAGAGTTGTGGTGACGTCGACAGAGTTGTGGTGACGTCGACAGAGTTATGGTGACATCGACAGACTTATGGTGACATCAACAGGGTTGTGGTGACATCGACAGAGTTGTGGTGATATCGACAGAGTTGTGGTGACATCGACAGAGTTATGGCAACATCGACAGAGTTATGGCGCGCTCGACAGAGTTGTGGTGACATCGACGGAGTTGTGGTGAGCGGTAATAAAAAATCGGCTTTTTTAAAAACAAATGAAGAAGTTACCTTCTCTGTGATGCAACGGTCGATTGCATCTAGAGTGACATTGTTCATCTGGAATGTAACATTCTTGAGAGGTAGATAGTCAAGAAGTAGAGTAGCTGGTGTTGGCTTTTTCACCAGTATGGATACTAAAAAAGCCTGGCATGGACTGGATAACTCTGATGTTTCTTGCGCATAAAATGCGTAAATGTCCTACAAACAAATAAGCCAAATACAAACTAATACATTTGAAATGTAAAAACAGCTTCTCATTGCCAATTTACGAGCCAAGGGAGCTTTGGCAGTTCATTACGCAATCACGAGCAAACCTTATTGCAGCTCACTCAGAGTGGTATATGGACAGTTGAATTGCTTATGCAAAGAACAATTTTATAGTTCAATTTACGCGGTAAATGCCATCTGAATGACACCAAGCATTGTGGAAAAATTTAATGACTTCGCATTAGCTGCAGACGAATGAACAATTACTTTTACAAGTATTATGAACTAGAATTTTTGGCTCAGAAAGAACTTACAGAAGTGAATAAAACTGAATAAAATAATTACAAGAAGCAACTTAACTCCAGCGTTACAGTTACACAGATGACATCTTAGAATGTTCATGCATCCATTGGTTACATACCTTGACAATATTTCCCAGAGAGCAAAAGCCTACTTACATTGGAAAATGACTGGGACAACGATTACTTACTCTTAAGAAAGCTCACATATAGCTGGTACTTATTACTAAAAGAGCTAAAGGTATCTACAAAAGTTTAAAGATAATGATAATCTTGCCTTAATAAGAGACGATTCAGCGTCTTGGCAGACGTCGGCGAGAAGAAAGTGGAATTCTAAAGCTTTGGTAACCTCTTCCACCTTCAATAATAGCACATCGCAACTTAACTTTTGTAGAACACTCCAACAGAATATATAACTCACTGATTTCAATGGAAATACAACACACCAGATCAAAATAAATATTAAAAATGCCAGAAAAAAGCAACTTAATTCAGATACACAATGTACAACTCCAGCTATTGTTGACTAATGTCAGAGCAGCAAATGTTTCCACGAACATCTGCACATAGTCTGGTAAAACAAACCTTGGTTGCGTTGTCTTCTATTAGCTTGTATTCTAAGAAGCAAGGCCATGTTAACGGGTGAAGTGGATTCTCACTGCAAAAGATCCGTAACCAGGATACTCACGCATATAAGTGTACAATAACTGTATGAGAGTCCAAACTTAGTACAGACTGACAATAAAGAGAAACTCCTGACGATAAAGAGAAACTACTGACGATAAAGAGAAACAACTGACGATAAAGAGAAACTACTGACAATAAAGAGAAACTACTGACAATAAAGAGAAACTGCGAACGTAGAATTTGCTAAATGGCTTTTTTTTACGTTTCTACAATGTCTCATCAAATGTTGACATAGAAGATTGCAGTAAAATTTAGACTAGCTTATCCGACCAAAACACAAAAAGTACTCTGTTGAATGTCAACATTCAATTTAGCAAAGACAAGGACAAGATGTATAACAGTCAGCTATACACTTTCATCAGTAACAAGGCCGGATGACCATCAATTGAGCACCACAGACCGTCTCAAACTGACAAATACATAGGTCTACTAGCTGCATTAGTATAAACATGTGAGATCAGGCTGTAATATTGACAGTTCACTAAAACCTAACACCATATGTACATTCTTGTTGGGTGTTAGAGGCTATCATAGCTGACATGAAACTGCTAAGTCGGATGCTGTTATATTGATGCTAATTTTAGAACAAGTCATAAAATGAATGGCTATGGAGTCAGAACTCAACAGCGGCGACCAGCTATATAATCATATAAATTTAGTACAACTCGCTGGAACTGATGAATGCAGAGATCTTGGATAATTAGATATAATCAAGCTTACATTTCATAAGTTGACACCAGCGCACTGCGCCGCAAGTCAATGCAACTTTAAGCTAGTTAAGACTTTAAGCTAGTACAAATACGAAATGCTTGACTAATTCGTCTGCAGGTAGGGCTACCGATGAATCTCATAAAAGTTACAAAAACTTTGTTGTTTCACTAGAGTGACAATCAGACAATGAAGCATGACAACGTAGCCTTTCAAAGTCAATAATGAACTGCTGTGATAAATCTGGCTGCTTCCGTAATAACATCAGGGAGGATCTAATAAATATAGATAGGAATGAACTTTAAATATTGACACTATGAGAATGAAAGACCAAAAAACAATATTCAAACTATAAGGAAATAAAAAGTAATAACAGAAAATGTTCATTTTAGTGAAGCGCTATGTCCAGAGAGCTAAGACGTTTATCCCAGACAACGATATTATGAATGTGGGTCAGTGTCCATTGTCAGTTATCAATTGTCTATTAGTAGAGAAGGATTAGTAGTATGCAACGTCTGCTTAGTAAAACTAATAATGCAAATGGGAGAATAGAACAAGCCCACCCCCTCCAAATGACTTTGTTTTGAATACAGGATTGGTGGGCATAGAGGCGCGAAAGAAACTAGAACAAGAATGCTATAAGAAAAAAACAGGAATGCCTACGTGAATGCCTTAACAATGATGCTATGATATAAATGTTGCATAACACACCGAAAGTTAAAATAACTAAAACTCTAAAAGGAATGGCCAAACATTAAGCCAGGAAGGTGCTGTGCAAATAACTATTGTACAGACAGTTCAGGAGCTATAAAGACCATGCATAAGGGAATGTCAGCGTATTGAGAAACATATTCAGACATATAACAAATAAGATTGGCACAAGGACTGGAGAATGTAAAATACTGACATCCAAGTTAATGGTTTTACTTCAGGCCATTACAGTAATGTAACGATGAAATCAAATAATTTATTTCTGAATTTAAATAATTTTTCAGTTTTGCCAAAAAAATTTTTTTTGTATTTTTTCAGTTTTGCAAAAATCAGTGTTTATTGACAAACGATCTTGTTTTGATGTGTAAAAAATCAGTAAATAGTCCACTGTCACGAATTACCAAGTGTATTACCAGCGAATTACCGAGGAGATAATATACTGCATGCGCAGTACACCGCTACAGAAGGATTTTTGGAGTTAGCACCGATGAGTTTATTTAGTGAACAACAAAGCAGGATAAATTGTGAAATAGAAGCTGTACCTACAGGTCTGACCTATTCTGTTTAATAAATGACATTATGACATCATACTCATTACTGCAACCAGCTCAAGTACAAGCATTGACAAAGTATTCTTCTCTTTTGGTTTCATTCATTAAAAAATAAGAAACGAGACACGTACTAAAAAACCGGCAAACTGTTATTTATATCTTGCATGCCAATCGCATCGATCACACCAAGAATGTGAACCTTACATTTACATGTAGTTTACAAATTATGATTTTATATGGCTGCTGATTGAAAGAAATGTAATAATTTGTCAAACTAAAGCACACAAGCTACTAATATTGAAAAGTGGGTTCACCAGCATCCTGTTGTACAATGCAATTCACAGACAACCCGCATGAGCAATAATGAGCAATAAAAACAAGTTTGTTCAAAAATCATGCAAAAAATACGATTTTTTTAATATTTTCGAAAAATTCATGATTTTGTCAATCTTGGACTATTAGTATGTTGCCTCTATCACAGGCGACATTCACAAAGAATATGCTGATGCAATTTAGCCAGTTTTTTAAACACAAAATAATATGATTTAAATGTATAAAGACTTAAAAGGATCATAAATCATATTCAAAAAGTTGCAGGTCACAATTGAATAAATTTTATATATTCAATTCATATAATATATTGAATATATATTCAACAACGTATAATTGTTCGACAAACTGTAAAGAAGTAAACTGAAAGGCGTAAAAGCATATATATCTATAAATAGATATAGGCTATACGATATCTACACGTAGAAAGTATTTGATTCAATATTAAAAGTGGTTGCAAAATGGAAATATTATATTTGAATAATTTAATCTACATTTTGTATATAATACAACATATAAGAATTTCTGACTCGGTGCTCAATTTATAACAGCTAGACCAACTGTTTGGACTTTTAACTATTACGAAGTTTTGCTGATATATCTCGCTGATGTAGATATATATATATATATACATGTATATATATATCTACATCAGCGACTTGTAGATATATATACATATACATGTACACATATATTTACTAGCTGAGTTCCTGACATTGTACGGGTAACAGAATAACCCCAAACAAAGGCTTAAGTATGAGGACTATTTGTAAGGAATGACTAATTACTAATTCAAGTAATGACTCTTTACTCAATGAATCCATTGTATTTCTTGTAACTTTGTGGCTAAGTTCACCGCCACCAGATCTGAGGATGCCCAGATCAAATCCAGTGCCGCGCAAATTTTCCATTGCTAGATTTAAATCACTATTACTGGGCACGGGTTGAACAAAAAGACAAACACTGAGATTTCTATACCGTATACCCTAGGACACTTATGTATTCGCGTCATCTAACTTTCGCGTTTTCATGAAGTACTCCTCTCGCGAAAATTTTATGAGCGAAACTAAACAATCATAAGAAATGAGCGAAAACGCGAAATTAATTTAGTATTTAATAAAAAATTTTTAATAATAACTTTAATTAATATATTTTTGTTCATTGATTAAATCAAATCACCATATGTTTACTAAACAAAAAAAAGTCAATGAGTAATTGCCTTCCTCCTCTGCTATTGTTGATAACATACTGTCAAGACATCTTCCATGTCAGGAGTCCAGAATTCTTGATAAACATGAAACCCTCTCAACTCACAAGTGAAATCAGGCTGAGCCATGGCCACCGCGTGCTATAAATACTTGAGATCTAATATTGGTACCACGTCATTCACAGCAGGGACCTAGACGTATTGATAGTCCAAGAAACAAATGGCAGCAAGCGATCAAATTGCATTATCGATCTCGCCTACGCATTTTTACCTGCCGTTCACAAATACAAACCAGTCCCAAATTGAAAAACTTTTCCTTACCAGTAAACTGTACCTGAGGAATCTAATTATGTTTGCTCCACCGCATTTATTTTCACATCGCCATATTTTCGCATTCATCAGAGCTGCGAAATTAAGTAGCAGCCAAATTTTACTCTGAATGCTACTCACGAAACTAAGTACTAGCGAAATATAAGTGTCCTAGGGTAGGGTATATTAAAGGGTAGGGTATATTAAAGGGTATACAATTTTCAACTTGTGTAACTCTCATGAACCTCCGCACCTCTCTCACACTAATTCACATGACCGGTACTTTGGCTTATGATGAATATACAGCTTCAGTCTGGGACACACTCATTAACCAACAGATTCAAGACATTAAAATGGTGCAAAAAAGTCATCAAATTCAATTCAAATAGAGAAAGAGTACCACTCCTGCTATTAAAATGCTTCAACATGAAACACTTGCTGGAAGATGAACGAAAAGAAAGCATGCGCTTTTGCAACATATCCTATGCAAAGTGGAAAACTATATCACACTATCCATTTCGTATCATGTATTAACAAAAGTTCAACCTGCCTAAATGGTCTCCTCCAAAGCAAAATTAAAAAGTGAACTGTCAACAATCATGCCAAATACTCTCTATTATAACTGCTTCCTACCACAAACTATGTCAGAGAACTGCAATCTAATCTTCATCTCTCACAATGTTTTCAACACACACAGCTAACACTGTACACTTACGTACATGTATAAAAGCTGAATAGCTAAAACATGCAATACGACTGTTAGAATCTGAATAAAAACTTAAAATTTCATGAAATACAACACTTGTTCATGCTCTACTAAGTACTGAAGAAAGTGTAAGAAATGCATTATATGCGACCAATGATATACAGCCCCCCTGTATATCATTGGTCATACAGTCACCCAGGGGGCTGTATATCATTGATGCGACATAAATGACACCGAACTAACAAGTTAACAAAATGATAAAATTGACAGACTCTGGGCTTACTTTACCTTGTGCACCAACGATCCAATGCTTTGCTAAAAACATCTTTGACGTGATACTTGAGAAATGAGCGTTGTTGATGTAACTCCTTTATGCTAGCTCTGGCCAACTCAAACTGGCCTATATATAAATTGTTGCAAAACGAGCGGAATAGTAGTTGAATTGATGCTTCATGCTCTCGACCAAAATGGTATTTATGAGCCAATAATTCAGCAAACTCCATGTTTTCTAAGCAGCATGAATTTACGGAGTTCGTAGCATAAATTATCCATGTATTACCGCATTTCAACTGAAAAGCAAGGGGAGGGCGAGTTGCTGTCACGTGATTCGAAGAGAACACAATTGGAATCGTGAAGTTCCATCTGATGATTGGACTTGTGAGATAGCCAATTAATTTGCTAAACTGTAGGTTTTGACCAATAAGATATTACGCAAAAGAGAGACGCGGTGGTTTAAAAACTTACCGGAAGTAAGTAAGGCTTCGCTTCTCAGTCGTAAGTTTTCAACTTTGAATTTCGAATATTTTGAACTGAATTGCTAGCATGCACGTTGTCGCAAATAATGTATGTTTAGGCAAAGGTTTTTAAAACTTTTTGATGTTTGCAGCTGTGTGCAAGCTGACAAAGTATGATACAACATTTTTCTATCATTTTTATGAACAACTAATGATTTCATACACAAGGCGTGTGAAATAATCACAATCTGAAAAGGTGGCTTTGAATCACAGATTTTTCTGGTATTTCTATTTATTTTAGGGTATTAAATTTTTCGTTTTGTTTTGGACAACGATTGTGATAGTTACTCGGTCATACTTAGTTTCTTTAGTATTCACTGTAAGAAAAGGAACTCTTCACGCTTTCAGTTATCTGTTACATAATGTTGCGGAACAGATCGTTAGTTAAGATGCTTTAACCATTAAAGATAAGTTAGTGATGTACTAAATATGGTCAGTGTACGCAAACGCTAAGGCACATTAATATATGGCTTATGACAGAAGTTTTAATAAACAGGACAGTGGGAAAGTGAAAAATGAATTGTTCTAAACAAAACAGGCTTTTATTTTATAAAAGGGGCAACTTTCAATCACAGCAAGATAATATTATCCAGATGACCAGTTATTTTGCTTGTTCAGTTTCCTCATTACCAAGTATATTTTCTGTTGCCTTAATGTGTGATTAAGTCATGGATTAGAATGTCAAAAAAAGGAACGATGACGAGTTAAAATATTTACCTAGCTGCTGCAAAAGTGTTGGCACTTTTGTTGAACTCTTATTGTTGGTCTGTTTTTTTTATTTCATTATTTCACTATTTCATTTTGCATTGCTCATCTTTGCAGTGAATTACATACATCATAATAATTGTTTGTTACTAATAAAATGCTTTCATGATTGCTTTCAAGGTACTATGATGACCAATGTTATTGGCATTGTTTTGCTAATATAACACATAACCTCACACTTCCTTGTAAATTTATGATAAACTAATCATTTGGTATTTATTGATAACACATCATTTTTTAATAAACCCTGCTGCACCTGGCTCGCGATTTGTGGTGTGACTGACCATAATTTGTGATGGTTATGCATTAGTTGTACATGGATTTGACAACATTATGCATAGTTTTGTTCATTTGTGGGATCGACAAGACCTGATTTTCTGACAGTGTCTAGTTTTACTTAGTCATGTGGAGTCAGGAAACTTTCAGGTATCTTGCCATGCCTGCTCCGTTGGGTTTGAGTCGAGCTAAGCAAAAGTGTTTGCCATTATGGCTCTGAATACAATTTCTAACAACCTTTTATCTATCAAATTTGTGGCACACGTAACCAAAAGGTTACAAAGTCATCTTCTTAACCTGAGGAGGATTTAAGATTTCCTTCTATTATTTTTTTCCTTTCCTGATTATCTAATCAATATTTTGCATTAGATTTTTTTTAAACTATCGTTTCTAAAACATCATTTCATTATATGGTTTTTTACATGAAAAGAGTAAGCAGTAAAAGTCCCATCTCATTAAGAATTCTTTGTTGAAAATGTCTTTCTATCTACTTTGTGGCCATTCACAACCGATGTGTTCACTTATTGCAAATTACGTTGTCAACTGAGTGGATTTGTGCATGAGATAATTTATGTTTGCAAGTGCGCAAGCTTTGTCAGTAATCTAGTGCTTTTGATCTTTTTGAACTTTTTTATGCGGTGAGTTAAACTCAAATTACATACTTCACTCAGTGTAGTGATGACGTCAGCCAAGCTTGGCTGTTGGTCACACACATACAGTTTGAGTGTGGTACGCAGGATACTATTGACACACACATTTTCGTGTCACGTCTGCATTATTTCCTACTAATCTGCGACTCAAGATTCTATCAATTAACTCTCCCGCAATATCTCAGCATCTATAGCCCCACCTACCTAGTAATATCGACCTTCAATCAAGCTTGTTGTTTCAACCCATGTTCTCACCAGATATTGTTTGTTTAGTTATTTAGTATAACTACTAAATTTACAAACTGGCCCTGATGGAAAATCAACAAATGATTTGATATAATTAATTTTCTGCGTAACTCTGACCTGTGTTTGCAGTACTTGAGGCTTAAATCCTAACCTCTATTTTAGGGTTTCGCTTAAGTAGGACACTACCACATTTCATTTGGGATACCCCAGAACTTATTGGAGACGTTGCTTTCAGCACACAGATAGTTGATACATGTCTATCTATCTCTCCCTTGACATTTTAATAGAAGGAATACCAGATTTGTTGCTTGTCGTCAAGATCAACTGACATGTAAGATGTTTAAACTATAGTATAGCTACCAAGGATTGAGTATATGAAAGCTGACAAAATGTCTTCTAGTTTGATAAATTTACTGATGTAGATGTATTGCTATATGTCATATATTAATAGATAAACTGAACAGCTGATTATAGCGATGGAAGGCTGTTGAGAAGTTTTCGTAAACAAATGCTAACTATTGTTACGGAAAATTTCTTACTGTTTATGTTGTCTCTCTGTAAAATGATTTGGTGAATAAGCTTGACTTGAGTTACTATTTTTTTCAAGACCATATTTGTATTAGATACCGAAAATATATAAGTAAATCATATATAAAACTATCTCAATTGTTAAAAGTCAAACATCAAATAGTGTGAAATATTTTGAAAAGGTGATTCGTCCTGATCGTTAACTGTTATTTACTTTATTTTTTTCATTCAAGACATATGGCATAACTCTTTGGCAACTGTGAAGTAATTTGACGCACTGTGAAAGCTATTTAGATAGGCAAATATGTACGCATCTCCTTAGAAAAATGGGCATAGTGGAAACCGTGTTATCTAAAATCAAAGTGAGCATAACTATCATTAACGCAAAACAATTATAATATTTGCTGTTTGAGGCTAACAGCAAATGTTGTTTCTCTGTAAAATGATTTGGTGAATAAGCTTGATTTAAGTTACTATTTTTTTCAAGACCATATTTGTATTAGATACTGAAAATATATAAGTAAACCATATATAAAACTATCTCAATTTTTAAAAGTCAAACATTCAGGATGTTTATTGTGTGATGAAGGTATTGTTTTGCTACCATGCTGCAATGACTACGAGACGCAACATCTCCTAGCCCTGGCACAGCACAGCATTTAATATAATATTGTAGAATATAATTTAATATACCCTAGTTTGTAGAATATAATTTGTAGATTATTGAATGTCTGCTGATTAACTAGACTAAAATTTTGCCCTCATTTTGCATTTGTACTCATCATTTACATTGCTATGTATTGTGCTATGGACTAGGCATAGATTGTAGCAATAGTTTTGATAAATCAATGCAATTATACCATGAGTAAGCTGCCTCTATATTTTTTGCTCCTTGATAGAACTCTGCTGAAAGCTTTGAATGGATGGCACCCATATTTTAATGCTTTGCTGAAGCTTAGTGAAGTTATGTTGAGTTATAAAATAAATTGCGGATGCAATACTAATAACAAACTAGTAATATAAGTTAACAGCTGCTTGCTCTAAAATAACTTCATTAAAGTAGTTGTTTGATTCAGTTGTCAGCTTATTTTAGTTTCAGATTTGCCGACTTTGAACCCATCATGCCCTCCAGTTTATCTGATTTTGAAGTATTATACACTATTGGATCAGGTTCATATGGAACTTGCAAAAAAGTGCGGAGAAAAGCTGATGGAAAGGTGAGAAAAGGATTTATTTCATAGCGTAAAAGTGAATTTTAATACATGCACTATCCTATTACACATTTTGTCATATATTTTTGTCTACAGATATTTGTGTGGAAAGAGATGGACTATGGGGCCATGACAGAGTCCGAGAAACAAATGCTGGTGTCCGAGGTGTGTTAACAGGATAGTCCATATTTCACAAATTTAGGGTACACTAAACCACCAACAAAAAACTTGTATCATAGATAAGGAACAAAAGTTGGATGCCTATCTAATTGTTTAAAACTGCCAGATAGTTCCCAAGGATTTTATCATTTAAACAGAAAAATGGTTCATTTGTTCTAAGTATAGTGCAATAAAAAAATGTTTGGTAGCCAATATAGGGCTGATTGCAAATCAACGTTCTGGATTGGGCAATATGAGCGTCTGCAGCACGAAGACTACATTGAATTCTGTGATATTATTACTATTATTGTATCGTGCAAAAAAGACTTTATGATTTAGGTTAATCTGCTGAGAGAACTGAGACACGAAAATATAGTCAAGTATCACGAGAGAGTTGTGGACAAGAAGAGACAAGTGCTCTATCTGATTATGGAATATTGCGAAGGGGGTGATTTGGGTGAAGTGATCAAGCGTTATGAAAGAGATGGGTTGGTGCCATATTACTGATGATCCATCATAATGATTTGCTATGAATTGTTTTATAAATAGACGAAAATAACAACTGCTAGTGTCACCATTCGGAAAAATTTAAATTTCTATTTGAATTTGAGTTAAATAGCTCATAACTCTTTGTCTTTGCCACATGGGAGTATCAACAATGTGTATGCTTAGTTTCTGTCTCACATATTCAGTTTCAAAGTTGGCATAATCGCTGTCTTACAGGCGACATTTTGAAGAAGATACGGTTTGGAAGACTCTGGCCCAGTGCGCCTCAGCTCTCAATGAGTGTCATAAGAGAAAAGATGGAAAATCCATCTTGCACAGAGACCTCAAACCTGCCAACATATTTCTTGATGCGCAGAAGAATGTTAAACTTGGAGATTTTGGCCTTGCAAGGGTTTTGCACGAAACAAGTTTTGCTAAAACGTTCGTCGGTACGCCGTACTATATGTCTCCGGTAAGGGCATACAAAGCTATTCTTTTTAGAAGGATCTCAGTAAAATTGTATGCCATATGGTTAATATACTGGTTATATACGGTTGGATTACTCCACTTTGGCTTTTCGAAGCATTACATTTGCTGTGCGTCATAATTTTTGGCTGGAATAACCATATCTGCTGCGCACTAGTTGACATTACTTTCTAGCCAAATTTTTCGTTGTCTTCCAAAAGGCAAATATTTTTGCAAGTCGTGTTTCAATATTTAAGTTTTCAACTTAAATGAAGATTTGGCATTCTCATAATCTTGTAGTAGTCTACTCTGAAAGATATGTCTACTGGGCTATTTATATAAGTAATGATCACTTTGGTTTCGGCAATACTTCCTAAATATTTTTCAGCTCGCTAGTTTATACTCGCTGTTTTGCTTGACAGACGTGTTTCAATATTGCATTACATAAAGATTTTATTTCTTCAATCAAAAATATTATGGTCAACATAACGAATAAATTTTGAGGTGTTGTTAGATAAAAAGGGGCTTTAAAATTGCCAACGCAATATTCATTTATGATTGGTCAAAGATGTATTTCACATGTTTACTCTGCTTCTTGTGTCTGAATTCTCTCATCCTCTGCTCAACCTTGTAGGAGCAGATGAATAAACTGTCATACAATGAAAAGTCTGATATTTGGTCATTGGGCTGTGTGCTTTATGAAATGTGCACACTGCGACCACCATTTCTTGCCTCCAACCAAAGAGAACTAGCAGTCAAAATTAGGATGGGTCAGTTCAATCGACTGCCCGCACGCTACTCAACCGAGCTAAGCAGACTGATTGGAAGGATGCTAAATGTAGAGGTACATTGCCACACTTCATATTATAAACTGGTACCACATGATTTTGGAGTTTAATCTACCAGAGCAGTAAATAGCAGAAGCATCTTTTTTGGTCTAACCACAATAGGTCAGTAGCACAAGCTAATAAGCTGGTCGCAGTTTAGAAAAATTCAGCTTATCTGGCTTTATTTCAACTAATTTGCTGTTTTTCGGCTTCAGTGTAATGCAAGACCAAGCATAGAGAGTTTGCTGTCAAATCCCCATATCAGCAAATATCTTCCTGGCTCAATATTTTTGCCGAAGACTGGAGTAACAGCAAGCAGTCAGGCGACAAAGGATTCTACCGAGGTAGCGGAGAGAGAAAGAAAATGCGCGCAAACAGAGTTGCAGCTTCAGGAGAGAGAAGTGATGCTCAAAGAGAAAGAATTGAGACTGGAAAAACTGGAAAAAGAGCTGGCAAAGAGGTTCATGCAACTGGAAGGTGCATTTTCTTCAGACCCAATTTTTTAATGATATTTTGCTCCCTATGTATGAGACGATTTAACTAGAGAACTCCTGATATTCTCTAAGAAAAAATCTATATGTACATCATTAGAGTTAGCGTTAGAGTTAACTTCTGTTAGTAAAATGATAATCTTGTTAAGATGCTATCTAATCCGTAGTCTCAAAGCTTCCACAATTATAAACAATAGCGCATCCTATTTGAAAGTTATATTATATTTCAGAACAAGAAAAACAGCTGGAGATCGGCAAAGAATGGCGATGCATAAAGGATGCTGGTCTGCAGGCTAGAGACCTGAACATCGAGAATAGACCGAACATCAATGAAGGTACAAAAGTCAGTCCGATCATATCCATAGGAACTATTCAACACCGATAACAGTGCTAGGATGACTTCAGATAAATTTGAGATTTCATATACAAGCTGGTCTTTCTATCCTCCTTTTGTTAATCTTTCAGCACTGGTGGTCTGTCTGTGCAAAATCTCTGTTTGCATGACACTCACAGACTTTCTTATTTCGTAGTCACAACTAATAAACCTCTAACACCTATCTTAAACCGAGCCAAGAGGCTTCCAGACTCACCGTCCAAACACGTGTCATTTGAGGAAAGCAAAGGAAAAGAAAACAAGGTCATGTCCATTCATACTGAGATAGCATCGCGCAGAGAAAAGGAGGCAACATTTTTTGCCTTGAGGGAGCGTGAACGGAACAACACCGAGTACCAGAGACGGAAGGAATTGCGCAACAGGCTGGAAAAAGCTAAGCACCGTGCTACGCAACTCCGCGCAGCTGAGGTGGAAACTCGAATGAGAAATAATCTTTTGATAGCCAATTGAATGTATCAATTTTTACCTTTTTTATGAAATAATTTTGCTCCTGTAATAAATGTTCTAGTTGTTTTTATTGCTATTAATCTTCCTTTTTCTAAAGCTGTCACATTTCCTTTAGTTATTTGGCCTTTTATATTCATTTTATTCATCAAGTGTTTATAATAATACAATACACATTGCAAAAAATCACACAAAAGTATCCACTCAACACGCAAACACAAGCATATTTCATGAAATATAATACTAGTAAATCAATGCCATAACTCTTCACCATCTTTCAGTTCCTTTCCACCAAATAGCTCAGTCCTATTCTTGCAGAAGCGAAGTTGAGTGTCATGCCAGTCTTTACAATACAGATAAACAGGTACTGCAGTCAGTGCCCACCGAAGATGGAACTTTCCTGACTGATTCCAAAAAAGCCTGAGGTAGAACAGACTGCCAGACATCTATAATATAAATTAATAAAAATTTTGCGCTTGCTATTCACACCAACAAAGATAATGTTAACTAGTTCTAGCTTGTTTACAACACAGTAGATTATGGGCAGAATACATAGTAATATAATTATATATAGCATTTATATTTGAAGCAGTTTGGTACCTATAGTTTACAACATTAGACAGCTAACTTGTCTCAATGAAGTTTCAATGAGAAAAAATTTCATCTACATATATGTACATGTGATTGGGATGATATGGCAATACCACAATCTCAGTCACTTGGATTCATCTGGTTAGCAAAGGACACGAGCAGAGACAGTTTCATGAATGTATGTGATTGCTTAGGATGATACGTATGATAATACAGAAAATATATCTACAGTAGATATTCCGACGATGCAAATAATCTGTTCTGGGAACATTTACGTTATAGGGATTTTACGTTAAACAAACAGTAAAATGCGTGTGAATTGTCTAATCCATTCTAAGATCTTCCCAAACTCATTCCTTTGGTCTTTCTAAAAAGAAAGACTAGACTAACCTTCTTACTCTAAAGACTGCCGTAACTGTAGTATTAATCTTTTTTATCATTTGTATGGTTTGTAATGGTTTTTGCTTTTTCTTATCAATTTCACTCTGTTTATGGTTCATGATTAAGTTGATTCATGATAAGTTTAGGGGAGCGCAACTTCAATGTCAATTTTCCCTTGCTTTTATCAAGTGATATAATGATCTCTTTAATGATGAAATATAAAAACCATGTGAAATATACTAATCCAATCATCGTCTCTAATCATGAATGAATACTTTTTCAAGTCTGGCCAGTGAGGAAGGATTACTTACAATTAGAAATTAAAACAATAGAATCTTTTTGGGCAAAAGCTTTGCAAACTAATATTTCATTTAGTAGGCACAAGCCAAAGTTGTTGGATTGTTAGAATTCAGTTTATCAAGTTTTTTGTGTTTTGAAAAGTTAAAGTTGTGCGTCAAATTTCCAACATGTCTTGCAAACAGGATTCCGTTTGGCAGTTTTTCACTCGAACTGCAAAAGGCAAAGGTTTTAAGGCAAAATGTAGTAGGTGTGCTGTCGTAACGCGAGGTCATGCAGATAGGCTTAAAGCTCACGTAGCAAAATTTCAAGCTGACAACACCAATTTAGACAGTGATGCTAGTATTCAGATGATCAAACACTAGCAATGCATCTGCATTATGCTCTGCTCTACACTACCACATGACTAATCACTTGGATTCAAATTCCTACTTATATTTAGAGCTGTGTAAAATATTCACTTCATGTGATAAGATTTCTGCTCTGTATTTCATCAATTATGTTTGATTAAAGACTCATTCCAAAATTTCCATATGTTTTCTCTCCTTTTTCCCATAACAACTCCCGCAGTATCATCTTTAACAGATGATTCCACATATTTATGTTCAATACTCAATCATGCAGCTATAATAAGTGATGTTAATTAGACTTAAAATTGCAAAAACCTTGGTAAAATTATAAAAACCGGTTTAAACCAAAAAAAACCTGGTTTTTTCGGTTTCTTCATAAAAACTGTGGGTTTTTCCAACCCTGATCTCTCAAGTGCGGAAGGAGAGAAGGCGATATTTTTAAGACTAGCTACGAGATTTTCATTATTCAGATCGAATTTGAGAATTTACAACGACTTGACATTTTATGCTATAATGGAATTCTTTGTTGTACGGAGCAAAAGCTTTGCTAAAATTTTTTACATGTAGAATTTATGTTACCTATAAGAGGCATAGGTTATAGCAGCGTCTACTGTATTCATATATAACGAAATGCATTTGTCTCAAATGGGTACCTTGTTCTAGACTGTAGCAGAGGCAGGTGTTGGCCTTATTTTGCTAGCCTTGTATGCCTGTGTTCGAGTATAGTCCTTGTATATGAGATATCCTAGGACCAGAGGAACACTCACGGAGATGAAGTTTCTTCGGCAAACTCTCGAAAAATCACCAAGTTTTTCAGCAAAGGGTCTGTCCATTCAGGGAGCAGCTGAAATATAAAAACTGTTCTCACTTGATTTGTTTACATCCAGCGATTAATTATGGAATAACTACATGAACATACAGGCCGACAAAACTATCAGTTACACTAAAGCGAAATTGTTGAATCATCAGATAAAGCATACCTACATGCTAATTGGAGGGCATATCTTGTAGAAAAAGTATTTAAGAACAACTACAATAGCTATGCACGATTGACAGAAATTTTGCTCCGAGCACACCAAACAAGATTACAAGACATCAACTATTCAATAAAACGACTGCAAATAATCTACAAGAACAACACGCTGACATGGGAATGTGATACTAGAAGAGAGGTAATCACAAGTTTAAACTAGATAAGTGGATAGCATATCCACAAACATTTTTTTTAAATGCAAATGTTTAAAAATACTGTATCATGAAGAGATCGGCATTGTTTCAATAAGAAAACTTCGTTTTGTCATAACTGACAAAACTGGTCAGTTTCAAATGGTCCTACAGACCATTTGAACGCCACCTAATAGTTGAAAGCTACCTTAAATGCGGACAAAAAAGATTTATTATAATTGATAGTATTAGGGGCACAAATACGACTATGCTCCACAATCAATAGTGTAGTTAAGGAGACCTGTACCGACAACTGAAAAACTTCTGACTAGAATGATGATAGCCATTTATAACTATTTGAAACAAAATCACTGTTTGGTAGAGTAGAAGCTTAGAAAAAATTCATCTAAACGATAACTGCAAATTTATAGACCTACAAAACCAGACTATTAGCAATAAGGAAATTAATCAAGACGCCATCTCACTGGCTGTACATTATCACATTATTAGCTTTACACAGCAAAGAGATCAAACTTTCAGAATTGAAAATTATATCAGTTAGAACTTGTGTGCATTTTAAATAGATCAGTCAGCTAATAAGCCAACTTCAAATATCGCATAAAACCGTTTGCTGTTTGTAATAAAATGAATGCGCATTTGGACAAATCAAAGAAGGTGTCTCCGAAGTTCATAAAATAGGTGCTTAGAATATCGAAGAATAACATATTTTTGCACAAGCAACTTGTCAGCTAGCTGCGTGTTCTGTTGTTTGTGAAGTCCATCAAAGGAAAATGACAAGTGACATGCCATGCACAAAAGAAGATCATTTCGCCATGACAGAGGCTTGTGAAAGAATCAATTGCTGCTTGGTACATGTACCACTTGAACTACATGTAACTACATGTAGCTTGAGCTTCATGTAGCTTGAGCTAATATGAGCTTAAGCTTGATAAGCATTATACACATTATATACCCTATACAAGTTAACGATACACATGTAGTTTGTATATACATATACATACATGTGAGCTACATACTTGTATATCGTTAAGTTATATAATGTATATAAGTTCATAGCCATATGAACTTATATATGTTAGATCATAGACCTATTGGAAGATACCCTGCTCAATGATAAGAAAAGAGAGATCATGAGATGTCAAATGAAACTTTAAGAGATAGCTGCTTAGGGTTGTCTTTACCCCAAGAAAGGTTTTGCAATAAGAACAAGAATTCAACTAACTCACAATGCATGCAAAAGCTTCTAGGAATGAATATCGCCGATGCCATTAAACCTGTTTGGTCAATATTTAATAAAACTATGAAAAACTCATACTATATTATCGATATTATTTAAAAAGAACTCTCCCTATAGAATAGCCAAATAAGAGGTGAAAAGCTCCTTTGTATAGTTGACAAAGAAATACAGCAAGTTTGCTTCTTTTGACAAAAAGATGGCAAGCTTACAAGCTAAATAGTTGAACTAATCGCTATTGCTTGATTTGCTAGCCTTTCTTACACCTCGAACCTTTCCCGTCATCGTGCATCTAATAATATACTTGCAGAGTTATGGAGCATCAACCATCCTTAGAAACTACCAACTATGTGGGTCAACACACAAGATGATTCTTCCATTACCTTTAATGATTGCTGTTTTAAAGTTCTTTTATTAGTCTGTACTAACTGGCTCTTATCCATTACTTATGGCGGCTGAGCCATAAGTAATAATACATAATACAATTTCCTCGTCTGTAATTATTGCACAGTTCAGGTATGAAAATCTGTTCTTATAAGTTTTACATCTTGGCACAGGGTTTGGTCAATATTAAATACAATGCCCACTCGAGAAAGCATCAGCATTTAATGGGGTGTATTCAGTTTTTTTCAGCAATGATCACTAGAGGTTATGCTATTGCATGTGGTGCTTGTCAAAACGCAATCTAGAAACTTGAAGAAATCTCCGCGTTATGAGGTGATGTTGTAAAATAGAAAACTAGCGAGCTAATTAAAATCTAGAATAACAATGGAAAGGCAGATATCTGAGGCAGATGCAATCAACAATAGCTAACAACTGCGAAAAACCACAGAATGAAATTGGAGCTTACATAAGAAGCTCCGATTTAGATTTCACAATAATCATGAATAGATGAAGTACAACATTTCCTGAAGAGATGGACTCTTCTAAACATTGCCAGAGCTCCATCAAGAAAATCTTGGCAACTGAACTCAAAGCTTTGACAGGCAACTATTTATCCTAGCAGGTTACACATGTTACACATCTAACGTAAGTTTCTCTCAAATTATTAAAAAGTCAAAAATTGAAGTTAGAGAGCGGGTGAAGGGGGATTGAAAGAATAGATTTTGAGAAAAGGTAGAGTGAGAAAGAGGGAGCCAAAACAATTTAGAAGAGCTAGATGAAAGTTGGAAACCAACACTAGAAAGTGAGCGCGTACATCTTTAGCAACCTGTACAAAAATGGTAACAAGCGCTTTAGCATTTACAGTGTTTGAAATTGGAAAAGTGAAATAAACAGCCTGGGATAATTGATGGTCTTTTGCTCAGCAATACAACGTCAGCATCACATGGTACACAAATATTTATTGAAACGCAACCCACTAAGTAAAGTACAGCATGAAGCCAAATACTAAATAGAGACATAAGCACTGTGCCATATTTTTACTGCATTATATTTGTTTCAAACTATTTCATTTTAACTGTGTTTAATAATATTTTAACTTCATTGTAATCGATTAAATATAAAAAGATATAGTAAACGTGTAAGAACACGTCTTAATCCCATTTCTAGACTTTGTGGCAATTACAACTTATGACAATTGAAAATTTTCATTTCGATAACCATTTTACTACAGTGCAAAATGTCGCAATGATTGCATGAATCTTAATTTGGAATAATGTTAACGTTGCACCCTGTAAATACTGGCGTTCGTCTATTCTCCTAACGTCATATTCTCACAATTCCATCACTATTAAATCCATGCACTACAAATTCATCAGAAATAAATGCGGAAATAATTACTCCAGGTATTAGTGATCACTACATTATCACTGCTGACATACAACTTAGCCAATCGAACAAGCGTGTGCATATGCAACCGAAAAAGCTCTATCAAAAAGTAGACATTGACCTTTTTCAGGAACTTCTGTTGCCTACACAAGCTAAACTAAGTGTAATGCACAATGTCGAAGAAATGTGGGAGCTGTTTACTGAACAACTAATAAATGCGGTCAATAAAACAGTCCCAGTCAAAATAATACACAAGGCAAATGAGGAAGAGCCTTTATGGTTCAATAAAGAAGCTAGGAAACTAGTCAACAAACATAGAAAAACTTACAATCTGTTTAAGAAAACATCAAACCCATTCTATCTCAAGCGTTACAAAGAAGAACGGAAGCTTGGTAAACATAAACTTCGAGAAATTAAACGAAGTTACTTGTACAATAAAATATGTAAACCTCTGGAATCGGGAAATAGTAAGCCTTTTTATCGTCACTTGAAATGGATGCAAAGCTCCACCAAACCAGCTATGAAGCTTATTGACAATGATGACACCATTACTGAAGAGCCAGTTACATGTGCAAACCTGCTCAATAGTTTCTTTCATAAACAATTTTGTACTGAAGATCAACTTACCCCGATTAATCAACGTACACAATGTGATAACGATAACATCTCCATTACTTATGAGGGCGTATTGAAATTATTATATAGCTTAAAAAATGGAAAATCACCAGGTCCAGATGGACTGAGAAAGGAAGACCTTACAATTGATCCAATAATGACTGCCAAATGTCTCACGTATATATATAACAAATCATATAAAACATCCAAGTTACCAACCAAATGGAAATTAGCTCATGTAGCACCACTCCACAAGCGTGGGGCATACAACCAAATAAACAACTACCGGCCAATTTCACTGACAAGCATCCCTTGTAAGCTCATGGAGCACATTATTCTACATCACCTCAATGATAAACTTGATAAAGTACTGCACAGTAGACAACATGGTTTTAGGCAAGGCCTTTCTTGTGAAACTCAGCTGTGTAGTACTTATCATGATATTGCATGCAGCACCGACCAGGGAGACACCACTCATGCCGTAGTATTAGACTTTGCAAAGGCCTTCGACAAAGTACCTCACCAACTCTTGATGAACAAGTTATCTAGTATATCTGACATAGATGATAAAATTCTTATGTGAATACATGACTTCCTAATGGCCAGAAAACAAAGGATGGTGGTTGATGGACATAAATCCGATGAACTAGCTGTGACATCTGGAGTTCCACAGGGATCAGTGCTGGGTCCCACACTGTTTTTAGTTTATATTAATGACTTGCCCCAGCAAGTTGACTGTAATATTAGTTTATTTGCAGATGACACCTTGATATACCAACCCGTAAACTGCCATGCTGAAAACAACGATTTCAGGTAAACATTAATGCCCTGGAATCATGGGCTAACAAATGGAAAATGCTATTTAATGTATCTAAGTGCTCTGTCATGGTTTTTAATGACAAAAATAACTCTCCCTCAGCTGAATACTTCCTAGACACTGAACAATTAGAAATAGTTGAAGAAACCAAATACAGTCAAACATGGATAACTCGAACTTCAAGGGACCGAGCGAAAGTGTTCGAATTATCAGAGCGTTCAAGTTATCAGAGCACTGTCACAAGTCCATGTATTTACTTATTTATTAGAAGATACATGTACATATGCAAACTATAATATAAATCAAAAGCACAAATGGCTTGTTTCAAATTGAATGCTTCTAATGTAAAGTTTAAAACGTTTTTATCAAAAAGTATAGAGATTTTTCTATCACTTGAGATTGGTTTGTTGTTTGAGGTGATGTTATTGCCAGGACGTGTTTTTAGATTGACATTGGCAAAACTTGATCGTTGTTGAAATGCTCAAAAAAAAAGACATCTTTTTCTTTTGAGCGTTTTACCCACGATCAATTTTGCCGATTTTTCTTGAAGTTTATGCAACTTCAAGAAAAAGTTACCAAAGAAAAATCCCTTACTTTACCTGGGATTCGTTAAGAGCAACACTCCGAGGCAGTTCAATTAAAAGTTTTACGAGGTTTAACGGTACATTGTATATCACTCACGCTTTTTGAATGGATACTTATTGAATGTACACACGTATTCTGTGTTTAGGTCAAACGATGAATAGTTTTTTAGCTAAGACAACGTATACGTTAAATAAAAACAATTTTTAAGATGTTTTAAACATTCAACATTCCAACGTTGATTCAACACGGAATCAACGTCGGAAAACTATTCGTCACGGGCTAGCCGGGTCACGCACTCAAGGATTTTCGCCACGCACATACAAAACAACATGCTGTTTTTGTTTTGTATGTGCGTGGCGAAAATCCTTGCGCGCGTGACCCGGCAAGCCCGTGCTATTAATCGTGTAGCAGTATAAATCAAATTTGACCAAACCTTTAGAAAAGTTGTTGACAAAATTATTTTGCCGATGGTGGTAATAACAACGCTTATGAATTACGAAAAGATGAGGTTTACCTCTATGGCTTTGAATAAAGTGATTTTCTAAAGCGATAACAACCGTTTCGGTAGCCGTTGGGCAAAAAACAGCTCGAATTAACAGTGTTGAGTTCGAGTTATCTATAGCAATTTATCATTACGTGGGAACGGACCAAAGAAACCGTTCAAATTAACCATGTGTTCGAGCTATCCGTGGACGAGTTATCCATGTTTGACTGTACTTAGGTGTTATCCTATAATCTAACCTGAAGTTTGACAAACATATAGACTCCAAAGCCAGAAGGGCGAGACAGCAGTTAGGCATGACTGTGTGCTATATGGCCTATATGAAGCTCCTGAAAAGGCCAAACTCTTAGCATATACTAGTCTTTGCAGGCCACATATTGAGTATGCCTCCACCGTGTGGGACCCTTCTACTAAGCTACTACAACATGAACTTGAAATGGTGCAAAACAACGCACTACGTTTTATATGTAAACTGAAAGGAAGAGATAGCATCACCAAAGCTTTAGATACTTTAAATATGCAAACACTATGTGAAAGACGGAAGGTCAGTAGACAAAATCTGCTAATGCGACTCCTCTCTTCTGACCAGAATCACAACTCATTAATTACCACCTATGATGAATTAATGCAGGACCGAGTTAGTACGAAGAAGCGATCCTCCTACTATATATGCAAGAACGTCTGTTTATCACAACAGCTTTTTACCAAAGACTGTTCGTGAATTTACAAGCTGTACATCACATCAACAATAAACAATTAATTGCTAATATGGCAATAAATTACAATATTATCTAGTGTTAACAACTGCTCAACATATGAGGCGTGCCGCTTGCCGCAACCGGCTCTAGTACGTTCTATGAAGAAGATGTAAGATTACTAATAATTTCAATTGATATGATTGCAGTTTGTCATATCTTGCCATTCCTAATATTTTTGTGTTAGTTTGCGTTGTTATTAGACTTTGACACGGGGTGTCAAAATAATGTTTATTTTGATAATGTTAAGGTAAAATCTCTATATTCAGTAATTATAATCATTTATAGTAATTTAGTCATTATAAACGCTGAACCACAAACGAACACACATTTCCAGTGCACGCTTTACATTCCATGGCAATATTATGATTACAACTAGCCAAAAAGCTCAGTCGAAGCAACGAATGTTACATAAGATTATATTATTGGTTTCAAACTCATGCTAATCAGCTAATTAACGAAGAATCTAGTATATCCCGTAATGACGTATAGCAAAATTATCTAAACTGTTTCTCGCCTCACCTGACAGCAATACAATTGCATGTACAAACACCTTTTTACAGACTAGCCGGATCGTAGCCTTTCGTACCGATGGTGGCAACGATTCCATAAACAGTTGCTTATTTCTGGTAAGTCAATTATCGATGTCCATTCAAAAACCATTTATGAATTACTACGGTTTACAGGCAATATAGCCTTCGCGTCATAAAAGCTCAACATTTTCTCATGAAAACCTCAATAAATAATATTCACAAACAACAAACAAACATGTGATTCAGTATGATTAAATCGTCCTCGAGCAAATTTCTGCGTTATTCGTAGATTTTTAATTTATAATCACGAGCCGATGTATAAATTGATTATTTAACTAATCGCTAGCAAAGTTTCATAGAAAAATTATGTTCAGCTAGACAAACGTTTATGTATGCATCCAACGCGTAACTTTGTCGAAAATTTAGTTTTCTCGCTCGCTAGCTCAAATTCTAGTGTCGTATAATGTCCTTAGACGACACTGTCAGAATCTACCTGAGATCTTTTTGACCCCTAGTTGACCTTCGTTCGAAGTTCGCTTTTCAGGGTTGTTAGAAGTCAGCTTAAATGTTTAAATTGCATGAATATATCGTGATAAAAGGCCATTGTGAGAACTGTTGTTTCGCAATACTGCAAATTTAAATTTAACCATCAAGGGTATTAGAATGTTAATGTGTGAATCAGTCAACAATGTGCATGCCCTTGATAAATTCCATTCATTTGATGTTTCATGGAAGTCTTAGTCGTCCTACTACTTTTCTTTATCAAATACTGGAGTAAGCGAGAGCTATGCTATAGGTTTTTGTTGCAATACATATTTAGTCAAGAAGACAAGAACGTCTGTATTTTTATCTTGGCAATAAACGTAGTGTCTCAATTGTATGGAATATGTTTGTTGTGTTGTCACAGAGGTGTTTTATTTTGTGTACAAGACTGAACTGCCATATTTTATTTGTATAGTAATCTAATCTAAATGTATAGTGGTTCACTATTTTATTGCTTGTTGGGATAGAATTGTGTTGCTATTTAACCAGGCCTGCCAACCCAAGAGTGAGGCAATGCTTGAGATTTGATTTTGAGGCAATCGATGTATCAATGATAGTATATATAAAATTGTGGAAATTTGGGCAAAAATCTCACGCATTTCTCACTCATTTTCATTTTTTCTTCAGTGTGATTGCGTGAGTCTAACGACTAATGCGTGAGAGGTGGCAGGCCTGTATCTAACCTGTGGCAGTAGATCAAGTAATGGCAGTCATGTTTTGATAGTGTTTTGGGATTTTATTGTAAGTCACCTAGCTTGGTTTCATATCTTATGATTTTAGTTAATGCATTTTGTATTTGTATTTCATGTGAGATACACTTTACTGTTAACATACCAAAGAGAACACCCAAGAATGCATACTCATACAATAAAAACAGGAAATGCTACATGAACACAAAAGCGAAACCACCAAAACCGTCCTTCCTTGGTAGTGTGCTCTTCTTTGTTGTGATAAGTTTCATCACAGGGGCAAATGTGCTCATCTTTATGGTGGTTTCAAAATCTTTGCTGTATATTAGAATAAAAATTACTTATTGTTTGTTGAGTTTTAAAGAGCCGAAGGTTTGTTTGCTTCTCTGCACTTATATGGCTGTTGTACATTAATCTCAACAACGTTCATTAATTTTGTAGCCTGAGTTCCAGCAATTCCGATCATACAACATTATCTTTTTAACCTACACCATCTGATCTCAAAGAGCTGAATTTACTACATAGCTCGCATGTGGCTGCAATAACTTACCAAGACATTTGCACTCTCACATTATTTTACTCACCTCCATTGCCTGTCTGGTTTGTGTACTAGCAACTACTTCTTGATTTGTTTTATAGTCAACCTTTGCAACCCATTATCGGGCATTGCACCATTGTCCGCACCACAATTCAGATGCTAATTGCAGACCGGCGCATTATCTTCCACAGCAATACCATCACTGCTTAACCTAAAGCCAGAAGGTTTGGTGAATGATAACCCCTCAATCTCGACAGTTGCCTCTTTTATTTTTACTTCACTCTCGTTAGAGTATGCCAATGTGATGGGTATGATGTGAAGAAATATCTCCTAGGTCAAAGGTTTTTTGTCTCACTCACACCTTCTCAAGTCACTACTATTTTCTCCAGTTTGTTTGCAGCCTTCTACTCTACCTTTCTACGAATTCAGTACGCAATTGTAGTAGTCTCTATCTCCACTTCTTGCTCTAAATATAGAAGCAGTTTTTTAATTGTGGTTTTATTGATTTTTTGCTAGAATACTGCATATTATTCTTTTCTCTATCACTCCTACCTCCGGAGTTCTGTCCCAACTAATTGTCATTCCACAGGTCTTTAGCATTCCAGGTACCATGATCCGTGTTCAGTTTGCTTCTTTCATCAACTCTCTGCACACTTTTTTATTTTTCAAGCCATGAATTGCCACAATTGAAACAAACCTGGTACCCGGACCATCATTTGTAATTTCAACGTACACACAAAAACTTTCAACCTTTCTTAACCTTTTTGTTACGGCTCGAAATTGCCAAGCTTACCGAGCCAATTAGTAGCATAACTGGAACCTTGGATATGAATGCGAGAAAGCAGCTATAGCTTACTTCTAACTTGTCGTAGATCTCAAAATGAATATGCATTAGAAAGCTGACAAATTTATGTACAAGCTGACATCTACTGTTTGCAATGAACCTACGACGATCATATAGCATATGCTGCAAATTGCTGGAGCTATCAATTTTGTTCATTATTCTAAATTTGAATGCATATTTTTATTTTATAAATAAATTTAACAATTTTGTCTTAAAAGCTCATTGCACTCATTGATATGTTTGCCATAGTTTGCAGCCAAAACTAGCTTTTTATGTGCAATAGAAAATGAGTTATGAGCCTTGATCCATCGAAAGCTGAGTTTAGATAACGGCAATCACGATATGAAACGGTATGCTACAAATCCGCAAAGTTATATGTTATATAACAACTTATAATTTTACAGTTGCAGCTATAGTTATATAAATACAATTTTAACTACAGTGGGTGCTGCTACAACGTAAATAATCCGCTCCAGAAATGTTTACGTTATAGGGAATTTACATTATAAGAACTGTAAAATACATGTAAATTGCTTAATCCGCTCCAAGATCTTTCCAAACTCACTTCGTTGGCCATGTAAATAGGCAAAGCTTGACTTAACTCTTTTAATTTGTTGGCTGTCTCGTAACTGCAGTATTATTAGTTTACATCGACAACTTTTCTCCTTTTTCTGATCAATCTCACTAGTTTTATAGACTGTGATTGCGACAATTTTTACAATAAGTTGATGTGGAGCACATATCTTTGACCTTCATTTACAAAGATTTGCTTATTTTTTCTAAACAGCAAAATATATTCTGTTAATGAAACTAATAACAAATATTTTATACACCTACAATAAAGCAAAACAGCAAAATATTTTTACTATAAAAAAGCGGTATATGTACTACATATTCTTCGGCTATCCGTATTTAGGGGGTGAAGGTTAGGATAAAAGATAGCTTTCGACGATACTCCAGCTCGTGACATTCAAATTGGTAAACCGACGCTGTAACACCTGCACTAATCGGTTGTCTTTTTATTTATGAATAATTAAACAACTACCCTATTTTCTGTTTTGTAGACACATATGACGATTTATCACGATGAACTAAAATTTTGCGAAACTTGTATATATAATAGATATAATGCTATACACACGTCGTTCTTTCTTTATCGCAAGTGCGGCGATGTACGAAGCAAAAACTTCACATAAATTCTTTACGATATCTGGATTTTACGTTATAGGAGCGTCTACTGTATAGTTCTAAAGTTATAGCTTTATATAGTTATATAATTATAACTATAACAAGGTTATTATAGTTTTAATATTATTATAGTCATAATAACCTCTCATATGCCACAAATATTTATTCAAAAAACAAGTGACATAAACTGTCTAGAATAGATGCACAAACCAAAATAAAATTATAAATCTTTAGGATCGTTAGCTTGGCTAGTTACCATTTGATCGTTGCTTTCATTTTGACTCATTTCAGCTTTTGGTTCTTAATACTTTTTACAGTGTCTTTTGATCTGAAATCTTCTTCTGAACTGCTGAGCTAGTCGCTATTAGCGTGCAAACATTTTGTTAGTAGAGCAAAACGTTTGCGTGTAGTCATTTTGAATGCGTGCTTTTCACGTGAAGAGTATTGTAGCCGCATGTAGAGCCTATGCCAAGCACAAATATTAGCTTTAAAATAGCAGTATAGATCCATTACATAGATCATAATTACTCAAGATGATAATTTGCTGCTATAATACAAATTTACAAATAAATAAAAATATTTTTAAAAGGTCTATCAAAAAATGAAACCACACGGGCTGACATGGGATTGGTACACTTAGCCATGTCCTTTGTTACGATATACTAATGTACTTTTTTCCGACCATAATATATCTGTAAAACGTTTAATGCTCCATCATAGGTAGAGTCTACACTATCTATATCAAAAATCTGCGCCTCAATGCACTTCTGTCACAGTGTCTAATAACTCTCAATAATAGTACTAATTTAGTTTTTTTTAGCCTTTTTTATCAATAGTACTTTCAATACACCAATTTATCTCCTCCAACAAATCTCTCGTTCTTTGTTGATCAAATACAAGCTTAGAGTAGCCAGTCTCCATCACTACTCACGACATTCAATTATTTTTTGTTCGTTATTTGCTTGACACTTTTTTTTCAATTTTCTCTTACCTCTACTAATTAGTCAAACTCATTAAAACACCTCACATACCCTTTTCATGATGCCTATTTTCGCACCTTACTAGATCTAACACTTCACAGCACATTCACTGCACCCCTGCGTCAACTTCACCATGCATCACCCCTTTTACATCAGCATACCTGTAAATGGGTATTGACCTAAACTATTAGTACTTGCAAACATGCTAATTTACCATTGGAAAACAATATCAAACGTTTGTTCATTTCACCATGTTGTCTGATGGGATAGAGCTTACTTGTTGGTTGTTGAGTTCTCATGAGTCGAAAACGAAAAAAGTTGAAATATCTTCTCTGCTAGTAATCTCTATGAGGTCCAATAACTTTTGCAACTGTCTTTATTTTAGGACATCCTACATCAATGTAGGATGATCTCCAACAATTCTGATTATGCAACAGTGTTCTGTCCTCTCTTTGAAAATCCTGTCTTTTTCCAATGAATTGAAAGTCATACCCTTCAGTTCTGGGTCATCTCCAACATTTAAATCGGCTAACAGATTTTATACTATGTTACACTTCTTCAATATTAGAGATTAAAGATTAGTACCCATTACTGTGTTTCACCTCACTATCAAGAACATATTAATGGTGGCAAAAACTTGTGACCATAATAATTGGTCAGCTGCAGATATTTTGTCATCATATCTTGAGTTCAAGTCTTCTCATTTCTCTGTTAATGTCTATGTTCACACATGTGTGCATGCATAACCATAAAAGTGTTACTAGAAAAGGGGCAGTAGAAAATGATGTATTAGAAGGCCTGGTAAAAAAAGTCTGAAAGGTTGGATACATCAAGTTCATAGTTATCAATGTCAAAACTCATTAAACAAAATGTAAACAATACAGAAATCATTATCTAATGAAATGCTGTTTTATGAAAAGACACGTGTTTCCAAACAGTGTTTCTTAATAACGCTACAAGCTGTTCTGTAGCTTTGTATAATTATCAATATAGAATGCAATAAAAGTTTTTTTTTCTATTCAATTTAGTCCTCGCTAAACAGAAAGCAAATACATGAAATTGAACTCAAATCTCGTTGGTATTTATTTAAAATGTTTGAACAAAACTTATTGCCTGATTAAAATTTGTTGTTCAAATTTTTAGCAATTCTTATAAATTAAAAAACATGAAACTTAAAAAAGAATGTGCATATGTAAGTTGTAAATATTTTTAAATCATATAAAACATTGATACTAAAGGAAAAAAAGGAGTCCTTAAAATTTTAAACAAGATCTCTCTATATGCCCTTGTGTCCCTCAATGTGTTCCTTGGTTCGTCTGAAACAACAAACGTCACAAACTTACTTGGACAACAACAAGAGGTTGTTACTAGTTCAACTAATGCTAATATTACTACAATTCTGTCCTTGACATCCTTGGCGTTACTTTAATCAAAGGTTCTCATAAGATCTTATAAATTAAAATTTGTTACATATTGTGTTACTACTAGTGCTACGGTATTATACTATAGCAAAACTCAAAGCTCTTCAACTAGATTATTAATAGATGCATAACTTTCAACAGCGGTGTTTTTTACTAAATAGAAATAGATATTACAATATTATTACAACCGATAAAATGAATATCAATAAAATTACAATATATTATTAGTTATTAGCACTATTACTCTATAATAAATTATTAGTTTGCACGCTAAATCACAATAAATATCAGCTTGAGACATGTATGCCTTTCATACAAGGATGCATATTTAAGGCCTAATAAACAGTTCGCTATAGCAGGGATATACAATATTAACTAAAAATCAAGGATTGTAATCTGTTTCGTAATTTATGATTGGCAAGAAGCTTTATTAGTCAATGTGCTAGAATAGTATATACCACAATAATTACTTTTACTCACTTTATTATGTGACACTTGGGTGAGTATGCAATAAAACTCTAGGTGTAACTTTTTTATTTGAAACCAATTTTTTGTGAATTTTGTAATTATTCACTTTTTCATCATTGCATTTCAGATAGATTTTACGCAATGCTGTGCCTATCCTGGCTCACGCTGATCTCTCTTGTGTCAGCGTTTGCCATGTGCTCTCTAGCGTACACCGCTCAGCTCATCCAAGCAGTTGAAGGCAGTGTAGGGGCGGAGAGCTTCCTGTACTACAGCTATGCTGACCCAGGACCTCTTATCGTGGTCCTCAAGTCTATCTCAGGTAATGCCGTTGTCGAAACTTTACAACTCATAATTTTGGTTAATGTTTTTATTAGAAACAGACAGATTTTGAACTGTTCCATAGTCGAGATTGGTGCACAAAAAGAACATGGCACTGATCTGAGCTTACCAGTTAGCCTCTACTTTATGCAATAATTTCCGAAATTGCTTTTTTTATTTAAAAAAATTTGTTTCTCTGATAAGAGAACGAAGAAGTAGAAAGAGTAGAACTTTTCAAGTTCCTAAATAACTGGCCTATTGTAACATGACGCCTGTGTAAATGTACCGATAGGGGACTTTCTGTTTGTAGCGGGTGTACTGATATTAGTGTACGTATCTGACCAGTCTTGATCATTTAGTGTGTCATTTTAGGTACAAAACATATGATTTTGTATCTTTTGAAGTCTGATGCATGGAATGTTACGCTACGTTAGGTACATTAGGCGGATGTAATTAACTTGTTCATAAATTGAAAGTCAAATTAGTCTGTAAACGCCAACAGCTTGTAATTGTGTAAAACGTGATGTGGTACTTTATTTTGGTAAAATATTAAATATCTTAGAACATTTTACATGTAGTTTCCGTTTTCTTTACAGTTTGAAGTGATCTTATGATTGTTTCTGTCAGTGTATTTCTATCAGTGTGTACAGTCATTTATTTGTAAAAAGACAGTGAAAGGTACCTGAGTCAACCCAAGCTTCCTTTAATTTTCTGCACAGTTGCCACAAAGAAGCATGTGCTTGTTGTGTATTTGAGAGCTATGTAGGCAATATAGGCATGCTGTGTTTTTTTGCAAATTTACCCCTATTGTTGCCATGCTCGGTAAATCCAAACTTGAAACTTGAATGCCATTTAGCAGTTACCTTTATGGGTAATTGTCACACAAAACATTCACGATACTCTCTCTTCTAACTTTGTACTCTACAGGAGATGCAGACCTTTATGTTTCATCCAGCACTAAAACTCCAACTTATATAGACTATGAGGTCAAGTCAAATACGTGTGGAGTAGATATGCTAGATTTGTCAGATATGAAAAGGCCTGTGTATATAGGTAAGTTAGTTGATATTTTATATACAGTGGGCTGCGAAATGAGCTCAATCCCTGCTCGGCTTTGTTGGAAAGCTAAATTTCTTATTTACAACAACATTACTCATTGTGAATTTAGTTAATTATCATAAACTATAGGTATATATTATATTAAATTAATCCTCATTTTGTTTTGATTTCAAACATGTAAACCAAACAGCTGCAAAATTGTGTTTTTGAATGATTATGTCTACTAAATTCTGCACATTTTATGTTGTTAATTGTTGAAGATAACAATCTGTACAGATATGACCACGCTACATACATTTTATTAAATCATTTGAAGTCATATACTCAGGCAACCAGTAGATTTGCACATTAGTAACCTTATATTCCCATACATTCATGTTGTTCTGTTTGACAGCAAAGACTTCTGTAGCAGTGTGTATGCGTTCTAATTACAATGTTTTGCTTGTAGAAATTCTGAATGTTGAGTATATTAGTTTGTACAAATACGTAAGTCTGGTAGTGTTACACGTTTAAAAGGGTTCTTATCGATCATTCTTAAAATCATTTTTAAATTGGACGAATTTAGCAGATGTTGACAAGCTACGTACCATAGTTTAACAACGACGACAACTGACTTTAGAGTTAACCGATAAGCTATCAATAATTATTATTGTGCGAAATGAGCAGTGAGATATTGGATGAAATAATCTCATCGTGGGTATGAGTTGTTTCAACAAGTATTCTAGTTTTTAGATGAATGAAATGAAGTTCAATTCGCAGAACGTCAGAATGCTCATGATGTTCTTATAGTAGCTACATTTATTTTCCAGTATTTCGCTATTAAATTAAGTTCGTTTTAAGGTTTTGTTATGGTAATCTAGTTCGTTATTGCAATTGCAAATATTGCAAATTGCAATATTTGTAATTGGTTGATTTCAGCAAATGTTTTACAAGTTTTTTAATGTTTATTAATTAACGGTGTGATATTCTTTTATTTGATAAAATAGCTCATGTTATCAGTATAACATTTGCGAATAGATGTTTCATGATTTGCTATGGCTCATTCATCTAGATGTTAAAGGTTGGAAATTTTATCAACGATTGAAGATAACCTCTGTCATAGATATGGGATTATTGATTTTCACCACTGGTCCTTTGTTAGTGAGACTACTTTTCATATAGGCATTTGGCTGAATTCAATAAATAACGACACTTAACAAAGAAGCCCATGTTAAAATTGCTCTGTTTTTTGTAGATTTGATAACAGCCAGAGCCTCTCCGAAATTTTTTTTCAACTATTTCATTGTTGACTGAGTAAATTATTGGTTTCAAATTTGCTCATAATTGGTTTGTTTATAGCTTTCTTCTTAATTCTACTAAAGATGGATTTTTTGAAAACTCTTGTTTTGCACCAAAACCACCAATACCTCTTAATTTAAGCGCATAGATGCTGATGATTGATGCTGATGTTGGTTATAGCCACCTTACTAATGTTGCATACCTATTTGTAACAACGCATGAGCAAACTTGAAGAATCTTTGCCGCACACGGTTGTTTTGTGAAGCTATTTCTAGTCTTGATGACATCATCATTCAATCTACCAGCTACTTGGGGCTTTAATTAATATTTACAGAGTTCATTGAAATTCTACATTCTCAGTTCATTCATTAGCCAAGAATAATAATTTAACTAAATGTATAAAAAAATGCACTCGAAGCCTTTTCGAGTGTAGATTGGCTGTATATTAGAGACATTATATTATATATATATAATATATTTTTATTATATATATAATATATTTTTATTATATATATAATATATTATATATAATATATTAATATTATATATATAATATATTAATATTATATATAAGCATCGGCTGTATATTAGAGACCAAAGCTAACACAGTTGTAATTATAATAATAACATTTCTGATTGCTGGATTCTTATAAAGAATTTAATTATAAAATTAATCATAAAAAATCATAAATTTTGAAACTTATGATTCTCTATAGAGAAAAACCTGAAAAGCTGCGCAGTTCATTATGATCACAGATCCCTTAAAGTTATGGATAATAATTTCTTGAGAGTTTATTGGCTTTTTTTGGTCAATTGTAGGAGTGTTGGTAGTAACCCTTTTGACCTTTTTTTAGGAGTATTTGGAAGTCATGCGTATGATACCACAAACTATACCCTATATGCGTATCGGATAGATGGAGGCGTGTCGGAAACGGATGACTCCCAGTTTGAAGATAGGAATTCTATACCACAGGCAACGCACCATCGAGAACCACCCGATGCAACTGAGACTAACGAATCAAGCTTTTGGCCATTTTTTGAATTTTTATTGACCCTGTTAGAGTTTTTTTTTCAGGCTCTTCTCTAGCATACAATGGCTCAGTTTTTTAAAGCGTTTTCCTTAATTTAGTGAAAATACATGTTTCCATAAACCTTTTATTTTTATTCATTAGCTTGATTTGATTTAATACATAGTATAGTATGATAACCATTCAATTCCAGTGCTGGTGCTCGATCAGATTTGTCAATTGATCACCTTTGTAAGTACTTCTGTTAGTATCGAAAATTATGTGATGGTCAAACTAGAGTGATGGTCAAGTTCAAGTATTTTTTGCTTGAACATGCAAGCTGTGAATGGTGTTGGTAAAAAGCTAAAATGTTTGCAAGTTTTTTCTGCGTTATTTGACTGCCATGTTGAATGTTCCCTGAATAATTGTTCCCTAAAAGTATTTGTTCATCTGAATATCGTAAAAGTTCTCATTACATAACGAAAAGATAACTCCGCATTTTACATGACTAGTATGACCATGAACTTGGTTTTTCTCTTACGTTTGAAAAAATTTACGCTAACGCGCCGTCTCCGGCGTGAAACAATTACTACACGTTTCACAAAATTAGTCTATCTGCAATATTTTAATAGCTTTGTATCATTTAATTTAAATGTTTATAGTAGTATTGTACTTTTGTTAAAACATGGTAATATATGTCTGGTTAATGAACATTTTAATTGCAGGTTTTGAGTTACAAAGCATTGTTTTACTAATCGCGCCTAGTTTGTGTTTAATATTTTATGCAATTCGGTAATTATTTTCAGCAATATTGTAAAATGTTATGTAACCTAGCCTTGATCATAGATATAGAATGTTTACATTGTTGGGGTTTTGTTCTTACAGCACATTATATCGTAGGCAAAAGGGTATGGTTCTTGTGAAGTTATTAGTTGATGTCGCGAAAAAGTTGCGCTGAATGTTACTTTTGCTACATAACAATAGCAAACATGGAGTTTCATTAAAGCATTTGATATATTTTCGAAATAACAACGCAGTAGGTGCAATGATAAATTTTTACACCCATGCTTTTCACACAATGGTTTAAATTCTCTACAAACAGTTTTGTATTGCATCCTACATATTTTAATAGGTAATATTTTCAAAGTAAATTCTACTTAATATTATATAGTCAATGATTTAGAAAGGTACAGTCAGCAACGTATAATAAAAACCAGCAATATTACAAAGTGCCTCATAGCAACATGTCTACAATGCTTTTTTAAGCATTCATGTCAATTGCTGACACCTGAATTTATTATTTAGCCATATTAATCAATTCGACAGTAGTATTAATATGTTTCTGGTTGTGAACTTGTTGATAGCAAAATTTTTGCTCAAGCAGTCTTTAAAGTTGGCATTCTTAGAGCTTATACCCACTAAACCAAGGCCTTCTGAAATTTGCTGGCTCAACTTCTTTTGTAAGAGTGAGTCAAGTAGCATGTTTTTGTTTTACATATATAATATATAAAATTTAGATAGGCTTAAGTCACTCAAACAAAAATAAATCTCACTTTAGTTTATCCACATTCAATTCTGCTTCTTACTTTCGCAGTGATTTTAAGTTAATTGCTCACGCATCCCCATCTGTTGGCCATTGCACTTGGCACCAGTTGATGTTTATCGCATCTAGGTTATTGTCAAAGTTAGTAATGCCATGGCAGTTGAAATTGGTACAGTTTCTGTCCAAGATGAAAGGTAGTATAGTTAGGCTGTAATTGGGCCAGATAGCAGTTTTAGCTGCAAAGTGCAAGTTTGCCCGAGTTATCTACGCTTTTCGTAGTTTGCAGACAATCTCTTGAACTTGGATGATAATGTGGCGCTGTAGACTACAGTGGATATCAGCAGCAACTTAAAAAGGTCTAGGAGTTAATGTCATATTTTTTCTGGTAACAGGCCAATAATTTATATGGCGCTAGTTCTAGTCATGAAAATAAGTGCCCAAAGAAGTTTGGAGTATAAGCAATCATAGCGTTTGATTGTCAAGATCATAGTTGTAGTCATATCAAATCATACCACAACACATACCAATAACTTTACAAGAAGTGTGTTGATTACTTATTAGGTTGTCAGCTAGGAGCACAGTGCTCAATTCTCTATCTACAGTCGCACTGCTTCTGGTGGCAAAAGTAAAATATCATCACCCAATTGGCTTTCACGTGCAACTAGGGGGAATGTCCATCGTTGCACGAATATTAAAAATCAGCTTATTAACAGTGAGAGGTAATGCAGTTGCCTGCCACTTGCCATTAGCCTGGTATATTGCCAATGGCTAGTTTGAGTAAGCTTACTAGTAAGAGCCGTGAGAGCAAGCATAAAGTTACATTGTGCCGTAACAGAGCGGTCGTGTATCCATATTTTTGCGTGTAGTTAAACTGGTAAGGTATTTGCCTGACGAATGGGACGTTCCGAGATCAAATCTTCTGCGATACGGGTTCTTCATACCCATATTTTAATAGCTATAGCTGGACAAACCGAAGTACACACACACACAAATTTTGAGATATATAAAATAGATTAATAGGTAGTGCAGAAAACTAATGGAAAAAATCGTATCTACTAAGCTGCTGCTTGTGTGGTACCTTAATTTTACACACAATCCATTCTCGATAGTGCATAACCAACCGCAGAGTAGCTGTCAATGCTGTACATCCACAGTTGGCTGTTTTCGATTGCATCTTTGACGAGTTCAGTGCTGAATTCGTTTCATGTGTGAGTTGCTAAGATCAGCCTCTCAATATTCATGGCTAACAATTAAGTTGAGAAATATAGTCAGTTTTTTAGTCACCGCCTTACAGGGTTGGTAACCCGGAAATGTCTGTTTCGGTGTCTCTGTTCTAAAAGTTGTCTATTATTGCAAACCTCGATTACTCAGTAAAAGACACTTCTCTCTTTAATATCCTACCCTTGAAAAGCAAGATAGCTTATTACTGCTACACCTTATCTAGCAATCTTTACTATAATAAAAGGCATGTCCGTCCTTGTGAAGCTACAGTTAGAAGTTTGGATAAATTATTACTTCGTATAGTTTTGATCTCATAACATTCAGCCAGGCATGCTCTCATCTGCTCTAATTGATATTTTACAATGGTCGTGTTCATACTTATTCTCTTCGCTGTATCGGCACACTCGAGGATTTCTCGCGGCACACCAGACTGTCAGGGTACCTTTAGTAATAAAGCCAGTTTCAATTTCTTGCAGCATTTTTGGCTATTAACCTTTTTGAATAACTAACCTTTAGAGTTCAAGTTTCAATCCAACTACATTATTAGATGATTTATGATAAACACATGCATGTTTTGAAAATGTGCACTTTACATGACATGAACAGTTGCAGAGAGCTATACACAATATAGAACACAATTGGTTGTCAATATGGTGCATCCGTGTTAGGACACAAGTTTTTTAAGCTTACTCGTCTAATTACTACGGTAAGTTGCTATAATTGTTTATAACGTGGCGGAGTCAGGCTGTTTTAGCTGTGTAGTGCATGCGTCATAATACAACATAAGCTATTCATCCTGATTTTAGTTAATAGCAAAGTCAAATCTGTGTAGCACCATTCATTCTTGCTGCTTGAATAATGGTGTTAGTGACAGGAATTAGATGGATATAGTTTTTATAGATTATCAAGTCTATCTTGCTGTAAATACCATAAAATTTATGACAAAAAAGTATAACTTAGTTCACACAAGCAAGAACCTCCAACAAAACCTAGGACAGAATCAAACATTAATTTCATCTTCAAAACTTTTCTGGCTAGTTCATCCAACTCACTGATTCATCCAATGATTCTGTGCGAGCCTGGACATCATTATTTTTCCGCAAGCAGTTAGCCAATAGCATAAATATGGCTTCGTCCAGTTGGGAGGCAACAAAAGTGTCTAACTTCCCAATCATGTTACCCAATTTGTTACCTTTCCGGTAACAAAGTCATGAAATCTAGTATTGCTAGATTACTAAAAAACTAATCCATCGCTTTGGCCTCAATGATTTCTGCTCCTGTCACATTGGCCTTACTTCTTTCAAACATTGTCAAAACTAATGATTCTTTAGTAACAAATACAGTCCAACCTCAGCATACAAAGATAATCTGTGCTAATGTTTGCTGTGGATGTCAAAACATTCACACGTTGGAGCAAATGTTATAAGAATGCACAGTACTTTCTTTAATTCATTGCACTACCCAAACAATCTTACAATAAACACATAAGTAAGTTACATGTTGTATTAAGGCAAATTCATTATGTTTAACTAAATGAAAAACTGAGGTGTAAAAAATGAAACAAATAATGTAACGATTGCCAAAAAGCGCTTTTGATTATTTATTTGCTTTGGTGTTAAATACAGGTGAGTTGTGGTGCGGCTTTAGTGATGCAAAAAAAAGTGGGGCGTAGTTAGAGATACCGCTAGAAATATGGAGTTAGTCCAACTCTGAATATATAATCCTAAAATTAGCCCAAAGATGTTTGCTCATATTACTGCTCTCTTATTGGTCATTTTAAGAGAAACATTGTCTTTTTCTTTAATACTACTGCTACTGGCTGTAGTTTTTGGCTGTAGTTTTCTTAATTTTAAAGCTAAAAACATTATGTTAAAGAGCGCCATATACATACGTACCGTTTCACAATTTGTCGGAAAGCCGCATATGCTATATTTTGAAAATTACATTGCATGTTGAGACAATTATTTGCTCAAATTTTATGTCGTCTGTTGAAAAATGTGTATATAAAGGTGACGGTAAGTCAGGGCTTGACTTTAGTGCAACCCCGTGTTACGGCGTCCCTGTTTTACTGTTTTTTCGCCTTACGATGTGGAACATGTTGTTTTTTCGTCCCCTTCCACATTGCATTTTTTTGGCCACACGACATCAACAAAAAAGTTTCTTCTTGAAATACCAAATTTGGCAGTCTGTGTGCTGAATATGTCGGAATAATGAAGATACAGATATGCTATTCGCTAAAATTTTTCCCACAACGCCCGAAAGAGATATGATGCTTTCTCTCTCAGTTCGGCATTATTCGTTATAAGTAATAGTGAACACGAAATCAGAAACAGGTAATAAAGATTAAGGCGATGGCAAAATTAAAGTCTAGTATAATACATGCTAAAACTTAGCTTCAAGTGTGTGTTTAGTAAGCTAAATTTATTTCAGTTGATTTCAAAGTTTGTTATACGTATGTTATACGTATATGTTATACGTATACATCTGTCTTGAAGGTGAGAGCTCCACACGATATGTACCACACATTTTACATTGTAATGTTACATTTTATTACATAACCTCTAAATACACTAAAGTTACTGTAGGTAACTATAGTTATTAGGGATATTATACTATTTTATTATTAGTTTTTAATATGTACAGTACGTGTATTAAATTTGGATGTTTTTTTACCAGAAGGTGTTTGCATTAGATAATTACTATGGGTTTCTATACCCCTCTATAGGTATGACATTTTCACCTTACGATGAAAGCGTCGGAACGGATTAATGTCGTATGGTGTAGGTACATTGTAGTACGTTTTAACTAAACACAATGCTATTTACTTTTGTAAAAACAATTGTAATAAAACTGCAAGCTATTAACTACTGGTCATTTCAGTAACTACACTGCTATTTCTAGAAAATGGAAAAAATAAAACATCGCTTTATTATAACGGAGTTGAGTTCTAAACAGTGTTAAATTTTCAGTTTTTTATACATCAACTAATATAATGTTTCACATGTGTTCTAGCTGTTCAGACATGTTTGTAGGAAGTTGGGTGGTTACAGTGTCCAACCATAGGAAGAGTCCTCTGCTAAAAGGCTATAAGACACTTCATCATGCACTTACAAGGTTGGATTCATGAAGGCTTTCACACTATGTTTGCATATTATACCATTACATATCGTACTGTCTTAGAGTCTCATGTCGCAGTTTAAATAAAGATTCCCCATTGTTTTATCATTCTCTATTTAGACCTTAGCGTGTCTTATTTTATTAGTTTTATACCTCACACAACATGCTCTGATATTTTAGTTTATTGTATATGTAACCTTGTAAACAATTGACAAGGAGCATGTGGTGACAACTCTGAGGTACTGAAAACACTGTACACTTGTCTTAATAGTAGACCCTCTCTTATCTTACTAATATAAACTCAACTAGTCATCTTGTACTCTCACGATACTATTGTAGTATTATCTTGAAATTGCGCGATACAAAGTATGAAAAAAATCGCAATTCTTTATTCATCATTCAAAAATATATTAATTTGAACTGTATATGAGATGTAACTGTTGGTTAACTATCATTAACATGGTTCCATAACTTATCATTTCGTATTATATTTGGTATTTGATTTGGCATTTTTTGGTGATGACATAATTGATAAGGTTGTTTTTTTGTAATATTTGAGCACCATGCCTTAACTTTTAATTAAAATATCTAGCATTTTAATTAAAAGAACAGGGAATATATGTGATTGTATTGTTTTAGAACAGAATATATATGATTGAATTGTTTTAGAATAGGGAATTTATGTTATTGGCTTTTGCTCCCCGGCGGTTATTAAATTATTGAACTAAAATAAAGCAATTACTTCACTTATTACTCTTAGTGTAGAGTTCTTTTGTATTCGTAGAATTACTTTTATATGTAAAATTAGGATAACCTACTATTTATACCTACATAATTGAACTATATATTGAGATATAGGCAGTGAACTGCACGTGTACATACCTTTTAAAGCGGCTAGTAAGCTCATGCATGGTTAGTCTCTATTATCTCCACTTGTGAGTTCACTTCAGAGTTAACTTGTTAGCCCTCAGGCAGTTGGCAAGAGGAAGCTTGTCATTATCGAGATGTCTCTACTCTTCCTGCACCGCCCTGCCCCGCCTCAGATCTGAAATAGGAAAACAACTCGATGATATTCGTGCGGCTGGAACATTCAAAGAGGAAAGAGTTATAACCTCCAAGCAAGACAACCTAATCAATGTAGAGGGCAGCCAACAACAAGTTCTCAACTTTTGTGCCAACAACTACCTTGGCTTATCAGTAAGTTGCTAGTCAAGGTATGCGGGACCAGTAGTAATTAGACTCCCATTTATAATTAAACCGTTCGAATTAATAACAATTTCATAGGATTTGTTGTTTGTGTTTTATTCTAGAGCCATCCTGCTGTGATTCAGGCGGGCATAGAAGCTCTGCAAAGCCATGCTAATGGAATGAGTTCAGTTCGATTTATTTGCGGCACCAATGTAAGTAATTTAGAAATCCACATCTCTGTCTGATCACTCAAGCAACGAAACCGGGTTCTTCAGTTTCCTGTATTTATTATAACTTTTGGAGTTGTCCATTCAAATATCAAAGGTTACATAGCTCTATCCAAACGCATTTTTCAGGACATGCATATAAACCTGGAGCAGTTGATCTCGCAGTTTCACTCGAGAGATGACACCATCTTGTATGCTAGCTGCTTTGATGCCAATGCAGGCATCTTTGAGGTTTTGCTACAGTCAGAAGACGCTATTTTCTCAGATGAGCTGAACCATGCATCCATTATTGACGGAGTGAGGCTGTGCAAGGCAAACAAATACAGATACAAGCACAATGACATGAGTGGTCAGTCAATTCGTATGACTATAAAGAGTGCTGAGCTCTCAATTATTTGCTACTCTAGAATACTACTCATAATCGGGGAGGTACTTTGGGTGTCAGGCAACACTTATGTCATTTGAGGCTGATTAATCATTATTTTCAAGATTGTCTGCTCTTGATTTTTAATAATATTCACTGAGCTCGTTGCACTACCTTTGTGAAATTGACTTCATGAACTAGTTTATCATTTTAATTTTCTTACCAGATTTGGAAAACCAATTGAAAGAGAACCAAAAACTGAGACCAGAAAATCGGCGGCTGATAGTAACGGATGGTGTGTTCAGCATGGATGGTAATGTTTGCAAACTGAGGTGAGTGTCATTCATTAGTTGATTAGCGGTTCACTGTGATATTGTTGCAGTGTAATTATGTTTTGACAATCATAGGATTTAGAAATTTTTATTTTAAAATTTCAATCTTATAAAAATTCACTATAGGTAAAGATGGAGTAACTATCCGCGATTCCTTTTTAAAACAGGCAGTTGGGAAAATACAAAACACCAGCAATTGATGTTTTTCATTCTAAAATCGTAGAATAAGCTGTTTTTAGTTGGTAACGGGACTATACCAGTGGTTAGTTCACACCCATCAGATTTATTCAAAATATCTATAATTATTACTTTCCTATCTGTGTGCTCAGAATGGCGTAAACAAGGAGAAATACCATGTCTTCCACGATGCATACATTATGCATTTAATAAATATTTATTATTTAACACCCGATGACTCTAAGTCATGTGACCTAGCATTGAGAGATGACTTGTACAAAGCTCATTGCTCTGGCCCTCCGTGTTTCACCTAAAGAGTGATAACAAATATTGATAGTGTTACAATTTAAGTCTTCCAACTCATATGCTGCATACTAATAGTTGTACTTTGATTATCATGATGGATTTGTGGATTTTAGAGAGATGTGTGACTTGGCGGATGAGTACAACGCAATTACACTTGTCGACGAGTGTCACGCTACTGGCTTTCTTGGCAACACTGGCAGGTACCAGTACTCCCAGTTTTTACCAGTATTCCGACATCAAACTTGTTGGCTGTGTACTGATATGTATTTGTTTGTCCGCACATATACAACATCGTCTAGCAAGTGTTTAGGTATCTGGATTCCATAGGTTTATTTTTACGTCTTTAGTTTTATGCCTTCAGCCAGCCATCTTGTTTTATAGAGGCACTGAGGAGTATCTAGGTGTATCTGGCCGTGTGACACTCATCAATTCTACATTGGGCAAGGCTTTGGGAGGCGCAGCTGGAGGTTACACTACCGGCCCTCAGGAAGTTATCACGTTACTTAGACAAAAATCTCGGCCGTATCTCTTCTCCAATGCCCTGCCTCCACCTGTGGTTGGGTCTGCAATCAAGGTATCACACATGTTTAGTTTTTATACTTGTCTAACAGTTTGGATGGCTGGGAAAAGTGTAGCTGAGGTGGCGAAGTATTACTGTAGCGGTGGAAGCTACAGGAAAACAAGGGAAGGACTGCAGGAGGGTTAGAGAAGGCTGCAGCGGTGAAGGAGAAAAGGGAGAAACTGGCTATAGGATAGGCTTTTATTGTGTCTCTTCTGTCATAGTTCTGCCTATTTTATCAACAGCTTCTTCAAAAAAAATACTTACTACTTGAATGACCTTCTAAGCTACTATGCAATTAGATCAACAATTCCATATTTGTGCTTTCGTGGATGTCATCAGTTATTGAAGATGCCAACAGTGCGCTAAAAATTGGGCTATTTGCTAGGCTAGCATCAATAATGTGAATGAGAATTGTTCCAGGTATTTGAGATGCTGATGAATGAATCGTCTTATGCGGGAAAAGTCTTCAAGAACACGACCAAGTTTAGAACTGCCATGACCGAGGCTGGATTCAACTTAGCGGTTGGTTTACTAAGTCTATCTTGTTAGTATTAAAACTCGATGGAATTATTTCTATAGACTAAGTCTATCTTGTTAGTATTAAAACTTTATGGAATCGTTCCTATAGTCTAAGTCTATCTTGTTAGTATTAAAACTCTATGGAATCGCTCCTATAGTTCAAGTCTATTTTGTTTCACACCGATGTCAACTGTTTGAACTTTGCCATGGCAGGCTTCATGCTCCTTCAGTTCTTAAGTGTTTTGAAGGTTCTCACGTAAAGTTTATTGACGTCATTTTTAGAGAACTCTTTTTCTTCTGAGCGTTTTAACTGCAATTAAGTTTTGTCAATTTTAATCTTGAAACATCCTGGCAGTCAGATCACCACAAACATCAACCATCTCAAATGATAGAAAAATATCTGTACTTTTCATAAAATCTTTTAAAATTGGACGTCAGTGATCCTTTAAAACTATATTTTTAATTCTCATTTTTATGTGTACTATTGTGCTTGTAGAGTGTTTGAACTAATGTGTTATGTCGTCATAGATGGCTTGTCTTATTGCAAAAAACGAAGGCGTCAACATCCTGCAGCATTATTCATTCATCATGGTTGTAAATGGGTCAATGCGTGTTGAACTATTACACTAATGATGAATAATATGAGATGTGTTTAAGCTTGTCAGCACCAGTTTCATGTAGCTGTCAAATGTTATTTCTGGTTAAATTTCTATTACTTCTCCATATGGCCTATATTAGGATATTGGGAGCCCAGTCTTCTACCATCGTTGGGAGCCCAGTCTTCTACCATCGTTGTAAATAGCTTAATCTGGAAATGTAGTTATGACTAAATATAGTCGTAACTGTTTCATGTCAAAATTGAATATAAAAGCTCATTTTTGGGGACTAATCTAAAAGTGATATAGCAGTGCTGTAAAACAATGTTTTCTCATTAACAACCTTTACCCTCCTCATTTGTTCTGACCTCAGTAATAAGTTAGCGAGTAACAACGAGCTCGCTGTTGGTCACGGATTACTCTGTGATAATGTTTTCTTATGCAATAGTGTTAACCTCCAAGCTTTCATACTACAGAGTCTGATCGCATTTAAACCATAAGCTGCTGTTATGATACACAGGGAGACCCAGCCCATCCTATTTGCCCCGTTATGCTTGGAGATGAGAAACTCGCCCACACTTTTGCTGACATGATGCTTGGTAAATATTTAAAATTTACCTACATGTATATGTAATAATATGATGGACGTATACGTTTACAGAGTTTATATACGATAGTATAATAGCACAATGTACATGTGTGTGTACATAGTTTATATGTTATAGCATAATAACACAATGTACATGTATGTGTACATAGTTTATATGTTATATTATAATAACACAATGTACATGTATGTGTACATTGTTTATATGTTATAGCATAATAACACAATGTACATGTATGTGTACATTGTTTATATGTTATAGTATAATAGCACAATGTACATGTATGTGTACATAGTTTATATGTTATAGCATAATAACACAATGTACATGTATGTGTACATAGTTTATATGTTATAGCATAATAACACAATGTACATGTGTGTGTACATAGTTTATATGTTATAGCATAATAACACAATGTACATGTATTGTACATAGTTTATATGTTATAGCATAATAACACAATGTACATGTATGTGTACATAGTTTATATGTTATAGCATAATAACACAATGTACATGTATGTGTACATAGTTTATATGTTATAGCATAATAACACAATGTACATTTATGTGTACATAGTTTATATGTTATAGCATAATAACACAATGTACATGTGTGTGTACATAGTTTATATGTTATAGCATAATAACACAATGTACATGTATTGTACATAGTTTATATGTTATAGCATAATAACACAATGTACATGTATGTGTACATAGTTTATATGTTATAGCATAATAACACAATGTACATGTATGTGTACATAGTTTATATGTTATAGCATAATAACACAATGTACATTTATGTGTACATAGTTTATATGTTATAGCATAATAACACAATGTACATGTATTGTACATAGTTTATATGTTATAGCATAATAACACAATGTACATGTATGTGTACATTGTTTATATGTTATAGCATAATAACACAATGTACATTTATGTGTACATAGTTTATATGTTATAGCATAATTACACAATGTACATGTATTGTACATAGTTTATATGTTATAGCATAATAACACAATGTACATTTATGTGTACATAGTTTATATGTTATAGCATAATAACACAATGTACATGTATTGTACATAGTTTATATGTTATAGCATAATAACACAATGTACATTTATGTGTACATAGTTTATATGTTATAGCATAATAACACAATGTACATGTATGTGTACATAGTTTATATGTTATAGCATAATAACACAATGTACATTTATGTGTACATAGTTTATATGTTATAGCATAATAACACAATGTATATGTATGTGTACATAGTTTATATGTTATAGCATAATAACACAATGTACATGTATGTGTACATAGTTTATAGATTATAGTATAATAACACAATGTACATGTATGTGTACATAGTTTATATGTTATAGCATAATAACACAATGTACATGTATGTGTACATAGTTTATATGCTATAGTATAATAACAGTTTTTACTTGCTTATTTAGATAATTTTTATTTAATAGTGCAGCAACAAACATGTCTGTGTACAGAGTTTATATTTAGCAGTGAAGCAAGTGTAACTAGACACAGTGTACCACTAGCTTTAGGATCATGTTCGATTATTAAGTTTCATAATCTCACTGTAGTCTCGCTGGAAATTCACTACATCCTTTTATAGAAGTAGTTATTTATAATCACAAAGAATGTAAATTTTGAAGGAACTTCAAGCCTATTGCTTCATTCGAATCCTTCAATGAGTAAAATTATTGATATCCTCTGAGCCAATATCACACCTTTTTATATTGCTAACTGGAACTGATGCATATATAGATATAGCATTTCTAACATCTTGTTCAGATGCATTATTGCAGTCAATTTTATATCATTCAGATGAGTGTTTGGGCACATTTGTTTGTGTGTTTTCTCTGCATTGAAGTATTTTTATGGTTCTGTTTTCATCTGAATTCATATGTAAATATTTCATTGGGTTGTTAAAGTGTTAACTACATGAATAGCTATATAGCATACAAGCAGGAACAGCATTGTCTATTGACTAGATAAGGTATCACAGAGTTCGGTTAAATGGAAATCAAAAGTTAGTCTATTTAATATTGTTAAAAAAAACTTTTATTGGTTCATTTGGACTTGGCAGTTAAATTAGAAACAAAATCAAAACATCCTACAGAGAAGTTTAATTTAAAAGTTGCGCTAGAAACAGTAAATTAGTTTTCAAGTTTAAAATTTTTTTTTAGAAAGAATTTTCAGATGGGGAATTTTTTCCCCCATCTGTTCGTTTCCCCTTCGTCTTTTTTACATTGATACTAGAGCGAACTAGGTTGATTTGCAACAAAATTCACATTACAGTTATTTAATATCAAAAGATTCACCATGTCTTACTCTGTTGTGTTGTAGGTGCAAAATATGTGGAAATGTGATTACAAGCTCTTAAAAGCTAAAAAACGAACAGTTAATCGCAGCCACACAAGACCGCTGTAGTTTGGATTATCTTTCCAAAACGGCTCAATGTGACTTAGTTGTTGTAGATGGTTTCTGTTTACACTTTCCTGCAACCTTATTCGTCGAAATATTTTCACAAATATACTTCAGGCATTCAATAAAACCATGTCTATTGTTCTTACGCGTCTGTTTTATCGTCATTGTAATGCTGTCATTTTTAGCAGTGATATCTTATAACTTACCGTGAAAATTCGTTTAATTTTTTAACCTTAGCTCGAAGGAGTACATATCATTGTCTGATAATCATGATGAGCCTGTTGGTCACTTGTGATACTCGAAAAGTGCTGCAGAAATTATTTGCAAAGTATTGGGTCACATGATCATATTACGACTTGCCGATTAGACCAAGCCGAAACAAAACTGTAAAGTAGCGAGCATCTATATTTGATACGGGGTCTTCGGTAAAACCCGAAGTGTTTGTCATAAACTAGTGCTACGATAGGTTTTATATTGAGCTTTTTATTGGGCTTTCAATTCACGTGAGAACATCGCGTGACAAGACAATAATCAAACTGTAATGACTACGTCAGAAAAATAAACAGATTCCAATCTACAGTGGCTTTTCGTTTTTGAGCTTGGAATCACATTTCCACATATTTGGCACTTACAACACAACAGAGTAAGACGTGGTGAGTCTTTTGATACCAAATAACTGTAATGTGAATTTTGTTGCAAGTCAACCTAAGATTAAAATGCTACACGTGGGTGATACATAACTATGTCATTCTGTCGCAGCTGCTTGTCGAGCGTTTTGTTTTGCTTCGTCTTTTTGCTCACTTCTCAAAATATCGCAATTCTGCATTTATTCATTGATTGAATTGGAATGTTCAAAACCCATTGCCTAACAATGTATTGTTTTGACAGCTTCTCAATTCATTGTTCTGGTTAAAACATTTGCTGACAAGTCACTTTGCTAGCAGAAGGTCTCAGTCGAGCAGCTGACACACTGTTGACAGCAGCTTCCTCTATGAGTTTTGATTAGATTCCAAAAATACCCTGTATTTTCTACCAATTGCTCTCAAATATTAGCCTCACTAATAGTTTCTCACCAGACCTGTCAACAAATGTTAGCCTCACTATAGTTTCTAACCAGACTTGCCATAACTTTATGTATACGTATTAGCTTGCTGTTAGTTTCCCACCAGACCTGCCATCGCTCACTATATATTAGCCTGCTGTTTCTCATCAGATCTGCCATCCGTTGTCAAAATATTAGCCTCACTATCAGTTTCTCACCAGACCTGCCATCTACAAATATTAGTCTCACAGCTTTTTTTCTCACTGAACCTGCCATCCCTTTATGTGTACGAGTCCTGTTGTTGGTTTTTAAACAGACCTTTCATTTATCTCTATATATTAGCCTCACAGTTAGTTTCCTACCAGACCTGCGATCTCTATACGTATATTAATTTCTCACCGATTCTTTTACCTACAGTATATTCGTCTGTCGAATTGTTTTTGACCAGTCCTGCTATTTAGTATGCGTACCATATGTCAGTTATATTTTATCTGACAGATTTTATCATCTGCAGATATTGGCCTCGCATTTAGTTGCTACCGTCATTTTATGAATCGAAATGTATTCATATATACTACTGACTTTTGCCAACTAGTTTAGTAGTTTTAATCCAATTGTACTAACTTGTGCAAAGATGTGATAAGAGTTTGTTCAACTGACTTGGTGCAAATGTTTTTTGGTGTAACACTTCTCTGTTTTTCTTGTAAGTATACAACAAGGAGCCTTTGAAAAGCTTTTATTGGCTGTTTTGACAACATTAGTGTTGTATTTCAATTGCGCGCATTGTATTAAGTTATATTATGAAAGATTGTTTTTATCAATAATCTATAGCCCGTTATGATGTCAAAATATTTATTACAATATTTTTATGTGCTGGGTCAATCTGACAATCAACCCTACTTGTCTATGAGTGTGTTTTCAACTTTTATGGATTGCATGGTTACATATGCTCACAATATATGTGTATATTGAATTGACTGGCATGCATTGAATTCAATATGTGTGATGGAATTGCTTAAAAATGAAATATATGTTATTGTATTGCTTTAGAATAGGAAATGTATGTGATTGTATTATTTTAGAACAGGGAATATATGTGATTGTATTGTTTTAGAACAGGAAATGTATGTAATTATATTGTTTTAGAACAGGGCATATATGTGCTTGTATTGTTTTAGAACAGGGAATTTATGTGATTGGCTTTAGCTACCCGGTGGTTCCATTGGGCAAGGCAAGAATTCGTGTACAGATCTCTGCTTGTCACACCGATCAGGACATTGACAGAGCCATTGATGCATTTATCAGTGTTGGCAGGAAACTCAATGTCATCCAGTAAATTAGGTAGCCAACTCTGTCACTCTATTTGCCCTATGCTGCCAAGTGATATTTTTAGACTAACACCATTTGTCCTACGACATAGAAGCATAATATTATATAGATCTGGTTAGTTTAATTTTTGATGTCGAATTTATTCAGTTTTATACTGCACTTTGAATCTCTCATTCTAATCTCTACTTTGCTCGCTGTGAATATATTTCTGTGGTTTTATTTGGTTTTATGTTTGGGTTTACCATCTATTTTGTAATGCTTTTGCTTTTGTTCCTCTCTATGACATTTTAAATAGAACATTCCTTTACACTGGTTATACGCAAATGTTTTCTCTGCTGTTGAGTCTTTGCACAATCTATTGCAGACAAAGAGATACTCCATGTCAGAAATGTATACATGTATTAGGTATCTTATACGTGTATACTAGTTGAATGCCCGGATAAAAAAAGGCTTTTGCACAGAAAACTTATTTTTATTTCGCATCATAGACCTATTAACTATACAGTATACTAAACTATACAGTATACTAAACTGTATAGTTAATAGGTCTATGTTTAGCATATACATTTACCATTCTAACTTATAAATCTCATATCATGAGCAAGGTGTTTTTGTGCAGTTCAAATAAATTAAGAAAAAAAAATAATGAGTACATGGAAGTGTGTATAAAAAAGGTTACTGTTAAAGCAGAAGCTCATTGTATTCAAAGTTTTGATGGACAATACTGGTACTTTTCGATACTGGTACCTCTCCATACTGGTACTTCTCGATACTGGTACCTCTCGATGCTGGTATCTCTCGATACCGGTACCTCTCCATACTGGTACCTCTCGATACTGGTACATCTCCATACTGATACCTCTCAATACTGGTACCTCTCCATACTGGTACCTCTCCTTACTGGTACCTCTCCGTACTGATACCTCTTGATACTGGCACCTCCCGATACTGGCACCTCTCGATACTGTTACCTCTCCATACTGGTACCTCTCAATACTGGTACCTTGCGACACTGGTACCTCTCAATACTGGTACCTCTCAATACTGGTACTTCTCAATACCGGTACCTCTCGATACTGATACCTTTCGATACCGGTACCTCTCGATACCGGTACCTCTTGATACTGGTACATCTCTATACTGGTACCTCTCGATACTGGTACATCTCCATACTGATACCTTTCAATACTGGTACCTCTCCATACTGGTAAAAACGTAAAAATGCGATATCGGAGTTTCTTTGTCTGATATTTAGTCTATTTGACTTAGTCTGAAAATGTCGTGTAGAGTGGTATAAAAATCCATCGTAATTATCTAATGCAAACACTCCCTGGTAAAAATCATCAAAATTTTTATTCTAAATTAGTAAAGATATTAAATATTTTAATAATAATAATTTTAATAATGAAAATTTCAATATGTGCATATTAAAAATTAGTTACAAAATATTATGTTAACCTTAGTAACTACAGTTACAAGAATTTTAGTGTATTTAGTGGTTATGATTCGCAATAGAATGTAACATTACTATGTACAGTACATACTGTAGGGAGTTCGTACCTTGGAGACAGATGTATAACATAAACGTTGAAGTTAACTTAAATGAATTTAGTATCCTGAACACACGCGTAAAGCTAAGTTTTAGTATGTATTACACTAAACATCAACTTGGTAATAGGCTAAAATTTTATCACCTATCTGTTTTCTGTTTCGTTTTCACTATAACTAACAACACTGAACTGAGAAGGGGTGAACATCGTATCTCTTTTATGGGTTGTGGAAAGGATTTTAGAAACTAGCATATTGACATCTTTGTTATTTCAATGTATTAGGCGCAACAACTGCTAAAATTGAAATAAATTTTTGTTAATATTATATGCTGAAAAGTTTTGTATGGCAAGGGCGAAAACCATCATGTTCCATATCGCAAGGCGAAAAAAATTGTATAACAGTGTCATCGTAACCCAAGGGCACACCATGGAATAAAAAGTGTACATTTAGTGTGTGCAATCCGAAAATATATACAGTATATGGTAAGAGTGATGGAAATGATACTAAAGGTTTAGCCTTATAGTTACGCGCCCTTGTTAGTAATCTTAGATCTAGTAATCTACTAGCCTTGTTAGTAATCTTGCGATTAGAATGTCGCGAGTTCAAAACCAGTTTGAAAGTGAGCTTTTGTTGCTAAAACTTTATCGCTATAACTGGACAGACAAAGAACAGACAAACACTGAGATTTATATATATATATATATACATGTATATATATATATATATATAGATTAGAGCGTCGTATCCTAAAATTCCGTACTAGTATGCTAGTTGCTTCAAATCTTAGGAGAAGATGGATATTTTTGGTTGAACTTTGAACTTATATATACATGTATATAAATTTATTTTGCGCCATGACCTTACCATACAGATCTTTCAGCTCAAATGTGAAGCATTATTTAATTATCATCATTCATTCTTTTTTATATTTAATGGTAAAATTTTTATAGTTTCAGTAATATGCACTTAAAACTTTAAGGCTTGCGAATCAGACAAACATTCTCGCACTCTCATTACCCAGGCTGAAATATTCTACATGCAATAGAAGTTGTATTAAAAACCTGTTGGTAGATGGCAAACAAGGCTAGTATTACTTACACGATCAAGACGAATGCAATTTGTACTCCTACTGTATTCCTTAATGTTGCACTGATGATGTATGTTCCTTGCTTAGTTCTCCTGATCGAAATAATGCACTCATCGATAAACTTATTAGACCAGGCTTACACCGCTGCCTACCTGTAAGCTCTGGCGGAATAAGCTCACCAGACAAGTTATACGCAGAACACTGCCAGTTTCAAGTTCGTGGAGTTAGCTGAGTTAGTTGATGAATCCTTGAAGCGAGTGATGACATATGATGACGTCGCATTATATATTCTAGGACTCTAAACAAAGCTCTAATTACCCTTACTGATTGTGGTTTACAGTGAATGATGCCATGAAAACTTGCTGCTGTTATCTAGTGCTTGGTTTGTTGCCTCTTCTAGCATGTCAGTTACTTTTATACCCGTCAGCGTTGCGCAATGGAAATATTTTAATTGTTATTGACAACTGCTGACAGAGCAGCTGAAAAGTTTTTGTAAGCTTTATTCTGATTATATAGGGAAAATGCTGTTTTGAATTTTAAAAAACGCTTGTTCTGAATAAATGTTAAATAGAAAAGTAAACAGTTTATTAAGTGGATCATAAGTACATCATAAAATTAAAGACATGATGCGGAATGTCATGTCTGCGTCATAGAATAAAATTTTTGAAAAGCTTGCCATTATTACACAAAGTTTTAAAACTTTGTAGATTATATGAATAATATTATTACTTGGCAGCAGGTTGCTTTGAATGAGATTGAGATAACGCAAAGATACTTAATTAAGTCCTTTTCTCCCGTCAAAGCAGAATTGTAAAGCAAATGTCTATTCTAGAGAATAAAGGTAGGAACTGTATGCCGCAACAAGGTATTAGAGTGTTAAAAGATGTTTGTAAGCGTCTTTAGAGAAGTTTATAGGAGAGTGTCTAAGGAAGTTTATAGGAGTGTCTAAGGAAGTTTATAAGAGAGTGTCTAAGGAAGTTTTTAGGAGTGTCTAAGGAAGTTTATAAGAGACTGTGTAAGGAAGTTTATAAGAGACTGTCTAAGGAAGTTTATAAGAGAGTGTGTAAGGAAGTTTATAAGAGATTGTCTAAGGAAGTTTATAAGAGAGTGTCTAAGGAAGTTTTTAGGAGTGTCTAAGGAAGTTTATAAGAGACTGTGTAAGGAAGTTTATATGAGAGTGTCTAAGGAAGTTTATAAGAGAGTGTCTAAGGAAGTTTATAAAAGGGCGTCTAAGGAAGTTTATAAGAGAGTGTCTAAGGAAGTTTGGACCAGTGATCCAGGTGATGGCTGTTATAATCGATCATAATTCAGAACAATTTTACTTCACCAGCATTCAAATCTTTGAAAGTAAAAGATGATAGACGTTACAATTCTTTACATTCCTACACAAACCCTGATAAAACATTGAAATTACCTCCACCATGACAACAAAGAGCTGCAGGGTGTCTTACCAGGTTCAATACAATTTGCTCTCAGCGACTTTAGGGAACTTTAAGATATCCTCCAGACCTTCAGAGTGATTTCAACCAAGAACAAACCCTTCATCACTCACTAGCTCTTCTTTGTCAAATGGAGTTTAGAGTTTTGTACTACTTCCTCATAGAACTTATCTTCAGCATACCAGATGAATTACTTTTACATTCAGTTGCATGGATTGCCTATCAGTGCCTTTAGCACGTGAATCAGCTGCCGCTCCCTTTAATCATGTAGACATCGAGTATTCTCTGGCAGTGCAGAGCCTAACCTCTCTGTTATAGAGTATTATTTTCTAATTACACATCCGCTCCATCGTGTTTAGTGAGAGAAAACTATTCATATGCATTAACTCTGACAATTAACAAAAAATAAACAAACCATGTTTGTAATAAAATATGACAAATATATTAAGCCTAGTATGTAAAAAAATATATTTTACATTTGCTAGCACCCTGAAAGTCGAATTTGTGACAACTTTTTTAAACTTTTAAACACAAACATCACTTCAGCATCACCTTCAGCATGTACTTTAGTTGTGTTTTCAAAACAAACCAAACTATAGACATGAAACAGGCACCAGCAGTAAAATATCACAAAATAGTGCTAAAATTTACAAGCAACATGATATTGCAACATGTAAGTCATCCTACATTCCTTTAGACTGTTAAAAACAATCAACATCACTGATAAGTATTAATATGGAACAGGTTCATTGCAATTGCAAAAACACAATTCTAAGATGAACAGTATCTGTCTAAGACCTGCTAAAATTGGACAAATGACTCGTGATAGACCTCTTTGACAATCAGTTTAGAGGAGACATTGCTTTTAGTTGAGTCTATTAACTAGACATCAAAGACTGCAGATTTAGACTTGATATGCAAGCCATGCTGCGCATCACTACAGTTGAAGCTATCTATATCTGATGTCTGTGTCTCAACTGATCTAGTCCAAGATACTTCTCTACATTTGCTACACAATTTTATGTCTGTAGGGTGAGCAGCCATGTTGGCTAGGCGGCTGTCAGACGCATTTCTTGGTAACGCCTTGTCAAGTAGATGTTTTCGCATTGCCTAAAAAGGTGGATATTTTATGATTCTCAAAGGAATTCAACACCATGCACAACTAGTCATAACAATCATTATAAATGAAAAGAATAAATTCTGTGATAGCCTAAGTTCTATCTTACTTTAGGGCTGTGATCAAACATGGCTGCGCATGGTGGAAAGGTGGTTATAGGCAGACGTGAGGGCGAGACATCTTTCACTTCCCTGTCTATTACAGGGTGACTTTCTTCGTGGGAGTTTATCACCCTCCTGAGTCTTGTGACCTCCCGTGCCACCTGCACACACTAGCTAGGCTATGTAATTTTATTAACCTTTTTGGCTCGAGCTAAATGGGTGTGTCCAAAAAAACAATGCCAACTATCACTACACAGAAAGTAGAGAAACTAACAGATCGATTTGATCTAGACTAAAGTTAGAGGTGAACTTATGACATACATGTAATTCCTAAAATGCATAATTAATTAAAGGTTTTTGTAGCTAGCGATGCTGCTAAAATACTAGCAATGCTGCTACATATAGAATACTACATTGGTGTCAAAAACTAGCAATGCTTTCATAATCCTAGCGATGCTGTTGGAATATGTACTAACGATGCTGCTACATGCAGAACACTAGTGATGTCGCCATAATCCTAGCAATAGGTTGCTAACTGTACACTTTTAACAGGGAAAAGAATGGACTGATGACAGACACTAATAGCAGCAGCAGATGAAAAATGTTGCAAAACTTGACAGCTAAATGACAGACAAGATAAAAACAGAGTCTGGATTTTCAAAACAACTTGAGGTGGAGACAAATTTAAGATTGTTTTTGAAATCAAATCCCATTATTGACATTTGAAAGCTTGTTAGAGGTTGACTTGCAACAAAATTCACATTATAGTTATTTGGTATCAAAAGATTAACCATGTCTTACTCTGTTGTGTTGTAGGTGCAAGATATGTGGAAATGTTATTACAAGCTTTAAAAAACTCAAAAACGAACAGTTAATCGCCGCCATCACAAAAACGCTGTAGATCACATTTCCACATAATTATACCAAATAACTGTAATGTGAACTTTGTTGCAAGTAAATCTTTAAAAACATTTTCAGTCTCAACTCACAGGCTTGACTGCAAGCTTATTATAAAGTCATAGGCAATGCTTTGGTTTTGATTTGGCACTGGAAAGAGAAGAGCAAGATAAACCTAGCCTACATCAGGTCATAATGCAAAAATGCTGACTCATTGCAGAAGCATCTGGAAAAGTTTTGCTAGCAGCAGTTCAAAGTGATTAGCACTCAAATATGTCAATCAGGCTGGTGATCAACTATTAGCTACTGGCAATCACCAAACTAATATGCAAAGCCAGTTATATGATAGGAGTTATCTTCACCACTAAATATTTGTTTAGCAAAAACATAAACAAGTCTAACAAGACCATCGTGCCTAAATTATAACAGAATGGTAATATTAAAGAACTTTCAATCTGTATATGGAAGGAGGAAATTTGCAAACAATTTCAAGTTAATATGAAAAAATGATTGAGACGGCACAGATAATGTGGTATTTAAAATCCCACACAAACCACTGCAACCGAAGACTATTTAAGTAACATGAAAATATAGAAGTTGAGCAAAACCAAGTCTCACAACAAAACTGCAATCAGAAACACCTTACCAGGTCAGGAGGCTAAAAGGAAACAAAAGAATAAAAATGACAACATATTACTGAATGGATTAGTCAACAATAAACCTTATACCACCCAAAAACATCATCTCTATAGCGATAGTACCTCAGGCTTAGGTAGTGTACTACTTGCCCTAGTCTTACCTTATAGTGGTAGTACCTAAGGCTAAGGTGTTTACTACTCTCCCTAGCCTTCCCTCATAGTGGTAGTACCTAAGGCTAAGGTGTTTACTACTCTCCCTAGCCTTCCCTCATAGTAGTAGTACCTAAGGCTAATGTGTGTACTACTCTCTACAGTCTTACCTTATAGTGGTAGTACCTAAGGCTAAGGTGTTTACTACTCTCTCTAGCCTTCCCTCATAGTGATAGTACAAAAGGCTAAGGTGTTTACTACTCTCCACATCCCCTCATAATGTTAGTATCTAAAGCTAAGTTTTCAATATTTATCATATATTTTTTAGTATCATAATTTCCTGCCTTCTATCTCAACTAGGTAACCATAGCGACAAACACTTACCAGTGCGCTTGATATTTGCTGACCCCCAGCTTGTGAATTTTTGAGGAGGTCGACAGCGACTTTGCACTGCGCTGCTAGAGTGTCCTAAAAGCATAGCCTGTATTCTTTCACTACCTTGCATAATACTATTCGCAGCAGATAAATCCTTCAACAGTTTTAAAATTCAGACAGAAATAGGTGACTGCTATTACCAACTACACACTGTATAAACCTCACATTGTATAAACCTTACACTGTATAAACCTCACACTGTATAAACCTCACACTGTATGAACCTCACACTGTATGAACCTCACGCTGTATAAACCTCGCACTGTATAAACCTCACACTGTATGAACCTCACACTGTATAAACCTCACACTGTATGAACCTCACATTGTATAAACCTCACACTGTATAAACCTCACACTGTATGAACCTCACACTGTATAAACCTCACACTGTATAAACCACACACTGTATAAACCACACACTGTATAAACCTCACACTGTATGAACCTCACACTGTATAAACCTCACACTGTATAAACCTCACACTGTATAAACCTCGCACTGTATGAACCTCACACTGTATAAACCTCGCACTGTATAAACCTCACACTGTATAAACCTCACACTGTATAAACCTCACGCTGTATAAACCTCACGCTGTATAAACCTCACACTGTATAAATCTCACACTGTATAAACCTCATATTGTATAAACCTCACACTGTATAAACCTCACACTGTATAAACCTCACACTGTATAAACCACACACTGTATAAACCTCATATTGTATAAACCTCACACTGTATAAACCTCACACTGTATAAACCTCACACTGTATAAACCACACACTGTATAAACCTCATATTGTATAAACCTCACACTGTATAAACCTCACACTGTATAAACCTCACGCTGTATAAACCTCACACTGTATAAACCTCACACTGTATAAACCTCACACTGTATGAACCTCACACTGTATGAACCTCACATTGTATAAACCTCACACTGTATAAACCTCACACTGTATGAACCTCACACTGTATAAACCTCACACTGTATAAACCACACACTGTATAAACCACACACTGTATAAACCTCACACTGTATGAACCTCACACTGTATAAACCTCACACTGTATAAACCTCACACTGTATAAACCTCGCACTGTATGAACCTCACACTGTATAAACCTCGCACTGTATAAACCTCACACTGTATAAACCTCACACTGTATAAACCTCACGCTGTATAAACCTCACGCTGTATAAACCTCACACTGTATAAATCTCACACTGTATAAACCTCATATTGTATAAACCTCACACTGTATAAACCTCACACTGTATAAACCACACACTGTATAAACCTCATATTGTATAAACCTCACACTGTATAAACCTCACACTGTATAAACCTCACACTGTATAAACCACACACTGTATAAACCTCATATTGTATAAACCTCACACTGTATAAACCTCACACTGTATAAACCACACACTGTATAAACCTCATATTGTATAAACCTCACACTGTATAAACCTCACACTGTATAAACCTCGCACTGTATAAACCTCGCACTGTATAAACCTCACACTGTATAAACCTCACACTGTATAAACCTCGCACTGTATAAACCTCCCACTGTATAAACCTCACGCTGTATAAACCTCACGCTGTATAAACCTCACGCTGTATAAACCTCACGCTGTATAAATCTCACGCTGTATAAACCTCACGCTGTATAAACCTCACGCTGTATAAACCTCACGCTGTATAAACCTCACGCTGTATAAACCTCACACTGTATAAACCTCACACTGTATAAACCTCACACTGTATAAACCTCACACTGTATAAACTTCACACTGTATAAACCTCACACTGTATAAACCTCACACTGTATAAACCTCACGCTGTATAAACCTCACGCTGTATAAACCTCACGCTGTATAAACCTCACGCTGTATAAACCTCACGCTGTATAAACCTCACGCTGTATAAACCTCACACTGTATAAACCTCACACTGTATAAACCTCACACTGTATAAACCTCGCACTGTATAAACCTCGCACTGTATAAACCTCGCACTGTATAAACCTCACGCTGTATAAACCTCACGCTGTATAAACCTCACGCTGTATAAACCTCACGCTGTATAAATCTCACACTGTATAAACCTCACACTGTATAAACCTCACGCTGTATAAACCTCACGCTGTATAAACCTCACACTGTATAAACCTCACACTGTATAAACCTCACACTGTATAAACCTCACACTGTATAAATCTCGCACTGTATAAACCACACACTGTATAAACCTCACACTGTATAAACCTCACACTGTATAAACCTCACACTGTATAAACCTCACACTGTATAAACCTCACACTGTATAAATCTCACACTGTATAAACCTCACACTGTATAAACCTCACACTGTATAAACCTCACACAAGTTTAGTAACTATTATTATTCAACAAGTTTTAGAACGACATGCTTCAAATTCCTTAACAATGGATGCGAAGTAGATAGAGTTGCGTACCCATGAGACCAACATGTCTAATTGTGGTCAAACACAGAGTACAACAGAAATATGAAGTTTGTACTTTATTTGCCTTTCACAATTGCCAAGTTCTTATACGCTCTAGCCACTCAGATGAAACTGAAAGCTGAAGTCCTGGCGTGAATGAGATTTAGTTCGTGGGTATGCAGAGGATAAAGGGGTGCTAGAGTACCCTATAGCACTTCAGTCAGAGCCCTACTGTTGGCCCTTTATACTAACAAATAAACACCACACAGCGCAGCACCTTCTCATGAAGTATATCCTCTACCCGCTTGTCAGCCTCCTTGAGTTTTTTATGAATATCCTCGTGAATAGCCATCGTTGCCTCCCTTTCAGCTTCGTTGTGCTGCACAAGTGACAATATTTTATCTTCTAGGTCATGGTTGATCACCTCCAGATGTCTATGGCCTTCTAGCAATCTAGGTAAACGGAAAACCGCTGAATAGATCTTTGGAATGTTTTTTTGATAGTTTTTGTAGAACAGTTGAAGCTTCATTATACTTAAAAACCAGGAAGTTCAACTGTCGCCTAATTACCAGCATGTCCCATTGGTGGTATCATTTCCTTTCATAGCTGGTAAGAGGATTGAGAGACATAGTTGCACTAATGTAGGGTGACTGTAGAAGAATGAGACAGACACACCCTTTGAGCCTAACCACACTTTACAATACAGAGTTCTACTTGCTTGGCATAGCCAACACTACAATTTGAACTTGTGGGATGTTTTGCATTGTTTATGATTGTGAAACAGTTCTGAGCTCTTTTGCTGTTTCACCATAAATTATTTTAATCTGTCATTGATAATCAGCGATTGTCAGCGGGTGACAGCAATTGAGAGATAGGGCAGCTAAAATCATTAGCTAATTCGATCAAAGCACAAGTTTTTTCAGTCAGACGAGGACGATGCATCAGACACATTCAAAATGATATCTGAAAAAACTTCATCGCATCTGCATATTTATCATTCAGAATCAGTATACAAAACTCATGGAAACAATTAACAATTTGTCGGAGATTTAGACAAGTTTGACTAGGAACATATCTGATGCATGTAGTAATATGTAATCTATAGCTTGCGTTTGACTGGCTGCCTGTGAGACAGTGGCGTGAAACCTTTTACTTTATCTAAACCACCAAATGTGTCAATCACTGTCACCAGCTGACAGGCGCTAACTTTAATAACAAAATAAAATTACTGCTGAAGACTGGCAGAAAAGCCCTTTGGATATTGTCTATGCCAAGCAAGTAGCAGTGATCATAGTAACACAAATTAGAGTTGACAGATGCGCTTGTATTCTTCACCTACAGCCAGCTACATCAGCACAACATCAACTCTCACCAGCTATGAAGGAAGAGGAGTCTAGAGTGAAACAGATGATAACAGGATGCAGTTGGAATTCCTGCTCAATTCATTTGATGTGAAATGAAGCTTCAACTATTATACTACAAAGACTATCTTAAATGTACATAGCAAAAATACAATGAATTTAATGTCAAGCTCAATAATAAGACAACGCTTTATAGATTTTATAAAACAAAGAGTTGTCTTTTCTATTGACGGAAATCCTAACTATGCATGACAAAAATGAATTGAAAACTATAAACAGGTCTATTTCAGTTTATCATTTCACAATGGCAACAAATATAACAAACAAACAAATTTTGGTGAGAAAATCATAGCCTATTATCAATCAAATTTGGGTTTGTTTTGCACATACCTCCTAAATAATAGTGGGTCAATTAAGGCTATGAACAAAGATTAAAGCTATTGTCACAGAACAAATAAGTAGGCACAGATTGATAGCCATAACCAAATCAAATTTGATGAAAATTAATAATGGTTTTACTGTTGCTGTTCCTCTTGAATGCACTTGGATTGTCGGTAAATTAGACATGTGAATGGTTAGCTGCAGTAATTCAGTGAAATGTTATAAATGTTCAACTGCAGTAATTCAGTTAAATGTTATAAATGGTTAACTGCAGTGATTCAGTTAATGTTATAAACGGTTAACTGCCGGAACTCAGTGAAATATCTATTCAGTTTTCATTGCCCAAAAACTGAAAAAAATGATTGGACCAAAATAGCATATTTCTAGTAGGGCTTAACATTCTTACAAGTTATGTTATTCGCAGAGAGCTCATCGATAAACAGTCTATATGTTTAACACCATATATTTAGCATCCCTAGTTATATAAATTCATCTGTTATTACTGAAAATGAGAAAAGACATTTTGAAACCTTTGGTAACGTTCCTCAGCCTTCTCAAGCTCGACTTGTTGCTGCTTTCGTGTCTCCTGTAGCTCAGCCTGCGCCTGCTTAGTCTCATTCTTATAGCTGGACGCTGAGAGGCGCGCCTCCTTTAACGATGCTTTTAGCACCTCTATTTCATGCTGAAAGTCAAGGCCGTTGGTGTTGCACAGAGCGCACTGACACCCACATTCCTGTAACAAAAAATTGGCATTGGATAGGAGACTATAAATGTAACCACTGCTCATAACCAACCTGTACATGAAAAGATCAAGTTGACAATTTGTAACATTTTCAGCAGAAAAACTGAATACCTCCTTAAACAAAACAAAAGTAAGTATATCTTGGTCAATATAGCTAAAATGTAACATGTTTGTGACTACTAAAAAGGTTCAAGCCTGAGAATTGTAGTGGTGTATATATGATATCTAATAATCACCACTGCATGGTGATTACAACTCCAAATTACTTGACTAGAACCAGTCTCTAAAAAACCCAACTACAGCTTTACAAGAGTAATCTTGAGTAGATTATTCTACCACTTACCAAATAGGAAGCACAGATACTACTAATACATCAAAGCGTATCATTGATAGAAGCGTTATTGAATTATCTTATGACATTGGACTTGAGTCAGTATTCAGGCAGTTAGTCATTTTACTTATAAAACAAATTATAACCAACTCAGATTATTGATTTGTTTGCTTTCCTAACTCTACAAATCCTAAGGCTAACCACTGGCACATCTGAAATAACATCTCTCTAACATACAGTACTCGTGCTACAAATCCTAAGGCTAACCACAGCAACATCTGAAATAACATCCCTCTAACATACAGTACTCATGCTACAAATCCTAAGGCTAACCACTGGTATATCTAAAATGATACGTCTCTGACATATAGGTTTTGGCCTGTTACATACATTTACAATGTTACAATTTTACAACGAAGACTTGATTACGGCTGAAAATGACTAAACATGTGATGAATAAGATAGAACATGGGTAGACAACACCAAAAAAATAAAAAGCAACACGCAAAGGTGAAACAACTCACTCTGCAGTCTCCCATTTTAGGCAAGACCAGCACAGCCTTATTGGTGCGTACGGAATAGCAACTTCTTCCAGCCAAGCTTCCTATCTGGTAGCTGCCAACTCGCGACTTTCCATCTGCATAGAAGTATAATTGTTAAAGAGTCTGATAGTGATATGTAGACAATCGCACAGCCCTTGACAGCTGATCACTACAACTCTCAGATGTAGAATCTATATTAGCGTCTATAACCCTACAACTACTGCTCGTAACACAAAACATTCCATTAACACTTCACACTTCACGGACTACAATTATAATCATAGAGGTATTGAAGAACCGTGAACTAACCTTTGCAAGTAATGACTAGAGAATAACCATGCATGAACAATGTTAGGTGTTAAGTATCGTGCTGGGTATACAAGAAATGATAAATTTTATTGCAAAACAGATCCTAAAGAATAGCTCACAAACCTGTTGAAGACATGCTGTTCAACTATAAAAACAAACTTGTTCAAAGTAGGCTCTCCTCAAAAATCAACTGAAAAAATTAATTTCCAAAGCAGAAATGTGTGCCACTCTAGCCGGAGATAAAATATTAGGGCTCTGCAGGTAGACAGACTACTAAATCAATAATGACTACTAGAAGAAAACATATAAGTTGAGCTCAATGTAATCATGTATTGAGTTCTAATTAGTGTATGTGGAAACTGTATACGTATTGCGTATTTGGAAAGTACTCATGATACAAGTTACATACATATGGTGTTATTTGATCATACAGCGGTAGCAACACACATTATAGCTAACACGTAAAAAGATAGCTTAAGAGCCAAGAAGAAACAATCCTTAAGAATCAGCGTGTTCCTTGAATATTACAAAAGGAATAGGCAAACATCATTGATACATATACACCCCTAAATAATCGCAACTAAGAAATTATGGACACGGTGATACAGTTTTTGCTCAAGCATCCTTTTCAATCCACCCCTGGTTGACAGTCTAATCGATGAATAGCTACAAATTGAAGAGGTCCTTTACCAGGATGCCGTTAATGGGTGCATAACACCTGATTCTAGAGAGTGAAATCAATAGTTGTAGCAAGTGAGTTCCTGCCACCAATAACAAACCTCGCAATTGTTTAAACAAATATTTAAACCTGTTTCCAGTTGTCGGCTAGGAATCAGTTTCACACATGCACCGAAATATTTGCTTCAGATATCGAATATTGGCTTGCTAATAGCGCTGAGGTAGATTAGCATTATAAAAGTTAAAAATATATGTCATGCTTTCATGGACAAGCGGGTGACTGGGTACATAGGTTCGTGCACCGTATGCGCTAGGTATTGATGTTGGTAGCTCTAGAGCTGAAACCCTACACAAGTGCCCTCACGAGACTCATCAAGAACAGATTCTACACTTAACTACGCTGATGGCAAACAGTAGAACATCTTATGTTCACACCGCTATACATAAATGTTGGCCATTACCTAGAGTGTTATTTAACGTTAAGTCCAATTAGATCAAAATCATATTATAATAAGGATAACGCCGGGGTAGTTTTAGGAGACAAGAACCAAAGAATAGCGTCATTACTTTCACTGATACTATTTTGACACTGAATGTAACAAGCACCTGCTGCAGCTCTGTCGAATGCTGATACAGATACCCTATTTTTACTGTACTGGTCTTGTTCAGAAAGCAAAGGAACTTGAATTTTGTACGCAAGACTCACAGAATGACACAAATAATTTATACAGATTTATAATCAGATAACAGATTAACCTGATATCCTATTACAAAAGCTCTTACATCGCCGGTCATTCGTATAATTGTGTCTTACAAATCTTGATCTAATCTTAGATGACTCTTTAAGGCCATTCCTGCCAAAAGCTGTAAGTAACTGCTTATCATAAAAGGCTATCTGGTGTCCATGGTATCCGGTGTCCATGGTATCCAGTGTCCATGGCATTGCTGAAAATCTCTGATTCCAGCCGTTTAGCAGATTATCCTGTAAATGCTATTCTCCAGGTATATTATCAGCTAAATGGCACTGCTCTGCTAAATTCGAATTCTTTTATCAAGCACAGATTTATTTAAAAATAGGTAATTTTCAATTAAAAAGTAATTTTCAATTTTACAGTTGCAAGTAGTAAACATCACTTCAGACTTCAAACTTGTTTGAACTCATTATATAATCCTGTAATCTTTTGACCTTTATATGTGACCTTGACCTTTATATGTCGTTTCTTTCGGTTTGCAAGAAACTGCAATTCACAATCAACTTTGGAATAAACATATAAAATAAGCTGATAAAGCAAAATAATAAGAATATCAAGTTTTGTTCTACTAGAATTTAATTAGATAATGTAATATTGTCCATAAGACAAATATCGTGAGAATAATGATGAAGGTAAGAGAAAACAGCAAGTAAAGATGGATTGTGAGACGGCGAAAGAAAGAGAAAATTTTGGGTAATTTTATTGCAATATAAGCATAACAACTTATGCTTCAAATGCATAGTTCTTGAGAGTTCCAAAAGTGCTGATTTGTTACACATACAGCTAGTTATCAATAATGATGTCAATAATCTATCTTGCAGGCGATGAACATTTTGAAAATACTTTTTTTCATTAATTATTACCATTTAAAACATTTGTTAATACTAATTCATGTGTTATGTTTATTTTCCTAGAACTTGAAATATTTATGAAGGAGTCGCTTTTAATTTGAAGCCATTACTGCTTCACAGTAATTTTAATCTCTTTACGTTCTTTTCACTCCTTAATTTATCTAAGTTACTAATACTCTCAAACTAGCTTATTTGAAGCTTCTCAAAATAGAATGAAATATCTTTAAAATTAACCAAACTTTAGGCTATCAATCCAAAAGTTACCATCTGGTATATTGTGTGAGAATATCAGCCAAACAGCAAACACTAGATATTGTAAACTTCCAACCAAGCCTTGGGCAGGTTCGGAAAAAAATCAGCTGAGATGAACACTATTCTAACTCCTAGACAATAAGCTAATCTTATATTCTAATGCAACGTGACCCAGAATAGTTCATATATGAGATTCTGCCGATTATGATTATGTTATATTCTACCATCTCCATAGATTTTTCCTAAAGGATGAGTGCTGGCAAATCTTGCACTTTTTGTGAATGACCATAGATATTGGGACTTTTCATGATAAGGACCACATCTCCAACTTTTACACATTTTCTAATAGATGGCAAGAGCCTATGATCTTAATAAAAGGAGTTGTCCGCTTGCAAATACAAAGGGTAGGCGACTTCAGCCGCCTAACAAATATTGACATTGTGCCTTGCTGTTTTGTCTAGGAGTGTTTAGTCTGTGACTGCTCAGAGCATTGTTAATTTTCTTCACAATACGCTAATTACAAAACTAACAGATAAAAAGAAACAGCTAGAGTTACGATACCTTGACAATAACCCAGATTTAGTTGGCATACTCTCTCTTACTACTAAACAAGTGTCTAGGGCAGCAGACGAAACCTTATTTACACATACCTACAATGTAGTACGTTTTAGTTTGAGTGAGATGGAGGTTTGCTTTGCTGGTGGGCTGACCTGTTAGGGTGTTTAATATTGGAATAAAACAGAGAAGTATATTGTCTAGTTTACTGCGCTGAGTCAGCAAACAAATAGAATATTCCTATAGAATATCACTAAACATAAAATACTTATTCCTAATATATTCTTATAAAATATCAGTAAACAGGGTGCATGAAATGCAATTAAGAGTTGCACATAGTGTACAGATGCTCCCTTGGCTAATTGTTCATATCATTGTCCAAGCGCCTGTTACAAGTACGAAGTTTCCATACAGCGATAGTATAGCAAGACCTGGATGCGCTACGCTGGGCCCTGTTTCCATGGGGAGCTATAGTGAAGTGATGGTTGTGCGACGCCTAAATTCAAGGCATATAAAACGACAGGAAAGCAAAACCTATGTGTAATGTTGTACGGACAAGTGTGACGTTGTTGGTTGCCAAGGCCATTTCCATGGCACAAAGATGAGGCATTACACAGGTGCTTCGCTTCCAAACAGCGACACTGAATCACTGACAGCATGGGAGTGACATGGTTTTTTATGTCATTGCAGTGCCACATGGGGATGTGTCGCTACAATATCGCTGTATAAAAACTTGATATTAGTATGGTTAATATATGTAAGTGAAAAAAGAAAACACCCATTAAGATGTTACATTTACATTGGGGTTTGTGTAAGACTGTCTATTCTATCTTGCTTTTAAATAGCTTTAATCAGAAAATAAAGTTTCGCTCGCATTCGTTTATGTAGACACAAAAAGGAGCTAATTTCTCTTACTGGACTTTTTGTACACAGAAGAAAGCTATACATCTATAACTGCTAAAGGTGACCTAGTAAGTAAACAAAAAAACTCAATTATTTCGCAGTTTTTGAGACCTCATTGTTCTTTACTACGAACACAAATACCAAGTTATCACAATCGTATCATGTTCATAAACGCAAAAGCAAGTCGCTAGCTAATTAAGAGCTCAGCAAAAAATGAAGAGGAAACAATGCCGACTGACACACGATATGAAAATTGATGTTCATTGACACAAATAACTGGTTATACTTTAAAATGTACAACAACAAAATGTTAAGTCGTACAATCCTGATTAATATATAGTGTACATTACACAACTTGTAACAAATTATTGTTTGTTAACTCAAACTAAATAATGCTATAACAGATAGTGATTTTCTTTTAAACAGTTACATGGCGTGATGCCTCTAATGGGTCTAACAAACCGTTAGGTAGTAATCATCAGAAAAAAACAGCAGATTGACAACATCTAAAATTCATGTTTTTTATACTGAATAACTCTTAATCATATTAGCATCACAAATACAATTACTGTATATTATAGTATATCATACTATTATGACACCTTATTACACAGTTGCAAGATATAATATAAAGATTTCTCAACAGTTATAAGGGTAAAATACATTCCAAGCTTATAATGACCTATTTACAGAGCAAACTTTTAATTGCAGATACCTTTTTTGCCACACCAAACAGTGTGGTACGCGACATTCCAAATTTTTTTGATAAATAACTCGTTTGTCATTTCATCAGTCTGTCTTTTGTCAAAATTTCATTTATTTCTCTATGTTGTGAGAAATTGAACGCCCAGTGACATCTCAATGCTTTTTTTTAATAATATTTAAAAGGTGAGGTGACCAAATTTGTGATCTCTGTAATAATAAGTTTCATTAACGACATGAAAAAATGAAAGAGCAAAGTATTGCTTTAACATTAGACTAAGTAACAAGACCAATAGTAAGTAACAGTAAGTAACAAGACCAATAGTAAGTAACAGAAAATAAAGATAGTGAAGATAAATTTCGAACTGGAAGAATTGGACAGTGTTGAAGGGTGTAGAATAATTTTGGTTAGTTCTTTAGGAATCAACAAACTGATGCGTTACGAATACAGCAAAAGATTCCAGACCAAGATGGCAAGTGACATTATATCATTATAACTCTAGAATCATGCAATCCAAACTTTAATTATCTCCTAAGCCTACAAAACTTGTACAAAAATACAAATTAACTGGTTGAAGATTCAACCGACACGTCAACATGCTAAACAGCATTCGTACAAAATAAATCTATAATTTTCCGAGTTGTCATCAGCTACATAAGATAACTTGCAGAAATGTCGAACTTTAAGTTTATTTGTAATGCGCTAGTAACACGTGGTATTGTGTAATCATGCTGCTTGTGCTGCTTGGACCACTGTATAAACAAAACATAAGCAATTAGTTAATAGAAAAACCTGCCTCATCCCTTAACATAAATAACAACACTCTACAAACAGCAATGAGAATCAAATGTTAATTAGCACTTGATATCAGGCCTACTGATTCTCTTACGGACAGCAATAGAACCTGAACAATCATCAGTTGCACATTTAAGCAATGTTGTAGATAGAAATAGCATTAAGAAGTTATTCATCACTTTTCACATACTTTGACTAACCTAAATAAATCTACAAGATCCATGAAGTTCTCCATTCAATATAACACGAATACAAATATTAGGTTGACTTTAGACCAATGATGAGGAGAGCTGCAGACTGCACTCGACAACCTGTCTACGCCTGTGCTTATACCATCATTATGGATACCTTCAGAACGTATGTAAAATTTTCTTTTAAACTCCTCGAATACAAGCACAAAAATGGAATGGCTGAAACCTATAAGTGAAAGGCCTAAATGGTATGTGTATAAAAAGACTGACTCCCACTGTTCCATTTTCTTGCATTAGCTACATCAGAAAACTTAGAGACTTGTTGGACTTTAATGCGGTAGGCCATTATTAGTGTAATACTTATAAAGGAAACTTGTTCTAAAAGAAACGCTTCATTCTAATTAGTGTAAGTTTACTTACTTTTTTACCTTGTGGTATTGTCTGATCATGGTGATTGTGCTTAAATAAAATATAGGCTTTTGGCTATTAATAATACCTATATCATCCGTTAGCACATATTACACCAGTTCAATACCTGTATGGTCACTAATCGGTATCAGTTCAATATGAAGTAGTACTTGATTCCAAACCTACTGATTGACTTGCATTAAGTAATCAAGCTTGGACAAATAACAGTTGCAATATTTAATAATTCATCTCTACCTATACATATCATGAGTGCTCAAAAGTTTGTGATAAATTTCAGATAACACTCCAAATGATCTATTTGAGGAAAAATAGGTAGACTGCTTGAATTGATTGAGCACCATCTTTGTTGCACAAGTTTATTTGGCGGGGTTTTTAAAAAGCCCATATAATGTTTTTAACAGAGATGCCAAATAGTGCTTTTTTGTCATTTCACGTTGTTATGGGTGGTATTGGAGAAATTATGTTACGCATAACTAATCCGCATCCACACAAAACATCAATGTTGAATTTGCTTTGTCATTTTCATTCTTTTTTGACTGTGTTCAGTTTGTGCACTTTTGCTTAGCTTGTGGTAACTAATTTGATTATTACTGGATCAGGTACAGGTGAAGGTGTTAAGCTATTGTAAGCAGTACTGATATTTACCAGTAAATGTTAATTCTTCATTCTATAAGTACGACAATTAAAATGTAACTAACAAAATTCTAGAAAATAATATTAATGACAAAAGGTTAACATAGCCAATAAAAGTTAAACCTTTACTCAGTCCATGTTTGCTTGCTCGGTCTCGTACGGCTGCAAGTTTCGATAGTCAGATGAGAGTCATGGCAGTCTTTATATGTAGAGGCTTGGTAGTTGAGATAGGGAAGTAGAAAAAGATCAGTTGATGATAGAGAAGGAGGCTACACAGGTAGGGAAAGGATAAGGGCTCCAGAGGCAGAGGGAGGCTCTAGAGGGAGGGAGGTTCCAGAGGGAAGGAAGCTCCAGAGGCAGAGGAGGAGCTTCAGCAGGTCCTTGCGAAAGAGAGATTGACTGATAGATCTCTATCTATCGACTGATAGATCTCTATGTATCAGTCGATCTTTTTTTCGCAAGGACCTGCTGAAGCTCCTCCTCTGCCTCTGGAGCTTCCTTCCCTCTGGAACCTCCCTCTTTCTGGAGCCCCTATCCTTTCCCTACCTATGGAGCCTCCTTCTCTATCATCAACTGATCTTCTTCTACTTCCCTATCTCAACTACCAAGTCTCTACATATAAGGAGTCGTTGGAGCTGTTCTTTTTTATATATGTCTCTGCTAGCCTGTGAGGTGTCTAGGCACTCAGGCTCTGTTTTTATGTTGCAGAGGGTTAGCAATTGAGGGAACTTGTCTTAAGTTGCCTACGTCATGAGAGTATAATGATTAGAAATGAGGACTAACTCCAATTGTTTTGGTCGTGTCTGGTACAGGTCTGATATCTTTTAATGGTTTTCTGGCATATCAATTGATGTCTCTTTCCTTGTGAGCTTCTTCCACAGGAGGTTTCTAAGCTGCTGGTAGATGAGTATATGATGACTGTCTTTGTTGCCGGTCCTCCAATGTATTAGGTATCATGTTCATTGTAATATTGCGTATGACTCCGGTGTTTAGTCGTTTCTCCTTTACGCTATCTGCTGTTGCTAATACTTATATATACAACAACGTTCGGAACTATTAAACTAATTCATTATTGGAAGTTATATTTTACTGGAATTCATTTAGAGTCTTGCATATTTTAATAAGTGCTTGAAAAGCAAAAATAAACTTTTCTCAAAACATTGCAAAATGATTCACTTTTTGAAACGTAGTCTGGGTAAGTTGATTAAAGCCGACCTTAGTTCGATAGCTGTATCTTTGTGGAATTACCTTACAGGTCCATACAACACGATTTAGAGAGCCAAATCATCATGATTTATTACCTTGCAAATATAAAAACGATGATATAAAATAAGATTTGTTGACTTTAAAAGCTCCAACCAATTGAAACATTTAAATAAATCATTTGCCAACTCACCTGTATTAGGATTGTTCATATAGTAATAAATGATTTTAATTTGCTCGTCAAAGTGGGAATGGAAAATTCCTACTTTCGGAGTGCAGACAACTTTTCAAATATGAGAGTAACTCAAATGGTAGGTGTTCTCGTCCAGTTGTCACATTCATTCATCAATCTATGTTCCTTGTTGTACAAACTTTTTGTTTTAGTTCGTATTTATGGCACTAAAACTTATAATGGGTCAACAGCAACTAGAATTACAAGATTTACTCGTTAGCTGTGCTAGCCTTGCATCAAACAATGCTAGCTTGATTGATCATCACATTGAAGCGAGCAATTTTAGACTTAATGTTTCAACAACAATTTTTAATGCTATTATAGAACAGAAGTTGTTTTTTCAATTTTAAAATGTTCACCTATTTTTAAAATACTTAACAATATAAGATCTTTTATGATACTGTTCACACTGTATTTTTGTAATTGTCGAAAACCATTTCAGTGTGAGCAATATTCTTTAAGGTTGCTTCTGCAGCATCAAAATGTGCTTTAATTTCAAAAAATACTGTACTCCAAAAGCCTATTGTAGCATAAATTTGTTTATATTATTTGACTATTTTGATGTATCGTTTCATCAAACTGGTGATACTTTATTATGTTCTGCTTTAATAACAAGACGTCCATTTAACTACTGGTAAGCTATATAAAACTAGTTGTTCAGAACATTCCGTCATTAATTAGAGTAATGTCAGCTTAACCAAAAATATGGTTGTATTCATTGAGAACACGGAGTCGTTCTTCTTGACTAGCTGCCACATCAACAGGATCAGGGGCATCAAAATTAGAGTCCAGAAGTTCTCTGAATACTAAAACTCCTCCAAATCGAGTGTCAAGTCCAAACTTTTGATGAATTGACACACCGTAGATCTCCTGTATGAAACAAAGATGTCAAGGGTGAGTCATTAGAAACTTTGCCATAAAATATAAAAACTCATTAGAGAGAATACAACTCCATACATGTAAATTAACCTATTAGAAAGAGTACATAATAGTATAATAGCTAACTAGAAGGAATACTAGATCCTACAATAATTAATCAGAAGGAATACCAAGTAACAAGAAAGTAAATGTACCTTTCCTTTCCATTCATCGGGTTCATCAGTCACATGCTTTCGCTGGTAGTAGTATGCTGCACCTGCCACATGTGATGCCGTCTGGGTGTGAACAATGGGCAATACCAATCCATTTGGCAGAGTTTGCATTTCATTTGCTTGTAAAAGCTCTATGGAGCTTTCGTTGAAACAGGCATCTGAATAATACTGCAAAACAAAATGAAATTAGCAAAACACAATAAAGAAACAATTCCTTAACAAAAATTAGTAATATTCTTTGCACAAAAGAGTAAGTTGAATTGATAAACAAGTTAACCAGCTGTATCTTTAAAGCTGTCGGCAGAACTTGTTTTGCATCTATTAGTAGTGGTGGTACGATTATCACTATTACTATTACTGTTACTATTACTATTCTTAGTACTAGTACTAACAATACTGCTAGTGTTAGTGTTAATGCTGTTGTTGAATAACAAATAATATACCTATTTTATCTGTTAGCACAGATTACCTCAGTTTATTAACCATATGGTCGGTACTGTTTTTTCTTTGAGAAACACACAAGCAGTATTGAATACATTATGTAACATCATGACTATATTATTTGTCACACAGTGATACAATAGAAAGTGAGTTGTGCACTATACTTAATAAGAGGTATATCAGATCTGTTATAAGTCTGATATTATTAGTATGTTTCTCTTTACATGAACAGCTGATATCTTAACTAGAACGATCAGTTCTCTGATCCTTGCAGGACGAAAGAGCAGCCACAATAATGAGTCACCCATCTTTGCTAATGAACATATAAAATTTGCATTCTTCCATACTTTCTAGAAAAAAGAAGTACATGAGAAAAAAGTGCAACAACAAACTATATTATGACCAGACCATATTATGACCAGACCATATTATGACCAGACCATATTATGACCAGACCATATTATGACCAGACAATATTATGCCCAGACCATATTTTGATCTGCATTGTATGGCCTGTTATTGGCTATTTACACTCATACCACTCTGTATCACTAGTATTATTGGTTATATATGTCGGATGGTTTTCTCTCATCATTTACATGCTTTCACTATTATTAGTACCATTACTAATTCTCATTTTATGTTTTATTGCTAATAATACATTTATACAAAGCATTTATGATTAGCTCACATTCAAAAAACCTTGTTGGCATTGTGATAGAGAACTCAACGACATTGCACATCTAATATGGAATACAGCTAGTCTGAGAAACTTACTTTAGTCCGATTGAGTGTTTGAAAGCATACTATTTTGGTTTCTGTCACCACTAACATGTTCCAACTTTCAAATCAATAAAAGATTCTACAAATGTGTTATAGCACATCGTGTTATTTTTTATGCTCTACATCTACCCATATTTTCTGAAGTTGTATTTCTCTTTGTTTTTCAACTTATATTCTGTTTACTTGAGGCACAAGAAGCTCCTTTGAATAGTTTCACACAACACCGTTCTCTGTAACGTTACAACTTTCAGCATCTACGCTTTTAGACAGTCAAATGCCATCTTTCATATGCAATGGTTCGTTCATTCAGAATTGTTTTCTCAATCCTCACACAGTTTGCACTGCCACTCGATATTCCCCATACATTCATAGGTATTATACTAACAAATCTTCCCCTATATCTTGAAAAGTCATTTTACAGGAGTTGTCTGCTCCTAATACAGTAGAATGCCATCTTTTTCTCCTCTTCTCTAGTGCTACATTATTTCTTGTCACTCTTTTTCTCAATTATCAAAGAATTTTTCTCAATTAACGAATTATTTCATTACAAATATTCGGATGTTAAAAACTATTTAAAATTTGTTCCTGATTCCATTTTCACGCACCTGGCGAAGCTGGGCAGATTCGCTCTCTAATACTGCTGCAGATTCAGCATAGCTGTAGTCTTTGGCACTGTAAACTGTTATAAAGGCAATGGTGTCGTCTGGATATGGTAACATCATTCCTAAGCCCTTGTCACCGGGATAGTTTTTCTGTATCTCTTCATTGTAGTCTCCAATCTGAGATGAACATATAAAACATTAGACAAATAGCAGCAATTAAAATACTACATCAAATTAAGTACATACACTGGTAGATGCATATAGATGGTTGGTAAACATCTCCAAAGTTTATATTGCCTGCTCTGTTTTAGCACCTCAATGTTCACCTCTAACCTTATGGATAATAAGTGCCTAGCTTTGACAATAACAGCCCAGAAAGGGGAGCTTAAACTGTTTGCACAGACAGTGAAAATAGACAAAGAGGCTGTCTGGAAATCGGGTGAAATTTAATTGATTAGCCAGTATTCATGCAACTTATCTTTTTGTAATCTGTAGTATGTAAGGGTTCCCTAAACGTCACAGATATGTAGATATGAACTTCCTTCGTCACAGATATGTAGATATGAACTTCCTTCGTCACAGATATGTAGATATGAACTTCCTTCGTCACAGATATGTAGATATGAACTTCCTTTGTCACAGATATGTAGATATGAACTTCCTTCATCACAGATATGTAGATATGAACTTCCTTTGTCACAGATATGTAGATATGAACTTCCTTTGTCACAGATATGTAGATATTCATGCAACTTATCTTTTTATAATCTGTAGTATGTAAGGGTTTCCTAAACGTCACAGATATGTAGATATGAACTTCCTTTGTCACAGATATGTAGATATGAACTTCCTTCGTCACAGATATGTAGATATGAACTTCCTTCATCACAGATATGTAGATATGAACTTCCTTCGTCACAGATATGTAGATATGAACTTCCTTCGTCACAGATATGTAGATATGAACTTCCTTCGTCACAGATATGTAGATATGAACTTCCTTCGTCACAGATATGTAGATATGAACTTCCTTCGTCACAGATATGTAGATATGAACTTCCTTCGTCACAGATATGTAGATATGAACTTCCTTCGTCACAGATATGTAGATATGAACTTCCTTCATCACAGATATGTAGATATGAACTTCCTTCATCACAGATATGTAGATATGAACTTCCTTCGTCCCAGATATGTAGATATGAACTTCCTTCGTCACAGATATGTAGATATGAACTTCCTTCGTCACAGATATGTAGATATGAACTTCCTTCGTCACAGATATGTAGATATGAACTTCCTTTGTCACAGATATGTAGATATAAACTTCCTTCATCACAGATATGTAGATATGAACTTCCTTCGTCACAGATATGTAGATATGAACTTCCTTCGTCCCAGATATGTAGATATGAACTTCCTTCGTCACAGATATGTAAATATCAACTTCCTTTGTCACAGATATGTAGACATGAACTTCCTTCGTCACAGATATGTAGATATGAACTTCCTTCGTCACTGATATGTAGATATGAACTTCCTTCATCACAGATATGTAGATATGAACTTCCTTCGTCACAGATATGTAGATATGAACTTCCTTTGTCACAGATATGTAGATATGAACTTCCTTCGTCACAGATATGTAGATATGAACTTCCTTCATCACAGATATGTAGATATGAACTTCCTTCGTCACAGATATGTAGATATGAACTTCCTTCATCACAGATATGTAGATATGAACTTCCTTCGTCACAGATATGTAGATATGAACTTCCTTTGTCACAGATATGTAGATATGAACTTCCTTTGTCACAGATATGTAGATATGAACTTCCTTCATCACAGATATGTAGATATAAACTTCCTTCGTCACAGATATGTAGATATGAACTTCCCTCGTCACAGATATGTAGATATGAACTTCCTTGTGAGCTTCTTCCACAGGAGGTTTCTAAGCTGCTGGTAGATGAGTATATGATGACTGTCTTTGTTGCCGGTCCTCCAATGTATTAGGTATCATGTTCATTGTAATATTGCGTATGACTCCGGTGTTTAGTCGTTTCTCCTTTACGCTATCTGCTGGTGCTAATACTTATATATACAACAACGTTCGGAACTATTAAACTAATTCATTATTGGAAGTTATATTTTACTGTAATTCATTTAGAGTCTTGCATATTTTAATAAGTGCTTGGAAAACAAAAATAAACTTTTCTCAAAACATTGCAAAATGATTCACTTTTTGAAACGTAGTCTGGGTAAGTTGATTAAAGCCGACCTTAGTTCGATAGCTGTATCTTTGTGGAATTACCTTACAGGTCCATACAACACGATTTAGAGAGCCAAATCATCATGATTTATTACCTTGCAAATATAAAAACGATGATATAAAATAAGATTTGTTGACTTTAAAAGCTCCAACCAATTGAAACATTTAAATAAATCATTTGCCAACTCACCTGTATTAGGATTGTTCATATAGTAATAAATGATTTTAATTTGCTCGTCAAAGTGGGAACGGAAAATTCCTACTTTCGGAGTGCAGACAACTTTTCAAATATGAGAGTAACTCAAATGGTAGGTGTTCTCGTCCAGTTGTCACATTCATTCATCAATCTATGTTCCTTGTTGTACAAACTTTTTGTTTTTGTTCGTATTTATGGCACTAAAACTTATAATGGGTCAACAGCAACTAGAATTACAAGATTTACTCGTTAGCTGTGCTAGCCTTGCATCAAACAATGCTAGCTTGATTGATCATCACATTGAAGCGAGCAATTTTAGACTGGATGTTTCAACAACAATTTTTAATGCTATTATAGAACAGAAGTTGTTTTCTCAATTTTAAAATGTTCACCTATTTTTATAATATTTAACAATATAAGATTTTTTATGATACTGTTCACACTGTATTTTTGTAATTGTCGAAAACCTTTTCGGTGTGAGCAATATTCTTTAAGGTTGCTTCTGCAGCATCACAATGTACTTTAATTTCAAAAAATACTGTACTCCAAAAGCCTATTTTAGCATAAATTTATTTATATTATTTTACTATTTTGATGTACCGTTTCATCAAACTGGTGATACTTTATTATGTTCTGCTTTAATAACAAGACGTCCATTTAACTACTGGTAAGCTATATAAAACTAGTTGTTCAGAACATTCCGTCATTAATTAGAGTAATGTCAGCTTAACCAAAAATATGGTTGTATTCATTGAGAACACGGAGTCGTTCTTCTTGACTAGCTGCCACATCAACAGGATCAGGGGCATCAAAATTAGAGTCCAGAAGTTCTCTGAATACTAAAACTCCTCCAAATCGAGTGTCAAGTCCAAACTTTTGATGAATTGACACACCGTAGATCTCCTGTATGAAACAAAGATGTCAAGGGTGAGTCATTAGAAACTTTGCCATGTAATATAAAAACTCATTAGAGAGAATACAACTCCATACATGTAAATTAACCTATTAGAAAGAGTACATAATAGTATAACAGCTAACTAGAAGGAATACTAGATCCTACAATAATTAATCAGAAGGAATACCAAGTAACAAGAAAGTAAATGTACCTTTCCTTTCCATTCATCGGGTTCATCAGTCACATGCTTTCGCTGGTAGTAGTATGCTGCACCTGCCACATGTGATGCCGTCTGGGTGTGAACAATGGGCAATACCAATCCATTTGGCAGAGTTTGCATTTCATTTGCTTGTAAAAGCTCTATGGAGCTTTCGTTGAAACAGGCATCTGAATAATACTGCAAAACAAAATGAAATTAGCAAAACACAATAAAGAAACAATTCCTTAACAAAACTTTGTAATATTCTTTGCACAAAAGAGTAAGTTGAATTGATAAACAAGTTAACCAGCTGTATCTTTTAAGCTGTCGGCAGAACTTGTTTTGCATCTATTAGTAGTGGTGGTACGATTATCACTATTACTATTACTGTTACTATTACTATTCTTAGTACTAGTACTAACAATACTGCTAGTGTTAGTGTTAATGCTGTTGTTGAATAACAAATAATATACCTATTTTATCTGTTAGCACAGATTACCTCAGTTTATTAACCATATGGTCGGTACTGTTTTTTCTTTGAGAAACACACAAGCAGTATTGAATACATTATGCAACATCATGACTATATTATTTGTCACACAGTGATACAACAGAAAGTGAGTCGTGCACTATACTTAATAAGAGGTATATCAGATCTGTTATAAGTCTGATATTATTAGTATGTTTCTCTTTAAATGAACAGCTGATATCTTAACTAGAACGATCAGTTCTCTGATCCTTGCAGGACGAAAGAGCAGCCACAATAATGAGTCACCCATCTTTGCTAATGAACATATAAAATTTGCATTCTTCCATACTTTCTAGAAAAAAGAAGTACATGAGAAAAAAGTGCAACAACAAACTATATTATGACCAGACCATATTGTGACCAGACCATATTATGACCGGACCATATTATGACCAGACCATATTATGACCAGACCATATTATGCCCAGACCATATTTTGATCTGCATTGTATGGCCTGCTATTGGCTATTTACACTCATACCACTCTGTATCACTAGTATTATTGGTTATATATGTCGAATGGTTTTCTCTCATCATTTACATTCTTTCACTATTATTAGTACCATTACTAATTCTCATTTTATGTTTTATCGCTAATAATACATTTATACAAAGCATTTATGATTAGCTCACACTCAAAAAGCCTTGTAGGCATTGTGATAGAGAACTCAACGACATTGCACATCTAATATGGAATACAGCTAGTCTGAAAAACTTACTTTAGTCCGATTAATTATTTGAAAGTATGCTATTTTAGTTTCTGTCACCACTAACATGCTCCAACATTCAAATCAATAAAAGATTTTACAAATGTATTATAGCACATCGTGTTATCTTTTATGCTCTACATCTACCCATATTTTCTAAAGTTGTATTTCTCTTTGTTTTTCAACTTATATTCTGTTTACTTGAGGCACAAGAAGCTCCTTTGAATAGTTTCACACAACACCGTTCTCTGTAAGGTTACAACTTTCAGCATCTACGCTTTTAGACAGTCAAATGCCATCTTTCATATGCAATGGTTCATGCTTTCAAAATTGTCTTCTCAATCCCCACACAGTTTGCACTGCCACTCGATATTCCCCATACATTCATAGGTATTATACTAACAAATTTTCCCCTATATCTTGAAAAGCCATTTTACAGGAGTTGTCTGCTCCTAATACAGTATTTTGCCATCTTTTTTCCTCTTCTCTAGTGCTACATTATTTCTTGTCACTCTTTTTCTCCATTACCAAAGAATTTTTCTCAGTTAACGAATTATTTCATTACAAATATTCGGATGTTAAAAACTATTTAAAATTTGTTCCTGATTCCATTTCCACGCACCTGGCGAAGCTGGGCAGATTCCCTCTCTAATACCGCTGCAGATTCAGCATAGGTGTAGTCTTTGGCGCTGTAAACTGTTATAAAGGCAATGGTGTCAGCTGGATATGGTAACATCATTCCTAAGCCCTTGTCACCGGGATAGTTCTTCTGTATCTCTTCATTGTAGTCTCCAATCTGAGATGAACATATAAAACATTAGACAAATAGCAGCAATTAAAATACTACATCAAATTAAGTACATACACTGGTAGATGCATATAGATGGTTGGTAAACATCTCCAAAGTTTATATTGCCTGCTCTGTTTTAGCACCTCAATGTTCACCTCTAACCTTATGGATAATAAGTGCCTAGCTTTGACAATAACAGCGCAGAAAGGGAAGCTTAAACTGTTTGCACAGACAGTGAAAATAGACAAAGAGGCTGTCTGGAAATCGGGTGAAATTTAATTGATTAGCCAGTATTCATGCAACTTCGCAATTCATCTTCTTGTAATCTGTATTATGTACATGTAAGGGTTCCCTAAACGTCACAGATATGTAGATATGAACTTCCTTCGTCACAGATATGTAGATATGAACTTCCTTCGTCACAGATATGTAGATATAAACTTCCTTCGTCACAGATATGTAGATATAAACTTCCTTCGTCACAGATATGTAGATATGAACTTTCTTCGTCACAGATATGTAGATATAAACTTCCTTCGTCACAGATATGTAGATATGAACTTTCTTCGTCACAGATATGTAGATATGAACTTCCTTCGTCACAGATATGTAGATATAAACTTCCTTCGTCACAGATATGTAGATATGAACTTTCTTCGTCACAGATATGTAGATATGAACTTCCTTCGTCACAGATATGTAGATATGAACTTCCTTCGTCACAGATATGTAGATATGAACTTCCTTTGTCACAGATATGTAGATATAAACTTCCTTCGTCACATATATGTAGATATGAACTTCCTTCGTCACAGATATGTAGATATGAACTTCCTTTGTCACAGATATGTAGATATGAGCTTCCTTCGTCACAGATATGTAGATATGAGCTTCCTTCGTCACAGATATGTAGATATGAACTTCCTTCGTCACAGATATGTAGATATGAACTTCCTTTGTCACAGATATGTAGATATGAACTTCCTTCGTCCCAGATATGTAGATATGAACTTCCTTTGTCACAGATATGTAGATATGAACTTCCTTCGTCCCAGATATGTAGATATGAACTTCCTTCGTCACAGATATGTAGATATGAACTTCCTTCGTCACAGATATGTAGATATGAACTTCCTTCGTCCCAGATATGTAGATATGAACTTCCTTCGTCACAGATATGTAGATATGAACTTCCTTCGTCACAGATATGTAGATATGAACTTCCTTCGTCACAGATATGTAGATCTGAACTTCCTTCGTCACAGATATGTAGATATGAACTTCCTTCGTCACAGATATGTAGATATGAACTTCCTTCGTCACAGATATGTAGATATGAGCTTCCTTCGTCACAGATATGTAGATATGAACTTCCTTCGTCACAGATATGTAGATATGAACTTCCTTCGTCACAGATATGCAGATATGAACTTCCTTCGTCACAGATATGTAGATATGAACTTCCTTCATCACAGATATGTAGATATGAACTTCCTTCGTCACAGATATGTAGATATGAACTTCCTTCGTCACAGATATGTAGATATGAACTTCCTTCGTCACAGATATGCAGATATGAACTTCCTTCGTCACAGATATGTAGATATGAACTTCCTTCGTCACAGATATGTAGATATGAACTTCCTTCGTCACAGATATGCAGATATGAACTTCCTTCGTCACAGATATGTAGATATGAACTTCCTTCATCACAGATATGTAGATATGAACTTCCTTCGTCACAGATATGCAGATATGAACTTCCTTCGTCACAGATATGTAGATATGAACTTCCTTCGTCACAGATATGTAGATATGAACTTCCTTCGTCACAGATATGCAGATATGAACTTCCTTCGTCACAGATATGTAGATATGAACTTCCTTCGTCACAGATATGTAGATATGAACTTCCTTCGTCACAGATATGCAGATATGAACTTCCTTCGTCACAGATATGTAGATATGAACTTCCTTCGTCACAGATATGTAGATATGAACTTCCTTCGTCACAGATATGTAGATATGAACTTCCTTCGTCACAGATATGCAGATATGAACTTCCTTCGTCACAGATATGTAGATATGAACTTCCTTCATCACAGATATGTAGATATGAACTTCCTTCGTCACAGATATGTAGATATGAACTTCCTTCGTCACAGATATGTAGATATGAACTTCCTTCGTCCCAGATATGTAGATATAAACTTCCTTCGTCACAGATATGTAGATATGAACTTCCTTCGTCACAGATATGTAGATATGAACTTCCTTCGTCACAGATATGTAGATATGAACTTCCTTCGTCACAGATATGCAGATATGAACTTCCTTCGTCACAGATATGTAGATATGAACTTCCTTCGTCACAGATATGTAGATATGAACTTCCTTCGTCACAGATATGCAGATATGAACTTCCTTCGTCACAGATATGTAGATATGAACTTCCTTCATCACAGATATGTAGATATGAACTTCCTTCGTCACAGATATGCAGATATGAACTTCCTTCGTCACAGATATGTAGATATGAACTTCCTTCGTCACAGATATGTAGATATGAACTTCCTTCGTCACAGATATGCAGATATGAACTTCCTTCGTCACAGATATGTAGATATGAACTTCCTTCGTCACAGATATGTAGATATGAACTTCCTTCGCCACAGATATGTAGATATGAACTTCCTTCGTCACAGATATGCAGATATGAACTTCCTTCGTCACAGATATGTAGATATGAACTTCCTTCGTCACAGATATGTAGATATGAACTTCCTTCGTCACAGATATGCAGATATGAACTTCCTTCGTCACAGATATGTAGATATGAACTTCCTTCGTCACAGATATGTAGATATGAACTTCCTTCGTCACAGATATGTAGATATGAACTTCCTTCGTCACAGATATGTAGATATGAACTTCCTTTGTCACAGATATGTAGATATGAGCTTCCTTCGTCACAGATATGTAGATATGAGCTTCCTTCGTCACAGATATGTAGATATGAACTTCCTTCGTCACAGATATGTAGATATGAACTTCCTTTGTCACAGATATGTAGATATGAACTTCCTTCGTCCCAGATATGTAGATATGAACTTCCTTTGTCACAGATATGTAGATATGAACTTCCTTCGTCCCAGATATGTAGATATGAACTTCCTTCGTCACAGATATGTAGATATGAACTTCCTTCGTCACAGATATGTAGATATGAACTTCCTTCGTCCCAGATATGTAGATATGAACTTCCTTCGTCACAGATATGTAGATATGAACTTCCTTCGTCACAGATATGTAGATATGAACTTCCTTCGTCACAGATATGTAGATATGAACTTCCTTCGTCACAGATATGTAGATATGAACTTCCTTCGTCACAGATATGTAGATATGAACTTCCTTCGTCACAGATATGTAGATATGAGCTTCCTTCGTCACAGATATGTAGATATGAACTTCCTTCGTCACAGATATGTAGATATGAACTTCCTTCGTCACAGATATGCAGATATGAACTTCCTTCGTCACAGATATGTAGATATGAACTTCCTTCATCACAGATATGTAGATATGAACTTCCTTCGTCACAGATATGTAGATATGAACTTCCTTCGTCACAGATATGTAGATATGAACTTCCTTCGTCACAGATATGCAGATATGAACTTCCTTCGTCACAGATATGTAGATATGAACTTCCTTCGTCACAGATATGTAGATATGAACTTCCTTCGTCACAGATATGTAGATATGAACTTCCTTCGTCACAGATATGTAGATATGAACTTCCTTCGTCACAGATATGCAGATATGAACTTCCTTCGTCACAGATATGTAGATATGAACTTCCTTCGTCACAGATATGTAGATATGAACTTCCTTCGTCACAGATATGCAGATATGAACTTCCTTCGTCACAGATATGTAGATATGAACTTCCTTCGTCACAGATATGTAGATATGAACTTCCTTCGTCACAGATATGTAGATATGAACTTCCTTCGTCACAGATATGCAGATATGAACTTCCTTCGTCACAGATATGTAGATATGAACTTCCTTCATCACAGATATGTAGATATGAACTTCCTTCGTCACAGATATGTAGATATGAACTTCCTTCGTCACAGATATGTAGATATGAACTTCCTTCGTCCCAGATATGTAGATATAAACTTCCTTCGTCACAGATATGTAGATATGAACTTCCTTCGTCACAGATATGTAGATATGAACTTCCTTCGTCACAGATATGTAGATATGAACTTCCTTCGTCACAGATATGTAGATATGAACTTCCTTCGTCACAGATATGTAGATATGAACTTCCTTTGTCACAGATAAGTAGATATGAGCTTTAGCCTTATGTATTGTTTAAGAATAGAGGCTAATGTTGAATGTTAGACTGGCAGCCATTGCTACTGATGCCCCCATTCTTTTTTAATTTAACCTTTCATCAAACTAAAGTTGGCAAAACCACACTGATGGCTATAACTGAATGCATGCTCAGCTCCGTTTTTTTGCTGTTAAAAGATAAACTAGCTGCGGCCCTTCCAAACACTTACCTTGAAAGGAAATGCTTCCATTTTGACATCACCATCAACAAATGTCTGCTCCAAGTGTTCGCTAATATCAGATACACTAGAAAAAAAGTAGTATTGATAGAGTCAAATCTAATCAATAAGCATTTAGTTCCATGAAGTATTCAGTAATTAGTACTAGTAAAGCTCAAAAACACAAATTACGTCACGTTCTCAGATGGTAAGTGTCAACTCACACCTAACAATCCGTGTATTAAGAATTTTGCTTACACAGACTAAGACACTACGTATAAAATGTTTTTGTATGTTAAGAATCATTGATATATCACTAGTTATTTCCACTAGCGCAAACACAGTTGCGTTAAGTTAAAAAACAATTACTAACATGAAACCGGCCTATACTGACTCTAGTTGAAAAAACTACACAACAAAATTAAATTTAACCAATTTCTACACTCTAGTTATATATGTTTGCATTTAAACTTTAAAGACACAATATATATGCACATACATGTATATAGACACCTACATATAGAGGCATGCATGAATGTACCTGTGTACACCAGCATATTCAGTTTGTCAATACTAACATCGATGCACTGATATGCCATGAATGCATAGTTAAACATAGACCTATTAAGGTGAACCCATTGAAACCACTATCTGACATAGAACTGATGCTAACAGTACTCTTGCAAAAACTTTTTATTATGTGTCTATGGTCACTCACTTGCATCCGGGAGAAATGAACACGGAGAACACAAACGTCAGCAACAAATCCTACAAAAGGTTTCTAGTAATTGAACACAAATAAACCAACACGTGTCATAATGATATACAAGGTGTAGAAGGGCAAGACATCCAGAACTTACCAAAACCAATATGAAACGTAACATTCCTACAGCTGAAAATGAGAAACACTAGGAAATTATGTAACGCCAACCCTTTGCTATTCCAACCCTTAGCAATTAGCCTTAGCCCAATTCAATAGCCTTAGCTCTACTTATTTGACAAAGCCGCTATAAAATCTTCAACAAATAATTTTCTTCTGATGGAGCTAGGATGAAATTGGCATATCAATTTGTTTATGGGAAGAAACACAGCTGTGACAGCAATCATACAGTTCTATGGGTAAAGTGCCTGAGTATTGTTTTATTAAAAAGGTGTGTAGACACAGTTGACAAACCTTAGCCACTTCCTAATAAGGACACCTACAGCTCCTGATCATTCTATTGCTGGCAGCGTGTGTATGTTATTGCGTTCACAGAATGCTCAGAGACTTTGTCAGTGTCAATGAACTTACTGTCTATCAAAAAAGACTAAATTTTGCAGACAATAAGGTGATTTGATAGATATATTGCACATTATTAAAATAAGGCTAAAGTTGCCTTTCTACTATTTTATTCATGGAAGCTTCAATGTTTTTAGCTCAGTGTTAGGGTATCTGAAATATTTAAAGTCAATTTAGGTATAACTTACTGCGATGAGATATAGAGCATACATGGTCCTTCCACTTGTCTTGTTTCAAGCCGTCCTAGCTAAGACTTTAGTATGATACCTTATCTGTGGCTATGTGTAGCTATGTAGCTTATCTGTGGCTATGAAGATACTGCTTATTATTGTTTATATAAATGGTGACATATCTAGGTCAGCAAAGATAAACAACTCCAAAGTTCATATGGCCTGTTCTGCTTTAGCACCTCACTGTCCTAATATATAATACCTAGGTAGGGTCTAGCTTACACAATAACAGCACTGAAAGGGGAACCTAAGCTGTTTGCACCGACAGTGAAAATAGACAAAGAGGTTGTCTGGAAATCTAATTGGTGAGCCAGTATTACCCAGTTTCGCAATTCATCTTCTTGTAATCTGTATTATGTAAGGGTACCCTACATAAGGTCTTATTACAAGTAGATTGCGGTGTTTGTATCAAAGAAATTCCAACATAGATCAAGGAGAGCTGATACTGGATGAAGCACTTATATATCAAGCAAAAAACATACATAAACATAATAAAAGGACTTTTTTCGCTCTCGCTAGCAATTGTTGGCTGTCTCCTTATGACTGAATACTTGCTTGATAACAAGCTCAAAACACTTGATTAGAGAAAATTATGCTCCAAAATACAGAAAATGATATTAGGATATGATATTCAGTTGCACTGCGCATATACATGTAGGTGGTTAAATCTGTTTCAATTCTATTTGTCTGATTTTTTTGTATTTCTCTATGCTTTCAGTTTTCGCTTGAGTGTAAAGAAATAAAATTCTTGAGTTTATTTTAATTTGTTGACTTGTTAGAGGTAGTAAGAAACGAAATGATAAATATGGTGGAGGAGTTTGTGGCTTGGACCATTGTTTTTATAGCCAACTAGAATAGCTCATTTTCTAGTTTTACCTAACAGACCAGATGACGAGGTCACCTAGTCTGTTATAGTTGATAACTTCTTCTAATTTCTTAAATAAGTCTCACACATCCTCACTAAAAATTCTAGCTAGTACAAACTCCATAATCTTTTATATTAAATGGTAGAAAGTAGGCGCAACTCCTAATTTAATTTTTGTAGAACGCTTTTCGGCCTGTGGCATAAAATCTTTGCTGCTGCGTTTAAATTATTTTATCAAAAAGTAGACGTTAGAAGGCTGATTTGTAAGACTTGTCTCGAAATTAAATGCAACGAAGATTTGTAAAGTTTAGTTTTATTCTACAGTGAGTAAATAAATAGTGTAAAATGTTAGGAATAATTAGGGAGACAACTCTCACTCAGACCTCTTTGTTAAAGCTCATTAATTGTTGTACCAAACACAAATAATTGCAGCCATTAGTTATTTGTTTTCAAAATCAGTATATTAGAACAAATTCAATAATGATATAATAATCATATTGTCCAATGATTGTCATATTACGAGAAGACACTGCATCTGGATGATGTTTTCCAATTTTAGTTCATTAAATAATATTAAATGGGTATATTATAATGAAAGTAAATATTAAAACCCAACATACATGCATTACAATGATAGTTTAATAAGTGAAAGGATAATTATGTTTGATGATATATTAGTACCAGTCATTGACAACTGTTAGGTGAGTATTCAGTTTATCATGAGTCTATTACTATGCCACAAGCATTGGCTCGTTACCACTAGTGGCCGTACAATTTACATGCGCTCTCCTTTTAAATTTATAGTATTTTTCCAAAAAAAGCAACAGGATGTTGTAGAGTTGCAGTAACTTGTATTTGTCTACACATTACTGTTTGCAGCAACGAGTAAGTACATTTATATGGCAATTCCTTTAAAACTGGCTAGCAAAATGACTGTTTTAATAAATTAAAATCTTTAAGCAAAGACATTGAATCACATGAAATACCGACATACTAACCTGAGGTTTGCCTGACCTGCCACAGGTCGTCTTTGCAAGTGTTAAAAATTGCCTTTGTAATCTGCCCCATATTCTGTCTCTGCCAAAAAGTCCTCTTTCTTTCTTATGGCCATCTTACAGAAAATTCTATAAACTACCCTCATGCACTCATCATTTCCATGGTTAGAGTCAACGGCAGCTCTTGTAGCTGTTCTGCATGGCACCAAACTGGAGTTTTTAACATGGACCATAACCTGTAGCTACTTGCCAGTACTTCTTGGACTGCTCATTTGTCAGAGCCACTATTATGTGTCAGAGTTATGTTCTCAATTACTGATGTTAAAATCAACATTAGTTTTGCATTGCAAAAACAAGATGAGCTTCATTTCTACTCTTGGTAATTAAAAAACTTTAGTGTTGCAAAAAAATGACTGCAGTAAATTTGTGGCTTAGAAATGTTCAACATCCGAGCGGCTGTGGTACTTCTTTCACTTTTGAGAAGCATACATGCAGTATTGAATACACTACAAATATCATGACTATATCAACTGTCACAGAGTGATACAACAGAACGTGAGTTGTGCACTATACTTAATAAGAGGTATATTAGATCTGCTATAAGTCTGACATTATTAGTATGTTTCTCTTTACATGAACAGCTGATATATTAACTAGAACTAGTTCATAACTAGAACTAGACTACTAGTTCATAAAAATAGTTCTCTTATCCTTGCAGGAAGAAAAAGCGGCCACAATATTGAGTAACACATCTTTGCTAAAGATATGGTCTTTATTGTGCGGCCTGTTATTGGCTATCTTCACTCAAATCTCTATATTACGAGGTCTGCCATTGGTTGTTCATGTCAGATGGTTTTTTCCATCACCTAAATTCTTCTACATAGCTACTGCCTCTAAGTTGAAGACCTCTGAAGGTGCCACCAAAGTGTGGTGCCACAGATACTGGCAAATGAAAATTTGTCAACCCCTACTGCACAACTTGAGCATAACGGTCAAATTGTTACATAAAGAAAGCAAAATTTATGCTTAGAGTTTTTAAGGTGAACTAGGATACATATAGTTTGAGATAACACGGTCTAGCTACAAAACAACTCACCACTGCAACTTCAGATGCTTAAAAAACAACTGATCTAAAAAGCTCTATTTTTGTAGTTTGCACATTCAGTTTCGTTGGTTTGGCATATCAAAAGCAAAGCAGTGTTGATCAGTTGCAGAACTACCTTGCTTAAATTCTCATAACAAGCGAATGACCAAAATATATTTATACCTCGAAGTACTACTGTCAAGTGACTTTCAAATGCAATTAGATGAACTGGTATATAAATTTATATCTATCTAAATCGCTAACACTCCGCTATATATTTTATCAACAGCTTCTCAACAGTTGTCCTCTTATCCAATGGTGGTAAAACATGAATATAGTCGGTGTCTTCAACAATATATACACAGTATATTCTCAGAGATGGTATAATGTTCTTACAACTAGATTCTTCTAGATGAGACAAAACTTTAATGGTGAAACAATACTATGAGTTTTACCTGAAGACTAAATAATGAAAGGCGAATATTAAAGTAAAGATAAAAAGTAAAACTTGAACAAGCAGGTCCCTGAAGATAACTAGAACAAAAAGTGTTCTTATTCATATTAGTTGAGGTCTCACTTTAAAAACTAAGCATCACCAGAAAATGGCTTTGGAGATAAAATACATATATCGCGAGTACGACTATATTAATAATATAATTATTTAAAAACGCATGCATGTACATTGTAAAAGTTAGTCAGCCAAAGTTCAATTGATCGTAAGATCATAATAAAAGTTACTAAAGCTCAGATATTAGACAATGTCTTTAGTTAATTTTTGAGTCAAAATTACCGGGTACAAACCAGTTTACTATGTAGTGTACAGGTCAGTTTACTATGTAGTGTACATGTCTGTTTACCAGGGAGTGTTAACATCAGTAGTGATGTTTAAATGAAGATGGAGCAACCAAGGTGAACGTAGAGCCAAACAGCAGGTTTACCCATAATACAACTGCTTGAAATAAAGAGAAAGCCAGTTTGTTACGAGTTGTCTCTGCAAGAGGTTGTTAGGGTTGAAACCTACAAGTGATTGAAGTAAATGTTACATGAGCCATGAGCTATTCATAACAAGATAGCACACGGCTCATCCTCAAATAACTTATGTATTTATAATAGCTAAGACAGATGTTAGCTTTGAAATTGACACAGTGAAGCTCATAAGAGATGTTAAAGGATGCATGGACAACTCCGACAAAAAGACTAAAATAGAAGCTATCTAGAGTAAACATGAACTAGTAGTTACTAGTAGAATGTTGGACACTTAATACACATTTAGTACGCCGCCATTCTTCAAACAATTCACCTGATACATTCAAGCCTTTTGTTAAAAGTTAATTTGTTTTGAGAAGGTCACCTCAGTATGATAAAACCATTGCATGCTAAAGCACATTTCTTCTATCCATCATCTTCTATATACATGTACATACATGCATATAAAAGTAAATTTAGCATTGTCTGTTGCTACAAATATCTATAAATTTGTAGAGGCAGCTCAAGATCTAAGCGATGTTGTACACTACTCTGTAGTTGCTAAACTCTTTCCCGAGCTAGCAGAGGTGTCTTCACAACAACTGACAATAAATGTATCAGTTCCTATTCTACTGTTTCAGAATAGGACCAAAACTTGACAATGGAACAAGATTAACTCAAAAAGCTTTGGCCACATGTCATGGAAACAACTACGCTTGGAATATGACACGGGAAATATTTTTATACAGAGAATGCCTACAGACACGCCTGATAATTAATTCATTTCGTACTGTATTAGAAGTAAAAGAAAATTCATAAAGTAGTATCTGCAAAAGTAGATTTTAATGTTTATTTAGAAACACATAAACGGAAATATTTACTTGGAGTTGCATAGGTTCAGAGGTAGTATATATACACAGAGTAAGTTACTCTAACGTAGAATAAGTGGATGTAGATGGAGGTAGTAAATATACACAGAGTAACTTACTCTAACTTAGAATAAGTGAAGGTAGATGGAGGTAGTAGATATCCACAGAGTAACTTACTCTAACGTAGAATAAGTGGATGTAGATGGAGGTAGTAGATATACACAAAGTAACTTACTATAACTTAGAATAAGTGGAGGTAGATGGGGGTAGTAGATATACACAGAGTAACTTACTCTAACTTAAAATAAGTGGAGGTAGATGGAGGTAGTAGATATACACAGAGTAACTTACTCTAACTTAAGTGAAGTTTAACTTAAATCCTACAACTCTTGTTAATAATACATATTTGTTCTAATGCTTGTTTTAATGTTGTAATTTGTTTTAATGTTACTAGCTTTTTTACATTCATTCTACGAAATTGCAATGTTTCAATGAACACCAAATGTTATATGATGCAAATTACAGCGCAAACTCGGGATACGATTACCCTGATATACGATTTTTTCACTTTACCATGTGGAACATGATAATTTTTCCACCTCGCCATATGAACCTTATTTCACCATATGAATTCAACAAAATTTTCGCCAGAGTTCAAATGTGGCAGTCGGTGTGCTTGTTACGTCTGTCGAAATAACAAAGACGCCGACATTCTGTTCTTTGAAAACTTTCTCAAAATGCTTGAAAGGGATATGATGACTGATCTCTCTCAATTTAGCATTCCTCATGTGAAAAACAGTACATCATATTTTTGCTCAAAACTATTTGCAAAGTTGGAGTTGCGATCCCTTTGAACAGAGTCTGAGATCAGACAACTTCTCTTAATCTGCTACAAAAAATCTATTTTATTACGAAAACAGCATTGTTTGGGCTTTCTTACCGAATTAGGTGGAAGGCTTTAATGAGGTTGCTAAAATTATAGAGAAGACGAAGCCAAAGGCTTATATGTGATCAAATTTTAGTGGTGAAAAGTACATATTCAGTAAAATAGTTAAAAATACATACTAGAACTTAGCTTTAAGTGTGTGTTTTGAGTAACCTAAACTTATTTTAGGTGAATTCAGTTTTTATGTTATATGTACTTCTGTCTTGAAAGTAAGAACTCTCTAAGGTACGTACTGCACATAGCACACTGTAACGTTACATTTTAATGCAGATCATAACTAATAAATACACTAAAGTTACTGTGGTAACTATAATAGTTACTAAGGTTAACATACTATTTTGTGCCTAAATTTTTATATGTACAGTACTTTTATAAAATTTGGATGATTTTTACTAGGGGATGTTGGCATTATATAACTACTATGGCTTCTGTACCCTACATACGATTTTTTCACCATATGATGCCAACTCTGGAACGTATTAAAATCGTATCCCGAGTGTGCGCTGTACTTTTTGTGCAAGGTATGCGTTTTGCTTACAATTGCCATTGTTTGTTGCAAAATTCATACGTAGAGGTGATTATAAGTAAAGGTTTGTCTGTTGTACCGGTCTCTATTCGTACCGGTCTCTATTCGTACCGGTCTCAATTCGTACCGGTCTCAATTCGTACCGGTCTCTATTCGTACCGGTCTCTATTCGTACCGGTCTCTATTCGTACCGGTCTCTATTCGTATCGGTCTCTATTCGTACCGGTCTCTATTCGTACCGGTCTCTATTCGTACCGGTCTCTATTCGTACAGGTCTCTATTCGGATCGGTCTCTATTCGTACCGGTCTCTATTCATACCGGTCTCTATTCGTACCGGTCTCTATTCATACCAATCTCTATTCATACCGATCTCTATTCAAACCGGTCTCTATTCATACCGGTCTCTATTCATACCGGTCTCTATTCAAACCGGTTTCTATTCGTACCGGTCGCTATTCATACTCGTACAATGAGAAACCTATTCTCACAAACGCCCAACTGCTTGGAAACACAAAATCAAACTGATGAAACTTGAGCTGAACAATAATAACAGCACATTTATTGCCATGAGAAATGAAATGATCTCACTTTCGGGTGGAGACTGTTTTCCTTGTCCTCTTTGCCTTGAAAATCCTGGTTCGGGTCAAACCTCTTCTTTCCCTCTAAGCTGCGCACCCTGTCCTGTAGCTGGTGCAGCTGATGCTTCATCTTTGCTTCAGCACTCCTCATGTTCATCACTTCCTACAACATAACAAACATTACTAACTGACTAGGTACTAATTTGAAGATATAAAATCAAAGTAACTGACTAGTGTTGTGGTGCACTTCAAACAGGAACCTGCTTGAGAGTGAAGTTCTCCTCACTGATCTTGTCTATTCTTTTAATCTTCTGTTTCTGATTCTGGTGCCCGAGCAGTTTGGCGTACTCTTGGGTGGCCTTAGCTGCCTCATTTTCCCAATTCTTAGACCGACCCTCTAATGCTTTTCTTTCCAACTCGAATGCGTCTAGCTGCTCCTGTTAATGCATAAAATAATTAGAACTATAGATTATTTGGTATTTAACTAGACTGGGCCCACACCGAGGCCGAATATTTTACCAGCAAGGTTTGAATCAGCTGTACTGAAAAGCCAGCTAATCATACAAGAACTGCTTATAAATAATTACACGGTGCTGGAAGCTAAGCAGAGGTCTGATAAAATGGGCTTGTGAACGGGACAGATCGGTGTAAGATGAGAAAAGAATGAAATACTCTACAAGACGAGTTTCGCGCAAATTGTCTTTTTCATGGATATTCGCGGACTAATTTATTCGCGGATGAACACAATTACTGTCTATTAGGGTTAACTCTATTGCAGCTATCAATAAAGTTAACCCTTCATGTGTGTACACCACGTGTTTAGGTTTCTATTTAGCTGACAACTACGAGTCGATCATGCTAAGTATCAATAGCTGAAGTATTGAATGAAAGCGTTTAGTTTTTAAACAAGAGAATGAACTAACGCAGTTAATTATGGAAAAACGTATCTGCACTGCAAATTAAATACATACTATAATGTCCAGATTGGGATAATTATCGTCATCAACTTCGGTATTAGAGGTTGATGGAGTCGATTTTAATGTAAAAAAAGTAAAAGATATTTTTGCGATGACGACGCCATGCCGAATAACTTGCAACAACCTCGAACAATTTTGTGAAGAAGTGTGATGCATTGGCAATGAGGTTAACTCAAAACCCTGGCGATAATTAAAAAAAAATTTGGAACTCAGCTTCGTTTACTACTTCTGCCTAGAGGCTCGGTTTTAATTTGAGGCAGTAGTTATTCTCCCTTGTGTTTAAAAATAAAACTATATATTCGCGGAATTTAATAATTTGCTAATAGACTGTTCGGGAAATCGTGAATCATTAAATCCATCGAATATTTTCATCCTGTAGAGTAGATACCAATAGTGCAACAGTCTGCTGCAACTTGGCCTAATGATACGATAGTTGGGGGTTACATAGCTTTTAATGCATTCAAGCTTTGTAATAGCCCAATAGCATATTCGAGCGTAGCCAACCCTGAATGGAGCTATCTTCTCCTGCAGCTCATTGTAGAGGAATTGGGCTCTAGCACACTCAACCTTGACACTTTCATTTTCAGACCAAAGTTTATTGGTCTGCCTCTCCATCCCCTCTTGCTTTCTGAAATAACAACAAGTCATGACTACTTTCAGCTTCTTGAAGTCTTCTGAGTCGGTAGCGAGATGGGGCTACAATCATCAGCCTTTTTTTAAAATGAAATCAATTAAAAATTTCTACAAAAACAGGATACCTTGAAAATCCTTTTAGAATGCAGTTAGTAAAAAACTCAGCCTTTTCCCATGGCCTATAAACTTAACTCACGTGTCAGCAAGCTGCTGCAGGCTGCAGACCTCTGTTTCAAGCGAAGCAATTCTTTCAGAGTACTGCTCCTTCTGCTCCACCATCTCCTTGTCAGCAGTTTCCTTTTCCCTTTTCAGTTCGGTCAGCAGAGATTCATAAGATGATATTTCTTTACTGTGCTTGTCTTTTACGCTAAATGAACAGGCACCATAAGTATCCACTTACCAAGGTCACTTACTAAGGTTACACTGAGTAATGTCTGATATCTGACAAATATAATTAACTAACCAAACCAAAATTATCTATTGATTAATGCGAGCATGGCTTACCTGGTCACAAGTCGCTCCATGGATCCAATTTCATTCTTTAGCGACTCATAATCTTTCTGTTTAGCTGAAAGCAAGTTGTTAAGATCCACCAACTGATCAATCTTTGCATCCTTCCTGTTGAAAACAGATCAAGAGTATGATAAAGGCTACATACGTACATTATGCCACCTGCGTCATACTGTTTGCCACCTTAGCTACACCTGCTACACTGATATTGAAACTAGCTAAATTGGCTTACTATCAGATGTATAACACTAAAATAGCTACATTAGCTACTATCAGCTGTATAGCACCAACACTAGCTGCTCTGATATCCAACTGCCCAATATCTAACATTGAGATTCAAGACAATGACAGAGTATACTTCCAGGTGTTGACAACTCTCACTAACATACGAATGTCGAACTGTCTGATAGTCAGCGATGTGAGAATACCCTAACAGTACACTATAGAGCCGCCAACTGACAGGGTTTCCTGTCAAATAACTGAAAGCAGACCAGCAGTGACCATTACCTGGTAGCACCACGTCATCTCATAACCTTAATACAGTGCACCATCCAGATACGATTCTAATCCGTTCAAGGGTTAGTATCGTTTGGTGAAAAAGTTATATGTAGGGGTATAGAAACCATAGTAATTATATAATGCAAACATCCCATGGTAAATATTGTCAAAATTTTATATTAGTGTTGTACATATTAAAAACTAGTAACAAAATAGTATGTAGTAACAAAATAGTAAAGTTATAGTGAGAGCGAAGACTGAAACTTATAAGTTTCGGTCTTCGCTCTCACTATAACTTTTAGCGGGCCTGTTTAACACTTTATTCAACCTAATTAGGCAAAAAAGCCCAAATGATGCTGTTTTCGTAATGAAGTGGATTTTTGTTAGCAGGTTAGGAGAAGTTGTCTGACCTTCTGTTTGAAGAAATCGCAACTCCAACTTTGCTACCGGTTTTAAAGGGGAAGTATTACTGTTTTACACACAATTGTTGAACTGTGAGAAATCGGTCATTGTGTATCTTTCAGGCGCCATGAAAATATTTCCGGCGAACAGAATTTCGATGTCTTTGTTATTTTGACGTACGTAATAAGCATACCAACTGCCAAATTTGAACTCGGGCAAAAATTTTGTTGAATTCGTATGGTGAGGTGAAGGAATCATCATGTTCCACTTCGTAAGATGAAAAAATCGTATACCAAGGATATCATATACTGAGGGTGCACTGTATTAGTAACCGAAGGCTACATATTCTCTTAACTGCTCTTGTTGGAGTCTAGAAAGTGTGAGCTTCTCCTTCAGCGTGCCAATCTCAGCTTCTCTTTGTTGGATAACTTGCTCTTGCTGACGGACAGTTTCGGCAGAGCTATCACTCGCCGACTGCAGCATTTCTGCCTGAGCCCGAAACTGCTCATTGGCCAGCCGAAGCTGCCCAAGTTGATCTGTGAGGACACTGACAGTGGAGGAAGTACTGGTGACCTGTAGCAAAAAGGTAATATATACATGTATATCGGTATTGCCCCGACCTTTGCAAAAATACCTAACGCAATGGCTAGCAACTATACCTCACATAGAGTATAACTCACAACTATAATTATTGAACTAACACATGACAGCTACTTTCAAAGATAAGCGATAGATAACATGCCCAACACCGCCCAACCTGACTGTCGACTCTCACAATGAAACAATTTGACCTGAATGCGCTATGTTGAACATAACACACAGCAAAACATTGTTAGAAAAAAGCAAAACATAAAGGTTCATAATACATCAGTAATAATTAAAAATATGCCGCTGTTTCACAATTGTCAACCACAAAAGAAAATGGGCTGGCCAACACTTCACTGCATATATCTTTCATCCAGTGAGTAGCATTCTAATGATGACTGATATATGACCAACTCCAACAAAATTACATCGTGAACAGCTCACCTGCTCCTCAAGTCGTCCGTGTCTCTCTGAGCGACTACTGTGGAGTATCTCCCATTCCTGAATGCCTGCCCGCAGTTGGTCCACTGTTGACATGAGACAGGCAATCGTTTCACTCTTGTTTTCGAGTGATGCCTGCATTATTCCCACACAACATGTACACTGAAGATGCTAGTGATATTTTTACATGATGTGCACACTGAAAGTGCTTTTAGCACCACCACCCATGTACCTGATGGAGCTAGAAGCACTGCTGCCTGTAAATATGGAGAAGTCACGAAGGAGCGGTAATTACCTAAACACACTTTTTATTAAAAAACTGTGACCGAGGAATGTTTCAGATCAGGGTAAAAGATTAACAACATTGATAGACCTGTTGAAAAAGTGAAGTGAACATTCCATATTTACGGTAGGTGAAGCTCGGAAAAACTGAATTAGCACTCATTAGCTATTAGGCAGTGTCATTGAATCAATAACCAATAAAAAGACAGACCATTGAATTCAACAACCGATGAGTATATAATTTCTAAGAAGTAATAGCTAGTAAAGAGAGAGAGTACCTATGACTTAATAACCAATTAAAGCTATACTAATTGGCTACACATGTACTATACTATCAAGGTGCTGGTACAAAGAAGAACACTGGACATGAAAATAGACCATACAAATACTGTACTTTTCGGACTATTAGCGGCTACTTTTTTCTGATGATTTGAGCCATGCGGCTTATATAAGGGTGCGGCTATTCTGTGGCTTTTTCTTTCACCGCTAGGGCGCGTTAACCAGAATCTCCTGTTAGTGCACCTCTAGCGATGAAAGAAAATACGAAACAATGCCTAACGATGCTGTTCCATTAGTCACTAGGTTAAAAAGCGTCAGTTAATACGAAACAGTGCCGCTAGACACTGTTCCGTTTTAAACAGCAAAGTTGCTGCCGTGTTAAAAAGGACCGTCCTGAGTTCTGCGGCCTATACAAAGGTGCGGCCTATGTATTGTTTTATTATCGGTTTTTGGAAAATAAAGCAGATGCGGCTTATATAGGGGTGCGGTTTATAGTCCGAAAGTACGGTAGTCATACTAAACTAGGCAGTCTGACTACTTGCAGTATGCAAGGCAGGCCATCCCGATTAAGGCTGCAAGCTGTTGTGCGCAGGAATGCAAGAATCGATCACTGAAGGTGACTAAAGTGTATTTGTTGTCGCAACAAATGGGCTATGTGAATCCAGATTTTCATCTTTTCTATACACCAAAATATGACATCAATCCTAGAAATGATCGGTCCGCGTATTTCATTTACCCACAAGGAACCACGTCTTGATCAGATGATAGCAGAGAGGAGGCGGACAAAAAGTCAAAAATCATCAAGTGAGTTGTAGTTTTCTATATGTTTCTGCTGAGTGAAAACATTAGACTTTTCTTAGAGTGACCTTCCAATAATACATCATTTTTGTACATTCCAAATGTCTGTTTTTCCTTATATTTTGAGCCTGTTTTGTTTCATTTAAAACAAGATGGTGCGAGATTGCCCTCGTCAGCAACAGCGGGTTCGATGATGAGAATGAGAGGGAATCACTTGCGCAAGGCCTATCTGTAGAATGTATTTTCACTATATCCATATGATTAACATCAACTAATGGCAGAGCTCTAAGAACTCTAAGCAGAATATAGAATTTTCAAAGACTTGGATGGTGCTTTAACCAAGATGTGATAATATACCTCAGTAGCTAGCCTCAGCTCTGTCTCTTGAGATATAGATGCAGTAAGGGACGCAATCGTCTCATCTTGCAAATTCAGTGCTTTTTGCAACGAGTCAACTCGCTCAGCCATTTCATCTAACAAATTGAGCAAATAGCTAGTAACAAAGGTTATTTGCCAAGAATATTTGGGAGGGTGACTTCTCTACATAGTGAATAAGAACAAGCAACATGGAAGGAAAGCTCAACCGCAGCAATGCTTTAGACGATATACAAATGATGTACATTAATGGAATTCATTCAATTAATTAAAAGAGGAAAGTAATTGTTAAATAGAGCTCTAAACGAATTCTAAGATTTTGAACAAAGCCTGCCACAGTTCCAAATGCAAATTCAATGATTTTCAATATAGACAGTCCTCGGTAGTTTTCAATAGAACCCTCAGTGGTTTTCAATATAACCCTCAGTAGTTTTCAATAGAGCCCCAAGATTTTCAATAGATACCTAAGGTTTTTAATAGAGCCCTAAGATTTTCAATAGATACCTAAAGTTTTCAATAGAGCCCTAAGGTTTTCAATAGATACCTAAGGTTTTCAATAGAACTTCAATGATTCCAAATAAAACTTTGATACAGCTCTGAAGGCACCTTGAAGGTTTCCATTAGCACAGCCGTGACTCACACATAACAAATACTACAAGATGAAGAAGCCAAATGAAACAAACCTTTAGTAGCAGACAATAAGCTCACTGCTTCTGCCAGTTTATCCGTGAGTCTCCTCTCTTCGTCCTGTGCATCTTTCAGCTTTGACTCTATGTCACTTACTTGCAGTCGTTCCTTCCCCAATTCTGCGGATAAAAGATCCTTTTCGAGCTGAAGCAGCTCCTTGCATTGTAGAGCCTTTTGAGAGATTAGTTGCAGTTCAGAGACTTCAGCATCAGCTGCCAATTTATCTGCTGAGGCAGCGTCTGCAAGCTTGATCGCATCGCTAAGGTCTGTCCTGAGTTGTGAAACCAAACGACTGTGTGTCTCGAGAGACAAGTTGAGTTGACTAATTTGGTTGTTATGTTCACTTTCAAGAGCTGAAATACGTGATGAGTGTTCTTCCTGTTCTTCACAATGCTTCACCTTCAACTCATCCAGTTCGACCTAAAAAGACCAGTTATTGGTTGCTCAACCTAAAGTGACCAGTGATTGGCTGCTCACTCTAAAGTGACCAGTGATTGGCTGATAGAAATAGAATGATCTCTGCCTTTACTAAAGAACCACTTGCTTTAATCATGCTGGGTGGCTGTTTGATACTCTGCCATCAGCGTGTTATGAAAGAACTGCTGGAACTTATCGATGTCACTAGATTACAATAGTGAACACTTGGTCTAAATACGACTAGGTCATGGAAAACATCATTGTATCGCTGACATTTTAATGAGCCATCAAAATGATCGTCTTTTCTAAACTGCTAGAGCCAGTCACCTGTTTGTAATTAATGTGCAGTTGAAAATATATTATAAATCAGCTTTAATCCGTTATATATAGAAAACGTTTGAAGATATTCACCATGTTGTACACCTACTATCGTCGAAAACTAACACCGACTAATTATTGTGATTTCAATATTTTTTTGATGTAATATTTTTATAGAAAAAACTCATCACATACTTGTCTCACGGTAAACTCTAGATTAGCATTAGCACTGGCGCTACTCGTTACTGGCAAATCACTACACCGCTTTCACGACAACAATATATGAACACATTCATTGAGGGTAATCGTTCTTAATGCATGCTAAAGCGCATTCTTGATTTTTAATCGGATAGATCACGGTGGATTTATATGAAAATGAAAGTTCTAATACCATTGAGCTGGATGTTGCTTGGAATGAGCCTGATTTTTCACATTAAACCAGCATGCAGCTCTGGCAGTTTGATTGCAGCCATCACGAAAATGCCGTAGGTTAGAATCCCTTTATTTCGATGACGTACTCAACTCGCTGTGGTTATTGTTTTGACAGGTGAATCGAAAGGCCAACTATATTTGAGAAATTATCCTCTATATCAGTATTGTCTCAATATTTGCAACAATGCCCAAAGTGATATCTAAAAGTTATTCCTGCGCATGGGTCACTGCATCATTGCTAGAGTTTATAATAGCATTGGACACTTCTACCAGTTCTTCACCATTCCTCTTGCTTGCACCAAAGGAGTACTACATGAAATTTTGTGGTAAATAGAGTTAACAGAATTGGTAAGAGTAATCAACCCAACCCTACCTGCAGAGCCAAAGCTTCCTCCAGTTCACTTGAAGACTCTTTGTATGGTGTGTCCGTCTGCACCCCTACAGCCTTCCTACCTCTCTTTGTGCGCTGCTTAAAGAAAAACACAAATATGATATGGAGTTGTACTATCTGAGAAATTTTTCTGGTGAAGATTCTTCCAGTCTTAGCTAATGCTAAGTTTTTCAAATTTTGATTAAAACAGGCAGCATAATAAATCTATCTAAAAGGGTTTTAATAGCCTTTCGTGGAACGATTATGATAACCAAAACAAAAGTAACCTCTGCATTTTCGGTAGGATTACAAATATTCTTGTCTATGCTATATTACAGCTAGTTTAAAAAAGCCTCACCGGTTGAAGCGAGAGAAAGCAGAAGTTGAACAAATTATAACAAACATGAGGTACGACATAAAATTAAATGCGCGCATATGGAGTTGATATTCCAACAACAATATTAGCACGTGATAAAGGTAAAGGCTATACTTATAAAGCATACATTAATCATACTTTCAATCAAGACACTCAAAGAGCAATACAATAGGCTTACAGCGGTATGAAGTTAGAAAGATGAATCTATTAATATATAAATATTCAATGTTGAATAATCTAAAAAGAATTGCGTTAAATTTATAAATAAACAATTAAGCGAATCTTAACTCAACCAATCAATACAGCAAAACAACCCCTAACAGCAGCACACTTGGTCTACCTGCTTAGCTGAAGGAACTTTGAATTCTAAGTTCTTTGGCTTTCCTACCACAGGCGGACCATATGCTCCTGGACCAAGTCCTTCTGTATCTGTAAAGTACACTAAGAAAATGAAAGGCGATCAGAGACTACATTTTCACAGACCAGAAATGACCAAACTAGCAATTGCAACCATAGAATGGCATACAAGCTAATTGGACTGGTAACAGCTTCACTTACCAGAGGAATCTGAAAATCGTTGTTCCTTTGGGAAGGCAGCAGTGGTGACAGCCTGAGACAACTTGACATTATACTCACCAGGACCTGGGGTAGTCTCTAAAAAACCAAAAAACCTGGAGCTTTACACCATAACATTACAAAAAAGGCTGTCATGGAACGTCAAGGTTATAAAGCCACAGGAAATCAATCATGCCTGAGAAGAACAACCATCAAAGAGCATCCATTCTCAGAAGTGTTCACACACGGATAGTCTCAGATCTCGTGAAAGCCCTAAAAGCCTTGTAAGTGACATGTAGTCCTATTAGTCATGTAGGATATTTGCATGTAACTGCAATTATATGATTTCAAGGCTTTAAGGCTTTTTATGAAAATCAGAGCGCTGTAGGCATAAACAGCTTAATGTTAATTTTATAGCTATCTAAACCATTCTGTCGTTTTGCCTCAGTTATGTGTTAACTCTCAGACTGTGAACAACACACAATAAATACATTATTTCAAGCACTACTCAATAAGTCTATACTATTTGACATGGTGTCAGGAGTGAGATCATAGGAGTGCAACCGTTTTATTACAGGTGTGACATGGCTGAAGGAGGCTTAAGACTGCCAGGCAATTTTATTGTACAACAGTCTACTGGCAATCCAAGTGAGTCAAGTCACAACCGGTCAGCATGGCTACAGCAATTTGACCTCTATATGATAGCTTCAGAAAAATTTACTAAGGACGAAGAAATACAAGTGGCGACATTGCTTACACTGCTTGGAGCACAGGGACAAGAACTCTTTCGTACATTTAACCTATCTGCTGAGAATGCTAAAAAAATAACACCGGTCAAAGAAGCTTTCACAAAACATTTCGCACCTAGAGTTCGCGAGGAATTTGAAAGGTACAAATTTTACAGTAGAGTCCAGCAAGAAGGTGAGCCTTTTGACAAGTATGTCACAGTACTGAGACTTGCGGTCAACATGCAATTTTTATACGGCGGAGTGTGACAAGGCACTAAGGGATAGGATTGTATTTGGAATAAATTCTGAGCGAGTGCGTGAAGAACTGCTTGGCGTTGATGGTGATTTAACATTAGCCAAATGTTTGGATATATGCCAGAGAGCAGAAGCTACTGCGAAATACATGCAAAATATTAGAAATACGCCACCTGGTAACATTAATGCAATAGTCAACTGTGAGTCAGATGCTGACAGAACACATACACAAGGGGAAATGCCTGATCTCAATGTAAACGCATTAACGAGCAGACACAGCGCCAATAGAAATCGGTGGTACACTGCAGCTAGTAATAACAGCCCCACTACCATGTCACTGGAAATCAGAAACTGTAAGTTCTGCAAAGGAAACCATGCTCGCCGTAACTGTCCAGCCTACGGCAAGCGCTGCAAAGACTGCCGAAAAATTGGTCACTATGCAAATTCCAAGGCCTGCAATGCTGACATTAAACCTATAGCCAGGGCTAATGAGGTGATTATTGCTGATGACAATGCTGCGTACACAATCAACACTACAGACATAACTGGTAAGGAATGGTTTATTGACGTTAAGTGTGAAAATCTACTAATACAGCTTAAAGTTGACACAGGGGCTTCATGTAATGTCATGCCAAAGTCTGTTTATTATTCCTTACAAGGTCCAAGCTCAAAGTTTCAACTGAGAAAACATAGCCAATCACTTTTGTCTTTTAGCGGACATAAATTGCATGTACTAGGGGTAGTATCACTTTCTATTGAATATCGTAATGTTTTTTCGGCACATGATTTTGTGATGACAGACCATGGACAGGTAGCTTTGTTGGGTTTGCTTAGTAGCAAAACATTAGGTCTGGTGTGCACAGCTGATAGCATTACAAATAGCGTTGCATCACAGTATCCCAGCGTTTTTGATGGAATAGGCAAATTGCCTAGTAAACACGCTTTGAGACTGAAAGATAATTGTAAGCCTGTTGTACAAACTGCTAGGCGCGTGCCATTCAGGCTCAGAGAGCAACTCAAGTGTACGCTTTCTGAGATGGAAGACAATGGTACTATATCTAAAGTGAGGGTGTCCACCGACTGGGTCCATCCAATTGTCAATGTCCTTATACCAAATGGCTCTCTTCGAATTTGTTTAGACCCTTCAGAGCTAAACAAATGCATCCGTAGAGAACATTTTGCTTTGCCTACAGTCACGGAAATATTTGCTAAACTGTCAAAATCTCGAATCTTTACCAGCTTGGACTGCACATCAGGGTTTTTGCAGCTCGAGCTTGACCATAGTAGTAGCATGCTAACCACTTTTGATACACCTTTTGGCCAATATAGATTCTTGAGGCTTCCCTATGGCATTAGCTCTGCGCCTGAGGTTTTTCATAGAACAGTGAGTGAGTTGTTTGGTGACATTGAGGGTGTTGAGGTGTATGTCGATGACCTGCTCGTGCATGCTCCTACTAAATCTAAACATGACAAACTTCTGGCTGCAGTGCTTGAGCGATGCAAGGCTGTCAATCTGAAATTGAACTTGTCCAAATGTTTCTTTGAACGCACTGAACTAAAATACCTGGGCCATATAATTATTAGGCAATGGGGTTATAAGAGCAGATCCTGCAAAAGTAGAGGCCATAGTTGCTATGCCCGACCCAGTTTGCAAAGAAGATGTTCGGCGGTTTTTAGGAATGGTCACTTACCTTTCAAAATTTTGTAATAATCTAGCTACTTTGACTACTCCACTCCTGGAGCTCACTAAAAAGAATTCTGTGTGGGAGTGGTCAGAGGTTCATAAACAAGCTTTTGAGTGCATAAAGTCAGTAATATCAAAAGGGCCAGCTTTGAGAATGTTTGACCCGGAGAAACCAGTGACTGTTTCGGTTGATAGTAGCCAAAATGGTGTGGGTGCAGTAATTCTGCAGGAGGGACAGCCAATAGAGTTTGCTAGTTGTGCACTTACTGACACACAGAAGGCTTATGCCCAAATAGAAAAAGAGTTTTTGGCTGTACAATTTGGCCTTCAGCGATTTCACCAGTATGTGTATGGGCAGGCAGTGACTGCAAACTGATCATATGCCACTTTTGGGCATCATGAGGAAAGGCCTGAATGACTTAACAGCACGGTTACTGCGAATGAGATTACGCATGCAGCTTTATGACTTTGAATTAGTCTACGTGCCAGGCAAATCGTTGATTTTGGCAGACACACTTAGCAGGGCATACTTGAACAGGGTAGGTGAAAATGCTGAAATCTATGATTTAAGAAACAATGAGCAAATACAAGCTGTCGTATATGGAATTTTGCCAAATGTGTTTTTCAGAGATAGACTGGTAGATATCACCAGCAAGGACCCTTCTATGGAGGTTCTCAAATCATATATTACAAAGGGGTGGCCAGCACATCGGAGGTATTGCCTTGATGGAGTCAAACCATTCTGGAACCTGAAAAACGAGCTCACATGTAGCAATGGCTTGATATTACGCAAAAACCAAATAGTTATTCCTGCAGGAGTGCGGGTAGAAATTCTTGACATCCTGCACATTGGGCATCTGGGCACTGTTAAGTGTATTGAGCGTGCAAAGAATTCAGTCTATTAGCCTGACTACCTCGCACATGTAAAAGACATGGTTGATTCATGCTTTAGCTGCCAGGAGCTTAGCCGAGCCAAATCACTACCGACAGTTGAGCCTTTTGAAGTGCCTGAATACCCAATGCAGTATGTGGCCACAGACATTTTCAATCTAAATGGCAAAGAATACCTGGTAACTGTGGATAGATACTCAAAATGGCCAGATTGTTACGAGCTGAAAAATTCAAATTCTAGAACTGTGATCGAACTATTGCAGCGCCAATTTGCAAACTTTGGTAAGCCTGAGATCCTGCTGAGTGATAATGCACCGCAATACAGTTCCTACGAGTTTAGGTGTTTTGTTGAAGAAAATGATATCAAACACATAACCAGCAGCCCCTACTTTTCAAGGGCTAATGGGCTAGCAGAGCGCATGAACCAAACCATAAAGAACAGCCTCAGAAAAGCTTTAGAAACAGGCCAGACATTGTTAGACGTTTTAATGACTATCCGTTTAACACCCTTAGGTGATGGGCTGCCCACCCCAGCTGTGCTGTTGCGGTCTAGGAATTTACGAAACAAATTGCACTTTTGCACTGAGCAGCTGCGCTATAAAAATCTAAACGCAAAGAACATTGATATCCTTTTAAGGAAGCGCCAGGGTCAAGATGTTTTTGGTAAAGCTAGCGATAAAACAATTGCTATGTTTAGTGATGGGGAACATGTATGGTGCAGAGTGGGTCATAGGAAATGGCTTCCAGCAAAAGTCATTGGCCATGCTGGGACGCCTCACAGTTTCCATGTCGAGCTGGAAGGGGGAAAGGTGGTTAGAAGAAATCAGTCATTCCTCAAGGCAAGAAAACAAAACTTGCTTCGCTATGATGTACGCTCAATGCCTAGAGCTAATGAAAATTCTGGCCTGAACCACGAATTTTATAGACCAGCCTATAAAACGCAGTACAGGAATATGGTTGTTAGTTTCTGAAGTAGTTTTAAGTGTTGATTGTCATTTTGGAGTCGGCTCTTATTTTCTGTTGTTTGTATTGAGTCTCCCTTGGAAAAGTAAACGGGTCCTCCCAGATGTTGGTGTGTATGGGCAGTTTTCGACGGGCTGTAGTAAAGGCTGCAATTTAATTACCAAGGAAAAAGATAAATCTTGAAATAAAAACTTCATATAATATTATAGCAAAACTGGCGGGCCTTTGAAAACTGTAAACTGCAAAAAGTACATGTTAGAGCATGTATGGCTCAGCAGTATGCAAAACGTTTTCACGCTCCTTTGCAGAAGCTACCTACAATATGAAAATTATTTACACAATTGCGCTTATCACTGACCTATCCTAGATAATGGAAAGTTATAATAAAAATAAAAGTGAGTTTATTTTTTGGTTTATGCCATGTCTATTTCGCAAAAGTCTATCCTAAAAAATTCAGAGTAAGTAAATTCCATCTAGTAAGCCATTCAGGGCATGACGCCTTATTATAGTTGGTCAGCCACTACTTTGAATTGGCCGAAACCAATACAGCACTCTGTACCTGCCAAGGAAATATAGGTGTTAGAATGTGCGCAATATATCTTTATTAATAATAAACCACCAATTACGAGTGAATACTGTGCTTTTTAATTTGAATTTTAATAAAATTGTAATACGTTTTCACTTCAGATTTGTCTCCACCACACCAACAGAATTGTTTCGCTCACTTGTCGGGCGCCAAATTTGTTAAGTTTTGACCATGGTGTGCTGAAGAGCAAGTCTGGGTTCTAGGTGTAACGTGTAGAATTAAAATACCAGCGAACTGAGTCCCAGTTATGCAGGTTAGTCTGCGAGTCAACGGTGAGCCCTATGATATTTGCTCTTTAGAATTAGTCAATCATTTGGGCTAGGTATGCTAAGTCATCTTGTGACAAATTCCCACACTTGGAGTTGCTTATACAACAACGAAGTTTAACTGTTCACTATGCCAAGCAACAAAACCAGATGAGGTTGGTAGCACGTGCCCACCTATAAAATTTTATCTATTAAAGAATCGAGAAAGCATAATATTATTATGCTTTATTAGTTATCTTGAGGTGTTGACTGATGTTCTAAAAAAGAATCAAGGAGATTGACCCACTAGAAGCTGAGATATAGCCAGCCAAACGCAGGTCTACCTAATAACGAATTAGAGGAAAACCCTTCGAAAATCCCGAGAATTGTGACGTATGAAATCGAAATATTGGTCATGTGCCGGAGTTGCACACCCTTACCGCCGTTACGTATAATGATTGTTTTAGGCTACGAGATGTGAAACGCTTCTCGCGATATTAAAGAATTTACAGACTAGCTCTGGTTTCTCAGGAAAATCAAGCAAACATTGTGTGGTAAAGGCATTTGCCACAACCACTCGCCATGATTTTTCAAAACAGAAGAGCAGATTTTGACTATTGTGCTTATTTTAACTCGATCTCCACGGATATGCTCCGAAGATCCTCTGCTCAACAAACGACGCGTGTATAGTCTATATGCGACATCCGCGATTTGCAGTTTGTTTAGAATAAGAAATGGGAATGTGAATTTTTGTTCAATCATCATTTTTCTACTGAGTACCTACTGCAGCATTCATTTGATTTTCATGATTATCGTCACTATTAACAGACTGTAAGTTCACTACAGACATAATTTTAAAAAGAATAACTTGACCGTGCTGCTCTTGCTGTAAGAAAAGAAAATGATAACTTTTGATTTGATTTTTTATTCATCTATTATCTTATCTATGATTATTTTTTATGATTAATATAATAATCATAATGCATATTATACAAAATAATAATATAACTGCGTATAGAATAAATGATGTACCCTACAGGATGAATTTATTCGCGGAGTTATATTTCGCGAAAATTGTCTTTTCATGCATATTCGCGGATGAATTTATTCGCGGCTGAAAACTGCCGCTCTCTAGGAAAAGTTAACTCTATTGCGGCTAGTAATAGTTATTACTACGCATGCGCACCCCGCGTGTTCCGGTTTATATTTAGCTTACAACCGCGAGGCGATCATGCTATTCTACGGTAAACAATTTTTGCTGCGTCCGGAGGTTTTCACAAATATTCATCGCTTTGGAGGCCTTTGATAAGCCAAAAACTTGTGGTAAGTAATGAGTTTTTACATTTACTAAATTAGTTGAATTTTACTTTGGTTCTTCGGTAAAACCAATGATATACAGCCCCCAAGAATAGCCGACGGCTCTCATATGGGCAGGGTTTAATGATGGAGCTCTATTGGGATGAACCCGAACGCGGCACCCGAACAAACAAATATGCTGAATAAAGCCCCTTGTAAATTTACAAATATTATGAACTATAGTGATTATTTTACTTATCTGGTGAATTCACTTTGTAGTCAAATAAATATAGTATCCCAATATTGTCACCATTATGATCAGTCAGTTGCCATTTGCAAGCATTCGTGATATTAATAGTCACTATCGTAAAATAGCTCAAATTAGGTTTTTTATTTAGATTTTGAGTATGAAAACTACACTGCACAGCTTTGCCTGCTGTCCTATCTCATTGGTCAGGTAAAACCATGTGAAAACGATGGAAGACTTTGTCATTTTATATTAGGGGTGGCAAAATATTAATCAAAAACTAGGAAAAAAAGCCGTTGTTCGGGTAAATTATATTCAACTTTAAGCATATACTACAACCTTTACAAATTTTAAAATTACTAAAAGTAGGTAATTTGAAATGTCTTATTTTGTATGGATGTATTATTTTGGTTAGGTATCACCCCTATATTGTAGAAATTCAAGGTTTGCTATTGTGAACCGCGGGTCTACTGACTGAATGAGCTAATGAAACGATAACAGCGAGTCGTGTTTTTCAAAACCTAACAAGGCAATGCGATCGCCCCGCGAGAGTTGTGTTAGCTCCGAAACCCAGGCTAGCATAATCCTAACAGAGCTCCATCATTAAACCCCGCCCATATGACAGCCGTCGGCTATCCTTGGGGGGCTGTATATCATTGGTAAAACGCGATACTACCGTATTTTTTTCCATCCCTACTGCTTCATTATTTGTTTTAGTGTGAGAGAGAGATTTTTCATCATACACTGAAGAACAATGATTGCAAGGGTGGTAGATGTCATTCTTAGAAAATCACCAATCATTCAGGGAGGTCTGGAAATTGAGGTTGAAGTGACCGCAGCTACTTACGAGAAGAGTATATCTGTTTTAAAAAAGGGAACAAAAACACCTTTACGAGCACAAATCTTTGGCCAACCGGCAGAACTTTGCAATAGTAAGCCACGAGGAGAGTTCTGATGATAACTTCCTTACCAGCCATGTAATAGCGAGAGAATCGCCTTCAACACCTACCTAAGACAGTGACAGATCTGCTATTAGTAAAATAACTAGTCAGAAAGCACCATTATAAGCTAGTATTCATATATCAAGAGTACCAGTTTAATTTTATTGCTAGACAACCGCCATATGGACTAAACTGTTTATATTTACTCCATTCATCGTTTGTAAAATTTTATTTGTATTTGAGATATTTTATTTGTACACTCAAGTTTGTAATAAATTATAATATATCTATACATGAAATAAAATATATAACTTAATCATGTTTGCTATAGCGATATCAAGGATTTGTTGTCGATGAAGGGGTCTAGGTTGACTGGTTGCCTCTCTGCCAATATTCCTGCCTTTATGAACATTACTATTTGTCTCTAGTTTTCGTAATCGGAGTAGGTTGTTTCATTCTCAATCTGCAGTAAACACAATAAAGAAAAAATATTAACGAGTGTTGAGGAAGTACAAAAACAATAGCTGAAGTATTTGATGAAAGCGATCAGTTTTTAAACAAAAGAATTAACTAATGCAGTTGATTATGGAAAAACGTATCTGCACTGCAAATCAAATACATACCATAATGTCCAGATCAGAATCATGATCGTCCCTGACTTCGGTATTAGAGATTGATGAAGTTGATTCTAATGTAGAAAGACTAGGAGAGCTTATTTGCTATGCTGAAGCCATGCCGAATAACTTGTAAAAACTTTGAATAATTTTGTAAAGTTTGACACAATGGCAATAAAGCTCGAAGCCTGGCGATGATTTTAAAGTTTTGCAACTCGGCTACGTTTAGTACTTCTGCCTCGCGGCTATTTTTGCGATGACGCCATTCTGCATATCTTGTGACAACCTCGAATAATTTTGTAAATAAATGTGATGCATTGCCAATGGTGTTAGCTCAAAGCTCAGGCAATGATTTTAAAAATGTTTTGCAACTCAATTACGTTTAGTATTTACATGTACATTAAAAACTAGGCTAGCGACTAGTTTTCAATTTGATGCAGTAGTTATTCTCTCTTGTGATTAAAAATAGAACTAATTATTCACTGAATTTAATAATTCGCGGGATTGACTGTTCGCGAAATCGCGAATTTTTATGACCAACGAATATTTTCATCCTGTAGGTTAACTAATATAATCTGTAGAAAATTCCAAATGATAACCGAGATTGATGATTGATTTAATTGATTCCATTTATTAGCTATAGTTAAAAAAATTTGAACAGCGCTAAAGATGAGTCTGAGTAGGGAAGCTAAGTGGGAGAACAACAAAACTAAGCTGAACTAGCAAGATAGCGAAATGTTGTGAAATAATAGACGCGTGTAATTATTTTATACTAAAACTAATCTACACATCAGAAAGACTGGTTCGGAATTCTCAGAGCAATGATTGTTAGGCCCAATTTGATTGTTCTATACTTCCAGGGATTAAACTAATTAAAACGCCGTGATTGTTATAGGAGAGCGCATTAGTTGGCTTAATTGACCAATGGCACACAAGTCGATTTCATATGTCATATATTGATGATTACCAAAACACTTATATTTTTTGGTAGACCTGTGTTTGGCTGGCTATATCTCAGCTTCTGGTGGGTCAATCTCCTTGATTCTTTTTTTAGAACATCAGTCAACACCTCAAGATAAATAATAAAGCATAATAATATTATGCTTTCTCTATTCTTTAAAGCAGAGAGCAAAATGTGCAAGATATAATGGGTTGATTGGCATTTACTGCGGGTATCTCCAGAGATTGAGATGCTTTTTTCAAAAGCTATTTACAAGAATGTTCAGTGCTTTTAATGCCAATCTCATTTGTCGTACTGAATCAAGTGAATGGTTAGCATATACCTACCAAAGTCAAACAGCATTACAACAACATGTGTTTAAGTGAGGTTGCTTATACCTTCCATTTTTCAGAAGGTGTCATCCTCAACATCCAGGGGACGTGTCGGTTCCAGCCTAAGTCTGGACTGCCTGGTGTGAGTAGAGCTAGAGGGGTGCACCCCTCGCCAGGTTCAATGTCTGGAAGGTATACCTGACTCCTGCAATTGAATGATTGATGTCAATCATCCTTGGCATTGACAAAAATCCCAAAGTGGTCCCGGATCCCCTCATTCAGGTAGCACTTGAGTTGTTCCCGGAGCCTTTTTCGGTGTGGAAGGTCTGGGTGCGGGGCTTGTAGTGAGAAAGCTTCGGATTGTGTCGCTCAACCTGCTCTTTGAGCGTCCGCTGCCACTTTAACGTCAGCTCTCGCTTCATCACCGGTTGGTCAACGAAAAAGGATCGAGCTGGCTGGTGGAGGGTGCTGCTGCAATTGGATCTTTCGCAATTCGAGAGCGCAACGCCTTTGTCCCCGCCTCCTTCTCCTCCAGCGATGCCTGGAGCCGGCGCACCACCTCCTGCTCAGCCAGTTGGCCCTTCAGGTATTTCACCGCATCCCTCATTGCATCATATCGCACCTTCCTCTCCACTCTCCTCCACTTCCTCTATACAGCCCGCTCTGAAAGCGCTTCCCACTCCTGGCTTCGCTTTCCCAGTCGCTTAAAAATGTTCGCTGTCTGTGCCATCCTTAAACGACATGCATTGTACAAGACCAAATGGCTTTTTCACCATCTACAGAAAATGTTACCAAATAGTTTTAACTAACCGTGGATCAACATTTTTTTATATTTCCTTGAGGTTACAAACAAAGTCAGCTATTCTACATTGTTTCATACGGGTTGATGCTTAATTGTCAACTGTGCATCTGCTGACACTCCGAAGATTGTATCGGGGCAGCTCTTCAGGCTCAGCTCCCAGATCGAGGTCGAAACTCAGACCGGGTTGAGGGTTGGCTTTTTGCTGAGGCAACGAGGCAACAACCGCCTTTGGGCTAAGTTTAGCATCATTCATTGGCAAAGGCGATCGTCCTCCGCCTCCATCTATGCATTGGGCTCCAGCAGTGTCCACTTGTCGCAAATTGGCTTGGTGTTCTTGGTGCCGTGGGGGATTGGGTTGGTACCGCTTGCGAGATGAAGGTGGGCGCTGTCGTTGTTGGTTGCAGGTACTAGCCATGTGGCCATATGATTTGCAGTTAAAGCAGTGGCTCTCCATCTTGGCTATATGCTGGTCATCTGCCATTCTTCCAATTTCGGTTTGGTCTGGGACCTCTATCTTACCATATTTGAGGCTGCTGACATCTTGGATGGGCTGCCGCTAAGGATCTTGGCTAGCGATATTTTGGTAGGTGGTGCTGTAGGTTTGGCCAGTTCTGCTGTCCTTGAAAATCAAGAGCCTTCGGTTGGGGATAAGCTCTCTCCATCTGCAAGTGATTCACCTGCGCAGTGAGCGCTTCCATCTTCTCCAACAGTGCCTCCTGCTGTGAGCTGGAGGCTACTGCATGCACAGGAAGTGTTCCTTCTCGTTGCAAGAACTCCCTCTGAGCTTGTGCTTTCACTGCCAACTTCAATGCTTCTTTCCTGTTCCTTTCTTTCCTATTCCTTTTTTCCAGTTCCTGCTTTTCGTTCTTGTTCTTTCCTTTCTACAATGCTTCTCTCCCAGTTTTTTTCTTTGCTGGGTCGTTTGGAATCGTCGTCTCTTGGAGGTATCTGGGCAAGCCTCATATAAACTTCATCATTAGCTGGTCATCTGCCATCGGTTGCTGCTTATCTGGATAGATTTCTCCGGCCAGACGTTGCAAGTCATCGAATTAGTGCACCACACTTTCGCCTGGCATTAAGGTGCGGAGGTGGAACGCGCCAGTGCCATACTTCTTTCCATTGGTGAGGGGTTAAAAGTAGTCATTTAAGGCCTTAATGAGGTCAAAGTAGTCATTTAAGGCCTTAATGAGGTTATTTTAATTCTTTTTCAGATCAGCATTTTCTTCCACTTTGTAAATTTTCAGTGCGTGCCCCTTTGGACTATTAGTCAACCACAGCGCTGCTTTTGGCGTCATTGAAGCCAAAGCGGTCACAGGCCATCTTGTAGTCGCTGAGGAAACTGAAAGCTGCCATCAGTAGTTGGGTCTCCGTGATCCTTGGAAAAGCTTCCATCTAGATGTGCTGCAAGATTGGCCATCTGTCCTCTTTGGTGATCACGAAGTTCTTGTTACAGGGCAAGCACTTCCTCTGTTAGTCGACGACAATCTTTCTTCAGCTCGTGCTGCTGCTCGATTGGATTGAGCTTCCCCAGAGTGCTCATGCAATGGAAATGTGGTAGATTTAGTAGTACTGCCCTAATCACAGCCCACACAAACTGTTTTTTCAGTTTAATGAAATTAGGTAAAATAATCACCTGTTTGTTTTTTGAGTTGGTTAAATTGAAGGTCTGATTGTTGTAGCTCTTTTCCAAGCTTTGAAGGTGATTGAGAGTTTTTCACACGTGCTCTTGAATAGAGGTTCTAGCTCTTTTCCAAGCTCAGTGCTGCAACATAACAAGAGGTGTAGGCGTCTCGTCAAGTAAAGCTATTATCTCATTGCTGGTAATATTTGCGTCTCCCCCAACTCACTGAGGTTGAATTAACTGCGCAGTCCAAGCAAAACTCGTACTAACACAGCCCTAGGCTGGTGGTGTAAATAGCAAGCAGATTTTAATTCACTGCAGTGAAAATTTTCGCTAGTTCACTAAAACATAGAATTTTGCTTCCCTTATCAGCCGAAGTTATTCTCTCTCAGTGTATGTTGCACAAATGCCGAATTGTTAGTCTTGGTAATCCTATACTCTCTTAGGAATTGAATCTCATCTCTGTATCTCAGTATTCTCTTCAAACAGCCTAAGTCTCACAGCTGTTGTAAATAGAAATCTCTGGTTTTCTCTCATGTATGCATACATAATTTCTCATAGGCTTACAACCTCAAAAATTTGTTTTCTCTCTTTAAAATATCTTCTTCAGCTCTGCATTATTTTAATACTCCTCTGCTTGCTTCTACAACCATGCTTGAGTTGGTGATGTGCAGAATTGCTTCCTCACAATAATGCACACCATGCCTGCCACATCTCCGTTTCAAGCTTAGCATGCAGTTTTTCCAGTGTTGGGATTTTCCTTCGAAGGAATGTAAACCAACGTTTTAGCAACTCTTTAGGACACTTAAGTCACACTCCGCCTGCTAGAATAGTTAATGGACTACATCTATCGCTATGCTTACGCTAACAGCTTACTCTACAGGGCAAAAGCTTCAATGCTGCCAAACAAACACATTTGCATGCCTCGGTCATTGACCACCAAATCTGTAATACGTTTTCACTTCAGATTTGTCTCCACCACACCAATAGAATTGTTTCGCTCAATTGTCAGGCGCCAAATTTGTTAAGTTTTGACCATGGTGTGCTGAAGAGCAAATCTGGGTTCTAGGTGTAACGTCTAGACTTGAAATACCAGCGAACTGAGTCCCAGTCATGCAGGTTAGTTTGCGAGGCAATGCTGAGCCCTGTGATATTTCCTCTTTAGAATTAGTCAATAATTTTTGTTAAGTATGCTAAGTTATCTTGTGAAAAATTCTAACAAATGGAGTTGCTTCTACAATGACGACTTTTAACTTTTCACTATGGCAAGTAACAAAACCAGATGAGGTTGGTGACACATGCTAACCTATCAAATTTTATCTATTAAAACAGAGAGCAAAATGTGGAAGATATACTAGAACTGTTGCAAAGCATCGTATAAAAATATAAACAAATATTCCAACCACTTTAAAAAACAACTCTGCCCATAGGCTGTGTCACAAAAAGAGTCACTTGCCTGAACATCGAATCGCTCTGGTAAAGCGTCTGAGAGTGCCCAAGTGAAAAAATATAGATATGAGTGTAAGTCTGCCAGCGAGGGTGCGTCCTAGGTTACTGGTGTAGAAAAATGATAAGCTTCTCGCTTTTATAATAATGGTAAATATTCTCTGTATATATAGCTGATTAAAAATAGCTTGTAATTTTATTTGATAACATCAGTCTGACGCAAAAAGGGTTTCATAATAAAATGTCGTGACAAAATCTGTTTGTCATGAGCCAAAAGCAGAGATGACCCGTGAGAGCGGAGAAGTGCGGTTTTTGCTATGCAGGTTAAGCAGAGATCTTCAGTTTACTTTGGTCATGGGTCCTGATTTGGGTTGGGCTTCCAGTATGAGGTATCGTCTGTAAAGCTTCTACCATGTGTAGGCTTGGGCAACATCCAAGTAAATATCTTTGTTGGCCCTTCTAATACCATCCTGTGTAAGTCTAATTGATCACAGGTTGATTGGCGTTTACTGCGAGTATCTCCGGAGATTGACGTGTTTTCTTTTTCAAAAGCTATCTACAAGGATATTCAGTGCCTTTAATGCCAATATCAGTTGCCATACTGAATCAAGTGAATGGTTAGCATATGCCTACTAAAGTCAAACCGCATTACATCAACATGTGTCTAAGTGAGGTTGCTTATAAAACAGCAACCAGATCATTTGTAGATGCTGTTGTGGCCGAGCTATTAACATTTGCATAGAGGTGAGTTAGGCATATTTAGTAAACAAAGTTATCAGGGTTAAAATTATGAATTATTATTAATATATATTCACCAGTTCCTCATTGACCTTCTGTTGTCTATCTGTATCTGTTGTAGGCTCGATGAACTGATCCAGAGAGAGCTTCAGAAAAGACATATGCCAACGGCGATGGTGAACACAAGTACTCAAAACGATATGTAGTTGAACTGGTAGAACCTTCCTCCGATTCTGGGAGGGTGGAAAGAGTGGCTCTTCTTCGTAGAGGGTCGGGCCCCAAAAGTTGAAGAAATGCTCTGCTGTTGGCAGTGCCCACCCAGCTTAGGTCTGTACGGACAAGTATTTCTCCCCCCACCTTGTATCTGTGTTGATAACTTGATAGTGACTTTGCCTCTCTTACCTTTTAGGTCACAACCCCTTTATTTTTACCAGCTGGAGAAGACAGCTTGGAAGATGATTAGCTGATGGGGAGCAAATCGGTGAGCTGGAGTGCCCGAAACGCATCCATAAGGGATACATCCCCAGCAGGCACGGGCAAGGTTTTGATTGAACTGTAACCAATTCACTACACGAGATATCAGGTGTGAATGCGCCAGTGGTGTATGACATACACTTCAATATATATTGGTACAAGTGCAGACCTGGAATGTTTTGAATAATTAGCCGCTGTTGTTCGGTTGTTCATTGTTTCTCGGTGACCGTAAGGTAGTAAAATGAAAATTTATATCGCGATCCTCGAGTAGAGGGTACATAAAGAAGTTCCAGTGTAATAGTTGTCATAGGAAGTATTAATTAGGCAGATGTCAGTTTATCAAGTACAGTGAGAATATTTCGTAATTATTCGCGTTGTCATCACGGTCTATTTGCTTCAGTATTTGAGGGGTCAAAGTAATCAGTGATTCATTGAAAGGGCGTTTGGTCGGTTATTGTCCGGAGGTGGCTTTAGATACATGCAGAACTTGTGAACCCTAGTGAACTTGCATAAATCTCTAAAATGGGTGGAGCTTATATGTCGTCATGAGTTGTTGGTAAAAAGGGTAGTCGATGATATTTCTTCTGTTATCGCATGATCACGCGTGATGGTCCTACGGGTTTTTTTGTCGCATCTGTTCAATCTATCACAAACAGGCAGAGCGTTGACACGGCCCTCTTCATAATATTCTTAACTATAGTGATGAATTTTTTGCCTATTTTTGATGTGACGAGCACAACTCATCTCCTTCCATTTAGTTGGGGTAGAAATGATATGTATATGATGGTTAGCTGTGTTGAGGTATGATTTACCCTTCTAGTTTTCTCAAAACTATTTTCTTAATTTTTTTCTTCAACCCTGTGATATTATTCGGTGTACATGTTTTGGAGCACTAACGGAATGTACTACAGAGATGGATATCACCATTCCAGTTACTAATGGTACGTAGATGGGTATCCAGTTATGTTGTTGTTTTCTTACACTGCGTTGTAACTTATAGTAAGTAGATGAGTGCCACTTTTTGTAGCCTTCAAGTCCAAACTCATACTGGGACAGAGGATTATCACTCTGGACTTTCCCGGCATTGGTAAGTGTTTAAGATTGGATCATATAATAGCCATATATAATTGAATTTTTTTGAAATGTTCTTTTTTGTTTCCTCCACTACATATTAGTATCTTGTTTTGGTGCTAGCTGAATACAACTGCTAAAGCAGCATTGGGACAAGTTGAGTGCTTAAGCGTTGAGATACTAGTCCGATATACTGTTTTTTAAAACAATACTTTGGAACTGTGATAAAAGAAGGGATGTTTGTGCAAGACTACCTTCAGCATTTGAAAGGCATAACGAATAAACTTCCAGCAACCAAAGAAAACAGTAATGAAAAGGACCAGCCCATCTCCATATTCAGTAGTTTTTCTGACAACTATTCGACAGTCAAAAACACGCTCGAAGTGATGACATATCATTAGAATTTGTGACACACATCAAATGGGGAACAGAAAAGAGTACAGAGGTCTTCGATTTTGGCCAGCATGTCTGGTGGTCTCAGCTCCCATGTAAACTCGAATACTGTCCTACTTTCAGCTAATGACCAAGATAATCAGCAAAGTAGAGCCAGATGCTACATGTGATGCTTTGAACCACTGCCAAAATGTCTGTCCTACTTCTTGCGGTCAAAGTAAGGGTAATCGCGGGTCTTGTGGCGATAAGCGTAGTGGTTACAGTCATCACAACAATCACCAACCTTGCTTACGAGGTTAGTACATTGGACATCAAATCAACAGGGATACTGGAGTTACTATATCCAGCTGTGTGCAGTCTTGTGCTAACCAAGTCTTTAGGCGATAATAAATATAAGCTGCCATTAATTGATAGCTTCCCTTGATATGTTCATATGTAATTTCTCTATAAATCTAGTATGTTTTTAGGTTTGCAAAAAAGACAAGTCTATGGTTACTAACAATACCGGTCAGACTATACGTAGGGGTAGGGTGAGGAATAATATTGGAAGAAAGTTTAAGTCTGATGACTTTGAGAGTAACTTGTCCTCCCTGAGGTATTCATCACCAAGCATAACACGTGATACCTCAACAAAATGTCTCGGCATTACAAGAAGAACTGGCCTGTGTGGGAAGAACTGATACTTTGTAAAAAAAAATATCATCAATGGCCATCCAACCAACAGAGACAGAATACTTGGCCCATCATTGCGCATTAGATTTAGCTTGATCACGCAGCTTCCCCAAAGCTTGTGACACATGTGGTAACTGTTCAACTTGTGTCAGGAATTTCCTGGATGAACAATGGAAAAGTTTGAAGCTGGCATATTTGACAATTCTTAAATCCGTCAACTCATTAGAGATCCAGAGTTCAACAATGATATGAAATGGAACTGGAAGCCCGGAATGCTTGTTTTTGTAGTGAAAAGCGTTCTTGGAAACAATAAGACCAGAAATTGGGAAGAAATTGTCAACACTGAAAATTTGCAGACACCTAGGCTGCAACGTCAGCATCAAGATGCACTACCTATTTTACATATGGACTGGTTTTCTGAGAAACCGGGTTCGATAAACGACAAAGGGAAAGATTCCATCTAAACATGAAATAAATAGAGATCAAGTATCAAAGTCACTGGAAAGGAGCCATAATGGCTGACTAAAATTGGACGTTGAATAGAGACCTTCCTGCAGCTAAGCATTCCAGGAGCTCGAATAAACGGAAGTTGAAGCCCTGAAATAGCTTATTTATTTTTAATAATATCCACCATTCAGTTGACAGTAATCAATGTTTCCTTTAGGTAACAAATATGTACCGATGGACAAAATTCTGATAAAACCTTAATTAGGATGATGTATGTTGACAAAAATGAGCTGTGATAATGCAACAAAATGTAATAAACTGAGACACACGGTCTTTTTTCAAATCTACTCAGAACACAAATTTAACCTGACTGAGGAAAACCGTTGCTATTTCTTGATTCGAGAATACAAAATACCTTTAATCAATTATAGAAATCTAGACAGCATTAAATAAGTTGTTGGCAAGAAAATATTTGCATAGTACCCCATCCATTTATGCATGCAATGTTTTCTTTTTCTGTATCCCATAATGCTTGGCGTACCCATGCTTTTGGTCCCTTTCAGCTAATGGTGTTGTGTAAAATTAAGTGACACCCAATTTAAAAATGATCACAGCAAAACTACACAACTTTTAGCTTGTGTCATGGAAGGTGCAAATAACAAAGTTGTAAAAGTAAAATCATCCTATTACAGCATTATGTGACTGAACAGAAGTGAAAAAAATAAATATGTACCGCTAAAACGAATGCATATACGGCTGATTAAGCCATAGATAGGGAAAGGCTTCGAATTATAAAATTTGATATATTAATTGTATTATGGAGTCAGTTTGCTTTTAGTTTCTTTTATGTGACATTAACATACAAAAGGCTGCAAACATTGCGTTATCACAAAATAGCTGCATGTTCCAAACATTATATAATTTGATCATGGTGCACTGTAATGGTTAAATTAGAGAAACAACTAATATGATTGATACAATCGACTTATCTATAGGTATGTATGGGGAGTGTGCAACTCCTGTGGGTCCGATCTTGTAACAAAAAAAAAAGAACAATTAGTTTGTGTTGATTGGAGCTACAAAATGGTTATCATCCGAATTTTTTTTATCCATGAAGTTTGACAACAAACAGTAGCTATGTATGTTTGTATGTATATAAATTGTCCGATATGTAATAGGCTATTTAGTACTTTGCTAATGTATTGAGATTTGTCTCCCTTCACAGAGACAAATCTCAACATACTAAACATAATTGTTCACACACTCACATTAGCAACTAAAGCAAAATAAGCTTGAGATTTGCGCCCTATCTTTTAGAAATTTAAATTTACAAAATTTATCAAGCTTGTGCAATATAGCACATCTTATAATTGTTTCATGTTATTATTCTTTGTATACGAAATTTACTTTTTACTTGAAGAAATTATAAGGTTTTATACACGTGCAGCATATGCCGGCATTTATTGTTTTAATTAAAGCTTTATGTTACTAAGAGCGTGAGCTTGTGTTACTTCACATGTAAAGATATTTAATGAGAGTTTTTTAACCTGGGAGATAAGCTGATGTATTAGAATAGCAGACAGAGTTAATTGCTACTAAGAGCAACCGGTTACTATGAATGGCCATGAATATAGAACTGGTCTAAATGTCAACTCCACTGACCTTCAGTTCTAAGCACTCTACAGGGAATGGGCGCCACTGCACATGCCATAGAATAAATGGAGACATTCCGCTAGATTGTCATAATGGAGTGAAGTATTTGGACAAGAATACGATGAAGATAAGTAAATACAATCTCCCATGCAAGATAGTCATATACAGTTATGGAGCATCACCATTGTGCCTACATTCTACATAACCATACGACCGCAAAGAAGGTTGAGAGGCTCCTCCTTTGAATGATCAGTGGAAAAATACCCTTAGAGCTCGAGAACTTTGCCACAAAAGCTTAAGCAATGCGAGTAAAAAGTGTTCTCTTGAAGTGCATACATAGGTGCAATTACATAAGTAGTGTTTCAGCTTATTCAGGTTCTTCAATATCTTGGCTTTCAAATGAGCCATTGTTTGACATGGTGAGACAGACATCGGTTAGTGTTTATAGGCTTTCCCCAGAGCTCTGCCGCAGAAATGTTCAACGGAATAGGCTTGGAAATTGTGACGTCACAATTTTCATATTCGGTATTGTGTGCTCTTACTGTTAAATGATAATGACGCTAGTGGCAGACGAAGGTAGGACAACTCCAGAGAACCAATGAAGATGACAAGGGAATCAGCGTTATTAGCTCTCCATGTACAGATTATTTCTATGATAAATAACTCAGATTCCAAGAACCATACTATGTTTTCCCGATGATATTATGCACTATCCCTCTCTTTTTATTGTGATGTTGAGAGGCACGACCGAAGCTAATTAATTTCAAGCATTGCATGATCTCGCAAGAGTGCAATACACATATAGTCCTAGAACCGCGCAACTGCAGGTCACAATTTAATCGATGTGATTTCATCACCTTTACCACCATGGGTAATTAACAACCAGGTATGTCGTTAGTAGGCATTTCTGTTTTTGTTTAATTTTGTTGTAGAAGTCAATTGAATTAAATCAATCGTTGGGATTGACTCACTGCACTCCGGGATTGTTCAAAATAGAGAAGCCTACTGTAAATAACTTAATCTGCCTATAAGCTAGTACCATACACAAAGTGATTAATTTAACTGTTCAATACACATGTTTTCTATTTTCCATATACTGCAATTTATACGAATATAATATAAATATTTTAACTTTTATATTTTTTTCTATTAGATATTTAATTACCATTAGTTATTAATCAAGTTATTAATCATTTCTGTATGAGACAAACAATGCCATCATATAAAACAATGTGATAATAATTAATTAATTACTATCAATGCTTAAAATGAACGAAAGGATGAAAGAAGCAAACTCTGACAATCACCGAAATCTATTAACCCAGAACATGTGTTTGTATTGGTCGGGCGTTAGCGCGGTCCCCAGCATTTTTGATTATCTAGAATGCTAGTTTACTATTAGCACTCTCTGGGTTTAAGAGCACCGATTGTCACAGAAAAGTGCAGCCTCAATGGCAGCGAAAGGGATCGATGTCCTAAGGCTAAATGATAACTATGACATCACATTGTGGGAACCACAACCAAGCATTTTTTTATTGCAGGACATAATTTTGACACCCTGCTTTTCATAGTTCTATTATTCTTTGTGTATTGAATATAGGCTCATTCGAAAGCCAAGACTCTGATGTACTGAAATATAGGATAAAAGTACTGATATAATTGATGTGCTTTAATGGACTTGACCACAAACTAGATACATAATCGGAAAAAATATACTATTTGTAAGTCAGTGGAATGACTGGGGATTCAGCCTAACACCAACGGCAGTATCGTTTTTATAGCTTGTTTGAATCCTAAAAAGATCAATACTCACTATTATGCTGATCTGCAAATCTTTGAGACTTTGAAAACATGTCTATACGTTGATGGAAATGGCCAATAAAAGCTTGCAGCAATGAATTATCTACAACAAATAGGCAGAGTGGCATGAGCTAACAAGAAATCTCCCTTCAACTTCCTTGGTCTTGAGTAATAAGCTTTTTTAACTGCATTACATGACTGTGTGAGCTCACCGTTACTACTAACAGTTGGTATAAAAACATTCTTGCACTAGATTGCATATTTCTCCAACCACATCAAAATGTAGCATATTAACTGTAGGTTTTGACTAACTGAATGACTAGGTGAAAAAATGGAATAGCTCAATAGAATTTCTTCGACAAGTGTGCACACTTAGACTTGCTTGAAAATGAAACAAAACGGTTTTTTTACGATGTCAACCTTCAACTAGATTGTGCTGTTGAAGGTAGTATAGACAGTAGTATATAAATTGACAGCAGTATAATAGATGCAATATATGTACTACCGTCAATTTCTAGAAAACTCGTAGTGAACCACTGAGACCATAATAAATGCGCATAAGCTGAACAAATAAGTCCACCAAGCACAGGTTGGAAAAAACAGTAGTAGTTATTTATAAAAGCCAAAAGTGGAGAAGCAATCATTTTATGGACAATCTGACATCTGCAATGAACTCAAGAATTCACACCGAATGGATCAGGCAAAACCTATTTTAGCGTTACCGCTTGATGATTTAATGGAAAAACTTAAAGAGACATTTCTTTTATGTGCGCAGTTCAAAAAGCTTACAGAAGCTGACAAAAGACAAGATGCACAGATTATCTGAAACCACCAGTCAGTATTTCTTAGTTTGATCATTTATCCAAGTATCAATCTTACAGGACAAAGACACCATATTTTCAACACGTGAAGAACCACAGTTCTAACATCAACAAGCGTACAAAATAGATTGCAAATGAGAATTAAAGCGGCTTCCTGGAACAGACAAGTTGCGCAGAACTGCAACATGAAACAAGATTATTATGATGATGCTAGCATAGATGCTTTAATATGACAGATGTTAAAGTAGCCAACACACTGGCTGACAAGTGTATACAGCTTGAAGCGGCAACAAAACAAGAGTATCAAGATGCTTACACAAGAGGCAGTGCACCCGTCAGCTAAAAGCTCTGAAAACAAACAACCTAATCCAAACAACCTTATTCTTATACCGAACTGAATGCATGGCTTTGGCGAAAACAATTTTTCACACAATGCTGCCAAGAAGCATGCCTCAAACAGTTCAGTAAATAACTCTATGATTCATTTGTATGTACATGGGGCTTCAAAAGCAATAACAGTGAGTGCTCACCATTTATACTCATTCTCCGACTTTCCTTATAAGCTTAATTTTGTCTGTTTCTATGAAAGCTGTGATGACTGAAGGAAAAAATGATGGTTTGTTTACTCGCTGAATTTTATAAACATTTAAAGCGTGGTTTGAAGCTAAAAAAGGTAAATAATAAGATGTCGGAATAGGAACAAACAGCTAATTTGTCAATCTTGATGGGCTAGGATAATGTGTCATATATAAGCAATTCATGTTTCATGATATAAAGGAATGAAGAATGAAAACACTTAACGCTGTTGCAATGTTTGAGGAGCATTTTGAGTTATTAAAATATGTGAAGTTGAAACTGGCTGCAGTTAGATTCAAGGTTGACACAAGTGTAGGTGACAAATAATTTAAGCTCAGATGTGCAAAGTACAGTGCAACCTCGGTTCTCGAACACAATCCGTTCCAGAAGGTTGGTCGAAAACCGAGTTGTTCGAGATCCGAAACAGGTTTTCTCATTAGAATTAATATGTATAAGTTTTAATCCGTTCCAAGTCGATTTAACAACCTCAGTAATTTATTTTTTAACATTTTACACCATAAACTGTACTGTATACTGCATACTATAAATAAAAACAGGTAGATGTAGATCGTGTTTAACTTTAATAAAAGATTTTTTATCTATGAGGATTAAAAAAGAAAACAAAAAGTAAACACTTTATATGCTTTGCTCTTAGGACATCAAAAACATTAAAGGTTACGATACAATACAAAAAATCGCAGAAATTGATAATAAAACAGCATAAAAAATGCAACAGATCAGTTACATCAAAAATCGTGTGAAAGAAGAAAATAGAAACATCAATGGCAGGTTTACTTCATATCTTTGAAGATGAATCCTCCTCCAAAACAATTTAGAGTAACTCGACTGGAGGAGTTGTGTCCCTAGAAAATCTCTTCGGTGGAGGCGACGTCCTCCCAGATGGCTTCCTTTTGTGAAGAATTTATGACGTGAAACTTCTCCCTTATTTAGAACCTTCCGAAAGTGGCTCATAACAACGTCGTTAAACGTATAAACATGCTGTTTCCGGAACAGCTGTTGCGAATGTTTAATTCAAATGCGCATGTTCCGGTTTGGTCGAGAACCGAATTTATGGTCGAAATCCGAGACGAACAAATCTCAAATTCTTTGGTCGAAAACCGAGTTGGTCGAGAAACGAAGCGTTCGAGAACCGAGGTTCCACTGTATCACCAAATCTATCAAATATTTGAAGTGCAAGCCACGATTATTAAATCGTAATTTTTTAATGTAAATTTAGTTACGAAAAACAATTTATAGCTATGTATGTACACACACATCCTAGCCGTCGTACAATTGCCAAGTGCCAACCAGTCCGCGGTGATAAAAAAGTGGGGGATCACTGTGATAGAGTACTGTAGACACGCCAACAAGATTTTAATATACCAGGATGAGTGCCTGCCACAAGAGTTGGCCACTATTTATTGAGCGCCTGAGACGAGAGCTGGCCACTGAAACGACGGGGTTCCGTGACCGATTCCAACATAGTTCATTTAAAGACTGGTATACGCTGTATTGCAGTATGTCGGAGTCGTCCTCACACAGATGGTCCATAGACCACATGACTGCATTAATGATGGCATCATCACAATAACAGACTAGTTGGGAAACATTGTGACTTTTCCGATATTTCAAGGTACATCCACGACTGTCTGCGCTATATGCACCACTTCAGAGATGGTGATTAGCTGTCGCAGATTGGGTGACTGAAATTTTTCTTGATGATACTATTTCATCAACCAGCAAAAAAATATAAGAAAATAGATGAATGGCAATAACAAATGTATGAATGTTTTTTGCTATGAGAATTTTGCGGATTATTCACAATTATCAGAATGATGCTGATGTTCTGGTGACAAAGGAGCTGATATCAGCTGTTATAACTCTGGCAAAAGACAACTAGGAATGTCGAAACAACAGCTTCTGCCAGTCCATGATAAAGATGAGTGAACACCTTACGCAAAAACAGCTGTGATGTTTCAGAGAGATGATATTTCACAATTCGCAGTTGCTGAGAACAGCAAAGTATGCTACGACCGCAAACGTTATACAGGCAAACTCGGATAACTCAAACTTCACGAGACCGAAGGAAAGTGTTCGCAGTATCAAAGCGTTCAAGTTATCAGAGCACTGTCACAAGTGCATGTATTTATTAGTAGATAAATGTACATATACAAACTATATATAAATCAAATGCATAAATGGCTTGTTGAAAATTAAAAGGCCTCTACTGTGAAGTTAAAAAAAAATTTCATCAGAAAGTAAAGACTTTTCTTTCACTTGAGATTGGTTTGTTTGTTGTTTTAGGTGATGGGATTGCCAGGACGTTTTCAGATTAAAATTGGAAAAACTTGATCACTGTTGAAATGCTCAGACGAAAAGACATCGTTTTCTTTTGAGCGTTTTAACCAAGATCAAGTTTCTCGATTTTTCTTTAAGTTTAGGTTAGCTCACTTTTCTTTGCTTTCAGAGGGCCATCGCTGAGCTAATGTTTGGTAAAATTTGATTTTTTGCAAACCTTTAGAAAAGCCGTTAACAAAAATATTTTGCCAATGATGGTAATAACGACGTCCAAGAACTACCAAAAGTTGAGGTTTATCTCTAAGCCTTGGAATAAAGTGGTATTCTAAAGCAATAGCAACGGTCTCAGTAGCCATTGAGCAAAAAACTCGAGTTAACCAAGTTGATGTCAAGTTATCTAAAGCAATTTATCATTGTGCGGGAATGGACCAAACAAATCCGTTTGAGTTAACCATGTATTCGAGCTATCTGAGAAAGGGGTTATCCGCGTTTGACTGTATTCATATCAACATCCTTCCACACTCTCAAACGAACCAGTCACTGTCAACTACCCAATGTCATCGCCTCCATCTATATGGACGTTTTAATACATATAGCTTATATCTTGTAGTCAAATCGAAAATCAGTATAATCAGTTACTTACTGAGACATGTAAGCAAGGTCTACTTTTTGTTATAGAAGATTTTGAATAGTTATGCAAAAAGAATTTTTGCATGTTGATGTTTGTGAACCATAGCTTATTACAGAATGAACGCATTCCATGAATAATTATGCAGAAATTTATTAGTTCTAATAAAATGTCTCGTTTCAGATTCCAAACTCATGATACCTGTGTGTTGGAAGGATGGTGGTGATCGTTGTCATTACTTACTGTGTCGTTGTAAAAAATAAGTTGTTAAGTTTCTTTTAGTCTTGGTTTGCTTAATCATGAGCACACTTAACTTTTATAATTAATCCATTTCAGTCCGAAATTCCTGTTCCGATGTATAGGTACATGTCAATGCTATAACTATTCTTAGTATTCAAAACTTTTTATAAGCCTGGGTTTCAAGCTTCTTCGAAATCCGTCAGCTCACTATATTTGGTAAGCCTACGATGTTTGAAAAACTTGTACATTTTTCTGTGTGCAGAATTTATAAAAGTGTCTTTATCTTTTTTGTTTTGGAAACTAGAAAAATTGTGGAGTATGCTTTTAGCAAAAAAATTTATTTTCGTTGTGAAAAAATATTATCCAATCTTATACGCTCTTTATAAAATTGAATAGCTGTCCCGTTTGACGTTTCTCCTTCCAATGTTTATGCAAAATTTTGATGTGTTGTGTTAAACTTGAGTAGGTATACAAATAAATGTATATATTATGATGAGATATAGTGATTTGGGGGTTTCCGCCCAGCTAGCACCGGACATCCTTTGAGTGGTCTATGTGTTGCGTCTAAGATGAACAAGTAATTTAATTTCTTTTTTGCATGTATTGTTGTCCTCATAATTAAAAGTAGTTTATGGTTTCTTTAGTAAAATAGGTCCTCATGTTTTTCCAAAACTGATACCTGACAATATTTCCATACAACAGTACCACCGAAAGTCGGTTGTATGCCCGACATCTTCCCAGTTATTCTTGATAAACAGGGTTTTAACCAGTCATGCTTATCTGTCCTCTTACTGTATTGTGTCTCGTAGTAAATATTTTCTCGTTCTTTTGTAGCTTCTGACACTCAAGATTCTATGACGGATCTTGACTTTTTATGTCTTTGGGTGTTTTGCTGTTTGTAACATATTATATGCTTATCTTGTGGTCCGGCTGAATTCTCTGTCGGTATGTTGTTTTTGTGGGATATTATGTAAATATCTGAGGCTTCCTAGTGATTAGCCGGTAATAAGGGACTGGTTTTCATGGAGAGCCAGGGCTTTGAAAAGCTAGCTTTTTACAGAAAAGCCGAGGGACTAACAGGTCTCGCTATATAAGCAGGCGTTAAATAGAAGCTCGGCAGAAGGCTCAGTGGAGAGCAAGTGAGCTGATCATCTGTATTGCCGTGATTCTACTAACAAGCATTTTGCGCTGTGGAGATTGGACTTGAGAGTCCATTGGGTAGCAGTGAGGCTGCTGATTTGTTTTGCCTACAAGTTGGCAGTAGGGACTGCCGTGAGATCGGTGACAGCTTTCTGCTGTGGCGTGTATCGCCGTGGTGGTGAAAGCTGGTGGCAAAGGAGAGGTTGGTGTATCATCGTAGCAGCTTGGTGCTGCGCAGCAATATCCTCGTTATAATGCTAACAAGCTATTTCAGCCTTGGTCAGGGCTTTTGAAGCCGAGTAGCCAACTTAGTTGACGGCCATACCTGAGGATATGGCGTCAAGGAGCGAGGGCACTGGTCCTGAGGGCCAAAAAGGCTCGAAACTAGCGCCTGCTGATGCTAGTTCTTCAGGAGTAGGTGCACAGGCACCTGCTTCGATGCGGTTAGATGCTGGTGTTTTGGCCAGTATTCTCAATCAGGCTCGTGGGCCGATTTTATATCGACTGAGCCGGCAGTTGCCCCGGTTCACCAGCGATGGGCCAGTGAAGGTGTCTGCCTGGATCGCTGACTATGAGCGACTCCGTGTTCTGAAAAGAGTTGCGCCGATGGAACTCCTCCCATATATGCTGCAAGGCGGGGCTGCCCGGTTATATAGCTGTATAATGGTGGGAGAGGCCTCCTGCTGGGAGATCTTGAAGGCTGCACTGGTAGCCGAGTATGTCATGCCTCGACAGAAAGCATAGCGACAATTTGTCAACTGCCAGTTTGGTGCTGGCAATACAGTTGACGTCTATTTGGATCGTTTGGAACGGGGGAGAGAGAAGAGAGTGGGGATGTCCTCGGATGATCTTGGCTTTAGAGTCAAGTTTTACGAGGGGCTCGCATCTTCCGTTTATGAGTGGGCCATTGCACACGAACACGCATACACGGATGATTTTGGGTCAGTGCTGGCCCATGTGAGAGATTGCTTGGTTTTGTGCAGAGCTGCGGAAGCTCGCTCTCGTAGAGACTCGACAAAAGGTCTCGCTGCTGCTTCTAAGCAGCAGGAAAGCAGTTCCGGCTGTTTTCGGTGTGGCGGAAATCACCGCGTAAAAGCCTGTCAACAGAACAGACTCAGACATAAGAGCGCCGCAAGAAAGAAGTCAGGAGAGGCTTCTGGAACAGAGGTTGCTTCAGATGTGGCAGCACTGAGCACCTCGTCGCTAGCTGTCCTACACAGCGAGCCCGTGATGACTTAGCTGCCGGGTCTGCCAGGGGTGGATCGGGTTTTCAGGAGGGCGCAGACCGGGGCGGCGCGTCCTTTTCAATGGAGACGGAGTAGCACGAATTGGTACATGCATGCAGTCGGACAGTTTGGTACTGTCCGGGGCAACTGGTAGGGCTTTTTGTAGTAGTCGCATGCCAGTTGTTCAAGTCATTCTGAACGGTCGTCGTTTCATGTGTCTTGTAGACACAGGAAGCGAGCGGACATTGGTGAGTCCGCAGGTGGTGGTAGGGCCTCCTATTAGGCCAGGCCAGCCTTTGTAAACGGCCGATGGCAAAGTTTCTTACATGAGAGGCCGATGTCGGTTTGCATGGACACTGCTTTCATGTTACTGCGCCAGTAACAAGTGAGTTAAGGAATCTCGGGGTCGACTGCCTTCTTGGCGGTGATGTCATCGATCATATGGGTGGTGTCACTGTTGGGAGAGGTGTAGATTCGAAATAAAGTGTCCTGTGGGGGAAACCTCATCGAGAAGGATGCTGTGGGGTTTTTCGAAAAGAGCCCGCTGTTAGTGCAACCAGCAAGGCTGGGGATGACTCTGGGCCATCAGCCCATGGCAGTACAGGCCTTCTGCGGGTTGAGGACCCAGATTTTATCGCCGAGTTTGCCAAAGGTCACTGGACTGTTAGTTGGCGGTGGTCTGGGGAGCTGCCTAACGGGCTCCAGATCAGGATATCTGAGTATAAATGTACTCAGGCACCTCAGGTGCGAGAGCGCTATTGCGCCGAACTAGAGAGCTGGATCTCAAAAGGCTGGCTGAAGCGATGGCACGGACCGGTAGAAGTCATCAATCCACTGCTGGCAGTGGTTCAGCCGATGAAAGACAAAGTGCGCCCAGCAGGGTTGGCAAAATATCGATACTTTTAAAAGTATCATATCACTGATATATGTCTATGATATTTATTGATATTTTTGATATCTATGATATTTATTGACATTTATGACATTTTTGAAAAAAATGTGAAGCTAGGTTGAACTTGTACGGTGTTTACACTGTGATTGATGTATTTTATATGTTGTATGGGACCAGTCAGCAATGTTTAATACCAAAAACTTGATTTATTGTAGGCCTAGTATAATAATAATATTAAATGAATATGAAAATGTTTGTTAAACATTGAATTGGAACTCATGACATGAATGCAAAGTGCAAACAAAATAGTGCAAACCGTAAATACACACTATGATAGTCCCAGCATGTTCTAATGTCCTACTCTTGTCTAGTTTAGGTATTTGTAAACAAACACCAGCTTGCCAGCTTCCACCACACTGAGACGATTTCTCAACTTGCTGTGAACCAGTTCACATGATGAAAACACACTCAACACTAGCAGTCAGAGTTACACCATCATATGTATAAATTTTATACTGAGCCAGAATCCTTTAAAGCTATTCATTGAAAGATTTTTACAGAAAATGATGAGATACTCGGTCATCTCAGTGAGTCAGTGTAATGTGCTTACAATTATGTTTCTGGGTGTCAGATTGTTCAATTCAAAATCATGGATTTTGAAGTTCAAAGGGTTTTCAACAGGCTGGTCTTCCAATCGGGTAATAAAATATAACAGTTTAGCATGAGATGAGATAATCATGTCAGGGAGATAGTACTAGGATGAAGGAATACAATTTAGATCTGAAAAACTCTTCTCGACTCAAACACTAATTAATTGGTCTAGCCAATGTCACCTCCTTAGTTTGGCTGTCTTTGTTTATCTGTGTTGGGTAAGCCTAATAGGCTCCTATACAAGCATTTGATGATTTTAGATGTTATTTTGTATTTTTATACTTAGCAATAGTTGTAAGGTGAAAACGGAATGATAAAATTTTCTGAAAATATCGATTTTTTTGACTCAAAAATATCATATCTGTCGGCAAGTTATATCGATGATATATATCAAGCGATATATATCAAACCAACCCTGGCGCCCAGTAATGGATTATCGTGAACTGAATGCATTCATCGAGTGTCATACTGGTGATGACGTGGTGGCGGTGTGCGCTGATTAGATTAGGAAAAGGCGGTAGCTACGGGGCAAGCTGAAGGTGGTAGACTTCAAGTTCGCATACCTGCAGATCCACATTTCCAAGGACCTGTGGAAGTACCAGGTGGTGAGGTATAAGGGTGTGCATTATGCCTTAACCCGACCGGATTTTGGTCTGTCATGTGCACTAAGTATCATGACCTCAATCCTTAAAAAAGTTCTGTCATTGGACGAACGTGTTCATCATGGTACTGATGACTATATTGATGACATAGTGGTTCAGGAGTCCGTACTGAGTGTTCAAAGGTTGAGAAACCACTTGGCTAGGTATGGGCTCGAGACAAAGGAGCCTGAGGCCTTAGATGGAGGCCGGTTGTTGGGTGTAGCTTTGCAAAAAGATTCCAGCGGGCATCTGCAGATGTGGAGGCGAACAGCTCTTTCTGAGTACAATTTTGAGCCGTCAGCGCCCACGAAGAGGGAGCTGTTTTCGATATGTGGCCGATTGGTTGGCCACTACCCTGTGGCAGGGTGGCTGTGCCCACTGCAGTTTTTTAAAACAGCTGGGCTGCAGTGGAGCTTGGGACTCTCCTGTCGGGAAGACAGTCGACAGCCTGGCTGGTGAGCTCTTGGCAAGAGCCCGCTGCGGTGGAGGCGGTTGGTCGGTGGATCAAATTGGCAATTGCGAGGGGGTTAAGAACTTTCCCGTTGGCCATTGGTTCGCTTACAGTTATTAACTGGTTGACCAACACCACTGATGGACGAAACCGCGTCCGAACAAAAGGTGTTGCGGATATGCTTGTGAAGCGTCATTTGGGGGTGATCTGTGACACTATAGCCGAGTATGGACTTTCAATGTCTGTTCACTTTGTTCCTTCCATAGAGAATAAAGCCGATCGGATGACCAGGGTACCAAGGCATTGGCTAGAGTACCGAGAGGCTGACTGTGAAGCAGCTGAGGTATCAGCTGCGATTGTCAGCGGCGAAAGTCCTGAAGACGCCATTTGGGCAGCACATTTGCCGCACCATTTGGGGGTTGACAGAACGCTTTACCTTGCACGACAGATTCGTAAAAATCTGTCACGGGAACAGGTAAAGACTAACCTGGCTGGGTGCAAGGCATGCCAGCACATTGACCCTGCATTGCAAGGCAAGAGTATTGTGGCCGTTGGAGATTTGGCCGTAGAGGAGAACTGGTGCCGAGTTGCTATTGATGTGACTCATGGTGACAGTCCTTTTTGTGTCAATGGTGGACTGTGACCCGTCGCGGTTTGCCCTCTGGCGTAGGCTGCAAACGGAGTCTGCAGCCCAGATAGTGGCTCAGCTGTGTAGCATCATGGTTGAGCGCGGGCTGTGTTATGAGTTGTTGCTGGACAACTCAGCGGCGTTCAGGTCAGCAGCTGTTCATCAGTTTGCTGACAGGTGGGGAATTTCTCTTGGTTTTCGAGCCGCCTACGCCCCTGGCGGTAATGGAATAGTTGAGAGAAATCATCGGACAATCAAGAGGATTGCCGAAAGGGATGGGATCACCCAAGAGGAGGCGACCCTTAGGTATAATGTAATGCCTCGGAAGGAAACGGAGGAGACATCTGTTCCTTCGAATGTGCTATTTCGATCCCAATGGCGAGTGCCTTTTGATATCAACAGTAAGACATCTGAGGAAGATGTCGAGAGCTGTTTTAGTGTGGGTGATGAGGTGTGGGTGAAACCATACCCCCCTATTGCACAAAGCAGTGGACGCTAGGTCAGGTTGCCAGCGTCGTCTCTAAGCACACAGTGTGTGTGGATGGCATGCCTAGGCATGTCAGGTGACGGTGCTATGGCAATGACATAGGTACTGACAATGTCAGCCATGAACTTGTCAGTGACATTCGACCTAGATCATTGGGTCTAGGTGGCAACCACTTTCCGGAGGTGAATGCTGTCAATATGCCGACAGTGGAGCTGGCTAATGACCCTGTATTGCCTGTTGAGCCTCTAAGTGAGGCCGATGAGGAGGCGGCAGAAAATGGAGGAGGCAACGGAGCGCAGCTGCCAGCTGAGGAAGTCGAACCCGAGGCTAATGCAGACAGACCAGCGGTCAAGGCGGACAGACTGACTGAGCAGCCTGAACCGCCTAGATGGTCGCAGCGTTTGCGACGGCGTCCTGCGTATTTGGAGAACTATGAGTGCTAGTCACTCAAGACCAATGCATCTTTCTTGTGAGCTTTGTAAAAAGCTGGGGGAGATGTAGGATATTATGTGAATATCTGAGGCTTCCTAGTGAATAGCCGGTAATAAGGTACTGGCTTTCACGGAGAGCCAGGGCTTTGAAAAACTAGCTTTCACAGAAAAGCCGAGAGACTAACAGGTCTCGCTGTATAAGCAGGCGTTAAACATATGCTTGGCAGAAGGCTCAGTGGAGAGCAAGTGAGCTGATCATCTGTTGACAAGATGATCTACTGATGATCTTGTAGATCATCAGTACTGTTTCTGAGTATCTGAAGTATCCGAAGTTTCCGATGATCTTGTAGATCATCAGTACTTCTACTGACAAGCAATTTGAGCTGTGGAGATCGGACTTGAGAGTCAATTGGGTAGCAGTGAGGCTGCTGATTTGGTTGGCCTACGGGTTGGCAGTAGGGACTGCCGCGAGATCGGTGACAGCTTTCTGCTGTGGGCGTGTATCGCCGTGGTGGTGAAGGCTGGTGGCAAAGGGGAGGTTGGTGTGTCATCATAGCAGCTTGGTGCTGCGCAGCAATATCCTCGTTACATTGCTAACAGTTTTCATGTAATTTCCATATAACAACATACAGTACATGTATAAACTTTTAACCAAATAAAATTTACTATTACCGATTTGCCGATTGCCCCGATTCTAAGATACCGATCACCAGCCGATTCAGATACCGATTCTTATTGAAAAATAATCCGATTCAGATCTTTTGTGTTGCATAGATAATTGTTAATTTTATTATGCAAATATAAATATAATGCAAAGTATAAATATTGGTGTAGTATTTGTTTGTATTTATAAAAAAATATGCATTCACATACTGCCATACCGTGCATCTAGTAACAAAACAGTCCATGTTTCTTGAAATCTGTTATTAATAATGGTAAATACTGTTAGCGGTACAGCTTTATTTGTGATAATCAAGTCTCTCTTCTACTGCTGAACAAACTGCTGCGCCTGTACATGTTTAGAGCAAATAAATGTTTCGTTTAATTACCGTTAGTGATTCAATATCTCAATGAGACGTCTTTATCTTCTATCACTATCGATGTAGCCCAGTCGTACTGAAGAGAGACTCACTTGCCACAAATGATGGAGGACAGGCTAAATACTGATAAGCCACTGAGGTTATTTTATGTGATACAAACGGATACATCATATCGTCAGAATTAAGAGAGAGATAACTTTATGCATCGACTGCTAAAATTAGTTTCGTAATGCTAATAATTAGAAACATTACACCGCATTACTGTTTCTCAACATTATTCTTTTGTTAGTGATTGGCTGCAATAAATCATATTGCTGTAATGGGGAAATACCGCACTTTGTGATTACGTCCTGACTAAAGCCAAAAGATTTCTCAGCTGTGAGGATGTTTATTAGGCTATGGACATGAAATAGATTGTATAACAGGCCCGGTATTCATTAGGTAAAAGTAAGGAACTTGCAGATGATAATCTTTTATTAGCGTAGCAGGCTAAAATACGGTTTTCTGCTAAATAGTTGATCTGTAAAAAGTATCTGAAGTTTCCGATTTTTCAAGAAAAGATCGGCCGATACCGATTCAAATACTTAACACCCATATCGGCACCGATACCGATATTAAAATCGGAGCAATTCCAACTATTACCACCGAAACATGTCGAATTTATAAAAAAAACACTAGAACTATTTCGTTACAGAAACTTAATAGAAAATACATCGTTTGTTTTCAGCTTACGTAAACCTCGAAGTCTAGATTAAAACAGAGCCTTTATACCCCGGTGCTGGGTAAAAGAGGGCCATCAATTCAATGGCGCCCCATAAAAATGCTTGCATATGGACACGCAAAAAAGTTAGTACCCTTTAATTATAACTACGCAAGTTACGTGAAGTTCAGGATGCAAATCTTTGGTGATGAAATGTTTGGTTTGTGAATAATGCCAGGAGTCATACCTGCCAACTCTCACGCATTGGGCGTAGGACTCACGCAATTGTCCCATGCCTCACGCATCTTACGCCCGTGTCACGCAATTGCCCCTTTTACCCAAGCAAACCTGTTATTTTGCACCAATCTTAAAATAGTAATCATATACTTACTACTAATAAACTACTATGTATAAACATATTTGCGGCATTCTCATCTATCAATAGCCTCCACCTCCACATGTAGTTTCCATATAAAGTTATATTATCTTTCGCTGTGGTGTTTTTATACGCTATGAAAATTTATTCCACTTATCAAATCCTCGCATTTTCATTGCCCCCAAAATAAACTCTCACTCCTTCCCCACTCCAGGGTTGGCAGGTCTGCCAGGAGTGCCTAACATGTTGCCTGTCTGGTTTCACGGTTGTGAATAAAATCTTGTATACATGTATGTTCAAAACTCTTAATAATAGAACTGTGACCACCCTCGGATAAAACCCGTAACATTAAAGACATGCAAACATTTTTTGTCGATGTGCCAAAGGCTCGATATTAAGAATGGCAAAAATGTTGCGAGCCTCTGATACACGCAGTGTACCATTAATCCCTGAAATAAAACGAAATGCCTTCCTCTGCAATTTTTCCAAGTGTTATCTTGTCTCATTAAATATGGGTCTCGTACCTCACTAGCATATTCCATTACTGGCCTAACCAATGTGAGGTATGCGATCCTTTTCTTAACATCATAAAAATATCCTGTGAACGATCAATAATAAGACGTGAAATAATTTACGGAGACGCGCTTAAATTTAGTCAGCATAATGCTAGCTTTGTGTAGTATCAGCAATCGGGGGTCGGAATTGGCGGTTTAGCTATATATATTTGCTCAACAACCCGCCGCCGTGAAGTCGTAAGCGTCTGTGCGTTTAATTATACAGAAACGATCTTTAAACTGGATTACATAGAAGCGTCTACTACGCCACCGAAAAACGTTCTGTTTTATATCCTCCAACCGCTTACTCTTTAATTGAAGTTCAAGGTCACCGACATTTCTTGAAATGAGATCTCTAAGCCGCGCTGGTTTGGAAGCTGCTTGATTTACATGTAAAGCTTACACTGCACACTGGCGTCTTCACGCGTGCAACATCGGTGTTAGTTATTATGTGTGTACAAATACTTTAAATGCGGATTAATTATTGTTTTCATAATCATATCAATGACATAAACGAAAGGTTTTGCGAACGTGACTTATTGATTAACAAGGAACCTGAATCATCGTCTCTATAATAGACCATAATCGTCTGCAAGAATTACCATAATAATATTAATAGATCAGTGCAAGCTAGTTTGGAAAAAAAACGTGTGCTAGTTCTTACTATATTTTACATGGCAGTGTCAAGATGATGAGCATTAGACGACTTGGTATAGGTGTTGTGGGCTGGAGACTTTAAATGTGTTACAAGTCGATAAATTCTACTTCAATAAATCTAACAGTGCATTCACTACAGCTTGTTGTTTACATTTAGTAGAACTACGAATTACTTTTGAACTGACCTAAATCTGATTAGTGTATGGTTGTGCTCACGATAGTATAGGGATATACTGCGGCGTTTTGAGAATTTAAAAATGCTGGTCATATAAGCTTTATCATATGACACGAAAGCTTAACCTTAGAAAGATTTTGTTCAGGTTTAACTTTTGCTGTTATTTATCATTATAGGCTAATCAATCTAATCCTTTTAAAATTGAAAATATATGTAGATGCATATACCCTGATAGCAGGTTTCATGTAATGACGATGTCCGGTTCTGAATATATTACTCGTGTTTTGTAACAAAAGACATTTGCCTAAGAATTGAAAACGTAATTTGTTAACCCAACATTGGTCATTTTTTATCATAAGTGCTTTTGAGGAATTCTGTAATATTGATTTTGGTTTTAATTGCAGCATGTCAGTATGTTTTGTTGCTGACAAAATATGGCTAGACCAAAGTCAAACTAAAGTTCGTGTAGGCCAGATTTGTTCTCAAACTCCGAATTTTTTTAGCAACCTTTATTGTACTTAAAATATTTACTTGACACATAAGAACATAGTAATGTTAGTGATGAAGTTGTCTTCTCCTGGTACTAGCACTGATTAGATAATACATGCTTATATTGTTGCAAGTTAGCACTGAACTGTAATATTTCGACACAACTGTATCTCACGGCAACTACGTGCGCAAAACCTTTTTCAACATTTCATTATGCAATTGAATGTGTAACCAGAACGCATTGTCTAAAAAAATTTTTATTATTAATTATGAAACAATCTTGATTAGTCAATAGAAAACAAATATTTTGTGATTGAATTTGGTATGTTTAAATGGACATCACCCTTTTTCATCTATTGAGTAATGTACGATCAATTATATTTTAGGATAACGTTTTCTGGTAATTTTAGGTCTTTGTCTCTTGGAAAAAATGTGAAATACCTTACAAGATATATACTTTGTTGATCTTATACTTAGCAACAGAAATGTTGTCCATTAGTAATGGGAAGTTAAATTTACTGAAGCGGGCATTGCTATCACAACAATGTTGTGGATAGTGTTTGATGTTTTGTTTATTTCGAATATAGGTGGCTGAACTTAAATTGAGATGTTGAGAAAAGACTGATATGGAAACAACTCTTGACAACACTTCATTGGCTTATGGGTTAGGAAATGCCAAGACAGAACAGAACACAAATGGACATGAAGAGTTGAAGAGCGGTTCTCTTTTGTTGCATGAAGACGGCTCTGTTGCTGACGCTTGTAGGGTAGCAGGTGCTTCATTAAAAGCATCCGCTATTCTATTGAATCAAATGAACATGAACACTGATACAACTTGGGATGTTGGTTCAACTAACAGAATTCGAACTAGTAGCAGAACTCGTCAAAAGCATTTAGCGGGTGAAAAAAATTTCTCTAATGCGCAATATGCATCGCTTGCAAGCTCACAAATGAATGACTCACAAATAATCATTAATGAGGGTAGTAAGCCTAATATGGAGGCAAATATTATTTCTCATATAGCACAGGGTGATGCGAATTTGCAAGCAGTTACACTTTTGGGTTCAGCCAATGTAAACATTGAACGACAACAAGAGTCTGATTGCTACCAGCTTCCATTGATTCAAAGCTGTTTAACCCGTGACTGTCGGGTAAAAATAGAACGATTAAAAGCGAGCAAGTCTCTCCTTCGTACCGATGAATTTTTGTCTGATTTGCTTACCTCCGTCACTTGTTCTACATCTGTTGATTTCTTGGTAGTTCACAAAGCTAAACATAGTTTAACTCAGTACAATTACACTTACCCTGGAGATGATTCACCAGAGCTTCGTGGTTTGCTGATAGACCCATCTATTAAAGCAATAAATAATATGGTTGAAAACCATAGCCAAAACGGCATTATGGAAAATGTAGAGGAACATGACGATTTTCTTGAGCCATTTTTGGCTCAAAGTTGTGAAACTCAGAAAAGCGAACCTGCAACCAATGAGACTAAGCAAGACTTAATTGGGCTATCAGGGCGCAGTTCTCAATCGATGAAGACAAAGTTTATAGGAGAACTAGAAAATGTCCGAGATAAGGTGTCTGTCGAAATTCAAAGCCCTGCTTCTCTTGACATGACTAAAGATGGTACTTTGTCTTCCAAGTCTAAGGAAATGGTAATTATTTTACTTGCCCTTTATTTATTTCCTTTCCTAATCCATTTTCTATTTAGATGGCTGTTGTTTTACAACCTGGGGGTGGCAAGTCTTCATTCTATATAAGTCTGCTTGTACACTTTCCAATAAGCTCACCAAATAGGTATTGATTAGGTAATGCAATACAGAGATTCTGAAACAAAAACTAATCTTACATTATTATATTTAAAGTTCGTGAAGGGCTAGTTCTTAACACTACCTAGAATATCAAAGCTCTGAAACCATTGCCTGGAAATTTCCTTTTTTTGCTCAATGCAGTAGGTGCTCCTGTTTACCAGTATTATAAATAACATTCTGTAGTTGGAATAATAAAAATGTTAAAGTTATATACTAACAAGCTGCAATTCTTCGCGAACATCGTTCATTGCGCATAATTGCACGTTACCGGTGAATAATATTCGACTGCTCGACCACTGCAGTAATAGACAATCTATAAATATGTCGCGTGTTTAAAGAACATAGTCAGTTGGCTATTAAGCACCGGTTGCTATAGCGCTTTTTGTGATATTTAAAGATTATTTTCTTTTCCCCTTTTGGCATACACAAGTTTGCTACTGTTTTTCATGCTATAGTGTACTAATTTACTTTTTTTTTGTATAATGTCAATTTTTTGTGTGTTTTCAATTTTGTTCACCACATGAGATGTGTAGGCTGAGTAGTAATTAGGCTAAGTGAGCTCAACTCTACATGTTTTGTGTTTGTTATATATGGGTTTAAATAAAACTTGTGCTATCAACATTTCTTTTACTTATGATCTCCTATAAATCAAAGTTTTTTATCAAATGACCAAGTAGAGTCATCTCTAGACATGGATAGTCAAGATTGGCAATGATGAAATCTACCAAACTATTGGGAAGTTTGATAAGTAAATGATCTCAAAGTTATTGACTCAATGCAGTATAGTGTGGCACGCTAGTGGCTAAAACATGCTGTGGTGTATTTCAGGCATAACTACTTGGATTTAGGGTTGAAGATTTTTTGTAATTTTCAAGTTATTGGTCTGCAATATAATAGAGATTAGCCCATTCCTGGAGATACAAAAATGCTTGACCAATTTTTGGAACAGTTGCTAATATCTTGTTACGCTACTAATTTTACCAAAATTGACAACACGCTACACTTGCTGAATCATGGTTTACAAAGAACTGCTTTCCACCTTCAAACCTGTTCAGGTATCCAGTCGAAACATCTTGAGCAGACTTTGTCAGAGATGGTGCAGATCGATGTTTACATTTTGTTTGCATTTTAAAATGATGGTTCCAAGATTAACATGTTGCGAAACATGAGTGATTGCTCGTAAGGTTATTCTTTTAGAAAAAAAATTGTGCATCACATATTAATAGAAAAATAATCTTGAAAAATTGCTGAGTTGGAACCGTAAGCTAGTATGACCAAAAGGGGAAAAGACTTCTGTAAAAAGGCGCTTACGGACAAACCAGTGACACGTTTTTCAGATATTCATTTAACCATGCACTTCATGTGGAAATTGCAATTTTCAAAAATATCGCAATGGCCATGAGTCGTCTACCTAAAAATTTACATTTCCCATTAACCAAGCTACGGAAATGCGTAGTTGAGCTGCTATCGGCTAGCTGAGCTGCTATCGGCTAGCGTGTACATGTATGTCGCTGTAGCGAGAAGCTTTGTTAGTAGCTTATCCCCTGTTATGCCTTTACTGATTACTAGCTTATTTGACACGGTTGAGTGACTTTATTATGTTAGTGTGGCTATACTTGCCTTCACTGCGCGTAGCACTTTGATGGTGATGCGCCAGTAATGTTGCTATCCTAAACCTTTTTTTAGTAATCTGATGGCTTTAGGATATACATCAACAGTTTTTGAAAATGGTGCATAATGATTTCAGTATTTTTAGTCATCTTTGGTAATTCTTTGCAAAACGAGTCCTTGCATATGTACATGTTATTGGTTAGTATTAGTGCATATTGATGCATTCTGTACTGAGTTTTCAGATTTTTTCATGCTCCTAAAGTTTTACGTTTTTCTCATGACAGCCATAAAATGCTTTAAGACATTAAAACTGACTGGTTTTTGTTTTTTCGATCGCTCTTAGCTGTAAAGTGATCGCTTGAGTGTAGATTTTAGCTTGTACAAGATATTTTTTGGATGCTATGCAAATGGGGCTGCCTGGAACATGGAGGTTAACAACACTAAATTATATTGCTAGGAAAAAGCTAACTCCTATGTAAAATCCTCAAGTAACACAAAGAAACTTTTTTTTTTTTCCTAGCAAACAGCATTCACCAGGACTTATAGGTCTTTGGTATTTCAGATGATAGATAACATTTAACAGGCTTGTGAAAGATTCATGCTAATACAGCTTTTGGAATGTACGTTACATCATCACACTTGATGATTTGTTTTGTCATTGAAGTAGGGATTGAGTTTTAACAGTTGGTATTGACAGTTTTAATTGTTTTTTTATACAATTTTTAGGCTTTTCAGTCCGTTGTCGCGTTTTAATCGATTTCGTTTCACCTGGTGATATTTCTATGAACTAGTTAAGAAATCCACAGACTAGGCATTTTTGTTCGTAATACTGATCCAAAAGTAAAATATTTTGTATTCTTTTGCCTACAATTTTTTTCACATCAGGGGTAGATTTTTTCAAACTTTTCACTTGCATTGTTTTAATTGTATCCAAATAAACTGGATGGTGATCAGGCTGGCCCCGTGAGAGTATTTTGAATAGTTTCTTATCCATTTGTGTTATGAGACTCCAGTGATAATGCAGTCTTCTTCTCAGATGAGTCATCCTTTCATTACCTCCATGTTAATGCTTTGCATCTACAAGAACAAGGCCTGTCTGTTATCTAAGTTTCAATTTTTGTTTGGTCAAAAGAAAGCGCAGCCATCCTGCATACTGACCATTGCTTTTCCTATTAACTTCCTCAATTCAGAAGTTCAAATTTTGTCTCAAAACTTTTGGTACATTCAAATATTCTTAACCGCAACGTTGTGTGACTCACATTTAAAGCATGGATTGATACAACCTATTTTACTCATCGTAGCACTTTGAACTGTAGTTTATCGCAGTCATGGTTGTCGTGTTCCTTATCTTAATCAACTGCCAGTTAGAGTAATAAAATTTCTCAGTCATATCGATCCATCGTCGACTTTTTGTCATACTAGGTCCATGGCAAGAACTATATTCCTTCTATGTTAGAACTAGTATCTTGAAATAACTCGTGTAAGTCCCGATCATTCTTTCCTCATGTAGATCCTCAGATTTGGTCTCTTGGTTGCTGTTGATTTCCCATCTGAATTGCCAGCTTTTCATAGTTTTTTCTACCGTCTGCTGTTATCCGGAAACCTGACAAATAAGCACTGACAACTAGGCCAATGCAAGATGGCTGAATGCTTCATTGTGTACAGCACAATTCATTTGATTGTGATTAGTCTTGAGTAGCAAGCAGTGAAGCGTAACCGATTCCTTTGATTGGCTGCGGTTAGTTTCATACATTTTCATCACCGCAGAATGCCTCTGGACATCCTATCCTGTATTTTCTGCAGATTAGCATATAACAGGGTTTGTAGACAGTATTGCTTAATTAAATTGCTGTTCACCACACCGAATATAAAGTGTGAAAAAACTTCAGTGACAAAATTTCTTTAGATATTATTGACCCCATTTACACTCGTGAGAAGACAAGTCCAAGCTTTTTCTGAACTTAGTTTTTCATGAAATTGTATTTTGTTTTAAACCAATTATGGGAAACTACTTCACTTTTAATATTGACTCCAATTTTCTGGGAATTTGTCGATAAACAGACAATGAACCATTACAGCAATCAAACACACAATTGATGACAAAAAGTTTAACACCTTGTTGTATGGAGCAGCAGCAGGAAGAGCACCTCAACTGGAATTTTGTTTTTGTCTTCCGCCGAGATCATATTTTTCCGTTTAAAGTCTATAGTATTTTGTGATATCAACAAACATTGATAAAAACAGCGTTAATGTGTTGGTGGAACTTGATTTAAAGATCATCATTGTCATTAATTCAATAATTTGTCAAAAGTGTTTGCCTCATAGTTTACGCACATTTGCATCTTTAAACTATTTTCAAATTAAATTGCCCAATTTCATTAAAAACAATTTTCCATGCAGTGAAATAGATTATTGTAGTATTTAAATGCGCAGCAACAACAATTGTAGAAACGTTCTTGTTGACCTAAACACAAAATTTCAAAAGCAAGAAACAAAAATTTATTTTTCATTAGATTAAGTTTAATAGAAAGTTAATAGAAATTTTAGAATTTTTTCTAAAAAAAATAATTTTTTTAGAAAAATAGCCATCCCAAGTATCTGGCCCTTGTATATACTTGCATTTGAACAATGTTTCTTATGGATAATAGAAAAGAATGTAGGCCTCTCGTCAAACCGGCAAATCAATCACAGATTAAATGGAGCAGACACCAATTTTCAGTTGCACCCAAGTGAAAACATACGCTTTTTACACCAGCAGATTTGTATATTCGAAATAGAACTACCATTAATCACTTTATATCCTCTAATTAGAATAGTTCACCGGTGTTCAATAATCCACCAGTGTTGTTCGCTGCTTTCCGCCTTATGAATCCCATTTTTATTCTCTTTGTAACTACAGGTGTGGGCGTAACACAGCGGTTCAAGCTTTTCATAAGCTATAAACCGATTTATTTAATAAAAGTGAAATTAATTGAGAAGTTACAAAATCGGAGTTAATCTGCCAATCATATTTCTCAGTCACAATCACACTGAGTTTGTTACGTCACAAACACAACATAACATCAATGAAAATGATTGCGTTCCTAAGCGTGTATTGCCATTTAAATTTATTCACCATGTTTAACTAAGTTTGCTTTTTCTGTGACCCGTATGAGCACTGTGAGAGACACATTTATTGGGTTTGTGTTTTCTTTAATCGCCCCATAAAGTTTCCATCGTGAATTATAACTATCTTTCACAAATCTAGGCTTATCATTGACAGCTGGCGGTAGTAAATGTGTGGAATTGTTCAATTGCCACATTTGTCGTCTTTGATTAGAAAAAACCTACACTTCCAGGCAATGGTGAACATTATAAGTCACTTTCATATGATATTGTTGTGATGCAACCATTAGATGTATGATGTAGGGCATGTATAAAAAGCAAGTGTTATGGTGGTAGGGCCACAAATTCTTTAGATGACTGTAGGTGTTTAGTGCTCTTTCAGTGTCTGTTGTTCGGTAAGCATATTCCGGCTTTTAGTGAAAGAACTTCGTTTTCAAAGGAAGATTTAGTTGTTTTTAGTAGCAACCTGTTATTCAGTTTCCATCAGTACTCGTGCTTGTTCACCAACTTGTTCAGATGAATTCCAGTCGAAGAATAGCCGATGATAATTAACAGCTATTCAAGTGGCAAAGATTGGTTGTGGCACACATTCAGTCTATCCAATGTCATAAAACGGATATTAATGATTAACCCTCTGAGGCCCATACACAGAAGCTTTGCTCTAAAAACTTTCAAACTTTGTTGATAGTTTTTAGATATATGTAGTAGTGTTTTTTCTAATTATTTTATTTTCTACAACGACCCTGACCTGAGATATTAAATGTTGCACTCACGCAACATTGGGCTTTAATGCTACCTATATACATTACGCATTAGACAATAGTGTTATGAAGTATTTGAGCCAGTAAAATAACTTTATTTGAATAAATAAATGGTAAATGAACTTATTTACATATGCATGCATACAGATACATACATATACATATATATAGTACATATATTGTATATATATACATTCAGTATATATATATTGTATATATACATACATATACGCATACAAATATATATATATATATATATTGTATATATATGCACACATATATACATACATATATATACATATATAAATATATATATATATATATAACACAAGCATATAAGTTTACATCACTGTTTGGTCCAAATGGACTAAATCCTGGAGCAATATCAACTGTTCCAAAGTAACTCTAGCTCTCCATTCGCTTGCAATGATAGGTACGAAAATAATTCTGTTCATCAAGAAAGCAGAGACTATTTCACATTTTGCAGTAGTTATTTTCTTGAACAGCTTGCCGTGACTTCGCTTTGGAGCCTTTATTGGCCAATGAGCAAAATTGTCATAGTGAACATTGCACGGACCTATTCCAATTTTTTTAGCTGGTGTAAGGCATAGACTAGCATCACCTGCTGCAGCTGGTCGTCCTTGTTTGGCAGCACCATTGACATGGATGAGACTGTCGGCAAATTCAGCTTGAAATTTTCTTCTATTTAGTACTTTACTTATGGTAGCTTGAGAAGGCGACTATCACTTCTGTAGATATTCCAAGTGTTGATTTCGGCTACCATTACAAATGTCGTTACAGGTAGAGATATCATCACCGGCTTTCATGGCAAAATGATACTCTGCTAAAAATAAACCTTACAAATCACTGCCTCCCATATTTTTATGTGGTTGTATAACAGCAGGCATGTTATAGAAACGATGCTCTTTTGACGACTTGTCTCACCGTTTGGCTTGAGCAAAGGGCTGTACACCAGTCAATGAGGAGAAAACGGTGATATCTTTGTTGTCACACTATTTGACAGCAACCACATTGTTGACCTCCTTTACATAGCTGTCCTAAGATCCTTTACTATCTCGTTTGAGGACTTTTGCATTATTGAGCATGCATTCTTGAACCCTGTTGGTTCAAACAGTATCTGTATAGAACATCCCAGTTTTATTTAGCTCAGAGATGAAGGGAATAGCAATAAACAAGTTGCCTTCGACAATTTTGTACCTCCAGTTCTTTGTAGAGTAGATGTTAGCTTGTGCACAACATCAGCTTTTTAGCCTAACTCCGTCCGTTTACAATCACCACCTGGTATACTCCAGTCATGCAAAATGCCACTGACTCCTGCTTGATGCTAGATCTTGAAGCGCCATGGATGTGGCGTACTCTTTATGTATGGTCAGGTTCTATTTATAGACATTCATTCCATATGGCACCTCTCCTTCGTCACGTTTTCCAGAACTCGTCTAGCAAATTCGTTCCATCAACTCTGCTTCTCATACGAAGGCGATTGCTGTTTGAAGTGGATGGCTTTGAATGCATTTTGTATCTACAAACTAAAACAGTATATTTTGAAATATTATTCATCTAACACCTAAAATCGCCCAAAAGAAAGCCTACACATCTAACTATCATGCTATATAAAGTGAAATAATTGCACAATTTTGTATCATTTGGAAATACCAATTTGCTTTGGCAGTAACTGACTAATAGCAGTAGTACTAGTAGCAGTGAAGGTAACCTGTTAATATTACTTCAATGGTAGTCAGTGTACCTCTACTACCATCTTTACAACACTAAGTATTATGCACATCAACAAGAATGAAGAGCATTAGCCCTAACAATGGTATATTGGAACGTCCGATAATAATCCCTTGGCTTGCAGCTTAGCTATGTAGAGCCCAATGTTGCACTCCTGCACAATAAATTTTGAGCTCTTATAGATAGAAAAAAAAAATTTACTTCTTCGAAACATTTTATGTGTGTAAAAATATGGTCAACATAGTACCAAAAAACAGAAAATGAGTTATTCCAACTTACCTCAAAGAGCTATACTTCTTAGCCTAAAAAGTTGCTTTCCTCATGTGTGGTCAACTCTCAATTCCATGGAATGTTCTAAAGTTATGTGATGACATCACGAGCATGAAATCCAATTAATTTTGGGTTTAGGGTTGCGTAAAGATATGTAAGAAGCCACTTGAGAATAATATTTGGCTATAAAGCATTTGTAGTTGCTCTATCTAGTTTTAAAATTTATGTTGCACCAGTGCAACAAGGGGCCCCAGAGGGTTAAAATAATTTTTGTATTTGCTAAAAATTATCTAATTTGTATGCCCTTTGTTAGTAAAAGTTCATTAAAGTACTAGACCGAAAGGTTTCTATTGAGAAATGAACAAAGATCTTCATCGCATCTTAATGTGGGAGTCTGAAATTTGTCAATGCACCCTGTGATATTCTGAGTCAACTTAATTTGTTGACAAACCAAATATTTAACATATGTTGCTTCATTAAAATCTAATAGTAAAAATCTACAGAGCTGCAATATTAGCTCTAGTATTCTGTGTATTTTCACTTCATTTCTTTGATGATACCGCAACCTTATTATATAAAAGGTATTGCTTAAAAGTATATGGTGATTCTGATTTAAGAACAAAGTTGATTTAGTTTAATCAAAATTAAATAGAATGATTCTCCTAATAATTTCTCAAGTCAAACGAACTCCAGTCTGGACACCGAGTCTGTAGGCTGTCTGCTGAGCAATATATTAGAAGTTCATTGGCTCCTTGCTATTTTAGAACCTAAATCTGACCCAACAACTATTGAGTGCATTTGTGTTGACATTTATTTATTGGCATTAGACATTGCAATGTCGTATTACAGTCTTGAGTTCTCAGCAACAGCTGTTATCATCGCTCGTTGGTTGAACGTGTGAAACTTGCACTAGCTGGCAGATACTCATAGTTCATGTCAGTTGCTGGTAGTATGATATTTTAAGATTACCCAAGCTGTGTCCTTTTTTGCAGTGCCATGATGCCTCAATAAATTCAAATTGCCGCTCATTATTAAATTAGTGTTTCTTTCTCGTAACTTAACATAAGTTAGTGGTGCATAATCACTTCAATACATGTATATGTTTTTGACAAATAATAAGTCCAAGAAGAGGACATTTACCTTCCAAATAGCATATACATTGTACCTTCAAAATATCATTACCTTGAGTTTCCAGCTCTACATATCGAAGCTTAGAACACTTACCAGATAAAGTAGCAATACGAAGTTAGAAAAAAAGGTTCACTCTTTCTATTTTTACCATTTGTTGGTGATATGCTGATGGAAAACTAAACAGTCTCGCTACTACCAGAGCTTTTGCTAAATATTTGTGTATTATGAAATTTTTTGATATCTATGTAACTTACCCAAAAAAAGACTAATTGTAAAATCCGTTCTAACATCGTTTTAGTTTAACTCTGTTTCAATGACCCTCTGATTCCTATTCAAGTCTTACTTAAAGTGCGTTTACACAAGAATAGTTTCTCGGAGTTCATTGCCGACAAAGTCTGATTGATGTAGAACCAAAATTGGTTGTAAAAACGGCTTTGTCCCAGTCTCCGATACAAGATCAGTGAAATGCCGCAGACTATGTTTCCCCGTTTTTGATGCGCTGACGGTGTACAGCATGGAATTAGCCAATCGTATATCACAATATTAATAATGCCGAAAATAGAAGCAAATGAAATTGATATAGAGATCGTATTTCATCGGCTAAAACAGATGAACTATTTTGTAGAGTTGGAGTTGATTTGATGTTAAGTCTTTGCAAAAACATATTTCAAAATGTAAGCAGACTAGAGCCCATTCCAACTACAACTCTCTCAGCAGATGCGCAACTATGACAAATCGTTCTGGTGTAAACTCACTTTTAGGGACCACCATTCTTTACGTTTTAAAAGAATTTCTCTCTAGTATAAAGGACTGAACATGAACAGCCATTATTACATGCAATGTAATGTTGATTATGTTTGTTACATGAGTTTTAAATTATGATTCATTTTGAACTCTATGAGGAACATGTTCTCTCTGTAGATGACGCCTGTCAAAGAACTAAGGGTTCTGCTTGAGCCACTGCCCATGGAAGAAATGACAAATACACCATCGCAAAACTCGTACACCTCTATCAATGATGAGCTAGTGGACAAGGATCATGTAGGTCCCGACTGTGCGGATTCCTGTACTCAAAGGTCTACAATGGAACACGTGGAAAGTCTAAGATTATGCGAGAGAGTAAAAAGACCTTCGACAAAAAAACAGGAAAACGCAGCGACCCTTATAGCTGACAGCTCGGCATTTTCTGACACTGATGCTAGTTCAGGTATCTTCAATTCGATGTGATTATTTGATGTTGATCCAATGATTTGTCAACAGATAAGTAGAAGCTTTTGCACACAATGTTTGGTTTTTCATATCTTCTTAACAAGGAGTAGCTTTTGTTTTATTTGTAGCAGTGAGTGATGGAGACTATGTACCATCTGATGAAGGAGACGATTCCTTGTCTGAAGAAGAAAAACCAGTAAAACTTCCTTACAAATTGGTTTCTTCTGAAAGTGAGTATGAAAAAGGTTTTCTTCTCTTTGAAGTATAGAACTTTACAGTTGTTGTTTGTATGTTTAGCAATAATCCCAAGACAAACGATGAAAGGCTTAATGTCATAGCCGCTTCAATTTGATTAGTTGACATTGATAGTCGTTTGCCAAGCATGTGTATCCTATCATCATTTTTTAAGCAAACGGACACGAATCGAAGCCGAAGCCATTCAAATTCAAAGTGCTGATAATTCGACAGAATAATGAGGAACCTCAATTGCTGGCACCTAAAAAAGTTTTATTACCAGCATGTAGGTCCAAAACTGTTGGACCGAACACATTTGTTGGTACTCATCCAATTTGCCATCGTCAGTCCAGCAAAGCTGTTGAGCATACATTAGAGGTCGCAGCTGTCTTTGAGCAACCTACACAAAAAGTGTCTGATGACAAAAATCTGGCAACGGGCCAAGTCGAGGACCATCCTTCTGATATACAGGCGTCTGTCTGGAATTTATCACAGGAAACAAACCAAACTGGCAAGCCTGACTTAACAATGGAACAGGGAGGTGCTAGAAATAATACAAACATTTCAATGGAATCATTCCTTCTTCCGGCTATTGAGGCTTGTGACAAATCGGACACATTCATGTGCAATCTGCCATCAATTTCACAAATGTCTCTAACAGATATACCTCTACCGACGGCGAGCCCCTCTATAAATTGCAATCTGGACCAACTTCTACCATCAGAGCAAGAGTATTTCCAGACTTACGAAGATCTTACTATGGATTCTCCTAGAGAAACTTCTGCATTCCACCTGAATAAGCTAGGGAGTAGCCCACTACCATCTCTTGGTAAGAGTGTATATACGTATAAGAGTATATATGAATTATCTGTTCAAGCTGTTTCGTGTGCGCTGTTGGACTCGCTAGTTTGAATAGACATACTCTCCTAAGTTGTTTTGTCTGTTTGGTCCACATTTTGATAGTCTGTAGTAGGTTGTTTTTTCTTAGGCCTGTTCATTTTTTATAATAATAAAACAAAGAATAAAGCAAACATTCTCTAGCCTCAAACCTAGCACTCACTTGATGGTTATTAAATTCCTTAATATTTGTCATGTTTGCTTCAAAGGTCAAGTTCGGTGTGGAGAGGCTCTTGGTTTGAAACTTGGAGCTGAACTGGTTCAGCTTGATGGGTCTCCTGAGTCATCAAGTGCTGAAAGTGAAACTGAGGCAGAGCCAACTCCTGCTCACAAGTCTTATCGTCAGTCAAACTCTCTTTCCTGTGGTCAACAGCTAAACATGGGTGAGGAGCCTTCAGCTTATAGTTATATGTCAAACTACAGCAAACTTTGATCTAAACTACAGTCAAACTTCGACTCAAACTACAGTCAAACTTCGACCCAAACTACAGTCAAACTTCGACCCAAACTACAGTCAAACGTCAACCCAAACTACAGTCAAACTTCGACCCAAACTACAGTCAAACCTCTTAGGTATTCATTCTGATATTTGTTTCAAGTGTTGAAATTATCGTATATAGGAGCAAATGTACTTATAAGAACTTATTACATGTTGTTTAATTCATTCCAGAGCACAAAAACGGTAATAAGTACTTCAAGTAATCATATATAGCACTAAAACAAATGTCTTATATAAAACTACTAGCCTAATGATAAAAAAGTAATGGATAATAAAATGGGTAATGAAAAAGTAATAAAAATAATGTGGGTAATGCCTGGGTTATAAAAAAAGTTTGCACAAAAATTTATTTTCGTTTAACATATAACATGATTTACCATTCCAACTTTCAAACTTCATGTCATGAGAAAAGTGTTTTGTTAAAATAAATTATGAGAAAAAATCAAACAGCTGTAAATGTGTTTGCAATGTAAATGTGAAATAATTAGCAAGTAATGCCTAAATAAAGTCTGTTTTGCAATGATTACAATAAAAATGATTTGGTATACAATAATATGATTTTAATTCGTTTTAGTGTTGGCATTGTAAGGTGAAAATATCGTATAGAGTGGTGTAGAAACCCCATGTAATTATTTAATGCAAACACCCTCTGAGAAAAATAATCAAAATACGTACTGTCCATATTAAAATTACATATACTTTCATTATGATGAAGTCATATTTTCACTTTATATCTGCTTTATACTGCTTTAAGACTAAAAGTCCGGCTGCGTATGTTGAAAGTCATTACATTACATACAGTAAGTTGACACTTGTTCATACTTGACACTTGTTGACACTTGTTGACACTTGCTCAACATGTCATTCATGCCATCTGTCAAATAATTTCTATGTACAAGTGGTCATAAGTTGAATTCCAGCTGTACTGATATTACTTGGCTCTACTTTATGCCCAGCAAGTGGAATAAAGACGTTAACTGCAGCTTATTTCTCTTATGAAAATATGATTGACTACTTGCTACCACCAAGAATGTAGATGCATTTAATGTTAATATTTGTCGTGGCTACATTTGGCTACGTTCGATGATGCAATTCAACATTCCATGGTCTTGCTTGGGTTAGAGTCATGTCGTTTATATTGAATTCTAACAAAAACTGTTTATAGTTTTCTAACTAATCTTGTTGATTAGTTAGGATTCAAGATTGTTGCTCCAATCGCTTCAATCATGGAAGCTGAACACTGGTGTTTGGCAGTACGAGCAGTCAAGACCGTGGGCTAAAATGATAAGCCATCATTCACAAGTGCATCTCAAATACAAACTTTGGAGCTAAAAACAAATGAAATTGAGTTGGGATTTTATCCAATGGGCATCAACTCCTCAACCAATCACATGTTCAGGTCTCTACTCTACATTCGAAGGTCAACAAAGAGTTAGGTATTAGACAAGATGTATCTTAACTCGCGTGGGCTGTGGATGACTCATAGCTGTTGTTGAAGCATTGCTGCTGAAAACACTTTTATTAACCTGCCTGCATGATGTAATTATCAGAAAAAAGATTGCCAAACGAGTTTTTTGCCATTATAAGAAAGTGACATTATCCGTTTTCCATGAACTGTAATCCTATTAGTTCACATTACAAAGTTGCAGTAAAGACCTTATATCACAAGCATCGTGGTGCTTCAAATAGCCAAGTATTATGCTTTTATCTCCTGTTGACATCTATGTAATTTCACCCATTAATTTGGTTGTCGTTTGGCTTATGTTGACTTTCACACAGGTTATCAATGTATAAAGACAAGATAAATTTGCATTTTTTTTAATTGTCAATGTATATACAAAAATTCCTTTTCCAAAGTTACACTTGTCGGAGTTTTAACACAAAAATTTTAACTCACTGTATTGCAAACACAACTGAATAATCAAGTGGTAATACTTTTGTATTCATCAATAATTTTCTCTTTCACACTTTCCCATACCATTCCAATTTGTTGGAAGGGTGAATTGATTAAGGCTAAAATAAGGGATGACAAGTTATGAAATTCAACCGTAACACATCATCAAATATAAGACTGTACTTGACCACAAACTTACCAGGTATTGAGCATTCACAGTAGCATTTTCTCGTTTGGGTAAAAAGATGTTCTAAATTTGAATCGCTTGTTTGCTAGAAATGTCTAGATTTGACCATTATTGTCAGCACTTTGGGCGGTGGTAAACGACAATGATGCTTAAAAATATTTTGCGAGATTCTGGAACATACCAGAGCTTGATGTTCATTGGTTGTCGTGCTACTGGATAGGGAACTCTGATGTACAAATGGCTGCCGCGAAAGCTGCAGATGGTGATAGAGAGCTGATTACTAGCACCCTACTTGAGGAGATGATCAATAGAACCGTCTGCGACTGTAGCCACAAAGGATGCACTGCTCAAGTGGGCTGTTCCCGTGGTAGTTTTATCTATCTAAATGAGTTGGAAAAACAAAGAATTTACTCTGTCAATCCAGGTATGTCTTTTGATGTCAAGTTTTTGTTTATTTTAGAACCACATGATCCTTGTGTTTTTCCCAGATTTTTGGCTCATTTCGTGCAAGTAAATGTGAAAGGTCTAAAAATAATGACTATGATTATATTAAGTGAACTAAAAAAACCTTTGCTCCTTTGTCATAGGTATAATAAACCTTAAATATAGATAAATACGGTTTATTATATCTATGTATCTTGTAGTCCCCAAAGGATTTGAACAGCATTGTCAACCGGATGATGAAACAGAGATAGTGAGAGACTTGCTCTATGATATGACCAATAGAGTTATTTGTCAAGTAGAGCACTCCTCAAAAACAACAGGTGTCCGAAGGTGTCGACCTGGTGAAATCTGCTGTCACTTGAAAAAGATACACAAGGATAGACAGCCACCGAACCGTCTGCTAAAAATAAAAAATGCACGAAGGAGAAGAAAAAAGTCTATGAAGCAGACGATACCAAGGAACTCGGGCAGCAGCAAAGGTTTGGTTTGGGACCTCAATATTTAGCCTACCTCAATAGTCACTGTCCACGCAAACTGTCGAATTGTGTTAAACATTTAGTCACTTTTTTATTCTTTTATAATACAATGAATGCTCATGTATGTCAGCATTGCTTACAACTATTTCAGCTTCAAATCGAACCATCAGCACAAAAAAAGGTAAAAGTAAAGCCAGAAGTTCTAGTTGTGAGATAAACGGCACGGAAGTAGGGGAGATGCTAGAAGATTCATTACTGATCTCTAAAGCCCGACCAAAAAAGCCATCACGACATGCCAAGGTAGTAGTTTTTCCTATGTAGACCGGTAGCTCTTATTACAAATAACCTAATCACAAGTTGGACCGACCTTGTTTTTGTTGTTAAAATATGAGGATAAAGAGTGATTACCGGTGCTTTCAGATTACCTATAGCGATTGGAGAGGCATTAGGACTCCAATTACATCCCCCTCACAATTTTAGGGGAAATATAATAAAACACAATAACTGGGTCGGGTAGGGTTCGGTAAAAACGTAAAAGAGAACAATAGAAGCATACAATATAGTATGCCCTAGGACACTTATATTTTGCTAGTATTTAGTTTCGTGAGTAGCATACAGAGTAAAATTTCGCTGCACTTAATTTCGCAGCTCTGATGAGTGCGAAAATATAGTGATATGAAAATAAATGCAGTGGAACAAACATAATTAGATTCTTCAGGTTCGATTCGCCGGTAAGAAAAATTTTTTCAATTTGGGACTAGTTTGTAAATGTAAACCGCAGGTAGAATTGTGTGTCCGAGATCGATTATGCAATTTGATCACTTGCTGCCATTTGTTTCTTGGACTATCAATAAACAAAGCTATTTATTTCCGCGTTTTCGCTCGTTCGTTATGACAGTTCAGTTTCGCTCATGAAATTTCGCGAGAGGATGACTCCGCGAAAATGCGAAAGTTAGATGAGGCGAATACATAAGTGTCCTAGGGTAGCTGTAATGCGTCTGATCATAAGGAAAAAGAAATACAAAGTATTTTTGCAAAGTGAAACTAAGGTCAGCATAAGATGCAAACATGTTTTCCATTGGCTCAACTCTAACTGTTGATTGTTTTCTTTCGATTAAGCGGAGACATGATAGGCTAATTCTACAACTACTCACCAATCAGAAGCGTTTTGTACTAAGCCTTCAGAAGCCGCTCTGCTAACGCAACCTTTTGCTTTGATAGGTACACACGGCGTGTTACAATAGTTATCTTATGGTGTGTTTCGATTTATAGGGTCAGCTAATGTTCGAATCCTCATAAATTCCTTTATTTCAGAGCTGGTTTTTAGGGTTGGCTCATATGCGGGTGACAGACAATAACTTCAAACGAATGTTTGTCAGACCAAAAGAAGGCTTATGCGTATACCGCATTTCATAATTGAAATTTTTTTCTATTTGGTCACGCGTTTGGCCGCGTTTTGGCGTTTTGGTCACGTCTATTTGGCCCTCTAGAGGTCAGCACCCTAAAAATAAGTTTGCATCTGTAATTCCATGCATGGTTTTTACTGCAGCAAATCATGTCAGGATGCTATCAAGTGTACTACTCACTTCACTTAAAGCCTTTCTCTTTCGTTACTCATTTTATACGACAACCACAAAAATATCATATAATAATACACGTTGAATGGATAAAAACTAAAATCACATGCTACTTTCAGGCCTAAAATATCTGCTTTGTCGTAGGTGCACAGTAACTCATCACATGATAATAAAAGAGGCCAGGAGGACGACGGAAGGACAAATGATCAAGGTAACGAAGGCAATGCTGATAATCTATTAATATTCTATTAATACTCTGTTGATAATGGTTCTAACGGTGGTCATCGGAGTAGAAGCAATGCCTTGATATTCATTGCTTGTTACTGTTTCAAACTGAACAAGATGTTTCCTTGACTTCCGTTTGTGGTCTCATCTTATTATGTGTGGTTAGTTTAAATCATCACTTTCTATTCGCTCTACATAAACGAGTTGTTGCGTGACTTATTCATTTTACCTATGGCGTATAAACATTTGCCTATAAAGTAATATATATATTTCCTCACTTTTTCAAATATCCTGCAGATAGGTGTGTGTGGGTTGGGTACTAATCTTTTTACTAGGATATCAAGTGGCTTTTCGTTTTGTTGCGATGTTCTCAAGGGTCAAAAGATCGAGCATTTTGATCAGTTTTTAAGTTTTTGGACCAGTTTTTGGTGGCTTTCAGCCACCTTTGTATTGCTAGCTTTGGCTCTTATGTTTATTTAAAATTTCAACCATTTGCACAAAAATTGGCAGTAACTATTATTTGGTGTGTAGCTCAAATGCTCTAAAATTCCTGAAACTTTGATTTGTCAAATGAGTAAGCGTATGGTGAGTTATTTCATTTATGATCGAACGTTATATTGGTAAAAATATTGCTATTGCAGTTATTTAAATCGAAATTATAACACAGTTGTATTTATGTAAAGAGCTTGAAAAACTATTAAATATTAAAAAGAGAAAATGATCATATGTTTTGTAAAGAGGTCATTGGTACCATGACGCTGAAAATCGCTTAGCATACGTTAACAAATTTACGTATACAGCGGTTAAATGCCCTTGCTTTTTTCCTCCTTGTTCTTCTTCATTCGCTTTCCTTGCTTAGCTGCTAAACTGGGAGCCTTTAAAGATTCCTCTTTCAATTTGTCTTTCCTTTATTTTTTCTCTGTGCCTCTTTCAATTCTTTTTTTGATTGTTCTTTCAGTTTTTTCTGATTGTATTAATTTCTTCTCCACCTCTATTGTCATCACTTCCTTTCCACGCCTCTTCAAGTTTGTGATTCTTTATTTACTCAATTCATCGTTTAGCTAATCTAATGTTAAACTGAGATAACAATTATCTTACCAACTAGAGAGTTGAGTATGTAGACTGTATAGGGTATGTTGGCGGCAAGTGAATCTTACCAAAAGAATATTGTGAATTATATCTTAGAGAGTGTGGCTTGGAGAGAGAGGGGGAAGGAGGGAGAGAGAGGAGTGTTTGTCAATATTCGAGTTTACAGTATTTAACGAGGGCAACACAAGTGATGGTAACTTTTAGTAATGATATACCTGGGTGAAAACAGATTCTAAACTAATAACATATAAGCATCAATAGTAAATATTGGAAATCGGACGCTACTGCTGATCGCATTAAGGTGAAATCCTGACTAGATACACGTAATTGTCAGTCTCTTAAAAGTCCTAATATTATGGTTCTCTTTTCTTCTCATGTTTCTTGGCTGCTTAATGTAAACGCGCCACAGTTAGTAAATGTCAAAGAAGAAAACATACTTATCAACACTCAGAGGAATGTTTCTCTTTCCAATCTATTGGTAATTTGTGAACATAAATGGCAAACCTGCAAAATACTGTTTAAAAACATGATGAAACTACCCCTCCATTCTTTCACAACATACTGAACAATGCGTCACTTTCTTTGGTCATGTGGTGCCCGTTCCAATCGTCCAATCGTATTGCTCCAGTCAACTTTAATACTGTTAAACATCAGCAAGCTCATTTCAGACAGTCTATTCACCCATACAGTGATTGTTGTTTCCTATTATTCTACAATTATCTGTTTGTATTGTCTAATATCAACATTTATTGTAGTATGTTGCTTACATGGCTACACGCCTATGATAGACACCAAGTAAAGTAGTACATAGTACTAACCGAACCCCTGTGAATATATATCGTAAAACCTCTAATTGAACGCCATGACGCTCTATTTTTCGACCCTTCCTCTACAGTGGCGGTCAAATAAAGGCGGCGTTTTTATTTTTCAAATGGCTCGTCAGAATTTTGGGAAGCTGAATTTAGCCCTATTATGGGTGAAATGAATGTCGCATATATTTTGCACTCTCCTTCCCATGGAGAGACAGTAACCCTTTTGGATACAATAAGTCTGCTAACTTACCTCCAATTTGTCAAAGATCTCTTAATAAATGTGTATTGAGAAACTAAGAAATATCTCTACCAGTTAATATCTATTGCTTGCAATTAACCTGTGATAATATCATAGCCTGTGCCCTACTTTGAAATTTGTTGGAGCTTTCAATTTTTATTTCATTCTAAATTTGAAAACATTTTCTTTTTATATCTCTATTTAACATTGTTACATATAAGCTCATTGCACTCATTGATATGTTTGCTACAGTTTGCAGTCAAAACTGGCTTTTTATGTGCAATAAAAGAGGAGTTACGAGCATCAATCCATTGTTAGATTAAATTACCGCAATGATGCTGTTAAATAATATGCTATAAATCAACAAATTTATATGTTACCATATAACAATAACCTATTAAATGCAACAAATGTATATTCACGAACAAGTGACATAAACAAACCAGAGTTATAATACATGCTTAAACGCAAATTAATGTTTTTAAAACAAAATTTTTTGCATCGTTGGCTCAGCCAGTTGCTTTCTGATTGTTGTTTTTGGTGCAGCGAACATTTTCTGGTTGTTCAATACTTTCCACAGTGTCTTCTGACCTCAAATCTTCTTCTGCTCTGTTGAATTCTGCACTGCGAAACAGTTTTTTAGTTGAGCAAAACTTTTACGCATCGCATTTTGCACAAATACATGTAATAGTACACTTTTTGACACATGGGTGTTATGCACAACTTTTAGCATAAAACTAGTCATTCATATACCATCATAAATGTAAACAGTTTTTCACATACTTCGAAGTATCAAGACTACGTTAAACAAGGATCTACTATTAGCATGATGGAATTATTAATTATTTATCTTTTTGCTTTCTATGTTTTAACGAAAAAAAACGTGTAAAGTTTGGGAGTTAGACAACGAGAGAATTAATTGTTATTGGTATATACGGTTCATTATACATATGATTTTGTGGATACTTTTCTAATGATCATTTGCTATTATAAGATCGGAAAAATCGGAAAATGTCAAAGTAAAAAGTCAAATGGAGGTGGCGTTCAAATAGAGGTGGTGTTCAAATAGAGGTGGCGTTCAATTAGAGGTAGCATTCAATTAGAGGTTTTTCGGTATGTACATGTTAGCCTCTTTCGTCTTCCGACTACAGGCTTAAAAATTTGTTTAGCTTGAGTTTTATGTGATTATTTATTTAGACTAAGTACTTGGACTGGAGTGGTTTTAATACTGCTGTAACTTTTTTTTGCAGCATGCGCTCATTGAGCCTTCATTGCACTGCTGTTTTGCATTACTATAACTGATTGTTTCTCATGGCTATTTGTGCATAGCGCGTCATCTATTGTTGAAATATGTTTATAGCCAGTCAATCCAATGCCAGTCCTTTAAGACTGACAACCGAGGTCGTGCATGACATCACCACACTCTTACCGATTGTCCCCGTCACGTCATCTACCAGTGTGAAGATAACTGAAAAGACGCCATTGCAATCTGGTAAGACGGCTTTTGAATATTTCAATTGTTCTCAACGAATTTTTGATGTTCATTTTTCAGTAACTATTGGATTTGTTAAAGGACAGTGCAGAACTGCATAAAATTTAATCTTTTTTCTATCTCTTACCGTCTTCGTAGTCACATTTTATGAACACTTAGTCAAGTGGTCGCCAGTTGACTTCATGGAAAGTGCAACACGGAGTAGGTGGAAAGCCTTTATTATTTGATTGCTGTTTGCCTTGTAATTTAGAATTTCAACGTTTTCATGGCCAGAAGAGCTGAATCTCCACGGGCTGGGACCTTTATGTCATGTAATGCTGTATGATGTCAGAGGCTATAATTAAAGATTGTTAACTTTACCATCTTGTAAATGACTAGATTATACATAAAAATCAAACAGTTTTATTCCTGAACAGTGGTCAAACTGTAATGTAAACATGGGACGATTTCTCACAATAATTTTACTTTATGTCAATCCCATGGCATGTAAAAGTTTAGTGATATCAGATAGAATGCAAGTTGTATGCCATGTTTTATGCAGGTTCTCTTATTGAGTTTCCTCCCTTGGAACTTCTGGCTGATAATCAGAAAGGGAGTTATCTAGTGAATCAGTCACGACGTCGCAAAGGTCAGCGAAGTAAGAGTAAGCTGAACTCTCTTGGAGCAGACGCTTCTTCTCCACCATTGACAATGGGTAGGACCTGCCTTCACTCGTCATACATAGGCGTATATAATCAATTTACCTTATAGTAGGACTTGAGGTAGGCAAGAAGTTGTGAACATCCTTCGTAAATTGCATTTAATACAGCTGTACACATTGTAGTAGGAATTGAGTAAGGCTAGAGATTGTACACAGTTATATTGAACTGTCTTCAAAATATATGAGTTAGACTATGAATAGATTTGTAAGTCTAAAAGACATTGAACTTCCTATAAATAATGATACCTTTTTAAATTCCTGAAAAAATTGAAATTTATATTTGGTTACAGAAGCTGCGCTGCTCAAGTCAATCGAAGGTGACAGGAAGCTTGTCATAGCATCCCTTATGGAGGAGATGCTAAACAAGACTGTGTGCTCTGCTAACCACAAGTCATGCCTTTATAGCGTAGATTGTAGAAGGGGCTCTTACATTTATATGACGGAAAAGGAGAAACGACGGCTATATGCTGACTATCCTGGTAAGACAAAATTCACATTACAGTTATTTGGTATCAAAAGATTCACCATGTTGTACTCTGCTGTGTTGTAGATGCAAAATATGTGGAAATGTGATTACAAGCTCTTAAAAGCTAAAAACGAACAGTTAATTGCCGCCATCACAAAACCCCGTAGATTGGAATCAGTTTATTTTTCTGACGTAATCAATCCATTTGGTTATTGTTTTGACACGTGATGTTCTCACGTGAATTGAAAGACCAATATAAAACTTGTAGCACTAGTTTACGACAAACCCTTCGGGTTTTACCGAAGAGCCAGTATCAAATATAGATGCTCGCTACTTTACAGTTTTGTTTCGGCTTGGTCTTATCGTCTAGTCATAATCTGATAATGTGACCCTTACTTCCTGCCAAATAGCGCGAATCATTTCTGCAGCATTTTTCGATTATCACAGGTGACCAACAGGCTCGTCATGTTTATTAGAGGATGATATGTACTCCTTCGAGCTAAAGTTTAAAAATTAAACGAGTTTTTACGGTAGGTTATAAGATATCAGTGCTGAAAGTGACAGCATTACAATGATGATGGAATAGACACGTAAGGACAATAGATATGGTTTTATTGAATGCATGAAGTATATTTGTGAAAATATTTCGACAAATGAGGTTGCATGAATGTGTAAACAGAAGCCATCTCGTTCAATTACGTCCCATTTGAGCCGTTTTGGAAAGAGATTCTAATCTATGGCGGTTTCGGGATGAAGACGAGTCACTGTTCGTTTTGAGCTTTTAAGAGCTTGTAATCACATTTCCACATATTTTGAACCTACAACGCAGCAGAATAAGATATGGTGAATCTTTTGATACCAAATAACTGTACTGTGAATTTTGTTGCAAGTCAACTTTTAAGTTACTGCTACTTTATAGATTGACTGAGTGCAGCCTTGAACAATTTTCTTTGTGTACCCCAATTTCAGTGAATAAACTTAGGCTAAGAATATTACTGAGTATTGGCTGTAGAATACCTTTTCCTAATGGTGTATAGAGTAAAGTTGCGTAGAGGGCTGTGTAATGGAAATTTACTCTCTGATAAGGCTGTTGTCTATGACATGCTATTAATACCGTGGAAGTCTCATGTGTCATGAAAGCTGATCAAGTGTGCCGGTAAAGTGGCAAGAGTAAGAATTCGTATAACTATCAGCTGTAAGAGTTTCATGCTTCTGTAAGAATTTCAAGCTGATTGTCATGTTTTCAAATCCTGTATCATGCAGTCGTTTTTTTTTAACTGTGTGGCTTGCAGAGAAATTAATTAAAGGTGTACGTCGTCTCAAAATGCTTTTTTAGTGAATTCTAAATGGAAAAATTTGGCTCGGCACAGAAACAGTTGTTTTTTATCGTTAAGCGCTCGGTCAGACACCAGCGAGTTGAGAGCATTAATTGGTCCTGTTTTATGTCAGGAGATTTGATGCCAAAAGCTTAAACCATTTAGTTTTGCAACGTTTTAGTTGCAAAAGGATTTGAACAGCATTGTCAGCCAGATGATGAGACAGAGATAGTGAGAGACTTGCTCTATGACATGACCAATAGAGTTATTTGTCAAGTAGAGCACTTGTCGGAAACAACAGGTGTCCGAAGGTGTCGACCTGGTGAAATCTGCTGTCACTTCAAAAAGATACATAAAGACAAGCGATTCCCAACCACTGGTTTGAGAGCGAGGAATCAGCAGACACGAAAGCCTAGAGGAGGTTGCAAAGGTTTGCATTGTAGTACTTGGTTGCGTTTTAGAGCAACGTTGGTGGAGGAAGGAATCTAAGATTCTTTTAACAGCATTTGCTTGTCGCAGGTCGACGGTTTGTTTATTTTGGTATCAAAACCTTTTATTTCTACTGCTGTCCAGGTTTGCTTGCATTATTTCTTATCTAGAACCAAAAAATTAAGAATCTGATTGGCTTCGAAGAATGTTTATCACTGTTTGAATGTTTAAACGAGACATCATCAATAATCCAGATATGCAGATATCAATAATCCAGATATGCAGATATCAATAATCCAGATATGCAGATATCAATAATCCAGATATGCAGATATCAATAATCCAGATATGCATTCTAATGATTCTTCAACAAGACATAGTTGACAGTCTGATAATTTGGGTTGTACTGGAGAGCCTAAATAGTTTAATACAATACATGTACCTCACAAGCTTGGGAATGTTGCGTGTAGTATAACTTTGTTTCATTAGTCTTTGCCCATGTTTTTTCCAATTGCTTGCTTATTTGTCATTCATTGCGCTGAGATTTGATATATGTGCGTTAAGGTATTTACATGTACCTAGTTTTTTATTGTCTTATACTCCTATATACTTTGATAGCTCGTTAACTTATTTATGGTTGTCAACTATATTTTGATTTGAACTAGCTTTCTTTGTTCTGATGCAGTTTGTGGGTTGAACATATTATAACATTCCTATTGAATAAAGTTTAATGTAGAGCTGCTTGGGTTTACCAAATATTGCCATTGTTTGGTTTGCAGTTGTCAAGACTGTCAAGATCACTAAAGGAAAAATTAAAACGAAGCGACTTGTCAAAGCCGCTGCAGTACTAAAAGGAAATAAGGTAACCTAACTCGCCTTTTTCTCGTGTTTTGCTTTTATTGCGCATTTTAGATGCGATACTCTGCTTATCCTGTTGAGTTAGCTAAGTTGTTGGTTATTGCCAGGTAAGGAAAAAGAGACAACAAAAGGAGGCTTGGTCTAACCGTGACATAGACAATAGCGTGCCATCATCAGGAGATGTGGATGGGAATCAACCTGAGGCACTTGTCGCTGACCCTAAGCCTAGCTCTAAAGCCACGCCTGCTAGTAAGCTTTATATTTTATTAGACTCAGTGGAAAGTACTAGACTTCTATTTTTATTGTTTGTTCATTTACCAGTTTTGGCATCTTTTTTCCATCTTTCATTTATTTCCGCTGGTGTAAGTAGTTTATACGATTTACAATTTTAGATTGTAAAGGAAAACGTTCTGGCGCAACTAAGACAGAAACTGGTTCTAAAACGGATAAGTTCGGTGAGTGGTGTACCAAGTGTGTTGATTTCACTCTGCCATATATATTTTATGCGCGTTACTCTTTTCATAGTACATTGCACCCTCAAGTTAGCACAGTCGGGGCGCAAATAATCGTGAAACAGGGTAAAATGTCCGTTTTAAGATTTTTTTGTCTTATTATGTGGAACAGTGTCTTTTCGTTTCCTCCGTACGACCTTTTTTCGCCATATGACATAACAGCAATATTTCTCAAAATTCAAGTTTGGTGGTTGGTGTGCTGAATACATCGGAATAGCGAGGATGTCGTTGTGCTATTTTGGCGAAATCCCTATCACAGCACCTGAAAGATATATGATGTTCACTTTCTCGCTCATTTCAGCATTACCGGTATTTATTATAAGTTATAGTGAAAACGAGATATGAAAACAAGTAATAAAAATTAAAGTGATAAAAAATTAGTTTATAAATAGCTTTAACGTTAGTTTAACTTTATTTTAGTTAAACTTTAATAAAAGTTTAACTAAAATACATATAGTTTATTTATTTTACTAAACTTTATAAATGAAGTTTAGTAAAATGCATATTAAAACTTAGCTTGAAGTATGTGTTTAGTAAGCTAAATTCACTTAAGTTAAATTCAAAGTTTATGTTATACTTCTGTTTCGGAGATAAAAGCTCCATACAGTATGTACTAGTGTTGTGCCGGTATCTAATTTAGTGCCGGATCGGATATCCTTGCACATTTTTATCGGTTTTCCCGGTATCGGTATCCTCGGTATTTACCATCTTCGGTATCTTTTGCCAACTAAGAAAGTTCGGTATTGTCGGTACTATTGTTCGGTATGTGGTTATCAGTGTGTCTTTAAATGGTTTAAACTTTAAATCATAACTGTCTCGAACAATTTTTATCGTTGTGCAAAAAGTAGCCTGTGCAAAAAACCATTCTTTAGTCAGCAGTATATTGTTACGGCAAAGAAACTCCTTGTTTTGAAAAGCCAAAAAAGAAAAGAAAGATGGAAATATAATTTTCATGATAGATGTTTTTATTGTTTATTCTATTAAAAAATATAGTTATTGATACAAACTTTATGTATAATAAAGAGCAGATAGATAATGGCAAGGGGCTCTCTTTGTTAAATATACTGAAACAGTTTAAAAAAATCTTACTATCACATATTGTAATCAGGTAATGTAATCACATAATTATACGCAGTCCAATTAGAGTCCAGTCCCGTTAGAGTCTTTATACGTCCTCTCATCTGTGTAGAACTCCCAAACCTTCGAGGCTGGTGGCATCATCAATGTAACGTAATATAATAGTAGATACAGTAAGCGTGGAAATTTTCGTTGAATTTGTTCGCCAATGCGTGCTGAGATTAGCATGTTCGTCATGAAGCGTTTTAAAAATCTCTGCGGATATCCGTATAACCATTTACCGGTAGGCTTTTACGGATAAATACCGATCACATCAAACCGGACGCGAATACCTAGCTGACACCGAAAATGATTGGTTTCCTCGGATACCAAGAATCCCTCGGTATCGGTAAGAACGGATAACCCAATACCGGCCCAACACTAGTATGTACTGTACATCGTCATGTTACATTTTATTGCAGATCACAACTACTACATACACTACAGTTACTGTAGGTAACTATAGTTACTAAGGTTAATACGTATTTTGTTATTAATTTTTAATATGCGCGGTATGTATATAAAATTTTGATGTTTTCACCAGGGGTGTTTAAATTATACAATTACTATGGGTTTCTGTAACCCTATATACCACATTTTTGCTATTCTGACACTGGAATGAACGAATGTCTTCTTGTGGGAATTTTTATTTTATCTGCTACTTTATTTTTGAATATTTTCATGTTATCAACATTAACTTTTACAGATTTATTAGGAGTGACATGGATTACCGTAAATAATTGTTACATTTATAAATATTGTGTGCCAAAATTTATTAATCATATTTATTTGTAAGATCGCTTTGCCCGAGTTCTTTCGTTGGCCACAAATGCCATCGGTGCTCGGCTTCAAGCCCCTAATTATTATTACTAATTACTTGTACTAGCCCTTTCAAGTCAGACATTATAACATTTGTAGAGTCCTTGGTTTATTTTTTGACAAGATTCCAGAGAAGGCTCTATCACTTATTCTGTCTGTCATATTCCCTCTCTCACGAATATATTCCTGGACGTCTCACATCATGCACATTATTTTCGTTTGTTTCACTTTAATATCGTGGTTGCAGGAAAAAAGGTGCCTCTTGACCTTAGTGTTGATGTCGTGCTTCCGGATACCTCCAGTGATGAGGTACTCTCTGAAGCAGATAGTGCAGGGGAGACAACTAGCAGAAGGCAAAATCTACGCAGGTATGAATTTGTTTGAGCTTACTCATTTAGCCTTACATATCAATTTGATGGAATTTTTTTACATGGTCAACGTATCATTTTGTTGGGCTACTTGGAGAAGTTGGAGATGGCTTGTTGAAGAAACCTTGTCAAAGGTATAATAATGTACCCGCAATGCAACTATCACTTAACATTCCCTACCAGGAGTGGATGCGATCATTTTCAGGTAGCCTAGGAGTAGTTTGCAATTTTATCTTTGCTTTAGCGTTTATAAATGATGATAATGATAAATGTTACAGGGTACCGTAGTGATGCCTTAGCATCTTTTGCTCTCTACAACCTTTCACTGAATTACGATAAGTCTAAAAATGAATATCCGAAATACTATTTATAACTGATGTTCTGCCATGATCTGGTTAATCAAATTGGTTGTCTGCAAATTTTGGTTTTGGTTCATTATTTCTTCATATTTCTTGCTAATTTTAGATTATTAGTTGGTTAAGGTTTTCAAGCTGTCTTAAGCCTTATTATTAACAGTATACATGTAGATGTACCAGTGCACAATTCAAAGTATGTGAGAAATGAGGTCATATAGTTGGAAGGTAATTTTCATCTTGATTACAACATAGTGTCATAAGTCCTAATGGTAAGTGGATGGCCTGAAACTCCATTGGGCGTTTTCAGTAGCCATGCATTTAAACATGCTATAAGGGATATGTTTGCGTGTTTAATAGAAAGAAGAAACGGGTGTTGCCTAAAGAGGAGCGAGAAAAGTTGAGGGAGCAAATGATCGTTCAAAGGCGCACAACTCTTAAATACATGGGCACGCCACGCAGCCTGGTACTTGCCCAGCTGGTCCAAGAGGAGGCACAGAAACAGTGTGCTGAGATACTTCTTCCTAAGAATGTAGGTCATTCTGGTACACATGCAACAATGACAGTAGTGAGTGTGAACATTGACGTAAAAGGTGTGCGATACCAGTAGGTCAAATTCTTTTCTCACGCTTAACCAATGTGAACTAATACAGCGTATAGGTTGAGTTACAAAGTGTCAGCTGTGACACTGGTGTTTGTGGTGCAGTCGTATTAGTACCCTGGGCCTTTTGATCTCGAACCCATGTCGGTGCATGAACTCAGGCTACACCTATCACCGAGTATTTCTACCATGCAATATTTTTTATAGCCTTCAACTGTAGCTTGGGGCAGACGGACAAACACGGTTTTTATTATAGCAAGGATTTCATTTCGACTTTCCCCAACCATTTAGTTCTATGGGTTTATGTTACAGTTGCCTGTCTATGAGCCAGAGAGTCCTTGTGTTAGGCCCTTTATATTTCCTCTGGAGCTAAAGCTAACACCGGAAGATATTGCGGCCATCATAAACCGTGTTATACCCTCAGAGAGAACTCCACCAGGATTTGACACAGAAACTGTTGTCTCTGAGATGTGTGAGGTTCAAGCATCTGGTGTTGTTCCAGACAGGTAGGCCTTAGCTGCCAATTTGTCCATAGAGCTACTTGTTTTTCTTCAAGTAATTACATCAATTTATTCACATGTAGTGTATATAGGCTAGCCGAATGTCTGGCGTTGCACAGGTATTAAAAACAGCTTATAAACATCGGCAGTAATGTAGTGGCCATTGGCTAATTTGAGTAAGCTAGTAACTTAATTGCTAAACTTACTACCTGAGAGCAAGCTTTAGTGATGTTGCGTGTAGCACAGCATCGATATGCGTATTTCAGCCCAGATCAGGGGATGACTCATATTGCCTAATGAATCCATCGCATCCCGTGTAGCTTAATGGGTTAGCTTATCACCTTGTGAATGGGAGGTTCTGAGATCAAATCTTCTGTGATACGGATTTTCAATGCTAGATTTTAATAGTTATAGTTGGACAGACACCAAACGACAACAACGGACTACGATAATCTTTGAGATTTATATACCGTATATATATGTGAGTTATAACATTGATACGAACATAAAAACTCAAATCCAAACAAAACAGTTTGCATATGACTTTGGATGTTGCAAATTAAATAGAAAGGTGTTTATGCTCACTCAGTAAGTTGCCATTTAGCTACTACTGTTGTAGATTTATCAGTTACAAGCTAGGCAAGTGTTTCATGTTTTTGCCTTGATCCAACTTTCCAAGCGTAGATATATTCTGGTCGCGTATCCCAGCTGTAGCCCGGGTACCCTTTTTATTCCCACAGTCGTAGATGAGGCTATGTGAAACTTTCATTTATAGTTGACTAATTGAACCAAAGTGTTGTCTTCCCATGGCTATTTATTACTTGAATGTGCCACATTTTGTTTTGCAGCCAATTGCTTTACCAGCTAAGCATGTTCATCAGCTCGTCTACGACAGAGCCCTTTTCTCTGCACCAGCTCATTCAGGTCGTGGCTGAGCACAGTTGTCAAGAACAGATGCGGTGTCCTCTACCCGCTTGCAACAGCCAGCTTTATGACAACTGGTCACAAGTTGGAACTCATTTACTTTTGCATCTTCCTCCTGTCTACCTCCGCCTTATGTCAGAAGCTTTCAGGTATTTGCCACCTAAGTCTTATTGAATGTATGAGACGTTTTAACTGGTTGGTTTATTTAGTTGTAACCTTTGGCTTTAGGTTGTGTATGTTTTGTATTCTACAAGTGTAAGATTTTTTTATGTGTTGATATGTGAACAAATGCTGCTTTTGTTAAAAGTGTGGTTTCGTTCGGTGTACTTTAGTACACCGAACGAAACATATGAAAACAAAGAAACCTCGTGCTAGAATTCTGTGCTTATCTGAGTTTTTGAAGGCCTGTCATGTCGATTGGATGTCTCCATATAGCCTAACTATTACTGCTAATCTTGCAGGTGCCGCACATGTTGGGCTGGTTTTCCTACCCCCTACCATCACACAGAACACCACCATCTGAAACATCCGGCTTTGCCCTATTCTCCTGCCTTGCTCACCGGCTTTCCTAGCTCTGCTCTCACTTCCTTCTGGGCTAGCGAACAGTTCGCAAGCATGGTTTTCCTAGAGTGGCCAGCTAGTCTGACGAAAGATAAAAGAGGTTTGTCAGCATATGTGAATACAATAGCTGCTCATGTCTAACACCTTTTTACTGTTTAAGAATTACACAGAGCATTAAGTGTCTAATTTCTATGCTTTCTAATACTTTTATCGCATACACTTATCGGCCTCGTGCTGACCTTTGTTAGTGTTTAAGGTCATGCATTAAATATGATTGTTTATAAACAACATATCATGTTTATTTGTATTATGACCTTTAAATGCAAAAAGTGAATGATATTTTAGTCATATTACGGTAGTGAGGTGTTTCTATGTTTATATAACCCATATGCTATTAGTTTGCTGCCATTGCAGAGGCCGTTGAAGACTTCAGCTCATTCCTAACAGGAGCACCACCCCCACCGGCACCATCCGTCTACAAATGCTCTGAAGCTGCCCCCTTGCAGCAATGTCTGTATGTCTCAGATGAGGTCCCAGATTGTCCTCTTAGCCAGACAGCTGAGACATCGCCTGTCTCTCCTGCCAAAATGGAAGAGATGACTGAAAATGAATGTAGTGAGATGAATAGCGAGCTGACAGAGGAAAGAGGGGATAACTCAGATAAGAATGTGGCACCTCTTTATGAACAGAGCTGTATCGCTGATGTGCACGTGGACGAGGGCGTGCAATGCACCGTTGTCTGCGCAGAGGATGGCACTTCCTGTTTTCCCGGTAGGTGTCCTGTCAATTTCAATTGAACTGGTTTTATTACCAACTGGCCTCCTTCGTTTCGCATGTCGTTTATTAAACTAATAGCTTAGAGCTCCATGCATATTTGTGTATTAACTGTATGTATGCTGTACATTGTGTAATAGCAAGGTTATTTGCATGCTAACTATTTGATATATATCACCATAAAAGGTTTGTTGAATAAAGAATTAAAAGTATTATTTTTTGTTCTAGTTGAAAACTAATATTTTACATCATTTCTATTTTTGAGAAAAAATTTCATCTTTTAACGTGATATACCTATCACAATGAATGAAATAATGCATTCAACTATTTTTAGGTTTTGGTATGTTTTAAAATATTTTTTTTAAACATTCATATTTGTTTTTGCAAAGGCTTTATTATTTGTAATTTTAATTATAGGATAAGCATCACCTTTATTTTTATAGAACTGCTATTTTTAGCGCTAACTTTCTTGTGATACACGGTTGTAAAGTCAAAAAGAAAGATGTGTTGCACTGTTTAATACTAGTTGGGGGACATGAAACCATACATTATTATGTATGATTATCTTTTAAACTGTCATGTTTTGTAAAACTCTGGATGTTGTATGTTGGAAATTAATTTCTTAATATGTTGAAACAATATTTGCTTATTTTTTATGGTGGAGAATTCCTATGTATAGGTAAACGTAATTGAAGGTTAAACTCTAGTTAGTCTAGTAGTTTACAAATGAAATGACAAAGTACAAAAGCCTATGTTGGTTACAAACTAACGAAAAGACCATTTCTTATGTTATTTATGGTTTCGTATTAATTTATTTAAGCTGCTGTTGATACTTCTTAACTAAAATGATTTGGCAGATCTTTGCTGTTCTGCCTCATAAATACGAACTCTCTAGTCATAAGACCGGGTCGACTGTAAATCAGGAGTTTTTCAGAACCGAGAGAGGAGGCCCCGACGATTGGCTACTCGGAGACATACATGGAGCGTGCTTCAGATGAGCTTGCCTCAGATTTACTCCGTGAGATGACTGAAGAGGTCGAGATTAAAGATCTCACAGCCTACCTATGCTGGTTCTGCGCTAGGCCCTTTATTGGCAGAATGTCTTTCTACATTCACCTATTGCAGGAAATATTGGCCATGCCTGGTGAGTGTTTCTCGTGCTACAATGATAACATACTATCTCTATGTTTTTGTTTAACGTGTCAAATGTTAGCTAGCTATCTAACTTTATACTGTTTGCACAGGTTTTGGCAATGAATTTATTGATAATGAAATAAGTTGATGCATTACATTACGGTATCGTGTTTACTAGCTGTACACAAATTAAGTATTTAGTGACATTACGATTCAGCATTTCCATAAATAAAGTTACTATCATTTTGGTTTTTGCTACTTTATGCATTAAAAACACTAAGAGATGCAAATAAACCTTTTGCCTTAGGAACAGTCATCTCTGATATATCCTGCTATCTCTGTGTCAAGGCTGAACACCTGATTTTTTGCATTTGTAAAATTTTAATGCTAAAATGGCAACAAGCATCTTAGGACAAAGGACCATCAATTTGTTTTTTAAATGTGAAACCTTCAATGGTATACCTGTGTCAGCCCAATCCAAATTAGTTGATTATTTGCTGCTGTCCTTTCTCCATAAACTATCTATATCAGATTTCACTCATTCTAGCCTCTGGCCTTCTGAGCGGATGCGTGTTTGCGGATGAAGCTGAGCTGACCTCATGCCATCTTTGTGACAAGGAACTCACACTATCTGAACTTCAACCACATTTATCCTCACATCACCAGACAGAGGCTTCTCCAGACACTAACCCGGTATGATTGCCGTTTTTTATATAATTCTAATTTGCGTATTTTGCAGTTTTTTGTGATGTTGTTTTTATAAAAATTCTTCTTTATGATCCTCTGTGCAATCTGCATAAGAGGTGGAGATGTTGGTAGAACGAACTTAACCGTATCACCTTTAACCTTTGAACTTGCTCAGCTGTGCTTAATGCACTTTACTGCCTTTTCTCTCTTAATTCTTAAGCTTTTTTAACCCAATTTTAATTGTCCTTTGCCACCATTTTCTATGTTTGCGTTTGCTTTTTAAAAATAATTGTACAAAACTGCAAATTCCCGTTAGAACTTGCATTGAACTTATTGCTCCGATCTTGGATTATTCATACAGCAGCAACTAAAAGGGTTTTAGCCACATCATTGGCTAGTAGGTGAGCAGCATTTGACCAATTTTTAAATGGCTGCCATAAAAGTATTGACAAAAAATTGTTTTCTCTAATGTTAGTAGTTCAACAAGCCATTCAAAGCTATTTATAAGTAAGTATTAAAAGTGTAAAACTGCTATTATGCAGCAGGATTGCTTATTGGTGACATGCTCTTTGGTACACTAGAGCACCAAGTAATTTTAGATGATAACTTATGTGTACTTGCTGTAGACATACATTTAGTGTCAGACTCCATCATAGCTCTATCCAAAGTATCTATCCATTTTGATGTGAAAACCAGCAAAACAATAATAACATTTCAGCTGTGGTAATTTGAGCATTTTATCACGTTGGAAGACTGTCAATAGACATTATATTGAGTGAGATAAGCTACATTGTGTATATTGTATATTCCTTGTGGTAATTCGCAAGTGATACATTGTGTATATTGTATATTCCTTGTGACAATTCACAGGTGATACATTGTGTATATTGTATATTCCTTGTGACAATTCACAGGTGATACATTGTGTATATTGTATATTCCTTGTGACAATTCACAGGTGATACATTGTGTATATCGTATATTCCTTGTGACAATTTACAGGTGATACATTGTGTATATTGTGTATTCCTTGTGACAATTCACAGCTGATACATTGCGTATATTGTATATCCCTTGTGACAATTCACAAGTGATACATTGTGTATATTGTATATTCCTTGTGACAATTCACAGGTGATACATTGTGTATATTCACAGGTGGGTGGTGACCATGCAGACTGTACCAAGCCAGCTCGGTCCTGTCCATGCTTTGGATGCCATGAAAGATTCTCTGACTGGATTACTCTTGGTGACCATGTGGTCACAGTGCACACTGCTCATGACTGTAGAGCCATGATAAAACATGCTTGCACCTTTTGTGGAGACATCTTGCCGAGCTACTATCATGCTAGAGCTCATTGGGACAATAAACCGAAGTGCTTTCTCAGTTCGTATAATTATCATATCCAACCTTTTAAGTCATGTATTAGCTTTAGTCCGAGAAATCAGTATGCATGATGTTAAGATTTGTTTGGTAATTAATCCATTGAGTTTGATGATCATGCCATAAACTCAATTCTACATACCATGTATATTCGTGTCTACGTCGATCTCATGCGTAAGTGATGGGTATTTTAAGGCAAAAAGTTCCTTTATTGCAGGTTTCACTCGAATAAATCGAATCGGCTATTCTTGAATCTTTTAGAATACTTATATTAAATCTGAATCGAATTTTGCTATTCCGGATAAAAATATAACTTTCAACATTGGATGTTTTTTACTTAGTACAATAGAGAGGGTTCTTTGAACTGTTTTAAATGAGCTTGGAGATAACATGCTTACGGTATTATTTCTACAACGACTGCACACCACAACATGAGTTAAGCATTGCCTGTTCAATCACATGCTTGCTGCTTCGTGGCTGGTAAACAAACGAAAAAGCAGTCGGTTATGTGACAAGTGATATCAATAGATCAATGTCAATTTAAATGTACTTGTGTGTATGACTTTTGAAAGTTACAGTTATAAAATGTCGCTTAACGTTTACCCAAATATATTACTTGTTAAATTAAAAACTGACCGGTGGCAGTACAGCACAGCAATCGGGACTGCCATGTCACGATTTAGCTTGCTGTCGTAAACTCTATTTTTGTACTTGTAAATTAACTCATTGATTTTTATATTGCTGTCTCAATCTACTTGTGCCTTTAATTCTTATACTCAAGTCCTTTGACAAACTATGTTTGATAAACATTAATAATATTGATAAACAGATTCACGACCTGATGCAGCTGAACCCTTCATTGGACATGCCCTTCCTTTTTCTTACTGGACGGAAGACCTACTTTGCACGCATGACATTACATTCACCAAACACAAGAAGTACACTTTCTGTTCAACTTACAAAAGCTCACGTGAGTGCTCATACAATGTATGGCATGTTTTGTTAACAAAATTCCATCACAACCAGTCGCTGCGGATTGATCTCTTTCTTTCATATTCAACTGATTGTCGTGTTCTTGTTCATTTCAGCTCATGTCATGTGCTTCATCTGCCACAAACTCTTCTATCGAGACCCTAATGATCTCAATTTTGACCCACTCTCGGAGACAGTTCATGCTTTGCAGAGAGACTTAGCGGATCACATGACCTCCTCCCACCAGATATGCCTCAGCACAGGTTCTGTAATAAAAGACTTGGGTGAAGACGAGGATGGGGCATCGCAAGGTGAGCTTTTTGTTTTTGTTGCCTTATGTCACTAAAAAGTCATTATATGTTTTGCACACCATACAAAACGTGCACCTTCATACATCTGTATAATTGCAGATGTTGAGGGTGTCTCCTACCCAACAGATGCAAATGATTGTGCCGAATATACAAACAAGCAGGAAGATATAGACAATGAAACTAATGCAGATACAGAAGCAGCTGTTACGAATATGTCGCTCCCAGTTGGTGAGATGGAAACCACTCATGACGATGATATTAGCAAATCTGTGTATAAATGCCGTATTCACAGCGCAAAAAATTTTAAACACTCGGAAATGGGAGGCTTGTACTGCAAGAAATGTACCAACATAAAGATATGGGTCTCTAGTCTGACCCTCGGCACCAAATACTCGTATGTTATGAACGGTGTTGACATCAAGTACTGTAATGTGCATACTGATGCTCTTATAGCTCTGCACGAGTCTGTTCCATACCTGAGTTATTGTATCAGTTGCTATGAAGTTGGCTCAAAAGGCAGCAGAATACCTGCAGAATATTATTGCGAACAACACGGGCCATGGACATCAGGCAAGCCATGCTTAAAGTGCAAAAAACCCGTCAAAAGGTTTACTGAAACGATGGAAGGTAAAAATAAGGTACAACTATCTGAATACATAGAGAAGGAATCTGGAGGTGCTAGTGATGAGCCGGTGGAAAGTTTTTCAATAATGGATATGACAGAGGGAGGGGAAGCAGATGGAGACATTAACACTGTCCCTATTACCTACACATCAGACTTGCCAAAGAGCACCATAAAACCAAGCGGCGGTCAAGCAGAAACGTTACTTGGTTCAACGAGCGATGCTATGCGGAGAAAGGAAGAGCTTCCCAGTTCAGCCTACGTTGGACAGCTAAATACTGGTGCATTTCTAGTCACCGACAAGTGCAGCTTCCATCCGCAATCCTCTGTCTTTTCTTGTGAGATAAAGTTTGCCGATAAGCGAACTACGATCTGTAGAGTATGTCGTCTACTGGGTATGAAAGAAGCTTTTGAAGATGCCAAACTGTTAAAACCAAAGGAGTCCAGATATTGTAGATCACACCCGACATCTCCTGTCGCTAGCGTAAACAACAATAATAATGACCATTGCTGTGTGACCTGTGCAAAGATAAAGCTAAAAAGTGACATCTTATGTAGCTTTCATGAAACAAGTAACTTAAATCTAACCAAGAGCACGAAGGAAGTGATTGGATGTCAAGGTTGTGCGTCGGCATGCATTGCAAATGCGACTGCCAGTTCGTTGCGCTGTCTTTGGCCTTCAAACGATATACATTGTTTGATTCATCCTACAGCAATCCTCTCCTCATCTCCTAGTTGCACCGGGAAAGCAGCTATTCTTTTTTGTAGCACCTGCGCATTAATAACAGTGCCGGTGCTCTATCACTGTGAGACCCATGGTCATGTGGAGCCAAGGTCTTGTGCACAATCAGGTTCTGATAAAAATGTTGTTTGTGGGGTATGCTTTTCGCCGGTTAGATTGAAAGTTGACTTAAATAGTATTGGAGACCAGGCCAAGAACCAAACCAGTTCCACCATCACTGCAGATGACCTTGCGTTATGTTATTCGCTCTTCCATAGTAAAACTAATCCAGTGAAAGATGAGCATATTGCACCAGTAACTGAAGACGACACCTTCACTTATGTAAAAGATTCAAACACTCTATCTGAGGATATTTCTCAAAGTGTCAATGCTCGTCTGATACCTGATACAGAGAGTGCGTCTTCTCAGTTGGATGTCCTTGATCAGCCTGAAAACACAGCTTTGTTCTCTGGTAAGTAAAGTAATTTTGAAAGCTAGTGACTATTAGTTGTTCAAAGTCAATTTAATGCTTGAACTGCATCAGTACAAGGTAGTTAGGGCTGCAAGTTGCAATTGTTCAACTAAACAGTTTAGAATCTTGTTGACTGCAGCACTCCGGGTTTAGATCAATCTATCATAAACATGAAATGAGTAACCACTCATTAGTATTGCAGCAATATCTTTTCCAAAATACTGTATATACCTATTACTTGTAGATACTAATATACTAGCGGAATTCCCGACGTTGCGCGAGTATTAAAAATCAGCTTATAAACAGCGCGAGGTAATGTAGTTGCCTGCCATTTGCCATTACCCTGGCACATTGCAACGGCCAATTTGACTAAACTTACTAATAGGAGCCGTGAGAGCAAGCATAGAATTATGTTGTGCCATAACAGAGAGCGGTAGCGGATTTTCACCCACATAGCGACATATATCGCCCAACGAATCCATCAATCTTGCATTGCTTAATTGAGAAGGTATTTGTCTGATGAATGGAAGGTTCCGAAATCAAATCTTCTGCGATACTGATCATTGGTAATTGGAAAAACTGAACTACGCACACACACACAAACTTTGAGATTTATATATAGATTGTTAAAATGTATTCATACAGTGTGCAAACCACTGCATTAGTGTTGTTAAAAGAAAGCGTGGTACATCTAACAGGTCTTACCTACAAATGATAAACTAAACCATCAGTACTTTAAATAAATAAATTTGTTACAAGTCAATTGTTTGCAGGAAATTACCAGCCTTAGTTTTAGAGATCTAAAGTTAAAAATCAAAATTTTTTTGGTCATTACATGTTGAAATTGTGGTAAAGAAACTTGAATATGGGAATCGATCAAATTTTGGTGATCATTTGTTACTATTGACACAACCTTAGTTGGCTCTTTAATCATTTTTAATTATTATTTGTTATTTTCAAATAAATCCTAATATGCTGCTTTTGTTTTATTGATGATGCCATTAAAAACTTGTCTGTCCGACACATCAATGCTCCCAGCTTAGTATAGCATTACCCCGTGTCGGGTACTCAGCTATGTTTATCTCTATGTTATTCTAGGAACAGACACTAAAATCTCTCACAGATGTCCATTGTGTGATGACAAGTGGCAAGATGAAGATCATTATGAATCACATATGCGTCTCGTACACAATGCTAAGCGTGTACCAAAGATCTACTTGTGCTCTCAATGTTCATTCTCGAGCACTAGCAAGGATGGTCTCTCTGTGCATGAAAAATCTCAGCACTCGCGAGAGAAGCTCAAAACTGACTCATCTCTAAATGCAATTGTAGTGCACAAATCATTAAAATCAGTCAACTTGAGGAGTAATGTTGACGTTAAGCTGACACCATCGCCATGGAGAGTTGGTCACAAATTTTACTGTGTGTGGAAAAGATGCGGAAAGGTAATGACATCACAGACGGAATATGACGAGCATGTCAAGCGAAATCATCCGGGGAGAAATGCGCATACCCTTATCCCCTGCCAACACTGTTTCTATGTTTCACTTGACGATAAGGCTGCTACAAACCATTTATCGCTACACCGCGGAAAGATGGTTTTTCCTTGCAAATATTGCAACTTGCTATTGGATGATTCTGTTCTTCTTACTGATCACTGGAAAATGTGTCTAGCTAAAAGTGGTGGGCGATCTACCCAGGAGATTGAAGAACTAACAAGTGAACCTAAAAATGGTGTCAATGAGGAAGGTATGAATGCTTGAGTATTTTAATTTAGAGCAGAATTAAATCTATTAGCTGTTGAATGAAATAACAATATTTTTAATTACATTGCTCAATCCAGAAATACTCTTTTAGGTTTTGATTCTGTAGAATTTTGCAGTTGTACTCATAAAGATGTTTTAGTTTGAATTAGTTGCAAGCGAATGCCGTGGTAGGGATTATTTATGCATCGGTTACGGTATATGCAGCTTTCTTCATGACTATCAGGTACACATTTACAGTATGTATGTATGTATGTATGTATGTATGTATGTATGTATGTATGTATGTATATAATTTATGTACATACATTTAATCAAAAAGGTGTAGGAAGAGTGACTCTGCATATAAAGCATTCAACTTGAACAAGGAGCTAGAATAAAACAAGGTATTAAGTAACTCGCTTAATTGTGAAGTCGTCACAATTAAACTAGTTGTCCATATACGGTAACTAATATATACATGTACTAAGTGAATGCCCAGTTTTGTCTGGGCAATAAAAGTCTTTGCACAGAAAATTTATTTTTATTTAACAAAAAGCAGTTACTATTCTAACTTTCAAACTTCATATCATGAAAAAAGTGTTTTGTGCAGTTTAAATAAACTAAGAGAAAAAATAAAACAACTGTAAAGGTTTTGAAACTTTGTCAAATAACTGTAATTTTCAAACTTCATATCATAAGGAAAATGTTATGTGCAAGTCAAATAAATTAAGAAACAAAATACAACAACTATAAAAGTGTTTAAATGTGTAATAATTAGCCAGTAATAGCTGAATTAAGTCTGTTTTGCTATGATTACAATAAAAGATGATTTGGTAATGATACAATTAATACGAACTGGAAAAACAGAATGTAAATATATAATTCCTGTGTACGTTGAATTAATAATAACAATTCGTGTATAGGTGTGTGTGTGTGTGTTTAGAAAAGGTTACTGTTCCAGCAGAAGCTATTCATCAAAACTTTGAATACGTTGATACTGGTTGGACATCGCAAATGTCCCATTGTTACGCAAGTTGCACTTTATAGCTTTTGAACCACTATTTTGAGAGCAGTAATATTTATTTTATCTGAAAGCCAAGAAAGCATTGCATAAATTAATTCAAAGAATTTTGTAATGGGAGCAAATGTGCATGCGTAGTTGGCAGCAAATAACTATAAATGTCAAATTATTGTTTATGGACACGCCCATCTAATATATATAATATGCATGTATATATGTATGATAAATAGATACTGTATATCTAAATCTACATGTATATAGATAATATAGATATCTAGTGTATGCCATATATATTAGATGTTTAGTATATAGATACTATATTTATATATATATATATATAAATGCTATATATATATATAGTATATATATATATATAGTATATATATAGTATATATATATAGTATATATATATATACTATATATATATAGTATATATATAGTATATATACTATATATATATACTATATATATACTATATATGTATATATACTATATAGTATATATACTATAGTATATAGTATATATACCTTATATATATATATACTATATATATATATATATAAATGCTAGTTAAATGCCCAGTGTTGCACTGGTAGAGAAACAACATATAAAACATTTACCATTCAACTATTAAATGAAGTGTCCAGCCAATGCATAATTAAAATATATGAAAGCTCGAGGCGGACGTCTTTCTACTTGATGTTCTCGATTTAATCAAGTACTTGATTTCTTACTTATGGTATACATTCGTTCAAGATTATAAACAGCTTATAAATAGTGGCGGGTAATGTAGTTTCCATTTGCTTCCAAGTTTCTTTACCTGATGAATTTGAGGAACTTAAGCTAGTCTAAATCTTTACTATTGTAAGAGCTGTGTCTGTCCTTCCATCTGGGCATTAAGTAAAAAGGTTGCACCTCACAGAAATTGAACCTATACATTTGGCGGCTGCGCGAATGTGAAGCCACGCGCTCTACCACGAAAACATGCAGCCAGCTTGCCACGAATTGCAATAGTTGTAAGGAATGTAAGCATGTAATGATGTAATGTTGTAAGCGTGTAATGATCTCTCGCTCAATCGTGATCTTCAAGCATGCTAGAATAAACAATTATTGTCATAGTATGGCAAGGTGGCCTCTCGGGGTAGTGGTTAGTGCTCCTGTCTACAAAACTTGTGTTTCTTAGTTCAATTCTAGTGCGAAGATGTTTTTTTATTCTTACAACCTTATTGCTATAACTGGACAAAGGACAAATCAACCAACAAACACTTAAGACTTCCCTATATAAATATATATTATACTAGATATCTTAGCATATATTTATATATATATTAGTTGTACAAACTTGACAATTATGTACTGATCTAAGCAGGCCAAAGTGTGTTTGTCTTTCCATATGTCGTGCTTTAAACAGGATGTTATCATTTTTAGAAACACCCAAGGAGAATCAAAAGAGGGGTGTTGATCCTAGTCTTCCTAGCTGGTATCACTGCCCAAAATGTGACTACGCTCACTTCAATAGGCATATGTTTCGACATCACATCCTCCTGCATGGAAAGACCGCTGTAAAGTGTCCCGGATGTCCGTATCTAGCGTCTCAACCTCGTTCAATTAAACGTCACCAGTTGAGGGGAGATTGCGGCAAGCATGTGAAACACAATACCATGCCGAAGCCGTACACCGATACGGGTAAGCTGAATCACATAAAATTTAATTCCATAGGCAGTAGGCATGATGTGTAATTTCTTTACATTTTGGCTTTCGAGATGCACTCAAAGCACTTTGATTGTGCTAAGTTGACTTTTAGGAATAACATTGCAGATCCTTTTTGTATGCTTGTTCTTTAGCTACCCTTGTCTGTTTTAACTCACATTGTGCATGTTCTTATCCATTCCTTTGGTATAGTCCATATCTCTTCTTAAGTGGCTGAGTGTGTTAAGTAATCTCATTGGCTTCTTCCATCGCAGAGTCTGTTTATATTCATACAAATTTTATCTTACACTTTACATATTTCTCCGCTAATTTGTAATCGGTAATCCGCAATTTTTATTACCAAGTGTTCTATGTTTTCATTATTTAAGTGCACGCTGTGATTCAGTAAACAATGCTGAAATTTTCTATGGTCATGGAAGGCTTAAGAGATTCATTTAGTGTCAGACTCCATCAGAGCTCTCGTCACCCTTTTTTTCACTCGCTTTTGCTTCATTAGTCTTCTACATAAGAATAAATGTTGGAAACAAATGTCTTTCAAAATGTGTTTGAGTTTTATGGACACATTCAGTTTGGATGCATGGCGAGACAGAAAACGCAAGTGATAAGGAACTGATCACACCTTCGTTTATATGATTAGAAGTGAAAGCCCACTAGCTCTTACTCTTTCTTTATTCAAACAGATATTGAAGCTGCCGCAGATAATGGGCGTGTGGGTTCACCAGAGCAGTCCAAAGAATCGACGAATGAAAAGACAGAAGAGGCTTGGATGAAGTTGCCAGATGGCTCCGAGTCCTGCAGTCGGTGTGGCTATGTGTGCTCCAGTCCCCAAGAGCGGGATTATCATGACAATGTCCACAATAATTCAAAGGCACTCCGATGCTCCAAGTGTTACTTACTCACCGAAACACTCTCAGATATGGCTACACACCTTGTGACATGCAAAGGCGTGCAACCTCCTCCTTCTCAACCACCCGCTGCTACTTGTCTCAGAGGTAATCCATCTGGATGAGCTTACGCAAAGCTTTAGTAGATTTTATCAGAAAGTATCCATATTTTTCTATCATTTGTGATCGATTTTGGTATCTGACTGTCTGGATGCTTCAAGATTAAATTTTTGACAAAATAGCATGAAGCTATTCAGTGAGCTGTTCGATTGCCATCTACATAACTTCGACGATGAGAAATCAAATAGCTTGTCAAGCAGTTAAAGTTGAAGGAAATGACTCTCGAGTAAAATAGAACGATCTTTCTGTAACCTCAAAATTGATCTTGATTTTTGATTTATTTTCATCAACAATAGTAATTAAACAAAACAAAAAAAGGTGGAAAACTGATGAAGCCCATACTTCGCATTAGCATAGGTAGTCGTCAGGGGCTTGTCGTCATCGCGTAGTCAAGATCAATTTTTATGAGTAGTTAGGTTTTATTCACTTGTTAAAAGACGTAATTTAAGTTATTTCTTGAAACTGGCCACCTTCTTTATGTTTTTTTTATAGTATTAGGGAGTTGGTTCCACAAAATGGCCTGTTGGTAATCCACCCTGCAATGGTCTGCACGGGAAGAAGATTGTGGGAGATTTAGACAGAAATTTGATAAGCGAGTTGGATATATTGTGCGAGGGATGTAATTACAATAAAATTCATGATGGGGTACAAGTATAATGCGGTATGAATATAGTGAACTGATAGGTGGTGTGGATGATGATATGAAAAGAGGTTTGGTGTTAGTGAGGCATTAGACTGTCTCTGTCACATCCGTAGATAAGTGTAGAGCATGTTTTATCCTTTTTGTAAGAAGGGAGGTGCTATGTCATCAGAGAAAACGCTTTGAAGTTTGAGCTTGTAATTCAGGTGTTTATTGATATGAAAGAGCTTGTTGTAGAGGGTAGTGAAAATACAGCGGGGCAGAAGATAAGAGGTAATAAGCCTTCTTTTACTTTCAAGAAAAGCAATCTTGCTCGTTTAAAGAATCGCCTCAGAAGGTGGACAAACCAAGTGAACAGGAAGAAGGAAGGTAAAAGCTCAATCCTCATTTATAGTAGGCTTGTAACTGTTGTGTCGATGTTGTTCATGAATTGTTATGTATGACTGGTAATGAAACACGCTCTCATCCGTAAAGTTATTTGTCAATAAACTTTTCTCAGATTTCATATAGCGGCCTTCTAGCAACCTTTCACCAGCTAGCTGTCGTATCTTTCGTGTTACCTGTTTGTAGGTGGGACCCTGTTAACAGATAACTCGTCCGAATGGAAGAATCATGTATTGCTGTGCCCGAGAGACCAGTGCAAATATGTCATCACCGGAGACAAGGACTACAAAGAGCACTTTGAAAAAGCGCATCCCGGAGTGCGTCTCTATTTAGCAAAGAGATGTATCAGATGTCCGTTTGTTTGTCGGGACAGGATCACTCTCGAGAAGCATTTACAACGCCACGACAATTCAGCCACTCTCACGTGTTCAAATTGTTTTTACATTGTGCTTACAAAGAAGTACCTGGACGCGCACATGGTCAGATGTGGGCCGGCCTTTGCTGACTTCAACAGAAAAATTACTATAAGAACTCTAGCTAAAAAACGACTCTCAAGTGAGTGCAGTTATTGCTTTCATGTTTATTTTGAATGTATACAAACTTTACATTTAAACATCATCCCACGACAAATGAAAAGAGTAACTAATCCCACGACTAAACACGAGCGAAACGAATGTTTGGGAGCTTTATGATAAATGCACATGCGCACACAACTCCCAAAAAATTATCCGTTAACGGCCGTTACCAAACCCTTGTACAATAATCCTATCAAAAAATTTAACCATTTTTGTGTAGAGTCGCTTAAGTATAATAATGATACAAAACACATATGAACATATTTTAATATGTTACCAAGTCTTTGAAAAGTTTCTGCAATATCCTAAAACTAACCCATCTGATCGGATTATACATAAATAGACAGATTAATTTGGCCAAAAATCGCGATAAAAACTTGACAACCTTTTCTGATCAAATTTAAAACCGGCCAACGAAATGCCAATAAGGCCGTGCGACAAATAGTAGAACTATTAAGTCGTGCGCATTTCACGAGAAAAACGTGCACATTTCACCAGTCTATGGCATTGTCTAATTGCTGAAGATTTCTGTAATTAACGTAAAAGTACTGAAAAGTAATCGTTTCTTTTTTGCCGTTTCTACGGGACTGTGACATTTTGGACACTTATAACGAGTACTTTACTTTGGTATTCCAACTGATGTCCAAAGCAGTAAAAGTAAAGGAAATGACGATGATATTTTTCTAACAATTTTTACAATATTACCTATGAGATTATTACAATATTCAATTGAATAATTATTCGATTTTATAAGATTTAGTTATAAGAATAATCATTCGAATTTACAAGATCGAAGTATGTATTGGCCGATGGTGTGCAATATGTTACTGTTATTATTTTTCTTTAAGATTTTGTTGATGGTACTACGACTGTGCTCAATATTGCGGTACTGCCAAGGCGTTTTTAATATCTGCAAAATTAAGTAATAGGCCTACATTTTCTTATAGATATACATCTGTTTCTATGACAACCAGCTAAAATCTGTTTAGATTTTTAAATTCAGCATAATTTTAGATATAAATACAGAAATCTAGATAAATATCACAACTTCTTAATATTGGTTGCTATGACCAATGATATACACCCCCAGCTATATATATATATATATATATATATATATATATATATATATATATATATATATATATATATATGTATATTACACATCAGCTTGCCATCTTACTTCTAATATTGCATTTCTCCTATTGCAGGGGGAGATATAAACATATAATCTTTTCCTTTCATTATTGCTGTTTGTTGTACATAATAACACCCAGTACATTACAGCTACCATTGCAGTTCTCCTATAGCACTTCAGTGCCATTTGACTGCTAATATTGCACTTTTCAACCGGCAGTACCCTTTCTTTTTCCATTATCACTTTGGTCATGGGCTGTATGACAGGGAATTTCTAGTATTTACTATCAATACTATCATTATAATTATTGTCTTTTCATGTACACAAGGCTAATTATGCGTATTTTGCTATATATCTGTAGATGCTGATAGCATAGCTTTCAAACATTACCTACAGCAAATTCTTATCTTGTAACTACAGGCGGTGTAAGCTCCAAGGGCGCCCTCAAGTGGAATGGTCATATGTATCGGTGTATCGCGTGTGGCTATGATGTTAAGGGTCCTGATGATTACATAAAACACATGCTTGAACATCCTTCGCGTTGTGTTCGTACACTTCAACTCTGCAAAATTTGTCCGTATGTGACAGAGCAAAGTCAATCTTTAGTTAGACACATGGAATTGCATGATGATTCATCAGCTATTCGTTGTTCACACGGAGGTTGTGGACATCTTAGTGCCAGTATCCAATTCAGCCAAAAGCATGCCAAACGGTGTTTATATGCACGAGATCGAGCTCAAGACAATGAGCTTCCTGACATGCTTACCGAAAGAAAGTATGTATGTCGAACACAAAAGGAAGACAAAAAGTTTCAAGAAAAACAAGGCTCGAAGTGTCAAGCTGTGGACCATTCCATCAAACGTAGAAAGCGTAAATCCTCTTATGATCGGCATAAAAAGAATACCGACCCTGATATATCTAAGGAAGGTGAGTACACTGATATACCTAAGGAAGGTGAGTACACTGATATACCTAAGGAAGGTGAGTACACTGATATATCTAAGGAAGGTGAGTACACTGATATACCTAAGGAAGGTGAGTACACTGATATACCTAAGGAAGGTGATTACACTGATATACCTAAGGAAGGTGAGTACACTGATATACCTAAGGATGGTGAGTACACTGGTATGTCACCGGAAGTGGAGTAAAATCAAGATTTGTTAGGTCTATACGTATCCTATGAGGAATGAAGGATGACTACTTAATATTTTGTTATTGACAAACCAGATGCTTCAGCATGCTTCATAAATAAATGATGTGTGTTTTTAATATAGCTTTTCCCAAATAGAGTTGTTTATTGGTTAATCGATCACTGTCAATTTTCTCTGCAATAAATATTTGAAATAAGCATAACATTTTGCAAGGTTATTTATAGTGTCAATAATAGTTGACAAGCATTCAAACTTGTTTAGACTTCTCGACCTCAAACAGTCTTTATACCAAATTCGGTACAAATATAAGAGCGTATTTGTGCGTTATTGTTATCATTGCTTTTGGGGTTTTACAAGAGAGACCTAAATGAATGTTTAGGATCAGCGATCTTCTTTTTAAAGTATATACATGTATCTATTTTTAAAATTAAAAAACCCAGATATGTTAGCCTTCACTCAATCAAAACCAATTCTCTTGTATGTTTTTTGTGTGGTTGTTTGTCACCTTAGTACTCCTTGGAACTACGCAGTGGTTGCCTAGTTGCAATGTTGTGTTTCGCCATGAGTTGGCAGGTGCTTGCTTGAGGGACAGTCTTTGTTCAGTCCTACAAGTTAATCAGGTATTTATCAGGCAATGTTAACGCTTGGTTTACGTTTACCAGGTATTACTGCTGACTCCCCAAAAAGTCAACTCCTCTGTGACCACTGTGATCATTTGATTGCATCCCGTGAGGACTTCAACCATCACATGGCTACAGCGCACCCGAATCAGTCAGTAGCAGTCCATTACAAACCGTACTATTGTTCTCAATGCCCTTTTGCCGTACTTACCCAAGCCAGGATGCAAACACACACCAGATGTCATTCACTGACCAATGCTTGGAAGTGTCCAAATTGTTGGTTCCTCGGGAAGTCTAAAGTGTATTTACGATCACATTTGAAGCAATGTCGTTTCATAGCAGAAAACCAGCGTAAAGAGAAGTTAGCTCGTCTCCCAAAAAGAGGTGAATATTACGGCTTGTTAGTACAGTAACTATCAATGCTTCTCTGCCACTTTAAAGACTGCTCATCCTCTTATTAAATTAGTAGGTGAATTCGTAATCACTCGTGTAATTCCATGAATTTACGTATAGTAGCTTTTTAAGATGAACTCACACAAAATTTTAGCAGATTTTATCACAAAATATCGGTAGTTTTCTATCATTGGCGGTTGTTTTTGATGTTGGAGATGATCTGACGACCGTGATGTTCCAAGATTAAAATCTACAAAACATGGTCATGGTTAAAACGCTCATATCAATGGAAAGTGCGATTATGACGTCTAAAGTTGCAATGAGACCGACAAGTAGAGGACGACAAGTAGAGACGACAAATAGAGACGACAAGTAGATACGACAAGTAGAGACGACAAGTAGAGACGACAAATAGAGACGACAAGTAGAGACGACAAATAGAGATGACAAGTAGAGACGACAAGTAGAGACGACAAATAGAGACGACAAGTAGATACGACAAGTAGAGACGACAAGTAGAGACGACAAGTAGAGACGACAAGTAGAGACGACAAATAGATACGACAAGTATAGACGACAAATAGAGACGACAAGTAAAGACGACAAGTAAAGACGACAAGTAGAGACCGACAAGTAGAGACCGACAAGTAGAGACCGACAAGTAGAGACCGACAAGTAGAGACCGACAAGTAGAGACGACAAGTAGAGACGACAAGTAGAGACGACAAATAGAGACGACAAGTAGAAACGATAAATAGAGACGACAAGTAGAGACGACAAGTAGAGACGACAAGTAGATACGACAAATAAGACGACAAGTAGAGACCGACAAGTAGAGACCGACAAGTAGAGACCGACAAGTAGAGACCGACAAGTAGAGACGACAAGTAGAGACGTGTAACACTGCAACTAGCGCTAAGTTTCGGTTTTGAGCACAAAAGCCTGATATCAATTATGGGAGAGGTAGGCAGTCTCGCAACTAGTGACATCATTTCAGCATGTATTTCTCTTCTGAAATAGCTATACAAATGTGCTTTTACAAAGCGAAACTCAGGTCAGCGTGAGATGCAAACATGTTTTTCATCGACTCAATGCAAACAGATGATTGTTTCCTTTTGACTAAGTGAAATTATACAACTACTCACCAATCAAAAACATTTTGTACTAAGTCTGCAAAAGCCACTCCGCGTACGCCGTGTTATGATTTATAGGGTTGACTTATATGCGAATTCTTATAAATTCCCTGATTTCAGGGCTGTTTTTCTAGTCAGCTTATATGCGGAGACTTAGAGTGTATTATTGTTGAACAAGTTTGTTAGAATCTCTGCTCCGCATACTAGGTGACTTAATAAGTTTTTAATAAGTAAAATTAGGTATATTCTTGCTTTTTAGCATTATTACATAATATGGAGCTCGAATCTTTGCACAATGGAAAATAATAATTAATATTTTTTACACTCATAATTATTAGTTGTTTGCCTTAAAATTCGCTTACGGTTAAACCTATCACTTGACTTATAAATTAATGTTTTTAGGAGTTTATTAATATTGGTGTTGTTTGTGTAATTATCATGAAGACACATTTAGCTCAAAAATGTCGAAGAACTCAATCAATGTGCTTTAGTTTATGTATAAAAGCGCATAATTGTGTTCATTTGTTATTCGTAGGAAACCCAATTCCAATTTGTTGGGGCTCATGGAACGATCACAAGTTCCGATGTTTCTGTGGTTATGATGTGACTGGAGTTGATGACTACCAAGAACATACGACAGAAAAGCATCCTGGCATCACACCGAACAGTCTGCACATGTGCCCTCGCTGTCCCCATGTCTCTATAAACTACTACCATCACATGAACCATGTGGCTGCTCATGAGTCGCCTAAAGCTCTCAAGTGCCCGCACTGTTCATTTATTTGCTTGGACAGATTGGAATATCATATGCGGATGTGTATCTATGCAAGAGATGAGCGAATTGATTTTCAAATTATGTGCCGCACCTGTGGAAAGATATACAAGAGTCGCTTCACCTATCATGATCATATGCGACAAGCCCATGGGAGACAGAAACCAGAAAAACTCTTGTTTTGCTCACAATGCCCTTTCATATCTGTAACATCATTGGAGTATGTGAAACACATCGCTCGACACTCTAGTCATTTGGCTGCTACCTGTCGCAACTGCTCGTATATTGCCAAGAGTAAAGAACATCTATGGAAACATGAATCCTTATGCAAGACTAAAAATGTCAAGGTATTCAGAAAAGGGCCTACTCGTATCGCTTCATCTATGCCTGATGAAGCAGTTAAAACGGAGCCATTTAATGGGCAATCTCTCGAGTCCCACCGCCATCTTGGACCAACGATAATGAAAAAATCTGCTGGTCAGTAGCGCATCGCTTGATATTCGTTTCGTAGATTGAATAAATTATTTCAATATTCTGTAGGTGCAAATTTTACCTTGTAATACTTTGTCTTGTAATACTTGTAATTGCTATTCTCGACACCGTTTCAGTCATATGTTATTGAAGTTATTGATAAATTGCTATTACGTATAATTATTATAAATAAATTTTAATTATCATTAGATGTTTAAAATATCATGAACAGAAGTTGTTTTCAAGCTTTTTACCAAACCGATTCGAGAGAGCTGTTTGTAACATCATCAATGAAGAGACTAGAATGCCAACTTTCTGTACAAGAACTGGCTTTTGATATGTTTTAGATTATCTCTTTGTTCATGAAGTTGTCAGAATGTGCGAAATAGCTGTAATTCCATCAATATGTGCTTTGAAATTGTGTTAGATATCCTTGCGTAGTTGGTAAAGACTATTTCTGCAGATTGCAGTAATCAGCATTCAGATTTGTTGTTTGAAGATAAGTCTTTTCATTTCCAAAAAGATTATAACTTTGTTTGACGGTTGTTGCAGCTGCTAAAGACATAGCTAAGCACCTGAAGAAGAGCTCAGTGAAGCTAAAGAGGCTCTACGCTCATCAAATAGCTAAGAAATGTGCAACTAACACTGGTTTGTATATTTTAATCTTTTTGTTTCAATTTTTAATTTCGTTCTTTTTTTACCTGTTCAATCTAAATTGATGATTTTTGAATTTTCATTTTTATCCCATGAAACGTTTTTATAGTTTGTAGTCGCATATACTGACTGCCTTTTGACAGTATATAGCTGCATATTCAGTCTCTGGTAGGAATAATGTTGTTTTAATAAAAGGCGTGAATTAATTGTTAATCAATTTTTAGAAGAGTTGTCTGCTACTGAAAGTTCTACATTCGGCGTTCCTAGCGCTTGCAGTATTAAGTCGGAAGCCAGCTCAATGCAGCATACAGATATTGAAAAACCAAGTCAAGACATTCTTCCCTTTGTGGTCAATCCGAATGAGAACAGTGAATCTTCTCACTGCCCACCACCCCTACCACCGGACGACTCTTCTGAAAGGCCGCATGAGGTACGCCGCCCCTCTACCTCTGATCCAAGTGAGGACGGCTTCAGATGTTCGCAGGGCCTTGAGGAATTGCTTGACATGAATGATCTTACGATCAAGTCAAAGCTTTTTACTGTCGAAGGGGACGCTGCACAGGCTAGTGAGATGAGCGATACATCGCTCAGAGATGTGGAAAATATGGGCCTTGAAAGCGTATTAATACCTACAGAAACATCCATTCCTAGTCGCTCTGACGAGACATTGACGGGCTCTAGCGGGGCTGTGCCACCTCTTGTGGGCGAAGAGTCAACAATGACCTGCAATCTCAACCATTTGCAGTTACCAACTATTGCCAATGCTGACAATAGGGCCAAGAAAAAGGGCAGTGATATTGTCGAGCTGCCCCAAACGCAAATGCTTGTATCCAAAAGAGAGGAAGAAAGCAAGGAGAGTATGCATAATGAAATAGAGACGATGTGTGTGTCAACTAGCGACCTTTCAAACTCGACTGCGTTAGAGGCCATGAGTGACGAGCTGACCTCTGCAGCCGCACCATTAACTGATGTAGGAACGACAAAGGATACAGTTAGTAGCATACTATTATTTTTTTATTTTGTTTTTGCTTGATTTGAGTCCATATAGCTACATAAGCAGCTCTTAGTTTTTTAAATAGATACCTATTAATTTTATTTATTTACCATTTAAAGCAATTTAGGCTGTGAGGCGAAAAAACAAAAGTTGGTAAAGTAAATCATGTGTTTTGAAAAAAAGCTCTTTTTGTATAGCCTTGTTCTAAAAAGTAAATTGACAAGGTGTTGGTGTTTGGTATAAAGTGCAATGTTTGTTTTTGGGAAGAAGGAATGTAGTGAATGGTCAGACAGATTGGAGATAGGTTTTGAGTATTTTAAACAGCAAATATATAAAACACATTTAGCTCCTCATCATTAAGGGCATTTAGACGCTGGTAGTGACTGTCCATATCAGGTAGCATAACCCTGAAGCATAATTTTTGAAAGCTTCTAATTTTTCTTTATCAGTTTTTGATACTAAGGGATACCAGCTTGGAGCAGCGCAAAGCAAAATGACTGATTCTGGTAAAAGAGTGATAGGCCTTTTACTCTACACCTATTTTTCTGAGCTGATTAGAGCATGAGATGATGGCTGGGTCTAGTTTTTCAGATAGTAACATTGACATGGCTTGCGAACAGTAAATGCTGGTTATTTGTATGCCCAGAAGCTTGACATCATCAATATTTTTGATGTTCAAATTGTTTTATGCTGGTGTACCATGTTTCTATAGAAAGGAGAGGTTCCCACTGGTAACACCGCTGGAAGTGATATTGAACAAGATGATGATGATGATGAAGAGTTGGTTGTTAAGCGGACAACAGTGTGCTATACAGAGGTCTGTATGTCTACATAGTAATGCATATTCTATTATTTTGTCATAAGTTGTGTGTTTTCTAGCCGCACACAGTGAAACCACTGGCATACCTCACAAAGACTATGAAAGACTAGATGTCTCTGAATAAATACGTCCAAGAATATTTCTCTTACTACTCATCCTTTTGCTGCTTTGAGAAAATACATCATGTACACTAATTTGAGATCATTTTTTGCCACTAAATCTATTACTTTTGCGTATCGACTATATCGGCATAATGCTAGAAAGTTCGGGGCAGCTTGTAATTAATTGGAAGACAATGTTTTTTTTGCAGAGAAGAAGGGTTTCTAATTCACCAAGTAAAGCTGTGCCAGCTAGCTATGATCCAACCCAACTGCTACATAATCAACATCAAGCTGCAGTTAACACGCTGTTTCAAGATGAAACTGTTGACAGTTCTACTAACTTTGTGTCAGAATTCCCTGGGAAATCGAGTAGCAAATATTTTGTTCGCAACTCTTCTGCTTTAGTTGAAAAGAACCGTATGCAAGTAGTGAGTGTAGAAATGAAACCAACCTTGCCAAAAGAAGTCTCGAGTTGTAAACTACCAGCTAATATTGTGGAGACACCTGTAGGTGTCTCCACATTGAATATGACATCGCAATTACCGTCCGAGTCCAACAACAGTTCAGAGTTGGTCGATGTTTCCACGATTGCGTTACCCGTACAAGTGTCCACCTCCAAAGACCCTGAGTTTTTAACTGTGATTTTTAATGTTGACAAGCTTGATACTGTAGAAAATCTTAAACATGCGCCTTGTGAAGGGACAACAACTTACAGTCATGTTGCCAACTCAAGTCTTCATTCGGACTCTGTAATCCAACAGAATTCATCTGCTGAATCTTTTATTAGCGCAAACGTTAAGCTCCCTCTACCTACTCACATGACAAGATCGACTAAGTCTTTGACTTGTGTCATAACCCCATCTGACAGTAGCTGCGTCAGTGCTGATGAGCTGCCCGAGGTTGCTAAAGAAGTTTCCCACTCAGTACCAGCACTTTTAACAAATGATGCTGTATGTGACGTTACACCAAAAAGTTCAGAATCTTCAAATGGTGTGGCTACTGCGTCCGCTTTGAGTGAAAAGACTCCAATAGTTTTTTCAGAGACCACGGATGTTAAATGTTGTCCATTCGAGGCTGTTTGCTCTCCTCAGGTATTAATATCAAAGACAAAGAGTAAGCAAAAACGTTGTAAAAAGCCCAAAACTGAGCGAGTCGTTAAAGCAAGGACTAAACGTGTTATAAAACAAAAAACAAAACGAGTTGTGAAAGCAAAGTGCACTGCTTTACAGAGTTCTAAAGTTAGTGCTCAAGATGCCTGTGTAACAAAGCCTGATTCAGTTGTCAGCAGTAAGTTGCGTAACCCGAGTAAACGGCAGCGAAACGTTCAATCAAGAGCTACAGATGGCAAACGGGGTTCGAAAAATGTGAAACAAAGCAATGCAAAAGATAATTTAAAGAAAGAAAATGTACAGGATAGTGCTGAAACAACATCTTCTCAGTCCCAGAAGAGGCCGGCTGACCAGATCCAAACTGGAATCTTTTCCAAAAAAAGTAAACGAGCACAAAATAAAGCTGACTCACCTACCACTCTAGAAGCAGTGCAGGAAGTCAGTTCACGAAGCACTGATGATCTTTTGGAGACGCCAGAAAACGAAGAAAGAGATTTTGTAACTCCTGAAAAAAGGAAAAAGAAGATCAAGTTACATGAATATCTCAAACGAGGCCCTCGATCTCGTGATGAGCAATGCAAAACAAGCACAGGTGAGAGAATTTTCATTAATTTTTTTGAATATTGTTTTCTTTATCGCATAAATTAGAATACAATCACTGTTTTGTTTCATGTATATTTTTAATGCTGACATGCACTATTGAGAACACAATATGTTTCATCCAGATCATTAATCAATATTTGGGTTGGTGCTCTTTTTGGTGTGCAGCAGGCTAGGTCATACTTCTAATATATAGCAACTTAGTGATAAGCTGAACAATGATATCCATTATTCATCCTGTTCATATGATATCTGTAAATATCAGGTAAATTAAAAAAGTGATGATTACAATGAACTAAATTGAAATTATTTAGGTTTAACTTCATTGTTTTTTTTAGCTGGGACAAAGAAACCGATTGATACTGCGGATCAAAAATGTGGGGTCTATGGTATAACTACCAATTTGTCTCCCAATACCATCATGTCCATGAAAAAGCAGTTTCTGGAATCTCGAGGTGTTCGAACTGAAACCGAAAATCGGCTGCGTGCCATTGACTACGTTCTTGACCGAACAAATATATCTTCCAATTCTACTGCGGGTACTCATCTGTGTGGCAATTTGTCAAGCAGCAATATCTCACACGACCCATACAAAAACTTAACATATTTTTGCAGTTTGTGTAATGTTGTTCTTCATGGATTGAAAGATATCATTTACCATACAGATTTTCACTCATTTACACACTGCTTCCAGTGCAACCGACGCTTTGATGATATAGACTATTTGCACTCGCATATTGCGACTAATCATCTGAACATTCAACTTGCCGATTTTGAACGCTGGAAGTATATTATTGGCAAAAAGCATGAGCTTCCCTTTGAGGAGGAAGAGAAACAGGCTGCTCTCCTTTCACCAGTTCTTCCTCTCAATCATGATGAACCTTCTGAGTTGACTGTAATACCGTCTGGGAAACGGAGAAGTGCGGAAAATCACATAGAAACATCCCATGATGTGTCATTTAGTCATCTATTACTGGATTCTTCTAAGTCTTCAAATACTACAAGTATTGAATCTAAAATGGAAGGTTCATCTCATCAATCCGATAGTGTGCTTTGTGTGGAACAGAAAGCAAATATACAAGAAACCCTACCTGTAACCGGAGAAACAGAAAACCTACCAGCTGGATCGCCTAGAGGTGAATTGGAGTTGCAAGTATCACCATTTTCAACTAGCGAAATGCAATCCTTACTATCCACAAGTAGTTTCAAATTTGACTTGGAGAATAAAGCCTCGCAAAAGCGCCAAATAGTGACTTGTTCAACTCCTCAGGAGCCTGCAGATGATGGACAAGACTCGAATAAAATGCCCAGTGACAAACATGTTGTAGTTTCTAAAGATTTACAATTCAAAACAGAGTTGCATAGAGATGATGAATCCATATTTAGTAATAATAGCGCAAGAGTCATTTCCAACGAGCAAACCTTTCCAGATGTGCTGGCTCAACAGAAAGGACCTATTGTGGATAACTGTGGCAGCCAGATCTCAGCTGAAAACTCAATGATACCTAAAACTACCAAAGCACCAACACAAGCTATACCATATACCGATGTGGATGAAGGTGCCACTTTGGTGTCCCCGGACTGTTTGAATTCAATATCTAGTGATTCGTCAGTGTATTCTGATCATTCAATACAAAATTCTCACTCGAGCAGTGTAATCCAGTCTGTTGATCACCCCAAGGCTTCTTACAGTGATCGTTATAATAGATGCCCATCCCCGAGAGTCCGAGAAGGTTCCTCTCATAGAGACCGACATTGGTCACAAAAGCGCAGTCGCAGTCCATGTAAAGATATGGATTTACGACTCACTGGAAGACCTAGCAGTAATTGGTGTCACAACCAGGATGGAAGGGATAGGTGTGGTAGTAATGTTGACATCGGAATTTCACAACCAGATTGGTCGAGAGACTTGGACAAACACCTTGCTCTTGATAGTACCAATGAAGATGTGGATTTGAGGCATAGGAATGTCAGAAAAAATGATAATTCTACTCATCAGTCATTCAATTATGGCCTGTCACACCCTCCAACCCAATATTATACTAGCAGGTGGAATCGGGTGTCTAGTTCGATTGGTGGCCACAACAGAAGTCATGAGCATAGTGGGGCAGAGACTAGACAATATTCCTATGGTAGAAAGGCGCATCCTTCAGGTAAGTTTGACACAAAACTGTGAGTAGCTCAAGCATTTTTTGATTAAACCAAATATAACTAAAATATTTTTGTTAATTTCCTACATCTTATTTTAAAAATTATACATTAAATTAGCTTTCCCTTCAAGACAGCTAAAAATTTTTAAGTTGCTCTTAAAGTCAACTGCTGCATCCTGTTATAAGTTATTTAATAGCTATTTTTAAAAATAGTTATCAAGTAGATGGCGAATAGCATAATGTTACTGATCAATATTGCTATTGATCAATATTACGACGCTTCAAACCAAAAGTTCTTATTTTCTTGAGTGTTTATCGATATCAGTTATAATACAATAATGAAGCCCCTCGAAAAAGCATTTCAATTTGTTACATGAAGACGAAAGCCCGTCCAAAGTCAGATAACTTTAAAAAAATAGATGCTTTTTACTTTGTCCAAACTGGGCAAGAGACAGGCTAAATCTTTGCAAAATTTCAGCTAGGAGTTGTTTCTTATGCAACATATACAAGTTCTTACATCAACCATTGGATTAAAGGCTTTTTTTGGAAAATATCTGCATACCATTTAGCTCCGACCAACTGCCATGAAAACTGATTTTAGGCTATTATATTAGTTACCAGTTAAACAATTTTAATTACATTACAACAAATCCTAGGGCCATATAATTATTAATTTTTAATAAGCGCAGTTGTCTTACGTTCCTTCAGCCTGGGGTTAATAATTTTGTAATTGAAGGCTTTGCAAACGAATATTTTCGACTGGTATTAAACTTGTTGGACCGTTTTCAGTTTAGCTCCTATTTGTGACACCACTGTTTAGGGTACCCAATATCACATACAGTCCTTGTAGAAGCCATGTAGTGCGGATGGTAGTGTTATATTAGTTTGTTCCTGTTGCACTCTCGAGTTAAACTTGTCTCGCTTGTGAACTTAAGATGCTCTTGTTTCACTCTTTTCAGACATCAAGTCATATTAGCCATGATGGGTAATAAGCACCACTTGCCTCTGCAAACACAACAGGGGTTGCACTTGACTTTTTAAACACAATAGGGGTAAACGCAATAGGGGTACTAGATGGGAATGACAGTTTTTGTTACAACACTCATGGGAGTGGTCACATCCTTTTTGAGTTTTCCAAGAAGCCTTTTGTGCGAGTATCTTTTATATTGCTATAATGAAAACTTCAAAAATGTTCAAACATTTTTACTTTATCTGTAAGTAATATGTAGGCTGATTTTAATTCTGTTGTAAGGCAATTTAACTATGAAAAGCCCTTATTGGGGAAGTTTTTTGGCTTTACATGGTTTAAATAGTGTATGGGAGAACAATTTGTAATGACTATTTCTAGATTTAGTGGGTCTTTTGCCAAGCATTGGTCAGACCACCTTCTCTCTTAATCATATGTATGTAATAATGATGATATTGCATTAACTTTCAATTGTTGCAAATGTGCAACAGAGCATGTTGTTGTATTATCAGGTGCTGCAATGAACTTAGTCGATGGATCTGCTACTAAGGCTCCTGTAGTTTCCTACAGATCGAGTCAGCCAAAAGGATCGGCATATCAAAACTTAAACGAGTCGCATTCAACTTACTGGACTGAGAGCAGATCTGTTCCGAGCCAAAACTCTTTCAGCGAAAAAAGGCCACCAGACTTTATGTATGCTAGTAGCGGCCAGGATCGAGTTGGGAGGCATTCAGAGAGAACGAGTGAGCCTCATTACAAGCAGCATCATAATCCCAAAAGAAGAAAATGTTCCCGGTCAAAAGGAGGCTCTGATAGTCACAGACATTCCAATTTTAGCTCGGAGCATAATTCCAACAAGGGTCATACGTATAATTCCAAAAGAGAAAACTTTTTCATGGACAGACATACAAGCTGGAATGAAAGAAGAACTTCACGACGAGGTCGTGTTTCTGACAGGCGATCACGAAATGACTCGAATTCTAGTAGGGAGCATCAACGACTACCTGGTGAGATCACTAGCCACGGCCCTCAACGCTCCAGTAAGTCAAGTCGCAGAGATGATACAACAAGCTATGACAACAAGTCTTCACATTCTGCCAAATGTGATCAGTCGCCCAGCAAGTTGAACCAGCACAGGCACCATAAACATAACAGTTATGATGAACAAGAAGTTTTGATGACTACTCACGATGGTCAACTAGTTAGACTTAAATCTGGTAAAACCGGTGAACTTGAACTAGCATGAGTTGTACAAAGATGTTTTCAATTATCTAGTATTATTATTATCTTTTTTTCTCCTAAATGTGTCAGCTCAAATTTTTAATAGTATGTTGTCATGTTATTATTTGTACATATACGCATCTAAATGTATTTGTGAGGTCATGCATTGAATACCAGAATAATGCTTGTATTAATTGATGCACGTATAGCAGCATATGTCCTTTGCTGTGCTGGATTGTAAAATCAATAAATTATATCTACATGTACTTGTAAAGTTGTATAATTGATGAAAAGAGATGCGTATTTCTAACAGAACTTACTGTCTGTTTATTCAAACTGTTAATCTACAACAATCCAGCAACAGAAAATATGAAAAGTTATGCGTTTGTGTTCATGTGCATCTATAACTGATCAGTTGGGAAGATCCACTCAAAAATGCAAGAGCTCACATTAAACTTATTTTGACCCTTAATGAGAACTATGAAGACGTGATTTGTCTAAAGTATAACGAAGATGTCGAGTATGTGATTAAAATTAAAGCAGATCGTACTGATAGGTTATTGAAAGCAAATTGTAAAATGGCAAAAAAGTACAACACGCATTAATATTATATCACTGACTATAAAATGTGTTAGTACTTGACAGTATTTATTAACGGGCACCATAGTCACAGACTAATTTTGGTGCTTGTGCTATCAAAAAACGTGTTGCCCGTTTACACTGATCGCTCTAAATATCATAATTGAATCTTGGTTATTGGTTTTTGTTGACTAACAGTCATCATAAGTACCATTATCTTTGATCTATGGTGTAAGTGCGATTACAAATAGTTTTGTTAAAATATGCATCATTAACTGTATCTCTGCCTACATTTTTGAAATATCATTATCGCTAACGAAGCTTGCTTGATAAAAGGAAGCTGTCAACGCCCACCTACTCTGATTACAGCGACTCAGTGATGTCTCACGCGCGGCACCGGGATGACCCAGTGTCGTATACCTAGTTTCACAGTAGAAACTACGGCTCTGACCTGGCTAGACGTTTCCTAGACTGGCATCCAAAGCCCATTCTGCCCATTTTTTGCCGTCGCTATAACCGTAAGATTCGTTAATTAAAAAGTTTAGTTCGAATTATTGCCTAGCCTCCAATAGTTACTATGAACTTTAGTGCGGGTGGATATTAAATTATTTGCCGATTGTACCAGGGATCAACTGCTTCACCTAGACCCTATGTTTGCAAGATTGGAAGTCGCAGTGGATAGTGAGTGAGTAAAGCACTTTATTTTCAATCGTTGTGGTGAATAGTTGGTAGCATCTTTTTATTCAGCACAACGTGTGTAAAACAAATGAGTTTTTGGGATATTGCTAAACCTAAACGAGCATTTAGAAACACAGTGCCAATCTTTTTTTAATATGATTGAAAAGCAAGCATAGTTAAAGAATTGTTTTCTGTCTTAATTTGCATAGGTGAATCATTTTAACTTCAAATAAAAACTTGATCAGAATATTTTATTAACAAGCTAATAGTTATAGTCATATTTGGTGTCATAGTAATATGTACCACTCTCTTACAGGATCTGTTGGTCGTCTGTTTCAGCATCAAATAGAGCCGTAGAATGGAAACACCGGTAATTATAACAATTGTCATATGCGAAACGAATTGAAAGCTGGGTTTAACTTAGTTCTTAAAGCATCTCTATTTTAACAATAGAGCACTAACCAGCATTGGTGTTTGGGTACAAAAAAGTGTTTATGAACTCTGAGAGCTTTTCTGCTTTTCCTTAATATATTATTATCTTGCCACCATTATTTAACTACAGTAGAAGTGGATAATATATATAATGTCCAGTTCTAAACAATTTTAAAGCTGGGAGTGAACAGTTATTTGGCGTGGTGCTAAAAATTAAATTCATAAGGTTTGTGTGTTATGCTCTTTTAATGTTTAGTCTTGTTTTTTTTATATAGAAATTGTTATCGCTGAAGATTGCCGTTATTGGTCAGAGCAAGTTTGGTGCGGACGTCTATAAGTTGTTGAAGCGGCAAGGCCACGAGATTGTGGCCGTTTTTACAATTCCGGATAAAGATGGCAGACAAGACCTTCTAGGTTGGTGCAGTTCATCACTATGACTATTGTGTCCAATAAGTTTAGTTTTTCAAGCTAAATATTAATAAAACTGGGTTTATAAGAATGTGATGAAAATTCCAATTGTGGTCATTCTGAAAGGTATTTTGTTTGTGAACCTAAAAGAGAGTCTGTTGACAGCCAACTATTAATCCAGCCTATTTCTCTATTATCAGTGAAAGTTAGAAGGATAAAACTATCTATTCAATGCATGTACATTGAGTTGACCAATTAGTTGTTAAATTTTTAGCATTAGCAGCAGCTGCTGATGGCGTTAAGGTTGTCAAGAATAAAACATGGAGAAGCAAGGGAAAAGTGATTCCGGAGGTATTTGAAGAATACTGCAGTGTAGGTGCTGAGCTTAATGTCATGCCATTCTGCTCTCAGTTTATTCCCATGGAAGTTGTTACACATCCCAAATATGATTCCATTTGTTACCATCCCTCTATTCTTCCTCGGCATCGTGGGGCATCGGCCATCAACTGGTAGGTTTTATCGCAAGTTTTGTGTAAGAGCTATTCAGAAATAGTTTAAAACTTACGAATGGATATTGCTAGAAAATTACTTTTGCTATATTTATAATTATAGTTAAAGAAACATTTAGAATATTCTAGTATTGCTGAAAAGGAACTGCGCCTAGTGATGGAATGAAAGTACAATAGTAGTTATACTGATCTCGTTGCCTTTTTTCTGTTGGGTGTTATTATTCGAAATAACTTTGAAGAGAAACAATACACAAGGAACACATTAGCGAACTTGAATAATTGTTTGCAATGTGCATCTAAATACATCCACATTCTCACATAGAGGACTTTAAGTGTGCCTTCAGACTGGAATTTGGCCGATTAAGCCGGCAAATGTTCACATTTCCACTGCTATCGTGTAAGTCAGGCTATCTATGCTGCGCATCTCACACTCCTCGCGTCTTATCACGCATGCTTTGTCAATAAATATTTCCAATCTTTATCTCACACTCAGCACTTGAGTAAACAAAACAGTTTCCTATGCATCATGTGTGAAGGTAAATCTACTTAGAGGTTTTGGTGTTTGGCTTTTTCCATTAGTTTAGCTCTGTATTTTGGATTATTCTATAAATTTAACTGAATTTATAGAATCGGTTTCTTCTGTTATCAAGTGATGATTATGGATATAAACGTTTTTGTTATCTCATCTTAAACTGGTTTGGGATTGTAATAGTGCCTCCTGTCCATCTACCAGTATTTCATTTATGAAAAAACTGTTTATTTGCCTGTATATAGCCTTTAATCTAGCTACCTCAGTCGTATTCTCAAGAACTTGTGCTTCTCCTCTAGGACATTAATGCAAGGGGATAAAAAAGCAGGATTCACCATATTCTGGCCAGATGATGGCTTAGACACAGGACCTATCCTTCTGATTAGAGAATGCGCAGTGGACCCAAATGACACCCTCAATACATTATACAAGAGGTTTCTTTATCCAGAAGGGGTTAAGGCTATGGTAATAAGTTTTTACACTGTCATAGTGATGAATGCTTTTGCCTGGCTTTATGGTCACATGTAGTCCATAATAGTATGCCCTTTGTGCTTCACCTCGTTAGGTAATTCACGCACAGTAGTCGTGCTTGTACACTTCTCTGTTAATTTTATGACAGTCATGCAAACATATGCGCCGGTGATGATGCTGCACATTGCTGGCATTTCTTCATTATACGGTAGCCTTGATTGTGCATGACTTTACACCTTGCATGATAAGGTCAACGCGCAGTATAGTGTGTGTGCATGCCTATTCAAAGTTAAGGTAACAACCACTGGTGGTTAATATATTGGAAATTATGGCATGCAAGTTTAACAGAATTTTTACAATGGCTTCAGTTGGCTGTATTTAATTTGCCATTCCTTAACCAAACACAAACACTAATACCACTTATGTCACACAGTGACTTATATAACGGCAGTTTTATAGAGTTGCCCTACCATAAGCTTACATAAACATACCATAAATTGGAAAGACCTAGAAAGATTAATCATCTAGCTACACAATGATACTACATTGTAGGCCTATTCATTCACAACAAGCCATGTGATCTGAGGGTCATTTTTATTTTGCTCCTTCCAACTTTGAAGTAACTTGTAAACACACAGAACTATCAAGCTGGAAATAAAATATGTAAATATATTTAATTTAAATGTATTATTAAATGAAGGTGCAAATTGATATAAATTGAGGTGGAGCATTAAATTAAATTCCACATTATTTGCACAGTCTGAGTGCTGCAGTGTTGTCAGTTGTCTTTCAAGTTTTATATGTGCTGTCACAGGGTCTGGCAGTAAGGATGATAGCGGAGGGTGTAGCCCCTAAGATAGCGCAGTCAGAGGAGGGGGCTACATACGACGCGATGCTTAAGAAAGACTTGGTGAAGCTGTCATTTGATCAGCCAGCTCAGGGAATCCATGATTACATTAGAGGCTGTGACCACTCCCCTGGTGCCTGGGCTATTATCAGTGACCAGGTCAGCTATCATCATACGCATGCAGTCAAACCGCTACATACCGAGTTAATTAGCTCTCGGATCTGTTTTATGTCCCGAAGCTGGTGTCTCTTGAAGCAAGTATTGTCATAAGAATGCAATGAATTCCGTTAATTTGTTCCACTGCTTAAAGATATGATAAAAGCTTCAAATAATTTTCGATAGCATTAAATATATATTATATATATATTGAATATATATATTCAATATATATAATATATATCTATATAACAAATTCATTACATAAAAATGCTAGCGGTAAGCCTGGTGATGCCAAGGGTTTCTTCATGTCCAATCAGACACCCGCAGGTGGGTCTTTACGAGGCTCTCAGGAACCAGATGGAGTTTTTAAAGCAAATATTTTAACGACCTGGCCGAAGGCATGGAGCAGTTGTGCGTGAAGTTCCATCATAATCGGCCATTTTTTTGCGTAAAATAATCGGCCGTTTTTTGCGTAAAAATATCGGCCGTTTTTTTTTGTAAAAACGAAACACATTATACATTTATGCCGACTTACAAACATGCACAATGACAAAGTATGATTAATCAAAAAAAATAATATCACGCACTAACTGTGAAATAATATCTAAGAAGCTAATTTAATGAAGTGATAGTCAATAAAAATATGTTTTATTATTGCTTTGGCTTTTCTGTTAAAGATAATTGAGGAAAGGTGCAGCCTTGTCGATACAAAGACAACCGGTGCGTAGGTAGGACTGGTTTTTTTCACATCACTTTTACTTTCTTCACAAAAACCATCAGACAGCTTTGTAGATTTTTTTAATAATTGATCCAAAGATCTTTGCTTTAGTCTTAAGGAAAGCACAGCCTTTATCTTTTTTTCACCGTTACTACTGCTCGTATCCTTTTTAGAATCCAGGTTTCAAAAATCCATTATTATAAATACACTAATAAAAATAGCTTTTTGCTTCATTTGTGTTTTTCGATTTGAATGTTGCGTTGTTTTTAACAAAAAATTGCAGAATAGAAGCTAAGAATTAGATGTGGTTTTAGAGCCAGGTAAATCAATCAAATGCTCTGACTAGGCTTTGCTGTAGTTTATAGAGTTGCATACATGTAACAAGCTGTTGAGTATAAAAAGATTTGAGCTCTTGCTATTATAGCAGTACTCAGAAGGCTACTGTCTAGCCTGTTTACAACAGTGATTAGACAAAGCTGACAAGCTACTGTGACAAATTGAGTTGTCTGTCCTTTAGTATGGTCGAGAATTCTGTTCTCCATCCTTATATAATCTTGTAAAAGTGAAATATAGATAGCTTAACAATGTATTTCAACTGAGAGTTGTCTTCCCATGAAGTCTATATATTTTGCAGCGGGTTACCTTCTATGGGTCAAAGCTGAGGAGAACGAGCAAACCTGAGGGAGAAGAGATTCAAATAGACGGCTGGACTCAGCCAGCTATCGTACACTCTCAAGGCATGACTCTGATCGGCAATGATGGGAAGATGGTGGGTGATTCTCTAGTCTGCCAACTGATTCATCTCAGATTCATCACAGTTTACTGGTTAGTTTCTGTTGCCTCACACCTGTCTGCTATCTTTAGGTAGATGTGGAGAGACTCGGTCTAGCTGGTGGCAAAATGATTCCGGCGTCCAGTTTTGGAAGCAACATGGGAGCCGAGGGAGCTGGTATGGAACTGACAGATGAAGAGAAGGAGATTCAGAGCAAGACAAGGGCTGTATGGCAGGGAATCCTCAACCTTGAGTCTGTTGTCGATAGCACTGACTTTTTTGCCTGCGGGGCTGGTTCTATGGATGTAGTCAGGTCAGTTTTGGTATCGCACTCACTTACAGCGCACCCCTACCATAGACCATCAATTTGTTCCGGTGCTGGCATGGCAAGACGGAAATGTCATATAGGGTGGTATAGAACCCATAGTAATTATCTAATGCAGGTACCTCCTGGTCAAAAAACATCAAAATTTTATATACGTAGTAGTGTACATATTAACTATATATTACTAACTAATTACTAACTACTTATTAACTGCATATTACTAACAAAATAGTCTACTAACCTTAGTAACTATAGTTACTTACAGTAACTTTAGTGTATTTTGTGGTTATGTAATAAAATGTAACATTACGATGTACTATGTGCATGTAGATAGTTCTTACCTCCGAAACAGAAGTATAACATAAACCTTGAATTTAACTTAAATGAATTTAGCTGACTAAACACCTACTTCAAGCTAAGTTTTAGTATGCATTTTACTAAACTAAACTTTAACTTTGTCATTATCTGAATTTTTATCACCTATTCTGTTTCCGGCTTCGTTTTCACTATAACTTATAGCCGATCTTATGAAAAGTTTTCAATATAATTCGACAAGAAAGCCTGAGCAATGCTCTTTTCAAAAGCGACCTCTTGCATACTTTGCCATTTAATGACCATCGAAAAAAAAAAAAAATTTTCACCTTTTGTGTGACCTGACTTGTACTGGTACATGTATTCACTTTCGCTTACTTTCCACTAGTTTTCACACGAAGAATGCTGAAATGAGAGAGAGCAAGCGTCGGATTTCTTCAGGCGTTGTGGGAGGGATTTTGGCGAATAGCATGTCGGCATCTTAGTTATTCCGACATATTCAGCACACCGTCTGCCAAACTGTAATTTCGAGAGAAATTTTTGTTGGTATCGTATGGGGAAAAATGTCAAATGGCAGCGGCAAAAAACATTGTGTTCAACATCGCAAGGAGAGAAAACTGTATAACAGGGACATAGTAACTCGGGGGTGCGCTGTACCTCTACTATAAACAGTTGTTAGCTCTATAGATTGGGTTTCTTCATAGGCTAAAATTAAAGCTCACTTGCGAATTCAATTTAGCGTGTTATTCAATATCCTTCCTTTAGTTGTTGTTATTTTTGTGAGTACAATAATACATGTACTTTGGGACATGAGCTGAATGCATTCCGGGACTGATCTCGTATGCCAATACACTCGTATCTCAAATCAAATCAATTTTTTCTATTTAAAATAACTAAATACAAATTAATTCGTTCCACTCTCTTGAAAAACACCTAAAAATAAGATATTACAATCGAAAAACATGTTTTTGATTGTTGTAATTCACTCCCTACATCCACAAAGTAATAAATACCTTTATAGTGGTTATGATCTGCAATAAAATGTAACATTATTATGTACAATACTGTATGGAGGTCTTACCTTCATGACAGACGGTAGCGGCTAACAGCTGTGAGAGAGAGTCTTGACGGCAACACATTCGGTACGGTACACTTTTGTAACGCTACATGTCACCGCGGTTGCTTCTATGTGTTGGCTTATGGCAAAGAATAGTGCTTACTCAAAGGCTCACTCGAAACTTTCTCCAGCTTCTGCTCCACTATTTCATTATTTTCAAAATTTTACTGAATTGTTTTACACTCTTCTTGATCTCGATTTGTTGTGAACAAAACGCAAACGAGAATGAAATCTTTATTGACCAGTTTTACACAAATCTAAAGGCCATTAGTTCAACACACGAACACTCCCAGTCAGTGGCTGGAATATCTGTATGCATAGATGTGGTTGTCCCGATGAATAATCACTCATGTGTCTCTGCTCTAGACTGATTGAGGAGGTAAAAGTTCAGTGTGGACTCTCTCTAACCAATGACAAAGTTTACATGTCACCCACATTCAAGGAGTTTACTGCAGCTTTGGTGAAGAACCACAGAGGGGAGGACAAGGAGATGGAGTTCTCTTATCAGCCTGTAGGTTGCCGATGGCTTCTTTCATCACTCTGTTTCCATGACACAATGCTATGTGGATATTATTATCTATATGGCATGCTATTGTAATTTTTATTTTATAGAGGTTTTCTTTTCTAGCTATTGTCCCTTAAATTGTGTCGTGTGTTCGATTTGTTAAGGTTGTACACTTTGAATATTAGTCAAAGTTAGCAAATCCTTGTTACAAATGATTTTGTAAATATCCCTCAATTTCTAAACTTAACCATGAATAACTATTTTAATCCAGTTAGACAATCCAGATAAAATATAACATTCGAGTAGAAGCTTTTATCAATTTAAAATGTGCCACAAGTTGATTCGTATTCATATAAATAAGGTCTCTAATATTCTAATATATACGCTGGTTAATGGAAGTACAAGGGAGAGCTTCTAGTTTTGCCATAATGTATTTTTATTATTTATTGAGTTGACTATGTATGACAGGGTAGTGGTGGATAAAAGAATCTACAATAGCCTCAGCATTAATAACTCCTTATCTCTTTTCAATTATTGCTAGGAGTGAATAGCTTCATTGTAACACCATAGACTATAGGCAGTAAAACAACAATGATGAACAAAAACAGCTATGATTCTATATTGGAGTTAGATGTGCTCTTTTATAATAATAACTTAGCTGTTATCTTAATTTTGTTATATTGTTCGTAGTAATGATTTCAGTAATAATTGTGGAGAATTACTTGCCAAGTCTTTCATTTCATGCCGTTCTTTCACTACCTATTATGGCGATATTGTGTCTTCAAGTTGAAAATGTTATAATTTAGTTTCATCACTTTGTCTATAGTTTCAACACTTTGTCTATAGTTTCAACACTTGGTCTATAGTTTCACACTTTGTCTATAGTTTCACACTTTGTCTATAGTTTCAACACTTTGTCTATAGTTTCACACTGTGCCTATAGTTTCACACTTTGTCTATAGTTTGACACTTTGTCTATAGTTTCACACTTTGTCTATAGTTTCACACTGTGTCTATAGTTTCACACTGTGTCTATAGTTTCACACTTTGTCTATAGTTTCACACTTTGTCTATAGTTTTAACACTTTGTCTATAGTTTCAACACTTTGTCTAGTTTCAACCCTTTGTCTATAGTTTCATCACTTTGTTTATATTTTCAACGCTTTGTATATAGTTTCAACAGTTTGTCTCTAGTATCAACACTTTGTCTATAGTTTCAACACTTTGTCTAATTTCAACCCTTGGTCTATAGTTTCACACTTTGTCTATAGTTTCAACACTTTGTCTATAGTGTCAACACTTTGTTTATAGTTTCAACAGTTTGTCTCTTGTATCAAAACTTTGTCTATATAATCCTTATCCAGTCCTTATCACATCCTGTTCCACTCAGATTCGTCTCCCCGGCCCCCTTTCTGCTATCTTTAATTTGAATGTCCATAGGTGAAGCTGAGAGCAAACAATATGGATTTACAATTCCCCAACCAGCTCTTCATCAATAATGAGTTCATAGATGCTTCAAATGGCGCAACATTTGCCACCATCAATCCCTCAGATGAATCAGTTATCTGTCAGGTGGCCAAGGCCTCCAAGGAAGATGTTGACTACGCTGTCTATTGTGCCAAGGTTGGTTCGGACTTTTGGTTATAAATAATAAATAGAAATCACAAAGTTTAAACATGCGGGTGACACATATAGCATAATTAGCACTTGTATTTAGAGCCTTTTATAATTAGCACTCCACTTATTTAGACTGCCTGTGCAGGTGTCTAAATAAGAGAACATGTATGCATGGCAATCCTCCCTTTCCTGCTAGTTGTTGTTCTGTAAATGAGTGCATGGGAAGTTCTAACATTTTATTTCCTTCCCCCAACATTATAGAACGCATTTGAGGAGTGGAAAGACATGAATGCCCGTGACAGAGGAACCCTTATGTTCAGGTATTGTCCACATCTTCCATTGCCTTCAGTTGCCCAAATCTCCATAGATTATATAGATAACAGTATAGATTGCATTTAGACTCGCAGACCTGATGGAGGAACACCAAGAGGAGCTGGCGACTCTAGAGTCACTGGACAGCGGTGCTGTCTACACATTAGCACTAAAGACACATATAGGCATGTCCATACAGACTTTGAGGTATTTTGCCGGCTGGTGCGATAAGATTCAGGGCAAGACAATTCCTATCAACCATGCTAAACCTAACCATAATCTCTCATTTACTAAGAGAGAACCCATCGGGTAAGCAACAGTATTTACCTTTTACTCTGTGATGATTTCTCATTTTATTTCTGACCTCACAGTCTCAGCTGATTTATTGCAATCATAGAGTGTGCGGAATAATCACTCCCTGGAATTATCCCCTCATGATGCTTGCTTGGAAAATATCACCTTGCCTTGCTGCCGGCAACACAGTAGTACTCAAGCCAGCTCAGGTTACACCTCTCACTTCTCTCAAGTTTGCAGAACTGGCTGCTAGGGCCGGGTTTCCTCCAGGTGTTATCAACATTCTTCCTGGAGCAGGTTTGTGATACATTCAATTATTTTTGTTTAATATGGGTAAATCTTCCTCTTGTAATCCGTCCTCACAATAAACTATAATGCTTATTGCTGTCAGATCTCATCACACTTTTTTTACCTTTTTCGTGTGCTGAAATGTAAAATACCTCTTAACACAGCAGTGAGTGTTGGCTTATTGTGAAGTACACAAAGTGCTGTGTGCATTTGATGATTTTTCTTTTCAATTTTCCAAAAGTTTTACAATAATCTCAAACATGGTTTGATACTGTGAGGTTTGGGAAGTTTTCATGTCCAAGAGTGACTACTGAGCACACTCAGCGGTAGTGCCTATCATCTATGACCAGGACAGCCAAGGCTAAGAAGTTGACAAGTATAGGTACTTGAGGAAGAATATTTTAACTTGTTTTTAAAGTTAATTTCTATGAGTCTTTAAAAAGCAGAATTTACAAAATCAAGGCTAATGTTCAGTTTATTTTTACAGGAAGTGTGTGTGGTCAGGCTATTATAGACCATCCAGAAGTACGTAAAATCGGTTTTACTGGGTCAACTCCTGTTGGCAAGCAAATCATGGCCTCCTGTGCCAAGAGTAACCTCAAGAAATGTTCCCTTGAACTTGGTGGCAAATCACCGCTCATCATATTTGCTGACTGTGACATGACTAAAGCTGTCAGAATGGTAAGTTGTCTGACCACGGATACGAAACATTGGCACAACAAGACAGGTGAAATAATCATTTGCTTCGGGTTATATGTAGAATTATTATTTGGTTGAAGTTGGTTAAAAGGAGGCCTGTACTTGTGTATGTCTTCAGGCCATGAGTGGAGTCTTTTTCAACAAAGGTGAAAACTGCATTGCTGCCGGCAGAGTGTTTGTGGAGGAAAGCATCCATGATGAATTTGTAGAAAAAGTTATTACCGAGACAAAGAAAATGAAGATAGGAGATCCTCTGGACAGGTCTGTAGACCATGGTCCTCAAAATCACCTTGCCCATCTCAACAGTCTCCTCAACTATGTCAAGGTACAGTCACTCCCTTGCTTTGCCGCAGATTCATAGAACTTGATGTTTTCTTGTTATTTATACAAATTAAATTAAGTGTCAAATTTTCAATTATTTTCCATAAAATTCTTCCAGGCGTGTAATGTATAAATAAACTCATTCTTGTATTGCTAAAATGCACAAAATTTGAACATGAAATTTGCAGTGATGCACTAGTGAAAACAACAATTTTTGCACAGTTTTTAAAGTTCAAGGTCATCTTGATGGTTCAATTGTCCCTTTAAAATGTATGCAAATTGAAGCACAATCTGACCTCTTCCATGCTGACTATTCAACATTTCATGGTATCATGTTTGTGCAACCATATGTTGTGCTCTATAATCTGGCTAGAGACAACACATTAGGCCAGTTTAGCCTGAGATACATGCCATTACAGCAAGGAGTAGCGGAAGGAGCTCGTCTCGTGTATGGAGGAAAGCGTGTGGAGGGGCCAGGACTTTTTTTTGAGCCAACTATTCTTACTCATGTAGATGACCATATGTTTGTGTCCGAGGAGGAGTCATTTGGTCCTATCATGATTATATCTAGCTTTCCCAATGGGTAGGTTGCATGACAGTATGGTCCTTGTGTGCAGACACCTGTCTAATGTTGTCATATTTGTACATGTTGATATCTGATTAGATGCATTCTCTCTTGTTGCTGTTTTGCTTTATCATGCCGCCGAGAGATATATCACTACTGCTAGTGGATAAAATGTTTTCTATACACTAATAAATTCTAGGGAATGCTGATGGCCTTATTTGTTTTTATCTTGATAAAAGTGTAGTTGATCATTACAATCATACCTCGACATGATATACTTTTCGGAACTGAGCTCGTATCTCAATTATTTTGTATCTTTAATCAATTTTTCCCATTTAAAATAGCTAAATACAAATTAATTCATTCCCATCCTCTAAACAAAACTTCCTAAAACAGGATATCACATTAGAGCATTGCTTAACTGTTTTAATTCATCACTTAGGCTCACAAAGTAACTTAAATCTACAATGTAACATGGTGGTTATGATCTGCAGTAAATTGTATAGTTACCCTATTATGTGCAATACTGTCTTGAGTTCTCACCTTCGAGACAGACCGTAGCGGCCAGCGGCGGTGTGGGAGATTTCTCGGCAACGTGTTCGGTATGGTACACTTGTGACACTGCGTAACATAACATGAACTTTAAATTTAACTCAAATGAACATAGCTTACTAAGCGCAAAATTAAAAATTAGTTTTAATCTCAAGTTACATAGAACCAAATTTTAATTTGGTTTTCATATTCAGCTTTATACTTTACTTCCGGTTTGACTGTTTTTCACCTCGCCTTTTAGTCGGCTTTTTTACAACTTTTTCAAATTGATTTGACGAGAAAGACAAAGAAATGCTGTTTTTATAAGCGGCTTCTGGCATACTTGCCCACCTGGCAGCCACATCGAGAACCATCTCGTATGCTTGTATCTCAAATATGTATCTTGAGGCAAAGATTTGTTCGGAATTTTTCTCATATCTCAAATTTTTCGTATGATGAGACATGTCTGTACAGTATTTTAGTAATTCTATTTTAATACAGTGTTAAGTTATAGAGTAGGTTATCATGTCTGTATTACAACTTCTGTGTCAGTGTTTAACTAATGAGTAATCGGAAAACTATCTCATTATTAATACTCAGAATCAGTGATGCAGTTATGCTTGTTGAAGCAGAGGATGACCTCATCATCAGTATGTTTGATTAGCCGCTGACAATGTGTGTATGTCTATATTACATGTAGACTTTTCATTTGTATGATTGCAGGGATGTCGATGGTGTAATTAAAAGTGCCAACGATACAGAGTATGCCCTCGCTTCTGGTGTTTTTACATCTGATCTGGACAAGGCTTTAGATGTTTGTAAGTAGCAACTAATCACTCATAAGTAGTCGAGTCAACACACCTAACAACCTAACGGATCAATTTTGACTGTTCATGGTGCTTTTATTACAGCGAGTCGACTGGAGGCTGGCACTTGCTTTGTTAACACTTACAATAAGACAGATGTTGCTGCTCCTTTCGGTGGATTTAAACAATCTGGATTTGGAAAAGACTTGGGTGAGTTTTGATTATTCATCTTTACCAAGCTATTGCCTTTCAGATTTTAAGATGCTATCTACAGTCATGTACAAAAGTATGGAGTCACGCTATGATTATCATACAGTTGAACTTAAAGACTCAATATTACAAATTACATTCAGACAAATTACAACTGGTTATACGTATTTCAGAAATACTGAACTACTGTAGAAATACTACATAATCTCCATACTTTTGCACATGACTGTATATATATAAATGATAAGTTTGCCCTCACTATTAATTACCACTCCTTTTCGTCATGTTTTATTTATGTGAAACCCATTAACAAAACATGGGCATGTTACAAAGATACTCATTTTCCTCTCTCTAATCAGTTATTCTTAGTTAGGCAAGTACATAGATAGATGGACACACAGAATGGAAAAGAGATAAAAGTTTTCAGGTTTCAGGCAGCTATGGGTGTTTCAGCTAGTCATATAAAGCAACTAATGAAATTATATTTCAAAATTATATTGTTAAACTAGAAATTCCACTGTCATACAGCCCACGACCAAAGTGATATTGGAAAAAAGAAAGGGTACTGATGGTTGAGAAATGCAATATTAGCAGTCAAATAGGATAACTGCAATGGTAGCTGTAATGTACTGGGTGTGGGTGTTATTATATACAACAAATAGCAATAATGAAAGGAAAAGATTATATGTTTATATCTCTCCTCCTGCAAAAAGAGAAATGCAATATCGGCCAATATTAGAAGAAAAATGCACTGATATAGATTTTTAGAAAATCTTTTACATGTACTACGTAGTCATTGTTTTGTAGTCATCCAAACTTATAATTAATTATTGTAATAATCTCATAAGAACTGTTAAAAAATATCATCGTCATTTCCTTCACTTATACGTCGTTGGACATCAGTTAGAATACGAAAGTACTCAAATGTGTCGGCAAATGAAATTGAAAATGAAAAAATTGAAATCGGCAAGAATGAAACGATTTCTGTACTCCTATCTATGTTAATTGCCGAAACCTTCGGTAATTCGACAATGCTATAGACTGGTGGAAAGTGCACGTTTTTTTCGTGAAATGCGAAATACTTTATCGTTCTATTCTCTGTCGCTCGGCGTTTCAATTTCCGGTCTTAACTTTTATTAAACCAAGCTTTTCAAGCGTTTTGTGACGATTTTCGTCCTAATAAATCTGTCTATTTATGTATAATCCGATCAGATGGGTTAGTTTTAGGAATTTGCGGTAACCTTTCAAAGGCTTGGTAACATATTGAAATAGGTTTATATGCGTTTTGTATCATTATTGTACTTAAACGACTTTACTAAAAAAATACTTAAATTTGTTGATAGGATTTCGTTGCAAGGGTTTGGTGACAGCCGTTAACGGATAATTTTTCGGGAGTTGTGTGCACATGTGCATTTATCATAAATCTTCCAATCAATCGCTTCACTCTTGTTTGGTCATGGGATTATTTTGAAATTATAGTTTTTATTTAATCCTCAAAGTAAAACATTCTTCCCAGCAAACATAAGGTTTCAATAGATACCAGATAGATCCAGTGTTTACTTGATTTATTTAGCACCAACTACATTATCCCTCGTCATGTATTGCCAGTTACAGTGTATTGTCATCTACAGCCTTAATTTTATCTGTCACATTAATAGTTACTGTCTCTTTGAATGAACTCTTTGAATTTACAGGTGAGGAGGCTCTCAACGAATACCTGAAGACCAAAGTCGTCACAGTCGAGTACGGCAGCAAACTCTAACCTACGCTGTTAACTAACTCTACTCACTAAGAGCCTATTGAATGACTTGATCTATCTGTGAACCTTTCTAGCGCCTTTCTACTCACGTTGATCATGTATTTTGCTACAAAAATCTTATGTCGTTTTGCTGACGCAATCTTTCATAATTATTATGTTATTTCATTTGCCAAAATAAATAAAATTTATCATGTATAACAAGAAGATAATATATTTGTAACAGGTTGTTCACTATTTACATATCTTTACAAACAATAAAATAATAGATTTTGTGATGTCTTGTGTACAGCTCTACCCAGTTTCTTGCCTGATATAGCATGATTTCACACTATGAAAGTAGTATTTGCAAAGAAGATTTGACCTTCAAAAATGATACCAGACTTATATATAATTCGATATTAACAGACTCCTCTGGGAGCTCATACTTGCAATAATTTACTGACATCTTAAAAATGATGACAAGAGTACATGCTCATGGAGTCACAATAGGGTCAAATTCTCGTGAACTTATTGAAACGCTCTTTGGAGGATCTTCAATCTGGTAACCTGTATGAGATCAAATACAGCATATATTACAGGTTTGACAAGAAGTCTGCTGTTACTGGAACTGTTTGAAGGCACAGTTGTCCTAACAAACACCTGCAAGCCTGACCCATGTAATAAATCACTTATATAGCAAGTATTAATAGCTTCTGTCCATCAACAAATTTGGCTTGTCTTAGGCTAACAGCTATAGTACTTGAAGTCACTAAATGGTGTCATAAAGTCGGGCTGCCGTATTGTCAATATTTCCAGAGAGGCGAAATTCATTCTGTAATGGGCAAGATGACAGTTGCAATTGGGTCTTACTATATTCATACCTAGCCGTGATAGATAACATTTGAACCTTTACAAAATTTGTTGAAGTAAGCTATGGCTCATGGGCTATTAAGCTTCTTGCACCATCCAATAACTATGTTACTTGAGGTCACCGAAGGGTGTTAGAAAGTCAAATATGCTGCTTCATATAGGTACTGCTTTTAGTACAATTGGTTGGTCACAATTGTTCTGGAGTAAAATCCTAGCAATTACAGGTTATGATTGGCGGGTAACAACACATATTCTCATAAGACTGCAGTTATAAAACAAACAAACACATTTCTGGTCTAATATCTTTCCAAGTCTCGTGCTAGTTAACTCACGTTCATCTGATTCACTTTTCTCTTTTATACTGTCAAGAAGTGGTCTTTGTTCCTCAGTTACTTCTTCTCCATGGTCATGAGAATCGGCAACGATTGTGTCCTCGGCTACTTCCTGGTAGTCGAGCTCTGCGGATTAAAATTGGTTTATAAATCTAATGCTGCTTTAAAAATTCCACGCAGTCATGATATGAATGGTATAAAATATTCAAATTAATAGCATCAGAAATATTATATTATCTATTTGGTTATGATAACGGATAGCAGACTTAACAGCAAATATCTCACTGGTTTGGCAGCTCCCAAACCAGTGAGATAACATCATTAGTAGCTAGTTCCCTATTAAAGCTGCTGCTCTAGGTTACTCCTATGAAGACAGACAAATCCTTAGATAAACTAATTATTTTTTCACTTTGCATTATTTCGGCAAAAAGTGCGTTACATTTGCAATTTATAAATTCAATATCGAAAGAATACTCTGACAAAACAAGGAGTCGTTCTCTTAACCTAAAGGGCAACTGCTGTAGTGTTGTCAAAGCTATGCATATAATGTACAGTCAAACATGGATAACTCGAACTTCACGGGACCGAGTGAAAGTGTTCGAATTATCAGAGCGTTCAAGTTATCAGAGCACTGTCACAAGTCCATGTATTTACTTATTTATTAGTAGATACATGTACATATGCAAACTATAATATAAATCAAAAGCACAAATGGCCTGTTTCAAATTAAATGCTTCTAATGTAAAGTTTAAAACGTTTTTATCAAAAAGTATAGAGATTTTTCTATCACTTGAGATTGGTTTGTTGTTTGAGGTGATGTTATTGCCAGGACATTTTTTAGATTGACATTGGCAAAACTTGATCGTTGTTGAAACGCTCAAAAGAAAAGACATCTTTTTCTTCTGAATGTTTCACCCACAATCAATTTTGCCAATTTTTCTTGAAGTTTATGCAAAGATTACCTCACTTTACCTTGCTTCCGAAGGGCGATCGCTAAGTGGATGTTTGGTATAAATCAAATTTCACCAAACCTTTAGAAAAGTCGTTGACAAAAATATTTTGCCGATGGTGGTAATAACGACGCTTATGAATTACGAAAAGTTGAGGTTTACCTCTATGGCTTGGAATAAAGTGATTTTCTAAAGCCGTTGGGCAAAAAACAGTTCGAGTCAACAGTGTTGAGTTCGAGTTATCTATAGCAATTTATCATTACGTGGGAACAGACCAAAGAAACCGTTCGAGTTAACCCTGTGTTCGAGCGATCCGTGGGCGAGTTATCCATGTTTGACTGTATATAACAACTAACTGCTAGTGTTTTTGGTACTCTGATGTAGAAAGGATTATGAAAACGTACAGAATACGTAAAGAATAGAAAAAGCATAATATTATTATGCTTTATTAGTTATCTTGAGGTGTTGACTTATGTTCTAAAAAAGAATCAAGGAGATTGAACCACTAGAAGCTGAGATATAGCCAGCCAAACACAGGTCTACCTAATAATGAATCAGAGGAAAACCCTTCGAAAATCCCCAAAACTGTGACGTGTGAAATCGACTTAATGTTCATGTGCCGGAGTTGTGCACCCTTACCGCTGTTACGTATAATGATTGTTTTGGCTACGAGATGTGAAACGCTTCTCGCGATAGTAAACAATTTACAGACTAGCTCTGGTTTCTCAGAAAAATCAAGCAAACATTGTGTGGTAAAGGCATTTGCCCACAACCCCTCGCCGTGATTTTTCAAAACAGAAGAGCAGATTTTGACTATTGTCCTTCAAATTTTAACTTGATCTCCACGGATATGCTCCGAAGATCCTCTGTTCAACGAACGGCGCGTATATAGTCTATATGCGACATCCGCGATTTCAGTTCGTTTAGAATGAGAAATGAGAATGTGAATTTTTGTTCATTCATCATTTTTCTATTGTGTATTTACTGCAGCATTTAGTTTATTTTCATGATTATCGTCACTATTAACAGACTGTAAGTTCACTACAGCCATAATCTTAAAAAGAATAACTTGACCGTGCTGCTCTTGCTGTAAGAAAAGAAAACGATAACTTTTGATTTGATTTTTCTATTGATCTATTATCTTATCTATGATTATTTTTTATGATTAATATTGTGATGGGTTTACTGAGCTGAGTTGTTTTAATTGCCATAAGCATTCAGCTATTCTCAGATTAGCCCTATAATTTAAAAGCCAGCTTGCGTGGAAAGCCCGTTGATTAACACTCAGCCCTTGCTATATAAGCAATGGTGCTTCAGTGTTAAGACGGGAAAACAAAGAGCACAGAGCTAGCGATACAGAGTACAAACGACTGAAATAAAGACTGAGAGTTACGTTCATAATCTGCATTAAGGACAGTGCGGTAACATTAACTTACCTTTGTGCAGCTTTGTATATCTTTGGTAACATATATATTGCTTAACATTCTTACATTTACAAGTGTAACTGTTTTGAGTATTTATTCTTTAACTCATTTCAGCATTACGCTTGATTGTAGTGAACTGTTCTAATTGTTACACCTTTTCATGTTTATAGAGCTTGTGTGAATAAAAGCCATTAATCAGCAGACCTTTTGTTTGCAACAATTACAGTTGTGCATGAGAGCTATTACTCATTCGGTATAAGACAACTTGTACGCAGAACCCACTTGCTAGTGGCTAGTCAGCGCTGACTTCCACAACATTGGTGGCAGCAGTGGGATATCTGTAATCCTGTTGCTACTGAAAGTTTAGCTGTACGCACAACCTAGTGATTGTTGAACAGCTCTCTGGAAAGAGATGGCTCAAGGCGGAGACTCCAGAATGTTTACTAATCCATTTCTGCCGATAAGTAAGCCATTCTTGGACACGACTAATCCATTTACTGATGCTGATACTGATGAGAAACAGCCCAAGCAAGTCATGCACTCCGATACATCAGTACACGTTGATGGGATGACCTTCATTGACGATATGTACCGGAAATATGTGTTGGAACTGAAGGACAGACAGGCTGCCAGCAGTCGCATATCTTCTTCAGCAGTAGAAGGACTCCACAATTTGGCACATCTTCCTGTTTCCACTCCCCGACCAACGGAGCAGCTACAGTCAACCAGGTTGGTCGAGCCTACTTCAAAGAAGGATGAGGTTCCTAACTCTACACTCAGTGGTCGAGTGGATCTCAAATTACCACACTTTGATGGGCATGGAGATGTAAACTTATTTATACAACAATTTACGGAAATTTGTGACGTAAGCCGATGGGATGACCGAGTCGCACTAATACAACTAAGATCCTGCTTAGAGCAAACAGCCAAAGACTGTGGAAGAGCTGAAACGGTTGCTGAGGTAAATAGGAAGCTGCTACAGATGTTCGGACTGTCTGCATCCGAAGCAAGAGAACAGCTGCACTATTTACACCTGCGAGCAGGAGAAGATTACCTATCATTGGGTAACAGAATAGAGAGGCTGTCAAAGTTAGCCTATGGTGGTCTTGGGTGTGCTGTCGAGAATGAGATGGCCTTAGAACACTTCCAGCGAGCCGTGAATGACCCTGCACTTCGGCGGCACCTGCTGCTGGTCAAGGCTTCAAATCTAGAGGAAGCCATTACCGCAGCAAAACATTATGAAATAGCTGGACGTCAACCCGTACCCTCAAGAACTAGAGATCCTCCAAGAGTTACCCAAATAGATAATCCAAGCGGTACTAGTGGCAAAGCTGCAGAAGACAACTCTGAAACGGATCTGGCTGAGGTTCTGTTCTCCATGTCATTAGAACTGGAAAAACAGACAAAGCTGATAAAAGATCAGTCTGCCCGGATTGCCGCTCTAGAGCAAAGAAGTGTTGACACAACCAATGTCAAGTCTCAGAGCCAGACGTTGCTTCATATGTGGAGACTCTTCCCATCTGATGCGGAGTTGTACAGTACGGAAGAAAAGACCACCACCATCCACAAATCCTAATCAGGAAAACTAGCAAGGTTCACTCCTAAGATTACGGGTAAAGTGGGTGGACCGGTGTCAGATACCCGTTACAGAAAGCCAAATAGGCAGGGCAGGAGAGAAACAAGGGTGAGCCAAGCAGGCAGTCCTGGTGAGTTGTCACAATTAAAACCAATCATTAGGAAACCTGATTTGCTTCCCTTGCCTCTTCAATGCTCTGGAGATGCTGCGAACCCTCCGGTAGGTCAATCTAATTGCAGTACTAGGGTTGATGCAGAGCATCCTTGTATAAATTTTGCAGCCACTGCTTCTGCACTCTATATTCCAGGAAAAGTTGAGGGCTGTTCAGTACACTATTTAGTAGACAGTGGATGTACCCTCAACTTGCTGGCAAGGAGAATGTTTGATAGGCTACCACGGAAGTTTCTTGGTGGATTGCTGGCATTTGAACACACTACAGGCACTCTGGCAGATGGATCTGGTTTGAAATTTTATGGACAGATAAAATTAGCTGGCAGATTAAGGTCAGAACCAATCGAATTAGACTTTGTTGTTGCAGATATTGAACCGGATGCTATACTTGGAATGCCCTTTCTAGTAAGCCATAATTGCTTAGTTAGTTGTTTAGACTCTACTGTTGTGATGAATGGTAAACACCTTAGATGCACCAACCAGCGTGGTATAGATTTTGTTAGTAGGGTACAGGTAATCGCTAATGAATCTATTCCCGCTAGATCTGAACAGTTGGTCCGGTGTCGGTTGTTAAATAACATTTGTACCCCTGTTGGCATAGTAGAAGACACAGGGGTTGCGGCTAAGCATGGCATAGCTATTGCTGCTAGTGTGAGTACATGGAGTGAAGAAAGGAAATTTTTTGTTTGATGCATTAATCCTGCAATGCAAGTATGTCACCTTAATGCTGGATCTATTATAGGGCAGTGTGTCAGCTTGGAGAAGGGACAGATTGTCAATTCATCTGTTCATATGATGGATGGGAACCACAGGAAGTGTGTCTCAGATGAAAATATTCCTGCTATTCCATCTCACTTGGAGAGCCTATATGAAGAGGCAACTGAGGCATGTTCTCAGCTTTCGCAACGCAAAGCGATTGCCAAGTTGTTGCATAGCTTCAGTGATGTCTTTTCAAAAGGTGACTCTGATCAAGGACTGACTTCTTTAATGAAGCATTCTATCCCTGTTAAGGCGATGTCACAGCCAATTAAACAGGCTCCAAGACGTTTAGGGGTGGAGAAAGAAGCCGAGGTCAGCAAGCAAGTTCACGAGTTGTCAAAACAAGGTCTTATTGAGCCTGCATATGGAGCATGGAGCTCTCCTGTTGTACTCGTGAAAAAGAAAGACGGCAGCTGGAGGTTTTGCATTGACTATCGCAGATTAAATGCTATTACAGTCCATGATGCTCACCCCCTGCCTCGTATAGATGAAAGTCTGGAGGCCTTGGCTGGCAGCAAACTTTTCTCCACACTGGATCTCATGAGCGGCTATTGGCAAATTCCACTAGATGAAGATGCTAAAGATAAGTTGGCATTTTGCACTAGAGAAGGCCTGTGGAGATGGAAAGTCTTGCCATTTGGTTTGACGGCAGCTCCGGCAACATTTCAACGAATGATGGAGCAAGTGCTACATGGACTGCATTGGAAGACTTTGCTGCTATATCTAGACGATGTTATAGTCATGGGTAACAACTTTGAAGAACATTACCTCAACCTTGAAGAGGTCCTATCTCGGTTTCGATCGGCCAAGCTCAAGCTTAAGCCCTCCAAATGCCATCTCTTTCAAGAAGAAGTGGCATATTTGGGACATATAGTTAGTAGTAATGGTGTAGCAACTGATCCAAAGAAAATATCTGCTGTTGCTACTTGGCCATCTCCGAAGAATGTGACCGAGCTACAATCCTTTCTTGGGACTGTTGGTTACTATCGTCAGTATGTCCAGGACTTTGCCAACAAAGCCCGACCACTGACAAAGCTAACCAGTAAAACAGCCAAGTTCGAATGGACTGAGGAGTGCCATGCAGCTTTTAACATACTGAAGCAGTCGCTACTGACGGCCCCAGTTCTGGGTTATCCAAACCCGGCCCTTGACTATATCCTGGACACAGATGCTTCTCTTAATGGGGTTGGTGCAGTTTTGTCTCAAATCCAAGATGGCCAGGAACGGGTAATATCCTATTATAGTCGTGCTTTGTCACGTGCTCAGCAAAACTATTGTGTGACTAGAAGAGAACTGTTAGCTGTTGTTAAAGCTGTTGCTCATTTTCGTCCATATTTGTATGGTAAAGAGTTCAAAATTCGTACTGATCATGCTTCACTTTTATGGTTATGCAGGAGGACTACGCCTTCTGCCCAAGTTGCAAGATGGTTAGAGATCTTGAGCGAATTCACCTTTGCCATAGAGCATCGACCAGGGAGCAAACATGGGAACGCTGATGGGTTATCAAGGAGGCCATGCCACGACTGCACCAAATGTGACAGAGTCACGAAACAATGTGGAGAACCAAGCATGGGCCAAATTCGACATGAACTATCAAAGCGGGCACAAAATGAAAACCCTGTGTGTACTAGGATTGCTGGAGAGAAGTTGATGGCACAAGAGTGTGCCGATGAATTATTGGATGAAAACCACATTCATGAAGTGGTTGGTACAGACTGTAAAGCATCAGCTAGGAGTGGACCAGAGTCCTCACAAACTGCCAGCTTAATCGTAACTAACGGTGATGGTTGTTGCATGGTAGAAGATTCCAGCACTAATGATGACTGCCAGAATGATGAGGAGCAGACAACTTTAGATTATTCTTCTAATCAACAAGGGGGTCGCAACCAACCTTCACCAACACCACAGTCGGATACACCCAGCTCTGATGAACTGTGTCAGGCTCAGTTGCTCCCAAGTGATATTGCGACTATCTACAATGCTGTCAAGAATCAACAATCTCTGGATCCAGCTATAGTCAACCTTGGCAGTACAGAATTACGAAAACTTAGCACCATGCTCTCTTTAATGCGAATAAGAGAGGATCAAGTGCTGGTAACTCGTATACTTGTTGGGAAAAGATCTCGGGAGGTGATACTTTGTCCTATGAACATGCGGAAGCAGGTGGTGTGGAACACACATACCCTTTCTCATGCCGGGATAATGAGTACCCTCCGGAGACTTAGACTAACATGGTACTGGCCTGGAATGACGTCTGATGTTCGACGTATAGTGAACAGCTGCGAAATATGCCAGCGAGCGAAGTCTGGAGGTTTGCATCATTCTTCAAGTCATAGACCTCTCTGGGTTGGCCGTCCTTGGCAAAAGGTTGCGATTGACTTAGTTGGACCGCTGCCTTTGACCCCTCGAGGAAACAGATGGATTTTAGTGTTGACAGATCATTTCACCCGTTGGCAGGATGCTGTACCTCTACCTGATGCTACAGCTCCTATAATTGCTGAAGCTTTAGATAATCGCATCTTTTGCTACTTCGGATTACCCGAAGAGCTCCATAGTGACAGAGGAACACAGTTCGAAGGTGACCTTATGGCAGAACTTTGCGCCATGTGGAGAATCACTAAAACTCGGAGAACTGCCTATCATCCCCAATCTAACGGGGTGGTGGAACGTGGAAATAGAACCTTGGGCGATTCCCTTCGCTGTCTTCTACTTAGTCAGATGGAAGCGCAAGAAAACTGGGACATTGTGCTACCACAGATCATGAGGGCCTTTAGGGCAACCCCACATGCAGCAACAGAAGAAACTGCAAACTATTTGATGCTAGGACGGGAATGTAGGCTACTTGACCAGCTAATAGGCGGGACACATGATGTCTATGAGACTACACGAAGTGAATACGCCTCCCATATGCAAGACCAGTTAGATACTGCTTACCAGTTGATTCGCACTCAACAAATGCTACCTCCTAGATTACCTGAACAGGAAGATGCAATCTTCAAAGAAGGAGATCTGGTGTTAGTGCAAAACAAACGGAGACGTAAAGGGATTCACCCAAAATTACTACCAAAGTTTAATGGGCCATTCATTATAAAGAAGGTCTTTGACAACGGCACTTATAAAGTTGCTGGTCAAGGAACCATCAATGAATGCCGTCTCAAACTGTTCACGCCGGCATCTGATCTAGCTGGACAACTGAGAAGCCCAAGGACCAGCTCGGATGTTGACCAGTCAAGGAATGATTCTCCCAGTGATATAGAAGAGCATATCGGGCTTGAAGAGAATCCAGCATCACCAGATGCTGCACTCGATCAGCATTTTGATGATCTCAACATGTCCTGGGAAGAACAAGTTCCGCTTCCTGAACGGCCAAGGCGAGCCTTGAGAAAACCTCCCTGGTTGAAGGATCATGTGTTATATTGAGCTTCGAGGCCTTAAAAGAAGATATTGGTATGTCCGATGACACCAAGTTTGGAAACTCACTTGAGGAGTCTCGGATGCCTTTATCTACGGTCTCGAGCCTTGCTATAGCATCAACCATCACTCAAAACATTCAACTCACTTGAACCAGCTGTATTATTAGGATAACTAAGCATTGTAACCTAAGGTTACAACAGGGTTGTCAACATTGGAGCTGGATCCCTAATCCATCCTTTATCGACGCTTGTGAGCCAATATTAAAATACCGGCACTGCATCTAGGGGTGGAGAATGTGATGGATTTACTGAGCTGAGTTGTTTTAATTGCCATAAGCATTCAGCTATTCTCAGATTAGCCCTATAATTTAAAAGCCAGCTTGCGTGGAAAGCCCGTTGATTAACACTCAGCCCTTGCTATATAAGCAATGGTGCTTCAGTGTTAAGACGGGAAAACAAAGAGCACAGAGCTAGCGATACAGAGTACAAACGACTGAAATAAAGACTGAGAGTTACGTTCATAATCTGCATTAAGGACAGTGCGGTAACATTAACTTACCTTTGTGCAGCTTTGTATATCTTTGGTAACATATATATTGCTTAACATTCTTACATTTACAAGTGTAACTGTTTTGAGTATTTATTCTTTAACTCATTTCAGCATTACGCTTGATTGTAGTGAACTGTTCTAATTGTTACACCTTTTCATGTTTATAGAGCTTGTGTGAATAAAAGCCATTAATCAGCAGACCTTTTGTTTGCAACAATTACAGTTGTGCATGAGAGCTATTACTCATTCGGTATAAGACAACTTGTACGCAGAACCCACTTGCTAGTGGCTAGTCAGCGCTGACTTCCACAACAATATAATAATCATAATGCATATTATACAAAATAATAATACAACTGCGGAGAGAATAAATGATGTAACTAATATAATTTGTAGAAAGTGATAGCAGAATGTTACGAAATAATAGATGCGTGTAATTATTTTATTCTAAATCTACATGTCAAAGGGACTGGTTCGGAATTCTCAGAGCGATGATTGTTAGGCCCAATTTGATTGTTCTATACTTCCAGGGATTAAACCAATTAAAACGCCGTGATTGTTATAGGAGAGCGCATTAGTTGGCTTAATTGACCAATGGCACACAAGTCGATTTCATACTTCATATATTGATGATTACCAAAACACTTATGTTTTTTGGTAGACCTGTGTTTGGCTGGCTATATCTCAGCTTCTGGTTGGTCAATCTCCTTGATTCTTTTTTTAGAACATCACTCAACACCTCAAGATAAATAATAAAGCATAAAAATATTATGCTTTCTCTATTCAACTCTATTCGCATAACAATAGTAAATATATATTGTAATTACCGAGAGCTGCCAAATCTTCTCTGAACTCTGTAAAGTCGTCCTCTCCCATGCCCTCCTGAATGTAATGGTGCCAAAAGCACCTTTTCCTGTTCATCAGGTCATACTTACGATTCAAAACCATCCAAAACTCATGAATGGCTGTGTTGTTTGCCAGCATCACCGCCGAAGTGGGTGCCTGTAACACATCAAATGATGCATTTTAAATTAAAAAATCTGTTAACACATGACAAAAAGCAATTTATTGGTTTAGTGATTTCATTCATTGAGGTTTCGTGTTACCTGAAAAATATCTTTGACAAAATACTAAAGACTTCAGGTTTTAACGGTCAAAACCAAATTTTGTAAAAGTTTGAGATAAATTTGTAACACAGGCTACAAAATTGTTACAAACTTGTTTTGTATGTAAACTTAGAATTGCTAATTTAAAAAAAATATTGTAACGCATATCATAAGACTGTTGATTGCTGTGGAGACTATATGAAGCGTGCCTCCCTTTTCTCACATTTACATTCTATAGAGCTAATGCTTTAAATTTATTGATAACCATAAAACCTAATGAATTTTATGATTCCTCAACAAAAATGACATAGGTAGTGTCGTAGCGGTTATAAAACAGTAGAAAGAGAACCTCAGATAACTAATGACTCACAGGTTCCATGTTCAGAGCCTTAGGAATGACGACCCGGGCATGGTTTATTCCAATCTTGAATCCTGTTGGGCACCAATCCACAAATTGAATAGACCGAGTTCTACAATGTTATTCATTTTTTAGAATGCCAAATCCAAAAATAATACTTGAGGGCATACATGAGATCAATATATGTCAGACATTCAAAGAACACATTCTTACGCAAACACGAAATCATAAGAAAAACTTGGAGTTATCTGCTCTGGTTTTAAAGAGCTGTTTAGTCACTCATTCAAGCAAACTGATACCAGCTTTGAGCAGTTTATCATCAGTTATAATGCACTCAGATTTAAGTTATAGATAATTTGAAACAAACTTACAATTATTACAATTTAGTCAACAAGAACTAGATGATGCTAAGATAACACTGATAAGTGCGTCAATGAGCAAAACTTATGTAGTGTTTGCAAGGCCAAGCAATTGTATATTTATGGTACACTCCACATGTAACCATCAACTACCACAGAACAGTGTTTAAGGTTGATATTCAATACTTTGTTGTGTTAGAAAGAAAAATGTTGAAAATGCACAAGCCTACCTTTTCAAGATGTGAATGGTTCTGTTGATTTCCTTAGGTACGATATTACCTCGGTACATGATACAACAACTCATATATTTGCCAAGGTTTGGATTTCCCATCAGAGTGAAATTGTGTTTGTTGAATAAGTTTTTTGTTATTTTCACCATATCTATTTCCTTCAAACAAATCAGCAAAAAAATAAGCACACCATAAGCGGAGTGGAAACACCGACAAGACCATAAATTTAATTTTAATGGTTGGAGCTTTAACTGAAGTACAGAACAAAGTTTAAATGTTAGTAGTAGTGAGCGAAATAAACTGGACCAAAATAACTCTTGGTTAAAAAACTAAAAGATCCATTATATGCGGACATAAAACAATAAAATCATGCTATTGTGTATGTCTATGTCTATTGTGTATGTCCATGCATTAGCTTATCGTTACTTATAATTATTTACTTACTCAGAATTTAGCCTATACAATCACTCAGAAACATAATTTTGCAGCTGTTTGGTTTAAATATTTGAAATCCGGACAAAATGAGAATTAATTTAATCTATAATTTATGGCTGTTGACTAAATTCATAATAAATAACAATCTTGTATAGGAGAATTTAGTTTTCCAACAAAAGGTCCAGCTTATTTTGTCCACCACTAGAAATAACAAATGAAGGCTGGAAATAAAAAAAGTTGAGAACTAAAATAAATGAATTATTACAGAATTGTAAATATTATTTATCTGTCAAAGAAACTGAAAGCACCATTTACCTTTTTAGCCTATCAGTTGAGCAAATCAAAGCAAATCATAATTATAGATGGAGTAGTGTATATGGCAGAGTGAGAAGAGAAGACGACTATCACGGTATGATAGCAACTAAATGTCTATGTGTACAATGAGCAACAACAACAAGCACGGTATTGTGCAACTGCAATGTGGATAAAGATTTTATTTAAAAGAAATAAAAACTGAGGCTCAAAGTGAGTGACGAAACTGCAAGGAGAATATTATGGAAAGCAGCTGACCTGCGACATACGCTTGGAGCTAGCGTGTCGAGGTAATATAGGAGAGATAGAAGCAACAGGAAAGTGTAATCGCGGGTAAGGAACGAGGTTGGTTTGTACTTCAGTGAAATCAATCTTCAGTGTTGAGGCAAACCTTAATCCAGCAGTCATGGCTGACACAATCTGCAAAGATTCACAGGTCTTGACAGGTTTATGAATATTACTCATAACTAAGCAAAGTTTAACTAACAGGCTTGTTAGGTCCTTGTTAGACTTGTGAATGTTAGTTGTAACAACAAAAAGGATGACTGATATGAACCAGTTGAATTCATGAGTATCATTCTTAATTAATCGAATTTTTAAGCGATTATCATCTTTCATATGCGCCTTTGTAAAAGGTGAAAGATTAAAAAGAACTAACCTTGTTGCACAAAAGGGTCAACTGCTTAACAACAGTAGTACAAAATGATTGAGGTCATTGAACTAGTAAGGGCATGGCAAATAGAGAGCGTGGCTAGCAACCTAGCTAATAGACTGAGTTTTATTCTAATGGAGGACTAGTTGCTTAGAATTGATTCAAGTATAACTTAACCTAACTGACTTAAACTGCGAAGACTCGAGTGCTAATTTATTTAGCATTGGAGTCTAAGACGGGTTATGGAGAGAAGGCTGTGCGGTTTTTGGTTTAAATTGAGAATACCTGCGCAAATACTGATTGACTAATGGTTGGCCTACAGTAGTAACTCAATAACTGCAGAGAAAGAGTTACAGCTCGTGTAACTGACTTCAAAATTTCAACTAATAAAGGGGGTCCTACCACACAAAGCTGTCGTCAGAATAGTCACTATTAAAATCACTGTCGTCACTTTTAAAATCACTGTCGTCACTTTTAAAATCACTGTCACCTTTTTCAAATTGGTAACCAAAACAACCTCTTTCTTCACATTCGTTATTTTAATACAAATATCTATACTGGTGGCACTGGGTTGCGTTAAAAATCTGAAACTCGCTAGGTTTGAACTTCTGCTAACCAAAAGCATGGCTCAACCAGCGACCTTCACAAACATATTAGTGATGTTTGGGAGCGTTGCTGATTACTCCGCGAAGAGTGACAAAGGTCTTAGGTTTTTAGAGCTATATTTCTTGTACTGAAAATAGACCGAGATTGCCTTTAATAATCACTGTCAGTCACAGACTTGGAAACGGATTTGCAGTCAATGTCGTGGCATTTCATTGCTTTAATTATTTGGCAGTCTATAAATGCTGAACCAGATGCTTCAAACCAAAACTAGTGAAGTTTCGGTTGACCGTGGTGATTTATATATATATATATATTCGAATCTGTCCAATACGCCCGAGGGCATTATATGAACATAAAATTTGAGATAAAATGATTGATAAGAACGCTAAAACCTAATTTGTTGCAATACCAAGATCGTATTAAAAACTGAGGGAGTCATCAACGCCCTGACCCACAACATTCGGTGCCATTCTATTATAAAAAGAGTGCTTATATTGGTCTATCCTAAAATGTGGGTGGACTACTCCATGACGGGTTTGGTGGGATGGGTTAAAAGAGATATAGTTATTGAGGTCTAGATCGTATAGACCAAACACAATTCTTTTTAAAAATTTCAAATCCAAATCTTCTCTTCTATCTTTTAGTTCTTGGATGTTATTTACACGCATGCACTCTGTGACACTATCCATAGGCCCGAGTCTGAAAATCCATCGAACCCCCCGTCTCTGAATTGTTTCTAATTTGTCAATTAAGCCTTTTGCGTGCGGTGACCATACCTGACAGGCATATTCGAGTAATGGTCGAACAATTGTGTTATAGGCGACAATTTTTGTTGATATGCTTGCATTAAAAAGGCAGCGTCGGATAAGTCCGAGTGCCTTATTACTTTTCTTAGTAATGTTTAAAATATGCTCGTGCCACTTGATGTCGCTTTGTATGAAAACCCCCAAATATTTCAGACCATTCGCCTGTGGTATAAAAATTCCGTTCATAAAAAGTTTAAAATCTGGTGTCGACCTGCCCACCTGCATGTGGATACACTTTTCTGGATTAAATGTCATGCCCCACTGTGTGGCCCAATGCTGTAATGCTGTAACGTTAGTCTGCAAAGCCAGCTGGCTGGTGTTTGTCAAATCCATGCACAGCAGAGTATCATCGGCATACAGTCGACAGTCAGCGTCTTTCACACAGAGTGGCAAGTCATCGATGTAAAGAATAAACAATAGGGGTCCCAGCACTGAGCCCTGAGGTACTCCTGATTTAATACTAAAATTATGTGATGTATAACCATTCACTTGAACTACAGAAGCTCTGTTTCTGAGCCACGCTTCTATCCATTTGAGGGTACCTGTATCAAATCTGTAAGCCTTCAATTTGTGTATTAAAAGTTGGTGGGGCACCTTGTCGAAGGCCTTTGCAAAATCAAACGAGACTATGTGATACTCTCGGCGTTCTGCCAGTGCTTTAGAAGCAAAATGTGTAACATCCAATAATTGGGTGGTAGTGCTAAAATGTTTGCGAAAGCCGTGCTGATTGTCACTTAAAAGGTTAAAACTACTTAAATGCTGCCACATAGAACTAGAGATAATGTGCTCAATTATCTTTGAGGTTATTGAGGTCAAACTTATTGGCCTGTAGTTTTGCGGTAGGTCCCGCCTACCACTCTTAAAAATTGGGACAATATCAGCCAGTTTCCAGTCGAGAGGCACATGGGATTGCTCTAAACTGGCCCTCAGCACCGAAACAAAAACGGGTAAAAATTTTGGAACGTTCTTACTGAACTCTTTAAGACAATAAGATGATATTTTGTCCGGTCCAGTTGCCTTTCTGACATCGAGATTTGTAACTAGATTTTTTACACCCGCAATATCTATGCAAATTTTACTCATCGGCTGAACTGGCGGTGATTTTAAAGAGAAGTCTGGACATGCAGAGGTGGTTTCATTGAACACAGAAGAAAAAAAGTCTGCTAGAGAATTAGCAATTCCCTCTGGATCTGTGTTTTCTAGACAGCTGATATTGTTTGATTTTCCCCTAGATTTGTTAATCATATTGTAAAGCGGTTTGGTGTTGCCAACTTTTAGTTCATTGGTGATGTGACACTCTATAAAATCGGTCTTTGAATTACTCACTTCCGTTTTAACGGCGATTTTCATTCCTTTAAGGTACTCAAAGTTCTGCTGTGTTGGGTATTTTTTGTAAACTTGGTAAGCACGATCTCTTTTTCTAATATTTCGTAGAAGAGATCGTGACATCCATGGCTTTCCCCTGGGTCTAGATAGTAATGTTGGGACAAATTCTTTTAGGGCGGACAAGGTGGTGTTTTTAAAAATTTCCCATAGAGTCTGGGCAGATAAATTCTCTTGTTCAGTTCGTAATAACAACTCAAAAAACAGAGAGTCAATTTCTTCGTAGTTTGCTTCGCTAAAGTTATACCTAGTTACACATTTATCATGGTTCGTTTTGCTGTTGCTATTTGGGAGTTGGACTTCTGTAATGATCATATCATGATCTGAAATCCCAGGTTGAAGCAATGTATCAAAATCAAGTTGATCAAAAAGGCTATTTTCGACAAAGAACAAATCTAGTGTGTTACCCTTTATATGGGTGGGGTCGCGAACTAGTTGTGAGAGATCAGAGCATTTAAAAATGTCCAGTGCCTCTTGATGAAATGATTGCCTTACTGATGATCTCCTAATTTGGCCTAAACCGGATGTCCAGTCTATGTCTGGTAAGTTAAGGTCTCCAAATAAAATTAGTGGATATCTGGAATTTCTGTCGCTGAGTAAGCCATGGAGGTTTACAAGGTTGTACTCACTGGGGGGTCTATAAAGTATTACTATGTCCAATGAGACTTGGGAGAAAAACGACACCGTCGTCATGAGAGACTCGCCAGGGCCAGCTATGTTTCTGATTATGTTTATTGGTGATGAATTGCGAATTGCTATCAACACGCCGCCAGCCCCTTGTTTCCTATCATTTCTATATACGGTGAACCTATTCCCTAAAAGCTCATTATCATCGAAGTTGCTATCAATTTTGGTCTCTGTTATACCCACAATTATTATGAACAAATAATAAGTTAGTAACGGTACGGCAACACGTAACAAAATTTCCGTTGGTTCTAACCAAAATCACGAAATGATTGAAACACACAGAATTATTCTGCGCTGCTAGAATCGTGCTAGCGAGCACGATCTCAGCAGCTTTTGCAATTAGTATAGTCCAAGAGACGTATAATGACACACAATAGTAAAAGTATAATTGCAAATCAACATAGTACACACGATGAAACTGCTTAGATTTCGTTATTGAATGTATTTATTGTTTGGACGCTATAGCTACAATTTGTTTATTTTTTAATTATATTTCCTTTTTAGCAGCAAAAGATTTGTGGTAGAGAATGTCGACATCTCTAGCGCAAACAAGTCAGTTGCATCGTATTTACTATGATAACTTTCTGTAATAATTTTCTTGTGTGTCGCATTATGTTTTCGGACTACATATATCTTAAAATTTGCTAAAGTCGTGTTCGCCAACTAATAATAGCGCGACTTAGACAGTTACATCGTGTGTTCTATGTTGAAATGCTTTCGTATTTTTATTGTGTGTCACGGTACATGTCTTGGACTATACTAATTGCTAAAGCTGCTGGAATCGTGCTCGTTAATAATTTCTTTAATCTGTTAAAAGCGTTCGTCGACAAACTCGGTGGGCATGCACAGCTCAAATAATTCTGTGAATTTCGACCGATTAATTCTGCGTTTTTCGTGATTTCGGCCAGAACTCCGAACCAACGAAAAATTCGTTACGTGCAGCCGTACCTTTAGTAATCTTATTTACGCAATCCTCGTCACCTGCATTGGTAAATGGTCGTCTCGTCTGTCACTTTTTAAATATCCCTGTCGTCGCGTCGTCAGAATCGTCACAAAACATGGGAGGACCCCCAATAAAGTACCTGTCTGTGCCGCGAGTGTAACTACCACTTTACAGATCTGTATTTAGCTCCATGAAGTTTCTTTTAAAACACTATTAGTTCTTTAAAAAGATATTAATACGGCGCTCTTTATGACATTGAGCTACTTACCTGGGCTATCATGCGGTTAATATCTTTATATGATGGAGACTCCATGTCCAGTTGCCTGCTCAGCATGTTGTAGAGAGCCTCGTTGTCAAAGAATATCGCGCAATCCGAGTTCATCAAAGATTCGTGAGTAGAAAATACAGCGTTGTATGGCTCAACTACTGCTGTGGCATATTGACCCGAGGGCACAGTAGCAATTTCTATCTGATAACCACAAAAAATATGAGATTGACTGAAGTAATATTCTGCAAGGTGCAACATCCATTTTCTCTTTATTTTCACCAAATGAAATAAATAAATTAAAATAATCGGTATTTGAGTAAAATATTTAAATGTCATTAAACTAACAAATCATAATAGAATGCTTACTTTACTCTTCAATAAAGACTGGGAGTCAAACATTAAGATTTAGCCTATATGACAAGCATGCAATTGTATGAAACAGTGCTGCTTTTTTGAAAATAAAAAATGCATAATTAAATGAATAAAACACATTTATATTATTAAATACATTCATAGACAACATGTTTATATAAAAATTTGATGTAGGGCCTATACATGTACGCTTAAATTGACATACACACGACAGATGTCAAGTTGTCAGATTCGATGTAACAGCAGATTATATGAGCAGAAAACAATTTTACCTGGGTTGTTTTCGGATAGTCATCTCTGAGGGAAGTGGCAAGGGCGGAACCAAAACCAGAACCAGTTCCACCACTGTACGACCTGAACAAGGAAAACCCCTGAACAGAACTACATCCTTCCACCTGAAAAAAGTTTCCTTGAGAAGTCAGGGCTGGCTCCAAGTTGGTACTCTGCATTATTTTTCTCATCAAAGGTTTGTTGTAACATATTATAATAGAAGCTACGTACCATTAGGCGAAACTGGCGTTACATGTACATGTATCATTAGAGATTGTTATCAACACCTAACACTAATACATGACAAATTGTATTGACTTTGATCTCTCGCTGATACTATGATAGCTGTAAAGGACTCCTAGTCTCACGTCAAGTGTGTGGTGTTAGTTAAGGTTATGGCTGAACAAACCAAGTAAGTCGTATAAAAACTAAGTGAAGAATGTAATGTGACGGCTGTGACAGTCTTAGTAATAAGTAAAGGCTTAAAATTATAACAAGTCATGAAGAGTCTAATGCTCTATCAAGTCATAAACAATCTAATACTTTATCAAGTCATAAACAATCTAATGCTCCATCAAGTTATGAACAATCTAATGTTCTATAAAGTTATAAACAATCTAATGCTCTATCAAATTATAAACAACCCTAATACTCTATCAAGTCATGAACAACCTAATGCTCCATCAAGTCATGAACAATCTAATGCCGTATCAAGTTATAAACAATCTAATGCTCTATCAAGTTATAAACAACCTAATGCTCTATCAAGTCATGAAGAGTCTAATGCTCTATCAAGTCATAAACTATCTAATACTCTATCAAGTCATGAACAATCTAATGCTCTATCAAGTCATGAACAATCTAATGCCGTATCAAGTTATAAACAATCTAATGCTCTATCAAGTTATAAACAACCTAATGCTCTATCAAGTTATGAACAGCCTAATACTTTATCAAGTCATAAACAATCTAATACTTTATTAAGTCATGAACAACCTAATACTCTATGAAGTTATGAACAATCTAATACTCTATCAAGTCATAAACAATCTAATGCTCTATCAAGTCATGAACAATCTAATGCTCTATAGAGTTATGAACAATCTAATATTCTATCAAACCATGCTAATACTCTATCAAGTCACGAACAATCTAATGCTCTATCATTTATTGTGAGTTGAATACATGGCGTGTAACATCATACTTTATCTGAAGGCAGTAGCAACAGCAACTTTATAACATATTATACTACTTTTGCTGCTTGAGAGGACAACTCCAACACTGATAGGATTAGTTTTTTACAAACTAAGCGTTTTTGATTAACAAAGTATGATAGCGTATGTCAGGATTTATGTTGTCACAACTGTCTGATATAAATGCTGAACTTCAGCTGTCTAATACACTATCTTTGTATTATTTTTTGAGCTAATGTGCCAGTTCGTAGACATGAAAATGACTAACAGTCTCAATGTTTTAATACAATGCATTAATATTGCAAGTGGTTTTGACATTTTAAATTGCGCTCCTAATAGGGTGGGCCTTGCTTGCCAAGTAAAGTGCACTTTACAGAGGTCATTCATATGTAAACTTGATTTTTGTTTAGTAACACACGAAAGAAAGAAGCATTTATTACTGTGAACTAAAAAAAGTTTAGTAATCTGCTCTTCTGTTTAGCAACAACCTTGAACTGTCTGTGCACACAATATGATGTTTACTAACCACTTTCCGAATTCGGTCCAAAGCTAGATCCCTCAAATCATCTGCCATAGCAAAGTAGCCTCTAGCAAAGACATTACCAGAGTCCTCCTTGCCAGAGATGAGGCAGTCAGGCCTGAACAGATCTCTTTTCCGTCCTGTTCTGATCACATCTAAACAGAAAACTTCATATAAGTTATAGTTATGTTCATTTGGTAGAATTCCAAACAAATGTAGAATGTGATAAGAGTTACCTAAACCTAGTAGGCTTTTGTATTAACTTCTGCCACATTAATCTTGATTGGCCACCTTTAGTTGCTCTCAACAATCTAGTTACTAGCTACAGTAGCTATTGAATAAATTTTGTTCTTTGTTAGTATAGCGCAAGAGGTTATATACATGTATTTATTTCTATAGTTGATTTGTAAACATGTCTGAGACTATATGAACAACTACAACAAAACAAAATTTCAGTAAAAACTGGAAAAAATGGTAACCATAATAATGGTGAATATGCGAGTAAACTGCTTTAAATTAGTTGTTTACCCAATTATATCATATTGGAATTAGCGAAATGTTGAACTGAAATAATTGTAAAACGTCTAAACAAAAATAATTAGTTTGATGAATGCGAGTTGATTTGGAAAATAAAATCAATTTAAAAAAATTAAAATAAACTTTCCGATTGAGCCAATCTTTATGTAGCACAAGAACAGCACTACAATGATTAACAGTGGTTAACACTGATTAACACTTTTTATGTAGCAAAAGAAAAGTACTACACTGAAGAATATCTAATTAGGGAATGGCTTCAGCAACTTGTCAAAATTTGACTGAGAGCATCAAGCAATAAAACTAACCATGTGTCAAAATATCTTGTAAAATATCACAATGTTTTCTGAGCATACATTTTCTTGCAATAGAACACTGTCAAACCTGAGCCTACATCATAGCAGTGATGAAACCTTTCGGTGATGTTAAATCTTTGCACTAACTTAACCTTGTCTGTAAGAAATTCATTTTTATCAATCCTACCCACAACAGTTGGTTCAGTGTCAAGGATGACTGTTCTGGGAACATATTTGCCCTTAGAACACTCCTCAAAGAAAATGCCATTAGTTGACAAATCTAAATTCTTTCTACGCGTCTTTTTGATGGTGCCATCAGCACAGACATCGTGTTCAAGGCAGAAAAGCTCCCAGAGTGAGTCAGCAATCTGCACTCCACACTGTCCGAGGTGAATATTCACAACTCCTCTGTTTAGGTCAGCCTGTACCAAAACAATCCTGAGCTTTATAAGTGTACTTTCCCTCGACAATAGAAGCATTGATCCGTAAAGCACACACTAAGGTGCAAGCATGTCGGTATAACTGTATAGTCACACACAAGCAATGTTCAACTACTCAGTGTAAGTAAATGCTAGAGACGGATACATAGCTACTTACCATCGCGCTTCAGCTGAATAGCGTTCAGATATAGCACTGTTGCAATTTATACATGCCAAGCATTCCAGAAATGACATCATCGCTTTTATAGTACTTCATACAGTTTAATATAATTTTCATATAGACAAAATAAAAAATTCAAAGAAAATATGAATAAAAACGCATTGTATAACCAGTTGGAATGAATGCATATAAATGACAAAAATGACAATGCCTGGTAACATATACAGTAGCAGTAATAAAGGCTAATGTTATTACAAAAGAAGGGAGCTACAGAGGCCGCGACAGGCAGCTGATTGAATCTGATTTGAAATAGCAAAAATTCACTAAAAATAAACGAAGCATCGAAATTAAGTGGTATATAGCAAATATAAAATATATTATTATCAACGCATGAATGATAAAACTGCATAAGAAAATCAAAAAAAGCTGATTAAAGAGAATCATAGAATATATATGCTCCGTGCAGCCCAGCTGCACCAGTCGCACCAGCTGCACCAGTCGCACCAGCTGCACCAGGTGAATGTATGACAAAGCAAAGCGAAAAATAATGGCAGATTATTAAATAATGTGTAGAAATCTGTGTGCGTGCTTTTCTACCCTGACCAGCAATAGTAGGCATCTGTATGTTTCCAATCTCTGTGTGATTCCAGTCTTATCCTAACTAACAGAAGCGTACGTTGGGTCGGTGTAATCGTCCAGGGAACCTAAAACCAATCAGCCTAAAACAGTATAAACAACTTCATGGTTATGATACTGACACGCTATGATCAGTCTACCAAATACTACACTGATTTGACTGAACTCAAGTTTCACTACCCTCTAGTCTGTAAAGCTTTGCATAAGTACAAATAACAAGTAGCTTCTCAACAGAAGGTGTGCTAAGCCAGCTAGCTAGCACTGGACACAACAGGTCTGAAGGTGTGTTCAGCCAGCTAGCTAGCACTGGACACAACAGGTCTGGAGGTGTGCTAAGCCAACTAGCTAGCACTGGACACAACAGGTCTGGAGGTGTGCTAAGCCAACTAGCTAGCACTGGACACAACAGGTCTGAAGGTGTGTTCAGCCAGCTAGCTAGCACTGGACACAACAGGTCTGGAGGTGTGCTAAGCCAGCTAGCTAGCAGTGGACACAACGAGTCTGGGGGTGTGTTCAACCAGCTAGCTAGCGGTGGACACAACAGGTCTGGAGGTGTGTTCAGCCAGCTAGCTAGCAGTGGACACAACGAGTCTGGGGGTGTGTTCAACCAGCTAGCTAGCGGTGGACACAACAGGTCTGGAGGTTTGCTAAGCCAGCTAGCTAGCACTGGACACAACAGGTCTGGAGGTGTGCTAAGCCAGCTAGCTAGCACTGGACACAACAGGTCTGGAGGTGTGCTAAGCCAGCTAGCTAGCACTGGACACAACGAGTCTGGGGGTGTCTTAAACCAGCTAGCTAGCGGTGGACACAACAGGTCTGGAGGTTTGCTAAGCCAGCTAGCTAGCACTGGACACAACCGGTCTGGAGGTGTGCTAAGCCAGCTAGCTAGCACTAGACACAACAAGTCTGGAGGTGTGTTCAGCTAGCTAGCGGTGGACACAACAGGTCTGGAGGTGTGCTAAGCCAGCTAGCTAGCACTGGACACAACAGGTCTGGAGGTGTGCTAAGCCAGCTAGCTAGCACTAGACACAACAAGTCTGGAGGTGTGTTCAACCAGCTAGCTAGCAGTGGACACAACAGGTCTGGAGGTGTCTTAAACCAGCTAGCTAGCGGTGGACACAACAGGTCTGGAGATATACTAAGCCTGCTAGCTAGAACTGGACACAACAGGTCTGGAGGTGTGCTAAGCCAGCTAGCTAGCACTGGACACAGCAGGTCTGGAGGTGTGCTAAGCCAACTAGCTAGCACTGGACACAACAGGTCTGAAGGTGTGTTCAGCCAGCTAGCTAGCACTGGACACAACAAGTCTGGAGGTATGTTCAGCCTGCTAGCTAGCACTGGACACAACAAGGCTGGAGGTGTGTTCAGCCAGCTAGCTAGCACTGGACACAACAGGTCTGGAGGTGTGTTCAGCCAGCTAGCTAGCAGTGGGCACAACAGGTCTGGAGGTGTGTTCAGCCAGCTAGCACTGGACACAACAGGTCTGAAGGTGTGTTTAACCACCTAGTTTGTGCTGCCTAAACAAATCTAAAAGTGCAAACAGCCTACCAAAAACTTGTTGAATGATATCCTTGGTAAACAGAGTTTAATCATATGTTTGAGAGGAGATCGCATGCCTTGCTCAATTATAGTTGTTATGATATGCAGAACAAACCACACAAGGCGGACTAGCGAAACCAGACTAAAGACAAGATTAGTACTATTACATAACATCACGTCGGTGAAATGAGTTGCTAAGTCGGTTGAGGGTTTCAGTTGTATCTGAAATTTAGAAAAAAAGGCTGACAAATGGCAGGACTATTGGATCCAGCCCAAGCATACGCCAAAATACAAACCTGGACAGGAAGGTAGCTGACGAGCGTCACTCGCAAAGAAATTGCTGCCGAGAGTAGTCGTGATCTGAGCTGCAGACGATGGCTTGCTGTCAAAGCAATCATAAAGCACCGGAGCTACAAGAACAATTACAGTAGTCCAGAAACTACATAGCGGTGAGTCAACGCGGATACGTGTAGTTCCTCTAAATCTGTCCATAGTGTAGTTTGTAACAAGATGTTAATGAGCCACCAAACAGAATCTTTGTTTTATGCGTACATCACGCTACATCGGTGATATCTAAGATGACCATGAGTAAAACTGCGTTGCTTATTAAGTTGGATCCGAATGCTTTATTGGTTAAAGCACCTAGCTGGTGCTGCCTATAATAAATTGAAAAGTGTGTTTTGACCGGCATTATTATTTTGAAATTTAACAAATTCATGAAGTACTCTGATAGACAAAGATTGGTGAACTAGTGACAATTACCTGCGCTGAGATGACACAGTTGATGTCTGGAAAGTCTTAACTATCACCTGTTAGTTGACTGAGAGAGTTCAACATGATCACTGGTATCTATGAAATGGATGTTATTGCTGTCAAGTCAAATGCAACGCATAAAAATCATTTGTGTAATTTACAGTAAGTATATGTATTTTATTAAGGTATAATGAGGCCCTCAGTAGCACTGCAGCTAGTCGAGGTGCTGGGCCCGCAGTAGCACTGCAGCTAGTCGAGGTGCTGGGCCCACAGAAGTTGGCATATTTTGACAATGAAGACAACATTCACCATTTTGTTAAAATTCGAAGTCTTGACTAATCTAGGCTTAACAAGTGACTCCTGAATTACCTTTAAAACTAGTAAATGTTTTGTAAGTCTATTTGAAAACTGTTCCATTGTGACGAAGCTCTGTGTACAATTGTTTTTTGATCGGAAGCGGTATAAAATTTTGATAATGGTAGATTGGTTTTCAAAAATCTAGTACTATAATGAGAATATTTTTTACTGTTCATTCATTTGAATAGAATTTTGAATGGGCTATCAAGATAATTTTATACATCTGCTTATTAACAGGTAATACAAAAAGCTGATCAAACAGGGACTGAGATGAAGTCAGTGGTGGTTTATTAAAGATTATGCATATTATAGGCTTTCGGGATATTCATATTTTTCTCAAATACCAAAATGGAGCATTTCCCGTGACTCAAGGCACTAACTAATTTTAGAATAAATAAATAGGTTGTATATTAGCTTCATAACACTTCCAGGTAGAAATTTAGAACATTTACTGATCGTGCTGAAAAAAGATCTCATCTGCCTTATTAGCTTGTCAACGTGTCATCCCATATCAGGTATCTGTCCGAATGAATTCCTAGAAATTTTATCAAAGATGTCTTCTGAAGTTCCAAACCAAATAATTTTATTAGTTTTTTTCTAATTTGAATTTTATTATGGTAACTTCTCATTACAATGTACATTGTTTTGTCTATGTTTACAGTTAGTATATTTATTTTGCACCACTGTAACAATTGTACAACTATTTTTAGTTTATTAATAGCCATATCAAGGAAAGAATATAGATTAACTAAAGCTTGTGGCGGGATTGGCAAGCTCAAGTGATTTTGGTGAGCGAACAGGTCAGTTATCTTCAGCAACGTCTCTGGCTTATCACCTCCATCAGACATTCTTTCCTGACTCAACATTAACAAGGTTCAAGTGGTGAAAGTCACACACAAAGAGAGCATGTTCTCCTTTGGCCTCCACTAACAAGGTTCAAGTGGTGAAAGTCACACACAAAGAGAGCATGTTCTCCTTTGGTCTCCACTAACAAGGTTCAAGTGGTGCAAGTCATACACAAAGAGAGCATGTTCTCTTCTGGTCTCCACGACAGAGCAGCTCAGCTTGCGGGTTAAATATAGAAACTAAAGGCTGAAAACAGCACGCAAACTAACCTGGTCGAGCGCAGCCAGTCTTGGATGCGTTTATGAAGTCCTCGATATCCTTTTCTGGATCACTGCCCTCCATCACATTCCTTACCTCTTGATTCTTCTGTAGATTCATAGAATGACTAATATTTAATCTAGCAAACTGTTTACCATAATAGCAACAGTAATCGTTGAAGTCACATAATTGTTTAGAGCCAAATAAATCTTTAATGAACACAAAATGTCTACTCTCCAATTATTGCTTGTAGACACCTATTGGTGAATGTAGACAACTATTGGTGATTAGGGCAACTCCAGACTGGCAGCAGGCTGCCGCAATCGTTGTAGGATAACAATAACAAATACTATATTAGGGCTTGCTGTTACTTAAAGGTTGACTTGTAACAAAATTCACATTACAGTTATTTGGTATCAAAAGATTCACAATGTCTTACTCTGTTGTGTTGTAATTGCCAAATATGTGGAAATGTGATTACAAGCTCTTAAAAGCTCAAAAACGAAAAGCCGTCGTAGATCGGAATCTCTTTATTTCGATGACGTAGCCACGAAATTTGGTTATCGTCTTGTCACGTATGTTCTCACGTGAATTGAAAGGCCAATACAAAGCTCAATATAAAACTTATCGTAGTACTAGTTTATGACAAACACTTCGAATTTTACCGAAGACCCCGTATCAAATATAGATGCTCGCTACTTTACAGTTTTGTTTCGGCCTGGTCTAATCGGCAAGTCGTAATCTGATCATGTGACCCAATACTTCGCAAATAATTTCTGCAGCACTTTTCGATTATCACAAGTGACCAACAGGCTCGTCATGATTATCAGACAATGATATGTACTCCTTCAAGCTAAGGCTAAAAATTAAACAAATTTTTACGGCAAGTTATAAGATATCACTGCTAAAAGTGACAGCATTACGATGACGATAAAACAGACGCGTAAGAACAATAGACATAGTTTTATTGAATGCGTGAAGTATATTTGTGAAAATATTTTGACGAATAAGGTTGCAAGAAAGTGTAAACAGAAACCATCTCTCACAACTACATCACATTTGAGCCGTTTTGGAAAGGGAATCTAAACTACAGCGGTCTCGTGTGGCTGCGATTTTCTGTTCGTTTTTGAGCTTTTAAGAGCTTGTAACCACTTTTCCACATATTTTGCACCTACAACACAACAGAGTAAGACATGGTGAATCTTTTCATATCAAATAATGGTAATGTGAATTTTTTTGCAAGTCAACCTTTAAACAACTGGGCTGGGTTTACCATTTCAATGTACGTGTAGATGGTTAGATACAATAGCTTATTAAGAAGGAATTCTATCTATGCTAGCCACCACAGAGACACGTACAAGCATCTACAGACTTCAACTAACAACATTCCTCCATTGTTAGAGATTTACTTGTACTAAAACCATAAAAAAATTTAGTTAAAAATTCATTTTCAGAAAACAAATTTGATGCGAAAGTTTGTAAGATGCCTGATTCAAGCTAAGAACAGTAATTATAGGAATGACAACTCCAATCTAGACACAGCCCTCAGTACAAACCTCATCCTGGTCACACAAGGTCTTAGAATCAATGTTGACAAACACCCAAAGTTCATTCCTGAAGAACTTCAATCTATCATCCTCCACCTGCTGAAAAAGGTCACAGGTCTTTTGCATTTCCACCTCCCAGTGACCTCGTACCGTTTCAAGGTTTTTGACTGCCGCCTGGTAGAGTTCATCAGCTTTCATCTTTTCCTCTTTGCATTTGTGTGATCGGTTTTCCAGCTGAAGACATGAGAATTGGAGTTAACTACTAATGTCAGCAAAGCCGTGTCGAACCAATAAACAAGATTGGCAAAAACATGTTAGCATTATGATTATAAGCCACAAGGCTGAGCTCATAGATAAACTTACATTCCTATGTTCTGCCTACTTTTCATATCTGAAAAAATATTCTGAGAAGGCAAATCCGGACCTGAAAACGTTAAGATGCTAACATACCTTCTCTATTTCTTTGGTCTGTTTAGTCGCACTGGACTTTTCAGTGACATACGTATGGTGAGCCGTCTCATACGACACACACTTTTTCTGGTAAACTTGCTGACTCTACAAACCCTGTATCTAGTGAGTTTATCGCAGCTTTGGCAGCAGTTAACAAGTTGATTTTTTGTACAAATTTGAAATTGGGAAAGGCATAGTTGTTGATATGTTGATACATAACCAAAACTCTTTTTTAATGACTTGGCCAGATAGCCTGCAAGGTTACCTAACTGCAAGGTTACCTAACTGCAAGGTTAGGTAAATTTAAAATGATACCTGTCAAGTCGAGACAGAAGATTGTAAGATGAAGAAATAACTATCACATCTAATGATTACCTTCTATACCAAGTAGTTTGATGCGTCGCTCAGCAATTGCGAATCAAAGATGACACTTACTGACTGAGTCTTATGATATAAATCCTTCTTAGAGGCCTGCCACTTTTTCATATCTCCTTCAGCTTGCTTACACCGAGCAGTGAAGTCATCTTTGAAGACCTGCATTCGTTGTGCTTGCTCAACAAGAGCCTGACTCATATCCAGATGAACGCCTGCAGATTTCTCTACATCCTTCTTTAGTTCGATCAGGATTCTTTTGAAGGTCCTATAAATAGCAGGTGAAACTGTCATACAGTTATCTCTATGTAGATAGATGCGGCAAAGAGGGTGTCTCATGATAATCAGTCATTACCAAACTGTCAAGCGAAGAACATATCTAAATAGATAAATTTTATTAGATTTCTATTGCTATGATGCAGGAGAAGAGCGATTACAGGTTTATAAGACAAGGTGCTTTAAACTTTTCGACTGAAATCCTTTTGCCATAAGCTTTGCTGATAGCACAGTCAAGTACCTCATACAATATATGGAATAATTGAAGAGCCTTTGTTCTATAACCCATATCGGAGCAAAACATGGAGACATACCCGGAGTCTGTCGATCCTAAAGATGAACGAGATAGACGCATCAGTGACTTCGCATAGTCCTCTTCTAGTTTTGAACTGTCGAATAAAATTGATAGTCAACTGCAAACTCTGTAGAGTTTTTATAGATTCATTAAAAAGAATTTGTACATAATCAGCTAGCCTAGAGTCTATAAAATGAAAAAGACTAAATTATCCATTTCAAGTTTAAAAAAGCTGATAGCATTGAGCTAGAAGCCTTCTGCACAGCAATCAACATGATGGTAAACCATGCTCTTTTATAAATGCTTGAAACTGCTTCAAGGTTCGATTTAAATAAAAAAAGTTTAATTAAAAAAATTGTAGCAGCCTAACCGTTCTTTAACAAACGAGATTATTTCTTTCGATGACGTTCGTCCATCTTTCATCTTCTTTAGCAAAATCTCAAATCCAGCATTTGAATTAAACTCCTTGTTCTAAAACACACAAGCAATCCATGAATAACAAATGTGTCACCACCAATGACAAACTAAAATTTAGAATAAAATTAATAAGATGATTACATCAACTTACCCAAAAGCACTCGGAGAACTTTTGTGCCACCATGCTTGGTACTCTTCACTCAACCTTGTGCTACTGGTTTTACTATAAATATCATCATTGCAAATGGCTAGCATAAGGAATGGCTATCATAAGAAATGGCTAACCTAACAAATGGCTATCATAACAAATGGCTACCATGACAAATGACTGAGAGATTCCTAACCAATTTGATCACACTCACATCGGTGTCTAGTAAAAAGGTAAGTTGTAGACCAAAAAAGCCAAAACGGAGCTAATAAAGCGATTATGTTGCAATGCATCAAAAGGCTTGGATGTTTGCCTGATTAGTGGAAAAAGGCGCTTTTGAAACTTATTTGTGTGAAGAATTGAGAGTTTTGAGTATTTAGAAGTGCGACCCTCGTAATAAATCTTGTCTCCAAAAACTATCTTACATTGGCCTTGTGACGAAGTTGAGGTCATGATCAAATAGCTTAGCCTTTCTGCAGGCATAGTCATTTTCCGATACTGACGATAATTGGCAGAGTGACAATTATGTCGTCACACGAATGTTTTTATAAATTGATTTCTGGTTGGCTTATTGCCTTTTTTTGTTTAGTTTTTTTACCAATAATAAACTAAAATAAATTGGTCTCTGTTAGCAACAACAAGTAAGCCGTTTTGAGAAAAACAACGATCTCTTTTGCAATACTAAACAAACAAAAATCCGAAATAAAAATGTTTTCAAATAAAATTGGGAATTTTGTTTGTAGCTTGTTTCTGCGTGTGTTTCTGCTTTCTGAATGTTTTCCCACAGTGCAACAACTTTCTTTTATTGTCATGGCGTCTTTCAAAGGCTATAGACAAAGGCAAGGCTATAGAGAAACAAGATTAAGCACATAAGTCGTGTCAAGACTGCGGTGTAGGCCTCTGCATAGAAAAATGCTTCCAAAAGTACCATAGCTAGAGACAGTTATATGATGAATTGACTTGAAACATGCTTGTTTGTATTAACCTACATCATAAAAACATAATACACCTATACAATATCATAAAAAGAGCGTATCAATGATTTTTCTAAATCAATTTGTGAAAAATTAATTCGCCCAGGGAGTCTGAAATAGCCCAAAAAACTCGCCTACGAAAGGGTTAAATGCTTTTATACTTGGCCTTTACTTCTTGTTTTCATATTATATGGCTGAAATATTTTATCCTTTACACACAAAAAATGACAAGCTTCAATTTCATTTAGTTGCAAATATAAAGCAAACACTTTTTTCAGTTTTTTCAGGGTTTGAAGCGAAGATGATGAGTAAAAGTCGATTAGAATTTTTCTACTGAGCAGTTTCCCACAACATCCTCTTTATCAGGCTATCAAATATAGACATTTCTGATAACAGGCTATTGTGTAGCGTCCGTAGTGAGACAGATATTGCTGGCTACTTTTTAGAAAAAAAACTTAAGACCCTATTTTAGTAATCTTTTGTAGCAGTAGTTGTATGTATATCTGTACGTCATCATTTGTTATGGCCTTCCTTGTGTATTAATTAACGTCTTTCTCCCCACTGAGTCTTCCAAGAGCCGAGCAAGCCGACACTGCTGCAGACAGAAGCCACGCTGAGTTCCTCCAGCATTGGACCGGTGATGACCTGGAGTATGCCGGGCCAGACTCCTCGTCCCTCAAAGAAACTGGGTTGATGTTGCCACAACCGCACGCGAGACGGTCAGCCCTCTGAGACCTGATCCTGCCTTAGAAACAGTAGAAGCGGTTGACTCGAGGCTGGCTGAGGCCACCCTGGAACCTGTAGAAAGAGCCCAAGAGCTGAGCAAGTCGACACCGCTGCAAGCTGAAGAACGAAGAGTATTGGCTGTACTGTACCAAGGCACCCAGAATAGTTCACAGATGTCCTCTGAGCAGGAAGGAGTGATGGAAGTCCGAAGGGGAGCTGACAAGAGCAAGGCTCAGCCCCTATGAACCGACCCGACCATGCTCAAACTAATCCGGAAAAATAAGAACCGGATACGACCCCGGACTGACCTGAGAAGGGAACTATGGCTACAGCCTATGCCTATGGCCGATGCCTAACTATGGCTATGAACTATTTTATGGCTATGCCTTAAAAGCAGCAGGCCCCAGTCAAATGTTCGAATGAGACGCTGGGGTCAAGAAGAATGGGAAAAGCTGTGGCCACCATTGATGATGGCTCGCTGTGGAACCCCACGCTGAATAACTGAGGAAACCACCCACATAACGATACTGGGAAAAAAGCCGCGACAACCAGATTGACGGAGTTGTTCCCTCCCTATCACTAAGCCCAGGTCGACCTCTCGACAAGCGCTAAAGAAACTGAGGGGGTCAGAAGAGGCACATGAACTTCTCCAAGTAGCCAAGCTTTCCATGGGGCAAGCAGATAAGAAGCCGAGGAGAAAACAAAAAATAGAGGTAACCAGGAGATCCCGACGGGCCCAGGAGCCCCTTCTGCCTGCAAAAGCGTGGCCGTTAACGATTCCTCCTATGCCGACAAAGCGAGCACTTCTGAAAGAAAGGAAACAACTCCAGAAATAGAGGAGGAGAATGAGCAGCCTCTACAGCTATATGCTGAGGATACGACTTGTCAGAAGACTCTCACTCTGCCAGCCCTGAGCCTGATATAAAAGTGGAATATCGGCGGGTGGTATAGAGCCTGCTTTAAAAGCAGCGACCCCTAGACCTGCCTTAAAGTGAGGGCAGAAGAACCGGCAAGGGTGGGCTATATTAGGCTACAGAAATGGACAGCTTGCCCGGCTACCCAGAAGACTTACCCCTATACTACAATGCCGCTCAACCAGACTATGGGCAAAAGACACAGACGACTCTACAGACAGTTGCTAGAAGATGCGGCCCAATGGAGAAAAGCCCAAAACGCAACTAAGGATATACGCGATCACGACGAAACACTTAGTCCTGATGATAAACGACTATTGACTCTAGAACTAAACTACTTAGATCGTTGGAGCAAAGCTTCAACGAGCCATAATTGAAAGCTCCTCGGTACCTTCAATGAGGGGAGTGTGTGGTGGCCGTAGTGAGACAGACATTGCCCGCTAAATTTTAAGAAAAAATTATATTTTATTTTAGTAATCTTCTGTAGCAATAGTTGTATGTATATCTGTATTTAGTTGTTCGTTATCGCCTTCTTCGTGTATTACATAATGGCTTGTCACAATTTATGTAATCATATCATTTTCCTTGTACATTAAATAATGCCTTACCACAACTTATGTAATCGCCATCACGAGTTTGACTGCACTAACTGATGCAATACTTGTTGCTGTCGTAGGCCAACCATATGAAAGGCTGGCACCTTTTCTGTGATGGCAGAGTAGCCCTTGGCTGTGGACAGTGCCAGTTATACCAAAATACACTACAGCCCTCCACTCTCATGCGTGACTATTTTGGAGCCTGAAAAAGGGGAATTACCTAGCGTACCCTAAAAGACCGGGCAGCATCTTTTACAATTAGTAAAATGTTCCATTAATAAACCCAAGAGAGTGACAAATACAGATTTTTGCCAAGCTTAAGCGCACGAAACAGTCCCACAACACTGGTGTCCATATTACTATCTATGTATTGCAGAGGTATTAGGTTTTTTGAGATATATTCGTACAATCTTCTGTAATTTATGCTACAACTGTTATATTCTTTTAATCTTGACACCGGAAGTGCAAGTATGCGTACGCATCCATGTGCTAAAAGGCTAATTAGAATATGGCGTAATCTTATGAGTAGACTACGGAATAAAGTTGATTCATTGCAATCTAAAACAAAGCTGGTTGATAACTACATATTATTACATGGTGTCAAGTACCAGGACCTTACGGCTGCAGATGTTTGCACCTACCTGGTCTCTGGGTGCAAGCAGCCCACAATAAAATATAAGTACCGATTGTTCTGTCTATCATTGTTTCTGATACTTGGGAGTTGACATTCAATTCAAACAATGGTTGATTCAGATTCACCAGAGGAGGAGGGTCAAGAAACGCCTGCAGTGGTTACCAGGCCTCCACCGTTGAGATTAAAAGTTGACAATCCGAAACCATTGGATTTTGTAAATGCGTCAACCCAATGGACAGACTGGTTATAGCGGTTCACCAGATTTAGGAACGTTACAGGTCTTAGAGAGCAGCCTGAAGATGTACAGATAGATGCTTTACTGGTCATCATGGAACCAGAGAGTGAGGAAGTCCTTGCTCAATTGACTTTCACTGGAACACAGGGTGAAAATTATAAATGTGTGGTAGATACTTTTACTGCCTACTTTCAGCCGAGAAGAAATATTCTGAATTACAGAACGCATTTCTATAACAGAAAACAGCCTACTGATGAGACAGCTGAAGAGTATATCAGAAGTATACACAGTCTAGCACTTAAATGTAAATTCAGTGAAGGACTCACACAAAATGACATGATAAAGGATAGGCCGCTGTCTGGTATGGCTGATTCGTTATTGAGTACTGAGTTGCAGCTCAATGAAGATGTGACGTTGGCTACCGTGACCTCCAAGATGAGAGCTAAAGAGACGAAACAGAAACAGATGACTGCTGAAGCTATGGTGGCTGCCATTAAAACTAACGAAACAGTGGTGACTGCTGTTAAAACCACATCAGCATTTGGAGCTGCCAGGAAACCGCCTAAAAGAACTATTCGTAATTGCAAATACTGTGGTGGCACACACAAACACCGCGCTTGCCCAGCGTTTGGCAAAGCCTGCAGCAAATGTTCCAAACTAAACCAATTTGAACGAATGTGTTGTCAAAACAGAACTGCTCAAGCTAATGAGATCACAGTTGCTTCGCCAGAGGGAAACTTCGAATACTACATCGCTTCCGTTCAGCACACTGTAGATACAATTAGTAGAAATGCTGAAACTGCGTATTATGTAGATGAGTTTTGTGTGGAGCCTAAACTTAATGTTTTACAAGTTGAAAATGAGTGGTTTCTAGATTTTGATGTTCTTGGTAATGTAATAAATGCTAAAATATATACTAGAGCTCAAACCAATGTAATATCACGTGCTGAACTGAGTAGGGTGTCGCGAAAAGCTGTAATCAAACCCAGTAATTCAAAGTTGACTGCGTACTCGGGCCATGTTCTACCGGTTTTGGGTGTCAGTGACATTGAGGTGGCATACAGGGGTGAGCGGCCTTCACTCTCATATGATGTGCTGAGCGATGAAAAAAAGGCACATACACTCCTTGGTTTACCGTCTCTCAAAAGTATGGGTATTCTTAATGTCTCTGTGGTTGGCTGTGATAATAGTACAAACTCCTGAACAGAAGGTAAGTGCCAGATTACGGATGAGTTCACCGACGTGTTCACAGGATTCGGTAAGTTAGAAACCACACATCACTCTCAAACCAGATGCTGAACCATTCACTTGTCCGCCCAGGTCAGTACCTCATGCCCTCAGGGATAAACTTAAGAGTGAACTTGAGCGTTTAAATTATTTGGGAATTATTACAGAGTGTACTGGACCAAGTGAGTGGTTAAATCAAATAGTTCCGGTTTTAAAACCCGATGGATCTTTGAGGATATGCCTAGATCCTCAGCAGTTAAATGTGGTTACCATCAGAGAAAGGTTTACCTTACCTATCCTTACCTTAACTATCTGTGATATATATGCTAGGCTGCCAGGTTCTACTATATTTAGTACCTTGGAGGCACAATCAGGTTTTCACCAAATTCCCATTGATGAAGAATCATCCAATCTGACCACTTTTCTCCCGCCTTTCGGTAGGTTTAGGTATTTGCGATTGCCCTTTGGACTGACATCTGCACCTGAGTTTGTCCACAAAACTATGGTAGATTTGGTAGGGGATATACCCAGAATAGAGATATACATCGATGATGTGCTAATTCATGCCAACTCGCAATCCGAACATGACCTAAAGCTAAAGCAAGTGTTACATAGATTCAGGGAAGCAGGGCTTAAGTTGAATGCAAAAAAATGCCATATCAATCAAGTCTGTCAAATTTCTTGGTCGCATACTCTCAGGTAATAGATTGGCCCCCTCACCAGACAAGGTGCTAACTGTGCGAAATGCTTTGACTCCGTCAAACAAATCAGAGGTGCGCTCTTTCCTAGGCATGATAACTTATCTTGCCAAGTATTGCCAAAACTTGTCCCACCATACCAAACCATTACGTGATCTGTTGCGGGATAATGTTGAGTTTTGTTGGGAACCTGTACATGATAGAGCGTTGCAAACTGTCAACGATTTGATCACAAATGTGCCTATATTAGCTTTGTTTGATCTTACTAAAAAAGTTGTGGTTAACGTAGACGCTAGTTCTCACAGCCTCGGAGCAGTTTTGTTACAAGATGGTAAAGCTGTTGAATTTGCAGCTCAGTCATTAACCACTACGCAGTGCTTGTATGCTCAAGTTGAGAAAGAAATGCTTGCAGTTCAGTTTGGTCTAAAGCGGTTTCACCAATAGGTGTATGGTCAAGATGTAAAAGAGGAGTCTGATCATCAACCATTAGTGCGTATATGTAAGAAAGCATTAAATGACTTGGCCCCCAGATTGCAGAGAATGCGCATGCAAATACAACACTATAGCTATGAAGTAGTGCATGTGCCAGGCAAATATATGTATGTTTCTGAATATCTCTCAAGGTCATGTAGAGCAAAAACCTATGAGGTAGATTTGGGTATTGACGACCCCATGTCACAGATATGTGCAATTCGTGTTAGAAGCAACACAGGCATGAGTGAATATCAAGAGGCTACCAGTAATGATGCACCCCCTTCAGGTAGTACTTAAGTATGTTTTATCTGGGTGGCCAAGGCAAAGGAGGCTTTGTCACGCTCTTGCTAAACCTTATTGGGGGTTTCGAAATGATATCACTGAATTTAACGGCTTGTTGTTTTACGGAGACAGAGTTATAGTGCCACATCTGAAACAGTCACACGTAGTTGAGCAGTTACATGAAAGCCATCAAGGTATTACTCGAACTCAGCAAAGAGCAAGAAATTCAGTATTCTGGCCAGGCATGAATCATAGAATAGAAGACAAAATTAGCTTGTGTGATATTTGTAAGGCTCATGACAATGCACAGGCGAATGCCCCACTTACAACCAGTGAAATACCAGATTACCCTTGGCAAATTCTAGGTAGTGATCTGTTTCAGTTTGAAGGGCAACACTACTTGTTGAACGTCGATTACTTCTCTAAATGGGTGAACGTCACTGTGCTCGGTGACTTGTCAAGTAGACCTCTGATTAATGAGCTTAAAAAGCAGATAGCAGACTTTGGGTGTCCAACTGTAATTAGATCAGATAATGGGCCGCAATACTTAGCCAAAGAATTTGCTAGACAGTATGATATTAGACATGTTACTTCCTCACCAGGGTATGCACACTCCAACGGTCAGGTTGAGCGTTCTGTACAGACAGTGAAACGTCTGCTACAGAAGGCATCAGAAGATGGTAAATGTTTTTGGAAAGCATTACAAATGTTCAGAAATACTCCACTAGATGCTAACTTGCCATCGCCAGCTCAACTTCTCCACGGTCGCACTTTATATGATGGCATCCCAGTGCAACAGCATTGCTTATTTCCTAGAGCTTACAATAGGTCAGGGTTAGGGAAAAATTAGTCAATAGGCAAGTTGTTATGAAAGAAAACCATGATGTCAAAACGACTTCCGAGAGAAAAGTTCTGGTAAATGGTCAAAATGTGCGATTTAGAACTCAGCAAGGTAGGTGGGAAAAGGCTGTAGTGCAAGGTCACCATGGTAGTAGTCGGTCATACAGTATCAAGACTCTTGCATATGGTGTGGTAATTAGAAGGAATAGACAGCACCTAAGGGCTGATAATACTCTATCAGAGCCTTCTGATAGGTGACTCGCGGTAAGTAGTAATGGAGCAAGCCATGGCACAAAGACCCAACCGGTACAGGTGCCAACATCAAATGTAGTTTCGGGCTCAGTGAATGAACCTGTGAGTGCTTCTCCCTCACTGTCACCTCCTCCGGCACCATGTATCAATCCAATTTTTGAGCAGACAACGGGTGCACAGTCCGAAACTAAGAGAACTCGATCTGGAAGAGCTATTGTGCGCCTTATTCGCTTCAGGGATGATTACCAATAATTCTTTTTTTTACTGTCCAGCTTGGTTAGCTGAGTTTCTTTTGCATTGTTTCGTTTTGTCAGAAAAGGAGATGTTAGGTATATTCGTTTAATCTTGAGACCAGAAGTGCAGGTATGCGTACGCATCCATGTGCTAGAAGGCTAATTAGAATATGGCGTAATCTTATGAGTAGACTACGGAATAAAGTTAATAATTCATTGCAATCTAAAACAAAACTGATTGATAACTACATATTATTACACAACAGGCGGTTCCCTATCTTTCTTCATATGCAAAATGCCGTAGAGCTCCATGTACATTTGTCTTCAGTGAGCAATTCCTACTCTAAGCTTTTTAGATCGGTATTAATTTTGGACAAGTACTAATCTCTTTCCCTTGAGAGGGTTGACATGAATAATGACACTGTCGAATTAGATGGGCCATTTTAAAGACATTGGCTTGCCCTGAATCGTACTTTGACATACTGCACACACCCTGGCGCTACTTGTAAATTGAGCATCATACAAGCTGCCTATAATCAAGTATGTAGCTTTCAATCATTGCATAATTTGTGCCAATATTAAAAAAAACATTTTGTAGCATACTAACGTGATAGCAACGAACACAATAACATTGACTAACGCGACTCTAAAGCTTCTGTACAACAATTTACGGGTTGATTGGTACTAGGAAACATCACTAACTATAAACTAATGACTGTAGCATTTGATATTTCCCACTGTTAAAACATAACTATATTGTTATACTAATAGCAATAACAAATTACTATAATATAGATAATCATGTTATTAGCGATAGACAATTGACAATAAACGTAGTGTGATGGATTTACTGAGCTGAGCTGCTTTAATTACTAAAAGCATTCAGCTATTCTCAGATTAGCCCTATAACTTAAAAGCCAGCTTGCGTGGAAAGCCCGTTGATTAACACTCAGCCCTGGCTATATAAGCAAAGGTGCATCAGTGTTAAGACAGGGAACAAAGAGCACAGAGCTAGCGATACAGACTACGAACGACAGAACTAAAGACTGAGAGTTACGTTCTTAATCTGCATTAAAAACAGTGCGGTAACATTAACCTACCTTTGTGCAGCTTTGTATATTTTTGGTAACACATATATTGATTAACATTCTTACATTTACAAGTGTAACGGTTTTGAGTATTTATTATTTGTAACTCATTTCAGCATTACGCTTGATTGTAGTGAATTGTATTTAATTGTTCTATCTTTTCATGTTTATAGAGCTTGTGTGAATAAAAGCCATTATTCACCAGACACTTTGCAACCACTAGTTGTGCATGAGAGCTATTACTCATTCCGTGTAAGACGACTTGTACGCAGAACCCACTTGCAAGTGGCTAGTCAGCGCTGACTTTCACAACATTAGTGGCAGCAGTGGAATATCTGTAATCCTGTTGCTACAGAAAGTTTAGCTGTACGCACAACTTAGTAATTGTTAAACAGCTCTCCGGAAAAAAGATGGCTCAAGGCGGAGACTCCAGAGTGTCTACTAATCCATTTCTGCCAATCAGTAACCCATTCTTGGACGCGACTAATCCATTTACTGATACTGATGAGAAACAGCCAAGGCAAGTCATGCACTCTGATACATCAGTACACATTGATGGGGCAGCCTTCATTGACGATATGTACCGGAAATATGTGTTGGAACTGCAGGACACACAGGCTGCCAGCAGTTGCATATCTTCTTCAGCAGCAGAAGGACTCCATAATTTGGCACATTTTACTGTCTCCACTCCCCGACCAACAGAGCAGCTGCAGTCAACCAGGTTAGTCAAGCCTACTTCAGAGAAGGGTGATAGTTGTTGGTCTACCCAGGAGTTGTGGCGCACACTCAAAAGACAACTAGACCAAGTCTGTAATAAGAAGACTGAGGTTTCAAACTCTACACTCAGTGGTCGAGTGGATATCAGGTTATCACACTTTGATGGGCATGGAGATGTAAACTTATTTATACAACAATTTACTGAAATTTGTGACGTACACCGATGGGATGACCGAGTCGCACTAATACAACTAAGATCCTGCTTAGAGCAAACAGCCAAAGATTGTGGAGGAGCTGAAACGGTTGTTGAAGTAAATAGGAAGATGCTACAGATGTTCGGACTGTCTGCGTCTGAAGCAAGATAACAGCTGCACTATTTACACCGACGAGTAGGAGAAGATTACCTATCATTGGGTAACAGAGTAGAGAGACTGTCAAAGTTAGCCTATGGTGGTCTTGGGTGTGCTGTCGAGAATAAGATGGCCTTAGAACACTTCCAGCGAGCCGTTAATGACCCTGCACTTTGGCGGCACCTGCTGCTGGTCAGGGCTTCAAATCTGGAGGAAGCCATTACCGCAGCAAAACATTATGAAATAGCTGGGCATCAACCAGTACAACCCTCAAGAACTAGAAATCCTCCAAGAGTTACCCAAATAGATAATCCAAGCGGTACTAGTGGCAAAGCTGCAGAAGGCGACTCTGAAACGGATCTGGCTGAGGCTCTATTCTCCATGTCATTAGAACTGGAAAAACAGACAAAGCTGATGAAAGATCAGTCTGCCCGGATTGCTGCTCTAGAGCAAAGAAGTGTTGACACAACCAATGTCAAGTCTCATAGAGCCAGACGTTGCTTCATATATGGAGACTCTTCCCATCTGATGCGGAGTTGTACAGTACGGAAGAAAAGACCACCACCATCCACAAACACTAATCAGGAAAACTAGCAAGATTCACTCCTAAGATTACGAGTAAAGTAGGTAGACCGGTGTCAGATACCCGTTACGGAAAGCCAAATAAGCAGGGCAGGAGAAAAACAAGGGTGAGCCAAGCAGACAGTCCTGGTGAGTTGTCACAATTAAAACCAATCATTAGGAAACCTGATTTGCTTCCCTTGCCTCTTCATTGCTCTGGAGATGCTGCGAACCCTCCGGTAGGTCAATCTAACTGCTGTACTAGGGTTGATGCAGAGCATTCTTGTATAAATTTTGCAGCCACTGCTTCTGCACCCTATATTCTAGGAAAAGTTGAGGGCTGTTCAGAATACTATTTAGTAGACAGTGGATGTACCCTCAACTTGCTGGCAAGGAGAATGTTTGATAGGCTGCCACAGAAGTTTCTTGGTGGATTGCTGGCATTTGAACACACTACAGGCACTCTGGCAGATGGATCTGGTTTGAAATTTCAAGGACAGATAAAATTAGCTGGCAGATTAAGGTCAGAACCAATCGAATTAGACTTTGTTGTTGCAGATATTGAGCCAGATGCTATACTTGGAATGCCCTTTTTAGTAAGCCATAATTGCTTAGTTAGTTATTTAGACTTTACTGTTGTGATGAATGGTAAACGCCTTAGATCAGGGGTAGGCAATCTTTTCAAGAAAAGGGCCATTTTGCAAAATGTAACTATTGTCTAGGGCCGCATCATACAACCCTGATTTGGTATTTTCTGTCTTTATTAAAATTTCAAAAAGTAGCATATAATATACAACCTGAATACAATACAAGAATAAACGTGTATGTATTGGATTTATAAATTACAGTAGACAGTAGATAAAGTATGGAGATAGGAAATATAATATTTTTATAGTATTCATAGTTAGTGAGAAGCTTGGTGTTGGATATTTTTAGCCAATTCGTTAATGTTAGATTCTATTCTTGATGTGCACAGACGCAAACTATGCAGCAGATGACTGTCAGTCAGATTGCTTCTCAGTTTGCTTTTGATGTGCTTCATTTTGGAAAACAGTTGCTCACAGGTATATGTACTTCCGAACATGCAGACAAATCTTCTGGCAAACTTCTTTAAATTACAGTAATCTGCAGTTGGTAAGGACTTATAAAAGTCAACTAGGTGCATCTCTTTGAAATTTTGGATGAGAATGTCATCCTCCTGCAGCGCATTCAGTTCAAGCTGGAGCTGGATAGCTGCTGAGCTCATCTCTCAAGTACAAGGCAATGAGAAGATGGTCATCTCACTTTTGAGACTTCTGAACTCTGTAAAATGAGAGGAAATCTCCTCTCGAAGTACTGCCACTTCTGAGCATAGCTATCCAGGATCTCATTGTTGCCATTAAAGACAGATTTATGGGTGGGAAAGTGATTAACTTTTTCTTCACGCAGACTTTGCTCATAGAGCTGAAGATCTCTTTCAAATGTTCGGAGTTGCTTAAACAAGTCATGTACCAACTTGTCTTGTCCTTGAAGCCTCACGTTGAGTTGAGATAATTTTTGAGAGATATCATTTAAGAACACGAATTCCATTCGCCAGAGAGGTTCACACAGTTCTTGAGCCTCCTTTCGTTTCAACTTCAGAAATAAAATGATCTCATCTAGTAATAGCCAGAAACGTTGCAATGTTGATGCTCTGCTAAGCCAGCGAACCTCTGTAAAATAAACAACATCCTCAGACTGGCTGTCCAAGTGTCTCAAGAACTCCTGAAACTCTCTGTGGTTTAGTCCTCGTAAGCGTATGTAGTTTATTGTTTTTACTACTACTGAGTTGACATGATCCATATTGATAATTTTTGCGCTCAGGTTCTCCTGGTGTATGATGCAATGAACTGCAATAAAATTTGGCTGGAGCTCACGTACTTTGGTTATAAGACCATTGTGACACCCTATCATGGATGGTGCACCATCTGTACACAGTGACACACATTTGCTGAAGTCCTCAATTCCCGTTTTCTGTAGTGACGCTTGAACACCTTCAAATATATCTACACCTCTTGTAGTACCTTTCAACGGGTTTAAGTCGAGCAGTTCCTCGGTTACATTGAAATCCTTATCTACAGCTCGAATAAATACAGCCAGCTGTGCTGTCCCTGATATCTGTACTCTCATCAAATGCAAGTGAATAGCATTCAATATCACCCAGCTTCACCTTTAATTGATATGCTATGTCTGAGCCCATATTTTCTACTCGTCTGACTATTGTGCGGCGTGAAAGAGATACATCTGAAACACTTTTTAGCATTTGTGAGCGCTTTAACTTCAGCAGGTTTCAGTAAGCACTCTTTTACTATTCCACCATCAGAAAATGGCTTCTGGTGTTTGGTGAGAATCTTCGCAATCTCAAAGCTCACTATAGTATTGGCAATGTCAACCTCACGTGGTTGAGTTAACACTTGCGGCTGCGCTTCAGGCTTTTTGTCAACTTTTCTGCAAGTTGTCTTTTCTCCTCTGTGTTGTATCTGCCATAATTTTCACCATGATTGGTTTCAAAATGTCTTTTAATGTTGTATTCCTTGGTTTGAGCTACTGAATTCTGGCAGATTAAACATACAGTCTTGTTATGTACTGATGTAAACAAGTATTTATTCTGCCATTCAGTATTGAATTTCCTGTTTTCTTCAGCCACAGTTCTTTTTCTTTTAGTAGCCATGATGACTAGACAGCACTTGATAGCATTAACAGCTCTTAACAGTTAGGTAACTGTTAAAGTAAATTGACCAATAACAGGCAAAAACAAACAACCAATCATTGAAAGGGAGTGGCTATTTGTAAACAACTATATTATTGCAGTGTATGCTATGTGTAAGACAAACCTGTAACTGTGATCTAAATACATGTATAGAAATAGATGGCGTCTTTTCAGTAAGTACATGTATGTCCGTTCTATAACACTATCTATGACTACTCTGCTAAAGTTTAAAGCCAACTGAAGATTCTAGTTGATGTGAGGGACACTACACTATGCTTTTAACAAAATTTCACTACTATATAGCATTTTTTATATTTAGTGTATAATTGTACTCATTCAAACGCATCTATATATGCAAAATTACTGGGAGGGGTGGAAGGGCTGCACAGTAAATGGCAAAGGGCCACATGCGGCCCGCACGTTGCCCGCCCCTGCCTTAGATGCACCAACCAGCGTGGTATAGATTTTGTCAGTAGAGTACAGGTAATTGCTAATGAATCTATTCCCGCTAGATCTGAACAGTTGGTCCGGTGTCGGTTGTTAAATAACATTTGTACCCCTGTTGGCATAGTAGAAGACACCGGGGTTGCTGCTAAGCATGGCATAGCTATTGCTGCTAGTGTGAGTACATGGAGTGAGGAAAGGAAATTTTTTGTTAGATGCATTAATCCTGCAATGCAAGTATGTTACCTTAATGCTGGATCTATTATAGGGCAGTGTGTCAGCTTGAGGAAGGGACAGATTGTCAATTCATCTGTTCATATGACGGATGGGCACCACAGGAAGCATGTCTCAGATGAAAATATCCCTGCTATTCCATCTCACTTGGAGAGCCTATATGAAGAGGCAACTGAGGCATGTTCTCAGCTTTCGCAACGCAAAGCGATGGCCAAGTTGTTGCATAGCTTCAGTGATGTTTTTTCGAAAGGTGACTCTGATCAAGGACTGACTTCTTTAATGAAACATTCTATTCCTGTTAAGGCGATGTCAAAGCCAATTAAACAGGCTCCAAGATGTTTAGGGTTGGAGAAAGTGCCGAGGTCAGCAAGTAAGTTCACGAGTTGTCAAGGTAAGGTCTTATTGAGCCTGCATATGGAGCATGGAGCTCTCCTGTTGTACTCGTGAAAAATAAAGATGGCAGCTAGAGGTTTTGCATTGACTATCGCAGATTAAATGCTATTACAGTCCATGATGCTCACCCCCTGCCTCGTATAGATGAAAGTCTAGAGGCCTTGGCTGGCAGCAAACTCTTCTCCACACTGGATCTCATGAGCGGCTATTGGCAAATTCCATTAGATAAAGATGCTAAAGATAAGTCGGCATTTTGCACTAGAGAAGGCCTGTGGAGATGGAAAGTCTTGCCATTTGGTTTAACGGCAGCTCCGGCAACATTTCAACGAATGATGGAGCAAGTGTTACATGGACTGCATTGGAAGACTTTGCTGCTATATCTAGACGATGTTAAAGTCATGGGTAACAGCTTTGAAGAACATTACCTCAACTTTGAAGAGGTCCTATCTCGGCTTCGATCGGCCAAGCTCAAGCTTAAGCCATCCAAATGCCATCTCTTTCAAGAAGAAGTGGCATATTTGGGACATATAGTTAGTAGTAATGGTGTAGCAACTGATCCAAAGAAAATATCTGCTGTTGCTACTTGGCCATCTCCGAAGAATGTGACCGAGCTACAATTTTTTCTTGGGACTGTTGGTTACTATCGTCAGTATGTCCAGGACTTTGCCAACAAAGCCTGACCACTGACAAAGATTAACCAGTAAAACAGTCAAGTTCGAATGGAATGAGGAGTGCCATGCAACTTTTAACATACTGAAGCAGTCGCTACTGACGGCCCCAGTTCTGGGTTATCCAAACCCGGCTTTTGATTATATCCTGGACACAGATGCTTCTCTTAATGGGGTTGGTGCAGTTTTGTCTCAAATCCAAGATGGCCAGGAACGGGTAATATCCTATTATAGTCGTGCTTTGTCACCTGCTCAGCAAAACTATTGTGTGACTAGAAGAGAACTGTTAGCTGTTGTTAAAGCTGTTGCTCATTTTCGTCCAAATTTGTATGGTAAAGAGTTCAAAATTTGTAATGATCATGCTTCACTTTAATGGTTATGCAGGAGGACTACGCCTTCTGCCCAAGTTGCAAGATGGTTAGAGATCTTTAGCGAATTCACTTTTACCATAGAGCATCGACCAGGGAGCAAACATGGGAACGCTGATGGGTTATCAAAGAGGCCATGCCACGACTGCACCAAATGTGACAGAGTCACCAAACAATTTGGAGGACCAAACATGGGCCAAATTCGACATGAACTATCAAAGAGGGCACGAAATGAAAACCCTGTGTGTACTAGGATTGCTGGAGAAAAGTTGATTGCGCAAGAGTGTGCCGATGACTTATTGGATGAAAACCGCATTCATGAAGTAGTTGGTACAGACTGTAAAGTATCAGCTAGGAGTGGACCAGAGTCCTTACCAGCTGCCAGCTTCATCGTAGCTAACGGTGATGGTTGTTGCATGGTAGAAGATTCCAGCACTAGTGATAACTGCCAGAATGATGAAGAGCAGACAACTTTAAATTACTCTTCTAATCAACAAGGGGGTCGCAACCAACCTTCACCAACACCACAGTCGGACACACCCAGCTCTGATGAACTGTGTCAGGCTCAGTTGCTCCCAAGTGATATTGCGACTATCTACAATGCTGTCAAGAATCAACAATCTCTGGATCCAGCTATAGTCAACTTTGGCAGTACAGAATTACGAAAGCTTAGCACCATGCTCTCTTTAATGCGAATAAGAGAGGATCAAGTGCTGGTAACTCATATACTTGTTGGGAAAAGATCTCGGAAGGTAATATTTTGTCCTATGAACATGCAGAAGCAGGTGGTGTGGAACACGCATACCCTTTCTCATGTCGAGATAATGAGGACCCTCCGGAGACTTAGACTGACATAGTACTGGCCTGGAATGACGTCTGATGTTCGACGTATAGTGAACAGCTGCGAAATATGCTGGTGAGCGAAGTCTGGAGGTTTGCATCATTCTTCAAGTCATGGACCTCTTTGGGTTGGCCGTCCTTGGCAAAAGGTTGCAATTGACTTAGTTGGACCGCTGCCTTTGACCCCTTGAGGAAACAGATGTATTTTAGTGTTGACAGATTATTTCACCCGTTGGTAGGATGCTGTACCTCTACCTGACGCTACAGCTCCTATTACAGCTGAGGCTTTAGATAGCCGCATTTTTTGCTACTTTGGATTACCCGAAGAGCTCCATAGTGACAGAGGAACACAGTTCAAAGGTGACCTTCTGGCAGAACTTTGCGACATGTGGAGAATCAATACAACTCGGACAACTGCCTATCGTCCCCAATCTAACGGGGTGGTGGAACGTGGAAATAGAACCTTGGGCGATTCCCTTCGCTGTCTTCTACTTAGTCAGATGGAAGCTCAAGAAAACTGGGACATTGTGCTACCACAGGTCATGAGGGCCTTTAGAGCAACCCCACATACAGCAACAGAGGAAACTGCAAACTATTTGATGCTAGGACGGGAATGTAGGTTACTTGACCAGTTAATAGGTGGTACACATGATGTCGATGAGACTACACGAAGTGAATACGCCTCACAAATGCAAGATCAGTTAGATACTGCTTACCAGTTGATTCGCACTCAACAAATGTTACCTCCTAGATTACCTGAACAGGAAGATGCAATCTTCAAAGAAGGAGATCTGGTGTTGATGCAAAACAAACAAAGACGTAAAGGGATTCACCCAAAACTACTAGCGAAGTTTAATGGGCCATTCATTGTAAAGGTCTTTGACAACGGCACTTATAAAGTTGCTGGTCAAGGAACCATCAACGAATGTCGTCGCAAGCTGTTCATGCCGGCATCTGATCCAGCTGGAAAACTGAGAAGCCCAATGAACAGCTCGGATGTTGACCAGTCAAGGAATGATTCTCCCAGTGATATAGAAGAGCATATCGGGCCTGAAGAGAATCCAGCATCACTAGATGCTGCACTCGATCAGCATTTTGATGATCTCAACATGTCCTGGGAAGAACAAGTTCCGCCTCCTGAACGGCCAAGGCGAACCTTGAGAAAACCTCCCTGGTTGAAGGATCATGTGTTATATTGAGCTTCGAGGCCTTAAAATAAGATATTAGTATGTCCGATGACACCAAGTTTGAAAACTCACTTGGGGAGTCTCGGATGCCTTTATCTACGGTCTCAAGCCTTGCTATAGCATCAACCATCACTCAAAACATTCAACTCACTCGAACCACCTGTATTATTAGGACAACTAAGCATTGTAACCTAAGGTTACAACAGGGTTGTCAACATTGGAGCTGGATCCCTAATCCATCCTTTATCGACGCTTGTGAGCCAATATAAAATACCGGCACTGCATCTAGGGGTGGAGAATGTGACGGATTTACTAAGCTGAGCTGCTTTAATTACCATAAGCATTCAGCTATTCTCAGATTAGCCCTATAATTTAAAAGCCAGCTTGTGTGGAAAGCCCGTTGATTAACACTCAGCCCTGGCTATATATGCAACGGTGCTTCAGTGTTAAGACAGGGAACAAAGAGCACAGAGCTAGCGATACAGACTACGAACGACAGAACTAAAGACTGAGAGTTACGTTCTTAATCTGCATTAAGAACCGTGCGGTAACATTAACCTATCTTTGTGCAGCTTTGTATATCTTTGGTAACACATATATTGATTAACATTCTTACATTTACAAGTGTAACTGTTTTGAGTATTTATTATTTGTAACTTATTTCAGCATTACGCTTGATTGTAGTGAATTGCATCTAATTGTTCTATCTTTTCATGTTTATAGAGCTTGTGTGAATAAAAGCCATTATTCACCAGACACTTTGTTTTGCAACAATTACAGTTGTGCATGAGAGCTATTACTCATTCGGTGTAAGACAACTTGTACGCAGAACCCACTTGCAAGTGGCTAGTCAGCGCTGACTTCCACAACAGTAGCTTCTAGCAACGCTCACACTATTTTTCCAAAAATCTAAAACAATTCAATAGGCTTATACAGCCTGAAAACATTTCGAATAAACGTATATACCCCCAATAAATTAGTAAGACAACCATAAAACCTAGAAAGAAACAATACGTTACAAATACGATAAATATAAGTAGCGCAACGCAGGGTTCGAGCTATCGGAACTTTGCTTTCTCAAAACTTCCGCTTTGTGCACAAAAAGTGCTGCAATAGTAATCGCCAACTTTATTTCAACAACAGATGTTTCCGTTTTATTTTACCAAAAAGCGATGATTGGAACTTGTAAGGCTATTCGTTCGTATGGGGTTCATATACGGTATCTACGGTCAAATCTGAAAATTAATAATTGGACAAGCTATGTATTCCAAGTAAAAACAACTCCAAACTAACATGTTACAACCTCCAACTTGTGTTCAACTTGGTAGGACATTCAAGTACAGTAATTACCGGGTGGCCTTACGGCGCTATATTGGACGTGTAATAGAGCTTCATAGTAGTCTACTCGTGTAGGTGGAATTAAATCCCACATAAATACAGAGACTAAGAGAAACTTCTTTTTTCATCGAACTGCACGCTTACAACATATTGTCTTGTTTTACAGTTTTAATCACTTGTATTCTAGTCTCTAACACCATCTGGCAATCTAAAGTTTTGAAAAACAATCCTAAGCTTTATAAGTGTATTTTCCCTTGGCAATAGAAGCATTGATTCGTAAAGCACACGCACCAAGGTGCAAGCATGTCGGTATAGCTGTATAGTCACACACAGGCAATGTTCAACCACTCAGTGTACACTAAGTAAATGTTAGAGACGGATATATATATATATATGTCTCTAGTTCCAATCTCAACCCAATCTCAAGTTCTATAGGATATCACAATAAGGCTTCTGCACAGGAGCGGATGTGATTAGTGAAAAGAAGAATAATGTATGCGCAACAATTTGAAGTCACTTGATTGATTTTATCACATGATAAGTTTTATCAGAAGCCCAAGCTTGATTCCGCTTTGACCTGCAATTGGCTACAAAATCCATAGCAATAGCTTGTGGTACTGCTAGGTAAATTGTAGTATCTTTCACACTTTGCAACATTATGTTTTGTCAACTAAGAGTTGCCCGTGCACACTGGTAGTAAATGAATAGCTTATGCACTACAATGAGATTGCAACCAGGAATAAACCAACTATTGAACGCAGATCACATCTAAACTATTCCAGTTTTCTTTAAGTTAACATCGTCTGTTAATTTTCAAAGCATTATGATATAATCTAGTCTTTATAAATTTGCAGAGTTAACCATTAGTGACAAAATGCTTAAGCACACAAATTGTCTTCGATTGGTAGGTGAAAAATCTGTATACACAATAACTAAACCCTAGTTAGAACTAGCAATGTACAACATAGAATGAGCGGGAGACATTGGACAGAAGTATCTAATAGTGTAGGTACTAATGGTACGAGTATATCTACAATAAATACATCTTGTTGATATTATAAGACGCAAGGAAGATACTCAACAAAATGGCGTGGAAGTATTTTTAAACAATTAAACGCCTTGAGTGTCCTATACATATACAGGATAACTAATCGCGCAGCAGAAGTGAAGTCCCTACTCATGGGCACCGGGAATGAAGAACATCACAACTGTGTGAAAGACAATGAATATTTGGAGCACTCCGTACACAGGTTTAAAATAAATAGAGAATAAGTTATAAACTATATACTATAACTATAACATAGCCTGCCATGTATTATTTGGGCTGGCAGTAATGTCGGGTGGGAGTGATGTTCCCACTGTCCTCCGTGCTGGTTGCTGAGCAATGTCCGGCGGAGGACCAGCACTTGCTAGTAGATGATCTATATTGATATTTCGATGTAATGAACAGAACTGTTCGGGCTGACTAATACTGCGCTGCCTCTGGCCAAGGAACGCCCTCGGTGGGGTGTAGTACGGATTAATGTCCTCATTCCTCTTCCGTGAGCGACGATATCGGGAATCCAGAGTAGCTGCTTGACGTCGACAACTTGGTGGAGAGGTCAATGAATCCGAGTTTGGAGGAGAACCTTCCAGAACATCAGGCGGGTCGGTCAATAGGGAATCAGGTTTGGTTGCTGGATGAATAGATTGGCTGACTAAGCACGCAGCCTCCTTCTTCAACCGTCGTATTGATGGTATCTTCTTAAATCTCGTCTTCGCAACAGCACCTGTACAATGATGACAGTCTATAACATGATAGCCTAAAACATGGCAGCCTTTATCATTAAAGCCAGCAACACGACAGCAGTAAAGTTGCAGGCATATTATAAGAGATATTAGCAAAGATGCCTCAATGTTATCCTGCTGACAGACTAGGCTGCAAAGCGGGGCAGTTACAGACTGTCCCTGCAACTGTAACTTACAGTACCAGATGCTCAATAACGTATCTATTCATCACATTGTATGTTTGCACTGCTGAATGAAAGACATGTGATGATAGCTAAGCTTTCAGCTCTACACATAGATATAATCAGGGCTGTATTGTTCATTTTAGAATGCCTCTGCCAATATCTTGAGTAACATATAACAAGTTAGAGATTCTTCTCACGCCTTGGGTGATCAGGTTTGGTGCTGATGGTACAACCCTAACCCATGGATAAACAGGTTCAACGAGTGAGCATAAAATAAAAACTATACAATAAATATTTCCATGCAAATATAGATAATAACATAGCTCACTAATCAAACAAATTATAGACATATAATACGTGACTAGAGCTTGTCAAGCAGATATTAAAAAAAGGAAAAACACAAAATTACGAAGTTTAAATCAACGGTTACATGTACGCAGCCTCAGAAAATCCTGAGTTGATTTCTTTGCAATGAAGTAGATGTTTTTACGTACAGATAGTGTGAAAAAAATTAGCAAGCATACTCGATATATGAGCAATAAGAAGAAAGTTCGCGGCAAATTTCTTTTTTTCTTGGAAGTTTTAAGATAGTTCTAAACACGTCTGCTTCGCGCAGCGTCCATATAACAATAATAATAAAGAAAACATTTCAAATATCATTTGCAAATTGTAATCAGTCAAGTGACTATCGTCAGAATATTTCGTAAAATTGCAATAAGGCTAGTAAAACCAACCAAGAATTACTCTACATGATCCCGTAATTGGCTTCCCATAACAATCAAAATATTCATCTTAAGTGGAAGTAAATGTTTTGAAGACCAGAATTTATGGTAGTCGTCAAAATCAAAACTCTTCGTCAGTTCAACAGCGTCTAGCATATTTAAACTTAATCGTTATCATTAAATATGTGAATCCAGAACAGACAAAACCGAAACATCTGTTTTCCGTTCCCTTCTCAGCAGTAAAAAATGGTGCCGAAATGGATTTGCTAGGTTTGCAACCACTAGTAATATCCTGAAAACGGGCTCTGCACGATACGTTCGCACTTTTCGTCCGAACATTGTCGACACTAAACAACAAAAAAATCCCCGTTTGGCCGTTCTGGGTGCTGAAATTTTGCCTCTACACAGCAGAGGCTGCCTCATAGAACAATACGGCCCTGGATATAATAAACCTCTTTTTATTATATCTATGGCTCTACCCATAGATATAATAAACCCCTTTTTACTATATCTATGGCTCTACCTATCAAACAACAAAAAAGGAGAAAAATGGCTCAAGAATATTACCCAATGAGTTACTGTCATTTTCAGAGCTCGACTGGGAGTGGAGAGTCACATCAGGAAAAGGGATGGCTACCACCTCCTTGTAGGCTCTGACAGAAAGGAGTGTAACATCCGGAGAAGAGCTTACTGAGTGAATGGTCAGTTCCTCCAAGGAAGAGGAAAGTCCATGCTCAAGTATTAGCCTCTCTGGAGCAAGGTCAGGCACCAGGCTGCGATACATTCCAACTCATCAGTTAACGCATGAAGACAATATAAATGAAAGAGGTAAAGCTTAACCTTTTGAACCCAAACGGCCAGTTTTCTGGCATTCAAATGGCTCTGTTTACAAAAGCTGTTTCTAAGTAACAGCGTAAACCAATCAAATAATATTCTTGCACAGGATGTTAGACCAGAAATTTCACTTCCATTTCCAACAGTATTCAAATATCTTTATCTACTTCCTTCATTATAATAACAAATTTTATTAGAACGATATCATGAAAAAATCGACATGACTCGTTCGTAGGTCATAAATGATTGTGATGCAAATAAAGAACTTTATGACACTAACTATAATTTTCCAGTATATTTTAAGTCATGAAATGATGATGAACATGTGCTCGATAAATATGATACTATTTTAGATGTTTTTACGAGTTTTTAAAATCGTACGAACTTTTATGGTTTTAGCCCGAATAATGGTGTGAAGTACTGTTTTTTCTGTTTGATAACATTTGCTGTGGGTTACCCAACTTTTTTACGAGTGTTTTACCAAATATCACTGCATTATGAGCACATTTGGATATATTTAATCAAAGTTTAAAAATTTCGGATCGTTGGACAAATTGACCATGTTACTGACGCATTGACAAGAACGGCCAGGGTTTAAGGGTTAACAGAACCACCAGATACAAAAAATAGATAGGTCATACCTGCTGGAGAGGATGTTGGGAGTGAGATTATCCGATTGCAAAGGAGTTGTTGTCCTCTTGTCTATTGTATATATGATCTGATCTGCATAACCTAGCTCCCTGACAGCCCAGAGACAAACCTAACAAGCATCAGAGTCAACCGATAATTCAGTAGAACTGAACATGGTCGCCCTCTTTGAAACATTCTTTTAAAATTCATGAATTAATTTGGTAAGATAAGATTGAAAAGTAACATTGCAGTACTCGCAATAATGTAACTCCTGAGAGCCACAGAGTAATCTTATATCTTCTTACCACAAAGTAACCAGATTATCTAGTATCATAGAGTGATCTAATACTTTAGTAACACAAAGTGACACTTTTGTTCTATGGAGTAATCTAACATTTTCGTAACACAAAGTAAGCTAATACCAGCTAGTAGCTAAAGTACCATGGAGTAGTTGTATATCTTATTACCATAGTGTACTCTGTCTCAATTTCGAACAATGGATAAGTGCCTTGTGATAGGGCTTATTGACACTAATCAGATGAGTCACCTTAGCACCCAGGTCCCCATCACACATTACACAACCTCTTCAGGGCTTTGTCTTCATTCTTAGAAGCAAATATGCAGTCGTAGTTCAAGTTTTTACAGCAGTAATAGTATGTATAGTATGTAAAACAACTGGAGGATCAAAGCTACGCACTTGCTTAAGTACAGCTGATTTGTCCCAGCACGCTCGTAGGGCTTGCAGCACAATGCGTGTCTGCAACAGCTGCTGTGTTCTCTTCACCACCTCCTCTTCGTCATGCTGCTCAAAAGGCAGTTGAGACAACTCCTCTACAGAATAAAAGGATGAGCATAAGACCTGACCGTAAGACCTTACCGTAAGATCTGACCGTAAGATCTGACCGTAAGACCTTACCATAGGACCTTACTGTAAGACCTGACCGTACGACCTTACCGAAAGATCTGACCGTAAAACCTTACCGTACGACCTTACAATAGGACCGTACTGTAAGACCTTACCGTAAAACGTGACCGTAAGACCTTACCGTAGGACCTTACCGCAAGACCTTACCATAAGAACTTACCATAGGACCTTATCATAGGACTTAACCATAGGACCTTACCATAGGACATTACCATAACCCCTGACCGTAAGCTAATACGAAACTCAAGTTATAACTAGCACTGTGCCAGTCAAGGATGATTAACCGAAAGCTGATGGAACAGCTGTATAAATAATATCAAGTAGATACTGGAATATGTTAGAAGGAATATTGATATAGTGAATGGACTTTTCTAAAATAAGAACTAAATGAGAAACAATTTGTTTACTTGTAGTCAAAGAAACACGAAGATACACATTATTTGCGCACAAAACATCTAAAAATTGCTAGTTTGAGCAGACAACTCCACCATGATATGAGTACCTTGAAATCTTGTCATATTCTGTACAGTAGTGTGGCAGAGCACGCGACTTCTGTTAAGAGTGAGACCAGGATTAGGACGACTTGGTCGTCTCAGGTGTACAACATCGCTCTCTGACATGTCTTTAGTCCGCTCCTCGAGCAGCACCTATCATTATTTGAAGGTGCTTTCTCTTTACCACATTTCGTATTAACTTTAGGGTTTAAAATACAACTTCCAGCACTTATATATTACGTATGCAAAAAACCAACTACCTTCTACCAACAAAAACCATTACCAACTCAAATAAGTGTTTACAGAGATGACATTTGCGACATTATTTGCAATCAAACGCAACAGAGCTGATCCTGGCTTGAAGCCAGTGCCAACATCTTTGCATCAGACAATGATTTTAGATGTGAAACTCCCAAGCCAAAGCTCAGCTAGAGACCAACTGGTTGATGAAAGTTTTTGCCAGACATGCCTAGTTGTTTACGCATAGATTAACGATGCTCCATACGGAGAAAATGCTCAAACAAATGTTTCCCATGTTTTATCTATGTTGCGGAGCTGCTAAACGGTCTTGCGCATTTCTGAAACACACAGATAACACACGGGGCCTGACTAATAACATGCTAACAGCGCTCACCCTTGCTGTGTCATAAAAAGGCATGTAGCCTCGAGGTATCTCAAATCTTGCAGAGCTCAACTTGTTGGAAGGCACCCAAGCGCCTCGCATTCTGTGAGGTATATGGAGATTGAGGGCAGGCTCACTGGCAGCCATATTCCTTTGGGGAGACATTCCGCACTTGTTAACTAGCCCACGGCGCACGGCATTCGTAATTACCTATGAACACAAAAACAAAATCACAACTCTTATCAACAAATTGAATGCCTATCTGGTTAATGTTCTACACATCTCAATGAAACACTAAAAAGGAACCGCGGTTACATAGCGTGCAAAAAGAAACTCAATCAAATACCGACCATGAAAAAGCAAAGTTTAACCAAAAATATCCATCATTTCCTAATATTTGAAGCAACTAGCATACTAGTACGGAATTTTAGGATGCGAGGTTCCAATCTATATATACATTGTATATACAGACGGTTCCCAACCTACGAACGAGTTACGTTCCGAACGATTGTTCGTAAGGTGAATTTGTTCGTAAGTTGCTTCAGTGCTATATTTTGTATTATAATTTATGTTTAAGGCCTACATAAGTATATTGAAGGTTTATATAAGTATATTTAAGGCTTGTATAAGTAACCTGCATTGGTTTGTACTGAAAAAAATATTTAATAAAATGGAGATAATACTTTGGTGGACTCCGGGCCATGACACTGCATTTCTTATTTATTGTATGTCTTGTCCTTTTTTATTATATTGTCATTTTAATCATTATGCTATCACTTATCGTTGTTGTCTTATTTTTTTATATGTTTTGTCCTTTTATTATATCGTTGTTTCACTCGTTATGCTATTGTTATATCTGATATCCCGTCATAACACTATCACTGGCCATCACTTATCGTCGCTTATATTGTTGTCATACCAACGCACTAGCGGTCCTATTTATTCACCTTGTTAGCCGGTGTTCTTACCGTTTGCCGTCAGCCGGAACAGTTGATGTTATTGTATATAAAGGATCACGCTCACTTAGTTGATCAGAGCAGTAGCCGTATGTTCCTCGCCTAGTGAAATTTCCTTCGCTAATAAAAAGCTGAATGAAACTACACGCACTCTCTTCTCTTTATTTATCATTCTAGATCGTGCCAAGTAAAGGCCGACAAATTCCTTTACAATACTTACAGTAAAAATAAAAAAGTTCTTTGCGCACTGGAGATACGTTCACGCACTTATGCGTTGCAACGAACTGGGCAGAGAAAGGTGGATGCTGGGTTGGGCGTCTGAGTAGTGCCTATTTCCGCCGCTAATACGTCGGTAATACCGTCGGTATTAGCGGCGGACATACGCGCAGACCTGTTCGTATGTACGGGTTGTTCGTAACTCGAATGTTCGTAAGTAGGGAACCGTCTGTATACATAAATCTCAGTGTTTGTCTGTCTGTCATTCATGTGTCCAGTTATAGGGATAAAGTTATAGGAATGCAAAATCCAGGTCACACTAAAATTGAACTCAGAACCTCCAGGTCTGCAGGCAGACATTCTATCCGCTAGAGCACACGGCATACTTGTACTACAATAGATTAATTGTGCACATAGTCATTACACCAGTTAATCCTTTGAACCCTGACGGCCGGTATTCCGACATTGCGTAGGTGTGTCAGCAACCCGAACGGCTGGAATACCACCGTTGACTTGGCTCTGTATACAAATGCTGTTTCTAAGTAACAGCATAAACCAATCAAAGTAACTTTTACACAGGACGCTAGACTAAAAAGTTTACAAACATCATCTGCTTCCATCATTATAATAACAATTTTACTCAGAGTATATCGTGAAAAACATTGATATGACTCGTATGTTGGTTTGAAATGGATGATTGTGATGCAGATAAAAAGTTATATGATACTAACCACAATTTTGCAAATTATTGTAAGTCATAAAATAATAATTAACGTATGCTTGAGAATATGATGCTACTGTAAAGACTTTAAGAAAGACTAAAGAATTTTATGGTTTTAGCCCGAAGAACTGTGAAGCGCATTTTCTTCCATCTAATGATATTTGCTTTGTAATGTCATGTCTTGCTGGAACTTCTTTACCGGTGTTTTACCAAATATCATTGGATTAAGAGTATATTTAGATATATTTAATAAAAGTTTCAAAACTTATTATTAGACAAATTGTCCTGGAATACTGACACAGATTGACAAAGATGGCCAGGGTTCGCAGGGTTACAATACGCACGGTTGAGGCGCTTGCGAAAACACTATTGGTTAGTACTAGCACGTTTGAAGATCATGATTGATTGCGTGAGAAACCATTACGCGTAACGTTTACCAGTTGGTTTCACGGTTCTTTTTTTAGTAAACATTTAGACAAGCTTAAACCATAACAGCTTTCATCCTTATGTCTAGGTAAATCAGACACGCTGATTCCAATTTTGTACTCAAAATAAAGATTGGTCCACTAATTTTCCAAGTCATGAAGGCTTTTTTACAGAGTTTCAATATCGGTCTCGCAAATGACACAATCGGTACACATCGATATGCGATGTATGCTAGCTTTTTAGGAATGCAGTTGGAGATGTTTACTCCGATCAAAAATGATAGAGATGGGTGTCTTAAAAATCACTATCTAAATTCAGCCTGTAAAATAATCTGTCTTTTATGAAAGGTAGATAAGCTATTTAACATTGCTCATAGCTTGTTACCAAATGTTTAAAAGGCTGAACGCCGAAAAAAATGAGCTCAAAAAAGCGCGATAACAATGCTAGCTTGTGATTAAATCGCGCTTTTTGAGCTCATTTTCTGGTGTTCAGCCTATTAAACATCCTCTAACAAGCTACAAGTAACGTTAAATAGCTTATCTACTTTTTGAAGGCTGACATTGGATAACAATGGGTTTTAAGAAACCCATCTCTATCATTCTAGATCGGACTAAACATCCCCAAATTCCGTTCCTAAAAAGCTAGCATACATCAAATTATTATGGGCGGAGCTAGTTGTGTCGATTGTGTCGTTTGCTAGACCGATATTGAAATGCTGTAAAAAAGCCTTCATGACTTTTAAAGTTAGTGGACCAATCTTTATTTTGAGTACAAAATCGGAATCAGCGTGTCCGATTTACCTAGCAAAAACGATGAAAGCTGTAGGTGGCAGTTATAGTTTAAGTTACTGCGATTAGCCAATTTGCTCATTTTGCCATTGCTGATTAATCAACTTAGCAAATGGCAACTTCATCATCCGCTACTGTTTATAAGCTTTCTCTTCATTACCCGTGCAATGCAGGTATTCACCTAGTACCAGCTAAATATATCCACAAATAAAACTAGAAGCTGCGATTTATGAAATCTATTCCAAGAGTTGTTTTCTAGCAATAGCCTAGTGCTTGCACCTCTCGCAATATCACTCACATCTGGGTTGGAAGGGAGAATATGGCTTTGTCGAACGTGCAGGAGCAGAGGGGCAGCGATCTCCCTCAGCTGTGATTCATCCAAGTCTTTCGCTTTTATGCCCTTTCTTGCAAGACTGTGGGCTGTGTTGGTGACCAGGTTGGGCTCTGTATTCAACCAAAAGACAGCATCGTAAATGAACCACTGGATAACAAACCATCAGCACGCACTCGGTGGACTCTGGGTGAGATTGGCTGAACTGGTGCTTGTTATATATGAGGTTATGATAGAACCTTCTAAGTTGAAGCTAAATCCTTGTCACCGATTCATGAGCTACTATCATGGCTATTGCTATTATCCCGCTATTTCAATGTTGACATGGCTGTTGACAGAGCATTTCACATGAAGAATTTATGGATAATGTGTGTGTGTGTGTATATATATATATACCATACTTTTCAGACTATTAGCCACTATTTTTTTGTGATGATTTGAGCCATGCGGCTTTATATAAGGGTGCAGCTACTCTATGGCTTTTTCTTTCTCCACTAGGGCGCATTAACCAGAATCTCCGGTTAGTGCGTCCCTAGCGGTCAAAGAAAAAACAAAACAATGCCTAACGGTACTGTTCCGTTAGGCACTAGGTTAAACCTGAGTTTAAGATTATAAGAGTTTAGACAATGACGTCATAGCTAGTTAGCCATGGCGGCGGAAATGCCACGCCTCCAATTGATAACGTATTACTGAGCCACTAACTTTCACCTTCCAAAAACCCACTTCAAAAAGTAGCTAGGGTTACTTATCCACAACAATTCTACTTTTCCATTCTTTATTTTGTTGGTGATTCCCATATATTAGAAGTTTTCATTTTCTGAATGTTGAGAAAAACTCCAAAATTGTATATCAAGTAATTGGTAAAATCAGTTTTTTTGAATAATAACTAATTTTTTAAATAAACGGTTCTGCTCCGTTTTAAACAACAAAGTTGCTGCCGTGTTAAAAAGCACCGTCCTGAGTTCTGCGGCCTATACAAAAGTGCGGCCTATGTATTGTTTAATTATCGGTTTTTAGAAAATAAAGTAGATGCGGCTTATATAGGGGTGTGGTTTATAGTCCGAAAAGTACGGTATACGGGATGTCCATTAAATACTGAAATATTAACAAGTATTTATAGCTGCCATAGTTGTTATTTATATTTTTAGTCAGCTAGTAGTATCAACAAGTGTTTATAGCTGCCATAGTTGTTACTTATATCTCTACTCACTTAGTAGTATCAACAAGTGTATATAGTTGTCATAGTTGTTACTTATATCTCTAGTCAACTAGTAGTATCAACAAGTGTTTATAGCTACCATAGTTGTTACTTATATCTCTAGTCAACTAGTAGTATCAACAAGTGTTTATAGCTGCCATAGTTGTTACTTATATCTCTATTCATCTAGTAGTATCAACAAGTGTTTATAGCTGCCATAGTTGTTACTTATATCTCTAGTCAGCTAATAGTATCAACAAGTGTTTATAGCTGCCATAGCTGTTACTTATATCTCTAGTCAACTAATAGTATCAACAAGTGTTTATAGCTGCCATAGTTGTTACTTATATCTCTAGTCAGCGAGTAGTATCAACAAGTGTTTATAGCTGCCATAGTTGTTACTTATATCTCTAGTCAGCGAGTAGTATCAACAAGTGTTTACAGCTGTCATAGTTGTTATTTATATCTTTAGTCAGCTAGTAGTATCTACAAGTCTCTATAGCTGTCATAGTTGTTACTTATATCTCTAGTCAGCTAGTAGTATTAACAAGTTTATACAGCTGCCATAATTGTTAGTTATGTTTCAGGTCAACTAGCAGTACGAGCAAGCGATGCTTTTTCCTATTTTAACACATAAGTAAATGGGATAAAAAGTTTTTGAAAACTTACAATTGTGAACTACAGCCTATGGTATTCTTTGAAACTCAAATTGCCTTGATATGAGCTTAACTATCTTCATAAGTTTTAAAACTCTAACAATATCACAGAGCAGTCTTCAAATACCGATCGATGACAAGCACCACGATCTAGACAAACACCATCTTAGATTCAATTTTGAAATCTCCAACACTTACACTAAACTATCCAAGAAAATAATATTATTTACAGATTAACATCAATAAATACATTGCAAATACAGTATGTATTATATGAACATGAGATCACAACTTCTCATAACCTCCACTCGATAACATACCAAGTGTTATGACATTAATTAGCATTAATTGAGGGTTCAAGTGTTAATTGAATAAAGGTATTATAATGTGAAACAGAAATAGTTAAAAGCGTGCCTTATCTCTACAAAGCTATCATGGCAGTTTACACAAGAGTGTTATTCGATGTTGTGACAAGGTTATGCAAGCATGGCTTCCATCCCAAGGGAAATAGATAACAGAGCCCTCTCGTCTGCTCCTGTTCTCACACTAGCTCGGCACTCGGCAGCCATACGCTGAGACAAGTTACCGGAATATTCTACCTCTATTTATGAAGTGATTAATGAACAGTCAAAGCAGCATGACCCAACTGAGCACTTAGATGTGGATGGCTTCAGACTACTACAGCATATTTACCTAGACTAGCGGAGGAAGGGAAGGAGTCTATATACTGTAAAACCTCTTCATGAACGCCATGTCCCTCAATTTTTTAACCCTTCCCCTATCGTGGCATTTTATTGCGGGTGCAGCTGAGTACAGGGTGGTGCATTATTTTTTCGACTAGCTCGCCAGAATTTTGGCAAAATAAATTTAACCCTTTTACCGTTGAAGCAATGCTAATGTCACCTATTTTTTGCATACTCCTTCAGGCGGATCAGCATTATTGCCGTCGATCTTGACATTTTGGCTAAATCGTTTTTCATATACAGTAGGCACCCTTACAACTTAAATAATCCGTTCCAGGAACATTTGCATTATAGGGAATTTACGTTATAAGAACAGTAAAATACATGTAAATTGCCTAATCCTATCGAAAATCTTTCCAAACTCACCCCTTCGGCCATGCTAAAAGAAAAACTAGACTTAACTTTACTAATCTGTGGGCTGCACCGTAACTGCAGTATTCTTGGTTTTCATCGACAACTTTTCCCCTTTTCTGATCAATCTTACAGGTTAAAATTATAGACCATGTATGCTGAAACTTTTACAATAAGTCGATGGGGAGCGCACATCTTTGACATTCATTTACAATGATTTGCTTAATTTTTCTACACAGCAAAGTCTATTTTGCAAAGTGAAACTAATAAGAAATATTTTATACGTCTATAATAAAGTAACACAACAAAATATTTTTAATATAGAATAGCGGTACGACCCGTTCGTCGTCTATTTGTACCCAGAGGTCAAGGTTAGGATAAAAGAGAACTTTCGGCGATACTCTAACTCGTCACATTCAGATTGGTAGATCGATGCTGTAACACCTGCACCAATCGATTGCCTCTAATTATTTATGAAAAATTGCGGAGCAACTGTTCTCTATTTTGTGGACACCTCTGACGATCTATCATGACAAGCTAGAATGTCGCGAAAGTTGTATATGTAATAGATATAACTTCATTCGCATGTCGTTTTTCTCTCGCAAGTGCGGCCAAATTGAATAACATTCAAATCGAATTTGAGAACTCGCCCGACTTGACACTTTACATTATATGGAATCTTTTACGTATTAGGAAGCCAAAACTTCAGATAAATTATTTATGTTATCTAGAATTTACGTGACATGAGGTATACATTGTAGGAGTGTTTACTGTACATCAAAGTAACAGACTGAGCTAAACAGGGGACTTATTTGATTATAAATTATTAGCAGAATACAGTTACTGAATAATTCGATAGTGTCGCTTCCATAGTTTTATATAAGAAACTGTAAAGCTTTGGAGTTAGAAAACGAACACAGTTTTTTAAGTTTTTAAGATGTTTTAACGTTTTAAAGTTAGAATGCGTGATAACAATGACTGCTATTACGTCGTACACTGTTCCTGAAAAGTATTCTCATCGTTCATCAAAATGCTTTTGAAGTCTTCCGGTAAGATTGTAAACCACATTATGGAAGAATCTGAGTACACTAGATGTAGGATAGTAGACACTAGTAACTTGTAATCAGATTGTAGTTCTGATGATTGCGATGATCGATCTTCCCATGTACACTGTCACTAAAAGCATGGCCATTACAGCAACGAAGAATTAATTGTTATTGATGCAACTTAGTAATTATTACTACCAGTTTGTGGACACTTTTATACTAATCACTTTCTATTATGGTTTCGTAAAGAAATAATGTCAGTGGTGGGCAAATAGAGGTGGCATTCAATTAAATGATGGGTCTGTATTTTTCAACCCTTCTCCTATAGTGGCGTTCTATTAGAAGTAGCGTTCTATTAGAGGTGGTGTTCTGTTAGAGGTGGTGTTCTGTTAGAGGTGGTGTTCTGTTAGAGTTGGTGTTCTATGGAAGTTGGCATTCTATTAAAGGGGTTTGGTATCTACGCACCCACTAATAAGTCTAAGCATGAATCTACTCAATTATAGAGATATTCATAGAACTATCTGTCATACAAATCTATGAAAAATGATGTCAGCTGTTAGACACTGACCTCTTTTCTCAAGTTTCCTGATGAGCTGATGTTCAGACCAGTTCATTATAGCCTGTAGGACATCAAATTCACTAGCCTGTAGAAAGTCTGACTGTAGAACTTTGGCTAAGGTGCTCTCATCTAAACTCAGTAGCGCGGGTGATTGAGATATCTGTAGAATCGGTAACTCAAGGTCAGTCTGATATAATGCTTGGACCGCAAGAATAGCCTCAAACTATCTAACTATACATACTTATAACTTATAGATTGTTTGCAAGCATTATAAACAACCATCTACCATATATACATGTATTTTAGGGGTTTTAGAATGAGCCAGCTGCTTTTGGGAGTGAAATCAGTGAATTGTTTGGAATTAAAAATGAGCAATGAGCACAAACAATACCATACCCTGAAGGAATGCAGGAATACCTGATTCCTTTAATCACAATGTATTGACATCAGCATACGCGTGCCCCTTCTATTGTAACCATACGATGACTAGTTCTACATTAGACATACAATACAACACAGGAAAAAACTTAGAACAAACACATCCGTTTACAAATTAAAAAAGCCAAAATCATGATGTGCTGTGAAAGTGGGCACCAGGTGGCTATATATTTCTTGAGAGCTGGAATGCTTTTGTGTCTCTACACACACCCCATGGCGGTAGCGCGCTTGACAAAATATCGAAAGAATTATGTATCATTGAGTGAGGTACATCCATACAAAGTAAGAAAAAATTTGGTATCCATAAAGGTACTCCATGAACGACAAACGAATAACTCCAGATAGGCGTATTAGCATTTACTACAAATGTTCATTGTAAAGCAAGCATTCGAGTGTCGTCATCTGAAAACATCAAAATATTTCTAAAGATCACACATGACGTTTTGGCGATGACTGCCACATATGAGTTTGCCCACTGTCAGCAGACCCTGGATAACTCAGTTATTATGTACCCCGATCAAGTCAAAACTACTGTATTTTCCTCAAAGTTTGAGTGGTACTCGATTAATTGTATATCCTCACCTGTCCTCATCAACCTCACCTGCCCTGTCCTGTCATCAACCTCACCTCCTTTTTTCTATTGATAATTAGATTAAACCTTAACTGACAGAGTTTCAAAATTATATCAAATTATACCAAATTTTTACCAATATGATCATTATTTTTTTCAGCAAGGATTTTGAAATATGAAGAGCAAGCAACCAGTTTTGGAAACAAAAATACTCGATGCAAGATCTAAGCTGTGATATGAGGAGGTCATTATGAAACATGATGTCAATGACGACGAATAGCCGATGAGTAAAAGCGAAATGAAAGTGTTTTTGTAGACTGTCATTCTAATAAATCCTCTCCATCTCATCGGCACACTACATGTTTTGGCTACCAAACATGCCAGATATTTATATACAAAGTGTTAGCAGATTCCACAAATACCCAAGAAGTAAGCGCATTTAACCTGCATTAATCCCCTGACCTTGAAATCGCGAGCTGACACATCAATAGCGAATCACCCACAGCAATAGAACTTACATTTTTGCTAACGGAGGACCGAACTGGTAACCTGCAACAAACTAGCTAGCAACTTTCAGAAACATCATTAATTTAATTTCGATAAATATTTTGATTGATGAAAAATTTAAAGCAATTCACATGATTTCATCCATAAGCTAGTCCGGGACAATTTTAGTTTCTATTGGCTAGGGGATGTGAGGAATTAGGGTGCTTAAAATTACCTGCGTGATTGGAGTATACTTGTGAGTTGAGATATCTACTTCTAATGGTGTACCTTTGACAATTGTACGAGAATTTTCCTGTTTTACTTTGATTCAGGTACTGAAGGGTAGATGACAAACGAGTTGAGTAGGGTTCATTGACCATGGATAGGGGCATGTGTGGCGATACAATATTAATAGCCGATACAATATTAATAGCTGTGGCCCAAACATTTAAATATTTTAGACTATGATAACTGAAAGCTTGCCTTATGACTAATGCATTCGGTATATGCTAAAATATTTTTATTGGATTCGCTTGTGGGCCACTGGACAAAATAATTACCGTGACAATCACACATCATTGGAGACGGCATGGAGAGGATAAATCACAAGTTTATGGATATGCATACTACATACGACTAATGAATGCTCTTCACAGTAATTTGTTTGACCAAAGACATTGTGACACACCTAGCGCTCTAGGGTACACTTGGGGAATCCGAAACTCCCATAAGAGTATCACTATACACATAGAGAAACGAAAGATAATATCTAATAATAATAACAACAGATAACAACTAACATGAAAAATAATGTTTACTATAATAAGAGCCGTGTTTGTCTGAAGCCACGGTTGGATGTTGGGAAAAAGATTGCAGTGTACAGGATTTGAACCAGCGATATTGTGCATAGTTGCCCAGCACGCTACCACCTGCATCAGGATTGCCTATCAGCATTGTTGAATTATTGTGCACATACTTAGTCTCTGCACTTCATTGGCACACCTGACAATCTCTCACAGCACACCATAAGCCCACCATACGGCCCTGGGATTAATTGTACTAATTGGCCATAGTACTAATAATAATAATAAATTCACGCATAGCAAAGGCTAAGCCCTCAACGCAAGTACATGCTAATTTATCTTCCATTATTATGCAGTTCATTTTATAGCAAAGAAAGTTCCATTTTATTTTGAAGTTGATCTTCTTTCTCAGGCAGCGAGAAGCTACTTCAGTGATAGACACAATTGTTCAAACAAATTCCCAAAGTCACAATTATACTGCAAACATGTGTGAAATCCTTGACAAGACATGCGTCCCTTGATATTCACTACAATGATTTCCATTGAACTAGTCTATAATAAAAATGTTGAGTGATCTGATGCCTCAGGCTAAGGAAAAGCTGCCAACGCTAAGCTTTGGTCAACAACAGGTGATCAGTTTTCATGAGGTGTCCGGCATTCCAAGCATTCGTATAATAGCGTGTCACATGTATAAACACTTAGTAAATGGGAATCAATCAAAATACTCCGAATACTCAGGCAGCTGTGCTTTCAACTTGAGTTCGCTGAGTGTGACAGGTAAGGTAGAGGAATGTCTAGTTACAGTCTACAAACCTGCATGAAGTTATCCTGAACATACTGAAGCGTCTCTCGGTAGACCCACTTGGAGCCAGAGGACTCAGAACTCCAAGAGAGGATGGCGCAGAGGGTCTCTGGACATAGACTCTGTACTATATAATCCTCACACTCTACAAACAGCTAACCCTTGTAAGACCCAACCAACCCTTGTAAGATCCAACCAACCCTTGTAAGACCCAACCAATCCTTGTAAGACTCAACTAACCCTTGTAAGACCCAACCAAATTTTGTGAGACCCAACCAACCCTTGTAAGACCTACCTCATGTGGGACCCAACCAACCCTTGTAAGCCCTACCTCATGTGAGACCCAACCCTTGTAAGACTCAACCCTTGTAAGACTCAACCCTTGTAATACCCAACTCGTGTGAGACCCAACCCTTGTAAGACCCAACCAACCCTTGTAAGACCTGAACCTTGAAGGACCTAACCAACCCTTGTAAGACTCAATTTTTGTAAAACCCAACTGATGTAAGACCCAAACCTTGTAAGACCCAGTCTGTGTTAAGGCACGACTACACATACTGATTTTGTCGTTAGTTTCGATCAAAATCACGAAATGAACAAAAACTACAGATTGACTAGGCCAAAATTCACAGAATAGTCAGAGTTGTGCATGCACACCGAAATCGTTGACGAAACGCTTTTAATTGGCAAAACAAATTGTCAGCGAGCCCGATTCTAGCAGCTTTCGCGATTTATAGAGTCCGAGGTACATAACGCGACACACAAGAAAAATATTAACGCAATGCGCCATAGCAAATATGATGCAACTGACTTGATTGAGCTAAAGATGGCAACTCTTTCTACAACAGAACTTTAGCTGCTAAAAAAAATTATTATTATAAAAAAGATACGATTCGTAGCTATAGTGTCCAAACAATAAAGAACCAACAATAGCGCAATTTAAGCAGTTTCATCGTATGTACTATGTTGAATTGCACTGGTACTTTTATTGTGTGTCGTAATACGTGTCTTGGACTATACCAATTGCAAAAGCTGTTAAAATGGCACTCGCTTGTTTAGGAAATAAAAAGCGTTTTGTTGCTGATTTCGGTGTTTATGCACCGCTCTGACAATTCTGTGAATTTCGGCTGAATAATTCTGTGTTTCTTGTTGATTTCGGTGGAAACCACCACAAAATCGGCACGTGTGGTCATAGCTTAAGACTCAACTCTTGTGAGACTCATCTCTTGTATGATCTGACCCTTACGAGACCCAATCCTACGAGACCTTTCGATCCTATGAGACCCGACCCTTACAAGGCCCAAACCTTGTATGACCAAACTCTTGTAAGGGTTATCTTGGTGAAAGTAAAACTACACTGCATATTGCGAGTTTTTCCAGAAAATTATCATCAGGTGTCTTAATCTAATCGTAGGCTGGTTTTATCAGACTGCAAATAAAGTTCTCCAATCAAAATAGTTATCTCGACCCTAGGCATAAAATGTCGAAGACAGGAAGAGCTAGGTTACAAAATTTTGTGGGTCAGATAAGACAAGAGCTAGACTAGCATAGCAAGCGAGGAAATATAGTAACATTATAATAGTTGAGTACTTATAGTCAGAGCTGAATATGACTCTCAGTGATAATCACTCTCTGTCGCACAGAAGGACTCATCAATACAGCAGTGACAGCACTGCAACAGTCTATTGTATAAGTAAACTAACTTTCTACAAGTATGGGTAGCTCGAGGAAGTTGCCGATGTGATGTAATTCCATCGTCTCTTCCAGGAGTGTCACATTGCTTCTGCCAGCGACAATCGCCTGAGCCTCACTCAGACTAGAGGCAGTCGCTGCGCTAGCTTGTGAATTAACCAATCCAAGGTTGAGCTCATCCTGCAATATGATCAGAATCGACTACAGCTCAATGACTGGAGTAGAGGCTATTCTAAACCTTTTTAATTATTTGTTATCGGATAAAAAGACAACTTTTTGTCTGCTAAAGGTTTTATATTCTAGATATATAAAACAAGCTTTTACAAAAGTATCAGTGAGTGAAAATACTTAATTCGGCTTGGCAACATTGCAGTGATTGGTTGCAGTTGATGGGCATGCCTTGTAAGCCACCCATTCGCTCGGATGTCAACCTTGCAACACCCAGTCACACAGGGGTTGGCTGTGGATGGGTGCTGGCTAGATACTCCCCTAGCAATGAATATCCATCCTAACTAGTACATCAAAAACATACCCTTTATGTGTAAACCTAGGCGCAAACATCAACAAGCAATTTTTAAAGCATATGAAATTACAACAGCAAAGGAAATGGCAGCAACATTGATGTGGTTTAAAATGAAATGCCTGCTGGTCTAGACTGGGCCAGATTCTCTGTAAACAATTTTATCTGTCAGTAACGCTGCCCTGAGATGATTCCTCCCTAGGCCAACTGTCTACGCGAAACCGAAACCGTGTAACCGCTAAGCATTTTGTCTCCCCATGGATATTCCTTCACAGTCCCAGAAGGAGAATTGAGAACAATTTATTTCATAGTACAATACGTTCATCAGGTTTGACCAACACGGTCTTCCAGACACGTGTTTGATGAAAGCATTATAACGAGGCTAATCTAGAGTATTTGTTCTGATCTAGAGTAGTTGTATTATGATTGGTTCCTTTCTAAGCAGTGTGAATGTAATGGCTAGCATACCTATACGATATACCCTTATTGTATAGGTATGCTAGCCATCACATGAGCATACTACCCCTTAGCTTGTGGTGTGTTACAATGACTTTGTGCCACTAATATTACTGTTAGTGTCAGCTACCAGATCTAGTCTTTTAATGCAGTCGACAATGACATACGATTTTCAGCAACACAGCATCATAGGTAAACTAAATAGCAAAGATGTACAGCACTCTTTTTTTTCCGCAAAGGCTTGCTAGCGGCACGCTTGTTTGGTAGCTAGCGGATGACTGACTCGCTCCAAGAGTGTTCCAGACAAAAGGAATTCTAACAAAGCATGTTCAGCGGCTTGTGGTAATTTGGGTCACCCATGAGTGGATCTTGCGGCAATGGGTCACCCATGAGTGGACCATGCGACAATGGGTCACCCATAAGTGGACCGTGCGACAATGGGTCACCAACGAGTGAACCATGCGACAACGGTAATATGACTATTGATACGAATATCTTCCAGACATCCCATCCAGTAGAATCCATGACCTCTCGCAAAGAAATCCAAATATTTTTTAACAAAGCGCCCATGCTAATCTGCATCCTGCGAATGTCTATTGAAATACTCATCGTACGGTCACCCAACGTGCGCCCAACTCCAACATGCATATCAACCACATCATGAAAGCATAGTGAGTGGCTTGCAACTACGGTCAGATCTAAAAAAGATAACGATTTGTGAGTTTCTAGCCCGCAGTTCCTAACTCGGTTTGAAAACTGTGAAACTGTGTTGGCGATTATATGTAATCAGTAGTACCATGAACGTAATGGATTTATTTAATAGAAATATAACTGTTTTGTAGCTAGACTAATATTTGCTGAAAAGTCAGGTTCCAATATGTATTTAATAGAAATATAACTGTTTTGTAGCTAGGCTAATAATTGCTGAAAAGTCAGGTTCAAATTTGTATTGTAATTAGAAGAAAAAGTAAAACGGTTTTGTGGGCAAGCCAAAACCTGCTGTAGTCATACAAAATAACCGTTTTGCAATGTAGTACATACGTAATAGTTCGTAGTAATATTATCAATGTACAAGCCCTATTCAAAAGTATACTAAAAACCATTTACAACAACAACCTACTACAACTACTCAGTGCAACTAGCATTAGCAGTTTTGTAGTTGCGTAGAAACGACTTTATTAACGCGCAGTTATATTGTAGGCGCCGAAATTAATTTACGTGTACATTCCGCAACCGATTTAGGAATTGCGACTAGAAACTCACAAATCGTTATCTTTTTTAGATCTGACCTGCAACTACAGCTCAATAGGTGATGACCCAATCTGAAAAGCCTACAGACACACTGCAACAGGTGAGTTGCCAGATTAAAGAATTTCTTGGCAATCATTCAAAATCGAAGTGTTATGAATTATAAGAAGTCTACCTGATAGATGATGTGCAAGAGGAGTTGTCCATACTTGTGGCTCACAGCAGAATCGTCAAGAATTATTTCTGTCTTACAGCAACTGTCAGCGGTGTCATCCAGCCGCCTGACAATGAGGTTGCAGAGTAGCTCCGATCGTGATGCGAGTACAGCTGAGTGACACGAATACTGTGCCAGCCGAACAGACTCCGCAGGACCAGAATTGTCTGCAAGAAAATGTAGGGACTATGAAATGAAGAGTAAAACAATGAAAGCTAAATTTAAATCATTATGAAACATTTTGATAATTTTCATCGATATACCATTGTGGATGCAATACTGAAAGAAAGCCATGGCACTCCCACAAAACTTACTTTTTCACTTCGCCATGTTAGTAAAGGATTATAGAGGAGAAATGTTGGTAATGCATAGTGGGAAAATGTTGGTAATGTATAATGGGGAAATGCTTTGTTCCTAACAATCACCTTTATTTGACTACCGCATTTTTCACACCACAAGACGTACTTTGAAGCCTAAAACTTTCTTTAAAAATTGACTGTGTGCCCTTTAACAGGTCTCTATGGTCACCGCTCCGTGAACCACTTTTTGACAAAACAACGAAAACCTGTATGAAGCATACAGCGGAAAAGTCCCGCTAATTGCTATTTACCTGTTTGAGAAACCCCGTAAGACGGCATAGTTAAAACGACACGCTTATGAAACTAAATTTGAATTGAGAGGCAGCGAGTAAGTTAAGCCACTATATGCGGGTGGATTGTGGGCGCATGGGCCAAGGTATAGCCAGCCTCTATTGTCAGAGCCTTCAAGAAAGTCAGCGTCACTGTTGAACCCGAATGGGCTGGTGAGTTGAACTCAGACAGTGATGAGGAGGAACCCGGAATGTGGGACAGAATGTTGGAAGAGTGAATATTTTATTCAATAAAATTGACTGAGTTCACTGTTTTGTCTGTGTTGTTGTTTTATAGGTATGTTTTAAAATGCATCTTATAATATGGTGCGCATTATACGTACTGCATATTGGTTCAGTACAGAAATAGACCACGGGATTGAGACTGCACCCTAAAATACAGTATACCCTATGGTGAGTAAAATACGGTAGGCATCAAAATTATACGCATGAGTCAAAATTACCTTTCTAGCAGTTCAGCGATTCTTTTTTTGGAAGTACATAATATAAAACGATTTAAAAATAATGGAGTAAATTTGACAAAGTAGTGTTCATTCAATATCAAAAAGCTACCATTGATTATCTTTGACAACAGCCAAATACATCTACTGCATTGGCTTGTGTGATGGTTGGTAACACTTGTGGTCACGGTATTGAATGAGATCACAAATTTATAATTTTTCCCAATGTAATCGAAAGGAAATGACTGGCATCTTTAAAGGACCACTGGAGGCTCCCTGATAAAGTGCTGGAGTTCATGCATCAACTGCACTCTTTTAAAACTGATCTGATCAAATGTGAGGCATTGTAAGCCTGCCAAGATGTATTCTACTTCAAACATCTATGCACAGCAATGGCAACATTAATAGGGATCATTTCGTTTGGTTTAGGGGATCGGAAGTACTGCTCTGGTTGGTCTGTATTACACTAGATCAAGAGAGATTATCTAGTTGTGTGCATCAACCCTACTTCATCCGTAGGTAATCTCTTATTATGTCAACATTAGACTGGAACATTGCAATGCGTGTAAAAGCATTGTTTTGGGTGGTGACTGCAAACATTCCTTCATACTGCTAGCAATTTCTTAATAAAACCTTACACATACTGATTATTTTATTTAATGCCCACATTGGGTGTGAATTGGTTAACATAGAATAACACTTGAGCTATTTGCAAATGATTGAAATGCACAGAGAGTTATTTAAAAAGGCTGGTGTTTCCCTTCAAGGCAGGCATCATGTGATATTGTATTTACGCCTGAATGGTTAATTCTACTAACAAGCAAAATGATGTTCTACCATCCTAATAACGCTTGTTGTCATCCAATAAAAGTAGAAAATGGGTGCTGAGAATGACCGGACCATTCAGTTTCATTGATCAATATACTACCCATGCTAGTGTTACTAAAACAATTTTAAATTAAACATCGAAGCAAACACAGGGCAAAATGGAGTATTCAGTGTAGCTCATAATACAATTTACAAACAGTTAGCCACATGAGCACTTGATCAAAGGCATTAAACAGTATGGTGCTAGTTCATAGCCAGTGAGGCTTTAGCTAGTTGGTTAGTGCTCTACATCTAGTTATAACCTGTCTACTAATACATGCGTTTGTTACTCTTTGTGCTTCATAACATCCATTATTTGTGGTAAAAACAAACAGATTCCAGCAAAACAAAGCATGTCCTACTTTTTGGACATGCCAAGAGATGACATATAAAACTGATTAGGCCTAAAGAATGCAAGCATGAAGATGCCGACTGCTGCACAAGAGAAGCTGATGCGCAGAGCTCACCTGCAAAGAGTGTAGCCCACAGTCGAGTCAGCAACCTAACTTGTTCAATTGTATTTTAGGAATTAGACAGCTGTTAGGGCATGGTCAAACGAGTATAAAACAGGACATGTACTATTAATATTCACCCAGCGTGTTCGTTTTAGGTCAACACATAGAAGCTTTTCTCCTTTGCGCTGCTAAATTCATTTTCAAAGGATATGTTAATCGACCTTATTTTAATCACTTTTTCCTTACGTACCTGCACTGATCGTACATACCTGCACCGATCGTACATACCTGCACCGATCGCTCATCTGTTCACATGTATTGCATGAGAGAATAGGAAAGAATATTTAATTAGCCTGCACTGTATTAACTAAATCAGACTGCAAAACATATGCTTAAGATTTTAATATTATGATCACCATATGATCATAGCTTTTCATAACACCAAAATCGCTATTGCTATTTTTGTGCTAACATGTCCAGGCCTTTACTCAGTAGAGTTGAAAAATAGAGTTCACATGCAAGCTGACTCGCTTACGGCAATGTAAAACGTACATTATGTCTTAACATTCTACAAGGAAGCAATGAACCTAGATGATTCGTGAAAGTGATAAGTAATTTTATGACCAGGAGTTGTCTGAGTGTCCAATTTGGCGAGGGGAAGAACAAGAAATACAAAGTCTTATAGTCTCAAGTCTGGATAGTTTTGCTAAACAAAGGAGACTGTCTATCAAAAGAAATTGGCCAAAAACGGGCAAATAAACAAACAGAGGAAAAGTTATTTTGAAGAGACAAACGAGACACTAGCAAAACTCTAGCACTCCAGAAGAAGGTCATCTCAAAACCTCACCTACTTTTAGAAGAATACCAAAGTTGTTGTCTCATCTTACAGCGTAGCCAAGTTGAACACAAATATTTACACAGACATCACACAAATGAATTATCACCTCTACATCTATGACAATCACAAAAGACTTGTTGAATTAGTAACTCGACCAACCTCGCCACAATTTATCAGAGGTACAATAACTTGTGCCTCACATCTCTGCTATTTGCACCAGACGACTGCACTGATGACAACTAGAGTAGAACCCGATAAAGACGTTTTCATAAATGGACCGCTTACATGAGGCCTCAAGTGGATAACAGGTGTTGTCCACACAATTCGCAATAAACTATCCGCATAGTCAACATCAGAGGTTGCGGGACAGTATAATTTGGGATGCTGTCAGATTTCCTACAAATAGGGGTACTTGGCTCTGGTACACGTGTAAGGCATTTGAATTCTAATCGCATTACCCTTTGCAATATTATTTAAATTATGGTAGATTTTGGCAATTGATTGGATGTAATACACGATTGTGAAGTCAGGCAGGGTCTGTTAAGAGTGGGTACGCAAAAACCGTAAAACAGGGACGTCGTAACCCATGGGTGCACTGTAAATTGGTTAACACGAAGAATGGCAGGGTCAGTTTTGCGTAGACTATTTTCATAAAGGCACTACGTGTACAAAACTTTAGTACTTGTATAGAGTAAGTTGCAGCGATTCTTGTTGAGCATATTTTATACCCTCCATAGCAACACCAACCTGCTATATAAACAATATGGTTTGTTTGTGATACATCTATATATATTTCTCAAAGTTTGTTGTCTGTCACTTTTTTCGTCATGTCCAGCTAGAGCTATTATTAGAATTTTTGAATAAAGAATTTTTTTAGCATTTTACATTTTTTTGGGAATAAATATTTTTTAACCAGATCAGGTTCTACTGAACCTAACAGCCCATGATGTTATTGTTAGCATGTAGCATTTATTAAAGATAATAGATAATAATATAATGGTACACTAGTCTAATTCCATGACAAATTTCCATACAAAGTAAACAGGGGTAGTGATCGCTAAATAGTAATTCACATAAATGGTATTCTGAATAACGACCAAACACTGAATAACGACCAAACACTGAATAACGACCACACACTGAATATCGACCATACACTGAATATCGACCATACTTTGAATATCGATCATACTCTGAATGTCGATCATACTCTGAATATCGACCAAACCTCGAATATCGATCATACTCTGAATATCGATCATTCTCTGAATACCGACCAAACCTCGAATATCGATCATACTCTGAATGTCGATCATACTCTGAATATCGACCATACACTGAATATCGATCATACTCTGAATACCGACCATACTCTGAATACCGACCATACTCTGAATATCGATCATGCTCTGAATATCGACCAAACCTCGAATATCGATCATACTCTGAATGTCGATCATACTCTGAATATCGATCATGCTCTGAATATCGACCAAACCTCGAATATCGATCATACTCTGAATGTCGATCATACTCTGAATATCGACCATACACTGAATATCGATCATACTCTGAATATCGATCATACTCTGAATACCGACCATACCCTGAATACCGACCATACCCTGAATATCAACTATTAAAGAAGGATTAAGCGACAAAAGTCACCAAGTGTGCAACTCACAACAAATTCAAAACAAATTCTTTGAACTTTGCATTTGAAGTACATGTATAACTAATGCAAAAGAAAGTCAAAGCTTTGTTACTGCACCCAAACCACAGCTAACCATTATTGTCCATCTTTTGAATAAACAGATACTTGTTCTTATGCTTTTGACCCATCATTAAAGGTTAACTGACAACATTTTAAAATCACATTTGGTTATAATAATATAACTATGGTATGTCGCTTGTCATCAATGATTTTAATGGCAGAAAAAACAAAAGAATAAAGATGTAAATACTTGTGACGCAAACTTTTGGCTGCGACACGGGGAAGTCATTTTCTAGCAAAATGTAAACATATGTTAATACGACAGCTAAACTAGCTAATGTGAGAACGGAAAACCTTTCCTTATGATGCATCATTACAGGTCTTTTTAAAGCTCATAAGTAAGCTTAGTAAGTAAATAAAAACGGACAGTAAAAATAGGATTATTACTAGCAATACTGACTGAACACCGTTATAAACGCTGTTATAAGCTAGCATCTAGAGTTAAAAGAGTAGTGATTAGCTCACCAGCTCAGATCAATCTTGTGGACATGCGAAATAAGGCTGAAGCATCTTAAACAAATACTGGAAAAGTCTGTATCGTATTTGTATATTAGTTTTCACGTCGTCGCTATAGAATTATACAAATTGGCCCGAGTATTCATCTCATGGATTATGTTAGAACTAAATTCCTCCTGAACACAAAGTGAAAATTTCAAACATTTTCCATAAAAATAGCTACTCTTTCAAGTTATTTTTTGAAAACCTATTAATCTACACTTCACTTTTTTGGTGAAGGATTTTGAATGAGAGTTTTTAGATAAACCAGCTCAAAAGGAGCAATTTTTATGACTACATAGTGCAGTGTCTGTTTCTGGCATATATTTTAAAAATGCTGCGAATCTTTCTATCTCTTTTCCCGATTTGAAAAATTCTGATAAAACCTATTATGTGACCGAATTGACTAAAAACATTATTTAAACTCCTATTTGCAATTTTATGGGCGACTGATATTGACAATGCATTAATTTTTAAGCTGTTAGCTAACCTCTAACACACAACATCATCCCCATCCTCTCTAGAATCCCACTCAACAGTCGTAAGACGACTGGGAAAATTCTGACGATTGGGAAAAGAAGAAATAACTTGAATAGTAAAGCCTTTCGTAGATCATTTTTAAACTTATACGTCGGAATAACGATTACCTATTCATCAATGAGAAAGGGTAAAGAGACTTACTTGGCTGATTAATATGAAGGAAGACAAGGGAGAGGTCGGTGTAGCTGCAGGAGTGATGGAGATAAGCGAGAGCCTCGACGCATGTCCTTTGCACACCAAAATGGTTGCAGAGTGACTCAAAGTTGCCAGGAGATATCAGCTGCAACATCATTTATGGTTTATCACAAATTTAAATGCTCAAAATGACTGATCTATCAAGTTAGCTCTATTAAAATTACAAAACACGAAGATAAGCTAATAACTAGCTTTTGAAACAATCCTGTAATCCTCGTGTAACACCTGTAATGCTCATGTTAACTTCCTGTAACCACTATCAAAATGACAGAAATAATACAGCAAAGTTTAAAATTGATTGATTGACTTGGAGCCACACATATAAAGCGTACAGCATCACAGTACAAAACTGTTCCAGTTACATTCTCCAACAAAGACTAGTTAAACCTTGTTTGAACTTCTGAATTACTGCTGATGAGTTTTGTAATTTGAAAGTGTTGCTGCAGCATTTGAAACTGTATCGCTATTAGATCAGCAGTAGTGTAAACAAACTGAGCTAGCAAAACCTCTACTCTAACCTATGTTAGGGTGCACCTACTTAGAGTAAAACAATATGAACACCACCATAGAATTGTTGTTCGAATTGCATTAAAATTGAATAGAAGTTCTCTAAGAATTTTTACGGATATTCTGCAGCTCTGTGATAACCCAGAGTAAGCACAGAGCACTCTGCTTCAACCTAACAACTATTCCCTACAGAGGTAAAGTCTGGTTCCCATATCGGCCAGGGGGGAGGGGGGAGGAGGAGGGCCCTGGCGGTAATCTTGCAAAGCAAAACACTTGCTACGCTAGGTTCAACGGCTTATGTGCTGTGTTGCTGATTATCGCATAAAAATGGCTGCTCGCCATGCCGTTCCAAAAGTGCTGACCTTTACATTTACGGCGCATTTCGAAAATGTTTGCTTGCGGCTCCTTGCGAAAGTTGAATAGTGCTGAACTATTGTGTTGACCGCCTTGAACTACTGACGGTACTCGGCGTGTAGGTTCCGATTTCATCGCCGATAGCCCTGTGATCCTGCCACCATTGTTTGCGACGTATATAGGAACCAGGCTTGACTAATGATGCTCCCTCCCATGTCCCCAGAATCTGATTAAATCAAAAGAAGCGGAAGTCAGTAATGTGGCTCTTGCACAATATTTACCACACATTTCTATACACACATTTCTGTTCTATCCTCTCACCAACCTAATTTGCTTTATATTTTGTAAGAGTATGAAGCTAACGTTTATAAGAACACTTTCGAGCACCGTTGAGAAAAAGAGCAGACGTGAATGGAAGGAAATATGGCCACAATTACTTAAAGCTTCAGTTGCCAATGTTAGCCAACATAGCAAATCTGACTATGTTAATAGCACACTGACTGACAAAGTGAATATATATATATATATATATATATATACATATATATATACATATATATATATATATATATATATATATATATATATATATATATATATATATATATATACTAGTGATGGTAAAAGCTTAAGAGAGTCATGTTGCACAGTCCTGAAATGTCTATAAATACTGAACTAAATCATTCAGGCTTAATAGAAAGCAAGTAATGCAATAACTAACAGTTTAAAAACTAATTTCACTAACCAAATAACCTTTTTAAAACAACTTCAACTCAATAGTACTGAAACTTCTTTAAAATCTATTCCTTATCTACTTGTAATAACTTTGACCGCATTTCAGACCTCTTAGAGGTGGTCTAAACACAATTACATTAGCACGACTAGGTTTTTTGAGTCAATAAGACATACGTCAAACAAAAATCTACAATTGAACCTGTCATCAATGTCTCATTTCTCTATGCCTGCTTGATTTATCGACCTCATCTCACCATCACAAATTATCTAAAGCGATCACCATTGGTGACGATCATCATTTGTGACGGCTGGGCTTACTAAAAAATTAAACTTTGAAACCATTTTAATCAATTTTTGCCTTTAAAAGTAGGAATATACGTATATGTAACATTTTATAACCGGTACACGGAGGAATAACAATATCACTGGGGGTACTCCCATGTTTTGTGACGATTCTGACGACCCGACGACAGGGATATTTAAAAAGTGACAGACGAGACGACCATTTATCAATGTAGGTGACGAGGTGACGATGATTGTGTAAGTAGGATTACTAAAGGTACGGCTCCACATAACAAATTTTTCGTTGGTTCTGAGTTCTGGCCGAAATCACGGAAAACGCAGAATTAATCGGTCGAAATTCACAGAATTATTTGAGCTGTGCATGCCCACCGAGTTTGTCGACGAAACGCTTTTAACAGATTAAACAAATTATTAGCGAGCACGATTCTAGCAGCTTTAGCAATTAGTATAGTCCAAGACATGTATCGCGACACACAATAAAAGTACGAAAGCAATTCAACATAGAACACACGATGTAACTGTTTAAGTTGCGCTATTGTTAGTGAGCACGAGTCTAGCACATTTTTTAATTTAAGTAGTCCGAGAACATAATGCGACATGCAAGAAAAATATTACGGAAATTCACCATAGTAAATACGATGCCACCGACTTGATTGCGCTAAAGATGGCAACATTTTCTACCACAAAACTTTTGCTGCTAAAAAGGAAATATAATTAAAAAATAAACAATTTGTAGCTATAGCGTCCAAACAATAAATACATACAATAACGCAATCTAGGCAGTTGCATCGTGTGTACTATGTTGAATTGCGCTTATACTTTTATTGTGTGTCATTATACGTCTCTTGGACTATACTAATTGCAAAAGCTGCTGGAATCGTGCTCGCTAGCACGATTCTAGCAGCGCAGAATAATTCTGTGTGTTTCAATCATTTCGTGATTTTGGTTAGAACCAACGAAAAATTTGTTACGTGTAGCCATACCTTTAATAACTTATTATTTGTCCATAAATCAACACGTTCAACCGAAACTTCACTAGTTTTGGTTTGAAGCATCTGGTCCAGCATTTATAGACTGCCAAATAATTAAAGTAAACAGCAATGAAATGCCACGACATTAACAGCAAATCCGTTTCCAAGTCTGTGACTGACAGTGATTATTAAAGACAAACTCGGTCTATTTTCAGTACAAGAAATGTAGCCCTAAAAGCCTGAGACGGCTGTCACTCTTCGCAGAGTAATCAGCAATGCTCCCAAACATTACTAATAAGTTTGTGAAGGTCGCTGGTTGAGCCATGCTTTTGGTTAGCAGAAGTTCAAACTGAGCAAGTTTCAGGTTTTTAACGCAACCCAGTGCCACCAGAATGGATATTTGTATTAAAATAACGAATGTGAAGAAAGAGGTTGTTTTGGTTACCAACTTGAAAAAGGTGACAGTGATTTTAAAAGTGACGACAGTGATTTTAAAAGTGACGACAGTGATTTTACAAGTGACGACAGTGATTTTAAAAGTGACTATTCTGACGACAACTTTGTGTGGTAGGACCCCCATCACTAAATGGCATTCACTGTTCATCAACTAATATCGTTAATCGATTGCACAATAATGCTGTTCTACTTATATCCAAATACCAGATCTATAAAATTGGTAAATTGTTACATAGAGCGCCCCATACGAATGACAGGAGCTGTAGGAGTACTACACACAGTCAGTAATCAAAGTGTTCATACAGTAAATACTTGTGGGTTGAACTTGGGTTTAGACCGATTTTGTCGAGCTAATAATAGGTTGGGTAGTGTTGTTACTCTCATAGTTCGTCAGAGAACTAGCAACTTTCTCCAATCAGAATTGTTAACGGTTTCATTCAGAGTCCGAAAGTGAACTAGCAACTTTCTCCAATCAATTAGAATTGTTAAAGTTTTTGTGCAGTCTGAAAGTGAGAAACGTGTCCGAGTGTTGCTCAAGTATTCAAGAAAGGAAATATAGTTATTGTTAGCTATATGTATAGGTTCACACTGAGTTATTAAATTTATGTTCTGACTTCTGGTACTCTTTGTGCTACACACAAACTTGTACCCTCGAATCTAGAAGTGTTTATTACTGTTAATGTTTCATGGCTACACTGACATTAAAAATTGTAAAAGTGCTGATAAAGTATTCTAAAAAAGGAATTTCAATTTATAGATGACCAAACTTTTGTTAAGTTCTTTAAGTTTGATTGTTTTTATTGTGAATTTTTTTATTCGGCAATCAAAATGATTAAAGGTTTTACCTTTCATTCAAGCCAACTGTGAGATTCGTAGGAATCCTAAAAAGAACTACAATTTACAAGTTATATAAGAATGTTTGCGCTGAATTGCCTAATTTTTTCCTTCTGAATTACCTAATTACTTCCAACATTATATCGTTAAAAACATTGCAAATGCAACAACCTTTCATAGTGCTTCTTCACCAAAGTCAGTACCTAACGTGGGAACCACGAAACGCGTTATATTTGTAGCTAAATAAAGTAGCAGAGTGGGAAGAAGAGACCTTCAGCTGTACAGCAAATGAACATAGCTGCCTTATGAAAGAACAACTGGACACTATTTCTTTCACAAGAATCAACCGGTTTGTGGGATGTTTCCTTGGGGTCGATGCTGCTTGAAGCGATCTTGTGGTTGGCTTGCTCATGGAACACTCCAAAAACAAGTTACTCTCACACGACCTGATGGGTGGAGCATTCTAATTTACTACATTTATTCTACTAAAATATTATTGCTTAAACTCGTTATCAAGCACAATTGTCAAAAAAAAATTTTTAACACATCAAGTCATATATTATATGACAACATTAATGAATTTTTAATTAGTCTCCTGCACCAAATATGAGGCACTTAGTCACATACTGGCTATGGCCAAAATTAGGTCGATCCTCTAAAAAGTCGATTTCGCCAAAACATAAATGCGACAGTCGTAAACTTGACATTTTATAATAAGCTCCATGACATCTTAATTTGAACAGCGACGAATGCCAGTCAAGTTATAGCCATAGTGACCAGGCCTATTTATTCATATTTGCTGGTATGTATGATATCAGTCCATGTATGATATGTATGGTATATATGATATCAGTCCATAGCCGTATCTTTACCACCCTAATCAATTTAGTCGATTAAAATTGGTTCACAGGCACAAGTTCAATGACAGTGAAACTTCCAGGTTGCAGTGTTAAATGGTACATGACAGTAAGCGGGTCACAGGCACCACAATTCAAGAATTCCTAGCAGCGCAACTGTCTTACCTCGCTATTTGGAAGACAGTCTGAGTAGAGGTAGTAGAGAAAGTGTAGAAAGATTGTCGAGTCAACTGTGCAGCTGGATGAGGGCACGTCTACTGTCCGATCTTGTTGTTCAGCAAACAGCTATAATCATTCAGTCACTCATGACATCAAATGTAATAAACAAAAACAAACTAGCCAGGTGAAACATCACATCTGCCAATGGTGTGCGCTACAAGATTAGTAAAATTAGCCAGGGGCACCCTACATAAATGACAGGAGTTGCCCGTTCGATCAGCAATGAAACTGTTCCCATAATCAACGATGCATATTGCAGGTCGGCACGCTATAGACTGATTCCTGAACTAAATTAAATTTTGATTGCTATTTCTACAATTGTGACACAATGCCCAACTGTGGACACTCTCCAGTTGAATAAAATGCTGATATTTTGATACCGAGTCTGACAAAGAAATTTATGTCTGACGAATATTTGAACAACGGAAATATTCTTTCTAGCCACAGGCGCTGCAGAAGTAAGTATCATAAAGAAGAACATATTTTTTCTAAAAGTTACATGAATAGGTTTGCACAAAGTTATTGATTTTTCATTACAAAATTATGTTTATAAAAATTGTATACGCGATAGCATTTAGCGATAAATTTTCATTGATGTTAGGTGTATGGTATTGCCAAAAGCTTGTATTTGAGGCTGAATAAAATTACACATGCAAAAAGCAAAAATGTTCCTTATAAACTAGAGAGCTGCAAAACGCTCCACTTTTCTTCCCTCATAGTGAGCGATTAACTCATGGGGCATCTGCTCGATGCGATTCAGTTGTCAGAGTTACCTCCCACAAAGCAATACTTCTTACCATTTCTCACATGTGGCTCTCCTATGGGCACCCCAGACACGCTATGTATGTAACTTCAGTATTCAGTAGACAACCCCATAAACAATCGGCAATGTCTGTAATATTGTTGCGAGAGTGTTGAGAGAAGAACTTGTCACACCCTTGTTGATGAACAATGAAAGATTGAGTGGCGAGATGTAGACAAGAGTGCCTCAGGCAATCCTTTAGGTGAAAATCAACTGAAGACTTTTGAGTAATCCAAAGATTATCAGTTCATGTTTAGCCATTGTTAGCTTGGTAAAAAGTTTTTTTTTAAATTGATATTTATTTTAAAATTATTAAATCATTTTATGATTTGCACTATTAAAAATAAATATCATTAAAAGTATTACTAAAAGCTTGCTATCATGGTACCACATATGAAAAATACCAATCAGAGAGTGGGTCAGCATGTTTATGCTGAGAAAGGGTGAGGCAAGTGCAAAAGCTACTTAAACCAGACAAGTGCAGGTTCAGCCACACTTGACCGATTCAATCAGTCAACCAAAATACAAAGTCAGTATTGCGAAAGTCAGACATATGCAAAATGGTAAATTCGTTGCAGCAATAGTGGCGTTCCCATGGCACTAGCAATTGGAATGCAATATGCAGGTATCTTAGACAGTGAATGAAACGGTCTATTACCTTTTGAAAATAGACACTCCTCGAGGCGAGAATAGCCTTATGACACGGGAAGCAGGCGCCCTGGTACCTGAGGATCAAGTCGGTGCAGACTTGCTTCTCAAGTACGGATAGAAGATCGGTTGGACCGCTGTGGGTGAGACACCTCGCAGAAGCTGCCTCAGCAGCGACTTGATGCAGAGTTATAATGGACTCGTATACCTCCACTGTATAAAATAACTGGCTTTAGTTTCTAAGTTCCTTTAGCCTAATATCCTATGACATCGCGATAATCAAACTAGCTGCTGGTAACTACTGGGTATGCAGGGAGCAGTCAACAATTTTTTGTTTACTGAAAAACTGTGACAGACTTGCTTAGGTGAAGGGCAACAGTAGCAAATCTAGTACCTGGCAGAGCAAATGAATGTGACCAACCACGTTGAGAGGCGAGCTGGTGTACTGAGTAGTCCAGCTTCTCAAATATTATCCAAGCGTGTTTATATCAAAAGCTCTAGAAAAAGGCCAATAAACACACGCGCGGCCTTATCAAATAGTGCCATGTAATAGGTAAAGAATTATTAGGATTCATGTATTAGAATTCCTGAACTTGCGAGTCATTCACACAGCCAGAAGAGATGAAATCAAGCGAAAGATGGAATTACTTCACTCAATACGACACGTGCTCAAACAGTATTGTTAGACTTTTACAACAGGTAATTGAGCTAAAAAGTTTCTGATGAAACAGTATTGATTGAGAAAAAGAGATTAAGATCAGGGTTGCTGCGGGAATGCTAGCAATCAAATGGCGATACAGTTTAGTCAGTCAGCCTCTTCATAAATCATTCACTTACGCCTGAGAGTTCAAGTGCCATTCTTCAAAACACTCTTACTCATACTATTAGATAACCATTTCTTAAAGAACATAGGCTAACTGGGCAGGTTGTAACTCGCGTACACTATGATCCTTATGCCGCTGCTAAGCCTGCAGAACCGTCAACAGAGTGTCATATGATTATTGAGTGTTATTAAAGAAAAACACATAAGAACTCAAAACCATAGTATATTACAAGCATATTGCATATACTTTATAAATATTGCTGCTTCCTATCTATACTCACGCTGTTGATTTTTTAAAATTTTGTTTAATACATAGATAATTCCAAGACTGCATAAAAACCAACAATGATAGCTTGTTAAAAATGTAAACGCAAAGAATTGGAAGCGATATAAATAAATAGATAATGGAACCCTTCCTAAACTGACTGAATAGTCCCCTCCCCCTCTCCCCCCTATAAAGTACTTTATATATACATGTATATAAAGTATTATATATAAAGTGTGCCACAATATATATAAGATATCGTGAAGGAGGGGTCATGCGACCACATATTACTAGCCATCAGCGACAAAGCGTTAATTTGGGACCACCTGAAGCATGTTCCAGACAATAACTGAGTTTTGCAACAATGACGTTTCAGTACATAACAATGGCAAGCTGCGTTTCTCATTTTCTACTGACAAATTGACAACCTTTTAATATCTATATATAGATCTCTTGAAGTATGTTTTATGTCTGTATGTGGTGTATCCGCATCTCAGCAATAGCTATTACTAGAAAGTCCACTGTCATACAGCCCACGACCAAAGTGATATTGGAAAAAAGAAAGGGTACTGATGGTTGAGAAATGCAATATTAGCAGTCAAATAGGATAACTGCAATGGTAGCTGCAATGTACTACGTGTGGGTGTTATTATATACAACAAATAGCAATAATGAAAGGAAAAGATTATATGTTTATATCTCTCCTCCTGCAAAAAGAGAAATGCAATATTGGCCAATATTAGAAGTAAAATGCACTGATATTATTAGAATAACCAATATTATTAATATAGTAATAATATAAAACCAATGCACAATTTTGTTTACATTTCAAAACGTCATAGCTAACAATATCACGAAGTTGTGATATTTATATAGATTTTTAGAAAATCTGTACTACGTAGTCATTGTTCTGTAGTCATCCAAACTTATAATTAATTATTGTAATAATCTCATAAAAACCGTTAAAAAATATCATCGTCATTTCCTTTACTTACACTGCGTTGGACATCAGTTAGAATACGAAAGTACTCAAATGTGTCGGCAAATGAAAATGAAAAAATTGAAATCGGCAAAAATGAAACGATTTCTGTACTCCTATGTTAATTGCTGAAATCTTCGGCAATGCTATAGACTGGCGAAAAGTGAACGTTATTTTTTCGTGAAATGCGCAAGACTTTATCGTTCTATTCTCTGTCGCTCGGCGTTTCAATTTCCGGTCTAACTTTTATTAAACCAAGCTTTTCAAGCGTTTTGTGGCGATTTTCGTCCAAATTAATCTGTCTATTTGTGTATAATCCGATCAGATGGGTTAGTTTTAGGAATTTGCGGTAACCTTTCAAAGGCTTGATAACATATTTAAAGAGGTTTATATGCGTTTTAATCATTATTATACTTAAACGACTTTACTGAAAAATAGTTAAATTTGTTGATAGGATTTCGTTGCAAGGGTTTGGTGACGGCCGTTAACGAATAATTTTTCGGGAGTTGTGTGCACATGTGCATTTATCATAAATCTCCCAATCAATCGCTTCGCTCTTGTTTGGTCGTGTGAAAATCTTGGATTAAAGAATCCGTACCATAGAAAATTTGATGTCGGACCCTACCATTCGCCAGTCTGACACCCTACCCAATAGGCCACAGAAAATGGGTTGTTACATTGGCTCTTATATAGCGACTTAGCTCTCCGATGTAAGTCGCTATATGGGAGCACATACCCAATGGCTTTGCATACCACGCAGTGTGATTGCGTAAGTGATTGTCATTTGTTGGCTTATTAAAATTTTCCATGGGCAATCTGCCAGGCTAATAGCATGTGGCAGGTAACTCTCATTACTTCTCATTCTTTATAGGCTGATTTGTAATACTCGAACTACGCCGGGTAGCACAGCTACTATTTATAAAAAGTATGACAAAAAGCTTTAGAAATAGGAATCGCCTTTTTGTATTGATTTATGCAAAAACTAAATTTAAATATGTCTCATTTTTTTGCTTTCTTTAGTGATTTATTTATGCATGTGATGTATGCGCATTTAATTAAATATGGCATGAGGCCTAATCTCACAATAAAGCATATCATCATCTATTGACTCAACATTCTGGTAAACACAGGATCGAATCTTTGGACATTTTTTCTAAAACTGCACCACATATATGTGAAACTTACCTGCAAAATTGCACTTGATTGCAAAATTTACAATTGCTTGCAATTAACAATTTACAACTCATTTGCAAATTGCACTTAATTGCAAAATTTACAAAATATAGTAAACGCAGAACTGAATCTTTGAGCATTTTTTCCTATCGCACCACATATATGAAAAACTTACCAAGACGTGAGAGCTCAACCGTAGTCCATGTGGATACAAGTTCTCTAAACAGCTTACACTGGTCCTTATTCGGATGCTTGCTGTTGTAGTGAATTATTCGTTTCAGGGTTCGACTTAACCGCTTGTGTTTGTCAAACTTCCGGCCAAGAGCTTGTGTTATAGCTGCTTTCCTGATTTTGGATGGCAAATGTGGTAGTGGCGGTACATGACTGCCAGTGCCACCCATCTTTCTTGGTTAGTTGAATTCAACTCAACAGAGTCAGTGAATGTCCTCCATCAATATGTACAAGAAACTGTCGGTTTTCTAAATCATCCCAAAATATCAGGATACTAGTTGACAGTAATTAATACCCGGAATTGCATGCAAGTATCTTCAAAAAGTTTTAATCCATTTAAAAGTTTGGTCTATCAGAAAAACAAAAGAAAATGCCCTTGCGATAGCACAGTTTTAGCAATGAAGGCATGTTTATAATCAAAATATGCTGTCGATGATCCACTAATTAATGTGATTGCTTGATGCGTGACAAACATGACAGTCTTACACCAGCTGTAACACGAAATGCAATTATAAAAACAAAACTTCCACAACAACTATATATACATGATGATCCATTACGCCAATGAGTAGGGGCCTACTTGAATTGGTTCAGGCAAAAATGAGGAGCGACAGTACTTTTTCGGGTGAAATACAATTCGTTAAAAGAGACAATCATTTATGTCAATGTTATCTTGACCAGATTCAACCTTTTCAATAAATTTCGAACAAACTCCTGTCCATAAGCCTCAAGTGTAACTATAGCACATTCTTTGATACAATCGGTGACACTATCTGACTGCCCTAGTCTGAAAATCTATTTTCTGGATTATAAAACTTCTAGATTTTTTGTGGAGCATGGCATTAAAATGTCCAAGTTAAATTACGCTCACAGCCCGTATTGTAGCAGGATTACTCACATCATCATGTGACTTCTAAAATTTCGTTTATGGTTAATGCAGCTCACAGTTTGTGTGATTAACTGGTTAAAAACTATCGGACATGAAATTACTTCAAAAAGAAACATAAACACCACAAAAAATCTGGAACACCTTATTTAGCAATAATTTCAACTCACATATAACGTGTTTGCCATTAAAATATTGCATTACATTAATGTCAATGCCATCTGACTAGTAGTATCGAGTCTCAAACCAAATTATAAATAAAGGAGACGATGTCAAGGCATAAAACTTTAATCTCAGCCTACTATAATACATAAAAACACTAAGAAATCTCCCAAAAAAAAAAACAAAGAACAATAAAAAGAATAACTAAAAAGCATTTTTGTAATAATAATCATGTTTATACGGTGCAGAGATTTAAAAAAAATACATTTCAATAATCATTTCAAACTCGAATAGTCTAAAATAGGTTTGCAACAATTACTAATACTCCATAAGCACAATGCAATTTGAATGCTCTGTGTAAGCAATCTGCATAAACAACCGTTAAAAGCACGCAATGACCACGTAAACAAAAAGACAACGTGTAATACGAGGCTGGTTGCGTAAAACTGTTGTGGCGTTTAATTTTACTCGTTCAACTCTTCAAAACGAGTGACGTTTAAATATTTTAAAAGATATTTGCTATTCGTAGAATGTCTAAAATCTTTCTATTTTAAGTGAGCGTCAAATCAATGTTTACCTCCTTACCATTGTCTTTTGTGAATTTGAAAATTCAATGTTCTATTACTACCATATTAGATTTAATATAATGTAGATAACTTTGATTATATTAGTCGATAATAATAGATGCGAACATAGCATTAGTAATCAGTATCACTTTCAACCAAAACTTATTTTAGTTTCCCTACCAGAGTGACAATCTCACGATAAAAGCCTGAAGATGTAAACAACTAGTTGAAACAGCGAATCAGCTAGCCTAAAGCGTAGTATCACAGATTCATCAGAACAGAAAATATTTGATTTCAAGGATGGAGATAACGACTGTGTACCAAGTCTGCCCGTCAGGTTACAAAGTTTTCGACTTTATTGTTAAAATATGAGTATAACTTTCGACCTACTAATTAGCGGGCGAAAAAACGTTTTGGTATGATTAGAATATCCTAATTCGCACTACTGTACTCTGTAGCGCAACTCTCACGTATACGTCACGATAATTAAATAAGCGACTAGTTATAGAAGTTTTGAGCAATTAAATCATTAGATCAATTGTAATACAGAAGTAACAAATAGAAAAGTACATTAAATGTACAAAGCAGTTTTGTATTGAAAATCGTTGGGCATTTTATATTTCAACTAAATAATCGAAATCATGCTGTGTTGCTAGATTTACTCCTAAAGAATTACAGAGAGAACAACTCCTACAAAGCATTTGCGTGTATTTTCATATGCCAATACCTGTACCTACATGTATTACTGTATGTACTAAGTATATTGTGTAACTAATTCTGCGTGCAAATAGAGGCTCCTTATTTTATTTGTGTGAAATGAAAAACAACAGATCTGAAGGGCATGCGCAATACGTTTTACAGTTTACACAAAATCTAGTTACCTGTCATGGGCTGCTATGCGTAGGGCGAATAATGATTTGACAGCAAATAATGACAAACATTTCTCAGGTCAGATTTTTATTTTTGCTTGTAGTTCTGATGATCCTTGCAATTATAATAAAATATGTAATATTACATTTCAGCAATGGTTAAAATGACTAAATTCAACACAAATATTGCTGGTTACTGGTCATAAGTTAATAAATGTTTTGATACAGAACAGTCAACATTCGCTGCAAACTGTAAACAAAAACTTGATGAAATAGGTGGAGCATGTTGAAAATAGCCAGGCGAATAGTAATTCAGCAACAAAACTGGATCACATCACACATGTCTTCAAACAGTGCTTATAAATGTAAAACTCAAATTATAGCTGTGCTTACAAGTTTCTAGTTTGTCTTGATGACAGTGAAAAACACAAAATCTCAAAGCTGGAATATGAGCGTACATAAATTTATAACTAAAAGATTATAACTAAAGCTAGACCAAAATAAAACTTAACAAACATCCATGGAATGAGAAATAGGAAGACTATTTACATCTAGAGAACAATATGTTGACGAAAATACTATTTGCAACGATTTAGAATCAGGGTGATTAGACACATACATATATACAATGTACATAACTCCTTTAATATTCGAGCAGAACTTTCGCTGGTGAAGTTTGATGGGAACTTTTACCTGCGAAACAACCAATTACATACAGTGAACAAACAGTCTAACTAATCAGCCGACTCTAAATATATCTTCATTAATTGTTAGCATTACCACAAAATTTACTTGGTATTTTGTAAAAAAAAAAACTTTGAAACAAAATCTGATTGAAACCGAAGTGGTTGTCAAGGCAGCAGGAAAAAGCAACCGATGTGATCTATTGTTATCAGAAATATATAGTAAATACTTTATCATATCAAGGTTTGAAAGCCATAATACATTCAGTTGAACCAAATGTTTCATTACAATGATGATTTTTAAAACAAAGAGTGATCATCTGAATAAACTGGTTACTCAGGCCTGCACATACAGTACTAAAAATGTATGGAGCGCTTAACGATGTTTTATCTTGCCCAAGTTTTTTTTGCAAACAAAGCTAAAAAAAATGAATGATCATACATAGCAGACAGTTTAAAAAGGCCTTAATACAAAAGTAGTAAAATCAGTTATCATGTTACAAGCCGGATCACAGAGCTACAACGATATATTGCAACTTATATACAACTTTAGATGAGGACTAGAGAAACACCTTCTCATAATGCAAACTTATCAAATGGGTGACGAGAAACATAACACTACAGAAGTAAAAAATTTAAAATCAACTTAACAACTTTAAACTTCAACTTGAAATGTTGAAAACTTAACAACCATCCATGGAATGAGAAATGGGAAAACTATTTACTTCTAAAGATTATATTGACAAAAAGACCATTTGCAAGACTTTAGCAAGCGATAAAACGTTGCAAATAAAATCAAATTTAGCTTCAAAACCTAACAAAACGAAAACAAAGAAATAATTCCAATATATCACTGATAGTGAACAGCAGAAAGCAAAGACTTACTTGGAAAAATCAAGCAAGCTATTTTCAAAAGGCCAAGAATCTACCCCTTTTTCTTCTGATGCTGAGTACACTTGTTCTATCTGCAGCTCAGACGGCTTCACATCACGCTCGGTGTCAAAATTTAAGTCTATCAAGAAAATTATAAAACACTTGATAAACCAAACTAGAGAATAAGAGCTACCACTTGTCTAATATCCTAGAGATGTACACACAACCATACACTGACATACAACTAGGAAGGGTAAGATAACTTTCGATTACAAATATAATGATAATGGTGCACTATTACAAAGAAACATTTAGTTGACATACCAATGCCATTCTTTGCTGGGGCTGCTTTATTAGAAGTATTCTCATTAGACTTGTGATTGTCAAACACATGAGATGTGTACCTTAACTTGGATGCAAACTGAACGCCACACACCTCGCAAATGTACGTCTGCATCGTGTGAGCCTTCTCATTCTTCAACGGTTTCACAGGAGTAGCCTCAAACTTAAAGTTGGAAACACTTTTGTAAAGTTTCGCTGTCTCCTTGAACCAAATAAGATTCTCAGATTTCTCCACACTCTCTTCATATTCAGCTTTCTGTTGGCCATGCTGTCGCATGAAATGTCGAATGAGTTGAAAGCTATAGTGGAAGGGAAGAGAGCAGATACAGCAATTGTACCTGTACAGGCCTGTGTGCTCTGTGGCGTGCTTCTTAAATGAATCAATTCGGGAACCTTTGTAGTCGCAGGAAGGACAAGCAAATATCTGCCACTGAGAAGACGATCTTACTGGTTCGGGGCGGTGAACAGCCACGGGGACATCTGCCATAGAATAGTAGATACCGTGAGCTTGTTGCTTATGATGGTGTAATGTGTTAACATGGCTGTATCTCGCAGTGCAATGATCACATCCGTGAGGGTATATTTTGGAATGGGTGACCATGTGATCCATGAAGTCGAACAGATCAGGGTTGCGATGTTCACAAAGAGTACAGCTGTACACCTTCCCGTCTCCATTAGCAGCCATTTTAATACCTGTAACGAGTCATACAGTTGGTGATGGCTATATAGCAAATAAAGCTTGATGTGAGGAAAGACAGCATCCTTGAAATTGACCCCAGCCGGAAACCAAGTACAAACTGGTCTTTAAACGGTTGATAAATTTATACATCATTCATAAATCATGCATACATACAACATACATAAATATATACATCATACATAAATCATGCATACATACAACATACATAAATATATACATCATACATGTCTGTATGCATGTATGTAATTATGGTCAAAATGATGTATGCTCCATACATCATCTTGACCATCTTTATTAGCTTTACGTAAATAATTATCCTTTAGATAATTACTTAAGTTTAAATTGCTCTGAACATAGCTTTTAAAAAACCACATTTTATTTATTACATAATAATTATGCATACTTGATAATTCCTATGTTATAAATTTGCTTTACCTTGAGTGAAAAACTAACAAGCTATCGCCATTTTACTCATTATAATCTGAGACCTTTAGGCCTAAAGATGAACTTGCACAAACTTTTAGTAGATTCTATTAGAAAGTATCGGTATTCATCAATCATTGGAGATTGTTTTTTATGTTTGAGGTGATCTGAGGTGAAGTGCTATTTTATATGATAAATAATCATACGATTTTACAACATATAGAAAGCCAAAGTTCAGACTAGAATTGCCTATACAATCTCATGTAAATTAGCTCAACTAGTCAAATGATACATATTAAATGAATTTACCGTAAAACCTTTAATTGAATGCCACCTCTATTTGAATGTCACCTCTATTTGAATGCCACCTCTATTTGAATGCCACCTCTATTTGAATGCCACCTCTATTTGAATGCCACTTCTATTTGAATGCCACCTCTATTTGAATGCCACCTCTATTTGAATGCCACTTCTATTTGAATGCCACCTCTATTTGAATGCCACCTCTATTTGACCGCCACCATGGAAAAAGGGTTGAAAAATAGAGTGCCACTCTTTAATTGACCACCACCTCCATTTCTACTTTAACATTCTTCGATCTTTACGAGCTCATAATATTAATTGATCAGTAGAAAAGTGTCCACAAATCATATTAATAATGCATTGTTTACATCAATAACAACTAATTCTCCTGTTTTCTAATTTCAATGTTTTTCGTTTTGTTTTCCGCTAAAACTTTGAAAGCACCATCATAAAAATAATTAATAACTATCTCAGGCTAATTGTAGTTCTTTGTTTAACACGGTCTTGATGCTTCGAATTTATATGTGTATAAAAATGTGTATATAAACATGCATATAAAAACGGTTTACATTTACGATGGTGCAAAGACTACATTTAGTGAGCAAAACTTTTACGCGTTGCATTTGTGTTAAATGCAATGTGTAATGGTTTTGCTCAGCCAAAAATTGTTTGGACACCAATATCACTAGTTCAGTAGTGCAGAAGAGGTTAGGTCAGAGGACATTGTGGAAGGTATTGAACAACCAGAAGAAGTTCGTTCCATCGAAAGCAACAATCAGAACGCAGCTACCCGAGCTAATGATGCAAATATTTTTGTCTTATAGACGTTAATTTTTGTCTCTGTATGTAATATAAGTATGGTTCATGTATGTCACTTGTTTATGACTAAATATTTGCAGCATTTGATCGATTGTCTTTCTATAACTTATAGATGTGCAGATTTACAGCGCATTATTTAATAGCATCGTTGCGGTTATCTTAACACAACTTACAACGGATCGACGCTCATAACTCCTCTTCTATTGCACATAAAAAGCTAGTTTTGGCTGCAAACTGTAGCAAGCATATCAACGAGTGCAACGAGCTTTTATTCGCTTTTATTTGCATTGTTAAATATATGTAGTTATAAAATAAAAATATGTCTTCAAATTTAGAATTAAATAAAAAATTGAAAGCTTTAGCAAATTGCAAAGCAAGGCACATGCTATAATATCATCGCAGATTAATTGCAACAGATAACAACTGGTAGAGATATTTTTCGGCTTCCCAATGCACATTTTATTAAGAGAGCTTTGACAAGTTAGAGGTAAGTTAGCAGATTTATTGCATCCCAAAGGTTTAATATCAATCCATCGAAAAAAGAGGTCAAAATATAGGCGACATTCACTACCCCTCCTCCCCAAGCAAGATTTGTATGGTATAAAATGGCATGCAAATAAAAGTCATAATATTCAATACTCTTCAATCTCCTTTTGAATTTTTGAAAATGTAAAAATCATCATGTAAATTTATTAACATGCCAAACGGCAAGGTATCTCAAATGGGACTGAGATTTGATGTCAGACAGCTGCTACAAGCATGCCCAACCACATATGTTTTAAATTCTGGTGAAGTTTGAGTGTTAGAATACAAGTTTGATGACGGCGTCCCAACACCAATATCAAACCAACTGACTGATGCTCTATCATGCCTTCTATTTAAAAAGCTGCTGATAGTGCTCAAATATGCGTTTATTGGTGCGCTGTCAACAGTGCTGTGAAGTGGTATATTTAGATGTCTGACTTTCCTAAAATTGTCACAAAATTCAGAGACACAATGACCTTTCCCAAATAGCATGACGCATTGAGACTTTACTAAGTATGCTCTGACTGCTCTCAGAGTGCAGACCTTTATCAGTCCCAGTCACCCTTCCTGCTCTCCGACATGGCAAGTGTAGGCGCATTATCTCGACGCTTAGTAGAGCTAAATTTAAAAAAACAATGGTGTGGTTTATGACGCATGATGCAAATGATAACGTAGGGTCCGGAAACAATAAGCACAAAAATGATTGGAAAGGTTTTGAGGAAAATAGAGCATTGAAAACGTGAACAAATCATTTTCTCCGTACATGGAAAGTCAGCTAGGTGACGAGTGGTCTTTAAGCATTAATTGCATAATGCTAGGTGAAGTAGAGAGCCAGGGCATTTACCTTCACCGCAGATAGCTGAGCAGTGTTTAAGTAAATTGCTAATTGAAAATTTAAAGTAGCAACCAGGCTATAACGCTCTCGGCTCATAAAAAGAACTGTTTGGGCTATAGTAGCACTTGAGTAATGGGCCTGTTTGAGCTAGGAACTGTTCATAACAAACCATATTAGGCCTACACTAATTGCTAAACACTACTTAAAAAATTGGGTATTAGCACAATAGGATACTTGTGGCTTGAACAATGATTATCATGACGATTACTCCAAGTTTACTACTCATTTTGAGTAGCGCTGATACTGGAGCGGCGTTTAGCAAACCCAAGTTATAGATTCCATCATTAACATACTTCTAAAATGGGACCATTACAGGAATGAACTCTAGTATAATGGTCTGGGTGAGCAGGAAACAATAATTGGTAAAAGAATTGGCAACAACCAAAAGATAAATACGCTTAACCCTTTGGCTGGGTTAAAGCCTCGCAAAAACACCCAAAAATCGTGTAATTCATTTTTAAAAATTCATCAAAATCGGTATTTTATGAACATGCATAGCTAAAACTGAAATTTATTTCTATTAAAAAAATATTTTGTACAGAAACTTTCATTTACATATGTGCTACTACAAAAAGCTACAACTATATACAGTTGTCTCTGTATGAAATGCTTGAAAGCATTCCTTTCGGTAGAGTCCAACACTACATCGTAGCAGTGCGAGCTACCATAACAATCATTTTGTGTAACGATTCGTATATTGTAACGATCTCTGTATATTCAAAAGTCCTAAAAGTTTACATGATTTCTATCACCTGAATTATTTTTTACACTGATGAGACAAAAAATCACTAATGATCGCAGGATCAAATAAGTTTTTTTTTACTGTTTTGAACATCGAGCCGATGTTGACTGGTTGTTCCAACATCCATTTTTCCTAAGGAGGCACTTTTTCCTTAGCTTTTAGTGCAGAGCACCGCCTCTCAAATAATTTTTTCATATTGTAATTTGTCGACTAATATTTCATTGGTGATATTTAAATTTTACTAGCGCTCATATCCTTTGTTTAACGTTACTAGGCGGCAGCTTTATACACTTCTACTGAAAATGACATAAAAGTCGTTTTCCCAAGCAAGCGATAAACAACATTTTTGTCGTTTCCCTAGCCAAAGGGTTAAATAGGAAAAACTGATAAGAGCTAAGTAATGTTACAAGATAATATAGCAAACATCACAGAGCATATATGGCTTATACAAGCGAGCCTACACTAACTGTAGGGAAAAAACTAATACCACATAAGTTTTAGGCCACACGAATATTTAGATTTAAACAGGTATTTTATCTAATTTATAATCAAGAAGACTAAAATTTCAATTTAATGATCTCGAGAAAACAGCCATAGCCTAAGAAACAATTCCCTCACACAATTTGGTGGCCCTAAAAAGCCCTTGAGAAAAACACGGTTTTAGAACTACAGACTTCGCCAAAATTGAAAACCTCTAGAGTAGCCATGAGCTGGATAGCAATGAAAGCTACTGACAGCTCTTGCTCCAATATGTGCGTCCTTGCGGTCACGTTTTCATCCGTGAAGGGGTTTGGCAACTGGTTAAGAAAACTTGAGGAAAATGAGTGTCAGTCTTTCTGTAAAAATGATGCACTAAATGCCTCTAGCGCTACTTCTGTGAAGGTCAGCCATCATGATGAAAAGCCTCAATTTGACACAGTACAGCACCTTGGCTTGTAATCTTCATTGCACCCTTAGAAAGAGATTGATTGCTGAACATTGAACAGCTCAATCATCAATGAAGACATTCATGCTTCAAGTCATTGAAACTTCTTCATATAATGCTCCCTGCAGTTCTAATTGATAACCTCAAAGAGGCATGCTGTATGCCTAGGCAATAACTGGGTACCGAGGAGTTATTACAAGTGTAAACAAGGTAATAGAGATTCAAATTATAAAACATAATGTAATTTTAATACAACTTGATTGGATGATTTATGCCTCTGATTCTCATTGCATTGGTATGTGTGTTTAACTAGTCCTAGCTGTTGTGTTCAACCTACACTTACGCTCGATAAATAATTTTTTTTGTTTTACTTTTTGTGTATACATGTACAAGATTTATGTATTTGAGATATCTAGTAGTATGCTTTTGTTGTACATTTGTAATAAATTCAAAGGTAATTCAACAAGCCACTATTAATTGAAATTAGTAGCATTATAGCAAGTTTTATCATGGGAAAATCCCATTGCGTCGAGTCAAGCACAGTTTTGAATTTTGTGCTTAAAATATGCGTGAACGCTAATGTTCCACAAACTATCCGCTCAAAAACTGTGATCTACGAGTACTATTCGCCCATGCCCACGCCTATTATACCGTGCCCAAGCACCTTAAGCACAAGCATTTCTCTGAGCGTGAGCAAGTTCAGTTGACCCCTCTACTTATAAAGCAATTTTTTGTTGTAAACCGATATAAAAGACACAACGTAAATTTTTATCGAGCTAGCATTTTGGATTCTGTTTCATTAATAATAATTCAATAAGAAAACAAAATCTAGTTTTGCTCTGCACAATTTGAACAGATAAAGCTGATACAAAAGACTCGTGGTTCCTTTATTAGACGATTTGCTGTCCTAGTAGTCATCGACTGTTACTACACTAATTTTAACAAACAGAAAGGCGGTATATTTACGACAATGTATTTAGTATTTGTAGCGATTAATACAATTACGCATCGAGAGTGCTTGACGAAGGAAAATCCCTCCCTAATTTAGCTTTAGTTCTTGTATTATAAATAATCAGCTGTCGTGCTATCTGTATGCGATATTTGTACACCTAACGCCAAAGCTTTTCACTAGAACGGCGTAATCGATTGGAGAGCCGTGCAGTCGAGCAAGAACGCAAATTGTGCGTATGGATACGCATATACCTATGTTTATGCTATAAATAACGGTTTTTAACACGTAAGACGTTTATTTGATGTTGTGTTGAAATGTCTGGTGTTATACTGATTTTGGATGTTGCATTTTAAGCAAGTTTAGTTGTTTTGCGCATATTACAACTTGCAAAGAGTTGTAGTACCATGAGTTGTAGAGGTGTCCGTGGGACGACTCAAAGTTTTCACATCATATTTTGTTTTTGCACTTTGCAGTTTTCTGTGACAATGGGTTTGCCAGACGGTGTGCAAGAAAACTTTACGTGTGATAAAGTCGGAGCTCTACAGCTGGCTCCAGGCAAGAGCTACTATGAAGGGATTCCAGAAACATTGATGATAAACTTTGCTTCTTGGGTGGTGAGTTACATTAATGGTAGTCTAACGAAAGTTTCATCACTTATAATGTTATTTTGTTTATAAAACTAGAATTTGCTAATAATGACCATATTTCAGTCTAGCAGCATACTTTAGGTTTTGACCTTCTTACGTATGGTTGCTGCTGTTCCAGAGTTGCATTGTAGCTTCTAAGTTCTTTCTGCTGTTTATTAATTTTTTTCACTATATTTATTTATTAAAGCTGTTTAATTAAGCTTTCTAAAGTTATATCCATTCACTTTGAAATATTTATAGCCGTTATGGCACAAGTGTGGAGTTTGAAAGACTAAGATTATAATCTTCATCTATCTGCCTTGCTTGCAGCCCTCATATTCTTGGTAATGTGTAACATCCTAACAAGTATTACTAACAATGTTATTTATATTTATACGTTATATATTTTCATTTTGTATGGTACACCGTATTAACTTAAAGCTAGGCAAAATAAGGTAAGTAGATTTAGTTGATCACAATAGTTACATTTTGTTCTACACATTTCTTGGTCCAGTATACTGTCCATTTTATTGCAGCTATCGTTTGCTGATGCTAGCTGGGTAAAAATATAATAAAAAAGTTGTTGACATGGAACAAGAATTAAAATGTTAGTTCAGAGTTTTTTTAAATTAAACCCTGGATTTCTACTTGATATTTGTTTTGGAGAGAACAAAAACCTATCATCAGCTCAGCACTTCAACAAAACAACAATTAATGTCACTGCAAGATAAAAAGCCATAATCTGCGTAATGGAAGTAACAGTCATAGATTATAATAGCTTTTCATTGTGAACTATGCTAGGGTTTTGTTTTGTGGTTGCAAAATTACTTTTCACAATTATATTGTAATATTTTTTGTGTGTTCCTTTGATTATTCACCTAGTAATGTTGTTGTGTTTTAAGCGTTACAGATTCGGTGACGAATAAATATAATGCTTTTGCAGTTTATTCTGGGTTTTTATATTAGGTGTCACACACAAGCTGTGGTGAAAAAGTACAAAGACCAAACTTGTCTCAGAGTTCAGCAACGCGGCTATGGATAATAGCAGTGTCATTGCTTGTATTTACTCTCAGATAGTCTTACTACAAATCAATGCTAGCGCAGGAAATATAATCAATATTTTTAGCATTGCAGCGTATTACTCGGAAAGCTCTATCCAGCATAATAACCTGATTTGCATTGGCTTTTACTAATTCTCTCACAGATGTATGCAGCACAATGCCATTTATCCAATATTATTCTTGGTGGTCTTTGTTATGTATTGAGTATTTTGTACTGGACAGGCATGCAATTACACTTTAGGAGTTGTCTGCTACTAATAGGTGTTTTCATTTCCACTTGTCAAATAGACGAACAGATTTTAAGGTAAAACTAAACTTTAAACCTTAATCACTATTATTATTAATCACCTTAATCACTATTATTATTATTTGGTTTATAAAACCTAATCTTTGCCAATCAGAAAGACCGGGCTTGCTAGTTAGAACATCGCTCGACTTACAATAAGAATATTGATGATTGAGCAATATATACAGAATGTCTATAAATAGACCCCAAATTAATGACTTTCTATTCATTTTTGCAGGCACTTGTGATTCTGTTTGCTGTTCTCAGAAAAATAGCCTGGAATTATGGTAGAATAGCCTTAGTGAATAGAAAGGAAGAACGGTATGCCCTTCAAGTTCTACTTTGCTTAATTGATGCCTCTGCGTTATGATTATTACTAGTTTATGTTACCCTTTTTGTGGTAGTATTTACTCATATTTGTTGTTACTAATAGTGCTTGTTGCATATGTATTCTTTTGTTAACTTTTGCCGTGACACCCCTCTCCCTTCAAGAAGGATGTGCAGTGTCATAACTATGTCTGTGTGTTCAGTGTGCATATTGTGGCTCGTGTTTTAGCAAAGGAGGCAATCATAGCGAGCGGTAACTTATATCCTTGGCACCATTTACGCAGCTGTGTTTCACATTATCATTCAAAGCTTTTTCTGTTTTCTTCCACATCACGCAATATTCTGAATTCTAACTAAAAAACTTCATTTTTGAGAGTATCTGGTAATTTCGTAAAATCAAATTACCAGACACTTTCAAATCGAGCGTCTCATAATTTAGTTTTTTTAAGTACTATTTTTTGTGAAATACTAAATTTAATTTATTATTATTAAAATCGGGTATTATTAAAATAATACCAGAAAATTAAATTACCGGTAATATAAAATTGGGAAAAAACCATTATAGTACATTTACTGTTAATAGATGAAGTTATTTCATTTGAAAATTACCGGTATGTGCAAGATACGCTGATTAAATGGAGTTGTCTGTCTTTACCCTATATGGACTGAATGTGTTGTGCTTTGGAACAACTCACTTCAGCTTCCAATTAGTTTGAGATACAATTTTGCGATTTGTAGGAGTACGAAGAGAAGATTTGTTACTTACGCTATAATTATTATCATACATTTTAAAATAAGAAAATATGATTTGCTATGCTTCAAGTGCTACCTGCTTTTATTGAGTTTTTAAAATGTTAACGTTTCAGTCTGTATAAAGTACATTATCACGTTTTTCTAAATGCTGCTTGACTCCCAATGTCATCGGTAATATCTGTCAGTTGGCTCGAACAGCCGGAATAAATGTGTAAATCCTTTTAAGAAAGGCTATGAAAGAGGGACTTCTTATCAGTAATGCTTGACAGGCAGAGAGAAGTATTTCTCGATGTTGTACTGCTGTAAAATTTGTTCTCTATATGTTGTAGACTTGTATGTGGCTCAACACAATTCACTTATAGTTTAGAGCACTGCTGAGTGATGCTTGACTCTTGGGATACACAGGTGCCCGTGTCTCTTTTGTTTTCTAGGAGTTGTTTTCTCACAAAATCATTTTTTCTCAGTATCCTAGCATCTATTGTCCTGTATGTCATTTGTAGTATTGTAACACTTAGGAGAATATTACTAATAAATCACAATTCTGAATGGTCGCATTTTTTTCCTAACTGATATACATTGTTTTGGGAACATGCAAATATCTGGAGTTCTCTTACTTCTCTAACCATCTAATAATTTTTTTAATTATGTTGATAACGGCTAGTATGTTTGTTTTTACACTTTCTTGTTAGATAGGTTATTTTTTAGTGCGTTGCTGCTTTACAGCATTTTGCTGCCTTGGCAGACATGGTTTTTTGTGGCCCTGATTTGAAGTTCTTTTATATAGGTGGACTGAGCTATTTTATGGTGACATGGATTGCAAGCGAAAAGATAACTTTACGAGTCAGGTGTCCTTGAATTCAATAGAGCCACAGATGACTGAGCAGCACGTGCAGGTATTATAGTATATCTAGTTTTTATAAATCTATTGGCAGCTCCTGAATGACTAAAGGCCAGCATGGTTATGCAATCGTGATCGATTGCATAATGATCGCCGTCATCGTACTTTATCAGTGCATGATTGCGTGCACCGTTGCCGTCATCGTACTCATAAAGGCCGTCATCATTTCTGCAAATAAAAATTAATCTTAGAGGATATATCCATCTTTCTATTGATATTGTTCTAAAGCTTTCATTTCATCCTCTCATAAGGATGAAATGAAAGGGTCTGGTCTCTTGTGACAACAACTTGAAACTTTCTCCAGATGTCCTCTTCAAAGCTTATAGAGGACTCCATTATTTATTTTGATGAAGGGACTCTAGATCGCGAGCATCATTGCAAGGCTTCTTTAGCAAATAGCAATGTCATCTCTAGTCTCTAAAACAACGTGCATCTGTGAAACCATAAGGCCGGCTAATCTCAACACTTGCTAATCTCACTATCTTTACCAACTTTTGGAGACATCTGTAGCAGCGCAGAAAGAGTTTCTCCAAATAATACTAGTTAAACTCTAAGATTTAAACACTTTTTATATATCTGATTTAAGTCTCTAAACAACTTGAATAGCAAGATGATAGTTTAGTATTGGATGTTATTGCTTGTCTCCCATCATTGATGCCTACAAATACGACTGGGGTATCTGATATTTGTAAGCATCAGGGCTTTATTGATCGTTAATTGGTCCCTTATGAACACATAGCTCGGAGGCGCAATGAGCATGCTTCGTGAATTATTCATGGAGTATGTCGAGATGCTGCATTGTGATGAATTCCCTTGCGGGAAGCTCTTCAGCTTTATAGTTTTGCATTACTAACTGTAGCATAGCCTCTGCTCAGTAAAGCGTACTTTTCATAGAAAACTTACCTCTGTTAGTGCTGTGATGGAATAATGTCGTGTGTCCGTTATCTTTAGAGCTATCACCCATGTTTTGCTAATGCTGGTGACTTTGTCTAAAACGTATTATGCGTTTTTAGGTATTTAATGAGAGCGGTAGAATATTATGACTAGCAATTGCGCTGCAAATGCTGTTTTGCTTTGTCCAAATATTTAATTAATTAATTAAATTAATCTTTACTATAATAATAGATGGGCTGTCCGAGAAAAAAAATTGCATTTTATAGGATTGGATGCTTGTATCACTCTGCTTTGCTGCCACTTGTGCTGATCATTCACTTTCCACAATTTTAGAATTATTGTGCACACGCTTATTCTCTGAGATTAATTGTATTGACACACATGACAATCTCTTGCGGCACACCGAACTGTGAGGGTACTAGTTCTAATAAAAGCAGTTGCTCAAGGCTTCTACATGCGCTTTTGATGAACGGTGCACTTTTATTATGCGCCCTTACAGTGTCAAACTTATCAAACTGACATACCCTAGGACACTTATGTATTCGTGTCATCTAACTTTCACGTTTTCAAGAAGTCATCCTCTCACAAAAATTTTATGAGCAAAGCTAAACAATCATAACAAATGAGCGAAAACGCGAAATTAAATAGCTTTGTTCATTGATATCTACAATAAAATCGTCATATTAGAAATGCAGGTCATTTTCGTGTGTGGTTGGGCTGCTTAGGCAACTTTTGTGTAACTCATTATAGCTAATACACCGGCTGAGCAGCATGGCAAAGCAAATTAAGATAAAAAGTTTTTTTGGAAAAAAAACTGCTATAAATACTTGAGATCTAATATTGGTACCACATCAGTCACGGCAGCAAGGACCTAGATGTCATTGATAGTCTAAGAAACAAATGGCAGCAAGCGATTAAATTGCATTATCAATCTTGCCCACACATTGCTATCTGCGGTTCACAAATACAAACTAATCCCAAAAAATTTTCCTCACCAGTGAACTAGACCTGAGACCTGAGGAATCTAATTGTTTGTTCCACTGCATTTATTTTCACATCACCATATTTTTGCACTCATCTGAGCTGCGAATTTAAATAGCAGCGAAATTTTACTCTGTATGCTACTCACGAAACTAAATACCAGTGAAATATAAGTGTCCTAGGGTAGGGTATATTAAAGGTTTTGACATACCACAGCAGGTGCTCCACTGTTGAAAAATTCAAGAGACATGCCAGTACTAATTCCATCGTGTCTATACGTAGAGAGTGAGCTGGGTTTCCGTGGTGTTTCGGCTGAGAGAAGATCACATTGCTAGCAGGTGTGGGCTGGATGCAGTGCAGTACCTTCAATTTCAGCAGTACCTTATTGTCTACATGGCTATCATTATGCTTTTGTCGCTCGCTGTCATCTTGCCTGTGAACATCAGTGGCAGCGGTGGTAAGTTTGTCTCAGATTTCATCATTCGATAGTTGCTATATTTTAATAACGTTACGTAGACGTCATTTTACTTATCGCTTCATATGTGTTTCACTTCCTGTTGGTCTCTAAATTGCAACTGGATGTGGTTTATAATTTTACAAAAAATTGTTTTAAAAAAACCTTTTAATACTTTAGCTTTACACCAAAAATCATATGAATAGGTCAATTTCTGTGTGGGCAAGTTATCATGTTTTAATGCTATGTTCATTTGCTTATCTTCCTGTTCTCATGCGTCTCGACAAGACATTGATACATGGTCATCCTATGAACTGCATAAAACTTTGCTTTGTGTACCCGTATGTCTGTTTGCTCACAGTTTAACGATTGCCAGGAGTTATCAGCTCTGTGGAAGATAACTACTTGCTCAATCATTTCTAGATAAACAAAATGTACATTGTATAACTTATAATTGGATGTAAGTAAATACACACATATAGACAGCAAATTACAAAGCCACAAGTCCACTTTTGGATTTAGTTAAAAAAATGGAACATTTGGGCGGGTGCCATGCGGTGTGAAAATCTTCCAGCTTAACAACGTGGAAAAATATGAACCCATTCAAATTGTATTATTTTGATAGAGGGAAAATATTGCATCAAAGTTTTCAAAAATGCCATAATCTGAATATAATTTAGCAATGCCAATTTTTTAATGAGTTGTGTTTATTAGTTGAAAATAACATTTTCATCCTGCTATACCTTAGTGTTCAACATTGGACCATCGCGATCTAAGGTTTCTACGTAAATTCCACGGTACAAGAAACAGCTCTTTGGTGGTGAGCGTACAGATTATGGGTTTTTATCAGGCACTGATATTATTTGATGATTTATTCAGTTGCCAAAAGCAAACGTTGGTATTTTTTAACTAAATATATTGCAAATTGTCTCCTCCTATGCTTCTATAAGTTTACAAGGATATGTGTAATTAGTATATTAATAAATTCACTTTGTATCAATACTTGGCATCTCAACTTTTTTAGCTTTTTACAAAACGCTGTCAATATTGAAAAAATCAGTTACTCATGATAACTTTAAAAACAAGTCTGTTGATCTCAAAATAGCCATACTAATGAGTTTTTAGGTCAAACGTAGTTCAACTTTTCAGGCCAAATGTAGATCATGCTCCTAACCAATACTGTCATTGATGAAACTTGTACCAAGGTAGATGCATCCCTCACAGGTTCACCAAATGATATCTACAATTCAGCTTTAATTTAAAATATTCTCGAGCATTGTTTGCATGTTTTGCATTTATGGAGCGTCAAGGTTTTGTGTCCAGGTTACTGTGGAGAGCATTGTCTTGCATTTATGGAGCATCAAGGTTTTGTGTCCAGGTTACTGTAGAGAACATTGTTTGGCATTTATGGAGCATCAAGGTTTTGTGTCCAGGTTACTGTAGAGAGCATTGTCTTGCATTTATAGAGCACCAAGGTTTTGCATCCAGGTTACTGTAGATATTAACAGCGTTTTCTCAAGCTAGGTTTTTTCTTTTTTGTTGTTATTGGATTCGCTTAACGGGCGGATGATGTAAGGCATTTTTTCTGCCAATTAAATACTTGATAATTAGAATTGCATATTATATTCATATTCCTTCCTTTAGACTTGAGAATGTTCTACAATAAGGATTATTTCTGTTGTTACTTATACACTTGCAGGCAAGACTATGAGCAGCTATGCCCACTCTACTATTAGCAATGTCAACTCTGATTCGCCTAAATTGTGGGTGCACACCTTGATGGCCCTCATTTTCCTCATCATAGCCTTGGGATTTATGAGAAGGTTTTCAGCTACACTAGACATAGAAAATGAAGAAGACTCTGCTCGGACTCTCATGCTAGCCTATATTCCTAAAGACAAGTGCTTTAAGAACACCATAACTCAGCACTTCAAGTATGACTTGTGTCAGGATTATAACTAGTTAGTTGATGGGAGAAGTTTGCCTTTGTCCACTTGAACTTAATGTGATGGACTGTAATGGATGGTAAACACATTTACCCGAAGAGCTAAATGTGTTTTTAGATATTTGTCATTTAAAATACTCAAATTGTATCTCCAATCTGCCTGACCATCCATTACATTCCTTCTTCCTCAAAACAACCACCACGCTTTATATCAGACGCCAACACCTTGACATATTACATTTTATAACAGAGTTATGCAATAACAGAGTTATGCAAAAAGAGCTTTCCTTTCAATACACATAATTTTAATTTACTCTTTAGTTTCCCTTTCATGGTCTAATTTGCTTTGAACGGCATTGACTGGAGTAAATAAAGTTAATGTCTATCTAATGCTATACTTTGTATGACTAAATGGTTTTCTTTCCATTTCCTTATTCACTGATGTGAGTTTACTACAGCATACTTTGCTGAAAGTTCACTTTTCTTTGACAGTGGCCATATTGATTGAATGGCTCTCTGAACATTTTCACCTGAACCGCTTTTTCTTTCACTTTATCTTTTTCCATTCGTGCACTGTTTTTTGTTTTTCATCGGGAAAAGTGAAATTGTCTCGATTTATACAGAAGCTGTGTTTTTGTGTCAGGGCAATCGCCAACTTCTATTTGCATGAAAAGTTTCTGTTCATCTGCATATGTTGCAATACCATGGCAAGCGTCATCAGATATTTCATCCCTTGAGCATAACAGCGACTTTTTGGTAACATTTTTATCTTAAGATTTTCTTCAGATCTTTTGTACTCAATAGCGCTTAAAAAATGAATGTTCTAGAATAGCTAAAACAGCGTATAATTGGCTACTACTACTGCTACTAGTGGCATGTATTTCATACACATATTTAAACATTGTTGGTCAGTCTGCGGAGACTAGCTCATGATTACGTCCAGTTGTTGTGTCTTCCAGGGAAGCCTACCCTGATGCAGTTGTTGAAGATGTGCAATTCTCTTTCAATATTCAAAAGCTGGCTGAACTTGATGAAAACAGGCGCCGGGCCCATGAAGGGAAGACAACTTCTGAGGCACTGCTTTCTAAAACAGGTTCATTATTCACTTATTTTCTGGTGTTATTTTATTATTGATGATAAAATAGTGAGCACTGGCTCCATTTTCTCAAACATAGGGTTTGAGTGTTGTGCACTCAGTTTGGAATTCTGTTGATGTTCGCTTGTTAACTCTTCAATGTGTTGTCATCACTCTTCTATAAGCTACCTTAGCTTTGTTCCCTAGCCGCTCATTTTATGGTACTAGTACTATGGAAGTCTCGAGTGCTGTGAGAGATCGTCAGATGTGCTGATAAAAATCAGATAATAATTATATGCGCAATAATTGTGGAACCCTGCAAGGCTAATGGTTGGTCCAGGGTTCGAATCCCATATGAAGCAATGTTTCCCCAACATCCAACCAGGCTTCAGACAGGCGAACGGATGGACACAGCTCTTGCTATAGTGAAGATTTGAAGTAGCCGCTCGCTACCTAATTTTTATCTCTTTAGTCTGATCTCACTGTGCTGCTTCATTCACGGTTCTTGCTGCCACTTATTGCTGCTTCCTCTTTATATTCCTTCTTAACTGTTGTAGCGTTGTTCATACATTCTTTTTGCTTACACTGACAGGAAGCCGACCGAAGATGGTTCCCTACTACTTTGGTAGACTGTGCTGTTGCTGCCAAACATGTGGCTGTCGCCAGGTAGATGCGCTCGACTACTACACAGAAGAGGAGCGGAGGCTAGAAGCGAGCATTGAGAGGGAGAAGGTTAATGCCTTTCAGGAGTGTACCGGCATCGCTTTTATAATTTTTGAGTCTGAGGAGATGGCACACAAGTATGTACTGCTATAATATTTGTATTATCTTTGAGATGGAGGAAATGGCACACAAGTATGTACTGCTATAATATTTGTATTATATTTTAGTCTGAGGAGATGGCACGCAAGTATGTACTGCTATAATATTTGTATTATATTTGAGATGGAGGAAATGACACACAAGTAGTTACTCCACTAGTCTGTACTATACTATATACTAGTCTACAAGTATATACTATACTATATACTACTGTACTAGTCTATACTATACTATATACTACTTTACTAGTCTGTACTGTACTATATAATACTCCACTAGTCTGTACTATACTATATACTACTCTACTAGTCTATACTATACTATATACTACTCTACTAGTCTATACTGTATACTACTCTACTAGTCTGTACTATACTATATACTACTCTACTAGTCTATACTTTACTATATACTACTATACTAGTCTGTACTATACTATATAGTACTCTACTAGTCTGTACTATTCTATATATTACTGTACTAGTCTTTACTCTACTATATAATACTCCACTAGTCTATACTATACTATATACTACTTTACTAGTCTGTACTGTACTATATAATACTCCACTAGTCTGTACTATACTATATACTACTCTACTAGTCTGTACTATACTGTATACTACTCTGCTAGTCTGTACTATACTATATACTAGTCTACTAGTCTATACTATACTATATACTACTCCCTAGACTATACTTTGCTATGTACTATATAACTGGTCACAAAAAAAATCACCCTCCTTTCTACAGGATATACTACGACCACAATGGAGCAGTTTGCAGTCGAACCAAACCTCAGACATCCAGCATTACAAAGGAAGTCGGTGCCAATAACTGGGATGTGGAGTTTGCACCAGATCCTAATGATATATACTGGTGAGCTGTGCATCTGCAGTGTATACAATACATAGCCCGCAGTTCTCTTGTATTGTCCATTTATGACAAACTATTGGTATGAAAAAGAAATCAGTTGGTCTTTTATTTACACCTAATCTTGCGCATGGTACTTGTGGCTTTCACATGTGCAAATATTTATCTATACACTGTACTTAACGCATTTCTCTTATAAGACCAGTATACAATTTATTTCACTAGAGCTGCCTTCACTCTTTTTTGGAATTATCTACACTTTCAAAGAGCTCATATGACACAACATTCCAAACTTCTGAGGGCACAGTTTATGCAAATGCAATTAGTAAGCATACAGCGGGTGGTACATGTCCTTTTAAAATGGCTATCAGGAGTTCATGGTTTGGCTACTTGGCTTGAATCTTTGCTCGCCTCTAGGCAGAACCTGTCTCTAAGCCCGTGTCTCTGGTGGCTCAGAGCTCTTATCATTAACGGGGGCCTTCTGGTTGTGCTCTTCTTTCTCACGACTCCATCAGTGCTCCTCAACAACAAAGCACGCAGTGAAAAGAACTCCAACCTCAAGGTCAGTAGTACTCTTGTTTAGTTTGGCTAGAGTTCTCTCCGGTAATTCACGGACTGTCAGCACCTGGCGCTGTCCATATGACTAGTTCTGATGATTTGACTTGTTTTTTCAACTCGTGTCATGACACATTTTTCTTACAGTGGTAGGTTGAGAGGTGTGCCATTTTATGTTGGCACATTTACATAACTTATGAAAACAATACGAGTTCTAAGAACTGTGCTGCCTGCTATTGGCCACAGCAGGCTATGGCCTGCTATTGGCATTTATCCTTGATGAATGCAACGAATGCTTTCACGCAGGCTTCTGTAAGCGAGCATGCTTCTTACGTACGGTGGCTTAAAGCTGGAATTTCTACCAAGTGGCAGCTTCTGATCTAGCCAATAAGCTCAAAGCAATTTTTATTGTCATCACCAAATAGTCAGCAAAAATGTTAACTTTTATTCAGCGTTTTCTCTGATCATAGAATACCTTTTTCTTTGTTTCAGTTGAGTGACTGACATGAGCGCTAGGATATTCTGTACTTGTAGAATGACTGACATTAGCCTTAGTATATTGTGTACTTGTAGAGTGACTGACATGAGCATTAGGATATTGTGTACTTGTAGAGTCACTGATATTAGTGCTAGGATATTGTGTACTTGTAGAGTGACTGATATTAACCCTAGGATATTGTGTACTTGTAGAGTGACTGATATTAACCCTAGGATATTGTGTACTTGTAGAGTGACTGATATTAACCCTAGGATATTGTGTACTTGTAGAGTGACTGATATTAACCTTAGGATATTGTGTACTTGTAGAATGCTGTCCAGGCTCAGTTCTTACCAAGTCTCTTGCTTTGGTTCTTCAGTATAATGCTGCCTTACCTCGTCTTCTACTCTGACCAGTTCATAGGCCACTGGACTCGGTAGTCATTCTATTTTCATTTATTCTTTATAGCTAGTCTGCAACTTTCTCCATTTTTAAAGGTCCTATGATTCCATTTTTCTACAAGTCAATCCGTTAAATTTAGGTTGTTTTAAGAATTGTCTTCTTTTAACTAGCAGAAATAAATTCCACATGTGTATATGGACGTAGTTTGAATAAAAAACACTTACACCCTCGATCAGCCATTGGATGAAGTATGACTGAATTTAGGCCATATTTTTATGGCAGCTGACCAATGCACTGGCAGAGTGCCAACTTTGTACATAGAAGAACTGTGTTTGGCTGATAGCCGAATATTTTAGTTATATTATTTAATGAGACTAAATGAATGAACTGACAGGTTTTAGCCGTTCACAATAATGCATTAAATAGTCAGATATTGGGTGATTATCTGTAAAATTCTTGCTGTACAACACAGTGTTGACAGATGATTTTACAGAAGTTTACATGTAGTTCTATATGACCTTAAAGTTTGGCAAACCTTGTTAAATAACATAATCATTTGTGCTTTTTGCTGTGCAACTTGCTATAAATTGTCCAGTTCAGTACAACCGGAGTGATAGAGCAGTTTTTGTGTAAATACTAGCCAAATGCCCGGCGTTGCTCGAGTAATAAAATAATTACCGAACGGATTTGAGTAACTTATCTCTTATGATAGTTGTCTGACTTTTTACTAAAATGATAGCAGTGTTTGCAACCAGCTTAATAATTGTTACGTTACGCGTAACGATCAACTGTGCTAGTTAATAACACTAAGTGCTTCACGTGTGAGTATTTTAACCAATATAACGAATGTCATCACAATTATTCAGTGCTGCGGCCAGTTCAATCATGGTAGTGTAGTGGTTTACAAACCTGGAGGTTCTAAGATCAAATCCTCTGCGAAGTGGATTTTTCATCCCTAGATTTTAATTACTATAACTGTACACATTGACTAAACTTATATGATGGAGTCTACAAACAGCGAGAATGCAAATCTTTGTCTGTACAAATACCTGCTAGAATCTTGGAAAATATATTCTTAAAATATAGATGTTATTGGCAGAAGTGCTGCGGTTGTGTTGTATGTGTGGGTGCAGCAGATTGGCGAGTGGTGCAAAACCTTACACTACTTTATCCTTCGACACATGCAACAAACATCGTTTTCTACTTCGTGACACCAACATACTACATCCATCATCGTGTTTCAAATTATGTACCTTCTGTTACTATAACCTACAACTTGTTATCTCGACTCCTTCGCAATACGATTAGACTACTAACTTTGCAAACACATTTGTTCAACTCACTCAATAATTTCTGATTTGTCTTCTTTTTTTGTGTTGGCATGTAACGAAATACATCATTTTTTTGATGATTACTTATGCCAATAAAAGTTATGCATTCATACTACTTAGACTATACATTGGTGTCAGTAACTGTATCTATACAGCTACAGAGTATGTTCTGTGTGTACATTTAGACTATACTTTGGTGTCAGTAACTGTATCTATACAGCTACAGGTATGTTCTGTGTGTACATTTAGACTATACTCTGGTGTCAGTAACTGTATCTATTTAGCTACAGGGTATGTTCTGTGTGTACAGGACCAAGGAGCACCAGACAGTCATGAGAAAAACTTTCACATTTCTTCTACTTATGATAGTCATTTTGCCTTCTCTCGGACTTCCCAGTGCTAAAGCTTTCCTTGAGTATGCTTTTAACAATGAGAAACTCTCACAGCAGCTCCGGTGGGGGTAAGTTATTGTCTAGCCTGTTTCTAGTCTGTTATAGTAGACTAGATATGTATATCACATGTATGTCACGGTATGTATACCACATGTATGTCACTGTATGTATATAACATGTATGTCACTGTATGTATGTCGCTGTATGTCACGGTATGTATATCACATGTATGTCACTGTATGTATATCACATGTATGTCACTGTATGTATTTCACATGTATGTCACTGTATGTATGTCACTGCATGTATATCACATGTATGGCACTGATGTATGTCACTGTATGTATGTCAAATGTATGTCACTGTATGTATGTCACTGTATGTATGTCACTGTTTGTCACGGTATGTATGTCGCTGTATGTCACGGTATGTATATCACATGTATGTCACTGTATGTATATCACATGTATGTCACTGTATGCATATCACATGTATGTCACTGTATGTATATCACATGCAGGTCACTGTATGTATATCATGTGTATATCACTGTATGTATATCACATGTATGTCACTGTATGTATATCACAGGTATTTCAATGTATGTATGTCACTGTATGTATATCACATGGATGTCACCGTATGCATATCAAATGTATGTCAATGTATGCATGTCACTGTATGTCCTACATATTAACGCCTATTTATGTCACCGTCACTCTACTTACCCATATGTACATATATTTCACCATACCTAAACATATGCATGTGACGACAGTTACATCTACAAATCTCACCATACTTACATATTTCTACATGTTTGCCACTATACTTACACCTATGTATGTCACTAAATGTATCTATTTTAATTTTTAAAGTATTTTTATATGTATCTCACCATACCTACATATTTCTGCATATTTGCTAGCATACTTAACCTTATGTATGTCACTATATGTATATATTAGTGTATGTATGTCACCTTACTTACCCATACACATGTCCCCATACTTGTACCTAGGTATGTCCAAACATACAAAAAGAGCTTCAGAGGCTCATCTTGCAGTGTGTATTGATAATCAGCAGTTGCCATAGCTAAGCTAACAAGTTGTTTTTGTAGATGCATATTCCTGCCAGGAAACAGCGCCTTTTTTGTTAACTATGTTATAACAAGTGCTTTCATAGGAAATGCCCTCACCCTCATCAGATTTCCAGAGTTGACTATGTATGTGCTGCGAATGCTGGCCGCGCGTTCAGCATATGAACAGTCAGCTGTCAGGAGGGTTAGTCTTCAGTCCTCGTATTTGCCTGCTGTCTGTTTTCTTTTAAACCAAGTTAATTTTTGGTTAAGAATCGCTAGCTATGAGTTGATGTAATTTGAACAAAAGACTGAGTATTTATTAAAGGTGCAGTCAGGAATGTGTGCAAACTACAATAACTAGATATTCATTACTAAATTTATTGACATTTTTCATCTATTTAATGTTCTCCATGCTGTCGTATCACCTCTAGAGATTCGGAGAGATTATTTTAATAACTAAATGTTAATTGGCTACAGTAATACTAGTAACTGGGATATAGTAGTACTAGTAACTGGGATATATTACCACTAGTAACTGGGATATAGTAATACTAGTAACTGGGATATAGTAGTACTAGTAACTGGGATATAGTAATACTAGTAACTGGGATATAGTAGTACTAGTAACTGGGATACAGTAATACTAGTAACTATTGTATAGTAGTACTAGTAACTGGGATATAGTAGTACTAGTAACTGGGATATAGTAATACTAGTAACTGAGATATAGTAGTACTAGTAACTATAATGTAACTAGTTGAATGCCCAGTGTTGTGCGGGTAACAAAATAATTTCAGTAACTTGATGAATAACTCAATAAACTTGAGTAACTTACCTGGTAAGCTAGTCTAAACCTATTCTATAGTAAGAGTCAGGTCAGAAGCAAGCTTGATAAACATGGCTCGTGGTGATTAAGCTTAATCGAGCTTGGATTTTACTAAGTGCTTCAAGTGTGAGTAATTTAACCGATGTAATGAATATGACCATGACTAATCCATTGTATTACAAGCAGCCTGTCTGGCTTAATGGGCAAGCTCGCTGCTTCCAGAACTGGAGATGCCAAGTTCAACTTCAGTACGAAGCGAATTTTTCATTCCCAAAACTTCATTGCTATAACTGGACAGACGTACAGGCGCTGAAATTTTTATATATAGAATGTACTAGTATATAAAATTTAGCAGTGCTTGGAACTAAAATTAAAATGCTAATCATTTATGTGAAACAGTCTGTCTTCAAAGCACTACAGTTTTGTCAAATTTACAGGCAGTAATCTGGGAGTTCCAGTTTGGTCAGGAGTATGCATGGATGCTTTGTATATTTACTGTGGTAATGGCCTACAGTGTCATCAGCCCACTTGTCACTATATTTGGTATGTATAATTTCACTCACTCATTTCTCATGTTCTAGCCCGAATAATTTCATGTATTTTCAGGTATAATTGTGTTGTCAAGGAAGGAGAGCACAACTGCTGCTCGTATTGATTGATTACGGTATAATGCCTTTTGTCAACTTTTGGCTTTTGTACCATATAATGTTCTCTGATGCAAAAAACCTCCTATATTTACAGGATTGGTATATCTGATAGGCAAGTACTACATGGACAGGTACAACCTCTACTATGCCTATAAACCATCAAAGATAAATCATCACATCCACACGAGTGCCATCAACTTTGTTATCATTTCCCTTATTATTCTTCAGTTCGTCATGCTCTTCTACAACACTATACAAACCAGTGAGTTTAGTATATCTGACAGGAAACTCTGGACAAGCTTTTAATTTATTTTAATTGGCTCCCAGACCAAGAAATTCTTTGTATTATTCTAAAATGATTATAATTTTGTGTACAATAGTACTATTTACAAACCCACTGATTATATCACAATTGTACTATTTACAATTTTGTTATTGTACATTTGTAATATTGTATAAATGTACAATAGTACAATTGTAAACAGTACTATTGTACTATAGTACAACTTTGCGCACTATGTGATACAGTGGAAAACAATTGTCAGCTTCTGTTACCTGTTTAGCGCTGTCATGCTAGTTGAAATAAGACAATCACACATCAGTCGTGCTGATCAGACATGAAACTCTTATCGTCAATAGTTCATTGTGAGATTATATACTGCCGCTATTGTTTATTTTGTTTTTATTTTTGAACTTTGTGAAATTCCTGAATGGCCATTTGTCAAGATTAAGTGTAAATTTTGAGTTTTTTGACGGGAGGGCACTCAGTTGTCTCGTCAACTTTTTCAACTTACTAAAAGAACAGCTGCTGAGTGTAAGTTGAGTTGTGAGCTTTTTGTTTTTAGGTTGGAGGCATGGCTTACCAATATTTTCTGGCTTCGTTGTATTTCTTTCACTTCTGCTCCTAGTCGGGAGACTTGTCTTTGGTTGGTTTAACAACTGGGCTCCTATCAAATACAGGGTGAGTCTTTCTAAACACTCACAGGCTTATTATGAGTAATGAATAACTGAAATAAGACCTTTTGCTATTGCCAACCATGTCAGCGACTATGTTTCCATTATGTGGATGATGTGGACTTGGAGTTGTGCACACATTGAGTCACCACGTGATAAGTATTAGGAGTTGTGCACACATTGAGTCACCACGTGATAAGTATTGCAATTACCATTCGCATGTTGCAGATTAACGTAACATGTTAAAAATTGAGCAATTCTATGCCAGAGATCATAATCAAATCAAATATCAAAAGAGGATCAAATCAAAGGAAGAATGACTTGAATTTGGAAAATGTTTAAAATGGAATAGCTTGCACGGCATTTCCTCGCGCATCATTCGCAAGGAATCTTTTAATCTTTTGCAAGTATGAAACGTTCAATAAAAACTTGGGAATAACAACACTCGCTCAACTTGCATGGTTTTGGCGTTTCCATCTTGCATATGATACAAATTTGTGGATTAACCTCGCCATGGAAATATAGTGTATCTGTGGGACAAACATACGGATCAGTTGGAACAGACGAGTGATGATGACCAATTAAGATACCGCTGAGTGGAGAGAGATTTTGTTATTAGTCTTCTTTGTAGCATCAAGTTTTTCAAATGGCAAACAATTTTACAGGTTTGCATTGTTACTAACCGTCTGCAGTTTATTTATGTGCTACTCGGCGTTGCCCGGGTAATACAAAAGTCTTTGGACAGAAAATTGATTTGTATTTAATATATAATAACATTTGTCATTCTAACTTTCAAACTACATATCATGAGAGAAGTGTTTTGTATAGTTGAAATAAATTAAGAAAAAAATAAAACAACTGTAACTTTCAAGCTATTAGTCTGGCACATTGCCAATGCAAAATTCTACTCAGCTAATTAATAGCAGAGCCATATAGTTTCACAGAGTCCCGCGACCAACAGAAGCGTATACGGGAGCTCGCTCGATTCCAAACAAACAGGCCACGCCTACTATTTTTATATAAGTTATAATGGAGAGGCCGCAACATTAATCAACAAAAACTAATCCCATTAGCAGTCGCTTTAAAATTGATTGTTGTATCATGAATCATTTGAAAGAAAACAAAATTTCCTACAGAAATCTACTAATAACGTTTCTGTAAAAACGTAAAGTAAATGCAAAAAAGAGCGGTATTGAGAGCGAGGTATGAATATTCCATTAGAGATCAGTATGTCGATCGGGTTTGTTTGGAATCAAGCGTTTTTGTTTCCGGTTTTGGTCGTGGGACTTTGTAAAGCTGTATGACTCTGACAGTAGGGAGCTGTATAACTTCACAGAGTTTCGCTGCTAACGGATGCGTATATCGGAGCTCGCACGGCTCCAAACAAACAAGCCGCGCTCACTATTGTTTTATATAAGTTATAATGGAGAGGCCGCAACACTAACCAACAAAAATTACTCCCATTGGCAGCTGCTCTAAAATTGATTGTTGTATTATACACCATTTGAAAAAGGACAAAATTCCCTACAAGAAACTACAAATGATTTTTTGTAATAAAGTAAAGTAAATGCAAAAGAGTGAGATGTTGAGAGCGAGGTAAGAATATTCCATTAGAGATCAGTATGTCGATCGGGTTTGTTTGGAATCAAGCGTTTTTGTTTCCGGTTTTTGGTCACGGGACTGTGTAAAACTATACGGCTCTGGTTAATAGCCACTAGGCTTCTAATGAAGGTACCCCATGACCTTGCGTCAGCATTGTCCAGCTATAGCTATTTTAATAATAGCTATAGCTGGATGGACACACATACATACTTTGAGAAATATATATATATAAATAGATGAATTCGTGTTAGCAGGTTTAGATCAGATCAACCAGAAACTCACAGAATGATCAGTGATTGATCAGAATAACAGTGATTGATGTTTCATCCTGCAAATTGTATGAGTTTCTTATACATGTACACTGTCTTTGTTTATTATATTTGGTCTCTGTTGTGTTGTATGTTAGCAATTTGAAAACAAGAATGATGAAGAAACAATGAAAATGACGGGCTCCAAAGTGGCTGAGCATGATCAGGTAATTGGTTGTAATATCTTCTTGAGCTTTACTAGGAGTGGGTGGGCTTCTTTCTTACTTCTGTCCATATTCTCTTTACTCATGACCTTTACTGCTCTTCTCTTTAGCTATATAACTGCTCCTGGTTATTTGTTTAGGTTTTCTCTGTATCTGACACTTTGTCTTGTTTTACAATGTTTATATCTTCTCTTATGTAGTCTGCTGTTAGCTTATCTCAGCTAATTCTGAGGTACACGCTGCACACCTCTTTCTTATGTAGTCTGCTGTTAGTTTATCTCAGCTAATTCTGAGGTACACACTGCACACCTCTTTCTACATGTATGTTCCTTCGAGATATTCTCTTTGAACACAGGTATTGAGTTGCAGCTTTTTTACTCAAATGCTTTGAAGTTTTCACGTGGTCTTAGCCTTCTGACTCTTTCTGGGTGTGTCCATAGTAATAAGCTCTTGGTCCTTTTCATTGCGCAATAAACTTGTCATCAAATATAACATTTTATGTTTTATTTTGATTCACACCGCTATTGTTTTACTCTGGTCTATCTTTTTCTTTGACATTTTAAAAAACCATTTGGTTATTCTTGCGTGTTTAGTGGCACGCATTCATGCCAACCGTACTGGAGAGAGCTAGAGCTGACAGCAGTCGTCAACCACAGAACCGAGATGGTGCATATGGTGCAACTGAAGTGGAGGATAACTCAACCACGCAGGTAAGTGCTCCTAGACCATCTAATCCTTACACGCGGTGAGGTAGTCTTTCTGTTCTACTTTAAACACCTAATACTGCATGAAACTGATGCTACATGCCGAGTGTGGTATTACACGTACGATAGTTAAGGTCAATTGAGTTCCTCTCAGTCGTGAGTCGGTTCAACAGGTGTTAACTGCGCTATGACCTTTTTAGTTTTACTATGATCTAGTTGGTTGTGCTATGACATGTTTAGCTGTGCTATGACACTACATTGCATAGAGTATAATTATCATGGGAGTCAGATATTTTTTAAGTTCTATATAAATTGTTAATGCAAAAACTAAAGCTCACAAATGTGTTACATATAATATTTGCAATAAAATCATGTTTTGGTGCCTTAGAAAAGTAGTGGTAAGGATTGACAATTTCTTTTAAATAATCTTGTTTCGCTGTTAAAAAGCATTCATCTTATCACTAAGATATACCTTTTGAATATAACAGTTAACATAGATTGTTTGTCATAAAACAGACAGTAGAATTATCTGTATGCATCGATTTATGCATTGCTTGCGCTGACTCTGCTATGTTAATTTACAGATTCTGGATGCAAGCGCTTTTGCGGACCCTGAGTATATAAACACTAGCCTCAGGAACTATGAGTCTAGTCCAAGTGTAACGGAGAGTGAAAGTGAAGGAGAGAGTGGTAGCCCCGAGACAAGAGCCACCTTATCACGCCATGATCAAGCTGCAACCCAATCAGAAACCAACGAAGATGTTAAAGGTCGGTCCTATCCTTTACCTCCAGCAGCAAGGAGCCAACGTCAAACACCGAAGCCCCGTGCACGCCATCAATAGACTACGTTCACCAACCCTATCACTTTTTAGTTTTATTGCCTTTAGCAGGCTGTACACTGGTATATTTTTGCACTGGATCATAGTGTTTCATATTAGTCATTTTGCCTTGCATGTGCAAAAATATCTCTTCAAATATTTAATTTGTTGGACATTTCACTGGTTAGTTATATTGATGATTTTTTTTTCACAAAAAAATAAAATGTCATACAGTGTGATACAGGGATGTGCTTTCAAAGGTTAGACAACTCTTAGAATACTCTTTTTGCAACAATATGAAGCAAAATTCATTACTAATCAGAAAGTTTACATGTAAACATCTGGCAGCAATATATTCATCATTCAAAAAGTTCTTTATGAATGTAGGGAGTAAAGATGGTTGGGTGTTGGTTGTGTTTTATATGATCAACGTTGGCATATTGATTATAGCCAATCACCTTGATAAGGAGCTCTTCAAGACTAGCTATAGTTATGCTGGCGCTGAGTACATCTTAATAAGCAAATCGTAAGCCTTCTTTTTCATTAATCGTCATGTGTGGATGTAGAGTGAAGTCTGGTTCACATTAGACATTGTTTAACTTCACCCACACAGTCTCACAGTCCACATGAGGTGAAGTGGAGCGAATAAAGGTTTAACGAAAGCAGAAATATCTATGTCCGTCATAAGTGTATTTTATGCTTATGTCCACATATATGTTCCATCAGTTTCTTGCTAGCTGAACGCATAAAGCAGGCCTACAATCTTCTAGTTCACAGAATCTTTACTAATGTCTTAATTGACTTCCAACTTGACTTACAGCTACAATGTCACCAAAAATACTTTACCCGTTTATAAAGTTGAACACATTACCGCATATTTTAATTGCTTTTTTAGACATTCTATCTTCAAATGTAATCTTGCTACAAAAATATTATTTTTATATAGCTGTCTCATAGGTTTAGATCACCGCCCTTACTGTGGCATTGAGTTCTATACTTACATGTAGCAGCCATATTGGAAGGAAGGATGGACACTAATTAACTGATAGTCATACTTATTAACAGTGCTGATTAGTTTTCTAAATAATATATTTTATATAATACAAAATATATATTACTTAATACAAATTATATAAAACATACTATATACAATTTACAGACCTTTCTTACTTGGTAGTTTGTACAATATTTACAGTTCACAAGATCTAATGAAAATTAATAATAAATGATCGGGAAGTACGCTAATACTCTTTGACACATGCCAGCAAGTGCCCGAATACACAACATGGTCTTAGTCAAAATTAAATGGTTGATCTATTTTGGATATTAGTGGAGCCCATGCTGGCAGACTATCCTTCATTTCATGCAACTTATTCTGCCGTCTATTAGCTGAGAATTCGATATCAGCTCTTTGCGAGTTTTTGTCTATATTATTATTTTCAGGTGTATTTTGTAGTAACTTGCATAACTGGGCCGAGCAGTTGCATGCTGATCGGTTATCACAGGTGACTCTGTTCCACGGATGCGCAGGTTGTGTCATGCCGCATGTGCATGTGTCAAGGGCACTACAACCTTTTGTCAGACTATCATGGTAAAGATGCTCCTGAGAAGGTGAAGGTGTGTTGAGCGGCTGGTCCTGACAGGAGGGAGGCGTGCTGGGTAAGTGAACTTGTTCCTGAGAGGAGAGAGGGATGTCACGTAAGTGGTGTCGTTCCTGACAGTTTTCAGCTTCCCATTCTTCTATCGGACTGACTTCTGTCCCCGAATCGGCATCTGAACTCTTTTCACTGTACCGTTTATTTCTAGCGTCAGAGAGCCATCGATTTCGGTGCCACTGAGATTTGCTTGGCTCATCATCATTTAGTAGAAATTGAGAAGGTTCACATTCATCTTCAGAGTGTGGACTGTCCGCCTCTATGAGAGTTTCTGGAACATGCACGGGGTCAGAGATTCTCGTAGATTCGAGTGAGTCAATGGTGCTAGCGCTGCAACTTATAGATGTTCGCTGACTTACTCCAGCTTTTCCTTGTTGCTGTCAAAAGGTATTAGAGTTGAAGTTCACAGATACAACCAAGTTGGAGTATTTAGTGAGATAAAAGATGCACCTTACGTTCAGCAGTCTCAAGTCACCTCGGTTCAACTCATTAACAAAAACATTAAATAAAAACAAGTTTGTTTTTATTTAATTTTTTTGTATATAAGCGAGTTTTAAATATTGTATATTTCAGTAGCGATAGTAGGTATAGCTTTACTATTCAAAATGGCCATCATGCGTTCACTCATAATAATAAACATGATTCACAATAATTTTAAGAGATTCAAAGTCTGCACTCTAATTGGCTTCTCGGGGAACTACACAATATATGTTAGACTAACAAATGACAGCGATAGGCGCTTGTATAACCTACCATTTTCTTTAGCGCGTCTGTTGTTGGGCAAGTTCTGTTATTAAGAACTCCCATAGCATAGTCCTTAATTGAGATAGCGCTGTCACGTCTCACACTACTATGAGGGACAAATCCTCCAAGGCTACAGGTCACTAAGGCTTCAACACTCTCCTTACTTTTGATGCTGCTGCCTGGTAAGAAACCACATGAACGCCAATAACTTAGGAATGACCAGTTGAATCATAGCAGAACAATTACACCACCTCCCTTCTATATGCTGCCTCTCTCTGTTCCTTTTATACAACATTTTATACATTGTACATATCCTTCAGTGTATACAACATATTCTCATCAGTTCTCCAACTCACATGGCAGTCCTTGAAAAACAATTAACCATAGTTGAAAAAAGATAGAGAGAATAACATTCCTTATCCTGATGTTTTACAAGAATATTTTACGAGTGAGAGCCTAGGGATTTAGAGTGCATGACCTGCAAACAACACGCAGAAGGTTCAATACCAGGAAAACGCGACTGGCAATGACAAGTCTCCCGTACATGTCACACCTGAATCATAGTTGCATATTGTTTGTGTAGCAATGGCTACTTAGAAACATCTACAACTTCTGCTTGCACTCGATATTTGAGGGGTTGCTCACACACAAATGGGTAATTAAAAAAAATGATTTAATAATTCAAATTTTTAGTTAGTAACATGTGAGAAATTACATTTGAACAGAAAGTCACATACCGCTACACAAGGCATCAGCAACAATTATTTTCTAACTGAATATACCAAACCTGAATGCATCCAAATATTATTGTCCTAAGGTACTCAATCTATAAAAGTGAAACTATCAAATTATTTCTATCCAAGTAATAATACTATTACTTATCTATGACATTTAGTAGTATTATTACTAGTAATGCTACTAGTACTCATTATTATTATTATTTCATTGTTTTTACAATACTATTAATTACTATTATAAATATTATCTATGAAGATGCAATGTTCTATGATAATTATGTTGACGCATAGAAAATAGAAGAACAACATTTCTGCAACCAAATCATCAAAACACTGATACAGCAAATTTGTGCAAAAACTTTCTTGTATTTTTAAAATCTATAACAAATGATTATGCTGTTACTTCACAAGCCAGCCAATCAAAAACAAGTCAGACGGTAAACTATACATGTTGGAGATGAAGATTTTTAAAATACCTTTTTTGCAAAACTTGATTTGGCCGTCTTCTGACTATTCATAGAATTGCAAACGAACGGAGAGTTGTTCTGAAGAGAATAGTTGCATATAGCTTATCTTTTATTAATTAGTTGAGTGACAAAAAGAATGCGAAGTGAAGATGGGTGACGGTTTGTACAAAACAGTCTTATAAACTTTGATCTGCATAATTTTCAGTCTATGTTCATGAGTCAACTGGGAGCTACAACCGGCCATCACATTACGTGTTTCCTTTCTTCATTTCCATGTTGATTGAATTGGGCTATTAAAATACAATCTTTATTTCACTTTGATATTTATGAACACTATATTGCGCCTGATCGTGCTCTATATAGTATGGCATTTCATATTGGCATTTGATGGCTCGTACCCCATTTGGTGTGGCAGTAACACAGTCCAACATTACTTTTGTAACGCCATAATAATAGTCTCAGAATGTATAATAGCGCCGTAACGGACAGAAAACTATGGTTTGTAAATACTGTGGTGTGCAAACTCAACTTGACCCCACTTCAACCCACCTGTTGAAAAACTAAAACTCTAATCTACCTATTGAGACTTTAGTCAATAAACTTAACATTAAATTAATCCTCAATTTATTTCAATTTTAAATTTGTAAACCAAACAGTAAATGACTTGAAATAAGCGGATAAAACTAAATGCGGTGTGATCATATCTGCTATATAACTTTTAGATGAATGAAATCTTCAGACTAGCTTAAATAATCATTCAAAAACATATTTTTATAGTTATTTGGTTTACATATTTAAAATCAGTACAAAGTGATGATTAATTAATATATAGTTTATGGTTATTATTAAAGGAAGGGGTCCAGCTTATTTTGCACACCACTAATCTTAAAATGAGCTCCCTAATCTTAAAACCTCGGATCTATGAGTTTTTATTCATAAAAAAGGCCAAAACAGCCATAAAATTTAATCAGTAAAGTGTCTAAGTAAATTGCCTGAGATGAAAAATGACCTACTCGTGTTGTTCAGCCAAAACACTGACAAGCGATGATTGGTTAACTATGACATTGTTTACGCAAAGAATTTCTCGCATGGTCACTCTTTGTTGTTTACCTGGTTCAATCTTGCTGGCTACAGTTCTTGTTGCTACATGTTTTCTTTAAAAAATTGTATCGACTTACCTTTAATTTGCTCCGTGTGTGACAGGTAGGCATTGGTGAGTTGTGTTGTGTTAGACACCTGTGACTGGTAGTGTCGTACAAGGTTCTGGCGGGCACTCCCGACAGAGTCGTCAAGGCGTCTGCGTCTTGGCCCTTGTATTTTCCGCTTACACACACCGTAGCAGTTCAGCGTCTGTTGGCAGTCCTTACGAAACTGTTTGGTGAAAACAGCATAAAGGAAGGGGTTGGCGCAAGCGTTGAATGGATAGAAGATAACCAGGATGACCTTCGCCATCAATAGCTTCTCTTCTGACACCCAGAGAGAGCTGTGTTGATTCACCCCACCTGAAGTGTAAAAACAAGTTGATGTTACCAGCTGCAGTGCACAATACAAGCAATACTGTACCTTGTTCTTGAAAGTCTGCTGTGGCCTAGTGGTCTAGAGCGTGTGACCTACAAACAACAGGATTGGGGTTCAACTCCCATAAAAGGCTGCTGATGGAGACAGGATTGCATCCAACCTAAAATTGCTTTCTGCAACTGGTCATGTCTCCAATTGTTGAGGTTCCCTTATCACTGTACTAAGACGTGTCTAGATCATAGAGCCATTGTTTGTGTAATAATGCTCTTAACAACTACTCACAGCCTCTGCTGGTGGTAAACTCCTCAAGCAGTGGAATTGCTTGAGGAATTGTTCCCACAGTATTGTTCTAACACTATTGCGTATTCTGTCTAAGAAAGGAGCTGAGCAGGAGAATAAAGATGTAAAATAGAGTAGCTAAGAAGGCAGCTATACAAAGTAGACAACTTAGGGGCATAAGAGATGTGCCAGCATTGAAGGCACATCTCTCTTTTGGCGAAGTTACTAAAGTTGGAGTGACGGTAGCAGAAATTCGTGGGATCAGGCCTTGTGGATAGAAGTTTTTTAAAACCTGCAAATTGAAAAACTGTGTGTGAAAATGGATTTTTCAAATAATCAAAGCAAAAATTTTATAACAACAGGCTACATTTTAAACAAAGTCAATGCAAACGCTTCCCAACTTACGAACGAGTTACATTCCAAACGATCGTTCGCAAGTTGCTTCAGTGCTATATTTTGTCTCATGACCAAACACGAGCGAAGCAATTGTTTGGGAGCTTTATGATAAATGCATATGTGCACACAACTCACAAAAATTATTCATCAACGGCTGTCGCAAACCCTTGTACCGAAATCTCATCAACAAATTTAACCTTTTTTCAATGGAGTCATTTATGTATAATAACGATACAAAACACATATAAACCTATTTAAATATGTTACCAGGTCTTTGAAACTTGCAGACAATATCCTAAAACTAACCCATCTGATCGGATTATACATAAATAGACAGATTAATTTAGCCTAAAATCGTCATTAAAACTTTGACAAGCCTTTTTTAATCAGAATTAAGACCGGCCAATGAAACGCCGATAAGGCCGTGCGAAAGAGAGTAGAACTATTAAGTCGCGTGCATTTTATGAGAAAAACGTGCACACTTCACCAGTCTGTAGCATTGTCCAATTGCCGAAGGTTTCTGTAACTGACGTAGAAGTACTGAAAAGTAATCGTTTCTTTTTTGCCGATTTCAAAATAACTGACATTTTGGACACTTATAATGATTACTTTGGTATTCCAACTGATGTCCAAAGCAGTGAAAGTGAAGGGAATGGCGATGATAATTTTTTAACAATTTTTATAAGATTATTACAATATTTAATTGTAAGAAAAATTATTCGATTTTATAAGAGTTAATTATAAGAATAATCATTCGAATTTACAAAATCGAAGTATATAATGACCGATGTTGGGCAATATGTTACTGTTATTATTTTTTCTAAATAATTTTGTTAAATAGATTTTCTAAAAATCTAGATAAATATCACAACTTCTTGATAATGGTTGCTATGACCAATGATATACAGCCCCTCAGCCTGTGTATATTACACAGCAGCTTGCCATTTTACTTCTAATATTGCATTTCTCTTATTGCAGGGGAAAGATATAAACATATAATCTTTTCCTTTCATTATTGCTGTACATAATAAAACCCAGTATATTACAGCTACCATTGCAGTTATCCTATTGCACTGCAGTGCCATTTGACTGCTAATATTGCATTTCTCAACCATCAGTATCCTTTCTTTTTCAAATAATACTTTGGTCGTGGGCTGTACGACAGGGGAATTTCTAGTATTATAATTTATGTTTAAGGCCTATGTAAGTATATTGAAGGTTTATATAAGTATGTTTAAGGCTTGTATAAGTAACCTGTATTGGTTTGTACTGAAAAAACATTTAGTAAAATGGAGAGAATACGTACAGTACTGTACTACGTATTTTATATCACGAGAAGGTCTTCGTCGTCGCTGGAATGGGCTTCAAAAGTCACCTCCTCCGTAACTTCAATGTAGGAAGAAGATGAGGGTTGATGAGTATCTTCCTTGGAGGATTAACTAGAAACTGGCCGAAAGAAGCGATCTAACGACGATTGCACAGTTTTCCGGTGTTTCCGGAAAACTGGTGCTTCCGAATAGTGCTTCTTTCCGCCGGTGGACATACGCGCAGACATGTTAGTATGTACCGTTGTTCGTAACTCGAATGTTCGTAAGTAGAGGAGCATCTGTACTCACTAATTTTCTAACTACAATCTTTTTCGTACATTTCTAAATACAATCTTTGTATTCACAAAAGTTTTTGTAAATAATAATGTCTAATCTGGAGTGCAATCATAGATATGTGGTGTCAATTGCATAAAATGGTTACGGAGTGGTAAGTTATTCACATCTATGAAAGTGGTGTGGTGTTGTATTAAATAAAAGGTATTTTTGCTTTGAGTAAAAAACCTTTTATTCTTTTCAAACAAACAGAGTTTTCATCTTTATATAATACATATACATATATATAAAATAACATTTATATTTAGTTTTATGTATATTATATCAACATCAATTCAATTTCGTAAATTAATTACATTACACCCACCTGTATACATTTGAATATGACAAGCACTTGCCCCATGTTGTCATTCTATGCAATGCTAAGATACAGATGAATGATTACATATGCAATCATCTGAAACCCTAAGTTGTATTCATAGTACTCTCACTACTAGTGTTGTAGATGTTGAGAGCATGAGCAGCACTCACATACCTGCTGACAACGCAGAGACTATAGCTACTGATATTGTAGCTCATGAGAGCATGAGCAGCACTCACATACCTGCTGACAACGCAGAGACTATAGCTACAGGCCCCCAGCAGAGAAAGTCAGTCATGACAAGAAGAGCCATCCTTCTCGCCAGGTAAGTGTCACTAGCCATAGAGGCGTTAGACCCTCTCACTTGTACAAAAATACTGAGATAGCAGAAGAGAACGAGACAAAAGGCTCCCAAGTTTAGCACCAGAAGAGTCCATATGTACACTAAAACAAATTTATTTAGAAAATAAAACTACATCTCGCAATAATTGTGACGTTTCTAAGATAAAACAACTTCACGTTTGTAATGCCAAAGCTGATCATGCAGACCTAACTGCGAATGAGAATCTGCAAATGCTTGGAGGTTTGTCTAATCTAGTTTACTGAAGTACAGCCATACCTCGACCTACTTTCACTACATACCTCGACCTACTTTCACTACATACCTCGACCTACTTTCACTACATAAACTTTCTGATGTGAAACTTGAGCAAATATTTGTTTTGACTTACCAGAGAATTTTCAACATGCAACTTTTAAAACTGAAAACTTTAAAAAAGCTCTTAAAAAAAGTGAAAATAAAATATAAAATTAATAAAAAATATGTAAATTAGATGAATTTTAACAATGTCTTATGTGAGTTAGGGAAAGTTCCAGCAAGTATTTATATCACTCACTCCACCACTGAACTTACCTGTTTCTGTGTCTCTAAGATGGAGTGAGAATGAAATAATGTTTTACTGATTATTATTTCAATTAGGTTAATATTTACAACTCTAGGCTTTTACATTAGGTTTGTATAAAGTTTTAATAGAGCTGGTGTGTTATAAACCCTTGAAACATAATATCATTGTTTGTAGGCTCTGCAAGAATGCAGGTTATTCTTAGAAGAATCCTTGCATCAACATATGACAACTTTGACACGTTCACTTTGTACTTATCAAAAATCCTTTGTTTGGATCGTAAATAAAGGACTCAAACGTAAAGACTATGATTAGCTGACATGTCAACCGATTTAAAGAAACATGCAGGTATGTTTTTATTTGGTCTATATTAATTGTTGATTTGTTCAAAACATTGACTATTGACAAAAAGAGCCACGCAAGCAATTAATCAGCTGAGTAAGTTGTAAAAAGTTACTTTAAGCTGATTTGATAACACTGATTACGACTAATTGTACGCAAAAAGTTAAAGATCCACTATGGGGTCAAACTGTAAATGCTTTACACGCAATTTTACTACAATCTGTGTACTTCTGCAACTATTGGAATCAAAAAGATCTTGCATGACAATCAATGAAACAAACAGATCTGAGAGATTTTAGGAGACTAGGCAGAATCTTGGAGTAAAATCTAATGGGTGAGAATCATGGTCACAGTACAGGTTGGCAGATATACATGTAAAATTCATACAGTAGTACTGAATGACGAATACTGTGTCATACAACTACATGTATCAATGAGAGAAATGAGAGAAATGATGTATTGGTTTGGCAAGTACAGGGACTTGAAGCTTAGGAAAATGAGCATTGGTTACGCATATGTAACTGTATACAATATTATAGTTGTGCATATGAAACTCTATACAATATGCATAAAAAGTTTTACATGTGGAACTGTATGCAATATGTATAGGAAGTTATACAGGTGGAACTGTACCCAATACATATAGTTACGCAGACGGCACTGTATACAATATGTACAGGAAGTTATATATCTGAGCTGTCTGTACTTATTTATTGAGATTCAGCCACTAACCCTTATCTCCAGTGTCTTCGTACTTGAAAGGCAAGCAGATGCTCGTCTCCTGATACCCGCTAAATCCAACCAATGGCAGTACAGCGACTCCAGCAGAAAATATCCAACCGACCAACATGATGATGATAGCTTGTTTCATTTGCATGCGTTTCGTTAGATGAATAGCATGGCTGATGGCATACCTACATGTAGGTAGGAATACAAGCTACACTTACACCTACATGTAGGTAGGAATACAAGCTACACTTACATACATGGGATAATTTACTCTTTGCTATAATATGAGCCATGGCCTTCTGCCTTCAAGATTGCACCACACAGGAATTGAACCTGCATATTCAGATTTGAAGCCAGGAGCTTTACCATCTGCCTCACACAGCCACCTTACCCACTTCAGAATACATGTGCACACATTTATTACGCATGAGAATCTTTCACAGCGCATGATACTGCCGGCGTACTAGTTTTGGATATTACAACTTCGTAGAAACATTCCCGGAGAAGAAAAGATTAATGGATGAAAGACTTTAAAGCAAAGAGAAATAAAGACCTATGATGGGAACTCGATGTGTCTTACTAATCACAGTAGCTAGTTCCCATATCAATACTCAACTAGCTAGCAATGTCATTGATTCCCATAGTTTAAATGTTTGTGTTTTGTGAGCTTGCATAAGCTAGACTTATATATACATAAACCACCTCTATTTCCTTCCTTTCAAGTCTTCCCATACCTTAAGAAGCTTTTTGAATGAAAGCGGATGAGACCGAATAATATTAATAAAAGATATGTTTGGCTTATCAATAATACGTTGTCGGAAATTATCAGAATTATAAAAAATAAGAGGAAATAGATGAGAGCAGATTATAAACAATGAAATAGAACATACATAAAACAGACATTCAAACTATGGGAACAGTGGCAAGATCCAAATGAGTATAAGATGTAAATTAGGACAAAAACTAGATTAGAGGACGATCTAAAGACTCCCTCAAGTCAATAATTAAAAGGGGTGTGAAATGATTGCTTTAATCAGCGCAGTAATGAACTACAAGAAAATGAACTCTTATGTGCAATTCTTCATGATACTATAACTAATATGATGAGGCAGCAAGTCTCTGTACTCACCATCTCTCCAATGTGATGACTGATAAAGTGTAGACGGACAACTCTGAAGAGAATATAGTTATGAAGCCAACGCCATTGCATCCCTCTTTCTGCCACCAGGTAGCATAATTGAAGTACTGACCAAGTGTTTTGATGTCAACGGCAGCCAGCGTAAGCAAGTAGATACCTTGCAGAGTATCTGAAAAGGCTGCAAAGAATCGATCCATTAGCAAAACATAAGTGCTGTGCCCATAGGTATATATATCTATGGCTGTGCCACTCTCGTGCTTAACACGGTGACATTAGCGCCTGGCCACCCTGACACTTGTCAGACTGAGACGAGCACTTCGCATCTCTGACACTTGTCACGTTGACATGACCTTGATACGAGCACATATTCACTCTGGCGTGTCTCATAGTGACATGCTCGCCTTGCCAATTTGGTGTCTGTTTCACTGCTCAGGCATACTCTCTTTGTGAAACCAGGGCAATATGATAAAATGGTATTAGATGTTCAACTGGTGAATTGATTGAATCTGTGTTGTCTTGTAAAACGTAAAAAACTTTGAAACAGTTGTAAGAATTATGTAAAAGTTGTGAAATTATGTAAGCAGTTCAAGCACACTTGAGCATTGAGAGCGGTGGTTCTTAACCTTTTTGGATGTACTGAACCCACCAGTTTCATATACGCTCTGACCGAACCTTATTGAAAAATAAAATACATGTATGATTTTTTCCATACTCAAGATATACAGGTAGGTGTGACTTTTACTGATGCACATAATGAACTGTGCATTGACATCATTGTCTTCAACGAACAAAACCAATACAATGCATGAACTCACAACAAATATATTTTTATAAAAACTGTGCAAATCAGAGTGACTTCTGCTGCTGACTTTGAGAAACCTTCACTGAACCCCGGAGACTTACTCGGTGAACTTCGAGGATTCAATCAAACTTAGACTAAGAATCATTAATTTAGAGTCAAGTATTACAGAGAGATAAACAAAGCGATCAAAATAAAATATTAAATAAAATAGATACGTAAATTTACATATCAAAACATTCATTTTGTTATCCACTGACTACTGTACTCCTTAAATGTGGTCTACTAGCTGACCTGTTTACTACTAGCTGACCTGTTTACTACTAGCTGACCTGTTTACTACTAGCTGACCTATTTACTACTAGCTGACCTGTTTACTACTAGCTGACCTGTTTACTACTAGCTGACCTGTTTACTACTAGCTGACCTATTTACTACTAGCTGACCTGTTTACTACTAGCTGACCTGTTTACTACTAGCTGACCTATTTACTACTAGCTGACCTGTTTACTACTAGCTGCCTTGTTCACTACTAGCTGACCTGCTTACTACTAGCTGACCTGTTAACTGCTAGCTGCCCTGTTTACTACTAGCTGACCTGTTTACTACTAGCTGACCTGTTTACTACTAGCTGACCTGTTTACTACTAGCTGACCTGTTCATTACCAGCTGCCCTGTTCACTACTAGCTGACCTGCTTACTACTAGCTGCCCTGTTTACTACTAGCTACCCTGTTTACTACTAGCTACCCTGTTTACTACTCACCTAAGTTGCAGATCAGAAACTTTGTTACAGTCATTGGCGATTTGGAACGAGAAGATATAGTAAATGTGAGAACAGCAAGATTTCCAATTATTGCAAGAAGAGCGACCATCCAGAGGGCAGCTCTCAGCCAGTTTGCCTTCTCTAGAATATTTGAGCAAGGAATAAAGGAGTTCTCAACAGGTGTGCACGTCAAGTTGCTCCTACAAAATAAATGCTCATATTACAAAGAATCGTTTAGAGGATTACCATGAAAAAATAAAGTTTCATAAAAAAATGAGAACTTATTTTGATGATACATAATAGTAGTTGTTTATAGGCTTTTTGCGCACAACAGCTGCCGTTTAGCAGCGCTGCTAATCATATTATTTTCCCATTTAGAATCGGTATTAGTTTGTGCAAATATACCAAAAAGATTTCACAAAAAGGAGGTGAATGACTACTTACGTATGTGTAACTGTTTGTATGAAGAGTGTGAAGGAGGGACACCTGCTTTTGGGATTAGAAGGTAACAAGTGTAATTCTCATGACACCAAAAGTTTTTCTGTTAGTAGTGACAAACGTTAAGAGTAACGTTTGATATTATGTGGAAGCAGTATTGCAGAGGCAAGAATAGAATTGAAGCGTTACATCCTATACCATATTTTAGATATTCACTTTCGACCTTTCTTCACAAAACTTATATTATGTTTTGATTAGAAATGTTGTGGAAAGAAAATATTACACAAGAAATGAAACCTTGCTACAATTTGGTTGAAAACAAAACCTCCAACATTTTTTTCCCGAACACTATCCAAGTATGAACCAATTAGAAAAAGCACAATGGAAACAGGAAATTAATTAGATGGTGAACATAGCTGATCATGAAAATATGTTGCAGGAACAAAAAAATCCAGATTGCAGCAAACATGAAAAGCATTTTAAAATTTAGTTGGAACTGGTAGAAAGCTAAAAATAATTGTTTTTGTTTGCAAGGAGTATAACGCTTCAATACTTGAAGAGGGAGTTGAGGATAGACCGCTCAAACCAAGGTCGTGTGTAGCGGCTACCGGAGGCCCTGAGGTGCTCTTCTCATACTTTAGAGCTAGGCGCTATGCGTGCCTTGCGTGCCATCATTTCAAGGACTAGTAACTGACAAAGTTTGCAACTGTCTTCCATCACAAAGGCAAAACTCAATAGTTGATAATTAACTTAATAATTTAAATAATAAACTCTAGCCAACTCGTCTTCAAAGTGAAACGCCAGTGTTTACAAGTGCTAGTAAGCCTGAACTCAAATCCTAACTGCAGTACTTTTGCATAAGCAGAACTAGCCCGAGTGTTAGTTGGGTTGCTACCTATAAGATGGATGAGTTAGTGCAGATCCGGTGTGCCGTTGTAGCAGCGTGGCAGCGTGGTGAGTGAAGAGATGAGGGGAATCTATACCTGAGAATGTCGAAATCAGCTCTAAACATCAAATATTTCAAATTCACAATTATTAATCAGCTCATATTCGAATGTCTTCTCAAGATGTCTGCTTGTACAGACTTGTACCAGACTCTAGAACTCAGTTAGCTACTTAACACAGTATATGCGAGAGCTCGAGGTTCAACAATTTGAAGTATTATCTTGTATATACAAACAGGTCTCTTGATCCTAGACTGTGCTAACAACTTTCCATTGACTGTGAAAGTAGTAAGAATAGCACAACTCCTGTAGAACTGAATATTATATTGAAGTTCTAAGCTTGTAGAACTCGATAAATATAAACAGAAATATTTAGTCAATGGTTTTTTCCACTTTTTCAAAGAAGTGATACTTTAGAGGTACATGAAGAAACATAATGATTGCAGTACACTGAGTCTGATAGAGTCTGTATATTTGTTATTAATAGAAAAACAAAACCTTTTAGCGTAAAGCTCTCATTGCTGAAGCGTAGAAGCTTTCCAGCTTTTTCTACTTTTTATCCTTCACTACCAAAAACAATCAGTGTGTCATTAAAAACTATTGTTTTGTCGGCAGCCATCTTTCATTTCTCAGTCAATCGGAAGTGCCCTCAGTATGTTAGCGATATCTCAAGAACTCATCAGTCAATCAACTTGACACTTTTGAATTATACTGAAAGTGTATTACAAAAAAGGCAATCCAAATTTCATAATCCTATACAAAATGAATGTGCAAAAAGAATAAAGTGAAACTGTGTGCCAAATTTACTGGGTGTAGGATTTAGTAGGAAGACAACTCCCAGAATTACCTTCAGCTCAGGCTTCATAGTATTAAATAGATTTTATGATTCTTGCCAGAAAATCTCGTCTGATCTTACATACGCTGCTTTTTACTAATTTAGTGCAAAATATACAATAACAAACTGAGAACAAAACAGAAAGCACAATTATAGATTACTCATACATGTAAATTTGTCAGAGTTAGCGAAACAAGCGACAAAACAAGACTAATCAGATAATTCTGCAGCAGGAGTTCTGAATAACATTTGGTACGCTTATGGATCTTACCTTAGTTCCTCAAAGTCTATGGTACTACAGTTACGCTCATATAGAATAAGATGGTTAATCTGTGAATCGATTGTAGGTTTGGTGTTGTCAAATAATGGGTTGCTTGTAGTTGTCCTCTCTTCAAATTGAGTTGGAATGACTGTAATAGAGCGGAATATTAACATGAATATAGCAATTAATGAATTATTGTAATTGCATTATTGTATTAATTAATATAATAATTAATTATAGGACTCAAAGAGCAGGATGAATTACAGAGACATACAGATAGTCACTGTGTTTAAAGTACTTTTAAAACCCGCCATTGTCTTGCATGCCTCACGCTATTATTATAATAGCATGAGGCATGCAAGACATAATAGTCATGCACAACAACAAAGATATGCAGCCCCTGATATATACACCAATGATATACAGGCTGTATACCATTGATAACACCGAAATAACTAAAACTGGTAAAAATGGAAAGGGATTTGTTTTAACACAATATTTACTCGTACACCTATTTGCGCGGCTGCATTATAGCACTCGAATACTATAGTAGTGAATTCCCTTTAAGACCCCATGTGTCATAAATGGAATCATCTCTTGCTAATAGTGATTTAATATTTTTATTGAGTCGAAAGTGTACTTAACAGTTTTTAGATAGATATCACACTCTACCCTTAACCATCATTCATTGTTAGCAGTCGGTTAATATTATTTATTTGTGTTCTGTAACTGCTTAGTAAAGACTGCTTGATGTGGAATACGTGTGCTGTTATCAATGGAGATTGAGATCTGTCTGTTATGGCCTAATCCTACTAGATGGAAAGTATGTAGGTCTCAGTTAAACCTGTTTTTAAATAAAAGTTAGCCATGGTATAAGAGCAATAAATAAATAGGAGAGAAGAGGATTCCCTGACAACACATACAGTCTTGAAATTGGAGAAGCTTGCGGCCCCAGCCGTAGGTAATGAACTGGTAGTCTGGAGAAGATGTCGATGCTGTCGATGATGTCGGAAATAATGCTATGTTAATCGATGCCGAAGTGAGTGCTACAGCCGGCTCCTGATTCTGACATTTCCACTCCTCTTTCTCCAGTTCCTAATAGCCAAAAACGAAACGCTTATATTAGTACATCAGTGCGCTGAGCTGTTTAGGCAAAAAATACAATTTTTCGAAGAAGTTTCAATTTTGGCTGGACATTAGAGCAAATGCGACAACTAGCAGTGTTTACCAAATATCCTCCAACTTTAAAAAGCCCAAATAAAGCTATTCAAAATTGTGATTTGCGAGTATTTACACGAGAATTATCTGCCCAACGTTGATTAAGGAAGTTTTCTATTCTCTTTTTAGATACGCGTGTGTTACAGACTTATGTGGACTGTTCTTAAAATCAAGACGAGTGGCACAACAACTTAGCAAGGCGACAACTCGGCCTGTGCTTCATAAATAAATAACCTGCCTTCTTTCAATCATAAATTTAAGTTAGCCAAGTAGTAGTAAACAAGCTAAGGGGGGGGGGTTGTAACATCATATTATTGGTATTTGAGTGAGATTATATAGGTCAATCGCTACATTTGAAAATGCACTATCCAGATCAGAACCAGTATTTTTATGACTGTTATAGGTTTCAGAAATATCAACAGGTCTATTATCTGGCTATCTTTACTACTGGTCTATTATCTGGCTATCATTACTACTGGTCTATTATCTGGATATCAGTACTACTGGTCTATTATCTGGATATCATTACTACTGGTCTATTATCTGGCTATTATTACTACTGGTCTATTATTTGGATATTATTACTACTGGTCTATTATCTGGATATCATTACTACTGGTATATTATCTGGATATCATGAGTAGGCTAATGGTCTATTATTTAGATATCATTAATACATGAAAATGGTATGATGCAGCAGTCTCCAGATGCTAGTTTTTGTCAAATAGTATTGATAGCAAATAATACTTTTACTAAAAACTAGTCTCACCGTGCATAGAGGGAAAACAAAAAAAAATCACCAGTATCCATTGAATATTATTGACAGATCAACCGGTTAAAATGGCCTAATATAATAATTTTAGTCATATGTTAACTGTATGTTAGGTCTGCACTGTTTTAATTCTGATAGAGTTCCTGATAGAGGATGGTTGTTTTTCAGTCATAATAAGAGTAACCCCACTCTACTAGACTGTGGTTCTAGGGTGGTTATAGTCCCATAGACACCATTAACTTCTCTATTTTGCAAACCCTAGTGTGAAGAGCAACCATCTCAGTATAATTAAGCTTTGAAGTTGGCCGCATTGTCATGTTATTAACAGTGTCATCATTTAGTCCTAACTTGATGTGCAGAAGGAACATCCTGCCACAATAAATGCTAAATCAGTATTCTCTACATAGTAGTAATTTGGTTAGATAGCCACAATATATATATTTGAAGTAAAACTTATTAGCAAATTAGGCTACACATTAATATAAATAATGAAAAAGAAAGAATTGAAATATGTGTTTGTGTTTCGCAACTACTTGATGGTTCCATGAATTCGCATATTTGATAAGTCATACAGCACCATAAACATTGCAACACCAAAAATGTCTCATCTGACTGATTCTGAAATACAAAAATGCTTACATTTAATATAATATGACGTGAGCTTTTCAAAACATTTTCAAGTCAACTTTTTGATCTCGTCGTAGGAATGCCAGAATATAGAATATTTGGCTAATTTTGCCAAAGAATATAAGGATTTTGCCCAGCAGCTGGCGATAAGAGCTAAATTTGTTAACCCTTAAAGGAAAAGGGTCATGCTTTAGGCAAATTGTGAAAAGCTTATAAGCTAATCAATACTTACATGCAACCGCAACAATAATCTGTTCATCGAGTAACTTTATTGCTAAAATACTATAAAATAATAACATCTTTACCTTATCATACGCTTGTCTGTCCTGAATGGCTGGCTGTCTAAACGCGCAACAGTGCTGGGAGTATGTCAAGTGAACCTACAAATAAAATAACTTTTAGGGGTCGGGTTAACACCTTCCCTAACCTGATATGATAGGTATCTTAGGAAGTAATTTAAAAATGAGCTGATGGTACAGTTTTGAGTTCCTGCGGCAGTTCAAGAATGAATAAGTGAAGCCCAGGGAACCATTACAAAGATCAAACCTTCTACCTTAGAATAAACATCTAGTCTGCAGATGGTTTGTTATTCATTATTAACTGAAAACACAAAAAAACTATGTAGTATTTAGAGTTTTGAGGTACGCTGGTGCAGTATAGAATTCCACTGAAGCCTTTTCTGATGCCACAAAGAGCATGTGGCTATAAATAGACACATGGTAGATTGTTCCCGGAGTAATTTTATTGTGAGCACACACGCATCAAAACTGGTGAGACAACTTAATACTTTGTACATGTATAGAAAAATTTAAACCAATTTTTGTTTGCTGTAAATAATTATTTTGACTCCAAGATAATTACGTTCAGAGGAATGTAATATATGCGCGTTGTTTGTCAAAATACTTATTTTGAATAATTTGGAGGTAATTAATAAAAACCATGTTTATGAGTAGTCTGTACATGTACCAACGTAATATTTGGAACTTCTAACCACGAAATCAAAGCCTATTGAGCAACAATTAGTAACAACATCAAGAAATGAAGTCGCTACAAAAACAGCCAGAACTACAGAACAGCCAACTATACAAGGCAGGCAACTATACATTATACTGAAGTTTTTTGTGATAAACTTCTACTTTGATAAAAATATCCCTACAACAACACAACACTATATCATGACAATAATACATCACCACAGCTATAAAATATTGCGATACTACGCCAAAACAGCAGCTCAACACTGCAGTCCTACAGTAGTATAACACTGCAGTCTTAAAGTAGTATAACACTACAGTCCTACAGTAGTATAACACTACAGTCCTACAGTAGTGTAACACTGCAGTCTTACAGTAGTGTAACACTGCAGTCCTACAGTAGTATTACACTACAGTCCTACAGTAGTATAACACTGCAGTCCTACAGTAGTGTAACTCTACAGTCCTACAGTAGTATTACACTGCAGTCTTACAGTAGTATAACACTACAGTCCTACAGTAGTATAACACTAACAGTCCTACAGTAGTATAACACTGCAGTCTTACAGTAGTATAACACTACAGTCCTACGGTAGTATAACACTACAGTCCTACAGTAGTGTTACACTACAGTCCTACAGTAGTGTAACTTTACAGTCCTACCGTAGTATTACACTGCAGTACATCAGATAGAGCAAACAGCTCTAAATGCGTCTGCTTTGAACAGCGAACCATACCTCCATTACCATGAGCGCACCCTTGTCAACCCGTCATGAGATTAGTAGCAGAAGTTTAAACAAACCTTTCTAGTCTATGTAACAGTATCTCGTAGGTTAAAATAATATGTGAAATGGATGCAAAAGAAGTGAGCTGAAAAACTAGATTGAGCAACTTAGGCTGGGTAACCTTGAATATTTATCAAAAATATTTATGCTTTCACCATCCCTTTGAACGCATACCATTCAAACCCACAATTATGCAAAGAATGCTCAATTATAGCTAATCTTATCGCACTTTTTAACATCCTGAAGTTTTTAAAAAACTCTCCGCAACCGAATTACTTCACCAAAATTCAAACATCCTTTTCTTGGGCTTTTAGCCTTAGGTTAACCAATCGCTACAAAGTTACATGATGGTACATGTCTAGTGAGCCATCTCCTGCTCATGTACCTTAGTCTAGTGAGCCATCTCCTGCTCATGTACCTTAGTCTAGTGAGCCATCTCCTGCTCATGTACCCTAGTCTAGTGAGCCATCTCCTGCTCATGTACCCTAGTCTAGTGAGCCATCTCCTGCTCATGTACCTTAGTCTAGTGAGCCATCTCCTGCTCATGTACCTTAGTCTAGTGAGCCATCTCCTGCTCATGTACCCTAGTCTAGTGAGCCATCTCCTGCTCATGTACCCTAGTCTAGTGAACCATCTCCTGCTCATGTACCCTAGTCTAGTGAGCCATCTCCTGCTCATGTACCTTAGTCTAGTGAGCCATCTCCTGCTCATGTACCCTAGTCTAGTGAGCCATCTCCTGCTCATGTGCCCTAGTCTAGTGAGCCATCTCCTGTTCATGTACCCTAGTCTAGTGAGCCATCTCCTGTTCATGTACCCTAGTCTAGTGAGCCATCTCCTGCTCATGTACCCTAGTCTAGTGAGCCATCTCCTGCTCATGTACCTTAGTCTAGTGAGCCATCTCCTGCTCATGTACCCTAGTCTAGTGAGCCATCTCCTGCTCATGTACCTTAGTCTAGTGAGCCATCTCCTGCTCATGTACCCTAGTCTAGTGAGCCATCTCCTGCTCATGTACCTTAGTCTAGTGAGCCATCTCCTGCTCATGTACCCTAGTCTAGTGAGCCATCTCCTGCTCATGTACCCTAGTCTAGTGAGCCATCTCCTGCTCATGTACCTTAGTCTAGTGAGCCATCTCCTGCTCATGTACCCTAGTCTAGTGAGCCATCTCCTGCTCATGTACCCTAGTCTAGTGAGCCATCTCCTGCTCATGTACCCTAGTCTAGTGAGCCATCTCCTGCTCATGTACCCTAGTCTAGTGAGCCATCTCCTGCTCATGTACCCTAGTCTAGTGAGCCATCTCCTGCTCATGTACCTTAGTCTAGTGAGCCATCTCCTGCTCATGTACCTTAGTCTAGTGAGCCATCTCCTGCTCATGTACCTTAGTCTAGTGAGCCATCTCCTGCTCATGTACCTTAGTCTAGTGAGCCATCTCCTGCTCATGTACCCTAGTCTAGTGAGCCATCTCCTGCTCATGTACCCTAGTCTAGTGAGCCATCTCCTGTTCATGTACCCTAGTCTAGTGAGCCATCTCCTGTTCATGTACCCTAGTCTAGTGAGCCATCTCCTGCTCATGTACCCTAGTCTAGTGAGCCATCTCCTGCTCATGTACCTTAGTCTAGTGAGCCATCTCCTGCTCATGTACCCTAGTCTAGTGAGCCATCTCCTGCTCATGTACCCTAGTCTAGTGAGCCATCTCCTGCTCATGTACCTTAGTCTAGTGAGCCATCTCTTGCTCATGTACCTTAGTCTAGTGAGCCATCTCCTACTCATGTACCCTAGTCTAGTGAGCCATCTCCTGCTCATGTACCTTAGTCTAGTGAGCCATCTCCTGCTCATTTACCTTAGTCTAGTGAGCCATCTCCTGCTCATGTACTCTAGTCTAGTGAGCCATCTCCTGCTCATGTACCTTAGTCTAGTGAGCCATCTCCTGCTCATGTACCTTAGTCTAGTGAGCCATCTCCTGCTCATGTACCTTAGTCTAGTGAGCCATCTCCTGCTCATGTACCCTAGTCTAGTGAGCCATCTCCTGCTCATGTACCCTAGTCTAGTGAGCCATCTCCTGCTCATGTACCTTAGTCTAGTGAGCCATCTCCTGCTCATGTACCTTAGTCTAGTGAGCCATCTCCTACTCATGTACCCTAGTCTAGTGAGCCATCTCCTGCTCATGTACCTTAGTCTAGTGAGCCATCTCCTGCTCATGTACCCTAGTCTAGTGAGCCATCTCCTGCTCATGTACCTTAGTCTAGTGAGCCATCTCCTGCTCATGTACCTTAGTCTAGTGAGCCATCTCTTGCTCATGTACCTTAGTCTAGTGAGCCATCTCCTGCTCATGTACCTTAGTCTAGTGAGCCATCTCCTGCTCATGTACCCTAGTCTAGTGAGCCATCTCCTGCTCATGTACCTTAGTCTAGTGAGCCATCTCCTGCTCATGTACCCTAGTCTAGTGAGCCATCTCCTGCTCATGTACCCTAGTCTAGTGAGCCATCTCCTGCTCATGTACCTTAGTCTAGTGAGCCATCTCCTGCTCATGTACCTTAGTCTAGTGAGCCATCTCCTGCTCATGTACCTTAGTCTAGTGAGCCATCTCCTGCTCATGTACCTTAGTCTAGTGAGCCATCTCCTGCTCATGTACCTTAGTCTAGTGAGCCATCTCCTGCTCATGTACCTTAGTCTAATGAGCCATCTCCTGCTCATGTACCCTAGTCTAGTGAACCATCTCCTGCTCATGTACCTTAGTCTAGTGAGCCATCTCCTGCTCATGTACCTTAGTCTAGTGAGCCATCTCCTGCTCATGTACCTTAGTCTAGTGAGCCATCTCCTGCTCATGTACCTTAGTCTAGTGAGCCATCTCCTGCTCATGTACCCTAGTCTAGTGAGCCATCTCCTGCTCATGTACCTTAGTCTAGTGAGCCATCTCCTGCTCATATACCTTAGTCTAGTGAGCCATCTCCTGCTCATGTACCTTAGTCTAGTGAGCCATCTCCTGCTCATGTACCCTAGTCTAGTGAGCCATCTCCTGCTCATGTACCTTAGAGTAACTCACCAACTACTGGTTGGTATGAAGTCCTATCTTATTCACTTTGGAGTAACACACCAATTACTGGTTGGTGTGAAGTTCTATCTCTATCGAAGAGATCAGTAAGTTGTTTATGTACATCTGATAACCCAGAGAAAAAATATAACTACCTACACATGCTTCAAACTGAGCATTTAGGTTCATTGGGTGTAGATGCTTTTTTTGTCGTTAATCGAACTAAATGTTGTAAAAAATACCTAGGAGTTTGTGAAATTAATAGACCGTTATAACGGCTGCGGTCATAGCAGAGATGTTTAAATATGTAGAACATATGAACATGAGAGTGCTTTGAAACACTTTTTAAGTGTACAGCTTAAGTATATAAATCTATAAATTTTATAAACATCAGAAGAATATCGAAATATTTGTATAAAATAAGAAATATTTATAATTATTTGGTTCATTCGGAGAAATTATTATGAGTATGACACTGACTACAAGTGCTTGAAGTGTTTGCAAGTGCCTGTATGTGTAGCCAGTGACACGCTGATACACAAACCACAATAGCGCTAGAGAGGATGGACATTTGGGGACATTCATCAGTTTACACTCTTGGATACAGGCTGAGGTCATAGATTTGGCAGAAGTGAAATGATCAAATCATTCAATTCTGCTCACCTATACACACAAGCAGAAGGAAATACATGAAGGCTTTAGCTAAGAACCTAAGACAGGAGCGGGTAATCTTCCACTAGTTCATAGCCTTTAGTGTAATAATTCAATGATAGAGTGATTAGCCTCACCTCTTGGATATCTCTGTAGAATATCGTTGGCGGAATCATGGTGACCCGTGGACAGTTTGCACATCGCAGGATACGCACAGAACTGATTCCCTCTTCTGGTATCTTTTCTAACTTCTCATTATCAGATAGAACCCTATAATACTTCATGATGTAGTAAAGGATGGGAGTAGTTTAATATTGTAGTAATGCAATGGCATAATAGTGCAATACTGCAGTAGTACAATAGCTAGTTATTTTAATGAAATAATTTAGCGATTCAATTGTTCAGCAGTCCATCTGTTCTGTAGTACAATTGTTCAGTAGTCTAACAGTTCTGTCGAGCAATTGTTTGGTAGTGCAAATAGGTATGTAGTGCAAGTAAGTATGTAGTGCAATTGTTCAATCGTGCAATAGTTATATAGTGCAATTGGTCAGTTGTGTAATAGTTATATAGTGCAATTGCTCAGTGATGCAATAGTTATGTAGTGCAAATGTTCAGTAGCATGATACCGACGTAGTGTAATTGTTTGGTAGTGCACTAGCTATGTAGCACAATTTTTTGTAGTACAATCGTCATATAGAATCTAGATCAGCACTGCAATCGATCGATGAAACTGCAAGCATGCCATGCATTAGTTCAAAATGTTTGCACTCAATTGTTGGTCTCAGTTGTGAGTTGTAATGAAGTTAAGTTGAATTCCTGCTTACGATAGCTCTAGCTAGTAATGTATCAAATTTAGCAATAGCGTCATTTTCCATCCTTTGCTTTCACTGCAGTCTTGCTGCTTTGATTTCCAGATTGATGTTGGGTCAATACAAACCATTTCACCCAGAATGCAAGGAATGTATCTGGTGAAGTTCAATCGCTAAGGGCAGATAAACAACATAAACCTATGATGGCTCCAAGGATCTCATTGCCACGTGCTTGCCATAGCGGGGCTGGTCATACACAGCTGCCATAGCGGGGCGTGTCATATGTGCGTGTCATTATAAGTCAGGTCATATGTGCCTGTCATTGTGGGGTGCATCATACTTGCCTGCTATTGTGGAGCATGTCATATGTGCCTGTAATTACGAATCAGGTCATATGGGCCTGCCATTGTGAGACAGGTCATTTGTGCCTGCTATTGTAGGACGTATCATGTGTGCCTGCCATTGTGAGGCAAGTCATATGTGCCTACCATTATGGGATGTGTCATATGTGCCTGACATTGTGAGGCAATTCATATGTCCATCCCATTGTGGGGCGCGTATTATGTGCCTGCCATTGTAAGACAGGTCATATGTGCCTACGACTACTGGGCATGTCATATGTGCCTGTCATTGTGAGGTAAGTCGTATGTGCCTAGGTTTATTTTTGAAGCATGGACAGACATGTATCTGGGTACATGTGTTAGGGTACATGTGTGCAACAGACCATTTCAAGTCATGTATATTTTGTTTTATGCCACATTGTTCATAACATCGTATAACTACGCTTTATATCTTTGTGAGTCTCCATAGAGCTATGCATTTTTACATGACATCATTTAATTAGAGTTATACATATATTGTATGTGGTTACCTCAAAATCAATATTTATGGAATTCACAGCTATATTCACCTGTATAAATAGAGTTACTTATGTATAAAGTCACAGCTACATTCACCTAAATAAATAGAGTTACTCATGTATAAAGTCACAGCTACATTCACCTAAATAAATAGAGTTACTCATGTATAAAGTCACAGCTATATTCACCTAAATAAATAGAGTTACTCATGTATAAAGTCACAGCTACATTCACCTAAATAAATAGAGTTACTCATGTATAAAGTCACAGCTATATTCACCTAAATAAATAGAGTTACTCATATATAAAGTCACAGCTATATTCACCTAAATAAATAAAGTTACTCATGTATAAAGTCACAGCTATATTTACCTAAATAAATAACGTTACTCAGGTATAAAGTCACAGCTATATTCATCTAAATAAATAGAGTTACTCAGGTATAAAGTCACAGCTATATTCACCTACATGAATAGAGTTACTCATGTATAAAGTCATAGCTATATTTACCTGCATAAATAGAGTTACTCAGGTATAAAGTCACAGCTATATTCACCTAAATAAATAGAGATACTCAGGTATAAAGTCACAGCTATATTTACCTAAATAAATAGAGTTACTCATGTATAAAGTCACAGCTATATTCACCTAAATAAATAGAGTTACTCATGTATAAAGTCACAGCTATATTCACCTAAATAAATAGAGTTACTCAGGTATAAAGTCACAGCTATATTCACCTAAATAAATAGAGTTACTCAGGTATAAAGTCACAGCTATATTCACCTAAATAAATAGAGTTACTCAGGTATAAAGTCACAGCTATATTCACCTAAATAAATAGAGTTACTCAGGTATAAAGTCACAGCTATATTCACCTAAATAAATAGAGTTGCTCACATATAACTTCTGAGCTGTTTACCTCGCAGGTAAAATACCAATAATAACAATAGTTGCATGTATATATTTATATAGTTCTAATTTCTAATCTACTCCATTATAAGGGAAGCAATTCATTCCACTAGCGCCTATCAATATACTACTTTGTATTGATATGCCAAGTGATGGAAGGTTTATAGGCGCCATTGACATGATAAAACATGCATAATTCATGTTTAAAAACATTTGGTTTGCATAAGAATCCTTCAAGGATTGAATATTTTGATGATCGGGTCTGTGATTTAGTTGACATTATTCTACTTCCTTCCCTAGTTGTTTTGTTCTTATCAGCTGGGATCTGAGCAGGTAGCAATCTGGTATATAAGTACTTTGCCCAAAACCTATATCGACTGAATTTACCGGGAAATGAGTTCAGTTATGCATTCAAATCTCATATAAACAGCTACATTGCAGTTGCCCAGTCACACCTTAGTTAGGCATAGGCAGTCACACCACAGTTATTCAAGCATCAACCGGAACAGACTAACAAAGCATTAATTAGAACAGACCAACCTAGAGTTAACCAAAGCACATAAGAATTAACCATAACAGACGAAACAATATTATAAAAAAGGAAATAAGCGTTAAAAAGGACGTTACAGCGCTAAACACCGGAGATCCGGCTAAACCAAAATAGCTTGGTTTAAGGCGACGTAAGGATGTAGAAAACTTAAAACAACAAAATATCTTGATGCTCCCAGTAATCAATTTTCAAATAAAGACCTTATAATCACTTTGCACCGAAGATGATACACGCTGCTTAGATGTGAGAAACAGAAAAATGTACGTATTGCAAGCAAGATTATTTTAGGGTAGTAACAGCTTTACTTCTTACATACCATTGGCTACACTTTCATTCATTCATTCATTTATTGTTAACGATTTAGACCATGGGTGAATGATATGTAATTAATTACAGCTTAGCTTTAAGTTGATGAGAGTGTAGACTCGTTGAAGGATTTAACAACATCTGAGAACATTCCTAATATTTATCCAATAGCTTGTGAGATAACAAGCAGTAGATGATTAAGCGAATTACTGAGTGACAACACTCTACGCTCCAACTGCAAAAATGATTATGATATAATTATATTAGTAGCTGCAAAAATGACTCACAGCTCGGCGAGGGTGTTCCCAACGAGAAGACTGAAGGTATTCTTGTCAAAGCCTGTCAGCTGAGTGTTGTTGGACAAGTCCCTAACAAAAAAGTGGTTTGAGTTGAAATCTAGGCTAACATATGCTTCACAATAAGAGGTACTACAATAAAGACTCCCAGCCATTCAGCTATGGCTGACGAAGTCTCGTTTCACAACTAGAGTTCTGAGTTATAATGAAAATCTCCCAGAACTCTCTATACGTCAGTAAAGCTATTACAAAGAAAATTGCACAATTATGTAAGGAATATTGCATTTCCTTGTTATTAATACCTTCCTCCCAGCAGATAAAGATATTTTAAATGTTATATGTCAATCTATTTATTTGATTTTAGTGGCTGTTGCCCTTTTTTCTCTGTTTGATTTTTGTTTTATAATTCTTTGATGAGATAATTTGGAAAACACTTTCGTTTAAAATGAAATTTTTGTCAATAAAGTCATAAAATATAATGAACTGGCTGTCTGTCTGTCCGCTATACAACTCTGTTAGTGAAAAGCTTGCCGAGCAAGCTTAACATTCCTGGCACCTGCCAAGTGTCACTGAACTCGTGATCCTGGAAGAAATATGGATTATTAATATAAAAGTTGGCGGAAACTAAAACAAATAATGTATTTTTAGCCCACCTCATAATTAGAGACATCTTTAGCAGAGAGCATCTTTAACAGATTATATAAACATGGCAACTAGGCTAGATTTGAGTTGACCGAGTATTCATGTAGCTGTGGTTACCGTGTATTCATGTAGCTATGGTTTGGTAAGCAAGAAAAGAACCCTCTGCTTGCTCCTTGTGAAAGGCAAGGAGTCACACTTGTGTACACTGATTTTCACACATTTGCAACGTTGTTCATTTAATTAAATTTCTTTGAGAGCTTGTTAGAGATTACTGAGATAAATAGATGTTGGGAAATATTTGGTCTGTGAACAAAACCTTTAAGATAATGAGTTAAAAAGAGTTTACAATTATTGTAAACGTGTTAACATAATGATTACAAATTGTTTTAAATGCTTACAAGTGTGTTACACTTAATTTTCATTCCAAAAACTATTATGTAGTTTGACTTACAATTTCCCCAATTGTGTTCCATTGAAAACAAAGTTGGGCAAGTATTTCATCTGTGTGTGGGTCATCCTCCTGAAACACAACATCCGTAAACATATTTACACAGAATTAACTTAAATAGCCTTAGAACTCAGAATAGAGTGAGATATCTTTCGTAAGATAGTTCTGTCAATATGTCTATAATCTACCAAAGGTCGCCTGTTTGAGCAGAACTACTGGAAACAAAGAGCTTCTCATGGCCAATAAGCAGGTATCATTTGGATAAATGGTCCACAAACAGAGGTTGTTTAAATAAATCGTTCACAGGCAAGGGTTATTTGAATATATAACTCCTCTATGAGCATGTGTTATTAGGATAAATGGTTCTAAGAGTTAATATGCACTTTACATATGGTCTTAAGAAATTGTCCCCAATAGTGTTATCTAGATGAACAATTTTTGAAAGTTATCAGGATAATAATTATCCTGACTAATTATCGTTGACTAATTATTAGTCAACAAGTGGGCGTTATCTGGATAAATAGTAATGGTTATATGATATTGGCTAGTATATCTGTTGAAACTTATATTTTCAAGATGTTTTTACAAGAGCTGTCTGTCTGTCTGCATTACTGAGTATTTATTTATCAATGCTACTCGCACAGTTTTGAAGGTCACACCAATGTCACTTTAATGTCACCCATTACCCATTTAAAGGGCCAACTCAACTATTATACTTTTTAGTAAAAAAAAAGGCCGACTTTAAATGCTTGTGATACATAGTTCATTTACGCAGAGTGAAAGCACTCGGAGTTGTCTCTCCTAGTGTGGGTCTTGTACCTGTTATGGTTAGCAAAAACATCTAGGGCACTATCTTGCCCAGAATTTGATGAAATCATCTTAGAGAACCTGTCAGGATGTTAAGGCTTCACAGTGGCTCTCCGCAATAGTCGAATGCTTTTTTTATAATATAATTGAATTTGTCCATAATGTACTAGATTAGTCTTGACAGATGAGTCAGTAGATATGCCCAGGAGAATTGCAGCAAATACCGTTTATCGTATGCCAGGGCAAATAATGGCATGCAAACAACGAGTTTGTGGCTCGTTATGAGGTAAGAGCACACTTGCTACACGTGAGCAACAGGCTCCTATTGACTTATCTTCATATTTACTGCATCAGAAAGTTCAATTCAGAAACTTACTAAACATGTCATACAAGATTTTTTCAGAAAATGTACAAATTGATTGAGAATAGAAGAATATTTAAATTTACGGACACAAGTAATAGATTGGTATTTGTTCTAAAACTGCGGTTTTACTTATAGCTTTACTTACTAGTCTACTAAAACCTGAAGGCTTGTCTTCTCTCTATTAAGAGCTCACTGAGATTTTAAATGCTCCACTCTTTCTAATAAACATATCAACAATAATGTAAATGTGGATAGCCATTTTAGCTCTACGCAGGGCCCTTCGTGAGCAGATAATTTTTGCACATTCCAAGATGGTTGTTTACAAAAAATAGAGAAGCAAGCTGTGATTAATACGAGAGATAGAGACTTGACACTAATAAGGGAATGCGGTGTGTGACATCATCAATTATAGATATCTTTGAAGGCTAGATGAGACAGACATAACTGATCTCAGTTAGAGTCAATTAACACAAGACAAGCATTCGTCTGCAAGTTGCCTCATATAAATCACTGCTAACATTTTATGGTCTGATAATCGCTTCACAGTCAAACCTGGTATCCTCCGTGCGTTTGCCTCCTCAACATTAACATTCTATGTTTTAGTATATGAGGTTATTTTAATCTAAAAATACTGAGTGCATTTCTTATCACTTGAGTGTGATTAACTACGCCTCACCGATGTTTACAACAATTTATATAAAAATAAAATAATTTGCTAGTTATTTTATAGGAGTTAGCTAATCTACATGGCTACTCATATTATATTCTTTTTGAAATAGATGTAATTGGGACTGTTATGATTGGTCTAGAATGTTACGATTCGCAATTAAAACAAATCTCAGTTTTCACTTTTAGATTATGATCAAAAAGGCATAAAGAAAATGATAAATGATTACAAACTACAGGTAATAAAACTTGAAGCAAGATGATCATAGATACCAATAGATGTTCAATATCAATCAACTAATCAATATGTATATCAATATAAATATCAATATTCATATATCCAAATGAACAAACCAAGCTTTTGTAAGTGATTTAAAAAGCAAACAACAGTAATATGGATAATAATAATAATGGATGTTAAAATGAATGAAGGAAAAAATTAGCGAACAAGATATTTTGTCATCAAGTCAGATAGCAAGCTTTTCACCGAGGTCTTGACAATAAGTATCCTTAGGGTTTAGGGAAGCCATAAATTACTGCCTTGAATCAACATTCTCAGGTTCCAACCAGCTTAGTAGATTAGAAATGGCTTACACAATACCTTTCCATTTATTTTCATGCAGAAACCAGTGAAGATATTGTGGTTATCTCGGGTGCTATCAGATACCAAAATTGATTTTCATAGGCTATTTGTTATTCAATCAAGACTGGGACTCATTCTCATCCCTGCCATAAAAATAGAGCAAAAATGTACCACAATATCAGCTTATTTCATTCCAAAATATTTCCTATTAATTAGAAGCCTAAGAGAAACCTGATGAAACCCCAGACTTAAAGAACAGACTTACACACTGTTGAGTATACAACTTTTCTGTGTTCTCACTGGACATATCCTTGTAGGAGACCGGAGAGGATTGCCCGACAATATCCTGTCAACAAATTATTGACATAATGTTTCATCTTGTCAATATGTAAAACGGTAGACGAATATCACAGTTTTATCATTGACTTTTGCTAATTGATCCAAAATTTGGGAAGAATTCTGCTGACCTATGACCTTCAAAAATGTTTTTCTGTAGATGAGCAATTCGAGCGAGACTAATGACAACTACTTACAGGTAGTATGACAGTGTTGTATTCATATGACAACTACTAACAGGTGGTATGACAGTGTTGTATTCACATGACAACTACTTACAGGTGGTATGACAACTACTTACAGGTGGTATGCCAGTGTTGTATTCATATTGATTACACGGCTGAGGTCTGGCATTGAGTTGAGGTTGTTATATGACAGGTCGCTGAAATTAGCAGAAATGCTTGTATGATAGGCATTGCTCAGTATGACAGGCGCATTCCTAACTTCACATTGCTAAAAGAAGCAATTAGTCAACCCTATCACTCTCGAATAATTTATATTCCCATTTTTTATGATTTGTTCAGTTCGCACAAGACTAACTTCATTAGAATATTATACGATCATGAGCTACGAGAACAAACTCATTATAGCTTCCATTGTACAGCAGAAGTGCTTGTACTCTTACTGCTAAGTATATAAATTGTAGGAATACCTAAAAATCTAAAGTAATAGTCGAAGTGATGAAACAAATTTATAATGATTCCACAAAACAGCTGGACAAATTTGCATTGCAATGCAGTTTTATGTAGGACCATGCTATGCCATGCAATACAATCTAGCACAACAGTTTATAACACGGAGAGGTATAATATTTCTATTAAATGTTTACACTTACAGACATCGAATACCTTGATAGTTTCCATCGAATGCTGACTGACTGACATTTGACAGGAGAAAGTTGTCGCTGATTTCACTGTAACACGAAGGAGCCTGGAGCGTAAGAGGTATGTTTTACACGACAACATTGTTAATTGCATCTTGAGAACAAATATTTGCGACAAGATATATTTAATCAATGGCGTTCCAGACAAAACTGGTCTTGAAATCATATAAGAAAATGCAATGAGGACATTATGAGAAATCTAAAGATTCCTAAACTGCGAACCAAACGTTAGCAAAATGGGAAAATAATGGGAAGAGACATTTAATCATATATGAGGTTGCAGATGACAGCAGAGACAGAGGCTTTAGACAAAATACTAGCTTCCCATTCAAGATAAAGTTCAACTTTGCAAAACTTACACGCTAGAGAGGTGCGTATTCTCGCTGAAAATTCTGTCTTCAAGAGTTGTCAACCCTTGGTTCATCCTAATGGTTCTAAAAGAGCGGACGGTGTAACCGTGTATATATTAATTGTGACATACTTTATCTTCAACCATCACCAAAGTGCTAGAATAAAGTTGGTATATTCAACTAGTCAAAGTTTCCACTCGGGACTAACAACTCAGTTATTTGTTACCTCAGTTACTACTGTATGTTTAACCAGCCATTCAACAAGTTTTTTATTCGTTCCAAAATTGCAAATGTGCAAATGTGGATAAGATTCACCATCATAAAAATGGTTAAAACCTGCAAGACTACAGACACTAAATAAATTGAGGGAGGACGTGACATTGCCATTTTTAATAACAGTAGAACTGCAGGTTTTAATATCACTAGTATTGCAGGTTTTAATATCAGTAGTATTGCAGGTTTTATTATCAGCAGTACAGCTGCAAATTTGTACAAATACTACCAACTCTTTTTCAGTTCAGCACTGCTCCAACTAAGCAAGATTCCAAATACACGACTATCCACTGCGTTCAACTCTGTATTTTATCACTTAAATTTCAAAATTCAAGCTTATAATTCATGCATGGAATCTAGCTTGTGGCTTTTCCAATACGATTAAAGATTTTTCAAATTAAAAACACTTTTTTAGCTGTAAACTACTTTTTAAAGAGTGAGAAATAGGTGATTCAGCAGTCTATGCAGGCTAATAGATGCGTAAACAAATATATACATTTATTGAATTATGAAATGTAGCTGAGCTTAATCATTGGCTCATTGAGTAACAGTAAGATCTTCCTTTTTTATATCAAGATAAAAGAATGAGGTCATCGATGTTGTCAAATAACACATCTAAAGTATGAAATGATCAAGAGGCAACAAGGGGAATGACACCCCTTCTCATCTAGGAATACATATATCTGGTGTATCATATTTAACCTAAATTGTCTAATATAGTTGAGAAGAGAATAGCTGAAATAATATTTTGTGGTTACTAAATAACCACAAAATATAATGGAGCCTTACAGTGCCCCAAGTTTGCAACCCGAGTCGATAAACCGAGTTATATTTAAAAACTCGAGTTTGTAAATATAACTCGGTTTATCAAATCGGGTTGCAAACCCGAGGCACTGTAAGGCTCCATACATAGTGGAAAACAATAATCTGCAAACTTACTATCGTGGATTGTTATACCGTTATTTTTGAAACAAAACTAATACATCCATCAAGTGACAAATAGACAAATTGCTGCTAGCATATCGTGTTACTCACATGTGACTCAGAAGCTTGTATCTCTGGAAATCAGAGGTCGTAATTTTAGTAATTCCTGTGCCCATCAGGTGCCTGCGACAGTTCACAGAGGATAAAGAGATTATATTTCCTCTTCGTTCACATCCAGCCTCAATCAGACTTAATGCCTCTCAAGTAAATTACAATTTACTTTACCAAAAATAAACTGCGTTGGCTCATATACTCTCTTAATCAGAGCTTAAGCCGTGTAACCTTCATTAGTGTAAGTGATATCGCTCAGTCACTATGGGCACCCGCGTCATCCCTTGACCACTCGCATCATAAACTCACGATTAACAGTCGACTAGACAGATCCTCTACATCATTCAGCATCATCGGCCATTCGGCGCGGGTGTGGTTAAATACAAACGACTGCTTAGGAAAGACACATCTGACTTTTTTAATGTAGCCCCAACTGTTACACACATCCCATATAACACATTAAGCGCATCTTTGTCAAGAGAGGTCTCTTTGACGCTAGTAAAATAGTTCTTATTTTTAGCGATCGATTACAGCTTCCCAAACCATTAACGTAATGTGACTGATTATGCAATCTGTTTGATAATTACTACGTTACAGTTCCGTTCAATGGATTTATAGCTGAATGATCTGATATATTCATTCCACCCAATATTTACGATAAAATCCCTCTGAGACTAATTCACACCGCGATAATCATTTCATCATCCATCTAGTCATTTCGTGATCACCTATGTACGACTACAGACTTCTCTCCATGCAGAGGTTCTACGGAAATACTTAAGGCTTATTGCAAACTGAGCAATAGATTCTCTCTCGGTAGTGTATTATTAATCATGTTATTTATGGACCTCAGCCTTTGATCTTTTGTAGGCATCATTAGTAAAGATTATGACCAGATGGTGTAAGATGCAGCCAGGCAATACGGACACAGAAATGTAAAAACAGATAATACACTGGATGCACTACATTTATAAAAACCGTTAACGTGTCGCGAGTGAGCGCAAGCAGAATTTCATTCGACTAAACATCACTCATTACTTTCAATGTTTATACTACTGACAAATACCACTACGCTTACCCCTTAGCTGCCTACATGTTGCCAGATATGAGAGTGACAACTAACGCGGGTGTCATTACTGCTGTAGGATCAAGTCTACAGGGCAACATTTCCTAAACTATTGAATATTTACAACAAAATTATGCCTGCCTAACAACCCTAGTACATCTAATGACCATACAACTCCATATGGATATGATATTCTATGTATACTAGGGTAAGACTACAGAGATTGTTATATATATTGATAAATTCCACTTGTCATTGCGTTTGCCTGCCAGTCCACGCCAACGCTATGAATTTCTACATTTTTTCGGCGGAACTCATCCAAACTTCACACAACTGCTCTGTACCTTCCACCAGGTCGTTAAAATATTTGGTTTAAAAACTCCATCTGGTTTCTGAAAACCTCTTAAACACCCATCTGCTGGCCATGTCATTGACAATGAAAGAAATGCCGGACATAGCCGGAATCACTGTCGGCCTGTATAGAATCCAAACAGATCTGTACAATATGAGCACCTCACATATGTAATTAAAGCGAGTATCCGGAGATAAATTATTACTAAATGGTGTAAATGTAAGTCTACCAATTCACAAGTAAAACGTACAGTTAGGAGAATAGATAGAACGCCAATACTGTGTGTAGAATGACAGTCCCCTAGCTACTACGCCCAGAACATTCAGGTATAGACATAACAATAACATACACGGTTACAACATTAGCACCACAGGTATTCAGGTATAGACATAACAATAACATACACGGTTACAACATTAGGACCACAGGTATTCAAGTATAGACATAACAACAACATACTTGGTTACAACATTAGCACCACAGGTATTCAGGTATAGACATAACAATAACATACACGGCTACAACATTAGCACCACAGGTAACTATAAAATCAGCCTTAAGTTCCGTGTTGCAAGAAGCTGTTGTTATATTGTAGCACGTGGCTGTAATGCCCTTGTAAAGGTTTGTGTAAACAGCCATAAAACTAGTGTAGTAGCCACTCCAATAATAACAATTGCAAACCGATGAATCCAGACTGTATATAGTTTTGGGAACATTATAACACACATCTATCATAACAGCATCTAAAGCACTTTTTAGATACCGGTATATTTCTTGACAATGACAAATATAAACACATTATCTGGAAGCTGTGGCCTTGTTAAAAGGCGGCACCACTTTGTCAATCTCTTGTCACCACAGGAGCCTATGGGTTAGGTCACTTATAAAGGTTGAAACAAGACAATAATTTACTCACAGGAAAGCAGTATGTTTAGGTAAGTCCTGAGGTACGTAGCGAATATCAGCGCTAGCACAGCGTGCAGTTACGCGGTCAACCTTTTCACATTCGCATGAGCCACACTTATAAGACGACTGCCCTTGCGCTAGTGCGGCAGGCAGCAAAAGAAGCCATAAGTAACAGGACATCGTAGGTAGAAAGACAGCGATGTGAGAGGAGAACACATGAGCGGATGCAACCTCTTACGAGATAGTCCTAGATAGAAATGACTCAAGTTCACTATTCAATAAGTCAACACACCACAGGCTGCGGCGGACATCTTGATTGATTGGTTTGTAGACGGTTGCACTTGACTCCTCCTCCACACGCGCCAATAGATGCTAATCAGGGACGATAGTGAATGTGAAGAAGTTGACACGAATTACTCTTCCTTTATGAACAACCTCTTAAATTATTGCGACATCAAAATGCAAAAACTAGGTTGACCATTGCTACTGGATACAATAAAGGTAATTAGAGATTGGGTAGCCAAGAAATTCAGGATCAAAGAATACCATGTTCGAACATCATGCTTTTCTCCTTTTCAATGTCGTTCAACATATGGAGCACATAGTGCCCGTGCCAACGCTGCAGGCATATTTCGATACATTATATTCAAAATTGAACATAAATGTTACAGCCAATTTATTGTTCCTCACCATGAATCAAATATATATCTGTAAAAACTCTTGTTGTGTAGTTTTGCTTAGACGTTTTCGAATAGCCAAATTGATTAGATATGTAACTAAGTAGTCTATGTAACTTTTTATTTACAAGTGTACACATGTAGAATAGCCTGCTGCTGTGACTGATTGTTTGACATGTATGGGAAAGGAGGGGCAGCAGGCCGTTCAGCATGTTCAATTCAAACATAAGAAAATCAAAGATATCTACTGACAGTAACACATGAATAGACAGCCTTCACCAGTTTGAGCGTGTCGGTTAGGGTTGGTCAGTCTCAGAGAATCATAACTAAGGCACACATAAACAGGTGCCCCTTAAAATGTTCATATTTATATTGGAGCATAAAAATTTAAGTCATTCAGTACAAATTATGTAAAAATATTTATGATAAAATAGAGTAAAAATGTGGCCAACAAACTGGACTATATTTTTGATGCCCAATCAGAGACCAGAAGATGTTCACTCCTGACACGTCTCGCCATTGTTTACTTGTATCTCATCTATTACACCTACAAAATGCCTCAATGACTGCATCAAACAAGGAGCCGGACGACTAACAGAATATATCTCCATGAAATCAATGAGTGATCTTTGGTAATTCCTTATTTGGAAATAAGTTCTGAATCCCTCAAATTCTAACCATTCTCTGTTCCAGCGCGTCATGTCGGTGTGACCTTAGGCAGTTCAGCTACACTAGTGATGGCTGCCTGGCTGTCATTCTGCAATAAGATCACAATAGCACAGTGATAATACTTCTAACATGGCCTCACAGAGAACTTTTTTAACATTTGAAAAAAAATAAAATTTTGAAATACCATTTAAAAGCTCTAAAACGCTATTAAAGGAATGATGAAAGGCTTTTAATGAAGAAATCATAGTTCTTGAAGCAATATCTATGCGACTCCAGATTCTCAAGCTAATTCTAACTGGAGTCAAGTCCCCGCCCCAACTTGCAGCAGGAGACAAGATACAAAGGCGGGACATCTACTATGTCATAATAAATGCGTCTTCATGAATGGATGATTTATTAAGTAACAGTTTAAGGGAGGGTGACTCCAGGATTGTCTGACAGTAAAGCCTGTAAACAATGAAGTGGTCCAGGAAACTGAGATGAATTCACTTTTCCTACAAATGACCAAATTTTTAGTACACACCAACTCTCTCCACCGATATTACTGCTCATTCATAAAGCCTGCCCTCTACTGATATATCAGATGCTTGGTAACCACTGATGAACGATTTTAGAATTGTTTAAAGAAATAAAAATACTTGCTCGGTGAATATCCCATCCACACCGGACTGGAATGTTACCATAGTGGCAATCGCTACTGTGTCTGTGAATATTCGTGTGTTTGCTTTTTCTCTTTGGTGAAAGTGATATTTATTTTCTGTGGCAGCAAATGGTTGTATAATTACCTATTCTACGTTCACTCTAGCATGTAACAACTGAACCTGATAGAAGCTATCATTAGTAAAAGTTCTTATGAGGGTGCTGTATACTGCAGCTAGTGTAGAAGCTCAATTATTAACTACAGTATATTTGGAGACAGACAATTCCTGATGAAACAAATTACCTTGTATTCTCCAGTCACAATTTGCACACAGCTGGAGCTAGAGTCAAATCACCTGTATTTAGGATTCAAATCAGCTACGAATCTCGATTTGATAGTTTAATGATTCGACTCACCTGAATCGCTTGAAACAAGCACGGGTACGGAATACAACGATAGAATAATATTTAAAAAAACGAACTTACACCAAATTTTTGTAGATTTTATAAAAAAGTGTTAGTATGTTTCTATCAATTGTGACTTTTTGTTGAAATTTGGGGCCATCTGATTGCCAGAATGTTTCAAGATTAAAATTGATAAAATTCGATCGCGATTAAAACGCTCAGATCAATCAATAGCGCGATGATGACGTCTATAATTCCCTAGAGAATGACAGAATCGAGACGCGTAATGCCTCAGCTTTAATGCAATAGCCGATATCAACTATAACAACTAGAGACGTCATTCAACTAGCTCACATATTTTACTTCTGAGCGGTTAAATCACGATCAAGTTCTAACCATTTTAATTCAGCAACATTCTGGCATTCAGATCACCTCAAACATCAAAAACAATCGCAAATGATATAAAAATACGGATACTTTCTGATGAAATCTACTAAAAATTTGTGCAAGTTCCTCTTTAAGCTAGAAAGGAATCAGTGTGACATACAAGTCTATTTATCCCCTCACAGACCAGTCAATGTTGACTAGTGTGACATACAAGTCTATTTATCACCTCACAGATCAGTCAATGTCGACTAGTGTGACATACGAGTCTATTTATCACCTCACAGATCAGTCAATGTCGACTAGTGTGACATACGAGTCTATTTATCACCTCACAGATCAGTCAATGTCGACTAGTGTGACATACGAGTCTATTTATCACCTCACAGATCAGTCAATGTCGACTAGTGTGACATACGAGTCTATTTATCACCTCATAGACCAGTCAATGTCGACTAGTGTGACATACAAGTCTATTTATCTCCTCACAGACCAGTCAATGTCGACAAGTGTGACATACAAGTCTATTTATCCCCTCACAGATCAGTCAATGTCGACTAGTGTGACATACAAGTCTATTTATCACCTCACAGATCAGTCAATGTCGACTAGTGTGACATACGAGTCTATTTATCACCTCACAGATCAGTCAATGTCGACTAGTGTGACATACGAGTCTATTTATCACCTCACAGATCAGTCAATGTCGACTAGTGTGACATACGAGTCTATTTATCACCTCATAGACCAGTCAATGTCGACTAGTGTGACATACAAGTCTATTTATCTCCTCACAGACCAGTCAATGTCGACAAGTGTGACATACAAGTCTATTTATCCCCTCATAGACCAGTCAATGTCGACTAGTGTGACATACGAGTCTATTTATCCCCTCATAGACCAGTCAATGTTGACTAGTGTGACACACAAGTCTATTTATCACCTCACAGACCAGTCAATGTCGACTAGTGTGACACACAAGTCTATTTATCACCTCACAGATCAGTCAATTTCGACTAGTGTGACATACGAGTCTATCTATCACCTCATAGACCAGTCAATGTCGACTAGTGTGACATACGAGTCTATTTATCCCCTCACAGACCAGTCAATGTCGACTAGTGTGACATACAAGTCTATTTATCCCCTCACAGACCAGTCAATGTCGACTAGTGTGACACACAAGTCTATTTATCACCTCACAGATCAGTCAATGTCGACTAGTGTGACATACGAGTCTATTTATCACCTCATAGACCAGTCAATGTCGACTAGTGTGACATACAAGTCTATTTATCTCCTCACAGACCAGTCAATGTCGACAAGTGTGACATACAAGTCTATTTATCCCCTCATAGACCAGTCAATGTCGACTAGTGTGACATACGAGTCTATTTATCCCCTCATAGACCAGTCAATGTTGACTAGTGTGACACACAAGTCTATTTATCACCTCACAGACCAGTCAATGTCGACTAGTGTGACACACAAGTCTATTTATCACCTCACAGATCAGTCAATTTCGACTAGTGTGACATACGAGTCTATCTATCACCTCATAGACCAGTCAATGTCGACTAGTGTGACATACAAGTCTATTTATCCCCTCACAGACCAGTCAATGTCGACTAGTGTGACATACGAGTCTATTTATCACCTCACAGACCAGTCAATGTCGACTAGTGTGACATACAAGTCTATTTATCCCCTCACAGACCAGTCAATGTCGACTAGTGTGACACACAAGTCTATTTATCACCTCACAGATCAGTCAATGTCGACTAGTGTGACATACGAGTCTATTTATCACCTCACAGACCAGTCAATGTCGACTAGTGTGACATACAAGTCTATTTATCCCCTCACAGACCAGTCAATGTCGACTAGTGTGACACACAAGTCTATTTATCACCTCACAGATCAGTCAATGTCGACTAGTGTGACATACGAGTCTATTTATCACCTCATAGACCAGTCAATATCGACTAGTGTGACATACGAGTCTATTTATCACCTCACAGACCAGTCAATGTCGACTAGTGTGACGACATACAAGTCTATTTATCACCTCCATAGACCAGTCAATGTTGACTAGTGTGACACACGAGTCTATTTATCACCTCATAGACCAGTCAATGTCGACTAGTGTGACATACGAGTCTATTTATCGCCTCATAGACCAGTCAATGTCGACTAGTGTGACATACGAGTCTATTTATCGCCTCATAGACCAGTCAATGTCGACTAGTGTGACATACGAGTCTATTTATCACCTCACAGACCAGTCAATGTCGACTAGTGTGACATACAAGTCTATTTATCCCCTCACAGATCAGTCAATGTCGACTAGTGTGACATACAAGTCTATTTATCCCCTCATAGACCAGTCAATGTCGACTAGTGTGACGACATACAAGTCTATTTATCACCTCATAGACCAGTCAATGTTGACTAGTGTGACACACGAGTCTATTTATCCCCTCACAGACCAGTCAATGTTGACTAGTGTGACACACAAGTCTATTTATCACCTCACAGAACAGTCAATGTCGACTAGTGTGACATACGAGTCTATTTATCACCTCATAGACCAGTCAATATCGACTAGTGTGACATACGAGTCTATTTATCACCTCACAGACCAGTCAATGTCGACTAGTGTGACATACGAGTCTATTTATCCCCTCACAGACCAGTCAATGTCGACTAGTGTGACATACAAGTCTATTTATCCCCTCACAGACCAGTCAATGTCGACTACCAACAAGTTGCTTAAACAAAACATGAATCATTTCAGTATTTTTTCCACATTCAAAGAATATATCTGATAGTCTAGCATTGATTGTAGGCCTTCTAGAACAGTGCACTGTAAGAGAAAAACACAAACCAACAAATTAAGAAAAAACTGGGTTTTCTAGGCCTAGATTCTATACAGTCAAGAAGAGTATCGGTGTGGTTGGTCAGACCTTATTGGAGTGAGAATTATATAGTGCGTATATCCAAGCAAACAGAGTACAGTGCACCCTGGGTTATGATGTCCTTGTATGATTGTTTCGCCTTGCTATGTCACACATGATGTTTTTTCATCCTCGCCACGTAAAATTTTTTTGCCACATGACATCAACAGAATTTTTTCTCAAAATTTATTAGTTGATAAGCTGAATACATGAGAATAACAAAGATGCCGATATGCTATATGCTAAAATCCCTCCAACAACGCCTGAAGAATACGATGCTCATTCTCCTTCAGTTCAGCGTTATTCGTTTTAAGCTAGGGTGAAAATGAAACTGGAAAAACTAAAATGAAACTGGTATACTAAAACATTGCTTTAAGTATGTGTTTCTTAAATCTATTTAAGTTAAACTCAAAGTTTATGTTATACGTCTGTCTCAAAGGTAAGAACTTCCTACGGTACGTACTGCACATAGTACATTGTAATGTTAGATTTTATTGCAGATCATAACCAATAAATACACAAGAGTTACTGTAGGCGACTACTGTATAGTTACTAAGGTTAACAAACTGTTCGGTTACTAATTTTTAATATGTACAACACGTATATAAAATTTTGATAATTTATACTAGGGGTGCATGCATTAGGTAATTACCACGGGTTTCTATAATGCTCTAGACGACATTTTCGCCTTACGATGCTAACACTGAAAATAATTAATGTCGCATGGCGGGGTCCACGGTACTTTGAAGGTTTTTTTTTGCAATGACTTGCACATTTTAAATTACGCAGACAATTGGATCAAGGTAGAAATAAAGAACATCAGAACTGACTTCACACTAGAGAAAAGACTGAGTGATTTGAGTTGATTTATCATGGAACTATGACTAAAGATAACTTCAATCCTAACGCAATAACAATGTGCTATATGATTGCTGCCAAAGCAAGCATCATATAGCAAATGATCAGCCTACATTGCTAACCTTTGTGAGTGTACTGAGCTACAGCCTACAGCCATACCAATTAAGAGGGCAACCATGGTTAGACAATTCAGTATTTGTGTCCAGAATAATTGGCAACACTCTGACTGTTTAAAAACATTTAAACATCAACAAGAAGGTTTGAAAAGAACATTAAAGAACATAAGGAATACTTTGAACATTTCGTTGAAGAACTTAGTGATAAAAAATGGTGAAGCAAATATGATGACACTAACACAGCTGAAAGCCTCTTTCACTTTTACTGTTTCATAGAGCGATTAATAAATAGCCTGCCACCTTCCATACAGCTACATGACTTATTCATGGGTTAACGCATTAATAAAGTGTGCCAATTTGCTTTAAGAAAGTGTGCTAATTTGCTTTAACAAAGTGTGCCAATTTGCTTTAAGAAAGTGTGCTAATTTGCTTTAACAACGTGTGCCAATTTGCTTTAAGAAAGTGTGCTAATTTGCTTTAAAAAAGTGTGCCAACTTCATAAAACTATACTTGGATTGATAACATGCATGATACTGCTGGGTGACAATAGCTACCCTAGGACACTTATGTATTTGCCTCATCTAACTTTCGCGTTTTCGCGGAGTCTTCCTCTCGCAAAAATTTCATGTGCAAAACTAAACTATCATAACGAACGAGCGAAAATGCGAAATTAAATAGCTTTGTTCATTGATAGTCCCAGAAACAAATGGCAGCAAACGATCAAATTGCATTATCGGCCTCGCCCACACCATTCTACCTGCGGTTCACAATTACAAACTGGTCCTAATTGAATTTTTTTTCTTATCGGTGAACCAGGCCCGTATTCCCTGGGGCAGCTGGCCGGCTGAGCCGTCCCAACTTTTTAGGAGCTTTCTGCGGCTACGTACAGTCAAACTCGGATAACTCGCCCTCGGATAAAATGTAACATTTCATCTCAAACACAAGGTTAACTCGAACGGATTTGTTTGGTCCGTTCCCACGCAATGATAAATTGCTTCAGATAACTCGACCTCAACATCATTTATTCAAAAAGTTATTTGCCCAACGGCTATAGAGACGGTTTTTATCGCTTTAGAATATCACTTTATTCGAAGCCATAGAGACAAAAATCAACTTTTAGTAGTTCTTAGGCGTCAATATTATCATCATCAGTGGCAAAATATTCTTGTTAATAACCTTTATAAAGGTTTGCAAAATATCAAGTTTTACCAAACATCAGCTTGGCCGTAAACTTCCGTATAAACTTAAAATAAAATCGGCAAAATTGATCTTTGTTAAAACGCTCAAAAGAAAAAGATGTCTTTTTCTGAGCGTTTTAACTGCGGTCAAGTTTTGCCTATTTTAATTTTAAAATGTCTCGTCAGTCCCATCACTTAAAACAAAACAAATCTCAAATAATAGAAAAATGTTGATACTGTCCGATAAAATTTATTAAAACTTCACACGAGAGGCCCGGCTGAGGCCCTACATAAGAAAAACCTGTTAGGGGCTTACACCGCCCCCCCTCAACACCCCCAGGTGTTCATAACTAGTTGCCTAACATTAGCCGACCCAACTTGCAACCAGTGAATACAGGCCTGCGGTGAACTGAACCTGAGGAATCTAATTATGTTTGTTCCACAGCATTTATTTTCACATCACTATATTTTCGCACTCATCAGAGCTGCGAAATTAAGGTGCAGTGAAATTTTACTCTGTATGCTACTCACGAAACTAAATACTAGCGAAATATAAGTGTCCTAGGGTAGCTACAAATCTACAGAACAGGAAAATATCAGCCTGCACAATAGAAGGTAAGCGATGATGTTACCAATAAAAATCAAGCCCTACCACGTATGAGTAAGAAGCTAACCTTGTGGTACATGAAGTGACCTTGAACCATTGCTGGCGAAACTGGGTAGGGTAACTTTCTTATTTCATCAGTAAATTTTACTGCTTGCTCTTCTCTAGCTTCTGGATAAAAACGAAGGAACATCTTCCCAAGCTGCCAGTCAGTGCAGTGTCCGATCTCAACCTGATAGTCTACACGGCCGGGTCTGATCAGCGCTGGATCAAGCCTTCAAAGCATCCGAAAATAACTCTCAAATGAGCATAACTCCTATTATAGTTACCATCCTATATGGCAACCTAGGAAGGCAGGCTATGTAAATATAAAACTATCATAGAAATGATAAGATGTAACAGCCTCCCAGGCAAATTGAGTCGACACTTATAAATATCACATAAAAATGTAGAAAATAAATAACAGAAAACCAATAAATACCACAATAACCCAAATGTAGGACACGCAGCGGTTGAAAAAACAAGCGATTAGCCAGCCATATGCGTAGATGTAGCTAATGAGATGACTATAGGAAATAAATCTTTGGCAACTTAGCTCGTTGAGGGCTAGAGGAATACATAAGTGTCGATACAAAGAGCCTATAAATTACCGTAACACCAGATATTGTTAAACATTACGTGAATGCACGCAGTGGTTGAAAGGGAAAATGGAGTAGAGTCAATGACCAAGCATGTAGAGCTACTTGTGTTTTTGGAGCTGCAAGTGTTTGTTTCATGTCACAATCAGTTAAAACCAAACATATGTTCACTTATTAGCGTGTATTTGATACATGTATATTGTGCAGCAGAGGGGCGATTAGTTCGGAAGACACTCCCACTTTCAACCTTTCGTACTACTCACCACTCATCATTGCTAAACAACTTTTAAAAGTGATGAAAATGAATTGGTGCGAGTGAGGGGTAAAGGAGAGGAAGTGGAATGGAGACGATCAACTGTAAATAATGAGATTTAAGTAAAATCGAATGTGCAGGGGTTGAGAATGGGAGGGGGGAGTGTAGGCGGCTGTGAGGTAAATGCAACAAAAAAAGTACAGGAGAGACTAGTGATGGAAACGGTGGAAATAAGTAGAGAAAAAGGGGTAAACAGAGAACAGTGATAAACAGACCACGTTAAGGGACAATGAAATAGGCGCTGTGTCAGTGACACAGATTTGGAGTTATGCACACGTTGAGTTACCGTGCGATAATTGTTTCAATAGACATTCATGTGTTGCGGATTAACATTTGCGCTTAGTTGAAAATATCAGGATCCCTACACCAGAGATAATCGCGGCACATCCGGAACTGCTCAAATCAAATGCGAACGACTGAAATTTGAAATATGTTTAAAATGGAATAGCTTGCGCGGCATTTTTTAGCGTATCATCCGCAAGTGCCATTTTCATCTTTTGCAAGCTTGAAATGTTCGGTTAAAATCTGCGAGCAACAAAACTCATTGACTTGCGGATCTTCACTGATTCCATCTAGTGGATGACACAAACTTGGGGAATAACCACCACGTCATGGAGACATAGTGAGAGAGATGAAAGGGATGAATATGCATCATGATAGAGAGAGGGGGGGGAAGTAAGTGAAAAAAGTTACTACTTACCTCTCTATATAGTTTGTAGTCATGATAAGAATCCTGGCCTCAGAAGAGGTCACTCCGTCCAGTGCATTAAGGAGACCGCTGAATGTGAGGTGCCCGAGGCCTTCATTCCTCTTTAAATCTGCAACAAAAGCGCGTCAGAGAGATTATGTTTGTAAACTCTCATCTTACAACAAGATATAGATATGTATAGTTTGTTTTACACGACCCTATGTTGTACTAACTTGATATAGCAGCAACATACAGCGAGAACTATTTACAGCTCGAACTACACAAAGATAAAAGTAATAGTTTGGATTTGAAATGAGAGACCCGGAAAGGCTTATTTTCATATATGCTCAAGAACACAACTTTTCTACATGCACGTACATGTATATATAAAAATACATAAAACGTATGCATAGCTACATGTATATGACATGATAGTATACAGCTACAACGAGATATATGACATAACAGTCTATAGTTATAATGAATAACATAAGAAATATATAACATGACAGGTTATAGTTATAATGTGTAACATAGAGATATATAACATGACAGTTTATAGTTATGAGTAACATAGAAATATATAACATAACATGTTATAGTTATGTGTTACCATATAGTAATACTATGCATCACATTTGAATTCTGAACTGTAGATGACACAGGTTATGGATTAGAATGTAGCACTGACACATTGACTATCAAACACACTTTGGACTTCAGCATGCAACCAGAGGTCTCTCAATTACCAGTGGTACATTTTTCCTCTTCCCGAGTTTGACAATGATCAAAGAAAACTCACATGACCACATTCTTTCGGCCAGACGATATACATTTTATCTAGCTATAATGGGATCAGGGCCTGGGTGTACTAAAAATGGAACCTTTATTTCCTTAATAGGAATGCAGGAATTACTGTCTGCTAGTCGTGACAACATAGATATTTTTTAAGCGTGAGAGGGAGCACACGAGCGACAAACACTGCTAACATCACGTCTTTCATAGCCATAAGTGAATACTTGATGAAGTAACTACATGTAGTTTCCATGGCTTAAGCAACAAATTTAGCAGGAACTGCTGAAGTGGTTCCACTACACACAATAACTTTGAATTGATCTTCAGCTCATCTCAATCCGGCTCTACGGGGACGCTCAAGAGTGGCCCCTAAGGATTAGCAGTAATACAAAATACAGGACTTCCGCAATGAGATGCCAGAACAACTTTTCATAAGACAGCGGCCATCTATAATAACCAATTATTTTATTCGGAGTCTTTTAAAACCTTATTATAGCTAATAGCTTCATAATTCAATTTGATTTCATGGTAAAACCACAAACAGGATCATAAAAAACTTGCAACACGAAGTGCTTAGAAATACACGAAATGGAACAATGTAGTCCAGATGCTGCAAACAACCTCATGAGAAATGTAAAACATTTCTCATACAAAGAGTCTAGCTTCTGGTAGAAAATGTTCTTTCTATGTAAACCCTCCTCTGACTAGTCATGGATATGGTGCAAAGATTCAGAATTATATAATACAATTTCAGAATCACTGCACCAGATTTACATCAAAACAATGTAGAACTTGAGGACACAAATGTCCTAAAAGAGTTTGATGTAGTATGATACAGGGTATGATACAGGGTTTCACGTGAAGCTTCTATGCAGACCAGTTACATTGTTAGCAACAATCATCGAGAATCTTTGCGTATTTTAAAGGACTTCAACATCTGATTGGCCGAAAATTCACTCCACCAAGTTTCTGATTATTTTAGTAGGTAAAGTGAGCTAGAATTGCAGAAGACAAATCAAAAATGTCATTCAGGTTTGAAAGGTTCAGACTTCAGTTCTGAACCTTTCAAAGCTTTCAGGCTGAAGTTCACAACCGTTAAGTCAACTAGTACTAGTTGATAATCTCTCACCTGCCAGCACTAGTTATGCGGTTTTGACTTGTAGATTGAAATATTGTACTGTATATACATGTACAGTCTACTTCATAATCAGTAGGAAAGTACCATAAGTAATATTGTAGACTAGATATAAATATATAGCAGACTAGCCAGTAAGAAATGTTGAAATCGTTGCACAACAAAATCTTTAAAAAAACCAATAGCTTTCAAATTTAATAACAATGAAAATTGGTTTTAAATGAATGATTTTCACATGATCAGCTCGCTAAAGTGAAACTGCTTGTCTGCTTTTAAATGCTTGATCTTCACACTATCAGCTTGCTAAAGTAAAACTGCTTGTGTGCTTTTAAATGCATGATCTTCACACTAACAGCTTGCTAAAGTGAACCTGCTTCTCTGCTTTTGAACAGCTTGAATTGAATGAAGAGTGGAAAAACAAGGAGAGCCCATATAATACTAGACCTAGAAGTATAAAAGTCGACTCCTTCAAATTATTGTGGTATCAGTTTACATACATAACACTTGTGGCCATATCCTTAAAATAGATGGTGTTAAGTTGAGGAAACAACTCGCACAAGTTTTGACTTTATGGAAGCCAGCATATAGTATTTCAAGATTTGGCTCTCCACTCTTCAGCCATGTGTCTGTTCGATGAACTTTGATATTTTGTATGCTGCTACCTCGCTATTGTGAGATAGACCAAGCAAAACAAACAGCCATAGTAGTCAAGACTGTTGATCCAATGGATGCCTTGACTATTGCAAGAGTCGTGTAGAGCGCCAAGGTTGAGTTTGGCAATGCCAAATTATCCATTTCCACATTTTTTACAATGACACGCTTATCTTCTATTATGGAAATTTCATAATAGTATTGATAAATTAATTTAATTTCTCCTAACACTTACTCATCCGATCCACCCACACGTGATGCAAATATTAAAAACAAAACACTGATAAGGGCCAGTAATAGTGTCACGGATAGTTAACTTGTAGTCCGTATTTTAAGCATATTTTAGTATTACCATTTTATGGACTTATTTTGTCATGATATCATCATAACTGGCACAGAGAACAATAATACAACTTGTTTTCATACAAAGATAGACAAGACAAACTATGGACTAATGCTGAGATGCAATCCAGGTGGTGACAACTTCATACTTTTTGCTAATCATGGCAAAAAGCACAAACAATTATTTGAAATAGAGCTTTACTAAAATTTTGCTGAGGGGAATTCAGAAAAATAAAAATAATTGCATTTGATGCGGACGCGTTCAACTATCCACGCAACTGAAAGATCTGCAGTCGATAGGCTTGCAGTGCGGCGAATGTTAGCCATTGTTTTCAACATACAAATTGAAAAGATCACTTTATCCTACAGCCAGCTGATATGCTGTTCAGTTTTGTAGATGTCAATACTAGACTATAGCCATTTTCAATAATCTTAGATGTCAGTGTGGTCAGTGTGGGTGTATGATAACTCAGCTATCTCTACATAAGATTAAAGCAATTTTGGAGAGATTAAATTGAAGTTTAACAGCTTGTATAAACAGCATTAGCCATGTTTAGAGTTAGAGTTGTGATAGACCTTCGAGGAAATGAATGGAACGTTGAACGCTTACTTCCTGTTGCCTATGAGTGATCACACAGAACTAGCTACTAGTTACACTAAGTTGGTTGTAAAAAGTTTTCATTAGGTGGATTGTATATGCCAGCTACAGGATGTTTTGTTTATCCCATCCGAGATAGTTTTGCGCAAGGAACTAATAACAATAAAACGAGTTGAGAAATCACATTAAAGACCTGAATTTCTTAAACACTGGTATGAATCATGAGACAAATTGGTTTATAAAAAAAAACATCAGCTCATGACTGTTGTAGCGCGTACAGTTCTTTTGAACCTGCGAACCACTTTTTTCAATTCACTTGATCTTTTCAGAGGCCACTGACGGAACTTTCTAGATGAGCAGCAGTTTTCATTCACTGAAGCCAGCAGTAGGTAGAGCTGGCTAGATGAGTTACCCCTTAAATCCAAGTGACTCGTGGAGGCACGGGTTAAACTAGTATTCGCAGAGCTGAACTTTAAACTCATTTTCTTAAGCTTACAATAGGCCTACTCAGCTTCGCACATTTACAACATCTGACAACTCCAAATAGAAACTGTTCAATGTCTCTTAAAATATATGCAAAGCAATTGGTAAAGCCATAGACTTCATTTCTAAAAATAGAATTTTCTGCTCTGTAATAGTTTTGTAATAGCAGCCTAATGATACCATCGCTAATGAATTCTCATTCAGTGATTGATTGTAGGGAGGATAACTAGTTGCAAAACCTATGAGTAGATACTAGATACCTCCATAAACATGCTCTAAAATCTATGAGTAGATACTAGATACCTCCATAAACATGCTCTAAAACCTATGAGTAGATACTAGATACCTCCATAAACATGCTCTAAAACCTATGAGTAGATACTAGATACCTCCATAAACATGCTCTAAAACCTATGAGTAGATACTAGATACCTCCATAAACATGCTCTAAAACCTATGAGTAGATACTAGATACCTCCATAAACATGCTCTAAAACCTATGAGTAGATACTAGATACCTCCATAAACATGCTCTAAAACCTATGAGTAGATACTAGATACCTCCATAAACATGCTCTAAAACCTATGAGTAGATACTAGATACCTCCATAAACATGCTCTAAAACCTATGAGTAGATACTAGATACCTCCATAAACATGCTCTAAAACAAAAAATTCAAATTAGCCTCATCAATAAACGACTAAAGTCGTTTAAAGGTGAGAATATTGAAGAAACTGGTGAAGTTTGCAATAAATAAAATTGTTTGCGGTCATATTTTTCATAACTTGGTTGTTGACTGTTAGCTCTGTATGAAAATAAGACAGTCGAGTCTAAAAATAGCTGTAAGTCTACGAGTTAAAAGAGGTCACCAGCTCGGTCTGCCACCTGTTTGGCATATCATCATATTGTGTCACCAAATGGCACAGTTACAGTGATTCACCTTCATTGACAACCTTTCTCAAGGTCATCAAATTTTTAACAAATGGGTTGCAGTCACAGAAACTATGGTTAAGTCGCAAATCACGAAGTTGAGTTATCCAACTTTGAAGATGCACTAACTGAATTTATAATATTGGTAACGATTTTTGTAACACGTGCATTTGGACCAATCAAAGAGTGATCTTTCTGAATCTGAAGTCAGTTTAGCCAATAGAAGTCTTTAACCCTCTGAAAAACCCCCTTAAAACCGTTGCTATGCTAAACAGGAAGTACTGAAAAATGGTGTCCGATAAATATAATCGTTTCTTTTTTGCCGATTTTAAAGAAAACTTTGACATTTCGGACACCTATAATGAGTACTTTGGTATTCTAACTAATGTCAAAAGCAGTGAAAGTAAAGGGAATTACGATGATCTTTTCCTAACAAGTCTTACAAGCTTATCACAATATTTAATTGTAAGAATAATTATTCGATTTTATAAGATTGTTTTCAGATTTAATTTTAAGAACAATCATTTGAGTTTACAAGATCGAAGTATATAGTGATCGATGGTGTGCAATATGTTACTGTTGTTATTTTTCTAAAGATTTTGTTGATGATTTGGCTGTGCCCAATATCGCAATACTGTCAAGCCGTTTTTAACATCTGCAAAATTAAGTATTACGTTTTTTTTATAAATATAAAGCTATTTCTATGACAACCAGCTAAAATCTGTTTAGATTTTTGAATTCAGCATAATTTTTTTAATATAAATACAGAAATCTAGATAAATATCACAACTTATTGATATTTGTTGCTATGACGTTTTGAAATGTAAACAAAATTGTGCATTGGTTTTCGTTTCTCAAACTTTAACGCAAGTTTTCTCGGAACTATGTTTTCGCACTAATGGTAAACGTGCATTCAGTTTTTTGACCATAGAATCTGCTGTAAATAAGCTAGAATCAAATTCTTTTTTGCAAAATGGCTGTGAGAAATTTCTCCTTCTGCTAGTGTAGATAACTCTAAATCTTATAATCCTGACTTAACCATGGTTTCTATGATCATGACACAAATATCAAAAGATCTGCAAAATGTATTTATAAAATATAAAACTGATGATGTCAGAAACTTACTGTCCTTAGAGAGATCTCGACTAACGAAAGCGGCATCTATATCCTCAAGGAGAATGATACTCTGATGCTCGGCATGGGCGAGCATGTGGTTGAGCCTTGTGTCACTCATGCTCGAATCTCCGAGGTTAAGGATAGAAATGCTATAATCCAGTTCACCTGGTAACAGCAAAACAGAGGAGAAAGTTATCCTGATCGGCATGTTCAAACTGAAAAGAAACTGAAATCTCTTATAAACAAATTGAAACAAAACTACACATCCTAACTTGAAAACTTTTGCAAACTGGTTTTATAACAAAGAATATTTTTCATACAATTAAGGAAAATCACTTTCAACCTCGGATTATTACTACTCTAAAGCACATTTGCTGTTATAAGTAGTTGCGCTGGGTTTGTATTTCGATTAGCGCATAACTTCAAAGAGTTGAATGATAAAACGGATATTTCCTGGCCATTGTGGTCTCCTCGTGTAACCTCACAAGCTTATTATGCAACCAACATAATTAAAATAGGATTTTATTTTACTTCTCAAACTGGATTGGCTACCAGAATGCCTTTTTTACGCTGCAGGCTTACGTATTGCCATAAACCGTTATCAAAGTCTCCAAATCATTAACTTTTTTTGACATCTAATTAGACAGACTGCAATAATTACGATGGCTAGACAGATTTGTGCCTTATCATATCTTAGTTTGACAGTTTCGTGATATTTGAGGTATTTTAACCCTTTTTCTCATTTTACTGAGCAGAAGTTAGATCTGAGATGATAAAGTTATTTTTATCTATCCTTTACAATTTAGCTTCAATTGGTCTAGGATAGAGACACGCACTGTGTTCAACTTGCCGTCATGGGCATATTCTATAGTAGAGGCACTGTGCCTACTCTGACAATCATAGGCAGTTGCTTCTTCTATATTCTATAGCAGAAGTGCTGTGCGTTCTCTGACAACCACAGAAAAATTATTCTACATGTACATATTCTATGGCAGAGGTACTGCGCCTACTGTAATAGCCATAGACAGCTGCTTCTTCTATATTCTACGGTAGAAACACTGTGCCTACTCGGACAACCATAGGATACATCATTCGGGCAGTGATGATTAATTGGAAAGTTTATTTATTAAGTAATTATTTAGATTAATCAATGCAGCGCGGAAACAGATGGTTTCTCTAATAAAATAATCTCACGAGATCACAACTGCCATTAAAATAAGTACAAAAAATGAATTAAATGATTTTTCAAGAACTATTCATGAATTTGTAACATTTGCCACTGTGCGCAACCGCAGTGAAAATAGCTTATCACACAGCTTTACATCATCCTCTAATAAACCTCTGATCCCTCCTACCAGACTCTTTACGTCCTAAACAAATCCTATCTACTTTTTAATCAGTTGTTAGAGAACTAGTATTATAGCTTCAACCACAGAAGAGATGATCAACAGGGTGACTAGGAAAAAGGAAGCTAACACCTGTTATAGGTCAATATCGAGCTCATTGCTCAAATAAGCTTTGATGCGGAGGATAAGTTTGAAGGATGGTGAAACGGCTCTTCGACTGGTTATAATGAATAGAATTCCGGTCCCGAGTTGGACTGGTAGTCGCATCTTCATGTAATGAAAGACCTAGTACCATATCCTGTAGCTATTCGCTACATCACACAAGATCAAAACCGTGTTCCATGGTTCTTAGTCCTTATCACACCAGAAATTCATCTCAATTTGTGTGATCTGACTGCCAAGATGTTTCAAGATGAAATGTGATAAAACGTGATCATGGTTAAAACGCTCAGAAGACATGCACGTACCGAAATGACATCAGTAATTGCTCGGCTGCCTGTTTCTCTCTATGGTTATTGCTATAGGCTATTGGGTTGAAGTGGCGGAGTTGCGCATCTCTATTCTGCCAGTCTCTTCGCAAGTATAAATGTCATAATCGCACTCACTTGAATCTCAGCGTTTTAACCATGATTAAGTTTTGTCAAATTTCACCTTTAAACATCCTGCCAGTCAGATCACCTCAAACATCAACCATCGCAAATGATAGAAAAATACCGATACTTTCTGGTAAAATCTACTAAAGTTTTGTGTAAGTTCATCTCTAAGTGCTCAAGAACCTCAAGTCAAGCTCTAAGTGCCTTCACTGAGCTGCATCTAATCTCTCAACTTACAAATATAGCATTGAAAGTTCCAAATCTAGCCATCGGGTCAACCCAAACAGCATAAAATTGACAGATATATCTTAGCCGACAAGACCCACAAGGTAATCACTCCAGACAGCTTTTAAGGACAAACCGCCGCACTCAGGCCTTGATCTTTAACAGAACAGCTAATCGTACTATAGATCAAGATTAGCCGACCTAACACAAGTAATAGCACTTTAATGTCAGATTGCCGGATACGGAGACTTATTTCGCAAAACGAAGAATGTCTGTATCAAAGACAACACTATCTTAAAATAACTCAAACTGTGATAAAACCACAATTATTTAAAGGATGCTATCAAGTTGCACAAAGAGAGAAAAAATCAGGTTGCGGAAAGGAGTGCCAAAAAGACAGATATGCACTAAATTGGACAAAGACAGGAGGAAACAACTGGATCTCAGATGAGCTGGGATGAAGTATCCTCATTTCAACTAGGTATTGAGTTGTTAGTTTTTACATGAATGATTCCTTAAATCTCATTATCTGTGAATGAAGATATAATACTATAATATAATATTATTTGTGATGGCCGAATCTTCAGAATATTATGAATACTATTAGAATATATTATTTGATTTTAACTAATAATAATAATATAATTCTTTAGAGTCTTTTCAAAGCCAATCACACAATAGTCGCATGAGTTTCAACATTTTTACAAATTTATATGTTCAATAAGTTTTTGTCAACTTTCTAGCTCACAAGTATAATGGAGGCATCAAATAAATAAACATTCATACTTCATTGCACTATCTTGAGAATAGTGATGCATGAAGTTTTTAGCGACTAGGGCTGGGTTTTGGCTCTGAGAGCCATGGTGAAATTTTTGTTATTCTAAACAGGAAACAGTTTGTTGCCAATTACAACACGCTTCATCCCACCGATTTCAGGGCCTCTGTATAGATCTCCCAGAACTCTTTGGTAGCCTATGATCCTAGGGCTGTTTAGCAAAGTTGCCAGAATGTAACATCCATTTGCCTTAATCGCTCTCAATCTAATCTAATTATTGAATTAAAAATATTCGCCATCGAAAAACAATTGAAAAACTGAATAGGAAATTCCTTTGTTGCGTGTGTAGTTACAATTTCGCTCTTTTAATGTTTACGAGAGACGGAATGCCTGGCGCCACTCGCCATGTGACACAGCTATTTTTGGAGAATCAAAGGGGTTTCTGACAAGAAATAATTAATTATATCGAATGCCAAGCGCATGTACAATGAACTATCATAACATAAAGTTTAGCATTTTGTCATATCTTGCTTAAAGACTCGCCTAATCAGATTGCAGTAATAATAATTAACTAGTAATTATTTGGAGCGATTTCGACCGTAATTTTTTGGCCATGTAAACAAAGAATGTACATAAATATGTAGAGAAGCTCAACTATATATTCGGAAGGTAATAGCTTGCCAGGTGAGCAGAGAGTACCAAGAGTATACCGCAGTACCTAGTGTACATTATTGGTTAGCAGATAAAAAATAAATTACTTGAAATAACTTTTATAAATACTATATGCAAATACTGTAAGTTTACACAAATATAGCGCAATGTTTCCTGATATCTATCTTAATTTACCTTCATTTTAATTGGTTGCAAAAACAGAAAGAAAGCTAGGTACAGAAGAAATAATAAGCTAATTCGATAGTTTTGATTGGTTATCAAAGTTTTTACAACTAAGCTGTAGGATGGCAGAAAAATACTTTTTTTTACCAATTAAAAATGCCACATTTTCTAATAGCGTATCAGCTTTTACCGATATGAAGAAATCAATAATTAAATTTAAATCGCAGAACTGTCAGCGGTTGTGATTTCAGAAAATCAACATGCGATGCCAGTTTGTTACCTAGCAAATATTTAAAATAGTAGACATTAGTGGCGGTGCGATTTGTAGAATAACTGCCATCGTTTAAATGTCTCATATTTCGTGAGATTTGCAACCCACGAACTGCCATACCAGCAGAAGTATAAAAGCTGTCTCATGCTTGCGAAGACAAGCTATTGTTATCTGTTTGTGGGGTATGCGGATGAATGCACGCAGAAACAGCCACCAACCGATGAGACAAATATGATCATGTTGAATGTTTTAAACAGTCTCAGATTTCTGATGCAGAGCAAAACATAAATTTAGCTAAAGTTGATTGGAAGTGGCTAATCTATGCTAGATAGCAACCAGCTTACATTAATGTAATTATGACCAGTACTCTTTCTAACAGATGTCTAAAGTTCTTACAGGTATTAAAGAGATATTATCAGTAAAAGAATTACTTTAGGCTTCAAAATACGAAAAAAATTGAAAGTTGTCCAAAAATATAATCCGGCAACAAATGTTATATTGCCAAATCTTTTATGCTACAAAATCATCAGATAACTATAATAGCCATTATGGCTCGAGGGAGACAATCCTCCTCCTGCAGGTATTTTTATAAGCCATTCAGCCTTGTAACACAAAGGAGGGCTTATATCTTATGGAGACAAACAAGCTTGCCGATGGTTATCAGCTAGGTAGGTGATGTCATTATCAAGTAATTGAACAAGAATGCCCTGCTGTACATCACGGGAACGCCTCGCCAAGACATAAGCCGATTATATGATTTCAATATCACTGCAAAATAATGACATAATTTACTTGTAACATTTACCTAATTTATTTCACTATTATATTATTCATATTAAACCAATCTCTTAATTTTATACTGTTAATCAGCGTAGAATCATCTCAACAAAGAATCATACGGGAAACAAAATAACCAATTTGCTCGGTGGTGAGAAAAGACAAGCTCATCAGATAAAATAAAGCTATATCCCATCAGTACACATTAAGTTTAGCAGATTGGGAACTAGGAGTTGTCCACCCAAGCACTTTATAGACGCAGTTTACAAAAAGGGCTTACATCAGAGAGCAACAATAATAGACATCAATAACTGGCAGTAGCCATTACCAGTATGAATGTTAGCGGCCAGTCAACCTAAGCTAACATCAGCCTCACCTAGTAAAGCACCTTATCATGTCTGTCAAAGCTATAGAGTTTTAATATTACCATTTTGACTAGTGGAAATTCAAAATAAAGCAATTTTTAGGTTTATACATAGCGAAACATAACTTTTATAAAACGATATATTCAAAATTGCTTTTTTATTTGTATCGTTTATATCAATTGATTATTTTTCGTTTTTATTGACAGTTGTTTCAAGTTTTCAATAACCAGGTACAAGTGGAGACAAAAATAGTACAAGCACATCAACAGCTAAACAGCTTTTAAAAACAACTAATCTGAACAATTTGACAAGGTGTTTTGTGTCCATTACAGTATAGCGCATAACATTGTGATACATGTGTTGTTGGTTGACAAGTGTCAATGTCTCACATTCATATATGCTTATTAGCAAGTGTCCTTAACAAGTGGGTTATTGTTTGACAAGCATCACTATGTCAAATCCATAATTACTTAGCAGGTGACCTCGCTTTACAGGTGCCATTACTATGTCATCATACATATGTCATTACTTGACAAATGCCTCTGGGTTACACCCATAACTGCATTTTGTTGCAAGTCAACCAAATTTAAACCAAATTTTGTTGCAAGTCAACCATTTGCAAGTCAATTCCATTGCTTAGGAAGTGTCATTGTTTCATGATGTCATTGCGCCAAACGTGTCATTTTTTGTCAATTGTCGCTGTGTCAAATCCATAACAGCTTAGTAAGGGCCAATCATAGATATAGTAAACCCGGGTATAGTATATCTATGGTGCCAATGCTTGACAAGTGTCATTGTGCCGTACATGCCATTACTTGACAAGTGCCACCAAGTCAAAAAACATTACTTAGCAAGTTTCATTGCTTCATAAATGTCAATGAATTATCAATTTAATTGTTTTACATGTCTTTCTGCTTCATGTGTGATTGCTCACATGTATAACTATTATGTCACTGTTAAACTGCCCTTTCCCCGTCATAACACTGAAATGATTTTGTACATCTACGCTGCCGATGTGTTACCAGTTGTATTGCGTATATTATCTCTACCTGGTCATTAGGTATTATCAATTTGCTTTTGAAGGTCATACGCAAAAGGAATACACAAAATATACCGGCTAGTGCAGTGATGTAGCTGCTTTTGCCACAGCCAGGTGGTCCGTAGAGGAGGTAACCACGCCTGTACGGTATGCCTCTTTCATTGTACCACTGTGGGTTTTCAATGAACTCCTTTACATCCTCCAAAATCTTTTCTGAAACTCCCTTGTCGAGTATGACAGAGCTGATTGGCCTCTTCCTGCGAGCACTCTTCCTGTAGAGCAGCAACAGCCAATAAAACTGCAACGTTTGACTCGGAGTCACGTTGTAAATTACTAGGTTTGCGAAGAGCCATAGACCAAGATTTCTAAATGCCATAGGCAAGACCACTATCATTGAGTTTTCAAAAATCATGACCTCCTTATCATGTTACTGTAGCTACAAAGACCTCTTTGACGGCAAACGAAAAAATTGACAAATGTTACAAAGAGCGTCACATGAGAGTCAAACTTTCTGGAATGTTCCAGAAGTGAGCTCGCTATCCTAATAGGCTAACTACTGAATAGCCGCTCCTTCTAAAAACAATATTCGTTTATAAAGTTTGTTTAGAATTCAATGGTTCACGTCTTATAAAAACCTTCTTAATTTCTGGCAAAGATAGAAATCTGCTAGTTGGCGAGACCATGAGTGCTTAGCAACAGCGGTATAAAATATTTATGGTAACACAGCATACGATTGTGAAAGATTGCCTTTGGGATTACATAATCCATGGAGTTGATGTGCATTGTTAAGATTCCGGTATTCCTCGCCAGTTATACAATTAACAAATTGTTGTCACGCATCACTATTATCGTTTGACATAATCTTTGTAGTAATGTATACACAAGTACTACTGCTAATAGTATAGGAAACTACTGACAAAAATAATTCATTTTTAGGTTTTTAGCTGGGTTACTGTATGGGTGGGTTGGAATCCGAGAACTTTGTTTGTTTTAGCTGTCTGTAGTAATCCTGCAGTCAAATGTAATGGTGAGTAGACATATTCTAGCAAATAATTATTTTAAGTAATCTTACAGTAAAAACAAAATATTGCAAATTTGTTTTTAAGACGCCTGTTTTTATTTTACTATTTATTGGCATTGATTAGTTTATTGGATACAGAAATGTTTTGTACCCAAATATGACAAGTAATCAGAACCACACACACAGTAGAACCTCTACTTATAAAAGACTCTACATTCAAAATTTTCAAGTTACGAAACACCTTTCGATAGAACCTTCAGTTCAATTTATGAAGGATGTCAGCCTTTTGTATTTTAAGCCATTGGTTTGTTTTATATTTTAGGCATGTTTGCTTCCCATGAGTACAAGGAAAAACGAGTCTCACTCAATTTCATTTGCTGTTTGAAAGTTAGTGAACAACAAATTTTTTGATTTCATTCATTGTAGAATTTAGAGTTATCACATACAGAGTAGGAGAACGTTTGTTTCTCGCAATTCAAGTTCTGTGCTTTTTGTATGATGGGTTTTTCAGTTCGTGCCGATGTAAATAAATTTTTCTACCTACTTCATCTGACTGCTGCCCTACTACTACGGTTTTGGCTTGACCTTGACCTCGTCTAGACAGCCAAAGCCCAAGGCAAGCAAACAAACCAAAAAACCATTGGTAGTTTTCATTCGGCATTACTCTGTTTTTTTCCGTGTACTTTTTTCTATTTATTATAAATTAATATAATTCTCACATATATTAGTTCAGGTTTTGACCATTACATGTATTTATAGTTTGCACAAAGTTGTTCGAGTTTTGTGAGGGTTTGGAATGAATTGTGAGGGTTTGGAATGAATTGTGAGGGTTTGGAATGAATTGTGAGGGTTTGGAATGAATTGTGAGGGTTTGGAATGAATGGTGAGGGTTTGGAATGAATTGTGAGGGTTTGGAATGAATTGTGAGGGTTTGGAATGAATTGTGAGGGTTTGGAATGAATTGTGAGGGTTTGGAATGAATGGTGAGGGTTTGGAATGAATTGTGAGGGTTTGGAATGAATTGTGAGGGTTTGGAATGAATTGTGAGGGTTTGGAATGAATTGTGAGGGTTTGGAATGAATTGTGAGGGTTTGGAATGAATTGTGAGGGTTTGGAATGAATTGTGAGGGTTTGGAATGAATTGTGAGGGTTTGGAATGAATTGTGAGGGTTTGGAATGAATTGTGAGGGTTTGGAATGAATTGTGAGGGTTTGGAATGAATTGTGAGGGTTTGGAATGAATTGTGAGGGTTTGGAATGAATTGTGAGGGTTTGGAATGAATTGTGAGGGTTTGGAATGAATTGTGAGGGTTTGGAATGAATTGTGAGGGTTTGGAATGAATTGTGAGGGTTTGGAATGAATTGTGAGGGTTTGGAATGAATTGTGAGGGTTTGGAATGAATTGTGAGGGTTTGGAATGAATTGTGAGGGTTTGGAATGAATTGTGAGGGTTTGGAATGAATTGTGAGGGTTTGGAATGAATTGTGAGGGTTTGGAATGAATTGTGAGGGTTTGGAATAAATTGTGAGGGTTTGGAATGAATTGTGAGGGTTTGGAATGAATTGTGAGGGTTTGGAATGAATTGTGAGGGTTTGGAATGAATTGTGAGGGTTTGGAATGAATTGTGAGGGTTTGGAATGAATTGTGAGGGTTTGGAATGAATTGTGAGGGTTTGGAATGAATTGTGAGGGTTTGGAATGAATTGTGAGGGTTTGGAATGAATTGTGAGGGTTTGGAATGAATTGTGAGGGTTTGGAATGAATTGTGAGGGTTTGGAATGAATTGTGAGGGTTTGGAATGAATTGTGAGGGTTTGGAATGAATTGTGAGGGTTTGGAATGAATTGTGAGGGTTTGGAATGAATTGTGAGGGTTTGGAATGAATTGTGAGGGTTTGGAATGAATTGTGAGGGTTTGGAATGAATTGTGAGGGTTTGGAATGAATTGTGAGGGTTTGGAATGAATTAGGTTCATATAGTAAATTGGGTTTCAATTAACAAAATCAGCTACTTACGAAATGGCTTCCGGAACAAATTAATTTCATAAGTAGATGTTCTACAGTGCAATGGCTATGAAGATTATAAAATAATGAGAAAATCCATAATAAACTACATTCCTAAATTCACCACTGTCTTGGCATGAAACCACCAGCCGGCACAATAACTGAAGGAGACAATTACTGGCTCAAAGACAGGTTTAAAACTTAATTAGAATTGTCTTCTCAATACATATTAAAAAACCATTAATGACTTAAATCCTACAGCGAGAATGTCTAAGGAACTAATTGGTTGCCTAGCTTGTAATGACTATAAATTATAGAACACTTTTTGTTAGATGACAAGTGGCAGGAATACTTCTGTGAACCAGAATTACAAACGCCGGAATTGAATGCGCAAGGCGAACATAAACAGCTCTGAGCCGGCCATAACTAAGTGTAATGACCAGTTGAATTCTCTAATTGCCCTCTCTTTAGCTCGAAGAAATATTTTCAATAGGTTTACCGGAACTAACGTAACTAACCAGCACGCTTCCTCTGCGCATATGAAATTTGAGTGTAGCTCGTTTACATGTTTAGAGTAATTCCTTACTTCAAGCACCTACCCAAAAGGCTCCCAGTTGACACCCCTCACTATGTAAATGGGTGTGCGACCTTGCTCATGGGTTACAGCCAGTTCTCGGGCAGCATCTAAGATGTTGAAATATATCATCTGGTTTTTACCAAAAGCTGTAAGAGTCACGGACTCCCATGGCGCAGCTGCAAATATGAGTCAACCGTGACATTGACAGTAGGAGATTAGCATGAAAGCAATCTAATGAGTCATCAAATGTATTATTTTCATTTAGATAAGCTTTACAAGTTTTATTTTCAGATGACTCAGATACAACCTTGCTTCTAAACAGCGGAATGTTTAACAGTTGGAAGTCTTAATCTTGTATATACAAACAGGACCACTGATCCTAGACTATATTAATAACTTTCCATCAATCATTAAACCGCTTAAAATAGCACAATTCCTTTTGAGCTGAATATTATATTAAAGCTCCAAACTTGTAGAACTCTATGAACAAAAACAAATGAAGTAAAAAAAATTTTCTCCACACTTTTTCAAAGAAGTCGTGTTTTAGAGATAACTGAAGAAACATTATGATTGCAGTACACTGAGTCTGATAGAGTCTGTATATTTGTTATGAATAGAAAAACAAATAGTTTTAGTGTAAAGTTCTTGTTAATGAGAAGAAGCTTTTTAGTTTTGTTTATTTTTTATCCTTCATTACTAAAACTGTCAACTAGTATTTCACTAGGAACTATTGTTCTGTCAGCAACCATTTCTTATTTTTCCACCAACTTGGAGTGCTCTCCGTATTTTGGCAATACTTCAGAAACTAACAGTATAATGGTCTCGAAACGTCAAAATCAGACAGGAAACATATTCGACACAAAGCGACAAAAATTACATAAACCTACTTGAGCTGTGTGTGGAAAAACAGAGTGAAACTATGCAGCTGAGTTTACTCGTGGTAGAATTAGGTGGGACAACAATTCCCCACATTATCCCAGGCTTCAAAGACATCAGAGCTGAGTTAAATTGCACCAATATATGGAGCGTTTGATGACTTTAATATGAACGTTCCTGTTACCAAATAACAGTAAATTCTATGAAACGACACTTGCTATAAAATTGTGTTTTCTATTAACAAACATCACAAACTTTTTCTAAAAGCTTAAAACTTTCCTACCATCGCCAACAGCTCGAATCTCTCGATTGCGTTCCACTTTGATCCAAGTTCCTTGGTACCTGAAATAGCACCGTGTCTAAGTAGCAAGTAGCAGTAATGCACCTGTACCTAATTGACAGCTCAATGACAGCCCCACCAATATTAAACTGAAAAGCTTGCAATTAGAAACTGAGGAATGACATAGCACTCTCCTTTCATTGACAAATACCTGTAAATGTTGTTCATGATGCAGTTCTGTTTACATACTCAATACCTAGTGAATTACAACCTGAAAGTAACCCTCACATCGGTTTCATTGTTTCTCTATTGCATAGGCTGGAATTTAATACATGTAAAAGCTGGGTAATTTACTGAATCGCTATATTAATTTATTAAATGTACACAAATAGTTGTCTACTCAATGTAGGACAACTACCTGCAAGCTGTTATTACAAATTGGGTTTCTTCATAAAAAGTTATGATTTTGCCCAAATGTCATTACCTTTTTTGAATTCTTTCAAACCTCACAATACCATTAACATAACAAGCCCATGCTAAAGGAATTTAGCAATTTAGCCCGTGCTCAATGAAATATCTGAAATATCTCTATGAACTATCTGAAATATCTCTATGAAATATCTATGTCAAGGGTGAAATTGTAACTGAGGCCACCAAGCCATGACTTGTATGTTGTCTCACAGATTCTTTTTTGCATTCTATTCAATTTAGGCTTTATAAATCCTCATCTACTTAAACATCAGTTCAAGGATATACTAAGTTCCTAGTCAAGTAATGTATCCATATTCCAACCACTTAAGGTGACGGCTGCAATCAACTAGCTAACTGGAGTTGCCCACCTCCTTATCAATGTTTCATTTCTTTAAGCGAAAGATGACAGGCAGCTTTAAGTTTTAGGCTTTGTCTAAAACAACTGAAAGCTACCTCTATTTGAGTAATATGTAAGTCTAAAACTTTAGTATTAGTGGCCCCTGCCGGATCTCCAATGTTTTCAATTACTACATGTACACACTCTCACCAAGCAAACTATGGTGATATTGTAAAGGATTGTATTTATACCACAAAACCTTCAAGAAACACCTAGTGATAAACTAAAAAGTTGAAAATAAAAGACACAACTCTTACAAGCGCACATGTATATGAATACCTCATGAAGTGGTCACCAACGCTGGGCACGAAGTTGTACTGGGTATGTATGGCCCCGGTCTCAGTTTGCATGAATGATGTCTCCACACCTATGTGTTGTGTGCTTTTCCGTGCATGCATGCTTATCCAGTTCAACACCCAATTATAACTTTTGTCTCTATTTGTTATTTCTAGTGACATCATACAATGCCGACGAAATAATATGCTACCATATTGCACACCCTAAAAAAACAAATGAACTGAATTTTACCAGAAAAACAGTATATGATATACTGAAAAACAAAAGATTTAGCCTGATTGTTTAAGAAATTTATACATCATTAGTGTTTACATTCCTTGATTTTACACCTTTATACATACAAACATAACTTAGGTAACACAATAAAGCAGCACTTTGAAAAGCATAATAAATCAAAAAAGATTGCTTATTGATAATTACATAATTCATCACTTGTTTGCTATTTTAAACAATAAGATTTTGAGATAAAAATGATGAGTTTGACATTTTATATTTTTGTAAGATGTGTTTAAAGTTGCAAAACTAATGCTTATAGATTCATATATTGACATAATATTTTTTTATGTATTACAATAACAAAACATGTTTTCACAAAAATTTATATAAAAATAGACCATATCTTCATTGAGAAGAAACAGGAGCCGAGATAAGGTGGACTAATAGAAGGAAGTTAAATAAAGTGAGCCATAGCTACGAGTTATGAAGGGAACACTAATACTTTGATCGATATCCATATGTTGGCATTTTAAGACTTAATCCTTAAGCATTTATCAACCCCATGGTAACCATGATGTGTCTTACAAAACAATTAGACAGATAATTGTTTCTAAAAATGCAAGTACCAAGGTTATTCACAATGTCATACAAGTAACTCGGTTGAAGACTCACTTTGAATCATTATAGTGATTCAAATAGTTCATCCAATATATATTCCTACCCATATTACGGCAAATTTCATGAAGCTGAAAATATTAATAAACGGTGGTAACTGAGCTGAAGTTGAACTGAGTCTTATTTGAGAACTAGAAAGAGATCCAGAAACTCACCAAAATAAACAAAAATGCTTTCTTTCACCTCTCGAAAGCATCGCATGCAAAAGAAATGGCAGTTATCAATCTTCTAGAAATATAATACATTTTCATTCCAGAGTCTTTTGAATGGTCATGGCACATATAAATTACAAACATACGTCTTACATATTGGTATAATATACATATCTCCTATATATAGATATTGCATGCATTACATATACATAAACTAAACTATATTTTAAGGAAATAGCTGTAGGAGTTGAGACCAAGCACATGATTTGAGATTATTTACATGATACTAGTGACACATAACTGACAACTGGGGAGCAGTACATACCTTTCTACTGATAGCCGCAAGCGCACCAACTCCAAACAGGCCAGCGCCAGCCCCGAAGTACGGATTATCTTGTAATGATGCGATTAAGTCTGTTATTCCCATTGTGATGCGGTATGACTGTTTCTACCCTTACATCTGACTTACAGCTTCTGCCCACAAAAGCCTAGAAAACTAAACAGCCCCACGGTGTGACCTATGCTATCTGCCAAACTTGCAAACTATCAACGTTACCGACATTGAAATCCAAAGCTAACAACGGATCCATAATAATAAGCATGACTTTTAACAACCGAAGAGAACAAATGTGAAATGAAGCAATTAGCACCCTTTTTCATTTAATTTGTCAATTTAATTTGACAGGGATATAAAATAAATCTTTGGATGTAAATGTTGGCAAAACTGTGACGTGCAGGTTATATTAAGAATATCGAAAATAGAAAATTAAAAAGCCTCGGTAAAATATATTGAGAATATAAAATTTTGAGAAATAATGTTATTGAGTAAAGTGTGAGTAGAGTTTTTAGAAAGATAACAAAGGTTACAATTCTTAGACAGAATTATACTCTGCCATTTAGTACACATTAATTTTGCATCAGACCACGACATAATTAGAGTTCCTCAAAAAATGCCACTCTAGACTTTGTTGAACCAGCTGATGTCTTCTGCAAAGTTTGGTACTTTGTGTCTCCTCTTTGCAAGTTCTCATCATGCAACCGATCGAGAACGGTTTGTTTTTCCTCGACTTTAAGAATGTCCATATCAGCTTTTAAATTCTTCAATTGATTTTGGATACTTTCACTTTTCTCCATAAATGCCTTACTTTCTTGTTCAACTTCAAGCTTTAACTGACTCATGTCTGTACACATATAGTCAACCACATTGTCACTTGTACTGTTAAACTGTGGATACAGCAAAGAAGTCAGTTTCTTTTTAGCCACGAGCTCGGCATCTCTTGCTCGCTCCAATTCTTGTTTTAATGTGTCTACTTCCTTTGCTCGCTGTTCTGAGTCTTCCAGAATCCTGGCGGCTAAAAGTTCAGCATCCTTTGCTCGCTTTTCCACAAGCAACTTCTCCTCCTCTGTTTTTATAACTGAGATTTGGGCCCGACCCATCTCAGCTTCAGCTTCTGCAGTTTTTTCTCTTAACAGCTGGTTTTCCTCTTCAACTAATTCTGCTTTCTGATTCAACAGTTCTGATGTTTCCTCAGAACGTTTCAAGTTTTCTCTGGTCAACTCGAGTTCAAGCTCAAGCTGATGAACACGACTCACAAGAGCCTCTTTTTCTTGCTGCAGTATTGTTCTGATCTCTTGCTCTCGGGACAGTTTTTCCTTTTCCTGTTGCCTCTTGATTCGCTGCTCCTTAGCTTGAGTCTTCATTTGTTGCACTTCAAGTGTATCAGGAATCCTCCTCTGCTTGTACAACTGGTGATTGCCTTGACATAGCTCAAAGAGTAAATTATTTCGTCGGAGGTCTCGAGAGAAAAATGTCAGGTCATCATTATGATTTTTGTCAAAAGTTTTAATTTTGAACTTTTTTTCTGTGTGATATATGTGACTAATCTCACTCCACGCAAAGCCAAGTACTGGAATGAGTTTGTTTTCTGGCTTGAAGATATGAAGGCCAAGAGAATTCACACCTAAAGACACTTCGGTATTTCGTTTGTTCTTGATGTCAAAGTATGAGTAGCCAAACATTTCCAAATCTTGAGCAATTTTTAAAAACTCTTTTTCAGCATCTTCTTTACTTAACCCTTTGTGATCTGCATACCAAATCTTGATTCTTTCTTCCCACATTTCACAGGTCATTTGGTATTGATCAATGACAGTCTGTGGTAAAATTGAGCCAACCCGTAAAGATCCAGGAACAAATGAGTTCTCATCGTAATCGCCCAAATCTGCCTGCACAGCATAAGACGCTAGAAGAACTGATGCTTCCGGGGCACAAAATAGATTCTCTGATACAACATCTTGTTTTATTTGCAAGAAAAAAAGATGTTGTGTAATATCCTGTATGAGCTCTTCTGAAATGTCTTCAGGATAATATTTAACAAGAAAGGAACAGTGCATTTGCGAGCGATGCTCAGCTGAGTTGTCAGTTGCGATTTGATCTACAACTTTCTTATCTCTCTTTAACCAAAAGCGGTGATCGTCTTTGTCATGAGCTTCAAGATCAAAATACCAATGTTCCCGAAGCCCAATTGTTCGACATACCATATCGAACAAATCCTGTCCAGTATTTTTCTCAGATATGTGGAACTTTAACTCAGCCTCCATAGTATGTACAGTTATAGGGAGTGTTGAGTTTTTCTTTTTGGATGGCATTTTGATGAGTAGGATATGCAGTCTAGATCACCTAGATTATTACCAGTCCAAAGGCCAATCAAGGCTAAGCCTGTAAAATCATAAAAAACTGTTTCATCTTTTAAGAAACTAATTTGTATGGGAAATCTTGGGATGATTTTTAATAAAGAACTAATGGAACAAAAAACGAGGTTTAGCCTGTGACATTTGTTTCAGTTTGGTAGGTCAAAAGAACTGAGAACAAAAGACCTAGATTAGTAGTACAATGTGGGCTTATATGTTAGAGTTGAAATACACACTAATATTATAAAATATTGGTTGCACAGTACTGAGATGAGACTAAATATTTAACACTTTCACGCAGCCACAAATATTTTTGACACAAAACTCATAGGAATTGAAAATGTATTGGTGAACTTTACTCAGCTAAATATCGAAACAGCTGAACAAACTAACGTTGCTACACAAACAGAATAGTGTGTGAGTTTTTAAGAAAACAAAAATATTTTGTACCAAGAGAGCACCAAATGACACAAGTTTTGCTTGTTATTAAAACGCAAGAAAACGTTGGACTATGTGTTGTACAGCCTGATCTGAATAGTTTACAAGTACGTATAACTAGAAGTGTTTAAACCATACTGGAGTGTTATTTTTCTGATTACTTTTAACCCCGCTAATGAACAGCATGAATAATGTAAAACCTGTATTTGACAGTCACCTCTATTTGCATACCTCCTCTATTTGAACGCCACTCCGAGAGAAGGATTGAAAAATAGAGCGTCACCCTCTAATTGAACGCCACTTCTATTTGAATGCCACTTCTATTTGATCGATACTACTTGACATTCTTAATCTTCACGAACACATAATAACAAGTGATTGGTAGAAAAGTGTCCACAAAACTATACTAATAATGACTCAATTATATTGATAACAATTGATTCGTTCATTGTTGTTGTTCATATTAAAGTCCGTTTTCCAACTCAGTCTTCAAGTTTTTTTGCTAAAAAAACTGATTGTAACACCATAAAATTAGTAACTGTATTATATGGCGGATTAGTGTCCCAAGTTTGCAACCCGAGTTAATAAAACGAGTTATATTTACAAACTCGCGTTTGTAAATATAACTTATAATATCAACTCGAGCCACTCTAATCCGCCATAAGTTCTAGTTTTACAGTACATACATAAATATTTTAGTTTCTATTAGCAAACGGGTGCCTGTCGGTGTGCCACTGTTAATATAACCAGATCTACGTTTATGCTACCGTAATACCAGTATATTGCACGTTATTTTTACAAACCCGAGTTTGTAAATATAACTCGGTTTATTAACTCAGGTTGCAAACTCGTGGCCCCATAAGGCTCCATAGTATCAGGCTAATAGTAGTTGCTTTTTCAGAGCGGTCTTGACACTTTGATGCATGTGGGAAAAAGTTTTCGCATTCTGAAAAAATTTTCGCACTCACAATGGAATTTGTGCTACTACGTATTGTGAGGCTAACATTTTGAAGCTATTTTGATTACACGCGATTTCTCTTAATTTCTGCTAGAAGTTTCTGTTAGTTTCGACTAGCTTAGCTGTGCAGATGATAGGTTGATATGAATATGATATGAATAAGCTGCATGTAATGGCATTTACCGTGAAACCAATATTTGAATGCCACCTCTATTTGGACGTCACCTCTATTTGAGCGCCATCAAGGGCAGAAGGGTTGAAAAATAGAGCACCCGCCTTTAATGAATGCCATTTTTATTTGAACACCACTTCTATTTGACAGCCACTATTGGATATTCCTAATCTTTACAAACCCGTAATAACAAGTGATCAGCAGAAAAGTGTCCACAAAACTATACTAATATAAACTCGATTACATCAATAATAATTCATTCATTGTTTCTGTTTGTATCAAAGTCCGTTTTCCAACTCCAAAAAAGTTAAAACATTTTTAACCTTTTTTGTTAAAAACTTTGATTGCAAAACCATAAAAATAATTAGTAACTGTGTCAGGCTGATAGTAGTTCTTTTTTTAACAGTCTTGATACACAACTGTACTTGAAAAGTTGTCACATTTACTATTGAATCTGTGCTACTACGTATTTTGAGGCTAACATTTTGAGGCTATTTTGATTACACATGGTTTCTCTTAATTTGCTCTAGAAGTGTCTTTTCAAAATTGCATTGCATAAAAGTTATGCTCTGCTAAAAATTGTTTGGATGCTGTGCAGAAGATGAGTTGAGATCAGAAGACATTGTGGAAGGCAGTGAACAGCCAGAAGAGTATAAAAAGATTCCAATCAGAAGCAACAATCAGAATGCAACTGGCCGAGCAAACTATGCTAATATTTGTTATTTTAAAAATGTTAATATTTGTTTTAAAATGTCGATTTTTGTTTCCGTATGTATTATAATTATGTTTAACAAATCAAACAATTATTTTATGTCACTTGTTTTTAAATATATATTTGTTGCATTTGATAGATTATTTTTATTATAAAATTATTATAAAATTGCAGATTTATAGCATATTATTTAATAGCAACATTGCAGTAATCTGAGCTCAGCTTACAATGGATCACCGCTCGTAATATCTGTTCTATTGCACATAAAAAGCCAGTTTTGGCCGCAAACTGTAGCAAACATATTAATGAGTGCAATGAGTTTTTATGCAACCTTGTTAAATACAATTACAAAATGAAAATATGTCTTCAAATTTAAAACAAAAAACTTTAAAGCTCCAACAAATTGCAACGCCGGCTCTAAAATCATAATAGGTTAATTGCAAGCAATAGATATCAACTGGTAGAGATATGTATCAGCTTCGTTGTGCAAGCTGTGCAGCAATACACAATTGCCAAATTAAGGACTACAAAGTACAAAAATGCATGAGCAAAAATATCCTTGATGATGAGAGGCTAACAAAAAATGTTTTAGATTAACCAGTCTACTAAGTAAATACACAAGGAGACAAAACATCTCATTCAATAAAACAAAGACCCTGAAACCCAATCTTACTGCAAAGATATTTAACAGTTTTGCAAAGTACATTTTGGGACCTCACAAAATCACTAAAAGTTGTAAAACAAACCCAGCGTTATCCATAGTAACTTACACATTGTTGCGGTTTAGAGCCATACATTTTAGCCACAACAAAGGTTGATAGACCTAGTTAGTTTAATGGCTTCACAGTTCAAGGAAATTGTGCGATAGCTGTATACCCTAATCGTCCTGCTTGTCTTGATAAGAACTGTAGACATCTAGATGTACTGATGAGTGTGATTGACATGATGACTGCTTATATTTGACTTACTTAAATGTGTAATGTAGCAAAATATACTAAATGTTATATACTAATATATAAATATACTAAATGTTATATAGGCCTACTAATATATAAATATACTAAAATATACTCTAAACTAAATATACAGTGTGACTTTCATATCACATGGTTGTAATGAAATTTTGTGCTCCAGTCTAGTTTTATTAGAACCTAATCCCAGTTGTTCATTAGTGCTTATCTATTATCAAAAGTAAAAAATGTCTAAAAATCAAAAAATTTAAATGACATCTCATAGGCAAATACACCTCTTTCATAACTGCTACCATCAAAAGAGCTGCGACTGACGAAATCCACTAAATTTGTGGATCAAGATATTCAACTTTATTTTAATCTAGAGCAATCGACTCATGGAACATGCAGCCATTTTACGTGCCTGCGCTCAAGTACAAGAACAGGTCAAGGACAAATGTGAACGATTATCATTATTGCTAATTGGTAGAACTAAGCTGGTTGAGGCCCTTTATTATTGCCGAGTCATTTTTGAGATGCACAGAATTTGTAGTGTAGTCTGGGGTATTAAAATACTGAGAAAAAATTGTTTTTACTGCTAGTGTAATTATTGCTGTCAAATCTAATTTTGTAGGCGTGCTTTGCTAAGGACTTTAAGTCTATTTTTAATACTATCTACTAATATGGACCATGTTAACTCACTAGTTTAAAAAATTAGCAGTTTTGTGCTACTCTACGTTAGGCTTATTCACAACCCAAACTTCGATGACAGCATTGAGCACCCAAATTATACTGAGCAGCTAGTTCATTGTTCAATAAACTTTAAAAATAATCTACTTAAGATATTTTCAATGAAATGAATTTGTATAAGTGGATCTGGATGAGGGGTAATGTAGTTGATATTAAATAGTTAATATAGTTGTAGAACGTTCTTTCGAAATTTCACTAAAACTAAAATCATACAAACAATTAAAGATGATTAGCTGCTAAAACTGTCCCTTGCAGCTTTCTCTAAAAAACTAAATATAGTCATTACAATGTTTTCTCTAGAGTTAAATTTATTTAGCAAAAGGCAACATAGTATGATATGGTGAGAGTAGATAGATAAAAAAAGGGTTAACTTACTACGTAATATTAGCTAAATCGCGAATCCCCATAACATCACAAACGCAGCCAAGAATAATAGTATAACACTTGTACCAAAGTTGGGTGCTTAGCTTTCATGTTATTTATAGTATGCATAAACAGCGCAAAGAAGAATAATTGTTACAGTAATTATAATAACATAACAGTTGACTTTGAGAGGCCAACTCAAAGTCAACTTGGTTAAGCTACTTTACCACTTTACAAATGACGAGCGGTTGAATTTCTTTTAAAAAAAACACAATATGGTTAAGCTACTAATAAGGTTAATAAAAAACTGTGCTAACCAAAAACTCGTGAGTTTTTGCTGAACAACTTGCTTTGTTTGTAGATAGGATTGGTGCAAAAGAGGAACTGATACACACACAACTATTAAGTTTATATTGTGTAACTTTTACATATAGTTTTATGGCATAATGTTGTTGACTATCTGACAAATTCCAAACTTGACACCAGATATAATAATTGTCCCTCTTCCCAAATAAACTGTACCTGTAGAATCTGAAGCATTATTTTATTCAAATTGAACGTTTTTCAGCATAACTTAAATGATAATTGTATAGTTATTAGTGTTTTACGCCTGTGTGCTGAAAGTGTTCATTCATTATAGTTAAATAGCAAGTAGTTGAGCTACTAAATAGTAGACTAGAAGCTGCAAAATGTATGTGCTTCAGTTTGATGTCATGCCTGAAATTTTTTCACATTTACATCTCTTCATCTTGGTGATAGAAATTCACCACAAACTTGAAAATAGAATCGCTAAAAAGTAAACAGTACCTTATTTGCAAGTATTATGGGTTATACAGAACGATACGTCACTATATTAAAAACATAATTATGAAAAATGATGATTCAGGCCACAAGTCAGTTTGGAAATTTTTAGCCGGATACGGGCTTGACTCACGTTAGTTTGCTAATTACTAAGGCTAAATAGAAAGACGAACGAGAGAGGTTTTTTATTGACAGTATTCGTTTACGACACTCTCTTCTCTTTTGCGGTCTTCAAGCATAGCGATAGAAAAACAGTTCTCAACTTGAATTGAGTTGCGAACTGAGACAACAATAAGCATTTCATTGGTTCGAGCTAATATTTCTAAATAAATTCTTTTATTTATTTAGGGTACAGTTCTTGGTTTTTGGCTGTTTTTAATTTTTATTAATGACTTACCAAATATCATTAATTCTCAATGTAGACTTTTTTTCGACGATGCTCTAGTGTATGCTACGCAAGACCCACCATGCTGCAACACGATTTAGACTCTCTTGAATCTTGGACCAAACTTTGGCAGATGAATTTAATCTTTAATTTAAATCTCTGTTGACTAATAAAAATATTTTTGTCAACTTATGTGATCATGTCTGGAAAGTGCGACTTCTAATCCTTTTTATGGGTAGAGTTGCCGAATGACCTGATATTTAATAAACATATTTATAAAATTGAATTTGAGAGAGAAAGCAATTAATTGGCATACTTAGGTGGATTCACAAATATGCAGACTAAAAGACAAGAAAGATTGCTTATACTTTACTGGTTAGACCTAGTCTTGAGTATGGCTGCGTGGTTTGGGACCATTACCTTAAAAGGATATTGCTTTACGAGAGTAAAATCAAAATTTTGTGCTTACGGGTAATTTATATATCGACAAGACAGAGCTAGTTTCAGTTGAATTAATTTTTATAACTCCTTGGAAGAGAGACGACTTAAACTTCGTCATAAGGTTTTTATACAAATGCTGTAATGACAATGCTGTAGCAATTAGGGTTAGAGATAGTAGGTTTTCAAAGGAAGCTAAGCTTCATGCAAGCTATGCTGGTTTTACCACATGATCGTCTCTGTTAATTCTGTAAAATTTGAAAACTAACTTGTGTTTCTAACTACACTCAGTAATTTTTTGTCGGTACTTTTAAATAGCACCTAAGAAAAATTCTTATGCTCTTTTTGTTGCTGTAGCATGGCGAAGGGAACAGCATGTGCCACAGATATGTAAACCAACCAAACAACACCACTTACAGCTTGCCAATTGAAAGCAATGGCGGAACTAAATGATCTCGTGATTCCTGATGCCTCGCTACTTACTGCCAAACAACGAGAAATTGATGAGAGCATTGATGATAACCTATTTGAGTTTGTATATATTCCTTATAGTGTTAGCTTTGAATAGTTTGATGCCATGTTTGTGCAGAACAATTGTACAAACTGTAATCATCATATGAAATATTGTTGGTGATTATTAAGATAAAGTTTTTGTTCTTTTTGTAATTAAGATTTAGCTTGGTTTTTTTAAGAATTCAAGAATGTCTGGAGAATATTCAATGCTTTATCAAGGGATTGCCTCTACCAGAGGATGCCAGCTCGGCTTCTGACCTTGAGAAGCAACTGTCTTGTGTTAGTAACTACCTGTGCATTGAGAAGTCAGCATGCTATGACTTTGACATTGAAGATCTGCAGAATTTCTTTGCGAAGCTGGTAGGTTTTTTATTTAAACTCTTCACACTCTCTGCTATTTTACTTCTTTGAACATAAGCCGTAGTTTTCACAGTAGTATCACTTGAATGCTGCAGTTACTTAATATCGCTGCCATTTGGTAAATCTAATGTTTTCACCAATTTATGATTTAGTAAATATATAATCGCAATTTTATTGAGGCACCTTCTGTACTTGGTCAAGTTTTCATGTTTATTATTTCAATTGATGAATACATTGTTCTTTGTAATTATCTTGTAATTAGCTGTCAACAACATTTTAGTCACTTTTTGTCTCTTTGTTTATCTGCTCTTACTGTTATTTTAATACTAACCTAAATACACTTTATATCACTCACCATTATGTATTTCACTACAGAATCATTTCCTTACTAAAAACCCTGGAAAGGAAGAAGGTGTATTTTCGCTGCTACTTAGACTATGTTCACACACAGGCTTCACTCTACCTTGGAAGAATGCGTCACACGAAGGACCAACAGCATCTATGCTCTCTCTTAATGTCTTTAATGAAGAGGATGAACAGGTGAAACAGATTTAGAATGAAATTACTTTATTGGATTTTATGAGTTAGAAAACAGGTTACAGAATATGACTGTTAGACTATTGGAATAGCAAATAGTGTAAAGGAACCTATATTCTGGCCAGTCTGCGACTCGGCCCAGTTGGAACTTTAGTCAATTTACTTATTGTCACCAAATCTATATATGCATTTGCAATAACAAGTGGTTTTCCATAATATGAAATATATTTGTATACAAATACTGTAGTATCATAGCACCAAAACAAGTGTAAAACTCAAGTGCAGCTACTCCGCCTGTCCATAGACAAGTCTCGCCTTATATACAGTTCTTCTCGTGTTACACTCCTTCCCTTTTTCTTTCTCAGTTGGAAAATGTTTGGCCAGCGGTGTACTCGGGGAACATTTTCTTTGTGGCTGGCTATCCTCGGCGGTGGCTTGACTGCTTCCACCATAATTGACTGAGAACCATGAACAATGTTAACCAACAAACAGATTGAGTCATTATACTGTTAGACTAAGCAGGACAGTAAATACACTCCATAACTATGAAAGTCATTACATACAAATTCTCTAATTCTGATCAGTCTAGAATTGGTAGTGATAAGCTGCCATCAGATATGCAAAGTGGTTTGCTTGTTGATATTAGATGACTTCTTTTTAACTCTTTATAAGGCTGGAGAGCTTGGGAGAGAATGTGATAATACTGACTTCTTAATGAGTTTAGAGATCTGTATTTTATTTACCCGGCATTACCATTTACTTTTTATTTATGGCTTATAAAGCGCTTCAAAACTCCTGAAAATTGTCTTTACAGATGTTTTTAGCTGGAACATATTGTAATTAATTTTCTGAAACTTGGCTATTTTGGACATGGGTCGACCTTTTTACGATAATTTGAGAATTATGGATCCAATTGCCACGAAATAAAAATGGGAGTGATCAGTACATTTTCCTCTACAAGGTGCACTAGTTTTAATAAATGTAACTAATAGTAATAAAAAATTTTAAAATTCGAGATAAAACAGTTGAAAGCTTGCCATGAAATGTTTCTCTCCACTCAACTTTCTCTAGAAGAATTAGCTAAACCAAAACCATTCATCATGTGAATCATTAGACTAACTGCTAATTTTACAACTAAACAAGGACTCAGAGTCCCAATGAGATAAATTTTTTGCAGCAACTGTTATACACATTTGAGGCATACTTTTTTCCCGATTGGTATTCATTTTGTTGAAAAAATTACTGGATTAAACTATTCTATTTTTCATATTTCCTGTTTTGAAATGAGTGTAACAATTGGTCAGATAAATAGTTGTTTAAAAAAGAGGAAATTGTATGTCTACTCCTAATACAAGTCAAGCAATACCACTTTTTCCTAACGACTCATCGATTAGCTTCTAAAGTGGCGTTTCGTACGGAATCAATGATCCTGCGTGTCACTAAAGTGGCACGTCATAGCAAAAGAGTTAACCTAGTACCAGGTTATCACTTCAGCTCTGGACTGTTAGTTTACACCTTGTCTGTATCTCCATCTAAATTCATGTATACACAGATGTGTGAGGCTCTCTGGGATGAGCTGAGGAGAGCTCTAGAGGAAAATGCTGTTGCCTGTCTCTATCAGCTCCCTACCACAGATGAGAGTGTCATTGTTAGGCAGAGCAGAGCTGCCAATATAGAGCGTCTCCAGCTTCTCATATCTACTAGGGAGCTCAGTCAACAGTACAGGTAGCAGCACTCTTACACTATTGTGATAGTACTTTTACACAGTTACTAGTTTTAATCACATTGAACTCACTGTGATTAAACTTTTAGTTTTGTGTGATGACATGTCCTCTAAAGGGAGTGTCTCATTGGTATGTAACAGTTATAAGGATGCCAGCATGTAATGTTCTTCAGTAATTAAAGGTTGGGAGCTTGGGTTGGGAATTTGGGTTGGGTTAGGAATTTGTAGGGAATCATACATCAAACTGCAAACGATGTTATTGATTCAGACAGAGAAAACATCATGCTTGTTTTAGTGTTCAAACCTTTTATCCACGAGTCTATTTTGATGAACTACTACTCCAACTCATTCAGAAGTTTTTGTTGTAGGTCTTTGAGAGGCTGTTCTTTTAACCAGCTGATCAACGACCAGTTATCTAGTGAGGGCGCGTCACCAACCTTCTCACGTATTGTCAATGCCTTTGAGAGAATCATAGGCCGTGTTATGACTATGATCGATGGGGATTTTCATCTCCTGATTTCTGGAATATTTCGAAAGGTATTGCACACTTTAAGAAAGTGAGCTTATGCATTTGACTAGGTTACTTACAAACTGTACATCAGTCTAACTACCAGCAATACTGCAGTGAATGTATTAAAACTACACACTTCCTTTTGGAATGTCCAACAAACTTATTTACCTTCACCTCACCATTTCTTCTTGTGAATTCTGACACCGGTCTGAGCTTTATCTAATATTAATGCCTTTTAGATTCTCAAAGCTAAATATAATGTAACAGCTTCATATTCTGTTTCAATCATATCTGTTAATTGTAACTAGATTGTTCAATGTCTGATTTTTGCAGATTGAAAATATTCAAAAGTGATTATTCCTTAGCTGATACCTTGAGTCCGTTTTTGGGCTCAACTTGATTGTAATGAGAAGCAAGCTCAGAATGTCTGTAGTTGAATAAATTTATCTTATAACTTAATATGATATAAGAAATATTACTAGTATACTAAATACCTTAGGTACCTCAAGTAGCTCAAGTTGGTATAGACACCTCATATAACAAGCTGCATAAAGTTTCTGATATCTCATACGGTTTGAGATGGTGTTCATACAACTCTCCTAGTATCTCATACTGTGTATGATGGTGTTCACACAACTCTCCTAGTACCTCATACTGTGTACGTTGGTGTTCACACAACTCTACTAGTACCACATACTGTGTATGATGGTGTTCACACAACTCTACTAGTATCTCATACTGTGTATGATGGTGTTCACACAACTCTTCTAGTATCTCATACTGTGTATGATGGTGTTCACACAACTCTCCTAGTACCTCATACTGTGTACGTTGGTGTTCACACAACTCTACTAGTACCACATACTGTGTATGATGGTGTTCACACAACTACTAGTATCTCATACTGTGTATGATGGTGTTCACACAACTCTCCTAGTACCTCATACTGTGTACGTTGGTGCTCACACAACTCTCTTAGTACCACATACTGTGTACATTGGTGTTCACACAACTCTACTAGTACCACATACTGTGTATGATGGTGTTCACACAACTCTCCTAGTACCTCATACTGTGTATGATGGTGTTCACACAACTCTACTAGTACCACATACAGTCATGGTGTCCACATAGCTTTGCTTTTATTTTATATATTGCTGTAGTATCTATCTGTTTTTTGTAAATTATGCGTATCGGTTTGTTGAAATTAACTGATGTAGGTCATATTAAAAAAATGCTAAAATTAGAATAGCTCAGCTATAGCCTGTTTCATCTACATTTACAGATAGCAACGACCTTTCAGATGATCAAGTCTATCTATTTTGACAAGCTAATTGATGAAATAGAGTCAGTCCTGGATGACCTGGCGACTGACATCTACGGACAGGTGGATGCCAAAGTGATTACAAGAAGGCAGTCAGACTTTGCTTTAGCTGGTAAACTCAAGGAAAAGATTACCAAATCTCAGTCTAAGTCTAACTTGGAGAAAGGCGCTGTCTCCGGAGCCACAATTGCTGAAACAGATATACAAGTGAGTCTTGCAATTATTTGACAGTGTTTAACTTAATGTCATAGCTCTTTAGAACTGGCTTTAGGCGGAGTTCTATACCATACACTGTTAGTTTTGCCAAACATTGTGTTTTCATGCTTCGAATGAGTTTGTAATTGCTTCCACTCCAAGTCATAAAAATGTAAAATCTGAATGTATTTGGTGTTATTTTGTTTCGCGAAATTTGTGCGAAGGCATTCGCTATAAGAGTACCTCGACACCATAGAGACGCTCACTGCTAATGGATCTGAATCGATAAAACTCGGCCAAACTCTCTCCAGTGAAGGTAAAAAAATTTCAGCAAGCTTAAAAAATTGTGATCAGACATCTTGGCTCAGTTAGTGCAACTAGTTGACTATCTTGGCTCAGTTAGTGCAACTAGTTGACTATCTTGGCTCAGTTAGTGCAACTAGTTGACTATCTTGGCTCAGTTAGTGCAACTAGTTGACTATCTTGGCTCAGTTAGTGCAACTAGTTGACTACGCATGAATCGAAAAGTGACTGGGGCCAGAAAGTGAATCTGCTTTAGCAAGTTTTGTTTCGAAGGAAACATTACATATCTTGGAAATATCTATATAGTGCAACTCCTATTGTTGAAACAGTAGGGAGTCATTTGTTGGATGCGGGCGACTCCGGACTCTTTCGAAGCATGGAAACGCAGTGAATATGAATGGCTCTCTGCAACTGTGCAACATTTCTATAGCTTTAGTGATAGCTGATTATAAGACTTTAGAAATACTACAATTCTAACTAATTTATTGACCAGCAAATCTGCTCTTCCTTTGCCATTCTGTCAAAGACATCGATACCCTTTTCACAGACTTGCATCATATGAGTGAGAGTCTTTGGGTTTATGCAAGGCTTTGCTCTTGTTTTTTACATGCCATAATGTTTTGCGTTGTATCGTATGCATATCATAGCCAGGCATTTGGTACGACATTATGGCCATTGATAAGTCCTAGTGCACATACTAACTGCCGCGCATGCATGGATAGCCCTTCAACAATATATCTCAATAATCGGGTTGCTTGCAGCAGACTCTCTTAGACTCACACACACTTGGGAGTCTGATACGGCTGTGCAAAGCACTTGCTTCTTTGGATGATCATGTTCATAGCCTCTATCTTATGTCTCATACGGAGCAGCGGGGCACCTCATCGCACACCCTTGCTTCTGCTGAGAGCGTTCGTGGGGTACGTTTTAAGATTTCCCTCTATAGTTCCTACAGATTGCTAGGCTCTGAAGCATTTATTTTAGTAATGACTGTCATATACCCTTTCCGACAACGTTGTAAAATTGGTACACATATTAAAGTGTCTGGAATGATTTATAATTGATGGATTACATCTTTGTACCATAGAATAGCACACATCAGTTTAGGATTCATCTTCTCCATAACTACAATGCCTCACTTTTTGAAAATAAAGCGTGCCTGTCACTCGCAGTCACCTCTATGATTTCCTTGTGACTAATACAGGAAAATTGTTGATAAAAGTACCCATGCAGTAGCGTGCACCGATTACTGTGGCACTTCTCACAACTTGTCATAACTGTCACTTTTACTTTCAGGTTTTAAAGTCCACAAGTGTAACTGACATATCTATACTCAGTGATTCATTGACAAGTGAAACAAGTGACCTGCAGTCAATTCTCAATTCTGGCAGGCTGCATTACCATTTCTCTGACAAGGCTCCACAGGTGGTCTATATTTATGATTGTTTGCGTAGTTATATTACAGTAGAAGTAAAGTATTTTACAATTATACTTCAGCATAAGGCTTACCAGTCTAGAAACTGAAAGTAGTAAAGCCATATGCTGCTTATTAGAGTTGTCTCCTCGTGTGTATTCTTTCAAACTAGTAACATCGTAATAACCTTGACATTCTTAGACTCTATTATGTCAAATTGCTGAATAGTTTAGCTTATTTGGGTTTCCTAGTTTAAATAGCCAGCTTGTGATAATCCTTATATATTGAACTAGTAGTAAGCACATCCCTAGCAATGTCACCTTGATGCGACACATAAACCGAATCCTTTGAGAAAGTTCTAGATTTTCATTTTATTTGATTCTAGTTCTAATTATTGATCAATCTCTAATCTGTATTAGAATTTGTCAAATGGCATTAAAAGTCCACCTTAAAGCATGTTTATTGAGAAGATACCAACCTTTAAGATTAGAGAGATGTTGTATCGCTTGTCACTGGAAATAGAACTTATCCCTCTGTCACACAAAAGAATTTTCACATAATCTATAATAGGCAGGAAAAAGCATCACAAATTGGTCGGCTTTTAACAGCCATAACATCATTCAACCATGTAACATAATAGTATACAACTCCCTTGAATGTTGCTGTTTGAGCTAAAGGTCGACCCTGGGCATCCTCACCACTGATTAGATTAGTATTTGTATATAGTTGTTACTCTCTTCCAGTCTCATTGAGTACAACTATCCTCTGGTTGAAACTACTAGCTGTTAAAGCGTGGAATATGAGGCTTTTCTGTCTTGTTACTCATCGTGTACAGCGCTGGTTCTTTTCACTAGTAACCATGTTAGTCCATAACTTATATGTTCATTCACTCATCGGCAGGCGAAGCATCGTATTGATTTATCAAGGGAACTTTCTTGAGCTTTTACATCTGTCTTCTTCAGTAATGCATTTAGTTTTGCCCTGCTTTTGTACACAACCATTTATTGCTGAAAACCTTTTTTATTTACGGATACCTATTTTATTTTTTAAATAACAAATTAAAAACAAGTGGAAAAACAAATTAAGTTTTTTCACCTTATCGTACGCTTTTAATAAATGAAGACTCCCTTTTAAACTTTCACCTATATTATTATTGTCCGTCTGTCTGTTTGTTTCTTGGGTCGTTCTTCTTCCATAAGATTTGGAAAAAGGCAACTTTGAAGAAACAGAAGTTAGTTATGTTGAAAAACCAAAAATATTTAAACTTTTTAAAATATTTACGAACTTCTTAGATGATGTCAGGTGAGCAATGGCATGTCTTACCAAGAGCTGTGATTTCTCTGTTCAGAAAATCACAATACAAATAAATATATTTAATTTTTATTTATTACAACTAAGTGATAATATTGATTGGGAATAATTCACATGCGAACTGCTAAATATTATTGTAATAAAACATCATAGAACATTACTGAAACAGTTGTGCTGATGTTCAGAACCACAAAAATCATGATCATAAAAAGCAAAACTAAACTGTGTTTTATAAAACATGTGAAATGGGAAACAGAAAAGATCAGGTGTCTTTTTAAAGACATTTGGTTACAAAGCATGAAGAGTAAAGACTCACAATTATTCTGAGACCAACATGATGTGGCTGATAAGTTCAGTTGGTCAGAGCATCAGTCTAATAACCTGAAATTTATGGTTTCAAGCACAGTATTGGCCAACATTGTAATCGTCTCATTAATAGCATGTACAGAAGTTTGTGATTGAGTGAAAGTTAGTACATTTAAAACAGCTGCTATTGTAGAGGAAACACAAGGTTCTTTGACATCCATACAACATTTTATTATTTCTGATAATTTAACATGGTTGAAAAGTCACTTTTTATTAACAATGAATCTGTGAGTTCTCCTAAATTAATCTCAAATGGAAATAATGTCAGATTAAAGAACTACAATAGGAATTGTAATCCATCCAATGAGAACCACTTATTTGAATGAATAAAATCTACATAAATTATTTTTTATTCATCAATTACAAAAATTTATAAATGGAGAGAAAGTGGTAGCTAATATTTACAATGAGCAATAAATAAAATTACTTTTGATATCTGTTTTAAATTTAATTATGAGCAAGCTGAATGATGGTGGTAGCTATCATTAAACTAGTTTATAATATTTAAACTTCACTTAATTTTCTAACTACATTCGTAAACAATAAAATTACACATGTCGCTCATGAGCAATGATTTATGATAATATTCATCCTGATCCGGCAGGTGGTTGATAGGCCCATGCATCATGACAAACCACAGCTTCTATGGCAGCCTTCCTTCAACAGATTTGTCTCAGATATGTCACTTTTTACTGAGGCTCATATCGGTGCCGCGGCTGACAAATGCGTGGCAGCCCTCACGTCTACTGGCCATCCAGCGACAATAAAGCTGTGTTCACGCTATCGGGGAAGCAAAATGGAGTATCCTATCACTGTTTGGAAGGTACAAGCTATTAGCTTAGTATTTGTTGACTTACCCAACTGCATGTAACTAGGAATTAGCTGTAATTTGTTTCTCTGCAGTTTCAAGTATTTACAACTAAAATACATATTGATGATAGCAACTGCGCAAAACTTGTTATAAAATTTACTCACAAGCTAACTACTCATCCCTGCTGATGAAGCCAGGTTTCTGTCTCCGTATCTGTTGTCTCCAGGCGTCTCGGTTTTAGGAGAGATTATGGTAGAATTCAGGAAGGAATTCTCTATCTTTTAATTTGCTTTCTCAAGCTTTCTCGTATTTTAACTTTGAACATACTAATCCTTGTTATCTTCAGAGAGTTGAAAGTAGAGTCTAAGTTAGTCTAGTGCTGTACAGCCTGTGCTCACCGCTTGCCCATCTGAAACATCTACATGTCTTGGGCTCACCTCGCCAGGTCAGAAGTTTATAATTCTGTAAAGAAGGCTGCTCCGACCACTTGCGAGGCTCCGAGAAGCCTTATAAATCTATTGCAACCTCCATTCTGATGGTCATAAGAATGGCGTGTCATGAAATCTCACAAGAAGGTTTATAGAACAACCTAACAAACTATTCATTCTCTTTGAGTTTCTCATTTAGATCAGAAAACTGTCAACTGCTGATAGACAGAAACTAATGAACTGTTATAACATAGTATATTATATATTAATCTTTCATTGTTTCTAAAAAATTGTTTAGATTAAATTTAACATTTCCTTTATTAAATGCAGCCTTACATAGATTGTGACAATGTGGCAGGTTGGACAGTAGCCCTGTTCGAGTGACTTAACCTGGAGAATTTCTTTTCTGGCTCATCTTGCTTCTGTATCATTCGAGTCTTATTGTTTTTGTGTGCAGGAGGTCTGTCAGTCTCTAGTGAAATTAGGTGGAAGATTGTCACAATAAATTGATTATTTGTACAGTTGGTAAAATGTAATGGATTTGTGTCATCCCTGCTACTACTACCACTCTTACTACTACTACTATTTCTACTACTTCTACTATTACTACTACTACTACTTCTACTATTACTACTACTACTTCTACTATTACTAATACTACTACTACTTCTATTATTATTACTAGTACTACTACTACTTCCACTACCACTCTTACTACTACTACTACTACTATTACTACTACTTCCACTACTACTACTACTATTTCTACTACTTCTACTATTACTACTACTACTACTTCTACTATTACTACTACTACTTCTACTATTACTAATACTACTACTACTTCTATTATTATTACTAGTACTACTACTACTTCCACTACCATTCTTACTACTACTACTACTACTATTACTACTACTTCCACTACTACTACTACTATTTCTACTACTTCTACTATTACTACTACTACTACTTCTACTATTACTACTACTACTTCTACTATTACTAATACTACTACTACTTCTATTATTATTACTAGTACTACTACTACTTCCACTACCACTCTTACTACTACTACTACTACTATTACTACTACTTCCACTACTACTCTTACTACTACTACTACTTCCACTACCACTCTTACTACTACTACTACTACTACTACTATTACAACTACTACTATTACTACTACTACTATTACTAACACTACTACTACTACTACTACTATTACTACTGCTGCTGTTACTACTACTGCTACTACTACTACTATTATTATTGCTACTAATACTACTACTGTGACTGCTGCTACTTCTCTGTTAACCCTTATCATCATGTTTTTAATGCTCAACATTCTTTTATCATAGTTTGTATTGTGTCATTCAGTATTTTTCCTAGATCTAAATGCCATTGTCTCTCCTATAATCAGATTAGTTAAAAAAGAGAAGTCAAAGCAGCATTTACAAAAGGCAGCATTTACAAAAGGCAGCATTTAAAAAAGGCAATTACTTTCTATGATTTGGTTGTTTCTGTCAAGAGTTTAATTGCAGCTGAATCGTCAAAGGCAATTTTATTTGCAATTTTATATGCTTTGTTTTTTAGGCTGTGTCTGACTTTGTGCTAGCTCTGGAGTTTGTGTTTCCTCTTGCCCAGGCTGGCTATACATTGCTGCCCGTTAGACAAGCATTTATATCAGCAACAATGTCTACCTCTAAAGCTCTTCTTGAAGCTATTAACAATGTGGTACGTACTTTCTATCCATAATCTGTTGGCTAGTTGAAAAGAATGTAAATGCGTTTACCTGTTTGTTCATCCTTGTTGGTGGGCTCGATGGACAAATTAAAAAAATGTTTGAGTTCTACTTGATCCTAAGGGGATGCTTTTCCACTTTGATCAGCTTGAAGTTCTCAGATTCAATTGTCTTTTTGTTATTTTCACCATCTTAGTTTTTTTAACGGCAGCAGTGCTGCCTGTGATACATTTAATTATCAGCATATCTGTTTGAAATTGAAGAAATTGAGAGAACATGCATCACAGTGGAAAAGCCCACCCATAGCTACCCACCGTCGCATTAGTTTCCTACTGGTGGTAACTCTCAGCTATCACTTGTTGTCACCTGCCATGTATCTGCTCAACTGATGGCAGATGTTAGCATAATACAATGCTATATTCCTATAATGCTATATTTTTCTATAATCAGGCCTGGTGCAAAACATTCTTATCCAATCTATACATATAAAAATAAGAGATGAGCTTTGACTTCTTAATACGCATGAGGTTAGCCGGTCTAACAGCCATCTAGTTAGCTGTTGCAATTGTTTTCTTTAATAATTTGTTTTAACAATAAAATTACTGTGTTCTAAATGCCACTTGGAATGACATTGTTTCAAGCAGAAAAATATGACAACTGTTTGAATCGATCAAATGTGTTTACAAATACCAAGAAGCAAAGTGAGAAAAAATTTTCAAGTTAAATATTCAAAAACTTGCGTCTCTTTTGCATTACAATTTTTATCAAACAATATTAAGATTATATTTTTCTTACAAATACACAGTTGCAATCTGTATATATATTTCTCAAAGATTGTATGTGTGTCATTCCGGCTATACCTATTATTAGAATAGCTGTTGCTGGACAATGCTGACGCAAAGTCATGGCATACGTCATTAGATGCCTAGCGCTTATTAGCAAGCTTAATGGAATTTTCCATTGGCAATGTGCCAGGCTAATAGCAAGTGGTAAGCAACTTTCATCACTTCTCATTGTATATAAGCTGAATTTTAATACCTGGGCAATGCCGGGAGGCGCAGCTAGTAAACTATATTAAACAAATATTCACAAATTGAAATAAAGAAACCATCATAATGTGAAATAATTATGCTATACAACGAGTCTGTTATACTGCTGAAAACAGAATAGAATATTTATAAAAACTTGAATGAAGCTGTACAGACAGTTGTCACTCGTTGTCACGTGTCACTCCTTATCAGGTTGAGAACAGAGAGGAGAGCGGAGAAAGTAATAGAGTTATCCTGCTAGCTGCGAGTAGCATAGCTCTATTACGAAATACCCTGTACCAGTGTGACAACTCTCTTCATAAAGACCATGAAAAGTGAGTTGATACACTTGTTCTATTGCCCTGACCAACGTTAATTTGTTTTATATCATTTTAAAAGCTGGATTGTATTTCATGCTTGATTTGTAAATACTTTTGCAATTTAAAATTCTCGTGTTACTTATTTTTACAGTGCATACCATGAGGAGACAACTCTATATTTTATATAGACAACTCTATTATTTATATAGGATGGTTTATGCACGCCTTTAATTGTTTTCATTTAGTCGAATAAATCCATTGTTGAGTGTGAAACATTCCAGGATATACTCATAATCGGTATAACCTATACATGTATATTTAAATCTCAGTGTGCCGTTGTTTGGTCTGTTTAGCTATAGCTAGGAATAAAAGATCCGCATTGTGCTGAATTTTAACTCGGAACCCCCTGTTCACTAGGCGATAGATAACTTAACCTATTAAGCTACACCAAATGCGATGGATTTATTAAGTGATACGAGTTGATATCTCGGTTAAAATGCGCAGAGCGTAACTCTCTATGTTACGCAACGTCACTGAAGCTTGCTCTCACAGCTCTTATTAGTAAGTTTAGCAATACGGATACTAGCGTACTTAAATTAGCCATTGGCAATGTGCCGGGCTAATGGCAAGTGGCAGGCAACTACATTACCTGCCACTGTTTATAAGCTGTTTTTTAATACCCGTGCTACGCCAAGCATTCGGCTAGTCATTTATAAAACAAAATGCTACGGTACTTCACGGTAACAAGTAAGAAAATTGCTGAAGGTTTAAACATTAATTTCAGACAGAACACATTTGTTCTTGTGTACCACCAGGCGTGCCGAGCTGTTGACTTATTATCACAGCAGTATGTCACGCTTCAAGCAGATTTCATCCACAACTCCCTTCTCCAAGATGCTGACAGCTTCAACTGGTCACATCATCAGGAATTCTATGAGGTTTGTTCGCGCTGGATATTTTTCCGCGCTGATACAAATTAGAAGTGCTTGGGATGAGGAGGATATGAATAAACATTATCACAACTAGTTGATTTAATTTTTGAAGAAGCAAAACATTTACACGCAATATGTGAACCCAATTCTAAAACGAATCTGCTCTCACTACTGAGCTGAAATAGTTACAATTTGAATATTCCTATTTTACACATCAATGGGTAAATCAATTTAATTAATTTAGTTTATTAGTTTAATAAATTAATAAATTAAATTAATAAAATTAATTTAATTTATTGACTATTAAATTTTTGAACACCACAAATCAAAATATGTAGACAATATAAGATAATACATCAATTCAAGTCAAACGCTAACAGGTTAATTTCACAAATTTTATTAAGATGGTACTAATCTCTCATATTTATTCTTGGCATTTCTTCTCCTTTTTGTGGGTATTAAAAACACCTGTTATGAACACCTTTCATTTGGTCTCACGGTAACAAGGTGGTTAATAGAATTCAATATCCATAGCTAGTTATAAACTGTCCAGCACAATACACTACCACTGCTCAGGAGTTATCCTCCCAAAGTGCTAAGCTTCAAGAAATTCCCTTTAATAGTACATGTAACTTCATTTAGGTTAACAGGGCATCTTCTTTATAACCTAGGCTAGTCAGTTATTTCCTTTTTATATAAAATGGGCAAGTACATTGAAGGCTCTCTTTTTGGTATTCTTCAGACCCTAACACCCTCCTCCTGTCTTAAAAATAAATCTACCATTTTTATGAACATTCTTTCCATTTGACATAAATGTTGTTTTGGGATTTTCAATTTTAATTGTCTCTTCTCTCACTCAATCAGTGCAAAAACTTGCTTTAAAGAAGTATTAAAATGTGAAACAGTGTCGCTTGTAAGTTTCTCACAATTGGATTATATCTGCTAACACAGTTTCTTGATCTCACAAAAAGCCTTTATTAAAATTTACTGTATATTGAGTCTGTATTTTGTGACTACGTGTTGTTGGTTAGTTGTCACTGGCATCTAACATCAACTGCTGGTTCTTGCCATTTCTAAGTTACACTTTAAAGATCGAGTATGATATCTGCATAGCAGAGGCTGTTTTATAGAGTATTGTTGCACAAACATGTCTGAGTTCAGTGGCAGAGAAACCTTGTCATAAGTTTACTGGCAGGACTATTACTAGCTTATTATGTTATTATTATTTTTACCACTATTATTATAATATTATTATGCATGTTTTATTTTTCTCTAGTCTGAACGGTGCTCATTCCCCATACAAGCCTGGAGCTACTACATGCAGAGCATGAGGCAGGAACTTTGGGATATTTGTCCGCCTGCCAATGCTGTTGCAATTTTCTCTGATCTGTTTAAACAGACCCTTGAGAGTCTCACTCTCAGATATTTAAATGAGTTTCCTACGTACAGACGTCTTGATCAATTCAGGTGCTGAGGCTATATTCCCATAATTCTCTCGAATTTTCGTGGGTTACATTATAATTCATTTAATTTGTTTCGCTGGTGAGAAAAATGTATAAGATTTATAAGTACAAATTAAAACAAATCCATGATATGAAACTATATAAGAACTGAATTTACAACGTAGTTGTAACCTAAGTTATATGAAAAAAATGGTAAGTTAATGAAGTTATAATCAACATAACTGGTTTTATCATTAGATAGCCTTAGAGACACGCGGATTGAAGTGTAAACTCAGCGGTGTGTAGGTTGGAAGATGCAGGTGATGATAGAGATTTTCTTTAATCTAAACTACGTAAAGTTAAAACTCAAGTATTTATTCTACTTTTCCTATTTTTGTGTTATACTTTTGGATTTGACCTGCTTCTTCATGCAGAATTGCATTGTTTCAAGAAACTGTAAACATTGTAGGATGGTAATTACTTTGTATATAGTGTAAAATCATTGCTCAAATTTAACATATGTTGGAGAATATTTTATACTTTGAAGAGATTATAAAGAAAAGTTTAACTGTTTTGTCTTATAAGAGAGGCTTGACTGTATTATCTTATAAGAGAAGTCTGAATGTATTGTCTTATAAGAGAGGCTTGACTGTATTATCTTATAAGAGAAGTCTGAATGTATTATCCTATAAGAGAGGTTTGATTGTATTGTCTTATAAGAGAGGTTTGACTGTATTATCTTATAAGAGAAGTCTGACTGTATCGTCTTATAAGAGAAGTTTGACTGTATTGTCTTATAAGAGAAGTCTGACTGTATTATCTTATAAGAGAAGTCTGACTGTATTATCTTATAAGAGAAGTCTGACTGTATTGTCTTATAAGAGAAGTTTGACTGTATTATCTTATAAGAGAGGTTTGACTGTATTATCTTATAAGAGAAGTCTGACTGTATCGTCTTATAAGAGAAGTTCGACTGTATTATCTTATAAGAGAGGTTTGACTGTATTATCTTATGAGAGAGGTTTGACTGTATTATCTTATAAAACAAACAATAAGCCTTAGCACTCTTGCAGTAGTATTTTTTTGTATCAGAACCAACTCCCACAGACACCAGGAGGTTTAGCGTTGTTAAGGAAACTTCCTAGTACTGATATATAAGCATGGTTGACTAAGTGTTTTGTGGCATCAGAATGTGTGATTAATTGGTTGACTTTGTATATGCACTTTATGTTCCATAACAAAGAGTTATCTTCTCTCGTAGAGTTCCTGCTAAGATAGCCAGTTATAGGTTCATAGATTTACTATATGCTTAGCTGTAAAATACACTTCTTTTCCCTGTTTTTCATCTCTCAGGTTGTAGTCTGTGGGTGTATGCCTATTTGTGAATTATTTGGAATCTGATGATGTAATCTTTCATTTATTTGTTGAATTTTGAGCTAGAGCTATAATTACAATACTGCTTCTCTGAGTACATCAGTGCTGATGGGTTACATTTTAGACTGGATATCGGAGTGATACTCTACACAACGTATGAGCTGATGTTCCACGTCTCTTCTAGTTCTGGTCAACTGTTGAATCTAGAGTCTGTGGCGCACTCGCAGCCCTACTTCACAATACACAGCTGCTGCTGCAAGCTACTAGCTATCCTCGCTGTCACAACCTCTTCTCTCACTGACCTCTACAAGTAGGTCAATAGTCTGCCATCAGAGTCAATTCAGCAGCAATATATCTGTATAGGAATATCACCTTGAAGATGATTAGCAGGTGTTTGCGAGTGTGCGATATACACCAGTCTGGTATTATAGTGCCTATAGAAATAAAATACTTCTCTACAGGGTTTATAAGAAAATCTATCACAAGAAATCGAGGAGACGAAAACAGACTACAGACTCGGAGGAAGAAACTGGATATTACAGTTATTGGCTCTCCTGGCTGCAGCCGGACACTATTCCCCGCAATGTCACCAGGTATGTGGAATAACTGTTGGCGTAAGACATCGCGCAGTAATTGGTTTATTTATAGGAAAGAGCTATTCAGCAGTGCCTGTTTAGGGAGGTTTACCATTGTTTATTGCTGGATAAGTGGTAGCTATAGATGATAAATAGATAGCTATTACCTCTATTTACACCGCTGAATGCAGTTTAAAGTTAATTAAACCATGAGACAAAAGATACTATAGTAAAGTAAATTAGGTGTATCGAAAGAAAAAGCTCTTTTTGCATAAGACTTTTCTATAATGTAATTTGACAAGGTGCTGATGTCTGGTATGAGGTATCCTTCATTTTTTTTGACGTCATTCTATCATTGTCGGCCATCTTTCTAGACAATTTTATTGTTACAAACACGAAGCTTTTGCAATGAATTTTTGAAAACAATGCTTTTGTTTGCAACTTTTTTATTATAGTATCAAAACAACACCAAAAAGCACTATTAAATAAAAGAAAAATGATCGTTTTCTACAAATACTTTCTACAATGACTTGATGACGTAAAAAACGATGGATAGTGGTTTTTCTAGGGAAGTAGGAATGTAATGGATGGGCAGGCTGATTTGAGAGACAATTTGAGTATTTTAAACAACGAAAAATACTCGACCCAAAAAATATCTCAAAAACACTAACAACCTGTTAATTAGCATGCTTGACTGAGTTCTTCATCAAGTATGCATCCACATGGGAACGACTGCATATAGTCCCTTATATCCATGTCACTCAACTGGGAAGGACTGTTTGAGACTTAAGTTATGACTGAGCTATGAAAAAAGTATCTAAAAACACATTCAGCTCCTCAGCATTAAGGGCATTTAGACGCTGGTCATAACTGTCCATATCAGGCAGCATGCAGATTATCAAGCATATTGTTAGACTGAGCTCTCACCACTCCACAAAATTCATGTATTGGCTGAGAGTAGAGTTTCAAAATTAAAATTGGCATATCCAAATATATAAAGTTAAAAAGCATATAAAGTTTAAAATTGGCATATCCAATTAAATAAAAGGTTTTTATTTTTATTCTTGTATTTTCGTTAAACTTATAAATAACTATGTGCCGAGCCATATTCTTTCTGTATTTTATAAAACTGTCTGTTTTTTCCTTCAGACTGTGTGATATGCAAACGACAACAGCGCTCTACCTGCAAATCAAACTCATGCTAGCTCAACCAGAACATCAGTGGCACAATTTAATACAGGTATAAATTATGACAATATGTTTTTTACTTGCTGTATATGTACCGTATGCGATGCCTGTAGTTATGGTAAGACTATAAAGGTTTGAAATGCTAGTATATTAATCAATCCTTATTATTCTCTCTACTTGACAATGTTGATAAAACCCTGTATTTTATTGAAGTTTCGAAAACATGTCATTGAAACTCTAATATGTAAAGTTACCTGATACTGTTAATGCGACAACATTTGGTGCTGTCAATTAACTTTTAAAGGTAAAGTTTGTTTCTTATAATTTAAAGTACTGATTATTTGTAGCCAGTGTTTGAGAACTATGCATGAACTTCATCATTTACTTTGTCCTTGAACTTAATGTTCTATGGAATTTAGGAAATATTTAATGGCTCGTATACTAACATGCCATAATAGTTTTGTCTCTACTGCAGGTGATCACCATGAAAAACTTCACTTTACCCATAATGATGCTGACTCAGGGCAACCTTAATGTCAGCACTTTGGGAAGAACATCCGTCACAACTACAGTCAACACTAGTCACTCCTCATCAACATCTGCTAGCACCAGCTCGACGTGTCGCTTGGCATTTTGCGATGGAGCTTGTGATTTACTTAATGTAGAACACTTGTTTGAGCCCTTCATCATGGTACTGCTGCACTGCAACAAGCCCTCATCACTGTATAATGTTCTTTTACCTGTCATTGATCGGTGAGTCTAGTTTTCGTTAGTGCCCAATCATAACAAGGAAACTTGGTTAAATCCGATCAGCCATTTTATAGACTAGCATCCTGATAGTCTAACGTGTCATGAGAGATCATCAGGTGTAATAAATATGCATACAATTATTCTGAATAGCCACGAATTAGTCAATTGGTGCAGTTGTTAGAGTGCCAGTCTTAGGTGTTAGGCTGTTGATCTACCATGCCGAAAGCTCTGAGTTTGAATCCTGTCTTATGCATCCTTTTCTCAAACCTCCAAAGATAACTTCGAACAGACAAACAGACATGTGGACATGGCTCTTATTATAGTAAATATTGTGTTGATGTTGCTCTTTATCTGCGAGGTATATAGAGCTGGTACTTTTCTGTACTATAATTTACACCACTTTACCAGCCTTCTTCCCAGTCATGATAGCAAACTTTGTTAGACTAAAGGTTTTCAGCTCTGATCAGCACCGACATTTTCTGATCAGCATCAACATTATTTTGTCAAGATATGAGATTATACACGTCTGCTAATGTCAGTATGTGTGGCTTAGACTTATCGGTCTACTACATGTACTTACAGGGGAAACCAATGGAGCCTCCTCAACTCTGATACATTCTATCAAAATATGAAAACTGAAGTAAGTGGTTGTTTCAGGTTTCATTTATTTGTTTTGTTGTGTGAAGAATAACTTGGAAAATTCTTTGGCGGTTCCTTCTAGTATTTCCTGATGATACACAACAGCAGAGATATTTTTAAACCTTTCATTATTCTATCCAAATGCATTCACTGCTGTTCATGTTTTTCTATTCAAGATGCCTCAGTGGATGCAGGTGCTAACTACTATTATAGCGGACAAGATGGATGCAGTAATCGCCTCAGTCGTAACTAAAGTCTCAAACAGTCTTTCCCAGTCGAATGATATGGATATAAGGGACTATATGCAGTCGTTCCCTTGTGGATGCATGCTTGATGAAGAACTTAGTCTAAGTATGCTAATTAACAGGATGTTTGTAGCCAATAGCTAGAGTGGTGGCTGTTCTTCACCGTGTTTGCATACTTGTAGCATTTCTTTTGTAGGAGTTGTTAGTTCTTGTAAAAAAATGCAAGTGGATTTCCATAGAATCAATGATGATTGTAAGAGCCACATTTTATAGCTTTTGGTTGATTTTCATGCCAAAACATAAATAAGCTTGCAAATTAGTTCACTACCAAGTGCAGTTCATACAATTGTTAACGCGTTTTACATGTTCATTGCTATTTTTCTACAGTGCCTTTTTAAAAATTTATTAGTTATACAATTTATAAATTAACTTGTATTATAACAGACCAATATAAGAGAACAGGGTCTTCAATATGAACTCGATATCATTCATAGCTGTTGAAGTCATCAAAGGCTATCATTTCCATTTGTTGAAGGATACTTATTAGACTCATTCTTTGAAGTAAAAATATTATAAGAAGGATATTTTTTGAGAGATCAAATCTTTACAGTTCTGTACATTTCCGAATGCTGCAATGAATGACTAATCTCTAATGTATTAAAATACACTGGTGTATTTTAATACATCAGAGGTCAGGTCATCTCTGGTCAGAGATTAGTGATTACGGACAGCTTCTTATAGGCTTCACCTCTTGACAGGTGGTCTCATCCTTAGTTACTAGCTTGTGTATATCTAAGGTTCACCTCTACACAGACTCTTGACAGGTGGTCTCATTCTTAGTTATTAGTGTGTGTATATCTGAGGTTCACCTTTACACAGACTCTTGATAGGTGGTCTCATTCTTAGTTACCAGCTTGTGTATATCTAAGGTTCACCTCTACACAGACTCATCTCATGTTTTGTCTGCATTTACCTCCTTCTAATCGCCAGAAAAAGAAGTGAACTATAGTGAGATGATTGTAAGAGAAGTGCTAATCAAGCTGCCGACTGCGGTGTCTCAGCTCAACATATCTGTCTGTGTGGCGCTGCAGCAGCTTGGCAACCACCTACAAGAGCAGACTCCTTATGTTTCTGACATCTCGGATAGATTTGTACTTCAGGTAAAATTTCATGAAGAGCTCTACATCATAGTAATTGTGGAAGGTTTTATCTGCTGTAGTTACCATAGTTATTCCCCCTGCTATTTCATATGAATTTTAGACTTTGGGCTTTACTCTAAGTGACTCTCTCTCAAATCAAAAGTACTTAGAAGAGATCAACGAAGGGACGATACCAAGTGAAGTCCTAGCATGCCTCAAAGCATCCGCTGAATGCGTTTACGCCGCCTTATCTAAAGGTACAGCTACAGGGTATTTGTGTTTCTCTCTGTTTATAATTTCCATTCCTTGGCTATAAGCTGGATGAGGAAATGAATAGTTTTATGTAGTGAAGCGATGTGATACTTGAAAAATGGTTCGTTTGTGGCTATTATACACCTTGAATGATAAAATTTGATTATAAAATTTTTAAATTGTGGTGTGAAGCTAATATGTTCTGTCAGGAAAACCAGCGAAACTCTGTTTTTCTGTGCAAGGAGTGTGTCTCAAGCAAGGTCTTTGTACTTGCCCTACTGATAGGTACTGATGTGACACACCTCAAGCTGAGCAAGCAACACATGCAGTGCCTGACAGAGAATCACCACTGGATAGCGGAACAGATTGAAGAAGTTGTCCACAATGTTAAGAATCGAGAGTAAGTCTCATGACCTGCATGTGTACAATTTCCGTGTGATGGATAACAACTATCATCACAAACTTGTTTCAAAAAGTTTTGTCTCCGCTTCTTCTGACTGCTCTTGAGAAGCATAGCTTATGTTGGATTTTTCATGTACAGCCGGTTGAGGGGTCATTGTCTATTTAGGTCACTCTGGCCCGATTTGGATGTAGATGGGAGTACTGCCGAAAACTTTGCTGAGTTTGCAACCACAAATATTGTTGCTGACATTCTTGAGACCAAGAAAGGTAGGATATGTTCATTATAAGAGTACATAATATCACCTCCTGTGTGTTTGACCTCTTTTATTACTAGCGACCAAAGGATGATATATCTATTATCAGAGTATTAGAAAAGTAGCAGTGGTTGTTGGTAGCCAGTCCTTGCTGACAACCTTGTTCACAGTTTATGGTTGTTCACTGCTGGGCTACTAGAAACAGGTGATTAAAAAATCTGTCCGCAGTGGACAAAAGGCTGACTGCGAAAGAGGTTTTATTTCTAGATTACATTCATTACAATAATCAGAGTGCAAAATCCTGCAGTACTCGTGTGACTGTAACAGAAAACAATTGTGCTGATCATGCGGTTTTTCTGTCAATTAAAAGTAACGTTAGATAATCTGTCTTACTAGTGCTATAATAATCCTCTGCTTCTCAGTTTTATATCACCAGACAGCATAAACGGCCATAAAAGCTTTTTGCTTACCTTATCCATTATTACAGGGACAAGTATAGTGTTACAACTCACACAACCCACTCCGAGACCAAACATTGAAAGACCTCGCATTCAGCTTTTCCTTTAATTCAAAAATGTAGATGAAAGTGCTGTCAAACTAGCTTCACTGATATGAGTTAGTCACTTTTTTGCATCGGCGTAACACATATTGGTTCATCATTGTTTTAAAATTGTTAAGCCTTCAATATCAATACACCACATTTTCAGGTTGGAAACATCATTCTGCTAACACCCGATGCAAAGCTAAACCTAGAAACCAGGCTAACTATTCATGTGCGAGTAATATTACTATAGAGGGCAAGATTACCATAAATAAACCAAAGACACCACAACAAAACAATACATATCAAAGTTCTCTGCAGTTTTAACTGCTCTCCAAACATTGGTTTCAAAAACTTAAATTTGGAACTTGTAGAAGGCAGCAGTTGTCTGTCACCACTCTATAAGGCCCTGTTGTACATTAGACTCACACAGCATCGATAGGACAGTCTTTATAAGAGTCATTGCTTCTGGTGAAACCTTCTGGTTAGAGGTAGCTGTTGTTCACTACCAACAATAGCTGGAGTAAATAAACCAGTTTTATGCAGCTGTCAATCTGTAGTTCATTGATGTCTACCTTTAGCAGAATTATTTGTATACTGTAAACGATTTCACCCTTACAATCCTTTGCAGGGGAGACCTATTTGAGACAGATACACAATTTGATCTGTAACAATCAGAACTGGATCTTCTTCTCCCTCGACATCCATGAATACTTAGACCAGTCCCTGCCTTTGGAGCAGCAGACTTTTATACCTGATATTTTAGATCATTCAGATGAAAGAGCAAAGGCTAAACAGAATCCTCTTGCTCTTTATAACCGGATCGGAAATTTTCTGATTGACTTTGTAAGTACTGGGTTTATTATAATAGAAAGCAACATTGATAACTGGTCAATAGAACACAGAATGAAATTAATAATTGGCCAATAGCACAGATATCAACATTAATAACTAGCCAATACAACAAATAGCACCATTGATAACTAGCCAATAGCATGCAGAGCAACATTGATAACTAGCCAATAGCCTAATGAGAAGCTTGCTAACTAGCCAATAGTATACAGAGCAACATTGATAACTAGCCAATAGCATGCAGAGCAACGTTGATAACTAGCTAATAGCACAATGAGCAGCATTCATAACTAATGAACTGAACAAAGGGCATTTGATAAGTCAACAATTTAATAGTACACGACTTTGATAAATTACATATTAGTTTTAAGTTGTAATAGCAAACACCCAGAAATGGTGGTTTACACTTTTTCAATGCCTTTTAGTAGTAACTGTGAATACTAACTGCTATTTCATGATAGTTAGTATTCCCACAGTCATCAAGCTGGAATGTCACTGAGATATGGTTTTGCTATTGTACTTCTCGCAAAAATTCCTTTACTAGTTTTTGTTTAGGACCTGATTCGGCGAAAGACAGAAGATGTGACTGGACTGCTCCAGAGTGACCTTGGTCTAACCGACCTCTCTTTCGCGTCATTGCTACAGCACAGGCCAGATTTCCAAGATGAAACGCAACTTGACGCTACTGAGAAACGCCATGTCAAGTTGTTGAAAGGAAAGTTTCATATTGTATCAGGTGAGGATACTCTGTGAAACTCGGCAAGATGTCCTTGAGCATTTGCTATACCTACAACCTTTTAGAGATCAGCTACCTGTTTACACATCTCTTGTCTATCTGACACTTGATACTCTTTATCATGTTTTCATTACATGGGGAGACAATCCGTTTTATTCTTTTCATTTAGCTAACAAGATCACATGTTCTATTGATCGCTATGTCGTATTTCTTTTTTCCTCAATTTGTTATCATATGGCACATATTAGTTTATGTTGTTGTAATTTTTGTAATTAGTAAAAAGAAATATTTAAGTTGTTGCATATTAAAAACTATTTTTTTTGTATCACAAAAGTCAGTTTTGGTACAAAGCGTGTTACACAATCATGGAAAGTTATTGTCTGTTTTGTATAAAAAATACATTAAGGTATCCTAATATGCAGATGGGTAACATCTTTGTCATTACTCATACTGACTTCGTTCCAATTACTCTACGATCATAGAGTGAGTCCCTAAACACACGCTAATATTTATAAAACGGTTTTTCCAAGTCCTTCGCCATTCACATAAATAGTGACTATTTAAACAGACCAATCATTAGGTCTGTGAACGTTTTTTTCATCACTAACAAACATAAATCTCACAGCTTCATCTAGTCTGCATTTCAGAAAACAATACATTGGTCAAGTAAAAAATAACTTGTGTTACACTACACTTGGGCAATGAGTACTTGAGTCAATTTCGGAGTTAGTCTCCATATCCTTCTTTCAGACAAATGATGTCACCAAGTAGTTTGTTTTGCACCCACAATGCACTTGGTTAGTATTAAGACATCAACGTTTGCTCCCATTTTCTTTATTCTCCATCTCAACATCAGTAGTTATTTCATAGCAACTGTTTATAGCATTGCATAACCAAGATACTCAGTCCAGATAGCATCATATTACAAAATCTCTTGAATATCAGAACCAACCAAATTTTCATCTTACTAACCAGCAGGTCTGTACAAGTTTCAGTTAGAAAGTTGTTAACTTTAATATATATAAGATAACTGAGCAACTTATTCAGGCTGTGGATTATTATATTCTGACTTCTCCTGGCTGGATCAGGTATCATACAGGAACATATTCTACTGGCAAAGTTTCTACTCAAATAATTGAGAAGTTTAGAAGTCAATAGATTAGCTATCCATTGAACAACCTTCATTGACAACCAATTTACTAATTTAGCTTTCATATTGTAGGGTGTGTTAACTAGGGATAAGCTAGTGTAACTCATTATGAAGACCCAAGCCAGCCAGGATAAGTACAAAACAGAACTGCATAGAACAATTGTTAAAACAATGCTATAACAGTTTGCAAATGCCTTTTTACCCATGTACCTCAATAAGTGCAAAGGCTGACACACATATTCAACAAGATGGTTGATATGGTTGCTACAAAAACATTTTGGCATGTGGTACAGCAAAAGCCTCCAGATGCATTCATCAGGTTGTAAAATTGTTATCAACAACATTGTCGATAATTCATATGTAACCAATCTTGAGAGATACATTAAAATATCTGCACCAAACTTAGTTACAGTTCTATTTAGCCATTGTATAACTATCTTATAGAAAATAGTTATACAAATCAAAATCAGTACTAGCTTATGGTTTACAAATTCTAACATTGGCTTTGTCGTTGTTTCTTCAAAAATCTATGGTTGGCAACAGCAATTGCCTACAAAAAAAGAAGAAAACATATAGAACAGAATAAACAGATAAATGAAACAGATGAATTTAGAAATAGGAAATTAGACACAAGATCCATATTCTATTCTTACTACATTCAATGTGAAACTATTAATAAGTATAAAACAGTACATTCTTGTTACTGAATACAGTGTCATGTTAAGCCGTGAACTTTGTACCAACATTGGATAAATGTTATTGATGATAAACCTTTCGTTACAAATACATATTTAAGTTCCGCATATGACTGCATTTATTGCTCTGTCTTAAAACATGGTACTAAGTCTTTCATTCTAGAATGAATTCGATCTATTCAACTCTTCTCCCATTTGATTGGCTCACCTCATGATCACTTAGCAAATATTCAAGGCATACATACCAATTATGAACCAATACAACGGTTGGTTGTACCACGTCAGTAGGGTACATACTTAAAACAATAATGAGACTCCTGGTTAGGTACAAATATGGCAGCAACTCTAGTCCAACAGACTAACATTAGAGTTTCTCATGAGAAACAACTTAAACTCTCATTATATTTAATGTGAGTTAAAGTTGTTTATGAATTTTAATAAATGTTGAGACTTTTGAAAGAAGCTGTCAACTAAACATTGAAAACATAAGTTTAATGTTCATTACTACATTCATCTACACACTAGATGGTGTACAACATGCTACCACTCATCAGATCTAGGTCATGGTGACCCCATATTTATTATACGAGTTCTGTAGCAGACTAACTGTTGAGTATACTGAGTAACTAGTAAATTATTACTGTCTAACTAACCATTCAGAATAAAGGTAAAGTTATATGGTACATCTAAAAGCTTATCTCACCTACACAATATAATACATAATACAATAAAACTCACCCATACTGGGCAACTGTCAACTGCATCATAGTATGTAAATTCCTACAAAATTAAACACAATTGGTAAAGTATTTGTGATACGGAGTCAAATATATAGTTAGTTTTGCTTTGCTTTACACATTTTTACAAAGTGTGGTTTCACTTCAAGTAAGTTTTTGAAATACAAGATTGCAACCCTATAGTGTCATTAGAGTGTTCTACATGAAAACCAAGTGTTTTACAGTACAATCAGAGGGATCTACATTACAATCAGAATGTTCTACAATATAATCATAGTTTTTATATACATGTTGTTTAATCAGAATGTTCTACAATATAATCATAGTTTTTATATACATGTTGTTTAAAAAGAATGTTCTACAATATAATCTTGTTTTTATATGGTTTATTCAAAGTGTCCTACAATATAATCTATAATTAAAGTGCTCCACAGTACAATCAGACTGTTACACAGCACAATCGCATTGTTCTATAATACAATCAGAATGTTCTACAGTATAATCAGAATGTTCTGCAGCTCACTCAGACTGTTACAGTAGAATCAGAGTGCTACGCATTACAATCAAAGTGTTTGACAGTATGATCAGAATGTTTTACTGTACAATCAGAGTGTTTTATGGTACATTCAGAGATTTTTACAATAAAGTTACATTTGGACAAGATCTTGTTGATACAAGACTAGGCCTGCTTAGTAAGCCAATATTAATTGATGGAAATGAGTTTTAGCACCGCCTATTGATAGGCGGTGCTAAAACTCATTTCCATCAATTAATATTGGCTCTAACAAATTCAAAAATAAAAAGGCTAAAATCAACATTAATTGAAACTTAACATTGTCTGTTTGATAAAACGGTTACTTTAAATTATATGTTAAAAACAGCTTTTATACATGTATATTCAGTCATCCTGCAATCTGCGATAGTACTTACTTCCACAAGAATGGAAGCAGCTTGCGGCATGCGCGAGAAGGTACTGATGAATTTCCTTTGATTCTCAGTGGTCCTTGACGTGCATTGTATGAAGTTAGGCACAACAACACCTACAAATAAAATCAATAAAATAAAAAAATTAAAAGTTTGATATTTTTGCTAATAACTCTATTGATACAATAATTAGACTGGTCATTTTTTTAGCTATATATTACAGTAGCGGTTTACATGCATTTAGTGATAAGCTCATCAATCTTGTAAACTCACAATAATGCTACTTTGACTAATTAAAAAAATGATTTTGGCAACAATTAAAAAACTAGTTTGTCGTGCTGAAAATTGATCACTGACCTTAAAAACATCCTTAATGCTGCTTTCAGCCTTATTTTGAGATTTTTTTGTTTTTATTAATGTAAGAATTTTTACTCTTAGAACAAAAAGCAAACTTGGTTGAATCAAAGATCAATAATAAAGATTAATCACCATAGAGAATTTTATAATATACATGTATAGTGTTGTGGATTAATATGCAGAGTGATGTTTTGTAATATAATCCATGTATATATAAATCTTAGTGTTTGTTCGTCTGTCCAGTAATAGGGAAAAAGTTTTAGAAAATAAAATTACCTTCGCATTGGGTTTGAACTCGTATAACAAACTATATTATAATATAATATGGTATAATAAAATTAAATATAATAATATAGTAAAATATACAATATAATATATTGCAATAGAATATAGCATATCACAAGCTAAATGATAGCTACTACCACAATTAAGCCCGTATCTAATTACAATTAGAACAAAAAGGATCATCACAAGTATTTATATTTATTGCTATAATTGTTTATTTTAAATATTAGCTACTACATTTTTTCCTTTACAAAGCATTGTAATTGATGAATGAGAAAAAATTTATGTTGGCCTACAAAACTACAATGTTGGCCAATACTGTGCTTGAAACTATGAAATTCAGTTTATTAAACTGACACTCTGACCAACTGAACTGATTGGTAATAATATAATATCATACAATATAATCAGCCTGACCAAAAGTACACACTTTACATTAACTACATTGTCAAGTCATGAACTTAATATCAATATTGAATAAATATAAGCAATGGTAAATCCTTCTTTACAGATACATATTTGAGTATTATTGGTGTGTTCCATCACATTCTACTTATTCCAAATCTTACACTTTAGAAATACACTTTACAATATAATCAGTCTGATCAAAAGTACACACTTGTTATTAAGTATATTTTTAAGTCATGAACTTAATAACAAGATTGAATGAATATAAGCAATGGTAAATCCTTCTTTACAGATACATATTTGGGTATTATTGGTCTGTTCCATCACATTCTACTTGTACTAACTCTTTCACTTTAGAAATACACTTTTCAATATAATCAGCCTGATCAAAAGTACACACTTGTTATTAAGTATATTTTTAAGTCATGAACTTAATATCAAGATTGAATGAATATAAGCAATGGTAAATCCTTCTTTACAGATACATATTTGGGTATTATTGGTCTGTTCCATCACATTCTACTTGTACTAACTCTTACACTTTAGAAATACACTTTTCAATATAATCAGCCTGATCAAAAGTACACACTTGTTATTAAGTATATTTTTAAGTCATGAACTTAATATCAAGATTGAATAAATATAAGCAATGGTAAATCCTTCTTTACAGATACATATTTGGGTATTATTGGTCTGTTCCATCACATTCTACTTGTACTAACTCTTACACTTTAGAAATACACTTTACAATATAATCAGCCTGATCAAAAGTACACACTTGTTATTAAGTATATTTTTAAGTCATGAACTTAATATCAAGATTGAATAAATATAAGCAATGGTAAATCTAACTTTACAGATACATATTTGAGTATTATTGGTCTGTTCCATCACATTCTACTTATTCCAAATCTTACACTTTAGAAATACACTTTACAATATAATCAGCCCGATCAAAAGTACACACTTGTTATTAAGTATATTTTTAAGTCATGAACTTAATATCAAGATTGAATAAATATAAGCAATGGTAAATCTAACTTTACAGATACATATTTGAGTATTATTGGTCTGTTCCATCACATTCTACTTATTCCAAATCTTACACTTATAAATTTAGGGTGAATCTGATCTACTCAACTTATTTTCAATTTAGTAGGCTCACCTGTTAATCCCTGAACAAGTAATTAAAACATACTTACTATGAACAAATGTTACGAACATTTGTAACACGTCTCGTGCTGCACACACCTACAACAATAATAAGATTCCTGGTACATGTATGACAGCAACTCTAATCTATTAGACTAACATCAGAGTTTCTCATGAGAAACAACTTAAACTCTCATTATATTTAATGTGATTTGAATCAATTTATAAGTTTTAATAAATTTTGAGACTTTTGAAAGAAGCTGTGAACTAAAAATTAAAAACATAAGTTTAATGTTCATTACTACATTCATCTACACACTAGATGGTGTACAACATGCTACCACTCATCAGATCTAGGTCATGGTGACCCTATATTTATTATACGAGTTCTGTAGCAGACTAACTGTTGAGTATACTGAGTAACTAGTAAATTATTACTGTCTAACTAACCATTCAGAACAATGGTAAAGTTATATGGTACATTTAACTGCTTATCTCAACTATACAATATAACACAAAATGCAATAAAACTCACCCTCATTACATATCTTTCAACTGCAGCATGTTTCCAAAACTTCTGCAAAATTAAACACAGTTGGTAAAGTATTTGGGATACAGAGCCAAATAGATAATTAGCTTTGCTTTACTTTTTTTTTTAAAAGTTTCATTTCACTTCAAGTAAGTTTTTGAAGTGCAATAAATGCAACTCTATGATATCATCAGAATGTTCTACATTGAAACCAAGTATTTTACAGTACAACCAGTATAATCAGATTTTACTACAGTTCATTCAGAGTGTTACACAGTAAAGTCAGAGTGCTAAACAGTGCAATTAGAGTGTTACACAGTATAATCCAAATGTTCTACAGTACAATCAGAACATTCTACAGTATAATCAAAGTGTTTTATGGTTTAATCGGAGTGTCCTACAATGTAGTTAAAATGTTCCACAGTTTATTCAGAATGTTTTACAGTACAATCAGAATTTTTTACAGTACAGTCAGAGTGTTCTACATTAAAATCAGAGTGTTCTACAATACAATCAGAGTGTTCTACAGCTTAATCAGAGTGTCCCACAATATAATTACAGTTGGACAAAATCTTGCTTATACAAAACCAGGCCTGCTTAGTAAGACCTTCAATAGGTGGTCTTAAAACTCATTTCCATTAATTCATATGTTCTCAAATAAAATCAAAAATCAAAATATTAAAATCAAATTTTATTGAAACTTGACATTATCTGTTTGCTGATTTAGTTATTTTAAATAAATTGTTATCAAACAGCTTTTATACATGTATATTCGGTTATACTAAAATGTGCAACTGCACTTACATCAATAGGAATGGAAGCAGCTTGCGGTATGCGCGAGAAGGTACTGCTGAATATCGTTTGATCTTCAGTTGTCCTTGACGTGCATTGTATGAAGTTAGGCACAACAACACCTACAAATAAAATCAATAAAATGAAACATTTAAAAGTTTGATATTTTTGCTAATAACTCTATTGATGCAATAATTAGACTGGCCTTTTTAGCTATATATTACAGTAGCGATTTACATGCATTTAGTGATAAGCTTATCAATCTTGTAAACTCACAATAATGCTAACTTGACTAAATAAAAAAAAAAGATTTTGACAACAATTAAACAACTAGTTTGTTGTGCTGACAGTTGATCATTGACTACGAGTACATACTTAATGCTGCTTAGAGCCTTTACTTTATGACTCTTTAGTTTTTATAAATTTATAACTTTCAGAACAAAGAGCAGACTTGTTTGAATCAGAGAACATTAATAAAAGTTAATCATTATAGAGAATTTTATAATATATAGTGTTGTGGATTATTATGCAGTGTAATGCTATATAATATAATCGATATGTATAAATCTCAGTGTTGGTTCGTCTGTCCAGTAATAAAAAAAGTTTTAGGAACATAAAATGTGCTTTGTATTGGATTTGAACTCGTATAACATACTGTATAATAATATAAAACAGTATAATAAAATTTAATACATTAATATAGTATTAGAAATATACAATATAATATGTTGCAATAGAATATAGCATATTACAAGCTGAATGATAGCTACCACCATCAGTCAGATCGTATCTTATTACAATTAGAACAGAAAGGATCATCACAAGTATTTGTATTTATTGCTATTGTTCATTTTAAATATTAGCTACTACTTTCATTCCTTTTATAAAGCATTGTAATTGATGAATCAGAAATAATTTATGTATATTTTATTTATTTAATTAAGTGGTTTCCATCGGATGGATTACAATTTCTATTGTAGTTCTTTCCATCTAAGATAATTTCCATTTGAAATTCATTTAAGAGGACTCATAAATTCATCAGTATATATATTTCTCAAAAGTATGTCGGATGTGTACCCAATTCGGCTATTGCTATAAAAACCTTGGAATAGAGAGCTCGTACAATAAAAGACGGGTAGCGCAGCTAGTCTTTAATAAAGGGTGACTTTTCAATCATTTTAAATTATCGGAAATAATAAAATACAGAATGAACGTAAGAGACTTTTGTGTTTTCTCTACAATAACAGCTGTTTTAAATGTAATAACTTTCACTCAATCACAAACTTCTGTACATTCGATTAATGAGATGATTATAATGTTGGCCAATATTGTGCTTGAAACCATAAAATTGGGGTTATTAGACTGATGCTCTGACCTACTGAATTAATCGGCTGACTTCTGAAGATTAGTTGTGCCAATCGAAGAATAAAAGTTGCTTTCTGATAAAAAAAGCAAACAGACGAATGCATAACTGCTAAGAATAATATAGAAATTATTAAATACATTATAATATAGCATCTGACACAAGTTATAGATAAAGACATTTAATATCTATTAATAAAAATAATACTTTATTTTATACAATAATGTCCTTTTCAAGGGTATTGTTGAAAGACGAATAGCAGAATTATATAAAGCTTATCAGCCTAACCAGGAGTACACACTTGATATTAACTACATTGTCAAGTCATGAACTTAATAACAAGATTGAATAAACTTGAAACACTTTTACAGTTTTATTTTTTTTTCTGATTTATTTCAACAAAACACTTGTTTCATGATATGAAATTTTAAAGTTACAGCTGTTTGAAAAAGTTTGAAAACTTTAACAGCTCTTTTCTTTTTGTCTCTTAATTTGTTTGGACTGCTCAAAAAGACACTTTTTCCATGATATAAAGTTTAAAAGTTAGAATTTTCTATCAAAAGACATTTTAGTACCCAGGCAACGCCGGGTACTAACCAATCACAAACTTCTGTACATGCTATTAATGAGATAATTACAATTTTGGCCAATACTGTGCTTGAAACCATAAATTTCAGGTTATTAGACTGACACTCTGACCAACTGAGCTGATTGGTAATAATATAATAGCATACAATATAATCAGCCTGACCAAAAGTACATACTTGTTATTAAGTATATTTTTAAGTCATGAACTTAATATCAAGATTGAATAAATATAAGCAATGGTAAATCCTTCTTTACAGATACATATTTGGGTATTATTGGTCTGTTCCATCACATTCTACTTGTACTAACTCTTACACTTTAGAAATACACTTTACAATATAATCAGCCTGATCAAAAGTACACACTTGTTATCTACTATATAAACGGCAATCGTTGTCTGTGTGTGTGAGTGATTGATTGTCCGCCTTATAGAGTACCGTACTTTTCCGACTATTAGCCGTTACTAGATATCTAGGGCGCGTTAACGGGATTCTCCGGTTAGTACACGCCTCTACTATACATAACCTATTCGTAGGGATGAACGATAAATACTGATATGCTAATATTGTATCTTTAGGAGTTGTTTTCTCGATATGTTAAGTTACCGATAACTTCTAAATATTGGTGACGCGATAGATTATAGAGCGGTCTTTCCTTTTATCGTCGTACGAATTTCGGTCGTACAAAGCAAACTGAATTAATATGTGTACTAACAGTAAATAAATTATAGAGCGGTCTTTCTTTTTCCATTCGGTCGAACGAAGCCAGCCGAATTAATATGAGTACTAAATATCGTAATTTCGTAATATGGACTATTAACCGCTACTTTTTGAGCCATAGACCTATTAACTATACTAGACTGGACAATCCAATGCATCACGGCTCAGCATTGTGTCCTACTTAAATAGCCACATTCTTCACGACGTAATGTCAACGCTTTGTTCACTCGCAGCTGGTCAAGCAAGCGAGTCATCATTGTTTACATTGAAAGAATGGCAGAGACAGCTTTGTTGCTGCATGTAATTTGACATAACTACTAAAGTACACAAGATATTGGTTTAAAATTTTAGATGCAAAGCTTATACACTATGCATTTCCTACCCTGCAAATTTGTAAACATAGAGTTGAATATTTCATATGTAAAGTGCGAGTAAAAATGTATATTGATCTATTCAAAAAGTATTGCAAAATTATCAATGTTGCCCTATGCTATGGGCTAACATGTCAGATAGCTAGGTGTACAAACTGATTTCAAATGCATACACACTGGTAAATGGTACACTGATCGCAGTCTACCATGAATATAAATGTTGGGCCTTAGGTGTCATGCAAACAGCATCAGAAAATAGGTTTATGTTCACTTTGTTGCTTTGTTCACTTTGCCTAGTCCAAGCCATAGTTTTAAGTAGGAAGCCATTGAGAGTGGAGCAACTACCTGCACTGGAAATGATTCGAAGGTAAATTTTACTCCAATTGTTGTCAAGTGTGGTTGTGAGAGGTACCTAGATATGAAGAGCAAGAAATCTTGCGGATTTTTCTGAGATATGCATACAAATAATAGTTTTTTTCAAAAATTTTTCTTAGAGTTCATTGCTGGCGCTAATATTTGAAAAGTTGCTTCGAACAAAGAGGTGTCAACCCCGGAGTAGACGAAGTGCTGCCCATTTCATGAAGTTTTTCATCACCATGGCAGGTGGACATAGGCTAGTAAATGAGTATGGTGATGGCTGTGCTATATTTAGAAGTGTAGCTAAACCTAACGAAAAGATTTTTACTTTATGATGGTTGCATAAGAATGCAATTATTTACTGATTATTTTGCAGGAAAAGAATAAAAACTTTTGCGCAGCGTTATTTAAAACTATCACATCTAGATATGTCAGAACTAGAATTTACCATGAGGCTACAAAGGTAGCAGCTAACAAAAGTAATCTTAGATCAAAGCTCAGCCGACTGGTCGTCCTTAGTCATGTGTAGCCTGTCACAATATGTCTAGAAAATTGCACCATTTGTAATTTGTTTTCTACAATTTTTCTGATACTGTTTGCATAACACCTAAGACCCAACATTTATGTTCATGGCAGACTGCCATCAGTGTACCATTTACCAGTGTGTATGCATTTGAAATCAGTTTGTACACCTAGCTATCTGACATGTTAGCCCATAGCATAGGGCAACATTGATAATTTTGCAATACTTTTTGAATAGATCAATATACATTTTTACTCGCACTTTACATATGAAATATTCAACTTTATGTTTACAAATTTTCAGGGCAGGAAATGCATAGTGTATAAGCTTTGCATCTAAAATTTTAAACCAATATCTTGTGTACTTTAGTAGTTATGTTAAATTACATGTAGCAACAAAGCTGTCTCTGCTATTCTTTCAATGTAAACAATGATGACTCGCTTGCCTGACCAGCTGCGAGTGAACAAAGCGTTGATGTTACGTCGTGAAGAATGTGGCTATTTATGTAGGACAACATGGCTTCGCATTGCCCAGTCTAGTATAGTTAATAGGTCTATTATTTGAGCCAAGCGGCTTATATAAAGGTGTGGCGATTCTGTTGTTTTTCTTTCACTGCTCGGGCGCATTAACCGAAATCCCCGGTTAGCACGCTTTTTAAACGGCAAATTTTCTGCCGTGTTAAAAAGCACCTTTCCTGAGTTTTGCGGCCTATACAAAGGAGTCTATACCGCTATACAAATGTACTATTCATTAAATAAAATAAATTAACGAGTAGTTATTTACATGCAATTAATATTTACTGCCAACGTGTACCGAGAAGGTCACGTAAACGTTTGTTTCTTGGAGCCACTGGAAAAACGCATTTCTCACCTACTAAAATTCCACATCAAAAAGGTAAGTGTTTCTTATACGATGTTGTATTGTCTATGAATTGCAACATCTCCACTACTTAATAACGTTGGATTTGCCGCTGTTCGTGATAGTGGGTCATGTTCATTTCCTTCAGCAGCCGAGTTACTAATTTTTTTCCAGCTACGAGTAGGCCTACTGTAACTTACTATTACAGAACTTTCACGAGTACTCCGAGGGTTGCGATACGCTATTGTGAAAAGAAAGAGAGCAGCTGCTATCGACTTACTGTCACCCTGCATCAGCCATGACCAGCTATACGTCGCCTGCTCAGAAGTAGGCACACGCCGAAAACTGTTTCTTCATACGCCCGACAGAAAAACCAAAAATGTTGTCTATCCGCATGTGTTGCGTTGAACTAAGGGAGAGAGAGAGGGACAGAAAGGGAGAGAGAGGGAGAGCGAGGAGGAGAGGGGGGGGGGAGAGAAGGAGAGAGAGGGAGAGAAGGGGAGAGAGAGGGAGAGCGAGGAAGAGAGGGGGGGAGAGAGGGAGAGAGAGGGAGAGAGGGGGGAAGAGGGAGGGAGAGAGAGGGGAGAGACGGAGAGAGGGGAGAGACGGAGAGAGGGAGAGAGGGAAAAGAGGGAGAGAAGGAGAGAGAGAGGGAGAGCGAGGAAGAGAGGGGGGGGGGGAGAGAGAGGGAGAGAGAGGGAGAGAGAGAGGGGGGAAGAGGGAGGGAGAGAGAGGGGAGAGACGGAGAGAGGGGAGAGACGTAGAGAGGGAGAGAGGGAAAAGAGGGAGAGAAGGAGAGAGAGAGGGAGAGCGAGGAGGAGAGGGGAGAGAGAGAGAGAGGGAGAGAAAGAGGGAGAAGAGGGAGGGAGGGGGAGAGAGGGGAAAGAGGGAGAGATGGAGAGAGGGAGATGTAACTGCATATTTGGAGTTGTTTTACAGTATGAAAGCCAACTCTCAATAAACCTTATGCTGCATGTGAATCTGTTACTGTAGGCGGGTAATGCAGCTAGTTAAGTATATTTTTAAGTCATGAACTTAATATCAAGATTGAATAAATATAAGCAATGGTAAATCTTTCTTTACAGATACATATTTGAGTATTATTGGTCTGTTCCATCACATTCTACTTATTCCAAATCTTACACTTATAAATTTAGGGTGAATCTGATCTACTCAACTTATTTTCAATTTAGTAGGCTCACCTGTTAATCCCTGAACAAGTAATTAAAACATACTTACTATGAACAAATGTTACGAACATTTGTAACACGTCTCGTGCTGCACACACCTACAACAATAAGATTCCTGGTACATGTAGGACAGCAACTCTAATCTATTAGACTAACATCAGAGTTTCTCATGAGAAACAACTTAAACTCTCATTATATTTAATGTGAGTTGAATCAATTTATAAGTTTTAATAAATGTTGAGACTTTTGAAAGAAGCTGTGAACTAAAAATTAAAAACATAAGTTTAATGTTCATTACTACATTCATCTACACACTAGATGGTGTACAACATGCTACCACTCATCAGATCTAGGTCATGGTGACCCTATATTTATTATACTAGTTCTGTAGCAGACTAATTGTTGAGTATACTGAGTAACTAGTAAATTATTACTGTCTAACTAACCATTCAGAACAATGGTAAAGTTATATGGTACATTTAACTGCTTATCTCAACTATACAATATAATACAAAATGCAATAAAACTCACCCTCATTACATATCTTTCAACTGCAGCATGTTTCCAAAACTTCTGCAAAATTAAACACAGTTGGTAAAGTATTTGTGATACAGAGCCAAATAGATAATTAGCTTTGCTTTACTTTTATTTTTTTAAAGTTTCATTTCACTTCAAGTAAGTTTTTGAAGTGCAATAAATGCAACTCTATGATATCATCAGAATGTTTTACATTGAAACCAAGTATTTTACAGTACAACCAGTATAATCAGATTTTACTACAGTTCATTCAGAGTGTTACACAGTAAAGTCAGAGGGCTAAACAGTGCAATTAGAGTGTTACACAGTATAATCCAAATGTTCTACAGTACAATCAGAACATTCTACAGTATAATCAAAGTGTTTTATGGTTTAATCGGAGTGTCCTACAATGTAGTTAAAATGTTCCACAGTTTAATCAGAATGTTTTACAGTACAATCAGAATGTTTTACAGTACAGTCAGAGTGTTCTACATTAAAATCAGAGTGTTCTACAGTACAATCAGAGTGTTCTACAGCTTAATCAGAGTGTCCCACAATATAATTACAGTTGGACAAAATCTTGCTTACAGTACTATCAGAGTGTTCTACAGTTCATTCAGTGTGTTACACAGTATAACCCAAATGTTCTACAGTGCAATAAGAATGTTCCACAGTACAATCAGAGTGCTAAACAGTGCAATTAGTGTTACATAGTATAATCCAAATGTTCTACAGTACAATCAAAACATTCTACAGTATAATCAAAGTGTTTTATGGTTTAATCGGAGTGTCCTACAATGTAGTTAAAATGTTCCACAGTTTATTCAGAATGTTTTACAGTACAGTCAGAGTGTTCTACATTAAAATCAGAGTGTTCTACAATACAATCAGAGTGTTCTACAGCTTAATCAGAGTGTCCCACAATATAATTACAGTTGGACAAAATCTTGCTTATACAAAACCAGGCCTGCTTAGTAAGACCTTCAATAGGTGGTCTTAAAACTCATTTCCATTAATTCATATGCTCTCTAATAAAATCAAAAATCAAAATGTTAAAATCAAATTTTATTGAAACTTGACATTATCTGTTTGTTGATTTAGTTATTTTAAATAAATTGTTATCAAACAGCTTTTATACATGTATATTCGGTTATACTAAAATGTGCAACTGCACTTACATGAATGAGCTGTCATTTGATATTGATTAACTGGCCATACTGTGACTACTGACCATTCTATATTTTGTTTACTAACACTGGTATACTAACAACATTGAATTAAAATTATTAAAAACCATCGGTTGTCACTTTACAACCATAGCTGACATAAGAATAGTAGAGTATTGTGTCACCCGCGTTAAATTTTTTAAAAAATGACCATACTAATAATTACTAACTTGGAATCTAAATACTCAATCAACTCAGCTTGCATATATATATACACTATATATATATATATACTCAGCTCAATCAACGATCTTATTATCCTTTTATAGAAATCATATTATTGTAGCCACTATCAATTTTATTCTCAATTATCATATTATACCACATTATATTAGCTTTAATTTTTAATTATGAGGTCAACAGAACAGTATTTTCTCATGAAAACCTCAATAAATAATATTCACAAACAAACAAACAAACATCAATAGGAATGGAAGCAGCTTGCGGTATGCGCGAGAAGGTACTGCTGAATATCGTTTGATCTTCAGTTGTCCTTGACGTGCATTGTATGAAGTTAGGCACAACAACACCTACAAATAAAATCAATAAAATGAAACATTTAAAAGTTTGATATTTTTGCTAATAACTCTATTGGTGCAATAATTAGACAGGCCTTTTTTAGCTATATATTACAGTAGCGATTTACATGCATTTAGTGATAAGCTTATCAATCTTGTAAACTCACAATAATGCTAACTTGACTAAATAAAAAAAAAACGATTTTGACAACAATTAAACAACTAGTTTGTTGTGCTGACAGTTGATCATTGACTACGAGTACATACTTAATGCTGCTTAGAGCCTTTACTTTATGACTCTTTAGTTTTTATAAATTTATAACTTTCAGAACAAAGAGCAGACTTGTTTGAATCAGAGAACATTAATAAAAGTTAATCATTATAAAGTATTTTATAATATATAGTGTTGTGGATTATTATCCGGTGTGATGCTATATAATATAATCGATATGTATAAATCTCAGTGTTGGTTCGTCTGTCCAGTAATAAAAAAAGTTTTAGGAACATAAAATGTGCTTTGTATTGGATTTGAACTTGTATAACATACTGTATAATAATATAAAACAGTATAATAAAATTTAATACATTAATATAGTATTAGAAATATACAATATAATATGTTGCAATAGAATATAGCATATTACAAGCTGAATGATAGCTACCACCATCAGTCAGATCGTATCTAATTACAATTAGAACAGAAAGGATCATCACAAGTATTTGTATTTATTGCTATTGTTGGCCAATACTGCGCTTGAAACCATAAAATTCAGGTTATTTGACTGATGCTCTGACCAACTGAGCTGATTGGTAATAATATAATAGCATACAATATAATCAGCCTGACCAAAAGTACATACTTGTTATTAAGTATATTTTTAAGTCATGAACTTAATATCAAGATTGAATAAATATAAGCAATGGTAAATCTAACTTTACAGATACATATTTGAGTATTATTGGTCTGTTCCATCACATTCTACTTATTCCAAATCTTACACTTATAAATTTACGGTGAATCTGATCTACTCAACTTATTTTCAATTTAGTAGGTTCACCTGTTAATCCCTGAACAAGTAATTAAAACATACTTACTATGAACAAATGTTACGAACATTTGTAACACGTCTCGTGCTGCACACACCTAAAACAATAATAAGATTCCTGGTACATGTATGACAGCAACTCTAATCTATTAGACTAACATCAGAGTTTCTCATGAGAAACAACTTAAACTCTCATTATATTTAATGTGATTTGAATCAATTTATAAGTTTTAATAAATGTTGATACATTTGAAAGAAGCTGTCAACTAAAAATTAAAAACATAAGTTTAATGTTCATTACTACATTCATCTACACACTAGATGGTGTACAACATGCTACAACTCATCAGATCTAGGTCATGGTGACCCTATATTTATTATATGAGTTCTGTAGCAGACTAACTGTTGAGTATAGTGAGTAACTAGTAAATTATTACTGTCTAACTAACCATTCAGAACAATGGTTAAGTTATATGGTACATTTAACTGCTTATCTCAACTATACAATATAATACAAAATGCAATAAAACTCACCCTCATTACATATTTTTTAACTGCAGCATGTTTCCAAAACTTCTGCAAAATTAAACACAGTTGGTAAAGTATATGTGATACAGAGCCAAATAGATAATTAGCTTTGCTTTACTTTTATTTTTTTTAAATTTCATTTCACTTCAAGTAAGTTTTTGAAGTGCAATAAATGCAACCCTATAATAGCATCAAAATGTTCCACATTGAAACCAAGTATTTTACAGTTTAACCAGTACAATCAGATTTTAATACAGTTCATTCAGAGTGTTACACAGTAAAGTCAGAGTGTTCTACAGTACAATCAGAGTGTTCTACATTAAAATCAGAGTGTTCTACAGTACTATCAGAGTGTTCTACAGTTCATTCAGTGTGTTACACAGTATAACCCAAATGTTCTACAGTGCAATAAGAATGTTCCACAGTACAATCAGAGTGCTAAACAGTGCAATTAGTGTTACATAGTATAATCCAAATGTTCTACAGTACAATCAAAACATTCTACAGTATAATCAAAGTGTTTTATGGTTTAATCGGAGTGTCCTACAATGTAGTTAAAATGTTCCACAGTTTATTCAGAATGTTTTACAGTACAATCAGAATGTTTTACAGTACAGTCTGAGTGTTCTACATTAAAATCAGAGTGTTCTACAGTACAATCAGAGTGTTCTACAGCTTAATCAGAGTGTCCCACAATATAATTACAGTTGGACAAAATCTTGCTTATACAAAACCAGGCCTGCTTAATAAGACCTTCAATAGGTGGTCTTAAAACTCATTTCCATTAATTCATATGTTCTCTAATAAAATCAAAAATCAAAATATTAAAATCAAATTTTATTGAAACTTGACATTATCTGTTTGTTGATTTAGTTATTTTAAATAAATTGTTATCAAACAGCTTTTATACATGTATATTCGGTTATACTAAAATGTGCAACTGCACTTACATCAATAGGAATGGAAGCAGCTTGCGGTATGCGCGAGAAGGTACTGCTGAATATCGTTTGATCTTCAGTTGTCCTTGACGTGCATTGTATGAAGTTAGGCACAACAACACCTACAAATAAAATCAATAAAATGAAACATTTAAAAGTTTGATATTTTTGCTAATAACTCTATTGGTGCAATAATTAGACTGGCCCTTTTTAGCTATATATTACAGTAGCGATTTACATGCATTTAGTATAAGGTTATCAATCTTGTAAACTCACAATAATGCTAACTTGGCTAAATAAAAAAAACGATTTTGACAACAATTAATTAACTAGTTTGTTGTGCTGACAGTTGATCATTGACTACGAGTACATACTTAATGCTGCTTAGAGCCTTTACTTTATGACTCTTTAGATTTTATAAATTTATAACTTTCAGAACAAAGAGCAGACTTGTTTGAATCAGAGAACCTTAATAAAAGTTAATCATTATAAAGTATTTTATAATATATAGTGTTGTGGATTATTATCCGGTGTGATGCTATACAATATAATCTGTATGTATAGATCTCAGTGTCTGTTCGTCTATCTGTTCGTCTGTCCAGTAATAAAAAAAGTTTTAGGAACATAAAATGTGCTTTGTATTGGATTTGAACTCGTATAACATACTGTATAATAATATAAAACAGTATAATAAAATTTAATACATTAATATAGTATTAGAAATATACAATATAATATGTTGCAATAGAATATAGCATATTACAAGCTGAATGATAGCTACCACCATCAGTCTGCTCGTATCTAATTACAATTAGAACAGAAAGGATCATCACAAGTATTTGTATTTATTGCTATTGTTCATTTTAAATATTAGCTACTACTTTCTTTCCTTTTATAAAGCATTGTAATTGATGAATCAGAAATAATTTATGTATATTTTATTTATTTAATTAAGTGGTTTCCATCGGATGGATTACAATTTCTATTGTAGTTCTTTCCATCTAAGATAATTTCCATTTGAAATTCATTTAAGAGGACTCATAGATTCATCAGTAAATATATTTCTCAAAAGAATGTCGGATGTGTACCCAATTCGGCTATTGCTATAAAAACCTTGGAATAGAGAGCTCGTACAATAAAAGACGGGTAGCGCAGCTAGTCTTTAATAAAGGGTGACTTTTCAATCATTTTAAATTATCGGAGATAATAAAATACAGAATGAACGTAAGAGACTTTTGTGTTTTCTCTACAATAGCAGCTGTTTTAAATGTAATAACTTTCACTCAATCACAAACTTCTGTACATGCAGTTAATGAGATGATTATAATGCTGGCCAATATTGTGCTTGAAACAATAAAATTGGGGATATTAGACTGATGCTCTGACCAACTGAATTAATCGGCTGACTTCTGAAGATTAGTTGTGCCAATCGAAGAATAAAAGTTGCTTTCTGATAAAAAAAGCAAACAGACGAATGCATAACTCTTAAGAATAATATAGAAATCATTAAATACATTATAATATAGCATCTGACACAAGTTATATATAAGGACATTTAACATCTATTAATAAAAATAATACTTTATTTTATACAATAATGTCCTTTTCAAGGGAATTATTGAAAAACGAATAGCAGAATTATATAAAGCTTATCAGCCTAACCAGGAGTACACACTTGATATTAACTACATTGTCAAGTCATGAACTTAATAACAAGATTGAATAAACTTGAAACACTTTTACAGTTTTATTTTCTTTTCTGATTTATTTCAACAAAACACTTGTTTCATGATATGAAATTTTAAAGTTACAGCTGTTTGAAAAAGTTTGAAAACTTTAACAGCTCTTTTCTTTTTGTCTCTTAATTTGTTTGGACTGCTCAAAAAGACACTTTTTCCATGATATGAAGTTTAAAAGTGAGAATTTTCTATCAAAAGACATTTTAGTACCCAGGCAACGCTGGGTACTAATCAATCACAAACTTCTGTACATGCTATTAATGAGATAATTACAGTGTTGGCCAATACTGTGCTTGAAACCATAAAATTCAGGTTATATGACTGATACTCTGACCAACTGAGCTGATTGGTAATAATATAATAGCATACAATATAATCAGCCTGACCAAAAGTACACACTTGTTATTAAGTATATTTTTAAGTCATGAACTTAATATCAAGATTGAATAAATATAAGCAATGGTAAATCCTTCTTTACAGATACATATTTGGGTATTATTGGTCTGTTCCATCACATTCTACTTGTACTAACTCTTACACTTTAGAAATACACTTTACAATATAATCAGCCTGATCAAAAGTACACACTTGTTATTAAGTATATTTTTAAGTCATGAACTTAATATCAAGATTGAATAAATATAAGCAATGGTAAATCCTTCTTTACAGATACATATTTAGGTATTATTGGTCTGTTCCACCACATTCTACTTGTACTAACTCTTACACTTTAGAAATACACTTTACAATATAATCAGCCTGATCAAAAGTACATACTTGTTATTAAGTATATTTTTAAGTCATGAACTTAATATCAAGATTGAATAAATATAAGCAATGGTAAATCTTTCTTTACAGATACATATTTGGGTATTATTGGTCTGTTCCATCACATTCTACTTGTACTAACTCTTACACTTTAGAAATACACCTTACAATATAATCAGCCTGATCAAAAGTACACACTTGTTATTAAGTATATTTTTAAGTCATGAACTTAATATCAAGATTGAATAAATATAAGCAATGGTAAATCTTTCTTTACAGATACATATTTGAGTATTATTGGTCTGTTCCATCACATTCTTCTTATTCCAAATCTTACACTTATAAACTTAGGGTGAAACTGATCTACTCAACTTATTTTCAATTTAGTAGGTTCACCTGTTAATCCCTGAACAAGTAATTAAAACATACTTACTATGAACAAATGTTACGAACATTCGTAACACATCTCGTGCTGCACACACCTAAAACAATAATAAGATTCCTGGTACATGTATGACAGCAACTCTAATCTATTAGACTAACATCAGAGTTTCCCATGAGAAACAACTTAAACTCTCATTATATTTAATGTGATTTGAATCAATTTATAAGTTTTAATAAATCTTGAGACTTTTGAAAGAAGCTGTCAACTAAAAATTAAAAACATAAGTTTAATGTTCATTACTACATTCATCTACACACTAGATGGTGTACAACATGCTACCACTCATCAGATCTAGGTCATGGTGACCCTATATTTATTATACGAGTTCTGTAGCAGACTAACTGTTGAATATACTGAGTAACTAGTAAATTATTACTGTCTAACTAACCATTCAGAACGATGGTAAAGTTATATGGTACAGTTAATTGCTTATCTCAACTATCCAATATAATACAAAATGCAATAAAGCTCACCCTCCTTACATATCTTTCAACTGCAGCATGTTTCCAAAACTTCTGCAAAATTAAACACAGTTGGTAAAGTATTTGTGATACAGAGCCAAATAGATAATTAGCTTTGCTTTACTTTTATTTTTTTAAAGTTTCATTTCACTTCAAGTAAGTTTTTGAAGTGCAATAAATGCAACCCTATAATAGCATCAAAATGTTCCACATTGAAACCAAGTATTTTACAGTTTAACCAGTACAATCAGATTTTAATACAGTTCATTCAGAGTGTTACACAGTAAAGTCAGAATGTTTTACAGTACAGTCAGAGTGTTCTACATTAAAATCAGAGTGTTCTACAGTACTATCAGAGTGTTCTACAGTTCATTCAGTGTGTTACACAGTATAACCCAAATGTTCTACAGTGCAATAAGAATGTTCCACAGTACAATCAGAGTGCTAAACAGTGCAATTAGTGTTACATAGTATAATCCAAATGTTCTACAGTACAATCAAAACATTCTACAGTATAATCAAAGTGTTTTATGGTTTAATCGGAGTGTCCTACAATGTAGTTAAAATGTTCCACAGTTTATTCAGAATGTTTTACAGTACAGTCAGAGTGTTCTACATTAAAATCAGAGTGTTCTACAATACAATCAGAGTGTTCTACAGCTTAATCAGAGTGTCCCACAATATAATTACAGTTGGACAAAATCTTGCTTATACAAAACCAGGCCTGCTTAGTAAGACCTTCAATAGGTGGTCTTAAAACTCATTTCCATTAATTCATATGTTCTCTAATAAAATCAAAAATCAAAATGTTAAAATCAAATTTTATTGAAACTTGACATTATCTGTTTGTTGATTTAGTTATTTTAAATAAATTGTTATCAAACAGCTTTTATACATGTATATTCGGTTATACTAAAATGTGCAACTGCACTTACATCAATAGGAATGGAAGCAGCTTGCGGTATGCGCGAGAAGGTACTGCTGAATATCGTTTGATCTTCAGTTGTCCTTGACGTGCATTGTATGAAGTTAGGCACAACAACACCTACAAATAAAATCAATAAAATGAAACATTTAAAAGTTTGATCTTTTTGCTAATAACTCTATTGGTGCAATAATTAGACTGGCCTATTTTAGCTATATATTACAGTAGCGATTTACATGTATTTAGTGATAAGCTCATCAATCTTGTAAACTCACAATAATGCTAACTTGACTAAATAAAAAAAATGATTTTGACAACAATTAAACAACTAGTTTGTTGTGCTGACAGTTGATCATTGACTACGAGTACATACTTAATGCTGCTTAGAGCCTTTACTTTATGACTCTTTAGTTTTTATAAATTTATGACTTTCAGAACAAAGAGCAGACTTGTTTGAATCAGAGAACATTAATATAAGTTAATCATTATAAAGTATTTTATAATATATAGTGTTGTGGATTATTATCCGGTGTGATGCTATACAATATAATCTGTATGTATATATCTCAGTGTCTGTTTGTCTGTCCAGTAATAAAAAAAGTTTTAGAAACATAAAATGTGCTTTGTATTGGATTTGAACTCGTATAACATACTGTATAATAATATAAAACAGTATAATAAAATTTAATACATTAATATAGTATTAGAAATATACAATATAATATGTTGCAATAGATTATAGCATATTACAAGCTGAATGATAGCTACCACCATCAGTCAGATCGTATCTTATTACAATTAGAACAGAAAGGATCATCACAAGTATTTGTATTTATTGCTATTGTTCATTTTAAATATTAGCTACTACTTTCTTTCCTTTTATAAAGCATTGTAATTGATGAATCAGAAATAATTTATGTATATTTTATTTATTTAATGAAGTGGTTTCCATTGGATGGATTACAATTTCTATTGTGGTTCATTCCATCTAAGATAATTTCCATTTGAAATTCATTTAAGAGGACTCATAGATTCATCAGTATATATATTTCTCAAAAGTATGTCGGATGTGTACCCAATTCGGCTATTGCTATAAAAACCTTGGAATAGAGAGCTCGTACAATAAAAGACGGGTAGTGCAGCTAGTCTTTAATAAAGGGTGACTTTTTAATCATTTTAAATTATCGGAGATAATAAAATACAGAATGAACGTAAGAGACTTTTGTGTTTTCTCTACAATAGCAGCTGTTTTAAATGTAATAACTTTCACTCAATCACAAACTTCTGTACATGCAGTTAATGAGATGATTATAATGCTGGCCAATATTGTGCTTGAAACAATAAAATTGGGGATATTAGACTGATGCTCTGACCAACTGAATTAATCGGCTGACTTCTGAAGATTAGTTGTGCCAATCGAAGAATAAAAGTTGCTTTCTGATAAAAAAAGCAAACAGACGAATGCATAACTCTTAAGAATAATATAGAAATCATTAAATACATTATAATATAGCATCTGACACAAGTTATAGATAAGGACATTTAACATCTATTAATAAAAATAATACTTTATTTTATACAATAATGTCCTTTTCAAGGGTATTGTTGAAAAACGAATAGCAGAATTATATAAAGCTTATCAGCCTAACCAGGAGTACACACTTGATATTAACTACATTGTCAAGTAATGAACTTAATAACAAGATTGAATAAACTTGAAACACTTTTACAGTTTTATTTTTTTTCTGATTTATTTCAACAAAACACTTGTTTCATGATATGAAATTTTAAAGTTACAGCTGTTTGAAAAAGTTTGAAAACTTTAACAGCTCTTTTCCTTTTGTCTCTTAATTTGTTTGGACTGCTCAAAAAGACACTTTTTCCATGATATAAAGTTTAAAAGTTAGAATTTTCTATCAAAAGACATTTTAGTACCCAGGCAACGCCGGGTACTAATCAATCACAAACTTCTGTACATGCTATTAATAAGATAATTACAGTGTTGGCCAATATTGTGCTTGAAACTATAAATTTCAGGTTATTAGACTGATTTTCTGACCAACTGAGCTGATTGGTAATAATATAATAGCATACAATATAATCAGCCTGACCAAAAGTACATACTTGTTATTAAGTATATTTCTAAGTCATGAACTTAATATCAAGATTGAATAAATATAAGCAATGGTAAATCCTTCTTTACAGATACATATTTGGGTATTATTGGTCTGTTCCATCACATTCTACTTGTACTAACTCTTACACTTTAGAAATACACTTTACAATATAATCAGCTTGATCAAAAGTACATACTTGTTATTAAGTATATTTCTAAGTCATGAACTTAATATCAAGATTGAATAAATATAAGCAATGGTAAATCCTTCTTTACAGATACATATTTGGGTATTATTGGTCTGTTCCATCACATTCTACTTGTACTAACTCTTACACTTTAGAAATACACTTTACAATATAATCAGCCTGATCAAAAGTACACACTTGTTATTAAGTATATTTCTAAGTCATGAACTTAATATCAAGATTGAATAAATATAAGCAATGGTAAATCTAACTTTACAGATACATATTTGGGTATTATTGGTCTGTTCCATCACATTCTACTTGTACTAACTCTTACACTTTAGAAATACACTTTACAATATAATCAGCTTGATCAAAAGTACACACTTGTTATTAAGTATATTTTTAAGTCATGAACTTAATATCAAGATTGAATAAATATAAGCAATGGTAAATCTTTCTTTACAGATACATATTTGAGTATTATTGGTCTGTTCCATCACATTCTACTTATTCCAAATCTTACACTTATAAATTTAGGGTGAATCTGATCTACTCAACTTATTTTCAATTTAGTAGGTTCACCTGTTAATCCCTGAACAAGTAATTAAAACATACTTACTATGAACAAATGTTACGAACATTTGTAACACGTCTCGTGCTGCACACACCTAAAACAATAATAAGATTCCTGGTACATGTATGACAGCAACTCTAATCTATTAGACTAACATCAGAGTTTCCCATGAGAAATAACTTAAACTCTCATTATATCTAATGTGATTTGAATCAATTTATAAGTTTTAATAAATGTTGAGACTTTTGAAAGAAGCTGTCAACTAAAAATTAAAAACATAAGTTTAATGTTCATTACTACATTCATCTACACACTAGATGGTGTACAACATGCTACCACTCATCAGATCTAGGTCATGGTGGCCCTATGTTTATTATACGAGTTCTGTAGCAGACTAACTGTTGAATATACTGAGTAACTAGTAAATTATTACTGTCTAACTAACCATTCAGAACGATGGTAAAGTTATATGGTACAGTTAATTGCTTATCTCAACTATACAATATAATACAAAATGCAATAAAACTCACCCTCCTTACATATCTTTCAACTGCAGCATGTTTCCAAAACTTCTGCAAAATTAAACACAGTTGGTAAAGTATATGTGATACAGAGCCAAATAGATAATTAGCTTTGCTTTACTTTTATTTTTTAAAGTTTCATTTCACTTCAAGTAAGTTTTTGAAGTGCAATAAATGCAACCCTATAATAGCATCAAAATGTTCCACATTGAAACCAAGTATTTTACAGTTTAACCAGTACAATCAGATTTTAATACAGTTCATTCAGAGTGTTACACAGTAAAGTCAGAATGTTTTACAGTACAGTCAGAGTGTTCTACATTAAAATCAGAGTGTTCTACAGTACTATCAGAGTGTTCTACAGTTCATTCAGTGTGTTACACAGTATAACCCAAATGTTCTACAGTGCAATAAGAATGTTCCACAGTACAATCAGAGTGCTAAACAGTGCAATTAGTGTTACATAGTATAATCCAAATGTTCTACAGTACAATCAAAACATTCTACAGTATAATCAAAGTGTTTTATGGTTTAATCGGAGTGTCCTACAATGTAGTTAAAATGTTCCACAGTTTATTCAGAATGTTTTACAGTACAGTCAGAGTGTTCTACATTAAAATCAGAGTGTTCTACAATACAATCAGAGTGTTCTACAGCTTAATCAGAGTGTCCCACAATATAATTACAGTTGGACAAAATCTTGCTTATACAAAACCAGGCCTGCTTAGTAAGACCTTCAATAGGTGGTCTTAAAACTCATTTCCATTAATTCATATGTTCTCGAATAAAATCAAAAATCAAAATATTAAAATCAAATTTTATTGAAACTTGACATTATCTGTTTGTTGATTTAGTTATTTTAAATAAATTGTTATCAAACAGCTTTTATACATGTATATTCGGTTATACTAAAATGTGCAACTGCACTTACATCAATAGGAATGGAAGCAGCTTGCGGTATGCGCGAGAAGGTACTGCTGAATATCGTTTGATCTTCAGTTGTCCTTGACGTGCATTGTATGAAGTTAGGCACAACAACACCTACAAATAAAATCAATAAAATGAAACATTTAAAAGTTTGATCTTTTTGCTAATAACTCTATTGGTGCAATAATTAGACTGGCCTTTTTTAGCTATATATTACAGTAGTGATTTACATGTATTTAGTGATAAGCTTATCAATCTTGTAAACTCATAATAATGCTAACTTGACTAAATAAAAAAAATGATTTTGACAACAATTAAACAACTAGTTTGTTGTGCTGACAGTTGATCATTGACTACGAGTACATACTTAATGCTGCTTAGAGCCTTTACTTTATGACTCTTTAGTTTTTATAAATTTATGACTTTCAGAACAAAGAGCAGACTTGTTTGAATCAGAGAACATTAATAAAAGTTAATCATTATAAAGTATTTTATAATATATAGTGTTGTGGATTATTATCCGGTGTGATGCTATACAATATAATCTGTATGTATGTATCTCAGTGTCTGTTTGTCTATCCAGTAATAAAAAAAGTTTTAGAAACATAAAATGTGCTTTGTATTGGATTTGAACTCGTATAACATACTGTATAATAATATAAAACAGTATAATAAAATTTAATACATTAATATAGTATTAGAAATATACAATATAATATGTTGCAATAGATTATAGCATATTACAAGCTGAATGATAGCTACCACCATCAGTCAGCTCGTATCTAATTACAATTAGAACAGAAAGGATCATCACAAGTATTTGTATTTATTGCTATTGTTCATTTTAAATATTAGCTACTACTTTCATTCCTTTTATAAAGCATTGTAATTGATGAATCAGAAATAATTTATGTATATTTTATTTATTTAATGAAGTGGTTTCCAATGGATGGATTACAATTTCTATTGTGGTTCATTCCATCTAAGATAATTTTCATTTGAAATTAATTTAAGAGGACTCACAGATTCATCAGTATATATATTTCTCAAAAGTATGTCGGATGTGTACCCAATTCGGCTATTGCTATAAAAACCTTGGAATAGAGAGCTCGTACAATAAAAGACGGGTAGCGCAGCTAGTCTTTAATAAAGGGTGACTTTTCAATCATTTTAAATTATCGGAAATAATAAAATACAGAATGAACGTAAGAGACTTTTGTGTTTTCTCTACAATAGCAGCTGTTTTAAATGTAATTACTTTCACTCAATCACAAACTTCTGTACATGCGATTAATGAGATGATTATAATGTTGGCCAATATTGTGCTTGAAACCATTAAATTGGGGTTATTAGACTGATGCTCTGACCAACTGAATTAATCGGCTGACTTCTGAAGATTAATTGTGCCAATCGAAGAATAAAAGTTGCTTTCTGATAAAAAAAGCAAACAGACGAATGCATAACTGCTAAGAATAATATAGAAATTATTAAATACATTATAATAAAGCATCTGACACAAGTTATAGATAAGGGCATTTAACATCTATCAAAAGACATTTTAGTACCCAGGCAACGCCGGGTACTAATATATATAGGTTGACTTGCAACAAAATTCACATTACGGTTATTTGGTATCAAAAGATTCACCATGTCTTGCTCTGTCGTGTTGTAGGTGCAAAATATGTGAAAATGTGATTACAAGCTGTTAAAAGCTCAAAAACAAACAGTTAATCGCAGCCACACAAGACCGCCGTAGCTTGGATTCTCTTTCCAAAACGGCTCAAATGTGACGTAGCTGTGGTAGATGGTTTCTGTTTACACTTTCATGCAACCCTATTTGTCGAAATATTTTCACAAATATACTTCACGCTTTCAATAAAACCATGTCTATTGTTCTTACGCGTCTGTTTTATCGTCATTGTAATGCTGTCACTTTTAGCAGTGATATCTTATAACTTACCGTAACAATCCGTTTAATTTTTTAGCTTATCTTGAAGGAGTACATATCATTGTCTGATAATCATGACGAGCCTGTTGGTCACTTGTGATAATCGAAAAGTGCTGCAAAAATTATTTTCGAGGTATTGGGTAACATGATCAGATTACGACTTGCCGATTAGACTAAACCGAAACAAAACTGTGAAGTAGCGAGCATCTATATTTGGTACGGGGTCTTTGGTAAAACCTGAAGTGTTTGTCATAAACTAGTGCTACAGTAAGTTTTATATTGAGCTTTCTATTGGCCTTTCCATTCACATGAGAACATTTTGTGACAAGACAATAAATAAATTTTATGACTTCGTCAGAGAAATATAGAGATTCCAATCTGTGGCGTCTTTTGGTTTTTGAGATTTTAAGAGCTTGTAATCACATTTCCACATATTTGGCACCTACAACCCAACATAGTAAAACATGGTGAATCTTTTGATACCAAATAACTGTAATGTGAATTTTGTTGCAAGCCAACCTTTAAGCTGTAGGCCGTGCTCACTTATGGCAGTAAATCCTTCTTTACAGATACTTATTTGAGTATTATTAGTCTGTTCTATCACATTCTACTCGTAGTGACTGACACTTTAGGGTGAATCTGATCTACTCAACTCATTTTTAATTTAGTTGGCTCACCTGTTAATCCCTGAACAAGTAATTAAAACATACTTACTATAAATGAGTGTTACGAACAATCGTAACACGTCTTGTGCTGCGCACACCTAAAACAATGATAATACCGCTAGTGAGGTGCATGTATGGCAGCAGCTCTAGTCCATCAATCTAACATCAGGGGTTTTCATAAGAAAATCAGAAACAACTTTTAAAAATTGTTTTAAATAACATGTTTGAATAAATGTTGAGACATTTGAAAGATATTACTGTCTAACTAACCATTCAAAACAAAGGTAAAGTTATATGGTACATCTAACGGGGCTTATCTCACCTATACAATATAACTAGCTGTACTACCCGACGCCGCCCGAGTAATAAATGTCTTTGCACAGAAAATCGATTTGTATTTGACCTATAACAGCATTTGCCATTCTAACTTTCAACTTACATATCACGAGAAAAGTGTTTTGTGTAGTTGAAATAAATTACGAGAGAAAATAAAAACAACTGTAAAGATTTTTAAACTTTGTCAAACAACTGTAACTTTCAAACTTCATATCATGAGGGAGATGCTTTGTGCAGGTCAAATAAATTTAGAAATAAAACAACTATGAGAGGGTTTCAATGTAAATGTGGCAAATGTGAAATAATTAGCAAGTTATAGCTAAATCAAGTCTGTTTTGCTAGAATTACAATAAAAGCTGATTTTGGTAATGACACAATTTGATGCATACTGAGAAAACAAATAAAAATTTTGAATAGGTTGAGTTAATGATAAAAATTCATGCATAGAAGCGTTTGTGTATAAAAAAGGTTACTGTTCCACCAGCAGTTATCCATCAAAACTTTGAATATGATACTTTGAAACTGGTACTTCTCGACACTGGTACAAATGTAAAAATGGGATATCAGATTGTCTTTGTCTGACCGAACAGTGAGAGAATGTAGAGGTCATTCCTATTTAAGATAATACAATTGCCGGCGTGACAAGTATTGACCTTTGCCGCGTTTTAGCAATTGAACCTTACAAAAACTGGAAATACAAGTTCACGAAAACGCGAAAAAGCATCGCATTTCATAGAGTTAACAGAGCTCATAGAGTTTCAAGTAATACATCATTTTAGGTGTGCAAACGGCAAAGGATGTACACGTTATGTAGCAGGTGTGGGAAATTTTAAAAGCTTTCGTGGTCTCGCGGTTGGTGAACTGGTTTGGAAAAATGTGGTCACTAATTTTGTGAGTTCAAGTCCAGCAGAATGTAAAATTTAAAGTTCTAATTTTAAATTGTAAAGTTTTAATAGTTATAGCTGGACATACAGAAGGACAGACGAAGGACAGACAACACACAGACAACAAACATGGAAAAATGTGTACATGTACATGTATATACAGATAGATAAATATCACAATAAAACTTAGTCTTTTTAGGCATTTTTTAACTGCATCGTATTTCTGTAAGTCCTACAAAATTAAACACAGTTGGTGAAGTATTTGTGATACGGAGCCAAATAGATAATTAGTTTTGATTTGCTTTTACTTTTAAGTGTGGTTTCACTTTAAGTAAGTTTTTGAAATACAAGATTGCAACCCTATAGTATCATCAGAGTGTTCTACATGAAAATCAAGTGTTTTACAGTACAATCAGAGTGTTCTACATTAAAATCAGAATGTTCCACATTTAAATCAGAATGGCTTTTACTACAATCTGATGTACGACACAATCAGTGTGATAAAATACAATCAGAATGTTCTACAGAACAATCAGTCTTTTAACGAGTTGCTGAAGTCACATTTCTACATACATTCTAAATCTATGTACACAGAGAGAAAAAAATGATTGTAATTTGATTTAGCCAGGCTTAAGATTTAATATTATGTTGATAATGATCTAAAAATCACTGTTACCCATAACACATACCCATACTGATTGAAAAATGATTTGATAATGATAATTAATGGCAAATTAATCAAGAGCTGGAGTAAATAGTGAGTCTATGCTACATTCAGCTGACAACTCAAACTTCAATCACAACTGATCATTCTTAAATCAGTGAAGCAAAATGAAAAAATCAATCATATGACACTGAAGATTGATTTAATAATGATCGCTAATTAATTTTTGACAGCCAGGACTATCAAAATTCAATCACATACTTTCTCATGAATCTGTTTTAAATCATTGTTGAAATAAATCAAATTTCAGACAGTTGCCATTTAATATTGATTCCACAATCCACAGCAGTTTAGACCAAGAGTTGTTCCCACTTTAATCTGGTTACACATATTAAATACATATGTTACACATAAAAAATACAACCATGTTCATTGTCTCTGTATGAAATGCTTATAAGCATTCAATTTGCTAGAGTCCAACGCTATAAAGTTGCCGTGTGAGCTACCATAACATTTGTTTTTCTCTGTATATTCCAAGTATAATAAAAGTTCAAAAAGTTTACATCATTTCTATCATCTGAATTATTTTTTATTCTGATCTGACAAAAAATCACTAACGATCGCAGGATCAATTAATTTTTATTTTACCATTTTAAAATTCGAGCCTATGTTGACTAGGTTTTTCAATTTTTATTCTTTTCCAAAAAGGCACGATTTTTTTAGCTTTTAGCACAAAGCAACGTCTCTCAGATAATCGTTTCATATTGTAATTCATCGACTAATATCTTGTTGATGATATTTAAAACTTACTAGCATTCACATCTTTTGTTTAACGCTACTAGACGACAGCTTTATAAACGTCTACCGAAAGCGACATAAAGTTCGTTTCTCCACGCAACCGATAAACGACATTAAAATGATAAACGACACCCTTTCCCCAGCCCAAGGGTTGAAGTCAAGCAAAAATGACGTGAATTCCAGGATTTGAGTTTCAAAAAATGGTACTGCCATGGCAGAAACCGCAGTATAGAAGGATACGACCCTGCACGGCAGTTTAGTGAACTGAGCTAAGAAATGTAATGCATTGTATTTTGAACCGCATCAAGCTGGGGTTAGTTCATGAAATTATCTGTTCCCTAATTGGAACTAGACAGAAGTGTTGGATTTGAACTTGGTAGTGGAAACTAACAGTCAATAAATAAAAAGTGCTGGACATCCTTCCTTGCCGAGATCTGGGCACTGCCCCCTTGATTGATTCATATGAACAATTTATACATTTGGAGAATTATAAATATATTCATTCGTCAGTTTGTTCAAACCTAGCTAGATATTCTCTCAAGAAAGGTTTTCAACATGGCATTGTTGAGTTCACTGAACTAAGGTTCCTTTGCACAACTTTGCAGAAATGGTGTGTAGCCAAACACCATTTTTGGCCCAAGACTGCTTTGGTCTGATCGCTGGGGTAATGAAATGCTGGAATAAGACTACACAACAGAGTAAATTATTGAGAATTCGGTAATTGCATTAACCTTTTGCCTAAAAAATGTGAATTGGTAAAATACAAAATTTCCTCTAGCAATTTATCTCATCATAATATGTTTAGCTTGGATGTCAAAAGTCTAGTAATATAAGGGCTAATAGTGAGATCTCATTAATAAATCCAGACCACCATATCATCAACTTAGCTGCACAGACTGCAGCAAGTCATATCTCACGTTCTACCAGCAACACAAAATTGAGCTGTCATTTACAAAGCTGTTTATTAACGAGCTTATGCAGAAGCAATGAAAGCTCTTTAGGCATGCTCTCTATCTAATGAATCCAATGAAATAGCTGGCAAAGGACTGACATGATCAACTTGCAATAGTTGTTTTAAATTTTCTATTAAACCTTGGACATTGTAGTAAGGAAATAGCTATGATCAGAATGTTGTTGAGTTTCAAATCTGGAATAATTGAAAAATTGCCTTATTGCATATTATTGGTCTGCTCTGGAATGTCAACAGCATAATTATTATTATTAGACTTCTTTGATATTGAAAAAATTCATTTTGAAGCAATTGAAATTTCACAAGCATGACTAAGTTGTGTACATATTAATAATTAGAGCTTTGTATATATTCTTCTTGATAAACATAGAATTGTGTTGTGAATCTCTTGACTAAATAGTTGTACATGTAAAACCAAGTAAAATTATAGTATCACACCTTTTCACACTTGCAGAAAATTGGAATGAGCTACAATAAAAGAATGTTGAAAACAGGGCAATCAGTCAAACATTGCTTTTGTAGACAGTTTTAGATATAATTGATATCAATGGTAAAAACCCTCTATCTAATATCATTGGTTTAATTGTTTTATTTATTATTTAGTTTTATTGTAGCCTAAGCTCAGCCTGTCTCAGGTTAGTTGCAGTTGATATATTTTTATATACATGCTAGATAGTAAACTCATTGGCTGTTATGCTACAGCCTTCCTAATTCAGCGAGCCCAATACTATCTACTAGCCAATGCCTAAAACCTCTGTTGGATTGTGCATAAAATGCTATCTTCCACAATCTAATACTACAATTATCTAATACTATATGATTGCTTATTTATAGCGTGCTTATACCTTGTCTTATTATTAACAGATGCTATGAGTTACATAACTTAATTCAATGATGGGATTTATGTTGTATATGAAACAATGACGCTGTGAGTTATTGGGAGTGCTTGCTTTCAGTATGGGCCAGCGCAACAACTAGAGCGACCTGGTAATATTACAACCACAGCTGAGAAGAACATTTTTATAGACAAGCATTTAGTTATTATTGTCGGTCACTTTGTTCTTTTAGCTATCAGGATGTTTTGCTGAGCACTGTACACTATGATACCAAGCAGCCTTAATACTAGTATTCTGTAATGTGCTTTTGCAGTAGAAAAAGGTAGTTGAAACCCCCCCTTGACCGACAGCAAAACTCATGATGCCTTGAAATGAGTATGATTTAAATGTAAATTTCTATATGGCTTGGCATTTCAATTATGGTGGCCTTTTGAAAAAAGTGGTTTTTGGTAGAGCTTAATGTATGTCAGGTTTTGAGGCAACTGAAGCCATTCTCCTATTATCAATGAAAACAAAAATAAAGTTTCAGCTAATCATACAAAATTATTGTGCAATGCAGTCACAGTTGTTTAACCAATGCTTCATGGATATAATTAATGGCCAATTGATGTTTGTCACTAGTATGACTGTATTTCACCAGAGATACAATAGCTAAGAAAACTTACCATCTTGTTAAAATTCAAGGATAAACATGACTCTGCAACCCTCTAATTGTAGCATGTAGCTAATGTATCCAAACTGCTGCAATCTAAGCTTGAAGCTGTACTATTGACAAATTTTCATCACCTTAATATTTGAATGATGGCTTCAAACAACCCATTCGATAGCCATTGTATGACTCAAATCTCCTAATTCCACTTTCCTAATTCAACAAACAAAATGTAGTTTGTGGAGTCGAATATAAGTGAATAGTATAGTATTAGTTGAGCCATCTGTAAGCTTTCTACTAGAGCTAAAAGGATGAAATATTAGATTAAATTACTACATTACACTTATTTAGGATGTTTTGCCTTGCCTGATATCGATAAAATACACTTATTACCAGCGAAACATTTGGTTGGGAGCATTGATCTGGCAATTGTTTTCACTTAATCTGATACATATAAACCTTTAGTGTCTTTTATTTTACTGAGTGAAGATTGATTTCTCCTATTAAGTTGCATCGTCATTTGTAGTGCTCAGAAGATCTGTAATCTGTATGTTTATTTGACTTTTGTAAGTGTTGCTTGAAACATGGAGTTAAGGTGGTTATATGTGAGCCAAGGGGGTGGCCATGGTTTGCCATGAGCTGACATTTATTCACAGTATCATATAGACGTCGATTTCGCTGTTTATTGGTGCTATACAGTATATACACAAAATTTGATTTACGTGGTAATAAGGAAAAACCCTGATAGTAATGCATTCCTAACACCACACATCTTCGCCACTGTTGCAACATCTATCTGATACTCAACCCAACTGAAATGATTAATGTATCCATAATACAATATTCAGTATAAGATAAGCTATTTGTTTTTAAGTCAACTCAAGTAGCTACTATAGGTGGAACGAGACAGGTTTTCTTAAGTTCGAGACGAGACTCGAGACACTGTCTTGTAAAAATTCGAGACTCAAGACAAGAGACAGTAAAATAATGAGCATTTGGTGATGATTTCACTACACAAGTACTAGCTACTTGGTATATATAAAATTAATAAAACTATTTTTAAATTGAATTTTCGCCTGGTGTAAACGATTTAAATACAACATTTTAATAGTGATATGCATGTAGTTTTTGTAAACAAAAGTGACACAAACAGCTCTAAAATACCGAAGTTATATATTCTAAGAATTTTGAGCTTGATTGATCATAATTATTATAAACATATTGCTTTGTACATGTATATTTTTAACATCTATTGAATAGTTCTTACTTTTTAATGTAATGAAACCGATAGCCGTCGCTCTACAAAGAAATACCGCAACTAAAGGAACACACAATAATACTTTCATTCTTATCGTTTCATTAATGTCAAGTGTTGTTTGTGTATTAACTGTAGTATGTGAATTATATTTAAATTGTACTCATGAAATTATATTAATTACTGTATACATGCATATGTATATTCTTATATTGAGCTAACAAAACGTCATTGTTAACCGAACACGGACTATGGTCGACACGGCCTTTCGTTCGTTTCTCCGTGTCCGGGCAAGTTTTACCCGCGATTGGTAGTATATACGTAAAAAAGGGCCGAATCTTATGAAGGGCAGTTGGTGTTTAGACACGATACGATAAAATACAGACATTTTACCTGCAAATGTCTTATTTATTAAATTGGATTATCCGAAGAGTAATTAGATACGACCCGGTATCTGTTTTAAGGACACAGAACCGAACTAAAATATAACAGGGCCGTTGTCCGGACTACACGATTAGACTCAGTGGCCAACATAATCAATTGCAACAGGTAGTAACGTACCGGGTATAACTTTAAAGGCAGTTGCCCGCAATCCATTACAATATATGGAATTGTCGCTACCGTAAGAAGCCATGTTTTAACAACCGTGCGCAGGCGCTTTAGTTCTATTTCCTGTCTCGAGTTTGGCAATAGTTAAGTCGAGACGAGACCGATACGAGATGAGACAGGTTGATACTCGAGACGTCTCGTGTCTCGTTCCACCTCTAGTAGCTACACTACACATATTGCGTGGTGGGGTAGAGGCACGGCTCTTTCCCTCTCCAAGAGAGCCTATCCAGACTAACTCATATTCATTATGTCTTTTTTTACTTATGTTGACATCTTGGGGTTTTTTAAATTCTCTGTATTCCTAGCTTAAAAATACAAACTAAAATCATTGCATTCCACGGTTAACTATTATTCACAGTATTTTTGCTGAATACATGTACAACAAATTGGCCATGCCTTGCTTTAAAGCTATAAATGCCCAATATCTATGATGATGATAAGCGGCTCAGGCGCTGGGCAGCCTATTCATCGCATTGACCAATGAAAACAAGGGAGGCATTTTCAAATCATCATTGTAGAATTAAAGCTGGCAATGGTCATTTTGCACTTGATACTGTTAAAGCGATCACCTAGTAGGATACACAACGCAATAGATAACTATTCAGATAATTACAAAATATATCGTAGTGACGACATAGACAATATTGAAGCAAGTAACCATGAAGAGCTTGTGTCATCTGTGCCATCACACTTTCTGCAGTCATTTGGATAATCAATTGTGAAAGCCTGCCATGGTGAGTTTGTATAACATACAACATGGCACTATTTAGCCAAAAATTTATCATAAATGTCATGCTAATGTTTCTGTCACTAAGCAATGTAAAATTCCTGAGAACTACATCATTGGATATCACAAAAAATCATAGAACACACGCACACCCCTTGAAGCAAGAGTAATGGTGGCTGTATTGGGATTTTTAAGACTATATTCACAATCTCAAATCTTTTATAATTTAATGTATATCGTCTGTTGTTTAAAACATATAATAGAATATTTAACTTCACGGAAACAACAGAACAACTATGAAGAAATTGCTCACATATTCAACCAGAATATATCATTTAAATTTTTCTATCAATTTTAGACCAAGGCGTCGATGAAGATATTTTTATAGAACTGATGAAACACCAGCTGGCCAACCTTCAGCCTAACATGATCTCAAGAACTCAAACTCTCCTTATTAGGAAACAAAAGGAGTTAAAACGAGTAAGTTGAAAAAACATTAATTCAAATTGTAAGAGTATGTTGAGTAAATCAATATTCCCCATTGAGTTAGATAACTCAGAATCATTAACGCAAAGTTAGATAACTCCTAAACATCTACCCTACCTACCCACATAACTATATTACTAGTTGTAGCCAGAGCTATTAGTTATGACTAGTATTATTATAATCACCCAGACCTTAACACAGAGTTAGATAGCTCCTAATCATTGACGCAGAGCTAGATAACTCCTAATCATTTACCCTACCGACTCACATAACTATATCACTAGTTGTAGCCAGAGCTCTTAGTTATGAATTGTCTTATAATTATTACTCAATCCTTAACACAGAGTAAGGTAACTCCTAATCATTAATCCTACCTACCCACATCACTATATTGCTAGTTTTAGCACATTTACATGATTATTAGTTATGAACTGTGTTATTACCTATATGATTGTTACCTTTGTACCAATTATTACCAATTTACCTTTGTGGTTTTATAGGTGACAAGCTTGATGATGAAAAGCAATGTGTTTTGAGGGGCAAGTCGACAGCCACAAGCCTGTTTATGGAGAGACTTTCGCAAAGTACCTTGGATGAAACCAGCAGAGGAGCCATTGTATTGACAAATGAACAGGAATGCATCTACCTGGTTTTGCCAACGGGAGCAGTGTTCCTGATGGCAACTGAGGTAGATGCATGTCTGGCCTATGTTAAGTGTTTGTTTGTGGTTAACCAGAGGTACCACATCCAAGCCCATTCACATGTGTTTACATGTAAATACTTCATTGCAAAACAGTTCATTTTTAACCTTTTTATTCATATTATAGCTTTAAAGTTATCATAATATATTTTGCTTATACATATATTTAACCTCAGTATTTCATGAAAATAAAAATAAGAAGTTCATAGTAATCAGTTCACTCAAGTGTGTAATTGTCTTCTCCTGGTATAAAATTACAATTTTATTGTGATTTAAAAATGACAGTACCATGAGTGAACAAGGAGCATCCATAGCAGCACAGCACTGAATCACAGAATGATTTAGTTTTGGTTATTTCCACAAAAAGCATCCCTGTACAAAAACTCGACTATCAATCATAATATGATTGAATAAGCCCTATTATACCTGTACCACAGCTCAACAATCAATCATAATAGGATTGAAAAGGCACTATCATACCTGTACAAAAGCTCAACTTTCAATCATTATATGATTGATCAGGCACTAGCATACCTGTACAAAAGCTCAACTTTCAATCATTATATGATTGAACAAGCACTAGCATACCTGTACAAAAGCTCAACTATCAATCATAATATGATTGAAAAGGCACTAGCAAAGCTGTAAAAAAGCTCAGCTATCAATCATAATATGATTTAATAGCCACAGTATGCGTTGGCATAGGTAAATCATTATTAAATGCAAATTAAATCAATTTTGAGTACAGTTTTGTCACCCTGAATTTAGATTTATTAATGATTTAAAATTCAATCAAAATTTCTCTCTGTGTATAGTCTAACCAGGATTTTTTACTGCACAATCAGAACTTCTTTTATTTCCAACAATAAAAGCTTTGTACTCAAGCACTAACCAAATCACAATATCGTCCTCCTGAAGTTTTTCCCATTTCGAACTATTGTAGCATTCACCGCAACAGCTAAAAATGAAATGTAACAGCGAGCACCGCAAGGTTGTATTGATTTATTAATCCTTAATTGTGACGTAACTTCTTTTTTGTTCCTTCTGTTTGTATGATTACTTTTGCATACTTCAAGTTTAGATTACTTAGCAACACCCCTAACATACACGTGTACATACTAAACTTTATTTGCATATCTTCGATTCCTTGCCTACTATGGCTCCCGCCACCACAACAGCTAAAATTGAAATGTAAAAATAAGTACTGCTAGGTTTTATTGTTTGATTTATCACTAATTGTGACGTAGTACGTTTGTTGTTTCTTCTGTTTGTATGATTGATTTTGCATGCTTCGAGCTCAGATTACTTAGCAACACCCTAACATACATGTGTATATAATAAACTTTATTTGCATATTCACAACACATTTTCCTCTTATGCGCGTACCAATTGCTTCGAGTTGGTCTCGTTTTCAAGGGTCTCACCCAAAACTCGAATTGTTTCGTTGTATCTACTCAGGCTTACATAACATTATCACCTGCTTCAACTCCGTTAGCGATAGTCATTATTGTCCCATTCGGTGAGCCAGTTGTCACCAAGTTTTTTTATAGTGACGATGAGGAATATCTTTAGTTCGATGTATTGGAAGATAGAATTTCTACAACAGCCTTAAGAGCAGCAGCTGCAGCAATGAGAATGAGCCATGAGTAGACATCTTCTTCTGAGAAATGCAAAACATGATTAAAATCTTGTAAAACTGCTTTTAAAAACCAAGAGACACAAAAAGAGAAAGATGTTGAAAATGTTAATTTATTTATATGTAGATCTACATATATGTATATATAAAGATATATATATGTAGATGTTGAAAATCTGAGATAATATTTTGTATGTAGATAAGAGATACGCGAGAGATAAGAGAGGTACATTGTGTGCTATGAGATCTTTTGTTTGTTATCTGTGTCGTAAGCTACACATAGTTTGATAAAGTTTGCAAAGTCGTTTTTGTAGATATTGAGAGGTAAATATGTCAGTCAGTGAGGGCTCTTCAGACAAGATAGAGCTGGTAATTCTACAATAATGGCCAGTACTAAAAACATAACACAGTATGTCATCGTATACTCATCAAACAAAAACAAGTTAATAACAAGAGGGATGGGAATGAGGCTAACACCAATGATATACAGACTAGTGCTGGGCACGAGTACTTCTTGGTCAACGGGTTTAGACGGTTTATAGTCCGAACCTCGACTGGTTTGAAACTCGACGAGTTTGTATATCGACAACGGTTGGCCCAATCTCGACAGCAGTTTTACTATTTTACCATCTACTATTTTCATAGTAAACGAGTGATTTATATGTAAAAGATTTATTTGCGCAAAAATATCTTGTGATCCATTTGATGCAGCACTCCCCAGCTTATGTAGGCCTAACAATATTTTGCCCAACCTAAATATAGAACGAATGCTAAAACAAGTAACAATCATAAATATGGTTGACTGTTATGCTAGCAAAATGTTTTATTTGAAATCTAAACTTCAGTGAGTAGCTTTGATTTTTTATTTTTTGAAGTGAGGATAGAACTGCAAAAAGACATTTATTATTTGTTGAAGATTAAATTATCGTAAAACTGCATCAGCCTTTGTCGATGTTCGGACCAACCTTTGTCGAGATTCGGACCAACCTCTGTCGAGATTGGGACTTGTCTAGGTTCGGAATTGTCGATGTTGGGACTGTTTCCCGTTTAGACCCGCTCGGGTTTTTCGAGTATCGGGTAGCTAGTAGTGCTAGACTCGGGTATTTCTTTGCCTACGGGTTTTTCGGGTATCGGGTTTGTTGATATGGATTTTATGTTTAAATTTTCTAAACAGATATATCTTCAAATTTACAAAGCAATGATATTTCTTTTCAATTTATTTATCATTTTTCAGTTTTTATTGACTGACATTCGTACTCGCAGCGTTAACAGGTGGGTTGTTAAACAGTCAAGATAGTCTGGGGCTACAGGGAATTTTCGTGTAAACAGGTGGCAGAAGATAGAGTCTATGGTAGCTTAATACTTAAGCATGTTCTATGTACCTCTCTGACTTTTTGTAGATGGTGCTCCAAATATTATAAAAAACTTTACATTATCGGCTTTTTCTGTTAGTAAGACTTGTTGGCTTAGTAAAGCTTGGTTATAATGAATTATGTAATCCATAATAGCTAGCTGTGGTAATCAATTTAAACAGAGTTATTAAATATTCACTGCTACTATCAACGCTGATAGCTGTTTCTAACAAGGCGATAGCAGAAACAGACTAAGGACCTATGTGTTATCGGTGATAGCGAACACGCGCCGTATTAAAAATGGCATAGATTTGTTTACGAAGCCGATTTGGCTAATTGCGCAAATAAAATGTGATGTAAGTATTTCTTCTTACCTTTTAATGACAAGTAATCACTGCTTGACTACAATATTTCTAGTAGGCATAGTAAATAAGGTATGATATATTTTATTCTATCTATTAAATTAAAGACTCGTTAAACCCCATCGTCATGCCTCCTTAGCAAAAATGGCACAGAAATGCCTTGTGGTCCCAGACTAAGAGCGCAGGGTGCAATAGACCGAGTTTTTGTTAACACTACCCGACGGATCCGTGTACCAAAACCCGAACTCGAAAGTCAAAACCCGAACCCGAACGACCGGAATACCCGAAATCTCTATTACCCGATACTCGAGAGAAGATAAACCCGCGAGTTCAACGAGTATTACTACCCGTGCCCAGCACTAATACAGACCCTCTGTATATCATTGCTAACAAAAAGTGTTATATACTCACATGCTAATGCTCATTGGTCCTTGACCTTTTCACGTGCTTCCTGTTTACGGCATTAGGGCCGCTTTTACGTCAGTCGTGTTTATGTAGCCAATATGGCCTAATACATTTAATAAAGAGTCTCACTTAATCCAAGCAATCTGATCCAAGTTATAACAGATTGGCGACGAGGTTGTGTTTATCGGACTCTGTAACTACTACAGCGATGCCTGTTGGAAATTTGCAAGAATTTAAACCCGATGTTGAGGACTAGTCTACCTATAAAACGAGGCTTATCTCTTGGATGGTTATAAACGATATAACGGCGGCTGATAAGAAGAAGGCGTCTTTGATTGCTGTACTGGGCGGTGAGGCGGTACAGCTGCTGATCAACCTTTGTTCACCTGATCGTCTTGATGATCAGTCGTATGCCCAGTGTGTGACTTTGTTTGATGGACATTATGGTCGTAGAAACGAGGTAGCCGAGGCCTATGTTTTCGACACTCACACACAGTCTGCTACTGAGTCAATCCCGGAGTTTGTTTTGGTGTTGAAGAGGCTCTTAACGCACTGTAACTTTGGCCCGTCTGACCAACTGAAGCAGAAGTTGCGAAATAGGCTTGTGGCAGGGGTGAGGTCTGACGCTATTCGTCAAGCCCTAATCAGAGAGGGGCCAACTTTGACATGGGATGCGGCAGTCACTTTGGCCTCACAGATGGATGACTACCAGTCAAGCGCAATGGCTCAGCAGTCCAACAACCCTACGGCAGAAGTCAAGACAACTCAGTCTGGCAGGAAAGATCCAGCTGCTCAGAGGTTCCAGGTCCCCCAAAATTCAGCCCCTGGCCTGGGACCACAAGCAACCAAAGCTAAGTATCTTACTTCAAAATGTTGGAGATGTGGAAAATCCAATCATTCAGCTGACCAATGCAGGTTTCGAGATGCTACTTGCCACAACTGTGGTCGACTCGGCCATATTAAGCCTATGTGCACCAGGAAACGAGCTCAAGCCAATACAACTCAAGCTAATGCTGCTCATGCTGCTGACCATGTCGAAGCTGAGCAAATGTGTTCTTATTTGGACAATGTTTCACTTGCACAAACCCTAAGAGCAGCAAATTCTCATAATTCTAGTCCTTATTGTGTTACTGTATCTGTGAACGATGTCGATCTTGTCATGGAAATTGACACTGGTGCAACTGTTTCTTTGATCCCTTATGATGTATACCAAAAACATTTTGCTAATGCTAAGCTTACTCCATCTGGTATGCAATTCTGTAGTTTCACTGGAGATATGGTGATGAGTGAGGGAAAATTCTTGGTGTCTGTCAAGCATTTTGGCCGGGCTAGACAGCTGTGGCTGCATGTGCTGAAGGCGTCCCGCTTCACGCTGTTGGGAAGGGATTGGCTTAAGGAGTTACCCATTGACTGGCAATCGATCAAACTGGTAAGTTCACCGGTAAGTGGCCTGCACGAACTTCTTACGAAGTACTCTGATATCTTTAAGGGTCAAGGCGTGCTGAAAAGTGCGCCGGATAAGGAGCTTGATCGTTTGGTTAGTGAGGGCGTTTTGGAACCAGTTGAGAGTAGTGATTGGGCTACTAGCCTGTTGTTTGTTCCTAAGCCGGATGGTTCAATTAGACCGTGCGGGGATTTCAAATCGACTGTGAACCCTTTGCTCAAGGAGGTAGCACCACCTCAAATAAACATGGAGGACATACTTTGTGATTTGGCAGGTAACCAATACTTCTCAAACCTAGACTTCACACAAGCATACAACCAAATGGTTATAGACAAGAGTTCTCGAGATCTGTTGACCCTAGTTACTCATAAAGGATTGTATCGATATACGAGACTACCATACGGCATTAAGACTGCACCGTCCTTGTGGCAATGAGCGGTTGAACGTGTGCTTAGTGGTATACAAGGTATTCATATATACTACGATGACATACTTGTGGCTGGGCGTACTATTGAAGAGCATAATCAGAGGTTGGAGCTTGTGTTCCAGCGTATAGCAGAGTATGGTCTAAAACTCAAGAAGTCTAAATGTTCTTTCCTAAAGTCGGAAGTGAATTACTTGGGTCACTGCATTAATGCTGAGGGTACAAGGCCAATCCCGTCCAAGCTGGACACCATATTGAACACTGAAGCTCCGACTGACAAAGCTAAGGTGAGATCTTACCTAGGGCTTCTAAACTTTTATCGCCGTTATCTCCCAGACCTCGCGGGTACTGTGGCACCTCTAAATGCACTGCTTAGGGCTAGCACAAAATTTCATTGGTCCAAGGAGGAAAATGATGCTTTTGAGGCATCAAAATGCCTGTTGAAAGAAAGCAAGCTATTGGTTCACTATGACCCAAACTTGCCAGTGAAATTAACCTGCGACGCATCTAGAGTTGGGGTTGCAGCTGTACTCTCGCACACTGTTGATGCGGAAGATCGTCCGGTTCTGTTTGCGTCGTGGAAGTTGACTTCGGCTGAAGTTCTGTATCCTCAGATAGAGCGTGAGGGTCTTGCCATCATTTTTGGGATAGACAAGTTGAGGCACTATCTTTACGGTCGTAAATTTACTCTGGTAACTGACAATCAGGCTTTGAGCAGGATATTTGCTCCAAAACAGGGCCTGCCGGTTATGACAGCTGAGGGCATACAGCGATGGGCCCTAAAGCTCTCTGCTTACAATTATGATTTGGAGTGGCACCGCGGTGTTGAAAACAAAGCTGATTTCCTCTCCCGCTATCCTGGTCCAACGGTCGGTGAAAGTTTCGAGGGAGAGTCACAGGCGTTTATTTTCAAGGTAACTGACCTTGGTCTTCCGGTTACGTCTTTGCAAGTAGCTAGGGCTACCAATAGAGATGTTTTGCTTGGTAAAGTGCTTGGTCTGGTGCAGAGTGGCTGGCCCCAGAAACTATGCCCAGCAGATGCTGATCTGTCATCGTACTTTGCTCGCAGGGACGAACTGTCTGTGATGCGTGGAGTGGTCATGTGGGGTACTCGAGTGGTGGTACCACAGTGTCTTAGAGGTAAGTTGCTGCAGGAACATCATGAGGGGCATCTAGGTACTTCAAAAATAAAGTCAGTGGCCAGATCCTTCATGTGGTGGCCTGGTCTGGATAAGGACATTGAAAATGTCTCCAAGAGTTGTGAATCCTGCATGAAAATGAGCAATGATCCCAGTGCAACCACATCCCACTCCTGGTTGCCCACTTCTCGCCCCTATCAGCGCGTTCATGTTGATTATGCTGGTCCTATTGGGAGTTGCATGCTGTTTGTTGTGGTGGATTCATTTTCGAAGTGGCCGGAGGTGGTAGTTACTAAATCCATGACAACAGAAAACACAATTGATATGCTCAGATCGCTGTTTGCCAGGTGGGGGGTGCCTGCGGAACTTGTCAGCGATAATGGTCCTCAATTTACTAGTGTAGAATTTCAGGCATTCATGGCTCATTTAGGCATCAAGCACAAGCGTGGTGCCCCATACCACCCATCTACCAATGGTCTGGCTGAACGGTTTGTGCAAACTGTGAAGGGGACCCTTAAAGCGTCTAGCGCTGATAGCGGAGGTGTACAATGCAACTTGGACAGGTTTTTATTGGCTTACCGTAATGCCTCCCGCTCGATTACAGGAGAGAGTCCAGCACAGCTAATGCTGGGACGCCCATTGAGATCTAGGCTTGATCGTGTAAAACCTGAGGTTTTGTCGAAGCAGCGCCAGGGCCCTTGTCCAGGTAGTGACGTGCGTGGGTTTGGCATAGGCTCTTCAGTGTGGGTGAGGTGTTACTTAGGAGCAGTGAAATGGAAGAAGGGTGTTATTGTTGACCAAATCGGTCCGCTCTGTTATTATGTTGAGGTAGATGGTAGGAGGTGGAAACGCCATATCGACCAACTCAAGAGTGGCACGGTAGGCACTGATATTGATTCACCAGTCCATTTTGATATTGACTCCGATGTCAGAGTACCACCTCATTCAGGCCATTTACCATATGTTGCTCCTTCTAGACAATCTAATGCAGCTCCACAGCCAGTCCGCTCTCCTCAGGTGGAAGGGTTGCCCTTGCATGTGGAGCCTCAGCCTAGCACTACGTGTCCTGAAACTGTAAGTAATCCACATCCTTATACACCTGTCACCATATCGCCAGGACCTAGGCGCTCTAACAGGGTACGTAGCGCTCCAAAGCGTTTGGACTTGTAAATACATTTAGCATGTTTCGCTTAACGTAATACTCATACTACTAGTCGTAGTTAGTTACTGTTTTACTCAGACTACTGGTCGTAGTTAGTTGCTGTTTTACTCATACTACTAGTCGCAGCTTAGTTACTGAGTGCTCTTTGTAAAGGGAGAATCTGTTATATACTCACATGCTAATGCTCATTGATCCTTGACCTTTTCACGTGCTTCCTGTTTACGGCATTAGGGCCGCTTTTACGTCAGTCGTGTTTATGTAGCCAATATGGCCTAATACGTTTAATAAAGAGTCTCACTTAATCCAAGCAATATGATCCAAGTTATAACACAAAGCCTAGAATTAATTGTGAGATTCTGGTAGAGCAATGATCATGTGCAAAGACAAGGCACACACAATAGAATTTACTGAAAGAGTCTTTGCAGTACAGCCAGACATTTTCATCTCTGAAAAACATCAGAGTTTGTTAAGAGGTACATTGAGAAGATGCAAAGTATGGTAATGAGTGACATTTAAGGTTCCTCCATTATATATTGATAACCTGATATAACCTTCATTAAAGCAATATTATATATTGATAGCCTGATATAGCCTTCATTAAAGCAATATTATATATTGATAGCCTGATATAGCCTTCATTAAAGCAATATTATATATTGATAACCTGATAAAACCTTCATTAAAGCAATATTATATATTGATAGCCTGATATAGCCCTCATTAAAGCGATATTATATATTGATAACTTGATATAACCTTCATTAAAGCAATATTATATATTGATAGCCTGATATAGCCTTCATTAAAGCAATATTATATGCATCAAAGTTATAAGGAGTCAATCATCATATCAGCTGTTACAAGTCAACTTACCAGGATTCCTTAAAAAACTTCCCAGCTTCCTGAGTTAAGTACAAATAAAATATGGTGCCAATTTAAACCAGTTAATATAACGCCTGCGCAAAACTGCAACAATAGACATTGAAATAGTTCGAATTCATCAAATATTTTTCTATGCTCCAGAAGTCTGCTTCTGCGAAAACAGATTTAGAGTTGCACTTGACACTTGCTGCAGGTTTTTAATAGTGTCCGTTACAACTGACTGTGAAGTGAAGAGCTGTTGCTCTCCAGGAATAGCTTGTAAATCATCTTCCAGAGTACAATAGAAAAAAGTACAAATAGAATATGCTGGATAATCGTTGTTTAATTTGGATAGTCTATCGCGCGTTATATTTCATCAATTAGTGAAAATATTACATCAAACAAAGCATAAATATAGTTACAATATTGATTAAAAATAGATAAAAACTTAAATCCTACATATTAAGGTATGATGAAGCCCATATGCGCAGTATTTCAGCAGCTAGTCAGTTGCTGGACAAAATGAAGTTTGCATAACTTAAAGACAACATTTGATGTTACGAAACAGTTGAAAAAGTAGGTGTCTTGATTAATTTAGGTTTACTAAGTGGCTCTTGACATCTCCTTTAAACAATTGGTGGCTGATGAATTGATTTTATTGGTTGAAAGTCATCCATGGCATGTTCCCATCACATTTTATGTATAGTTGACTGAATTAATTGCGGTCTACAGCCAACTAGCAAACAATGTGATTGCTAGTCAAATGTTTTATACAATTCCTCACATTGATTAAAAAGACATCGTAAAAGTAACAGTAAAAAACGTCAAGCTCTGGTTACATGAAACACATATGACTTTTAACCAATCGAATTGACTAAACAGACTATTCAAATTAGTCAAAGAATGTCGATCATATTCTATGTGTACTTCTCATCATGTTACTCTGGAAGAGACAAGAGGAGCACTGCTATGATTCCAACTTTTTCAGCATCGGCGCATAAAAAGCCTCTAGATTGTCAGTGTTTCGAGTAATTTCCAAAGCTCATCCTTATTTGCTATAAGTGTAAATGCTCTTATCAAAAGACGAATGCTAGGTCTTACGTGAACTGTGACCTCCATACAATATCAATATTGTAACTAGAATCCAGCTGAAGCATAATGAAGCAGTTTCCTTAAATCTGAGGAAATAAAAAATATGAAGTGAAAGGTAACTTTTGCAAAGCATAGATTATCACAAGTAGATCTGTTGAACAAGTTGATTCTACGAATATAAGAGCTATGGTTATAGTTCTATGGATGTTATAGAATGAAGGAGGAATAACTTTAAACTATATTTACAAAATGCCTTCAAAAATATACAGTAATTCATGATAAATAAACCCAATGAGCTGGGAGTACAGCGAGCTCAGGTGCTGTCTGACAAGTACAACAGGTAACATCGACATTCCATGACTACTTGGAGTACTCATCAAATTGCCAACAGGAGAAAGGCAGCAGACAAAAAAAATATAGACCTAGATAAGGGGCAAGATAAGACGAGTCCGAATCATGAATATAAGTCAAAATGCCATCCCAAGATTGTTATTATATACATGTCCCAAGAGGGGCCCAAATACAGCTGTGGATGGAAGCTTGTGACTATATTCCACACGCTGCTTGCCTGCAAAAGAAAGCATGGTTGAACTAATACAGGAAATATTTTGATACATTGTAATCCTTACACTATTCTTCACGGGCAGCGATGGTGCTGACTAACATTGAAAGGAATACTAAACAGTATCTGATGAAGTAAAACAGTCGTCTCATGTAAAATACTGTAGTAGGGATGATCTCCTAATGAAAAAGATAAGCTACAGCGGCGAGCAGGTTTTAACAAGTGCTTCCTTGATACAAATAATAGTTACAGAAGAAAATAACAATATTCAAACTTGTGTCTTTCGTTTTTCTAGCAAACTTTGACAAACAAAAGTAATCTGTTCAGCTATTAATGTTTGATAAGCTACATCATGAGACCGAGGTAAGTAATGAGGTAAGTACTGAGGTAAGTAATGAGGTAGGTAACAAGGTAAGTAACGAGGTAAGTAATGAGGTAAAGAGTGAAGTAAATAATAAGGTATGTAACGAGGTAAGTAAAGAGGTAGGTAACGAGGTAAATAATGAAGTAATGAGGTAAATGTCCAGGTAAGTAATGAGGTAAAGGGCAAAGTGAATAATAAGGTATTTAACAAGGTAAGTAATGAGGTGAGTATGGAAGTAAGTAATGAGGTAAGTATTGAATTAAGTAATGAGGTAAGTAATATGGTAAGTAATAATGTAAATATTAAGGTAAATATATGCCTACCAGTCATTAGAAGTCTCTGATAAAAGTTAGTGTTGGACTTACATCACTAAAGGCATCAGTATGAGAAAGGAACCTGAGTCGAGCCAGTGCCAGAGTAACAGATGGATATGCCTCCTTGCTCATCTCTGCTGCCATGTCATAAAATCTCTTAGCCAAGTGCAAGTCCTGCACCAGACAATACGTTGTCAATGTCGGCTGGCAAGTGCCAATTGAACCTACATGTTGTACATATTGCCTAAGTTACTATATAAGTAGATCACCTTTGTAAAATAAGTACACTAAGGCATAACAGTATTCACAAATATTTGATAGCTGCTGACTGAGAGTTGTCTTACCTATTTTTTGAGTCCGAGACCTGCCTCATGCATGTAACCAAAATTGTACATAACTTGGACATTGCTTTGTTGTTCCCCAGTGACCCTGTCGTGTTGGATAGCCTGCTCATAGTCTACATCTGTACCAAGGCCATAATAATGATAATCCCCCAACTTTATATGTGCCACTGTAGAGCCAACATAAAAGTTTTTTCTGGTTACAGCTCAACCCGTTACAGAACTTTTTTGACCAGGTACAGCGTTGAATATTCCAACACCTGATAAGACTGAAAAAAACACTGATTGATTAAGAAACACAAAGAGAAACCCAAAACTACATTGTACAGTAGATGCATCAGCCAACAAGGTATAGGTGGGGCAATAAGGTTTTCAAAGGAAAATTATAGAAGCAATCTCGAATATATAAACTAGAGCTTTAAAAGATACAAACAGGCAGACATCAGACGAGTTGGGGCCGTCAATAGTAACAACCTCGCAACACCCTATAACCCTAACTAACAACCACAAAATCTTGCAGACATATTTGTGGCACGCAACTGATATAATGGTATAACTCTACCTTGCCCAGCTGCCCTGGTCCACTGAGGCAAGGCCCGTCGGTATTTTTCATTGTCTGCGCAAGCATCAGTCTGTATAACAGTAAATGGCATGTCTGTATAACAGTAAATGGCAAGTCTGTATAACAGTAAATGGTAAGTTTGTATAACAGTAAATGCTAAGTTCATATAACAGTGAATGGCAAGTCTGTATAACAGTAAATGGTAAGTCTGTATAACAGTAAATGGTAAGTCTGTATAACAGTCAATGGCAAGTCTGTATTAGGGCAAGTCTGTCTGACAAGTCTGATTCTCATGAATAACAGAACAATAGATATTGAAGTTCCTCCTAGGGTTAACTGCTCTCCAAGCTTTGGTTTCAAAAACTTAAATTTGGAACTTGTAGAAGGCAGCAGTTGTCTGTCACCACTCTATAAGGCCCTGTTGTACATTAGACTCACACAGCATCGATAGGACAGTCTTTATAAGAGTCATTGCTTCTGGTGAAACCTTCTGATTAGAGGTAGCTGTTGTTCACTACCAACAATAGCTGGAGTAAATAAACCAGTTTTATGCAGCTGTCAATCTGTAGTTCATTGATGCCTACCTTTAGCAGAATTATTTGTATACTGTAAACGATTTCACCCTTACAATCCTTTGCAGGGGAGACCTATTTGAGACAGATACACAATTTGATCTGTAACAATCAGAACTGGATCTTCTTCTCCCTCGACATTCATGAATACTTAGACCAGTCCCTGCCTTTGGAGCAGCAGACTTTTATACCTGATATTTTAGATCATTCAGATGAAAGAGCAAAGGCTAAACAGAATCCTCTTGCTCTTTATAACCGGATCGGAAATTTTCTGATTGACTTTGTAAGTATTGGGTTTATTATAATAGAAAGCAACATTGATATCTGGTCAATAGAGCAAGAGCAGCTTCGCTAACAGCTAATAGCGTGCAGAGCAACATTGATAACTCGCCAATAGCATGCTGAGCAGCACTGACAACTGGCAAATAGCGCAATAAGCAACATTAATAACTAACCAATAGCATGCAGAGCAACATTGATAACTAGCCAATAGCATGCTGAGCAGCACTGACAACTGGCAAATAGCGCAATAAGCAACATTAATAACTAACCAATAGCATGCAGAGCAACATTGATAACTAGCCAATAGCATGCAGAGCAACATCGATAACTAGCCAATAGCACGCAGGGCACCATTGATAACTAGCCAATAGCACGCAGAGCGCCATTGATAACTAATGAACTGAATAAAGGGCATTTAATAACTCAACAATTCAATAGTACGCGACTTTGATAAATTACATATTACAGTTTTGGGTGGTAATAGCAAATATACAGAAATGGTGGTTTACACTTTTTCAATGCCTTCTAGTAGTAACTGTGAATACTAACAGCTATTTCATGATAGTTAGTATTCCCAGTCATCAAGCTGGAATGTCACTGAGATATGGTTTTGCTATTGTACTTCTCACAAAAATACGTTTGCTAGTTTTTGTTTAGGACCTGATTCGGCGAAGGACAGAAGATGTGACTGGACTGCTCCAGAGTGACCTTGGTCTAACCGACCTCTCTTTCGCGTCATTGCTACAGCACAGGCCAGATTTCCAAGATGAAACGCAACTCGATGCTACTGAGAAACGCCATGTTAAGTTGTTAAAAGGAAAGTTTCATATTGTATCAGGTGAGGATACTCTGTGAAACTCGGCAAGATGTCCTTGAGCATTTGCTATACCTACAACCTTTTAGAGATCAGCTACCTGTTTACACATCTCTTGTCTATCTGACACCTGTTACTCTTTATCATGTTCTCATTACATGGGGAGACAATCCGTTTTATTCTTTTCATTTAGCTAACAAGATCACATGTTTTATTGCACGCTATGTCGTATTTCTTTCTTCCTCAATTTGTTATCATATGGCACATATTAGTTTATGTTGTTGTAATTTTTGTAGTTAGAAAAAAGAAATATTTAAGTTGTTGCATATTAAAAACTATTTTTTTGTATCACAAAAGTCAGTTTTGGTACAAAGCGTGTTACACAATCATGGAAAGTTATTGTCTGTTTTGTATAAGAAATGCATTAAAGGTATCCTAATATGCAGATGGGTAACATCTTTGTCATTACTCATGCTGACTTCGTTCCAATTACTCTACGATCATAGAGTGAGTCCCTAAACACATGCTAATATTTATAAAATGGTTTTTCCAAGTCCTTCGCCATTCACATAAATAGTGACTATTTAAACAAACCAATCATTAGGTCTGCAAACGTTTTTTCATCACTACGAAACATAAATCTCACAGCTTCATCTAGTCTGCATATCAGAAAACAATATATTGGTGAAGTAAAAAATAACTTGTGTTACTCTACACTTGGGCAATGAGTACTTGAGTCAATTTCGGAGTTAGTCTCCATATCCTTCTTTCAGACAAATGATGTCACCAAGTAGTTTGTTTTGCACCCACAATGCACTTGGTTAGTAATAAGACATCAACGTTTGCTCCCATTTTCTTTATTCTCCATAACAACATCAGTAGTTATTTCATAGCAACTGCTTATAGCATTGCATAACCAAGATATTCAGTCCAGATAGCATCATGTTACAAAATCTCTTGAATATTAGAACCAACCAAATTTTCATTTTACTAACCAGCAGGTCTGTACAAGTTGCAGTTAGAAAGTTCTTAATTTTGATATATATAAGATAACTGAGCAACTTATTCAGGCTGCGGATTATTATATTTTGACTTCTCCTAGCTGGATCAGGTATCATACAGGAACATATTCTACTGGCAACGTATCTACTCAAATAATTGAGAAGTTTAGAAGTCAAAAGATTAGCTATCCCTTGAACAACCTTCATTGACAACCAATTTACTAATTTAGCTTTCATGTTGTAGGGTGTGTTAACTAGGGATAAGCTAGTGTAACTCATTATGAAGACCCAAGCCAGCCAGGATAAGTACAAAACAGAACTGCATAGAACAATTGTTAAAAAAATGCTATAACAGTTTGCAAATGCCTTCTTACCCATGTATGTCAATAAGTGCAAAGGCTGAAACACATATTCAACGACACTGTTGATATGGTTGCTACAAAAACATTTTAGCAAGTGGTACAGCAAAAGCCTCCAGATGCATTCATCAGGTTGTAAAATTGTTATCAACAACATTGTCGATAATTCATATGTAACCAATCTTGAGAGATACAATAAAATATCTGCACCAAACTTAGTTACAGTTCTATTTAGCCATTGTATAACTATCTTATAGAAAATAGTTATACAAATCAAAATCAGTACTAGCTTATGGTTTACAAATACTAACATTGGTTTTTCGTCGTTGTTTCGTTGAAGATCGAAGGTCGGCGACAGCAATGCCCTACAAAAAAGAAGAAAACATATAGAACAGAATAAACAAATAAATGAAACAGATGAATTTAGAAATAGGAAATTAGACACAAGATCCATATTCTATTCTTACTACATTCAATGTGAAACTGTTAATAAGTATATAATAGTACATTCTTGTTACTGAATACAGTGTCATGTTAAGCCGTGAACTTCATAGTAACATGGAATAAACTTTATTGATGATAAACCTTTCATTACAAATACATATTTAAGTTCCGCATATGACTGCATTTATTGCTCTGTCTTAAAACATGGTACAAAGTCTTTCACTCTAAAATGAACTCGATCTATTCAACTCTTCTCCCATTTGAGTAGCTCACCTCATGATCACTTAGCAAATAGTCAAGGCATACATACCAATTATGAACCAATACAACGGTTGGTTGCACCACGTCAGTAGGGTACTTAAAACAGTAATAAAACTTCTGGTGGGGTGCAAGTATAACAACAACTTTAGTCCAACAAACTAACATTAGAGTTTCTCATGAGAAACAACTTCAACTCATTATAATTAATGTGAGTTGCATCAGTTTATGAGTTTTAATAAAATTAATAAATGTTGAGGCAATTGAAAGAAGCTCTCAACTAAACATTAAAAACAATATTTTTTAATGTTTAGTTTTTTCTGTTTAGTTGTTTAGTTCATTACTGCATTCAATGGCATATCCCACCTATAATATATAATGTACCACATTCTACCACAATTGATTTAGGTCCTGATGACTCTATATTTACTCTCCGAATTCTGCAATTTTGCAGTGGACCAACTGCTCAGTATACTGAGAAGTTAATAAAGTACTATTTTAGACTATCCACTCAGAATGGTAGGTAAAGTTTAGTCCATGCTCCTGCAAGCTTATTTCACCTAAACAATATAACACACAACAAAACTTACCGTAAGTTAATGCGTGTGATTGCAAAACGTTTTCATACGTTTTTGCAGTGATCTGCAAAGTAAAGCACAAATGTTGGTATAGTATTTGTGATATAGCACCAAACATAGAATTTGTGACATTATTTTGTATCCTTAAAAAATGTGGTTTTACTGCAGGTAAGTTTTACTATACTATTATAACCCTATAGCATGACCAGGGTGTTCTACATTGAAATCAGAGTTTTCCACAGTACAAGCCAAGTGTTCTACAGTTCAATTGGAGTGTTCTACAGTACAATCAGAGTGTTCTACAGTACAATCAGAGTGTTCTACATTGAAATCAGAGTTTTCCACAGTACAAGCCAAGTGTTCTACAGTTCAATTGGAATGTTCTGCAGTACAATCAGAGTGTTCTACAGTACAATCAGAGTGTTCTACAGTACAATCAGAATGTTCTGCAGTACAATCAGAGTGTTCTACAGAACAAGCAGAGTATTCCATGATATAATCAGAGTGTTTTACAATATAATTACAGTTTGACAAGATCTTTTTCATACAAAGACGAGTTCTACTTAGGAAGACCCTCAACAGGTGGTCTTGAAACTTATTTGTATCAAATCATATCTTCTCTAGTAAAATAAAACCCTACAGCCAACATTAATTGAAACTTGACATTACCTTTGGATAAGATATTAACTTTAAACAACAATGTTAAAGAATAGCATTCATGTAGTGAGATATATCATACTGCAATATGCAGTAGCACATACTTTTTGTTTCGCATAGATTACCCTCAAAGCTTGCACTGTTGAATCTTTTACCATTTAAAAAACCAGTTCAATGTTCATTGCTGCATTCATCTACGTACTATATGGTGTAACATACTACCACTCGTCAGATCTAGGTCATGGTGACCCTATATTTACTTTATGAGTTCTGTTGTGGACTAACTGTTGAGTATACTGAGTGACTAGTAAATTATTACTGTCTAACTAACCATTCAGAACAAAGGTAAAGTTTTGTGGTACATCTAACTGCTTATCTCACCTAGACAATATAATATATAATACATTATAATACTCACTCTCATTAGATATCTTGTAGCTGCAGCCCGCTTCCAGAATTCCTGCAAAATTAAACACAGATACATATTTGTGCTACAGAGCCAAATAGAGAATTAGTTTGGCTTTATTTTTATTCTTAAAAGTGTGGTTTCACCCCTAGTAATATTTTGAAGTGCAAGAATGAGACCCTATAGTATCATCAAAGTGTTCTACGTTAAAACCAGAAGTTTCCACGTTAAAATTATTTTACAATACAATCAGTACTACAGTACAATCAGAATGCTCTACAGTATAACCAGAGTATTCTACAATATCATTAAAGTGTTTCATAGTCCGATCAAAGTGTTACACTGTATGATCAGACTGTTTTATAATTTGATCACAGTGTTCTACAATATACTTCAAGTGTTCCACAGTGAAATCAGAGTGTTATACATCACAATAAAAGTGCTGCATAGTACAAAGTGTTCTACAGCATAATCAGAACGTTTTCCAGTACAATCAGAGTGTTCTACGGTACAATCAGGGTGTTCTACAATATAATTACAGTTTGACAAGATCTTGTTGATACAAGACAAGGCCTGCTCAGTAAGACTCAATAGGTGGTCTTGAAACTCATTTCCATCAACTCGTATCTTCTCTAACAAAATCAAAAATAATAATGCTAAAATCAACTTTAATTAAAACTTGATACCTATTATATTTTTGATAATATTGTTACTTTAAGTAATATATTAATAAACAGCTTTTATTCATCCATAGTCAGTTATACTAAAATGTGCAACCGCACTTACATCAATAAGAATGGAAGTAGCTTGCGGCATGCATGAGAAGGTACTGATGAATCTCTTTTGATTCTCAGTTGTCCTTGACGTACACTGTATTATGTTTGGTACAACACCTACAAATAAAATCAATAACGTGCAACTTTTAAAAGTTTTCATTATACTAATAACTTATTGATGCAGTAATCAGACTGGCTCTACTTTCAGATATGTATTACAACAGCGATTTACATGTATTTTGTGATAAACCTATCAATCTTGAAAACTCAAAATGATGCTAAGTTTGACTAAATAAGAATCACAATATGGTATAAAAAAACTTAACATATTAATATAATAATACAAATATACAATATAATATATTGCGATACAGTATAGCATATTACAAGCTGAGGTACAGCTACCATCATCATGGAACTTGTTTATAATTAAAATTAAAACAGAAAGGATCATCACAAGTATTTTTATTTATTTATTGGTCATTTTAAGTGTTAATTATTAATTTAAAGTTTTAGGAACATAAAATGTGCTTTGTATTGGATTTGAACTCGTATAACATACTGTATAATAATATAAAACAGTATAATAAAATTTAAAACATTAATATAGTATTAGAAATATACAATATAATATGTTGCAATAGAATATAGCATATTACAAGCTAAATGGTAGCTACCACCACAATTCAGCTCTTATTTAATTACAATTAGAACAGAAAGGATCATCACAAGTAAGGCCTATTTATATTTATTGCTATTGTTCATTTAAAATATTAGCTACCACTTTCTCTCCATTCATAAATCTTTCTAAATGATAAATGAGAAATAATTTATGTATACTTTATTCATTTAAATGAGTGGGCCTCATTGGATGGATTACAATTTCTATTATAATTCCTTTTATCTGAAATCATCTATAATATTTGAGGTTCATTTACAAAGACTCACAGACTCAACATTAATAAAAAGTGACTTTCTAAACATACTAAATGGCCAGAAATAGTAAAATATAATAATATAATAATTTTGTGTTTTCTCTACAATAGCAGTTGTTTTAAATGTACTAATATTCACTCAATCACAAACTTCTGTACATGCAATTAATGGGACGATTACAGTATTGGCCAATACTGTGCTTGAAACCATAAATTTCAGGTTATTAGACTGATGCTCTGACCAACTGAACTTATCAGCAGCTTTCTGAAAATTAATTATGGCAATCGGAAAACAAAAGTTGCTTTTTTATCGAAAAAGTAAACAGACAACTGCACGATGGCTAAGTATAATATATAAATTAATAAATATATTATAATATAGTATCTGGTGTGAATAATAGATAAGGACATTCAATACTTATTAATAAAACCTTTTGGTATACAATAAAGTATTTTTAAGGGGTGTTATTCATGAAAAAACAAGAGAGTTGTATAAAACTTAGGAGCCTGACCAAAAAGATTACACACTTATAATTAAGTAAATTGTCAAGTCATGAACTTAATATCAAGATTGAATAAATATAAGCAATGGTAAATCCTTCTTTACAGATACATATTTGAGTATTATTGATCTGTTCCATCACATTATATTTGACGCAACTCTCACACTTTAAGGTGAATCTGATCTACTCAACTCATTTCCAATTTGATCGACTCCCTTATCAACTACTTAACCAGGAATCAAAACATACTTACCAAACTTCATAGCTTTACATAACCATGTTTCTAACACATGCCATTGTGCATATGCCTAAAATAATAAAATGGTCACTAGTGAAATACATGTATGGTAACAGTTCTAGTCCATTACAGTTCTCACGGGAAGAAAAGTTCGTTTTACTTAAGTTTACTTAAGTTACTTATTTTAAGTTATCATTATACTTAATGTGAGATGCAACAGTTTTTGAATTTTAATAACTGTTGAGACATTTAAAAGAAGCTGGCAAATAAAAATTAAAAATATCAATGTAATGTTTACTACTGCATTTAGCGACATACTTTATGGTGTACAACATACTATACCACTCATCAGATCTACGTAGGTCATGGTCACCCCATATTTACTATATGAGTTCTGTAGCGGACTAACTGCTGAGTATACTGAGTGACTAGTAAATTATTACTGTCTAACTAACCATTCAGAACAAAGGTAAAGTTTTATGGTACATCTTACTGCTTATCTCAGCTATACAATATAATATATAACACAATAAAACTCACCGTCACTAGGTATCTTTTAACTGCAGCCCGCTTCCAAAATTCCTACAAAATTTAACACAGTTCATGAAATATTTGTCATACAGAGCCAAATAGAGAATTGGTTTTGCTTTACTTTGATGTTTAAAAGTGTGGTTTCACCCCTAATAATATTTTGAAGTAAAACAGTGAAACCTTATAGTATCATCAGAGTGTTCTACATTAAAACCAGAAGTTTCCACATTAAAATCAGAATGTCTTTACTACAATTCGAGTGATCTACAGTATAATCAAAGTGTTCGACTGTACAATCAAAGCGTTTTACAATATAATTACAGTTTGACAGGATCTTGTTGATACAAGACAAGCCTTGCTTACTAAGACCCTCAATAGGTGGTCTTAAAACTCATTTTCATCAATTTATATTTTCTCTAATAAAGTCAAAAATACAAAAAAAAATCAAATTTTATTGAAACTTGACATTATCTGTTTGATGATATAGTTACTTTAAATAATATGTTAACAAACAGCTTTTATACATGTATATTCAGTTATACTAAAATGTGCAACTGCACTTACATCAATAGGAATGGAAGTAGCTTGCGGCGAGCATGAGAAGGTACTGATGAATTTCTTTGGATTCTCAGTGGTCCTTGACGTGCATTGTATAGAGTTGGGCATAACAACATCTACAAATAAAATTAATAAAATGAAACATTTAAAAGTTTTTTATACTAATAACTCTATTGATGCGGTAATTACACTGGTTTTGCTTTTAGCTATATATTACAATAACGATTTACATGTATTTAGTCATAAACTTATCAACTTTGCAAACTCAATATGATGCAAAGTTTGATTGAATAAAAAGATGATTTTTACAACAACGCAAAATTTAGTTTGTTGTGCTGACAGTTGATCATTGACCTTTAGAACATCCTTAATGCTGCTTAGAGTTTCCGTGTCCCGATTTTTTGCTTTTTATAAATAAAACAATCATTACTCTTAGAACAACGAGCAGATTGAATCAAAGATCATTAATAACAATTAATAATTATAAAGTATTTTATAATATTTAGTGTCATGGAATATAATGTAATGTGAGACTATATAATGTTACATAAAAATTTATAATATAATATTGTATAGTAAAATGTGCTATAATAATATAGTCCTACAGAAATACAATATAATATATTGCAATACAATCTATATGTATAAATCTCAAAGTTTGTCTGTCTGTTCTTCGGTATGTCCGGCTATAGCTATTAAATTCTTGGAATTAAAATCTCGCATCATGCTGGATTTGAACTCACAAAGATTGCAACCATAGGCTTGTAATCCAATGGTCTAAACACGAGTCTGTGTAGGCTCTCACGATTCTTAGCTTTTAATATAATGTATACATTTTTTCCTTGACTTTAAATGCTAAATGGCGTATTAATTGAAACCCTATGAACTCTATTAATTTTATGAAACACGATGCTTTTTCGTCCTCGCCTTACTAGGGCAAATTCATTTTCCACAAGACTATATTAACAATAATTTCGCTCAAAATTAGATTTTGGTGATTTTATCTCAGTTCAGCATAATCCGTTATGTTAAAAACGTTAAGTGATAAAATTTTTGTTAAAAGTTTACTAAAATGCATACAAAAACTGTCTTTAAGTGTGTATTTAGTAAGCTAATTCCATATGAGTTAAATTCACCATTTGTGTTACACATCTGTCATGAAGGTAAGAACTCTGCACATAGTACATTTGTGTATTTATATTTATTTTGTGCATACATAGTGTATTTTCTCGCACATTATATCCACTAAATACACTAAAGTTACTGCAGGTAACTATATAGCTGCTAAGGTTACCATATTGTTTTGTTACTATTTTTAATGATGCTGACTTTGATGATTTTCACCAGGAAGTGATTGCATTACATAATTACTCTGGGTTTCTATATCACTTTATACACCTATACGATATTTTTGCCTTATGATGCCAACACAGAATCGAACTAAAAGCATATAGTCGTATAGCATGTAATTTTTCCATTGCAATCGTAGCAAAACAGATTATATTCCGCTATTAATTGCTAATCATTTAAAGTTTGCATTTTACTTGCTAATTATTTTACATTTAAACACCTTTACAGTTTTATTTTTTTTCCTGATTTATTTTAACAAAACACTTCTTTCATGATATGAAATTTTAAAGTTACAGTTGTTTGAAAAAGTTTGAAAACCTTTACAGCTGTTTTCTTTTTTTCCTCTCAATTTGTTTGAACTGCACAATGAGACACTTTTTCCATGATATGAAGTTTAAAAGTTAGAATGGTAAATGTTGTATATGTTAAACAAAATTAAAATTTCTATCAAAAGACATTTTAGTACCCAGGCAACGCTGGGTACTCAGGCAACGCTGGGTACTAATCAATCACAAACTTCTGTACATGCTATTAATGAGATAATTACAATGTTGGCCAATACTGTGCTTGAAACCATAAAATTCAAGTTATCAGACTGACATTCTGACCAACTGAGCTGATTGGCAATAATATCATATAATATAATCAGCCTGAACAAAAGTACACACTTGTTATTAAGTATATTTTTAAGTCATGAACTTAATATCAAGATTGAATAAACTTAAGTGATGGTAAATCTTTCTTTACCGATACATATTTTAGTGTTATTGGGCAGTTCCATCTCAACCTACTTGTTTCAAATCTTATATTTTTAGGTGGATCTGATCTAGTCAACTTATTTTCAATTTAGTTGGCTTATCTGTTAATCCCTGAACAAGTAATCAAAACATACTTACTATGAACAAATGTTACGAACATTTGTAACACATCTCGTGCTGCGCACACCTAAAACAATAATAAGATTCCTGGTACATGTATGACAGCAACTCTAATCTATTAGACTAACATCAAAGTTTCTCACGAGAAACAACTTAAACTCTCATTATATTTAATGTGATTTGAATCAATTTATAAGTTTTAATAAATGTTGAGACTTTTGAAAGAAGCTGTCAACTAAAAATTAAAAACATAAGTTTAATGTTCATTACTACATTCATCTACACACTAGATGGTGTACAACATGCTACCACTCATCAGATCTAGGTCATGGTGACCCTATATTTATTATACGAGTTCTGTAGCAGACTAACTGTTGAGCATACTGAGTAACTAGTAAATTATTACTGTCTAACTAACCATTCAGAACAAAGGTAAAGTTATATGGTACATCTAACAGCTTATCTGTCCTATTCAAATTATTAACTAACACAATAAAACTCACCCTCATTACATATCTTTCACTTACAGCATGTTTCCAAAATGCCTGCAAAATTAAACACATTTGGTAAAGTATTTGTAATACAGAGTCAAATAGAAAATTACTTTTTCTTTACTTTTAATTTTAAAAAGTTTCGTTTCACTTCAAGTAAGTTTTTGAAGTGCAATAAATGCAACCGTATAATATCATCAAAATGCTCTACATTAAAACCAAATGTTCTACAGTACAATCAGAGTGTTCTACAGTACAATCAGAGTGTTCTACAGTACAACCAGAGTGTTCTACAGTACAACCAGAGTGTTCTACAGTACAACCAGAGTGTTCTACAGTACAACCAGAGTGTTCTACCGTATAATCAGAGTGTTCTATAGTACAACCAGAGTGTTCTACAGTACAATCAGAGTGTTCTACAGTACAACCAGAATGTTCTACAGCACAATCAGAGTGTTCTACAGTACAATCAGAATGTTCTACAGTACAATCAGCATGTTCTACAGTACAATCAGAATGTTCTACAGTACAATCAGAATGTTCTACAGTACAACCAGAGTGTTCTACAGTACAACCAGAGTGTTCTACAGTACAACCAGAGTGTTCTACAGTACAACCAGAGTGTTCTACAGTACAACCAGAGTGTTCTACAGTACAACCAGAGTGTTCTACAGTACAATCAGAGTGTTCTACACTCCAATCAGAGTGTTATACAGTACAATCAGAGTGTTCTACAGTACAATCAAAGTGTTCTACAGTACAATCAGAGTTTGTATATGATTTATTCCAAATGTCCGACAATATAATTAAAGTGTTCTGCAGTTCAATCACTATTACACAGTACAATCGGATTGTTGCCTGGTATAATCAGAGAGTTTTATGGTATAATCAGAGTGTTCTATAATATAATTACAGTTTGACAAGATCTTATTGATACAGAGATGAGTCCTGCTTAGTAAGACCATCAATAGGTGGTCTTAAAACTCACTTCCATCAATTCATATTGGCTCTAACAAAATAAAAAATAAAAACACTAATAGCAAAATAAATTGAAACTTAACATTATCTGTTTGATAAAATTGTTCCTTTAAATGATGTTAAAAACAGCTTTTATACATGTATATTCAGTCATCCTGCAATCTGCGATAGTACTTACTTCAACAATAATGGAAGTAGCTTGTAAAATGCACAAGAAGGTACTGTTGAATTTCCTTTGATTCTCAGTGGTCTTTGACATGCACTGATTGAAGTTAGGCATAACAACACCTACAAATAAAATTAATCAAATGAAACACTCGGTAGTTTTTTTTATACTAACAACTCTATTGATGCAGTAATTAGACTGGCCCTTCTTTTAGCTATAGATTACATTAGCGATTTACATGCATTTAGTGATAAACTTATCAATCTTGTAAACTCACAATAATGCTAATTTGGCTAAATAAAAAATGATTTTAACAACAATTACAAAACTAGTTTGTTGTGCTGACAATTGATCACTGACCTTAAAAACATCCTTAATGCTGCTTTCAGCCTTATTTTAAGATTTTTTTTGTTTTTATAAATGTAGGAATTCTTACTCTAAGAACAAAGACTTGGTTGAATCAAAGGTCAATAATAAAGATTAATCAGTATAGAGAATTTTATAATATATAGTGTTATGGATTATTATCCGGTGTGATGCTATACAATATAATCTGTATGTATAATTCTCAGTGTCTGTTCGTCTATCCAGTAATAAAAAAAGTTTTAGGAACATAAAATTACCTTTGCATTGGGTTTGAACACGTATAACTTACTATATTATAATACAATATGGTATGATAAAATTTAATACGCTGTAATAATATAATACTAGAAATATAGAATATAATACGTTGCAATACAGTATAGCATATTACAAGCTGAGTTATAGGTACCATCAGTCAGCTCGGATCTAATTACAATTAGAACAGAAAAGGATCATCACAAGTATTTATATTCATTGCTATTGTTTATTTCAAATATTAGCTACTACTTTTTCGCCTTTATAAAGCATTGTAATTGATGAATGAAAAATAATTTATGTAGAATTTATTCGATTAAATGAGTTGTTCTCATTGGATAAATTACAATTTCTATTGTAGTTCCTTCCATTTGTAATCAGCTTCATTCGCGATTCCTTTCAAAAGTACACAAAATTAATGGAATGACTACAATTTTGGCCAATACTGTGCTTGAAACCATAAAATTCAGTTTATTAAACTGACACTCTGACCAACTGAGTTAATCAGTAATAATATAATATCATATAATATAATCAGCCTGACCAAAAGTACACACTTGTTATTAACTACATTGTCAAGTCATGAACTTAATAACAAGATTGAATGAATATAAGCGATGGCAAATCCTTCTTTACAAATACATATTTGAGTATTAATGGTGTGTTCCATCACATTCTACTTATTCCAAATCTTACACTTATAAATTTAGGGTGAATCTGATCTACTCAACTTATTTTCAATTTAGTAGGCTCACCTGTTAATCCCTGAACAAGTAATTAAAACATACTTACTATGAACAAATGTTACGAACATTTGTAACACATCTCGTGCTGCGCACACCTAAAACAATAATAAGATTCCTGGTACATGTATGACAGCAACTCTAATCTATTAGACTAACATCAGAGTTTCCCATGAGAAACAACTTAAACTCTCATTATATCTAATGTGATTTGAATCAATTTATAAGTTTTAATAAATGTTGAAACTTTTGAAAGAAGCTGTCAACTAAAAATTAAAAACATAAGTTTAATGTTCATTACTACATTCATCTACACACTAGATGGTGTACAACATACTACCACTCATCAGATCTAGGTCATGGTGACCCTATATTTATTATACGAGTTCTGTAGCAGACTAACTGTTGAGTATACTGAGTAACTAGTAAATTATTACTGTCTAACTAACCATTCAGAATAAAGGTAAAGTTATATGGTGCATCTAACAGCTTATCTCACCTAGACAATATAATATATAACACAATAAAACTCACCATCACTAGGTATCTATTAACTGCAGCATGTTTCCAAAACTTCTGCAAAATTAAACACAATTGGTAAAGTACATGTATTTGTAATACAGAGCCAAATATATAATTAGCTTTGCTTTACTTTAATTTTTAAAAAGTTTCGTTTCACTTCAAGTAAGTTTTTGAAGTGCAATAAATGCAACCCTATAATATCATCAAAATGTTCCACATTGAAACCAAGTATTTTACAGTTTAACCAGTACAATCAGATTTTACTACACTTCGTTCAGAGTGTTACACAGTATAACCCAAATGTTCTACAGTACAATCAGAGTGTTCTACAGTACAATCAGAGTGTTCTGCAGTACAATCAGAGTATTCTGCAGTACAATCAGAATGTTCTACAGTACAATCAGAGTGTTCTACGGTACAATCAGAGTGATCTGCAGTACAATCAGAGTGTTCTACAATACAATTACAGTTTGGACAAGATCTTGTCGATACAAAACCAGGCCTGTTTAGTAAGACCTTCAATAGGTGGTCTTAAAACTCATTTCCATTAATTCATATTTTCTCTAATAAAGCCAAAAATAAAAATGTTAAAATAAAATTTTGGATAAAAAATTGAAACTTGACATTATCTGTTTGCTGATTTAGTTACTTTAAATAATATGTTAACAAACAGCTTTTATACATGTATATTCAATTATACTAAAATGTGCCACTGCACTTACATCAATAAGAATGGAAGCAGCTTGCAGCATGCGCCAGAAGGTACTGTTGAATTTCTTTTGATTCTCAGTTGTTCTTGACACACACTGTATTATGTTTGGCACAACAACACCTACAAATAAAATCAACAACGTGCAACATTTAAAAGTTTGATCTTTTTGCTAATAACTCTATTGATGCAATAATTAGACTGGCCTTTTTTAGCTATATATTACAGGTGCGATTTACAGTTATGTCATGCAAGTGCCAAGTATTATTGGTACTTTGCCAACAAACATTATGCTTTTTAGCTAAAGCTTTATACAAGCTAATATTATATAGTACTGTCTCATTATAGCTATTAATAATGCTTGTAGCTTTTTACAAAGCTTTTCTATGACCAAACATATAAATACTTGGGTTTTCTGTTATCAAATCAGTTGTCTCTGGAGTGTGCAATAAACCATTTCTCTAATTTAATACTTTATTTAATTGCTTCTGTGCAGAAACATAACAAGTTATTTAGTGATAAGCTCATCAATCTTGTAAACTCACAATAATGCTACTTTGACTAATTAAAAAAATGATTTTGACAACAATTAAAAAACTAGTTTATTGTGCTGACAGTTGATCATTGCCCCTCAAAACGTTCTTAATGCTGCTTAGAGCCTTTACTTTATGACTCTTTTGTTTTTATAAATTTATAACTTTCAGAACAAAGAGCAGACTTGTTTGAATCAGAGAACATCAATAAAAGTTAATCATTATAAAGTATTTTATAATATATAGTGTTGTGGATTATTATCCGGTGTGATGCTATATAATATAATCGATATGTATAAATCTCAGTGTCTGTTCGTCTATCCAGTAATAACAAAAGTTTTAGTAACATAAAATTACCTTCGTATTGGATTTGAACTCGTATAATATACTATATTATAATATAATATGGTATAATAAAATTAAATATAATAATATACTATATTATAATACAATATGGTATGATAAAATTTAATACGCTGTAATAATATAATACTAGAAATATACAGTATAATATATTGCAATAGAATATAGCATATTACAAGCTAAATGATAGCTACCACCATCAGTCAGCTCGTATCTAATTACAATTAGAACAGAAAGGATCATCACAAGTATTTATATTCATTGCTATTGTTTATTTTAAATATTAGCTACTACTTTCTCTCCTTTTATAAAGCATTGTAATTGATGAATGAGAAATAATTTTTGTATATTTTATTCATTTAAATAAGTGGTTTCCATTGGATGGATGACTTTCTATTGTAGTTTTTTCCATCTGAAATAATTTCCATTTGAGATTCATTTAAGAGGACTCACAGATTCATCTGTATATATATTTCTCAAAAGTATGTCGGATGTGTACCCAATCAGGCTATTGCTATTAAAATTTTAAAGTAAAGAATCAGTACTGAAGAGGATTTGATCTCAGACCTTGTCAATCACCAGTCTGATACCCTACCCAGTAGGCCACAGAGATTGAGTTGTTACCTTGCCAATATAAGTCTCTATATGGGAGCACACACCCAACCGCTTTGCATACCACGCAGTGTGATTGTGTAAGTAAGTGATTGTCATTAGTTAGCTTACTAAATATTTCCATTGTCAATCTGCCAGGCTAATATCAAGTGGCAGGCAACTCTCATTACTTCTCATTGTTTATAAGCTGATTTTTAATACCCGGGCGACGCCTGGTAGCACAGCTAGTCATTAATAAAGGGTGACTTTTCAATCATGTTAAATTATCAGAAATAATAAAATACAGCATGGACGTCAGAATTTTGTGTTTTCTCTACAATAGCAGTTAATTTAAATGTGCCAACCTTTACTCAATCACAAACTTCTGTACATGCTATTAATGAGATGATTAGAGTGTTGGCCAATACTGGGCTTGAAACCATAAAATTCAGGTTATATGACTGATGCTCTGACCGACTGAACTAATCAGCCGCCTTCTGAAGATTAATTGTGCCAATCGGAGAATAAAACTTGCTTTCTGATAGACAAAGCAAACAGACGAATGCATAGAATAATATAGAAATTATTAAATACATTGTAATATAGCATCTGATGCAAATTATAGATAAGGACATTTAACATCTATTAATAAAAATAATACTTTATTTTATACAATAATGTCCTTTTCAAGGGTATTGTTGAAAAAAGAATAACAGAATTATATAAAGCTTACCAGCCTAACCAAGAGTACACACTTGATATTAACTACAATGCCAAGTCATGAACTTAATCACAAGATTGAATGAATATAAGCAATGGTACATCCTTCTTTACAGATCCTTCTTTACTCTTTTGGTAAATTATTTCATAGTGATACATATTAGAGAATTATTGGTCTGTTCCATCACATTCTATTTGTACTAACTCTTACACTTTAAGGTGGATCTGATCTAGTCAACTCATTTCTAATTTAGTTGGCTCACCTGTTAATCCCTGAACAAGTAAGCGAAACATACTTACTATAAACGAGTGATATGAACAATCGTAACATGTCTCGTGCTGCGCACACCTAAAACAATGATAAGACGGCTAGTGAGGTGCATGTATGGCAGCAGCTCTAGTCCATCAATCTAACATCAGAGTTTTTCATAAGAAAATCAGAAACAACTTTTAAAAATTGTTTTAAATAACATGTTTGAATAAATGTTGAGACATTCGAAAGACATTACTGTCTAACTAACCATTCAGAACAAATGTAAAGTTTTATGGTACTTGTAACGGCTTATCTCACCTATACAATATAACTAGCTGTACTACCCGACGTCGCCCGAGTAATAAATGTCTTTGCTCAGAAAATTGATTTGTATTTGACCTATAACAACATTTGCCATTCTAACTTTCAAATTACATATCATGAGAAAAGTGTTTTGTGTAGTTGAAATAAATTAAGAGAGAAAATAAAAACAACTGTAAAGATTTTTAAACTTTGTCAAACAACTGTAACTTTCAAACTTCATATCACGAGAAAAATGCTTTGTGCAGTTCAAATAGATTTAAAAATAAAACAACTATAAAAGGGTTTCAATGTAAATGTGGCAAATGTGGCATAATTAGCAAGTGATAGCCAAATCAAGTCTGTTTTGCTACGATCACAATAAAAGCTGATTTTGGTAATGATACAATTAGATGCATACTGAGAAAACAAATAAAAATTCTGAATACGTTGAGTTAATAATAAAAATTCATGCATAGAAGCGTTTGTGTATAAAAAAGGTTACTGTTCCACCAGCAGTTATCCATCAAAACTTTGAATATGATACTTTGATACTGGTACGTCTCGACACTGGTACAAATGTAAAAATGGGATATCAGATTGTCTTTGTCTGACCGAACAGTGAGAGAATGTACAGGTCATTACTATTTGAGATAATACAATTGCCGGCGTGACAAGTATTGACCTTTGCCGCGTTTTAGCAATTGAACCTTACAAAAAACCGGAAATACAAGTTCACGAAAACACGAAAAAGCATTGCGTTTCATAGAGTTCACAGAGCTCATAGAGTTTCAAGTAATACATCATTTTAGGTGTGCAAATGGCAAAGGATGTACACGTTATGTAGCAGGCTCAATAAATTTTAAAAGCTTTTGTGGTCTCGTGGTTGGAGAATTGGTTTGGAACACTGCGGTTGCAGTCTTTGAGAGTTCAAGTCCAGCAGAATGTGAAATTTTAATTCTAAAGTTTTAATAGTTATAGCTGGACATACAGAAGGACAGACGAAGGACAGACAACACACAGACGACAAACTTGGAGAAATGTGTGCATGTACATGTATATACAGATAGATAAATATCACAATAAAACTCACCATTTTTAGGTATTTGTTAACTGCATCGTGTTTCCGTAAGCCCTGAAAAATTAAACATAGTTGGTGAAGTATTTGTGATACGGAGCCAAAGAGATAATTAGTTTTGCTTTACTTTTACTTTTAAAATTGTGGTTTCACTTTAAGTAAGTTTTTGAAATACAAGATTGCAACCCTATAGTATCATCAGAGTGTTCTACATGAAAATCAGAATTTTCCACATTAAAATAAGAATGGCTTTTACTACAATCTGATGTACAATACAATCAGTGTGCTAAAGTACAATCAGAATGTTCCACAGAACAATCAGTCTTTTAACAAATTGTTGCAGTCACAATTCTACATACATTCCAAATCTATGTATAGTCTAACCAGAATTTTTTACTGTACAATCAGAACTGCTTTTATTTCCAACAATAAAAACTTTGTACCCAAGCACTAACCAAATCACAATATCGTCCTCCTGAAGTTTTTCCCATTTCGAACTATTGTAGCATTCACCACAACAGCTAAAAATGAAATGTAACAGCGAGCACCGCAAGGTTGTATTGATTTATTAATCCTTAATTGTGACCTAGCACCTTTTTTGTTCCTTCTGTTTGCATGATTACTTTTGCATGCTTCAAGTTCAGATCACTTAGCAACACCCTAACATACCCGCGTAAATATAAACTCCATTTGCATATCCACAACGCATCTTCTTCTTGTGCGCATACCAATTGCTTCGAGTTGGTCTTGTTTTTGAGGGTCTCACCTAAACTCAAATTGTTTCATTCTATCTGCTCAGTCTTACATAACATCATTAGCCGCTTCGTTAGCTGTAGTCATTGTTGTCACATTCAGTGAGCCAGTCGTTACCAAGTTTTTGCTTAGTGAAGATCATAGACCTATTAACTATACTAGACTGGGCAATGGGAAGCCGTGGTGTCCTACATAAATAGCCACATTCTTCGCGACGTAACGTCAACGCTTTGTTCACTTGCAGCTGGTCGGGCAAGCAAGTCATCATTGTTTACCATAGACCAATTAACTATACTAGACTGGGTAATCCAATGCATCACGGCTCAGCATTGTGTCCTACTTAAAGGTTGACTTGCAACAAAATTCACATTACAGTTATTTGGTATCAAAAGATTCACCATGTCTTACTCTGTTGTGTTGTAGGGGTCAAATACGTGGAAATGTGATTACCAGCTCTTAAAAGCTCAAAAACGAAAAGCCGCCGTAGATTGGAATCTGTTTATTTATTTGACGTATTCCAGTTTGGTTATCGTCTTGTCACGTATGTTCTCACGTGAATTGAAAGGCCAATAAAAAGCTTAATGTAAAACTTATCGTAGCACTAGTTTATGACAAACACTTCGGGTTTTACCGAAGACCACGTATCAAATATAGATGCTCACTACTTTACAGTTTTCCTTCGGCATTATTCAATCGTCAATTCGCAATCTGATCACGTGACCCAATAATTCGCGAATAATTTTTGCAGCTCTTTTCGATTATCACAGGTAACCAACAGGCTCGTCATGATTATCAGACAATGATATATACACCTTCGAGGTAAGGTTAAAAAGTTTAACGATTTTTTACGGTAAGTTATAAGATATCAGTGCTAAAAGTGACAGCATTACAATGACGATAAAACAGACGCATAAAAACAATAGACATGGTTTTATTGAACGCGTGAAGTATATTTGTGAAAATATTTCGACGAATGAGGTTGCATGAAAGTGTAAACAGAAACCATCCTGTAACAACTACGTCATATTTGAGCCGTTTTGGAAAGCGAATCCAAACTACGGCGGTCTTTGTGGCTGCGATTAACTGTTTATTTTTTAGATTTTAAGAGCTTGTAATCACATTCCCACGTCTTTTGCACCTGCAACATATCAGAGTAAGACATGGTGAATCTTTTGATACCAAATAACAGTAATGTGAATTTTATTGCAAGTCAACGTTTAAATAACCACATTCTTCGCCACGCGACGTAACGTCAACGCTTTGTTCACTTGCAGCCATAGACCTATTAACTATACAGTATACTGTATAGTTAATAGGTCAATGCTTGCAGCTGGTCAGGCAAGTGAGTCATCATTGTTTACATTGAAAGAATGGCTGAGACAGCTTTGTTGCTACATGTAATTTGACGTAACTACTAAAGTACACAAGTTATTAGTTTAAAATTTTAGATGCAAAGCTTATACACTATGCATTTCCTACCCTGCAAATTTGTAAACATAAAGTTGAATATTTCATATGTAAAGCGCGAGTAAAAATATATATTGATCTATTCAAAAAATATTGCAAAATTATCAATGTTGCCCTATGCTATGGGCTAACATGTCAGATAGCTAGGTGTGTAAACTGATTTCAAATGCATACACACTGGTAAATGGTACACTGATCGCAGTCTGCCATGAATATAAATGTTGGGTCTTAGGTGTTATGCATCAGAAAATAGGTTTATGTTCACTTTGTTGCTTTGTTCAATCTGCCTAGACCAGGCCATAGTTTTAAGTAGGAAGCCATGGAGAGTGGAGCAACTACCAGCAATGGAAATGATTCGAAGGTAAGTTTTACTCCAATTGTTTTCAAGTGTGGTTGTCACAGCGCAGCGTTAGTTAAAACTATCACATCCAGATATGTCAGAATTAGAATTCACCATGAGGCTACAAAGGTAGCAGCTAACAAGAGTAATCTTAGATCAAAACTCAACCGACTGGTCGTCTTTAGTCATGTGTAGCCTGTCACAATATGTCTAGAAAAGTGTACCATTTGTCATTTGTTTTCTACGATTTTTCTGATGCTGTTTGCATAACACCTAAGACCCAACATTTATATTCATGGCAGACTGCGATCAGTGTACCATTTACCAGTGTGTATGCATTTGAAATCAGTTTGTACACCTAGCTATCTGACATGTTAGCCCATAGCATAGGGCAACATTGATAATTTTGCAATATTTTTTGAATAGATCAATATACATTTTTACTCGCACTTTACATATGAAATATTCAACTTTATGTTTACAAATTTGCAGGGTAGGAAATGCATAGTATATAAGCTTTGCATCTAGAATTTTAAACCAATATCTTGTGTACTTTAGTAGTTATGTCAAATTACATGTAGCAACAAAGCTGTCTCTGTCATTCTTTCAATGTAAACAATGATGACTTGCTTGCCTGACCAGCTGCAAGCATAGACCTATTAACTATACAGTATACTGTATAGTTAATAGGTCTATGGCTGCAAGTGAACAAAGCGTTGACGTTTCGTCGCGTGGCGAAGAATGTGGCTATTTAAATAGGACATAATGCTGAGCCATGATGCATTGGATTACCCAGTCTAGTATAGTTAATAGGTCTATGGTGAGGATGAAGAAAATTTTTAGTTAGATGTATTGGAAGATAGAATTTCCCCAACAGCCTTAAGAGCAGCAGCTGCAGCAATGAAAATGAGCCATGAGTAGACATCTTCTTCTGAGAACTGCAAAATATGATAAAAATCTTGTAAAACTGCTTTCAAAAGCCAAGAGACACAAAAAGAGAAAGATGTTGAAAATGATAATTTATTTATATGTAGATCTACATATATGTATATATAAAATCAATAAAATGTTGTTTAAATACTTTGAACATTCAGTTTATTGACAGAAACTTTATTAGCTGTGTTCATCTTGACAGTTGTGAACAAAGAGAAGGTATTATGAAAATGCTATTGTAACAAAAAGCAGAAAGCTTTCCAGAAAGCACAACGAGATAGCTTTTAAAACCATGAAACTGCTATTATTACAATACTCCCACTCAGTTACATGGTTGCACCAACAGCCAGTTTGTGACACAAAAAAAATACAATGATCGTAATCAACGAAAAAGCAAAAATATAACAGTCTTGTGTTCAGTGGTCAGACAATTAATTAACTCAAACCCAACATGTCTTTAAATTTGACAAATCGATCACGTGGCAGCGGCTTCGTGAATATGTCAGCGATATTATCATTTGTCGAACAAAACTCGGTACAGACATCACCAGCTTCAATCGCCTCACGAACGTAGTGGTATTTTACATCTATGTGTTTTGTACGCTTGCTAGTTTTCTGGCTGTTTGCGATCGCTGCAGCTGATTGATTATCTACAAAGATGATTGTAGAATGAAGTTGCGTGGTTCCAATATCTGAGAATAGCTGACGTAACCACATGCACTCAACAACACCATCAAACAACGCAAGATATTCTGATTCCGTAGTAGAGAGAGCAATGACTGACTGACGCTTGCTGGACCAGCTGATTGGACAACCAGCATTAATGAAGACAGCACCCATTTTCGAGTGCCGGTCAGCGTCGCTCGCATAATCTGCATCTGTGTATCCAACCATTGGTTTACCTTGCTTTCTAAAATTCAGGCATAAATCCTTGGTGCCCTTCAGGTAGCGTATTACTTGTTTGGCTGCGGTCAAGTGAGTCTGGGTGAGGCAAGCGTTGAACTTGGCTAAAGCTCCCACTGCTTCAGCAATATCTGGACGAGTAGATACGGCAGCATATAGTAGACTTCCTACCATCGATTGATAGAGATTGGGATCTGCTAATTTGCTTCCATCCTTGTGACTCAGCTTTACATCATATGCTGCCAGAGTTGCGACAGGCTTACAGTTTTCCATGTTGAACTTTTGAATTATTTGTTGAATGTAAGGCTTCTGACTTAGACGCATAGAATTTTCTCCTCTCTCAATAAGTAATCCCAGACAATGATGAAGCGGTCCGAGATCCGTCATTTTGAAACGAGACGAGAGAGCCGATTTTAATTCGGTCATCTGAGCACCAGTGTCTGACATTATACACAAGTCATCTACGTAGACACCAATAATCACTTTCTGGTCATTTTTCCAGCGAATATACACACAGTTGTCAGCGGAGGACTGCATGAAACCTAATGATTTAAGAAATTCATCTAATACCATGTTCCAACATTTAGGCGACTGTTTAGGTCCATACAACGAGCGATTAAGTTTGCAGACTAAATTTTCTTTACCCAGCACAACAAAACCCTCTGGCTGTTCCATATACACCTGTACATCTTCTGACAGTTTTACATTCAAAAAAACCGTTTGTACATCCATTTGGTGTATCATCATATCTCTCTCAACAGCATCCAATAAGAGTGCTCGCAGAGATGTTCTGTGAATCACGGGGGCGTATGTTTCATCGTAATCTACTCCAGCCTTTTGTGCATATCCCTTTGCCACAAGTCGAGCTTTAAATCTACTTATAGACCCATCAGAGGAGTGTTTAGCCTTGAAAACCCACTTAGAGCCAATCGCTTTGCGCTCGGGCGGAAGATCAACTAGTTCCCATGTACCATTGTTGATCAGTGATTGATACTCATCATTGCTGGCTTTGATCCAGGCATCACGATTTGTGCTAGCCTGTGCTTGTGACAAACTAAGAGGCTCCACATTGTTGATTGCTGAGTGAGCAGAATGACCAAGGTTTGTGAAATCATCAATACCAAACCGAACAATGGGTTGAGTGGAACGTGGTGATCGCCTATGTGTAACCGTTGGTGTTGGAGGAGCCTTTTCATTTTCTGATAGGTCAATATTCCCGCTTCGGAGTTGTCTACACTTGGCTTTGACGACTGATTTGGTAAACCGAGCTTGGTTTCATCAAAGGTGACATCACGTCTTACCTCTATTTTTCTAGTGATCGGATCGTAGAGTCTGTAGGCTTTAGACCTAAGGCTATACCCCACAAACACCATTGATTCTACTTTCTCATCGAGTTTACGTCTCAGCTGATCGGGTATGTGAGCATAGGCTAAACATCCAAAAATTTTCACGTGTCCAAGATCAGGTTTTCTGTTGTTCCATTTTTCATAAGAAGTTGTAATCCATTCAAGTGCTCGTGTGGGGAGGCGATTACGAATGTATACCGCGGTCGATATTGCCTCTGCCCAGAATGACTTTGGAAGGTGAGATTCAGAAATTAACGAGCGAGCGGCCTCACAAACAGTACGATTAAATCTCTCAGCACAGCCGTTTTGTTGTGGAGAATAGCGAGGTGTGACTTGGTGATGTATACCTTGGGCTGAAAGGTAACTCTCAAACTCATTAGATGTATATTCTCCACCACCATCGCTTCTAAGTGTACCTATAGTCTGACCAGTTTGATTTGTCACTAATGATTTGTAAGTTCTAAACGTCTGGAACAGGCTAGATTTGTCACGTAAAAAATATATCTGCACATGCCTACTAAAATCATCAATAAATGAAACAAAATACTTGCTACCACCTAAAGATTCATTCTGCATAGGGCCACACACATCCGTATGTACCAATTCAAGAACCCTACTTGATTTAATGCCATGGTCAGTTTGAAATGGACGTCGAGACATTTTACCTTTCACGCAAGCTTCACAGACACCTATTTCGCCAGTAACATTACAACCATTTTCACACCAATGATTCATGTTTTTGAGGCTACTTACGTTTACATGAGCGAGATGTTGATGCCACAGTAGGGAGGAGGACGCGGCAGCATTAGCAGTATGAATAGCAAACTTGACATCAAGATAATATAGCCTGTTTACTACAGATCCTGATGCTATCAACATCTTTCTTTGATTCTTAATCCAGCATCTCGAATGTCCAAACTGTACTATATATCCTTTAGGTGTAGCCGCTTTTACAGAAAATAGATTTCCACGTAGGTCAGGTATGTGTAGTACATTGTAAAGTGTAGCACGTCTAGTTTTATTTCCATGAATTTTTATTTGCAGCTGAACAATACCTTTTCCGACTACTTGAACTTGAGACACATCAGCAACAACAACGTACTCAGGTGAATCTAGCTTAAAATAATCACAAAATACAGCTTCATTTTTTGCCATGTGACTGGTAGCACCGCTGTCAATCAGCCATTTTTGAGAGTCAACATCTGTCTCCAATACAGTAAATGCCGATTCATCATCTTTGCTATTATCATCGTATGTAGATATTTTGGCCTGGTGTGGATTTGAGTTACTGTTGTAATATCCATGACCTCGTTCTCGGCCGCGACGCGATTCATGGCTCTGATTATAGTTGTTTTTAGGACAACCGTTTTGATAATGTTGTAAAGACCCACAGATATAGCAGCCCTTGGATTGTTGCTGACTATGTTTAAAGCGGTCACTTGCTGACAGTAGAGCAGTGTCAGAGTTCGCTTTAGACCTGACACCACCAGAATCGCTGGCTGGAGTCAGTGCTTTTTGTTCCCTTTTTTGTTCTTCATTAAGCAGTGTTTGTGTGGCGAACTGTAAAGTTATATCGTCACCACGAGCCTCGAGTGCAGTCACTACCGTTGAATAGCTTTCCGGGAGGCTTCCAAGTAGAGTCACCACCTGATCTTCCTCGCTAATATTAGCCTTAACAGCTGCAAGTTTATCAGTGATAGCTTTCATGTGATGTAGGTGGTCTTCAATTGATGAACCTTCGCTCATAACAGTCCTAAAGTACCGTTTCTTGAGAAATAATTTATTCGCCAGTGTATCACGTTCAAAGTGAGCTCTGAGCTTGTTCCACGCAACTCCTGGGTCCTCACATTCACTGATGAGATAAATAAGACTATCACTCACAGAAAGCACCATGTGGGAAAAAGCTTTGCTTGACTTCTTTTTGTACTTGGCTTTAGCGGCAGCGTTAGCATCATCCTCCAGAGTAATGGTTCCATCCACATATCCAAATAAGTCCTTAGCTATGAGTAGGTGTTTGAGTTTGAACTTCCATGTGGCATAGTTATCAGTGTTCAGCTTATCTATAATCCAGCCTTTCTCATCCATAGTTCTTTGATAATATTTAATGGGTTGACTGGGCCCATAACCTGTTGTTTAGATACTTTGAACATTCAGTTTATTGACAGAAACTTTATTAGCTGTGTTCATCTTGACAGTTGTGAACAAAGAGAAGGTATTATGAAAATGCTATTGTAACAAAAAGCAGAAAGCTTTCAGAAAGCACAACGAGATAGCTTTTAAAACCATGAAGCTACTATTATTACAATATAAAACAGACTATAACTTCAGATAAAACACTTTATTACTATAAGTTTCATGCATGAAACTTATAGTAATAAAGTGTTTTATCTGAAGTTATAGTCTGTTTTATTGATTTTAACTTGCTCTGATTTTATCATTAAGCACTCTGCTCAAATCTTACGCTTTTACTCATGTATATATATATAAATATATATATATATATAGATCTATACATACATCTATTTGTATATAAATATATATATATAAATATATATATATATATATATATATATATATATATATATATATATATATATATATATATACAGTGAAACATGGATAACTCGCCCTCAGATATAGCAAACACATGGTTAACTCGAATGGATTTGCTTGGTTCGTCCCCGGGCAATGATAAATGGCTCTATATAACTCGAACTCAACACTGTTATAACGAACTGTTTTTTGCCCAACGGCTACCGAAACGGTTGCTATCGCTTTAGAAAATCACTTTATTCCAAGCCATAGAGGTAAACCTCAACTTTACGTAATTCATAAGCGTCGTTATTACCTCCAGCGGCAAAATATTTTTGTCAACGACTTTTTTAAAGGTTTAGTGAAATTTGATTTATCCTGCTATACGATGAATAGCACGGGCTAGCCGGGTCACGCGCACAAGGATTTTCGCCACACACATACAAAACAAAAACAGCATGTTGTTTTTGTTTTGTATTTGCGTGGCGAAAATCTTTGAGTGCGTGACCCGGCTAGGCCGTGATGAATAGTTTTCCGACGTTGATTCCGTGTTGAATCAACGTCGGAATGTTGAATGTTTAAAATGTCTTAAAAATTGTTGTAAGTAATTAAACGTATACGTTGTCTTAGCTAAAAAAAACTATTCATCGTTTGACCTAAACACAGAGTATGTGTGTACATTCAATAAGTATCCATTCAAAAAGTGTGAGTGATATACAATGTACCGTAAAACCTCGTAAAACTTTTAATTGAACTGCCTCGAAGTGTTGCTCTTAACCACAGGTGTCCTTTAGCGGGGATATTGCCAAGCCGAGACCGGACCGTAGTCTACACACACAAAAAAACAACAAAGGTCCACGTAGTTATGAGCAAAAACAAACGTATCTACCCAAATATCTCACCAATCCGATGAGCAGCACACACAAAAACTAAACCAATCGACTGAGCCACACATCATGTCAAAATATTCCAAGTTTCAAGTCATGTCGTGCACAACTCACCTTATGGTTTGTCAAAACTTGTCCCAAAGTCCCTATTAATTTGAGACTGTCCAATATGTTTTAGAAATGGTCGCCGCTAGCCTAGCGTCCTGATTCAACATCTTAGTAACTATCGGGGCATTGCTGAGTGCTCCCGATCTTTTTGAGTCTCTTTTAAGCATGCAAAAACCAATCAAAATCGGGTTGACAATATTGTCTCTCTCTCTCTATGCAATCCCTCTCTTTAGAGTAAGATGTCTGCTTGCTTTATTGATGTGTTTGGTGTGTTTTAACATGGCTCCGTAGTCCGATCATTGCTCTGCATTGACGATTGCAATGTGGACATTGGTAGTCATCATTCATCAAAGTATCAGATGAGCTAAGCCGCACTTTTTGTGCTGCTTTGAGCTCTTCTCTGTGACGCATTTTTTCATTTTCAAGTATCTTCACCCCTTTATGAGTTAGAGTTCTCCATCCAGTTCTTCTCGTGGCATTCCATTCCCAGGTTTCACATCTGATGTGACAACGCTTCAAGCTATCTTTGAGACAGTCTTTATAGCGCTTTCTTTGTCCCCCCTGTGACCTCTTCCCATTTTCCAGTTCGGCATACAGAATCTGTTTTGGTAGTCTGCAGTTTGGCATTCTAACCAAGTGTCCAGCCCAACGAAGTCTGTTCTTAACGATCATACTTTCGAGGCTGGACATCTTAGCTTGTTGATACACACTATTGTTAGTGCGTTTGTCAGACCATTTGATCATTAGTAGTTCTCTCATTTTCCTCATGTGATAGTTCTCCAGAACCTTGACGTCAGTGCTGTAAGTAGCCCACGTTTCTGAGGCATACAGTAGTGTGGGGACAATTACTGCCTTGTACACTTTTAGCTTGGTGTCGACTTGCAAGACTGGATTTTCAAACACTCTTTGTCTCAGTTTGCTGTATGCTATGCTAGCTCCTTGCAGTCTTCTCTCTAGAAGACTGCAAGAAGAAGAAGAGAGAAGGAGAAGAGAGAAGGAAAAGAGAGAACAATATTGTAAACAAAACTTAAGAGGGACTCAAAATGATCAGGAACACTCAGCAATGCCCCGATAGTTACTAAGATGTTGAATCAGGACGTTAGGCTAGCGGTGACCATTTCTAAAACAGATATTGGACAGTCTCAAATTAATAGGGACTTTGGGACAAGTTTTGACAAACCATAAGGTGAGTTGTGCAAGACATGACTTGAAACTTGGAATATTTTGACATGATGGGTGGCTCAGTCGATTGGTTTAGTTTTTGTGTGTGCTGCTCATCGGATTGGTGAGATATTTGGGTAGTTACTTTTGTTTTTGCTCATAACTACGTGGACCTTTGTTGTTTTTTGGTGTGTGTAGACTACGGCCCGGTCTCGGCTTCGGCAATATTTCCGCTAAAGGACACCTGTGCTCTTAACGAATCCCAGGTAAAGTAAGGTAATCTTTGCATAAACTCCAAGAAAAATCGGCAAAATTGATCGCGGGTAAAAGGCTCAAAAGAAAAAGATGTCTTTTCTTTTGAGCATTTCAGCAACGATCAAGTTTTGCTAATGTCAATCTAAAAAACCTCCTGGCAATAGCATCACCTCAAACAACAAACCGATCTCAAGGGATAGAAAAATCTCTATACTTTTTGATAAAAACGTTTTAAGCTTTACATTAGAAGCGTTAAATTTGAAACAAGTCATTTGTGCTTTTGATTTATATTATAGTTTGTATATGTACATGTATCTACTAATAAATAAGTAAATACATGGACTTGTGACAGTGCTCTGATAACTTGAACGCTTTGATAATTCGAACACTTTTGCTCGGTCCCTTGAAGTTTGAGTTATTCGAGTTTCACTGTATATATCTAAGGTTGGCGATCTTCACCAGATATACAGTATATGTGGCTGAACAAAGGAAACCTAACGGCCAATACAGAGTCGCTAATCATGGCAGCCCAGGAGCAAGTGCTCCCAACAAGGCAACTCCAAACAAAAATCTATCACACTAGAGACGATCCTAGATGCAGACTGTGCAAAGATGCACCTGAGACCATCCAACACATCATCAGTGGATGCAAGCAGCTAGCAGGAAATGCATACACTGAGCCGCATAATCATGTCGCAGGTGTTGTGTATAGAAGTCTATGTGACGAGTATGGCCTTAATAAGCCACAACACTGGTGGGAAACTTCTGGTAAGGTCAATGAAAATGATCGCGCTGAGATCCTCTGGGACTTCTACATCCGGACTGACAAGCATGTCCTAGCAAACCAACCAGATATAGTGGTGGTAGACAAGGAGAACAAAAGAGCTACTATAATAGATATAGCAGTACCCAATGACTACAATATAGACAGCAAAGAAAAAAAAAAGGTAGAGAAATATCTCCCTCTTGGAGAAGAGATTGAAAAATGCTGGGATGTAAGAACAACTGTAATCCCAGTAGTCATTGGGGCACTGGGCGCAATAACACCAGCGCATAAAATGTGGCTTGCCCAAATACCAACAGCAATCAACTCAGGTGAGTTGCAGAAAAGTGCGCTATTGGGAACAGCTAAGATCTTGAGGCAAGTGCTCAAACTCCCAGGTCTCTGGTAGGAGACCCGAGTTAGAGCCGAAACTACCACCCATACGGGTTAACCGGCGTGAGGCAACAATATATATATATATATATATATATATATATATATATATATATATATATATATATATATATATATATATATATATATATATATATATATATATATATATATATATATATATATATATATATATATGTATGTATAACAATCAGAATTGTATCCCGTTGTCCATAAAAGTGCTCGAAGTTTCTTGAGCCCATCTATAAAATAGATAATAAAAGAGCAGTGTAAAATTTGATAAAAACTATTACTCGTTTCATGCACAGGCAATCATCAGATACAGAAGAATGAAAACATAGTATGTAAAGTTTTTTTACCTATAAAATAGATAAAAGAGCAGTGTAAAATTTGATAAAAACTGTATAACTTAGAGTTTCATGCTAAAAAGATGTTAAAATATTTAGCACTCATGAGACACTAATGGTAAATTGTGTCTTGTGGATCTTATAAAGAAATACAGTACAATCAAATAAAAGCTAAAAGTTTAAAACATTAAAATTTTAGGATGGTTTGAATTTGGAAAGCATAAAATTACTTAAATGGCGGCATGAGGAAACGAAACCTCGTTTGTTGTTTAAGCTCGCCCATTCAGGTTTACATAAAATATAGTTTTTTTCCACAATACAAAGATTACACATATGTTTGTCATTGTAAGTGACTGCGGCTCTAGTAATAATAAGCCAATAGATGTTGTAGTCAATATCCTGGTCTTTCAAATTCCAGACATACTTGCTGAGTTCGGTCGCCAAACTTTTTTCGCGGTGGCGGAAAGATGCGGTGTGGTTTCCGAACCTTGTTTTAAACTTGATTGATGTTAAACTAATGTAGGTTTCTGTAGAGTTTGTTGTTCGAACAGTGGCCTGATAGATGATATTGTTAGCCATGCATTCTTCCTTCAGTGGACATTGTGTTTTATTTCTACAATTGCATTTCTTAGTAGGTACATCTTGGCTAGGTGTTGGTGGCGGATTTAATAATTTGCTGTTTTGGCTGTTGATGATATACAGCATATACTCCACATTGGGCATACAGCTATAGCTCATTTTGATGGTGTTATGGTTAAAAATCTTTTTTAGAGCAGATTGGTGGTGGAATTCTCTGTCTAAAATTTTAACGAGTTGTTTGCCGAGGTTGGTGGTGAGATTATTGCTGTAAGGAGGATTAAACCAAGTAATGTTGCAATGTAGGGCTGTGGTTTTCAGTCGGTTAGTTGTAGGTTGAAAGTTCAGTTGGTATTGGTATTGACTTTCATTGAGGGCTGCCTGATATACTGGAGTTGCCTCTTCAAACGCTTTCTGATCAGAGGATATGTTTGACAGCCTTAGGCTAATAGAACGTGGTATGTTGCGCAGAATTTGAAGTATTATCTATTTTATAGGTAAGAAAACTTTACATACTATGTTTTTATTCTTCTGTATCTGACGATTGCCTGTGCATGAAACTTTGAGTAATACAGTTTTTATCAAATTTTACACTGCTATTTTATTATCTATTTTATGTATATATATTTATATATAAATACATTGATTCTTAAAGAAATACACTGTGTACTGTGAGCTCTTGTGTTTGCTATTTGTGATGTACACATTGCTTGATAAAGTTTGCATAGCTGTTTTTTAGATATTGAGAAGTAAATAAGTCAGTCAGTGAGGGCTCTTCAGACAAGATAAAGCTGGTAATTATACAATAATGACCAACAGTACTAAAAACATAACACATTATGTCATCATATACACATCAAACACAAAAAGTCAAAAACAAGAGAGATGGGAGAAAGGCTAACACAAAGCCTAGAATTAATTGTGAGAATCTAGCAGATCAACGATCAGGTGCAAATACAAGGCAAACAATAGAACTTAGTGAAAGGGTGTTTGCAGTACAGCCAGACATTATTATTTTTGAAAAACATCAGTTTGTTAGGAAGTACATTGCGAAGAGGCAAAGTAATAAGTGACAAATAAAGGTTCCTCCATTATATATTGATAACCAGATATGGCCTTCATTAAGGCATTATAATATATTGATAACCTGATATAACCTTCATTAAAGCATTAGTATATATTGATAACCTGATATAGCCTTCATTAAAGCAATATTATATAGTGATAACCTGATACAACCTTCATTAAAGCAATATTATATATTGACAACTTAATATAGCGTTCATTAAAGCAATATTATATATTGATAACCTGATATAGCCTTCATTAAAGCAACATTATATATTGATAACCTGATATAGCCTTCATTAAAGCAATATTATATTTTGATAACCTGATATAACCTTCATTAAAGCATTAGTATATATTGATAACCTGATATAGCCTTCATTAAAGCAATATTATATAGTGATAACCTGATATAACCTTCATTAAAGCAATATTATATATTGACAACTTAATATAGCGTTCATTAAAGCAATATTATATATTGATATAGCCTTCATTAAAGCAACATTATATATTGATAACCTGATATGGCCTTCATTAAAGCAATATTATACATGTATCCACCAGTTATGAAGGTTCAGACATCATATCAGCTGTTACATGTCAACTTACAAGATTCCTTAGAAAGACTTCCCAGCTTCCTGGTTAAGTGCAAATTGAAATATGGTGCCATTTTAAACTAGTTAATATAACGTCTGTGCAAAACTGCAACAATAGACATTGAAATAGTTCCAATTCATCAAATATTTTTGCATTCTCCACTACTCGGTATCTGCGAAAACAGATTTAGAGTTGCACTTGACACTTGCTGCAGGTTTTTAATAGTGCCCGTTACAACTGACCGTGAAGTGAAGAACTGCTGCTCTCCAGGAATAGCTTGCAAATCATCTTCCAGAGTATGATAGGAAAGAAGTATAAATACAATACGCTCGATATTCTTTGTTTAATTTGGATTCTCTATTGTCTGTTTTATCTCATCAATTAGTGAAAATATAACATGAAACAAAACATAAATATAGTTACAATATTGATTAAACATGGATGAAAACTTAAGTACTACATATCAAGGTATGATGAGGCCCACATGCCAGTAACACTGCAGCTAGTCGAGGTGCTGGACAAACAGAAGTTGGCATAACTCAGCAATAAAGTCATTTAGCGTTACACCACAATTGAAAAAGTAGGTCAGTCTTGATTAATACAGGTTTACTAAGTGACTCTTGACATCTCTTTTAAAACTATTGGTGGCTGATGAATCCATTTTATTGATTAAGTCATCCATGGCATGTTCCCATCACATTTTATGTATAGTTGACTGAATTAATTGCAGTCTACAGCCAACTAGCCAGCCATGTGATCGCTAGTCAAATGCTTTATACAAATCCTCACATTGATTAAAAATACATCGTAAAAGTAACAGTAGAAAGCGTCAAGCTTTCCATGAAACAAGCTTTTACAAGCGTCAAGCTTTTACATGAAACAAATATGACTTTTAACCAATCAAGTTGAGTAAACAGACTATTCCAATTAGGAAAAGAATATCGATCACATTCTATGTGTACTTCTCATCATATTACTCTGGAAGAGACACTGGAGGAGCACTGCTAAGATTGCAACTTTTTCAGCATCAGCACATGAAAAGCCTCTAAATTGTCAGCTTTTCGAGTAATTCCCAAAGCTCATCCATATTTGCTATCAAGTGTGAAGGCTCTTATCAAAGGACGAATTCTAGATCTTACGTGAACTATAACCTCCATAGAATATCAATATTGTAACGAGAATCCAGCTGAAGCATAATGAAGCAGCTTCCTTAAATCTGAGGAAACAAAAATATGAGGTGAAAGAAAAATTTTGCAAATCATAGATTATCACAAGTAGATCTGTTGAACAAGTTGATTCTACGAATATAAGAGATATGGTTATAGTTCTATGGATGTTATAGAATGAAGGAGGAATAACTTTAAATTATATTTACAAAATGCCTTCAAAAATATACAGTAATTCATGATAAATAAACCCAATGAGCTGGGAGTACAGCGAGCTCAGGTGCTGTCTGACAAGTACAACAGGTAATATCAACACTCCATGGCAACTTGGAATAATCATCAAATTGCCAGCAGGAGAAACGCAGCAGACAAAAAAGATATTGACCTAGATACGGGGCAAGATAAGACGAGTCCGAATCATGAATATAAGGCCAAATGCCATCCCCAAGATTGTTATTATATACATGTCCCAAGAGGGGCCAAAATACAGCTGCGGATGAAAACTTGTGACTATATTCCACACGCTGCTTGCCTGCAAAAGAAAGCATGGTTGGACTAATACAGAAAATATTCCAATAGATTGTAATTCTTACACCATTGTTTACAGGCAGCGATGATGCTGACTAACATTGAAAGGAATACTAAACAGTATCAGATGAAGTAAATCAGTTGTTTCATGTAAAATACTGTAATGATGATGATATCATGATGGAACAGATAAGTCACAGTGGCGAACAGATTTTAACAAGTGCTCTTCTGATACAAAATAATTGTTACAGAAGAGAATAAAATTACTCAATCAAACTCTATCTTTTATTCTTCTAGCAACCTTTAACAAACAAAAGCTACATCATGAGAAATAGCGAGATAAGGGATGAGGTAAGTAACAAGGTAAGTAACAGCGTAAGCAACAGCGTAAGTAACAAGGTAAGCAATGAGGTAAGTAACAAGGTAAGTAACAACGTAAGTAATGAGGTAAGTAACGAGGTAAGTAATGAGGTAAGTAATGAGGTAAGTAATGAGGTAAGTAACGAGGTAAGTAACGAGGTAAGTAACGAGATAAGTAACAAGGTAAGTAATGAGGTAAGTAATGAGATAAGTAATATGGTAAGTAGTAAGATACATGTAAATAATAAGGTAAATATATGCCTACCCTACCAGTCATTAGAAATCTCTTATAAGAGTTGGTATTGAACTTACATCACTAAAGGCATCAATCTGAGAAAGGAAGCTGAGTCGGGCTAGTGCCAGAGTAACAGGTAGATATGCCTCCTTGCTCATCTCTGCTGCCATGTCATAGAATCTCTTAGCCAAGTGCAAGTCCTACAACAGACAATACGTTGTCAATGTCGGCTGGCAAGTGCCAATTGAACCTACATGTTGTACATATTGCTTAAGTTACTCTATAAGTAGATCACCTTTGTAAAATAAGTACACTAAGGCATAAAAGGATTCACAAATATTTGATAGCTGCTGACTGTGAGTTGTCTTACCTGTTTTAGTCCGAGACCGGCCTCATGCATGTAACCAAGATTGTACATAGCTTGGGCATTGCTTTGCTGTTCCCCAGCGACTCTGTAGTGTTGGATAGCCTGCTCATAGTCTACATCTGTACCAAGGCCATAATAATGATAGTCCCCTAACTTTATACGTGCCACTGTGGAACCTACAAAAGAGTTCCCTGCTGGGTACAATTCAACCTGTTACAGAACTTTTTTGAGCAGGTGCAGCGTTTAATTTTTCAACAGCTTAAAGGACTGAAAAACGGAGTGAATGATTATAAAACGCAATGCCAAAGACTACATTGTTGATGCATCAGCAAACGAGATATAGATGGGGTACTGTACTTTTCGGACTATTAGCCGCTACTTTTTTCTGATGATTTGAGCCATGCGGCTTATATAAGGGTGCGGCTAATCTGTGGCTTTTTCTTTCACCGCTAGGGCGCATTAACCAGAATCTCCGGTTAGTCCGCCTCTAGCGGTGAAAGAAAATACGAAACAATGCCTAATGGTACTGTTCCGTTAGGCACTAGGTTAAAAAGCGTCAGTTAATGCGAAACAGTACATTTAGGCACTGTTCCATTTTAAACAGCAAAGTTGCTGCCGCGTTAAAAAACACTGCACTGAGTCCTGCGGCCTATACAAAGGTGCGGCCTATGTATTGTTTTATTATCGTTTTTGGAAAATAAAGCAGATGCGGCATACATAGGGGTGCGGTGTATAGTCTGAAAAATACGGTAATAATATTTCAAAAAAAACCTATGAGGTATGTAAAGTATAAAAACCGGCAGACATCAAACAAATTAGGGCCGTCAATAGTAACAACCTCACAACACGCTATAACCCTAACCAACAACCATAAAATCTTGCAGACATATTTGTGGCACCCAAATGATATCACAGTATAACTCCACCTTGCCCAGCTGCCCTGGTCCACTGAAGCAAGGCTCGTCGGTATTTTTCATTGTCTGCGTAAGCATCAGTCTCGCCCGTATCTAGTATGTAGCCAACATTACTCTGGGCCACCTCATAGCCCAACTCTGCAGCCACAAGATACTTGAGCATAGCCACATCAACATAACCCTGCTTGTAGAAATCGAATCCTTCCATGAGCAGCTTCGACCAGGGTCCCCTCTCAGCTACATTTTTGTACAGCTGTATAACAGTAAATGGTATGTCTGTATAACAGTAGATGGGAAGTTTGTATGACAGTAAATGGCAGGTCTGTATAACAGTAAATGGCAGGTCTGTATAATAATAAATGACATGTCTGTATAACAGCAAATAGCAAGTTTATATAACAGTAAATGGCATGTCTGTATAACAACAAATGGCATGTCTGTATAACAGTAAATGACAAGTCTGTATGACAGTAAATGGCAGGTCTGTATCACAGTAAATGGCAAGTCTGTATAACAGTAAATAGCAAATCTGTGTGACAGTGAATGGCAAGTCTGTATGACAATGAATGGCAAGTCTGTATATCAAATGGTAAATCTGTATAACAGTAAATGGCAGGTCTGTATAACAGTAAATAGCAAGTCTGTATAACAATAAATGGAATGTCTGTATAACAGTAAATGGCAAGTCTGTATAGCAGTGAATGGCAGGTCTGCATCACAGTAAATTGGAAATCTGTATGACAGTGAATGGTAAGTCTGTACGACAGTAAATGGTAAATCTGTATAATAGTAAATAGCAAGTCTGTGTGACCGTGAATGGCAAGTCTGTATATCAGTCAATGGCAAATCTGTGTGACAGTGAATGGCAAGTCTGTATGATAATGAATGGCAAGTCTGTATATCAAAGAATGGTAAATCTGTATAACAGTAAATGGCAGGTCTGGATAACAGTAAACAGCAAGTCTGTATAACAGTAAATGGCAAGTCTGCAAGCCAAAGAATAAAAGTATGTATGACAGTGCTAATAAGCTTTTGTCATTGAATAGCAAATTTTACCGTAGTGACCAGTAAGTCGGTATAGCTGACAATAACATATCCACATACACAAGTTTGCTTCCTATACAGTTTAAAAATGCAAAACTTGGACAAAATGTCATGATGCAAATCAGAGTTGTAACTAAATTATACAAAATCATAACTAAAAAGAATTACTTTATTGGAATTGTGCTATAAAAGGTTTAAAGGTTGACTTGCAACAAAACTCACGTTACAGTTATTTGGTATCAAAAAATTCACCATGTCTTACTCTGTTGTGTTGTAGGTACCAAATATGTGAAAATGTGATTCCAAGCTCTAAAAAGCTCAAAAACGAAAAGCCGCCGTAGATTGGAATCTCTTCATTTCTCTGACGTGGTCATGAAATTTGGTTATTGTTTTGTCACGTGATGTTCTCACGTGAATTGAAAGGCCAATAAAAAGCTCAATATAAAACTTATCGTAGCACTAGTTTATGACAAACACTCCGGGTTTTACCGAAGACCCGTATCAAACATAGATGCTCGCTACTTTACAGTTTTGTTTCGGTTTGGTCTAATCGGCAAGTCGTAATCTGACCATGTGACCCAATACTTCGCAAATAATTTCTGCAGCACTTTTCGATTATCACAAGTGACCAACAGGCTCGTCATGATTATCAGACAATGATATGTACTCCTTCAGGCTAAGGCTAAAAAATTAAACGAATTTTTACGGTAAGTTATAAGATATCACTGCTAAAAGTGACAGCATTACAATGACGATAAAACAGACACGTAAGAACAATAAACATGGTTTTATTGAATGCGTTAAGCATATTTGTGAAAATATTTCGACGAATAAGGTTGCATGAAAGTGTAAACAGAAACCATCTCTCACAACTACATGTACATCACATTTGAGCCGTTTTGGAAAGAGAATCCAAACTACGGCGGTCTCGTGTGGCTGCGATTAACTGTTCGTTTTTTAGCTTTTAAGAGCTTGTAATCACGTTTCCACAGATTTTGCACCTACAACACAACAGAGTAAGACATGGTGAATCTTTTCATATCAAATAACTGTCATGTGAATTTTGTTGCAAGTCAACCTTTAATGATCATCTTCATAACGATTTATGGTTCATTATTAACATTATGAATAATTTAGTACATACAATATTAACAGTTAAAATTCATGTCTCAATATAGACTAGTTATTGCGGTTTTTACAATTGCTATACTATTCAGTTTAAAATAGGTGCGTTACTACTGTAGATTTATAGCATGTGTGTAGAATGAAACAAAGCTGTGATATTGCACAAGATTTCACTAAATTACACAATGTAGACAGCAGAACAAAATGATTGGGTGCAAAGTTTAGCCAAAGATTCTACCTCGACAGCGATGTGGCATGATCTCATAACACCCATACCAGCTGCGTGCATCTGGGCAAGATTAAAGAGACCTAGTACATTTCCACCTTGTGCCGCGAGATTAAAATACTTGAGAGCAAGCTTGGGCTCTAGTTTGACACCTCCTTCACCTCCTACAGCAAAAACATATCAGACATGCAGAACCTTTCCGGAAATGAGCTGGCGATAGCAAAACATTTCACTGCAACAGTCCAAGTCGAAGAGTCACATGTTTGAAGAGAATAAATAAGAAAGCAGTGAGGAGGTGACTGAATCCACTTACCCATGTTGTAAGCATAATATTGGGACATGTGGGTAATGAGCTGATATGCGGTACTAATATTTAACTTACAGTATTAAATCATCCACTCACATGAACAACATCCAGGTGTGATCGTTTTTTGATTAATTGAAGTGAGCATGAAATAAGAAAGTTTAGAATACAAACTCAAATATGACATATTCAGGTTTCAAATAGCTCACGAGACCTACTGAGTACATGAGACATACTGACTACACGAGACCTACTGAGTATACGAGACCCACTGAATACATGAGACCTACTGAATACATGAGACCTACTGAGAACATGAAACCTACTGAGTACAGGAGACCTACTGAATTTATGAGGCTTACTGAATACACAAGACCTACTGAGTACACAAGACCTACTGAGGACACTAGACCTACTGAAGAACATGAGACCTACTGAAGTAAATGAGACCAACTGAACACACAAGACCTACTGAATACATGAGACTTACTGAAGTACATGAGGCCGAGCTGAAGGTGTGCATCAACCCAGTTCTTCTCTGAAGACTTTTGAAAATAGTAGAATGCCTTCGCAGGGTCCTTAGCTACATGATGTCCCTTTAAGTATAGCATGCCAAGTCCACACTGGCCTATTGGATTTTCCTAAAACAAGTTTCAACCAGTAACAGTGGAGTAGTACGTATGTAGATTGAGAAGTGAGTAGGCGAGTAGAGTGAGTAGGTGGGTGGAGTGAGTAGGTGGGTGGAGTGAATATGTGAGTGGTGTGAGTAGGCGGGTAGAGTGAGTAGGTGGGTGGAGTGAGTAGGTGGGGAGTGAGTAGGTGGGGGAGTGAGTAAGTGGGTGGAGTGAGTACGTGGGTAAAGTGAGTAGGTAGGTGGAGTGAGTAGGTGGGTGGAGTGAGTAGGTGGAGTGAGTAGGTGGAGTGAGTAGGTGGAGTGAGTAGGTGGGCGGAGTGAGTAGGTGGGTGGAGTGAGTAGGTGGGTAGAGTGAGTATGTGGGTGGAGTGATAAGGTGGGTGGAGTGAGTGCGCTGGTGGAGTGAGTAAGTGGGTGGAGTAGCTAGAGTAACCTATAGATATTTAAATAAATAAGTCTTTACAGTCATTGCGAGAATCTAAATCTAGAACACATGTGACAGTAATACATACTATGAGGTACTAGAACACATCTGACAGTAATACATATTATGAGGTACTAAAACACATCTGACAGTAAGACATATTATGAGGCACTAAAACACATCTGACAGTAAAACATATTATGAGGTACTAGAACACATCTGACAGTAGGACATATTATGAGATACTAAAACACATCTGACAGTAATACATATTATAAGGTACTAGAACACATTTGACAGTAATACATATTATGAGGTACTAGAACACATATGACAGTAATACATATTATGAGGTACTAGAACACATCTAACAGTAATACATAGTATGAGGTACTAGAACACATCTGACAGTAATACATATTATGAGGTACTAAAACACATCTGACAGTAAGACATATTATGAGGCACTAAAACACATCTGACAGTAATACATATTATGAGATACTAAAACACATCTGACAGTAATACATATTATGAGGTACTAAAACACATCTGACAGTAATACATATTATGACGTACTAAAACAAATCTAACAGTAATACATATTATGAGATACTAAAACACATGTGACAGTAATACATATTATGAGGTACTAAAACACATGTGACAGTAATACATATTATGAGGTACTAGAACAAATCTGACAGTAATACATATTATGAGGTGCTAGAACACATCTGACAGTAATACATATTATGAAGTACCAAAATACATCTGACAGTAATACATAATATGAGGTACTAAAACACATGTGACAGTAGTACATATTATGACGTACTAAAACAAATCTAACAGTAATACATATTATGATATACTAAAACACATGTGACAGTAATACATATTATGAGGTACTAAAACACATCTGACAGTAATACATATTATGAGGTACTAAAACACATGTGACAGTAATACATATTATGACGTACTAGAACACATCTGACAGTAATACATATTATGGGATACTAAAACACATCTGACAGTAATACATATTATGAGGTACTAAAACACATCTGACAGTAATACACATTACGAAGTACTAAAACACATCTGACAGTAATACATATTATGAGGTACTAGAACACATCTGACAGTAATACATATTATGAAGTACTAAAACACATGTGACAGTAATACATATTATGAGATACTAAAACACATGTGACAGTAATACATATTATGAGGTACTAAAACACATCTGACAGTAATACATATTATGAGATACTAAAACACATCTGACAGTAATACATATTATGAGGTACTAAAACACATCTGACAGTAATACATATTATGAGGTACTAAAACACATCTGACAGTAATACATATTATGAGGTACTAGAACACATCTAACAGTAATACATATTATGAGATACTAAAACACATGTGACAGTAATACATACTATGAGGTACTAGAACACATCTGACAGTAATACATATTATGAGGTACTAAAACACATCTGACAGTAATACATATTATGAGATACTAAAACACATCTGACAGTAATACATATGAGGTACTAGAACACATCTGACAGTAGTACATATTATGAGGTACTAAAACACATCTGACAGTAATACATATTATGAGGTACTAAAACACATCTGACAGTAATACATATTATGAAATACTAGAACACATGTGACAGTCATATAGATGCCATGAGGTAGTAAAACAACAAACCTGTTCAGCAGATTTATAGAAGTATTCGTATGCTGTCTCATAGTCCTTCTCTACATTGCCCACACCTTCGGCGTACATTCTGCCGACATATGCATCAGCCATAGCATCTCCACCCTTAGATGCTTGTAAGAAGTAGTAGAAAGCTAAGTCGTAGTCAACAGTGATACCCCTTCCACCTTGGTAATACAGCTGACCCAGACCAACCTGCACAATAAAGGAAGTATAAACACTTATGTGTTACCTAGCAGTGACATATAAATACTCATATGTTACCTAGCAGGGACATATGAACACTCATGTGTTACCTAGCAGTGATGTATAAATACTCATGTATTACCTAGCAGTGACATATGAACACTCATGTGTTTATATGTCACTCACTGCGTCACTTTACCTAGCAGTGACGTATAAATACTCATGTGTTACCTAGTAGCGACAGATACATCAACAAAAACCGACAGTTATCCAACAGCAATGTATAAAGATATCTAGTCTGAATTCAAACAGTAGAATACAACCAAAGCTTTGAAATGACAACATTTGTACACATGTGATCTGAAAATAAGGTAGACAACCATGCGCAGTGCAGGGTAGTGTCACAGCTCTCACACAGATGCATGGACTGTATGTTATTGTTCTATATGCACAGGATATAGGCGTAGAGCCTGAACAATTTCGGCTAGAGGAGATGACACAGTTATATTGTAATTTGAGCATTGCTACTGAGGCAGGCATTTCCATATATAAATATCATAAAGTACGTTACTACTCAGGTATATTAGATAGTATGACTGCAAGAGAAGCTTTACTGAAATACTTGAAAAATGAACTATGTTAGTGAAAATTGGGTAGGGATGAATAGACATTTCACTAAGTCTACAAGATGGATTATACATATTCTATGGAATATGTATAATCCATTGATTCTATGATTCTATACATATTCTATGGCAAATGTATAGAATCACAGAGTTCACATACTCCAATTACTATAATTTCATTTCATCATTTGCTGAGTCTGCTCGCTGACTCACTCAGTTTCAGAGTTTGAGACCCGTTATTGCCATGTATTGTCCAACAGCAATTAGCAGGCGACTTTTAGGATAAACCATTTAAAATCAACACGACTATTCACACCCGCAACCCAACTCACACCAATATTTTAGTTTGTTTTCTCTGTCATGCAGAGATATTCTGTGATACGTTAAAATAATAAGTATGGACGAGGTAGAGCAGAATCCTTGGCTTCAAAGTAAATTGACAATGTAGGATCCCTAACCCTAATTTCGTTCCTTCTCACATGATTATGATTTTTACCTGCTGTTACAAACACAAACCTAATGTTCAATAACCATGTTTGTTGAAGAAATATAGCCCACCTGTGCTGAAGTGTCACCTTTATCAGCCAAGAATTGGTAATACTGGATGAGGTCATCATCAAGCACATTAGAAATAGAGGTCGTTGTAGCCTCAGCCTCGTCATATAGCCGAATTCTTTGTACAACTGGTCCACCGGTGACAGTGACTTGCTCAGCAACTGCAGCAGTAAGACAACACATTAATGTTCAGTGTCTTCTACACACCATAACAAGATGCAAATACATGCTATATGATAGCAATAAGACAACACATTAATGTTCAATGTCCTCTACACACCATAACAAGATGCAAATACATGCTATATGATAATCGTAAATGTATGACACAGAAAACCACTGCAGATGTCTAATAGCAAATAACGAAAGAGTTTTAGGCATATACGTGTAAATTATTATCAAATATCAGAACAGTAAAGGCTAGATCATACTATATTGCTGTATGTTGGTGTTGTCCTTCAATGATTATCCATCGAGTATGTGCACTGTAAACCGATGGCATACATCGACAACTATTGCAGCTGTCAAATTTTCCCAATAATTCGGCAAACATCCATGACAACCTGTGCAATGTGCCCCACTTCAGTGATGGGGATTAGCTGTCACGGCTTAATTGATCTATATTTTCTTATATAACAGTTGCTGCGAGACCAGTACTTCATCATTGGCCATCGTGGATTGCTCGATTTATTTTATAACAGTTGCTGCGGGACCAGTATTTCATCATTTCTGCGACAGCATTGCATAATGAGAACGAAATGTTGCAGACTATTTGCTGATGTAAATATAGATGGGTCTGTGATAGCATGAACATTGTTATCATAGACAATCACCAAAGTGTAGTGTGATTAACACCAGCATACGGTGATATAGTCTGAACCAGCCTTAAGAGAGAGATATAACCTGTACAACAAAAAAGGCTTACCTCTGCGAGCAGCTTTACTATAGTATATTAGGGCAGTCTCACAGCTCGACTGTACTCCAACACCTGAGAGGTGACGATAACCCTGTATGCAGAGAAACAAGCAATGACAACTAAGATATCCGGCACCTGGTGGATAGTAAAACAACTCCTGTTCAGTTCTGTTCTAGTTTAAACTGTATCCTGAGTGTATTACTAAATCCAGAGTCTTGTATGAAAAACAGGCACATTAAAAGCTAGAATAAATATCACCTCGCTACTGCATGGTTACACCTGAGCAGAAAGTCACGGCAGCTTTGATTTCTTAAGAGTACGTTTGTTCCATTAAATGTGATGACTTAATAAACAAATTTCACATTTTCAAAAATTTCACATATCAATTCACTAAAATATATTTTTGGTTCGTTTGAAACTTTCAGTTGTTATACAAATGAGAGGCACTTTTTGTCCATATAAAATGACATGAAGCATTTTATATATCATTCTTTATATAATTAAATAGTAAATATTTATTTATATGTGTCACAAATAAATATATAAATTTCATACTTTAAAATCATTACTATAATAAGAGTTGTGTCCGTCTGAAGCCACGCTAAAAGAGTTAGAAGCAAAGATTGCCTCGTGTGGGAATCAAACTCAGATATTCCATTTTGCTGCCAGCCAGCTACCAACTGCGTCCCTCAACCACTTTGTCGATTTGAAGAATAATTGTACTGATAGTTATTACACCTGAGGATCTCTCACAGCACACGAGACTACCGGGCTACTAGTATTAATAATAACAACCATCTTGTTACATAGTGGAATAATTGTACTGATAGTTATTACACCTGAGGATCTCTCATGGCTCACGGGACTGCCAGCATACTAGTACAAATAATATTTACATGTATTTATATAAATATAAAATAAATATTTTATAATGCAGGCCTATATTAGTACAATATATTGAAATATTATATATTTTAATCTATATACATGTATATATTTCTCAAAGTATTTGTGTATGTGGATCCGTGTGTCATTCCGACTCTAGCTATTAAATCCTTGGAATAAAGAATCAATACTGAAGAAGATTTGATCTCAGACCCTACCGTTCACCAGTCTGACACCCTACCCAATACGCCCAGAGAATTAATGTTACCTTGCTGATATAAGTCGATATATGAGCGCAAATACCCAACGGCTTTGCATACCCCGCAGGGTGATTGTGTAAGTAAGTGATTGCCATTAGTTAGCTTACTAAAATTTTCCATTACTCTCATTACTTCTCATAGTTTATAAGCTGATTTTTAATGCTCGGGCAACGCCAGATAGCACAGCTAGTATATAATTTTATATATATATAAATATATATATGTAAAAGTAAATATATAAACAAGTTTATATATATTAAAATACTATATATTTAATGAGACCTACTCGAGTGCACTTGACCTACTGAGTACACGAGCCTACTCGAGTACACAAGCCTACTCGAGTACAGGAGACCTACTGAGTACACTTGATCTACTGAGTACACTTGACCTACTGAATACAGGAGACCTACTGAGTACAGGAGACCTACTCGAGTACATGAGACCTACTGAGTACACTTGACTTACTGAATACAGGAGACCTACTGAGTACAGGAGACCTACTGAGTACATGAGACCTACTGAGTACATGAGACCTACTGTGTACATGAGACCTACTCGAGTACATGAGACCTACTCGAGTACATGAGACCTACTGAGTACATGAGACCTACTGAGTACATGAGACCTACTGAGTACATGAGACCTACTGAGTACATGAGACCTACTGTGTACATGAGACCTACTCGAGTACATGAGACCTACTCGAGTACATGAGACCTACTGAGTACATGAGACCTACTGAGTACATGAGACCTACTGTGTACATGAGACCTACTCGAGTACACTTGATCTACTGAGTACACTTAACCTACTCGAGTACACTTAACCTACTGAGTACATGAGACCTACTCGAATGCACTTGATCTACTGAGTACACTTAACCTACTCGAGTACACTTAACCTACTGAGTACATGAGACCTACTCGAGTACACAAGCCTACTCGAGTACAGGAGACCTACTGAGTACACTTGATCTACTGAGTACACTTGACCTACTGAATACAGGAGACCTACTGAGTACAGGAGACCTACTCGAGTACATGAGACCGGCTCGAGTACACTTGATCTACTGAGTACGTGAGACCTACTGAGTACATGAGACCTACTGAGTACATGAGACCTACTGAGTACATGAGACCTACTGTGTACATGAGACCTACTCGAGTACATGAGACCTACTCGAGTACATGAGACCTACTGAGTACATGAGACCTACTGAGTACATGAGACCTACTGAGTACATGAGACCTACTGTGTACATGAGACCTACTCGAGTACATGAGACCTACTCGAGTACATGAGACCTACTCGAATGCACTTGATCTACTGAGTACACTTAACCTACTCGAGTACACTTAACCTACTGAGTACATGAGACCTACTCGAGTACATGAGACCTACTCGAGTGCACTTGATCTACTGAGTACATGAGACCTACTCGAGTACACTTAACCTACTGAGTACATGAGACCTACTCGAGTACATGAGACCTACTCGAGTACATGAGACCTACTCGAGTGCACTTGATCTACTGAGTACATGAGACCTACTCGAGTACATGAGACCTACTCGAGTACACTTGATCTACTGAGTACATGAGACCTACTGAGTACAGGAGACCTACTGAGTACTCGAGTAGGTCAAGTATATTAAAATACTATATATTTTAATATAGAATATTAAAATATTATATATTTTGATGTATAATATTAAATAGAACACACTTAAGTGAAAGAAATCTATCAATACAAAAAATCAGGTGAGATAGTTCTACTGCATTCTATGAATGCTCATAGTAGTTTGTCCGACACTTTAAGAGTGGTACACGAACTAACACAGAGAGTGCCCAGAGGCACCTGGTACACAAACAAACACAGAGTGTGCACAGAGACACCTGATACACAAACAAACACAGAGAGTGCCCAGAGGCACCTGATACACAAACAAACACAGAGAGTGCCCAGAGGCACCTGATACGCAAACAAACACAAAGAGTGCACAGAGACACCTGGTACACAAACAAACACAGAGAGTGCCCAGAGGCACCTGATACACAAACAAACACAAGAAGTGCCCAGAGGCACCTGATACGCACCAGAATCATTTGAGCCAACTCGTCTCCTCCAAGAGCCGAAAAGGTAAAATATATGAGTGCCTTGGCTTGACTGGAGTTCACCTGTATGCCACTTGCGTGTATGATGCCAAGGCCCTGCAACAGTTCATTTCCATAATATGGAGGGTTAAGCCTGGTTGCCATATCGATTGCGAGACTCCGGCGGTAATATTGCGCGGCAAAACGCTTGTGACGCTAGGCTCGGCGGCTTATGTTCACATAAAGCTGCGTCGCTAATAACGGCATAAAAATGTTCGCTCGCCATGCCGTTTCCATAATGCTGACCTTCACCTGTACAGTGCATTTTGGGAAGGTTTTGCCTGCGGCTCTTCGCAAAATTTTAACATTTTTTGACTCAATGCGACCAATTCTAATTTATTGATCTTAATGAATTAGTCCTTTTGTCATTACATTTAGGCATCTGGAATAATAAAGAGAGATCAATGGATTACTACCCTTATAGATACCAACAAACAAGTTCCCTACCACTAGCAGAACGGTTTCAACTAACCAATCAGATTGCTAGATCTCACTAGCCAATAAAATGTTTAGCTTAACGAATACGTTCGATGACTATAAACAAAGCATTAAGCAAAAATAGAGAGTCAAAACTACTTAACTCTTTTACTACCAAATCACAGTAATCTTTTTCACTGTGACACAATTATATATTCGGTAAAACCTAATATTTGACAAGGGTGTATATAACTTCTCATAACGTTTGAACCACATGATCTATAACAAATGTTTTGATACCAAATTAATCAGCATAAAATTTTACATCAGAGGATGCCAAAAATAAATACCACAAATGTGTTGCAGAATGAGCTCAGACACTTTTTCAGCCATTTTCGAACAGACCGTGAGCGTGTCCGAGTGAGACACTATCAATATTGTTACAGCTTACAGCATTATTATTGTTATTATTATTACTGACAATTATGAAAATATTCAATCTCAGTAGTACTATTGTTGAACCAAAATCACCCATAGATTTAAAATTAATGAAAATTCGCAGCTGTAAAGCATCTGTCACAACGAATCATGTTGAGTAGAGGAAGGGATCAAAAAATGGTTTTTACAAAGGGAAACTACGCACAGATGAATAGTAAACATATTTTCTATTGGCTCAAAGCATGCAAATAATTGTTTCCTTTTGCTTAAGTCCAGATACTGTAGGGTAACAGATTAACTACTCACTAATGAAAAACAATTTATCCAAAGCCTGTTAAAGCCGCATCACTTGGCCATAAGCAAACGCTTTGCCGAGCTATGCTACGCGATTCGTGGAAGCAGCGGAGTTAGTATCTGTGTTGGCACGTAACAAAATTTGAAAAGCTCAAGTTAACAGAATCCTGCCAAACAAAGACTTTAATAGATGAACATAACATTATGTCTCAAATATCTGATACTGGTTTATGGCACACTTTGATCACACTGGTAGAGAGTTACTTACTAGTTGCCCACGTGGGTTTCCCTCAATGCTGAGTTGCTCAAACATCTCAAGAGATCTAGAAATGTTGCGAGTCAAATAGTCACCAAAGAGGAAAGAGAAAGCGACGAGTTCCCGGGACTTTGTATGATTTAGAGCTGCCGCACCAGCTAAAAGTCTATAGGCTCTGCAACACATGATAAGTCTCTAAAAGTCTATAAGCTCTACAACATATGATAAGTCTATAAAAGTCTATAGACTCTACAACACATGATAAGTCTATAAAGGTCTATAGGCTCTACAACAACATGATAAGTCTCTAAAAGTCTATAGGCTCTGCAACACATGATAAGTCTCTAAAAGTCTATAAGCTCTACAACATATGATAAGTCTATAAAAGTCTATAGACTCTACAACACATGATAAGTCTATAAAGGTCTATAGGCTCTACAACAACATGATAAGTCTCTAAAAGTCTATAGGCTCTAGAACACACGATAATTTTCTAAAAGTCTATAGACTCTACAACACATAATAAGTCTATAAAAGTTTCTAGGCTTTTCAACACATGATAAGTCTCCAAAGGTCTATAGGCACTACATATTATTGCATAACATAAAAAAAATGTGAGCTAATTGATAAAGTAACAGCCTCCATTTTTTTGTTTCACAAATATATACAGTGAAACTCGGATAACTCAACCTTCAAGGGACCGAGCAAAAGTGTTCGAATTATCAGAGTGTTCAAGCTATCAGAGTACTGTCACAAGTCCATGTATTCACTTATTTATTAGTAGATACATGAACATATACAAACTATAATAGAAATCAAAAGCACAAATGGCTTGTTTCAAATTAAATGCTTCTAATGTAAAGTTTAAAACGTTTTTATCAAAAAGTATAGAGATTTTTCTATCACTTGAGATTGGTTTGTTGTTTGAGGTGATGTTATTGCCAGGACGTTTTTTAGATTGACATTGGCAAAACTTGATCGTTGCTGAAATGCTCAAAGAAAAGACATCTTTTTCTTTTGAGCGTTTTACCCACGATCAATTTTGCCGATATTTCTTGAAGTTTATGGAAAGATTACCTTACTTTACCTGGGATTCGTTAAGAGCAACACTCCGAGGCAGTTCAATTAAAAGTTTTACGAGGTTTAACAGTACATTGTATATCACTCACGCTTTTTGAATGGATACTTATTGAATGTACACACGTATTCTGTGTTTAGGTCAAACGATGAATAGTTTTTTTAGCTAAGAAAACGTATACGTTTAATAAAAACAAATTTTAAGACGTTTTAAACATTCAACATTCCGACGTTGATTCAACACGGAATCAACTTCGGAAAAATATTCGTCACGGGCTAGCCGGGTCACGCACTCAAGGATTTTCGCCACGCACATACAAAACAACATGCGATTTTTGTTTTGTATGTGCGTGGCGAAAATCCTTGCGCCCGTGGCCGGGCCAGTCCGCGCTATTAATCGTATAGCAGTATAAATCAAATTTCACTAAACCTTTAGAACAGTCGTTGACAAAAATATTTTGCCGATGGAGGTAATAACGACGCTTATGAATTACGAAAAGTTGAGGTTTACCTCTATGGCTTGGAATAAAGTGATTTTCTAAAGCGATAGCAACCGTTTCGGTAGCCGTTGGGCAAAAAACAGTTCGTTATAACAGTGTTGAATTCGAGTTATATAGAGCCATTTATCATTGCGTGGGAACGGACCAAGCAAATCCAGTCGAGTTAACCATGTGTTCGCTATATCCGAGGGCGAGTTATCCATGTTTCACTGTATATTGATGTTAATCATAGTTGTCGCGGGAGATTCTCATACACCCTGCGCTGAAAAGGCAGCTATATCTGAAAACGAGGATTGAGAGAAAATTTAAGAGCAAACAGTTGATAGAGCAAAGAGAGCTTACTTACTTTCTACCAGAGGAAAGAGTCCCAGTAGTCAGTAGTTTCTGCCCTTCATCGTACAATTCCTTGGCTAAAATATCAAGGGAATAGAAGCTCCAAGCCTACTAGGAGAATTTTAGCATCCCGTAATCAGTGAACTACCTGAATATTAAAAACTCGATATTACCAACATTCTATGACAAAGTTAGTAATATCACTCACCTTCCTCTTGCTCTGGAGTGAGAGGCATTTCCTCCAGCTCTTCCTCACCTTCATCATCATTCACACTCTCCTCACCGGTATCCTCCTCGGTATCCTCCTCGGTATCTCTCTGTGATTGAGGCAAACCAGCCCCATGAGATTCATCATTAGTTGAAGGGGTGGCGGGAAGACCGGGCACAGGTCCAGTTTTTGGTTGACCGCCCTCTGATATGAAGGTGGTCTCAGATGCATCTTTTGGTTCCGGTATGTGCCATTTAATATTCTCTACAAGATTATAAGAAAAAACATTCACTCTGCATTATCCATCCAGAACTGTGGTCTTGCAGGAAAACATGCTACCATCACATTGAAGTACACACGTGAGGCATTTCATCTCATGCTAGCAATTAGAGATAAGCTTTCACAAAATGTAAGTAGATTTTATCAAAAGGTGTCAGCATTTGTCAATCATTTGCGATAGTTGTTGATGTTTGAGGTGATCTAACTGCCAGGACGTTTCAAGACAAAAATCGACAAAACTTGATCGTGGTTAAACCGCTGAGAAGATACGCGCTGAAATGGCGTCACTAGTCGCCGCTATAGCTGATATCGGCTATTGTGTTCAAGCTGCAGCGCTAAACGTCTCTGTTCGGTTCGGTCTCTTTGCGACTCATTAGATCATAATAACACTTTCACCGGAATCTCAGTGTTTTAACCGCGATCAACTTTCACTGATTTTAATCTAGAAACATCCTGGCAGTCAGATAGCCCCAAACATGAAAACAATTGCAAATGATAGAATAGTACCGATACTGTCGAATAAAGTCTACTGAAATTTTATGTAAGTTATATTTAACGTTATAAAGTGAATAAAACTACTATTGTGGGACAGTTAATATTACTTTGCTGACATGTTAATAACCCTATCAAGTCCATAAAATTTATCATGAAATCGAGGAATGATAAATCGAAGCCACAAGCAACAGCAACGCGAAGAGGCAAGTCAAAGACTGAATGAAAAGCCTGTGAGAACATTAGAGCAATGTCTAGAGCTCCTTAACAAAAAGCCAGACTCACAGCGGCTCTGCAACTGAAACAAATCTTACCATCTGGAGCTTTAACGTAACTTTGATGTTGCAGCGTCGTGGACCATAGCTGACTAGTCTTGGACCACTCTTGCTGCCAGATGTCTATCTGATATTTGACGCTGCCAGGCAGCTTTTTGTATGTCATTGTATATATCAAAAGCACATTCTGGTCATCGTGCTTTTTCTCAGTGTGTACGCTCTCTACAAGCTCTTTCCTCACTCCGGAAGCAACAAAAATGTCTGGAGCGTCAAAACGCTCTACAAATAGCGATAAATTTGTAACCTTGAAATCAGTTTCACATGCCGAAAGGAACTCATGGTGGTTAGCAGCTCTAGTTTAGCAACAATTGCTGTTAATTTAGAATAAAGAACAATATCTTACATTCCTTAGCACAGTAATACTAACACTAAGACACAACGAGGAATGATTCAGCATTAGAAGAGGTATGACATGATAACTTGCATAACTTTTACACTGTTATATCTTCAAAGATATATAAGGTTGATTGTAACTATATATCTTGCATAAAATATATAACTTGTATATCATACAATAAAGTATAGGCTAAAAGTCAGCATAAAGTGCTCAATACTTAAGTAGAGCTTACTATAAATTTGGTAAAAAGTTTATTAAAATTTGACTAAGTATAAAAGTTACTAAAAGTTTCATATTACACAAAAGGTGTTTAACACTTATCAGATAAAATGCTTAGTGAGGACTATACACAAAATTCTGCATTAGCTGGTTAACTTAAATTAATAGCTGAGCTTCTATTTCAGTTGACCCGCTAATGCAGAATTTTATGTATAGTCCTCACTAAGCATTTGATCTGATGAGTGTTACACACCTTTTGTGTCATATGAAACTTTTAGTAATTTTTATGCTTAGTCAAATTTTAATAAATTTCTTACCAAATTTAGAGCTTGTATACCATATAAGAAGTTAGTTTAACTTAGACATTGTCTAGGAGGTAACCATTATTTATACACCATTGAAAAGTCTATCATAACTTATAAAGTACTATCTACTTGCCTCTGTTCGCCTGCCATTCGTTCAGAGGGATGAAAAAAATTCTGACGACAATTCATTTTAATTGCTGAGCACGCAATACTCCATATGTGTGCATATAATGAACAATTAAATAATTGGGCTATTTTCATACTTTAATAATAAATAAAAATGGAAGAGTTTCCATGTGCTGTCATTGCAACACTTGAATGAGCTTGATAAAAACAAAACAAATATTCTACTAATATTAAACTGCTGAATTCTGAGCTATTATAACAGTGATATAATATTGCTCAAACTGATCGGCAATAGCACAAAAAGACTGGTATTTTCTAGCAATGCATATCCATAACAACGAACTCATAATTATATTATTGACAACATTTGTTTATGTTATGAATAGTAGGCTATTTTAAACAAGGTTCTTCACAAAGCAACACAAATGATACATAACAATTTGGTTGCCTATCACAATACAACTGAATATTTACTTAACCAAACTTAACGTTTACCATTTATCTGTGTTACAGTCTGTGGGAAAGTGTGCTAAACAATCACAGCAGTTGCACAAAAATTACTTGTGAATAAAGTATAGGATTAGGTTGTATGCCTCATGGCAATTTTAGTAAAACACATGTAATCTGCCTCTGTCAAACCTTCTTTAATACCCAATGTTAAACCTGCCACCATCTCTGTTTATTTAAATAATTACCATCTAATTCTTCATCCGGATCCGCAACTCTCGAATCCAATTCATCCATCCCCCAATCAGATTCATCAACAGGAAGCTCCGAAAGAGCATCAGCTACTTCTGGTGGCAGCATGGCTGGATCCCCAGGCTGCACCGAGTCTTTCGTTGGCTGAGAAGCAGATTCTTCACCATATTCTCCTTTGGAAAACTAAAAACAATGGAATAACCATGTGAACCAGAACTAAGCTTTGTGTTCAGTAGGTAATACTCCTTGCAACTTCTCAATGTACCAGATGATCAGATCACCTTTAGCAGCAACACACAGTAGATACAAGTTAGAATGTTTCACACCTGTAACGAATTGTAACTTTTCATTCTGGAGCTAGCTATTTGACTCATGGGTGCAGCAGAAGTATGAATTTAAACTTTTGCCATTTTGAAAGTAAGCCAGACCACCTATTCCGGTGGAACAAAAGCACCAGCACCAACGTGACAAATCCATAGAGACTTTAGGGGAGGGGAGTGAAGTCTCTGTTCATTTCAACTCTAAGCTAATCTCTCAACAAGACACCCCTTACCTCTTTACGAGGATCATGCCTTTTGGGAGGCTTTGCTTGTTCATGTTGTTGCGTTGGTTCTTCTCCTATTACTGGAACCACGACCTTCGCGCCACCAGCTACAGGAACTTGAATTTCCTCTTCATGTGTACTCTCAATGGTTTCATCTAGGTCATCATTTTTTTTTGACTCTTCAGCAATTCCATTTGTTATGCATAGAATTAACAAAACTAGCAATGTCCTCACCATTGTCTGGAGCTACAAAATGAAAACAATATATATTTATAATTTATAAATCCCGAAGGTACACCAACCAGAATAAGTGGTATGCAGTAGAAAAAAGAGATAATTGCGGTAATCTATTAAAAGAATTTCTTCTGCCCTTTTGTCCCTATTCGGGGTAGACTAATCTGAAATATTGATTTGGTGGCGAAGGCAATTTTATGTCAGAAGCCTTCTCAGGTAACGCAAATAGCCTTTTTTGGGATTGAAACCTAAACCTGTCATTCACAGGTCAGGAGCTCTAAAGGACTAAGATTTGGCAAATCTTGATCTACTTAAAATACAATCTTTTGAGAACATTACAGAAATACTGGCAGAAAAGACCAGTACGACAACACAAAGTTGTAAATTTAATGTGACAAAAATGAACTTGTTGATAACATTTAACATTAAAATGAACTTGGTATAACCACCCAAACAATGAAAGCTTCAATGTTAGTTTTCGCTCAGATCTGATATACAATAGATTTATCAGCATCAAAGTATGTTTTTAACTTGTTCACATCACTGACTGATGGCTTTGCAATTGATAGTGCATGTAGCTTTACATGTGTTTTATTGATCTAAATAGCAAATTGCTACAGATACATGTAGATATGTAAAACACATTTATAACTGAATGATGGCAGCATCTCTTGAGTTTTGTACCGATCATGATGATCACACCAGCAAAGAGAAATTTGCTATTACACTTTAAGTACTCCCTTTCGAGAGAAAAAATCCAATGAAACAAAAGTAACTGATGTGTTCTGTCTACAAGAAATATGATGTAGGACAACTTTTGATAGTTTTGAATAGCATTTTCTTAGTTGCAAATTACTTATATATGTTTAGAAGGTATCTATTTTTCAAATACCAATATTAAATGAAAATTACAGTGCTTCATCAGCTTTAAAAGTAGAAATTATAGATGCAGAAATGGTTGTGGCCTATCAAAAACAATTTCACTCAAAGTAATAGAATCAAAAGTGTTTTGAATTAGACAACCTCCGCGCATAATAGCAGTCACCACATTTTCCATATCTGATACTTTTACAGAACTTTGTCTATAAGAATCTGAACCCTAACAGAGTAAAAATGTTACAAATTGAATTATCGGTAAGATAAATTAGGTAGCCTATTTAGCATTAAATTATGCTATTAAATTTCTCCAATTGCATATTGGTATGGTATACTTTCTATGATTATAAACTATGTCGGGTTTTTATTTAAATATTTCAAAAACAATTTGCGTTTAATACTGATAGCTTCCAAGTTAAAAAACACAAAAGAGTAAAAATTTTTTCAACTAGAAATATAAAAACATCTGGTTTTTGTTACATTAATTTTCATTTCAACTTAAGATAGAAGCATTGAGGTCGTATAGCTCATAAAAACCATAAGATGACATCAAGAAATACACAAACCGGTGCAACGCCAACTCAAATGTCCAAAATATACAACTATTAAAATGTTACTATACTGTTAAGTCCCAAAGAAAGCTTAACAACTTGCCATATAGTCCGATAAAGTTTAACCTTGTATGGAAACATCACCAAAACAAGTCTATACAAACAGGGAGTGATGCCAGATCGCAAGGTATACACCCAATACGAACAAACAACATGACGCCCAAGACATCAAAAAATCTAATAACTAGAAAAGCCACAGCAAGCAAATTAGAAATGCCAAAATGGAAGATATCTATCGCAAAAGATGAGTCAATCACCCTGCCAAAAAACTACCAAAAGAAATTAGACTTCCGCCAGACAAGACCTGAATGCCAGTAATTAGTCACGAACTCCACCCTACATTTTTACATCACACACACCAGCTGGAGACTTATGCAAACAAGGTACCTCTAACACCTGACATAAATCATTGAACCTAACACTCAACCTACTTCCCACAGGCCAGCCTTCCCACATGCTAGACAACTATAAAAGAAAACTGCTCGAATGACTCATCCTCTTCTCCAAATGCCAGCAGAACTCTCTCTCTCTTTCCCGAAGGCCTGCTGAGGCTCTCTTCCTCTTTGCCTGCTGAGGATCTTTTTGAAGCCTGTGGAGTCCCCTCCATCATCAGCTCATCCTCCTCTCTTTTACTATCTCAACTGCTGAGCCGCTATATTTAAGGACTGTCATGACTTTCGTTTGACTGTTGAGACATGCAGTCGTACGGGACCCAACAAACGAACATGGACGATCGTTTGAGTAAGGATGTAACTTTTATTGGCTATTTTAACCTTTTGTCATCAATATTAGTTTTAGATTTTTTATATGTGTATTTTAATTCTTTGACTTATAGGATAGAGAAGTATCTTTTACCAGTAAATATCGGTATTGCTTGCAACAACTAAACACATTCACTAGTAGCTGAACCAGTAATAATCAGATTAGTTCACACAAGCTACGCAAAAGTCCACAACTAAACATTGTCAAAATAGAATAAGATGACAAAGCGAATTTAACACTGATGATGTATATGGATTCGGATTACTTCTGCATAACATAAATCTTCCATAAACGCTCACAACAACCTTATCAGTGATGCAAGTCTTAAATAAAACCAACGGCCAACCAAAAGGTTCATGGTTTTTTCGAGTATTTGCTGAATTCGTTTTGACGAATTCTACTTTTCTTATTACTGTTAGCGAAGAAACTGCTAGTATTTACTACCGTTATTACCACGAAAACTGCAAAAGAATGTCATATAAGCTAGAGTTTTGAGAAAATAGTTGACAGGAAAGCTGAATGACATGAGAAGCAACGAATTTCAGATGAAGCCTTTCAGCATCTAAAATAATCTGAAATACAATTCATTTGTTTTATTTTGGAGATCATCGCAATGACACGTACAAAGAACTGATTGGACTGGAATCGCTGCAGAAGTTCTGTTTTACAATGATTGGCTCGCATGAGAGGAAGGGTACTGACTGCATAAAAATTATTTTTGTCTCGATTTTGATGTCTAGGTCATAACGAAGATGAGTTCTAATTGAAAGGGGCGACAAATCTTAAAAATGTATGTTGCGTTGTTTTCATAGTAAAATTGTCCATCCATATCGTCTTGAGTGACATAATACTGAAATTAGTTTAAAGTAGGAAACTGTGTGTCTGAATGCTTTTTAAAGGCAATTGTTGAAAAACTGTGCATATTAGCCTATAATGCATTGTTAAAGTGATCAGGTAAAGGAAGTCCAGCCAGACTAGTTGATGGTTCGGCATAGTACAATAATAATGATTCAATATGAACCTGGTGATGCATCAATCATGATTTAATCTTATATTGTAAATATTACAAATAATACTCACAGTCATCTGCAGTCTTTTTTTGGGTAATTATCTACTAGCTCTTTAGTGTTCTCTAGTCTGTCTATCTGTCTCCGGGCGGTTTGTCTTTGGAAACACATAGGGATTTAACAAGTTGTTTTTTGTGTTTTGTACAATTATTTTATCTTATGTACTATTTTCATTGAAAGTGAGTCAAACAATGGCTTGCCTTTTAATGCCGTAAGGAAGGTTATAGCCGTTGAAGTAAAATCTACTCGACAAGGATAGACAACTCCCAACTCAAGAGCGAGTTCACGTAAACTCGATGAGTTAATGAACAGACTCGTGTGTGAGCCAAAAAATAGACTCGATGGTGAGCCGATAAACAGACTCGTGGGTGAGCCGATAAACAGACTCGTGGGTGAGCTGATAAACAGACTCGTGGGTGAGTCGAAAAATAGACTCGATGGTGAGCCGATAAATAGACTCGATGGTGAGCCGATAAACAGACTCAAGAGTGAGCCGATAAACAGACTCGATGGTGAGCCGATAAACAGACTCGAGAGTGAGCCGATAAACAGACTCGATGGTGAGCCGATAAACAGACTCAAGAGTGAGCCGATAAACAGACTCGAGAGTGAGCCGATAAACAGACTCGATGGTGAGCCGATAAACAGACTCGAGAGTGAGCCGATAAACAGACTCGATGGTGAGCCGATAAACAGACTCGATGGTGAGCCGATAAACAGACTCGATGGTGAGCCGATAAACAGACTCGATGGTGAGCCGATAAACAGACTCGTGGGTGAGCCGATAAACAGACTCGTGGGTGAGCTGATAAACAGACTCGTGGGTGAGCCGAAAAATAGACTCGATGGTGAGCCGATAAACAGACTCAAGAGTGAGCCGATAAACAGACTCGATGGTGAGCCGATAAACAGACTCGATGGTGAGCCGACAAATAGACTCGATGGTGAGCCGATAAATAGACTCGATGGTGAGCCGATAAACAGACTCGATGGTAAGCCAATAAACAGACTCGAGAGTGAGCCGATAAACAGACTCGATGGTGAGCCGATAAACAGACTCAAGAGTGAGCCGATAAACAGACTCGATGGTGAGCCGATAAACAGACTCGATGGTGAGCCGATAAACAGACTCGATGGTGAGCCGATAAACAGACTCGATGGTGAGCCGATAAACAGACTCAAGAGTGAGCCGATAAACAGACTCGATGGTAAGCCGATAAACAGACTCACGAGTGAGCCGATAAACAGACTCGATGGTGAGCCGATAAACAGACTCGATGGTGAGCCGATAAACAGACTCAAGAGTGAGCCGATAAACAGACTCGATGGTAAGCCGATAAACAGACTCGAGAGTGAGCCGATAAACAGACTCGATGGTGAGCCGATAAACAGACTCGTGAGTGAGCCGATAAACAGACTTGTGGGTGAGCTGATAAACAGACTCGATGGTGTCTTTTCTCAATTATTACACTCTAGTAAGCCAAGCGCAATAATTCTTGATGTTCGGTCAATAGCACTTATAGTGAATGCAGCTATGATATGCTGGCTAATATCACAATGCTAAAGTCAGAAACAGTGGCAAGAATTTTATACACTATTTGCTTTTGGCAATCAAGCAGAGCTATTGTAAAAAACGCAGCATCTTTATTGGTGTTATATCTCACAGTACCAAGCAGTAACACACCGACAATGATAAAACTGACAGGTTATATAGCAGTCCCAGGGAAAAATCTGCAATGTATTGGCTGCACAGCAATTAGGTCAACCATTGCCACAATAACATATTTCGAATACAAAAATGATAACATTTGTTATTAACTAATCACACAATACGAGTATTAATAACTTTTTTAGTCTTTGTATAGTAACATGCAAATCCTAGAACAATATGATAATAAATGGTTAACATAAAAAAATGCTAGTGTAACACATACATATACTCTATATTGGACAAGTGTTAATCGTGCGCCTTATAAAATATGACCATTCAAATTTGTCTGAATTGCAACGAACGTAATATAGATCCATTGAGTCAGCAATTAGAAGCTGCCGGATTATAGGCTTAAAAACAACGTCATCAATTCTCTTACGCATGCTGACTGTCTATAAATACAGGTACACACTGATTGACAGTTCATTCGCTTTTACAAGCATGAAGCACTCGTGTACTTTTTGCGACTTTCTTTGCAACAAGGAGCGTGATTTACAGGGGCATGCTCGTGTACACAGACACTGCTGCTCCTCCTGTGATGAAGTGTTCACCACTCAGCCTCTCCTGCAAGCGCACATCTCTGCTGAGCACCGAAGAACACAGTCTACCCAGACTGAACCTCAGAGATCGAGGGCGTGTTCACCCCGGCGCCCACACCATCACCGAGGGCAACGCTACACAAGGCCGCGGCAGGACCGACGACCAAGTCGACGACGAGTCCAAGATCGTTCGCCCATCGGTAGACTCTATCAGGGATGACAGTGACCCTCTCGGGCTACTGGACTTACCAGTCAAAATCAATTTCTGAGTGCCAGTAGTCCCACCAACCACCTTGGCCCTTCTCAGGGCCACCATTTCCATTTTAAGGGTTTTGTTTTGCGTCGACAATGGTGGAAACTCAGTGTCGTACTTATCATGTACTTTTTTTATTACACCATTGGTGTAACTTTATGGGTCATTTACTAGACATACTATAATAAAATTATTTAGGGCTGTTATGAATTTCAATATTGTCACACTTATTTTAAGAACAACCTGGTTTCGAAAGCTGATGTTTATCTTATCTTTGTTAAGAGAAACTTTAAGTATCATTTGAAAGAGGGTAAGTAACATGATGATGAAGCAAGTATGGTCTGCAAGCTTCTCCTATTAGTCATTGAGCCGATGGTGCTTGAGGTCTAAATCCTGTTAGCACACCTGCAGTGAAGCTTTTACATACTCCTCTAACTTGCTCCCTTTCTTTGCAATCTATCATTCACTTAATCTGTTCTTTCTTTTACATAATGTTATCTTTTTTGTATGGTAATGTTAGTGAATGGATCTGTGTATTAGGGGTTGTGCGGTAAATAACAGTCTGGTATTTATGCTCATATGCATACACGCGAGTTATTAATATATTACGCCTGTTTCAATCTTCATTCATTCCTATTTGCTGAGATGTGGATGGTTTCCTACTTAATTCTGAGGATCTCGGTGTAGTATGAGGGACAAGGTCAGAATGTGAAATATGAGGGCAGGGGTAAAGATCATAGCCACTGTTAGGACAATGGTGATTAAAAAAGCCTAACTAGAAATCCACCAAGAACCGTTTAAGGTAGAGCATAAACTGATGTTTCTTTCTGCACACAAACATTCTGTATTCTAAATTTGTGTGCAATAATTGTTAACCTGAAATTACACGCTTGTATAGTCTTTTTTTTTCTTTGTGCTAACACAATAATCCGTTTCTCACAAAGACAAAGACAACTAAAAAAGGAGAGCACGGCCAGACAGACAAAACTAATTAGGCAGCCACTTGGCAACATTTAGGCAAAGCAGAGGTGAGTGGCCAGAAATTTCGCAATAAAACTTGATATAACACTGTTTTAATTTACAAGGAATTAATACTGGATATAACACTGTATCGTTTGAATGATTAGCAGTTCATGACTTACAAAAATATTTTGGTAATACTCTAGAACGTAATTTATGCACTTTAAGCCATTTTCAAAACACTTGTTAAATTTTCTTGTTGTTGTAATGAAGTTCTACAAGCAAGCTTGCGTGTTTGTTGCATCGTTGGTGTCATAATGACTAGTAACCTTGGCAGCACTGTACGCAATCAGTACGTCATAATGACTAGTATCCTTGGCAGCACTGTACGCAATCAGTACGTCATAATGACTAGTATCCTTGGCAGCACTGTACGCAATCAGTACGTCATAATGACTAGTATCCTTGGCAGCACTGTACGCAATCAGTACGTCATAATGACTAGTATCCTTGGCAGCACTGTACGCAATCAGTACGCATATGATTAACTTTTCTGCTACTAAATTAATGTCTTTGCAATGAAAAGGTTCCATATATACATGTAGGTATATGCTTCTCATGTTAATAATGTTGAGGCATTGAAGTGACAATATTTTAGATAGAAAAGTAAACATTTATTATCAAAAATTAAATAGCAGAGGATTAAAAAGGGTCAGAACCAGAAAAAATTATAATCATAATAAAATAACTATAGCACACCCCTACAAAAATATTTAGATTCTTGTTATTTTTTCTGTAGTGGGTATAACTAATCAATTCTTCTAATATTTGGGAGGTGGGGTGTCTTTTCCTGAAAGTTGAGTTGCCATCACAGCACCTCCTTCTTCTCCTTGCCTCAAATCTACCTATGTAACAAAAATCAGATACATATCAAAGACAATCACATACATATCATAGATTAGGGAATAGCCATGGGATATCACATATCATAGAGTAGGGAATAGCCATAGAATATCACATATCATAGAGTAGGGAATAGCCATAGGATATCACATATCATAGAGTAGGGAATAGCCATAGGATATCACATATCATAGAGTAGGGAATAGCCATAGGATATCACATATCATAGAGTAGGGAATAGCCATAGAATATCACATATCATAGAGTAGGGAATAGCCATAGGATATCACATATCATAGAGTAGGGAATAGCCAAGGGATATCACATATCATAGAGTAGGGAATAGCCATAGGATATCACATATCATAGAGTGGGGAATAGCCAAGGGATATCACATATCATAGAGTAGGGAATAGCCATAGGATATCACATATCATAGAGTAGGGAATAGCCATAGGATATCACATATCATAGAGTAGGGAATAGCCATAAAATATCACATATCATAGAGTAGGGAATAGCCATAGGATATCACATATCATAGAGTAGGGAATAGCCAAGGGATATCACAAATCATAGAGTAGGGAATAGCCATAGGATATCACATATCATAGAGTGGGGAATAGCCAAGGGATATCACATATCATAGAGTAGGGAATAGCCATAGGATATCACATATCATGGAGTAGGGAATAGCCATAGAATATCACATATCATAGAGTAGGGATTAGCCATAGAATATCACATATCATAGAGTAGGGAATAGCCATAGAATATCACATATCATAGAGTAGGGAATAGCCATAGGATATCACATATCATAGAGTAGGGAATAGCCATAGGATATCACATATCATAGAGTAGGGAATAGCCATAGAATATCACATATCATAGAGTAGGGAATAGCCAAGGGAGCTGGAGCAGAAGCTTTAAAGAAGATGCTAGCAACTACCGATGTGGCTACTATCAAATCTTTCATGGGACCGATTCGGTTTTACCACAAATTTCTACCAGATCTATCTACAATTACTGTAATTGTCGATAGATCCGGTATAGATCTATCTACAATTACAGTAATTGTAGATACATCTGGTAGATCTATCTACAATTACTGTAATTGTAGATAGATCTGGTAGATCTATCTACAACAGTACCTCTCCAGAAGTTACTCGAGAAAGGAGAACAATGGCACTGGAATACGGAACAGCAGACTGCCTATTTGAAGCTAAAGGAGATGCTATGCAGCAACACGGTGTTGGCACACTTTGACCCTTCTTTGGATATTGGGATTTTTTGTGATGCATCAGACGTTGAGCTAGGAGCGGTACTTTTTCACCAATACAAAGATGGCAGTGAAAGACCAATTTCTCATGCTAGCAAAACACTGACCAATACTCAGAGAAGATACAGTCGAATTCAAAAGGAAGCTCTATCTATCATCTATGAACTAAACAAGTTTCACCAGTTTATCTATGGAAGGAAGTTCATCTTGGTGACAGATCACAAACCTCTACTAGCGCTGTTTGGACCAACTAAAGCAACCCCCGCTATGGCAGCAGACAGACTGGCAAGATAGGCTCTTACTCTCAACCAATATGACTATACCATTGTAAAATAGGAAAACCTTTGAACATGGAAACGCAGATGCACTCTGTCGCTTACCCATTGAACATGATCACAAGTTTGATGGGGAGGAAGAAGGCAAAGATATTGACACAATATGCACAATCAAACACAATGGAATACGGCTGAATCCAACAGATCCTGGTATTCCGAAGATAGAGACAGCTAAGGATTCTGTGCTCAGCACAGTGATGGGATATCTGAAGGATGCAAAAAGATCTGAAAGAGCATGATGGCAACCAAGCTGGAATCATGACTAAAGGCTATTTTGTAAAAGACTTCAGGAAACTTGAGATGTCATTGTCAGCTGATAGCAGATGCTTGATGTATGGAACAAGAGTTGTCATACCACTATCTCTACAAAGACAAGTTCTTCAACTTTTACATCTTGGACATTTTGGCATGCAGAGAATGAAGCAACTTGCTAGAACTGCTGTTTACTTGCCCAGGATGGATCAAGACATCACAGATACTGCACACCAATGCATTTCACACAATGAGCATCAAAACAAGCCTGATCGTCTACCAAATCACCCTTGGATGATGCCAGAAAAACCATGGAGCACGGTACACATCGACCATACAATTAACTTCATGGGAACCAACTGGTTGGTGTTAGTGGATGCCTACACAAAGTATCCATGTGTACATGCTACCACTTCAGTATCAACCAAAGCTACTACAGATTCACTCAAGAAGGACTTTGCTCACTTTGGATGTCCACATACCATAGTGTCTAATAATGGAACTACATTTACTTCTGAGGAACTTCAAGAATGGTGCAGAAATCGGGGCATCATTCACCTGACAGAAGCACCATTCCATCCAGCCACCAGTGGAGCTGCAGAAAGGCTAGTTCAATCCTTCAAACAAGCACTCAATAAGTAGGATCTCTCAGCTCAGTCTGCTTTGCAAGAATTCTTGATGATGTATAGAAACACGCCACTGTCTTATGGTTACTCACCCAGTGAACTGCTGAATAGGAGACAAATCCGAAAAAAAGATCGATACATTACTGCCATCACCAGCTCACTTAATTCAAAGCAAACAGATGCAGGAGAACCGATCAACTGAAACAGTTCATCATTACACAGTGGAAACACCATGCTATGCTTTATACTGTGGACCCAAAAGAGATAAACAGCCTAAATGGGTGAAAGCTGTTGTTATCAAAGCATTTAGCAGCAGAACAGTCAATGTTAGAGTACTACCCAGAGTACCAACTTGGAAGAGACATCTGGAACAGCTTTGTCCTAGACATATTTTACCAGAAGGGGCTGAACCACCTGCCGAAATACCAACTACTTCAAACAGTCTTCCAAAATCATAACCGTTGCCTGCAGCCACAGTACCAAAACCAAAAAGACGAAATCCAAGATTACCTAATGGCAATGAATACAACAGGGACAATTCCAGACGCTCAAAGAGACAACCTAATTGCTGAAGTCACCCATACAACTTCAAGCTAGCAGAGAGGTATTAGGACATTACAATGGACAATCAATGCATTACATAGTGAATGAAATTTACTATGTCATTATAGTATTATACATAGCTGATTATTTATGGAATAAGTTCATATAAAATTTACTTGCTGAATGTATAGTTCAAGGATAATACTTATGCTATTTCAGCTCTCTATACATATATACTTGGGATGTCTTTTCATAATTCATTGTGAACTCAGTACTGAAATAAAAAACATTACAGTGAGAACACGACAAAATACATATCAGATACAATCACATACATATCATAGAGTTGTATCATAAATGATACAGCTCATATCATACGGAGTTGTATCATATACTTACATATAACTGGTAAAAATACTAAATACTGTGCATGCAGCCACACCCATCGCACCACCATCAACACTAAGACACTGGTGCTATTGATGAAGTGTTTGTCTGTAGGTCTATCTGTCTGCTGTGAGTGTGATGCAAAGGCTTTATCATCAAAAATGTTAGCATCACTTGTACCCCCAAACAGCATAAAGTTCTTTTGAAGGTTGCGTGACATATACATGTACTGCAAGTTTAACTAACAGGCTAGCATATGGACCTTGGTTAATGAAGCAAGTGTTTGCTTTGAAAAACCAAGGGCTAAAGCAAATAGAACTTATGTATTATAGTGGAAGTTCTTTATTGTCATTGAACTTAGTTGATGATCAACGTTTTCTGTCAAACAGCGACAAGCACTTTTTCAGCAAACTAACATCTTTGACACCTCTAAGCTGCTGAGTGTACTTCTGATACACCATCTCAAGGAAAGAGATACTGCGAGATGTCTTCTAAGCCTTCAAGCTTCTTTGCATGCTAAGTTACTTTAAACTTGAAGATCTCATTGCTAGTAACTCTAAACACTTACAGAGGAATAAGATGGCGGACGGAGAGGGTCAACAGTTGGTTGTTTTCCGAAACAAATGGGTACCGTATATGGGACTCCATCTTTTTTCACATCTGCATGAATAAAACTTTGTTATCAAAGTTGCTGCAAGCAATGACAATCAGTAAGTTTTTGTTTAAATCAACCTATAAAAAACCTCAGTGAGCCTTGATGAAACTTTTACAAGTTTAATACTAGAACCATACCAACATAAATGTTTTAGTATCACATTATTACATTGTTATAGTTTATATTCTCTTTTTTACAAGCTCAGTTGTGTGGAAACCTTTGCATTTCTTGTTTGTAATCAATGTTACACAGCACTATAAATTAGCTGCAGTAAGCTTTTTCTGATTATGTACTTGTAACAAAAAGATACTAGCACCAGATAGGACAACCCTGATATACATTATAAAAAAAAAACATATATATATATAATTATATATATAAGTATATATATGTATATTTTATATATATAAAAAATTATATATATTTTTTTTACATATGTATAAGTATATATATATATATATATATAATTATATATAAATAGATATATATATATTTATATATATACATGTATATATGTATAATATACTCATGCTTCAGACAGAGCTGTTTCGGCTATGGAAGCCTCATTAGTGCAGCTCAGAGCAGGCAAGGGAGACAAATCCCATTGCCAATGGGAGTTTATATATACAAATTGTTTTCTCACCTATATATCCTCACATATATATATCCTCACATATATCAATCTGCTGCTCTTACAATGGACCTACGCCCTGATGATGAAGAAATTGACTGGCACACGGAACCTCTTCATGGTGCTTACCAATGACAAATATTTAAGGTTGGCGATCTTCACCAGACATATATGTGGCTGAACAAAGGAAACCTAACGGCCAATACAGAGTTGCTAATCATGGCAGCCCAGAAGCAAGTGCTCCCAACAAGGCAACTCCAAACAAAAATCTATCACATTAGAGACAATCCTACATGTAGATGCAGACTGTGCAAAGATGCACCTGAGACCATCCAACACATCATCAGTGGATGCAAGCAGCTAGCAGGAAACGTATACACTGAGCGGCATAATCATGTCGCAGGTGTTGTGTATAGAAGTCTATGTGACGAGTATGGCCTTAATAAACCACAACACTGGTGGGAAGCTCCTGGTAAGGTAAATGAAAATGACCGCACTAAGATCCTCTGGAACTTTTACATCTAGGCTGACAAGCATGTCCTAGCAAACCAACCAGATATAGTGGTGGTGGACAAGGAGAACAAGAGGGCTACTATAATAGATATAGCAGTACCCAATGACTACAATATAGCCAGCAAAGAAAAAGAAAAGGTAGAGAAATATCTCCCTCTTGGAGTAAAGATGGAAAAATGCTGGAATGTAAGAACAACTGTAATTCCAGTAGTCATTGGGGCACTGGGCGCAATAAGACCGGCGCATAAAATGTGGCTTGCCCAAATACCAACAGCAATCAAGTCAGGTGAGTTGCAGAAAAGTGCGCTATTGGGAACAGCTAAGATCTTGAGGCGAGTGCTCAAACTCCCAGGTCTCTGGTAGGAGACCCGAGTTAGAGCAAAAATTACCACCCATACAGGGTATCCAGGGTGAGGAAACAATTTTTTTCATATGTATATTAAAACTGTTGTGCGCAACCTCTACTGAAAAGTACTCAATGCTAGGCAGAGCATATGTAAAATGCAGCAACTAAGCAGATAACATAACACGGAAAATATTAGCTCAAGCACAACCATATACAATCAAAACAAAATGACCCAAACTATGTTTACTATAAAGGCCTATAAAAAGGCTTCCTAATATGCAAACCACACTTGAGCGCATTGAATAAATGGAAGGAGTTGTCTTCTAATTGCCAAAAGTGCCAGGAGTTATCTTCTCGATTACGCCTAATACCAAGTCACATGATTAAAACATCGAGCTCATTTCTAGCATTTCGGTTCAGCTTTTAGTTTTCATCAAACCGCACCTGAGGCTTCGCACGTAACAGATTGGTAGAGCTTTTACTGAAAATTCACTTCACTTCTTTTATAATTTTTTTATAATTCTATGTTCTACTAATTATATTTTAGATTTTTATTAAAGAATCATTTTTATATGCTTTTTCATCTGATTTTAATTACTATATGTATAGACCACGATCAGGCCTGCCAACCCAAGAGTGGGGGCAATGCGTGAGATTTGGTTTTGGGGCAATTAATGTATCGATGATAGTATTTATAAAATTGTGGAAATTGGGGCAAAAATCGCACGTATTTTCATTTTTTGGAGTTGATTGCGTGAGTCTCACGCCCAATGCGTGAGTCTCACGCCCAATGCGTGAGTCTCACGCCCAATGCGTGAGTCTCACGCCCAATGCGTGAGTCTCACGCCCAATGCGTGAGTCTCACGCCCTATGCGTGAGTCTCACGCCCAATGCGTGAGTCTCACGCCCAATGCGTGAGTCTCACGCCCAATGCGTAAGTCTCACGCCCAATGCGTGAGTCTCACGCCCAATGCGTGAGTCTCACGCCCAATGCGTGAGTCTCACGCCCAATGCGTGAGTCTCACGCCCAATGCGTGAGTCTCACGCTCAATGCGTGAGTCTCACGCCCAATGCGTGAGAGTTGGCAGGTATGACCACGATATATCTATATACATGTATGTACATTGTATATATTTCTCAAAGTCTGTCTGTTGGTTTTCCGGCTATAGCTATTATTAGAACAGCTGAGCTGGACAACAATGCAGACTCAACGCCATGGAGTACCGTCATTGGAAGCCTAACCTTATTAACTAGCTTAGTGGAGTTTTCCATTGGCAATATGCCAGGCTACTACCTTGAAAGGTACAGTTGTTTGACGAAGTTTTAAAACCTTTACAGTTGTTTTTATTTTTTTCTTAATTTATTTCAACTACACGACACACTTCTCTCATGATATGTACTTTGAAAGATAGAATGGCAAATGTTGTTATCGTACAAATCAATTTTCTGTCCAAAGACTTCTATTACACGGGCAACGTCGGGTGGCACAGCTAGTATATGTACATATCATGGTATATATATATATATATATATATATAAGATCCTAAGATCCGTGCTAAGATCCTCTGGGACTTCTACATCCAAACTGACAAGCATGTCCTAGCAAACCAACCAGATATTGTGGTGGTAGACAAGGAGAACAAGAGGGCTACTATAATAGATATAGCAGTACCCAATGACTACAATATAGCCAGCAAAGAAAAAGAAAAGGTAGAGAAATATCTCCCTCTTGGAGAAGAAGTTGAAAAATGCTGGAATGTAAGAACAACTGTAATTCCAGTAGTCATTGGGGCACTGGGCGCAATAAGACCGGCGCATAAAATGTGGCTTGCCCAAATACCAACAACAATCAACTCAGGTGAGTTGCAGAAAGGTGCGCTATTGGGAACAGCTAAGATCTTGAGGCGAGTGCTCAAACTCCCAGGTCTCTGGTAGGAGACCCGAGTTAGAGCAGAATTTACCACCCATACAGGGTATCCGGGGTGAGGAAACAATTTATATATGTATATATATAGTCAAACATGGATAACTCGAACTTCACGGGACCGAGCAAAAGTGTTCGAATTATCAGAGCGATCAAGTTATCAGAGCACTGTCACAAGTCCATGTATTTACTTATTTATTAGTAGATACATGTACATATACAAACTATAATATAAATCAAAAGCACAAATGGCTTGTTTCGAATTTAATGCATCCAATGTAAAGTTTAAAACGTTTTTATCAAAAAGTATAGAAATTTTTCTATCACTTGAGATTGGTTCATTGTTTGAGGTGATGTTATTGCCAGGACATTTTTTAGATTGACATTGGCAAAACTTGATCGATGTTGAAATGCTCAAAAGAAAAGACATTTTTTTCTATTGGGGGTTTACCCACGATCAATTTTGCCGTTTTTTCTTGAAGTTTATGCAAAGATTACCTCACTTTACCTGGGATTCGTTAAGAGCAACACTCCGAGGCAGTTTAATTAGAAGTTTTACGAGGTTTTCACGTACATTGTATATCACTCACGCTTTTTAATAGATAATCATTGAATGTACACACGTATTCTGTGTTTAGGTCAAACGATGAATAGTGTTTTGTAGCTAAGACAACGTATAGGTTTAATTACAATTTTTAAGACGTTTTAAACATTCAATATTCCAACGTTGATTCAACATGGAATCAACGTCGGAAAACTATTCATCACGGGTTAGCTGGGTTACGCCACGCACTCAAGGACTTTCGCCACGCACATACAAAACAAAAACAACGTTCAATTTTTGTTTTGTATCTGCGTGGCGAAAATTCTTGCGTGCGTGACCCGGCTAGCCCATGCTATTCATCGTATCGTAGTATAATTCAAATTTCACCAAACCTTTAGAAAAGTCGTTGACAAAAATATTTTGCCGATGGTGGTTATAACGACGAATATGAATTACGAAAAGATGAGGTTTAGCTCTATGGCTTTGAATAAAGTGATTTTCTAAAGCGATAACAACCGTATCGGTAGCCGTTGGGCAAAAAACAGTTCGAATTAACAGTGTTGAGTTCGAGTTATATATAGCAATTTATCATTACGTGGGAACGGACCAAAGAAACCGTTCGAATTAACCATGTGTTCGAGCTATCCGTGGGCAAGTTATCCATGTTTGACTGTATATATCCTTTCCCTCCTCCAAGTTGCAATATTGAGGCTTCAATAGCCGAAACAGTATATATAGATATATCTATATATAATATCTTATAACATAAATAAAGGAGAAAATGGAAACAAATTTTGCGAGAAATTGAAAAGAAGTTGCATGGGTTTTAAGAACAGACAATGAATGACCATTGTTACAGACAAAAGACTGAAAGGATACATACCAACTGTAAGGAGCTATAGGCAGTAAGTAGTTAATAAGCTTTAACAGCACACATGTAATTCTGGGCTAAGAATTGAAGAACATTATGGGGGATGTTGCGAGGTTTATACAATTCAAGTTCATTAAGAGCTCAGGCTATTTTCTTTTGTTAGCTGTCATAGTTTTTGACATCATTTTACTACTTAGCAAAAGAGATTTAGCATTCCACCTGCTTATTAAGTGTAGAACATGTTGCTACTGGCATAACAGTCGCATAATTTGCTATAAATAGGTGTTTATATCTGATTGACTGAGACGAAATCAACCATGCATAGCTTACCAAGCAGTGATCCGTTATAACTCAGAGGCTCTTTCTCCGTAATCCCATAAACTAAGGCTGCCGCATCAATAGATCTGGTTCTTGGCTTCTTAAAGCAGCAAACAGCAATGGATATGGCAGCAACTATAGCCACAAGGCCAGAGAGTGCGATGACAGCAATCATCCAAGCACTGCAAAATAAATTCAGCACGTAAAGCAAGTATAGGCAGCAGACAACGCAGAATGTAGACTGATTCTTTATTATCATTATCAAAGTATCAGCGATTTCAAATTAATGGCTGAATTTAAAGAGTTTCTTGTGTTTGTCGGTTGCCCTAGCAACCAGCTCAACAAAGTAAACAAATAAAAACTGGAACTCTTTGAACAAATTTTTCAAACTTATTTACAATTTGTTGCTCTCGCTTTATAGTTACTCATGAACAAACAAATTATACACCACTAGATTCAAAGTCTAATCAAGATTCAGAATATCCTATCAACTAATCTGTAAAATAAACCCTAATCAGATTAGATGCAGTTTCGTGAACCAATGTAACAAAAATGATTGGATTACATATCACCAAGTGTTTTGACATTTCTTTTTCTGCAAATTTATAAACTTAAGTTCTTTGTTATAACAGTTGTTCAAATAATATAACTTGAAACAAGCAAAGAAAAATGTATGTGGTGTGATCATATTGTATCAGATGTACAGATTGTTATCTTCAGTCATTAATAAAATGAAATGTTCAGAATTTAGCCCCCATAATAATTTGAAAACATAATTTTTCAGCTACTTGATCAAAAAATTTAAAATTGGGACAAAATGACGATTAATTTGTTATATAATTTATGACTATTGGCTAAATTCAAAATGAGTCATAATGTTAAAGATGACAATTTTAGTTTTTTACCAGCAGAGTCCATGTCATTTCACACACCACTTGATATGAAAAATATTTTTGACCAAGTACATGCTAATCCACCTGCATACCTCAGTTTCAGTCCCTCCTGTTTAGATGGGTCACTTTGCCACTTTGATGACTGCAATTAAAATTAAATTAAACTTCAATTAAATCTAGTATATCAGATAATAAAGTAATAAAATACTAAAATATAATGTTTGGATAATGACTGGTAGCATCAGCCCTGCAGCTTGTATTTTTCAAGAAGATGCGTGACAAAAAGTTAATTTTTAGCTCGCAACAATGTTCAAACTGTTGATGGCACCGAAAGTGCTGGTACATTGTTGAAGGTGAACTACTACATATATCAGTAGTAGAACAAATAGATTTTCCAACTTGGAGACAAAGGTAAAAAACACAAAAATTTGATATGTTCAGAGCTCATAGTTCTTGATTTTAGTTAGTCAGCCTTACCCAAAATCCTCTCTTACTTGTCTTCCCATCTTCAGCTTCTTTACCACCTTTCTTTTCGCTCTCTGGTTTTGGTCCTTGATCTTTATCGCCATGTTCACCACCTTTATCATTATCTTCCTCTTCGCTGTCTTCTTTTTTCCAATCATTTTCTTCACTGTTACTTCTGCCGCCACTCACTTCTTCACTTTCCCAATTGTCCTCTTCACTGCTTCCCCGGCTGCCTCTGTCTTCTTCACTGCTCCGATCGTTTTCTTCACTGTTACTTCTGTCACCACTCACTTCTTCACTTTCCCAATTGTGCTCGTCACCGCTTTCTTGGCTGCCTCTGTCTTCCTCACTGCTCCAATCATTTTCTTCACTGTTACTTCTGTCGCCACTGACTTCTTCACTTTCCCAATTGTGCCCTTCACTGCTTCCCCGGCTGCCTCTGTCTTCTTCACTGCTCCAATCGTTTTCTTCACTGTTACTTCTGCCGCCACTGACTTCTTCACTTTCCCAATTGTCCTCTTCACTGCTTCCCCGGCTGCCTCTGTCTTCCTCGCTGCTCCGATCGTTTTCTTCATTGTTACTTCTGTCACCACTCACTTCTTCACTTTCCCAATTGTGCTCGTCACCGCTTTCTTGGCTGCCTCTGTCTTCCTCACTGCTCCAATCATTTTCTTCACTGTTACTTCTGTCGCCACTGACTTCTTTACTTTCCCAATTGTGCCCTTCACTGCTTCCCCGGCTGCCACTGTCTTCCTCGTTGCTCTGATCGTTTTCTTCATTGTTACTTCTGTCACCACTCACTTCTTCACTTTCCCAATTGTGCTCGTCACCGCTTTCTTGGCTGCCTCTGTCTTCCTCACTGCTCCAATCATTTCCTTCACTGTTACTTCTGTCGCCACTGACTTCTTCACTTTCCCAATTGTGCCCTTCACTGCTTCCCCGGCTGCCTCTGTCTTCTTCACTGCTCCAATCGTTTTCTTCACTGTTACTTCTGCCGCCACTGACTTCTTCACTTTCCCAATTGTCCTCTTCACTGCTTCCCCGGCTGCCTCTGTCTTCCTCGCTGCTCCGATCGTTTTCTTCATTGTTACTTCTGTCACCACTCACTTCTTCACTTTCCCAATTGTCCTCGTCACTGCTTCCCCGGCTGCCTCTGTCTTCATCACTGCTCCAATCATTTTCTTCACTGTTACTTCCGTCGCCACTGACTTCTTCACTTTCCCAATTGTCCTCTTCACTGCTTCCCCGGCTGCCTCTGTCTTCTTCACTGCTCCGATCGTTTTCTTCACTGCTACTTCTACCGCCACTGATTTCTTCACTTTTCCAATTGCCCGCTTGACGGCTTTTTCGGCTGCTTCTGTCTTCATCACTGTTCCAATCGTTTTTTTCATTGCTGCGTCTCCCACCACTGACTTCTTCACTTTCCCAATTGTTCTCTTCACTACTTCCCCAGCTGGCTCTGTCTTCCTCGCTGCTCCAATCGTTTTCTTCACTGTTACTTCTGCCACCGCTCACTTCTTCACTTTCCCAATTGTGCTCGTCACCGCTTTCTTGGCTGCCTCTGTCTTCCTCACTGCTCCAATCGTTTTCTTCACTGTTACTTCTGTCACCACTGACTTTTTCACTTTCCCAACTGTCTTCTTCACTACTTTTTTGGCTGCCTCTGTCTTCCTCGCTGCTCCGATCGTTTTCTTCACTGTTACTTCTGCCACCACTGACTTCTTCACTTTCCCAACTGTCTTCTTCACTACTTTTTTGGCTGCCTCTGTCTTCCTCACTGCTCCAATCATTTTCTTCACTGTTACTTCTGCCGCCACTGACTTCTTCACTTTCCCAATTGTACTCTTCACTGCTTCCCCGGCTGCCTCTGTCTTCCTCGCTGCTCCGATCGTTTTCTTCACTCTTACTTCTGCCACCACTCACTTCTTCACTTTCCCAATTGTGCTCGTCAATGCTTCCCCGGCTGCCTCTGTCTTTCTCACTGCTCCAATCGTTTTCTTCGCTGCTACTTCTGCCGTCACTGACTTCTTCACTTTCCCAATTGTCCTCTTCACTCTTTCCCCGACCACCTCTGTCTTCCTCACTGCTCCAATCATTTTCTTCACTGCTACTTTTACCGCCACTGATTTCTTCACTTTTCCAATATCCCGCTTGACGGCTTTTTCGGCTGCTTCTGTCTTCATCACTGTTCCAATCGTTTTCTTCACTGTTACTTCTGCCACCACTGACTTCTTCACTTTCCCTATTGTCTTCTTCACTGCTTTTCTGGCTGCCTCTTTCTTCATCACTGCTCCAATCATTTTCTTCACTGTTACTTCTGCCGCCACTGACTTCTTCACTTTCCCAATTGTCCTCTTCACTGCTTCCCCGGCTGCCTCTGTCTTCCTCGCTGCTCCGATTGTTTTCTTCACTGTTACTTCTGCCACCTCTCACTCCTTTACTTTCCCTATTGTCTTCTTCACTGCTTTTCTGGCTGCCTCTTTCTTCATCACTGCTCCAATCATTTTCTTCAATTTTGCTTCTGCCGCCACTGACTTCTTTACTTTTCCAATTGTCCCCTTTACTGCTTCCCCAGTTGTCTTCATCTCTGTCATCACCCTGTCTGCCTCTATTGTCCCATTCGTGTCCTATTTCTCTGCTAATACCTTCTAGTCCACCACCTCCACGCCCACTTCTATTGCCTTCTTTGCCAGACACAACTGCAAAAAAAGATGTAAGGACTAAAATTCCTCATATTAATGACATCTACAATAAAGGAAATCAGACAAGACAAATCTCAAGTATAGCCTATAAAATTTTCATGTAATTTTAAGGTTGAAAAAAATGAGATCTAGCAAATTAGATTTCTATATTATACCACAGATGACTGCCATGAGCACAGCAAGTATCGCCAGCACTCGTAGAGCCATGGCACGTCAGCACTGGTGAGAGTGATCCAGTCAACTATACAGCTTATTCAGTCTCTCAGGTTTTTTCAGGTTGATCCAAATCAGCGCATGCGTAGTTCGAGCCAATTGTCACGCATGCTAACAAAAGCCTATAGAAATGGAAACATATCTTCGACAACAATTCAATATATGGAAAAATATTTCTGGGTCAAAATATCATGCTAGATTGATGCGCTCAACCATTAACAACTCATGAAAGGTATAGCTTATATGTTTACCTCCCTAAATCAATATCTATCTATTGCTTTTGTACTCTGCTTTTGGATTGCAATTATTCAGGCAAGTAGTTCAACTTGGCTACATATGCACTGTGCTCAGAATATCAACTGTAGCATTTCTTTAAATACATTTTGCACAACGATTTGATGTACAGATTAAAATAGTGAAACATATCATAATCCATTGAAAGCTGGGATATATCATTTTTGGTACACAGTTATCTAATTCATAAAACGAGTTCGCTAAATATTACTTGTTCTAAAATATGAAGTTATCTGCCCACATGAGTAAACATTGTACAGAAAAGAAGGCGTATGTGTGTTTCATAAGCGGGGAAGTTAAATATATCGTTGTCTCTTTACCTGTAAGGAGACAGCACATTGTAACAAAGCCTCGATTGAAAATTAAGGATTAATAATAAATAATGCCTTGTAATAAGCCTTATATAAAATAATTAAATACTTTAATAACTTGTATTAAATTCATCCAACCGTCTATTTTATTCAGACTGAAAAAAACTGGCTGACTTTCTAATAGTACAACAACATAGGTCAATATCATGAGATTCAAGCAGAAATGGTACATAAGCTAATATTAATACTGATATTAAGAGTTGTCTATCTGAACATTCAACACAAAGCATGTTTCCTGCATTCATATTATTGTAGAAGACACTGCTCGGTCTTTCACGGCACACTAGCTAATTCTCCTTTTTCAGGCTCATAAATAATAACGCATGAGAGTAGAGTGCTTTAGTGTATATTTGCATATAACGGGCGCAGTCACAGCCAAAGACTACGCTGCCATTTCAGAAAAAGTGCCAGCCTTTTATATGGTTAGCCTGTGACAACAACAAGTGTTACATAACATAGTTAAACTTGTGATAGCAATTCTAATCTAATCTAAAATTTTCCCACTACACCCTTCTAGAAAGAAGGAAAGGCGTGGGAACTCTTTTATTACAAAAATTTTCTACTAAAAACCTCTCAGGTCTCGAGTTGTTCTCGGCCAAAAAGAATTAAAAAACGCATTTGTCCGGATTGTTGGCACAAACAGACCTGTTTTCTGTCGAGTGTTGTGGTGCTTGATAGTATTTTTAAAATCAGGGCCCGTAAAGTTCCTTTCCACTGCTTTTAAATAAAATGCACACCTAATATCTTTTCGCCGTTTAGCTAAACTCTCGATCTCTGTATTTGCACCTCTTCAATAACTTGTAATTTTTTGAGATTTGTTTTGTTTTAAGTGATGTGACTGACGAGACGTTTTTAAATTGAAATAGGCAAAACATGACCGCAGTTGAAACGCTCAGAAAAAGACATCTTTTTCTTTTGAGCGTTTTAACAAAGATCATTTTGGCGGGTTTTATTTTAAGTTCATTCGGAGGCTTTTACGTTTTCGATGGGACATGGCCAAGCGGGTGTTTGATAAAACTTAATCTTCTGCAAACCTTTACAAAAGTCGTTAACAAAAATATTTTGCCTCTGATGATGATAATAATGATGCCTACGAACTACTAGAAGTTGATGTTTGTCTCTATGGCTTGGAATGAAGTGATATTCCACAGCGATAAAAACCGCGTCCATGGCCGTTGGGCAAATAACTTTTCGAATAAATGATGTTGAGGTCGAGTTATCTGAAGGAATTTATCATTGCGTTGGAACTGACCAAACAAATTCGTTCGAGTTGACCTTGTGTTTGAGATGAAATGTTACATTTTATCTGAGGACAAGTTATCCGAGTTGGACTGCACTTACCGTAAAAAATTCCCAAAAAGTTGGGGCGGCTCAGCCGGCCAGCTAGCTGCCCCAGTAAAAACGGGCCTGTTGATAGTCCAAGAAACAAATGGCAGCAAGCGATCAAATTGCCTTATCGACCTTGCCCACACCATTCTACCTGCGGTTCATAATTACAAACTAGTGGCAATTTGAATTTTTTTTTATCGGTGAACTGAACCTGAGGAATCTAATTATGTTTGTTCCACTGCATTTATTTTCACATCACTATATTTTCACACTCATCAGAGCTGCGAAATTAAGTTGCTCCGAAATTTTACTCTGCGAGCTACTCACGAAACTAAATACTAGCGAAATATAAGTGTCCTAGGGTAGCTACAAATCTACAGAACAGGAAAATATCAGCCTGCACAATAGAAGGTAAGCGAAGATGTTACCAATAAAAATCAAGCCCTACCACGTATGAGTAAGAAGCTAACCTTGTGGTACATGAAGTGACCTTGAACCATTGCTGGCGAAACTGGGTACTAAGTGGCAATGATATAATAACAATACTTTATTTGTATCCCTGATACAGGAGTTTCTAGCTAAAGCAGATTTCTCAAAATTATATGATTGACAAACATCAGGCTGTACAATAGTTGAATTTATTGATAAAACTCACGTAAATACTTATGTAAAGTTATGTAGACTAGGTTAATACCCGGGTAATAAACAAGTCTTTACACAGAAAATTTATTTTTGTTTAACATATACAACATTTACCATTCTAACTTTAAACTTTATATCCTGAGAAAAGTATTTTTGTGCAGTTTAAATGACTTGAGAAGAGAAAATTAACTAAAGATTTTCAAGTTTTTTCAAACAACTCTAACCTTTTAATTTCATAACTTGTTCGTTGAAATAAATTAGAAAGAAAACAAATGTAAAAGTGTTTAAAGGTAAAAGTGAAATCATTAGCAAGTAATGGCCAAGTATAAATTTTTGCCACGATTACAAGAAAAAATTATTTGGTATACACAATTATATGATTTTAGTTTGTTTCATTATTGGTATGTGAAAATTGGCCAAGCCATTTGGCATGCCAGTGTTGTCATGCGAAAATATCGCAGGTTGTAGACGTACATAGAGTGGTATAGAAACCCATAGTAATTATCTAATGCAATCACCTCCCGGTAAAAATCATCATTAAAATTAGAAGCAAAATACTATGTTAACTTTAGTAACTATAGGTACCTACAATGACTTGAGTGCATTTTGTGGTTATGATCTGCAAAATAATATAACATTACAATGTACTACGTCGAGAGTTCTTACGTTCGTGACAGACGTGTAACATAAGCACTAAATCTAACTTAAATGAATTTAGCCTACTAAACACATACATGAAGGTAGTTTTTATTATGTATTTTAGTAAACTTTTAACTTCAAACTAATATTTTATCATTTGTTCGTTTGCAAATCTGTTTTTACCAGAGCGGTATCCGTTCTGGTAAAAAGGGATACCGCTGAACCTCCCATGGTGAGCAACGTGTATCTCCTAATAACGCATATATTAGTACACATAGCGCCAAATTTTAATTTCGAGATAAATAATTGTTGATACCGTGTGCCAAAAGAAATTTGCTCTAACAAAAAAGCGATGTGTTTCCTAGAGCTAGGTGAAAAATATTTGATAACAGGGGCATTGTAACGTGTGAGCGCAATGCTCAAATAATACATCATTTAGAGTGTGCATATATAATAAGGGCTTGAAACAATAAGGCTTGTATAGCTCAGTGATAGAGCACATGGTTTTGGAACTTGTGATTGTAATCACTGTGGGTTCACATCCACTGGAGTGTGATACTTTATATTCAAATTTTTTTATAGTTTTAACTGGACAAACACAGAAACATGCAGACAGAAATTTGAAATATATCTATATATATATTTCTCAAAGTATTTCTGTATATATATTGGTCTGTTGGTACGCATTCCGGCTATAGCTATTATTAGAACAGCTGAGCTGGACAACAATGGAGACGCCAAGTCATGGCTTACGTCATTAGAAGCCTAAGCTTATTAACTAGCTTAGTGAAATTTTCCATTGGCAATATGCCAGGCTACTAGCTTGAAAGGCGCAGTTGTTTGACAAAGTTTTAAAACCTTTACGGTTGTTTTTATTTTTCTCTTAATTTATTTCAACTACACAAAATACTTCTCTCATAATAGGTAGTTTGAAAGTAAGAATGGGTAACGTTGTTACATGTTAAATACAAATCAATTTTCTGTTCAAAGACTTTTTTATTACCCGCGCTACGCCGGGTGGTACAGCTAGTATATATAAATATATTTGAAAAATTATTGCGAAAAAAGTAAATTTTTAGCATTTGCGTTACAAATTTGTTTCGTGCGAAGCACTCATCAGACGCGATTGTACTAAAAAAAAGGTCTTTTAGGTTTTTAGTGTAGAGTTCTCTTTTTATATGCTTTTGCACTTGCTTTTAGTTAATATATATATATATATATATATATATATATATATATATATATTAGGGTCATAATTTTGGATTTGTAGATTAGCTAGACACTTTGAGATTGTATTGCAAAAATATACCTTGCTTCTTTACTGCTTTACTAGGAACCAAACCAGTTTTGATTACAAGGTAATATATGTATTTGAGCAATTATATATGAATAAATACAGTATGCATTTAACAGACAGCTGAACGCATTGAGTCTTTCCCAAACTCTGTCATTTGTTTCTTTCAGTCTGGAGCTGTTATATACTATCGCCACTTATAGGTCCCGCCCTTACTCCGGAAAGGTTGACTCAATAATAGGTAGGTCTTTTGAAGGCCAAGTTGGGAGGAGACCAGTTTCTCGGTGGCCTACTCGGTAAAGGTCGGTCTCTTGATTTCCGACCCGGTGGTAGCTTGGCCTTTCTATTTTCGGCTTAGTAGTCACTAGATCTCTATCATTGACTCAGAGGTCATTCGGCTATCATCTAATGACCAGTGGCCAACTGTTCGTTCTTCGGGCCTAGTCGAGAGCCGACTGGGTCTGTTCTCTCCGGTTCTTTGCTAGTTCGAGTGGCTGAGCTGGCTTCGTGGTCCAAGCACGATCGGTCGGCCTTGAGGGCTCTCTCTGACCCTAGACTTTGGTGGCTCCTGACATTACAATACTTCACAGACTCATAAACGTTACACTGAGCATGTACATTGCAAGTGATCAATGATTCCAGTTGAGAGAGTATTGTAAATGAATGCATTCTAATAAAGAATGCTTTTATTAACACTGCAAAAGAGAATTAAGACTAATATCGACTCAGTGTGGTTACGGGTACAGTTTTAGTGACTGCCTCTAATACCAATTGTTAATGCACAAAGTAGATTTCTTCTTAGATTGCTATATATATGCAATGAAAACTAATTTTATTTAGTCTCTCCCCTTCTCTCTCTCTCCCCTTCTCTCTCTCCTCCTTCTCTCTCCCCTTCTCTCTCCTCCTTCTCTCTTTCTTCCCTTCTCTCTCTCCTCCTTCTCTCTCCCCTTCTCTCTCTTTTTCTTCTCTCTTTCTCCCCTTCTCTCTCTCTCTCTCCTCCTTCTCTCTCCCCTTCTCTCTCTTTTCCTTCTCTCTCTTTCACTTCTCTCTCCCCTTCTCTCTCTCTCCCCTTCTCTTTCCCCTTCTCTCTTTCCCCTCTCTCTCCCCTTCTCTCTCTTTCCCTTCTCACTTTCTCTCTCTCTCCTCTTTCTCTCTCTCCCCCTCCTTCTCTCTCCCCATCTCTCTCTTTCCTTTCTTTTTCTCCTTCTCTCTTTATCTCTCTCCCCTTCCCTCTCTCTCCCCTTCTCTCTCTCCTCCTTTTCTCTCCCCTTCTCTCTCCTCCTTCTCTCTTTCTTCCCTTCTCTCTCTCCTCCTTCTCTCTCCCCTTCTCTCTCTTTTTCTTCTCTCTTTCTCCCCTTCTCTCTCTTTCTCTCTCTCCCCTTCTCTTTCCCCTTCTCTCTTTTCCCTCTCTCTCCCCTTCTCTCTCTTTCCCTTCTCGCTCTCTCCCTCTTTCCCTTCTTTCTTCCCCTTCTCTCACCCTTTTTTCCTCTTTCCTCTCCTCTTTTCTCTCCCCTTTTTTCCCCTTCTCTCTCCCCTTCTCTCTCCCTCTTTTTTCTCTCCCTCTTCCCCTTCTCTCTCCTCCTCTCTCCCCTTTTCTCTACTCTTTTCTCTCCCCTTCTCTCTCCCTTTTTCTCTGCTCTTTTCTCTCCCCTTCTCTCTCTCCCTCTTTTCTCTCTCCCTCTTCCCCTTCTCTCTCCTCCTCTCTCCCCTTTTCTCTTCTCTTTTCTCTCCCCTTCTCTCCCTTTTTCTCTCCCCTTCTCTCTCCCCTTTTTTCTTCCCTACTATTACGTTAGTGTTAAATATCAAAAATGTTTTGAATATTGTCTGCAGCAATTTGTATTAAGTAGCTAAAGTTCACTGCCAATAAACCGCCGAAGTTCTTTATATTTTTTCGCTGCATATTGAAAGTGAACAAAATGTCAAAAAAAATGAGACGGAATAAGTTAAACAATAAATATATTCTAATTATACATACATGTTATAAAAGGTTTTATAGCCCCTTCTAAAGTGGTTGAACAATTAAAACATTGCCTTTGACATGTCTTGAGTAGTAGGTGGAGATGACTGGACTACTATTCACAAACTCAACACTTGAATGTCACTGCACATTATGTACATGTATCTACATGTAGATACATATCATGTATGTGTATCTACATGTCTCTACACATCATCTACATGTATTCACACATTGTGTACATGTATCTACATATCATGCACATTTATCTACACATGTACATGTATCTACACTTCATGTATATGTATCTTTATGTCCATGTATCTAAACATCATGTGCATGTATCTACATATCATGTATTTGTATCTACACATGTACATGTATCTACACATTATGTACGTGTATCTAAACATCATGTACAAGTATCTACACATCGTGTACATGTATCTACTCATCATGTTCATGTATCTACGCATCATGTACATGTATTTACGCATCATGTACATGTATTTACACATCATGTACATATATAAAATGCTTGTAAGTAGACATCGACTACATTTGGTCTTTTGTCTTTTAATCAATAAGCCTATAGTGCAGCATGAGTAAGGAGATCAGAACTGATGACCACCATCACTTACTACAACTCGATTTATTATTATAGAGCTCATTGCTAGGGTAGAACTCAACATAGTGAGATCATTGCGCAGACAACTCTCACTGAAGACACCGACTCGCTTGCTTCAACACATTCTAAAACAAGCTGACCATAAAAACTGTTACTGTGCTTAGTTAGTTGTTTTTTTTTCTCATTGCCTTAGATATTTTACATAATAAATCTACCTAATAGAAATGCTAAAGCAAAAGGAGTACGGTTTGAAAGTTAGAATGTTTACTGTTGTTATATGTTAAATAAAAATAAGTTTTCTTTGCAAAGACTTTCATTACCCGGGCAACGCCGGGCATTCAAATAGCTATTAAAATACAAGAAAGCTCATTGCCTGCGCTCCTACACACTTACTGAGGATTAACTTGGTGGACAGAGTGGATCCGCTGGTGTTGCTCTTCAAAGCATATTGACACCATATAGGTAATGTCATCTTTTCATATCTACATGACATCTCAAATTAGCCATTGGCAATGTGCCAGGCTAATGGCAAGTGGCAGGCAACTACATTACCTCTCATTGTTCATAAGCTGATTTTTAATACCTGTGCAATTCCGGGACTAGCAATACGCTAGTAGTACAATAATAATGAGTAATAATAATTATTATAAAAAAGATACAGTCATCCGCAGTCCTATTTCAGGATAGTATTCACTATCTCTCTGGTGTTCTCCAGTCTGAAAGGTGCTGTTTATCTTTTGAAACACATAGCTATCTGAATAGTTTTTTTTTGTTCAGTAATTTTATCTTATTTAATATTTTCCATAAAAGTGAGCCAGACACTGCCATAAGGATTAGATGAGATGCCATAAGGAAGGTTATTGCCATTGGTGCAACTTTATGGGTCATTTACTAGACATACTATATAATAAGATTATTTAGGGCTGTTATGAATTTCAATATTGTCACACTTATTTTAAGAACAACCTGGTTTTGTGAAAGCTGATGTTTTTCTTATGTTTATTAAGAGAAACTGAAAGTATCATTAAAAGGAGGGTAAGTAACATGATGATGAAGCAATAATGATCTGAAAGCTTCTCCTATTAGTCATTGAGCCAATGGTGCTTGAGGTCTGAATCCTGTTAGCATACCTGCAGTGAAGCTTTAATGTACTCCTCTAACTTACTACCTTTCTTTGCAATCTATCATTCACTTAATCTGTTTTTTCTCTTAAATAATATCATCTTTTTTTGCATGGTAATGTTAGTGAATGGATCTGTATATGGTAATGTTGTTGTAGCTGATATTGTTCTGAAATGAGCTATATATCTTAAGTACTAGTATAAGCCTAAATCTCCTCATATATGGATAGTCTTCACTTCAGTTGTGTTTGTCGTTAGGTGCAGAGGACTCTGGTTAGCTGGGGCTATAGTTTGTTCTTCACTGTCTATGTGAGTGTCGATGCCAATAGGTGGGAGGTAGTTTAGTGATGGTTACGGTTCTACAACAAGGCTAATTCAACGCTATAGTTCATGTAACAATGCTTTATATAGATATACGCTACTGTACGTACACCTTCAACCAACCCTCTACAGTCTGGGTTGAGGTTAGACTTAGAATAGCAGTCTAGACGTAAGATATTATTATACAATATACATGCTGATCGATCAACTATCAGTATACAATTAACTGATGTTGCTTTTTTAGTTGCTAGACATGGATTGAATATAACTATTAAGCTACTTCTATATAAATGGAGGGACTGAATAGTGTTGCTATAGATTGGGTAGACAATTCCCAACTCCACAATCAAATGATAAGAATATAGTACATGTATGCAGCTAGTAAGCAATGGTTGATAAGATGCATACTTGTTTCCGTTAGTGGGAGATAATATATGCTGTAGGATTGTATTGTAACTGCTAAGTTTTCTACCTAACAACTAATATCTTGACATTTACGTGTGTAGGAACATAGCTAATATACAGCTAATTCAAAAACATGATTTTCCACTATAACAATGTTGATAAACAGATTTGTGTATTAGGGGTTATACGATAAAAAACAGTCTAGTAGTAAAGCTCATAAGTGCGCACATGAGTTATCAAGATCATATGCCTGCTTCACTCTTCGTTCATTCCTTTTGCTGAGACATGAATGGTTTGTGACTTAAATCTTAGGATCTCAGTGTGGTATAAGGGTCAAGGTCAGAATATGAGTTATGATAAGGGCAATAGTAAAGATTGTGACCACTGTTAGAGCAATGGTGTTTACAAAAGCCCAACTAAAAATTCACCATAGCCAAAAGACATAGCCGGGTAGCTGTGCTACCCAGTGTTGCCCAGGTATCAAAAATCAGCTTATAAACAGTGAGAGGTGATGAGAGTTGCGCGCCACTTGCTATTAGCCTGATAAATAGCCAATTGATAATTTGAGTAAGCTTACTAATAAGAGCTACCGCTTCTCATGACGCTTCTCATGACGTTACCCCATCACTTTGCGTCACGTCCGAAAGCGGTAGCGTAGTTGCTCCCATATAGCGACATATATCGCCTGTTTAAGCTATCAAGCTTGTGTGGCTGAATTAGTAAGGTGTCTACCCTAAGACACTTATGTATTTGCGGCATCTAACTTTCACATTTTCGTGGCAACATCCTCTTGCGAAAATTTCATGAGCGAAACTAAACAATCATAACGAACGAGCGAAAACGCGAAATTAAATGACTTTGTTCATTGATATTCACAATAAAATCGTCATATTAGAAATGCAGGCAAGTTTCGTGTGTGGTTGGTTTATTGGGCAATTTTTGCTAAACTCATTATAGCTAATACACCGACTGAGCAGCATGGCAAAACAAATTAAGATAATAAGTTTTTTTTGGAAAAGCCTAGACAAATTAGGAAGATGATAATTTTAGTTTAGTCATTGAATTTGTAACTGATGAAGTTGACAGTCTGGTAGGGAAAGTCATAAAATTGAATAATAATTATTGTGGTGATGAACTTTATTACCAACCAAAAGCAATAACACCCGGAGCCATGGGCACCCGTGCTATAAATACCTGAATTCTAATATTGGTACCACATAGGTCACTGCGGCAGGGACCTTGACGTCATTGATAGTCCAGGAAACAAATGGCAGCAAGCGATCAAATTGCATTATTGATCTCGCCTACACATTTCTACCTGCGGTTCACAAATAAACACTACCGTACTTTTCAGACTATCAGCCGCTACTTTTTTTTGATGATTTGAGCTGTGAGGCTTATATAAGAGGGCAGCTAATCTGTGGCTTTTTCTTTTACCGCTAGGGCGCACTAACGGGAATCTCCAATTAGTGCGCTTCTAGCAGTGAAAGAAAATACAAAACAACGCCTCACAGTACTGTCCCGTTAGGCAGTAAGTTAAAAAGCGTCGGTTAATAGGAAACTGTGCCGTTCTGTACTGTTCCGTTTTAAACGGCAAAGTTGCTGCCATGTTAAAAAGCACAGTCCTAGTTCTGCGGCCTATACAAAGGTGCGGTTTATGTATTGTTTTATTATCGTTTATTGGAAAATAAAGCAGATGCAGCTTATATAGTGGTGCGTTTTATAGTCCGAAAAGTACGGTAGTCCCAAATTGAAAAATATTGCGTACCAGTGAACTGGACCTGAGGAATCTAATGATGTTTGTTCCACTGCATTTATTTTCACATCACTATATTTTCGCACTCATCAGAGCTGCAAAATTAAGTTGCAGCGAAATTTTACTCTGTATGCTACTCACGAAACTAAATATTAGCAAAATATAAATGTCCTAGGGTATCTGATGATCTTGAAGGTGTGAGATCAAATCTTGTATGACACGGATACTTTGTTCCAAAATTTAATAGCTATAGCTGAAACGGCACACATACCACATTTGAGAAATCTATATATAAATACAAGATATAGGTAGGCTTTGCTCAATACACACGCATATAGCATTCCTTGCAGTAAAATCTATTTAGTTGAAAGGAATCATCTGTAGCTTAGAATAAACTTTCTTATACTTTTGATTAGTCAATTTAATCAACTTCAAAGTTACAGGTGAACCTTAAAAAATGTTTGTTTAATATTTCTAACCTAACGAACAAGCCCTATCATATCTAAATCATGGCAATTTCATGTGTTGGTAGGTACTAAGAAAGCATTTTAAGCTATGATTTTAATAAATTTTTTCAATTTGTGTACCAACTATTTAAGATTTTCTAATTAATTTGTCTATAGAATTACAAAAACTTATTTATTTTATGCAAGAGGTTAATAATTTGGAGGCGTTAAAGTGAAAATATTTTAGATTGCAAAGTAAACATTTATTAGCAAAAATTAAATAGCAAAGGGGTAAAAAGGGTCAAAAACCAGAAAAAATATAATCGTAATAAAATAATTATAACATGCCCATACAAAAATATTTATATTCCTGTTATTTTCTCCATAGCAAGTATAACCAATCAATTCTTCTAATATTTGGGAGGTGGAGTGTCTTTTCCGGAAAGTTGAGTTACCATAACAGCACCTCCTTCTCCTCCTAGCCTCAGATCTACCTATGTAACAAATATCAAATACATATCAGATACAACCACATACATATCACAGAGTTGTATCATATATGATACAACTCTGATGTTTAGTATTTTTGCAAGCTATATCCAAGTATATGATACAACTTGGTATGATATGAGTTGTATCATATATGATACAACTCATATCATACCAAGTTGTATCATATACTTGGATATAGCTTGCAAAAAGCAAAGTATTTTTGCAAGCTATATCCAAGTATATGATACAACTTGGTATGATATGAGTTGTATCATATATGATACAACTAATATACCAAGTTGTATCATATACTTGGATATAGCTTGCAAAAATACTAAACACTGCATGCAGCCACACCCATTGCACCACCATGAATACTAACACGCTGGCGCTATTAATGGAGTGTCTGTCTGCTGTGAGTGTAGTGCAAAGGCTTTATCATTGAAAATGTTAGCATCGCTTGTACCCTCAAACAGCATAAAGTTCTTTTGCAAGTAGCGTGGCATATACCTGTACTCCAGTCTCCGGGTTAAACTAACAGGCTAGCATATGAAACCTTGGCTAAAGAAGCAAGTGTTTGCTTTGAAAGACCAAGGGTTAAAGCAAATAGATCTTATGTATTATAGTGGGAGTTCCTTATTGTCATTGAACTTAGTTGATGAACAATTTTTCTGTCAACAGTGACAAGCACTTTTTCAGCAAACTAACATCCTTGACACCTTTAAGCTGCTGAGTGTACTTCTGATAAACTTTCTCTAGGAGGAGATACTGCGAGGCGTCGTCTAAAAATTTTAACTTTCTTGCGTGCTTCAACTAACTCTAAATTTAGAGATCTCAAGCTAGTAACTCTAAACACTTACAGCGGAATAAGACGGCGGGGCGAAAGGGTCAACAGCTGGTTGCCTTTCGAAACAAATGGGTACCGTATATGGGACTCCATCCTTCTTCACATCTACATGAATAAAACTCTGTTATCAAAGTTGCTGCAAGCAATGACAGCCATTAAGTTCTTGTTTAAATCAACCTGCAGAAAACCTGAGTAAGCCTTAATGAACTTTTACAAGTTCATTACGAGAGCCTTATAACCATGAACGTTTAAGTATTATATTATTACATTGTTATAGTTTCTATTCTCCTTTTTATAAGCCCTACTTGTGTGGACACCTCTGCATTTGTTGTCCATAATCAGTGTTGCACAGCGCTATAAATAGCTGCAGTACATATATATATACAATATATATATATACATTGTATATATATATATATGTTGTATATATGTTGTATATATATACCTTGTATATATATACGCTGTATATGTATATACAATGTATATGTATATACAACGTATATATATACGTCGTATATATATATACATCGTATATATATACATGTATATATACGTTGTATATATATACATGTATATATACAAGTGTGTATATATATATATATATATATATTGTGCAAAGCTCATCACTTTTGTGATTTGAGCACTCTGGTGTCAGCACATTGACTTTCTTAAAGTCTGTGAGGCAACCTAGATGTTTCGTGGCAGGAAGTCAACTATCATTGGTAATGGGATTTGTGTCCCTTGCCTAAGCTCTGAGCTGCACTGATGAGGCTTCAATAGCCGAAACAGTACTGTCTATAGCATGAGTATATGCTCCCTCACTTCGGTTTGGTTGAGCACCCTGTGAGAGGTGTGGCACTATTAGCCTTTGTGCAAAGCTCATCACTTTTGTAATTTGAGCACTCTGGTGTCAGCACATTGACTTTCTTAAAGTCTGTGAGGCAACCTAGTTGTTTCGTGGCAAGAAGTCAACTCTCATTGGTAATCGGATTTGTGTTCCTTGCCTAAGCTCTGAGCTGCACTGATGAGGCTTCAATAGCTGAAACAGTACTGTCTGTAGCATGAGTATATATATATATATATATATATATATATATATATATATATATATATATATATATATATATATATATATATATATATAGGGCGACGTCCGAGCCATGCCGGCTCGAACGTCGCCCGGTCAAACAAGGTCCGCGCTGCCTGTAGCTGAACCAGGACAAGGCAGTGAAAAATGGGCTACTGGTTCAAAACGGATGAAATGGACTCGGACTGATAACACGGACCTCATGCAGTGCTACTTTATGAGTGAACCTCAAAAGTGGGGCTACATGGGAAGGATGCGACAACTGTGGATAAACATGCGCCCTGAATTGCCACTAACCGCTAAGCAACTTGTAGCTCAGAGGAGTAACATAATCAAGCGGCACCTCATATCACAACTTGAGGTAGATGAAATTAGGGAAAAGTTCACCCAAGTAACCTCAACCAACGAGGAGTGCATATCAACACACACTGTCATGGATGCACGATCATGTGTTGACTCACGGGCTGAAGAGGACATGCACTTGGACCTTGACCCAAGGGTGAAAGAGCTTGCGGAAAATATCATCAACAAGATGTCAGCTGCTAATGATTATGGAAGCAGGGTACCACTACGAAGAGTTAGCAAGGCCATACCTAAGAAGCTGTTAGAAGACATTAACATGGCACTGGAGTCGATCTCAACTGGATCAATCAGTGAGACTAATGCCTTAATCTACAGTACAGCAACCGTCATCTTGGAGGAGATGGATATTAAGCCAATGCCAACAAGGCTTCAAGCCATTCCATCCTGGCAGCTGAGGCTACAAAATAAGATCAAGGACTTGCGCAAGAAAGTTAGTAGGCTCAGTGAGAGATCTAACCACAGTTTGGAGCGTCCAAAAAGGGAAGCCACAATAGAAGCTCTAGAATCTGCCAAACAGCGGCTAGTAGCACTCTCGGCACGACTGAAGCGGTACACCAAAGAGCAAGATAACAAGAGAATGAACAAACTGTTCATCAATAATCCATCTACAGTGTATTCCCAGTTCAAAGGTGAACTGCAGAGGCCAATGTCTGAGCCTCCCCGATCTAGCACTTCAAAGTTCTGGAAGGACATCTGGGAGAAAGAGACCACTCATAACACCACTGCAAATTGGCTGAAGAGGCTTAAAGAGAACCAACAACACACTGTGGCTCAGCAAGGACTCACCATCAGCAAAGATGACATTAAGTGCAGGGTGCAGCGTATGAAAAACTGGGCAGCACCTGGCCATGACATGATTCAAGCCTTCTGGTTAAAGAAATTGACATCACTTCACACTAGAATGGCTAAGCAGATGGAATACCTAATAGAACAAGGTGACCATCCAGAATGGCTGACCAAAGGACGAACTGTGCTTCTGATAAAAGATCCAAAGCAGGGGCCGATTCCCAAAAACTATCGACCAATAACGTGCTTGCCCACCACTTGGAAACTGCTCTCAGGAATAGTTGCAGACAAACTGGAAGAGCACATGAGTCACTATATGACCAGTGCTCAGAAAGGAATTGGGCGCAACACCCGAGGAGCTAAACATCAGTTACTGGTGGATCGGACGGTCTGTCAAGACAGCAGGAGAAGGCAAACCAATCTTGCCATGGCTTGGATTGACTACAGAAAGGCCTATGACTCAATTCCCCATAGTTGGATACTTGAGTGCCTCAGTATGTACAATGTTCACCCTGCTCTTGTGGCATTCATCAAGATGTCAATGACCAAATGGAAGACGGAACTGGAGGCTAATGGCAAAAAGCTGGCGAGTGTACAAATTAAGCGAGGCATCTATCAAGGTGACTCCTTATCACCGCTGCTCTTCTGCATATGCCTAAACCCTCTAAGCAATATGCTGGAGGAGACTCAATATGGGTACCAGTTTAAGAGTGGCACCAAGATAAACCACCTCTTCTACATGGATGACATCAAGCTGTACGCTAACAAAGAAAGGGACATTGATTCGCTAATACACCTCACTCAGGTATACAGCAAGGACATCGGAATGACCTTCGGTATTGAGAAATGTGGAAGGCTAATTCTTAAGAAAGGCCATTCTATGCTCACAGATGGCCTAAGAATGCCAAATGGTACCATCAAAGATATAGAAGAAGGGTACAAGTACTTGGGGATTATGCAAAGCAACATCAACCACGAAGTCGAGGTACGTCACAAAGCCATTTCCGAATACAAAAAACGCCTTCGGCAGGTCTTACGGAGCCAGCTCAATGCCAAGAACCAAATCATGGCAATAAATACCTACGCACTGCCAGTAATAAGATATCCAGCAGGCATAATAAAGTGGACTGAGGAAGCCATCAAAGAAACAGATATAGCAACTCGTAAACTGCTGACCATGCATGGAGCACTCCACCCAAAATCTGATACTATTAGATTGTATCTTGATAGGAAAGATGGCGGTAGGGGGCTCAAAAGTGTACAGCAGACAGTGAAAGAGGAGGAGCGAAGCATCAAAGCATATGCAGCCTCCATGGCCATCTCAGATAATTTGCTAGCTGAATTTCAATCGGCTGCTCTCACAACGAACCTATGCCCTGATGATGAGGAAATTGACTGGCATACGAAACCTCTTCATGGTGCTTACCACCAACAAATATCTAAGGTTGGCGATCTTCACCAGACATATATGTGGCTGAACAAAGGAAACCTAACGGCCAATACAGAGTCGCTAATCATGGCAGCCCAGGAGCAAGTGCTCCCAACAAGGCAACTCCAAACGAAAATCTATCACACTAGAGACGATCCTAGATGCAGACTGTGCAAAGATGCACCTGAGACCATCCAACACATCATCAGTGGATGCAGACAGCTAGCAGGGAACGCATACACTGAGCGGCATAATCATGTCGCAGGTATTGTGTATAGAAGTCTATGTGATGAGTATGGCCTTAATAAACCACAACACTGGTGGGAAGCTCCTGGTAAGGTCAATGAAAATGACCGCGCTAAGATCCTCTGGGACTTCTACATCCAAACTGACAAGCATGTCCTAGCAAACCAACCAGATATAGTGGTGGTAGACAAGGAGAACAAGAGGGCTACTATAATAGATATAGCAGTACCCAATGACTACAATATAGCCAGCAAAGAAAAAGAAAAGGTAGAAAAATATCTCCCTCTTGGAGAAGAAATTGAAAAATGCTGGAATGTAAGAACAACCGTAATCCCAGTAGTGATTGGGGCACTGGGCGCAATAACACCGGCGCATAAAATGTGGCTTGCCCAAATACCAACAACAATCAACTCAGGTGAGTTGCAGAAAAGTGTGCTATTGGGAACAGCTAAGATCTTGAGACGAGTGCTCAAACTCCCAGGTCTCTGGTAGGAGACCCGAGTTAGAGCAGAATTTACCACCCATACAGGGTATCCGGGGTGAGGAAACAATTTTTTTTATATATATATATATATATATATATATATATATATATATACATGGGTGGTAAATTCTGCTCTGACTCTAGGAGACCCAAGTTAGAGCAGAATTTACCACCCATACGGGGTATCCGGGGTGAGGAAACAATTTTTTTTTTCATGTATGTATATATAAAGAGAAAATGGAAACAAACTATGCGAGAAATTGAAAAGAAGTTGCATGGGTTTTAAGAACAGACAATGAATGACCATTGTTACAGACAAAAGACTGAAAGGATACATACCAACTGTAAGGAGCTATAGGCAGTAAGTAGTTAATAAGCTTTAACAGCACACATGTAATTCTGGGCTAAGAGTTGAAGAACACTATGGGTGGTGTTGCGAGGTTCATACAAGTCAAGTTCATTAAGAGCTCAGGCTATTTTCTTTTGTTAGCTGCCATAGTTTTTGACACCATTTTACTGCTTAGCAAAGTAAATTTAATTTGCATCATTCAACTCCCATCTTTTGCTATAAATACATGTAGATGTTTAGACCTGATCGACTGAGATGAAATCAACCATGCATAGCCTACCAATCAGCGAGCCATTATAACTCGGAGGCTCCTTCTCCTTAATCCCATAAGCTAAATCTGCCGCACCAATAGATCTGGTTCTAGGCTTCTTAAGGCAGCAAACAGCAATGGATATGGCAGCGACTATAGCCACAAGGCCAGAGAGTGCGATGACAGCAATCATCCAAGCACTGCAAAATAAATTCAGCATTTAAAGTAAGTATAGGCAGCAGACAACGCAGAATGTAGACTGACTCTTTATTATCATTATCAAAGTATCAGCAGTTTTAAATGGCTGAATGTAAAGAATTTCTTGTGTTTGTCGGTTGCCTTAGCAACCAGTTCAACAAAGTAAACAAATATAAACTGGAACCCTTTGAACACATTTGTCAAACTTATTTACAATTTGTTGTTCTCGCCTAGTTACTAGTTACTAGTTACTAGCAAGCAATCTACTAGCTACAATCTTAAACTATACCACTGAATTAAAAATCTTGTCAAGATTCAGAATATCTTATCAAATAATGTGTAGGATTTACCAAAATAGGATTAGATGCAGTTTCGCCAACCAATGTAATAAAAATTATTGGATTACATATCACCAATTTTTTTAATATGATTTCTTTTTTCTCAAACTTATAAACACTAAAAATTCCACTGTCATACAGCCCACGACCAAAGTGATATTGGAAAAAAGAAAGGGTACTGATGGTTGAGAAATGCAATATTAGCAGTCAAATAGGATAATTGCAATGGTAGCTGTCATGCGCTGGGTGTTATTATATACAACAAATAGCAATAATGAAAGGAAAAGATTATATGTTTATATCTTTTCTCCTGCAAAAAAAATAAATGCAATATTGGCCAATATTAGAAGTAAAATGCACTGATATTATTAGAATAACCAATATTATTTATATAGTAATAATAAAAAACCAAAGCACAATTTTTTTTACATTTAAAAACGGCATAGCTAACAATATCACGAAGTTGCGATATTTATATAGATTTTAAAAAAATCTGTACTATGTCGTCATCGTCCTGTAGTCATCCAAACTTATAATTAATTATTGCAATAATCTCATTAGAACCGTTAGAAAAAATATCATCGTCATGCCTTTACTTACACTGCGTTAGATTGTTAAAAAGTCTGTACTACGTAGTCATTGTTCTGTAGTCATCCAAACTAATAATTAATTATTGTAATAATCTCATAAGAAACGTTAAAAATATCATCGTAATTTGCTTTACTTATACTGCGTTGGACATCAGTTAGAATGGGAAAGTATTCAAATGTGTCGGCAAATGAAAATGAAAAAATTGAAATCGGCAAAAATGAAACGATTTCTGTACTCCTATGTTAATTGCCAAAACCATCGGCAGTTCGACAATGCCATAGACTGGTAAAAAGTGCACGCTGTTTTTTCGTGAACTGAGCAAGACTTCATCGTTCTACTATCTGTCCCTCGGCGTTTTAATTTTCGGTCTTAACTTTTATTAAACCAAGCTTTTCAAGTGTTTTGTGGCGATTTTCGTTGAAATTAATCTGTCTATTTGTGTATAATCCGATCAGATGGGTAAGTTTTAAGATATTATCGAAGGTTTACAAAGACTTGGTAACATATTTAAATAGGTTTAAATGTGTTTTGTAACGTTATTATTCTTTAACGACTTTACATTCCGATGCTTAAATTCGTTGATGAAATTTCTTGACGAGGGTTCGTCTCATTGTTGATGAATATTTTCGTAAGTTGTGTGCACATGCATTTATCATAAAAACTCCCCCACTTCGCTCCGCTCGTTCGGTCGTGGGATAACTTCTTTGTTGAAACTATATGACTCGAAATGAGCAAAAAAAATGTATGTGGTGTAATCACATTTGTACAGATTGTTGTCTTCAACCATAAAAAATGAAATGTTTAGAATTTAGTCAACATAATAATTCCCAAACATAATTTTGCAGCTGCTTGGTTTACAATTTAAAAATTAGGAAAAAACAAGTATTAATTTAATATATAATTTATGACTATTGGCTAAATTCAAAATGAGTCATAATGTTAGAGATGACAATTTTAGTTTTTTCCCAACAGAGTCCAGTTTATTTCACACACCACTTGATATGAAAGGTATTTTTGACCAAGTACATGCTAATCCACCTGCATACCTCAGTTTCAGTCCCTCCTGCTTAGATGGGTCACTTTGCCACTTTGATGACTGCAATTAAAATTAAATTAAACTTCAATTACATGTAAATTTAGTATATCAGATAATAAAGTAATTAATTACTAAAATATAATGTTTGGATAATGACTGGTACCATGGGCCCTGCAGCTTGTATTTTTCAACAAAATGCGTGATAAAATAGTAATTAATTTTTAGCCCCCAATAATGTTCAAATTGTTGACGCTACCAAAAGTGCACATACATTGTTGAAGGTGATCTATTATATTAGTAGTAGAACAAATAGGTCTTCCTAATAGGAGAAAACGGTAAAAAAACACAAAAATTTGATATGTTCATAGCTCATGATTTTTGGTTTTAGTTAGTAAGCCTTACCCAAAATCCTCTCCTACTTGTTTTCTCATCTTCAGGTTCTTTACCATCTTTTTTTTCACTCTCTGGTTTTTGTCCTTTATCTTTGTCGCCTTGTTTATCACCTCTCTCTTTCTTCTCATCATCTTCACTATCGTGTTTGGTTTTGTCTTGTTCATTCTTCGTATTTGAAGGAGCATCTTCATCATCGTCTTCTTCCTCTTCGCTGTTATTCTTTCTGGGATTGTCTCCTTTTTTCCAATCATCTTCTTCGCTGTAACTTCCGCTGTCACTGTCTTCCTCACTGCTGTAATCGTTTTCTTCACCGCTTCTTCTGCCACCACCATCTTCTTCACTTTCCCTATAATTGTACTCTTCACTGCTTCTCCCGCTGCCTCTGCCACCACCTCCTCCACCTCTTCCGCCTCCACCTCCTCCATGTCCACCTCCTCCTTGTCCACCTCCTCTTTGTCCACCTCCTCCTCGTCCACCGCCTCCTTGTCCACCTCCTCCACGCTCACCTCTATTGCCTCCTCCGCCCAAAACAACTGCAAAAAAAGATTTAAGCACACAAATTTATCATATTAAATTTATTAATATATCATATTAATGACGTCTACAAAAAAACCACAAGGAAGCTTTTCTTTTGTTTAATGTTATAAATATGTTCGTCAAGACAAAACTGAAGGACATAAAACATTTTTGTAATTTTAAGGCTGAAAGCAATTGGAATTAGCGAGCTACAATGTAAATTGTTATATCATACCACAGATGGCTGCCAAGATTACAACAAGTATAGGCAGCACTCGTAGAGCCATGATGAGTCAGGTGGTGATAGTGATCCAGTCGACTACAGCTCATTCAGCTTCTCTCCCAGGTTGATCCAAGTCAGCATACAGCGCATGCGTAGTTCTAGCCAATCGTCATGCGTGCAAACAAAAGCCTTTAGAAACATATCTCCAACACTTCAATACATGGACAAATATTCTTGGGGTCAATTTATCATGCTAGATCGATGCGTTCAACCATCCACTGTCACAGCTCATGAAAGGTATTGATTATACAACCGAGTTCCTAAGTCAACATCTATGTCAACATTGTTCTTATGCTTTACCCTGGATTGCAATTATTCTGGCAAGTAGTTTAACTTGGCTACATATGCACTGTGCTCAGGATATCAACTGTAGCATTTCTTTAAATACATTTTACACAACGATTTGATGTACAGATTAAAAAACTAAAACATTGTCCATTGAAAGCTGTGAAGTATCATTTTTTGGTAGTTTTTGCTATCAATTTTTGCTAATTCATAAATCAAGTTCACTATACGCTACTTGTTCTAAAATATGAACTTATCTGTATCTGAGTGTATCTGAGTGTATCTGAGTGTATCTGAGTGTATATGAGTGTATCTGAGTGTATCTGAGTGTATCTGAGTGCATATGAGTGTATCTGAGTGTATCTGAGTGTATCTGAGTGTATCTGAGTGTATATGAGTGTATCTGAGTGCATCTGAGTGTATATGAGTGTATCTGAGTGCATATGAGTGTATATGAGTGTATATGAGTGTATCTGAGTGTATCTGAGTGTATCTGAGTGCATATGAGTGTATCTGAGTGTATCTGAGTGTATCTGAGCGTATATGAGTGTATATGAGTGTATCTGAGTGTATCTGAGTGTATCTGAGTGTATCTGAGTGTATATGAGTGTATCTGAGTGTATCTGAGTGTATCTGAGTGTATATGAGTGTATATGAGTGTATCTGAGTGTATCTGAGTGTATCTGAGTGTATATGAGTGTATCTGAGTGTATCTGAGTGTATCTGAGTGTATCTGAGTGTATATGAGTGTATGAGTGTATCTGAGTGTATCTGAGTGTATCTGAGTGTATCTGAGTGTATATGAGTGTATATGAGTGTATCTGAGTGCATATGAGTGTATATGAGTGTATCTGAGTGCATATGAGTGTATATGAGTGTATCTGAGTGTATATGAGTGTATCTGAGTGCATATGAGTGTATATGAGTGCATATGAGTGTATCTGAGTGTATATGAGTGTATATGAGTGTATCTGAGTGCATATGAGTGTATATGAGTGCATATGAGTGTATCTGAGTGTATATGAGTGTATCTGAGTGTATCTGACTGCATATGAGTGTATGTGAGTGTATCTGAGTGTATCTGAGTGTATCTGAGTGTATATGAGTGTATATGAGTGTATCTGAGTGTATATGAGTGTATGAGTGTATATGAGTGTATCTGAGTGTATCTGAGTGTATCTGAGTGTATCTGAGTGTATCTGAGTTTATATGAGTGTATCTGAGTGTATCTGAGTGTATCTGAGTGTATCTGAGTGTATCTGAGTGTATATGAGTGTATCTGAGTGTATATGAGTGTATCTGAGTGTATCTGAGTTTATATGAGTGTATCTGAGTGTATCTGAGTGTATATGAGTGTATCTGAGTGTATCTGAGTGTATCTGAGTGTATCTGAGTGTATCTGAGTTTATATGAGTGTATCTGAGTGTATCTGAGTGTATCTGAGTGTATCTGAGTGTATCTGAGTGTATATGAGTGTATCTGAGTGTATCTGAGTGTATCTGAGTGTATATGAGTGTATGAGTGTATATGAGTGTATCTGAGTGTATCTGAGTGTATATGAGTGTATCTGAGTGTATCTGAGTGTATCTGAGTGTATATGAGTGTATCTGAGTGCATATGAGTGTATATGAGTGTATCTGAGTGCATATGAGTGTATATGAGTGTATATGAGTGTATATGAGTGTATATGAGTGTATCTGAGTGTATCTGAGTGTATCTGAGTGTATATGAGTGTATCTGAGTGCATATGAGTGTATATGAGTGTATATGAGTGTATATGAGTGTATATGAGTGTATATGAGTGTATCTGAGTGTATCTGAGTGTATATGAGTGTATCTGAGTGTATATGAGTGTATATGAGTGTATATGAGTGTATATGAGTGTATGAGTAAGCATTGTACAAAAAAGAAGGCATGGGTTTCATAAGCTTGGAAGTTAAATATATTGTTGTCTCTTTGCCTGTAAGGAGACAACAAATTGTAATAAAGTCTCAACTAAAAACTAAAAAATAATAACAAATAATAATAATACCTTGTAACAAGCCTTAAATAAAATAACTAAATACTTTAATAACTTGTATTTAAATCATCTAACTGTTTACTTACCTGTTTTAGACTAAAAATGGCTGACTTGCTAATGGTGCAACAGCAGATAGAGCAATAGCATGAGATTAAAGCTAAAATAGTAAATAAGCTAATGTTAATACTAGTATATTAGTACATTAATACCAGTATTAACATTAAAGTAGTTAATATCTGGAGTTGTTCTATCTCAACATTTAACACTAAGCATGTGTCCTGTATTCATACTTTACTTGTATCTCTTATACATGAGTTTCTTAGCTAAAATATATTTCTCAAAATTATATGGCTAACATACTTCAGGCTGTACAATAGTAGATTTTATTGATAAATCTCATGGGAATTTTTATGCAAATGAATTCAGATTTGGGTCATGATTTTGGACTTGTAGATTAGATGGACACTGTTAAATTATATTGCGAAGGAATACGCCTTACTTCTTTACTGCTCCACAAGGAACAGAACCACTGTTGAGTACAAGGCAATATATATTCATGTATTTAAACAAATATATATAAATAAATACAGTGAATGCATTTAACAGACAACTGCAAGCAATGAGTCTTTCCCAAACTCTGTCTTTCGTTTCTTCTGGTATTCGTTATATACTATGGCACTTATAAGTCATGCCCTTACATCAGAAGAGTCGACTCGGTAAGAGGTCGATCTGTTGAAGGCGGAGTTGGGAGGTCGTCAGTTTCTCGATGGCTTTCTCTCATGGTAGCTTGACCTATTTATCTTCAGCTCAGTAGTCACTAGGTCTCTCTATCATTGACTCAGAGGTCATTCGGCTATGATCTAATGAATGGTGGCCAACTGTTCATTCTTTGGGCTAGTCAAAAACCAACTGGGTTTCTTCTACCCGGCTTTTTGCTAGTTCAGAGTGGCTGAGCTGGCTTCGTCTGAGCATGATCGGTCGGTCTTGAGGGCTCTGACCCTGGACTCTGGTTTCTCCTGCTATTACGATACTTCATAGACTCATAAACGTTACACTGAGCATGTACAACGCAAGTGATCAATGATTCCAGTGGAGATTGTATTGTAAATGAATGCATTCTAATAGAGAATGCTTTTATTAGCATTGCAAATATCTAGTCATTGTAATTATGGTACAATTTAGTGACTGTCTCTAATATCAATCGTTATGGCCAAGGCAGGGTGAAGTAGAGTTCTTCTTAGATTGCTATATATATATCCAATGAAAGCTAATTCTATTTTTAGTCTCTCCTTCTGCCTCTTTCGCTCTCTTTCTCTGTCCCTCTCTCTCCCTCTCTCTCTCTCCTTCCTTCCCTCTCCCTCCCTTTCCCTCTCCCTCCCTTTCCCTCTCTCTCTC